>NC_083726.1:100682421-103147421 GCF_028564815.1 Eubalaena glacialis
TAATCTGTGAAGCATAGTTGTATATCAACTCAAGATATAATGCATTGCCCTTTTCTGTAATCTTTGGCCCATGGCTCTGAAAGTTTTCTCAAGGTATTTTGGTTAGACATGCTCAACTTGTATTCTTTCTTATGAATTTTCTTCTGCTGTTGGACTTCTTTCCTCATTGTGCAATGGCATCTTTTCTGTTTAATGGCTAGTAGAAAATCTTATGAAGAAAAGGATACTTTCCCTCTGAAAATTTCAAAGATTTGTCAAGATACCATTTCCAAGTTCAAATTTTTTTATCAGTGAGGTGAAATAATCTTAGGATTATTATATTTTCTATTCTTTAATAATGATAGTAGTAAAAACTTTATTTTCTTTTCTCTTTTGCATTTTTGCCATGAAATATATATGTAAAAGAGTGTGTTAATTGTTTATTTACATTTCAGAGAGAAATAATAAAATGATCAACTCTATATGAGCCAACTCGCCTCAGCAGAGCTTTGCTGATAACTATAGGCTCCCTGGGAGAAGTTTTCTTTATCAAGTTCTTTGAATAGACTTTGAATACTTCAAAAGACCCCTTTCATCCACCCTTCATTCCACTCCTAACTAAAGATGCCCAACCTTACCTCTCTGCTAACATTTCCAACCATTCTCTAGGTACCCAATCCGGACCACAAAACCACTCACTTTGGCAACTCTATCGCTGCTCTCTAGACTTCCCCACATCTTTGGCTTTCTGATATACCAGTGTGCAAGTCTAATATTCCCAATAGCTAATATTTAGTGCTCTTCTATGAGATAACACAGCATTGGGCTCAGTCCCACACATTTAATCCTCACAACAAACCAATGAAGCTGATATTGTTAGTTTTAATATCTTTGTGGTCTTTTTATAATACAAGACTGTGTTTTTTCCTCCATAATTAAAAAAAGTAAGAAAAGCTTTTTAAAATAAATGTTTGTTGAATGAAGATTTGGAAAAATCTTTACATACTTGTAAATAAAGAAACACACACACTTATCCATCTAGAATTGAAGGGGGAAATGTGGAAGGAGGAAAACAAGTAGAAAGTCTGGCATCACTGATGAATAATATCCATTTTTTAAATGCTTAAATGTATCCAAGGAGGAAAAACAACATGTGCTAATTCATTCTCTACATGAACTCTTTAGGACACTTTAAAATGAGGAAATTTCATCTTTATTCTCTTTTAGTCCTTTTCTTCTTTGCTGAAATTCTATTAAGGGAAATAAGTATTCATGGCACCTATAATTTTTCCCTTTGATATATCGTTTTCTGTAGAAGTTATATTAAGGTCACAAATACACAGCAGGTAAGATTTTTTTGAAAAAGATAGACTCTATTTGGGGTTCTGTCAGACCCTGGCTGAGTGAATTTGAAAAAAAGCATTAGCTCCATTTTTTTCAATTATGATATAATAATCTTGCCACCTACTTCAAAGAATTGTGTGAATTAATGTGATAAAATTTGAGTTCTTTCAAAATGAGTACTCTAAAAATAAGTAAACTTATTTCACACTGTTCCATTAATTTTGAGTCTCCTTATTTTAAAAAGGAAATATAAAAAGGGAACAAATGGCAACCATAGTTTATATTCTAACCACCTGCTCTTAAGAAAATTACTTTTGATTCGTGTCTATTACAATCTATTTCTGCCATTTCTTGAGAAATAGCATTAAAAAATTGTATTTGCCCTTTGACCCAGTAATTCTACTCTTGTGAACTTTGCCTAAGAAACATGTCAAAATATCCCCCCCAAAAAAGTTTTATACACAAATATATTTATTGTAGCCTTAATAGCACAGGAAAAAAAAAACAAAAAACTAATGATCCAATAATGAGGTTATGTTTAAGTAAACTGTGATTTAGCCACATGATGAATCATATAAATATTAAAATATATATCATATATATAAATATATATAAAAGGAACTTCATAACAACAAGGAGGAGGTCTTATCTTAAAGTTAACTGAAACAAAAGACAATGAAATTGTTTACATACTCTGAGCTCAGCTATATCAAAAAAAGATTAAGATGAAAAAGGTTATTAGCAATGCAGATCTTAAAACAGTAGAGTTATAGATAATTATACTATCTTCTTTTAGTTTTCCAATTATCTACAGTGGATTTTTTTTTTTTTTTTTTTTTTTTTGGCTGCACTGCATGGCATGCAGGATCTTAGTTCCCCAACAAGGGATCGAATCCGTGCCCCCACCAATGGAAGCATGGAGTCTTAACCACTAGACTTCCAGGTAAGTCCCTTTACTATGTTTATAATAAGGAAAATTGGAAGTCACATTGTACACAAAATACTTTCAGGATACATTTTAAATTCAATGGGTTGAGTTTACCAAGAATCTGATGCAAAGCAACACATGACACTTTGGTTCCCAAACATGGACACTGTTATCAGACTCACCAGCACCTCACACATTTTATTCAACAAGGAGTAGAATTAAACCACCCTTGGGCCTCAATACTGTGAGATCCTAATGCTCTAGCACCACAAAGAAAATTCTGCAAAACAGAACTTAGTCACTTAGTACACCCCAGCTCCATCGTTCACTACGCTGCTCTCGCTAGACCAGATACCTGGTCCTTCAGGAGCTCAAGTTCTGTTTCCCTAAATTGGCCTAATAGGCAATTACTGCCTGGCTCCATGTCAGAGCCCTAAATGATGTACCCTTCTCAAGTTCATAAATAGATCGTCTTAGTCCTGAGACAACTAACAATTTATTTTGCAGGATAAAATGGTGTCCGGCAGACCACAATGGCTGAGTAAGTTTCTGAGGACAACCTCTTCTCCTTTTTCACTCTTTTACTTTGTTTGGTTTAGGACAGGCCCAGTTCTGTCCACCGAGAGAGCCATAAACCTCCCAGAGAATTTCCTCTGGTTTCAAGCTGACTTTGTTCACCAGACTTGAATCCTTGTTCTGAGACTAAAAATGGTCTTATGGGTAAAAGCATGGGCTTTGGGATCAGAGAACTTTGGGTTCAAATCTTAGCACAGCCATTTATTTGTTCTGCAACTTTGAGCAGGTTACTTGATTCCTCCAGCCTTCATTTGGAAAATGAAAGTAACAATTCTTAACCTTTTTGAGTTTGTAGGAAGATTTCCTGAAACGATGTAAGTAAGAGGCTGATATCTGGCACTAATATTCACTAGGTTGTAGTTAAAATGAATGTACAGGTATTAAAATAAAGGTTTCAATTGAGAGTTTTTTAAATGAGGAACTAGGACAAGATGCAAAATTGTTTAAAGAGTCTAAGAACCAGAGTAAAGACCCTCCATCAAAGGGACATGAAGATTGGGAGCTGGACATCAGAAAAGAAGATATTTGTCACATTGATTTTAGCACCGAGTTGATATTATTGTGACTCTTTTTTCTTAATTAGTGTTAATGGAGTCTAACACAAAGTAAAGTTACAAAGCATAAATGTAAGGCACAATGAATTATCGCTAAGTAAACATCCATGTAACACCCAGGACCACAGGCCAAGATCTAGAACATTGCTGGCCCCAGAGAAACAGAAGAGGGATTTTTAAAGAAAGTGTTTAAGTGTTCTGAAAAAGAGTATTGTCTGTTTCAATGTTGTAAGTAGCAAAAACACCCTCATACCTCCATGTCACTCACCTGAACACCAGGACACTGCACAACATAGTACAGCAATAATGAGGAAGAACCACCTGTGGTCCAGGTGGGTGTCCAGGCTACTGCCCAGACCCACACACACCCATGTGTGCTTTGCTTTGGTGGGCCGCCAGAACATTTCCCTATGCAACCTCAGTGAAGCCAGGGTGGAAAACTTCATACAAAAGAGCGTCTTTCCTGGACTCTGACATTGCATGCACTTGTCACAGTGATGCTTACAGCACTGCATTGTATCAAAAAAAAAAAAAAAGCAGGGCAGTTAGCATAAATGAAAAGTCATTCAAAAATAATTTAAAAAATGTGACTTTCTTCCTCTGTTTATAGCCTGTGATATAAAATTTAAAACTCAGTGAGGATCAAATAAGGTAAATATCATACACCAGAAATATGCTGTCGATTAATTCCCACAGATAGAAGCAGATTAAACAGGGTTCTTAAATATGAAAGCTGGTACTGGTTTATATTTAATAGAGTCTTATAGCTCTAGAGCTTAAAAACTGAATAAATTAAAAAATCATCTTCTAAATCTTTGTATATTGATCAATGAATTAAAATTAAATTTTGTGATATGACTTTAGCCAAGTTCTAGCCTCAACCTAATATTCTGTGTGCCTGTCTTCATTAAGGGGACTAGGTCCTGATCTAAAGGTATCTATGTTGGAAGAACCTTGAAAATCACTTTATTCTACCCCCCTCCATTTTCCACACAGGGAAAACGAAGACCCAGAGGGATAGAGAGGCTTATCTAGAATTACGCAGCTAATTAATTGTGAAGATGAGTCTAGAACTCCAACTAATATCCTGTGCATTATACAAGAGATTTTCCTGTTCTCTACAACCTTTGGATCTGCAGATGCTTTGGATCAAAGCGTGCCTCAGGTATTAAGGAAGATTTTTAGCAGTTTGCTGCAGAACACCAGACCCCATTATCCTTTCGCCATTTCAAACTAAGCAACTCCATTTGTTTTACATATTGGCTTCCACGTTAGATTTCATTTGAGGAACACATTTGGCTAGAATAATTTGACAGCCATTGCTTTCTGTGAGTATCGGTGGACTTTCTGTTTTCAAAAAACATGCATTGCGAATCAACAGAATCAACATAAACCTAATTTATCATTTTGCTAGGCTCGACAAGATAAATTTGAACTGCTGTTAACCCTCAACAAAAACAACAGACATCAAACAGCCTTTAGATTGACACTCCCCTGCCTAAAGATGCTAACTTGCAAATAAATCACTAATTGGCTGTTCACTGGACCTTGGTTGAATAATTGATTTAGCTACATCATATACTGTATCTCTGTTTCATTTCACAGAAGAAAACCACTCAAGGAAAATATGTTTAGAACATAACTTCATATGAGAGGGTAAAAAGACCAATATGTGTACATCAGGCACATTTCCACAAAACGTAGGTCAGTTACATTGGGAATGTCAGCTGTTGTCATCATTTCAAAATCCTGTCACTATTTGGGAACTTTGCATCTCAGGTCATCTTTGGTCAGATATATCTACCTCCAATCATTCTAATTGCACAGAAGGTGCTCTCTCTGATACTAATAGAGAAAAATCTATGCTCTGGCAATGCCTAAAATGTCCTGACTTTGTTAACTCCTCATCACTGGTAATCTTTATCCTTACAATTGGTTTTCCAATTACCTGAAAGAAGATGATGGGTAGAGTTGATGGATAGAAAAAGCAACAACAATCAAAATGCCTTTCTGGTGTAAATAATACTGATTCTTCCAAAGATAAGAAGGAAATCACTTAAGCCAAGATGAATAGAATCTGAATAGGTAATAAATGAGTAAGGAGTTCAGTACATACCTGAGGGCAAAGGGAGCAATACCTTTCCACCTTCTATATGAGAATTTGCCCTTTAGTTAACTTTCTAGCTCTGTCCCCTTGGTAACCCAATAAAAGCTGACAAGTTACATACCTTACCAGGCAACTCTGCTTATGGTAGAAGTGATTTCTGATTGGCAGACTGCATCTGGGAGAACAATAAATACCTTTGGGCTCCCCTGAGGGACAGGCCTCTTTCACTCAGCCTAATGTTTTCAAGATTCATCCATGTTGTAGCATGTATCAGTATTTCACTTCCTTCTTTTCTTTTTTCTTAACTTATTGAGACATAATTCACATAACATGCAATTCATTCATTTAAAGTGTACAATTAACTGGTTTTTAGTACATTCAGAGTTGTGCAAGCATCACCACAGTCAATTTAGAACCTTTTTGTCACCTCAAAAGAAACCCTGTACCCTTTAACTATCACCCTACTCTCTGCCCATCTCCTCCAGTCCTAAGCAACCATTAATATGCTTTCTGTTCTGGACTTTCATGTGAATGGAATTATATAGTATGTGGTCTTTTATGGCTGGTTTCTTTCACTTAATGTACTCTTTTCTAGGCTCATTCATGTTGTATCATGTATCAGGACTTCATTCTTTTTATGGTTGAACAATATTCCATTGTAGGGATATACCACATTTTATCCATTTTATCCATTATCCATCTATCCAATTGATAGATGCTGGGTTGTAACCACCTTTTGGCTATTAAGAATAACACAGCTATAAACATTTGGGTACAAATCTTTGTGTGGATGTACGTTTTCATTTATCTTGGGCATATAACCATTTGCTGAGTCAGTGGCAACTCCATGCTTAATCATTTGAGGAATTGCCAGACTGTTTTCCAAATTGGCTGCAACACTTTACATTCCTACCAGCCGTGTATGAGGGTTCTTATTTCTCCACATCCTCCTCAACTCTTATCCAACTTGGTTAAGATGCCACATGGTTATTTTTAATGATCACTTTTTCCTTCTCCAAAGGGCTTGCAAACTCCATTCCGGGATATTTTCAAGAATTCTGCCTAGTATTACCAAATTCTCCAGCTTTCAGGTTGTAAAAATTTTCTTTTTTTTTTAAGAGACAGTGGCCTTTGCCCATCTCCCGCACTTATGCCCATTCTTCAAACTTGCCCAAATATCACCATTTCTCAAAGATCACTTTGCATTGAGAGAAACCGAAGACTGGGTATCCACTTGTGTCTTTTTCTTCAACACTGAGAAAAAATTTTGCATAAAAACAACCTCCCAAACACAGATGCTTTATTTTAAAAAAAAAAAAGTTAATTTTGGTTATTTGGCACTACTTTATTTTTTTATTTCCCTATATTATTCCTATATTGGGTTATAATAAGTAACATGTCATGAAATATAAATCAGTATTATAAGAGAAAATGTTACTTAAGCACACAAAATTGAGTAGAATATATTCAATCAATAAATGAATACCACAGTATTTTAAATGCAGAATCTAATCCTTTTGAAATTATCTGTTGGTTCTAATGAATAATTATTTCACAAAAAGTTTTTAATAAAATTCAGGTTTTAAATAGGAAGATTATTAACACTGTATTTTACTACCAAAAAGTTATTGAATGATTCTGATAATTTAAAACAGAGAGTATAACAAGAAATTTCATTATTACTTCAAACTAGTCTTATGACTCTATACAGCCCGAGCAAAAGACATCATTTTATTGAGGTATAATTGACATATAACATTATACATCTTTCTCTGTCTCACTTATTTTACTTAGTGTAATGCCTTCAAAGTCCATCCATGTTGTTGCAAATGGCATGTGTGTGTATATACATATATCACAAATATATAAAACACACACACATATATATCTTATCTTCTTTATGCATTCATCCATCAATGGACACTCAGGTTGTTTCCATATCTTGTCTGTTGTAAATAATGCCGTGATGAACATGCAGGTGCATATATCTTCTCAAAGCAGTGTTTTTGTTTTCTTTGGATAAGTACTAGAAGTGGAACTGCCAGGTCATATGGTAGTTCCATTTTCAATTTTTTGAGGGACCTCTGTACTGTTTTCCATAATGCCTATACCAATTTACATTTCACGAACATTGCACAGGATTTTTTTCCCTTTTCTCCATATTCTTGCCAACACTTTATTTCTTGTCTTTTTGATAACAGCCATTCTAATAGGTGTGAGGTAATATCTCATTGTGCTTTTGATTTGCATTTCCCTGATGATTAGTGATGTTGAGCATCTTTTCATCTACTTGTAGGCCAGCTGAATGTGTTCTTTGGAAAAATGTCTATTCAGATCCTCTACCTATTTTTCAATCAGATTGGGTTTGTTTTGTTTTGTTTTGGCTATTGAGGCAATTGCCTTCTTTATAAATTTTGGATATTAACCCCTTGGATATATGAGAATATTTTCTCCCATTTCTGAAAACATTTTCTCCCATTCAGCAGGTGGCATTTTCATTTTGTTGATGGTCTCCTTTGCTGTGCAGAAATTTTTTTGGTTGATGTCATCCACTTGTTTATTTTTGCTTTCGTTGCCTTTGAGTTTGAAGTCAGAACCAAAAAAATCATCACCAAGGGCTTCCTGCCTATGCATTCTTCTAGGTGTTTTATGGTTTTAGGTCTTACATTCGTCTTTAATCCATTTTGAGTTAATTTTTGTGTATGGCGTAAGATAGTAGTCTCGTTTATTTTGTATGTGTCTGCCCAATTTTCCCAACACCATTTCTTGAAGAAACTGTCTTTTCTCATTGTATATTCTTGGTTCCTTTATTGTAATTTAATTGACCACACATGACTGGTTTATTTCTGGGCTCTCTATTCTGTTCCACCAACCTATGTGTCTTTTATGCTAACACCATACTGTTTTAATTACTATAGCTTTGTAATACAGTTTGAAATAAGGAAGCATGGTACCTCTAGCTTTGTTCTTCCTTCTCAAGATTGCTTTAGCTATTCAAGATCTTTTATGATTCCATACAAATTTTAGTATTTTTTGTTCTATTTCTAAGAATGTTTTGTATCAAACATTCAGTTACCTCCTCCTTTGCAGATAAACTTAGAACTAAAAATTAGACAAACTTACAAAGAAATGAGCTCAAGTTCAGCTATCCTATCACATTATTCTGGTAGCTGACATGGTTAATCTTTGTCAAGTATGGAAAACAGACGAGTTATGAGATAAGAAGCTGTATAATAAATCTCAAAAACTCCAGTCCTTGAGGAGTAATATTATCTGTATGTCCATTATTGATTCCCAGAATACCATATTCAAAATAAAAATACAAATATATTTTACTACCAAATGTAGTTTTAAATTATCTGCCACTGATTATCTAATGCAAATCCAAACCCCTCCTCATTTCAGCGTGCTTACTTGAAAGTTTTCTATACATCTAAATTACATCTGTAAGGATTCTCACATTTTCTAGGATGAGTAGTTAGTAGATATACATATTTGGACCAATGCCTAAGCCTAATTTTACTCACTTTTTGTTTAGTTCAAGTCCTGTCCAGTCCTCTGGAATTAATACTCCAGAAAGAAGGGGAAAGCATGTGGTCATAACCAGGGTGCTAAATTAGAGAAGGGAAAAGAGCCTTAGGAGTAGCAAACGTCTGTCTGATTTTGTTGGTATCTTTTTAAGAAAGCCTCTCAGGTAGAAGGAGCATCTATACAGGGACATCTAGTGGCAAAGAAGAATCAATGCAGTTATTGGCCTCAACAACATTTGAATTTTACCTTTGCTCCACCTTCGTATAATCAAGGAGGAAAAAAACCCTGAACTCTAAATAATGGCCATTTACAGTATTTATAACCGTATTTGAGCAAGAAAAAAATACTTGAAAAAGCAAAGAATTTGAACTGAATCTTCTTCTTTTTCATGATAACAAAATTAAGCTTAGAGCCAAGATAGATTTGTTCCCATCAGGTTTCTCTATTTTTTCAAGCCATAGTACTGTTAAGAGATAAAAGAACAGTTTTACCAAAATTAATCTTTCCAGAGACATCAAAAGCCAGAATAAACCAATTCCCCTTATGTTGTAGAACATTAGTTAAATAGCATTACTTTTTTAAGCAATATGACTGTAATTAAAAAAAAACTAATAGAAAACTAATGATCTGTATCACAAATGAAACCATTAAAATGAAATAACAGTGAATCTTAATTAAACCATTCAGTAACCTTAAGATACTTTCTTATGTGTCTCTTCTATAGAAATCTTTTTGTGCCTTTCTTTGAAATGAGACTGAAAATTAAGCAAAAACTGACTTCAGTGCAAATACTCTTTCTCCCCACTAGCTTTCTTTCCTACTGGAACAGGAAAGGCAACTGCTTTTTCAGATATTTCTGGAGAGTTGTAGAGAAAAAGACAAGAAAAGGGTGAGCATTTAGATCTGGGTCTCATAAGGAATATATTATTAAGGATAACAGGTACAATGTTTTGACTTTAATTACTGACCTGAATCATTTCAGCAGACCAACCTGGAATCTTGCTCAAGACTAAACTTCAAAATGGTTATTTAATTGGCAAGGTGTTTTGTTTTTACCTTGCCTTCAAGACAGGAATTTTCCTCCACCCCACCAGGGGAACCAGCCTAGCACTTCTAGCTCTCTCCCTGTACCAGCTTTTCTCATCCCAATGCTGGTCCTTTTTTTCTCGTAACTACCATAGCTTCCCATTTTTACTGATATAAAAGTGGGCTTTAATATTTCATGGCCACCTTGCACTCACATTGGTTTAGGAAAACACTAAGGTTGTATTTGAAATAGAAACCCAATCATCAGGCAGAGTTGTTATTCTCACTTTTCTGGGCACCTCATTTCTGACAGCCTGAATACTCACTGTTCTCCCTCTCAGTCACTCAGTATTTACCAGGTGTTAGATGATTTGGCATTGATTTTTACTGAGGAAACCTGAAATTGCTAAACATCTCATTTCATCTATTACCAGATCATAAGTTGATCCTATTTTTATACAACTACCTCAATATCATATAAGTATATGAGAGATAGATATAGATAGATAGATATAATAAGGAAACAAATTGGTACAAACTTGAAGAACATCAAGAAACTTACCTTAACTAAAAAGGCAGAAAAAGCATAAGTAGTGATTCCCTGAATCCAGATGGAGGAGATGGGGAAAGGGTGTTACTTTCTTATGAATTTTTTTAAAAAAGAGTATGATAGTTGTGAAAACCTGTTACTACACACTCATCTAATATTTAGTATACATTTTTCAATCTTTTTCCTTAGGTCTTGCCCCCAAATGTCCCATCCACCACAGCTTTTCTTGGACAATAAATGTAATACCCATCATGGATGGAATTTTTTTTTTTAATTTGCAAAGGCCAGACTAGACCTGGGGTACATGTAGGCTGACAAAGTCATCATGTGTATAAACTAACCCAATGGAGAAGATTAGGATATGGTTAGGGAAGACTGCATTGGATGAACTGTGTGAATTTATAAATTCTGACAGACTGATACATATAGAGCTATATATACACATATACATACACACAGAATTACAGATATAAATATGTGTATTATCTATAGTTTTACTCCCTAGATCTGCCCACTGAGAGGGCCTGGAAACAATGATACCTCAATAACCATGAACACACGTAGTGTCCAGATCTTGGCTTTTAATTGCCATTCTCAGCTAAAAGAAATTAAGGCTCCTTGGAGAAATGGCTGACTATAGACATGATTGAAACAGGGAAAGAACAAGATGATTATGCCAGAGACCAAGGATGTGCACAAAGAATGATGGAGATATGTCAAAAGGACATGGAAACCAGCTTCAACAAACTCTAGTGGTTAAACAAAGAGCAACCTGAGGATCACATCAAATAAAGACAGTAATGGGGTATAATCCACTGAATAAAGTGGGAAACAATCATATTTAAATAAATAGATAAATTGATAGTTTGGTGAGGAAAGAGATATTTTATATTGTCTTCAAGTACCTCCCCACAAAATACTTATTACAAAGAGAAAACAGTAACTTTACAGTGGGAAAAGTCTGGCGGACACCACCTTAATCAAAAAATCAATCATTAGCAATAGGACAACTCAAAATCATACGCCACGTAATAAGATGCAACGACAAGAACTTAGCATCACTTCTGGCATGTTCCTGACAGACTCACAATTGAGTCTAATCTTGAGGAAATATCAGGACAACCCAAATGAAGGGATCATTCAAAATTCAATTATCTTCAAAATAATTGGCCTTTTATTTTCAAAAGTGTACAGATTGTGAGAGTCAAGACTAAAGAACTGTTCCAAAGTGAAGGAAGCTAAAGGGAGATGACAGCTAAATGCAACAAGTGATTCTAATGGATCCTTCTTCTATAAGTGGCATTATTGGTACAATGGATGAAACTTGAATGAATTCTGAGGAATATACCAAAGCAATGTATAAATGTAAATTTCCTGATTTGGTGGTTAAATTTGGTTATGTAGGAGAATATCCTTGTCAGTAAGAAATACACATGAAAGTATTCAGGAGTGAGCAGCATATTACCAAATGATTCAGAAAAAAAAAAAAATTCTGGGACTGTACTTCCAACTGTTCTTAAAGTTAATGCTTATTTCAAAATTTTAAAACTTACATATATGAAAGTCTGCCCAAGCACTGAAGTAAAATTATTTCCAAAATATTTATATAAAACTAATTCAAAACCAATTTTCCACATCTGCTCCATTAATTGGCTATCTGATTGGGAAACATCATTCTGTAACTATTGAGAAAGTGGTACTTTTTTTTTCTAGTTGATACGATGCATTCAACAAAAACAGTCAATGAGTACATATTAGAGACGGTAATAAGGTGCCAGCACATAATAAAGTAGACAGTGTCTTTTTTTTTTCCAGGTATTAATCATTTATTTTTTTAAGAAAACACATTCTCTAAGATTTTAATTTAATTGCAGACAGTTCAATAAAATATCAAATCATGCTAACATGGTGAAATAAGAAAGTGATTGTGTCTCCTTTTGCACCTTCCATGCTCCTCTTTGCCTCTAGTTTCCAAACTGTGGATTCAATTTGGGATGACAATGAGTACCTTAGTGTTCTTATCTTTCTCATTAACTGACGGGATATAAGCCAAGGTTTGCCAACTAGTGGCCCACAGGTATGCCTTGTGAGTTATACTCAGTATTAGAAAACTCAAGGAAGTTCACAGATAATGTGCATTTCTAAATTCTTTCAATAACAAAATTGACTGCAGTAGAATGATGGCATGCCCTTTTTATCTTTATTTTTTTTAACGTTTTTATTGGACTATAATTGCTTTACAATGGTGTGTTAGTTTCTGCTTTATAACAAAGTGAATCAGTTATACATATACGTATGTCCCCATATCTCTTCCCTCTTGCGTCTCCCTCCCTCCCACCCTCCCTATCCCACCCTTCTAGCTGGTCACAAAGCACCGAGCTGATCTCCCTGTGCTTTGCAACTGCTTCCCACTAGCTATCTATTTTACATTTGGTAGTGTTTATATGTCCATATATACACTACCACTCTCTCACTTTGTAGACAGTGTCTTAGTATTGACTGAGTTTACATTCTGTAGAGGAGATGGACAATAAATAAATAAATAATTTCAGATAGTGATTGTGATATGGAGAAAATAAAATAAGGTAATGTCAAAGTAAGTGGAGAGGGTAAGAGAGGGCTTCCCTGGGGCAGTGATACTCACATGACAAGACCTAGCAATGAGAAATCTAGACAAAAATAGTCCAGGCAAGGGAAACACCTTGTATAAAAGCCCAAGGCAAGAACTGCAGGGCAGCCAGTGTGGCTGGAAAGCAACAAGCAAGGGGAGATAAGAAAGGAGGTCCGAGATAAGAGGCAGGGCCAAAGTCATAGAGGGCTTTGTAGGTCACGGTTACTGAGAAGTTAGGGTTTTATTCTAAGGGCAGTGGATAATTATGAAACGGTTTTGACCTTTAATCACCACTCTTACCTTTAAAAGATCACACTGTCGAATCCAAATTGGAAAAGAAGAAGTAAAACTGTCACTGTTTGCAGATGACATGATACTATACATAGAGAGTCCTAAAGATGCTACCAGAAAATTACTAGAGATAAACAATGAATTTGGTAAAGTAGCAGGATACAAAATTAATGCACAGAAATCTCTTGCATTCCTATACACCAATGATGAAAAATCTGAAAGAGAAATTAAGGAAACACTCCCATTTACCACTGCAACAAAGAGAATAAGATACCTAGGAATAAACCTACCTAAGGAGACAAAAGACCTGTATGCAGAAAACTATAAGACACTGATGAAAGAAATTAAAGATGATACAAATAGATGGAGAGATATACCATGTTCTTGGATTAGAAGAATCAACATTGTGAAAATAACTATACTACCCAAAGCAATCTACAGATTCAATGCAATCCCTATCACACGACCAGTGGCATATTTCACAGAGCTAGGAGAGAAAATTTTACAATTTGTATGAAACACAAAGACCCCAAATAGCCAAAGCAATCTTGAGGGAAAAAAACGGAGCTGGAAGAATCAGGCTCCCTGACTTCAGACTATACTACAAAGCTACAGTAATCAAGATAATATGGTACTGGCACAAAAACAGAAATATAGATCAATGGAACAGGATAGAAAGCCCAGAGACAAACCCATGCACATATGGTCACCTTATCTTTGATAAAGGAGGCAAGAATATACAGTGGAGAAAAAGACAGCCTCTTCAATAAGTGGTGCTGGGAAAACTGGACAGCTACATGGAAAAGAATGAAATTAGAACACTCCCTAACACCATGCACAAAAATAAACTCAAAATGGATTGAAGACCTAAATGTAAGGCCAGACACTATCAAACTCTTAGAGGAAAACATAGGCAGAACACTCTATGACATAAATCACAGCAAGATCCTTTTTGACCCACCTCCTAGAGAAATGGCAATAAAAACAAAAATAAACAAATGGGACCTAATGAAACTTAAAAGCTTTTGCACAGCAAAGGAAACCATAAACAAGACGAAAAGACAACCCTCAGAAAGGGAGAAAATATTTGTAAATGAATCAACTGACAAAGGATTAATCTCCAAAATTTACAAGCAGCTCATGTAGCTCAATATCAAAAACACAAACAACCCAATCCAAAAATGGGCAGAAGACCTAAACAGACATTTCTCCAAAGAAGATATACAGATTGCCAACAAACACATGAAAGGACGCTCAACATCACTAATCACTGGAGAAATGCAAATCAAAACTACCATGAGCTATCACCTCACACCAGTCAGAATGGCCATCATCAAAAAATCTACAAACTATAAATGCTGGAGAGGGTGTGGAGAAAAGGGAACCCTCTTGCACTGCTGGTGGGAATGTAAATTGATACAGCCACTGTGGAGAACAGTATGGAGGTTCCTTAAAAAACTAAAAATAGAATTACCATATGACCCAGCAATCCCACTACTGGGCATATACCCTGAGAAAACCATAATTCAAAAAGAGTCATGTACCACAATGTTCATTGCAGCTCTATTTACAATAGCCAGGACATGGAAGCAACCTAAGTGTCCATCGACAGATGAATGGATAAAGAAGATGTGGCACATATATACAATGGAATATTACTCAGCCATAAAAAGAAACAAAATTGAGTTATCTGTAGGGAGGTGGATGGACCTAGAGTCTGGCATACAGAGTGAAGCCAGTCAGAAAGAGAAAAACAAATACCGTATGCTAACACATGTATGGAATCTGAAACAAAAATGGCTCTGAAGAACCTAGGGACAGGACAGGAATAAAGACACAGACGTAGAGAATGGACTTGAGGACACGGGGAGGGGGAAGGGTAAGCTGGGACGAAGTGAGAGAGTGGCATTGACATATACACACTACCAAATGTAAAATAGATAGCTAGTGGGAAGCAGCCACATAGCACAGGAAGACCAGCTCGGTGCTTTGTGACCACCTAGAGGGGTGGGATAGGGAGGGTGGGAGGGAGACACAAGAGGGAGAGGATATGGGGATATATGTATACGTACAGCTGACTCACTTTGTCATACAGCAGAAACTAACACAACAATGTAAAGAAATTATACTCCAATAAAGATGTTTAAAAAAAAAAAAGATCACATTGTCCACACTGCAGGACAAATGCATTGGTTACAGGGATGCAAGAAAGGTAGCAAAATAATAAATTAGGAAGTTATCATAGTACAGATGGGAAGTGATTTGGTAAAAACCAGGATAACAGTGGGACATAAAGTAGACAGACTGAGAATGTACTTTGGACTTGATAATACAACACAGTTTTATAAGATACTACGAATTTTTGATTGAGCAATTTCTATGTGCTCGAATTAACTTCTATTTTAGTACTTAAGTCTTTAATATTGGCAGGAATAGTGATTAGGATCCTGTGAGCCTAGTTAAACTAAAAACAAAACAAATTTAAGGCAAAATAGAAGTGCAAACAGAAAGGACCTCCTTTTGATATGTACTTCCTTCAATAAAAATGTATGTTCTGGGACTTCCCTGGTGGCACAGTGGTTAAGAATCTGCCTGCCACTGCAGGGGACACGGGTTCAAGCCTTAGTACGGGAAGACCCCACATGCTGTGGAGCAGCTAAGCCCATGAGGCACAACTACTGAGCCTGCACTCTAGTGCCCACGAGCCACAACTACTGAGCCTGCATGCCACAACTACTGAAGCCCGCGCACCCTAGAGCCCATGCTCTGCAACAAGAGAAACCACCACAATGAGAAGCCCATGCACTGCAACGAAGAGTAGTCCCCGTTCGCCGCAACTAGAGAAAGCCCGCACACAGCAACAAAGACCCAACACAGCCAAAAATAAATTATTTTTTTTTAAATGTATGTTCTACCCTAATGTGAGAAGTGCTAAGTAGTATTAATTATTATTCAAAGGAGTGTTGACTGACACAAAATGAGCACAAATTTGTCATTGGAAGGAAGGAGGGAGAACACATTTACATTTGAAAAACCAGAAGATGAGATGTCAGGAACTACCATAATCCTGAAGGTTTGTGTGGTGAGTTGGGGCAGAGAAATGGAGCGTTTGAGGAAATCGGAATGTCAACCTTGCGCTCTGGAAATTTTATCAGAGGATATGACACCACAACTAGCCAAGAAAGGGTGTGTTGAACTATCAGATTTGACTAAAACCTGGAGAAATACATCACTGGAGCCCATTCTAACCCACAAACAAACTTTGCAATGTCAAATGGTCTACCCAGATTAACTTCCCTTCCTGACAGCAGTGGTCTTTGGAAGTGAAGGAATTCAGAATATATCACTGTGAAAAGTTTTTTGTTTTTATTTTTGTTTTTTCTGAACTCTGCTTAACTGCCTAAAAGCAGAGCCTCTCAAAAGAATTCATTTGTCATAAACACCCCCCCGGGAGAAATTATCAGGGAAGATTAACTCCTATGACAGCAGACAAGAAGTTGGCACCAGCATAAGAAATTGCCTAAAACAGACGTCACAAAACTATCATATCTCACATCTAATCTTCTAAAGGCCTATACTTCTCTTTCCGAAAGTCATTTGTTTTCTCATAAGTGGCCTTCTCCCCATCTTTTCCCCCTATTAAGATGGTATATATGCCCCAAATTCTAACTGCCTCTGTGAGTCACATTTTTCTGTGAACACTCCTGTATATACGTGAATAAAAATCTGTCTTTTCTCTTGCTAATCTGTCTTTGTCAGTTTAATTTGCAGGCCCACAATCATTAAACATAAGAGGGTAGAGCAAAGGGTTTTCCTCCCTAACAGAAGGAAAAAAAAAAAAGAATTTCTTTTATAAAAAAGAACTAGCTAAAAGACAAAACCCATTTCTCACCCAGTTGTTATTCTCAGAAGTTCCATTTATAGATATTTTATACCCATGCTAAATCTTACAAAGAATTTTAAGCAATACCCAACAAAAACCCATATAGTAAAATAGTAAACTATTGTTGACAAAGAAAAATGCACAACATGAGAGCTGTGAGTTTAAGTTTTATTCAGGGACTTACTGAGGAGTATAGTCCAGGAGACAGCCTCTCAGTAGCTCTGAGGGAACAGCTCCAAAGGGGTAGAGGAGAAGCCAGTTTACATATGAATTTTTTTGGCCTGGAAATCCGTGCAGTCAAGCATACATCTTGATGAAAGATTATGCTAATCACAAATACATCTCAAGTTAATGATTTTAGTGCTTTTTTATGTATGGGAAGATGCAAGAAGCTGGGGTCACTGAAATTCTTCCTGAGATACATGTCTAACCATCTAAGGACGTGTTTACCCAAAGCACAGAGTGCCTCATCCTGTTTTTCATCCTGAATTCCTCTCAGGGTGCAGTTGGTGGGCAACTGCAGTGGGTTATGACTTAACCCTTGTAGAACTGGGTGATGAACAATGCTCTTCATTTTTCTTCATTCACACTGTCGATAGTAATAAATCACTCCTGAGAAAATTTAAGGGAGGCAGTAAAGCAAGTATTCAGATCATAAGTGTCTATGTAATTCATTTTTCTAAAGTAGTCAAAGGGAAAAGGAAATTATGGTTGATTTTCTGTTGTTAACAGGAGAGAAATAAAGATGCAATGGTTCAACAGAGAAAGCAGAACTTTTCTTAGCTCTTAGGGCTAAATGGGATTTCTCACATAGGATTTTGCTAATGGGGCACTGAGCCATGTTGGTAGGCAGCATCCTCGACAATCAGAGTTCACAAGAATGTTTCTTGCTGCTTTCCTCCAAGAAACATAGGAATAATAGCTCAGAGGAGCAACGCTTAGCAAAGGGGCAAATTAGCTGATTAGCATCCCTGTTTATTTTCTATCCTGCTGGTGTGACTCAGCTTCTTAAAGCTTTATCATCCCTGGTTATACTGAACAACAGAGTTTGACAGAAGCCAGAACAGGAGTTCCTCAGGTCCTCAGAACACAGCAGGTCTTTTACATTTGGTACATTTTCAAAAATATATATAAATGACCAGCCCTCAAAGAGGCAGACCACTTCAAAGCACACTTTCTTGCTTGACTGGTATCTACAATGATCAAAGTGCAATTAATACGAGAGAGGGAGAGAAATTAAGCTGAAAATGTTCTAAGTTAAGATAATCATTCCAGCTCTGGCTCCCCAAATGCATGACCTTTGAAAAGTCATTTATCTTCTGTGTCTCCATCCCGAAAGTATCTAAAATATGCTTTGGGAAAAGTTAGATTTATACAAAGAAATATCAAGAACTAGAAGCGAACTTTCAATCATTAGCCGCCACTGATTCACAACTTGCCTATAGAGGAGCAAAGCTACATTCCTAACACAGCAGAGCCTATGAACAATGAGCCATCAATTGGAGCAGCTCATTTGGAAATCTGTCACTTCCTAGAGAGTTACAAGTATGAATTGGAAAAAAAAAAAAAAAATGAATTTGTCCTTGAGACTCAAAGAACCATTTTCTAGGAGGAGGCAGGAAAGTTAAAAGTATGGGATACGGAACGTTCAACAGACGGTTCTATTTTTGATTACATGCTCTCAACAATCAAGAAGTGAAAGGGAAAAAAAGTGTAACAGGAAATTTTGTCCACATGTTTAAAAGAGTTGCAAAACTCTTTTCTCTTTCTAATTGCTTCCAGGAAATGATTTTTCCTGGTCTGCCTTTTGGTAACGAGGTACAAAAAACTGTGTCACTGTCATGTGACGCCTGTTTAACTAGTTAGTTGGTTGACTAGTTAGGGGCTCTAAGAAGAAAGAGGTCACTTAAAGGAAAACCAATTAAATGAGTTGCTTCCTTTTGAAGGTCATAGAGCATTGTGGTTAAAAGTACAGATGTGGAGTCAAAATGCCTGGCTTAGAGGACAGAGCAATTTACTCACCGCTCTATACCTTTCTTACCTTATTTGCAAAATGGGGGTGGTAAGTGTAAGCACATCATCAGGTCATTTTGAAGATTAAATAGCATAACTCATGTGAAGTGCTTCGAACAGGCTCTGCTTTATAGTAAGTGCTCCTAAATGTTCACTGCACTGATTACACCTTTAGCAGAGTGACTCAGCTTCCTCAGCTGGCACCCATCCCAAGAGGTGGTCCCACTAAATAGCTGCCGAGAAACAAGAAGGGGACTCTCATGCTGACGTAGTCTAAGATAGACTCAGAAATTCAGCCATTTCCACTCCCCGAAACTATTACTTATTCTAAAAAAATTTCCTCCCAAAACTATTTTCTCCTCAAAAAATTCAGTTCAACATTTCAAGTGTAGCTTAAATGTACTTTCACTAGCTACAAAACATTCCATCTTACATAAACCCGTTTTAAAAATACAATCAAAAGAAACAATGAAATTCCATATGGGGAAAGAAGACAATGAAACTGTGTTCACGATCCGAACTTCATAGATTATAGCTGGAATGTTTGTACAGCTGCACTATTTAATTGGTTTACTATCTTCCCAGAATTATGAGCAATACAAGGGGAAGACTGCTAGACTGTTCTTTTCATCCTGTGGGAAGTTAGGGGAAAATATGTTGCAGAAGCAGTTTATAGATGGAGGTAATTTGTTTACCTTGAGTTTGGTGGACTGGGAAAAAGAGTAGAAAGTTCCAGAACACAGACGACAGGAACTTCTATGTATATCAAGAATGTAGCTGTTATACCCAAAAAAGGATGTAACAAAAGTGCACAAGAGCAGACAACAATATAGGAATAAAATAGGAGTGTCCCTC
Source organism: Eubalaena glacialis (assembly GCF_028564815.1). Lineage (NCBI taxonomy): Eukaryota > Metazoa > Chordata > Mammalia > Artiodactyla > Balaenidae > Eubalaena > Eubalaena glacialis. Next base: position 100,702,670 of record NC_083726.1, read on the forward strand.
CTGCTCCCACAATTGAACCCAGTTCCCACTGATGGGTAATCTTGAGCCATTTAACCCAAATGAAATCCTCCCCAGAAACCCTAGACTCTAATCTCCCAAGACAAAACTTTCCTCCCCTGAACTCAACAATTTCCATGAACTTCATCCACCTTCCAGAAATCAGAACAGAAGTCCACCACTCCCCATATAGCTGAGATTGTTGTGTTTCCCAAATCACTGTTGCTCCTGGGGACAGGATAGCTTTACTCTCTCCTGAATCCCTGTGTCTCTATATCCAGGTAAGGAAGAGATAATGGAATTCCAAAACATAAAGACCATTCACAGGTAGAGGTGCAGCAAAAAAAGACCGTGGATTTTGAGTCTGAAGATCTGGGTTCAGCTCTTAGCACAGTTACGAACTGGATCATCTTGGGCAAACCGTAAATCCTCTCCCAGCCTCGGATCTTCTCAGTTGTGAAGCAGCTATAATACTATCCTACCTAAGAGTTTCTTGAGAGGATTAAAAGGGACGATAGATGTCAAAATTCTCTGTAAACTCTCACATGCTGTCAGAGTTGGTTACAGTGATTGTTTGATCAGGTTCCCAACAACTGTGTTTTATCTCCCTCAAAGAGATTGTGACTTTCTTGGGTGTAGGCACCGTTTTCTCATTTCTTTTATACTTACTAATTTCTTGAGCACTATCTTCATAGAGTACACAGAAAGAACACTGAACTGTAAGACCCGAGTTTCAGTTTCTTCCGTGAGTCATTTAATCTCTTGATCCGAGTTTCCTTGGCTTAGACGTTTATTTTCTCACATAATACCAAGTCCAAAGGTACAGCAAGTTTCAGGGTTAATTGATTCAATGGCTTGAAGATGTCATTAAAAGATCACATTTAGTCCAAAGCATCAACTTCATCCTAAGGCTGATCATGAGATGACAACCAGCAGCAACGGGGGTTGTCCTCCTTCACTTTGCCCTTAAGTGTGAATGTGCATCCTTGCCTTGAAAAGTAAACCAATAACAGCCACCAGGGGAAACGTCAGAGCACACCGATTGGCTAAGACTACTGTTCTCCATTACAACTGCACTTAGAATCACCCAGGAAGTACTTTTAAAAACAACCAGCTCTGGGACTTCCCTGGTGGTCCAGTGGTTAAGACTACACCGTGCTTCCACTTCTGAGGTGTGGGGAACTAAGATCCCACATGCCATGCAGGGCAGCCAATAAGTAAGTAAGTAAGTAAGTAAGTAAATAAATAAATAAATAAATAAAATAAAAACACGCAGTTCCCACATTCCAGAGACTCTGATTCAATATGTCTGGAGGGGAAGGGGATTGGGGCATTTTTTAAAGCACCCCAGATGATTCAAATATGAAGCCAGGGATAAGAAACCACTTCAGAGTAATTGGGATACACCCATAAAACTGGGGATGTGGAGGTTTAGAAGGTAACCAAGAAGTAAATATTGTAGTGGCTACTGTTAGCTACATAATATATACCCCTCTAAAGGTTCAAAGTGTACACTTGCATATTAAGCATTCAATAGTAAGGAAAGTTAGTTAATGTTTTGTTCTTGTTTGGGGTTTTTGTTTGGGGTGGGAGGTGGGACTGGCTACTTAACAAAGAAGGGTCCTGGCAAAGAGAACAAAAGAGCTAACAGCTGAGTGGAGAACTAAGGACAAAAATCCCTCTTACTAGTCTCAGACCAACATCCTTGTAGGAATTTCCAAGATAGATTAGATATAAATGAACTATATCAGCATAAAACAGGAAGTTCAGGAAGACCAAAGTTAAGGAGCACACAGCGCAGAGGTCAATATAAAGTTGTCATTCAGGAATCTGAACAAATAAAGTCAGTATCAGGACCAGGGGACCATGAAGCGACAGTAATCCGAGGCAAAAGCGATTTCTATTAGGAAAGTAACCAATTCCAGAGAACAGACAACTCAGGACCCATGGAAGAGAACCACTGCGGAAGTGAAATTAGCCAGAAATGGTACAAGAAAGAACAGCAGTTGCAGATACCCTTCAAGGTCAACTGGCCGTCCTGCACAGAGAAGAAAAGGAACTCTTTTCAAAGTAACAGGGAGGCAGGGAGATGAACCACATGAGACCTCTGAATGGGCAATACTCCTCATTATCTATCGTGCCTTTAGCAGAATTTTTCTTGCCAAGGTGCAAGGCTCGCGACCTGGCGAACCAAACATTTGGGTTCTGGCCAAAAGGGAATTAAAAGTACAGAACACCTACTAACAACTCAAAAAACACATCAAACAAATATGTGGTAAATGAAGGATGTGGGGAAATATAGCACAGACATTCTGATATGCGTCAAGAACAAGATATAAGAGAAGCAGTGATGTAAATGTTTTATCAAAATGGTATTAATGAGGTCATTAGTGATGTCTGAATGTTGGCAACTCAAGGAGTCTTGGATATGTAAGCAGAATGACACAGAATGCAGTTCTGGCAAAGTTACAAATAGGAAGCACTTGTGCAAACATTATGTGACAATGTCCCTTTGGGCAAAGCATGAGTGTCATCCAAAAAGAAGTGTATTTGTCCAGTCTAAAACAGCAATTAGGTAATTCCTGACCACTTCTACAGGCACTCCTTCGAATACTTTCAGAGTCAAATCATCAACAGAATCTAGCTGGCAGCCATTGATAGAACAACTTTCCAACGCACACCACTTTAACACACATGAGGATCAAGAAGCCGTTCTGCCCAAATTGAGCTTTTTATCTTTCCAGAGGCTTCCATCTCCTGTCTTAGAATTGCATTCACCACAACTCTCAGAAAGGTTGTAATTCCTCCTACCCTTCTCATTCTCGTTAAGAGATCTATATTATATATTTTTCCTCTTTGCAAGGGGAGGGGTGGAGGCAGTTTGGAAGGAGAAAGTTTCATTAATAAAAATAGTGTGGATTTAAAAGCAAGAGAAAGAATTGAAGACAAAAATGAGACAATCTTTCATCAGAATTCATTCAACCATCTATAAAAACCTACGATAAGCCAGATACCAAGATTAGGGCTAAGATCATGAAAGTGTTCTGCTGACCAACTGCAAAAGAGGTGACTAACAGGAATCTGTGGACCAAAACTTGGGAAGGTGATGGTAGGAAGGTATTTGAGCTGAAATGACAGTTCACGCAAGTTCTGACAGTGGTGTTTTGATGGATTAGAGAGATAAAGCGATGGAAAATGGTGATCAATTACTTGTCCCTGTAAATTTGTTAGTACGTGTGGCATTTACTTCTTCCAAAATTTTAAATGATTTTCAAATTGTAAATCTATGTACTTGAGTTGTTAATATACCCAATGGCATTAGACCACAGGAACATATGTCAAAAACTGGCTCCAAATTTACATCTTTCAAGAAATCTTCCTTCCTCAATCCCTCTGCAGCTGTCCCCTTGGTACCCATTTACATTATTGCGTACAATGTGATAGCTATACTGCAGTGGGTTAAACCCAGACGCAGACCAGCTGTGTTCATATCCTGGCTCTAAAAATTACGGGCTATGTGATCTGAGATTTTCTCAGAAACGAACAGTCCCTTGAAAGCCCTTGTCACAGTTCCTGGCACAGGAAAAGTGGACAGCAAATGTTAAGTACTATTATTTATGGTTTGCTTTATTATTTTATATTCTTCTTGATTTGTTTCATATACAGATTTTTGGTCTCAAGAAATGTCTGTTAAATAACTGCTTTCATAAACTCTAATACATGGAAATATAATGATGGAACCTGAGTATCTTAATTTATAAATGGCCCCATGTCAGAAATTCAGAGCACTGTTTGAATAGTGTATCAGAAATTCTGAACATTTTTTTATACTGGGTTGGGTTAGTAAGATTAGGTATGAGGGTTACATTGACTTTAGTTATTTATTTTTTTACATTGACTTTAGAAGTATATACTCAAGTCCATGAACTTTTAAGATCTGGCATGCTTAGGCCCACAGGAAAAGCCAGTCATTCATGTGTCTCTAACCCTCATGCCTAATAAGATATAAGAAATGCGGGGTGGGAGGGGTGGGGAGAGTAACTTCGGATAACCATTTCAGAGCTAGAAAACATAAGAAGAGAAGACTATAAAGTACAAATGTACTTTATTTGTACAAATAAAGTTTCTGGTACTCTAGCCAGACTCCATACCAGGCCATCTCTTCCCTGGAGGGATGGAGGAGGGGATCCAGCCACCTGGGTAGAGGTGCATATCTGGGGAACGCACATGTGGTTTACCTGCCCCTTTGAATTGAGGCTCAGGGCACCAGTGCATCTGTGGTTCACACCGGCTCCTAAGATATTTTTAAAAAGCCAACATGAGATGTTCCTAAAGTTAGAAGCCTGTATAGATGACTTCTTGAAGGTCTTGGAAGCATTGCTTCATAAGTCCATGGCTGTGTAGCTGATAGTATTTCAAGTATAAACAGTAACTACAGAGACCATGGCATTAGCAATGACGCAAGGTTCCACATCCTAGGAAAGGCCTCCCACCACTTGCCTTAATTTCCCATGGAGGTCTTTTTTTTCTCTTTTTCGAATGACAATATTTGATACCTGAGCTTCCTGGAGACTTAACAGAATCCTCAACTGTTCAGCAATCCTGCTATGAAATATGATAACAATATACAGAAAACCATTTCTTTGCCCTTCACACCATGGTTCTAATGAAAATAAAGACACACTTGATGGTGATAAACATTGAGTCAAGCACAGAATTTTGTTTATGGAGATGGAGGTGTTTGGGAAAAGAGAGGAATTTTTTTTCCAATAGCACAATACTTTGCAGCCATTAATTCATTATCCCATTTAATCCACTTACATCTCCTGAGGCTTATTAGCACAATATTCCTTAGAATCTGTGATAATTGTCAAAGTAATTTAGGTTTAGCAGGACAGATCTGACAGAGCTTGGGAAAAAGAAGCTGGAGGGAAAAAAAAACCCAATGAAGACTACAGTACAAATAGCTCTTTCTAAAAATAGAGGTCACCTGCAGTAGAACTGAATGGTACTCCTTTATTTATCGCTCCATATACTTTTCTTCAGCATCGATTCAAAAGATTTCTCTTTTTAGAAAATGTAAAACATGTTATATTGGCACACAGGCAATTAACCTCTATTAAACAAACATAGTGTTGGCATTTTAAAATTACTATTATCAATATATTCTGAGGGGAGGCAATGAATAGTCCCTCCCATTATGAATCACCCAAACTCTCTCTATAGACACTCATTTCATATGAGATTGGGAAAAAACAACAACAACAACAACAAAAAACGACTAGGTCTTTTCGGTCATTTTTTGAAATAAATTATTTAGTAAACCAATTTGACTGTGATTTTTAGGCTGTGATGTGCTAAGTGTTTAAGAATAAGCTGTCACTTGTAAACACTCCCACGGTGGCTGATTTGCAGCTACCACCATGATGTTCCCAACACTAGGTTGAGAAGAGATGCGCACAAACTGGCATGAATCCACTCTGAGACGCCTGAACTGACGTGGAAGATGAAGCACACCCCCCAAATTCAGCTGTTACACCAACATTTGAGGAGGTAGGGGAGCGTATCAGAAATGATTTTTTTCCTCCGCCTCACTGGAAAGTTTTCTAGTAGTTTATCCCAGATCCTAGACTAGGAGATACATCAAGAACAGCCAAAAGAAAAAAAGGGAGGGGAGAGTTATTAGTTTCACTTGTCTAGATGATGTCATAATAGCCCTTATTAGTATTATTATTGACTAAGATAAAGCACTTAGCATGAATTAGCCCAGGGAATTCTCCAGGACCGCTGAGGAGTAAATAAGCAGTAAGTGTGAATTCCATAGAACAGGAAGCAAAGAGTTTTCTGAGAAGATAAGAAATCACGTTGAGCCACAGAATACTGAGCACCAAGAATCCTTTTCAGCTGCGTGGGAGATGAGGCCCAATCCTCCGGGAAAAACAACTCACCTTCCCCCCTGCACACTCCAATCTTAATACTCTAACAGTTGTCCCACTTAAACTCAACCTATTTTTCACCCAGCAAGTGCTCAGGGACTTGGTTAGAAAATCAACTAGAAGCAGCAGCCTCTGTGAATCTGGATTTTCCTTTTACCTCCTCGGGTAACATCACCCATTCTAAAAAACGTACGTCTAGAAATAAAGTGTAGCCTCATGAAACAGGCCATATTGTTGAGAAACTAAAATGTGTCTTCTCTTCCTTGCTAAAAAAAATCATTGTCTTCTGTTCTCCTAGGCATGTCGTTGTAATCTGAATTCCCTGGGAGGAAAGAAACCAGTTCTGACTTCAGAACCATTGGGGTGGATTCAACTCACGGTCTCAGAGGTGGAAGGCATGGAGGTTTCTGCCCCAACAGACCCTGAAGAGAAATGGATCTCCAGGGACCGGAAGCTGGGGGTGATGACCTCGAGGGGAGGTGGGAGGCTGGGAGTACAAGCAGCAGAGCTTCTGTGTGACGGTCAGGATGCTGAGGGCTGCACAGCTCAGAGGCCCAAGCCCCCTGCCCCACGGAGGCAGTGAATGCTAATGGGGAACCACCTTCAAGTGAGCCACACAAGCTTAAACAGCACACACCTCAACCAGGACAGAGAACCTAGGCCCCCTTGTCCAATTTTTCTGGTTCTGTTCAGCCCCCTTGGCTCTTCTGCTGTTCTGAGTGAGATGGGGCAGGGTGTGGGTAAGGGGAGGTATACTGAAAAATACAACTTGAGTTTGGATGTCCTGCTAGCCAAGTGGATCCATCCATATTTAAGTTGATTCAGAACAATGAAGTGAGATGCTTTTTGCATCTCGGTGACAAGCTGAAAATGCTGACATAGCTTTACTGTAGCAGGAAGGGCTTTCTACAATCCTCCCTTGCCTTAGGCTAACTGGAAACCTTACCCTGTTAATCCCATACTCCTTCTATGAATGTTCCCTGGCTCCACAAGTATCTCTACTGCAAAGGAACTAACTACTCATGAAGTTAAGCTTACTGAGCTGGCTCAGGGTTTTGACATTTTATATCTGTAGCAAGTAAGTTACCCTAAGTCTTGGGATGCCCCCCTCTGGTTAAATTTGATTAAGGATGCATGTAGCCCTCTTTAACTTAGTAATTACCGTGGAAAAAATGTTGTTCCTGACATACCTTTTGGTCTCATTTGTACACTTAACTATACCTGAGACGCACTTCGGGAATCTTAACTGCTTCGTGCAGAAATTTTATGAAGCAAAGCAGAGGCAGACAAAGCGTGGTGAATCAATCAATCTTCACCAATAAGTTAAGTGCCCAAAGCTTCCTGCCTTCTATGCCACCAGAGAATAGCAAGAGAAATATGAGATTATAGAGTATTAGGCTATTGTGCCAGCTTTGCTCTGAAGAGGCCCATTTTCTGTTTTTAATTGAAAGTGGGTGTTTCTACCTTCAGACTGGACAAATTGTTTAACCTCTGTGGGCCATGATTTCCTTACCTAAAAGTTCGTATGTTCAACTAGATGATCCCTATAATGTTGCCTGAAGCACTAAAATTTTGATTCCAAGATATTATGAAATCCCAAAAACAAAGGAAAAGAGGGGCATTGTTCTCATTCTATTGTCCACCCAGCTGGATTTATCAGATTAAGATTCTGAGCTATAAATAAAGGAAGAAAAGACACTGATACAATATAGAATTTGCATTTGCAGGAAGTGCATTTTTCATCCATATGGATCTTAACTATTTCACGCGCTAACAAATAACTGAACAGCCTATCTACAGAAATGGTTTTGTCCATTCATCTGCTTTTCTCTATAACAGTAAAAAATATCTTTATTGCTTTGTTATAAAACTGTGTTCAAATAAAAATAGGGAAATGCATTCCTCAGCAGTTTCTGAGATCTAGCTGAGAAAAGTCACCACGAGTCCAAACATCTCTTTATAAAAGCACAAAGGTAAGAGTGCCATCTGCTGGCCTAAGCTGTCTAAAAGTGTCTAACTATTCAATAAAACTAACTCCACAATTAGCTTCTAAAACTTGAGTCTATACTCTGCCTTATGAAAACTCTGAGCTCTTCAATAACTTGATGTACAGAGCCTAAACAGGAAAATCATGTGTCTTAATGTCCAAAATATACAAGCCATATGAATATACCAAAGTATTACTCTCTGAATTAAATAAGTACTTACTTTAATTATACCGTACAATATTTACCATATCAAAAAACTGTAAACCTACCAGGTCTAAGAATAAGTAGACAATGTCTTCCTTTTAAAACCTTCTAAAAAGCTAGAGTATTTGGAGTGTTTATAACAGTGGGAAATAGTGTCAAAATTGTCAGAAGTTTCCTCAGTTTCACAGCAGCAAACTAAAGGGTAGCTCTGTTAACAGAATTCAATTAAGAAAGCACAGGGCTTTCCTGGTGGTGCAGTGGTTAAGAATCCGCCTGCCAATGCAGGGGGCACGGGTTCGATCCCTGGTCCGGGAAGATCCCACATGCCACGGAGCAACAAAGTCCGTGCGCCACAACTACCGAGGCTGCGCTCTAGAGCCCACGAGCCACAACTACTGAGCCCGCGTGCCACAACTACTGAAGCCCACGCATCTAGAGCCTGTACTCCGCAACAAGAGAAGCCACTGCAATGAGAAGCCCGCACACCACAACAAAGAGTAGCCCCCGCTCACCTCAACTAGAGAAAGCCCACGCGCAGCAACGATGACCCACTGCAGCCCAAAAAAAAAAGAAAGAAAGAAAGCACACAGTTAAGTTGAAAAGTCATACAGCAGATATAACCATCACTTCACGCCTCCACACTGACGTCAGTGGGCAGATGGAGGCCAGGCTGAAACACTTATGTCCTTTATGAGGCTCTGTCCTTTATGAGGTGCTGTGATGGTAACATCTAGCCCACCAAGTATACTCATTCTTCTCAATCCCTCCCAAAATCTCCTTCAGGAAAGATTTTCTTTTAAACGGACCCCCTCGAGCAATGGAGCTGCTCAGAGACTATTTCACATAAAAACAAAATGATCCAACCAATGACTTGGCACTAAGCCTGAGATGATGCCAGGAAAGTGTATTCTATTGCCTGAAATACTGGATAACTGATTAGCACAATCTTAAAATCACCTAAGGAGGTGTATAAGGCAATTGGAATACTTTTTATTCAAAAAAGTACATGAAACTTCCCATGCAGAAAACATTGAACTAGAAGAAAATAACCATTCTAAGTAGATGATATTCAGTATCACCAAGAAGCCAAGTGATTGACAAGCACAGCCCTTAAGGGTCCTTGGCTTCCTATTCATTTTCTGCCTTACGTATATTGTAAACGTAATCCCATAACAATTCACTGATTCTTGACACTAAAGATCTTTTATTTTCTCATGATGCCATGCTGTGAGGTTGTTTGGAAATGCCAATTATTAAAATATTAAATCAAGTAACTAGTATATACTTTAAATGAATTTAGGCATAGAGATAGACAAAATCTACATGGGAAAAAAAACCCAATATATTTACTGTTCTTTTGTTGAAAGATGGTATCAATTTGTTGTTTCCTCTGTTTATGAATGTGAATGAGTGTGAGTAAAGCCACACTACACATTACTCACAGTCTGCATTTTGAATTAAAACTCTCTCATGATCAAAGTGTCATTTTGTTTAGTATTGGTGACATACTTTCACAACTTTCTCATCACTGGCACCAGGATGTAAGGATGCAGTTGCCTGCAGCTCACATACTCTCTGAGAATGACTTTAGGTCAGTTTGTGTGCCTCCACCAACCTTGCCAAAGTAATAATGACAGAGCTCTGAAACCATATCCACAAGCACGCAGGAACCCAGTCATGAGTTTACACCAAGTTCATGACAGTAGACAACTCAGAGGAAATGAGTTCACGTAGAACACGCCACTCTTCATACTTACTCAACATTGAAAACCACCACAGAGCAACTACAATGACAACATTCTGACCAAGAGTAATTTATGTTTGTATTACACTCCATAATAAAATATTTTCCCATAGATTATTTCACTTGTTTTTCAAGACACCCTCTGAGACAGGCAGACCATTTTACAAATCACTTGAGATCAGTCATTCAATTTTTCATAATTGGAAAATACCTACTGGGTTTCTCCACCTGAATAATGTTTACCATAAGACTGAAAATCCAGGAGAGCTTGTAATATACTAGTAAACACTAAACCATAAACCATAGGTTGACATAACCCAATGAAGCACACTGGTGATCTGCTAGAACTACTACATTCTCTGCTGATGAAATTCATAGATGAAATTCATCTATCAGCCAAATAGTTGGCCCTGCCCCACGTAGCAAGAAATGACATTTCCCTCTAGATCAAGGAATGCCACTAGCAAGTGAAAACCATGGAGTCACACAATCAAATTTGCTTTTTGAATATATCAAAATGATATCAGTACCAAAATATATTTGAGATTATCTAGATAAAAAAACAGAGGACCCGAAGGTTACATTTTATCAAGTTCCTACATAGCTAGTAGCAGAGTCAAGGCTGGAACTTGCTTCTAACCTGGAGTCCAGAAATTAGCGTTTCAGAAACGTGAAATAATTCATCAAAATGGTAAAAACAGAAGTATCTGTGGCCAATAAATTAAAAGTCAAAGAATTTCTGTAATTCACCAGTCTAGCTGAGAATTTAATTATTGAGAGTGTGAGGAAACCACACTACCCACATAAGCAGCCAGCAGGAAAGTAAAGTGATCCAGCATTTAGATACTGATAAAAATATAGATGATATAGATATATCCTTTAAAATATACAAATATCCATACCCTTTCATCCACTAATCCAATTTCTAGAATGAACACTAAATTATTTATAAGGCTGTTTATCTCAAAGTTAATTACAACAGGTAAATAATAGAAATATTATAAATGTCTACCTATACTGAATTGTTAAAATTAAAATGAATTTCTCACAAACATATGGTTACCAAAGGGGAAACGGGGGGAGGGATAAATCAGGGGCTTGGGATGAACACACACACACTACTGTATATGAGGTAGATAACAAACTAGGACTTACTGTATAGCACAGGGAACTCTACCCAATATTCTGTGATAACCTATATGAGAATAGAACCTAAAAAAGAATGAATATATGTATAACTGAATCACTTTGCTGTACACCTGAAACTAACACAACATTGTAAATCAACTATACTCCAATAAAATTAAATTTTTTTAAAAAAAATGTATCCTTTAAAAAAAATAAAATGAATTTCTCTCTCTCATTATAATGGAATACTATGGAGCCAAGAAAAATCATATTTTAGAAAAATAGCTTATGAGTTGGAAAAATGCCTTAGCATATTTTGATGTATTGATATATGCTTTTGATATATTTTGATATAAAAAGTATTTATTAGGTATGATCCTAATTAAGGCAATATTAGAGAATAAGCATACTTAGCAAATATATAGACACTGACACACATATAAAAAGACACTAGATCCACTTATGACAAAAATACTCAACAAAGTGGGTATAGAAGGGACATAACCTAAGAAAGGCCACATATGACAAACATACAGCCAACACCACATTCAACACTGAGAACATTTCTTCTAAGATCAGGAACAAGACAAGATTACCGACTCTCACCACTTTTACTCAACATAGTATTGAAAGTCCTAGCCACAACAATCAGACAAGAAAAAGAAATAAAAGGAACCCAAATTAGAAAGGAAGAAGTAAAACTGTCACTGTTTGCAGATGACATGATACTATATAAAAAAAAATACTAAAAACTCCACCAGAAAACTATTAGAATAAATGAATTCAGTAAAGTTGCAGGATACAAGATTAATATACAGAAATCTGTTGCCTTTCTAATAATGAATTCTCAGAGAAATCCATAAAATAATCCCATTTACAATGGCATCAAAAAGAAAAAAATACCTAGGAATAAATCTAACTATGGAGGTAAAAGACCTGTACTTGGAAAACTGTAAGACACTGATGAAAGAAATTGAAGACGCAAGCAAATGGAAAGATACACTGTGTCCATGGATTGAAAAATTAATATTGTTAAAATGACCATAATTACCCAAGACAATCTACAGATTTAATACAATCCCTATTAAAATACCAATGGCATTTTTCATAGAACTAGAACAAATAATTCTAAAATTTGTATGCAGACACAAAAGACCCTGAATAGCCAAAAGAATCTACAAAGCTAGTCATCAAAACTGGCACAAAAACAGGCATATAGAGGAATGGAACAGAAGAGAGAGCCCAGAAATGAACCCAAGTGTATATGGTCAATTAATCCACTACAAAGGAAGTAAGAATATACAATGGAGAAAAGACAGACTCTTCAATAAATGGTGTTGGGAAAACTGAACAGCTACATGCAAAATAATGAAACTGGATTACTTTCTCACACCATATACAAAAATTAACTCAAAATGGATTAAAGACTTAAACATAAGACCTGAAGCCATAAAACTCCTAGAAGAAAACATAGGCAGTACACTCTTTGACATTGGTCTTAGCAACATTTTTTTTAAATCTGGCTCCTCAGCCAAGGGAAATAGAAGTAAAAATAAACAAATGGGACTACATCAAACTAAAAAGCTTTTGCACAACAAAGGAAACTAGCAACAAAACAAAAAGGCAGACTTCTATATGGGAGAAGATATTTGCAAACAATATATCTGATAAGAGGTTAATATCCAAAATATACAAAAAACCCATACAACTCTACAACAAAAAATCAACCTGATTAAAAAATGGGCAGAGGAGCTGAATAGACATTTTTCCAAAGAAAACATATAGATGGCCAACAGACATATGAAAAGACGCTCAGCATCACTCATCATCAGGTAAAAGCAAACCAAAACCACGATGAAGTATCACCTCACACCTGTTGGAATGGCTATCATCAAAAAGACAAATAATAAGTGCTGGTGAGAATATGGAGAAAAGGGAACCGCAGTGCACTGCTGGTTGGACTGTAAATTGGTGCAGCCACTATGGAAAACAGTATGGAGGTTCCTCAAAAAGTTAAAAATAGAACTATCATATGATCCAGCAATTCCACTTCTGGATATTTTTCCAAGGAAAATAAAAACACTAATTTGAAAATATATATGCATTCTCATGTTCACTGCAACATTATTTACAATAGCTAAGATATGGAAGCAACCTAAGTGTCCATTGATAGACAAATGGATAAAGAGGATGTAGTGTATTATATACAATGGAATATTATTCAGCCATAGAAAGAATGAAATGTTGCCAACTGCAACAACATAGATGGATCGAAAGGGTATTATATTAAGTGAAATAAGTCCGAGAAAGACAAATACCATATGATTTCACTTATATGTGGAATCTAAAAAACAAAACAAATGAACAAACAGAAATACACTCATAGACACAGAACACAAACTGGTGGTTGCCACAGTGGAGGACAGTGGGAGAACTGAATGAAATAGGTGAGGGAGATTAAAAGGTACAAATTTCCAGTTATAAAATTAGTGTTTTCAGGCACATTTAAACAGGGATTAGCACTTAGGCAATTCTTACTGGCTCTTAATTTTCTGGAAGTTAAGGCAAAAATGGAGTAGCAGGTTCCTTTCTCTAGCTATAGAAAACACATTATTCAGGGTTTTTTTCCCCTGGAACTGTAGTCAAACAGGACTTTAGCTTCATTTGAGTCCTTATATGAAAGACCTCATAAAACATTAAGCAGTAACTTCAACTGTGGCCTTAAAAACAGGTAGCATCTTTTAGGCATTGATCCTGTGATAAATCATAATCCACTACATAAAATTAAATATAAATACAATTCTGTTTGAGATCTGTGAAATCTCTAGCAAGAGATGGGTCCTTATAACATGCATTTAGGTAACAAGTATTTTTAATAAAACCGTAATAATCTATCCTATAATGCTCTAATTTCATTGGTTGAACAAAGGCTCAGTTAGAAGCACAATGTCTCCTTTTATTCAAAAAGAATGCCTTGGGACTTCCCTGGTGGCTCAGTGGTTAAGAATCCGCCAGCCAATGCAGGGGACACAGGTTCGATCCCTGGTCCGGAAAGATCCCACATGCCACGGAGCAACTAAGCCCGTGTGCCACAACTACTGAGCCCACGTGCCACAACTGCTGAGGTCCGTGCACCTAGAGCCCGTGCTCCGCAACAAGAGAAGCCACCGCAATGAGAAGCCCACGCACCGCAACGAAGAGTAGTCCCTGCTCGCCACAACTAGAGAAAGCCCGCGTGCAGCAACAAAGACCCAACGCAGCCAAAAAATAAATTTATTTATTTATTTATTTATTAAAAAAACAAAAATGTCTTTAATATCTCAATATATTAAATTAAAACCACCACCAGTCATTTCCTACAAATATTTTAATAGGTAGTTCATGTGTTTTTGTATGCTACTCATCGAATGTGTAACATACTAAGTCACATCAAAACCCTTTTACTTCAAATTTGAAAATGTTGTATATAAAGTGTTTAACTGCATTCTTAGAAAGAGCATAAATAAAATTATCTAGAGAAGAAGATTGAGGTGATCATGTCAACTTTACCCTACCTTTATGTAAATAACTATTTCACCAGTCATCCAATCAAAGGCAAAACAAAACCAAGAAATGAGTCTTTCTCTTGGCTGATCTAGATGTGCCAACCTCTCCTTGACCTAAATCCTAACTATCATACCGGGTAGCTGCCCGCACTTTGCTTTGCTCCTATCCATGGCCACATCACTGCCTCGTCTATATTCTCAATGACTATGATGCCAAAATGTACCTTTGGGAAAAACATTGCTGATACTTGAGATATCTATCGCAAAACAGTTATGACATACCCCAGACGTCCCTGTTTGCACTCTGATACTATTATTTTATTCAAACATTTCCATTTCTTACCATGTGCCAGTACGAGACCCTATACAAAACAGACTGGAGACAGATATGTGAGGGAAAAAAATGGAATAAACTATTATATTTGCTATGGTAACATTATGTACATGGTTCAATGAAAAGTAAAGGAAAGAACTGTCAAGTTTATCTAAATAAGGATAGCAGGCTCATTACTATATACTATGTGTTCATACTCATGTTTTAATGAGCTTCAAAGTATTCTTTCATTCTAATATATTGGGATTTAAGGATCGAGTGAATAGTCCAACCATTTTTCTAGCCTTTATATATGCTTTTTCCACTCACAGCACTCCTGAAATAACCTAAAATACAGAGCAGGTATTCATCCTACAGCATTTTATTAATACTGTATTATTAATACAAACAGCATTAATTAAATGATCGGTATACAAAGCTGGTAACACCCCTCTCCTATGCCATCTAAGAACCACTTTGGGGGTGTGGGGAATACTTGTCATGTCTGCGGCAATCCAGCATCCTTTGAACACCATACTTTTGACTCAACAGTCTCACACATACTGAGCCCTGTCTCTTCAACACAGAAGCCAGAACTCCAACTTACTTGCAGCAGGGTAAAGGCATGCGATGCACCCACATGGGACTTTAGTCTGGGAAGCTGGTGACATGAGAAAATAGATGCAGATGTAACCCATCTTTCAGTAAGTGTGGCAGCAGAAGCATCCATCTTTTCAGGTCAGAAAGCCCAGAGCTTCTGGGGCCCAGTCCAGTATCATCATTGGACGTTACGAAGTCCAGAACAAAACGCGACGTCCGCACTAGGTGGAGACAGCCTTGGTGTCTTTGCTGGAGTAGCCACTGAGGTCTGGTCTAGGTATCGTTTCTGGATGTGCAGTGACTGAGCCAGACACCCTAAGTATAATGCAGATTCTTTGATGCGTCAAATATATTTTAATAAGTTTCTTTCCTGCGTAGTTAAGCTAAGGTAAATTTTATTGTTTGCAACACTGGCACACTTCCAATGGCTGCTGACCGTGGCGGGTGCCTCGCAAGGGACATCTGACCCCAAGCTTCCCTGATAATCACAGAGCGGTACCCTTGAAGCAGCCACTTCCCACCCCTCGAGAATACAGACGACGTGTGGATAGTTGCCGGCTCTCTCGGCAGCCTGCCATTCTGCTTCCCCAACAGTCAAAACACAGCTCAACAGCTACCGAGTCAGCTATTGGAAGCAAACTACATTTCTTTGCTCCTGGGTAGCACACCCTTTCACTCCCCTCCTCCAAACCCTAGCACCCAACACCATGAATTTTCTTCACCTCAAGAAGTATCTGTATCTCCCTACTATTTATCTTCAGTCTCTAAACCTCTACATTATAAAACATTTTTCCAAGTTCACAGTGACTAATTTGATAGTTATGTTTGAAAGTATTTTCAAAGAGTTTTTGAAAGTCTTAGTGAAGTACTTAAACTTCTCCTTTTACTTCTTAATAGACCTGGTCATTTTATTCAGAAAAAAGTTCTCATAGGGAAGTCACATTACATTTACTTAATTGACTTATCCTGTTAAAGTGTTTGTTCAGTGAGTCCATCCATTATTACAGATCTTACCGGCCTATCTGACATCTATTGGTTCCTTCTGGAATACTAATTTTAGTGGCTTATTTTTGTATAGTATAATTTTAAAACTTAATAGCAGTTTAGTGTTTTCATCTATAAACTGAAGGCTCCATATGTTGTCACTTTTTAACAAGTATAGTTGGCATATGCAGAAATATATATATAGGTAAATATACATACACACACACTAATTTGTACTCTGTCATAATTCAACAAGACAGGGTTGAAATTTGCTTCCATACAGTACATAAAAGGCAATATTACTGAGCAAAGTGTACTATAAGTAAAATGGAGATGGAGTTATACTAACTAACAAATTATTCTCAAGCCTTTGAGCAGCCTCTATTCATATATGAAATACTGTATCAGCTCAAGTCCATGACATCTCATACCACATATGGAGAGTATGTGTGGGATTGTAGGAACCCATTCTGACGTTTTGTATTAGATTTTGCAACACAGCTACTACTTCAGGTATTTGATCAACAACTCCTGTGGGTTGACAAACCTAATAACTTCCACTTTTCTGTTTGAGATTTCTATACGTTCAATTTTAGAGAGTTCACCCTTAGAAAAAAAACGCATGTGATATAGGAATTAAACAGGATACTGACCAAAGGGCACACTCGTTCCTTGGCCATAAACACTCCCTTTCCTCAATGAGAGTTAAAAGTTGGAGCCTAGAATGCAGGCAGAGATTACAAATACTAAGAAGCATTAATCAAAGCACACATGGGGGATCTTGGCACTAATTCTTTATGTTACTGGTATGAATATACATCACACCATTAACATAAAGAATTATGGGAAAAAATAGATATTTAGCACCACACCTAGAAAAAGGATCAAAACTGATATATAGCCTCAAGACTATATGGGGGACTCCCTTGGTGGCACAGTGGTTAAGAATCCACCTGCCAATACAGGGGACACGGGTTTGAGCCCTGGTCCGGGAAGGTCCCACATGTCGCGGAGCAACTAAGCCCGTGTGCCACAACTACTGAGCCCGTGTGCCACAGCTACTGAAGCCCACGCACCTAGAGCCCGTGCTCCACAACGAGAGAAGCCACCGCAATGAGAAGACTGAGCACCGCAACGAAGAGTAGCCCCCGCTCGCCGCAACTAGAGACAGCCCGTTCGCAGCAACAGAGACCCAACACAGCCAAAAATAAATATTTTTTTAAAAAAGACTGTATGGGAATAATAGCAATAATTGACTGCTTATGATATGCTAAGCATTTCCCTAAGAGATTTGTAAGTATTATCTCATTTAATCCTACAACAACACTAAGATCAATCTTTGTAACCCTGTTTTACAAATGAGGTACATAAGGGTACTAAGTGTATGACCTTCTCCACGGTCATACACTTAGTACTATTGAAGATGGGACTCAAACTGAGGCAACCTACGCCCAGACCCTGTGCTTTATATGAGTTACTATACTGCCTCTCTATTTTCCCTCTTGGGTCTTTGAAATTATGTATCATAGATTTCTGACTATGTGATTGAAGTTGTGGGGAGGAAGAAGAGGAAAAAGGGGGAATGCTTAGAGAAATACCTAGCATAAAGACATTTTCCTCCTCTGGGGATTTGAGTGATGTTATTACCCTAAGTAAAAATTGTGCACCAATGTTACTCAAATATTAGTAAATACATATCCTGGCAAAATATGCTTCCAGCTATTCAAGCTAACTGCTTTTTTTTTTTTGGACTGGCTTTTTCAGAGCATTCATGATATTTTTAGCTGTGTTTCCCATATGCATAACAGATTGAACAAGAGGCTATTGCGTTAATAATCAACCAACTCTCAATAATTAGCCACTTGCTTCAACATCAAATGTATTTCACCTGCAGTATGTAGACTTGAGAATTTCTAAAGTGTGCTTGCAAGGTTCATCAAGCTGCCCAGTGCCACAATCAAAAACACGCGCTTGACCTGCAGTAACTGCATGTTTCACGTATACGTGTATTCTCTGCAAACTGTTTCCTGATCACTTGAGTCCATAGAGTGGTTGCAGCTATGAAAAAAGCACCCCAGGTAAGACAAACTTCCTAAAGGAAGGAAAACAGATCACTTCTATGAGTAGGGTATCATGTCATCATTAATTCAACAAATGGGTATTGAGTGCTACTTTGTAGTACAGGTAAGGAGGATACAGTAGGAATAAACACAGATCCTGTTCTCAAAGAGCTCAGTCTAGTTCACAGAGTAGGCAAGAAAATCAGTATTATGATACACTGATAATTCTTATAATCAAGAAGGCAAAGACATTGTAAGAGCCAAGCAGAGGCATTTAGATGAAGGATAAAGACAGTGTATAAATCACACCCTGGGGCTGGATAGGGAAATGCTTCCAGAATAAAGGGCACTTGAACCAAATTTAAAAGACTGAGAGATTTTTATCTAGGTTTACCCTAGCTCAAAGGAATTCCAAATCCAGAGAACATAATCAACAACTGTCTTTAGAAAACTGTATCAAAACAGCAAACTACAGGTCGGTTGGTGTGACTGAATGACAGTGTACATGTGGAGGTGTCGTGAGTGATGGAGCTGGAAAGATCTGCCAAAGGCTTGATTCCAAAAGCTGCTTGTCCTAATAGATGCTTATTCTTTGATGCTCACATATCCCCTTTGTTAAAGATAAATTAGTATATGACAAAGAGCATAAGTGGAAAACAACTGCACAGGTTCTGATGAAACATGGTAGACTGAACAAATAGAAGATTGAATAAATCAAACTCCACTAATATAAATGGACTAAAAGAGAACAGTTACTAAATAAAAAGTGAGTGATCCACCAGACAACTAGAATGAACACAACAGCAAATGAGAGATGTTAACAAAATTTTGGAATATGGAAAGCAAATGAATGGATGGTAACCGATTTAACAGATCTGAGACAGTTGAATACATTCAGAGGATGAACAAATACGACCCATGACCAGTTGTACTGCAGAATCCCAGAAAAGTACAGGGATTAGAGGCAAAGAGTGTTTATGAAAGTGGCTATGAGGGCTGGGGCAAGTACCACTCCTGCCACCTTGGAAAAAGAAAGTCTGCCATGGAGAATGCAAACCAAAAGGCATAGTAGAGGGAGGGCATGAAGTACCATGTCACAAACAAAGGGATGATGTGAAAATCTACATGTTGAAGGGTGGTAGTCCTAGGCTTCTGGGATGCTGGCCGCCAGACGTATACCTCAAAAACAGGATATGAAAAGATTCATCTCTGGAGAAATTAACTGGACCAAGAAGGATGTTTAAACTGATACTTAAAAGACTGGCACAACTTCGAGTAGCATGAGTAGAACATCCCAGGCAGACAGTACAGCTTGTACAGATACACAGTCATGAAGGAGTATGGCAAGTCTCAAAAGCTTCAGCATGTTTGACCAATGGAGTGCATGGTGTGAAGAGTGAGAAATGATGGGGACAAGTACAGGCCCACCCATTAAAGGCTTCTAAGCTAAGGAGAGGTCATTGCATGTTATTTATACACAAGAAGGGAATTTCCACAGAAGAATGACATGATCAGATTTAGAAAGACAATTCTGGTTGTAGTATAAAAGCTAATCAGGGTGCAGGTAGAATGTAATAATGAGAAACCAGCTAGGAGACTGTGACTTTCTTATCTCTAGGAGGAAAACTAGACACCGAACTAGGGCAATTGTAATATTATAGAATAGAGAGGAGAGTCAGGATTCCAGAGACATTTATAAAGTATGATTGAATATATATGTATAACTGAGTCACTTTGTAGGCAGAAATTAATACAATGTTGTAAATCACCTCTATTTCAATTAAAAATTTTTAAGAATAAAAAAAATAAAGTAGGATTAATGGAATATTTTTCTCAACTGGATGCAAGGGAGAAAGGTAAAGCAAAGAGGCAAGGATGAATCTTCTGTTTCTAGCTTAGGAAACAGGAATGGTGATGATGTCATTAACAAAAATAGGGAACATGACAGAACTAATCCCTTTGACAAGGGAAAATAATGTAGTCAATTTTGAGACACAATGTTTAAGTTACCACCAGACATCTAGGAACAGAAGTTCTATAGAAAGCTGGAAATTATCTACAATTCAGGAAAGAACTCACCTAGAGGTACAGATTTGAGTCAAATTTTTAAAAAATCAAAAACTCTGAATCAGCATAACATGCATAATGAAGCCATGGTAAGGACTGAGGGCATACAGAGTAGGGAAATGCACACCACCACTCCCAGGACTCTTAGCTCCATGCCCAGGGAAAGCATCACAAAGCTATCGGAGCGCTCTCTCTTGCTAAACCCAAAGAGGATTTCAGAAACCTTCTCAGTATTGCTCCCCCAGCATCCACTACCAACCAACCAGAGTTGGCACTTGAATTAAAAAAACATTTGTCTTCCTGACGCAAAGCAAGAGAAGACAACCAAGGACTGGACTCTGAAGAAAAGGTTCTTAAACATCTTCCACCAGCTTCCTGTGTGTGTGCTGTTGTGAGTATAGGTGAGAATCCGGTGAGAGGATACTGTACATTCATGTGAACCAAACCTTAAAGCACGTCCACATCCATAGGCTTAGCTAACCTTCTTTCTCATTACTGAGTAATGAGGCCATCTGAACTATTGTCCCTCTACAATCCAGCCTCCACATTGCAGCCAAAGCAGAGATTTGATTGTATCACCCTCCACTCTCATCCCTGCTACTAAAACCTCTTTACAGCATCTACTTGCTCTTAAAATAGAGACGAAGATTTTTCACATGGTCTACAAACCTCACTGGGTTTAACCCCCGACTCTCCAGCCTATATTGTACCATGAGCCCCCGCCATCCATCCCCAAACTACATTCTGTACTTTCTGTACTGCTTCCCTCCACCACAGGCATTTGAAGATGCTGTCTGCCATCCGAAGGACTCTTGCCATGAGTCTTAGCTAACTCCTAGTCATCCTTTAGGTCTTGGCTTTAATTCCACTTCCACGGAAGCCTTCCATCAATGCTCAGGTATCATCACAGCACCATGTGCCTTTCTTGCAGAGCACTTACCAAAGTTGTAGTTTCACGTGTCCATGTGCCCTGTTTGATTGGCTTTGGTGATGTGAATTTTGATACTGTATTTTCACTCTGGGAAAATATGCCTATATGAAGTACTTGTTAAGATTTTACTTCCATGTTGAAATAAATTAATATGGTTTAAACACACAAGAAACGATACTTGGCAAATACTATGACGTATATTTCAATAGCCATTTTAATTCCATCAAAACGATTTCATCATTTCCTAGGAAATTTGCAAACTATTACTGAATAAATAGTCACATTACTTCCTGAAATTACGTGCAGCTGGAAATCCTGCTGGCTCCAAAAACAGGAAAATGAGAAATCTCTTCTCTCCTTTAATTGGATTTACACATTGCTCTTCAAAAATATTACAACCGTTATTGTCCTCAGCATTGTCTCAAGAGTCATTAAGAAT
Organism: Eubalaena glacialis; assembly: GCF_028564815.1. NCBI lineage: Eukaryota > Metazoa > Chordata > Mammalia > Artiodactyla > Balaenidae > Eubalaena > Eubalaena glacialis. The sequence goes on from NC_083726.1 coordinate 100,724,606, forward strand.
CACATTCCATTTAGTTTAGCTAGCTGTGTGGAACACCTCTTACTTCCTGCCTCTGAGTATCCCTTCTTTATAATAGGTTTTAAATTAAGACCACAAAGCTACTCTAGCCCCTTATCTATAGCAACAACATCCATTTGTGCCATTTCTTCCCTTAATTCTTCCTTAAGTGAAAGATGGGCACCACGGAGTAGAAGCTACTGTCATGGTAATACATGACTGGGAGCATCCTCTTAGCTGGTGAGTAATATACAGCACTGGCCTTCTGATGCATTGCTGACCCAAGCTAACCCAGGAACTATAATGGGGTCCCATTAATGAAAGCACTACATAAATTGTACAGTCTTTCAGCAGCCAAATCCAAGGAGAAACACAAGTTTCACTTGGGCGCTGTTGTCTTAGTTACACATGACAACTCCTGGATACAAATTGTGCTTAAGGCAAAGCTGTGAAACACACACACACACACACACACACACGCAGTCCCACACACTGCCCATATATCATCCGAAGCTCCTTAGCACTTGGTCTATACTTCCATATACATCTTCACCTTCATTGCCCCAGGCCTTGTGATTCACCCTAGTTACTTAGGCCACACCCAGCTTCACTTGAAGAAAAACAAACAAACAAACAAAAGCCTCAGTCAAAACAACCTACCTGGACTTCTACTTTCTTGGCATATGCTTCAGACCTGGGCCCCTCTAGCCAAAACAGGCTGTTTACCTAATAAACTAATTTGTACTGAGGTATTAAGTTACTAGATTATGCATTTCCCATACCATATACATTTGAAGCTTATTAGGGGAAGCCAGAAATGACAGTACCTTCAGTTAAGTGACCACTGGTGGGAATTTGGGGGAAAGAAAAGTCATCAAAGGATACCAGCTTAGGAACTGGCTATCCATTTGTTCTACCCACACGTATGTATTCACCTTGTTAAACATCCACTAAGGAGAAAACAAGGGATAGCAGATAAGAATAAATCCTAGTTGCCAGAATCCCATTCAATTCAGTAACTGAATTGATACAGTCCCTGAATAGGGTCCCTATTTTCAAGAATCTTACAGTCTGGGGTGCTTGGCTATGTGTCAGTCTTGAAGTCAAAGGCTCTATAACTTACATCCACTAGAATATATGCTCCATGAGGGCAAAGACCTCCTTTTGGCAACTATCAATTCAGTGTCTTGCACTGAGCTCACTGAATAGTTGGTGAATGAATGAATACTAGTAGTATGGTCTTGCAAATGTTTCTTAGCCTATTTTCCCTACCATGAAATAGGAAGGACAATATTCACTTCACAAGACTTTTATGTAGATCAGATGACACAGAGATGGATTCCTTTGGCACAGAGAGCTTGCAACATATAAATAAGCCAGACCAGCATACAAGGACATAGACTAGATTAGGAAAATTGATAGTGGAACAGCAGATTTGGAACAATCTGTGTTGAGAGAGCTAAAAATTAACTATACTCTCACTATACAGCTAACCAGGGAGGTGGTAAGAAAGTAAAGGACTGAGTCTTAAATTAATTCCAGATATCCCACAATAATCAAAATATGGTGATGGGGCATCACAGGTGATATGTGATCCTTAAAATGGGCATGATAATACAATACTGCTGAGGATCCAGAACATTCTGTTTTGTCCCCAGCTCTCACAATGCTAACAAGTCATTAATTAATTCTGCGTCCTGGTTATCATTAAAGAGGTTCTAACCAACTAAAGAGTTATTTAAGACCAGTAAATACGAAACATGGGAAAGAGAAATGAAAAACTTTCTCCAGGGCTTTGCTTAACTTTGAAATATGTCTCCATTTTTAACATAGATCATAACTGTCCCTCTCCAATAAAGATCCAAACAAGTAAGAATTTATTTCCAAGGTGATTTAATAGTTAATGAATATATTACTGTATTAGGTACTGTGTCAGACACTACATCACGTTATTTTGAGTCGCTGTCTCACAAAATCTAGTCTGTTACACAAAGTCCTGCCATCCAATATACAAATACTTTGAATTGTTCCTCCAGTAGGAGTAAAAGAAAAATTGTACTGACTTATTACTGGGAATGTGTGAAATACTGAGCCAGAGCTTGGTAGCGCAGTCAGTACCCTCCGAAGAGAGTTTCCTCCCAAATGACAGAGGATACTTCATGGGGACAACAAACCTCATTAGCACCAGAGTTTAAACCTGTGACTAGCCGTTGAGCCCATAAGATTTGTGACCATGAAACATGTTGCTAGTTCTCATCTTGGAAACTGAGAACAAAAGCAGTATTTGAACACAGTACCTACTGTTTGACATGTCTTTCATTCCAGTTCCTTAATTATAGCCCATGGAGAGAACATGGTACACTTATCACTAAGCTATCTGGTCCATCATAAAATACATCCATTTGATCATTCAACACACATTAATTAACCACCTATTATGCCCAGGAACTTGACAAAGATAAGCAAGATAAGACCTTGTGAGGGACACAGACATGGACACAATTGCTTTACAGCATTTGAAGTGTGACCACTGCAGAACAAAGTCAAATGGAACATAGACCATGAGGGTCAACAAAGTCATCAAAGAAGTGGTGACAACTGAGCTGAATATTAAAGAATCAAAAGAATATTTTTCAGCCACTGGTGATAAAGGGGATCATTCCAGTCAGCAAGAAAAGTATTTCAAAGACACAGACTGAAATAAGCAAACTGATTTTGGGAACACCGAGTCACCTGTCCCCAACAGGTGGAACAAGAGGAGACAGGAGAGGTAACTGAAAAGGTGGATTAAAGCCAAATCACGAATGTTCTTTATTAATTCATAAACAAATATTCATTGGGCATTTAACTATTTGCTAGAAATTATCCTAGATAATGTAGGCACATGGCAAACAAAATCCCTGCCCTAGAGTCTAGCATATGCTACGCTGAAGAATTTAGACCTTAGTTTAAAAGCAACAGAGTTAAGCAGGAAAAACAGCACAAGCAGATTTACAGAGGTAACTCTTTCGACAGTGTGAAGAATGAACTGGAACAGAGGAAACTAGACACAGTAAGATGAGTCAGAAGGTTACTTAAATAGAGCAGATGAGTCCTGCTTCTGCTCTGTCTTCCATGAAACATCATGGTCTTCTCATATACGTATCTTCATCAGGAATCTGTAGAGAATATTCATTCCAAAATTTCATTATTACTTGACTGAGTTCCCACAAGAGATGTGAGTTTTTTCTCAAACCTTCAATTTCTACACAAAGAATATATTTTTGTTAGAGCCGCATCATCTTGCACCACTAGCTACTATCAGTCATTCTGACTCATTTCCTGAACTTTTAGTTGCTCCAAGAGAACCTCATTTTGTCCAAGACAGTTGAGACAGGGCCAAGCAGACTAAAGCCACCTATAAGGGCCCAGTGAAGTCTCAATTTCCAGAGAACATCCAAAAGAACAGATGAATCAAGACTCCTGGAAGCTAGAGAAGAGGAACTAGAAACCGGTTTCCTTCCTCTAAACCATGCTTCCTGAGGTAATTAGGACCTCCCAGATCTATGAACTTCCAAACTCTATCCATTTCGTATGTATCCCAGAGTCTCAAGAATTGCCCAAAGCCTTGAGATTCATGTGAGAGAGCCCTAGAAATGTATTCTTTTGTCTATGGAACTTCACACATGTACATCTATTATTTCATTTGCTCCTTGTAACAATCAAAGGAATAAGGCAAATCATATGTAATCAGACCCATTTTAAAGATGGAAAATCTAAAACCAAGAGAGAGCAAGACTTTGACTCAAAGGTATGTGCTCGTAAGTAGCAGAATCAGAACTAGCATCCAGAGACTGACTCCGTATCCACTCCTGGACTACACTCTTTGCTTTATCTCCATAGTGCCTCCTAAGCCATCAGTCACTGCCTCTCTCCTATCGTGCCTACACGTCTGCAAAACAATTCCTTGCTCTCCTAATGTTGATAAATAACCTCCTTTTTGTTAACCTAGACTTCATGAAGCAATCACTCTTATTTTCTAAAGCTCAAAGCCATCTATATTAACCACTAAATAAAATCTCTTTCCTTTAATGATCCCCTTCATCTTCCTCTCCAACCTCCTCAGAGTTGCTGAGAAGTTGAGCTCTAGTCAACCCACATCGACCCCAGTAAGCTGCAGGCTATTTTTAGTTCAAGACTGACATATTCAGGCAGCAAAAAGAGCCAGTGAGACGCCAAACTCCGTATCCACCCTGGAAATGAACAAAAATGGGAAGCAAGCTGGCTGGTTCCGTGTCCCTTCAGATTTATTATAAATTGTCCGAGAGAACTTGGTGAATTAGCAGCGAATCCATTCGAGGAATGCTTTGCCTCGGCCAATCCTGGAGCTGACTCTGCTAAACCTAGGCCTCCTGAGGTCTTTCAGAAATATTACTGTCACATGAAGTCCACACAGCTCAACCACTGCTGCCAAGAACGAGGCCCAGAAAGCAGTGGCCAGCTTGGTGCTGGTCCCACTGTGCAGTTACAGGAGGTGAGGGGCAGCATCTGAGAGAGGAAAAATCTCCTAAGTAGGAGTCAGAAAATCTAGATTCCTGACCACTTATGAGCCACGTGACACTGAGAAAGTTGGAGCGTGTGGCCTTGCCTGGCAGCCTCTTCAGGATTCCCTCTGCCTCGGCCACACTGAACCCCTTCACCCAAAGTCACACCCTTCCAGGAGTAGCCTGCATACAAGGACTAATCAAGGGATAAAGGACTGGAAATTCTGGCCCAATGTGAGGCATCTCTGACAGGCCTTTTCAGCTCCAGAGCTCCCCATGGGGTCAGCAGAGGCTGCCAGCCTGGGCCTATATCTAGCTGGGCTCCTCACCTGCCCAACCCTGCTTATAGGTCTTACCCCAAGGAAACTCCCTAACATACAACCATAACAATAACCCCTGTCTCAGAGCGTGAATCCTGGAGAACCCAACATGCAACACCAATAAATCAACATCATTGACACTAACAGTGAACTCCAACAAAATGACACCTCTAACAAGAATCCTCTGAAAATCAAGTTCCTTTATTTAGGTGAAGAAATCTTCACAAACCATGCAAAGTCACACCGGTGCTGCAGGGTTAGAGAAGATCTCTGCTAAGTTCCTGAAGAACAAAAAGACAAATAATCGTAATAAAATGCAGCAGTTCTGGTTCAAGGTGGCAACGTAGAAAGATCCTGAACTCACTTTCTCTCATGGATACACCAGTTCTACAGCTACATATGGAACAACTACCTCTGAAAAAACCTAAAGGCTGACCGAGCAATGACTACACATCAGACCAATGAGAAGAAAACCATATCGAAGTGGAAACAGAAGAGGAGAAAATAAAGAGAAGACCAGAAGATGGTGACACAGCCACAAGCCAAAGAATACCTGGAGCCACCAGAAGCTGGAAGAGGCAAGGAAGGATCTTCCCCTAGAGCCTTCGGAGGGAGAACAGCCCTGGTGACACCTTGATTTTGGATTTCTGGCCTCCAGAACTGTGAGAAGATAAATTTTTTGTGTAAAGGCAAAAAATTTAAAAATTATATTAAATTAAATATAGCCTTCTGCTTCCATTTCGTCACAATTGAGTGGAAGCAGATCCTGGAGGCAATCATGGAATCAGAGAACTGTTTTCTCTCCCCTCAGCGGCTTTAGCCTTCTCTACAATCCCCCTGGATTTGGTCCTGTACTACCCCCAGTGCCTGATGCCTTCCTGCTCTCCAACCCCCTCTTTCATATCAGTGGGAAAATAAGAGGACGCCAAAAGCCTGTACTGTCTCAGACATATCACTGGAATTATATTTCTTGGTTGACAGATTCTGATGGTGGGCTCTGTGATAAGCATTCAGATCCCCTTTTCAGGGCTGAAGGGCTTATTTCCCAATGGCTGTAAGAGCTGCTGGCAGATTCCTCAACTCTCAGCCCTCTCCAGGAACTGACTTCAGCTGAAGACAGCTGCATCCCCCATAAACAGAAGCCCATAAGATGACTAGTCCGTACACAAGTTTACTGACCCTCTCACCCCAACTCGGGGCAACTCTGCAGGGCCTCCCCAGCTTCTGAGCTCCCTGTGAAGTTGGCTGAGGCTACGTGGAGACAGCATCGCAGCCCAATTTCTGCCTCTGCCCAATGCCTCTTCCTTTCCTTCCCCAACAAATACTGGGCCCCTAATAAGTTCCCTGCACACTAATGTCTGTCTCAGAGTCTGCTTCAGTTAGTACCAGTACCCTCTGAGAAAGCAAATACGAAGATGAGATTTTGGTATTTGAATATTCTCTGGCTGACTAGCAATGAGAACCCCATCACTGGTGGTGGATCTCAGGTAACTCCAGGTCCTCCTACCTGCCCTCCACCTACTCAACATGGACCAGAAGGAGCCAGAAGAATATTATAAAACTAGATTCTAAGAAACCTGGATCGAAGTAGACAGTGCAATTGTTATATTCACCCGTGGTGAACTGGGATGATACAGCAGTGGGAAGAAATGGTTTAGCAGGTGCAATGTACCAGGACTTGGAGAATTTGAGGAAATAGACATTCTAAGAAAAATATAATTAGAGCAGTTTCTGAGAATTTATGCTCTGGAGAAAAAGAATGAAAGTCTTGTGGTTATAAATCATTAATTATAAGCTATATGTGAAATAAAGTTGGAGGACTCATACTTGCTGATTTCAAACTTACTACAAAGATACAGTAATCAAGACAGGGTAATACTGGCATAAAGATAGACATATAAATCAATGGAGTCCAGTAATAAATTCATACATTGATAGTTTTTGACAATGGTACCCAGTCTATTCAATAGGGAAAGAATAGTCTCTTCAATAAGTGATGTTGGGACAACTGGATATCCACATACAAAAGAATAAGGTTGAACCTCTAACTCAGAATATACAAAAATTAACACAAAGTGGATCAAATACTTAAATTTAAGAACTAAAACTATAAATAAGTTCATTTGTATCATTTTTTAAGATTCCACATATAAGCGATATCATATGATATTTGTCTTTCTCTGCCTGGCTTACTTCACTCAGTATGATAATCTCTAGGTCCATCCATGTTGCTACAAATGGCATTATTTCATTCTTTTTTATGGCTGAGTAATAACTCAGGCACAGAAAACAAACTTATGGTTACCAAAGGGGAAGGGGGAGAGGGATAAATTAGGAGTTCGGGATTAACATATACACACTACTATATAAAAAAATATATAACCAATAAGGACCTACTGTATAGCACAGAGAATTATACTCAGTATCTTGTAATAATCTAACAGAATGAATCTGAAATAGATATATATATATAACTGAATCACTTTGCTGTACAACTAAAACTAACACAACATTGTACATCAACTATACTTCAATAAATAAATAAAGAACTAAAACTATAAAACTCTTAGAAGAAAATATAGGGGCAAACCCTCACGACCTTGGATTTGACAATGGTTTCTTAAACATGAAACAAAAAGTACAGGCAGCAAAAGAAAATTAGATAAATTGAACTTGACTAAAATGAAAGATTTCTGTGTATCGAAAGTACACTATCAGGAGTCACTGTCGTCTCTGGGTCTCCCGTCGGCCCGATGGAGGAGGAGGAGGAGGAAGCGAGGGCGCTGCTGCCTGGTGGCCCCAACGAGGCCGGCAGAGGCGCCCCCGTTACCCCCCCTGCCCCCGGGGCGCTGCCGGCCCTCTGCGACCCCAGTCGCCTGGCGCACCGGCTTTTGGTGCTGTTGCTGATGTGCTTTCTTGGTTTCGGCAGCTATTTTTGCTATGATAATCCTGCTGCCCTTCAGACTCAGGTTAAACGGGATATGCAGGTGAATACCACGAAATTCATGATGCTGTATGCCTGGTATTCTTGGCCCAATGTAGTTTTGTGTTTCTTTGGTGGCTTTTTGATAGACTGCGTATTTGGAATACGATGGGGCGCCGTTATGTTTAGTTGCTTTGTTTGCGTTGGACAGGTTGTTTTTGCTCTGGGTGGAATATTTCACGTTTTTTGGCTGATGGAATTTGGAAGGTTTGTGTTTGGGATTGGTGGGGAGTCCTTAGCAGTTGCCCAGAATACATATGCTGTGAGTTGGTTTAAAGGCAAAGAATTAAACTTGGTGTTTGGACTCCAACTTAGCATGGCTAGAATTGGAAGTACAGTAAACATGAACCTCATGGGATGGCTGCACTCTAAGGTTGAAGCTTCAGTGGGTTCTGCTGATCACACAACCCTTGCGGTCACACTTATGATCGGGGGTATAACATGTATTCTTTCACTAGTCTGTGCCTTGGCCCTTGCTTACTTGGATTAGAGAGCAGAATGAATCCTTCATAAAGAACAAGGAAAAACAGCTGAAGTTATCAAGTTAACTGATGTGGAGGACTTCTCCTTACCCCTGTGGCTCATATTTATCATCTGTGTCTGCTATTATGTTGCTGTGTTCCCTTTCATTGGACTTGGCAAAGTTTTCTTTACAGAGAAATTTGGCTTTTCCTCCCAGGGAGCGAGTGCTATTAACAGTATTGTATATGTAATATCAGCTCCCATGTCCCCAGTATTTGGGCTTCTGGTGGATAAAACAGGAAAGAACATCATCTGGGTTCTGTGTGCAGTGGTGACCACTCTTGCTTCCCACATGATGCTGGCCTTCAGGCTGTGGAACCCTTGGATTGCTATGTGTCTCCTGGGACTCTCTACTCATTGCTTGCCTGTGCATTGTGGCCAATGGTGGCATTTGTAGTTCCCAAACATCAACTGGGAACTGCATATGGCTTCATGCAGTCCCTTCAGAATCATGGGTTGGCAGTCATTTCCATCATTGCTGTCATGATATTGGATACTTGGGGATATTTGTTTTTAGAAGTTTTCTTCATTGCCTGTGTTTCTTTCTCACTTTTATCTGTGGCCTTACTCTACTTGGTGAAGCGTGCCCAAGGTGGGAACCTAAATTATTCTGCAAGACAAAGGGAAGAAATGAAACTTTCTCACGCAGAATGAGAAGTTTAAATGACTGTGTCATGAGAATGCGCTGCACACACATCATCGGTTTGAAAACTTCCATTTGTTTTTTTTTTTAATTTAGAGTTTAGTCATTAGGAAAAATAATGGTCTGGAGAATTATTATATTTATATTTTGAATACATCTATTTTAAAGTATAACTGTGAGGACTATTTTAGCCTGTGTCTTTTGGATTGCTGAAGAATTCTGCTTTGGAATAGGCTCATCAATGATGAAGTTTAGAAAACTGCATCTGGTACATGCAGGTGATTTTGAGTAAGGACAGTAAATAATGGAAATCTTTGGATCTTGTATTGAGATAATTTCCACAAAGTGTATCTTAGGAATATGGCCTTTTCTTTATCTCAAAGCAAAAAAAAAGTTTTTGAGGGGGTAGAAAGGATATTTTATATAGAATAAACAATGGCATTTTAATAGGCATTCCCTTTTGTAATAGGGAATATTTGAAAGATATTTTTATGAAGTCTCATTTCCACAAAGAGCAGGTTGTGTTCTGCTCTCTTTAGTTACCAGAAGTTGCTGAGCAGTGACCCTTTTGAGCTTCTTTATTTCTGTTACTGAGGACCCTAATCCCTTAGGGACATAATTTTGTGGTACAAACTTTCTGTATGGTTTTTCTTATAGTCCAATTAATTACTAAAAAACGTCCTGTAAATTATGATAATTGCATATCTACAAGGATAAACATTGCAAAAGAAAAAAAAAAAGGTACACTATCAGAAGAGTGAAAAGACAAACCACGGAATGGGGGAAAGCATTTCCCAAACACATATCTGATAAGGGTTTAATATCCAAAGAACGCCTCAATGACAAAAAGACAATCCAAGTAAAAAATGAGCAAAGGACTAAGACATTTTTCCAAAGAAGATATACAAATGGACAAAAAGAACATGCTGTCTTGAGTCATTACGGAAATGCAACTCAAAACCCCAATGAGATCCCACTTTACACTCACTAGGTGACTGGTCAAAAATATAAACAATAACGAGTGTCGACCATAATGTGGAAAAATTGGAACCCTCCTACATTGCTGATGGGAATGTAAAATCATGCAGCTGCTTTGAAAAACAGTCTGGCAGTTCCTCAAAAAGTTAAACATAGAGTTACCATATGATCCAGCAATTCTACTCCTATGTGTATACCTGAGAGAATTTTAAAATATATGTCAAAAAAACTTGTACATGAATGTTCACAGCAGCATTATTTGTAACATCCAAAAGGTGGAGACAACCCAAATGTCCATCAACTGATGAGTGGATAAACAAAATATGCTCTCTCCAAACAGTGGATTATTATTTAATCATAAAAAGGAATTGAAGTACTGATACATGCATATGGATGAACCTTGAAAACATCCTGAGTAAAAGAAACCAGACACAAAAATCACATATTTCATTAAAACTTATATGAAATGTGTGGAATAGACAAATCCATAGAGACAAAGTAGATTAGTGCTTTACAGAAGCTAGAAGAAGGGAATGAAGAGTATTATGGGCTCAGGGTTTCTTTCTGGGGTGATGGAAATGTTTTGAAATAGAAATGTTTTGAATTAGAAGTACAACTTCATGAGTATACTAAAACCACAGAATTTTACACTTTAAAAGGGTGAATTTTATGATATGTGAATTACATCTCAATTCTTTAAAATCCAAAGTTTGGGGAAAAAATAAACAGCTAAGTGTGAAAGTCAGGAGGTCTCCGTGGCAGCATATAATCTTATCTCCTACAGCTGCAGGACAGAGAACACTGAGGAATAGGCCCAGTACTTAGCAGAGTTCCAAAGAAAATTAATTTCTCAATCCACTATGCCAAGGTCAAGGCTGTTGCTGGCAAAAAATGGGACTATGAGATATGGGATAGGAGTCATCTAAGTTGATGCATTATAAATCCAGAATCCATAGATTCCTCTAAGTCCTCCAAGTATGTGTAGAAGTGGCCCACTCCTCCCTGTTAAGGACAAATGCTTCCCACTTGCTCGAACTAGATGTCGAGGCTTCCCTCCTGCTCCCAAAGGAGACTCAGCAATTTTTAATCTATAGTTGGTACCCAAGCACTTTGGCATCCTTTTGCCAAAGAAGCAGTATGCAAGAAGGGCGTCATCATCTTGTCAAGAATAACTGACCCTGATCATCATTAGGAGATAAGGCAGGGTGGAATATATTTGGCACCCCGGTGATCCATTTGGGCATTCTCTGTGTATTCTTTTGCCCAAATTTGAAGGTAAACCAATGAGTGCAACAGCCATAGCCTGAAAAGGGCATGGTGACCAGGGGCTCAACTAGCTCAGAAGATAAGCCAACTAGACCAGAAGAGATGCAAGCTGAGGATGAGGGCAACATATAATAGATAAAGAGATGGGAGTAGATGACTGTCAATTGCCACTCAAGCCCAGCTTACTAATACAGACCTTGGTTTATCCCACTAACTATCCTCTTGTAAGCTTCCCCCACAGAAACAGGTCCAACAGAATGCTGGAGGACCTCCTCCCAGAAGTGATACTTAAAAAGTGGATTTAAGTAGCGTAAGGGGTAGACTGAAGTGGATGCTATAATGTGAAGCTCTGTCCCTTCAGGACTACAGACTTACTTCTCCCACTACAGAAGTATTGTCAGATAACAGCCCTTAGCCATCAGGCCTTTCTATAAATGCCCTCAGTTAAAGACAGCCTTCTTGCCCAAGGTCACATCCTCTTACCAGGGGCTGCCTGCATTAATGACAGATCAACATGGGACTATAGCAGCCTGGCCCCCTCAACTTAATGCAGGACAGCTCTGCAGGGCACCCATCCTCTGAGGTTAGTTGTAGCTTTTGTCGAGATTGCATCACAGCTCTCTCTGCCCAATCCTGCTTCCTTCTCTTCGACCACAGGTGTTGATATCAAGAGCATTCACTCAATAAACATCCTGTTTGCTGCGGGTCGACAGGCTGTCCTGGCAGACTTGGGCTCCGCAGCCCCTGCTGCCGGGTCGACCAGCTGTCCCGGTGGACTTGGGCTCCGCAGCCCCGGCTGCCTGCTCCTTGTTTGTGTCCTGAAGATTAGTGTGTCGAGTTGGTCTGTTCATTAAGATTAAACATGTAAACAAGAACCACTTAAAAAATAATAAATTAAAAAAATTAAAATAAACATCCACTTGCAAATTTCTGTCTCAGAGTGTGCTCTCTAGACAACCTGACCCACAACATTTATAATTACACCATAATGGAAAACACTACATTTTAAGCTTCTTATCTGTAAGTTAATGTTATTTCAGCTCCTCTTAATTCTGGTAATTTATCTTTTAATCATCCTTGATTAATTTACTATGAAACATCACCAATTGAGAACTTTTCCTACATTTTTCAAGTCTCCAAAAGCCTACTCATACTTTCTTTAGTCTCAGTAAATGACCTCACTTCATTGAAATCAAGGCTAACCATTAATTCTCTTAATCTCCTTCCTCCCACTCCTAAATTTCTTTGTGTGCTCAACACATATTTTTATCTTTTCTTTCTTTCTCAGATAATAAAGTGTCTCTTTCCATAGCAAGGTTAATTCTTACTACTTAGTTCTTTACTCTATTGTTTCCTGACTTCTCCAAAACAATATTTCATCAAAGTCTTTAATCTCTCCATCTGAAAGTTTACTTCCTTTGAGTGTATTAATATCCAAAACATATTCCATCAAAGTCTTTAATCTCTCTATACAAGTTTCTTTCCTTTTAGTCTATAAATACCATTGCTTATTTAAAAACCAAAAACAAAACTTGAGGTCTATCTTGTTTCTCTCTTATTCTTTACCAACAAACAAGGTGGGGAAACGTATAATCACGTATCTACTCCATTTTGAGTCCACAGTTCAATAAACTACAATCCGTATTCTATCCACAACTCTCTACTGAAATATCACTCTGAAAAGTCACCATGACTTCCTAATAATCAAATCCAATGATTTTTTCCTTAGTCCTTTTTTTTCTCAACCATTCTATGATATTTTACATCATTTGGTCTTGTCTTATTCTTAAAATTCTTTCCTCATTACATTTTCCAAGAAGCTGTTTTGCCCAGGTTCTCAAACTCTTTAACGACATCTTTTTCAGTTTCTACCCCCCCACCAACCCCGATTATGGGCACTTTCAAAGTTCTGTTCTTGGTTCTTTTCTCTTTCAATTCTAATCTTCCTCTTTTAGTGATCCCTTTTTTCCCCATCTTGAACTACAAAACTATGATTCTCAAAAATAAAACCACTAATTTGACACTTTTATTTGGGCTCTAAACTCAAGTTTTTACCATGAAACAATATATTAATTACTGAATTAAAATAACTATATTTCATTATGTTGTGAATGTTTCTATTCCCAGTTTACTAAGTACTTATGCTAAATTTGTGTTGAATATAATCAATGCTTTTTCAGGATTTACTGAGATAATATATATTTTATCCTTTACATATTAGATTCCCTGATAGTCAACTATCTTTGCCTTCCTGAAATAAACCCTGATTTAAAATGTTGTGCTTTTTTTTCAGATTCCTAAATTGATAGGCACAAATGAGACTGACCCACAAACTTTATTGAAACTATCTTCATTAGGTTTTGTATTAAGGCTATTTTTTCCTATGATCTAAAAATTTTTATAGAATATGAGAAGTGTCAGTTTCATAACAGTTCCAAGTACTTGCCCACAACATCTTCTGAGTCTAGAAAACTCATATTTAAGGTAGTTCTTAAAACATCACAGTTCTTCCATGGTTTCTCATCTATTCAGATTTTTTAATCTTACATGTCAATTTAGCTAGATAAAATGCAAAACCATGTTTTAAAATACATGACTGGGCTAGCAGGACCCAAAAAAAGAAATCCTAAGAGGCCTAAATTCACATAAAAGTTGGAATCCAGCTGGATAGCTCTCTGGTGATTGGGTTTTAATGGGACTCAAACATAAGGGAAAGAACACAAAGCCCTGATTCTTTACAAAGTAGAAAAGCAAATCAAAGAATCCTGCATAAAAGCACAAGTTAGTGAAGTAAAGGGAAAGAATTACAGGAAGATACCAAATGTATACTGCTGTAGCCTTCGCTCTGGGAGAAGGGGGATAGACATTCCCCCTGGAGAACTCATAATTATAGGCTGTCCCATGGTGGAACCAGAAGTGAAATTTATATCACCTCTGTTATTGGAAAAACTCCAAACTGAAATGAAGTTTAAAGTAGCCCTAGGACAGTAGTGCCCCCTGGCACCTGACAAAAACAAACATTATTTCTGGAGAAATACATTCCAACCCTCTCTCAAATAATTTCCAAATCTAAATTTCCAAAGTTAGGAGCTCAACAATAAAAACAAAGAAAAGAAGAAACATGCAACTATGAGTAAAAACTAGCAGAATCAAGAAGAGAAAAAAATCACACATGCAACAATTACATATATTAGAATGACCAGATACTGAATAAAAGGTAATTATATAATAAGAATATAATTAATAAAAATAAATATATTTATGTAGTAATATAAGAAATAGTGTACTGAAAGTATAAATGAAGGAACAAAATTGACCATGCAGATTTGAAGATAAAACCAAATACAACCTCTAAAAATGAAAATATAATTGAAATTAGAAACAATATTGGTTAAAATATATGAATAAACAAAGTAGCAAAGGGAATTAGAGAACTAGAAAATATTTTTGAAGAACTTATTCAGAAGAATTTCTCAGATGGAAAATTAGGGAGAAAAGAAGAGCTAAGAAACCAAGAAAACAGAGTGAGAAAATACACAGAATGTATCACAGAGAAACCATTAGATGGAAAATAAAAGAGTTTAAGAGGTAGGGTGTATAAGATGAAATAGAGTTACAAGAAAGACTAAAGAGAATGGGAAGAAATTTTTAAATAGATAAGAGCCGATAATATTCCAGAATTTTTTAAAGTAAAAAATATATATATAAATCCTCACAATCAGGAGGCAACAAACCCCAGGAGGGTAAAATCAAAAGAAATCCACACTGAGGCACATTGTTGTGAAATTATAGAAGACTGAAAACAAAAAGAAGATCTTACAAGCCACCAGAGAGAGAAAATAGATTTCCTACAACAGAATGACAGACTGATGACTAATCTCTCAAAAGTAACAATGGAAGCTAAAAGAATTGTGGAGTATCTTCAAAACACTGAGAGAACAATTTTCAGACAGAATTGTATTCCCATCAACACTATCTTTCAAGAATAAAGGTGAAATAAGGGCATCTACAAAAGAATAAAACTTCAAAGAGTTTATTAATAACAGCCATCACTAGAGGAATGTATAAAGTAAGTACTTCATGAAGAAGGAAAATAACTTCTTAGGGAAGGGCTAAGATGCAAGATATGCCAACAATCAATGAAAATGGCAAACATGAGGTGAATCTGAAAAAGCACTGTATAAATCAATAGCAACAGCATCTAATGTGGCAGTTAAAATATTAAGATAGAACTAAAATACTAATCAAAATTTGAGCATTCTAAGTCTTTATATTGTCTAGCAGGAGGGTAACTACAAAAAGATTAGAATAAAGTGTATATATCTTTATTAGTAGAAGAGGAAAATAAGAAAAACAACTTAATCTAAAAGTAGACAATAACAGAAAAGAAAAATAGCGGGTTGAAAAAAAGGCCCAAAATAAGATGGTAGAAATGAATTCAAGTATATTAATTACAATAAATGTAACTGGAATAAACTATTCTGTTAAAAGATAAAATCAACCATTTACAGTTTATATTAAAACAATTTTAATACATAAAATGCAAATAATAATATCTATAGTGACTAGCTTATGGGATTAAAAATTAGTAGAAAAAATAAAATTCAGAGCAAATTAGAATATAACTTGGAAGAGGACTGACATAAAATATGAATGATCCTATAATCACTGAAGGCATTCAATCAAAAGTTAAAAGTCTTTTCATAAAAAGAATCATGCATTTCTCTCTCCTTTGTTGTATAATTATACCTCAGGATAACCAAATAATTGATGAAGGATTATTTCTTTTTATAAAAGTATTCCAGCTAATAAACAAAGAAGAACTTATAGAATTAAACATCACGACTTGAAATCATTAATGAAATAACAAATCTAGGCAATAATGATCAATGGCTATAAAGCTGCATAGAGCAGTCATCATGGGCTTCATTTTAAAAATGGCATTAAGACTTAGAAAAGGTGAGGGAGTTCACCATGTAAATTGCTCAGGGAAGAATATTCCAGGCAGAGGGAACAATCACTGCAAAGGCCCTTGACTCAGTGGGAGTCTAACACTTTGTTAAAAAGTACAAAAAGGAGACCCAAGAGGCTAGGAAAGATAATGACAGGAGATGGAACCAGATTGTACTAGGAGCCAAATAATGAGCAACTGGTTGGATGGAACTGGTATTAGCTGAATGGAGGACGATTGGGTGGAGGAGGTTTGGTAGATGAAATCAGGAGCTTAGTTTTGAATATGTTAAGTTTAAGATGTTTATAGGACATCCAAGTGAAGTTGTCATGTAGGCAACTGAATATACAAACGTGGAATTCTGGGCCAGAAATTAAAATGTGGGAACCATCATCATATAAATGGTACTTACAGCCAGGGAACCGCATTAAGATCACTAAGGGAAAGAGACTGACAGAAAAACACAGACAACTAGGACTGAGTTTTGGAGAATGATTCGGGAGAAAATAGCATTTTCCACCTTCTTATATACTGTATACAGTTGTCCCTCATGGATACAGATTGATTCCTGGACGCCATGGATACCAAAACCTGTGGATGCTTAAGTTCCTTACATAAAATGTCATACTACATTCAGTTGGCCCTCTATATCTGTGGATGTGGAACCCACAGAAAGGAAGGGCTGACTGTAATTTATTATGTATTGTATTTATTTTACAATATTACAAATTATGTATTACAATATTATGTTTTGTATTTTATAAACTATAAGAATGTAAAATCGCATAATGAGGATTTCTCTGGTGATGCAGTCATTAAGAATCCGCCTGCCAATGCAGGGGACACGGGTTTGATCCCTGGTCCAGGAAGATCCCACATGCCGCAGAGCAACTAAGCCCGTGCGCTGCAACTACTGAGCCTGCGCGTCACAACTACTGAAGCCCGTGCGCCTAGAGCCCACGCTCCACAACAAGAGAAGCCACCGGAAGGAGAAGCCTGAGCACTGCAACGAAGAGTAGCCCTTGCTCACTGCAACTAGAGAAAGTCCACGAGCAGCAGAGAACCAACACAGCCAAAAATTTAAAAAAAAAAAAAAAATCCCATAATGAAAGGGATTTTTGTCTTTTCTGTTCTGACCACTGATACATCACAAGGACAAAGAATAGTGTCTTGCTTAGTAGGTATTCAATAACCATTTGTTGATAAGAATCTATGGATTTTGCTTTTCATGTTTGTTTTAGAAATTCTTCCATATGTTGAGGTCATAAAGATAGTCTTCTTTCTTTTTTCTCTAAGTGTATTACATATTTGCCTTTCATATCTACTCCGTAATCCATATGGAACTGAATGATGTGAAATAAGGATCTAATTTCATTTTTCACACATCTCTTTTCTACAGAATAAAGTTCAAAATTGTTAGCATAACATTCAAGGGCATTTAGATCTTCATGATCTAAATCTACTTTATCTCTCCTATGTCATCTTTCACCGCCATCCTGTGGAGCCTTAGTTCAAATATGTTAAACTACTAGCAATTCTTGAGCTCTAGACAATGCAATATGATATGCAACAGGAAAATATGAAATTATTAAAAGATATAATCATGTGTGGATCATAAAACTGTACACCTAGAAAAATTTTTTTTTTAAAAAAAGGTTTGCTGATAAGAACAAGAGTTAAAATATGTGCATCCATTAAAATGATGTTTGTAGGGAATTCCCTGGAGGTCTAGCCGTTGGGACTCTGAGCTTTCACTGCCGAAGGCCCGGGTTCAATCTCTGGTCGGGGAACTAGGATTCTGCAAGCCATGCAGTGAGGCCAAAAAATAAATAAATGGTGGCAATAAATAGAAGTGATAGCGAGCAGGGAACTAGTGACCACATAAAAATTATTCTTTTAAAAAAATGATGTTTGTAAAGATACCAAATTACATAACACATGCTTATAATATCATATTAAATGATAAAAACAGAATTCCAAATTCTACCTACCTACCGTATTTTTTAAATTTTTAAAAATTAAATACGGAATAAATGATTTAAGAGGCACACTACAATGATAATGGTCAATGTGTTTTGACGGTTGAATTTTCCTCATACGCTAAGTTTTATAAGTTGGTTTTATAATAAAAAAAAATTTAAATAAAAATATTTTATATTTGTACATAAATGCTAATACATCTTATCCCTGATCAGAGAACGTTCACCAAATTTCAAATAAGGCCTTGAAAATGGGGACCTTAGGTATAATTTTTCATCAGTCATAACTACCCAAAAAATTGAAACATCCATTTAGGAATCTTAATTCATTCCTAGAAAACAAATAGGTTCATTGTCACTAAGATTAACGAGTCTAAGTAATAAAAATATTTGGGGGAGGGGGGAATTTGTTAAGGTAGTATAATCTGTAAGACATTAAAAATAGCATTTATTGTATGTTTTCGATGCTATAGCTATGAGCTGTACTCATTACTTTAAATATATTATCTCATTTTAATCCTCAGAGTAGCTCTACAACACAGACATCATTATTTGCAGTAGTGGTTAAGAGCATGGATCCATAGCTTTTCATCTTCATGTAGTAGAACCAAAAGAATATGTTTACCAATAAGTCTTATACTAAATACTCAGACAATATGAGCTTCTATTTTACACCTGGAAGTGTCCCTGGAGATCACCTACCCCAACATTTTAGAGATAAGGAAATTCTAGTACTCAGAGAGAAAATAGACTTGTTGATGACCACACATCTAGATAATGGGAATGACATCAATACCAGAATTATTGTTTCACCATTCTTTCCACTATACCACACTTTAATTCAATCACTGAATTCAAAACTCAAATCAAAATGATTGAATATTTGCCTTCAAAAATTACCCTAACAGTACACTCCTCCCCAAATGGTTTCTTTTCTGAAAAGATTACACATTATATATATATTATATATATTGATATATATATATATAAAACACACACACATATACATATATATAGAAATGTTTTCTGAAAAGATTATATATATGTGTGTATATATATCAATATAATATATATAATATATATATATACACATATATGTAGGTTCACATGTCTGTTCACATAGTTCTGAATACTGGAGCTCTTTAAAGACAATACCTGAGGCCACAAACTGATAGCCCACCTGCTTTTTGGGAACATCTACAGAACAATCACTTGAATAGGCAGCACAGTTTTCAATATATAAATTCTCTATTAAAATGTCTATGAAGCAATTCTCCCTTTTGTTGCTAGTAAATGAAAACACTATCTTCTACAAAAAATTTCATTAAGGAATGCCACTCATAAAAAGATTCAATTAAGTATATGAAACTTATACCACTGTGACCTATACTGAGTTGTTCTCTAAGACAAGATAATCTTTTTTTGTTGTTGTTCTGAGCTCATCTCTGGAGCAAAAAGATCAAATTTCATTAAGAAAAACAGCTTTGGGCTTCCCTGGTGGTGCAGTGGTTGAGAGTCTGCCTGCCAATGCAGGGGACACGGGTTCGAACCCTGGTCCAGGAAGATCCCACATGCCGCGGAGCAACTGGGCCTGTGAGCCACAACTACTGAGCCTGCGCGTCTGGAGCCTGTGCTCCGCAACAAGAGAGGCCACGATGGTGGGAGGCCCGCGCACCGCGATGAGGAGTGGCCCCCGCTTGCCACAACTGGAGAAAGCCCTCGCACAGAAACGAAGACCCAACACAGCCAAAAATAAATAAATAAATAAATAAATAATTTTTAAAAAAAAAAAGAAAAAGAAAAACAGCTTTGTTCTCCCAATTAGAGTCCCAGAGGAATCTGCCTGTGTGAGATCTCCAGGGCACACAGTGGGAGAAAGACCACTCATGCTGTATCTCCCCACTCCACTCCACCCTCCCACACACACACACTCCTTCCCACACATACACACATACAGTATCCCTTCCATTTGGGATTGACCAGAGTTAACCTTTTTTTTTTTTTTTTTTAAAAGAAAGGAAATTTTCAGAGCATTCATTCATTTTTGACTAAAGATCCAGAAAAGGCCATGTCTTAATCCAAAGCTGACCCACTGAAAATCACAGCTAAATGCTCCCAGGACTGACTGACACGATCCCACCAAAACGGGCCTTTCTCTGAACACATACATTCCTCATCTGCCCCTTGCATCATAGACTCTTCCAGACTATTTGGCTAAAGTTACATCACTGTACAGAAATCCCCACTTAAGGAGCAAAAGGCCATACTCTGCTTGAATAGCCTCAAATGATGTAAAACTCACCATTACTTCTTGCGGCAATCTGTGCTTTAGGGGGGTAGCTCGACTAGGAATTTTTCCCTGTGTTAGTCACAGAGAGTCTGGTAACGTTTGCTTAAACGTCCCGTGGGTTATTAGACACGTCCACATCCACTCAGCAGTAATGATTAACCCCTATGTAAATGGCAGGTTTATTATCTCATTCATTCCATTTATCCAGCACTTTCTACATGCCTTCATATCTATAGAACCTCCATCTTCAGCCATTAAAAATACGTACAACAGGGGGAATTCCCTGGTGGTCCAGTAGTTAAGACTCTGTGCCCTCACTGATGAGGGCCTGGGTTCAATGCCTGGTCAGGAAACTAAGATCCCGAAAACCTCGAGGTGTGGCCAAAGAAAATATATACAACAAAAATTAGGGTGTAGGCATTTGAGACTATAATTTTTTGTCATCTAGAAATGAAGTCTTTTTTCTTTGTCAGTCATAGACTGGTTTCATCAGAATTATTTTGGTTAGCTCTGGGCCCCCCCTCTAAAGATTATTATTCCGAAAATCTAGAAAGTCAAATTAAAAAAAAAAAAAAACTCTTCAAGAGATTCTGATATACATCTCAATTTTAGGGACCATGGGTCTAAATAACTTCTAAAGTCTCTAAGAGTGTCTTCAGTATGCTCCAATCCAGAATCACACTACACTTATTAGTATTTATGCCAACTATGTACACTAATTGTGAGTACCACCCTACAACTGTGAGAACAAGCCTTCTCAGTTCCCCACTGTTGCAGGTTGGGCTCCATGGGAAACAGGTTTCAGGTCAGAGATTAGGATTCAGGAAGTTTACTGGCGGATGTGAATTGTCGGGTAAGGAAATGAAGCAGGATTGGGCAGAGGGAGAAACTGGGTTGAGATACCGCCGCGAGAAATACTGAAGCTGACTCACAGGGAGCTCTGAGGCTGGAACAGTTCTCCAGAGTTGTTTCAAGTTGGGACAAGGGGACTGGGTCTTTATACCTAGTGCTAACCTGTCACTGGATGTTTCCCTACCCCCCGGAAGGGATCATGAACTTGGCGAGGTGGCTTTCTTCAGCCCAGGGCTGCCAATGGCTAAGCTCCTCAGCCCTGAAGGGGGACCTGGGCACACATCACAACGTCTGGTTCACCTACCTTCACAAGAAACAAGATGGTAAGAGCTAAGCCAGAGCATTTCTCAGCAGAGAACCAGCAGGGGGTTTTTTTGTTTGTCATTTTTTCTTCTGTTTTAATTGACATATAGCTGATTTACAATGTTGTGTTAGTTTCTGCTATACAGCAAAGTGATTCTGTTATACATATGTATACTTTTTTATTATTTTTTTCTTATTTTTAGAAATTTATTTTTTATTTATTGGGTCTTTGTTGCTTCACTCAGGCTTTCTCTAGCTGCGGCGAGCAGGGGCTACTCTTCATTGCGGTGCACGGGCTTCTCATTGCGGTGGCTTCTCTTGCTGCAGAGCACGGGCTCTAGGCACACAGGCTTCAGTAGTTGTGGCACGCAGGCTCAGCAGTTGTGGCTCGCGGGCTCTAGAGCACAGGCTCACTAGTTGTGGCACACGGACTTAGTTGCTCTGCTGCACGTGGGATCTTCCTGGACCAGGGCTCGAACCCGTGTCCCCTACATTGGCAGGCAGATTCTTAACAACTGCACCACCAGGGAAGTCGGTACATTTTTTTTTTTAATATTCTTTTCCATTATGGTTTATCACAGGATATTGAATATAGTTCCCTGCGCTATACAGTAAACCTTGTTGTTTATCCATCCTATGTATAATAGTTTGCATCTGCTAACCCCAAACTCCTAATCCATCCCTCCTTCCACACCCCTCGGCAACCACAAGTCTGTTCTCTAGGAGAACCAGCAGTTTTTAAGTTGCCAAAAAGAGCACAACATTACTATCTTTCACTTCCTCCAATTTCAAGTACTGGATATTTATGAAATGACTCACCACTAAAATGAAGCAGGAATTTCTATGTGAAATTATTTCTAACCCCTTAAATGGCACTTCTTAGGGTTTCTTCATGTTTATAGATTGATCAATCAGAATAAACTGCTTCCAAACTGGTCATTTTATTTGTTTAAAAGATTTGTAATTAATACACGTATTTCTCCCTTAATGTTTCTTCGGAAAGAGACAGGAGAAATCCTGATTCTTCTGACAATCACATACTATAGCCCTTTCACAAAGGGTTGCAATGAACAATTATCACAATTTCTCGGGAGCCAGGAAATGGCCCTTTTCCCTAACCTGCCTGATTCAATAGATATATTAGACAAATAGATGAGATCATATCTTGGCACCTCCAAATCAGACGGGGCCCTTCAGATGTCTAGGGAGATCACAACCTGCTATGAGAAATGGATGCGGGTGCAGGTAGGATGTTCAATAAGGAGATCACAACCTGCTCTGAGAAATGGATGCGGGTGCAGGTAGGATGTTCAATAAGGAGATCACAACCTGCTCTGAGAAATGGATGCGGGTGCAGGTAGGATGTTCAATACTACACTTAGGAGTCAAATACCCTTGGTCTAAGTTCTGCTTCTGCTGCTTTTAGCTTCTGATATTGAACATTTCACGAAGTCTCTGAGTCCAACTTTCCTTGACTAGTAAAATAGGCATTACACCACATTCATCAGAGGTGTCATAATGATGACACAGGACTTTGTACACACATGCAAAGGCATCACCTCCATCCTGGAGTCCTCCATAATTGTATTTCTCTGCACTGTCTTTACAACCAGCATACAAGCAGCTTGAGGCAGGCATTTTCTTAAATCTCTGATTTAGACACATCACAAACCTTGCATATGATAATAAAACTACTTACTATGTGCCACGTACTATGGCAAGTGCTTTACACACATTACCTAATTTAATTCTTCCAGCAAATCTATAAAGGGGATTCTTCTATCACATATTCCCATTTTACAATGAGGAAAGTGAACCTTAGAGGGGGTCTGAGACATTCCAACCATCATATAATGAGTAAAAGCAAAGCCTTTACAGCCTCCCACTCGGCTTCCCTTCCTCTTCTTAAAGCTGTCAAAAGAGTAGAGGCAGGAGAGAGAGAACATTTCTGAAATTCTCTGACACCATCCAATCTTGAAGCCATTAATAAAAATATAATTTTTTATTAGATGCCAAGTGTTACTTTTAATACTTTTTAGTTTAGTCTGTAAATAGATTTAGTTTTGTTTTGGATTTTTTTGTGTTGGTTTTTGTTTTTGGTGCAAATAACATAGGGATTTTTTTCACCAAGAGTAGGGAAAGAAAGAAATTGCTGCTCCACTGTCAGAGACTGAGCAAGCAAAGTTAGGCTGAAGGACACAAGAGGGACCAGAACCAGCACCACCTATTTCCATCCTCAGCCAAACAAAAGGGACACATCCTACTAATAAGAGGTTAATAACATCACATTCACAGATGAAAGATAAACCATTATAATCCCTTCAGGGCTGGACTTTCAACTAAGCTACATTTTCTGTAACACTTTGCATTATCTTCTCGCAAAAAAATTACATTTTGAAATGCAAGTTAGAAAAATACAGAACACATTTGGAATACACTAGAAGCTTACACAAGTGACTTAATGTTAAAATTTAGTGTGCACATGAATTAAGTGGCATGTTGTTTTTAAAATACAACCCCTGAACCCCATCAGAATGGCTGACGCATAGATCCACTGTAGACCTATGAAATCTGCATTTTTAACAATCACCATGACTGGTTCTGATGCAGGTAGTTCGCAACCATATTTTGAGAAAAAAATGGATTAAAAGAAAATCTTAAACCAGCCAGTGGTTTATATCCACATATCATAAAGTGAAATAAATATTGTATCAAGATATACAAGTTTGCACTTCCGAGGCCTCAGTGAGGAAGAAAGCGGATGTGAGTGGAAAAGAAATCTCCTAATTAGAACAAAAGAAGGTCATGGATATGGAAATGGAGCTCCTAACTCCTTCCCCTGAGGGACAAAATTGTAGACTTCGTAGTACAGAAAAATAACTTCGGCCTCAGGCAAAAAGGAAAAGAAGGCACAAAAAGGGTCTAATTCACTACCAAGAGCTGGTCACTGCTAAATAGACATTTCTCCAAAGAAGATATACAGATTGCCAACAAAAACATGAAAGAACGCTCAACATCATTAATCATTAGAGAAATGCAAATCAAAACTACAATGCAATATCATCTCACACCGGTCAGAATGGCCGTATCATCAAAAAATCTACAAACAGTAAATGCTGGAGAGGGTGTGGAGAAAAGGGAACCCTCATACACTGTTGGTGGGAATGTAAATTGATACAGCCACTATGGAGAACAGTATGGAGGTTCCTTAGAAAACTAAAAATAGAACTACCATATGACCCAGCAATCCCACTACTGGGCATATACCCTGAGAAAACCATAATTCAAAAAGAGTCATGTACCACAATGTTCATTGCAGCTCTATTTACAGTAGCAAGGACATGGAAGCAACCTAAGTGTCCATCGACAGATGAATGGATAAAGAAGATGTGGCACATATATACAATGCAATATTACTCAGCCATAAAAGAAACGAAATGGAGTTATTTGTAGTGAGGTGGATGGACCTAGAGTCTGTCATACAGAGTGAAGCAAGTCAGAAAGAGAAAAACAAATACCATATGCTAACACATATATATGGAATCTTAAAAAAAAAAAAAAAAAAATGGTCATGAAGAACCTAGGGGCAAGATGGGAATAAAGATGCAGACCTAATAGAGAATGGACTTGAGGACACGGGGAGGGGTAAGGGTAAGCTGGGACAAAGTGAGAGAGTGGTAGTGTATATATGGACATATATACACTATCAAATGTAAAATAGGTAGCTAGTGGGAAGCGGTCGCATAGCACAGGGAGATCAGCTCGGTGATTTGTGACCACCTAGAGGGGTGGGATAGGGAGGGTGGGAGGGAGGGAGACGCACGAAGAAAGAGATATGGAGATACATGTATATGTATAACTGATTCACTTTGTTATAAAGCAGAAACTAACACACCATTGTAAAGCAATTATATTCCAATAAAAGTGTTAAAAAAAAAAAAAAAGACAAACTCCCCCCCCCCCCCAAAAAAAAAAGAGCTGGTCACTGGTCATCAGTGTGTCACCAAAAGTCCATCAATATGTAACAAGTTGTAGCAAGTTTTAAGAGACCTGGGGAACATGCACAGGCTTAGGCATCTTCCACCACTAAAGACCTTTCAGAAGACGAACTATTTGGGACTTCCCTGGCAGTCCAGTGGTTAAGACTCCATGCTTCCAATGCAGGGGGCATAGGTTTGATGCCTGGTGGGGGAACTAAGATCCCACACGCCATGGGGCACGGCCAAAAAAAAAAAAAAAAACGATGAACTGTTTACTTGTTCCTGCTCAAAGCAGAATAAGAACAAATAATCTATAAGGGAAAAAAATCTGAAAAGAAATATGTATATATACACATATATATGTACATATATATATATAAAAATGAATCACTGTGCTGTGTGCCTGAAACTAACACAACACTGTAAATCAACTATGCTTCAATTAAAAATAATAATAATAAATAAAATGAAAAAAAAATTTTAAAGCAGAGTAAGAACCATAATCAGACTAGGCAAAGGCTGGAAACAGTTGAAGATTTTAGGGGTTACTCTAATTGTTACCTTTTAAATATGTATGTCATTAATAATTAGTCAGTATTTGATGTTAGAAGTAAATAATTAATGTTTGGACTTTATTAAAGTTCTATCATTCTAGAAATTGTACGACTGGATAACATACTATCTTCCTTCTTTCTCAAACATTCACATTAGTGTAAAAGCCTAGCCAAATGATATAGCCAGGTACCACCTTTAACATGATGGCAGCTTCCAGAATTTCAGACCTCATGAAGAATATAAACAGCTCTGAAGACAACTTTGCACACATTGTCTGGGATCTTAGAAACAATTTTTTTTCTTTATGTGGGGAAAGAAATGCCAAATGCTCCCTGGTTATCAAAAAGAAGATATAAAAATTTCACATCACTTAAAAATAAAAAACTTACATAATAAAGTTAACATATTTACATGAAACCTTTCTAGACTCACAGAAAACATACTGAGTAATAAAATACTGAAAGCTTTCCCCTTGAGATAGAGGAGAAAAGAGACTTGTTATCACCACTTCTAATCAACATGGTACTGGGGTCTTGAACTTGGTCACTGCAAAAAAGGCAAAAAAAAAAAAACAAAAAATAAGACCAGTAACAGGTATAAAATAAAACGTCTGACTATTTGAAAGGAAGAAATAAAACTGTAAGTCTTTCATTATTGGCAGATAACATGACTGTGTATATAAAAAATCCAAAAGATTACAGACAAACTATTAGAATTCAACAAAGTTTCCAAACACAAAGCCAACATACAAAAATCAATTGTAATTGTATATACTGGCATTGAACAAACAAGATGAGATTTTTTAAACAGCAGTTAAAAAACATCAATGACTGACACAGGAGATCCTACTCTGGCCAATAACAGAGTCTGAGGGCTTCAGATGCCCAGAACAAGGGGCATCTCTACTCTGATTAGAGAGTCGAGGAGAACAGGAAAAGGTGGGAGAAGGGAGGCCAGGGCAGGATAGACCAGAGATGTCTAATAGAAATATAATGCAAGAGATTGGCTCAAGATGGTGGAGTAGAAGGACGTGCGCTCACTCCCTCCTGTGAGAGCACCGGAATCACAACTAACTGCTGAACAATCATTGACAGGAAGACACTGGACTCACCAAAAAAGATACCCCACATCCAAAGACAAAGGAGAAGCCACAATGAGACGGTAGGAGGGGTGCAATCACAATAAAATCAAATCCCATGACTGCTGGGTGGGTGACTCACAAACTGGAGAACACTTACACCACAGAAGTCCACCCACTGAAGTGAAGGTTCTGAACTCCACATCAGGCTTCCCAACCTGGGGGGTCCAGCAACGGTAGGAGGAATTTCTAGAGAATCAGACTTTGAAGGCTAGCGGGATTTGATTGCAGGACTTCAACAGGACTGGGGTACACAGAGACTCCACTCTTGGAGGGCACACACAAAGGAGTGTGTGTATCAGGACACAGGGGAAGGAGCACTGACCCCACAGGAGACTGAACAGGACCTGCCTACTAGTGTTGGAGGGTCTCCTGCAGAGGTGGGGTGTGGGTGTGTCTCACTGTGAGGACAGGGACACTGGCAGTGGAAGTTCTGGGAAGTACTCCTTGGCGTGAGCCCTCCCAGAATCTGCCATTAGCCCCACCAAAGAGCTGGGTAGGCTCCAGTGCTGGGTCGCCTCACCCTAACAACTAACAGGGAGGGAACCCAGCCCCACCCATCAGCAGACAAGGGGATTAAAGTTTTACTGAGCTCTGCCCACCAGACCAACACCCAGCTCTACCCACCACCAGTCCCTCCCATCAGGAAACTTGCACAAGACTCTTACATAGCCTCATCCACCAGAGGGCAGACAGCAGAAGCAAGAAGAACTACAATCTTGCAGCATGTGGAACAAAAACCACATTCACAGAAAGACAGACAAGATGAAAAGGCAGAGGGGTTATGTACCAGATGAAGGAACAAGATAAAACTGCAGAAAAACAACTAAATGAAGTGGAGATAGGAAACCTTCCAGAAAAAGAATTCAGAATAATGACAGTGAAGATGATCCAGGACCTTGGAAAATGAACGGAAGCAAAGATTGAGAAGATGCAAGAAATGTTTAACAAAGACCTAGAAGAGGGGCTTCCCTGGTGGCGCAGTGGTTGAGAATCCGCCTGCCAAGGCAGGGGACACGGGTTCGATCCCTGGTCCGGGAAGATCCCACATGCCGCGGAGCAACTAAGCCCGTGCGCCACAACTACTGAGCCTGTGCTCTAGAGCCCGTGAGCCACAACTACTGAGCCCGCATGCCGCAACTACTGAAGCCCATGTGCCTAGAGCCGGTGCTCCACCACGAGAGAAGCCACCGCAATGAGAAGCCCGCACACTGCAATGAAGAGTAGCCCCCGCTCACCGCAACTAGAGAAAGCCCGCGCGCAGCAACGAAGACCCAACACAGCCAAAAATAAATAAACAAAATAAATAAATTTATAAAAAAAAAAAAAGACCTAGAAGAATTAAAGAACAAACAGAGAAGAACAATACAGTAACTGAAATGAAAAATAAACTAGAAGGAATCAATAGCAGAATAACTGAGGCAGAAGAACGGATAAGTGACCTGGAAGACAGAATGGTGGAATTCACTGCCGCAGAACAGAATAAAGAAAAGAGAATGAAAAGAAATGAAGACAGCTTAAGAGACCTCTGGGACAACATTCAACGCAACAACATTCGCATTATAGGGGTGCCAGAAGGAGAAGAGTGAAAGGACACGAGAAAATATTTGAAGAGATTATAGTCGAAAACTTCCCTAACATGGGAAAGGAAATAGCCACCCAAGTCCAGGAAGTGCAGAGAGTCCCACGCAGGATAAACCCAAGGAGAAACACACCGAGACACATAGTAATCAAACTGGCAAAAATAAAAGACAAAGAAAAATTACTGAAATCAACAACGGAAAAACGACAAGTAACATACAAGGGAATTCCAATGAGGTTAACAGCTGATTTCTCAGCAGAAACTCTACAAGCCAGAAGGGAGTGGCATGATATACTTAAAGTGATGAAAGGGAAGAACCTACAACCAAGATTACTCTACCCAGCAAGGATCTCATTTAGATTCGATGGAAAAATCAAAAGCTTTACAGACAAGCAAAAGCTAAGAGAATTCAGCACCACCAAACCAGCTCTACAACAAATGCTAAAGGAACTTCTCTAAGTGGGAAACACAAGAGAAGAAAAGCACCTACAAAAACAAACCCATAACAATTAAGAAAATGGTAATAGGAACATACATATAGATAATTACCTTAAACGTGAATGGATTAAATGCTCCAACCAAAAGACACAGGCTTGCTGAATGGATACAAAAACAAGACCCATCTATTTGCTGTCTACAAGAGAAACACTTCAGACCTAGGGACACATACAGACTGAAAGTGAGGGGATGGAAAAAGATATTCCATGCAAATGGAAATCAAAATAAAGCTGGAGAAGCAATTCTCCTATCAGATAAAGTAAACTTTAAAATAAAGAATGTTACAAGAGACAAGGAAGGACACTACATAATGATCAAGGGATCAATCCAAGAAGATATAACAATCATAAATATATATGCACCCAACATAAGAGCACCTCAATACATAAGGCAACTGCTAACAACTATAAAAGAGGAAATCGACAGTAACACAATAATACTGGGAGACCTTAACACCTCACTTACACCAATGGACAGATCATCGAAACAGAAAAATAATAAGGAAACACAAGCTTTAAATGACACAACAGACCAGATAGATTTAATTGATATTTATAGGAAATTCCATCCAAAAACAACAGATTACATTTTCTTCTCATGTGTGCACGGAACATTCTCCAGGATAGATCACATCTTGGGTCACAAATCAAGCCTCAGTAAATTTAAGAAAACTGAAATCATATCAAGCATCTTTTCTGACCACAACCCTATGAGATTAGAAATCAATTACAGGGAAAAAAACGTAAAAAACACAAACACATGGAGGCTAAACAATACATCACTAAATAACCAAGAGATCACTGAAGAAATCAAAGAGGAAATCAAAAAATACCTAGAGACAAATGACAACAAAAACACGATGATCCAAAACCTATGGGAGGCAGCAAAAGCAGTTCTAAGAGGGAAGTTTATAGCTATACAAGCCTATCTCAAGAAACAAGAAAAATCTCAAATAAACAACCTAACCTTACACCTAAAGGAACTAGAGAAAGAAGAACAAACAAAATGCAAAGTTAGTAGAAGGAAAGAAATCATACAGATCAGAGCAGATATAAATGAAATAGAAACAAAGAAAACTACAGCAAGATCAGAAAAACTAAAAGCTGGTTCTTTGAGAAGATAAACAAAATTGATAAACCATTAGCCAGACTCATCAAGAAAAAGAGGGAGAGGACTCAAATCAATAAAATTAGAAATGAAAAAGGAGAAGTTACAACAGACATGGCAGAAATACAAAGCATCCTAAGAGACTACTTCAAGCAACTCTATGCCAATGAAATGGACAACCTGGAAGAAATGGACAAATTCTTAGAAAGGTATAACCTTCCAAGACTGAACCAGGAAGAAACAGAAAATATGAACAGACAAATCACAAGTAATGAAATTGAAACTGTGATTAAAAATCTTCCAACAAACAAAAGTCCAGGACCAGATGGCTTCACAGGTGAATTCTATCAATCATTTAGAGAAGAGCTAACACCCATCCTTCTCAGACTCTTTCAAAAAAATGCAGAAAAAGGAACACTCCCAAACTCATTCTATGAGGCCACCGTCACCCTGATACCAAAACCAGACAGAGATACTACAAAAAAATAAAATTACAGACCAATATCACGGATGAATATAGATGCAAAAATCCTCAACAAAATAGTAGCAAACAGAATCCAACAACACATTAAAAGGATCATACACCATGATCAAGTGGGATTTATCCCAGGGATGCAAGGATTCTTCAATATACACAAATCAATCAATGTGATACACCATATTAACAAATTGAAGAAGAAAAACCATATAATCATCTCAATAGATGAAGAAAAAGCTTCTGACAAAATTCAACACCCATTTATGATAAAAACTCTCCAGAAAGTGGGCATAGAGGGAACCTACCTCAATATAATAAAGGTCATATATGACAAACCTACAGCAAACATCATTCTCAATGGTGAAAAACTGAAAATATTTCCTCTAAGATCAGGAACAAGACAAGGATGTCCACTCTCGCCACGATTATTCAACATAGTTTTGGAAGTCCTAGCCATGACAATCAGAGAAGAAAAAGAAACAAAAGGAATACAAATTGCAAAAGAAGAAGTAAAACTGTCACTGTTTGCAGATGACATGATACTATACACAGAGAATCCTAAAGATGCCACCAGAAAACTACTAGAGCTAATCAACGAATTTGGTAAAGTTGCAGGATGCAAAATTAATGCACAGAAATTTCTTGCATTCCTATACACTAATGATGAAAAATCTGAAAGAGAAATTAAAGAAACTCCCCATTTCCCACTGCAATAAAAAGAATAAAATACCTAGTAATAAAGCTACCTAGGGAGACAAAAGACCTGTATGCAGAAAACTATAAGACATTGATGAAAGAAATTAAAGATGACACAAACAGATGGAGACATATACCATGTTCTTAGGCTGGAAGAATCAATATTGTGAAAATGACTATACTACCCAAAGCAATCTACAGATTCAGTGCAATCCCTATGAAATTACCAACGGCATTTTTTACAGAACTAGAACAAAACATCTTAAAATCTGTATGGAGACACAAAAGACCCAGAATAGCCAAAGCAGTCTTGAAGGGAAAAAACGGGTGGAGGAATCAGACTTCCTGACTTCAGACTATACTACAAAGCTACAGTAATCAAGACAGTATGGTACTGGCGGAAAAGCAGAAATATAGATCAATGGAACAGGGTAGAAAGCCCAGAGATAAACCTACACACCTATGGTCAACTAATCTATGACAAAGGAGGCAAGGATATACAATGGAGAAAAGACAGTCTCTTCAATAAGTGGTGCTGGGAAAACTGGACAGCTACATGTAAGAGAATGAAATTAGAACACTCCCTAACACCATACACAAAAATAAACTCAAAATGGATTAAAGACCTAAATGTAAGACTGGACACTATAAAACTCTTAGAGGAAAAGAGAGGAAGAACACACTTTAACATAAATCACAGCAAGATCTTTTTTGATCCACCTCCTAGAGTAATGGAAATTAAAACCAAAATAAACAAATGGGATCTAATGAAACTTAAAAGCTTTTGCACAGCAAAGGAAACTACGAACAAGACGAAAAGACAACCCTCAGAATGGGAGAAAATATTTGCAAACGAATTAACAGACAAAGGATTAATCTCCATAATATATAACAGCTCATGCAGCTCAATATTAAAAAAACAAACAACCCAATCCAAAAATGGGCAGATGACCTAAATAGGCATTTCTCCAAAGAAGACATACAGATGGCCAAGAAGCACATGAAAAGCTGCTCAACATCACTAATTATTAGAGAAATGAAAATCAAAACCACAATGAGGTATCACCTCACACCAGTTAGAATGGGCATCATCAGAAAATCTACAAACAACAAATGCTGGAGAGGGTGTGGAGAAAAGGGAACCCTCTTGCACTGTTGGTGGGAATGTAAACTGATACAGCCACTATGGAGAACAGCATGGAGGTTCCTTAAAAAGGAAAAATAGAATTACCATATGACCCAGCAATCCCACTATTGGGCATATACCCAGAGAAAACCATAAATCAAAAAGACACATGCACCTCAATGTTCATTGCAGCTCTATTTACAATAGCCAGGACATGGAAGCAACCTAAATGTCCATCAACAGATGAATGGATAAAGAAGATATGGTACATATATACAATGGAATATTACTCAGCCATAAAAAGGAATGAAATTGGGTCATTTGTAGAGACATGGATGGATCTAGAGACCGTCATACAGAGTGAAGTAAGTCAGAAAGAGAAAAACAAATATCGTATATTAACGCACATATGTGGAACCTAGAAAAATGGTACAGATGAACCAGTTTTCAGGGCAGAAATAGAGACACATCTCTACAGATGTAGAGAACAAACGTATGGACACCAAGGGGGGAAAGTGGCGGGGCAGGGGTGGTGGTGTGATGAATTGGGAGATTGGGATCGACATATATACACTAATATGTATAAAATGGATAACTAATAAGAACCTGCTGTAAAAAATAAATAAATAAAATTCAATAATTCAAAGAAAACAAAAAAAATCAATGACTTACAAATAAATTCACTGAGTGATATGTAACACCCACCATGTACTCAAAAAGTTAGAAAATATTATTGGGAGAGATGTATCATATTCATGGATTTGAAGATTCAGTGTTGTAAAAATATCAAATCTTCCAAAACTGATCTGTAGATTCCATGAATCCCAATCAAAATCCCAGCTGGATATTTTTTTAAGGAACTTGACAGGCTGAGTCAAACATTCAAAGTATCCACTTGATTTATAACACAATTAATTAGGAAGAGGATGGTTTTTAGTCAGAGTTGCTGGGTCAATTATATAAAATTTGAATCTTGAACCTTTACCTTATACCATATGCAAATATCAGTTCCAGGTGTAATGCAGATTAAATGTGAAAGCTAAACATTAGGGCTTCTGGAATATATCGTAAGAGAATATTTTTATGAACTTTGGATAGAAAAAGAATTCTTAAACAGAATACAAAAAGCACTAATCATAAGTGTAACAAAATTGATAGATTTTACTATACGAAAACTAAGATTGTCTGTCAACAACATCATTAAGAAAAATAATGCCCCACAGTGGAAGAAGATGTTTGCAATACATCTTACTGACAAAAAGCTCATATCCAGAACCAAGAGAACTTCCAAAATCAATAAGAAAAAGACAGACAGTCCACTAGAAAAATTTGTCAAGTAACTTGAACAGGCACTTTGCAAAAGGATATCTGAAGAGTCAACAAATACATCTAAAGATGCTCAACTTCTTTAGCTGAAACACAAATTAAAACCACTATGAGATACCACTACCATCTGCCATCATGGCCAAATATAATACTAAGAGTTGGCAAGGACAAGAAGTTGAACAGAATTCTCATAAAACCACTTTGTTAAAACTATTCAGCAGTCTCCACTAAAGATGATTACCATATGCCCCAGCAGTTCCACTCCTAGGTATGTGCAAAAAGAAATGTGTACCTCTGTTCCGTATGAGAAAGACACTTATAAGAATATTCACAGCAGCACTATTAGTATTAGCCAAAAACTGTGGATTTCTCATACAACAGAAAACTACAGAGCACTGAGAATTAACATTGTTACATACCACAAAGGAATAAATCACAGAAACATAATACTCAGCTAACAAAGACAGAAAAGCACATCCTCTGTGGTTAAATTAATATAAAATTCAGAAGCAGGCAAAACTACTCTAGGGCTTAGAAGTCAGGGTTGTAGTTACATTTGGGACCACAGTGACAGGAGGTTATACTGGTGGGGAAGGGGGGCACTGGGGTTTCTGGTAGCAGCCTGTTTCTTGTTCTGGGTACAACTGCCTTCACTTTGTGGAAATTGAGCTACGCCTTACACCTTATGGTCTGTGCCCTTTTCAGTATCTAGGTTATACTTCAATAAAACATTTAAATTCCCAAAGCATTCCACAAAATAGAAACATTCATTTTTCTTTGTCCACAACAAATCAGGGATCTCAAGAACTCCTGGCTCAGGTATAAATCCAACGAAACCTTTGCCCATTCACAAATGACAGATATCTCAGGCTGCAATTTTCCTAAGGCTGATTTATTCACAAGGTTCAGCTGTGCCACTTATGAGTATTTTTTCCCATTCTCACTCATGGATCTTTTTTGCCATTTTCTTAAATCTGTGTTTTGTTTTTGCTTTCCTTACATGGTTCTGATGCTGATGAGAACAGACTTTGTTGCATCTCAGAAATTCATTTTCCATTTCTTAATTGCAATGGTAGCCATAACACAATTACAGAAAGGCAATTTGCCATCCAAATCTACCAAGAAAACACAAAAACTAATTATTTAGATGATAACCCATCTGTATTCTTTTAAAAATTTAGCATGTTTTACTTTGATTCCTACATTCTCATTTTAAATTCCCATTGATTTTCACTGTGCAATTTTAGTATTTTGCAAAAGAGTAAATTTTTATGAATTCCTACTGCAAATTGGAAAAACTGTTAGATGTTTATCCCTTTATTCTTCATATTCCATTTTCAAGGTCAAAAGCAGCATTCATACAACTTCACATTTTATTAAATATGTTGATGTTCCAGGATCTCCTGTGGCCCAATTCTAATTCTTTTCCTTCTTTTGATGAGTCTATTCCATCCGAACCATAGCAACTAAAATTGCCTCAGAAGAAAGGAGAAAGAAGTAGAATTCAGTTGTTGACTTTTCCAAAGGGCACAGTAATGAATACATAAAACAATCAGGTGATAAATAATCAATCACTGGTGCAAAATGAGCAATGCAAATGACTTCCTATTGGGTTTTTTTTTAACTTTCTCTATGATTAAACTGTAGCAAAGAGCAGTGCCTAGAAATTATAATTTCTAATAAAGAATCTGGCCTAAGCAATTTTTTTTTATCAATTTCATTGAGCTATCCAGACTTAAGTCTCCATTTTTGACAGTTAATACAATTAACCCACAAATGCACTTAACTTATCTTCTTTTAAAGACTATGTAATTCTGAGACTTAAGATGAAAACTTGCTTATAGATAACAAAAATAAGCGACAACTTAAAATTTCATTCAGAAAAAAATGGAAAATAATGTTTTAATTTAAAATACTGGTGAATAATTGGTCTAATTCTCTCTCACTACCAAAAATATCTTTCCCAATGAAAATATGCATACCTATAATGCACTGAGTGCAACAGAAGCGTTACAAAATCATAGGTAAACAAAAAATATAATGACATGCAAACAACTGTTTTTATGACTGAAAACTGGGTGGGAAAAACCCTTGCAAGTCTGACCATTCCTTTAGAAATAACAATGACCCAAAAGTAACATTCCTCTTCTTCTACTTGTTAGTGATTTCCATGGCAACGCTCCATCTGCTTCCTACTGTTTGCATAGGCTTTTTAAATTAAACTTACATATGTCAATGTTCCAAGATTATCTTTGTGTTTGTATAAACCATATGGCTCTTTGACAAAGTTGGGTATGCCAATAACATTAGAGAAATATTTAAATTTCGCGTCTGTTTTGTAAGGAAATAAAGGGGGTAAAATGGGAATGAAGTTGGGGTGGGAAGTACTATGTCTACAAATTTATTTGGAATCAATCTTTAAGCCAGTGACTACAGGCTTCTCTTTAGTTTCTGAATGTGAAAGTGATTTGAACTCTAAGAACAAAGTAGTCTATACAGAATACACTTGAGTTTATCCCAATACTTTATTTTTTTTAACTTTTATATTGGAGTATACTTGATTAACAATGTTGTGTTAGTTTCAGGTGTACAACAAAGTGATTCAGTTATACATATACATGGATCTGTTCTTTTTCAAATTCTTTTACCAATTAGGTTGTTACAGAATACTTAGCAGA
Organism: Eubalaena glacialis; assembly: GCF_028564815.1. Lineage (NCBI taxonomy): Eukaryota > Metazoa > Chordata > Mammalia > Artiodactyla > Balaenidae > Eubalaena > Eubalaena glacialis. The sequence goes on from NC_083726.1 coordinate 100,761,377, forward strand.
GTTCAGGTGTGCTATACAGTAGGTCCTTGTTGGTTATCCTTTTTAAATATAGCAGTGTGTACATGTCCCTAACTATCTCTCCCCCGCACCCCATCCCAATACTTTAAATCTATAGGAAATACAGGGTAACTTTGTTTTTGTTACATGAATTACACAAATTTTACTAAAGATCATGCAAAAGGTTAAGGTATCCCTTAAGAAAACATTAAAAGGTAGGTGGGAGCTATAAGTAAAAAAAAATTTGGAACTTCTTCTCTCACTACCAAATCTTTATGTTACTAGGAAACTGCGTTGGAAAAAATGAAGTTCATTAGAAGTGTCCTGAGCGTTAAAAAAAAAGTTAAACTTTCACCGGAGATTTATTCTTCAGTCCTGTGTGACAGAAACCTCCGGCCACAAGCTCTTACACAGAGGAAAAACTAACAGAACCCTTAACCCCTGAAACTGTGATCCTAAAAAAGGCAACTATAATAATGGATACATTTCCTACAAAGTAACATTCTTTTTTTTTCCTTTTTCATTTATTTTTTTGGCCGCTGTGTGGCATGCGGGATCTTAGTTCCCCAACCAGGGATCGAACCCGTGCCCCCTGCAGTGGAAGCACGGAGTCCTAACCATTGGACCGCCAGGGAAGTTCCCAAAGTAACATTCATTTTAAGGAGACCTTCTTGAAGATCCAGAAATGAATTTTAGATGCCACTGTTAAATAGATCCGTTTTTTTTTTTTAAGTAGGCTGATCTGTCTTGCACGTGGAGAATGTGTATGCCCTATGACCTGAAAAAGCTGACATAATCTCTTCCACCATTCTAATTTGCCCTTGTGCCCCAAATCTACCATTTGCTTTCTTCAGCTTCGGTTCTTGAAATTCCATAGAAATACTCACATCTGAGAAAGGCAAGTCATTACATCTGGGCTCTGTACATTTTCATTTCCCTGGAAAAGAGTATTGCTGAGACAAGGGTGCTTTTAAAGGATAGGATGGTAGTGTCCCTATTAGGGCTCCATCCAGGAAGTGCAGACTGAAGTGCACAACTACAGAGAAGGACCCTTTAAAATCTGGGGCAGGGAGAGGAGTGTCGTGAACACGTCATTACCTGGAGCAGGCCCAGGAAGCACAAGGGCAGGTTTAACCTATCTCAAATCTGTTCAATGTTAGGCCTACCCTGATGCAGTGATACTTAACTTTGTTTGGACCCCAGATCCCTTTGAGAATATGATACAAAGGTACAAATTTCTCCCCCCAAATTTTCCCTTGAAACATAGTTATAATCCATGTTGTAGCATCCACTCACCTGTGGGTAGACATTGAGGTTTTTTCCACCTCTTGGTTATTGTAAATAATGCTGAAATGAACATATGAGGGCACATATCTCTGAGATCCTGATTTCAATTCTTTTGGATAAAATACTCAGAAGTAGGATTGCTGGATCATATGGTAGTTCTATTTTTAATTTTTCAAGGAACCTCTATACAGTTTTCCACAGCAGTAAACAATTTTTAATTTTCCAAGGAAACTCTATACTGTTTTCCATAGCAGTAAACAATTACGCCAAGTGAAATAAGCCAGTCACAGAAAGATAAATCCTGCATGATTCCACTTACACAAGGTATCAAAAGCAATCAAACTCATAGAAAGAGAAAGTAGAATGGTGGCTGCCAAGGCCAGGGGCAGGGGTAGGGGGGAGAGTACGGAGTTGCTATTTAAGGGGTACTGAATTTCAATCATGCAAGATGAAAAAGTTCTAGAGATTTGCTTTGTAAGCATTGTGCTTATAGGTGACAATACGTATTGTATACTTAAAGTAGAACTCATGTTATTTAGTATTTACCACAACATAAAATGTTTTTAAAAACACGTAGCTGTAATTTCATGGAGATCAAGTCCCTTCTGATGCACATCAGGTTGAGTCTCTGATCTAGCAGATCCTCAGAACCCAAGGAAGTCCTCTGTCCTGAGGTGACTCAGGAAGACAGCCCTTGCCCAGTAAGATACAGCCTACCTGGTGAGACGGGACCTATCCAGAAGTCAGGACAGTGGCACCAACCCTCCAATGTAACCAAACTCAGAATAGCTATTGTTACTGCATGTTTTAATAAGGAAAAATTGAGTATCTGTAGTATTATCAGTTATCAATTCCCATCCCTCTGTACGTATACAGAATTTATATATATACAATGTATATAATACATGTAAAACATAATAGTAGCCCATTTGAATTGACTTATAATGCTAAGTCAGTACTCTATTTTACACACATTATTTCACTTTCATCCCACAATACTAGGGGTTAAGTGTAATTATTCTGAATTTACAAATGAAACAACAAGCTCAAAGACATTAAGTAACCCATTACCTTCATCTCAAAACAATCTGAAATCCTTTATCTAAATTCACATTGCACTTTTAGTCTGTATCATCCAAAGTTTGACACTTATTTATTGCCCTTATCACCCTGTCTCCTGATTGGGACAAATGTGGGGTGTTTTTGTTTTTGTTTTACTACAGCATCTTGCATAGAGCTGGGAAAAGCATAAATGTTTTAAAATTCTAGCTTAAGGTCAGTTAAAGTAATTCATAAAAGGCCCTTTTACAACTGATTATAGCTTTGCATTGAAATACGTGTCAGGATCATTATTTTTTATAGTGGTTCCCGTAACCTAAAAGCTAATAGCTTTTTGTCCATTGTGGCCTGGGTGACGATCACAACGGAGGTCAATCAAAGTCTACAAAGTAGGACCAGCTGTCGCCTCACCTCAATATACGGGGATGGACTGAGTACACTGCTGGGACCCAATAAATGTCAAGTAACAGCTTTAGAGCAGCAGTATTATATCTCTTTTGAAGCTCTTCATTCAGTTATGTGGGAGCACAGTAATATTACTCGGGAAGGCATTTTAATCCATATGTCATATTTTATAATTATCTACAATCCATCAGTACCAACCAAGATGATGTCAGAAGGCCGTAGATCAAAATATTACAGAGGAATCCTTGCTCTGTTATTTACTAGTTGTGTGACTGTATTAACAGTATTTTCTTATTTCCTGTATTCTTGATGGTACAGCATCTAGGGCCTTCCTGACGGGGAGAGACTGCCCCTCCCAAAGCTAGTCAATTCAAATGTACCCTTCATATGCAATCCAACTAACCCAGAGCCCATACTCAGAACCAACCCTTGTATCTGGCTCTTACACACCAGGGAGCAATATTCTTCTGCCCTAATTGTCCCAGGGTCAGGTACCAGAAAACCAGGGGAGTCCCTAGGCCCCAGAGCCCACTGAAATTATTCAAACTACCCAGTCCTCTGCTTCCTTACCCTGCCTCTCCCATTCTTTCCTTCCCTTGGACACTGCAATGAAGACTCTTGCCCATGTTTTCCTCCAGCTCCTTCTGCCTCCTGATTGACCCTGGTGCTTCCCCATGTGGCCCTGTGTGATGGACTGTGCCTGTTATTTCCAGAGAATTGTGAGTAAAAACCTCTTCCTTCATGATAATCATTTCTATGTGTACACACCTTGCTATACCTGATTAAGACAAAAACCAGGTACATTTTAAAGCTGTGACCTTGGGGGAGATCCTAAGCTCCCTATGACTCAAGCTCCTTGTGTTTACAATGATATTGTAATAATATTACCTGCCTCAAAATATTGTTATAAAATTAAGGTAATTAATACACAGAAAACGTTAAGACCAGTACTCAATACATAGGGCACACCCAATAGCTGTTAGCTAGTATTATTGTGCTTAATGCCAAGTCATAAAAATAAGTGATTCTAAAATTAGCATTCTACACCAGCATAGTTTATAAACTCTGGGTTACTTTTAGTTTTGACATTCAAGGATTTAACAGCCATGGGTTTAACTAAATGTGAAAAACATGGAAGCTTTATGACGTCTTGATAATGTCTAACTTTGCAAAGAAAGGAATTAAACTGAGTACAAGGTGAGTATGATTTTAGTGACTGGCCCTGGACAATGGCCCAAAATCTACAGTTCAACACAGCTCCCTATGGTCTGATCTCCAGAGTTATTCTTGTTAAGTAATAAAACTTTCTTTGATTCTCTGTGAAAATGCCCTCCCATATGCTTCTCCCCCCCCCAAAAAAAAAAAAAAAAGTTGGCTGATGATGCAAGAGAAGATAAAGTAAATAAATCTAAGAAAGAGAAAAGATGGTTAGAAGCCAAAAAATTTATGTTTTGGATAAATTAAAGCATGAAATGTTGAATTCAGGAAAAGGCAAGATATTTGATATAAAGTTCATCATATGCTCTACACAAAAATGAGAAAAAGCAATGTTTTAGACTGTCTCAAGGAGCTTTCCAGCCGAGCACAAAAATTGCTTACATATAAGAAATCAAACTGTAGCAAAAATATCAAGAGAGTCAACTTATAAAATGAAGAGATGCATAAAAAACAGATGACCCTTGGGATAAATGTGATTAGAGAAAAAAAGCCAGAGATCAGTATCAAAAAAAGAAAGAAAGAAAAAGGAAAAACAAAAAACAAAAAAACCCCAGTTTCAGTGAAGCAATAGAGAGCAAAGGAACTATACTGACCTTTGCTATAAAAAAAAGGTAGATTCAAAGTGTTAGCAAAGCATTTTCAGCCCAGAATATGAAGTACACATGAGATACAGCATTAATTGAACATGCTGCAATGGAAGCATTTTCTCCAGTGCCTAAGAACACATTGGGTTATACACTGGAACAAATGGAGCCAACAAAAAAAATCACAATAATGAAAAGAAGATAATGAGAGTAGGTGTCCAGTTCCACAGGCAAGGAGCTTGGAATTCGTCCCTAACTGTTCTGATGAGTAAAAAGCTGAACAGGCTGAAAAAGCAACAACTCTTTTTGGATGCGTAAGAGAGAGGAGGACACAGGGCAAACCTGTGTCACAAGACTGGAGAGACAGACAAAAACAAGGGAGTCACAGATTACTGTTACAGACTTACCAGCAGAAACCACTGTGAGAACCAGTGCAGGGGTAGGAAAACCTAAACTGTAATTGATGAATTGCTGGAGGTTCAGTGTGGACAAGTCTGAGAGTTAAAAAACTTCAGGGAGACCCAGTCATGGGGGACCCTCCACAATATTGTGAGATTTGCCTTCAGGAGCTCAACCAGATTCCCAAATAAATAAATCCCAGCAAAGGGAGAAAAAGAAACATTCTTAAATACACAAGAGCACTGGGTTCTTCTTAACAAGATTTGACCTCAGGGGAAACTAGTTAACCAGAGCCTAACCTGCGGGGTAGGATCAGAACCTAATTGACCTGGAGAAAGGAAATACCCAACCCCAGCTGGGTCTAACTTCCATGAGGGAGACGAAAAACACCCAACTCCAGCCCATTCTAGCCATCCTGTTCCACCTACAGGGAAGAAAAAACTTAGAAACACTTAAATTCACAGTTCAGAGGCATAGGCTCACTAAAAGTCTAAGCCCTCCCTCACCACCACGTTACTGGAGGCTTATTTACAGCAGTTACTTTTACCCAGGACATCGTGTCTGGCTATCAAGAAAAAAATCACAAGACATACCAAGAGACAAAAAACACAATTTGAAGAGACAGAACAAGCAGGCACTGCAGGCAGGGTAGGTGGCAGATTTAACAGAAAATCAGTTAGGACATCGTTGAACTCAACCACACAATCAATCGAACGGATATAATTAACATCTATATAGGCTACTTCATCCAATAACAGTAGAACAAACATTTTTATCAAGCTCACTTCGAACATTCACCAAGACAGACCGCATTCTGGGCTATAAAGCACACCTTAAATTTAAAAGAACAGAAATCATCCAATGTCTATTCTCAGACCACAGTGAAATTAAATTAGAAATCAATAACAGATATAGCTGTAAAATCCCAAAATACGTAGAGATGATACAACACACTTCTAAATAACACATTTAGGGTTAAAGAAGAAAATCTCAAGAGAAACTTCAAAATGTGGGCTTTGGGGTGATTATGCTATGTCAATGCAGATTTGTCCTTGGTAAAAAATGTACCACTCTGGTGAGTGATACTGATGATGGGAGAGGCTATGCATGCATTGGGACAGGGGTAAACGGGAAATCTCTGTTTTGTTGTAAACCTAAAAATGCCTTTTTCAAAAAAAAAAAAGGATAATATTTTTAGATATAAGGCCAATGTATTTTTCACACCAATAACATGGTATTAATTTCTTTAAAGTAATTTTAAGTATGATTAATCATTAAGTAATTTTAAGTAAAAATCAATGGTACTAATGACATATAAGAAGTCAACTTTAAGTTCTGGATTATATTTGAATACAACTAAGATAACTGGCTTTACTTTCAGGGAAACAAATTTTTTAAATCCTAAAACCTTTCTTTTTCCTATTAACACAGAGCTTTAAGTTCTGAGTATAGAATTTCTCTATCAGACAAAGTAGAGAAGATGCAGGTTATGACATCAAAGCAGCTTTCCCATGCACAGAAAAAGAAATAAAAGTTCAAGTAGCCAGCAAAAGGTAGAAAAAATTGGAAGGTTAAAGACTAGGACAACATGCTGTCTGGGATCCCAAGAAATAAATCAGGGCCCACGTATCACCCTCCTGGACCATGACTTCCCAAATAATGGAAGAAAGTCCATGAACATCCAGACCACAGCTCTCTTGCCCCTCAGGCCTGGCTAGTTAAATGACAGCACTTCTAGTTGCCCACAATTAGTTGTGTACAGCATGCAAGGGGTCCTAAAACTTGCACATGCCCCCATGGGAAGCATGGAAATTCTGAGAAGAAGATGGACTTGTTAAAGGATAATTTTATTTTTTAAAAAAGGATAATATTTTTATAATATTGACTCTGACACAAATATAAAGTGAACACTCAAAGACTGTATTTAACTCATTAATTAAGGAGAGAACCAGTAAGATATGACTGGTTCAAAGTATATGTATATGACAACTACTATCACTTATATATATGACAACTATTGTGATATCACTTATATATGGACTCAAAAAATAATACAAATGAATCTATATACAAACAGAAACAGACTCACAGACGGAAAACAAACTTACAGTTACCAAAGGAGGAAGGGGGGAGGGATAAATTAGGAGTATGGGATTAACAGATTCAAACTACTATACATAAAACAGATAAGCGACAAAGATTTACTATATAGCACAGGGAACTATATTTTTTAAACAAATATATATATATATACACACACATATATATGAATGCTGCAATAAATTTACAAATAGATGCAAAATGGATGTATCCACAGGGCAATGAACTAGTGCATTCCACTGGGTACAATTAATTTGCATTTCTGTAGATAAGAGTCATTTGCGTCATTATGTTTTCCACAATTTACAGAACTGTAAAATAGCTCAAAGACAATGAAAGGGATAGAGCCCCCATAGAATCAGGTAACCAAAAGAGTGTGCTAGACTATGCCTTGTTTTCCATTAAGGCACCCAGTAATCTTTTTCCCAGTGTAGTCTTTCAGAATGACTGGAAGAGGCCTGGGATCTGGAGAAGAAGGCAGAAAGCCTACAGAGACCTCACCTCCAGAGGCAATGGCAGATCTCAAGGTCATTAGCAGTGGAAGTCAGGAAAATGCCCTGAACAGGATCCAACCAGCCCACCACGAGGGCACCAAGCTTATCAAGATATGAAGCTTATGCTTGAATCCAGACACTATGCTGGGAAGGAGGAATGAGGGGAGACCCCTTTTAAAGATTAAAAGAGATGGTTCTAAGAGAAAAACTGCTTTACTTTTAATTGGCCACTTTACAGAGTTTTTCCCTTCCACGCCAGTAAGAACAAAAGCAATATGAGGTCAAGTTACATAAAATGCAAAAAGCTACGTTTTTGTTTTTGGACATCTATATAAATTTTCATCCTGTCATATTGGATGAGCTTTTCCTAAATTTTGAACACATTCTCATACCTAGACTTGCTAATGATCTTTACTAGTTACAATTCTTCAAAGGAGCAAAGCCTATGACCACCAAAGAAATAAATCTCAAAGAACTCCACACCAGAAACACATAAAATTTTGCAAAAGAGAAAAAATAATGTCAATTATTACTTCCAGAAAGAGCTCGATTCAAGAGTATCTTGTCTCCAGTCTCACACCTTCTGCTTCGTAACTGTCTCCCAAATCATCTCCACTGCTGTTAAAGCTGCTTCTGCTGAAATGTGACACCAAGAAACCACCAGCAGGTCTAGAGGGCTTTGCTTTAACTAACCTGACTCGATCCCACTGTGCGGTATACCACAAACAACTCTATGCCCAGAAAATGGACAACCTGGAAGAAAGGGACAAATTCTTAGAACGGGACAACCTTCCAAGACTGAACGAGGAAGAAAAAGAAAATACGAACAGACCAATCTCAAATACTGAAATTGAAACAGTGATTAAAAGCTCCCAAGAAAGTCCAGGACCAGACGGCTTCACAGGCGAATTCTATCAAACATTTAGAGAAGAGTTAACACCTATCCTTCTGAAACTCTTCCAAAAAACTGCAGAGGAAGGAACACTCCCAAGCTCACTGTACAATATACCAAGGAAGTAAGTAAGCATCATACCTTTAGGACTAAAAACTCAGTTAATAACACAGCAATGAGGTCCTATAACATGGCCATGCTAAGGACTTTATTTACTGTGGCTGAGTTTATTCTGATAATTAATAAACGACTTTAGTCTGCTATTTATACCAGTATTGGAGATTTACGAAGGCCACTTACATTTTGTTTTAATTTATCAAATTCTATGAGGGAAATTCTATCATCTAGTGCTATTTCTGAACTTGAAGTTTACAGAAGGGTTTGGGATATAGTCCTTTAAATGTTGGGAAATAATCTCCACAAGTTTTTTAGGTGACATTTTTCCCCTCCAGGGGACAAAGCCAGCATAGGCATCAGGCCAGGCCTCCCAGTTACAGTAAATTGGAGCAATGAAACAATTACTCAAACTGCAAGTAAAAACTTCACTTTAATTTATAATTACCCTCACCCTTCTGTCTAAGGTTCTGTTCTTCCAAGTTCCAAGGAACTTTTTTTTTTTCTTTCCCAAGGAAATTTTTGATGAGCAATTCCTGAAAAACAAAACAAAACAAAACCCCACCTCATCTAGAAGCTGGTACTGTGTACACTAAAGGAAACGTCCAGATAAAAGATGGACAGGAGCCTAGAAGCCAAGTGAAAACCAGTATTGCCCCAATTCTGCCTCTTGCTGAAGAAAGCTCCTATTAGCTTCATGCCATCCAGACTATGACTCACCTTTTCAAAACAAGTCTCTGCGTGGTTAGTTCCAGGAGAGGAAAAGAGCTAGAACTTCTGGACACATAGCAGGCAACAAGATCAAACCATTCCCAAATTATTTTCTGCCCCATTTAATTATTTATTCATTCGTTTAACAAATACTTATTGATGATGCACCTGATAGAAGAAGGCTGTGAAATGCTCTGGTGTTGGTTGGAAGCTTCAAGAGTTCCCCTGGCTGAAATCTGAAACTGGCCACCTGTACACTGAGGGCGAGGAGAGACCGAAGGAAAGGCAGACCCGTCCAGATGGGTAGGTGGCAGATTTAACAAGCAAGGGAATTTACATACGAGGCTTGTCTTGGGTGGTCGAAAAATGAATAGATCTCCAAACCCGCCCTCCAGAATTTTAAGAGTTTATAGAGGGGCTTTAACAGGGTTAAGACACATAAACAGTCCAGATGGTCTCAACACCACCTCAGTCTCTCAAGGCCAGAACCTAGAAAACGGCTCCTAGTATGCGAACGGTGGGCAGAACGTACATTTCCAAGGGCAGAGGAGGGGGTGAGGAGCATCTGATTGCCGGGGTCCAGCTCGAGGGTCAACCAGCGGTCACATCCTCTCAATGACCTCCTTCAACAACTGGGAACGTAATAAGAGTGAAAAAGACAGAGTCTACATTTCCAAGGATACTGAAGGTTCAATACAGCTGAAAGATAAGTGAACAATTTCAATATAGTGTCATCAGCGCTAAGACAGGGTAAGCACAGGGCTTTTCCTAAGCGAATTGAGGGAGGGGAGGGGGGCGGGTCACTGAGGCTTCCCAGAGGAGCAACTCTAAACGGATATCTGAAGAACAGACTTTTTACCCAGCGATCAATAGATAAAAACCCATGAACTCTGACCAGAATAAAGGTATTCCCAGGCAAACGTGTCTGGTGTAGAAACAGGACTATGCTAATTTCAGCAAGAAAGAAAAACACAAATACTGCATTTCCAAATTTAGTCAACTAGGGACATTGAGTCAGGCCACTTAAAACAGGCATAAAGTTTAATCATTCCAAGGAGTTGAGTACTGTGCCTCTTATCTACTAATCTAAAATTAAATTTCCCGTTTAGCTTTGACATAAAGACTATTTATAGGCATTTTTTTAAAAAAGAAGAAAACTAAAAAGCTTAAACCCAGGATATTGTTCCTAAACCAAAAGAGATGAGAAGAAAGCGACATCTAATGGTTGGTTACTTCAAAACAACTCCATTTGCCCCCAAAACTCAAGGGGCTAGAAAAGAGATTCTTTGACATAAACCATCAGACAAAGACAGCCTCAAAGTCATCCTAAAAAAGTCAAAAACGCCATCCAGCCATCTGGGAAACAAGCTCACTGCATTCAATCTAATGTCATGCTGAGCTGCAGAAAGTTTGACCAAAAGGCACTCTAAAGATTGACCATAAACAGCTTAAACGCTTTTAGATTTTTAAGATTTTTGAGATTTTAAGTTTTTTTTTCCCTCTTGTGAAAAAATAACATTTACATAGTGCAAACATGTACCAGACCCTCATCCAAGTGCCTCACATACATTAACTCATTTAAAGATACTTTTACACAATCTACAACATTTATGCAGGGGCTTCCCTGGTGGCGCAGTGGTTAAGAATCCGCCTGCCAATGCAGGGGATGAGGGTTCGAGCCCTGGTCCGGGAAGATCCCACATGTCGCGGAGCAACTAAGCCCGCGAGCCACAACTACTGAGCCTGCGCTCTAGAGCCCTCGAGCTACAACTACTGAAGCCCGTGCTCTGCAGCAAGAGAAGCTACCGCAATGAGAAGCCCCCACGTGCAGCAATGAAGACCCAACGCAGCCTAAAAAAAATAAATTAAAAAAAAAAAATTTATGCAAATGAATGAACCGTAAATCCTGTTAGAACCCTTAAGGTCAAAGTAGGAATAAATTAATGTTGTAAAAAGGCAGGAATACTAAATGGATTTAATTACTTCTTAGAACAGAACCACAAAGGAACTTAAGACGTCATCATTTATATTTTGGTCCTTAGGACTTGTTGAAAAATCTATCCCATGAGAGGAAATACAGCATGTTTACTTATTTTTACATAGTCCTTAATTCTGTCTTGCTCTTTGCTTTCTTATCTTGCTCATCTGTGAAAAGTATTTTTTCCAAACATCTTTATTCCATCACTGAATTTTACCAGTACTTTACAGACTTATAAGGTATACTCCCAAATAGTTTCTCTTTCCAAACATCATTTCTCCAATTCTAGGAAAAGTTACCAGGTATAGAGTGGTGCCTGGCTTAAGTTTAGTAGGTCAAACGGCCAATACCAAGAATGGGAATATGAATCACAATATATGTTTCTTCTACAGCAAAATGTCTTCATGTAAAAATTTATTATAAGCATTGCTCTATATTTCCCACTGAAGGAAGATTTGTTAAATATTATGTTAATCACCTTAACTAGCTAATTATCAACCAATAAACACAAACTCCTCCTAAATCCGAATGTAGTTTTATAAAAATGGTAGAAATCATATTTGTCCTCACCTACAGTTGTATCAGTTAATGAATTACATGTGGTCTCTCGTCTATACATAAATTCAGTTTGAGAGAAAGCTTCAGGATGTAAGCTCAATACAGGATATTTCTGGTAATAACCATTCCTTTGCAACTAATAAAAAAGACATTCATCTGCCTCTTAAGGACTCATAATTTGTTCTGAAGCATCTTCTGTTGCTATGTAGGACATCCTCATACTCAAAAGCTGAACAGATATGGAGTAGAGTCGACTGGTCTCCTGCTTTTGCAACGAATTTTTGCTACACATGGAAGCTTCTCTCTTTTGTAGTGGTCAGAATAGAAAAGCTTAGATTACATAACTTTACCAAAATGCACAAAACTCTTTTTTTATGTTTTTCCATCAAGAAATGATTCTTTTATGAATCAAAATTCTATTCAACCCAACTGTCTTTCCTTAAAAATTGGATATTTTATGCATAATGTATTTTGCACAGACTACATTAAGATTATACATTACCCAACCTGGTAATCCCCAGCTCCTTTTTTTTTTTTTTTTTTGCAGTCCTCAGAACAAATGGAGCACACATTTTAGATGTCTAACCCAGAAGCAGCACGGAGAATTCAGTGGGTCTGTAACCCAGAAGGACCCTACAGGGCCTTCCCGGAACAGACTCCTGCCCCATATTTTCTGCTGTAGCTCCTCTCTGAAGTACCCAGATATTAGTATCTCATGCATATTTCCTGAGTTTTTCAGATGCTAAAAACCACCACCAAATGGAATAAGTTAACTACTTGACGATCATGAGCACGTAGCCCCCAGACCTACTGGCACCTAAGCATTGATAATGTTAACTGCCCTGTTACCTCACCATCAACCAATCAGAGAATTGTGCACGAGCTGACCACACACCCGGGGACGCCCCTCCCTCACCTGGCCTTTAAAAAGGCTTTGCAGAAACCCTTTGGGGAGTTTGGGGTTTTTTGAGCGTGAGCCACTCATTCTCCTTGCATGGCCCTTTCTCTGCTCCAAACTCCAAGCTCCGACGTTTCGATTTGTTTGGCCTCACTGTCTGTCAGGCACATGAACTTGCACTGGGTAACAGGTCCACTGCTTAATAGACAAAGTTCTGACCCACATTATCTATTAGTGACATCCAAGAGCACAGGCAGTTACGATTTTTAATTATTTCTCGCAAAGATAATTAATTGGAAAAAATTTTTTTAAATCTCTAGCTTTTCTTACTACACCTGTTAAGAGAAAGAAATGTTTCAGTCAAACTTCTGACTCTGGGAGAAAAAAAATGACATGCTCCTGGCAAAAAAATCCAAGGATAAAACCGCACAAAATTCCCCTTCAATAGAATCCCCAAACTCCTTCACAATTCCAGACCCTGGAATACATCTGTCAATTTCTTCCCAAATAAAGTCCTTTTCAACCTTCCTCAGGAAGTTCCTGTCTCCCAGCCTTTATTCCAAGCACTGTTCCAGTTTCTAAAAGAGTGCCTTATCTGTATCAGACCCTCAAAAAATGCTTGAGTTAATTAATTATAAGCATAGTTGTAAGTTTCTTTGCAACTTCTTTCATAGGTCAATTTCTCTAGCCACAGTCAGCCTGTAAAACACAGTAATTTCAATTTCACAGTTATATTTCTGGAGGAGTGGAGGGAAGCAATACTGTTTAACAAACTAACAACTGAGCCAGACCTTGTGTCAGGGAAAAGGGGAGTGAAAGTAGCTTAGTTTCTCCCAAGACACGATGTATTGATAGTTAGGTCTGAAAAGAATTAAACAAGGCAATAGCTTGTCTGCTCATTAGAGGCTTTGGTTTTCCCATCTATGCAACAAAATCCTTGGTCTGGATGGCTTCTGAACCACTGACATGACTTTTGCCATAGAGCTTAGGATAAAAACAAGAAAGTGGCTATAGAAGCCAGGGAGCTTTATGGTATAACCAAGAAGGAAATCTAATTTATCAAAAATTGAGAGTGGGAAAGCTTCTCTCATGGGAGAAGAGCTCTGAGACACTAATTCCCATGGATTTTCTCTTCATTCATTCAGCACGGCGTGGAGAAAGAAAAGGTAAACAGGAGAAGCAAGGCAGTAAGGAAATTCTGTAGATGAAATCAAAAGACACGACACTTTCTAGCAGCTATCACAGCAGTCAATTTTCAGAACACAGAAATGCTTCTTAAACGATCTCTGTTCTGTTTTTGGGGGGGGGTTTTAGGGGGGACGGGGGGGGCGGGAGGTGCGGTTTGGCCACTCTGCACAGCATGCAGGATCTTAGTTCCCTGACCAGGGACCAGACCCTCACCCCCTGCAGGGGAAGTGCGGAAGTTCGGAGTCTTAACCACTGGACCTCCAGGGAAGTCCCAGTTTTTTGTTGTTTTTTTAAAATTTCCAATCTGTTGCCAACTGATCTCTGATCTTTGTAAAGGTAGAGACATTGAGACACTTCATCCCTATATCATGAGAAGAAAGTACACAGTATCGTGAAAGCAATAATTACCTAGTTGCTCAGCCCTGGTTTAGAGGATTTTCAAAGAAACTTTGCAGAAGTGCATTAACAATGAACAAATGTGAAGAGCCTACTTGCAAACTAACAAGTTGGCCTGCGGGAGTTTTACAGATGCTGGCAAAAGACATGACACTCCTGGGTCAGATACAAACGACAGGGCAGTACTCCCCGCAAAAGCAGTAGCTGGAGTGTCAGCATTTGAGTCAGGTGCTCCAAGCCCCAACACCCACAGGGCAATGAAAAGAAAGTCAGATCATACCTGCTTCCACAGTGAGTTGTGTTACAGCAGAGAAAACCTCAGTTCAGGGAACCTGAATATTTTATAATGGAAAATAGTATGCCTGCCTTTGCCCTGAAAAGAAACATTTTCTTTGTCATATTGTATAGTGAGTGTGCTTACTTACCCTTGGCCCCAGAGGAAAACATTATCCCTATCTACCAAGAAATATTAGTTCCCTGTTGCTGCTGTAACAAATTACCACAAACTTAGTGGCTTAACCAATAGAAATTTATTGTCTTATAGTTCTGGAGGTCAGAAGTTCAAATTGGATCTCACTGGACTGAAATCAAGGTGTTGGCAGGAGAATCCACTGTCTTGACTTTTCCAGTTTCTAGGGGCCACCAGCATTCATTGGCTCATGGCCCCTTTCTTCCATTTTCAAAATTATCAGAAGATGAATCCTTCTTACATCAAATCACTCTAACCTTTTCTGTCTCTCTCTTCCACTTTAAAGGATTCTTGTGATTACATTGCACCCACCTTGATAATCCAGGATAACCTCCTTATTTCAAGATCACTTAGCTGATTAGCATTCTTAATTCCATCTGCAACATTAATTCCCATTTTTCCCATAAAGTAACATATTCAAAGGTTCCTGGAATGAAGACATGGACATCTTTGGAGGAGCCATTATTCTGCCTACCACTCAAGACTGTCCTTTGTTCCAGAAGGAAACATAATCTCTAACTTCCAAGGCTGTTAGATGTACAAACATCCTTGAAAAGATAGTCCAGAATAAAGGGCAGTCAGTCCTTTCCTTCACAAGAAAATGTGAGACACTCATGGAAAACTGTCCCCCAATACTCATCACCACTTGCTACCCCCATATATTTACATAAGAAACTGAGTAGAGATTTTAATTGCTTTAGATTGTATGTTTGCTCTCGTACTATTGTTTTTCTTTTGTTTACTATGACACCTGACAGAATCTGAATCACAAGGCTATATTGGTTTATATGGGTTAAAATGTCTAGGTAATTCTATGTACCTGTGGAAAAAGAAATTGTAACTAGATCTTTTTAGCAGAAGTTTCCTAGTTTAAACAGAGACTAAGTATAATTAACAATCATCAACTTGCAGAGATCAATGAACAGTTACAGAAAACAAAGCAGTTTAAATAGCCCACAAGAAGTCAGCTTGGTAGGCAGTGCTGGAGGGAGGGTCCTTTTGATATTTCATTCTAGTATTAAAGAGTTTTCTATGTCAGGAAACTCTTCATACTTAACCTTAAATCTTGCTATTTGCAGCTTTAACCCATCTCCTCTTAAACTGTCCCCAGGGATATCTCTCACATGATCCTTTGTGCCTTACAGAAGGGACAAAAATACAAGACTCTCATGATATTCCTCCTTAATAAATTGTTCTAAAAGAAATTTGCCTGTCATTGCTACACAAAAACTATAAAAAAGACTCTTTGGTATATTTTAGTTTTCCAATGAAGACAAGTTCTATCCATGTTAAGTTATTCTCAATGAAGTAAACTGAAAGATGTTTATCATCTTTGGAAAAATATTTTCATTTTATATTTAAAACAGAATGTTAAAATAGAAGTTCCAAATAAAGCACCACGATAAAAACAGATGAAAAAGGTGGTATGAGACCCACATGCAAAATTTACAAAGGAGTAAAGCAAAAACCTGGTACATGACTCTTGAAATTCCTTATGAGCATTAAGATTATAAAAGAACAGATTGTTAGGTAGAGTTTAAAATTTCTGAAAAGGATTTCTTTGAAGGTAGCTGTTATACCTCTAAATCCCAGTGCTTCAATATCCCATTGGGTTTGGGGGAAAGACTTACCCTTACCCTTATGGCAAAAAGAGCATCAGGGAGACTACTCTAAGAGAAAACGATTCTGCTAACTGATTTGGCAACAAGATGATAAAGAGTTTGCTGCCTTGGTGGGATCAGCCTTCATTTCCAGAGTTTAATTAATCAAAGACTGTTTCCTGTAGACCATATGTGGGCCTACAGCCCACATATGGTGTGCAGGTTGTATGCTGTCAGGAGTACAACATCTCGCAGAGGACAGACAGCAGAAGCAAGAAGAACCACAATCCTGCAGCCTGTGGAACAAAAACCACATTCACAGAAAGATAGACAAGATGAAAAGGCAGAGGGCTATGTACCAGATGAAGGAACAAGATAAAACCACAGAAAAACAACTAAATGAAGTGGAGATAGGAAACCTTCCAGAAAAAGAACTCAGAATAATGATAGTGAAGATGATCCAGGACCTCGGAAAAAGAATGGAGGCAAAGATCAAGAAGATGCAAGAAATGTTTAACAAAGACCTAGAAGAATTAAAGAACAAACACCTAGAAGAATTAAAGAACAAACAGATGAACAATACAATAAATGAAATGAAAAATAAACTAGAAGGAATCAATAGCAGAATAACTAAGGCACAAGAACAGATAAGTGACCTAGAAGACAGAATGGTGGAATTCACTGCCATGGAACAGAATAAAGAAAAAAGAATGAAAGGAAATGAAGACAGCCTAAGAGACCCCTGGGACAACATTAAACACAACAACATTCGCATTATAGGCATCCCAGAAGAGAAGAGAGAGTGAAAGGACCCGAGAAAATATTTGAAGAGATTATACTCGAAAACTTCCCTAACGTGGGAAAGGAAATAGCCACCCAAGTCCAGGAAGCGCAGAGAGTCCCACGCAGGATAAACCCAAAGAGAAACATGCCAAGACACATAGTAATCAAATTGGCAAAGAAAAATTATTGAAAGCAACAAGGGGAAAATGACAAATAACATACAAGGGAACTCCCATAAGGTTAACAGCAGATTTCTCAGCAGAAACTACAAGCCAGAAGGGAGTGGCATGATGTATTTAAAGTGATGAAAGGGAAGAACCTACAACCAAGATTACTCTACCCAGCAAGGATCTCATTCAGATTCGACAGAGAAATCAAAAGCTTTACAGACAAGCAAAAGCTAAGAGAATTCAGCACCACCAAACCAGCTCTACAACAAATGCTAAGGGAACTTCTCTAAGTGGGAAACACAAGAGAAGAAAAGGACCTACAAAAACAAACCCATAACAATTAAGAAAATGGTAATAGGAACATACATATCGATAATTACCTTAAACGTGAATGGACTAAATGCTCCAACCAAAAGACACAGGCTCGCTGAATGGATACAAAAACAAGACCCATCTATATGCTGTCTACAAGAGAAACACTTCAGACCTAGGGACACATACAGACTAAAAGTGAGGGGATGAAAAAAGATATTCCATGCAAATGGAAATCAAAAGAAAGCTGGAGAAGCAATTCTCATATCAGACAAAATGGACTTTAAAACAAAGACTATTACAAGAGACAAAGAAGGACACTACATAATGATCAAGGGATCAATCCAAGAAGATATAATAATTGTAAATATTTATGCACCCAACATAGGAGCACCTCAATACATAAGGCAACTGCTAACAACTATAAAAGAGAAAATCGACAGCAACACAGTAATAGTGGGGGACCTTAACACCTCACTTACACCAATGGACAGATCATTGAAACAGAAAATTAATAAGGAAACACAAGCTTTAAATGACACAATAGACCAGATAGATTTAACTGACACAATAGACCAGATAGATTTAATTGATATTTATAGGACATTCCATCCAAAAACAACAGATTACACTTTCTTCTCAACTGCACATGGAACATTCTCCAGGATAGATCACATCTTGGGTCACAAATCAAGCCTCAGTTAATTTAAGAAATCTGAAATCATACCAAGCATCTTTTCTGACCACACCACTATGAGATTAGAAATCAATTACAGGGAAAAAAACATAAAAAACACAAACACATGGAGGCTAAACAATACATTACTAAATAACCAAGAGATCACTGAAGAAATCAAAGAGGAAATCAAAAAATACCTAGAGACAAATGACAATGAAAACACGACAACCCAAAACCTATGGGATGCAGCAAAAGCAGTTCTAAGAGGGAAGTTTATAGCTATACAAGCCTACCTCAAGAAACAAGAAAAATCTAAAATAAACAATCAAACCTTACACCTAAAGGAACTAGAGAAAGAAGAACAAACAAAACCCAAAGTTAGTAGAAGGAAAGAAATCATAAAGATCAGAGCAGATATAAATGAAATAGAAACAAAGAAAACAATAGCAAAGATCAATAAAACTAAAAGCTGGTTCTTTGAGAAGATAAACAAAATTTATAAGCCATTAGCCAGACTCATCAAGAAAAAGAGGAAGAGGACTCAAATCAATAAAATTAGAAATGAAATAGGAGAAGTTACAACAGACACCGCAGAAACACAAAGCATCCTAAGAGACTACTACAAGCAACTCTATGCCAATAAAATGGACAACCTGGAAGAAATGGACAAATTCTTAGAAAGGTATAACCTTCCAAGACTGAACCAGGAAGAAACAGAAAATATGAACAGACAAATCACAAGTAATGAATTGAAACTGTGATTTAAAATCTTCCAACAAACAAAAGTCCAGGACCAGATAGCTTCACAGGTGAATTCCATCAAACATTTAGAGAGGAGCTAACACCCATCCTTCTCAAACTCTTCCAAAAAATTGCAGAGGAAGGAACACTCCCAAACTCATTCTATGAGGCCACCATCACCATGATACCAAAACCAGACAGAGATACTACAAAAAAAGAAAATTACAGACCAATATCACTAATAAATATAGATGCAAAAATCCTCAACAAAATACTAGCAAACAGAATCCAACAACACATTAAAAGGATCATACTCCATGATCAAGTGGGATTTATCCCAGTGATGCAAGGATTCTTCAATATACACATATCAAGCAATGTAATACACCATATTAACAAATTGAAGAAGAAAAACCATATGATCATCTCAATAGATGCAGAAAAAGCTTTTGACAAAATTCAACACCCATTTATGATAAAAACTCTCCAGAAAGTGGGCATAGAGGGAATCTACCTCAACATAATAAAGGCCATATACGACAAACCCACAGCAAACACCATTCTCAATGGTGAAAAACTGAAAGCATTTCCTCTAAGATCAGGAACAAGACAAGGATGCCCACTCTCGCCACTATTATTCAACACAGTTTTGGAAGTCCTAGCCATGGCAATAAGAGAAGAAAAAGAAACAAAAGGAATACAAATTGCAAAAGAAGAAGTAAAACTGTCACTGTTTGCAGATGACATGATACTATACATAGAGAATCCTAAAACTGCCACCAGAAAACTACTAGAGCTAATCAATGAATTTGGTAAAGTTGCAGGTTACAAAATTAATGCACAGAAATCTCTTGCATTCCTATACACTAATGATGAAAAATCTCAAAGAGAAATTAAGGAAACACTACCATGTACCACTGCAATGAAAAGAATAAAATACCTACAAATAAACCTACCTAGGGAGACAAAAGACCTGTATGCAGAAAACTATAAGACACTGATGAAAGAAAGATGACACAAACAGATGGAGATATATACCATGTTCTTGGATTGGAAGAGTCAATATTGTGAAAATGACTATACTACCCAAAGCAATCTACAGATTCAACGCAATCCCTATCAAATTACCAATGGCATTTTTTACAGAACTAGAACAAAACATCTTAAAATCTGTATGGAAACACAAAAGACCCAGAATAGCCAAAGCAGTCTTGAGGGAAGAAAACAGAGCTGGAGGAATCAGACTTCCTGACTTCAGACTATACTACAAAGCTACAGTAATCAAGACAATATGGTACTGGCACAAAAACAGAAATATAGACCAATGGAACAGGACAGAAAGCCCAGAGATAAACCTACACACCTATGGTCAACTAATCTATGACAAAGGAGGCAAGGATATACAATGGAGAAAAGACAGTCTCTTCAATAAGTGGTGCTGGGAAAACTGGACAGCTCCATGTAAAAGAATGAAATTAGAACACTCCCTAACACCATACACAAAAATAAACTCAAAATGGATTAAAGATCTAAATGTAAGACCAGACACTATAAAACTCTTAGAGGAAAACATAGGAAGAACACTCTTTGACATAAATCACAGCAAGATTTTTTTTGATCCACCTCCTAGAGTAATGGAAATTAAAACCAAAATAAACAAATGGGACCTAATGAAACTTCAAAGCTTTTGCACAGCAAAGGAAACTACGAACAAGACGAAAAGACAACCCTCAGAATGGGAGAAAATATTTGCAAACGAATTAATGGACAAAGGATTAATCTCCAAAATATATAACAGCTCATGCAGCTCAATATTAAAAAAACAAACAACCCAATCCAAAAATGGGCAGAAGATCTAAATAGGCATTTCTCCAAAGAAGACATACAGATGGCCAAGAAGCACATGAAAAGCTGCTCAACATCACTGATTATTAGAGAAATGCAAATCAAAACTACAATGAGGTATCACCTCACACCAGTTAAAATGGGCATCATCAGAAAATCTACAAACAAATGCTGGAGAGGGTGTGGAGAAAAGGGAACCCTCTTGCACTGTTGGTGGGAATGTAAACTGATACAGCCACTATGGAGAACAGTATGGAGGTTCCTTAAAAAACTAAAAACAGAATTACCACATGACCCGGCCCTCCCACTACTGGGCACATACCCAGAGAAAACCATAATTCAAAAGGACACATGCACCACAATGTTCACTGTAGCACTATTTACAATAGCCAGGTCATGGAAGCAACCTAAATGCCCATCGACAGACGAATGGATAAAGAAGATGTGGTACATATATACAATGGAATATTACTCAGCCATAAAAAGGAACGAAATTGGGTCATTTGTAGAGATGTGGATGGATCTAGAAACTGTCATACAGAGTGAAGTAAGTCAGAAAGAGAAAAACAAATATCATATATTAACACATTTATGTGGAACCCAGAAAAATGGTACAGATGAACCAGTTTGCAGGGCAGAAATAGACACAGATGTAGAGAACAAATGTATGGACACCAAGGGGGGTAAGTGGCGGGGTAGGGGTGGTTGTGTGATGAATTGGGAGATTGGGATTGACATATATACACTAGTATGTATAAAATGGATAACTAATAAGAACCTGCTGTATAAAAAAATAAATAAAATTCAAAAATTCAAAAAAAAAATTTCCACATTACTCAAATACAAATGTAATGATAAAGTATGTATTCTTCTTAGTAGTTTTTTTCAATTTATTTATAGATAGAAACTGAATTGGTACAGAATAGGTTTAATTGCATTGTTGTTGAGTAGAGGTTAGCCTTAGCCAGGGACCCAGGTTTCACATGGAAAAAGGAAGCCACATTGCCTAATCAAATCAGTAAAACTGAGAATAGAGAGAACAATGAATGTCTTTGCAATTTATTAGGGTAAGGATAAAAAATTTTAAAAATAAGAGTACAACATCTCGGGAATTTCCTGGTGGTCCAGTGGTTAGGACTCGGCACTTTCACTGCCCTGGCCTAGGTTCAATCCCTGGTCAGGGAACTAAGATCCCACAAGCTGCACAGCAAAGCCAAAGGGAAAAAAAACAGAGTACAACATCTAGAATGGATAAAGAAGATGTGGTATATATATACAATGGAATATTACTCAGCCATAAAAAAGAACGAAATAATGCCATTTGCAGCAACATGGATGGACATGGAGACTGTCATACTGAGTGAAGTCAGACAGAGAAAGACAAATATCATATGATATCACTTATATGTGGAATCTAAAAAAAGGATACAAATGAACTTATTTACAAAACAGAAATAGACTGCAGACATAGAAAACAAACTTATGGTTACCATAGGGGCGAGAAGTAGAGGGATAAATTAGGAGTTTAGTATTAAAATATACACACTACTATATATAAAATATATATATATAATATATATATATAATATATATATAATTATATAAATTATATATAATTTATATATAAAATATATATAAAATAGATAACCAACAAGGACCTACTGTATAGCACAGGGAACTCTACTCAATATTTTGTAATAACCTATAATGGAAGAGAATGTAAAAAACAGAAAAGTATATATATTTATATATAACTGAATCACACCTGAAGCTAACACAACACTGTAAATCAACTATATTTCAATAAATTATTGAAATAAATATAAATTATTTTTTAAAAGAGTACGACATCTAACTAAGTTGGGGTGGGGTCTTCACATGGTAGAATATTTATTTTCTGCACATGGCAGTAGAGGGTCTTGTTCTAACAAAACCAGCATACATTACCACAATTTCCCAACAGCTTTGTGAGAAAGAGAGAGAGAGAGAGTGCCAGCATAGGGACTACCTTGAATCCCATTCAATCGAGCTGGAGAGGTTCATGAGACCTCAGCAGACGCAAACAGAAGCCAGAGGTGGACAACCAGACTTTAAGAGTCTGCAGATACCATAAGCAAGAGCGTTCCGCTGGAACGAGAGAACTACAGATGAGCAGCCCCCCACCATGAGAGGAAATGGGTGTCCACAGAACACAAGAAAGCGTTCCAGGAGAAAGAGTCCATTTTGAAAACTGGCAAATCCCCTTCTGCAAGAGTAGATGTCCAGCAAGAAGTTTCTTACCCCTTTCCTCATCTCTCTTCCCCCCTTTCTGTTTCAACTGCCCAGGTCGGTAACATTGGTTGGCAAGATGGAAAGAGTGAAGGATGCATATATGTCATGTGCTATCACAGAGGAATGAGCAAGTCCTACAGCAATGTTGGTCCTCAAACTTCTCTCTCACAGCTTCAGACCCCCCAGGCTTAAATGACTTCTGCACAACCCCCAAATCTACTTCATACACACACAGAAATTATGACTCAATATTACAATATTCCCTCAATGTCTAAAATTTGGTAAGTTTTGAATTTTTTATGGTTTGATCTTCACTAGCATTCAGAAAATGTGAAACAGGGCAAACTGAAATCTCAGAAGGAAATGTAAAAAGCACGTAAGCTTAAAAGGGCAAAGACAACCAAGAGGTAAGTAGGAATAAAGCAGGATAAACGAACACAGACTGAAGTAGACAAAGGGGCCAGATTTCCAAGCAGGACAACAAAGTTTTGTTTTTTTTTTTTTTTAACATAATGAGATTGATTCTTTATTTCTTTTTTAAATTTATTTATTTATTTTTATTTATTTATTTTTGGCTGTGTTGGGTCTTCGTTTCTGTGCGAGGGCTTTCTCTAGTTGTGGCAAGCGGGGGCCACTCTTCATCGCGGTGCGCGGGCCTCTCACTATCGCGGCCTCTCTTGTTGCAGAGCACAGGCTCCAGACGCGCAGGCTCAGTAATTGTGGCGCACGGGCTCAGCTGCTCCATGGCACATGGGATCTTCCCAGACCAGGGCTCGAACCCATGTCCCCTGCATTAGCAGGCAGATTCTCAACCACTGCGCCACCAGGGAAGCCCAACAAAGTATTGTTTAACTTCATTGGTACCTCATGATAAAGTCAATGAAAGCAAGGTGGCTGACAGGTGGACTGAGGTCACTACCTCCAGCACCCGAGGGGACCGTAAGCAGCCGTGCATCCTGAGATGTGTATAATGGAAGATGAAGCCATCCAGTTACAAAGCTAGGAAGCCAAGGAACCTGCTGGGCCAGGAGACTTCAAAAACACCAGGAAGACAGACCCAGAATGGACAGAGACTCCAAAGATCAGAGCAAAACAATATGCCTCAATTAACAGAAGCCATTAAACAAGCAGAAACCAGAGGGTTTGCCCCAATTCAGTAAGTCCAAACCAGGTCAGCAACCAAGACATCAGAGAGAAACAAGGTAACTTTGAAACCTTATTTGACAGAAACAAGCAGCAGTCTCCCACGGAAAGCACCCATGCTCACCCTGGAGGTGTGCAAAGATTATAGACTGAGTACGAGGTCACAGCTAATTTTAAAGCAATGAGTTTTCATCCCTGTAATTGCTCTTACTGATAATACACCCAGTCTTTTACACTCACTTGGCTCCCAACTTACAAAAGAAAGGCCTGCCTCTCACCCACCTCAAACCTTAAAATGATTCCAGGACCAGAGATACAATTTGGTAATTCCTTCAATGAAAACCCCATAAACAGTTTCACATATATATACCCCAGTGGATCTAACTAAGAGATACATTTCCTGTATATTTTTACATCTATATACAATTTTATTCAAACAAACTTTAAAAACTTGCACTTAGGAATGTGTTCCCAGATAGTAAAGGTATAAAATAAAACCAGAAAGTGTTTGTTCTAGGGTGTGAACATGGGACCCACAAGTTCATTTAAGGTGCTGGCTGACAATATATTGATACTATCTCTTAATTTGAGTAGTAGTTCTATGGGTATTCACTTCAAAGCATTCTTCAGACCTTTTTTTTAATGAACGAATGCTTCATTACTTTCTTACAGGGGATAATAAATTATCACATACTTAGCAGCTTAAAATAACATCTATTTATTACCTCACTTTCTTTTTTTTAATAAATTTATTTATTTATTTTTGGCTGCGTTGGGTCCTCGTTGCTGCGCGCGGGCTTTCTTTTAGTTGCAGCGAGCGGGGGTTACTCTTCGTTGCGGTGTGGGGGCTTCTCATTGTGGTGGCTTCTCTTGTTGCGGAGCACGGGCTCTAGGCGCATGGGCTTCAGTAGCTGTTGCTCACAGGCTCTAGAGCGCAGGCTCAGTAGTTGTGGCACAAGGGCTTAGCTGCTCCGCGGCATGTGGGATCTTCCCGGACCAGGGCTCGAACCCATGTCCCCTGCATTGGCAGGCGGATTCTTAACCACTGCGCCACCAGGGAAGCCCCTATCTCACTTTTTTTAATTATATTTTTTCCAGCTTTGAGATATAACTGACATAACATTATGTAAATTTAAGATGTGTTGATTTGATACATTTATATATTGCAAAATGATTATCACCATAGCATTAGCTAATGCTTTCATCCAATCACATAAGTTTTTTTTACTTTTTTATAGAGATAGTTGATGTACAATACCATATGTTACAAGTGTACAACATAGTGATTCACAATTTTTGAAGGTTATACTCCATTTATAATTATAAAATATTGGCTATATTCCCTGTGCTGTATAATATATCCTTGTAGCTTATTTATTTTATACAGAATACTTTGTACTCTTAATACCCTACCCCCATATCGGCCCTCTCCCTTCCCCTCACCCCACTAGTAACCACTAGTTTATTTTCTATATCTGTGAACCTGGTTTTTTTTTATTTTTTGGTTATATTCACTAGTTTATTTTTTAGATTCCACATATAAGTGAT
Source organism: Eubalaena glacialis (assembly GCF_028564815.1). Lineage (NCBI taxonomy): Eukaryota > Metazoa > Chordata > Mammalia > Artiodactyla > Balaenidae > Eubalaena > Eubalaena glacialis. The sequence continues at coordinate 100,787,217 of NC_083726.1, forward strand.
TATCATACAGTATTTGTCTTTCTCTGACTTATTTCACTTAGCATAATGCCCTCCAAGTCCATCCATGTTGCTACAAATGGCAAAATTTCATTTTTTTATGGCTGAGTACTATTCCATTGTATATATGCACCACATCTTTATCCATTCGTCTATTGATGGAAACTTAGGTTGCCTCCATATCGTGGCTATTGTAAATAATGCTGCTATGAACATTGGGGTGCATGTATCTGGTATCCCTTCCTTTGAGGAAGTTATTTTCTGACCGATAATGCACTCTAGTCTTTTACAGTCACTTTACTTCAATTTACAGAAGGAAGGCCTACCTCTCACCCATCTCAAACCTTAAAATGATTCCAGGAACAAAAAGACAATTTGGTAATTTCTTCAATGAGAGCCCCATAAGCAGTTTCACATACATACACCCTAATGAATCTAATCAAGAGATGTATTTCTTACATATTTTTACTTTTTAAAAAAGTTATCAGATATTTCAATATACCTATATCATTTTGAGTTGCTGCAGTTTAGGAGAATTCAATGCTAAGGAAATATTTTAACATCATAAACTTAGTGTCACAGAAAAAGATACGTAATTTTTAACTTCAATTTACGTATTTTTTGTCATTGCAATTAATTTACTAGAGTGAATGTATCAGTCAGGGTTCAAGAGAAACAGGACCAATGGGAGATAAAGAGAAATTTATTTTAGGGAATTGGCTCTTGTGATTGTGGGAGCTGGCAGTTTGAAACCAGTAGGGCAGTGTGACAAGCTGGAAATTCAGGCAGGAGTTAATATGTCAGTTGTGAGGCAGAATTTCTTCTTCAGGAAACCTCTATTACTGCCCTTAGGACCTTCAAAGGATTGGATACATCGCCACTCACATGCGGAAGGGTCATCTCCTTGACTTAGAGTCAACTGATCGTAGATCTTAACCACATCCACAGAATATCTCCACAGCAACTCCTAGACTAGTGTTCGAGTAGCTGAGCACTAGAGCCTGCCAAGTTGACACAGCAAAGTATCACAGTGAACCACACAGCACGCAAAAATACGTTACATTAGGATGAAATTCTGTAAGAGAAGTGGAATGAAAACACAATTTCAAGGAGTACAAGGAGAATAATGCAGTACTTAATATCATAATCAAGTCTTTTAAATGAGTGTTTTAAAACATGTATTAATTACATCTTTGTAAAAATCTTCAACTTAGGATAAAAAATTTAGGTGTCAACATAAAAGGATGCAGACGTATGTGAGTATTGATTATCAATATTATTTTAGGAGGTCACGCAAGCAAAAGTGTTTGAAGACAAGTTCTAGGGCAACAGAGTGTAGTTGTTAACGAACTCAGACTGTATTGTACACATGTATCAGCTGTGTGAATTTAGGACAGTTACTTAAATGGGATCCCTTAGCTGGGGGCTGTTGTTGTTTTAATGTTATATTAATAGCACTTACTTCATCTGGTTGGGGAGAAGATTAACTGTGATAGTATTTGGAAAGCACTGCTTATTTCCTGACACAGTTGCTCCTCAACAAATGCTATTGTTATTATTCAGCAAGTATCATTTGCAGAACATGATCCACCAAGACCTATAATACAGGAACACGATGCCTGGCTTGTCCCACCAGACTCGTCTTTCTCTGGTCCTCCCTCCAGGTTCTGTGGGTCGACAGTAAAGGATCGGTCCTTTATCCCAACCTCAGCTCAGCATGGACAGGTGCCCTAGCGTTGGAATCCTCGCATTTTCCTAAGCATACATTGGACATTAGTTCTCTCCTACATTAGACATTCCAGCCAGGTTTCTTCCTAATGGCTGCTCTTGTTCCGTAAAAGATCTCTAATGACCATGAGCTCAAAGTGCCTTTGCTGAGCTACTCAATTATGAGATGGGTTTCACATTTAGCAACAATTTCTTTCCAGCTTAAATAATTTTGTCTGTCTAGAGGCACTGGTTGAGGCTTTCTGGTGGACCCAGTAAAGAACCACTCCCTTTCGGCTGCAATCCTTGCAGACGGAGCGTATTTACTCTAGGGATTCCTTTCTAGGTTTTTCCTAACTTTTAACAGCTGTGTTGTTCTTTTCCAGCCTCTCCTGTTTGTCAGCCCAAGTGCAGTTCTGTGACCTTCCTGGGCTGCTTCTCTCTCACAGGTCAAATTCTCTCTCTCAAGCCTCTACCTATAAAAATCAGGGATTACTGACCTAGCCAACTATCTTCTGGAATTTGGCTATTTATCCTAATTTATACTACATCATACTAAATTAATTTTCCAAATTTAATTCTTTGCATTTTTGTCAAGTTGAGCCTAGGAAATAGGCCTCTTGAAACAGAGAAAACACAAAGTATCATATTACTCCTTAGACATAATACATTTCCATTTGATTAAAGATTTCTTTCAAGTTGACCTTTACAAGGCATGAGTTTTCTAGATCAACCTTGCTCATTCCCCCATTTAAATTTTAAAATTAAATTATTTTTTAAAATCATTTCAGTAATATTATATGTTGAAGAAACATCAGAGAAATGGAACAAAGGGAAAAAATACTATATTTCCATCACCCAAAGACAACCATTGCTAACTTTTTTTTATCTTTTCTCTGAGCAAAAAAAAAAAAAAAAAAGTCCACTTCTACTTCATACATACACACTCACACACACTCACACACACACAGTAAAAATAAAGGTGGGGAGAAAAAAGTCAGATGACTTTGACTTTAAATCTTTTGCAGATATTTGCCCAGACTAATTACCCAACAACCTTCATTTCGTAGGTCACCAGAGAGAACAAGGTTTTCTGGGCAGGCTGTGTTGGTCTTACCTGTCTCACTGCTAATGAAGTTTCCAATCTGGTCTCTTGCTTTTGCTAACAAGACAGGGCTCCTACCATTTCTGTCCTTTAGATGGCAGCATGATCCCTAGCACTTCACTGCCCTTTTCCCCCAAGTTATACAATTCTCACAATGGAAAAAGAGTTTTAAGGCTGAATTATCTGAGGAGTGCTGAGGAGATGGAGAGGTTGAGAGGGGCAGGAAGAGTCATTGAGGGTGAAGATGTGCAGAACAGGGAAACCAGAAGTTGTCTGCAGAATCAAATGTTTCAGCTACCATCCGTGCCAAAGAGCACACACATGGGTCATCGTCCCCAAATCCCACTTACTATTACTTGCAAAATTCTGAACAAAATGTGTTCATTTGTTCACTCATTCATTCATACATACTTATGAACTTCCTACCTGTGCCAGATACAGTAGGGCAGTAGACAGTCCTAAACAGGAGTACTGTCTAGGAATTGGGTAACAGACAATAAATACTGGGATATAGAGATACATAAAACAGATCATTCTCATTCACTTATTCTGCCCTCATTGATCTTATTATATTCTAGTGTAGGAGATAGACAATTAAAAAGTAAACAATTTGGGGACTTCCCTGGTGGTCCAGTAGGTAAGACTCCACGCTCCCAATGCAGGAGGCCCAGGTTCGACCCCTGGTCAGGGAACTAGATCCCGCATGCCGCAATGAAGATCCCGCGTGCCGCAACAAAGACCTGGTGCAGCCAAATACATAATTATTTAAAAAAAAAAAAAATATATATATATATATAGTAAACAATTTGGTCTACAATGTAAATTTAGGTAGTGAAAGGACTATGAGGAAAAACAAGACAAAGTAAAAGGGCTAGAAAGGGTACAGGGTAAAGGGCTCCAGAAGTTGTTATTTCAATAAGGACGAAGTGATCAACTTTGTCAAAAGCTTCTGAGAGTTTGAGTGAACGAGTCCCAAGGACTGACCACTGGATTTAGCAAAGTGAAAGTCACTGCCAATGCTGACAAGGGCACTCTCAGCAGAAAGTGGGGAAAGAACTGATTAGGGTGAAACAGGGGAAATACCAGGGGAAGGACGCTGAGAAGAGAAATCCTGTGGAGTTTTGCTATAAAGAGGAACAGAAAAAGGAGGCAGAATCTAGAGGGAGCTGGGAACACAAGGAAGAGCTTTTAAAGGTGGGAGAAACTCCAGCACACTTATGTCCTGGTACAGAGGGTCCAGCAGAGAGAAGGAAACAGTGATGCAGGAGAAAAGGGAAGAATAATTGAGGAGCAGAACCAAGCATGGAGGAGGAAAGCCATCACACAAGTGGAGGGAAGGGCCTCAGCACGAAGCAAGGAAAGCTGCTCCAGAAAGGACGCACAGTCACAGTAGCCAGACCAGAGGCTGGACCCTGCAGAGATGGGGTGGGGGGACGATAAGGTGGTTCTCTTGAGATTGCTTCCATTTTCCCCATGAAATAAGAAGCAAGATTATTGGCCAAGAGTGAGGAGAGGTAGGGAGTGTGGAAGGTTCAATGAGAGAGGAGAAGGTGTAAAATATTCCTCATTGGAATGAGTAAGGTGACGTCATTAGGGAGAATACAATAAGATGTCTGGAAGTTCCATAGGCTTCCTTGAGGTTTGGGGCCACAAATTGAAAATTAGATTTGTCAGCTCATGTTTGTTTTGTTTTGTTTTCCTCTAGCCACAGGAAGATGGATCAGGAGGGCCCTCTGGCTTCTCCCCAGGTCTCCCTCATCACTCCTCTGGCTTCTTCTTTTTCTCAACTTTCTGTCCCCTTTCCACTAACACAGGGCCCAAAATGCAGACTTTAAAGGCTTTATCTCTGCCATCTTCTCTCATCTCTGCATTTCCCTTCTCAGTGATGCCTTCTCAGTCCCTGAGTTCAGCTATCTTCTCCCTGATGTAGATCCTGATGTCCGCCTCATCTCCAGACTGAAATGTTTGTCTCCTGAACATTTCCATCTGGATATTCCACTGGTTCATAAAATTCAGCAAGCACAACGCAGCTCCACAAAGCCTGCTGATCATGTTTCATTTACTATCACCCACCCGATCTCCAAGAGGCCTTAGAATTTACTTCAATGCCTTTCTCTTAGTTTTTCCTTTGTTCCCCTGGTATCTGAGCAGTTGCCAAGAATTTCTATCAATTCTACTCCCATCCTATCTTTCAAATTTAACTTTAGAATGACTACCCTCATTTATGCTGTTTCTCTTTAAATCTATTTCTTTAAGAAGGGTCTGATAAACAAATAAGACTACATCAAACAAAAGAGCTTCTGCATGGCAAAGGAAACCATCAAGAAAATGAAAAGACAACCCACAGAATAGGAGAAGGTATTTGCAAATCACATATCCAATAAGGGATTAATATCCAGAATATATAAGAAACTCATACAACTCAACAACAGAAGCAACCAATTAAAAAACAGGCATAGCAGCCGAATAGACATTCTTCTAAAGAAAATATCCTGATGGCTAACAGGCACATGAAAATATGTTCAACATCATTAATTACTAGGGAAATGCAAATCAAAACCAGGAGACATCACCTTACTCCCATTAGAAGGGCTATTATCAAAAAGGCAAGAAATAACCAGTGGTTGGAGAGGATGTAGAGAAAAGAAAACCCTAATACACTGTTGGTGGGAATATAAAGTGGTGTAGCCACTGTGGAAAATAGTATGGATAGTCCTCCAAAAATTAAGAACTACCATACGATCCATCTATTTCATTTCTGGGTATTTATCATAAGAATACAAAAACACTAATTTGAAAAAGATACATGCATCCATATGTTCATCGAAGCATTATTTAAAATAGCCAAGGTATGAAAACAACCTCAGTGCCCATCAACAGAATGGATAAAGATATGATATGTATACATACACACACACGCACACACCCACAGAGTACCACTCAGCCATAAGAAGAGATGAAATCTTGCCACTTGTGACAACATGAAATGAAATAAGTGAAATAATAAGTCAGACGGAGAAAGAAAAATACTGTGTAATTTCACTCATATGTGGAATCTACAAAACAAACCAAATGAAACAAAAACAAAAATGTAGATGCAGAGAACAGAGTAGTGGTTATCAGAGGGAAAGAGGGGGAGGGGTGGGGAGGTTGAAACGGGTAAAGGGGATCAACAGTATGGTGAGAAATGGAAACTAAATTTTTGGTAGTGGGCACACTACAGTGTATACAGAAATCGAAATATAATGTACACACGATCATATAATGTTATAAACCAATGTTACCTCAATTTTTTAAAAAAGGAGAAAAAGAAGGGTCTGATATTAGTCCCTGCTCCAAAAGTTTAATGTATCCCTAATAAAGCTTAAACTCCCTAGTCCAGAGTCCATTTTCTTCAATTTATCTCAGTTGATTTTTTTTTTTCCAGTTCTCAGCACCCTCTTACTCTCAATCCACAGTTGCAGATAATCCCAAACTCTGAGCAGTGCCTCCTCCTACTTTTCCACCGTGGTGACACTCAGGCATTTACACTTCCCAGCCCCCTCTGCAGTAAGAATAGGACCAAGTGACTGGTGCCACTCACGAAGGGCATCACTTCTAGACTGAGGCAGTTGACAGCCAAGCGCTTCCTCTGCCTCTCTCCTCCCCCACCAGAACCCTTGGAGGGCACATGTTCCAAATGGCATAGCTACGAGATGAAGAAAGATGGCCTGGCCCATATCGGACTTTATGCAAATGAGAAATAAACAGATTTCATTATACCACTAGGATGTGGGATTTGCCTAATGAAGCAGCTAACATCAATTATCCCAATGTTCTACCCCTGTGCCTTCAGTTATACAGATGTCTTTGCTAAAGTCCCTTTTTCTCTTCCCACCCATGATTACTAGCTATTGAAACCCTCTTATCCTTAAAAGTAGTATTTCCGAAACCTGGTACGTCAATTGGCTGGTCCATGATGAAATTGTACCCAGGTCAAGAAGGAAATAGAAAAATGACAATGTAGTAAGTTTCCAGAAAAACAAATATACTGAATTTAAAGCACTGTTCTTGGACTGAGATAACTCCTTTCATCTTTAAATGCCTTCTTTTATAAAATAATAGTGATATATTTAGATGGCAGAAGAGGCTCCCCCATCACCCATTATTTGGCAAAATAAAGTTTGCCATCTGTATTTTGTTTCTAATGTTGTTTTCTAGATGTTATCGCTTTATAATGTTCCCAAGTCTGGCAACCACCACTTTAAGGCATAAGTGATACCTTCTCCAGCAAGCCTTCCATTATTCTCCAGATTCAAAGTGACTTCTGATATCATTTATTTTGTTTTGAGCCTTTGGCCTTTGAGCTTATTTTCTCTCTCCTCTTGGAGAGAAAATTCCTTCAGAACAAGTGAGACCCTTTCTTATTGCCCATGCCAAGAAGCCCAGAACAAACGTATTCTTATACAAATAGGAAAACTGAGATCTAGAGAAATTACATTACTTGGAAATTATAACTTCTCACATTTACTGAGCACACTCCAGATGTGCCAGACACTTCTTCTAAGCATTTCCCATATATGTACTCATTTCATCCTCCCAACAAGCCCATCTGGTAGGTTACCGTCACATCGCCTTTTGCAGACAGATTCTGCAACCAGCCCAAATTCACACAGCTAGGAAGGGGTCACTTCAAGGTGGGAATCCTAGTAGCCTGGCTTCAGAGCCCATGCAGTTCACTACACTACAGGTGAAACGGGGATGTAACTTTTGAAAATGCAAACCAGGCCGCCTAGTTTCGGCTGGCATTCTTTTCTAGAAGACCATGGCTATGAAATCAGTTTCTTCAACCTGTTTTTTTTTTTTAAGTATTTAGCATTGCAAGCAAGTTTATCAGACGATTCAACCCTTTTTGTGAAGTCCAATCAGTATTTCAGTATAATTATTTCAGATTTCCCATTCCACATTCTAATTATCTACATCCATCTGTTTAGCTGTTAAGGTCTTCCTATTTCTATGTGAATTACTTTTCCACCTGTCCCCCAGAAAGAAAGTAAATTAAATTAAGTCACCAAACATTGTTCAGGCAACTGTGACAGAAACTCAATAAGGTGGGAAGTAAGCCAATAACATCAAGCTTCCTTTCATTAAGATTTTCAATACTTATTTGGTCAGGCTTAAATAACCTGGATTCATCAGAGAGCCCGAGATTTTAAATGCAGTGGATACCACAACAGGTTGAAGCCTTCTGACAACACATATTCCATTTCAGACTTTTAAGAGTCTGAAGAGAATTTTGGAGTTCAAACACTAGGAAAATATCAATGCTACAAAAAAAATAAAAATAAAAATCAAGAACAGGGTGGTTGTCCTATCAAAGAGAGGCCCAAGTGATTTTATTTTAAGGGTATTTCATACTTTATTTGCCTGAGGAACCCCTCTTAAAAATCACAAATTTAGGGACTTCCCTGGTGGCACAGTGGTTAAGAATCTGCCTGCCAATGCAGGAGACACGGGTTCGATCCCTGGTCCGGGAAGATCCACATGCCGCGGAGCAAGTAAGCCCGTGCGCCACAACTACTGAGCCTGAGTGCTGCAACTACTGAAGCCTACGCACCTAGAGCCCGTGCTCCACAACAAGAGAAGCCCACGTGCCGCAATGAAGAGTAGCCCCTGCTCGCTGCAGCTAGGGAAAGCCCGCGCACAGCAACGAAGACCCAACGCAGCCAAAAATAAATAAAATTAATTTTTAAAAATCACAAATTTAACCATAGTACAGCCCTAGAATGACATCATTTCCATAAATATTGATCACAGTGGCCAATAGGTATCAAAAATATATTTTATTAGAAGAAAAAAAGATAAGGAAATGTTTATAGAAGTCCAAAATTACCTAAATTCATATACCTTCTCAATGTCAATGCTCCCCATCCCCCGTTATCAGTGACAGTCCCAAGATGAAGGGTCTTTTTACACCAGAGAGTATCCCCTACCCTCTGCCAGCAGACTTCTACCGGAAAGCCTGCTTGCCGCCTCCTCCTCCATGTTCTTCGTCCAAGGACCCATTTTGCACTACCAATGACTCACCCTAGGATGGCAGGAGATGCCTCTGAATACTGTTCTCCACCCAGGAGTACAACCCTGACAGCTGAGCTTATAATCTCAACAATGAAGTAGGTCTCTCTTGGTGAGACCTTTTAGCCCTGTTCACACATCAGCTGCCTTTCAATGTCAAAGACTCCAAATGGAGTTTGGACCTGGTGCATCCTCCCACGGTACACATCACCTCTCCTTTGAAAGACTCCCCCTGCCACCAGCTACAGAAGATCCAAATGCACCGATGATTTGCAGAGAAGACAACAGACCTCACCACAACACAAGGAGGCTTCCTAGCACGGTGAGATTTTGTATATTCCTTTTCTAAGAAATATGTTCTTATACTGACTAGGGAGTTGCAGCAGTCCGTCACATATTTTTACAGAAAAAGAAAATGTTATATTGCCATAATAAGGTAATATTCTACCAACATATATATGTATTGCTGAGTTTTAAGAAGTCTTTTTATTTTGATCAAAGTCACGGTCTACATTGATGTTAACACAGCATGTAAGTAAATAAAGCAATAACTTATGGAAATATACAGGGAAACTCCGAGATGCACACATACAGTATTCCACACAAACACACAGTAAATAAAACTATATTTCCTAAAAATATACCATTTTTAAGTAACCAGGAAGCATTTACAAAATTCAACTATATAGTAAGTGAAAAAGAAAACTTCATAAAGTGCAAAATTCAAAAAATGATGCAGGCCACATTTGTCGACGTTAATACAAAAAGAGTAGAAATTCACGATAAAAGAATAAATTAAAAAGACTTGCCAATTTAAAAGCATTTATTCAAATAACTTGCAGGTGATGATAATGTTTTTCATTATAACTTCAGAAAAAGTTTTTCTTTATAACTTCAGAAAAAGTTTTTTGGTATGTATTTTTGAGGTTAAGCCTACATTTCTGATGTAAACTCTTCAATGCCAACATTACTATTTACAAAGAATTATCACCATGGCTAGCCACAGACCTTCCCAGGGTTTAATTATTTCTACTGAAATTATTTTGGTTTCCATAGAAATCTCAAATGGCTGACCCTTTAGAACTGCCTGCAGGGGACATATTATTGCAGACTTTAGGACACATCCAGAATGAGCCTAAAATATAAAATCAGACCCTGCAGGAAGTTCTATCACAAATTTATGATCTCTTTAAAGTGTGTGTTTAAAAGACAATGAATCTCCAAGTTGGGTAACTCTATGCTAACTCAAACCATTTCTCCCAAATGGAGTTTAAGATCAAGAAATTGCAGACTTGCCTCTAACTTACTCTAAGATAATTTCCCTAAAGCATGGTCTTCTAAGAGCAAAGAAACTCATTTAGGCTGTTAATTAAATCTGTCCCCTAAAGATGAAGAAAAGAACATGAAGTTACAATTCTAAATATACCCTCTATATACCTCCCAACACCTAAAATATTTTAACATTTGTACAATGGATGTCCACATAGAATCAACGAAAAACACAGAAGTATTCCTTATTCTTATTCTGAACAGGCCTCCAGAATTAAAAATAAGACCCTTAGAAAAATGACACACCAAAGATAAATAAATAGGAAAACTATATGATTTAAGGATCAAATAAAATTATTCCATGGGCATTTAAAAACTCAGGCATTTTCAATAGGCTGAAAGATTATTTTCTATAAAGGGAAACATATGTTATCCGTACAAATCTTTTCATTAAACCCCAAAGTCCCATTATCTGCTGGTTATAAAGATTCTACATATGGAAAGAAAGTTTAAAACCACTGAACTTGAAATTCAATGTATGTGCACATAGACATATGCACATAGTTTCCTAGGTAACTAAGCAGCATGTAAAATGCTTTTGTGGGTCTTGTTCTGTTTTACTTTTTTCACTGTTAAGTGATACTGAGTTTTAGAGCAACAGTTTCATGCCTGGGTTTATACTTTAACAAGATTTCTTATTTTCTCTGGCCGCACAGAGTCGGAGGAAATTTAATTTGGCCCCAAGAGTCTACACACGAGGCACTTGCACTTTTATTTACCTCTCAAACTGCACCACCAAAAACAATCATCAGTTGACCCTTCTCTGTCAAGGGATTGGGCCCCTTAACAGATCCTGGGGTGAGGTGGGGCAGGGGAAAGGCCCACGGGACTTGAAATCAAGGAGCTTCACCACTTAGCAAGGGGCTCTGAAATGGAAACTCCTGATGGTAGGAAATGGCACCTCGTCTGTATTAAATGAGAATAAAGATTCCTCTCCCCGTCTACGCTACAGATTGCTTGTAGGAGAAGGTACGAGAAAATGCATGGTCAACACTCAAGGAGCACAGGATCTCTGCCAGGCCCTGGGGAAGCCAGGATGAATGAGGCACGGGACCCCACCATGCGGATTTGCAAAGCGCTTCCTCAGTTTGCAACCATGATACACAGGAAGGGCATCAGCAAGGGCCAGGGGCTCCCCGACAAATCAAGGCTCCTCCCCCAGCAACAGTCACAGTTACCCGATCCGCAGTTTGGATCCCTTGCATTCCTCGGTCTGAAGGGTTTTCCTCCAGAATTCTCCTGGGCTCCAGGCTCATCCCGCCCCAGTCCCTACCTCCCCAATCCTGCCTCCTCCTCCCCACCTCAGGTCTCCACTTGGACGGCACCTTCTCAGGGAAGCCGTCTCTGAAACTTGATCCATTTGTTAATTTTTAATAATTTTGCATAAATTGTTTGTATCAGTTTAATAATCTAAGTAATTATTTTTTCAATTGTTTTTGTAACTTTGTAGATTTAGGGGGTTTTGTCTGTGTTTTTGCAACGGAATCCTATTGTTCTAATTTGGGTACGTATTTAAGTTGTTGTAATGTTTATTTTTTTTAACTTTCTATTGTGGAGATTTTCAAACACACAGAAAAGTAGAGCCAACAGGCTAACGAATTCCCACATACTCATCACTATTTCAACACTGAACATAATCCTCCTTGCTTTAGCTGTAACACCTTCCTGATGCCCCTGGCCCAATTCTGGATTGTTTTAAAGCACATCTCAGACATTTTTTCACCATCATACCTCAGTATACTTCACCATAATACATCTGTATATACAGCCATCCCTAGGCAGCTGCAAGAGAATTGGCTGCAGGATGAGGAACCCACAGATAGGAGGCTGACTGTATCTCCAAATGGTAAAGGCGCTTAAAAAAAAAAAAAAAAAAATCACATCATCACACTCAAACCTGACACTATTTAAAATTACAAACTCCCCAGCGTGTCCTCTCTTTCCCAACTTTATTTCTCTGCATTGCCTTATTTCTGTCTGACTTACTACATATTTTACTTATTTATTCATTGTCGCACCCACTGGAACATAAGTGTCCTGAAGGCAGGTGTTTTTGTCTGTTTTGTTCCCTGCTGTATCCTCAATATCTAGAAATGTGGCAGACACACTGAAGGCACTCAATAATTTCTTTCTGAATAAATGAATCCACCCAAGTCAAAGGAACAGACTGGATTCATATGATAAACTTTAGTGTATGATCCTATCTTGGCTGTAAATGTCAACTAAGCTTTTGATCAGAGCAAGATAGCAGACTGTTCAAATTTGCTCTTTCCAGGGAAACCTGAAGTACTGTATTCCTATGTAATCGCTCAAGGGTGTATTCAAATGACAAGATAGGAATGTTAAGGCAAACAAAAAAAGAACATAAGAATTATTACCACCTTGACCGAAAGCCATTTTACTTGGTACAGAAGTTCTTAGTCCCTGGGACTAAGAAGATTATTTCCACAACCTGAATGTGTACTTCCTGTTTATTAATAGTGTAGGAACAGGCACAAGCTAACAGTAAAAGCTCCTGATTCTATTTTGAATTACTATATATATTTATATAATAATAACAGCTAACATTTGTAGATCATTTGTTATGCATTAGGCATCTTCTAAGTGCTTTATCCATGTTAACTCCTTATCTTCACCAGGACTCTACAAAGTAGGTACCATTATTATGCCCAGTTTACAGATGAACTTGGATGGGGCACAGAGTAAGAACTCTACATAGCAGAGCAGTTCAGAGTTCATCCAATGTCCCCCAGCTGGGAAGGGAGGGCTCATGACCTAAACCCAGGAGGTCTGGGTCCAGAGTCTACACTCTGAACTCCTGTGCTATCCCCAAAATAGTGCACACCTGTGAGCTGCCAGGCCACCTTCTCTACGAGGAAACCAGGAGGGCAGCAGCTGAGAGCAAAACCTTGGCAATCAATCCATTCTGAGTTAGTATCGCAGCTCCACTGGTTACGTGACCTTTAGCAAATCAACTAACCTCTCTGAGATTCAATGTCTTCATTTCTAAAATAGGGATTATAATAAAACATACCTCAGAGAATTGTTAAAAGGGTTAAATGTGAGTCTCTACATAAAGCATTTAGCCCAATTTCTGGCAGTCTGTAGCAGTCAACGGGAGCACAGAGATTAAGAGTAATCCGTGGAGTCAAGAATGCCCAGAGGCTGGAATCCCAGCAATGCCACTGACTCTGATCTTGGGCAAATTATTTCAACACTCTGTACCTCTATGTCCTCGTCTATAAAATGGGGGAAATATTAGTACCTACCTCAGAGTTAGGACGATTAAGAGCATTACTCCCTGTCACGTGCTTAGAACAGCACCTAACACATTATAAATTCTCAATAAATGTTAATCATTTAATTTTAACTACCCACGCCATTCCTCCCTTTTCTCAACTTATTTCCAAGTCAGCTTTCCATACTCCACACACCCAGATGTTATGTGACAGGATATTAAAATTAACATTTTCACAGAGATCCCAAGAAATAACGATTGTAAAACTTCAAAGAAAGGTGCCAGGTGAGCATATCCAAAATTTACAAATGCAAAGTCTGAGAACTGGTTTCCCACGAGGAAGAAAGCCAGCTTTAAACATCTGTCAGGTCTGGAAAGAGTGAAGTCATCCATTCACGGAAAGCTCTTTCCCGCTGATGGGGTCAAAACTACATCCAGAGACAGGGAAGGATGGAGAGTAACAGACCTGATCTTGCTTCCCCTGAGACGACTGGTCCCTCTCACCTGTTCCAGATGAATCAGCAGTGGGGAAAGGAACTCACTGGAGACCCCGGCTAAAGGGTGGATGAGGAAGAGTCATATCTTTGAATAATATTGATATGTTAATACAATGAACTAGACACTGTTCTAGACACAGAACCAGGACTGTACATATGCAGCCCAGGTACAACAGTCAGTTTACTAAGGGCAAACAGCAAAGTCATGGGCCTGCTAGGGTTTGCATCCTGAGACAAGGGAATTTCACCCCACTGAATAAATTATACAGGGTCAGTACGAGACGAGAACTAATTTGTGTGTAGCTGACCTCTTACATATTTTGCTTGTTCAACACACAAGCTATCTTTAGGTCACATTTGCCTCCTGTGCCCAGCTCCCCCGTTTCCGGTTTAGGATGCCCCAGTTACCCTCACCCTACCTCCACGCTCCCAACCTCCCCTCTGCAGCTAACCCCAGCTGATCTTAGACTCACCTTATGCCACATCTACCACAAAGCTGTAGCCACTAAACCTCCCCACTGTCCCAGCACAGGTAGTACGCCACGCCCCACTGTCCTTGCACACACCCATCCCTCTACTTGCAATGTCCTTTCCCCTTGTATCAGGCCACCAAGATGGCTGTTCTCTTGCTCTCTGTACATATCCTGTTCAACCAGTCCCTGCTTCATCTACACCCTACTCACCTGACTGACCCTCCCTCTTAATCACAGAACCTGTGCAGCAAATGCCTACATATGTGCCCCAGCTAGTGACTGTTCTAATTTTTAGATCCGAACATCTCCACCATGACAGCTTATCAAAGGGAGCAGTCAGGGGCATGCTCCTCTGCTGTTTTCCCTGGTAACCAATAAGCCAACCTGACATCAACTCCCCCTATAACTGGTAACCTCCCTCTGCCCCTGGGAGCAAAGACTACTGCCATGTCCTGCCCTTCATCTGCCACACACGGTGGGGTGTGGCTCCAGGACCTTGCTTCAGACACATAAGATTCTCCCATCCATTAAACCACTGATGTCTCTGTCGTTGACTCTGTGCTCTTTCTTCAGTCTTGAGGCTGGGCAAGCACAAGGCTTACAGGCCTGCAGGGTGCAGCCCGCCACCCCTCTCCTGCCCCTGGTAAACACCTGCCCGACATCATCATCAATGGCATCGCCCTAGCGGACACTTTCCCAATCTTCTCCAGACACATTTACCCCTGCCTTCCAATGGCATGCTGAACATGCCCCATTACATCCTTCTCACGCTGCACTGGGTAGCGTGACCATTCACTGGGCTGAAGGATCCAAAAGGGCAGGGTCTTCGTCATCTCAGTAGGCTCATTAAGTAGCACTGAAAAGACTCAACCTGTTTACCAAATTCAAACGAGACATTTTGTTTTATTCGTAATGTTTAAGTGGTTCTTTTCAGAATCCTTCTAGCAATTTTCCACCTTTAAAATTTCATAATTGAAGTAAATCAAATATTTTGAAGTACAACGTCCTATCAGTCGATTTCTGGATGAAACACAAAATCTCCTAAAAATTAAGGTATAACATTTTAGAAGCTACAGGTAGCAGGGAAGAGTTCCAGTTCAGAAGACCATGTCATCCATTTCTTTTCCCATGTATGACAAGACGCTCCACCAACAAGAAGCTCATGCCAGCAAGAGTTGGACGTGATGGCCCTCACCATTTGGAAGGCAGCCCGTGCTTCCCCTTCCTCCCAGAGCTTTGTCCAGAAGCAACAAAGCAGACTGCCTTTACATACAGAAAATGCTCTCTGGCTTGTGCTGGAGCTCCCTGCACAGACTTTCCTTTCATCTGCCTTCAGAGCATTTTCTTGTCTGGCCTTAAAAATCCCTGGAGATACTTCATAAGACTCAACAGAGAGGCAAGGGCAGCACATTCCAACCTGACTGAAGGAAGAAAACAGATGATGTGCACATTTCTTCAAGGCCACATGTGCTCTGCTTAGGGGGTTACCAACGGGGGAAAGTTGGGCTTTTACTGAAAGTGGAGGGTTTCCATAAAGTCCTGCTAAGAGTCAACTGAGTCACTCCTGCTTTAAAAGGAACTCAAGACACTCTACCTCCTCCATGTTACTGACACTCATTTTGTCACTAGTGGGGCAGGGGAATAATCATTAAGGACAATTTATTAGAGAAACAAATATCATTTCAAGAGACTATTCAATAAAACCAAGTAATTTCTATATCCCAAGCATGACATATAACATTTTACATTTTCAATCTGGTTCTATCAATTCCATACGAGGAAAATTCTCTCTGGTGCTCAGAGCTGAGTAACTGAGCTCACTCCTTTCCCATGTCTACCATCTCCTTAGGCAAGCGGTACCTGACTGGGTACCAACTGCACTGCAGACAAAAACTTGGAATTGGGGAGGGGATGGGAGGCCAGAAAGTGGGGGAAGGAGATTGGGCAGCGACACTGTTGGCTCTTTGCCACATGTTAAGAATTCAATACATGTTTTCTAAACCCATGTTCTGCGTACAGGTTCAACAGTATGGTAGTGAGTGATCTTAAATTATCACAGAATACCAAAGCCCAGGACTTTTATTATTGTCAGATACATCAAATTCTTCATAAGTGACTATAAACTTAAGATGGAAGGTAACTCAACTACTAGGGCATCATTTATTGGCCTACATACCGCCCCGAAGCCCTGTGCCAAGGCTTTGGATGTTGATAGTCGTTTACGAGTCCCTGCTCATGTGGTCAAAATTACTACAAGTTGCAGCACAACTGAACGGCATGGCCCCTTATGCTAGTTATCAAAGAAAGCAGGACTACAACCTCCTAGTGTAATCCAGTATGCAGAGATGTTTAATTCTTCCCTGTACTTCCCCAAACTCAACAGGGTTATAGGAAGAAGGGAGAAAGTAGGCTTCTGTACTGACCCTGTTACCTGGTTTTCTACACCAACAAGTGGAGCAGAGTTTCCACCAAGCACCCTTTTGCTGGTAAAGAGGGACACGCATGAGGATGTTATCTAGATGTTCTGTACTCAAACTAGCAGTGATACATGACTATTTGAGGTGTGCCTACGACTCTCACAGTCCTCAGTTCTCTCTCTAGAGAAGTTCACCTAAACTATCCGAACTACACCTCCCATAAAAGCTCCAGCAGCCAGAAGAATGAAATGAAAGTGAACTTAGGACTTGAATTTCCTTTCTTTCTCTAAAGGCACAACGTATATCATTGGAGTTACTGATTGAGTACAATGTGGGTGGACATCAGCTTTGTTTCACCTCTAAAGTAAATGTTGGCAAGGTGATTTCTATTACAAATCCCATGGGGAAGCTAACTTTTTCAGGACTTTGACAAGTAAGGTATAAAAAGATGTTTTTGATGCTACATCAGTGCGATGTCACTGATCTATATTAAAAGATCGTATAGACATCAATCTGCATGATGGGGAGTTGTATTTACTATAAGGTTTCGGGGAAGACCTAGCACATTCCATGCAGTGGTTGTGAATAGAAACCCACCCATGAACTGTACACTAATGCCAGCTGGGAAACCAGGTGAAGAAACACAGAGGCAGAGACTTTTGAAGTAGCTTTTCGACAAGCTCTATTTCCTCTTCCTTCCCCTCCCAGTAATTAAATATGGAGAACAGAGGGAGAGAGGGAGGGAGGGATGAGGGAGAATAAAAGCAAGGAAGGAAGGAAGGAAGGAAGGAAAGGAGGGAAGGACAAAGGGAGGGAGGGAAAAAAAGAAAAAGTAAGGAAGAAAGGAGGAAGGGAGGAAAGAGAAAGAAAGAAAAGAGGAAGGGTGGGAGGGAGGGGGGAGGACAGACAAACACAAAGAGCAGAGGGGTAGAGGGTGGAAAAGGAAAGAATCTCTATATCACTAAAGGCGGGGAAAGAATTCTGTGGCTGCAGAATACCTCCTAGATGCTCAAGGCTTGGTTAGCCGAGGAGTAAACAGTAAGAAGACTCCTTACGGAACGTGGTGGTAGACACTGTCTCTGGAGCTACCCCATCGTGGCATGGCTTGCTCAGCTGTGTGAATCTGTGACCTGGAAACTGAATGCTAGTAATACGCTTTACTTTCCCAACTAGCTGCCAGTGACTCTGCTTAGCGTGAGTTGGGGATGCCTAGTTGCCCCTGCTGCACTCTGGGAGTCCCCTTTTCGACAGGTGCATATTATTTACTGCTACCATTAATGGTCGTCTAGGCACTACCTCAGCACCCTAATTATTCTTCCACGTCTGCACATTTCTAACAAAAGCCCTTCCCACATTCATCTTACAGGTTGGCAAAGGTCAATTTTATTTCTCATATACATTCCCAGAATAACTTCCTGCTTTATAATCTTTTTTCTTAAAGATTTTTTTTTTTTTTTGATGTGGACCATTTTTAAAGTCTTTTTTGAATTTGTTACAATACTGCTTCTGTTTTATGTTTTGGTTTTTTGGCCGCGAGGCATGTGGGATCTTAGCTCCCCGACCAGGGATTGAAGCTGCACCCCCTGCATTGGAAGGCAACGTCTCAACCACTGGACCACCAGGGAAGTCCCCTGCTTTATAATCTTAATACACAGTGTTAAATGTTCCAAGGTCCCTTCAAAATAAAAAAGGGTCATTACATGGTTTGGTGGGTAGGAGAGAGAAGCCTGCAGTAAGTACCCTTTTTCATTATTATTACAAAAAAGAAAAATCCCCTTTATTGAGGACCTGGGGATAAATGCCTTTATGTTCTTAAAAGCTGGAACATTTATATTCTTTTAGGAACTGGATTGCTTTAATCTAATAAATACTCTGAATTGTTTATCAGATCAAATTTCCCTCTTTGCATCTTGATTTGATGAAAAGCATAAGTTCTCAAAAGAATGAGAAGATAAATCACAGATTGGGAGAAAATATTCACAAAAGACATATCTGATAAAGGACTGTTATCCAAAATATCCAAAGAACTCTTAAAACTCAAAAGTAAATGAACAACCCGATTTTAAATTGGGCAAAAGACCTGAACAGACAACTCAAAGAAGATATACTCATGGCAAATAAGCATATGAAAAAGATGTTCAACATCAGATGTCATTAGGGAATTAAAAAGTTAAACAATGAGATACCACTACACAACAATTAGACTGGCCAAAGTCCAAAACACTGACACACCAAATGCTGACAAGGATGTGAAGTAACAGAAACTCTCACTGATTGCTGCTGGGAATGCAAAATGGTACAGCGAATCTGGAAGACAGTTTGACAGTTTCTTATAACACTAAACTAATTCTTAACGTTCAATCCAGCAATCATGCTCCTTGGTATTTACCCAAAGAAACTGAAAACTTGTATTCATCCAAACCTGCACACAGATGTTTACAGCAGCTTTATTCTTAACTGCCAAAACTGAGAAGCAATCAAGATATCCCTTAGTAGGTGAATGGATAAACTGTGGTACATCCAGACAAAAGAATCTTATTCAGCGTTGAAAAGAAATGAGCAATCAAGCCATGAAAAAGACACGGAGGGACCTTGAATGCATATTACTAAGGGGAAAAAGCCAATCTGAAAAGGCCACAAACTGTATGATCCCAACCATATTCAAGATTATTGAGACAATAAAAGTATCAGTGGTTGCCAAGGGTTAAGGGGGAAGGAGGGTCAATAAAATTCAATTTAATTTATTAATTAAAATTCATTTTAGTTTGGTCAACATTCTACTTATCATAAAAAAAACCAAATAACAAGTAGAACACATCACACCAGTTAGAATGGGCATCATCAGAAAATCTACAAACAACAAATGCTGGAGAGGGTGTGGAGAAAAGGGAACCCTCTTGCACTGTTGGTGGGAATGTAAATTGATACAGCCACTATGGAGAACAGTATGGAAGTTCCTTAAAAAACTAAAAACAGAATTACCATATGATCCAGCAATCCCACTACTGGGCATATACCCAGAGAAAACCATAATTCAAAAAGACACATGCGGGACTTCCCTGGTGGTGCAGTGGTTAAGAATCCGCCTGCCAGTGCATGGGACACGGGTTTGAGCCCTAGTCCGGGAGGATCCCACATGCCGCAGAGCAGCTGGGCCCATGTGCCACAACTACTGAGCCTGTGCTCTAGAGCCCGTGAGCCACAGCTACTGAGCCTGCGTGCCGCAACTACTGGAGCCTACGCGCCTAGAGCCTGTGCTCCGCAACAAGAGAAGCCACTGCAATGAGAAGCCCGTGTACCACAACGAAGGCACAACACAGCCAAAAATAGGTAAATAGAATAAATTTTTGAAAAAAAAAAAAAAAAAAAGACACGTGCACCACAATGTTCACTGCAGCACTACTTACAATAGCCAGGTCATGGAAGCAACCTAAATGCCCACTGACAGGCGAATGGATAAAAACGATGTGGTACATATATACAATGGAATATTACTCAGCCATAAAAAGGAACGAAATTGGGTCATTTGTAGAGACGTGGATGGATCTAGAGACTGTCATACAGAGTGAAGTAAGGCAGAAAGAGAAAAACAAATACTGTATATTAATGCATATATGTGGAACCTAGAAAAATGGTACAGATGAACCGGTTTGCAGGGCAGAAATAGAGACACAGACATAGACAATAAACGTATGGACACCAAGGGGGGAAAGTGGCGGGGCCGGGGTGGTGGTGGGATGAACTGGGAGACTGGGATTGACATGTATACACTGATGTGTATAAAATAGATAATAAGAACTTGCTGTATTAAAAAAAAAAAACCCAAGTAGAACACATCAGAAATTCTAAATTATATAGCAAAGAAAACCCTTCCCTGGCTTTCTAAGCTCTCTAATAGCTACTGACCTAGCACATCTTACTACACACCTTGTGCAGTGACCACTGAGCGATGTGATGGTCGGATCCTCCAACCTCCCACCTCAGCTTTTTCTGAAACAAGTAAGGATTTTACTTTCTCCTTGACTGACTGTATTACTTGTCTTCTGCCCCAGGTTGTTGAGGGAGTGGTCCTCCACAACTGTCCACTCTGCCTATCCCCCCGGGACAGCAAATGCCACGGGGTTCTTGTTACAAGCCTATCTACTGCCTATTTACTCAGACCTGTGCGACACCGTTTTTTTAATATAAGTTTTATAAAACTTCAACTTCAAAATACTGCAAGAAATTCTATAGAACTTTTGATCAGATTCCACAATTACTATCATTTTCTTCTTTGTCTCTCTCTAGATATATATGTTTGTGTGTATGTGGGTATTTCATAAATCATTTGAGAATAAGTTGAGACATCATGCCCCTTTACTCCTGAATACTTTATGGTATATTTCCTAATAACGAAGACTTTGTCTTTCATAACCTCAGTACACTTATCAGAATTAGGATTTTAACACTGACTCAGTACTAGGATACATGCTACATGAATGACGGGGGAGGAGGGAGCAGAAAGACAGAAGGAATGTGCGCGCACCTTGTCCTGAGACCAGGATCACAAATTGCCGTCAGCTGTCATGACTCTTTAGTATTCTTTAATCTGGAACAGATCTATAATCTTTGTCTTTCGTGAACTGCATATTTTTGAAGGATACAGGCTAGTTATTATGTAGAATGTCCCTCAATCTGGGTTTGTCTGGTGTTGCATTAATCATGATGTTTCTTCATGATTAGATTTAGGTTATGCAGTTCTTAAAGGGATACCACAGAAGTAATGGTCATCCTCCTAGGGGCATCATATCAGGAAGCACCCATTATTTGTCCCAATACTGGGGATGTTAACTTTGATCAAGGTGATGCTTCCCCGGTTTCTCCACTGTAAGATTACCACTTTGCCCTTTGTAATTAATTAGTAATTTTTAAGAACATACTTTGAGACCCCCAAATAGGCAATGCCTTACTAAACTTTCATCACTGGTTTTAGCATGCATTCATAATTTTTGCCTGAACCAATTATTACAATGATAGTTGTCATCCTTCATTTATTAATTGGCAAACTATTAAAAGGAAAAGCTTTTCCTCCTTTTCCATTTATTTATATCAATGTGACTTAGAGTTTTATCCTATTAATGGATTATATCTGATATTATCATTATTTATTTTGATGCTCAAGACATCCCAGGTTTTTTTTTTTGAATTTTATTTTACTTTTTTATACAGCAGGTTCTTATTAGTTATCCATTTTATACATATTAGTGTATATATGTCAATCCCAATCTCCCAATTCATCACACCACCACACCCCGGCCCCACCACTTCCCCCCTTGGTGTCCATATGTTTGTTCTCTAGGTCTGTGTCTCTATTTCTGCCCTGCAAACCGGTTCATCTGTACCATTTTTCTAGGTTCCACATATAAAGACATCCCAGTTTTGACTAATGGGAGTCACTTAAGCTGGATTCTGTATCTTTCTGACATGTTTCCATCATCCTTTGAGCACTTCATTACTTTATGACACACGATATTCCAAGCTTGGCCAACCTGGAAGAAATGGATAAATTCCTAGAAACATACAGCCTACCAAGACTGAATCATGAAGAAACAGAAAATCCGAAGAGACCGATTACTAGTAAGGAGACTGAATCAGTAATCAAAACCTCCCAACAAAGTCCAGAACCAGATGGTTTCACGAGTGAATTCTACCAAACATTTAAAGAAGAATTAATACCAATCCTTCTCAAACTCTCTTCCAAAAAATAGAAGAGGGGGGAACACTTCCAAATTTATTTCACAAGGCCAGCATTACCCTGACACCAAACCCAGACAAGCACATGACAAGAAAATTACAGGCCAATAGCCCTGATGAAAACAGATACAAAAATCCTCAACAAAATTAGTAGCAAACCAAATTCAACAACAGATTAAAAGAATCATACACCATAATCAAGTAAAATTAATTCCAGGGATGCAACGATGGTTGAACATCTGCAAATCAATGTGATACATCACATTAACAAAGGATAAAAATCATATGATCATCTCAAAAGATGCAGGAAAAACTGACAAAATTCAACATCCATTTATAATAAAAACTCAACAAAGTGGGTATAGAAGGAACATACCTCAACATAATACAGGATATGTATGACGAGCCTACAGCTAACATCATACTCAACAGCGAAACACTGAAAGCTTTTCCTCTAAGGTCAGGAACAAGACAAGGATGCTCTCTCACAACTTTCATTCACCATAGTATTGGAAGTCCTAGTCAGAGCAATTAGGCAAGAAAATAAGACAAGAAATAACAAGTGTTAGCTAAAACGTGGAGAAAAGGGAATCCTTGCACACTGTCTGTAGGAATGTAAATTTGTGTAGCCACTATGGAAAACAGCATGGAGGTTCCTGAAAAAATTAAAAGCAGAACTACTGTACAGTCTAGCAATCCCATTTCTGGGTACTTATCTGAATAGTAAATTCTCTGGGCATTAATTTGAAGAGATAATATACCCCCATGTTCACTGCAGCATTATTTTCAAAAGCCAAGATATGGAAGCAACCTAAGTGTCCATCAATATATGAATGGATAAAGAGGATGTGGTATATATACATAATAGACTACTACTCAACCATAAAAAAAGAAATCTTGTTATTTGCAACAATGTAAAATGAAACTTGAGGGCATTATGCTAAGTGAAATAAGTCACACAGAGAAAGATATATACCATATGATCTCACTTACACATGGAAACTGAAAAAAAAAAAAAGAAAAAAAGAACTCATAAATACAGAGAACAGATTGGTGGTGGTCAGAGGTTGGGGCAGTGGGGGGGGGGGGAACAAAATGGGTGAAGGTGGGTCAAAAGTTACAAACTTCCAGGGGTAAAGTAAATAAGGCCTGGGGGTGCAATGCATAACATGGTAACTATAGTTAATAATACTGTATTGTATATTTGAAAATTACTGAGTAGATCCTCAGAGTTCTTATCACAAGAAAAAATCTTCTAACTATATGTGGTTATGGATGTTAACTGGACTGACTGCAGTGATCATTTCACAATACATCCAAATGTTGAATCATTATGTTTTACACCTGAAACTAATATAATGTTATGTCAATAGCTCAATTTAAAATTAAAATAAATTTAAAATGATTTTTAAAGTAAAAATATTGACTGTTTTGTTAAACAAAATTACTTCTTCAAAGGAAGGAATACCAGATACATGCATCCCAACGTTCACAGCAGCATTATTTACAATTGCCAAGGTATGGAAGTGACACAAGTGTCCATCAACAGATGAATGGGTAAAGAAGATGTGGTACATATATACAATGGTATACTACTCAGCCATAAAAAAGGATGAAATTTTTCCATTTGCAACAACATGGGTGGACTTGGAGGGGATTATGCTTTGTGAAAAAAGAGAAAAGGCAAAAAAAGAAACAGACTCACAGATACAAACAATTGGTTACGGGGGGGAGGGCGGAGAGGGAACAGGGGGAGGGGCAAATTAGGGGTAGGGGAGTAAGAAGTACAAACTATTATGTATAAAATAAATAAGCTACAGGATATATGTACAGCACAGGGAATGTACCCAATATTGTATAATAACTACAAATGGAATATAACCTTCAAAAATTATGAATCACCCTATTGTACACCTGAAACTTATATAATATTGTAAATCAACCATCTCTCAATAAAAAATTTTTAATAAAATTTTTAGAAGGAAGGAATACCAGACTCAAAGTGTGGTCTTATTCATTAGGCCAGTTTTGATTCTAACAAATGTCTTGGTGCTTCTTTTCACTTCACTGCCATCCCAAACTTAAACTAAGCCTATGATTTTTCTATTCTTTGCCAGATTCTTGAGGATGTAAAAAAATCACTTTTAGAAACCACACAGAGCTAATTTTAAATAAAGTGGTATTGCTTTTATCATTACCCCATTTTTACTGTTACTTCTAAGAGAGTTTAACTCTTTGGTGCTTAGGACCACACTTCATGTTCTAGAACTAAAAGGACCCGCCATATTTGTCAACTAACTGGGGCATGGAATTCAATCCACATTTGCAGCAAATCCTCACCCACACTGTAAACCAGATGGAGAATTTAACTATTTTATAGTATCTAGCAGCTGTCTTCTTTTGCTGTTCATATGTCTAGAGTCAAAACTCATTGCCTGCTGTTTGGCCCTAGTGAAGTAAGATGCTTAGCAATCAGATTTTCCTGAGTTTTCCCTTGTCTCCCTTCTAAATATTTTTAAAACATAAACCATCTTGATAGTACAACCAAATAAGCAAACAGAGGGAATCCCATTGAAATGTATCTATTGCATAGGAAACTTCATTTTACCGCATGGGGTATTCACAAACGTTTTACTATACAGTTTGTACACGAATTGGGAATAAAGATCGATGAATTGCCCTCCTATGTAACTTATGGCTCAACAGAAGACCATCATAAAATATCTGGCAACTAAGCCTTACTGGCCGGAAAGACCTACATACGGTTTCTCTTCTTCCCGTATGCACTAAATCAGACCCTTAAAGAGAAATAGGTAGGGAAGCTCAATTTAACATTCTCATTACAGAAGACAAATAGTAAAACAGATGGTAGAATATAAAGCAATTCCAGCTTTTTGTCACTTGGGTTCTTCCAGAATTAAACATTTAGACCACAATGATTTAAAAACATATCCGTGAAAAAGCAGGAAAACAGAAAAGGCATGCATATTTTCCTGGAATGCAAGCCACGGTCATGGAGATGGAATTCATCTGGGCCTCAATAAAATCAGGGTGTGTGAAGATTGATCTTTTAATACAAAATTAACACATGACACAAAGCACTCTGGTGCTTTCTGATACCCAAATGGAACATGTTCTAGAAACTACAGTATTTCTTTTTTTAAGGCTGACTGAACTCTCAGCTGGATGGCAATCTTAAAAAATTAGTCTCATACTTGACTAATTTTTTTAATGCTTATTTTGATAGTAAGAGCCAAGGGCAGCTGTAGATTAAAACAGACTACAAAACCCTCAGATTCAATTTCACTGTGAAATTTCACTGTGAAATGTAGTCAGAGATCCGTTTGCAGAAAGTCATTAACCAGTATGACTCCAGACTCAGCCTAAAGACCCAGCAAGGATAATGGAGAGAACAATGGAGGATGAATGGGAGAAGGCAGAGGAGCCCAGAATAACTTGGATCTTGGGTCCCCTAAGTCATTGCTGGCTACCCTAAAGAACCTGATAACACACTCATGGAAAGAACAACAGTATTCTCTGAACACAAACTGTCCCAGCCTGGCATTCCTACATAGTTACTGCTGCAACATAATTAATGTAGTATGAAACCATTTTTTCCTTAAGCAAGAGCAACATCAAGCTATTACAAAAGTGAACCGACTTCAAATATTTTAAAATGGAAAATTCTGCCACAGTTCTATCTTCAGGAAAATCAAACATCACAAAAAGGCAAACTTAAGCCCTACATCCCAACACTACCATTTGCAAGGGGTTTCCCTGCAGTGGCTTCAATCAATAAAGAATAGCATTCCCTCAAGATACAAAGCTGGACAGGAATATTCAGCATGGCTGACACTCTCCTATTCAATCCTACTGGTTTAAGGAGAGAAATTCTGGTTGAAAAACTTAGGCAACTGGAATGCTCTCTCTCCAGAGTTCCAGGAAAAAATCAGAAATTAGGGTATCCCAAAGGAGATAAAGGTTTAGTTTATATTACACACTTCGGGACAAGTTGAGTTATGGAATAGAAAAGCTTATCTCCTGGGCCCTGCTACTTTTGTTTCCTTCCTTTTAACAAAACAGAGTCTCTTGGGTACAGAACAAAGTGCTGGATTTAGAGACAGAAACACTTTAACTCTGCCGCTTCCTAACCGTGCATCATTCACCAAGTTACTTCATCTCCTTGCTACGTTATTGCCATGGTTCAAGGAAGGACATAAAACTCATTTATTCTGAACGCTGACCTTTAACCAGTGCCATACTAGACACTGAGGTCCAAGAGATCATCTCTACTCCTGCATTAGCTGTGAGGTTTAGGATGAGCCCATGTGTGTATGTCTGAAACAAAAACATGTTTCTCAACAGAGCTAGGGAGCAATTATATAACAATATGGAAACAGATGTGAAAAGCAAACAGTATGTTTCATAGCAAAATTTAAAGAAATTTGGAGCTTGTGGAAGACACACTGAGGAAGTGCGGAGCTAAGGGTTCCAAGCTGGAAAGTGGGTCACCTTCCAGCCCAGAAAACCTTGCCTCTCCCTCCTGCCTAGTCAATCTCAATCCTCAGGGTCCTGCTCTCAGCTAGCTGCCAATTCTCCCCCTCCCCTTAGGTATTAGCAAAGTCTTTAAGGTGTTCCTCCCTCAATGTTCATACGTATGAGTGAAGTCTAAAAAGGTACTGCATCTCAAAGGAATGAATCTCTAATGGTAAAATTTCAGAAACAATTACAAAGCCTTGAAAGTTTGGGGGATTGGGGTGTCTGTGTGTTCAGAATACCTCTCATATCATACCCTGTAATTACATTCTTTTACTAATCTTAAGGCCAGCCCCTAAGGGGCTGCATTAACCTGAAAATCTTCAAAGAAAGGGTAAATCTTCACCTAGGTAGCTATGTATTTTTCATTTGCTCATGTCAAGTTTGCCTAAATTATAAATTTTCTGTTTCCAAAAGGCTTGCACATAGCTATGTGATTGGTAAAAAATTCATTAACTTGAGTTTTTAGCCCTAGGATTTTCAAACCAATTCAACAAAACAATTTCTACTTCTAACTAATGAACTGAGGGGTGAGGCGTTACGGGTGCAGCCCTAAGCTTCCACGGAGTTTTCCCAAGATTTGTGAAAGGGTCATTTTCCCAAAATGATAGCATCAATAGCTCAATCTCTACCATTACTACTCTCAGAGTACAGCCCCACAGAACAGGAAGCAGTCTCAATGCACAAGGGTAAACATTCCACAGTGGTTTAAAACAAGGCTTTGAACTTGGAGCTGCATTCAAATCTCAACTCTCTCACCTAGTGGTCATATGATCTTGGTCAAGTTACCTAACTTTGCTAAACATCAGTTCCTCTATCTATACAACAGAACTAATACGCACTCATTTTTATGTGCATGCTAAGCTTTTCCTTGTTTAATACCATTCAGGTATTAGACTCTCCGGCAGCCATTATGGACTATGCCATTGAAGCACATACCCAGGAACTTACAAAATGAAGCCGCAATAGACGAACCTAGAAAATGAACCTAAGGACTCACTGACTCACTTTTTATGCACAACATTCTAGCAACAGTTCTACCATGGGAGTTAGACAACTGGAAACGCAAGTCAGAAATTCATGATTAAGTTTTTTTCAAGGCTCACATCTAAACTTTTGGACTCGAGTGACAATGGACTGCAAATAGCTTTAAACTTTCCATTAACTAGAAAACGTGGTTCTATGCCATTGCCAAGACTTCCTGGTGCATATGGTCAGACAGAACAATTCATCTCTAAACAGAAGATGGCCACTTGGCCCTCCCAGGTAAACCCAAATAGGCCTTGACATGTTTTCTTGACCTAGGTGTGGTGTGATATGGAATCATAGCTTTGAAGCATTCGACGAAGTCTGATGCTCTTAATCTTTGTGTCCATTGCAGCCGCCAAGTGTAGACTCCCCAGTCTTAAGTGCTGCACAGTCACTGTCAAGTCAGATGATCCAACACAGGAGACAGCATCAGACCCAAGTCCAACTTCAAACTGGTGTCTGAGTTGAAAGTGTCATCTAGAGATCACAGCAGTGGTGGAGATGAGGGATGGCTGGTTTGTGGCCAACCCTGGCCAGAAGACAGCTCAAGAGAGTGTGGGAGGGCTGCAATCCAGAACCACCACCTGCATCAATTACGCAATTACAACTGCAGAATGACTCATGATTTGAGTAATGCTTCCTTCTTCTCTCCCAAACTTCACCTTCCTTGTATCTACCTTCACCTTAAGTAATAAAGCAATCCAATGACTTGCCCAAGCTTCTGACATCTCATCCTAAGAACCTGAGCCCAAACAATAAGTAATAAAAAACATGCACTAATGAGAAGTCATTTCAGAATTTACTGTGTTTGTCTTCTTAGGGTAAAGTTTGAGCAGATTTGCTTGCAACCCAGTATGAAATAGCGAGGCTTCCTGAGCTCTGGGTTTCTTAAGCTTAGAGTTCCTCAGCTGGAACACAAAACCACTGCACACACAATATCCACATGGGCCACTCCATGTGACGCCCATGGGACTGCACAGGACAGGAAGAATTGTGTGAACATGAAGTTCACACTGCTTGTTGTGTCATGATTAATAGTCTTTTGTCTCTGACCCAAGAATATCTTGTCTTCTGCCAGCATCTATGAAACTGTCACAGGCTAACTCATTATCTAGCAAATAGGGCAAAATCTCAGACCCTCTGCATTTCTCATGATATATGTCGCTTTCTCACTAGTCAATTCTTCTGGGAAAATGAAGACAGTTGAACAAAAGCTGGAATATTGCCAGTTTCAGAAAACACAAACCCCAAGACTATTGTTGTTTTGGATAGAATTGCAAAAGCAAATACAGTCGTGAAGAAAGAGTGGTGTATAGTGTCTACTGGGGGGCACTGCCCAGATTCCCCCCTTCAGCTCCAAGGCAGTCATTCTCCTTGTTGCCAGGCCTCTTGGCTGTATCACTTTCTGGGATTGCCCTCGGCAGAAGGAGGGCAAATTTGCCCCCAAAGTTGCTCCCTCCCCAAGGGAAGCCTACATTCAGTGATGAAGTACAAAGGCTTGAGCCTTTGCCTCAATCCAAGACCTCACCAAATGGCCAACCCAGATCCACTGGTTCCCCATAGGATCGCTGAGGCCACTGTTAAAATTCTATCATGGTTGAACTCCTCCTTCCATCCAATCCTGCTTCCTTCACTTCTATACAGGCAATATTTATGAGAAAATCATCCAACGAACCTCCTGCATAGAAATCTCAGAGTCTGAGAGTTTGTTCTCAGAAACCCGACCAGAGATGGGGAAAGCCTCTGCTTCTGTACATCCTCAGGATTCTCACCAACATGTTGGGGTTTTTTTGTTTTTTTATAAATTTATTTATTTTTTTGGCTGTGTTGGATCTTCGTTGCTGCGTGCGGGCTTTCTCTAGTTGTGGCGAGCGGGGGCTACTCTTCATTACAGTACGCGGGCTTCTCATTGTGGTGGCTTCTCTTGTTGCGGAGCACAGGCTCTAGGCACGCGGGCTTCAGTAGTTGTGGCTCGCGGGCTCTAGGTGCGCAGGCTTCAGTAGTTGTGGCACGTAGGCTCAGTAGTTGTGGCTCACAGGCTCTAGAGCGCAGGCTCAGTAGTTGTGGCACACGGGCTTGGTTGCTCCGCAGCATGTGGGATCTTCCCGGACCAGGGCTCGAACCCGTGTCCCCTGCATTGGCAGGTGGATTCTAAACCACTGCACCACCAGGGAAGTCCCTCACCAACACTTTGTGACAAAGCCTAGACCCAATGGAGGCCTTAGCTATTTACAACTTTCTTCCTCACTTCACTCCCACTTATGCTCAAATTTCAGACTAATCCATTCATAATCGAACAGTCACCATTAGGGATTTTTACTTGAGGTCACCAAAGGGCATAAAAATAGTTACTTGAGATCATTCTCTTGAAAGGTCTCCTGGATGGAGATGGAAAATGACAGGATATTAAACTCAAGGCAGATTAAGTAAAGATTCTGCATGAGTTTACACTTCCTGAACTGTGTACGTTTTCTAAAATGACGGTGTGCTTCTAAGAGAATAGACTAAACGCTATGGGGGCCCTAGCATCAGCAAATAAGGAGGGAAGGAGAGAATAGAGCAAATTTGACCAACAGAACCGGAATAAACAACCAATATAGTTAGGCCTTCCTTTCATTTTTATTTCCTGTTATTTTAAAGGATTTTTTTTTTTTTTTTTCTAATAGAAGCAGAGTTTCTTTGTCTGAAGGATCTGACTGCTGGGACCATGGTCACTTAACCTGAAATCAAGTACCTGGGTATTTTTAAAAATTCTGAAACCCTATGCATGGAACCCAAAGGGCATTTTGAAAGGAGTACAGAAAACAGTTCTTTGTCAATGTTCATTTACTGAAGAATTTCGTGTTAAACAGGAATTGGGTTTCTACCTTTCTACTAACAGCTAACAAAGCTGGAAAACCAAAAGTCACTAAAGTAATTACTTTCCTTAAAAAGAAAAAGTAAAAGCACCAACTCCTGAACTTCAGAGCAAAAAATCTGCTTACTATCAAAAACAAAAGTTCACCCAAAGGTAAATCAGAGTCAATTGCCAGTCTTTTCAGGCAAAAGAAAGAACAAATGCGTAAGTCACTGGCTTTATTACAGCATAATGTTTATAAAACATTTAATGCAGTGTTCCTTGCCAATTAGGAATGAGTGTAGGGTTTACCTTTCAGTTTTAATATCTTTGCCTGATTCTATTACTAGTAACATGAGCCAAAAGGATTAAGGAAACCCTTAAATACATATTTCTACACAACTGTCTTCACTGGAAATTATCTTCAGGGTAAAAGGAAATGATATTAGGGCACCGTAGCAGGGATAGGCTGGATTTCCTTTAGATATAATTGGTACAATGTGAAATTTGTATTTCTAATGTCGAAGCCTGATTATCTGACCAACCCAGAGATTCTGTGAGCTACCTAATACTCTTTATACACCCTTTTTTATATACCCTTTAATAAAGCCCTTTCTGTTAAAACTAGCAAGAGAGGATTCAAACTTAAAGTAAGCCAGAGTCACTGGTGCCAAAGAGTCTGCAATGAAGAGACCCTCAAAGAAACAGGAATCTTTGATTTTCTTCCTGAACTGGGTTTGAAGGCAGTGAAGATCACATGACTTTTAAAGGACTGGTAGTTCATTTTACATGGGGCAAAAGTATGACCTACATGATTACCTTGTAGTAAGTCGCAATGCAGCACCTACTGTTAGCAAGACTGCAGGATCCCCATTTCCTCACAGGAAAGCTTAAAGAGAGAAAATGGCAAGCTCAGTATCTAAAATTCTTAGCTCAAGGTACAGTCTTCAAATAAAGGGTTTCTATGACTACCTACCCTAAGAAAGAGTCCCCTACATCTTGTAGTTGCTTGGCTGAGATCACGGAAGGTCAGACACTGAATATGACCTTAATTTGCACAACTGCAACTCAGGTTGATTTCACAGTCCTTCTCTTGAGTACAAGTTAGGGAACTGATTGAGAAAGAGTAAGGCCCTAGGAGCTCAAGTGGAGTCCATTGATACCCCAAACCTTGGATTTAAAACCACTCATCTGGGACTTCCCTGGTGGCACAGGGAATCCGCCTGCCAATGCAGGGGACAAGGGTTTGATCCCTGGTTTGGGAAGATCCCACATGCCGCAGAGCAACTAAGCCTGTGTGCCACAACTACTAAGCCTGTGCTCTACATCCCACGAGCCACAACTACTGAGCCCGCGAGCCACAACTACTGAAGCCCGCGTGCCTAGAGTCCGTGCTCTGCAACAAGAGAAGCCACCGCAATGAGAAGCCTGCGCACCGCAACTAGGGAAAAGCCCATGTGCAGCAACGAAGACCATAAGCAGCCTAAATAAATAAACAAACAAACAAACTTAAAAAAAATAAAACCACCCATCTTCCCTTGCCAGATAAAGTAGTTCCCTCTTCCATTAAGTTTAGTCTGTTCCTGACTTACTACAGGAGGCTTGGTTATAAATACCTCACCTAAGCAAGTAACTTCTCAAGGGGTGTCAATTCCCCCCATGTCCCACTCTTCATTGCTTCTATACCTAAAACTGGATGTATACTCCAGCATGCTCTTTGAGGTAAATTACAAAATCAAACCATGAGTATACAACAAGGAAAAAAAAAAAATCACAAGAATTGGTTCATTTCTATTACCAAAAATCTGGAGAATAAATGTGAAAACGGATTCTGGGGATGCTAGATTAGAGGGAGAAGAACATCATTTTAGATTTACTCAAGTCATGCATATGGAAACAAACGCCAAAAATGCTGCATCCAATATACTAGTTCTGGGTGAGCCAGGTTGCTTCCAACTGTTTTCTTGGTTGTTTAACTCAAATCTGGACTCAGTCATGGCCCACCTAAATGAGGCTGAGATACAAGATTATATGATGTAGTAGAAAAAAATAGAGATCTAGAGACAGAAATAAACTAAACTAAAACTACCATATACAACATGTTTATCTGTTCCCAATTATGTCTCCCAAGAAGGCCCCACGTCTTTACCACAGCACTGAGGAATAGTTAAATGTTGATGTCTTTGAAAAGCACTATAATGGTTGAAGTCTGTGGATCAAGATAAGTGGGAAAGCTACCTTTGCAATGGGTGCCACTATTTCAATAAAGATTATGGGATCCAGAGTGCAAGAGGCCAACAGAGTCACTTTATCACAAGAGAGGACTGGCTTAATAACCACAATAGCAATAAGGCTAGAGTGGACAGGAATTTAATTTGCTTAATAGAGTTTACTCCAAAATCTATTTTAGTAATGTAATTAATGAAAGGTCATCAATGTCTGTATAAGTCTTATTAAAATGCATATATTCATGTACACAAGGTCAAAACATCTACAGGGTGAAAACTTTTGTGGGATTAGAACACCGAGATCAATGTGAAGGAGTCAATTGTCCTGAACGTGGGAGACAATACAAGGCATCGTTTCCCCAAAGACGGTCAATGCCAAGGTCAGTGACTTGCTATGTCTATTGACCCAGAACAGGATTAGGCTTACGTCAAGTACTTTTCGTAAATTATCATCATTATAAATTAACTTTAGAAGATTCTGAGGGAAAAGTTTGATTCACGAGTCTCAGAAAGACCTATAAATATACCCAAATCTTCCTAAAGAAACTGTGTGGTGCCACACTTTGGGTCAGAAATTGTTATTCCACAGGGACCTTGTTAATTTCAAAATTATAATCATAAATTGTCTCAAAAGTAACAAAAAGGAGACTACTGATGCCAAAACCAATGGGCTACCGGTAACACCGTACCCAAAACCAAAATTATACCATTAAATGCTTTAATATTTGCTAATATTAAAAACAAAATAAGTTCTAAATGTAAAAATTTAAAATTATAACATCAAAAAATGCCAAACTAAAATAAAAGCAATTATTAGAGAAAATATAAATTTATCAGAAAGCAATAATAAGGAACATATAAAATTAAAAGCAGTTTCTCTGAAAATATTTTTTAAATGCATAAACACCTGGCAAACCTGATTAATGGAAAAAGATAAAACAAAAATATACCACCTCAAGATAAAAAAGGTGATAACCACAGATTTTTTATTTTTAATTGTGATAAAATCACAGATTTTTTTAAATGATTTTAAAATCATCAGAATATACATGCAAATCTATGGAAACTGTTGCTGACACATTTTATGGGTCCCCTCAGATTCTCAAGACTGCACCTTCTCCAGGAGCCCTCAACCACCCAGCAGCCACTGCTGCTGCCACCATCTGCAGGCATCTGAGATCATATCATCCTCTCCTGAGGCCAGTGCCAGGCTCTGGAAACATGGCCTCCGTCACATCTTCCCATCATGACAGAAGCCACAGAAGCTCTGGTCCCCTCAGCGCAACTCAATCAGATCCATGTAGCCTTCGATTCATCCAACCACCGACTCCAATGAAGACTCAGAAAAAAACTACACTCCACGGGGGTGGGATCTGGCTTCTGCAGCAACAGCCAAAGAGGCCCACCGATGCAATCTGGAAGGGCAGGGGGTGAACTCTCCATGTGGCAAACACTGACCAATGGGAGCAATGAGATGGGAGGGAACTGGCAGATAAATCCACCTCCCTTCCTCCCTGGAACAGACTATTCCAGGATTTATTTTCTGGACAGCCTGTCTGGAGATGCCCTGAGCGACACACCCTTCACCCTTCAGGAGG
Source organism: Eubalaena glacialis (assembly GCF_028564815.1). NCBI lineage: Eukaryota > Metazoa > Chordata > Mammalia > Artiodactyla > Balaenidae > Eubalaena > Eubalaena glacialis. The sequence goes on from NC_083726.1 coordinate 100,821,994, forward strand.
CAGTGAGCAGCCTGGTAATGTGCCAACTTGCTTCCCATCCTTCCCCACTTCTTTCACTGTCCCAGGATTGCACCTCCCAATAAAACAGTAGCACTCAAGCCTTGCTTCAGCCTCCATTTTCCAGGGACCTCAAGCTAAGATGGTGATGAATTTGAAAATTTAGAGGAAATGATTGACTTTACCAAAACAAAAACTACTATATTTGACTAAATAGGAGGTAGAAAACTTGAACAGATTAGTAATCACAAAAGACATCGGAAAGCAAAGTAAAGGTCTACCATTTCTCAAAAAACACCAGGCCCAGATAATATAACAGCTGAATTATACCTAATTTTTAAAGTACAAATAATTTCTAATTTATATTATTTATTCTCAAGCAGGGAATTCATTTATTTTATGCATTAGCATGTTCTTATTAACATTAGAAAAACCTATAGGCAAATTTCATTGAGGAATAGGATGCAAACATTTAAAATGACACCAGATTCTGGCAGTGCGTTAGAAGAACAGTTCATCATAACCCATTTTTAAATCATTAGGTCACGTCCATGTCAACATATGAGAGAATTCAATAATTTTCTCAATATAACACAAGACCCTTTAAGATTGATCGATCAGTCTCTTACACACAAGCACTGTGACCATACAAATAAAACATATTAAAGATACATCTGGTGTCTTCCCAGAATTTTTTCAAGCCTTCCTTGTGCCTTTTCCTCATTCCTCAACCACTGACCACTAGGGTGTGTCTTTGGGGTCAGTAGGCCTAGCCCGTGATGATTTCAGCAAGGGTAGAACTGGCATTTGGGAAAAGACCATTCTACTCTGTGTAAGCCTGACTCAGGCACTGTAGGACGTTTATCATTTCTGACCCTGGGCATTAAGTTTCACAGCACGTCCAAGTGACTGACAACTGAAAAGCCCCCATGTTTCCAAGTGTCTGGTGAGGATGATCCATCCCTCATTAAGAACCACTGGGGGAAATTCCACAGAGAGCTACCCGTGCCACTGTATCCCAGTAACTACTGGGATCTCCTCCTCCTCAGATAACCTATTACCAGCTTCTTTCCCATCCCTCCATTCTAATCTAATCCCATCGTTTTAGTTCTCTTGGCCTTTCCCATCTGTGTGTGCTAGAACATCAGGGGCCAGGAAATACAAATCACCAGATAATGAGGTTAATATTTTAACCTCATTAAATATTGCCTCCATACAAAGTACACAAGGAAGCAGCAACATCTATGTGGCATGTTGTCAGGTGGTTTTGTTGATTTGTATGGGCATTGGAACAACAGAATTTCCACAGGATCAAAAATAATAACCTGCCGTGACCTATTAGGTCAAAATATTCACCACTCACTGGAGCTCTTTTTCTCCTCTGCTTCTCAGTACAATAAACGTTAATGGCACAGCTCTGGAGAGAGATGGATTTAAATCCCAATTCCACTCTGCCCTGTCCTCTACCTACCCTTAGGCAATGTATTAACCTCTTTGACCTTAGTTTTCCTCATCTACAAAATGAGAGAAACAGCAGCTACCTTGTAGGGTGGTTGTGATAATTAATGAGATAATACTTGTAAGATGCTCAGCACAGTGGCTGGCATAGACCAAGTGTTCAGTAAGTGTCAGCTGTTTCATTATCTCCCCTAAACACCATGCTAGCAGATACTTCCACAGACAGGTTTCCAAATTCATTTTTAATTCTAACCAGTTAACCCATTTTGAAATGTTCCTTTTGCATGTTTTAAGGAACTACAGCTACAGCACACTTCAGTGTGATAAGAAAACACACAATAATTTACTGTTGAAAAAGAGTTATGGCTAAATGACTCTCTCCCTGAAAGGCTGTGGGTACTGATGGCAGAAGAGGGGTCACCACGATGAACCCAAAGTCCACCACACTGTAGACACTGAATAGTTATTTGTTAAATATGGAATTAATGAAAAACAAACGCTCATGATCATTTAGTGCCTTAGAAGGGCACTCTACTTAGTATTTCTAAAGGATTATTTTGAAGGGCACTCTACTTAGTATTTCTAAAGGATTATTTCTAAGTCACAACTACCCTGAAAAGTGAGCGTGGTCAGCAACTGATCAGGTGTACCATGGCAACAGAGATGCACTCCAGAAACAGAGCTCAGTGAAAAAAAGTAAAACACAGAAAACATTTTAGAACACACTAACATTCATGTAAATTAACAGTACGTATACAAACTGTCAAAACTCATTGAATGGTAATGCTTAAAAGTGGATCACTTCTCTATGGAAATCTTAACTAAATAAACAAATACTGAAATCTAATTAATAACATGCATACTTAAGTGTTAACAAGTAAAGGGCACTGATGTCTACAACTTACTTTGAAAGGCATCTAGAAATTAAGATGGATGATGGACATGTGATGAAGTAAATACTGCAAATTGTTATTTGTAAAAATCTAGACAGTGTTCACTATATAAGTCTTCCAATGTTTCTGTATTTTGAAATTTTTTCACAATAAAATGTTTGGGGAAAAAAATGCATGCAAGACCATGGCTGTTTTCTGAGCATACAGACAGAAACAGGATATATACTGAATACATTAAAACAGTGTCTGGCAAATAGTAGGCTATTTGTACTCACTATTATCAGAGTGGGTGCTCTAGGAAGAGAGGAGGAAAACGGGAGTGGAATATGGAGATAAAAGAAAATGAATGAATGAAAAACAGGAAAGAAAAGTCAAAGGATATATGGTTAATTCCCATTTTGTAAGAATAACAGTTGAGTTTCAACAATGTTGAGAACTTCTACTCAAATACATATGAATTTCTTAAAAATTAGCCCCTATCTCAAAGAGCGAAATTATCTAAAGAAAACTATCATCATCTCTTCTTCTCTCCCCTTTGTCCATCTCATATCTGTGCAGATAATCTTAACATATGCACTTGGAAATCAGCGTTTGACTTGGACTAGTGAAAATGAGTCACAAAACACGTGACAAGATTTCATATGTTCTTCATCAATATGGTCTACTAGTGATTTAACCAATTTTTTAATTGAAGTATAGTTAATTTACAATGTTGTGTTAGTTTCAGGTGTACAACAGTGATTCGGTTATACACATTTTTTTCAGATTCTTTTCCATTATAGGTTATTACAAGATATTGAATATAGTTCCCTGTGCTATACAGTAGGTCCTTGTTTATTTTATATATACTAGTGTGTATCTGTTGATCCTAAATTTCTAACTTATCTCCCCCACTGCCTACTATCCCTTCTGTGAGTCTATTTCTGTTTTGTAAATAAGCTCATTTGAATCTTTTTTTCAGATTCCACATATAAGTGATATCATAAGATATTTGTCTTTCTGGTTTACTTCACTTACTATGATAATCTGTAGGTCTATCCATGTTGCTGCAAATGACACTATTTCATTCTTTTTTACGGCTGAGTACTATTCCATTGTATATATGTACCACATCTTTATCCATTCATCTGTCGATGGACACTTAGGTTGCCTCCATGTCTTGGCTATTGTAAATAATGCTGCTATGAACATTGGAGTGTATGTATCTTTTTGAATTATTTTTCTCCAGATATATGCCCAGGAGGGGGATTGCAGGATCATATGGTAACTATTTTTAGTTTTTTAAGGAACCTCCGTACTGTTCTCCATGGTGGCTGATATTTTTTTTTTTCATTCTTTAGAACAGCAATTTCCAATGTGGGCTGTACATGCTCCAGGGAATAACCAACAGATTCACTGGATAAAGAAAATATGCCATTTATGGCTTTTTGCCTCATTCTTTGAGATTTCCATTTTTGTATGTAGCACTAATAATGTTAGTACAGTATGTATTCATCAAAAACACTTAGAAGTTACTGTTATGAACTTATAGTACATTCGGGAGTACTAAGATTTTTGCTTCTTAATTCATAAAATGAAGTTATAATAATCAAACTACAAGGTCAAAAGAACTTCAAATATAGAGAAGAATCATTCCATTCATTGAGCAGTAAGTGTTCTTCAGGACTGAAGTCATGATTTCCTTGACTCATAACAGTGGCCAGTATTTTCTATCAGGAGGCCTTCATAAGAGACTATTGAAGACAAGTCAGTCAGCTTTTCCAACCCACAAGTCAGAAAAATGCTTGTGAAACTCTGGAATGTAACACTGGGATTTTTTGTGGGAAGGAGCACGCTTCTCTTGGAGATGAGCAAAGTCACTTGACTAAGGGTCCAACGTCACTAAGTAGAATTCTTAGTGAGGGCACCTTGAGCCCCCAACTGGTCATTCCCAAATCTGTTGCGTCGTTTTCATTTACACTGTAGCTGCATCTTTCTGGGTATCTGAAAACTCCATTATAACAAGGGGCAAGTGGCATAGAGTTATGTGGTTTAATGGGGTAGGGGGACCTTGAACAGCTTCAGTAACTTGAGTTTTAGCCCTGCTTCTACTGCTTACTGGATGAGTGACCTTAGGAATTACTTTCACCTCTCCAAACCTCAATTTCTTCATCGTACAAAGAGGACACAGTAATCCCTGCCATGCCTACCTCAAAGGGTTGTCAAGATGCAATGATATAAAGTATGTCAATATACCTTACGAACTGTAAAGCCTTTACAAAGTCAGGCATTTTTTTTATGCACTCGCATTCAGAGGAGGTGCCTTGGGCAGGTATGGAGCCTGGTACAATCCTAGATATTTCCTATTTATACAGTGGAAGGTACTGAAACTCAACTCCTCCATTTCAGAGACCGTTTAACGTGGAGAACAACAGAACCTGCAGCTTCACTAGCCACGAGTTGCAAACAGTGAATCCCTATTCAAATTCAGTTTAAGATTAATCCAAGGAAAGAACTTAAGAAAGATGCTAAGGAAAAAGGGAGAGCCTTTAGCCATCTGTGGTTATGGAAGGCAAATGACTGTACGCCCCCAAATCAGAAGGAAAATAAGGATGAAAAATGTTCAGTTTGGGCATTCTTGGAGAAGCATCTATGTACACAATTTCAAAGGAAAATAAATGTTCCCGTTTCAAAAATCATTACCTTCTGGAAAGAAAATCAGAGCCATGTTGCTTCTTTCTAGCCAAGCTCATAAACTGTCATTAAGTCTTCCTGGTGGGAAGTTAATGCAACAAGAGAACTCCTGGAGGAGTTTTAAGAGCTAATACTTTCTTTTGACTCACTTAATTCTATAATATACAGACAGAATTTTTATTTTAATAGCCACATAGAGACTATTTAATACTTTAACATTTTTTCCCTAGCTGTTTTTGCAGCTCATGGTTTGCTACTCAGAGGAGTGAAAAAAAAAATATGACTAGTAATGCTGACAGGCAAAAAGGGAAACTTTCTCCATCACTCATCTCTCACTACCTTTTTATTGCTCCTGTGTATTGCCTCAAGGGTTTAATGGCCAAGGAATTAATTAGAAATGTCTGTTCTGGTAGAAACACTGCTGCTATTGTTTTGGTTAGTGATTTCTTTAACATAATTTTAAAAAGCTAAATTATCACCAAGTAGTGAAATGTTCTCTCTTGGTAGATTCCTCTTCATTATTCTCATGAGTTAACTGCAATTTCAGAGAGAGCTTGCTGTCATTTTTTCTATTACGTTGAGTAGGTAAATGATCCAAAGGAGTTCTTAATATTTCTAAAAGTCCCTACCAAGCCATCCTTTCTAAACCTGAGACCACACACTAAGATGGATATAGATATTTCTTGGTTTGAAGACTAAGATAAATGACAGATAAGCCAAGCAAAATAAGATGAAGTGACCACTTTTAGGCTACTTCCATCCCTAAAAGGTTTTCAGAATACAATCACCATAGAGTTGTTTAATGCTCCCCAGACAGTAACCTGGCATTTCTTTGGAGAATAAAACCTCTTCGGATTGACAACTATAGGGAAAAGCATAGGTAGTCCAAGGAATCAATAAGCACAAAGAGAAAATCAATGACAATGAACACAGCGACACAGGACACCAACCAAATTAGAACCTTAATGAAGTGTTCTGGAAAAAGTCTGTCATTAGATTCTGCATCTTCAGAATCAACATGAATGGCACAAATTAGGGACTCGATAATAATCGAATAAATAGGATGGAAAGTTTAGCCAGTCTGCAATTTTATCCAAGGATTATTTTTCTACAGAAGTTTAATTTTTAGTCCTTGGTTTTAAGGACTAGAGAAGGCTGCTTATATTCCTAAATGGCAGTGCAGGCTTCTGACACAGACCATAACTGGGAAGGCCTTCTGAGCAGGACACCAACTTACATTGCTTTGAACGGCCTTCAGCGTAGTAACATGCATGGAGAATTTAAATACATTTCAGAGACATAAAAATATCTCAGATATAAGAAATGCTGTATAGAAGTACCTCAAACATACGATTTTCATCTCTAGTTACTGAAATAAGAAAGCTGGGGAAAAAAATAAAAATAAAATATATGCTTTCTGGACCTCATTATCAGCAAAAAAAAAAAAAGTAGAGAACTAGATGGCTGAATGCCCATCAAGTTTTTGTTATGAATCAGAATTAAATCACACAGGAATTTGTGTTTTCTTTTTCAAAACAAGCTTGCGCCCCTTTTTTAAAGTATGTTATTTGGTCCCATGTATGCTACTGATAACTTTTATTGTTCTTCCTAGATGGCAAACCGGTATCTCCTCACTCTTTGATGTCTATCACTGCAAGAATGCAAAAATGGATACATGGAAGAAGGATGGCATTAGTTTGGAGTTTTAAGAGGAAAGTAAATGGGAGCAATGAAGCAAGGATAAAACTTCTCACTTGAAGAGTAGTGGGGAGAGTTTTTATTCATAATGGAGAGTATCCAGCATCATCTGGAGAGTTTTAAGACCAGCCACTGAAATCTGGATGCTAATGACACCTAAGTTTTTCTCTCTAGTCAACCCATCTATTTGGACAAACCTGTCCCAGCCCCACCACACCTCACTCCATTCACGTCCTCCTGAATAACAAATTGTGTGATAATTTCTGACATGTTCCTAAGGTAGTAATTAACTTAGCCCTGAAAACGTGAATAAACTTGAGGCTAAAATTAGTAATAGGAAACCCTTATATGGCATGTGTCTGAGATCGTTACATACATTCATCCACTTAATCCTCACAATTCCATAAAGTGGACAGTCATTCACATTTTTACAGACAACAGAAGTAAGGCACAAAGGGGTTAGGTAGCTGGCTCAAGAACACACAGCTAAAAACTGGTGGAGCCGGAATGTGAACCCAGGAAGCATGCTTCCAGAACCCTTATCCTTAACTCCTGCCCTAGGCTGCCTCACAAAAATAAGCAAGCAAACGCACAAACAAAAAAAATGCAAGATGCTAAAGTCAGTCTCTTAACCCCTTTTTAACCCCATACCTACTTTACACTGACTATTTTTGGAATTCATCAATCCCTTCCAGTTTCGTCTCCAGTTGTTGAAGATGCACAAAACAAGAGATGAGAACAAAGCCTTCAGATGAAAACAGTCAATAAAAATGTGTTGAATGGGGACTCGCCTGGTGGCGCAGTGGTTAAGAATCTGCCTGCTAATGCAGGGGACACGGGTTAGAGCCCTGGTCCGGGAAGATCCCACATGCCGCGGAGCAACTAAGCCCGTGCGCCACAACTACTGAGCCTGCGCTCTAGAGCCCGCGAGCCACAGCTACGGAAGCCCGTGCGCCTAGAGCCTGTGCTCTGCAACAAGAGAAGCCACTGCAATGAGAAGCCCGCACACCACAACGAAGAGTAGCCCCCACTCGCCGCAACTAGAGAAAGCCCGCGCGCAGCAGTGAAGACCCAATGCAGCCACAAATAAATAAATAAATATTTTTTTTAATGTGTTGAATGAATGAATGAATCAAAGAAAATACGAGGACCCTCTACTTTCACAGGGCCATCTGTTAGCATTAGCTTAACCTAAGCCAGCAGGCCTGACACTTCCCTGCTTTTCCCCTTGCTCTGCGCACAGGTTTTCTACAGACTCCTGTCTGTCTTCAGCACTGGCTGTGATGAACCTGGAGGTGACCTGGCACCGTCTTTCCTCGGGTCTGCTCCTCTCCTCTCCATCTGCCCTTCTGAGGCTGCACTCCCTGCCTATTCTCCAATGAAGCCACATTGGCTTCTGCTTTTTATAACTCTGTTGAACTATTTTAGGCATATAGAACTACAACCAACAGCACTTGGCTAAAGAAAGAAAAAATGAGAACAACTGCTTCAACTGAAGCCCCTGTGAACCCTGCATGATCCTTTATTTCTTCTCTCCCCCCTGAATTAACCACTATGCTGCATTGGGGGTACATTTTATACTTCTAATATGACTCTAGGAAAACTATCTAGCTCTTTAAACTTTATAGAAATGATATCTCATTGTACATATCCTATTCCCTCAACATTGTGGGTTATTTTAATAATAAGTACTAGGGATCTAACATATAACTTGATAAATGTAATACTGCTGCATGTTATATATGAAAGTTAAGAGTAAATCCTAAGAGCTCTCATCACACACAAATATTTTTCTCTGTCTTTAATTGTGTATCTATATGAGGTGATGTATGTTCACTAAACTTACAAAATTCATGAAATGATGAGCACAGTTAAGTCAAATCGTCATGTTGTATACCTTAAACTTATACAGTGCTATAGGTCAATTTTTTTTTTCCAAAACAACTGGAAGGAAAAAGAGTCATCATAATTTTTAAAGTGAACAACTTTGTCCCCACCCCACAGGTTAAGAAAAAGAATGTTACTGTTACCATGGAAGCCCTCTTGATCCCACCCTCCTCCTCGACACCAAGAGGTAACTACTTACCCTGACTTTAGCATTACTTTTTTTTTTTTAAACAGTTGTTGCTACCACTTTTGTCTGTATCCCTAGAGCAAGTATTACTCAGTTTTGCCTGTTTATCATCTTATATAATATTTGCATATATTCTTCTAATGACTTGCTTCCTACACTCAATAGTTTGGAAATTCTTCCACACTGATTCACATAGCAATAATTCCTTTATTTTCACCATAGCGTTGTACTACCTTGTATGGCAATTCCACGAATGACCTAGTCTCTTTTTTTTTTTTTTTTTTTTATTTATTTATTTATTTATGGCTGTGTTGGGTCTTCGTTTCTGTGCGAGGGCTTTCTCTAGTTGCGGCAAGCGGGGGCCACTCTTCATTGCAGTGCGCGGGCCTCTCACTGTCGCGGCCTCTCTTGTTGCGGAGCACAGGCTCCAGACGCACAGGCTCAGCAATTGTGGCTCACGGGCCTAGTCGCTCCGTGGCATGTGGGATCTTTCCGGACCAGGGCTCGAACCCGTGTCCCCTGCATTGGCAGGCAGATTCTCAACCACTCCGCCACCAGGGAAGCCCTGACCTAGTCTCTTATTGATGGGTTTTGTTTTGTTGTTTGTGTTGTTGTTTTAATCTTTTTTCGGGGGAGGGAGCTATAAATATGCTTGACCATGCCCATGGTAAACATATGAAAGCATCACTCCATTATTGCTCTGTAACTCAGGTTTTGGCAGGGGTGGGGAGGGTGGGAAGTAACTTTAGTCACTTCTGTATCTTCTCAATTTAGATTTAAGCTCAGTCAATTCAGGATTTTCCTCTCTGATTCCTTCATCCAAGTGGAGAAATGTAGTCCAGGAGTCAATTTTGTAGGGCAAGAAAACTTCTGGTCCACTGCCGTACTCTGTCTTCCACTGACATCCTCTGGGATCTAACTCATCCTGGTTTTGTTATTTTTGTTGTGGTTTTGGTCTTGGCCCTGCTCTTGGGTGCCTAGCTCCGAGATGTCACAGATCCCCCTCTTAGCCTTTCTGTACCTTTCTCGGGAGGAAAAAGAACACCTTCCAGATGCCTTGCCACAGGATTCTGCAACCGTGAACCATCGGAGCACTGCCGAGGTCCTCTCTTCCTAGCCTCACATTGGCCAAGGAACTTTTCCACAAGTCTGTCTCCTCTGACTTCATCAGGAAGAGAGGTTTGGAAACTCCCCGGTTGCATGGGGCCTTGGGGGACATAAACAAGAGAATTCTCTAAAATCTGAGGCTGCAGTCAAATTTTAGTCTATCTTAATGGTCTGAGTTAATTAGCCGGGATGACTTGAAAGCAAAGGAAAGACTCTTCCCTCTTGTGGAATAAACCAGTGAGATTACCCAAAGGCTCAGCCTCAGTACCATAAAGATACACTGTCCAACATGGCAGCCACTTGCCACATATGGAGATTTACGTTTAAATGGTAAATTACTAAAATTAAATAAAACTTAAAATTCAGTTCCTTAGCTACATTAGCCACATTCAAAGTACTTTCCATCATCACAGAAAATTCTATTGGACAGCACTGCCTTAGAGGATGCTTGCGCAAGAGAGAGTCAAGTGGGTACTCCAAAGAAAAGCACTGGAGTCCCTAACAGCAGAATTGATTTTGGCACCAGGCATCCGGGTTCACAACTAGAGTAAGCTGGTTTCACCTCAGCATCCAGGGGAAGGGCGAGGGGGCTCTCACCAGGGATAATGGGCATTTTTTGAAAGACCTCAACAATCACTCCTTGCCTTGAGCTAGAGGGAGAGATGAGGGCAGGGGCTGCTGTCATAGCTCATCATCAGGCTGATCTGAGCTAGGAGGGAATGAGACTATCATTGTCTTTCACCCTTGCTGTTCCTCCATATGGCTGGTACCTGTGACAAAACGAAGGAAGGTGATTTCTCCACTGCAAGAATCGGCCAGGGGGGGAAGGGGAGGGAGACTGGAGCTGTGGAGTAAAGAAGAACCCAAGCTATTTCTCCCTCTCCTTCTCGGCTCCCTCTGGGGTACAACTCATACAACCCAGCCTACGGTGGTCTCGCTCTCCACAGAAGGACCCTGGCCTCTAGGCTCTAGGAGCGCCAAGTCCTCCCTCTGTCCCTCCAGCCTAGGAGTGACACTAGCTTCCTGCCATTGCCAGTATCAGGGTTGGCTCCCCACCTCCTGTTTAACTTCTCAGCAATTCCATCACCTGCTTGACCGATTCCTGCATTAAATTCCCTCTAATGACTCACCGTGGTTTCTGTGTGGACTCTGAAACAACTCTACAAAAGCTGTTCCATCTCCCACGGGAAAGCTGCCAAGTGTCTTCCCCAGTTATTGCAAAGCGCTCCGATCCCTCCCAGGAGGGTAGCAGTCTGTCTCTGTAAGCCAAGTTCACAAAATTAAATCCTTCCCCTAAATTGCATGCACATATGGGTGCATGTACTGTATCCTGCTCCGATTTTTTTTTTTAATTGTAATCTTCAAAAGCAAGAATGACAAAAACCCACCCCTGCCAGGTCACCACATTTATTGATTCAGGTTGCCCCCGATACAGTGGCCCCTGCCAGGGGGGGTGTGAGAGATGGCTTCGGTCCAGCCCTCTGACCACCAGCCCTTGCACCCTGGCCCAAGGCTGAACCGACCCGCCCAGAGGGATGTCTTTTTCTGAGTAGTCTTTGTATGGGAAGGAGGGACACATTTTGCAATGTATCTGTCCAGAAGGGGTTTCTCTTTCCAATTTGCACAAAGGTAACTTCCTGATAGAAGTGACCCAGTACCTGTGTCTTGCATTTTTCTCCCCCGATATACACAATGCTATAGATCTGAAGTTGTCTAATCGATTGTGTAAAGTTCTGATGAGGAGCACTAGGGGTCCAGGGATCCTACATTACGAGGTCCCTCAATCATCTACAAATCCACAGTGTTTTTATGTTCTAGATCACAATGCATTCTGGCTATGGGTGCATCTGCCATCACAGACTGTGAGCTCCCTGAGGGCAAGGACTGTGTCTCTCTCAGCTTTGTATCTGCAGACCTTAACAGTGCCTGGCACATACAGCTGTTCAGTATACATCTGCTGAATGAAGACTGCACGGTGCTTTACAGTTTACAAAGCACTTTTACATATGCTATCACACTTCATGCCCAGGAATACTGTGAGGTAATCTAGGTGATTTGACAGATGAGGAAATTGAGATTTAGAGGTCAAGGCCCCACCCATGGTTAATAATTCAAGAAGGTCTTAGGGCTTCCCTGGTGGCACAGTGGTTAAGAATCCACCTGCCAATGCAGGGGACACGGGTTCGAGCCCTGGTCCGGGAAGATCCCACAGGCCGCGGAGCAACTAAGCCCGTGCGCCACAACTACTGAGCCTGCGCTCTAGAGCCCACAAGCCACAACTACTGAGCCCACGTGCCACAACTACTGAAGCCTGTGCGCCTAGAGCCCGTGCTCCGCAACAAGAGAAGCCTCGACAACGAGAAGCCCGCGCACCGCAACGAAGAGTAGCCCCCGCTCACTGAAACTAGAGAAAAGCCTGCGCGCAGCAACGAAGACCCAACACAGCCATAAATAAATAAATTAATTAATTTAAAAAAAAAAAAAAGAAGGTCTTAAACTTGGGCCTACGTATTTCCACACCAATATTCTATCACACTTATCCAAGGACTCCTCCTGATCTTCATTTGTGCTGCTAACTCTGCACAAAACTTTTAATGAATTAGGAAAAAGCACTCCCTCTGGGGGATGAATTACAGAAAGTTTTCTTCTAAGAAGACAAATTAGAAAAAGACCTCCCCTTCCTCCAGGCTAAGTCAGGCCCTACCCAGGCACAGGCCGCCTTGGCCAGGTGTTTCTGTGCAAAGCACATCCCACCCAATCATACGTGGGCACGCATACGGTACAATTGTTACAGCCTCTCTGTAAACTGAAGTTCCGGGATTCCTTTTGATTTTGTTTTTAAACTACAAAGGGCTTCTTTTACTAATTCTAATACATATTTATACTGTAAAATCTGTTTTTCTTGGTTTTGTTTGTTTTTGATCTCTTATAACGTGTTTATACTCAAAGCATTTTTTTTTAATCAACCAAAACATTTTAACAATGCAATTATTCTAGTATGTAATCCACACAAGCCTTTGGTGGTCTTCTTTATTCATGAAGTACCATGACTTGTCACCATTGCAAGTTAAACTCAAAGCATTATTAAGGAAGTTTTTGAGGGCGGCAATATTTTTATCCGTATCACAATGAAATAGCTGTCTTATATTAGCTATCTTCTTATCCATCATATTCAAATGCTTAAAGCAACAAAATTTTGAACTTTGCCATACATCTTTGCCATACATCTCTGCCATACATCTCCCCTCTTGCTTGAAAAGGTACATTTCCTTATTCTGCCTCTTGTTTTGTTTTGCTTTTTTAAAGTCGAGCCATAGCTATTTCTAACAGAGATGTGAGCACATTGTATTTTATCAGCTATCAATTTTCCATAAATTTCCTTATTTTGTTTTTAATTTTCTTATTTTCAAATAATGGATGTACCAGACTTAACCATTTAGAAGACAAACCTAATCCATAAACCACACTGTATGCCACCAGCCAGGCCTGCACTGTTCTTGTTTCAGGATTATTTAACAGATGTCAGAAACTGCTATTGCAGGCACATGAAAATGGTGGTGCCTCTCTTGATATTAAACCCACACACACACATACACAAAAAGCAACTCTGCAAAAAAAATTTTTTTTAAACTTTGTTCTTCTGAACTTCAAAAGGCAACCACAAGTTCATTCCCTCTTTTACATTTTTTCCCTCTCCTTTACAGTATCAACTGAGGTCTCTTTTTCTACATCTTTCTAGGGAATTGTTACAGACACTTCTGGGATTTATAAAGTAATTTCCTGCATATTAATGCAAAAATTCTGTGACTTCCCACCTCAATAGAAACAACAGTTATGATTCCAATTTGAATCTTCTCTCTTCTCTTTCTGATCTTTATCTCGTGTTCCTTTTATCTCACCTTTTCCATTTCTAAGCCTCAAGATCAATCTTTTCCTCTGTTGCTCCATTCCACCCTCTAACCCTTGCACGAAATAGGAATTCAATCAAACATGTTCATGCTCAGCCCTCTTTTCCTTGTACCTTCTGTCAGTCACTGACTCTAGCTGAGCACTGCTCTCTCCTCCCCAGTTTAGACTGGTCTCAAAGAATTACCCACCACCAACACCTTTATCCATTAAAGGATATAACCTTGACATTGATCTGGTAAGATTTGTTTTTTGTTTTTTTTTTTAATTTTTGGCCACACCGTGTGGCATGTGGGAGCTTAGTTCCCTGACCAGGGATCGAACCCACGCCCCCTGCATTGAAAGCGTGGAGTCTTAACCACTGGACCGCCAGGGAAGTCCCAGATTTGTATATTTTTTAAAAACCAAATCTGGTCATCAGCAAAATGAGTAGAAGGATAAGATGGCAGCTGGGAGACCAATTTGGGGGGTAATTGCAGTGTCCACTGAAAATGTCATCAGGGCCCAATGGAGGCAACAGCAGAAGCAGCGTAGGAGAGAAGATGGAGTTAGGAGACACCAAGAAATAAAACTGAGAAGACTCAGGGACTGGGATACGGGGACTGAGGGAGAACAAGTCGTAGAGAATGACTCCTAAGCCAGTCTTTGGTGGCTGGGCAATGTTGTCCTTTATGAGATAAGATACGAAGAAGAGCAAGTTTTGGTCAAAACATGATTCTTTCGGTTTTGGTAAATATCTTTCCTTTGGGAAACAGCCCTCTGCTTCTGTTTTCATTGAATCCAAAGTTGACATGTAGCATTTCTTTTTTAGGTAGAGTGAGATCTGGAGAAATTGATTTGTGCCTACCAGTTAATTTTCTGTGTTTGCCTTTGATATCCCCATGGAATAACCAAAAGGCAATAACTGATGAACAGTGAGAAATACAAGTCTGGAACCCTCAAGAAAGATCTGGGTTAGAAATACATATTTTTGTGTGTGTGTGTGTATATATATATATATATATATATATATATATATATACACACACACACCCCCCAAAAAAATACATAGTGTATGTGTACAAAGATATAGATCTTCTTTGTGCCATTTTTAGCTACTCTCAACTCCAAATCCACTCTTCTGTACTGTATTATGTGATGCTGGGAGAGATTCTGAAAACTACATTTCCCAGACCCCTTTGCCAGCTGGCTTCCTGTTAAGTTTTGCCCGAGAGAAGCAAGCCAAGGAGACAAGCAACTTCCTCCTTCCTTCTCCCCTTCTGCTTAGTGTTCCTCTCAGAGGCACTTAGCCACAGCTGCAACAGCTGGTTCCTGCCTCGAGCCCTTCTGGCACCCGTATCCAACCTCATCTCAGGCCCTCAGATTTACCAGCTGCAGCTCCGTCACAACCACTCGTCAGAGGCCCAGTGATGCAGTTCCCCTACTCTGCGGTTCTAGCTCTCACAATCCCAGCCTCTTCCCTGTTGTTGCCCCAGGACCAGGATTGGCAGCAGCCTCCTTGTAATTCTCTCCACATTAGTTCAGTGCCCCCTTTTGTTTTTTCTACCTTCCAACATCTGTGGAAACAACTCTCTATATTACGTTCCCTCTGTTGAAATCTCTAGCATGGCTTCTGTTTTTCTGACCAGACAGTGACTAATATACTTTGTGTATATAAAGAGGAATAAGAAACTTCCCTGCTCTCCAGGAGCTCACAGACTAGTCAGGGGAGGAAGAGAGCCCAGAAACTGTCTTCAAGATGGCAGACTGACCATCTTGCTTTCCTCTCGCTCCCAAGACCATAATAAAATGAGAGCAAAAGAATTAAAAGGTATCAACTTCAATTAACAGAGAACAGGAGAGAAGACAGACACATCCAAAGAGCATTTCAAAACATTTCTGGAAGTTAAAAAGTAGAAGACTAGTAATGAAGTAGGGCAGCCTAGAATACGCATAGAGAGGGCTGTGGATAAGGATGCAGACAGTCTGCCCAGCAGAGTTCCAGAAGGGCTAGAAACTCCGAAACACTGATTACTATGGAGTGAGAGAGTGAGGCTGAACACTGGAATAACTGAAAGTGCACAGACTGGCTTCCTCTCCATCCACCTCCTTGAGCAGAAGAGTCAGCCTCCAGATAACCCCATCCCCCCCACCGCTAGGAAAATAAAAAATGACTTCTCTCCAATGAAATAGGATGCATCATCTGGGGTGAACCAGAATAGCCAGTGGTAATGTTGTTGCCCTGCAACAAATTCTTCCAGAACTTAAGGATCCTGAGTCTAGGGACTTCCCTGGCACAGTGGTTAAGAATCCGCCTGCCAATGCAGGAGACACAGGTTTGAGCTCTGGTCCGAGAAGATGCCACATGCCGCAGAGCAACTAAGCCCGTGCACCACAACTACTGAGCCTGTGCTCTGGAGCCCGCGATCCACAACTACTGAGCCCGCATGCTACAACTACTGAAGCCCGCGCGCCTAGAGCCCGTGCTCCGCAACAAGACAAGCCACCGCAATGAGACGCCTGCGCACCGCAAAGAAGAGTCGCCCCCGCTCACCGCAACTAGAGAAAGCCCCCGTGCAGCAAAGACCCAACGCAACCAAAAATAAATATAATAAATTTTTTAAAAAAAAAGGATCCTGAGTCTAACAGCAGGCTCCCTAGTCCCACACTTTACTACGAAGCCTGCCAGTCAAGAAGCCTCACTCACATCCCTCAAGATGTATTTTCTACTGCATAATTCATTTAAAAAAAATCAAATATAGTCACATGTTCAGAATCAAAAATCAAATAATATAAAAAGAATACAATCAAAACACTCTCACTTTTCCCCACGCCCTGCCCCAAGGTCCCATCTACTCCCACCCCAAAAGTAAACTCTCATTAGTTTCTTGGATATCCTTCTAGAGTTTATACAAATATATTTGTATACCCCATTTTTCACTAAAATTAGTATACAATACACACTGATCAGTTTATTAATTTTTTCAATATTAGCCATTCTAAAAGATATGTAGTGATACTGCATTGTGGTTTTAATTTGTATATTCCTTATGATTAATGATGCTGAGCATCTTTTCATGTACTTTTTGCCATTTGTATCAGTCTCCTATGGCTGCTATAACATGTTACCATAAACTTGGTGGCTTAAAATAACAATGTTAACTTTTCATAGTTCTAGAGACAAGTAGTCCAAAATCAGTATCACTGAGACAAAATTAATGTTCCTCAGGATTTTGCTCCCTTGGAAGTCTCTAGGGAAGAATCCTTTCCTTGCCTCTTGTAGCTTCTAGAGCTATATTCCTTGCATTCCTTGGCTCTAGGCCCCTTCCTCCAACTTCAATGCTGTGGGTAGCATCTTCTCTCTCTGTTTCTGCTTCTACATGCTTCCATCACATATGAACAAAGAAGAAGTCCATGACATTTTTATGGCCTGGCCTTGGAAGTCACAGAACATCACTTCCACAATACTCTATTGATTATGGCAGTCAAAAAGACACTCCCCAAAGAAGACTACAAATGGCCAAGAGGCACATGAAAAGGTGCTCAACATCACTAATCATCAGGGAAATGCAAATCAAAGCCACAGTGAGATATCACCTCCACTGTTAGAAGGGCTATTATTAAAAAGGACAAGACGTAACAAGTGTTGATGAGCATGTGGAGAAAAGAGAACCCTTATGAACTGCTGGTGGGGATGCAAATTGGTACAGCCACTATGGCAAAGAGTTTTATGAAAGCTCCTCAAAAAATTACAAATAGAACTACCATATAATCCAGGAACTCCATTTTGGGCATATGTCCAAAGGAAATAAAATGAAGTTCTTGAAGAGATATCTGAACTCCAATGTTCATTGCAGCATTATTCATAATAGCTAAGATATGGAAACAACCTAAGTGTTCATCAGCAGATGAATGGATAATGAAGATGTGGTGAAAATATACAATGATATTATTCAGCCATGACAAAGAAGGAAATCCTGCTATTTTTGACATCATGGATGGACCTTGAGGGCATTATGCTAAATGAAATAAGTCAGACAGAGAAAGACAAAATACTATATGTTCTCATTTATGTGACATCTTAAAGCTAAACTCACAGAAACAGAGAGTAGAATAGTAGTTGCCAGAGGCTGAGGGGTAGGGGAAATGGGGAAATATCTGAGAGTACAATCTTCCAGTTATAATATGAATAAATTATGGGGATATAATGTACGGCATGGTGACTATAGTTAATATTGTATTACATACTTGAAGGTTGCTAAGAGTAGAACTTAAATGTCCCACCACAAAATAAAAAGGGATAATTATGTGAGGTGATGGAGATGTTAACTAACCCAACTGTGGTAATCATTTTGCAATACTTATACGTTATATGTTAATGATATCTTAACAAAGCTGGAAAAAAATGAAAATTTTACATATACACTAGAACCTAGCAATTCACTCTATATATACCCCAGAGAAATGCATACTGATGTACCTAAAATTACATACCAGAGAATGTTCATTGCTGCATTACTTGTAATAGCCAAAAGCTAGAAACAACTCCAAATTTTTCAACAGTAGGAAAGGTACTTGTATGTATCATGATACATGCATGCAGTTGAACAGGGGTGAAAAATGAATCAACAACAACAATATACCTCAACAGGGATGAATCTCACAAACATACATACCGTGCAACTGCATTTATATAAAGTCCAAAAACAGGCACATCTAATGATGATATTAGAGTAAACGCTTATTATTTCCCACGTGTGAGTTTCTGTGGCTATAAAACTGAATAAACTATGGTATTAGAAATTAGGACGGGGTTTACCTTTGGGAGAAAAGGGGGTAGTGACTGCAGGGACCTCTGGGAAGGCTCCTGGGTTGCTGACGACGTTCTATTTCTTGATCTGAATTGTGGCTTTACTTTGGGGTAATTTATTGCGCCACTGTCTCCTCTTCTTCATGCAGATCAACAAGCAAACATTCATGTGTGTAAGGCTGTATCAGGCACCATGTCCTCCTCCTCTTCACCCCGTTGTTAGCATCACCCCATGGGGGAAGCCCATCATTACTAACTGGCTCGAGGGATAGCGCAGTCTGTGAGGTCAGCCAGGCTCAGCAAGTCCCTTCTGAGAGTGGGAGGTCAGGCCCAGTCAGGCTTAGGACAGGAGCTCAATCCCTTTGCCCGGCAGAGTCCCCTTTAGTACATCCCAGTTCAGGACAGCTTTTCTGTGCCACAGGTAAATTTCCAAAGATAACTACACTGCTGATGGCCAGGAGGCCCCTGCCCCAAAGCTCAAGTGGCTCTCCTTGATCCAGGTGTCTGGCTCTGCCACCTGGAAGCGATGGTAGGGAGCCAGAGGAAGAGCCTGCTGCGGCCCCAGGATGCCTGAGCGAGCGAGAGGAGAGGTCAAGTCTGAACACTGCACTCTGGTTACACACTAACTACACGACTACTTATTTTCTCAGCTATAAAGCTGTAAGAACGGCAACACACCTGCCGAGTTATCTGAGGAGGACTTGTTTGCATGATTATATGGTTGATGGCATCAGTGTGTGGAACAGTCTTGCCTGTATCCTGATGGAAGTTTCAGTCATGAAGCTAAAGAAATAAAAATGTTTTGACTGGGGGGTGGGGTGGGCGGAAGAACCTTCAAGATTCAAGGGGAGGGGGGACAAAAAGTCTACCTCTTGATAGGAGAATGGGAAGTTTCTAGAAAGTTATGTGGCTTGAGGAAATGCTAAGTGAAATATGCCAGTCACAGAAAGACAAATACTACATGATTTAGGTACTTAAATGAAGTACCTAAAATAGTTAAATTCATGGAATTAAAAGAGTGGCACGGTGGTTGCCAGGGCCTGGGGGGTGGGGGCAGAGGAAAGGAGGTATCACTAATCAACGGGCAGAAAATTTTAGGCAAGGAAGATGAATAAGCTGTAGAGATCTGCCATCAACCTTGCACCCGTGGTCAACAATACTACACTGTACACTCTAAAATTTGAGGGTAGAACTCATTAAGTGTTCTTCCCATAATAAAATGCATTTTAAAAAAGAAAGTTATGTGAAATAGGAAGAGATATTGTCTTGATCATCTTTAGAAAACATAATTGCTGCAGTGACCTTAGCGTATTATTTCGGGATGCGAAGATCACCGCAAGAACTAAATACAGAATCGGTTTAATGAATTAAAAATGGTTGACCCTGGGGCCAAAAGCGTGGGACTGTGGCTTTTTATCTCAAGCCTTCTGCAGTATTTTTTTTAATCAATTGCATGTACTAGTTTGATCAGTCCTCTTAAGATTGTACTCAGAAAAACATAAATGTAGCTAAGATCCCAGCCGTTCTACGACATTCAAAAGCTGACACTTCAGGTCTCACATCAGCCAGTACTTAGAACCCAGCTTCTACACTGGTTTTCCTAAAGAAAAAGAATCACTCCAAATTTGGTGATTTTTAAAAAATTCTTTATGGTGATTTCTGGGACCATGGAAGAGGATCACAGCACAGACCATCAATTGTTACATTTGTTTCCCTAATTATAATTCAAGTGATTTATCAAAGTAATTTGATTTTGAAAAATCAGAAACGCCAGAAGGCTTATGGTGAGAAGCAACTGGCCCACCCCATGAACCAACCCCTGTCCCCGCTCTCCACCCCCAGCCCATCCTCCAGGGCCAACCGCTTCTCATTCTTTTCAATTAATTCTTCATTCAGTTCTTCTGACAGTTTTTACCTGAAAAATCTTCCATTTGAAATTTCGCCCCTCCTTTCAAGCCTCCTCTCTCTTCTCAACCTTACCCTCCAGCCACACTGCACAGACCCCCGTTCCTCTTCCCTAAGAGGAACCTGAACAGAGACTCAGCTGGTCCTCTGAGCTCGGTGGGCTCAGCTGCAGGTCCTGAGCAAGCGTGTCGAAGCGCCTCCTCTGCAAAACCTTGCATCTCCCCACAAGGAATTTTATACCTGCCGCTCATAAGAGAAAGTTTCTCCAGAACTTACGTAAATAAGTAAAATAGAGAGTAATGTAATCATTAATGGAAGTATGTTCAGATGCTCCAAAAAAAAAAACACCAGGAAGGCATGGTTCACTCTAAGGAAATCAGAAAAACAGAAGGAAAAAATAAATTTGGTAAGCAGGGCAGGCTTTTCAGATGGATGGAAAGGCCTGGGAAATGGTAACATCACACAACGTCTTAGAGGAAACCTGTATTTTTGGAGTATAAAGCTCAAGAAGAGAAAATAAATGTGAGAAATGAGCCTTAAAAAGTAAGAGTCAGATGGTCTTTACGTGTGAGGCTAAGGAGCTGGACTTGAGCCCATGGTCCAGGAGGTGACAATTTAAACGCCTGTAAATGCTAAACGGATTGTGCAAATGAACAAAATGAGATCATGTAAATGAGAAAAAAAGAAAGTGTGGGAAACTGGGGAGACTGTGCCCTTGCAAATGGAGCAGTTCAATTATTTTTATACAACACGTAAGGCTTTGTCAGGCCTTCCACTTTAACAACAGCAGAGTATCCAGAGTTTTCTGTCAAATTCTCCAATTTTTAAATGTTGGCAACTATTACATGTTTTTTCAGGCTCATAGTATGTGGTCAAAAAAAATTATTATATATGCTTGAAAGCTGGTTTCAGCCAACAGACCACACGTTTTTACCTCTTCTAGAAGCAGTAAAGAACCACCATTATGAAATTTAAGACAGGGAGGAGCCACTGTCAGATCTGCAGTTTTAAAGCTCGCTCTGGTGGAAGAATATAGGATGGACTGATTAGGGGAAGGAGAAATTGAAATCAAACGTGGAGAGATAAATCTGAAGGCTTCTGCAATCAATCATTGGTAATAGATGTGCTGAGAGTCGAAACCAAGGCACAACACTTATCGATTATTAATTTTTCAGCTCAAGTAGGTGAAACGGTCCTGAGCATTGCCACCAGAATTTGACCCCAAATGATCCCTGAGAACTTTCTCCTCTCTGTAAATCTTGGGTGTGACATACACTTTCAAAGACAGAATGGATTTATCTCTGTTACTTTCCATAACTTCCATTTATTTTTCTTATAAATGTACTTGCCAATAGTAGTAAAAGGAAAGAGTGTACATCTGGCTTTGGAAAGGCAGCTCGTCGAAACTCTACCCTTTGCTTCTGTATTATATCAATCGTAGAAGCAAACAAAGATATTTTCTGCAAATGGTTCCCATGTGCCCATATCTCTGAATGTAAAATAAACAGTGCAGGCCATGAAAACAGAGTGTTTTAAACAAAGCATTCCAGCTGGGAAAATGGTCTAAACATGAACCTTATTTTTTACAGTCACTTAAAGATGTCCTTTATCTATTAAATTAACTTTTAAAAAGGAGGAAATGGGGAGAGAGAAAGGCGGGGTGCGGTGGCAGGGGGACAGAGAGAGAGAGCTTATCCATCTGTTTTTCTCTAACACCTAATACTTCCATTTCTATGTGCTTAGATAGATATATTTTTCTATCACAAAATTATTGCATCTAGGCAACAGATCAAGAGAAAATATTAGCCACTTTCAGTATATTTTTAAGATTTTTCTGAACCAAATCTGTGCAAGACTGATCAAATCCCATCTTTGTCTCATGTTCTAACCAATTAAGTCAGGGAGAAACAATGACTTAATTGGTTCGAATTAATTCCCTAGCTCCACAGACAGAACCTGGCAGGTGCTGGCCGTGGTTAGTCCCATCCCAGTCCCCGAGTTCACAGGGTATGTACGCCCAGGCATCTGGTCCATCCCACTGGTCCCCAGAACACAAAGGGAAGGAGATACAACATCAATATGGCATTTTATGCCAGGCGGGCTTTGAACAGCGTCCAGCCTTCAGTGACAGTCTCAGCCATTTGCAAACCAACCAGCACATGAAGAAGAGCTCACATGCAGAAAGGGGGAACTCTGGCCTGCTTTCCCACTAAGCCCTGGACTCCGTTCCCACTTTTTACTTTTCATAAAGATATGTATGGCTAGGACCCTGGCACCAGAGACCTGTCTCTCATTTCTGTAAAATTCCTTTTCTCCACAGAGATAAAAGTCAACATTCCCACCCACCATGTGCATTTGGGGCAAGCTTGTTCCTGCTTCTGTCTGTGGAGGCTCAGCTTACAGAGGGTGCAATTCCCATCTCTGAGATCAGAGGAAAGAAAAAGTGAAATTCCTGTGAATCCTTCTGGAGTTGTGATAATGGGAGATGTGTTCCAGACATCCTGAGTTGAAAACTGGAATACACTTTCTTAGAGAAACAGTCATCAGCTTCTCCGGCAAGTTCACAAAATCATTCTTAACCCAAAACGTTCTCAGAACATTCCAGAAATTTCTATGTAACCCACCTGCTCTGTTCCCATTTTTCCCCAGCTTGTTATTCTTTTTCAACTAAGTAGTGTGGATACAGCCCTGCTTTGCCAAATTCTCCAACGTTCTCCACTCCAATTAATAAAGTTCCATTTGTGCAGTCCCCCAGATGTTAAAAACCTATGGAGGCGCCGCTGATGAGTTCTGCAGTTCCGGTGCTGCCTGCTGGCCGCCTCAGGCCATTGACAGAGTGTGGGTGTGTTCCACAGCTCTCTCCTTCTGTCCTTCAGCTTTTATGGAAAATGCAGGAAGTTTGAGGCCTCTTATTTTAAATGGTGGCCTGCCAGAGACAGGCCCATTTATATATGTAAGTGTTACATATGATATCAATTGAGTAATGGGAAAAGAATGGATTATTAGATGGGGCTGAGAAAACTGCTCATTGTATGGGGAAAAACAAATCATTCTTCTGGATCTAAGATTCCTCCCTACCATGTCGTTGGAGAAAAGAGGTAAAAACAGGGAGAGAAGTGCACCGGACCCATGAAATATACAGACTGGACTTCAACAGAGCTTATCAAAGTCAACCTACACACAGCATGTGATGCACCCTTGAAGGGTGATGAGCTACAAGCATCAGCTGGGCCCCCATTGGCTGCCTCAAGACAGCCACCGGTGAAACTCATCAGGCTCCTAACCCTGACCCAACTCTTCTTCACCTGGATGAAGTGAGGATCTCTCACTCCCCAACTCTGATCTCCTATAAGCAATGCCCCATCTCCCCTAGCCCAGGTGCCCTCCTCTGGTCTCAAGGGTACAGATGAGGCCAATCTCATTCTTCAAGTTTCTAGCTAATTGTGTAAGCTGTAGTCTAAACTCTGAGTCTAGATTCCTTCAGGTCCTCTCTTGTGACTCTCAAAACCTTGTTTATTGGAAGAAAAAAAGAAAAATCCTGAAATTCTGTTTTCTTGCTTTCTTCTTTAAGGCAATAATGATGCCTTGGAGTAACAAGGAAGTGGAGAACCAAGGGCATAAAGATGATTGTTTCTAGAAGTTCCGAGGCTGTATATGGGTAATCCAGCACCATTCTTACGGGACCACAGAGAAAAGCGCCCATGACCCTCTCCTGAAAAAAAAGCTACGGAAAGTCTCTGATTGGTCCAACTAATTTCTCCCATCCCTGATCAAGCATTCTGGTGCTTGGAAAATAAGGCACTGTGAGAGGCTCATCCTGTGGCAGAGAAAGTCAGCCTCACCAAAAACCACATATTTGAGCTAAAGAAGCATCATTAATTCTCCAGAAGAAGGTGGAAGCACTTTTCAAAGCAGGTATAAGATTATTTACTACACAAGAATCTATTCTAGAAGTCATCCCAGAAATAGTTTCTCAAAGTGTTTAACAAATGATTAAAGAATACACCTTTTACAACTGAAGAGAACATCAACTTATTCAGATATATATATTTGGATATACATCCTGTGCTATAAGTGAGGTCAAGTCCTGAAAACGTTTCTCAAAAGTGATTTCAGCTCGCAGGGTACCCGGCGGCCCCGCGTACCCGTTGTCTCGCTTCAACGGTGTTTGTACAGAACAGAGCCCAGGACGCCCCTTCTTCCAGCCTCTGACCACCCTCTTTCCCAGCTGCAACCTCCTGGACCATCTTCCCCACCCTCCTTTGCCTCCAGGACCAGCCAACACCGCTTTTTGTGCTTAGCTCCTTACTGCCAACCAACCGCGAGCTCCCCGATTCGCCAGAAAAAGTCCACCTAAGTGGAAGCCGCAGTCAACTTCCCGCTCAACCTATCTGCAGGCCTCCTACACTTACCTCTCTCCGGGCTTCCACTTTCACCGCGAAGATGTGGCTCTAGAGGGCCTGGGCCACGGCTTCTGCGAGTGGCAAAGGAGAAGCACCAGGGTGCCGGGTGTCTCTTGAAGATGCAAAAGCAGTGCAGACACACCCTCTTCCAGGACAAGCAGACGCTGTCCCATCACGAGTGGGGTGAAACCCTGGACGACACGGAAGCCGCCAAGGCCCTGGAGAAGAGCCTGAACCGAGCAGCTTGGGATCTGCGTGCCCTGCGCTCTGCTCGCGCAGACTCAGTCTGACTTCCTGGAAGCCGCTTCCTTAAAGAGCCGAGCAGGTGAAACTCATCCCGAAGTCAGCACCCACCTGACAGCCCTCCACAGGCTGGCGGCCCCCAGGCTGGGCTGGGCAAGTGCCGTTCACCCTCAAACATGACCAGGAACCTGAAGAGCCTAGCAGCCTTTTGGGGAGGCCTCTCTGGAATCCCCCCCGGGTGTCAGGGCTTCTGCCTGAGCCTCTCCCTGCAGCCACTGGGCAGCTTTTTAACCATCTTGGAGTCCTTGCCCAAGCCATGGACCAGATGGAAACAATAAAGCTTGTAGCAGAGGAAAACAAAATATTCTAGGCTTGCAAACTACTTGCATCAAGAAGTTTCTTTCTACACACTGTATAATCCAAAATCCAGTAATTCCAGCAAGTTTAGTAACTCAAAGACCATGTTTAGACCGTTTGTTGCCCTCACTCAGAGAATGCACCAGACTCAA
Organism: Eubalaena glacialis; assembly: GCF_028564815.1. Taxonomy (NCBI): domain Eukaryota; kingdom Metazoa; phylum Chordata; class Mammalia; order Artiodactyla; family Balaenidae; genus Eubalaena; species Eubalaena glacialis. The sequence continues at coordinate 100,847,649 of NC_083726.1, forward strand.
AGGAGAGGATCAATCACCCCCCACCCCAGGTCTTAAAATCCCTCTAAATATAGGACAGCTTCACAGATAACCAGTAAGACCTTGGTTACTCTGGAATTGGAAGGAGGATGATTCTTGGAACTGAGCTTATGTAGCAGAAATCCCATCCATGCCCCCATCCACAGAATACAGAAGAAGATGGCATTCTAGAATTCTGCAGTGTTATACTGAAATGCCTGAAGTAAAAAAAAAAAAAAAAAAAAAGACTCCACACTCGCAATACAGGGGGCCAGGGTTTGATTCCTGGTCAGGGAACTAGATCCCACATGCATGCCGCAACTAAGAGTTTGCATGCCATAACTAAGGACCCTGCAACCCACAACTAAGGAGCACACATGCCACAACTAAAGGAGCCCACTGGCCGCAAATAAGGAGCCCACCTGCCACAACTAAGGAGCCCACCTGCCGCAACTAAGACCCAGCACAACCAACCAAATAAATAAATAAATAAATAAATAAATAAATAAATAGATGAAGTTAGTCTCCCCTCTCCTTGAATCTGAGCCAATCCTGTGCTTATTTTCACCTGTAGAATCTGGCAAAGGTGATGTTTGGGGACTTCCAAGCCCAAACCTTAAACGAACTGACTACTCATACTTTCTTCACTTGAAACACAGGAACCATGCTGTAAGAAGAATTAGGACAATTGAGGATAATCAAGGTCAGTGAAACCAGCTGAGCTCTGGGCCAACAGTTAGCCCAATAGAGAAGACATCTTAGATATTCTAGCCCAATTGAGCCTTTAGATGCCCTCAGCTCCAACCAACGTCACATGGAGCAAAAGAGTCACCCTAGATAATTCTAGTCAGGCCAAAGACTCATGAGTGATTAAATGTTTGTTTTTTTAAGCCACTAAGTTTTGAGGTGGTTTGTTATACAGGAATAAATAACTGACAAAAAATATGAGCATAGTACTTGATGATAATGTAGAAAAGGAAGTCAAGTCATATGACTGTAACGATCATCTATTTTAGATCAATGTGTTCACTCCAGGAGAAAAAATGTAGGCCACACAGTGAGTCCATAAGGAGACAAAATTCTAGAATCCATCTCTCCTACTTTACCAAGCTCTAGAGTCCTTAAAGCAAAAAATCATTGAACAGACCTGTGTTCTCTAAACCACAGAGATACATTTCAGAGTTACTCTTGAACATGATGTAAAATCCTGTTTTATTCTTTTGAATAAAAGCAGGAGCAGCAATTTCTTAGAGGTCAACCTAGAGTTTCTGAGAAGATATTTCTATGACTATGTGGCATGTGTGAAGCAACATTTGATTAGTTTATTCAGACAAATGATTTAGAGAATGTCTCTCTTCACATAAAACTTCAGAAGAGAAAAGGCTGATAAAGAAGAAAATATGTTCATCTAAAAAAATTTCTATAAAGAACAGAAAAAATCTGGCTGTTGTTCAGAGTCATTTTTCAGGTGGCAAGGAGATCTGCAGACCATATGTTGCTATTCAAGGTTAGGAAAACGCTCATGGAAAGTGAAGTCTTAGCTATCCTGTGGATGGCAATCCAAACTAAAGCTACCTTAGTCTCTAGGAAATCATTCTTACCCTTTGAAGGACCATGAAAACTCTTTTTCTCAAACTTTTTTTTTCTTTTATTTATTTATTTATTTATTTATGGCTGTGTTGGGTCTTCGTTTCTGTGCGAGGGCTTTCTCCAGTTGTGGCAAGTGGGGGCCACTCTTCATCGCAGTGCGCGGGCCCCTCACCATCGCGGCCTCTCTTGTTGCGGAGCACAGGCTCCAGACGCGCAGGCTCAGTAGTTGTGGCTCACGGGCCTAGTTGCTCCGCGGCATGTGGGATCCTCCCAGACCAGGGCTCGAACCCGCGTCCCCTGCATTGGCAGGCAGACTCTCAACCGCTGCGCCACCAGGGAAGCCCTTCTCAAACTGTTTGATGATTAACTCTCAAGCAGGTTTACAAACATGACTCCACCTGCTTATCTTTGATTTCTCTGACAACTATCCTATTTTTTGGAAGCATCAACCATCGGATTTGTAGTCTTTTCCACTGAATTGTTGTCTTCTTAAATGAATACACATGAAAAAGCTTTGGAGGAAAAACACTTGGCAACAAAAGTTTGGTTTTATTTTACATGTTGAACAAATGAGACCTAAAAGGAGAAATGTGACATTTTCACTGTCATACCGTTGCAAGTACTTAAACAAACTTGACAAAATTCAATGTTCAGTTCAAATGACACCATGTGACATATTACTGATATATAAGTATCCAACTGACTTGCTCAGTGTTGCCAGCCAAAGTATCAAAATTTAGGGGAAAAATATAAATATTTAAAAGGATGATATATTTATTTTTAGTAATTATATTACACTTGTTTTCACCAGAGTAAAAGGATTATAGGCTTCGAACAAATTGCATGTTTTGCCTTGGCCCCTTGCCTTGGGAAAGAAGTAATTGTTGTGAATTGATAACTAAGCCAAAATTAAGTCTCAATTCACCAATTTAAATGGTCTTGAAAGACCTCCTCTTTCTTTCTTCACAGGCCTTCCTCCATGAATTGTGTTTTAGAATTTTAATTTTTCTTGGATTCTGGGTTTAGAATCTCTTTTCACATAAGATCTTATATAACCCTCTCTGTCCTTTTTCTTCTCATAAAAATTCAATAAACTTGTAACAAGGACATTGTGCCTTTACAAGGTGTCACAACATTTTATCACCATGAAAGGAGGCATGGTTTCCCAACTATAATCATGGGAAGTTTAATTATGATTTCTCTCAGCAAAACACATGAACACTGACTATCTAATAAACAAGATACTTGGGAACAGAACACTAAATCTTCCAAATAAGCATTCTTATGAATTAAAAGATTAATCTGATATTTGGATGAACTTTTCTCTGAAATGTGTATGGATTAAACAAAAGGGAAAATAATTAAATAAAAGCATTTTAGGTTTTGTTAACTACTTAGATAGCTCTTTAAGACACTATCGTATCTATTGTAATATCTATTGGTTCTTCTCAAGAAGAAAATATCTCCTTCAGTTTATCTTTTTAAAAACATGCATTGGGCTTCCCTGGTGGCGCAGTAGTTGAGAATCTACCTGCCAATGCAGGGGACACGGGTTCGAGCCCTGGTCTGGGAAGATCCCACATGCCACGGAGCAACTGGGCCCGTGAGCCACAATTACTGAGCCTGCGCGTCTGGAGCCTGTGCTCCACAACAAGAGAGGCCGCAACAGTGAGAGGCCCGCGCACCGCGATGAAGAGTGGCCCCCGCTTGCCACAACTAGAGAAAGCCCTCGCACAGAAACGAAGACCCAACACAGCCATAAATAAATAAAAACTAAATTAATTAAAAAAAAACATGCATTAATATCAAAGTAACAGATCTTTTCAATGATAGTTTTATTAAAATTTTTCAAAGAATGTATACTGATAACCAACTTACATAATCCCTACTGTTTACATTTTTATGACCTTTTCAAAATGTAAATATTTTTACATAAACAATCTTTGTTGATAAATTATCTTTTAATTTTTTATTTGAAAATTATATATATATACATAATCATTAATCTTTCCTCACTTCTATCTTTATATACTCTGTTTGGATCTCCTTTATTTGACCCTTCACAATTACAGAAATATCTCATGAGTTTTCCAGTCCAAACTAGCTTTTCTTTGGTGCCTGCTTAAGAAAAGGGCTAGATAGATGCTACCTAAAATCTCCCTAGGCCCCACTAGTCATTGCCTTTTCCCTCTGAATGTTACACCTATCAGGTCAAGTTCATCTCACCTAACACAGGTGTGACATAACTAGAAATATACGTTTGATCTCTACTTCTGGTTCCTGACACAGAACTCCTAAATTCCTTGGAATTTCCCAAGTCATAGGACTGTCTTTTGTTCTAATGAGGTGACTCTTGGTGGGCTCCTGGATAGCTTCAGAATGGCAACTGATCACCAGTAAGACCAGGCCATGATTAGATTAGCTTGGGATTTTTTTTTTTTTTTCCTAGCCCTATCCCCCATTCTCCAGGGAGTGGAGAGGGGCTGGAGATGGAATTAATAATTGTTCATGCCTACGTGACGAAGCCTCCATAAAAATCCCAAAACTATGGGGTTCGGAGAGCTTCTGGGTTGGTGAACACATCCACATCCTGGGAAGATGGTACACCCCACCTCCAAGGGAAAAGAAGCTCCTGTACTCCAGACCCTTCCAGACTTTGCCCTCTGTACCCCTTCATCTGGCTGTTCATCTGCATCCTTTATTATATCCTTCATAATAAATCCGTAAATGTAAGTAATGTTTTTCTGACTTATGTGAGCCATCCAGCAAATTATTGAACTGGAGAAGGGGGTTGTGGGAAAGCCTGATTTATACCCAGTTGATCAGAAGTACAGGTGACATCCTGGGACTTACCGAAGTGGGAGGCAGTCTTGAGGGATTGAGCCCTCAACCTGTGGGGTCTCTGCTAATGCTGAGTCGGTAGTGTCAGAGTTGGACTGTAGCACCCAAATGGTGTTGAGAGAGTTGGAGAATTGTTTGGTTTGGGAAAAAAAACCTCCACACAATTGGCATCAGAAGTGGTCCATGGGGTAGGGAAAAAAGTTTTTTCCTTTTAACAGGGTTTCTGCTTCCCTTATTCTAAGGATTCTATAATTCTCTTCTCCTTTCTTCCTTCTGAACACCAACTGGCACTTTCTCTACAAAGAAAATCTCCTTGATATGGCCAGTGGTTAAGGGGATGACTAGTGATTCTGTCCTGCCGTGTTAATCCTTGAGAAATCAAAGTATAATTGTCGTCATCGCTCAGCAAATGGAAAACTAGAGAGTTTCTTTGAAGGAACTTTAGACATCTTCTAGCCAAACCAGTTTCAAGTGAATTTCAAAGAAGAAGAAATGGTTGATTTTAAGGTGTTAATTTTTTGTTTCATTGTGTTTGCTTAATTTATGTGGCATGATATTTCAAAGTATTAATGATGTGCTCTTTCCCACATGCCCAGTAAAATGACTGATCTTCCTACAAGTTGTCAACGTATCTTTGACTATAAAACAGGGAGAAAAAAAGATGTCGCATTCTTAACCTCTAAATCAAAGGAAATTGCCTCCCCGACTCCTGCTCTGATAAGACGACAAAATATTACAAAAAGTAGATACAAACAGGGAGGACAGATTTTCCTTTTGCTCCCTTATTCCTCGCCCCAAATAGATCCCGGTAGGAGAAGGAAAAAGGAGAGCTTCAGGGAATGAAACAGCATGATGGTGGCATAGTGGCCAGTCACCAGGAGAGAGAAGGCAATATGGAAAACCTTTCATTGGGAAATCCCAAAGTAAAGAGACACGTGTTCAGCTCCAACTTTGGGATATTTTGAAAGCCCCAGCCATACAGAATCGCTCTGCATTGTAAGGGGACAAGACTGTGGAGAAAGCAACAAGGTGTATCTATACCAAAGAGGAGCTAGAAGCATCCCCCTGGGTTTCCCTGCAGCTGCTAAGGGGATGGTGAAGATCCAGAAGTTTCCGTGGGCCCCACATGGGTAGGCATGGTGTCCACCTGCCAGGAGACCATCTTCAGGGCAAAGGTATGTACATTACTTGAACCTCCTGACATAAGTAAAAGAGGACTCCGCAGCTCAATTTCAGAGCCATAATTTTTGTCAGCTTGTTTGGTATGAATTAAATAAATAGAGACAGCCTTGCCATTTACCCCACAGGGGAAACAAGCCAAGGGAAGACCAACAAGTGAAGTGTCCCCTCCTCAGCTATCTGAGGCAGCCCTTGGGGGTTAGAATTGGGAGCTGGGCAAGGGAAAAGGAGAAAAACCCTGAGACGGGGTCATGCCTACACTGGAATTATTTATGAAGCTGACATGGAAATGACGAGATTGGACTGAGGGAAAGACAAGGATGAAAAGGACTAGACCAAGCTGAACTCCACTAGGGGGCTGAGAGCTCAGGCTGGTCAGACATCAGCCATTAGATTTTAACTACTTTTAAAATGTCATTAAAAACACCAATTTTGAACACATCGGAGATCACCGTTCTGTTACCTCCCATTCAGTCTTCTTCATTTTTATACAGACCTTAAATTATAGCTTTTTCAGCCATCTCTAGCATATATATAATACACTGAACCGAGTAAGTAGTAACTCTGCACCGGTCCTTTTTTTTTTTTTTTTTTCCAAGTCAGACTTGCATGTGGCCTCTCCCGTAAAATTATACTGGTGAGTCGACTTCCCCTAACATGCATTAATCAGATTCATCTAATGCCAGACAAGGCTCACATGCTTCTGCTCAGTGCTTGCTCCTGTCAGAAAGCCACAGAAAGCTGCACGGCAAAAAAGTAACACATGTCATGATAATTATTTAGGCTTAAGTGTTATGGTAAGTTTTGGATACTTTTTGTCTAAATTAAAATATTTTTTCTCATGAGACTAATTACCTTTAAAAGTAGAAAGGAATCGTTGGTTAAGGAATTAAATTTAACGAGAAAATAAGATGATGAGTAAAATAAGCTTGTCTCAAGACAAAAAGTGCCTATTTGGCCCAAAGTGATAGTCAAGCAATGGTCAACCACACCACTGTAACAACGGTATATGAAATGAAAGCAAATGCCTATGAGTTTCACAGGAAATCTTCTGAAGTCAAGGAAGTACAATGAGGAATATCTGTCACCCAGAGTCGTTTCAGTGTATCTAAAACTGCTCAACTTCCTGTATTTCATGCAGTGAAATCATACCATCTTTAATCCTGCTAAATTAGAGGGTTTGGAAACAAAACACAAAAGTTCCAAAAGCAAGGAACTCAGATGTTCCTGCTCAGTGTCATCAGCACAAATTTTATGTGAACTAAATTTAAATCTGTCAATGAAAACTCCTTAACAGGAGCATCCAAAGCTACAAGTGAGGAAAAGACAAATTCTTGTTAAAGCCTGGGCTACGTTAAATAAGCAGACATGTACAGAAACATAATTACCCTCATTTTCTGCTGGCATTTCAGGTGAGACAAATACAAGTCACTTAGCAACCCTGGCTCAAAGAAACTTAGTGCCAGGTGTGCCCTTGGGTATTGAGACAAGCAAAAGGCTCCCACAGATTTGCAAATATCCTTGAGGACCCATATCACGCTGGGTAGCACCACTGTTCTTACCCCCAAAATACACATCAAAACACATCTGGTGGGAGCTTCCCTGGTGGCGCAGTGGTTGAGAATCCGCCTGCCAATGCAGGGGACATGGGTTCGAGCCCTGGTCTGGGAAGATCCCACATGCCACGGAGCAACTGGGCCCGTGAGCCACAACTACTGAGCCTGCGCGTCTGGAGCCTGTGCTCCGCAACAAGAGAGGCTGCGACAGTGAGAGGCCTGTGCACTGCGATGAAGAGTGGCCCCTGCTCGCCGTAACTAGAGAAAGCCCTCGCACAGAAACGAAGACCCAACACAGCCAAAAATAAATTAATTAATTAATTAAAAAAAAAAAAACACACACATCTGGTGAATTCCCTTAAAGCTTAGCTTTTATGATTCAATTGAATGAAAATATGGATTTGCCGATCTCTGTGTTTTGCTTGTTTTTTATACAGTCATCCAAACGAACTCAAGGAAGATGTATTAGATAAAACACAACTGGAGAAAAAAAAATTGTTTTCAGATTAGATTATAATATACCATTGAACAACTTGTCAAAAATGTAGCATGTCTATTCTGAGGCTATGGAAAGAGTTGCTCAGATAAAAGAAGTTGTTGAAACATGCTGGTGGTCACTGCACTTGCGCTAAATGGTTGTCTGTGCAGCATTTTGCAAGAAGTTGGATAAAGCCATAAAACTGTCAAATTTAAGGCACAGTCTTTAAACTGGGGACATTTCAGAGTTATTTTCGTGATAAGGGTGGTAAGTTCCAGAATGTATGTTTTTACATTGAAGCTTTTAGTAGTTTCAAGACAAGGTTCTGGAGCAGATATTTCAAATAAAAATATAAATAACTTTTGTGTTAGGAAAAAACCTCCATTAATTAAACATCTCTCGAATGTAACTTAGTTGGACCAGCTGGAGTATCTAGATACTGTTTTCAACCAGCTGAATGGGCTCCTTGGGGGAGTTCACAGTCCCCACGTTATGGCTTACAATTGCAGAGAAAGTTTCAGCAACAAAACTGAAACCAAGTTGAGACTTGAAATACAAAATAACACTACTTCCTACTGTTTTGAAATTTTGAGGGAATGTCAGACAGGACAGGCCACTAGCAAGATGTTTTCAAATGGTGCCATTAAACCCAGGGTATGATGACATTTGAAAACACAGTGTCAGCCAAATATAATGATGACCTAAGCTTCCTCCAGAGTCCAGTTATCAACTCCTTTTAAAAAGTGAACCCTCTCCAGTAAGGAAGGTGAGTATTGTTCAGGAAATTGTCAGTAATTTAATGTTGATGCATAAATTTCCCAGTGTAGCTCTTTCAGACCTCGGGATCAGTTTAAATGAAGGGATTAAGATTGAGATTGCAAAATGACATGTTTACATTTAAAAAAAAAAAAAAAAGGACCACCATTTACATTTACTTATTAGTGTGGACCACGATTTTTCTCCATATGGTGCTACCAAACAAAATACAGAAGTGAATTGGTTACTGGTGTTAATATAACCCTGCAATTGTCATCTGTCACTCTTATTATTGTTGAATTGCATCCCTTCACACAATGTTGAAATCCTAATCCACAGTCCCTGTGAATGTGACCTTATTTGAAAATAGGGTCTTTAAAAAAAAGAAAAAGAAAATAGGGTATTTATGTTAAAAAAAAAATAGGGTCTTTGCAGATGTAATCAAGTGAAGCTGAGGTCAGGCTTGATTAGGGTGGGCCCTTAACCCAATGACTGATGTTCCTATAAGAAGAGAAAACAGACACAGAGAAGAGATCGCCATGTGACGACACAGAGACACAAACACAGAGGGAAGACGGCCATGGGAAGATGAGCAGAGATTGGAATTATGTTGCTGGGAGCCGAGGAACGCCTGGGGCTGCCAGAAGTTGGAAGAGGCAGGGGAGGAGCATCCTCCCCAGAGACTTCAGTGGGAGCATGGCCCTACCCACACCTTGATTTTGGACTTCTGACCTCCAGAACCGTGAGAGAATAAATTTCTATTGTCTAAAACCACCGGTTTGTAGTAGTTTGTTACGGCAGTCTTAGAAAATTAATACAACTCCCATTTCAGTTGTTTATGAACGCCCAAATGGCCTCTGTTCTTATGGCTTAACTTTTAATAAAGATTAATTTAGATCTCATAAATTGTCTTTTATCTAAATGATGTACTGGAGTTTATGTAAGATTATGTTTGATAAGAGGACACTGCAGTAAGAAAAAAACAAAATCAAGTTTAAATTCACTGCCTCAGTTTCACCACATCATCTTACTGATCAGTTAACCAAGGTGTAGAGGGAAAGGAAATGACTTGCCCAAGATGACAAAACACATTCGCAGTAGGTATGGTGCTCGGGCTTTTGCATCTCTTGATTTCTAATCCAGAATTTCTCTCCCGCCCCTTTGGAATGAGGCTTCACTCTCCAGGGCAGGAAGCCAAGGATGATTTGGGAAAGCATAGAAATATTTAAATAGCATGCTTCCCACACAATCCTCTCAAGGGATTGCCTTTCATATTTCGACAAGTGTACATTCTTTACCCTAGACCCGTCTGAGATTTGTCATAAATTTAAAAATAATTCTCACGTCTTTGGGTAGAGAGCTAAATTCCTACTTTTATGACAACAAAAGCAAATTAAAATTAAAATTGCATCTATTGAGTCAGGGGGAAAAAGAAGAAAAAAAGAAAGGGGGATTCATGAAGGCTACCACTTCCAATATGAACAAAATACTTTTTTTCACCCTAGGATATTACTGATCAAAAAGAAAGAAAAAAAAAGTAGTAACATCTCCATGTTTTTTATTACGCTTGTGTCGCTGAAAGAAGTAACTTTCAGGGGTTATTTGGGTCTTATTCGGGATGATAGAAGCCCCAATACTGTGTTTTGGATGCTGTTCAGAAGTTTGATCCAGTTTAATTTCTTGGCTGAGTTCTTGCCTTTGTTGAATTCTCTCCAAAGGTTGAGGTCGAAGGGGCCTCACTAACAGCAGGCCGCCGTCTCTCCAAACAGAGGAAAGACTCAAATTGGGAAAAGAATGCAGAGGCAGCGATGCCTATTTGATTTCTACAAATCATCAGTGATATGGAGGGTCAAGAAAGCAGGGCTGAGATGGAAACAGTGTGTTTCCATTTTAAAGAGGAATGTTAACAGCATGGGAAAAACTCGCAAATATGAAGGTGGGTGGAGTTTTACTGAGACTCGGGGATTGAAGGCTGAAAGTCCCTGAACTCCCAGCAGCATCAAGATGGTACTTGATGCAAAACGGTACTGAATGGAGCCCAGTGTGATAAAGGAAAATAAGTTCAGTCCTTGGCTAAAGGGGAAAAGAAAAAACCCAAAAACCTGCAAAGGTGCTTGTTTCCCTCGGTGTTGAATCGCTGAATCGCGGTTATGAACTTGAACGTGACCCTGAGAGGCCCTGGTTGGTTACCCTCACCCCAGAAATACTGACACCTTGTTTTTTCAAACATGCTGTGTCTCCAGGCAGATCTAGACCTTGCCGTAGGTCTAAACATCATCACCGCCACCTGGAAGCTGTACCAATTAGCCAGAGAAGCAGGCTTTGCACACCATTTGGCTGTACAAAAGAGGCCGCCGGGGCTGAGTCTGAGTTTTCAGGCAGGCTTTGCAAACTCCGTATGAAAGGCCGAGGGGGGAGTGCCATGAACAGTTTAAGATTATTTCATCCTTCCTTCAAGCTTTCAGAAAAAGCTTGCCACCAGATTTGTTTAAAGGGATTCCATCTCACGTGAGGGATTTCTTGGCATGAAGAACCTTTTCTTTCATGTTATATTAAGAGCGTGTGTGCCACATTTCTTCAAAAGGCAAGTTTTCCTCTCAAACAGAAAGCAAGCTCACAGAACCTATAATGATCCTAAGCAAAGCTACGGGTGGGTATCCCAAATCCCTTAGCTTTAGAAAAGCTTGAATTATATTTACCTCAAACATCATGGCTTTGCCTGAATTGGTTCATATTTTGTAAGGTGCTTTGTTTTTTTTTTTTTTTTTGGCTATTAAGGAAACAATCTTTGCTTCCTGGTGCTAAAATCATCAATGGTCTTTCTCTCAGCATTGGAAAATAGGAATATGACACTGAAAACTGTTTACTGCCCAGCAAACACTCTGGCCCCATGCTCTGGAGTAGAAAGCAAAGGCATTTCATTGCATCAATTGCCTGCAGCTGGAATCTCTCTTCCCAGGCAAACAAGAAGGTGGAGACACAGAGCAGGACCTCGGGCAGCTTTCTGGTGAGCGAAGCAAGCTGATTTGTGATTGGTACTAAAAACTGTTATCTTGCCCCACTGCACAGAGAAGCATGCAAGGCGGTGTGCCCTTTCTAGTCACCTAGTTAATGATAAAGCCCTGAGACCCGCAGAAGCCAGTGGCCAGATCACAGCCAGGTAGGTGCATCACCCTCTTTTCTGCTTTTCACCTGAAGTCATTGTTGGGCTTTTGAGGTCAAACAAAAGATTTGATGCAAAACACTGAGAAATGCAGCTCTCCAGAGATTTTTCAGATTCCATGCTTTGAAATTAATTTTGCTCCTCCACAAAAAGATTGTGAGGCAAATGGAAATATCATTCCACTTATTGTGGAATTATTTCCAATATTATATCTGGTGTGGACAGAGAAGTGTAACGTTTTTATTTAGCAATTTCTGCTTTCTCCTCTCTGCATCTTTCTTCAGTGTGAAGCTTAGCACTGAACATAAATCACTAGATCATGTTTCGCTTTTTTCATGTACACCAAAAATGAGCTGTAGGACTATTGAGGATTTCAGAGTACAAGAAGATTTTACATGCTCTGTTTTTAGGACAAAAGTGGTATAAAGATAGGGGACTTGTCAGACCTCTCTGTAAAATGGACCTAATACCACCTTTCTTTCAAGGTTGTTGTGAGATTTAGAAATAAGGCATGATGTAAAGTGCCCGGTTCATGCTATTGTTATTATTGCCAAAACTACCAATGCCTAATAAAAATTACATGCTTAAAAGATCATTGTTCTGTGGATGAATGAATGAATGAATGAACATGTACTAATGGTTCTCCTTTGATCCCCTCAACTGCCTGTGATGTAATTACTATGCTAAAGCAGTGCCTCTCTAACCTCAAAGGACCTGCCAGTCAACTGGCAATCTTGTTAAAATGCATATTCTGGGTCAGGAAGCCTCAGGTGGAGTCTGAGATTCTGCATTTCTCACAAGCTCCCAGGCCATGCTGACTAAGTCCTAGATAATTCCCTTATTGAGGACTAGACCAGTTCTTTAGATACTCACATGACACCAAAATATACTATCCAAATAAAAACTGAACATCAGTTGGACACAGCTGGTTTTTCCCACCAGAGCAACTAATACTGGATTCCCAGCAGTACTGTCATCTTTGCTGAAGTGATCAAGGAGTTCAGCACCAATTACCTCATCAACGAACTTATGTGCCATGAGCTAAGAGTCAAATTGCAGCCCATGCTTCCTATCAAGAGCTGCATCATACCTCTCTCCAGCTTTGTCTTATAAGTCAGGAAATGTCCGCTGTTATTCATGGTAACTAGAAACTGAGTTTTGAATGTCTCCATAACAAAAGTCAAGAATACACGTGACAATAACATTTATTTGCAACTCCACTTCAGTTTGTTTTGTGTCCATTAGGTGTCAGACAACGTAAGCACCAAAAGGGGGAATGGGGAGGACAAGAGAAATAAAGCTTTTGGCTCCAGGGAACTTACACTCCAGTGAAGAAGACATACTGACACAAAGATGGACACAAATATGATCAGTATTTGGTGCCACAGGACCCTAACCTAACACAAGGGAGCCTCATCGAGAGAAAGACACCAAAGAAGGCTGCTCTGAGGGAGTGATGCTCAAGCCAAGATCAGAAGGATGGATAGATGATTAAAGCCAGGTATCCGGGAGGAAAGGTATGGAGAATGTTCCAGGCAGAAGGAACAGCATGTTTACAGACACGGAAGCAGAAGAGGGCAGGAAGTGCTGGAAGAACAGAAATAAGTCCAATAGGGCTTCTCTCCACCAGCCAGATGCTCACATACAGAGGACAAAAGGGCAGAGGCAAGAATCCCCAAGTAACCCATATGCCAAGATCTGTCAAGATTTTTACTGAGCTTTTAGTTGTAAGTGCTTATTAGCTTTATACGGCACATAGTAAGTGCTATGAACATAAGTGCTATACAAGTGCAAATAAGTAAATAAATAAGTACCTAAATCCGTAAATGCATTGCTGGTTGGCTTCACTCTGCCAGGTCTCGTAAAACCACCCAGCAAATGAGCATAACAGAGAGCCTCTCTATCCAAAGACAGAGGAAAAAAGGGAAGACAACATATTTGGGAGTATGTGACAATTATAGAGGAAGTGAAAGTAATTAATCATTGAAAAATAATACTTCAAAAGCCAAGTGCTTTGCAAAGTATTGTTCGCAAAGCAGTTTTTCATTTGACTCCCATAGGTTTTAATTATAAAAATGTGAGTAGGTATGAATTTGCTTCATAATAATAAGATTTAAGCTTTCTTTTTTTTTTAATTTTTATAAATCAGACTAATTTGGTTTTGGTCCCTGCCTACCTTCACCTAGTAGAATTAGTGGAAAATTCAGTGTAACATATTTTAGAAGGAAGAGGGTTCTCCCTCCTATTATTTGAGGGAAGATCTTCCCATCTGTTTCCTCAAGACCGCATAAAAATTCTGGGGGCTGATACAGTGCTTGGAAAATGAGGGGAGGAGCTTTAGTCTGTGGTGGGTGTCATGGTTACCACTCTTCCTTCTTCACCTGAAGATGCTGACAAGCACTGGTCACCATCACTTCAGGGCGGCTCTGAGATACAATCCCAGCTGTCCTTTCCTCTTACCTCAGGCTCAGCTAGACAGATACTCGGTAATGTTCCCAAAACCAAGGCCCTTAAAGTTCAGTCTGCACAGGCTTCCTGCCGTCACCCTCATACATGCAGTCATGGGTGTTATAGGCCAATGGCCTTCACCACTCTTCCCAACGTCAAGGGAGTTTCTTCCCAGAATCAGCTTTCAACCAACCCTGCCTCCATCCTCTTATTCTCTGAGTCATCCAGCTTGATCCCCATCAGTGGATCTGAAATACAAAACCCAACACTTTCCCCACTGGGGCTGGGAGGTACAAGCAGGTTGTAGAACCACTGAGACCTTTAAGAAACAATGCTGGGCTCATCTTCTGGGGTAGGAGTGGTAACAGGGATAATTTAGGCTTCCCGGTTAAACACACAGCAGCAACAGTATTTTGTTTGCTTGTTTGTTTGTTTGTTTTTGGCCGAGCTGCGAGGCTGGCGGGATCTTAGTTCCTCGACCAGGGATTGAACCCGGGTCATGGCGGTAAAAGCGCCAAGTCCTAACTACTGGACCACCAGGGAATTCCCCACAGCAGCAAAATTAAAACCCAAAATATCAATTCCTTTTTTTCTTATTAATTCACATCTCTGACAGAAGTATTTACAGAAATCTCTCTACCAAAAAAAAAAAAAGTCTCTACAAACCAAAATCTATTTCCACAAACATCCGGTCACATGTTAGTTCAACTTGAACATTTACTCACCTTTCATTCCCTCTCCATCTCAGCTCTCTGTGGTTATTCATATTCATTCTTCCCATTCACACCACATTTGAGCAGATTTAATTAATCCTTTGACATTTCTCTCCAACTCCCTTCCTGAATCCTATTTTGATTGCAGGGATCTCATTTCTAACTCCCTGATTCACCTAGGCTAAGTCTTTATCTCATACATCCTCCATGGATGGTAGAAACCAAGTCTCTTGTCTAGATCATCAAGAGGGACTTACCATCCCATCCCGTCCTATTCCACAGTCCCCCATCCCCACACATACACACAACAGAAACCACCACTATCCCTCTCCAGGGCAACCTCAACTTACGCTAAGAAGGATATTCGGGTCAGACTAAATTGTCATATTGCTAAAACGAAAAGTCACTTTTTCTGTTTTCTTCCTTAATTGATACACTAGACCCATGCAGCTGGGGGAGGTAGGACCTCCCATATCTCTAAGGAAATAACGACTGAGGGAGGTGATCAAAAATCAAAATTCTATAAGATGAAATACTTACAACCGTGAAAGGAGAAGAAATAAAAGAAGAAAACATAGGCACTTAAAGCCCAGAAACTTTGATGCCGAGACAGGAGTTTTGATCAACCAGGATTAAAAAGATTTCTGAGAAGAGAGTGGCTTTTCTTACAAAGATGGGCAATTTTACAATAACTTCTAGGGATGGACAGCTTTAAAGAAAGGGACTGGATATTTTTGGGAACTTCTAAGTGAAAACACCTTTCAATGGTTTTGTTATTTTAGTTGATATGTAACAGACCATCTAAGTACAAATTGTGTGACTGCTATGCAAACTCAGCTCAAGAAAATTCTTTTAGCCTCTCCACCAATCACATTGCTGCTCCTCCCCCTGTTATAACAACTTCCTGAGCTGCTACTGGTGTGAGAGCTAACTAGGGAAGACCAGTGTTCCTTTCACACAGGCTCTCACAAAAAATATCCATTGCCCTTGTTAAATATATATTTTTTAATCTGAAGTTATTCTGAGGGCGAGGATGCATGGACTTTGAAGAAGCTATTCCCACTTCACCTCCATCTTCAATCCCATCAGATGACCTCACCTCCAACATCTAAGACAAAAACAAATTCACAAGAACCTCCTGGGACTTCCCTGGTGGTCAGAGTGGTTAAGACTCTGCGCTTTCACTGCTGAGGGCCTGGGCTCGATCCCTGGTCGGGGAACTAAGATCCTCCCACAAGCTGCGTGGCGTGGCCAAAAAACAAAATCAAGAACCTCTTTAATTTCCTCATCTGTAAAATAGGAATAACAGTATCTATGACATACGGGTGAATAACAGTATGACATATGTTATGAGGATTAAATGAGCTATAATTTACACAAAGCACTCAGATCAGCAATGGGTTAGGAAGCATTAAGCATCAGCTATTGTAATTATTATCCCTCAACTCCCCCCCCGCAAGCAAATCTATAAACCTACCTACATCTGCACCCACCAATTTTCCTTTCCTCCTCCTGCTCCAAAAAGAGTAATGTCCCGCCTCCTGTCTAAGCCTCTTGTGCTCTGGAGATCCCATCTGTCCCAGCCTCTACAGGACATGGTTATTATCATGTTCCCTCATTTCTGTATCTTCAATCTTATCTTCTCCATAGGCTCCTCTCCATCATGAGACAGTAAACTTTAGACTCATTACATCTCCACAACAAGAAGTCCACTTTATGGGAATTCCCCTGGTGGTCCAGTGGTTAGGACTCCGAGCTTCCACTGCAGGGGGCACAGGTTCGATCCCTGGTCGGGGAACTAAGATCCTGCAAGCCACACGGTGCAGCCTAAATAAATTAATTAATTTTTCAAAAAAAGAAGAAGTCCACATGATAATATCTTTGTCACTTTTTAGACAGACTGTTGCTGCTTACTAGTAATGGTCGAAAACTGAACTCATGATCTCCACATCTCTCTGTTCTCGGAGACCCTTGGTTCAATTTCTGTCTAGGTCTGAAGTCCCAAACCTCCACCATTTACGACAAAATTAATAAACTTCTCCTATATTAGAGGGGAAAAATCAGGTTATGCTGCAGCAAGAAATAACCCCTATTGTCAGTAGCTTAAAACAAAAATGTTTATTCTTTATTCAAATTATACATCCACTGCACACCAGTGGGGCCTCTGTTCCACGTTTCCTCAGTTAGGGACCCAGGCTGACAGAGAGGCTTCACCATCTGAAACATGCTACTGATAGCAGCAGTTGGAAGGAGATAGAGGGAGTGAAAGGGAAATTTTGCTCCGGTTCTTAAATGTTTCCACCTGGAAGTATATGCCATTTCCACTCTTATTTCACTGGCCAAAGCAAGTTAGATGGCTATACCTAAATTCAAGGAGGTGAAGTATAATCCATCACGCACAGAGCCAGAAACCATGAGGACAGCCCATCTGTCTACTACATTTCCTTGTGGCTAACAAACAGGACTAGGGAACTGCCACTGCTGTCCTTTGACCTTATCCAATTTTTACTAATGTTTTCCTAAGGGATAAATTATATTTACATTATATATACATTTTGCAACAAGGATGAGAACAAAAAAGCTTGCGGAAGTTCTGTAAGACATCTCTCTGTCCACAAATTACGTTTGCCTACTACATATTATATATTTTAGAAAAAGTCTATACTTTGAACCTGTCACGTGGGTCATCACCTCTACCCGCAGGGAGACAAAAAATGTGTCAGAAACGCTCCCTGTTTTTTAAAACGCTCTATGTTGAGTCCAAACTGACTGCCCTCCAACACCAAGTGAGACATGACAGATCAGAGTTTCTAGAGTGTTTAGACTTTCAAAGTAATTCTACCCTCAAAGATTAAAACAGAAACTAATAAAATTATTCTATATAGGCAGTGGGTAGGAAAGAGGCAGAAAGTATAGGAGATGAAATGGGACTGCTAAGTACACTTTTTTTTAATATATAGTTTTGACTTTTGAATGATGTTAAATTTTATATATTCAAAATAGTAAAATTAAACAAAAGTAGAAAAAAACCCCAAACAACTAGAAGTGGTAGTTAAAAAAAAAAAGAAAATTTACAATAGCATCAAAAAACACAAAATATTTAGGGAAAATTTAAACATCTATATAACCTAGCCAAAGAAAACTAAAAATATAACTGAGAGAAATTTTAAAACACCTAAAAAATCGATGGATATATGCATGGATTGGAAGCCAATATTGTTAACTCGTCATTTTCCCCAAATTGAAGACTCAAGACTCAAGAAGACTTAAAGACTCAAGACAATTTCAATCAAAACCTCAGCAAGTCTATTTGTAGAAACAAACAAACTGATTCTAAAATGTATATGGAAGTGCAAAAAACCAAGAATAGCCAAAAACAATCTTGAAAAAGGAGAACGAGGTTGGAGGACTTGTATCACCTGATTTTTTAAGCCATTTCTACAACAAAAAATGAGGGAAAGAAGGAGGGAAAAAAGGAAGAAGGAAAGGGAAAAATATAAAGGGGGTGCCTACAGATTAAAAGAAACTTCAGTGTGTATTAACCAAAGGCAATGTACAAATCTTTTTTGATTCCTAATTTCAAACTTTTGAAAACAATTATAAGGCAATCAGGAAAATGACACTGAATGATTGATATTAGGGATTACTGTTAAATTCTTTATGTGTGATAATGGTACTGTGGTTATGTTTGAAAAAGTGAAATCCTTATCTTTTAGAGATACAACCCTAAATATCAACAGATTAAATGATACTCAAATGCCTGAGATTTGCTTCTAAATACCCCAAGAGTATTTGGGGGCAGATATAGATGGAACAAGACTGGCCATGTACTGATATTTGTTAAAGATGGGTGATGACCACAGATTCATTATGCTCCTCTCTGTGACTCTTAAATACACTTGAAATTTTACGTAATTGTTTTCTAAAAAATGAAATCAAGAAATAACTTGAAGAAAATAGCTTACTCTGATATTTCATTGGAAAGGACTTTCTACACATTAACAAACAAAAGATCCATAATGAAAAAGATTGAGTTTTGATTCAAAATCTACATAAAAACAACAAAGTTAGACAAACATTTTTTGCAACATACAAGAGAAAAGGATGAATATTCTTACATATGAATATTAAAATAAGAAATACGACCTGGTCAATAAGCATAAAAATACGCCCAGGCTTTATTGTACTAAAATAAATGTAAATTAAAACAATGAGCTATCCTTTATACTTACTTTTTAAAAAATTTTAATGATAATATTAAGGGTTGGAAGGGCACTTAAAACCAATGCCACATACATTTTCTAGAATGCAAACAACAAAAGATACCAGGAACTAAAAAATGTTTCTACTCTTTGAGAAAATAATTCCCATTGTACGAATTCCATCTAGGGAAGTAACCAAATACACAAAGTTTTCAGTTCAAGGATGTTTGTGAAAGCATTATTCATACTGGGGAGACACTGGAAAGTAAAATACTCAATAGGTGCCCAGCTGACTGAAGTATGACACATACATACAGTGGCATATAACATCAGTGCTAGGAGTAGTCCAATGATGGGAAGATGCTCAGCATATACATGATACTTTATTAACCCAACATGGAAAAAGATCTGTCTGTGTAGACAGAAGAAAACATCCTTGGAGAGTTCCCTGGTGGCCTAGGGGCTAGAATTCCGAGCTTTCACTGTTGTGGCCAGCGAACTGAGATCCTGCAAGCCGCGCGGCCAAAAAAAAAATAAAATAAAATCCTCACACGTTGTTATCTAATATATTAACAGTGATTTTTAAAACATGATTAGATGCTAAATTTTTATTTTCATTATTTTTTGTCAGTATTTCCTAAATTCTCTATATTGAATATATGTTACTGTCATACTGTATTTGGAAAATTTCCAAGGAAATTATTTGATTTCTTTTGGAATACTTTTGGAAAATGTACTTTATTGACTAAGAATTTCTCTAATTTTTTGTTCTTTTACCAAGGGGCTATTTTTTCCTTTTATGCTATCCAGTTGCTATTTTAAATAAAAATTTAACTATTTGGAGCACTATAGTGTCTTCTGAAATCTGGACCTGTTTTCTCCCCCAAAGAAAAGCCTATACAACTTAAATTCATGTTCTATACCTATATCCTCTTTATGGATTAGATAATCTTGTAAACCAAAAAGGAAAGCGTCCTTCAGACGTGCTATACAATTTCCTTTGGGATCAATCCGTCTGGCTGGGTCTTGTCACTGAAACAATAATTGATTTAGGACTGAAATCATCCTGTTCAATACTCTATACGTATAAGGCTGGAAACAACTTAAGAGTTTTCTTTACCAATTTTCCAAATACTATCCTAAGTTTTCTCCTTACTTCTATCTGGCTATACCTGGGTGAAAAACAAAAGCTATCCCAAATTCCTCCTCCTAGTTATGACCAAAGCAACTTTTCTCAGCCAGTTGTATGGCACCTAGCAAAAAATAATTCAGCTATTTCTCATTAGACAAAGAGTAAAAAGCTACAACTATAAAACCAAAGCAGTTTGCACAAACTACAGCTGGATATGAAAGTTATTGCTGTTTTGGCCAAGTAGGCAAATAAATTTTGTCAAAAACATTAGCCTTTCCAAAGCCAGCTGCAGTCCAGTACTGTTTGCACAGGTAAATTATCTCCATTCTGTATCACTAATGCACATAACGGTTCTTAGGAGATTTGTAAATTTTAAAAGAATTCCAGAGGGACTTCCCTGGTGGTGCAGTGGTTAAGAATCCGCCTGCCAATGCAGGGGACATGGGTTCGAGCCCTGGGCCGGGAAGATCCCACATGCCGCAGCGCAACTAAGCCCGTGTGCCACAACTACTGAGCCTGTGCTCTAGAGCCCGTGAGCCACGACTACTGAGCCCGTGTGCCACAACTACTGAAGCCCGTGTGCCTAGAGCCCGTGCTCCACAACAAGAGAAGCCACTGCAATGAGAAGCCCACGCACCGCAACAAAGGGTAGCCCCTCCTTGCCGCAGCTAGAGAAAGCCCGCGTGCAGCAACGAAGACCCAATGCAGCCAAAAATTAATCAATTGATTAATTAATTTAAAAAAAATAATAATAAATTTACAGTAAAAAAAAAAAAAAATTCCAGAGACAAAGTCTAACATTATCCTGGCATCACCATTCACTCACTAACAACTTCTTAAGCATTTGCTGTGGGCCCCATACCATCAGCCAGGAGAAAAATTATTTGTAGATAAAAGATTTTTTTCCTGCTGCCTTCTAAATATTCTATAAACTCACTATACCTCTGCGGACATTCTATGCCTTGCCCTGGTCTTGGACTGATTTTGTTCTATGGGAATGGACAGCTATACGTCCACAATGAAAAGTGAGCACCTCAATTTAGAGACTACTCCTTTACAGATGACTTTTTAGGAACTGCTTAAAGGAAAAAAGAAATACCCGTATCTGAGACTATGAAATCCTTGAGAAAGTGAAAATCAAATTGCAAACCTTATCGGAAATGGATTAATTTTCCTGCTTCCTCATGACTTAAGTTTTAAATCACTCTGATCTTATTATAAATATACTTTAGCTACAACACACACTGGTTGTTCAATATTACACATTACAAAATCCTTATTAATAGAAACACTTTATACCCATTAAAATTATTTACATACAAAAAGCTAGTAAATGCCTCATAGTTTAAGCAAACTATGCAGAAGTATAACCACTACTTCCTAATCTTTCATCATGCTGTATTTGCATAAACGGTGAAAATTGCCTCTTGAAAACAGTTAACTTTAGGAAGTCTTTTATCTTCATTCGATAACAATTTATTAAAGCTCTTTTAACATATGAAACACTATGGTAGAGACTGAAAAATACAAAGGTAACATGAGATACAAAAGTCAGTTATAATCATTGAAAAGTATTTTGGCTTTTGACTTTGGTGACAGCTTTGTGATTGTATCACTGTTGAACACTCCGGATCAATGGATTCATTAAACTGATGCCTGAAGTAAATAATGCTCAAAGATATCACTGCCCTAGAAGGAAACTTCCATTCTTTCCCTTCCCAGCCCTTTCTTGCTTCTTCCAATTTCCATGATAGTCCAGGTTTTCACGTTTATAAAAATGCTGCTACGCCAGCAGAGGTTAGTTGTTGTGACACAGACCATAAAGCCCCCAACATTTAAAAAAATATTTACTATTTTTATATTAAAAAAGTTTGCCAATTCTTGTCCTTCGTAATGTGTCCCTAGTCTCCCCTCACTCACTGTGTTTCACTACCACAAACAGAAGGGAACTGACACCTGAGTGGTTAACTGATTGACCTGAAGCCACAGAGCTGATTAAAACCAGCAGTTACAACAATCTTCTGGCTCACTTGCCATCATTCACATTCACTGAAGAGTTTCACTTGCTTCCAAGCTTACTGCCTTGGTCTCCAGTACTACTCTGATGATCCCTGTGATTCCAAAATGCACGTGAAGGATAAGGGCCCACTCTAGCCTCTCCGTTACTGGACTTCCTTACATCCAACGATCACATCTTCATTCACATCCATCACCCGTTCTCCTGGTCCTGTGTTGCATCTTTCTGGTAGCAATTAATGTATCAATAGCAAAATCTGACCAAACTCTTGGCTTTCTATTTCACTTCCTCCAGTAACAATGAGTCCAACAATTCTTCAACCCCACCAGGACCTACGATCTATTCATTTTTCACTCCCCACCCGAACTGGATTCCACAGACCACATACTTTCCCAGGACTCTCTTCCTCCATTCAACCTGCTTAATAAAATCCAAGTTCTAGTTCAATCCAACCCTCCACCAACTCCACACCTGCACCACACAGCTCCTCACGGCTGGGGGAGCATGTACACAGTAATGGCATCTACTTTCACTTTAAATTGATGAGGACAGACCTTGTGCTATTTCAGGGCTGTCTAGTATGTCTCTTACGTTTCCTTATTCCATTCACTCTCCCAGAGGATTTACACACCTTTTCTTTTCCCTGGAAGAGAGAAGACTGGAATACCTCTAACTGCCTACCTCACTTCTGGCACCTAAATGTCTAACACGCATCTCAGATTTAACCACACTTGACTTCTCCACCAAATCTCATCCTTGTGAAGTCTTCCCTAAACTGCCTTTTACTCAGTTGCTCAAATAGTCTTAGTCAGTCATCCTTGGCCGCTTCTACACACACACACACACACACACATACACTCTTCATCTAACACCCCTTCTTGCCAACACCACGGCTGCTACGACCTCAGTTCGAGGCACCTTCTCTCAACTCATACAAAACCCCCAATAGCTTTCCCTGCTTCCATTCCTGTGTGGAGAAAACGTTCTGTTCCCTGTGAAGCCACCAGTAATCCTTTCAAAATTAATCCTATCACTTCACTGACCTGCTCATAACCCTCCAGCGACTATGATCATATTTAGACTAAAACCCAAAGCGCTTTCCAATGGCCTATGAGACCCTATGTTAGAAATTAGCAAACTATGGCCCACGTGCAAAATCTGGCCCACTGCCTGCTCCTGTAAAAAGTTTTTCTGGAACACAGCTGCCCATCTGTCTATGTAACATCTATGGCTGCTTTCTCACTACAACGGCAGGGACCTTAAAGCCCCCAAAATAAAAATAAATAAAAAATTACTGTTCTTACAGAAAAAAGGCTTGCTTATCCCTGTCTTTCATGATGTGCCTGGCGTCTCCCCTCACCCACTGGGTTCCAGCCATGCCGACGGGCTTTCTATCCATCAGCAGGCCGGGCCTCCTCCCCCCTCAGGCCTCCGCCCAGAACATTCTCTCCCACGCACACACACACGCCTTGCCCCCCATGTTAGTCAGGTCTCTCTCTGCCCAAACGTTACCACCTCGAAGGGCACTTCCGTGGCTGTGCTGACTAAAATCACACCCTCCATTTCTCCAGCACCTCTCTGCTTTGTTTTCCTTCATGGCCTCATCACTGACTTCATGCATCTGTTTATTATCTCAGCCCTTCCTTCCCCATTAGGATGTGGGTTCCATGAGGACTGGGCCTTTCGTTTTGTTTATTTCTGTATCCCCAGAACACGGCACACAGTAGAAATTCGGTAAGTACTGAATTAATGAATTTTCTCAATCCTCATTTGATCCCTCCCTCCTTTTTGCTCATTTGATCCCTCCTTTTCCTTGAAGTCCCTCCATTTTGGAGTCATGTAGAGGAAAACAAAACTTAAAAATCATAAAAAGAAAAATACCGTAATTCTGTTTGAGAATGCTTAATGTACGATGACACAAATCACATAACACACAGTCTGGAAACACAATCCTGATCTTTGTATATGCTGAACCCTCACAGTAATGAAGCCAAAGCAATGGATGAATCAATAGCAGATTACTATTTATTTCTAATGGATTAAACTTCTGATTTCTGGTCTGGCATGTAAGGAGCTTGAAAGTCATCATTCTGCCCTAACAAGTAAAGAGCTGAATTGTCAATCAACAACTCTTCTTAGACCCATCGGAGAATTGAGGTCACAGGGCAAACCACTGCCCCCAAAACTGGAGAGACAGGCAGATACAGAGAATGACAACTTACCGGAGCAGAAACCTCCATGGACCAGTAACGGGATAGGAGAACCTAAACTGTAATTGGCAATTTGCTGGAGGCACGGTGTGGACAACTTTGAGAGCTGAAAACTCTGAGACCCAGTGTTGGGGGCCCCATCACACTTCTGTGAGTTTTACCTCCAGGAGCTCTACCAGATTCTCACAGTGAAAAGAGAGAAAAGTCCCCTCCTGCTCTTGGCAGGAGGAGGGAAAAGTAGTCATTTTGAAATACAGTCGTCCCTCAGTATTCGCAGGGGATTGCTTCCAGGACCCCTGAAGATACCAAAATCTACGGATGCTCAAGACTCATATAAATCTGCATGCAACTACACACATCCTCCTGTATACGTTAAATCATCTTTAGATTACTTATAATACCTAATACAATGTAAAGGCTATGTAAATAGTTGCAAATGCAAGGCAAATGCCGGGTAAATAGTGGCCCAAGTAGGGCAAGTTCAAGTTTTGCTTTTTGGAACTTTCTGGAATTTTCTGCTTCCAAAATATTTTCCATCCACGGTTGGTTGAATCCAAGGATGCGGAACAGCAGATACAGAGGGTCAAATGTACACCCAAAGCATTCTGCCATTCTTAACAAGGCCCACCCTCAAAAGAAGAAACTTGCTTCACCAGAGCCTAACCCTACTGGAGTTTTATCAGAGCCTAACTGACCTGGGAGAATCTTCCAGGTGGGACAGGGAAAGTCCCAACTCCAGCCTCCTCCGGCCACCCTGCCCCACCTAAGGAAGGAAAAACTGAGAAGCACTCCTGAAGGTAACAGTCTAGGCACAGGCTCACCTAATCATAGGACTGGTTCTAGGTATTTTGTCATAAGAAGCTTCATGCAAGCAGTTTCGCCAGACAACTGATTGGCCATAAGGCAATTTTGCAGTAAAAGACAAAATAAATGGCCAATGGTTTGGTTTGACAGTTTGGTTTCAATGCTGTAAAAGATAAAATAACCGGTTGATGGTTTCGTTTCACAGTTTGGTTTCAGCTGGTTAACAGTTCGGTTTCGTTTCTCCATTGATGCAGTACTCCCATCTTTATATCATAGAAATCTTGGGCCTCAATGGTCTATACAGTGATGAGTACGTGTGGAGGTCTTAAGATGTGGAGAATAACAAATGTATATCAACTTGATAGAAAATACGGTGATAGAAGACTTACTGGAAGTGTGAGATAAGAGAGTGTAAAGCCAGATTGCATACTCTACTAGAAAATAACAAATCGGTTTGCAGATCCTTTGGTGAGCACCACCATCCTCACGCTCGACAAAACCAGAAGCTTACCAAGCTATGGCTAATAATTCACAGCGGTCTTCGAGAGCACTCAGTCTCGATTCTTTAGCTAATTTAGATCCAACAGCTTGTTCCCTAACACCATCTTTACCAAATTTTTCATGCAATATTAGAAGCTGGAGGCAAAAGTGGAATCACACTCCTCCGATCCCCCAAAAAAGAAATGGTTACGTGATTCCTGACAAGTAAAAGTTTCTTGAAAATGGTGAAAGCTTTTTGCTATTTGATAGTGAAGAACATTATGTGGATGGAATTTTGGTATTGGCACAGAATCTGGCTTAGATGATTCAGTGAAATATAAGGAACTGAGCGTGTGAGGGAACTTTAAAAAAGGTAGTCCAGATATGTACTACCACTTCCATACGTTACACGTATGGAAAAGAAACAGCAGCATCCCTGACTGTTCATTTTACTCCTAGGGAAATCTGAAGAGACGTAGATCTCTTTACATCATAAAGAATTTATGTCTGACGTTAGATCCTGAATCTTTAGTGACTGTCTTTGAGAAAGATGGTATCATTTCTTCCTCTAAGATATACTCAAATACAACTATCAGCGTGAATCTACACATATTTTAAATGTATTCAAATGTTTTTTGGATTTTTCACAATAAAATCTTTTAAAATTTGTTATTGATTTTTCATGTTTCATTATATCCTTTTTTTTAATGTTCCTCTTTTATTTTCATTATTTTATCTTTAACGGCATAATTGCCTTATGGCCAATTAGCGATGTGGTGAAGCTGCTTGCAGTAAAGATGTTTACAGTGAAGATACTGAACATGCAGAGGACTAAAGAACGCTTCACACTGCTAAAACCCAGAGTTCTTTTTACTAGGTACATCCCATCCAGCTTTCAACAAATTACATGGGTACTAAAAGGTAAAAAACACATTTTTAAAGAGACAGAGCAAGCATCAGAACCAGACTTGGATACAGCAGGCATTTTGGAATTATCAGACTAGGAATTTATTTTAGTTATTTATTTATTTTTAACTTTTTATTTTATATTGGAGCAGAGCCGGTTAACAACACTGTGATAGTTTCAGGTGCACAGCAAAGCAACTCAGCCATACATGTACATGGGTCCATTCTCCCCCAAACTCCCCTCCCATCCAGGCTGCCACATAACACTGAGCAGAGTTCCCTGTGCTGTACAGTAGGTCCTTGTTGGTTATCCTTTTTAAATATAGCAGTGTGTACATCAGTCTGGGAATTTAAAATAATTAAAATTAATATGCTAAGAGAATAAGTATTAATATGCTATGAAAAAAGTAGACAATATTCAAGAACAGATGAGTAATGTAAGCAGAGATGAAAGCTAAAAGAATCAAAAAGAAATGCTAGAAATAGAAAGCACTGTAACAGAAATTAAAAAAGACTGATGAGCTCAGGAAAGCACCTATGAGCTTGGGGATATATCAACAGAGACTTCCAAAGCTGAAAAGCAGAGAAAAAAAAAGACTTAAAAAAAAAAAAAAAGAAAGAAAAAAACAGAATATTCAAGAACTGTGGGACAACTACAAAGGTATAACATATGTGTAATGGGAATACCTCTAGAAGAAGAGAGAGAGAAAGGGCCAGAAGAAATATTTGAAGTGATAAAGACTGAGAATTTCCCAAAATTAATGTCAGACAGCAAACCACAGATACAGGAAACTCAGACAACAATAAGCAGGATAAATGCCAAAAAAAATCTACATGTAGGCATATCATATTCAAACTGCAGAAAATCAAAGATAAAAATCTTGGAAGAAGCCAGAGGGGGCAAAAAATACCTTATCTTTAAGGATCAAGGATAAGAATAACATCAGACATCTCCTCAGAAACCATGCAATCAAGGAAAGAGGAATGAAATATTTAAGTGTTGAGAGAACAGAGCTACCATATGATCCAGCAATCCCATTCCTGGGCATATATCTGGAGAAAACCATAATTCGAAAGGATACATGCACCTCAGTGTTCACTGCAGCACTATTTACAACAGCCAGGACATGGAAGCAACCTAAATGTCCATCAACGGAGGAATGGATAAAGAAGATGTGGTACATATATAAAAAGAATACTACTCAGCCATAAAAAAGAACTAAATAATGCCATTTGCAGCAACATGGATGGACTTAGAGATTGTCATACTGAGTGAAGTAAGTCAGAGAAAGACGAATATCATATGATATTGCTTATATGTGGAATCTAAAAAAAAAATAGTACAAATGAACCTATTTACCAAACAGAAATCGAGTCACAGATGTAGAAAACAAACTTATGGTTACCAAGAGGGTAAGGGTGGGTGGGAGGATAAACTGGGAGATTGGGATTGACATATACAAACTACTGTATTTAAAAGATAACTAATAAGAACCTACTGTATAGCACAGGGAACTCTATTCGGTGCTCTGTAATGACCTATATGAGAATGAAGTCTAGAGGAGAGTGGATATATGTATATGTATGGCTGATTCCCTTTGCTGTACAGCAGAAACTAACACAACACTGTAAATCAACCATACTCCAATAAAAAAAATTAACTAAAAAAAAAGTGTTGAGAGCAAAAAACCCAGCAACCAAGAATTCTGTATCATGTGAAATTACCCTTCAAAAGTGAAGGAGAAATACTTTCTCAGACAAACAGAAATTGGGGGAATTTCTTGCCAGTAGACCTGCCTTGCAAAAAATATTAAGAGACGTTCTTCAGAGAGAAGGAAATGATATATGTCAGAAACTCAGATCTGGAAAAATAAAGAGCATTAAGGAAGGAATAAATGAAGATAAAATACTTCCAATGGTTTTGTACAACACTTACCTTGCTGTTTGTCATAAATTAAAAGCAATTTCAATCCTTAGGCAGAGTTGCATTAATAAGTGAAAATCGCTTGGAAGGAGACAAGGAGAAAGATGAGCAAGACTTGGTTAAGATTTCCTTGACAGTAACTAAGATGCTTTCTTTCAGAGATGCTTATGCTTTTAACACAGGCTTGCAAAATACATTCAAATAATAAACCACTTATCCAAAAGGCATCGTGGTAAGACCTCTAGGTTTAGAATCAGGCAAAAGTGGTTCAAACTCCTGGCTCGGCAACTTGCTGACTGTATAGTCTTGGGTAAGTTGCCTGAGTAACTCATCTGTAAAACAAAAATAATGAAACCCACATTTCATATGTCAAGTGTAAGGATCAAACGGGAAGGATATGCAAATTCACCTAGCCCTCTGTCCCGATAATTCTAAGTGCTTAATGACTGAGTTGTAAACAGTATGAACCTGGCAACTTCCTCTTTACATTAGCTTCACAATAAGCTTAGAGGTAGCAAGTTGATGATCAATCTCTAGCAAATGTACAAAATTTCAGAGCATGCATTTTGCGGACATCACCCCAGCTGTACTTTACATTGAAATTTTTCCTATGTATTAAATTTCTTAGTTTTTAAAAATATTATCTTGCTTCATACTTCATAATAGTATGAAACCTTTTGAAACAAGGAGAGAAATAAAAAGGTAGAGACCAAACCAACAGTTTTATATTTTCTCCAAGGAATGGATGAAACGATCCTCAGAAGTATCTTCTAGAAGTACCTCAACTGCCAATCTTCATAATACGGCATCCAAGGCAGACCCGCTGGTCCATGTTCCCAACCACAGGAAATGCCTATCACACACATAGTTATGGGTCACTATGATTCATTTCTGTATTTTGCTTTTTTTTTTTTTCCTGGCAAGGATTAAGTTTCAATTATTTGATGTTTACCAAATCTGCTTTGAATACCTGCCTCATGTTCAAATTTCCTTATAAACTACAAACATCAACAAATCTCTCTTGTACTAAATATCATTCTCTATTTCAGGAAATATTCCCTATGTTGGTAAGTTCCTCAGTGATGTGCACAATGTCACAAACTAAATCAAAATGCTAGAAGCAAAAAACAAATAATTCTTGGTTCAGTCCCATGTTAATGAGGCTATGTTTTCCCCTATTTGGAAATACATCTAGGCAGGACTTGTCTGCCAGTTTGAATATGATATACCATAAAGGCAAGACCGTCTTTAAGTGCTTTAAGTGCTTTAAGGACATTTTTGATGTTTTACCTCTCACAAAGATAAAATGGGCAACGTATTGTACTCTGTACTCCACACCCCACTTTAAAAGAAAACATGATGGTACAATTAGAGCAACACACAACACAGAGCTAAAAACGTCACTTAGTCTAGCCCTCAACTTCACCCGAAGCAAGTCTGAATTTAATAGATAATATATTTGATTAAGAACTGTAAGAAAAGAAAATATATTAATTTCCCCAGTAACGAATTCTATTATTTTCAATTCTTGGGGAACTACTTTTCAGTAAAACTTACACACTTTTGAAAATTATGATTTTCTTACCTTCCTTTTCTTATTTTCCCCTTTCTGGAGAGCGAGGCAGAACACACTTTGAGTAGTCTCCCCATCACCCCTCCACCGGGCCCAGGTTCTCATGTACTACTGGGCACAGTGGCCAAAACAAATCTGACCATTAGTCCCCTTCCTGAAACCTTAAATAGTTTCCCATGAATCTTCCACATGAAACCCAAACTGTGATGCATGGAAATAAGGCCGTCAACAGAGGTCCCTCCTTACCTCTGCAGGACCACCTCCAGCATCACCTCACACAGGCTGTCCCAGCATCCGGCACACGGAGCTCCCGCTGTCCTAACCTACTCCGTCCTGTCCTCCACTCTCCAGCACTAAGTCCCAGGTAATCTTTAAAAGGTAACTCTGAGTTCTCTTCCGAGGGAACCTGCCCCAGTGCTACAGGCCGGCCAGATGCTCTCGGCGCTGCCACGATCGTCCAGGCAAACCTCCAACGTGGCCCTTCACACTGCACAGAAATTATGTTAACACACTATAACCTTCCTCCTCCCAAGTCTGGAAAGTATGAACAGAACACCTGATTCATTTTTATTCAAAGTACTAAATACATGCTGGGCACTGAACATTTTCACAGTTGTACTAAATTTTCTGTCTTGTTTGCACATGCTATTTCCTCTGGCAAATTTCACCACGTCCTTCTATGTCGAGTTTGAAAGTCACTTCCTCCGGGATATTATTCACAAATTCTCCAAGAGATTTCCCAAATACTTACCGTGTGATCTTGGAAACATCACTTAACCTCTCACTTAACCATCACCTAATCTCTGCACCTGTTTTCTCCACCATAAAATGGAATGATCCCAGCTTCACAGAGATATCTTGAGGATTAAATGAATTAATATGCCTAAGACACTCAGAACAGAGTCCGGCACTTGTTGTCTGAGAAACGTTCACTATTCCTATTATTCCAAGCGATAATGTTAATGCCCTCTTATCCCACATTATTGTAGAAAGGATTTAAGATGATTCCATTAAATCAGTATTTGGTATACAGGATATAAGGGATAAGCAGTTGTCTTTCTGTTCCTAAATTTCTTTTATCACAAGCAACTCTCAAACCACTGACCATTCTTTACCACCACTTGGCACTTGATAAACCAATCAAAAACTATCTGTTTCTTCTAGGTCTTTGCTTGAATTCCTGCTGCTTATAGCTTGTTCAAAAACGGCCCAGCGGTGGAGGGGCAAGATGGCGGAAGAGTAAGACGCGGAGATCACCTTCCTTCCCACAGATACATTAGAAATACATCTACACGTGGAACTGCTCCTACAGAACACCCACTGAACGCTGGCAGAAGACGTCAGACCTCCCAAAAGGCAAGAAAATCCCCACGTACTTGGGTAGGGCAAAAGAAAAAAGAAATAACAGAGACAAAAGAATAGGGACGGGACCTGCACCAGTGGGAGGGAGCTGTGAAGGAGGAAAGGTTTCCACACACTAGGAAGCCCCTTCGTGGGCAGAGACTGCGGGTAGCAGAGGGGGGAAGCTTCAGAGCCACGGAGGAGAGCGCAGCCACAGTGGTGCGGAGGGCAAAGCGGAGATTCCCGCACAGAGGAGCGGTGCCGACCAGCGCTCACCAGCCCGAGAGGCTTGTCTGCTCAGCCGCCGGGGCGGGCGGGGCCTGGGAGCTGGGGCTCGGGCTTCGGTGCTAGCCGGGAGGGAGTCCGGGAAAAAGACTGCAGCTGCCAAAGAGGCAAGAGAATTTTTCTTGCCTCTTTGTTTCGCGGCGCGCAAGGAGAGGGGATTCAGAGCGCCGCCTAAACGAGCTCCAGAGACGGGCGCGAGCCGCGGCTATCAGCGCGGATCCCACAGCAACAGGGACGCAGAGGGAAAAACGGAGAGATTCCCGCACAGAGGCTCGGCGCCGAGCAGCACTCACCAGCCCAAGAGGCTTGTCTGCTCAGCCGCCGGGGCGGGCGGGGGCTGGGAGCTGAGGCGCGGGCTTCGGTCGGATCCCAGGGAGAGGACTGGGGTTGGCGGCGTGAACACAGCCTGAAGGGGCTAGCGCACCACAGCTAGCCGGGAGGGTGCCCAAGAAAAAGTCTGCAGCTGCCGAAGGGGCAAGAGACTTTTTCTTGCCTCTTTGTTTCGCGGCGTGCAAGGAGAGGGGATTCAGAGCACCACTTAAACGGACTCCAGAGACGGGCGCGAGCCACGGCTATCAGCGCGGACCCCAGAGACGGGCATGAGACGCTGAGGCTGCTGCTGCCACCACCAAAAAGCCTGTGGGCGAGCACAGGTCATTCTCCACACCGCCCCTCCCGGGAGCCTGTGCAGCCCTCCACGGCCAGGCTCCCGTAATCTGGGGACAACTTCCCCGGGAGAGCGCACGGCGCGCCTCAGGCTGCTGCAACGTCACGCCGGCTTCTGCCGCCGCAGGCTCGCCCCGCCTCCTCCGTACCGCTCCCTCCCCCCGGCCTGACTGAGCCAGAGCCCCCGAAGCAGCTGCTCCTTTAACCCCGTTCTGTCTGGTTGGGGAACAGACGCCCTCAGGCGACCTACATGCAGAGGCGGGTCCAAATCCAAAGCTGAACCCCGGGAGCTGTACGAACAAAGAAGAGAAAGGGAAATCTCTCCCAGCAGCCTCAGAAGCAGCGGATTAAAGCTCCACAAACAACTTGATGTGCCTGCATCTGTTGAATACCTGAATAGACAACGAATTATCCCAAATTTAGGAGGTGGACTTTGGGAGCAGGATATATTAACTTTTCCCCTTTTCCTTTTTTTGTGAGTGTATATGTGTATGCTTCTGGGTGAGATTTTGTCTGTATAGCTTTGCTCTCACCGTTAGTCCTAGGGTTAGGTCCATCCGTTTTTTTTTTTTTGTTTTTTGTTTTTGTTTTTTTTTTTTACTTAAAAAAATTTTTTTTCCCTAATAAATGTTTTCTTAATAATTTTTTCCTTATTTTCTATTTTTAAAAAATTTAAAAAAAAATTTTTTAATACGTTTTTTCATATTTTTTATTTTAAAAAAATTAAAAATTTTTTTTGCTTAATAAATTTTTTCTTAAATTTTTTCTTATTTTTAGTATAAAAAAATTAATAAATCTATTTTTAAAAATTAAAAAAAAATTTTTTCTTAATAAATTTATTCTTAATAATTTTTTTTCTTATTTTTTTATTATAATTGCTTTATTTTATTTTCTTTTATTCTTTTTCTTTCTTTCTTTACATTTTTTCTCCCTTTTATTCTGACCCGTGTGGATGAAAGGCTCTTGGTGCTCCAGCCAGGCATCAGGGCTGTGCCTCTGAGGTGGGAGAGCCAACTTCAGGACACTGGTCCACAAGAGACCTCCCAGCTCCACGTAATACCAAACGGCAAAAATCTCTCAGAAATCTCCATCTCAACATCAAGACCCAGCTTCACTCAACGACCAGCAAGCTACAGTGCGGGACACCCTATGCCAAACAACTAGCAAGACAGGAACACAGCCCCATCCATTAACAGAGAGACTGCCTAAAATCATAATAAGGCCACAGACACCCCAAAACACACCACCAGACGTGGACGAGCCCACCAGAAAGACAACATCCAGCCTCATCCACCAGAACACAGGCACTAGTTCCCTCCACCAGGAAACCTACACAACCCACTGAACCAACCTTAGCCACTGGGGATAGATACCAAAAACAACGGGAACCACGAACCTGCAGCCTGTGAAAAGGAGACCCCAAACACAGTAAGATAAGCAAAATGAGAAGACAGAAAAACACACAGCAGATGAAGGAGCAGGGTCAAAACACACCAGACCTAACAAATGAAGAGGAAATAGGTAGTCTACCTGAAAAAGAATTCAGAATAATGATAGTAAGGATGATCCAAAATCTTGGAAATAGAATAGACAAAATGCAAGAAACATTTAACAAGGACGTAGAAGAACTAAAGAGGAACCAAGCAACGATGAAAAGCACAATAAATGAAATTAAAAATACTCTAGATGGGATCAATAGCAGAATAACTGAGGCAGAAGAACGGATAAGTGACCTGGAAGATAAAATGGTGGAAATAACTACTGCAGACCAGAATAAAGAAAAAAGAATGAAAAGAACTGAGGACAGTCTCAGAGACCTCTGGGACAACATTAAACGCACCAACATTCGAATTATAGGGGTCCCAGAAGAAGAAGAGAAAAAGAAAGGGACTGAGAAAATATTTGAAGAGATTATAGTTGAAAACTTCCCTAATATGGGAAAGGAAATAGTTAATCAAGTCCTGGAAGCACAGAGAGTCCCATACAGGATAAATCCAAGGAGAAACACACCAAGACACATATTAATCAAACTATCAAAAATTAAATATAAGGAAAACATATTAAAAGCAGCAAGGGAAAAACAACAAATAACACACAAGGGCATCCCCATAAGGTTAACAGCTGATCTTTCAGCAGAAACTCTGCAAGCCAGAAGGGAGTGGCAGGATATACTTAAAGTGATGAAGGAGAAAAACCTACAACCAAGATTACTCTACCCAGCAAGGATCTCATTCAGATTTGATGGAGAAATTAAAACCTTTACAGACAAGCAAAAGCTGAGAGAGTTCAGCACCACCAAACCAGCTTTACAACAAATGCTAAAGGAACTGCTCTAGGCAAGAAACACAAGAGAAGGAAAACACCTACAATAACAAACCCAAAACATTTAAGAAAATGGGAATAGGAACATACGTATCGATAATTACCTTAAATGTAAATGGATTAAATGCTCCCACCAAAAGACACAGACTGGCTGAATGGATACAAAAACAAGACCCATATATATGCTGTCTACAAGAGACCCACTTCAGACCTAGAGACACATACAGACTGAAAGTGAGGGGATGGAAAAAGATATTCCATGCAAATGGAAATCAAAAGAAAGCTGGAGTAGCAATTCTCATATCAGACAAAATAGACTTTAAAATAAAGACTATTACAAGAGACAAAGAAGGACACTATATAATGATCAAGGGATCGATCCAAGAGGAAGGTATAACAATTGTAAATATTTATGCACCCAACATAGGAGCACCTCAATACATAAGGCAAATACTAACAGCCATAAAAGGGGAAATCGACAGTAACACAATCATAATAGGGGACTTTAACACCCCACTTTCACCAATGGACAGATCATCCAAAATGAAAATAAATAAGGAAACACAAGCTTTAAATGATACGTTAAACAAGATGGACTTAATTGATATTTATAGGACATTCCACCCAAAAACAACAGAATACACATTTTTCTCAAGTGCTCATGGAACATTCTCCAGGATAGATCATATCTTGGGTCACAAATCAAGCCTTGGTAAATTTAAGAAAATTGAAATCGTATCAAGTATCTTTTCCGACCACAACGCTATGAGACTAGATATCAATTACAGGAAAAGATCTGTAAAAAATACAAACACATGGAGGCTACACAATACACTACTTAATAACGAAGTGATCACTGAAGAAATCAAAGGGGAAATCAAAAAATACCTAGAAACAAATGACAATGGAGACACGACGATCCAAAACCTATGGGATGCAGCAAAAGCAGTTCTAAGAGGGAAGTTTATAGCAATACAAGCCTACATCAAGAAACAGGAAACATCTCGAATAAACAACCTAACCTTGCACCTAAAGCAATTAGAGAAAGAAGAACAAAAAAACCCCAAAGCTAGCAGAAGGAAAGAAATCATAAAGATCAGATCAGAAATAAATGAAAAAGAAATGAAGGAAACAATAGCAAAAATCAATGAAACTAAAAGCTGGTTCTTTGAGAAGATAAACAAAATTGATAAACCATTAGCCAGACTCATCAAAAGAAAAAGGGAGAAGACTCAAATTAATAGAATTAGAAATGAAAAAGGAGAAGTAACCACTGACACTGCAGAAATACAAAGGATCATGAGAGATTACTACAAGCAACTCTATGCCAATAAAATGGACAACCTGGAAGAAATGGACAGATTCTTAGAAATGCACAACCTGCCAAGACTGAACCAGGAAGAAATAGAAAATATGAACAGACCAATCACAAGCACTGAAATTGAAACTGTGATTAAAAATCTTCCAACACACAAAAGCCCAGGACCAGATGGCTTCACAGGAGAATTCTATCAAACATTTAGAGAAGAGCTAACACCTATCCTTCTCAAACTCTTCCAAAATATTGCAGAGGGAGGAACACTCCCCAACTCATTCTACGAGGCCACCATCACCCTGATACCAAAACCAGACAAAGATGTCACAAAGAAAGAAAACTACAGGCCAATATCACTGATGAACATAGATGCAAAAATCCTCAACAAAATACTAGCAAACAGAATCCAACAGCACATTAAAAGGATTATACACCATGATCAAGTGGGGTTTATTCCAGGAATGCAAGGATTCTTCAATATACGCAAATCAATCAACGTGATACATCATATTAACAAATTGAAGGAGAAAAACCATATGATCATCTCAATAGATGCAGAGAAAGCTTTCGACAAAATTCAACACCCATTTATGATAAAAGTCCTGCAGAAAGTAGGCATAGAGGGAACTTTCCTCAACATAATAAAGGCCATATATGACAAACCCACAGCCAACATTGTCCTCAATGGTGAAAAACTGAAACCATTTCCACTAAGATCAGGAACAAGACAAGGTTGCCCACTCTCACCACTATTATTCAACATAGTTTTGGAAGTGTTAGCCACAGCAATCAGAGAAGAAAAAGAAATTAAAGGAATCCAAATCGGAAAAGAAGAAGTAAAGCTGTCACTGTTTGCAGATGACATGATACTATACATAGAGAATCCAAAAGATGCTACCAGAAAACTACTAGAGCTAATCAATGAATTTGGTAAAGTAGCAGGATACAAAATTAATGCACAGAAATCTCTTGCATTCCTGTATACTAATGATGAAAAATCTGCAAGTGAAATTAAGAAAACACTCCCGTTTACCATTG
Source organism: Eubalaena glacialis (assembly GCF_028564815.1). Classification (NCBI taxonomy): domain Eukaryota; kingdom Metazoa; phylum Chordata; class Mammalia; order Artiodactyla; family Balaenidae; genus Eubalaena; species Eubalaena glacialis. The sequence goes on from NC_083726.1 coordinate 100,884,585, forward strand.
CAACAAAAAGAATAAAATATCTAGGAATAAACCTACCTAAGGAGACAAAAGACCTGTATGCAGAAAATTATAGGACACTGATGAAAGAAATTAAAGATGATACAAATAGATGGAGAGATATACCATGTTCTTGGATTGGAAGAATCAACATTGTGAAAATGACTCTGCTACCCAAAGCAATCTACAGATTCAATGCAATCCCTATCAAACTACCACTGGCATTTTTCACAGAACTAGAACAAAAAATTTCACAATTTGTATGGAAACACAAAAGACCCCGAATAGCCAAAGCAATCTTGAGAACGAAAAATGGAGCCGGAGGAATCAGGCTCCCTGACTTCAGACTATATTACAAAGCTACAGTAATCAAGACAGTTTGGTACTGGCACAAAAACAGAAATATAGATCAATGGAACAGGATAGAAAGCCCAGAGATAAGCCCACGCACATATGGTCACCTTATCTTTGACAAAGGAGGCAAGCATATACAGTGGAGAAAAGACAGCCTCTTCAATAAGTGGTGCTGGGAAAATTGGACAGGTACATGTAAAAGTATGAAATTAGAACACTCCCTGACACCATACACAAAAATAAACTCAAAATGGATTAAAGACCTAAGTGTAAGGCCAGACACTATCAAACTCTTAGAGGAAAACATAGGCAGAACACTCTATGACATAAATCACAGCAAGATCCTTTTTGACCCAGCTCCTAGAGAAATGGAAATAAAAACACAAATAAACAAATGGGACCTAATGAAACTTAAAAGCTTTTGCACAGCAAAGGAAACCATAAACAAGACGAAAAGACAACCCTCAGAATGGGAGAAAATATTTGCAAATGAAGCAACTGACAAAGGATTAATCTCCAAGATTTACAAGCAGCTCATGCAGCTCAATAACAAAAAAACAAACAACCCAATCCAAAAATGGGCAGAAGACCTAAATAGACATTTCTCCAAAGAAGATACACAGATTGCAAACAGACACATGAAAGAATGCTCAACATCATTAATCATTAGAGAAATGCAAATCAAAACTACAATGAGATATCATCTCACACCGGTCAGAATGGCCATCATCAAAAAATCTAGAAACAATAAATGCTGGAGAGGGTGTGGAGAAAAGGGAACACTCTTGCACTGTTGGTGGGAATGTAAATTGATACAGCCACTATGGAGAACAGTATGGAGGTTCCTTAAAAAACTAAAAATAGAACTACCATACGACCCAGCAATCCCACTACTGGGCATATACCCTGAGAAAACCATAATTCAGAAAGAGTCATGTACCAAAATATTCATTGCAGCTCTGTTTACAATAGCCAGGACACGGAAGCAACCTAGGTGTCCATCATCGGATGAATGGATAAAGAAGATGTGGCACATATATACAATGGAATATTACTCAGCCATAAAAAGAAATGAAATGGAGGTATTTGTAATGAGGTGGATGGAGTTAGAGTCTGTCATACAGAGTGAAGTAAGTCAGAAAGAGAAAAAGAAATACAGTATGCTAACACATATATATGGAATCTAAGGAAAAAAAAAAATTAAAAAAAAAAAAAGGTCATGAAGAACCTAGTGGCAAGATGGGAATAAAGACACAGACCTACTAGAGAATGGACTTGAGGATATGGGGAGGGGGAGGGGTGAGATGTGACAGGGTGAGAGAGTGTCATGGACATATATACACTACCAAATGTGAAATAGATAGCTAGTGGGAAGCAGCCGCATAGCACAGGGAGATCAGCTCGGTGCTTTGTGACCACCTAGAGGGGTGGGATAGGGAGGGTGGGAGGGAGGGAGATGCAAGAGGGATGAGATATGGGAACATATGTATATGTATAACTGATTCACTTTGGTATAAAGCAGAAGCTAACACACCATTGTAAAGCAATTATACTTCAATAAAGATGTTTAAAAAAAAAAAAAAAAAAAAAAACGGCCCAGCGTCCTGCTTTTGCTCAAGCCCAGACTCCAAAGGAAGTCTATGAACTCTTCACTGGAGGTGAAATGATAAACTCGTCTTTATAAATATTTAACTTAACCTAGATTTCAAAGAAAGTATGTAAATTGCATTCACGGTCTTCAACTTTAAATCATTTCCACTATATATTCCTTTCTGACTCATGACACCCCTGCATGGATGTCTAATAAGCATCCCAAATATAAACCACTTGAAGCTTAATTCACCCCTCCCCAAACCTTCTCCACACCGCAGTCTTTCCCATCACTATCAGGATGGCAGCTTCAGTCCAAAAGCTGAAGTCATTCTTGACTCTCATACCCCATCCAAACTCTCAGCAAATCTACCTGCAAATGAATACCCGAATTCCAACTTTTTACCACCATCCATTCTGGTTCCTGCCTCTGCCCTTGTTCTTTACAGTCACTTCTTCAAAGAGTCATCGGACCTTCCCGCCTCCTCAAAGTCCTTTCACATCATCGCCAGCCCAACAACACACCAAGCTTGATAAAACGTCGGCTCCAAGAAGCTGGAATTATTCTTGTAATGTTTTGTTCAATGCAGCACCACCAATACCTGGGATCATGCTGGGATAATGTTAAGAACCTGATGACGTATTTGAATAATTGCTCTTGCCTCAAGGGTTTTTATACTTGCTGTTCTCTGCCAGAAACACTCTTCACTCAGATACCTGCATGACTCCTCACTCAGCTCCTTCAGGGCTTTGCTCAAGTGTCGCCTTACCAACTACCCTACTTACACTGCATCACAAATTCTCTCCCCATCCTCATTTTGTTTTTCTTCACAGCATTTATACCACACAACCCACTGTATAATTTTTTTCATTTGCAGATTGCCTTTCATCTCCCATCCACACACTTTTCAGTCCCATGAGACCAAGAATGTTTGCAGCGCCTTGCACTTTGCAGATGCTCTTAAGATTTTGCTTTCTATTACTATTTTATTAATTTTGTAGGCTAACAGCTAACTTCATGACATTCTAAGTATGACAGCTATATTTCTTTGCTAGAAATATTTGTTCTCACATGTCCGGTATAAAGAAATACCTAAAAACTTCCACCTTAAGCCACACAACTACCTTAAAAACAGACATAAATTATGAAATTATGATTAAACAATGTTTTTAAAAAAACAACTGCCTTAGTGTCTTTAATGCTGCCCAATCATATCCCAGAACCAGAAGTCCATTATATTATTTAGTAAATCTTTAATAACTGAAGTCAGAAGAATTTAGATAATTTTTAGTGTTCCCAATTCCTACTTAGAATACAGACAAAAAATACAGAAAAGAAAGTGTTTAATATCACTATAGAAGCAGAAAATGTAAATATTTACAGTATATATTGATCCATTTCAAAATCATTATTCTGAAAGAAATGAGACACAAAAGAGAACAAGTATGTATGATTCCATTTATATAAAATCTTAGAAAATGCGAACCAATCTATCAATACATTAAGAGAGAATACAGAACAGCGGCTGCCAGTGTCTGGGGCTGGAGGAAAGGACGACCTGCAACCCCGCAGGAGGAAACTTGTGGGAGGTGGGTGGGAGTATTCTGTATCTTGACTGTGTTGGCGATTTCATGGTTATGAGCATCTGTCAAAACTCATCTAATAGTACAATTAAAATTGATTAAGAGATAAATACTTAATAAAATTAATAAAATGTTAAAATGAGATTATTTTTATGACTACATGAGATTGGGGAGCTTTTTATTACCCAAGCATAATCAGAAAAACAAAGGGAACCTGCATGAGATTTCTTCCAATGACAAGAAAAGACCACATCCACAGTGGGTCTGAAGGGATCATAAGAAGATAGAAAGATTAAGATTGTACTCTTCAAGGACTTCCCTGGTGGTCCAGTGGTTAGGACTCGGTGCCTTCACTGCCGTGGCCCCGGGTTCAATCCCTGGTCAGGGAACTAAGATCCCGCAAGCCAGGAAGAGGCAGGGGGTGGGGGGAAGATTGCACTCTTCAAACCACACACATGCAAAACAACGACTACACGTCATCTCATTTTCACCTCACAACAAATCCTATCAGGAAAGTGATAATAGCATGCCATTTTATAAATGAAAAAGCAGGTACAGGGAGTTTAACTTCCCCAAAACCACCAGGTCAATTTTCAGCTGAACTGAGAATTAAATCCAGGCAATTCATACTCTTAACCCACTTTTCCACTTTAGATTGACTAAAATTTTAAAGATTGATAGTATTTAAGTATTGGTGCAGTACAGGGAAAAGAGCATTCACAACCAGTCGATGGGAGTTTATGTTGGCATGATGATTTGAGGAAAATATTTTGGCAATACCAAAACTTGTAATAGACACAACTCACAAACTCTTTAAGTCAGCTAGTAGTCCCTCACAGGAAACTGCAGTATAGAAATCTCTCTACAAGTATATTTTCAAGGATGCTACTGTATTAATTACATGACACAAAACCTGTAAACAATCTCAGTGTCAACAAGCAGGGATGGTTAAACGATTTACAGTACATCACACCTGGCCATAAAAAAGAATAAGAAACAGCTATATGAATGTCTTGAGTAAAAGCCAAACAGTAGAACTGGGCATATAATAGCAATTTAAATAGCACAAAATAAACATTTTGTAAGAATTCAACAAAATATTAATCTGGAGACTAGGAAAGTATGGTCAGTTGAAATTAACCCTATTATCCCTATTTTCTGTATTGTTAATTTCTTCTTTTTTTTTTTTTGGCTGCACCGTGTGGCTTGCAGGATCTTCATTCCCCAACCAGGGACTGAACCTGGGCCACAGCAGTGAAAGCGCCAAGTCCTAACCACTGGACCGCCAGGGAATTCCATCATTTCTTAATTTTAATAACAAAGAAACTAAGTATTTTTAAAATACTATTGATGTTTAAGATAAATTTTGAATGAACTGCTGACAATTCTGAGTTACATTTAAAAAGGGAATTAGATATTTTGGGTGATTTAGGGGAGAACATAGAGAGAAAAGGAAGAAATACAACGAAACTTAAATAAGCCCTCAACTTCTACAAAGAATGACATTTATGACACTTACTGCAATCTTCTAAAGGTATTATACCAGTACTAAAAATACACATAGATAACCAATTAAGCCCTCTTAATTTATGAAATTCAAGAAGACATAAGCTGGGAGTGACGTCAACATCATGGCGGCATGAGACACTCCCTTTCAATCTACATCCAGTAAAACATCCATAACAGAGGTTCCTCTGCTCATTAAACCAGAACACCAGAGAATTCCATACATCTGTACATCTAAAGGTGAGTGGATTACAACCCCCAGAGGAGGTGCCTATGATTTTAGCACCTCTGGCTCCAGCAGCTGAGCCCAGGAGAACACAAGTAGCAGGAGGGGAGGCAGTGCACGAGACTCCAGCGTCCTACCTACAGCGGTGCCTGCGGTCAGGGTGAAACTGGCAGCAGTGGCACAGGGGCCTGCGACCCCAAACCTCCGGCTACAGAGGCACCTGTGAGTCTGCCCCCTACGCCCCCCATCGCCTACAGCAGTGGCACCCAATAACCCCAGATGAAGCAGAGGCACCCAGGATCCTGGCTTTCCCCCACCTGCCCCTGTGGTGGCATAGCCCACACCCAGGCAACCCTGGGCCTGGCAGAGGTGCCTGCCTTCCCAGTGCCTCAGGCAGCAACACCAGCAACAGTAGTGGCAGCGGCAGCAGCAAGGCACCAGTGACTCAGGAGGCACAAGCAGCAACAAGGAGGGCACCAAGTGACACTCCCAGCAGAGGCAGTGCAGGGTGGAACGTGTTGATTCTCAAACACAACCAGAGGTGGTTCAGGTAAGAGAAACCAAAAACTTGTGCTACAGCACCACCTATTGGAAAACAAAAGAAAAGGCCTCTAACTACTAACCTGTTGAATTGTTAGAATCAAGTAAAAAAAGCTTTACCTAAAGAAAAGTATTCACTACTTCAAATGCACCAGCAGAGGAAAAATTCATCAAGCACCATGAAAAAACCATGGTAACATGGTATCACAAAAAGAAAATGACAATTCTCCAAATACCAAACTTAAACTCACAGAATATTGTAATCTAACTGACAGAGAATTCAGACTGGCTGTTGTGAAGAAACACAGTGAGCTACAAGAAAATTCAGAAAGGCATTTCAAAGAGCTCAGGAATAAAATTAATGAACAGAAAGAATACTTTATCAAACAAATTGAAACTGTAAAAAAAGAAACAAACTTCTGGAACCGTAGAAAGCATTGGAAATAAAGCAGGTGGTATGGAAGAGAGAATTCTCTTCAAGTGACCTTGAAGACAGAAATCTAGAAATGACACAGGTAGAAAAGGAAAGAATAAGATCTAAAAAAAGAAGAAGAAATTCTACAAGAACTATCAGGCTCTACTAGGAAGAGCAACATAAGAATAATGGGTATCCCAGAAGAGAGGGAGAAGGGAAAAGAGTTTATTTAAAGAAATAATAGCTGAGAACTTCCCAAACCTGGAGAATGAACTGGATGTATAAGTCCATGAAGCTAACAGAACACCTAATTACCTCAATACAAAAAGACCTTCTCTCAGATACATCATATTAAAACTGTCAAAAGTCAGTGGCAAAGGAAGAATTTTAAAGACAGCCAAGGGAAAAAAAAAAGAGCAACCTACAAAGGAACCCCCATTAGACTACCAGCAGATTTCTCAGTAGAAACACTACAGGACAGAGCGAGTGGAATGACATACTCAAAATATTGAAAGATAAAAACTGTGAGCCAAGAATACCCTACCCAGCAAAGTTATCCTTAAATATGAAGGAGAAATAAAGGCTTTTCCAGACAAACAAAAGCTGAGGGAGTTCATGACCACTAGGCCTGCCTTACCAGAAACGGTGAAAGGACAACGTCCTTCTGAAATGAAAACGCAAAAGTACACAGAACTTTTGAGTAAGGTGATAGACAGAATTAGAAAACTGTAACTCTGTATTAGAATAGGTTGTTAAACACTTAATTACAATGTAAAGGTTAAAGGGCAAAAAGCAGTAAAAATAACTAAAGCGACTTCAATTTGGTAACCAACTTACAACATAAAAAGGGATAATTGGGGACCACAAAAACATTGCTGAAGAGGAAAAGGACAGAAGTCATATAGGCAAATGAAGAGGCTATCAGCAGAAAAAGAACCACTTTATGAGAAATTTATACAAACCTCATGGTAACCATACAATATAATTCTAGATCAGAGACACGAAAAATAACAAAAGAGGAAACTAAGAAAAACATCATAGAAAACCACCAAACTAAAATGGCAGACAGAAATAGACACAAAATAAAAGAAACAATGGAGATACAGAGCAACTAGAAAATAAAAGATAAAATGGCAGTACTACATCCTTATTTATCAACTAGCACCCTAAATATAAATGGACTGAATTCATCAATCAAAAAGACACAGGGTGTGGGAATTCTCTGGCAGTCCAGTGGTTAGGACTCGGCGCTTTCACTGCCATGGCCCAGGTTCAATCCCTGGTTGGGGAACTAAGATCCCACAAGCTACACGGCTGGGCCAAACAAACAAACAAAAAACAAAAAAAGACACAGGGCGGTTGGACAGATTAGAAAAACAAGACCCAACTATATGCTGCCTCCAGGAGACTAAGCTCTAAAGACAAACACAGGCTCAAAGTGAAATAATGAAAAATGACACTCCAAGCAAACGGCAGACAAAAGAAAAGCAGGTGTAGCCATACTCATATCAGACAAAACAGACTTCATGCCAAAATAGAAAAATGTAATGAGAGACAAAGACGGACACTCTATAATGATAAAGGGGAAAATTCATCAAGAAGGTATAAAAGTTAATAATATATATGCACATAACATAGGAGCACCAAAATACATAAGGCAATTATTAACATACCTAAAGGGACAAATTGACAGCAACACAATAATAGTAAGGGACTTTAACACCCCACTTACATCAATGGACAGATCATCCAGACACGATGCCAACAAGGGAACAGTGGCCTTAAGTGAAACATTACATCAGATGGACTTAATAGATAAAGAACACTCCATCCAAATGCAGCAGGATACACATTCTTCTCAAGAGCACGTGGAACATTCTCAAGCACAGACCAAATTTTGGAACACAAAACAAGTCTCAATAACTTAAATAAAACTCAACTCAGATCAAGCATCTCTTCCAACCACAATGGTATGAAACTAGACATGAAAAACAAGAAAAAAGCTGGAAAATTCACAAATATGTGGAGACTTGACAACATGCTACTGAACAATTATTGGGTCAACAAATAAAGAAATCTTTTTATACCTGAAGACGAATGAAAATGCAAATACAACACACCAAATCTATGGGATGCAGCAAAAGTGGTATTAAGAGGGAAGTTCACAGCAACAGCAGGCCTACCTCAAGAAACAAGAAAAATCTCAAATAAATATTCAAACCTTACACCTAAAGAAACTAGAAAAAGAGCAAAATCTAAAGTCAGCAGAAGGAAGGAAATAATAAAGATCAGAGCAGAAATAAATGAAAGAGACTAAAAAATAGGAAATATCAATAAATCTAAGAGCTTTTTTTAAAAAAAATAAACAAAATTGACAAACCTTTAGCTAGACTGGCTAAGAAGTCTCTGATAAAATACGAAAAAAAAAGGAGAAATTACAACGGATACCATAGAAACACAACAGATTATAATACTACGAAAATTATATGCCAACAAATTGGGCAATCTAGAAGAAATAACATAAATACTTAGAATCATATAACCTTCTAAGACTGAATCATGAAGAAATAGAAAACCTGAATAGACCAATCACTAGGAGAGAGATTGAAATAGTAATCAAATACCTCCCAAAAAACAAAAGTCTAGGACCAGATGGCTTCACAGGCGAATTCTATCAAACATTTAGAGAAGAGCTAACACCTATCCTTCTCAAACACTTCCAAAATATTGCAGAGGGAGGAACACTCCCCAACTCATTCTACGAGGCCACCATCACCCTGATACCAAAACCAGACAAAGATGTCACAAAGAAAGAAAACTACAGGCCAATATCACTGATGAACAATAGATGCAAAAATCCTCAACAAAATACTAGCAAACAGAATCCAACAGCACATTAAAAGGATCATACACCATGATCAAGTGGGGTTTATTCCAGGAATGCAAGGATTCTTCAATATACGCAAATCAATCAACGTGATACATCATATTAACAAATTGAAGGAGAAAAACCATATGATCATCTCAATAGATGCAGAGAAAGCTTTCGACAAAATTCAACACCCATTTATGATAAAAGCCCTGCAGAAAGTAGGCACAGAGGGAACTTTCCTCAACATAATAAAGGCCATATATGACAAACCCACAGCCAACATTGTCCTCAATGGTGAAAAACTGAAACCATTTCCACTAAGATCAGGAACAAGACAAGGTTGCCCACTCTCACCACTATTATTCAACATAGTTTTGGAAGTGTTAGCCACAGCAATCAGAGAAGAAAAAGAAATAAAAGGAATCCAAATCGGAAAAGAAGAAGTAAAGCTGTCACTGTTTGCAGATGATATGATACTATACATAGAGAATCCTAAAGATGCTACCAGAAAACCACTAGAGCTAATCAATGAATTTGGTAAAGTAGCAGGATACAAAATTAATGCACAGAAATCTCTTGCATTTCTATACACTAATGATGAAAAATCTGCAAGTGAAATTAAGAAAACACTCCCGTTTACCACTGCAACAAAAAGAATAAAATATCTAGGAATAAACCTACCTAAGGAGACAAAAGACCTGTATGCAGAAAATTATAGGACACTGATGAAAGAAATTAAAGATGATACAAATAGATGGAGAGATATACCATGTTCTTGGATTGGAAGAATCAACATTGTGAAAATGACTCTACTACCCAAAGCAATCTACAGATTCAATGCAAACCCTATCAAACTACCACTGGCATTTTTCACAGAACTAGAACAAAAAATTTTACAATTTGTATGGAAACACAAAAGACCCCGAATAGCCAAAGCAATCTTGAGAACGAAAACTGGAGCTGGAGGAATCAGGCTCCCTGACTTCAGACTATATTACAAAGCTACAGTAATCAAGACAGTTTGGTACTGGCACAAAAACAGAAATATAGATCAATGGAACAGGATAGAAAGCCCAGAGATAAACCCACACACATACGGTCACCTTATCTTTGATAAAGAAGGCAAGCATATACAGTGGAGAAAAGACAGCCTCTTCAATAAGTGGTGCTGGGAAAATTGGACAGGTACATGTAAAAGTATGAAATTAGAACACTCCCTGACACTATACACAAAAATAAACTCAAAATGGATTAAAGACCTAAGTGTAAGGCCAGACACTATCAAACTCTTAGAGGAAAACATAGGCAGAACACTCTATGACATAAATCACAGCAAGATCCTTTTTGACCCAGCTCCTAGAGAAATGGAAATAAAAACACAAATAAACAAATGGGACCTAATGAAACTTAAAAGCTTTTGCACAGCAAAGGAAACCATAAACAAGACCAAAAGACAACCCTCAGAATGGGAGAAAATATTTGCCAATGAAGCAACTGACAAAGGATTAATCTCCAAGATTTACAAGCAGCTCATGCAGCTCAATAACAAAAAAAACAAACAACCCAATCCAAAAATGGGCAGAAGACCTAAATAGACATTTCTCCAAAGAAGATATACAGATTGCCAACAGACACATGAAAGAATGCTCAACATCATTAATCACTAGAGAAATGCAAATCAAAACTACAATGAGATATCATCTCACACCGGTCAGATTGGTCATCATCAAAAAATCTAGAAACAATAAATGCTGGAGAGGGTGTGGAGAAAAGGGAACACTCTTGCACTGTTGGTGGGAATGTAAATTGATACAGCCACTATGGAGAACAGTATGGAGGTTCCTTAAAAAACTAAAAATAGAACTACCATACGACCCAGCAATCCCACTACTGGGCATATACCCTGAGAAAACCATAATTCAAAAAGAGTCATGTACCAAAATGTTCATTGCAGCTCTGTTTACAATAGCCAGGACATGGAAGTAACCTAAGTGTCCATCATCGGATGAATGGATAAAGAAGATGTGGCACATATATACAATGGAATATTACTCAGCCATAAAAAGAAATGAAATGGAGGTATTTGTAGTGAGGTGGATGGAGTTAGAGTGTGTCATACAGAGTGAAGTAAGTCAGAAAGAGAAAAACAAATACAGTATGCTAACACATATATATGGAATCTAAGGGGAAATAAAGGTCATGAAGAACCTAGTGGCAAGGCGGGAATAAAGACACAGACCTACTAGAGAATGGACTTGAGGATATGGGGAGGGGGAGGGGTAAGATGTGACAGGGTGAGGAGTGGCATAGACATATATACACTGCCAAATGTAAAATAGATAGCTAGTGGGAAGCAGCCGCATAGCACAGGGAGATCAGCTCGGTGCTTTGTGACCACCTAGAGGGGTGGGATAGGGAGGGTGGGAGGGAGGGAGATGCAAGAGGGAAGAGATATGGGAACATATGTATATGTATAACTGATTCACTTTGTTATAAAGCAGAAACTAACACACCATTGTAAAGCAATTATACTCCAATAAAGATGTTTAAAAAAAACAAGAAACAAGAAACAAGAAAAATCTCAAATAAATATTCAAACCTTACACCTAAAGAAACTAGAAAAAGATCAAAATCCAAAGTCAGCAGAAGGAAGGAAATAATAAAGATCAGAGCAGAAATAAATGAAAGAGACTAAAAAATAGGAAATATCAATAAAACTAAGAGCTTTTTTGAAAAAAAATAAACAAAATTGACAAACCTTTAGCTAGACTGGCTAAGAAGTCTCTGATAAAATATGAAACAAAAAGGAGAAATTACAACGGATACCACAGAAACACAACAGATTATAATACTACGAAAATTATACGCCAACAAATTGGGCAATCTAGAAGAAATAACGTAAATACTTAGAATCATATAACCTTCTAAGACTGAGTCATGAAGAAACAGAAAACATGAATAGACCAATCACTAGGAGAGAGATTGAAATAGTAATCAAATACCTCCCAAAAAACAAGTCTAGGACCAGATGGCTTCACAGGTGAATTCTACCAAACATTCAAAGAAAAGCTAATACCTATCCTTCTCAAACTCTTCCAAAAAACTGAAGAGGAGGGAATGCTTCTAAACTCATTTTACAAAGCCAACACAAGGACAATACAAAAAAAGAAAATTACAGGCAATATCCTGATGAACATGGATGCGAAAGTACTCAACAAATATTAGCAAACCAAATACAACAATAATTAAAATGATCAAACACCATGATCAAGTAGGATTTATTCCAGGGATGCAGGGTGGTTCCACATCTGCAAATCAATATGATACATCATAGCAACCAAATGAAAGATAAAAATCATATGATCATCTCAATAGATGTAGGAAAATATTGGTATTTGACAAGATTCAATACTGATGTATAATAAAAACTTTTAATAAAATGGGTATAGCAGGAACATACCTCATCATAACAAGGGCCATTTATGACAAACCCATGGCTAACATCATACTCAACAGTGAAACACTGAAAGCTATCCGTCTAAGATCAGGAACAAGACAAGGATGCTTACTCTAGCCACTCTTACTCAACATAGTACTGGAAGTCCTAGCTAGAGCGATTAGGGAAGAAAAAGAAAAAAAAGGCATCCAAATTGGAAAGGAAGAAGTAAAACTGCCACTTTGTAGATGACATGATGTATATACATAGAAAACTCTAAAGACCCCACCAAAAAACTATTAAAAATAATAAATACAGGGACTTCCTTGGTGGCACAGTGGTTGGGAATCCGCCTGCCAGTGCAGGGGACACGGGTTCGAGCCCTGGTCCAGGAAGATCCCACATGCCACGGAGCAACTAGGCCTGTGCGCCACAACTACTAGGCATGCACGCCTAGAGCCCGTGCTCCGCAACAAGAGAAGCCACCGTAATGAGAAGCCCACGAACCGCAATGAAGAGTAGCCCCCGCTCACCACAACTAGAGAAAGTCCACGTGCAACAACGAAGACCCAGCGCAGCCAAAAATAAATTAATTAAAAGAAACTTTTTTAAATACAGTAAAGTTGCAGCATGCAAAATCAATATACAAAAAACTGTTGTGTTTCCATATGCTAACAACAAACTAGCAGAGAGAGAAATTAAGAAAACAATCCCATTTACAATTACAACAAAAAGAATAAAATACCTAGGAATGTATTGAACCAAGGAGGTGAAAGATCTGTGTACTGAAAACTCTAAGACATTGTTGAATGAAACTGAAGAACACACAAAGAAATGGAAAGACATTCTGTGCTCATGAACTGGAATTAACATTGATAAAATGTCCATATTACCTAAAGCAACCTACAGATTCAACGCAATCCCTATCAAAATCATATGAGTTTTCACAGAAATGAAACAAAAACTCCTAAAGCTTATACAGAACCACAAAACCCCAAATAACCAAAGCAACCCTGAAATAAAATACAAATCAGAAGCTGGAGGTATCACACTCCCTGATTTCAAGTTATACTGCAAAGCTATGGTAATCAAAAGAACATGGTATTGACAGAAAAACAGACACACAGACCAATGAAACAGAATTCAGAGCCCAGAAATAAATCCACATGTACATGAACAATTAATGTATGAAAAAGGAGCAAAGTACATGCAACAGAGAAATGATAGTCTCTTCAATAAATGGCGCTGGGAAAACTGGAGAGCCACATACAAAAGAATGAAACTGGACCACTATCTTACACCATACACAAAATGAATTGGACTTAAATATAAGACCTGAAACCATAAAAAACACATAGAAAAAAACACAGACAGTACACTCTTTGACGCAGGTCTTAGCAATATTTTTTTTGGATCTGGCTACTCAGGCAAGGGAACAAAAGCAAAAATAAACGAATGGGACTACGTCAAACTAAAGGGCTTCTGCACAGCAAAGAAAACCATCAACAAAATGAAAAGACAACCTACCAATAGGAGAAAAAAATTTGCAAATCGTATATCCAATAAGGGATTAATATCCAAAACATATAAGGAACTCATACAACAACAAAAAGCAAACAACATGATTTAAGAACGGGCAGAACAGCTGAATATACATTTTCCTAAAAATACATACAGATGCCAGCAGGTACATGAAAAGATGCTCAGCATCATTAATTATTAAGGAAAGGCAAATCAAAACCACAATGAGGTATCCCATCACTCTGGTTAGAATGGCTGTTATCAGAAAGACAAGAAATAACAAGTGTTGGAGAGCATATGGAGAAAAGGGAACCCTTGGACACTGTTGGTGGGAATGCAAAATGGTGCAGCCACTATGGAAAACAGTATGCGGATTCCTCAAAAATTTAAAAAATTAAATTACCATATAATCCAGCTATTCCACTTGTGGGTATTTATCCAAAGAATAGGAAAACACTCATTCAGAAAGATATATGCACCCCTATATTCATAGCAGCATCATTTACAATATCCTAGACATGGAACCAACCTAAGTGCCCACTGACAGATGAATGGATAAAGAGGATGTGGTGTGTCTGCATGTGTGTATATATATGCACACCTACACACACACGAAATGGAATACTCCTCAGTCATTAAAAAAAAAAAAGATGAAATCTTGCCATTTGCAACAATCTGTAAGGAACTTGAGGGTATTATGTGAAGATAAGTCAGATGGAGGAAAAACAAATACTGTATGATTTCACTCATATGTGGAATATAAAAATAAATGAAGAAAACCAAACAAAAACAAACACACAGATACAGAGAGACAGCAGTGGTTACCAGAAGGGAAGGGGGAGTGTGTGGGAGAATAAAATGGGCAAAGAGAGTCAACCGGTATGGTGATGGACAGATGGATGGTGAGAACACTGTAGTGTATACAGAAGTCAACATATAATGTTATAAACCAACGTTACCTCAAGTTTTATAAAAGAAGACATAAGCTGGGAATCTTCTGACCTACTCTTACGCAACACTCAATGATGTTTATGCTAAACTACTTGAACTGGGCTCAGCTATCAAGAGTAAATGCTCACAATGCTCACCTTTTACAATCTATTATTCTTCCCTAGCTACACACTCACCCCAAAAAACTTTACTTTTCTAAAAGGAAAAATCCCTCAAACATGTAATAATCTTATATGAGACTTATTAGTCATCCAAATATAAATGAATTTCTGAAATGGTTTTAACAGGAACATATAAATCCTTGGCAATTTCCTAATAAATTTGTAAGATTTATAAAATTTAACTTTTCCGTTAGCAGAATCTTATAAATACTGAAGAGGGAAAAAGGTCCTTTGGGTGACAATGCTGTGAGATGAAAACAATAAGATAATCAAATACTGGGTAACTCCTTTAAAATAGTGTTATTACTTTAAAACATGTTATTCATATCATAAATATAACTGAGATCTTAATTATTTTAAAAATGGGCCCTACAAATATGTGTGTGTGTGTATATGAATCACTTTGCTGTATACCAGAAACGAACACAACATTGTAAATCAACTATACTTCAATTAAAAAGGGAGAGGGGCCTCTACAAAAACATGATTGAGGACATTTTTAACAAAATTAAACAAACTAAAAATACTTACATTACAACTGAGTATGTAAAAATATAACATCAATAATTCTTTCCATTGAGAATGTTTAGACAAACTGAAATATAGTTTCCTTTATAGGTTCATATATAAAGTTAAATATTATCACAGAGTGTGGTTTAAGCCAGGTTGTTTCAACCAGTACTCTCCAAAATACCTTTCTTTAACAAGTATTCACCTATAATACTCATTCAACAAATATTTCAGAGACTAATTTCGTACCATGCATCATGCTAGGGACTAGCTATGGCAGAAACACTGAAAACAAATTTGTAGTGGTATTACAACGCACACTTATTTCCTCTCTCACGCTGTGAAAAGCTGTTTGGTATAGCAGAAAGATTACTGACCTAGAAAAATATATGGGTTGCAATTCCTGCTCTGGTTACAAGTCCTTTTTAATTTTCAGAGTAATAGAACCATGTGTTATATACCAGGCAAATCTGATTCAGAGAATGAACTGGACTATGTAAACATTTTTTAAAAAATTTTAATTTAAAATAATACATCATTTTGTCACATTCTTTAAGGCTACTGAAGCTCATACCATTAGAAACGACAAAATACTCTAACCCTTAAAAAAAAAAAATCCTTAGACCTTATTTATATTAAAGCTATAGTGTTGGAATTGCAAAACATTCTCCACTAGGTCAGATTCTTTAATAATTAAAAAAGAAAAATATGCAAGACGTTTTCTTTAAAAATCTTACCTTTTAAGAAATACTTTATACATTTTTAGAATAGAAAAATATTTTTCATTGAAACCCAAAAAAGTGCCACTTCTCTCAAAAAAAAAACAAAACAAAACCCCAAGACATTCAAATGACATATATGATTCAACTCCCTTTTTAATAAAGACTATATACATAAGCATCTCCTTGTAGGTCTGCAACCCTAGGCCTTGTTATACAGATATCAGTTTTTCAAATTGAGAATCTACCTCAACTAAGAATTTCTCTTTGTCTTTTGGAGAACTTATGCAGAGGTATTAAAGACTTAAAAAGAAAAAAATAGTTGTAACCATATAAAAAGCCCCCCCATCAACTATTTTAAAGACTTCAACCATATTTTCCCATTTTTATATTTTATTCAAATAGCTAACACTTTTATTAACCATACAGTATTAAAAAAAGAATTCAAACATCCAACAATAAAAGAGGTCTTAAATAACTGTGGCAAATTCTATCCTTTTAAGAGTACTTGCATATTTAAAACACTTTATTAAGGTGTGAAAGGGAAAAAAGTTTCACAAAGGTTGACTGAGGTGATTATCAATGCTTTCAAGTGAGAGTAAAACAAATCTTAAAATACGCATTGAGAGTCAATTACTGTCCATCTTAATTTCCTTTCATCTGAAATTCAGAGGTAATGTGTGTTCACTTTAGGGAAGATTTATATATGAAAAAGTAAGTTTATTAGAAAAATAAACAACTTTAAATTTTACAGTATTTTCCACTTCCAAGATTCTTTCAGATAGAGCAGATGTGCCGTATGATTTAAACATGATCTGATTTACAAAATCTCATTTAGTCCTATTTAGTAAAACAAAACAAAATACAAAAACAAACGGCGAAATGTTAGTAACTATTAAGAACTCCAATGTAAAAGTTAAAAAAAAAAACCCATCATTTGTTGCATGTACCTAATATGGCAATATTTACTCTGATGTATATTAAACAGCTCACTGAAATTTAATGTGCTTATTACCAAGATAATACTATCATATTAAAATATAAGTTGTGCGGTCTGGCTTTATTTTTCAGAAAAACTTATCAACTATAACCAGGGATTGGCAAATTTTTCCTTAAAAGGTGAGACAGTTAAGTATTTTAAGTTTGCAGGCAATAAAGTGTCACTACTCAGCTCTGCCACAACAGGGAGAAAGCAGTCACAAGTAAATGAATGGGTATGCCTGTGAGCTGCAGTTTTGCCTGCTGCTGAAAAGACAGTGGATTTTGAATAAGAGACTAATTATTTCAGGTGCCATATTACAAATATGTCATATATTGGGGGGGAGGGGGGGCCACAGGGGTAGGAAGAATAATATAGATGGATAGCTATCACTAAATGAACACTATAAAATAAAAATTTCCACACTTGTTTCCCAATCATAATTGCATGTGTGTATATATGTATACACACAAGTTATAAAACTATTTCATTTTGATTCAATATTCTTTTTGGTGTATAAATAGTATCAGAACAAAGTCAGATAAGCAGCAGAGTATCTTGAGTGACTGAGTACTCAGAGGCTAATCAATAACCATGAAATTTGGTTTGGACATCTTAGTATTTCTACACAATGGGAAAACTAATCTATTCGCTGTGCCCCTGAAGAAAATAGATGTATATTTTAGATGTTTTAAAATTTAATTGAATTGTTACAATTTTGAAACTAAATGTGATTTGCTTTGTTTTATTAGAAAAAATACTCAGGCAAGGTCTACAATCATCGGTCAATTAAGAATGACTTACAAGAACATGAGGCAATAAAATAAAAATACAGGTACAAACTATATATCTGAAACACTTCTATTTGGCAATTTTATAACAAATCAAAATTTAAAAAGAACAAAGGAGATTGCAGATTACTTCGTAGATACAGAATAAAGCAACTGATGAAGTGCTTAAGCAAAAGAAAACAAAAAAATAGTAAGAAAACACACTGCTTTTCTTCTTTTTAAAAATAAAATCACATTTGCTACAAGTCATATGAATAATACCCTTATTAAACAACCATTCCAGAATGTCTTATAGAAGCAGTGCTTTTATTTGCACTTCATTTAATTTTATATGACTCACTTCATGTATATAGCTCTTCACCCCATTGTTAACGAATAAAGTCTCCCATAATTTTTATTATTTTTTTTAAATTTTTTAAAGTAAATGAGAAATGACTTATGTATCATGGAACCTTTCCCATTTTGGAACCAAAAGGCTTATTAATTCTATATTTTTGTCTATTCTTTCTTTAAAAAATTTTAGTGTAAAAACTGCTGGTTTTTATATCACTGTAGTAAAGTGAAAACTCCTTAATCAGGAGTATTTTCTGCAGTTTGACTGCATATAACCACATACTTTACAATATGTCCTTCCAACAGTAAGGAAATAATTGATTTCACGGTCACTGTCAGAAATGAGTGCCATAATTCTATTATGGGTATAGGTCCTCCCTCAAAGACTTTCTGGAAGGATGTTCAATGTGTTTTGTTCTTACAGATATTAACAGTAGTACATAGTCCCTTAAGTCTGCAAAAGACATTTATTGTTAAAGAAGGTGCTTTATTAACAATTCCTCTGGCAGCACTAGTGAATTACAATATCCTTCAATATTATCTCTACCCATAATATATACATTTAACTTTTCATGCCTCTAGAAAAACATCTACAGTACATTTCATAATATAAAAATATATTACAAATCTGCTGAATTATTTACAAGCAATGTTCTATTATCTCTATGCAACATTTGTTTGATACAATACTAACAAGTTACACATATTTCCATTTCTGTAAGTTAAAAAAAAAATCCATATGGCTTCTTGCTTACCAAGCAAGAAAGTGATTTTATTTTCCTTTTCAAAACCAACTTTGGTGCATAAAGGATTCAGTTTGAAGATACTTTTAAAAAAAATACAGTTTTTCTTATGTTAAGAAAAACCAACTCATAAACCAAATGCTTTCCTCAGAAAAAAAAAAATTAGAGGCTTATATAGGTTAAAATGAAAATATGAGGGTTATTCAAATAATTTGAAATAAAGGTTTTTCAAAAACCGTTAACAGATTAGTTATATAGGTAAATATTAACATACTGTACTCCATGAGAAAACCCTAGTCCTGAAAGGGGAGCCACCAGACATACTGCAACACTCTTTAACAGAAATTTTCAGCCCTAATTCGATAGACGAATTTTTAGTTGATTGCAAATGTCGTTCACTGTTTGCTTAAATACAAATTGAACACTTTTCTTATCAGAGTTCTGCAAAAGAACACAAATGGCAACCAATCACATCTATTTATCATAGTTGAAAGGTAAATTATCTTTTGATAATTTTCATTGTCTAAATATTTCCTTACATGACTTCAAATCAATAGACACTGTCAAGACAAATATCCTTACAGTGTTTTTGGTATTTTTAAGGGCACATGTTGTAATTGGTTTTCTTTTCAATATAAACTACTGTAATCACTAAAGGGTTTTTTAAAAAAAAAAAAAAAAAAAAAAAAAAGGCAGCTTAAAGCAGCAAGCATGCAAAGCCTTTAAGAAGCTGTTCTACTAAGTTGCCAGAAGAGTGTTTGCTCAGTCTCCCACAGTACCATTCCATGAAAATGTGGATATACAGTAATATATTAATATATTCCACAGAAGAGCCTACTTCATTCACAGAATGTTTACACTAAGCATAAATATTATTCTAAATACTGGATTTAAGGGGAAAAAAAGGAAGGGGGTTGACTCTAATGTGCAACTTTTACTAAACCCATTGTCAGTGACTAAGACTGCAGGTGTCCCCGCTTGTTTGCTTTTTATGTATTTATTTATTTTTTACCTCTTCAACCTCTTCTGCGGCATTGTTCTAGAAAAAGAGAAAAAGGAGTATTCTTTTATTCAATTGAATGAAAAACACATTAAGTGCTTCAAAAATACAAATATGTATAAGAAATAGGCAATGTGATGATCACTGATCACCATGAAAATTTATTTCCAAAGCATTCACATGATGGATATAAATTTAGTTACATAATATATATACCTTGTTAAGAAATCCTTTTTATGTAGCCTGATAATGTGTTTCTAAAAAAGAATCTCATGTTTAACACATACATTTTAACCATACTTTAAAACTAACGTTTAAACCTCAAATAAATATGTCCTTTTTACTCTCATTTTGAAGTTAATATATTTTTGGAAGGTTTGTCATGCTTTCATTTTGAGATGTGCATAAGCTGTAAGTTATTTCTCCTGAAACAAATTAGAATAATTGCTTTTTCCCCTCTTAATTTCACAAGTTTTCCCAGTCAAAATCCAGGCATTGCTAAGATGTTACACCACGGCAAATGTAGTGGGTTCGAGGACTCTGTACCACTTTAGAGTAGACTTGATTCTAATTTCCAGAATAGTAGAAGCATGAAAGTTTAGCCTCAAGATTAAATGTTAAGATGGGGTGGAGGGTGGTTTACAGCTAAAGAAAATTAACACCACAGAAGCACCAAATATATCTTAAGAACATCTTCATTACTCCAGAAATCAGTAATAATTGCAGAATTATACCCTGAAAACAGGTGATGCAAGTCCTATGTACTTCTGGACATCAGTTCTGAGCTTGAATGATTTTTATTTGTCACTTTCACCAAAATATCTTAATTGCTTCCTATATAGCATAAGAACAGCAAAAATAAGCTGATTCTGTGAAAAAGGAAGACCCTTAGAGAGTGGGAAGTAGAATGCAGGGCAGACACACAGAAGTTAGTCTCAATCTTATAATTAAGATTCATGCCCCTTTGTCAACTCACTGCTTAAGGCATGTTTACTACCAGTCTTGGCTCTCCCCAAATACCACTCTTTTCGAATGCAAATTTTAATCACTCCCTTCAAAGAATAAGCAGAAATAAACCCTAAATTAGGTGCCAACAAATAAAGAATATTCAATTATTTTTCTTTATAAAGAGAAAGGTAAATCATAACTCTCTCATATTTTTGGTAGTGAATGTCCCTCAATCTTTTCCTTTAAGGTCATTTCACTATTCTCTCTGCTAGTTAATTTCTTGCTAACCTAGCTCATCCCACAAAAAACAAGTTTTCATTATATTTAGGACCTTCACCAAAAGATGCTTTAAAAGTTTGGAAGAGTCTCAATGTTTCCACACACAGCAAGGCCCATTATGTGAGAATTTCATTCTCAGAAGATGTTTCACATTCCAAAATGTTGAGTCATGGAATGAACAAAACCTTCAAAGTATTTGTTTCAAAATTTGGCATAAGACATAGTATCTTTACAATAGCTGAAATTCACATTTGAGATTATCAATTATTATGTCATCTTACTCGTACCCAACCTATTGCTATATAAAATATATACTAAACTAGAATTCCTTTTTAAAATATATAAAGTTCACTCATTAAGAGTGCCTTTTAAACATTTTCACCACTTTTTTAATCACCCTAGTATATGTCATGTGGATAGAGGCAGTATGGAGTTCAGCCACATCCTAGTTGTGTAACCTCTTGCCTCAGATTTAAGCTACTTAACCTCTTGCCTCAGATTTCCAATCTGTAAAACAGACATAGGAACACCTACTTCACAGGACTGCTGTGAGGATGAAGTATATGTAAAGCACCTAGCACAGTGACTCAGCACATAGCCAGAAATGTTGGTCTCTTCTCCTTCCCCCCCTATACCTTCATATGCACAGCACACTAAAACAAAGGTCAGATCAGAAAATTGTTAGAAACGTGAACACTCCGAGCTACCTCTTAAATAAAAACACAGTAATATTTAAAATGCTCTTTTGAAAAGTTTGGCGAGAGTACAAGTTTAAGAATTTCAACCATTAATGGTATTTAGGGCACATGCGATATATTCCCAGGTCAACACGTCTGATATTATAAAAAAGAATTACCTACTTAAACAAAAGGAACTTATTTTCAAAATACTATGTATATCACAATTTAAGCTACTTAAGGTAAATTTGGAATTAACCTGGCATATAAACTTTACCAAAATATTACCCTTCTAGTCTACAATTTATAAATCGTTGTGATGTAATTTCCATACATGAAACTCCAGAAAGCAAGATATGCTTGATACTGAAATTCAGTACTTAAAAATTAAGTCCTAACTTTATATCCAAAATTTAAGGAGATTTAAGATTACAATTCAAAAACATAAAACATCAAAGCAAGAATTAAATTACCTGTATATGTTTGGGTCCAAAAGCAAGGCAGTATCTTTGGGTAGCTTTGATAAATGAACTACTTTAGTTTTTAACTGATGTCGTTCACTTTCATTCACCCACACGTCAGGCAGACTACGAATTAAAAAAACAAGTCATATATAAAATAACATTAATTTTAAATTTACCCTTCACATTACCCAGCTTTTTCTGCTAGTCTGACTGAGGCACCTAGGTTAACAAGCTTCTCAGATGCCAAGGAAACTCAGTGATCTAAGTAGTGGGATGTAGAGTCCCAGCAAAAAAATGGCAAGGTGAAATTTTAGGCATAAATCTGGAAATGAATTATGAATTTTTGATGGCAAAGCCACATCAAACTTAGAAACAAATATTAGAACACACTGTCTGTCTTTTAGTTTGCTAAGTGGAACTATATCTGAGCTTAACTTGATGAAAATCTGACACCTAGTTTCTTTCTGAAGAAATAAGAAATAAAAACCCCACCAGATTAATTTCCACTTTAAAAAAAAGGCACATATAACCAAAATCCTGAATTAAAAAAAATTTAATCCTATAGAAAAATTCAAATAAAATGATTTTTATATTTGCATTGATCGATTTCCAAAATACTAAGAATACAGATATTTGAATATATTTTTTAAAGGAACTGTTTATAAACTTAATATAAAAAGGGCTCTTACAAATCAGTATGAGACAAGTGAACGCTCATTAGGTAAAAAGGAACAAGAGAGACAAAGGTCACAAACCATTAATTCACCAAAGATACAGTTTTTAAATTATCTTGCTCATAATCGAAGAAATGAAGAATGTAAGAATGCCAATAGCCAGTGTTGATAATAAGCCAGGGAAATAAGCTCTCTAATGCAGTAGATGAGATCAGAAATTGGTACAAACTTTCGGGACGGCGATGCCTATCAAAACCCATAACATTTTGCATACTTTGTAAATAAAGCCATTTTAATGTCTCTTTTTTTAACAGTAGAGAAAAATGGGTAACTTTAATGTTCGGTAAAAAGGAGTTCATTAAATAAATTTTACGCGCTATTTCAAAATATTTTAGAGTAGCATTTCCCTAAAACCTGGAAGGGGCGGGGGTAAAAGGAAGTGGAAAACATGTTCTACACTAATAGAAGTTTGACAATCACAGGATTTTTAAAAAGCTAAAGATGGGACTTCCCTGGTGGCGCAGTGGATAGGACTCCACGCTCCCAGTGCAGGGGGTCCGGGGTTGATCCCTGGTCGGGGAACTGGAGCCCACATGCATGCTGCTACTAAGAGTTCACATGCCATAACTAAGGAGCCCGCCTACTGCAGCTAAGACCTGGTGCAGCCAAATAAATAAATAAATAAATATTTAAAAAAAAGAAAAAAAAGCTGAAAAGATTTCTTTACTTCAATATGCTAACATGCATTGTAATCTTCCAAATCTATTTTTAAAGCTCTTAATTCACATCAGATTCATTAACATCTCTTTAGATTGGAGTCTGGGAAACAATATTACAGAAAAATATTTAATAACAAGTGTTAACCACATATTATTAATTTTTAATGAGATTCCACTCATTTGAATTTATTCTATTCTTGATGCTGATAAGATTTCTCTGATACATCTTCATTACCTTTTGCAACAACAAAAAAAATCATTTTTGAGAATAAAAGGAAAATTGAGCATGAAATTAAATTAAGGAGCATTTGGGCCAGAATTGCTCTAATAAAAGGGTACTAAAACTCAAAAGAAAAATTTAACACTCCTGGAAAACTGACCAATTGTTTTTTTCTATAAAATATCATTAATTGGGGCTTCCCTGGTGGCGCAGTGGTTGAGAATCTGCCTGCCAATGCAGGGGATACGGGTTCGAGCCCTGGTCTGGGAAGATCCCACATGCCGCGGAGCAACTAGGCCCGTGAGCCACAATTACTGAGCCTGCGCTTCTGGAGCCTGTGCTCCGCAACAAGAGAGGCCGCGATAGTGAGAGGCCCGCGCAGCGCGATGAAGAGTGGCCCCCACTTGCCGCAACTAGAGGAAGCCCTCACACAGAAACGAAGACCCAACACAGCCATGAATAAATAAATAAATAAATAAAATCTTTAAAAAAAAAAAAAAAATCATTAATTGTGTGCTGGAAAATGTTTAGAAATTTTTAAAATAAATGATTCAAACAAAGGCACAACTAAGGTTGCTTGCACCCTATCCTACTTGAGGGTCATTAAAAATTCTAAAAATAATCACAACCTAAAAATGATTAAAAATTGCTTTAACAGCTTACATTAAAAACAATTTTAAAAGCTAGTTTTAAAGCTTATACCTTTAGCCAGTTACTCTTAAGAGCTTTTACAGATTATCTTTTTAATGCTGACGACCTCAAAATGTTTTGTGGTTTCATTTCTGTTAAGTCTTTTATTTTGAACCCAATAGCTTAAGTAATTTTTGAGTATAAGATTTTAATAAAAATAAGACTGATCAGTTTATTAGTTATATATATAGTATTCCAAATACTTACATGTCTTCAGGCATCCAATGAAGCAAAAGTTTTATCTTTCCAGAATCCTCTTTTCTCTTAGCTATTACCTAGTAATGATATAAAAGAAATCATAAAACTATTTATAAAAGATCATTTTAATATGTTTAAAAAACGCTTTTGGTCCTAATCAAGAACTTAAGTTTTCATGTCCTGGACCAGATATTACCACCACAACATCTTGTTCTGCCCTGGTTTGTAGCAATTTCCCACCTTTGATCATATATTTTCACAAAAGAAAAAGAAAAAAGGAACTGAAGTAGCTGTGTACAGCCAAATACTAAAACCATATTATCTTTGAAAATGCTATTTATTTTACTATCTACAAAGTCTTTAGCTGAGCGAGACTGCCAACCAAGAATCCATATTGGCTGCAATACTTTTAAAGAGCAAATGAACAGTAAAGAAAAAATAATGCTAGAAAGGGAGAGGTCTCCTTTTTAGGATTAAGGTATTTGTCGTTTGCTTGGGAGTTTTCTGTTTGTTGGTTGATTTCTGTTAATTTAAATGAAACATTAACCAATCAGTGTTCAGTTCAGTTAGGAATCTACCTAAGTTAAAGTGTGGATCAACCACAACATAAAGACCTATATAAGTGTAGTAAAAACAATATGCTTGTCACTCATAACCAGATTCAGAAAACTAAGGTAATGATTTTTAAAAATCGATCAAAATGGTATTTTATTAACTCTTAGAACTGCCATATTAACCAAATTAGCTCTTTAGTGTTTTAAAAATCTAAATCTCAATATTTTTACCAAGTTTAAGTTCCAAACAGCCTCACAAAATAATGTCATGTGTCATCCTCAAAACATATTAGAAGTAAAAACAGCAGTTCATACAAATATAAAACAGTTTCTAGCCCCATTATTTAAAAACCTATAGTTAAAGTACCCTAATTCTAGACTCGGTAATGGAATCAATTAAAAAGCTCAAAGACAGATCTGCAGATGCTAAAACAAAATATCTCTACAAAGAAGTAAGATATAAAAATAATGCAATGCAACCAAGTATAGCAAGCCAACTGACTGGTAACTAGGATTCTGCTGACCTCTTCTGGAGACGGCTCAAAAGAAAATGTTTCAATTAAAGAAGACAAATTAGGCGAACTGCACAGCATAGTACCTCACATAAATATTTTTATGCAAATCTTTTCACTATAAATATGGTTATTTCCTATACAAGTTCATTTGGTAACTAGGAAACTTACATTTGCAGTTAGTATTGAACATCTGACTACTGTTTAACACAAACTGCCTCCAGCAACCTTTCCAGTCCTACTCATGGAACCTTAGAGAACTTCCTCACCTAGCTCCAAGGAAGACCTTTTCCCATTAGGGATGGTTCTTCCTTCCACTTCCCCCAGGAAAAAGCATTCTTCAGATTATACTACACCTTTGTGACTTTTCCTCAGTCAAGGTACCTCTGCCACCCCAGTGTCGCTTGGGGGTGTGAATCACTCTTATTCCTAGGTTTTTAAAATTTATGATAAACATAGGTAATCAATCATGTTCTTAAATCCTCTCAGATGTTTTCTACAGCTCGAAAACTTATTTTCATCTTCAGACTATTTTCACTCTGAGTAAATTTTAAGTTTTCTTCCAGACTCCTAATATCACATTTCTAGTTCCTTCATTTTTTTGATCATCTTTACTCCTGCCATGGTGAGCCTAAGGATTTCATCCAAAGAGCTGCTCTAACGAAAGCATGAAGCTGATGCTTCATTTTTTAAAACACAACCTTATTTATCATCATCACCTCTACTCCCTAACATGTAGAGATACTTGTTCATTACTAGACCATTATTTCATCAGATTTATTGCCCTTTCAATCATTAAATGTTGACAGGCCCCAAACCTCAGTCCTTTGATTTCTTCTCTTTTCTATTTAATACTTCCTAGGTGATCTTATCCAGTCTGATACCTTTAAATAACACTAATACGCTAGAAAGTTCTATCCTTATCTGTAGCCACACCTCTCCTCTAAGCTCAAACTCTTACACCCTTTTGCCTACATGACAGAAGCACCGGATGTTCTATAGAACGTGCTGAATTACGGCTCTTGATACTCCCCTCTCCCCGAACCTGCTCACCTCACAGCCTCTATTATACGGCAGCTCCATCCTTTTGGCTAGCTGCCCAGGCCAGAGACATTGGAGTCATCCTTTCCTCTCGTTATCACACCTGACATCTGATCCATCCATAATTCTTGTCAATACCACTTTCAAAAGATATCCAGAATCTAACCCTTCTTAGTATCTCCACTGCAACCATTCTGGTCTTTTCTCACCTGAGATACTGAAAAGACTGATCCCTTCTCTCCCCAACCCTGACCTACAATCTGTTCTCAATACAGAAACCAGTGTGAGCACATTAAAACCTACATGAGAGGAAAGAGATCAGTGAGTCCTCTTAAGGCAGGGGGCAGAGGCCGAGATGAAAAAGCTACACCAGGAATGTTCTGCGTGACAGGACTGTTCTACAGCTCAGCTGTGGCGGTGTGCTGGTTTCACAGGTTAAGTACAACCGTCAACACTCACAGAATTGCATATGTATTTTTTTGGCCGTGCTGCGTGGCTTGCGGGATCTTAGTTCCCTGACCAGGGACAGAACCCAGGCCCGGCAGTGAGAGCCACTGGACCGCCAGGGAATTCCCTTGTGTACTTTAAATGGGTGAGTCTGTATTTATTATATCTCAATAAAAATTTTATTTAAAAGAAATCACAACAGAGTATGGCTACTCAAACTCCTCCAATGGTTTCCCAACACACGCAGAACAAAAGCCAATGTCTCAGTCCAACAAGACTCTCCCCATTGCCTCTCCGAATGCTCCTACTCTCTCTGCCTCACTTGTTTCCTCCAGCCACACTGGCCTCCTCACGGCTTTTCAGACACACTTGCATGTCCCCACTTGAGGATCTTATGCTTGATTTTCCCTCTGGCTATGATGCTCATCCCCCTAATAACTGAATGGCTCATACCCTCACTTCCTTTTAAGTTTTTAATTTTACTAATTTATCTTGTTTATCATGTCTCTTCCACTAGAGTGTAGGCATGGTTTCTTGTTTTGTTTTAGTCTGTTTTGTTCACTGCTGTATCATTAGTACCTGGCACATGTAGGTGCTCAATATTTAAGTAAATGAACAAATTATCCCTAATGCCACACTCAGGGTCTGGTGACCACATCTTACTGACTAAAAAAGAACAATAATAATAGAAATCAAACTTACGGCTATCAAAGAGGAGAGGGAGGGAAGGGGGAACAAATTAGAAGTATGGGATTAACAGATACAAAATACTATATGTAAAACAGATAAGAAACTAGGATTTACTGTATAGCACAGGGAATTATATTCAATATCTTGTCATATCCTATAATGGAATATAATCTGAAAAAATATACGTGTGTGTGTGTATGTATGTATATATATATGGCTGAATCACTGCTGTACACATGAAACTAACACAATATTGTAAATCAACTATACTTCAATTAAAAAAAAACTCATGGGGGCTTCCCTGGTGGCGCAGTGGTTGAGAATCTGCCTGCCAATGCAGGGGACACGGGTTCGAGCCCTGGTCCAGGAGGATCCCACATGCCGCGGAGCAACTGGGCCCGTGAGCCACGACTATTGAGCCTGCGCATCTGGAGCTTGTGCTCCGCAACAAGAGAGGCCGCGACAGTGAGAGGCCCGCGCACTGCGATGAAGAGTGGCACCCGCTTGCCGCAACTAGAGAAAGCCCTCGCACAGAAACGAAGACCCAACACAGCCATAAATAAATAATAAAAATAAATAAATTAAAAATTAAAAAAAAAAACTCATGGATTAAAAAATTAACTTATTTTGTATCTGACATGCTTTTATTCAGTAAGATAATTAAAAGTCTACTTTATCAGATCATCATGAAATATTTTATGATTACAGTCAATCCTCTGCTTATTTCAACTTATAAAATGATTAATATTTTCTATCTCCTATTAACAATACATAAATGTAAACTTGGATAATAAATATTAGATTTCAACTTAAAAAAAAAAAAGAACAATTATAGACCTACCAAATCATAAATGTATGTTATCAAATTCCAAAGGAGGACTTCAACCATCACTGTCGAGCAAGCTCCTGATCTCGCTGAATCCCAACAAAATTCCCAGCACAGACATTTCTACTTTGTCTTCATTCTTATTTAGATAACTATATTTCCAACATTCTTTAAAAGAGCATAAGTATGGTACAACTTTCCTTAAACCCAAACTCACACCATTATGTGCTCCAATCTCAGAAAAGATTCCCTTTCCTTTGTGTCTGATCTTCTACCTTCTTGCCTTTAATTTTGGAAATCAAAATCAAAATTGGGCATTTTGAATTGGAAGTATACATAAAAGAAAAAATGAAAATATAAGAAAACCTCATTATTAGAGGAGATGGGAAGAATAAGAGATTCAAACCAGTAGAGATATCAATACTGATCTTTTATATTTAAATTCTCATGCATTTTGATTAGAATATATAAAATAAAACCTAAATTTAGTATATTTTCTATTTCAACAGGCAAAATTAAATAATCTCTCTTTCCGGGGATTCAAATCACCAAAAGTCTGGTCTAAAGTTTATTTCTACTAACTGACCTACACCAAACTATAGCAATATAAAGATGACTGGATAATAAAAATGGCAGGGGGCATGAGAAGAAAGAACAGCTCTCTACTAACTCCTACTTAACCAAAAAAATAAATTCATTATTTCCTTTTCAAATTCAATACTTTTCTTTTTCCAAGTAGGACAACACAGTTATTCAACAAATATACTGAGTTCCTACTATGTGTCAGGCACAATTCTAGACACTTGGAATACATTCACAGAACAAAATAGATTAAAATTCCCTCCTTCATGAACATTTCATTTGATGGAAAGCTTTAACACAAACTTTAGATTTGCATTTTATGCGTGATGGAGGAGCATGCAGCACATCGGGATGTGAGTTAAAAGAAGTCTAACGCTCTCACTTTACCTGCAAGGAAACCAGAGGTCAGAAAAGACACCTAGTTTACTTAAGGTCAGAGACTGATCTTCAAGTGCCTAGTAGCCCAAATGCCACCCCAATATTCTTAAATAGTTCAAATTAAAGGCTACAAAATTCAACGTAATCATTAAAATGTCAAATTGTGGGAAATATTTGAAAAAAAAAAAATCAAATACTTACAGTACTATGAAAAACAACACTGTGTCCCTTCCCTAAACTTTCTATATGAGCTGAGAGGTTAAAGCATATGGCTCGATGTCTTATCGCATCCAGTGTTTGTGCATCGAAGAAATCATGTGGTCGTGCTAAAAGTCAATATAAAAGAGGTAAAGAATATTTAGAAAAATATCAGTCTCCAAGCAGCATATTAGTAGTCCATTTTCCACAAAAATATGTAATAAGTAAAAATGACTGAAACAACGAATAAGTATCTATCTAGTGTTTAAATGCAAGATTTTCTTTGCTTTCAAAACACAGAACCTAGCTAACAAGGTAAGGATGTACAAAAGCAGAACTCCAACCAATGAGTAAGTGTGGGTTAATTCTGCCCCTTGGTGTGTGAGGTTCTAGCCTCTGACCTCACGATTGCTTATTTCAGCTACTATCTTTTTCATATAATTTTATATTTTACTCCAGCATCTCTCCTGAGCACCAGTCCTACATTTTCAACAATCTGATAAACGTCTCCATCTGTGCACTACACACAGATCTCATGCACCTCAGCCAAACATATGAAATACATTTCATGAATATTTTACATTAATATGCAATCAAAAATTTTTCCAGATTTGACACAGTGGTCATATTATTTTGGAATTTTTGACAAGCATTTTCTTGATTAAGAATAACTCTTCTAACAATAATCTAAGAAAATTATAAATGCTGTTTTTTTTTGTTTTTGTTTTTGTTTTTAATTTTTTGGCCCTGCTGCCTGGCATGCGTGATCTTAGTACCCCGACCAGGGAGTGAACCTGTGCCCCCTACAGTGGAAGCACAGAGTCTTAACCACTGGACCGCCAAGGAAGTCCCATAAATACATTTTTAATGCCAATGAGTCCACCAAAATTCTAACTCTCAATGCCACCAGTTATTAGCAATGTGACTTTGCACAAACTGCTTGATCTACCTTAGACTGCTTCCTTATTTGAGAAATGAAATATAACAGCTATAGATTATGAATAAGTAAAATAAATGTATATGAAAAATGCCTTCAGTCATAACGCAGTTTAGATGAATACGCTTACACCATTTATTAAAAAATAAATTCACAAACTTAAGAGTAAGCAGTCTTTTAGTATGATCACAACAAAGTTAAACATTGAAGATTTGATAAAAACATTTTTAAAATTTCTATTTTTATCCCACTAATATTATTATAAATGTGTTGTTTTTATTCCTAATAAAAACACTGTTCAAAGTAAGGAAAACGAATTTATTATTTTACAGTTGTGGAGCTTTCTAATATATGTAAAATATCTCAAGATCATCTGTAATTAAAAAGTAAATTTTACTGACAATAAAAGAAATGGCTTGATTTCCTGGTACAGCATATTCTGAATTACATGTATGCTGATTTACCACACTATTCTGACTTACCACTATGTGGACTGAAATTATCTCTACTATTCATGGAGTTCACTGTACATCTACACAAATCTAACAGCTGGCATACTCAATAAAACAACGTGAATAGCTCTTTTCTCATTGGATTTTTTGCTCAAAAGGAAATAAACAAAACACCAGCTAGTGATAAACTAACAGAACCCACAAGACTAAGAATGCAATGACAATGGGAAATCAGTTAAAAAAAAATTAAAAAATTTAAAAAAGAGAGATTTATGGGAGAGAAAAAAGTCATGATTTTACCTAAAGCTTAGAAACAAATCCCCTTCCTATTTGATCTGCTGCTACTTGGGGGAAAAATGTATACTTTCTCCATGCTCTCCAAATATGCTTTTTCCTGAGAAGGATAAGCAATTAGAGAAAATAACAATAACTCACCCCTCTAAATCATTCAAATAATCACTCCTCACTCAAGATTCAAACACAGAAGTCATCACTTAAATTAAATTCAGAATAATAAAAGCGCCCAAATTTCAGATTCTATGCATTCAGACCTTAACCATGTTATGTCCACTATTAAAGTGTCAAGAATACTAAACTAAAATAACAGTCTCCAAAGCAGGTGTGTGTCATGATCCATTAGAGTGGGGAAGAAAATAATATCACTTCTGGATTTTTTTCATCTCTGTTTTTCAGTATTCCTTCTTGGTAATTATAATGCACACTAGCAGTGTTACCTATATATACTGTATAAATACACACGTTAAGATTGGGTGCCCAACCATTTTTTTAATGAGCTGTATAATGAAACACCTTTGAAGACGACAAAAATAGAGACTCTTCGCCTGTGGTTCAAAAGTATACAATCATCTAATTATGTTCTATCCTAAATATCAAGGATACATCTCATAATTTGATGAGTAAGCACATAACCATTGTACATGTGTGTCACAGCAAGACTGTTAAGTAGAGAGACTACACGTAGCTTCGCTATTCACACATACCACTTTGGAGCAGACAGGTTACTTAACTTTCACTTGATTTTTATCTTTAACATGTTCAAATTTTCTAAAATATTGTTAGAAATACCAACACTGTCATAATTTGTCTTAATTTAGAAGAGAATCAAAGTAGCCCTCAAAATCTAATTACAGAGCTTGTATTCTAAGGCCACATATACTTACATTCCCTTAGCTACTATAAAACATACATCACTGAATTCTCACAGTGAAAGACCAAGATCCTATCTGTTCATTACTGTTAACAAAAATAGATAAGCAGAGTTGAAGAATGGTAAAAACTGAATTTGCATGAAAGCCCAAGACAAAAACAAAACCATCTAATACACACTGATTTTCAGTGAAACACTTACGTAATGAGCGTCGTCTTTTGTTCTTTAATTTCCTCCTTTTGTTCATTCCAGCTTTAGAAGGAGATTCTTCTTTGGCCTTTGGCTGGCTAGAAACTTTTGAGGAGTTCTGCTGACTGAAGTGTGTGGGTACATGGCGAGCTAGCCCTCCCTGAGAAGCAAAGCTGGCATTGCAGCCACCAACAACACACTAAATAAAAATTAAAAAAATGTCAGGGATGCTGTATAGGACACATGCAAAATATGAACGAGTGAATATTTCATATTTTCAGAACTAAATCAGTAACACTACAGAACTAATTCCAGAAAGGATCTATGAGGGACTAGTACAACCCTTTCACTTTATAGGTTGCACAAAATAATACAGATTAAGCAGTGACAGAGCCTGGAAAATTTCATGACTCCTTAGTTTACTGCTCTTCCCACCATGTGCAAGACAAAAATAGTGGAATCTTCGTCCCAGAAAAATCTGGAGTTTAATCACTTTTCTAAGAGGAGCAGTAAGTTGTTTTCACATCAAAGAATTAAGACAATCGAACTATTACTGGGATTCCTGGATTTTCAAAGTTATTTTTATTTTAAGATATATGCTACTTCAGGGAGTTCCCCAGTGGCCTAGTGGTTAGGATTCCGGGCTTTCACTGTCGTGACCCGAGTTCAATCCCTGGTCAGGGAACTGAGATCCCGCAAGCCGCGGAGCCACAAAAAAAAAAAATATATATATATGCTACTTCAAAACCTTCATCAGGCTCCCAACTGCTCTACACTGTTGTAACAGACAAGAAAGAAATACTGACTTTTAAGCTACTGGATCTAGTCAGTCAGAGAAGACATCCTGTACACTCAGGGTTGGTCTTATGCAACCCTCTATAAGTTCCATTAAATATTGCCTCCTCAGCCTTCTGTACTTGCAAGACAGAAAACAAGAGGTCAACTTAACTACCTGTCACCTGGCAGATCTGCTATTCCAACAATGAATGCAGAATGTTTGGATATCACTAAAATTACAATGCTCAAATTAGCTACAGTACAAGTGTGTGATTTCTAGTTAGATCTTAGAAAATAGTAATTGCAGGTCTTCTAACAAATGAATGTTACTAATTAAAACAAACATTTTCCAAAATGATCCCCAAATAGCAAAATCCACAGCTGGATTGCTGGTGGGTTTCTATTAGTAATTTATTAAAGTTGCTTAGTTTCTGACTTGACAACAAAACTCCAGGTATGCAAATTTGCCACGTATGCCACTAAATGTATCCATCACATTATTCCCGGGTGGTTCAACTTAATTACATTTTTCTAGATAATACCGCAAAAAAATCCACATGCTTCCAGGCTCTTTCTTTCAATCTAGGCACCTCTACCATTTTAAACTTCTAAAAACACACTACAACCCTCTCTTAGTAGAGATTATAACTTTATTCACAAAATCTCTCTAAATCTGCCCACGTGAAAGGGAGCTCATCCTCTTTTGAGGACATCCTCACACTTCCAGAGCATAATTAGATAATTTATCCCAACTCATCTTTTCCATGCATTTTGAAGGCAGGAACATACTTTTATGAATATATATATATATTACCAGAAGCATCTTGCAAATCACAGGTATTTCTAAATATACTGGCTTATAGATTCTGATAAAAATCAATGCTAGCTAAGACATTTCACAGCAAAATCCTTATATAGTGCCATTAATAATTATTCTATTTATTTCAATATACAAGAGACATGTTATGGGCTCTAACTGTACTCAGCATTGCTAACAAAAGGTTAAGAGGCAGAGGAATGACTCAAGATTTTAGTTCAAATACTTATCTATTCTATATTCAGTACTATGTAAGATGCTAGAAGTATAAGGATGATTAAGATACAGTTCTTGCCCTGAAAGTGCTTACATGTGATCAGCAAGACATACATACAAAGCAACAGCTTCAAAGGACCTATAGTCAGGGGTAAGGCACAGAGTGTTATGGGAATCCTGAAAAGAAGCAATTAGCCATATTCAGTGCTTACCAATTCATTTAATTCTTACAATCCTATCAATAGTGTGGTCCTCAGATAGCCTACATCAAGAATGTTCAGCTACAGATTCTGACCATGAGAAGTTTAGCATCTAACGGATGCTGAATTCTTAGAATTTAAAAACTTACTACACGTATTTTGAGTACCAGAAAAGAATAATGCTTTTTAAAGTTTCTGTCTTCTGTAGATTACCACATTGCCATAGAACACCACAGTCTACTACAGAAGCCACTAGCCAGATGCTGCTACTTAACATTTTAAATAAGGCTACTATAAGAAACTGAACTTTTATTTTTGTTTAATTTTACTAATTTTTTTGAGGTGAATTTCACATAACATACCATTTTAAAGTATACAATTCAGTGGTATTCAGTGTATTCACAATGTATAAACAAATACAAGGTTATACAAGGATAGCTCCACATCCTTGCCCAGACTTGTTATTTTCCATTTATTTTATTAAAACCATCCTAGTAAGAAGTGTTATCTCATCGTGGTTTTTATTTGTATTTCCTTAATAACTGTTTTAATTTTTAATTTAAAACCTGATATTCAGTTTAACTACTGAAAAACTTTTAAATATGTTTGGAAAACCTGAGTGTGTGAATCTACTTCTCCAACTGCAAATTTTATGAAATCTAAATACAGATGAAGATGGGGGGGGTGTTAAGAGTTTGGGATTAACATATACACACTACTATGCATAAAACAGATAAACAACAAAGCCTACTGTGTAGCAAGGGAACTATATTTAATATCTTGTAATCACCTACAATGGAAAATAATCTGAAAAAGAATATATATACATTTTATATATATGTATGTATAACTGAATCACTTTGCTGTACACTTGTAGCTAACACAACACTGTAAATTAACAACACTTTGATTTTAAAAAAATAAAATAAATAAAGATGAATTGTTTAGCACCTGAATTAAGAGTGCTGAAGTAGAATTGCCCTAATGGGTTAGTTTTACACTGTCCAATACATTTTAGTCATTAGACATACAGCTACTTAGCACTTAAATTGTGTCTAGTCCAAATTAAAAAGTGTTGTAAGTATAAAATACACACCAAATTTGGAAGATTTAGTACCAAAAAAGCAGAACATCTTATTAATTATACTGTATATTGATAAGGTATTGAAATGATATAATCGGTTAAGTCAAAGATATTACTTAAATTATTTTTACTTGTTTCAATTATTTTTAACACAGCACTGGAAAATTTTAAACAACACATTTGGGTCACACATATTTCTATTCTACAGTACTGCCTTAGACTAAGCCATGCAGTACTTATTTTTCTTTTCAATTTTAGATGTCATCCCTGTATTTCCTAACACCTATCCTAAAAACATACTTTAGGGCTTCCCTGGTGGCGCAGTGGTTAAGAATCTGCCTGCCAATGCGGGGGACACAGGTTCGAGCCCTGGTCTGGGAAGATCCCACATGCCGCAGAGCAGCTAAGCCCGTGCGCCACAGCTACTGAGCCTGCGCTCTACAGCCCGTGAGCCACAACTACTGAAACCCGTGCGCCTAGAGTCCGTGCTCTGCAACAAGAGAAGCCACCGCAATGAGAAGCCCACACACCGCAACGAAGAGTAGCCCCCGCTCACCGCAACTAGAGAAAGCCCACGTGCAGCAACGAAGACCCAACGCAGCCAAAAATAAATAAATAAAATAAATTTTTAAAAATAAATAAAAAATAAAAACATACTTTAAATAAGCATATTTTGTGTCCCATGTGTCAGATACTTCAAGGAATACAATATAAATAAAACAGTCTTAGCCCTTGGATTCCCAGTTTAGTACTGGTTATTCAAAAAAATTTGTTGAGAAACTCCACATTTCAAATTTTAGAACTGCTACGTGACTACAGTTAAAGCAGCAATGATAATAACAGTTCAGATCTAAGTTCTCAGGTTTAAATTGAAAGGGATTTTGTGATATGAATCCACCCAGGATTATCCTTAATTACAAGGGCCCAAATAGGCTAAAAGATTCATTTTGTCCTGGGTTCCTTCAAAACGGCAGAGAATAAGCCCTGGTAGTATCTAGAAGTGAGAGAGTAAATATCGCAAGTTTATTTTAATCAGCAATGATTCAATCAATGCTCAGGACATAAAATCAATGAGAATTCTAATAGAAAATTGTTTTATCTTTGATTTTGATTATTCATCAGTCAAGAATCAAAAACAAATCTAAAAAAGAAAATATAGAAAATACAATGAGAATTTAGAATGAGAGAAAAAGAGTACTTTTAATGAAAAGAAACACAACAGAATCACACACCTTTCACTAAAATACAAATTCTTTTACCCTAATAGAGAAAGTAATTTTAAGCAGCATCTAATCAATATTCCACTCATTTAGTGTTTATCCCAGAGAACAAGGTGAGAGACAAATCTGCTGCCTCAAATGGTCTTAGTACCTTAGTACCTTCACTCCTCTTAACACAAGCATTTCATGGTGCTGAGTGATTTTACTGTTCAAATATTCAATGTTTCATCCACACATACAACAATGACTACTGAACTCAAGCTACCACATATGGTGCTCTGATTAAAAAAAAAAAAAAAAAAAGCCTGTTTGAACAATCAGGGAAAAAAACTGGCTGTTGGACATTGAGTGTTTTAAATGTTCTGTCTCCCAAATCCACTGAAACATTCAATATGTCAGCTACTCTTGTGGGCAAGTAGCTGTTATAAAATTTGAAACATGGAATGACAGTTTTTTCAAACAGATTTGTTTGAATGAAGCAACACTAAGACTGTCTTTGCTAGTACAAAGACTGTCTTATTCATACTCATATTCCCGTTAAGTAGTATGAAAATCTACAAGGGGCGACTGAAACATAGAGCAGAAAACACCAGTTTCACAGAAGATATGGTAGTATTTATTAGCAGGTAATCTAAAGGAAAGCAAAAATTCCAGGTAGAAACGTTGGTTTCTTAGTTTTGACAAATGTACCACAGAATGTGAGATGATAGGATCGGGGGAAAAAATTGGGTGAAGGTACATGGGTACCCTCTGTCCCATCTTTGCAACTTTTCTGTAACTCTAAAATCTTTCCAGAACAAAAAGCTTTTAAGATTCTCAGGTAGAAAGCGCAGCCTATACAAAACCACAATGAGGGCAAAATGTGACCCATTTGAGATCTACAAGTAATGTAGTATGGCTGGAACACTATTTCCTATGAAGGTAAAGTAAGGGAATAAATGAGAGTAGAGAAGCAGGTAAATATCAGATATGCTATTATGCATCATGCTAAGAAATAGATTTTAATTTAGAGAGGAGTTATCAAGGATTTCAAATAGTAATAACTAAGTGAACATTAGAGTAACTGGGAATAATAGAGTGAGAGGTAGTAATAATACTCAAAATACACTGAGAGGCAAGCAAAGCGATAGAATTTGCTAATGCATGGCGGGGGTGGGGCGGTATAGGAAAAGTTAAGAGAAGAATCAAGAATATTTCAGGGCTCTTAAAGTCAGGGTAACTGGATGGAAGATCTTACTATTTACTGAGTCTAAAATAGAACCATGTCTGAAATGGAAAACCAAGATTTTGTACATGTTAAGTTCAAAATGCCCTATTAGACATCCAAGCTGAATATTCTATTCTGGAATCCAAGAGGGAAAGTCAGGGCTAGAGGTAATCTGGGAGTAATCAGAATATACACAGTATTTAAAACCAAAAGACTAGATAAAATAAGAACCCCTAGGGTGAGAATTTTTGACAGCACTCTCCAACATTTAGAAGTCAGGCAGAACAGAGGTCAGCAAAGCAGACTGGCAAGGAGCAGCCACTGAGTTTGGGTGGGGATGAACAACAGGCAAGTGTGATATCAAGGAGGCCCAGAGAAGAAAGAGTAAAAACAAGATCCCATATGCAACATGCACATAGTAAACACAGCATACATCTTTCTTCCCCTGTGCCTTTTTTCCTCCTTTCAACGAGCACTGAATTGGTAACCTCATTTACCAGAGAAATATTGCTTAGTTATCAGCTTTTATAACTAACAAAGTTCACCTAGTGTTATAATAAGCGGTATTTCTCTTACAAGGTCCCCCCATAAGAGAAATATCTTGTAAACAGAAGTTCTTAAGCCTGGGTACACATCCAAATCACCAGAAAGATTTCTTTAAATATAGCAATGACTGGCAGCACATCCCAGAGATTCTAATTTAATTGGTCATGGGTGCAACTCAGGCACCAGAATTTGAATATCGAGTGGCACAGCTCATATAGTAAAGAAAGAACTACCTCTTGATTCTTACCAGATTTCCAAATAATGAGATCCTTACCATTCTCCAATGGTGACCAATCGGTTTTTCATTTCTGGGGGGGGAGAGGAATCACCTTTTGTTTTTCAGTATCATCATATTCACTGCAGCTATTTTCCTTATTTTACTCAAACTGTACCATCTTTGGTCAGTGGGAGCCTCCTAAAAACTGTCTGCCAAGGCTAGGGAACATGAGAGCTTCAAATACACAGACACACAGAGAGACATACGAAAAGGTAAAGGAGAATTAAAGCTAGAACCGGGTGCTTAAAGCTTTGTATTATTACAGGGAATGTCTGTTGAAAAGCAAAAGATTCTCACCAAAAAAAAAAAAATATATACATATATATAATTTAAAATATATATATAATAAATATATATATAATTTTAAAATGTATTTTATACATGTATCTGTGAGGTGATGGATGTATTAATTAACTAGATGGAGGGAATACTTTCACAATTGACTAATGCATATCAAATCATCACGATGTACACTTTAAATATCTTACAATTTTGTCAATTATACCTCAACAAAGCTGGGGGGAAAAAGCAAAAGATTTTTTAAATTATCAGTATCAACTAACATTATAAAACAGGTTACAAAGGAACTGAAGGAAATTATTTCATCACCCATCGCAGTGAATGATGTATTATTAGCATCACTATGTCCTGTAAAAATTACCAGAATTTGCCTGTATGCACAACTGTAAGCCACCCACAGTGATAAAGATATAATAGTTTAAGTCTGGTTTGATAAAATTTCTTTTTTCTTCATCAACAATTTAGGCTAGGTTCTTGATTCCAAAACACCTAAAAAGATTGGCTATTTCATGTATAAGGCCTGAAAGAAAATCTGAGTTTTTCAAGCAATACTCTAACACAATAAGAAGTCATTCAGACGTGTCACTATTATGAACGAAGCCAATCATGTTGAGCTGCTGGAGACTAGTTGCTGAGGAAAACTTACAATAAATTCATTAACCCATGACAATTAAGTGACTACTAAGTACTGTGTTCAAAGTAAACAGAAATACTAGAGTAGAGTAGGGGAGAAACAAAAAAATACTAGAGTAGGGGAGAAACAAAAAAAAAACTATGGAGCCTATCTGAAAAGTACAACTATGTAATTTCTAACATACTATACAAATTTGTCCAGACAAGCCACTGCCACACTGGCAAAAAGGGAAATCAAAACAATCACCAAACATGCTGTGTATGACTAATTTTCATTTTCTTCAGTTAAGTAAAATATTTCTGAGCATGGTGAGTTGAAGCCAATTAGCCATGATAATGCTTAATACCAAATGACTAAGAAGAATCAAAATCACATTAAAAAAAAAAAAAAAAAGACCAGAGAATAGTTGAAAGAATTCCAAAATCCTAGTCCTATAAACACATGTAATGTATTCCAAACCTTTAATAATGAAAGGTTTCACTACATTTAACAAAATGGCAGCAGCAACTCCCCTTCACACAAACTCTAAATGCACATACAAAGCAAGGGTATATATACAAAACAAAGTGAATACGGGGAGAAGCTGGGGCAGAAGGTGCTTATCTAGGAATAATCTTTGCACTTTAATTATAAAAGATAAACATTATTAAAAGAAAAAACTATATTTACATTTTAGGAGTATGTTTGATTTTACAAAACTAAAATTTCATAACGAGCTGACATGATCAATTATTTTCATACGACATTAACTTCTCAAGCACAAAACAAACAAGTTTAAGAAACATCAAATGTAACTTAAACCTAAATGACACATCCATGACTTTCATTTATTTCCCATGTCAACTCAATTAGGTCTTACAGACTTCCAGTTTCTAGCCTTTGCCATTACCAACACTCCAATGGACTTTTACCATCTGAATCTTAGACAGTTGCTCCAGAAGCCACATGAGCAAAAATTGATAAATATATAAAAATCTGTATTACATGAGCATCAAAATGATAGTCATGTATTATAAGCCAAAGAATAACATAGGGCTTCCCTGGTGGCGCAGTGGTTAAGAATCCGCCTGCCAATGCAGGGGACACATGTTCAAGCCCTGGTCCGGGAAGATCCCACATGCTGCGGAGCAACTAAGCCCGTGCGCCACAACTAGTAAGCTTGCGCTCTAGAGCCTGCAAGCCACAACTACTGAGCCCTCGTGCCACAGCTACTGAAGCCCGCGTGCCTAGATCCCATGCTCTGCAACTAGAGAAGCCACCGCAATGAGAAGCCTGCGCACTGCAACAAAGAGTAGCCCCCGCTCGCCGCAACTAGAGAAAACCCGCGTGCAGCAACAAAGACCCAACGCAGCCAAAAATTAAATATATAAATTTATTTTTAAAAAAAGAATAACATAATACATGAGCCATTCTGTAGATAGATGATTGATTGACGGATAGAATAAAGAGCAGAAAGCGCTGAAAGTAAAATATCAACTTATAAATTTAGATGGGAAGAGAGAAAAAAACTCATTTTGTAACCCTCATAGTAATAAATGATTCAGGCAAGAAACATTAATGGATACTAAAACTAGTTCTAATGGGGAACAATATATTCATATAGTTCAAAGTATCTCTCCAAAAATTAATCATTAATTGTAAAGGGACAAATAATAAGTTTACGGTAGAGAACCTAGCAAATTCCACCTTAACCAAGTGATGCTAGGTAATTTCATCCATGATGGAACAAACTCTCATCAAGTGTCCCCTGAAGTGATACAGTGACAATTTTATTCTATGTTCACCAAAAATGCATAAACTGAATCTGATCACATCAAACAACCCCCAAATGGGGAACATACTACAAAATAAAATGTTTATACTTTTCAAAAATTTTAGTGCTATAAAAGATAAAGACAGGCTGAGGAAACTAAGTTTCAAGGAGTCATGAAAACTAAATGTAATGCATGATCCTCAATTGGATTCTAAACCAAGGGGGGAGAAAAAGGGCTATGAAGGACATTATTGGGACAATTAGTGAAATCTGAATAGCTGATGGCATCAATATTACATTTCTGGAACTTGGTAACTGTACTAAGGTTATGTAAATGAACGTCCTTGCTCTTAGGAAATAACACACACTGAAGTTATCTAGGGATACGGCTCCTCTTAAATGGTTCCCCCAAAATAGTGTGTGTGTGTGTGTGCGTATGTAGGAAAAAAGGGAGGAAAGGAGAGAGATGGGGGGAGGGAGACAGATGGAGAGATGGATGATGTACTGATGGATGGAAAGATACAGAGAAAGCAAATGTGGCAAAATGTTAACTGGTGAATCTGGTTGAAGGGTATACAGGAGTTCTTTACACATACATGTGTGAGAGAAA
Organism: Eubalaena glacialis; assembly: GCF_028564815.1. Lineage (NCBI taxonomy): Eukaryota > Metazoa > Chordata > Mammalia > Artiodactyla > Balaenidae > Eubalaena > Eubalaena glacialis. The sequence goes on from NC_083726.1 coordinate 100,927,297, forward strand.
TATATGGGAGTTCTTGTATCTTTTCTGCAAGTTGAAATTTTTCAAAATTAAAAGTTTAAAACATCTGTGTTTTAGAAAAAGCACCATAAAAAGTCAAGAAAAAGGTCAAAATGGGGAAAATATTTAATTCCTATCACAGGAGGGAAATTTTTTCCTACTTTATAAAAAAGAATAATGAGCTCAAAAAGGATTTCCATTCTAAAAATACAAAATAATTAATACAGGGGAAAAATGATGTGAATATATAGAAAAGTATTTATACTGTATTTACACTGTATGTGTCTGCACTGTATGTAAGTAGAAATGTGTTACCATATACCGGCAGATTGGTAAAGATAAAATTGAACAACAAGCCTCAAGTTTGTTGAGAAACAGGCACTATATTATACACTGCTGGTTAGAACACAAATTGGTATGTTTTTCTCTAGGGGGAATAATACCTTTCAAAAGCAAGCCTAGACATATAGCCTTTGACTGAGCAAAATAACTTCTAGGAATTTATACTAGCTCACAAAAGTAGTTTATAAAAATGTGTTAACTGATTATACTGTGGAAAATTGGACCAACAAAATCCATCAAGGAATGATTAAATAAAATATGGTAAACTATTACATAAAAAGATCACACAACCACTAAAAAGTTAATTTATTGACATGAAATGATGCCCAATACAAAACTAAAAAGGTAGGCTAGGGAATTCCTGGTCCAGAAACTAAGATACAGCAAGTCAAGCAACATGGCCCAAAAACAAAAAAAGGTACAATACACCTTTTGCACCTAGGTGCAAAATGATCCCATTTATTTCTTTACTTTGTACATATATGTTAAGAAGTCAAATATAATAGATAGTTAGATTATAGTTACACTATCTTCTTATCTAAGCTTTTCAATGTCAAATTTTTTAATATGAAGCAAGCATAACTTTTTTTTTTTTTGGCTGCATTGGGTCCCTGTTGCGGTGTGCGGGCTTCTCACTGCGGTGGCCTCTCCCGTCGCAGAGCACAGGCTCCAGGCGCCCGGGCCTCAGGAGCTGTGCCTCGCGGGCTCCGGAGCACAGGCTCAGCAGCTGTGGCGCACGGGCCCAGCCGCTCCGAGGCGTGTGGGATCCTCCCGGACCAGGGCTCGAACCCACGTCCCCCGCATCGGCAGGCGGACCCTCAACCACTGCGCCACCAGGGAAGCCCAAGCATAACTTTTATAACACACTTATTTCCATGTGACAGAATGGAGGAAGAAGAGCGAGAGTCTACTAGGAACTAAGGAAAAGCTTTGCTGGCTGTGAACTTCCCAGGTCTGTCATAGCCAGGCAACACTAGGCACTATACTAGCTCTTCCTTTTCCTATCCTCCATCCCTTTTATTTATTCAGGCTTCATTCTAAAGAATTAACTTTAAATGTTTTCAGTAAAGACAGTGCGCACTGGGGCTTCCCTGGTGGCGCAGTGGTTGAGAATCTGCCTGCCAGTGCGGGGGACATGGGTTCGAGCCCTGGTCTGGGAAGATCCCACATGCCGCGGAGCTACTAGGCCCGTGAGCCACAACTACTGAGCCTGCACATCTGGAGCCTGTGCTCCTCAACAAGAGAGGCCGCGATAGTGAGAGGCCCGCGCACCGCGATGAAGAGTGGCCCCCGCTTGCCGCAACTAGAGAAAGCCCTCGCACAGAAACGAAGACCCAACACAGCCAAAAATAAATAAATTAATTAATTAAAATTCTTCAGCCTAAGAGCATTTATTAAAAAAAAAAAAAAAAAAAAGACCGCGCATTTTAAAAAATTTCTCATCAAGATGATTCTATCAATTATCCCACACACAAACCATCCAACCACAAAGCAGCCACACCGATGTTGTTTAAGATATGAACACAACTGAACTCTCTGGCAAGTGCTTGAAGCCTATGGTAAAAATAAAAGACAAAAAATACAATGCAAACTCCTTATAATAATCGGATTCCAGACTAACAGATAATAAGAGATAAGAACAGTAATGCAAAGAAAACATTTAGCAACCAATTACTTTTATACTTAATTTCTAAAGAATCCAAGCTCACTAGTCAGAAATTTTTTTTTACATATTTTCAAATTGCCACCATAAAGTATCACTAAATATATGAAACTACATGTTATTCCCTAAATAGTGCACTCATTCTTTTATGCTTTCTTTTCTTTCTTTCAAAAGTACATATTTCTGTAATTAGTGGCGATAGTTGCACAAACCTATGAATACACTAAAAACTACTTAATTATACACTTGGTAAGTTTCATGATATGTAAATTATATTATTGTATACACACACACACACACACTTCTGAAATGATCTCCCTATTACCATGAGACAAAACTCTTAGCTCTGTTAAGATCCTCCTCATCTTCATATATTGAGGGTTGACAAAGATTTTTTAAATAGAATACAAGAAGCACTAACCATAAAATTGATAAATTAGATTTCATTAAAACTAAAAACTGTTCTTCAAAAGATCCCATTAGGAAAGGTGAAAAGGATAACCAAAGACAGACTGCAATAAGGCATTTACAATATACGTATCTGACAAAGGACTTGTATCCAAAATATATACAAAATTTTATATAATAATAAAAGACAAATCATTCAATAAAATAACAGAAAAGGGCTTGAAATAGGCACTTCACCCAAAAGAGGAAATTCAAATAGCCAAAAGCCCATGAAAATGTGTGCAACATATCATTACTCACCAGGGAAATAAAAATTAAAGCCACAATGGGATACCCCTACACAGACACCAGAATGGCTAAAATTAACAAGATGGCAAATACCGAGATACACAGCAACTAAAACTCTCATTCACTGCTGGTGGTAATGTAAAGTGGTATGACCAATCTGAAAAAGAGTTTGTAGTTGCTAAAGCTAAATATGCCATATTCTATGACTCAGTAATTCCACTAACTATACAACCAAGAGAAATGAAATGAGTACATGTGTGCCATCAGAAGACATGTAGAAGAGTTTGTTTAGGACAGCTTGATTAATCACAGCCAAAGACTAGAAACCCATGGGCAGAAGAATGGATAAACTATGGTTTATTGGACACTGGAATACTACACAGCAGCTGTTTTTTTTAATGACTGATGCCTACAACAAGGACAAATCTCACTGCTATTCTGTTGAGTGAAAAAAAGCCAGACACAAAAGTTCATACAACTAAGCCAGGATGACAGAAATCGTAACATGGCCTGGGGGAAGGAGCAGAGGATGGAGGGGGGTAGACTGGGAAGGGACATTAAGCAACTTGGTTTTACTGAAAATATTCTTCATCAGAATGGAAGTTACACAGGTGCATACAAACATACGAAACAAACCTTTAAAGTGCTGAACACTTAAGTGCACTTTAAACACTTTATTGTACATTATATCATGTTACAACTAAAAAAACTTTTCTCAAAGGGACTTGCCTCAAGCATCATCACCGCATCACCTCCTCTCTATAGTCAACTCCCACTCACCTCCTACTACTGTTTTCCAGACCCATTCGTCACTAATTCATGTTTCCAGAGAACCTTTTAAAGGTCACTATAGTGACCTATAGTGACATTTCACTACTTAAATCTACTTACATCTGTATAAACCTAAAGATGTAAGTTCCCTGAAGGGCAGAGGCCTGCCTTTCTTACTCACCATGCTTCCCAAATGCCTAGCACATTGCCATGTACTGCAGACATCAATAAATGTTTTTTTGATTCAAATGATTCCTATGACTTATAGAACAATGCCTCACTAAATCATACTCCTTAACTTTTGTCTTTTAAAGACATTTTCTTTCCCCCTCTCCAATGGGAATCTTCTCTGGTTTCTAAAAAGAGATCTGGGGTGGGGGGGGGGGGCGGAATCCATTTGTACAGGCTGTGAAATTAACCTGAACATCATAATCGACCAGCAACAGAATTGCTGCCTTAAAGAAAAATATATGGAAATACAATGAGAAAGGAAATGATTCTTTTACTTTAACAACAATCTCTTACATTTACTAGCTATATACTGTACAATTCTATGAGGTAACTATTATTACCAGTTACATGTTAGATGGGAAGTTCAAAAAACTGTCCCAGGTCACATAGTTCAGGGCCAGGATCTGCAGTATGACTACAGGGAAGACTAGGGGGTTAACGTTACAGGACCCACATGGCAACAGAAAGGTCAATGAGACTATTTTAAAAAGAACAAAAAAAAAGAAATCCCAATGGTTAAACATATGAAAAGATGCCCTACTTCATCAACAATAAAGGAAAAGCAAAACTACATCAGGAGAGGGAATTCCCTAACAGTCCAGTGGTTAGGGCCTGGCACTTCCACTGCAGGGTCCTGGGTTTTGATCCCTGATCAGGGAACTAAGATTCCGCAAGCTATGAGGCACGGCCAAAAAATAAAAATAAAAAACTACATCAGGATGCAATTTCTCATCTATTAGATGGGCAAAAACACAAAAGTTTGACAACACCCTCTCAGCAAGGCTGTGAAGAAGGCAGACGTTCTAACATTGCTGATGAGGGCACAACTCCTAGAGAGGGCAGTTTGGCAATATTTATCAAAATTACCAATGCTTATATAGCCTTTGATCCAACCACTCACATCATTTTGGGAATTTCTCCTACATATACAATTACACATGTACAAAATGACATATGTTCAAAGATTTATCACTGAAGTACTATTTGCAATAGCAAAAGACTAAAAACAACCCAAGTATCTATACAAGTTTGGTTAAATAAACTGCTACAGCCACACAATGGAATACTATGAAACTGTTAAAAAAGAGAATATTCTCTATGAACAGATATGAAAAGATCTCTACTAGAAAGTATGTTACAAAAGGTACACACACATACAATAAAAATGTTAATAACAGGGGAAACGGTATAGGACATACAGTAACTCTGCAATCTTTGTAATATTTCTATAAAGCTAAAACTGCTCTAAAATAAAAAGCTTATAAAAAATAAGATACAGACAGTATATAGTTTATTAGATTTTGTGTAAAAGGAAGGAGAATGATCCTACATATGTATCTGCTTGTAGTTTCATAAAGAATTCACTACTAACTAAGAACAATGGTTATATATTTGGGGGAGTGAAAATAAGGAACAAGAAAGGGAGCAAGATTTCTCAATATAAATTTTTTCTTTATAATTTTTTAAAATTGTTAATGATTATCTTTTCCAAAAAAATTAAGTAATTTTTTAAAAAACAACTCTGCAAGAATTACCTCTTTCTCTAACGAAACCCAAGGGAAGTTTCTGGCACAGCATTTATATACCAGCAGACACTGTTAACTTATGAAACTTCTTTAAATACAAACTTTTAATCTCTATGGTATATGCTTTCCATAGTTACAAACCAAAATATTTTAACTTTTAATGAGGATAAAAGGAAAAATGGTTTTTACAGAAAACTGCTCTTTGTACAGATTTCCCCAAATACATCTATTTGACACGGTAATTTACGACTGAGCTCAGTAGCATGACCTCAAAACTGAGTGAAAGGAATCAAATCCCTTAATGTTCTACAATTTTATTTTTTCATATAATAATCAGTACTGTTTGCTAATAAAAAGGTTGAAACCTATGACAGTGAGAAAATATAATTAGAGCACGAGGTATTAACCACAACCAAGCAATTTTAAAGACATACATTCAAGTCACTGGTCTGCACACTAACTGTTTTCAAGACCCTACCTTCACAGTGACTTTTTTCTGGCCTTCAAATTTTAAAAATTGGATTAAATTATCTTTACCTTCATCTATTTTATAAATTCCATGCATCTATGGGAATGTTAAAACAAATGGTTCTTTAAAAAACTTTTAGAAGGGCAAAAGTATGCCCATTAAAAAACATGTTAACTTGAAGTGAAGAAAAAAACTCACATACACTTACTTACCTTAAAAGGTTTGTCTCCACTGTGTGTCAGCATATGCCTCTGTAACCAACTCTGACTGGTTGACGGAGTGTTATATACTTTACAACCTTTCCATAAGCAAACAAATACCTGTTAAAAGAAGAGCCATAATTGTTTTCATCACTTATTTCAACAAGGACTTTTACTCCTTGTAAATTCAAATAAACATGTTGGAAGTCTTCAACTGACAAAGAGACATTTATTGTACAAGTCAATCAAAATGCTTACTGTAGATAAACTTTCTGAACTTCCAGAATGAGAGGCATAGTTTTAACCCTTCCCCATTAAGGCTGCTGTCCATTCCCTCAATAAGGAACTGATACACCAATCCCGAAGTGCCATTCAGAAGGAAATATACAAAATATTAACAATATAGCCCTAGGAACTAGAACCATGGACCATTATTTACATTTTTTGTATTTACTGCATGAGGGAACAAGCATGTATTAATTGTAAATATCAGGAATATATAAAGGTATAAAGAAACAATGAAAATAAATCAAAACAGTCAATTGGTGGACACTGATTCAAAGAATGAGTAAACAAATTATCCAATTACAATCTTTCTGCTCCTGATTTCCTATTCTCAAATGTATACTAATACTACTTACGTTTATATTGTTCTACTTATTAAAAATGATTTCCAATTATCTTGCTTATGAAGCAAAATCTAATACAGAATGTTAAAATTAATATAGTTGCAAAAGCAATGTCATGAGATACTCTATCATCATAATAGATCCACATTCTTGGGTTCAGGCAACTGAGTATGACTGGGTTAACAACTAACAACATAACCTTTTTCCTACCATTGAGATATCAATTTTTTGACCGATTCTATTTTTATCAAACTGAAGACTGAAAACTGCTCCCCATCATCAGTAAAAGAAGTATGAATCTACTGTAACCACTACCTTCAAAAAACCATATATAGGCTCTGTTCTTTTCTAAGGTTAGAACAATTATAAATAGAGCCACACTCTGAAGATGATAATGTACTGCCTATAGAACGGAACAAAAATACACACAGGACTGAGGAAACAATCATTAAACAGTAAGTGTAAAATAAAATTTTTTAGAAGTCTAGGAAAACAGTCTAAAGTAACTGAGATCAATTTTTACTCAAAATCATTTTACAACAAGACAACACTGCTACTGCTGTTTGATATGCTTAAAGAATGTTATCGCATATCTTGATTCTACAACAGATTTGCTGGTTTCTTTTAGTTAAGCAGATACTATAAGTCATAACATTTCCTCCTTAGTACTTAAAATTCCTGACCCTAATACATGTTTATAAAATGATTCCTAGAGTTCCCAGAATTAAAAGCTACTTTTTAAATGAATGTAGACAAAAATTTCTTTAGGTAAATTGTAAAACCCACGGCAAAATAATACAATGCAACCTGTAAAAGTCTAATAAGCATGCATAAGGAAAATTCCACTACTATTAGTAAAGTAAAATCAGTCAAATATACTCTAAATACAGAGCCAGTAAGCAGTATAATTTACATGCTCAAAGGGAGTGAAAAAAAGCCTACTTTTACTAATTAGGTCCCTTCTGCAGTAAAATGATACAAAAAGATTTTATATTAAATAAGAGAGACATAATCTAAAGTCAGGAAGGGGTTGAATGGATGATCTCATGGTTCCTTTAACCTCTTAGGAAAAAACTAGCTCAGTTTTTCACAAAATGTGAACATGTAAAAGAGAAGCAAATGTCTTTTATAATTATTTTGTCTCAAATCAGTCTGCTCTTTCAAGATCTGTCTAAAATGAAGGCTATAATTTTGTATCCTATAATTTTTAGCCACAGTAAATGTGCTAACATTTTCAATTTCCTCCGTTAAAAGGTATTTAATAAACAGAGGGCAAAATATTCAATAAACTATCCAAATACAAGAATAAAATATTTCTCATTTCTTGCAAAAGATATGACCAACTTCATGTTGTGTTCAGGAGATACCAGATTGGCAATCAAAACACAAAGTAACCTCCTAAGATTGATTCCACTTCCTAGCAGCATTCAGATTTAACCATGAGAGTCTAAAAGTATCATTTTAAATAACATAGAGGCAACTCATTCGAGTCTTTGAATAATATCTTATTATCCCCCCTCCTCAAAATCTCCCTCTGGCCCTCTTCCCTCCAACACACCAAAGAACATATACAAAAGTAAACTTAATAAAATGACACATGTAAAAGCACCCCTGCATCAAGAAACATAAACAGATTTCTTTCTGGCAACTGTTTTTAAAGTAAGAAGCAGTTAAGACAGAAGAAAACAGAACACTAATGGATCTTACAGAACCACTGAAATCCTACAAGATGAAGTTCCCTGCCTACCAAGACTTATGTTAAGAGGACACAGGGGTCTGAAATTTGATTAGTAAAACAGCTCAGCCTAGTTTCTGAAATCCAGTCATGCACGGAAGTATGAGCCGAAGAACACAATTCTATTTTACTTAACAAAAAAGGTTAAATTTTTCTTCCTTTTTTATAAATTTATTTTTGGCTGCGTTGGGTCTTCGTTGCTGTGTGCGGGCTTTCTCTAATTGCGGCGAGCGGGGGCTACTCTTCGTTGCGGAGCTCAGGCTTCTCATTGCTGTGGCTTCTCTTGTTGCGGAGCACGGGCTCTAGGCACATGGGCTCAGCAGTTGTGGCACACAGGCTTAGTTGCTCGCCGGCATGTGGGATCTTCCCGGACCGGGGCTCGAACCTGTGTCCCCTGCATTGGCAGCCGGATTCTTAACCACTGCGCCACCAGGGAAGTCCCTGTTTTTATTTTTTAAATACAAGAAAGTACTCTCATGATTCTTTTTTAAAAAGGTATATTCATAAAAGGTGTTTAAATGGTAAGTTTAACTTTTAATGTAGAATTAAGTGTCCACCCACTTTGAAAGGGTCAGGAAAACCTAAACTCCACCTGATTTCATCCTTCAAATATAAAGTCCACATGACATGGCAACATAAACAGCTTACAGGAAGGTAAAGAAGTTTCTAAGCTGTTATATGACAGTTTTGTTTTTCCCAGGGCAAAGATTAGAGTGGGATGACAAAAAGAACAGGAATTAATATAGTGTTTAGATCTTACTAACTTACTGCTCCAGAAAAATTGTCATTTCAGTAATTAGAAACATAAAATCCTGCAGAATTACCAATAATTTCCTCATTTGTTTCTGTTCCATTATGACAGTTTAGCACTTGGAGGAGAAAGAAGAGAAATAAAAATTCTTTAAAAATGTCATCAAAATCAGCTGTTTTCCACTATACATGAGGTATCTAGAATAGTCAATTTTATAGAGACAGAAAGTAGAATAGTGGTTACCAAGGGTTAGCGGAAGAGAGGATTAGGGAGTTATTGTCTAACAGGTACAGATTTCAGTTTGGGATAATGAAAAAGTTCCGGAGAATGACAGGAGTGATGACTGCACAACAATGTGATGTACTTAATGCCACTGAACTGTACACTTAAAAACAAGTAAAATGATTTCTTTTTAATTTCCCTTCCAAGAGGTCGTTTTAAAAAAAAATGTTCCAACCAACAACTACTCTATTGTAGATGAGATCGGGCGCGTTCAGGGTGGTACGGCCGTAGACACAACTATTCTATTTTAAAGCACAAACTAGATCAAGATTTCCTGTCTTATCTAGCAGTATCAAGTTTTCAAATTCTCATTCACACTTTCATTCTGAAAGCTTAAGTCTAGATATCAAAGACTGATATGTAGAAATAACTGGAATCTATTTTCTTCATTTAGCTAATCCTTTACGTTTATAGTTTAGCAACTAATGTCCTTCAAAGATCAGGATTCCTTTCTGAAGTCAAAACAGCATTACTCTTAAAATTAGCCAGAAAATCTTATTATTTGTAATAAAGTAATTTTATGAATAAGCATTCAAGAAATGACATGGGGGAGGGGGTTTCCATTTCAACAAGTTTATAGTTACTGTAGAAATACCAAAACTTCATGCCTAGCTCTGTAATATCAGTAAGATACGTGCAGGTGCAGTGATTACATGATACATTCAGACTGTAACTCCATTTTTTCTTCAAATCTGTAAAAGGCAGAAAACATTCTCATAAAGGCTGTGTGCCAACTCAACTTGTAGGATCAAGACTTAGAAATGTGAAATTCTCCTATACCTCCTAAGAGATCACCTACATAGCTTGGGATCCTATATGCAGCTGCTAAGTCAAGTGACTAAAAAGCATCATGCCATGGTTCAAAAGACTACCTTAGTGATATATACCAAGTAACAACAAGCAATGGCTCACAAAAGGCAACTCTGTAATGACCAAGAAACCAACTTGGTTAAGATAGTTTCACTAGAAATCTGATATATATACATATATATGTATATATATATATATATACATATATATGGGGGAAATAAAGACTGTTACCAACGGAGCTTAACCACTGAGCTGGGTTATGCAGTGAAAATACCATATGATGGGCACAGTTCATTAATACACGCTTTGGTGTCTACCCAGACCCCATATATGTTAAATCTAATAATATGACAAATGTTTACTTATCAAGTAACTAAAAGATTGATGAAACATTATAACATATTGTGATAACAGCAAATATTTCTTAAAAGAAATTTCAAATGCAACACCACTGGTAAAAACGTTAGGAGTGCCTGTTACGGTTGCGTGTTTAAAAAAAAAAGATCAGTAATACAATCTAAATATCAATACCACCATGGAAACAGTTACCCACTTACTTAAACCAAGAAGATTTTAACCATTTTAGTATCAGTATATCTCAAAAGTGATGGCACACTGACAGGCAATGTGTGGCCTAATAAATTATCTGTACTTACAATGTGACATTAATTTCTGGAAAACATACTAAGTATGGTTAACTATTCAAGACATAAACCTAGATAAAGTTGAAACAAAATTATAATATTATCAGTTTTATAAATATTTTGGCCCATTACACTGTGACTCACCTAATGTGCTTTAGCTCTTTATTTACTATTCAATAAAAAGTATACGAACTGACACAACTAAATGGATTCCTGAAAGAACACAGGTCAATACTAACTCAGCCAGCTCCGACAAGACCTGGGAAAGATGATCAATGATCACAAATAATGAGTACAGACTGCCATTTAACAGGACTGTTTATACTAATCCTGGTACCAATAGTTTCTCTAGCTAATTTCAGCATCAGGGATAACTTAAGACCACTCTAACAATAGAAATCCCAAACAGTGCCAATTCCTAAATGTCCTCAACTCAAAACATCAGAAGCTTGAAATACATAGTATTCATTTACAATACTCCCACTGTATTATAGAAAGCCTAATTTCTTCAAAGTAATACACCTAAGAGCAAATTAAAATCCAACACATAATATGTTCTATTTAATTTGATTCCATCAAATATGTGGGAAGTAAATAAAAGGGGGAAAAAATTTGAAAAAAATAAAGCCTGTGTAAAAGCAATCCCAAATTACTTTAAAAAAAAAAAAAAGCCTAACTAGCAATTATAAATTAATAAAACTAATGAAAACAGGGAGTGAAAAAAAGAAATGACAAAACCAACCCCTCCTCGCTGACCATCTACATGTATGGAACGGATGTGATCTGCCAGATCTGGACTAGAGTTGAAGGAAGCCTGGCACTGGTCCCAACAACAATTATAGGCAATATTTTTGCTTGAAGAAGTAGTGCTTCCTTGTCCATTCATCATTGCTGGAGTTGAACGCCCACTGGAAATTGTGCTGTCTACATCCATTATAGTACTGCTTATGCTACAAAAGAAGAAAAAAGGCTGTGTTATTCCTAGAAATTCACTAACATGAATATGATCTTATAAATAATTAAGATTACCACTTGACATTCTGCCCCATAAAGCATACTAACTATATTTTCCATTAGAAAACAACATTGCTTTAAAATTAGTTTCAAATAATTATTCTCTGAAACTAAATTTCAAATAAATATTATTTGCAATAAAGTGCAAATCAAGGCAAGAAAAGCTAGTTCCTCAAAACCAGATATGGGATAATTTGAGCAACTTTTGGCAGACATGAAGTCCCCAACACCATACCCTACAGAAAATAAACCAAACCAAACCACACACACACACACACACACACACACACACACACACACACACACACAGAGAGCTCATCACATTTCATCCCTTCCACAGTTCTAAGAAGCATGATAAAGTAATAAAGTATAGATTCCAACTGCAAATAATTCAGAATCAAAAGATTAATCTTTACAGTTCTGCAAATCACATGTTGATCTGAAATCTTTTCTTCTATTCACTAATCTGAGAATACAACTGCTACCACATCCTACCTCTTTCCACCTCAAAGAAGTTGGGAAATTTTGCTGTATTTTCCCTTCTTAATAATAGGCAGAAGAGAGAAATCTGAGTGCAATAAAAGTTTCTCTGATTTTACCAAAGTCTAAATAAGAAGTACTTTCCTGGCCCTCATTTTTTTTTTAAACTCCTATGCACCAAAAAGACTGAAAATGCCAATCAATCCCTTTTACTTTTTATTTACTAAACAAAGTATTACATGTTAGTAATTCTTTTATTTACTAAAAAATTATTACATTAGTAATAAAAGTAATAAGTAAAAGTAATTGAGTAATTTTGAATGTTCGTTCAAAATTTCACATCATAATAAAATGTAATATACTTTGCCTTCATCTTAAAAGCAATTCACTTTCTAATTCTCTTTTTTCAGTATCTTCTCCATAGAGAAATTAAATGGACATGGCATCAATCACAGAAGGACCAACAGTAAGAATGCTTCAGACTAAATCCATTAAAAGCTATATATAACTGCTTGTAATTTAAGTACCAGTAAATTATAAAATTGATATTAACTTTTAAGGGGTATGCTTCCCTACCCCCAAGCTTTTATTATAGAAAATTTCAAAAACACAGAAAAATATATCTAAATCTGAACTCAGATATAGACAACAAACTAGTGGTTACCAGTAGGGAGAAGGAAGCAGAGAGGAGCAAGACAGGGGTAGGGGATTAAGAGGTGCAAACTACTGTATATAAAATAAATAAGCTAGGATAAACAAGGATATATTGTACAGCACAGGGAATATTGCCAGTATTTTATAATAACTAGTAAATGGAATATAACCTTTAAAAGTTGTGAATCACTATGCTGTACACCTGAAAATCTATGTAATATTGTACCATCAACTATACCTTAATAAAAATAATTAAATCTGAACTTAACAATTAATACTTTGTCCTGTTTTTTGTTTTTTCATTTTTGGGGGTTTTTTTGGCCATGCTGCGTGGCATGCTGGATCTTAGTTCCCCAACCAGGGATCGAACCCTCACCCCCTGCATTGGAAGTGCAGAGTGTTAACCACTGGACCACCAGGGAAGTCCCTGTCCTGTTTGCTATATTGCTATAATTTGTTTTTCTCAATCATCTGCAGGTTGCAAACATAATACTTCAACCACAATTATTTCAGTACATGCCTTCTAAAAATAAGAACATTCACCTGTAACCACTACAACCTTATTTGTTCACACCCAAGAATTAAACTTTTTAAATAAGCTTAATAATGACTTGTGTCTAACATCAAATGAACCCATTTTACAAAGATAACGAAAATGCTTTTGTAGGATGCTTCAGAGGTGAAAAATGTCTCAGATTTCCCTTTGAAGGATATTCACGTATTTAAGTCCATTTGGCTATCTACCAGTCAATACATAGATTCTAAATTGCAACTTTAAAACGTCATTCTAAAACTCTGTAATCTCAAGAAAACTCTCCAGTGTGAATCAATTCTTGAATATCTGAAAATCTACTTATATACTGTTTGTTTTTGCAGGAATAAACTGTAAGTACGGTATATACTGAAATACAAGTTTTTACTTGAGCACTAGAAATTTCAAGTCTCATGAGGCCCTTAACTGCCAAATGGTTACCTATTTTCCTTATCACTTGCTTCATATATTCTAAAACATTTTAACTGTAAAGTTCATACTTTCATAAACCATACTAATTAACTCCAAAGGCAAACAAAATATTAACAATTTTAAGTGCAATATTGTCTACATGCAATATTATTCACTTGAAAAACAGTACTTCATGTGGATATGGATCCTCATAAAAGGAGAACATAATGCAGGTGTTAAAGGACATGAACTTTGTCTACCATTGGCAACAAGCTGCAAATGCAATGGCAGAGGAGGTAAAGGGCAGGTACCCTACCCTGGAAGACTCAAGAGATACTCCACAATTGGGCAGCATCCCCACAGAGCCTCCCAGAGCCCAGCAGGGCAAACTGGAGTCCTGCCTCACGATCCCTTCTTGGCTCCTCCAACTTCTAGAAAGTGTCTAATCCTAAACCTCCAGGCTACCTTTGGCCCCAGATCCATGCCGGAATCAGTGGTTCTCTCCAGTCTTAAGACTGATAAAGGCAACAGTCCTGATGCAGGAGAGCACAGGAGATGAGTTACAAGCTATTTCTGATTTTGACAGGACCCTGAGATAGATAAAGATTTCATAGAAAGCAGTGTCCTTCTTCCTATAATAGTAGGATAACAAGATGCTCAGAACTAAAAGGTGACATTCCACCTGACCTTGTGTCTACGTTCAAGCATATATTAAGATCTTTCATTCAGTTAGTTCTCCTTCCCAATGAACTTACTGATTCTGTAAAATGTGAACAAAAGCAGCCTAGTATTTTTAAGAAAACCTAAGCCAGAAAAAGCACTCACTCTATTCAAATAGTTTCAATAATTTAAAGCAGTGCTGTTCAAACTAATATGTATATGAACATCTGTGATCTTATTAATTGCAGATTCTGATCCGGTGGGTTTGGGGTAAGACTTGACATACAGTATTTTTAGCAAGAGCCTCCTTGTTGATGATGCTGCTACAACATTTTAAGTAGCAAGACTCTAAAAAGATCTCTTTCATTATTATTGCCCAACTGAAACTGACCAGACTATCTAAGGAATTGTCTCATATTGTAGAATAGTAAGCTAAAGCAACCGTGTGTGTGCGCGTACACACGCACACACAGATGACAGAAAATCCGCAAGTTAAAAAAAAAAAAAAAACACCACACATACATTGTTAGAGATTCCTATGCAATATTTAGGGAAGGATGTAAGACATTTTAAACATAACAACATTCCCTTTTTCCTCTTTTCCATGGGCCTTGTTAAGAAACTATCTGGCAGACCAGACCCTAACGTCTAGAGTAACTAACTACAAGGATTTTATAAAATGGTTTCCCTTGAGGATTCAAGGGCCAGTTCACGCATACATACAAGAATAGCCCCCTCTCTGATAACTCAAATTACTTCCAAGCAAAACATATGTTTGGTGGACGTGACCACTGTCAATAGGGCTATCAACATTGACAAGATCAGCTGCTAAATGACAAGATACAGGAGCAGAGGAAGCAATACACGGATGCTGTGTTATGATGGAGAAGGAAGAGACCATGGTCTTAATGTAACAGAGGAAGAAAAGTTCGTTGACATGGTTTCAGATTCCACATTGCAAATAAACTTAAAAAAACTATCACTTGTCAAGTTTTGGTATATTATCAAATAGCCACACAATTACCTTAAAAAGTATATTAAAATACTCTTTCCTTTTCCAACTAAATATCTGCACGAGGCCAGATTTTCTTCATATGGCTCAACCAAATCAATTCATTGCACCAGGCTGAATGCAGGCTGTTGTTAAGCCAAACATTAAATATAAAACAATGTCATTCTTCTATTCTTTTTAACTGGAAAAGTTATTTTGCATTTAAAAAAACTTCCTGGAACTTCCCTGGTGGCACAGTGGTTAAGAATCCGCCTGCCAATGCAGGGGACATGGGTTTGATCCCTGGTCCTGGAAGATCCCACATGCCATGGAGCAACTAAGCCCATGTGCCACAACTACTGAGCCTGAGTTCTAAAGCTCACGAGCCACAACTGCTGAGCCTGCACGCCATAACTACTGAAGCCCACGCACCACAATGAAGAGTAGCCCCCGCTTGCCGCAACTAGAAAGCCAGTATGCAGCAACGAAGACACAACGCAGCCAAAAAAAAAAAAAGAAAACCAAACTTCCTGTTACATACAATTGGTTTATTTTTTAGATTAAATAAATGTTTTTAATGTTCTCAGTTTTGATTTTTGATCCTGTAATAGTGATAAATGTAACGTCCATAAACAAGCTCTATGGTTTCTTCAGTAACTTTTTTAACAGCTTTACTGAGATATAGTTCATATTCTTCGATACTTAAGAAAGCAAAGGTGGGGCTTCCCTGGTGGCGCAGTGGTTGAGAGTCTGCCTGCCTGCCAATGCAGGGGACACAGGTTCGAGCCCTGGTCTGGGAGGATCCCACATGCCGCGGAGCAACTAGCCCCGTGAGCCACAACTACTGAGCCTGCGCGTCTGGAGCCTGTGCTCCGCAACAAGAGAGGCCGCGACAGTGAGAGGCCCGCGCACCGCGATGAGAAGTGGCCCCCGCTCGCCGCAACTGGAGAAAGCCCTCGCACAGAAACGAAGACCCAACACAGATAAAAATAATAAATTAATTAATTAAAAAAAAAAAAAAGAAAGCAAGCAAAGGTGTCCTTACAAGCAAAATGTTTGAGAACCACTGATCTAGACTATATTTAAAGCAAGGCTTAAAGGTCTCTCTGAAATAGATTGAGAAGAGTATGTTTCTGACCTGGAATATTTTTATTTTATTCTAAGGTTAACTGCTGAATTTGAAATTCAGTTTGAGGTCAAATGGGTAGAGGCAGCCTTATCTGCAATCTACTTTTCAGTTATCTGTGAGGAAACTCATTTGGAGCATGAATTTTCCTTGGTAACTTTGAGTCCTTCTCTTTCTAGGCTACTGTATGTGTAACTTTAAAGGAGGGTTGAGGACAGGGACCTGAAGGGGATACAAGCGTATAATGTGAAATCAAATATAATTTACTCTTGTCATCAAAAAACTAAAATATAAGAATTTCAGAATTTCCTATAAGTACGTCATTAATTAGCAAAGCTGCAGCTCTGCACTGGTGTTTCTCCAACCCTAACTTAGGCCTCCACTTGCCCATTCATATAAAAATTAGGTCTGCAAATCCCATATCTTATGCTTTATCCAATTAAATGCCTTCCAAAAAGACTCACAGTTACTTGCTGAATGCTCTCTTCTGCTAGGGGACTAGCCAGGTGGCTGGTAACAAATCAAAGAGCTGGCGTGAAACAATATTAAGAGTTTTATTGCTTAACTTTAAGATTCTAGTCACTTTGGGATTGACATATATACACACACTAATATTTATAAAATAGATAACTAATAAGAACCTGCTGCATTAAAAAAAAAAAAAAAAAAAGATTCTGGTCACTGTTGCATTTGTGATATGAAGTAAAGACAATTAAGACCAACCATTAAGTAATGGCATCTTCCAAACAAGGTTTCCATACTGGTAATCCCTTTTCATAGTTCTCGGCCAGGAGAACTAAAGTGTATATGGAGACTAAAGACAAGCTGCCCGTGTCCACAAGTCACATCTTCAAGATTAAGCAGCCAAAACAGAGTAAGAAAAAAACTGGATGCTAATACTGACATCAACTTGCATCATCCACAAACCTCACATCAAATTTAAGTTCATCTCAAAAAAATTTCCTATTCTGATTGACTTGATAAATTGTTAAATTTTTGAACTTACAAAAAAAATACTCATAAAATATCATTTTAATATATCTTATGCATTGGGGTTCCACATAAAAATTCATAACAACAGACCTCAAAATTGTCAAACTACTAACTTTTATATTAAAAGGTTAGAAACCACTGAGCTCTATTATATACAGATTAAGTGCCATAAACTTTAAAAATGTAGTAGGAAAACAGAATGATCAAGGCATCTAGCCACTCTCTTCAGGATCTGGAAGTTACTGATTTAAGTTCCACAAAAGAACCCCCTTAATCTCTAAAGGATTGAGGCTGTTTCTATTTTGTTTTGTTTTGGCTGCGCCACGCGGCATGCGGGATCTTAGTTCTCCAACCAGGGATCGAACCCGTGCCCCCTGCAATGGAAGCACGGAACTCTAACCACTGGACCGCCAGGGAATTCCCCAAGGCTGTTTTATTTTTGTTCTATCAGTGAAAAACACATAATCTTTAGGAAGCCTTCAGTTCATAGACTGTATCTGAATTATTATAAAATAAACATTCTCTAATTCTAACTTTTTAAGAATGGAACATGGTTCCCCATATGGACTGAAGAAAGTGCAACGAGCTACAGGAAGACAAAAATTCTACTGGTCTAAGTAAGGAACACTTAACAGGGTCAAGAGTTATAAACTTAGCTTAATTTTGTAACTGGTAATAAACTTTGGATAGAAATAAGTATACTATATAGTTTTCAAAGTACTTACCAAATTGTAGGTAAACATAACCACACACAGGGGATTCCTTATCTAATCATATAACAAGGTAAGCTATTATTTGGTTAAAAGGTGATGTTCCTTTCATCTATAATAAATAGCCACTCAATACTAGAAAGATTAGTCTGTGTCTCTCCCATACCTGTAATCAAAATTATTAAAATTCAGAACAGTACAAAACATGTCAGACAATCCTATATCTTTTCATTCAAAAATCTGAATCTAATCAATTCAATTAATTAAAACAAAGACCATATTCTATCATAGGCAGACTAAGGCATTTTGTGGAGGAGATGTTAAGTCCTTACTGATGTCAAATTATGCCAGTTGCTGGTCAACCAGTGACAATCCTATATTTTTGAGAAGTCTGAAGTTGTATACCTGGTATGATACAACTTTGAGTGAACTCTCTACTTCAATTATCCATACCAGTCCTCGCCCCCTTTTGTTGGAAGAGACCATGATTTTGTGCCCTGCTCCTTATTCTAGGCATTAACAAAGGAATTAAAAGCTAAAACTGAACCAGTTAAAAGAAACAGATACTTCAAGAAAACTATGAACTGCCTGCCTGTTACATCTTACGACTTTATCCTAAGGAAAAAAGGGATTATGTAACTTACTATATCAAAATTTGTATCACAAAAGTAAGGTGCTGTTTTTAAATCTGACTTCCCATTCTTTATCACAACAGCTAACAAGTACTATTTGCTATATGCCCTGCATTGTTCTTTGCACTTGTGTCAGACTGTATTTTCCAAAGACAGCCACCCCCATACACACACCTTCCCACATCCTCTTCTTACAGCTTGGCATCAAGAAGTGAGAGATCGGACTTCCCTGGTGGCGCGGTTGTTAAGCATCCACCTGCCAATGCAGGGGACACGGGTTCGAGCCCTGATCCGGGAAGATTCCACATGCCGCGGAGCAACTAAGCCCGTGCGCCACGACTACTGAGCCTGTGCTCTAGAGCCCGTGAGCCACAACTACTGAGCCCGCATGCCACAACTACTGAAGCCCGCGCGCCTAGAGCCCGTGCTCTGCAACAAGGGAAGCCACGACAATGAGAAGCCCGCACACCACAACGAAGAGTAGCCCCCGCTCGCCACAACTAGAGAAAGCCCGCGTGCAGCAACGAAGACCCAACACAGCCATAAATAAATTAATTAATTAATTAAAAAAAAAAAAAAAGAAGTGAGAGATCTATACTACCTCCCCTTGAATCTGAGCAGTCCTAAAACTCTTGCAGAAGTGACACTGCCAGAACTTCCACAGCTGGGTCATCAAAGGCAATACAGCTCGGCCTGGCTCTCTTGGGACATACAGCTTGGGAGCCCTGAACTACTTACTTACCCTATAAAGAAATCTGGCTCCCCTGAAGCCACTGTGCTAAAAAGATCCTGTGAAGAAAGTACACAGAGCTAGAGAGAGATGCCAGGAGCCCCAGCTGTTCTAGCTCCCAGCTGTTTGAGTCTTCTCAGCCCAGGCACCACACACGTGAAAGCTTCGGGAGCAAGCAAGCCTTCTGGTGACTGCAGTCCCCAGACTTTATACTGCTCCAAGCTGACACCAAGTGGAGCAGGAAGATCTAACCATGCCAAGCCCTGCTCGGACTGTAGATTTGTAAGCAATATAATGTTTTAAACTACTAAATGCTGGGAGTTGATTGCCATGCAGTCATAGTAACGGGAACAATGCCTGATGTGTATTAACTCATGTAATGCTTACAGCAACCAAATGAGGTAATTACTCATTATTTACTAATACTCAAGTATTAGTAGCCTCATCTTACAGATAAAAGAGACTGAGCAGATAAAAAGGACGAAAACACAAAAATTATGTGACTTGCCCAGTCACACAAGTACAAAACATTAATGCCAAACAATCTATTTGCCACATTGATACAAAAGAAAAATGAGTAAATTACCAATTTAAGAAATACTGATATGCCACCTATATTACATATCAAGATAACGTGACAGTTTCATCTGGTGTGCACACACAAGAAGCTGTTCCTTTGCTTTTGTACATCTACAGCACACACACACACACACACACAAGATGTTTAGCATTACATGTAATTTGACTCATTTGAACAGATGGTTTTACAAGAATGAACTATTAAATTTGATTTCTACAAGTCAATTAGCGCCATGAAAAAAATTAATTCAAGGTCAGTCATACAAAGCAACACTATTCTCAGGTAGAACTTGCTCCAAATTTAGAACTTAGGCCACTGAACCAGATTATGAGCCAAACAATGTCAGCGTAAAGTCCAACTCCAAAATACTCCAGGAACAACGAGGGGACACTTTAGTTTTTATTTATCAAAAACAAAGAGTAAGTTATGAGATTGGTCTTAACTGGGATTAAGGAATTTAGACCACATCTGATTTCTGTAAGGCTGCCTGGTTTGGTCTTTCAAACTGCTGTGGTGCTATAGGCTTTCAGAGCTTTAAACTCAGAAACAGGGAAAAAAAAGGAAAGATAAGTGCCTAGTTTATTGTATGTGCTATATATATGCTCAGGTCAAACTTCCCTAAGCTCTTTCCTACCCACCTAAGGCGGAAGGAATTCTGCTTCTTTATGATCTGGTTGATCTGTACTATGAGTCACCTATAAACCTCTTATTCAGAGTAAACTCCTAAACCTAGCTAGTGCCTTGCACACAGTAACTGCTCATATAGTTTTCAGTGACAAATTTAAGTAGGCTTTTTAAGGCAAGTAAAATACATGGCTTTGTCACACTGAGATATTCATTAAAATTAATTGGAGGCACACTAAAAATCATTAGCCAACACCAAGATATTATTATTACTATTGTTACTGTAATTATAAGCTATTATCACTGTAATTTAAAAAGCTAAATGGATTTTTCTAATCAAGAAAAAGACTACTCTCTATCCCTACAATTATTTCACTGAATAAAGACAAAAGATTTTTCCCCAAGACCCAGCAGTATTCACCAAATTGGCCAAAAGGGACTTTATGCAACAATGATGAAATATAGTTCATGGAAAACAAGTACGTTACACTCTTCTATCACCACTATGCGCTGTGCACATTATTTTCAATTTGTTTCTCATCTCTAGGCTGTGCCCTTTAAGATTACTCCACCCACATTTTTCATCCAGCTTAAGAGATCAGCAAGCAATTATCTTCAAAAAGATTTTAATACTAGAAACATTCTACTTCAATAAAACTACACTATAAGGAGTCATCTTTTACAGTCTTAAAAAGGTTTCCAGAAAAATGTCTATACACAATGATGGTATATTAAAAAATCTGCTATGAAAAACAATACCCATTTTATACAGAAGCAATCACATATTCATTTCGTGTTTTTTAAAGTTAGTGTTAAATCATAAAAATGATTTTATCAGATCATTTCAGTGTACCCATATCTGACAAGAATAACTACAGTAGAGTTCAACACCTCAGAAGACATGTTCAAATGACTGCCAACAGGAACGTAAATCACTAGAAAGGCTACTGCTCATTCATCCCACCCTCAGTACTTGTTAACAAGTATTTATATATTCATAATTTTGTAATGACAAAAATTTTATAATTTAGAAATGAACTAGTAAGTGTATTTACTAAGAAATACTAATACCCTTCTGAAATCTGTGTTTTCTCTAATTGGTAACACTTTATCTTTCTAGAAACTCAAAATATAAATGAAAACCAGAAAACAAGTCAAGGGCTTTGAAAAGTGTTAAAATTAAAGAAATAAAATGTCAATAAAGACTCTCTCTCTATTCCCCTAAAGACTGAATACCTATAATACTTAAAAAAATTAACTTCTGTATTTCATAGTCTTAAGAGGAATCTAGGTTACAAAGTCTAACTATATAATTACAAATGAGAATAAAGCCCAGAATTGTAAATGAACTCAAGCGCGTAAGTTATTCTTTGCAAAAGGGACAGGATGAAAATTAAAACAGCCGCTAATGTAAACTACTGATATTTTAATTAAACTTCCCTGGTCAAGGTTGTTACAACAGTCCTACAGGCAGTATAAGTATAGTAGCTAAGACCACGTCTAGAGCCAGGACTGCCAACATTCTCCAGGAGCTGTGTGACTGTAGACGAGATAGTCTGTGCGTGCTTCCTCGCCTCACTGGTTCTGTGGATGAACTTCATCAAATCCTTTCAATAAGCTCAAGTCTCAGATTCTTAAGCAAACTAGACAATCAATAGTGGGTTTTCTTCTAAAACAGTGTGTAAATATATTTTTTTCTTGGGAAACAAAATATAAGTTGGGAAATCCTGCTTTTTTTAAATTATTCAAATAACCACAACTTTTTTCAAATACTGTTTTCACATATGCTGCTTAAAAGAATTGGGGGAAAAAATAAGGCATAGAATGGTTCAACTCCTTGTTTCATGCAGCCACACTAGTAACAGTGAGAAAGAAGAAGTATGTATCAGGTACATCCACATTCAGCTGAATTCAACCAATTATAGAGTTACTGAATATACAGAGTGTAACAGGTGAGTGCACTACAAGTAAGTGCTGGAAGTATAAAGATAAATAGGACCTGATTTTAATCTTAAAAATGTTATAGCCTGGAGAAGACAAACACAAACACAAATGGATATTTCAATGCAACGCCATAAATATGAATTAGAATTATGGTGATTTTTGAACTCAGAAGAACCTAAAGTATCTTGGAGATCCTGGATGGAGCAAAGACACACCTGCAATATTCTGGGTTTGTCTAAAGGATAGGAAACACACAGACACACAGACACACACACACACACACAGCATGTATACAGAATAGGTTCCTATTCTCAGGGAGCACACATTCCAGCAAGAGAGATGAACAGTAAATACTTACTCAAATTGTGATAGGGCCAATGCAGAACTTGAGTGCGGCAATGAGCCTAACAAACAATTGGGGACAGTCTGCCTGAGAAAATGTTCAAGGTAAGACCTGATCGTGACTAGTAGTTACAAAAACAGAAGCTGGCGAACGGAAAAGAATGTGATTCACAATATGATACATATATTTATTCACAATATGATACATATATTTATCTTCTGACTTCCATTAGAGCACATGCCAAATCTACAGCAGATTTATCACATCTGAGCTCCAAGTTTCTTTATACTGTTTAGTCCAAAACCCTCACTTTAAAGAAAAAGAGTCAATCTACAGTTCAGAGAAATGAAACGATTTGCCAAATATCCTGCAGGCAGTCTCTAGTAATGCCAGTACTACAATACTGATTATTCTCAATAAAGTATTCTTCCCACATTTTACACACGAGAAATGGGAAAATAAATGACACTGAATTAATTACAGCCCTAGGCCCTTTACATATTCCGTCTCATTTAATCATAACACTAAGATACTTCTTCTAGGGCTTCCCTGGTAGCACAGTGGGTAAGAATCTGCCTGCCAATGTAGGGGACATGGGTTCGAGCCCTGGTCCGGGAAGATCCCACATGCTGCAGAGCAACTAAGCCCGTGCACCACAACTACTGAGCCTGCGCTCTAGAGCCCACGTGCCACAACTACTGAAGCCCACGCGCCTAGAGCCCGTGCTCCACAAGAGAAGCCACCACAATGAGAAGCCCGTGCGTCGCAACGAAGAGCAGCCCCCGCTCAACGCAACTCAAGAAAGCCCACGTGCAGCAACAAAGACCCAATGCAGCCATAAATAGAGACAGAGAGACAGATACTTCTATTTTAAAGATAAGGAAACAACTTCTGATAAGTTAAATTATAACGCCAAGTCTTTCCGACTTAGAGATTCATGCTCTTTCACTACCCAACGTTCCTTTAGCTGTTTTAGTGATAGATGTGTCTAGAAAAATATGGTAAGGTATTGTTCCAGTTATGTCCTCAAGAAAAAAAATTTTTACTCAGGAATAGTAACACTATTTCTCTTACTGATCACTCACGAAATTAGCTTTTCTTTCCTTTAATTCAGTTTCCCAAGCATGACTTTTTCCCCAACTTCTACCCCAGCTCAAGTCCCTTTATTTCACACCTGTACTACTCCTACTACCTCCTAATTGGTCTCCCAGCTCCCCAGCTTTCCTTCTCTACCTTTGCCACATGTGATTAATTTTCCGGTAACACAAGTTTCATCATTCATTCAAAATGTATTTTAAAATACCTAAAATGATCGTCAAGCACTGTGCCAGGTACTGCAGATAGTGCAATGTTCAAAACAGACGCAGTTCCTATTCTCAAGGAGCTCACATTCTAGGAAGAGAGGTGAACAGTAAATAATTACTCAAATTGTGATAAAGGCAATGCAGAACCTAAAGGGCTAGCAATGTGTCCAACAAAGAATCAGGGATAGTTTGCCTGAGAAAATGTTCAAGGTAAGACCTGATCATGACTAGGAGTTACAAAGACAGAAGTTGGGGAGAGGCAAAGAATCCAATTCACAAGCCTATAGAGAGAAAGATGGGCACACTTGTGTTGGCATGAAAGGTCACACTTTAGTCATGAATTCTTATTTCCCAGTTCCAATGTGGATCCTCTAATCTAGGCAGAAAGTTTTCTGAATATGCTAGGCTCTTTCCTTCCTATGTTTCATTTAGGCTTCCTAGAAATTTCTTTTCATCACTCAACTAACCCTAAAATCCAGTCCCTCTCCCATCAAAACTTTAGTCATCGACTATAATACTCCACAGTTTTAATTTTAATGTACTGTGTCACAAACAATTTACAGGAAAACTAGAGAACAATGGAATCATCTTTTTAGTCTTCTCTTTAAAAACTATCTGGGGATGCACATTTCTTTCTTATCACTAAACAGGGTTAAATGCTAACCATCAGTAAATGCTCAAAAATGACTTTTTAAAAAAAATTATTTATTTATTTATTTATTTTTGGCTGCATTGGGTCTTCGTTGCTGCGCACGGGTTTTCTCTAGTTGCGGCGAGCAGGGGCTACTCTTCATTGAGGTGCGCGGGCTTTTCATCACGGTGGCCTCTCGTCGCGGAGCATTGGCTCTAGGCGCGTGGAATTCAAGGCTGTGGCACGCAGGCTCAGTATTTGTGGCTCGCAGGCTCTAGAGCGCAGGCTCAGTAGTTGTGGCGCACGGGCTTAGTTGCTCCGTGGCATGTGGGATCTTCCCGGATCAGGAATCGAACCCGTGTCCCCTGCATTGGCAGGCGGATTCTTAACCACTGCGCCACCAGGGAAGCCCAAAAATGATTTTTTAAACATCTAAACATCTACCTGATCTCCTATCCATGCCCAAAATTGTCCATTTAGTTCTAAGGTCAATATCACTATTACTTTCACAAATGTATACTATCAGTCATAAAAATGAACTCAGTATGCGGTTAGATAACTGCAACTCCATTACCATTACTAGAAAACATATCCCAAAACCTTTTAGTAATAGATCAGCAGCATTACTTACATATTAAAAACTATTAAAAATAAAAGGTATTAAGAGGCCTTTTAGGTCAACCACGTATGTTAAAGAAAATGATTAAAATGTAGATTTTGTAATGAAATATTTTGGTATAGCGTATCCTTTTGCAAGTTTCTGCAGCACTCATTTACAGATACTTGCCACACATTTAACAGCTGGTACAGTACTTTTGGCATTTCAGATCTTAAACTGCTTCAACAAAAGACCAATGCTAGCTTTACTATCATCAGCTCTTGTGCACAGTCTGTCTCCCCCACCCATGAGGTCAGGTGCTTTGTTTTAGTCACTGCTGTGTACCCAACACCTAGAATAGTACCTGGCACATAATGGGGGTTCTATGTACATCTGTGGAATAAATACCTATCACATAATACATGCTTAGTAAATTGTGTGCCAAATACTGTACATGTAATCCCCATAGCTATCTTACAGGATAGGAACTATTACTGTCCCCCTTCTGCAGATAAGAAACCTGAAGTAGTAGAAAGACGTTAAATAACTTAAATGACTGTCCCATGGTCACCCAGCTTCAGTGAGAGCCAGAATTCAAATCCAAACATTCTGACTCATCTTGTACTCTTAACCACTTTTCTCCCTATACTTCTCTCCTTAACTTCAAATTTTCCATGTACCTTTGATAAAATGTTGGGCATTTTTCTACAATAAATGCTTCTAAACAGTGGTTTAAAAAAAAAAACCCTCGGGTGACTATCCACTTCAGATTTTCCATCCTTATACTTACTTTTAAAATAAGCTTTTTACAGAAATTTACAATTTCAAAGGTGTCCAATCATTTAAAAAGTATTTATTATGCACCTCTGGATCGCCTCTAAATTGGTAATTCTTAACTTAGACCAAACCCTTTTAAGACTCTGAGAAAAACTGCTGACATCTTCTCAGAGAAACGCCCACATAAAATTTTGCATACGACCTCAAAGGCCTTACTAGAGTACACCCCCAGAGAAAAGCTGGCCTTAAACTCACTATACTAAATACAATGATCCAGCCAAAGGCACCAATTCCTGGCCCTCACTTTATAGTCTTCTTTATACAAATTCTACTGTAGGTATTTCAATTTAATTCTAATAATTGAGTACTCACCATACACAGGTACTGTGCTAGATACTACAAAGATCTAAATGAGCTAAACTATCCCTGCTCTCATAACTACCATGATACAACAAAAAGGATGAAGCAAGCATTCAAGTGCTTTGAACAGCATGGATTCTTCCAAACGGTCCACAGGGCTCCTTAACAGAAGTTCACGTGGACCTTAGAACACCGTCATGGTTAAACCTAACCCTGTCGTCTTGCAGTTGAACTAAGGGTCAAAGATATTACTTAAAATCATAATATAACTAGCAATGCTAAAATCTGAATTGTGTCCTTTGACTCTTGATTACAGGCTTTTTATACTGCAATATTCTACATCCTTACATAACAAAGCCAGAAATTGAGATGAAAAAATAAAGAAGAAATACAAATACAGTAATTAAAAAGAAAAAAATTAAAATCAAGTTTAATAAGACCAGGAAAGAATTTGTCGTGGCATTTTGATGGGTTTTGAAAGGTTGTCTCAGTCAACAAAAATCGGAAGCAATTATTGTGTATCACAGTATGAATAAAAAGAAAAATAGGAAAAATGTATCTGCTAAGTGAAGATGTATGAAGAATATGTGAGCAGGTATATTTAGATCATAAAATCCTTGGCTCTCTTTCTCTCAGATGACTTGCTCTGGGGGAAATTAGTTGCTATGTCATAAGAACACAAAAACAGCCTTATGGAGATACTGACCTGGTGAGTAACTGAGGCCTCCTGCCAAAAGCTACATTAAGTGAGCCGATTTCCAGCCCCAGTCCAGCCTTCAGATGACTGCAGTGCTGGCCAACACTTTCGCTGCAACAGCAGACTCTGAGCCATAACCACCGAGCTAAGCCTCTCCATTCTTGACTTTCAGAAACCACATGTGATACCAAATGTGTGTTTTAAGTTGCTAAATTTGGGGGATATCTGTTACACAGCAATAAATAGCTAATACAACGGGCAAGGTGTGACATCTCTAACTTTGTTTAGAGTCAATAAAGTTTTGTGCTAGGAATTATGGCAAAACCACACTTTGGAATTAAAAGTTTCAGAGCAATATGCAAGATGGATGAAGTGGGAAGCATTTTGTCTTCCTGTATCCCACAATATCCAGTAGAGTCCTTCCTGCACACAGTAAATACCTACGCTTGGTAACAAACTAGCTTACACACAAGATTTCCTAACTGATCCAATGCAATAGTCTCAATGTTTCTTAAAAGTAAAATGACCCCTTAGAATCTCTCCATATAAACTCAATCCTGAAAGTTGTTTTATTGTTGTTTACTTTTTAGCACAGAGCCATACCTTCCTTAACTGAGAATTACAATCCGTAATCAATGAAAACTGAGACCTGTTAGAAGCTCTTCCCTAAATTTAGTCATAATTAAAAGGTAGCTTAAAACAGGGATTCTGGAGAGACTATGAACAGCTGCTTCAGAGCTGAAAAGTGAATGGTGAAAAGCAGTTCCACCATGAAGTATGAGCAAAATCTTACCTCTTATAAAAGTATTTTATTGCCTCAACCATACAGAGCCTTAATAGATCCTGATGATAGCCTCAACATGCAGCCTTCTAATATTAATCTGATTTAAAAGTTTAGCCTCATATTGAACTCGAGTTGGAAGAGGCGAGCCCGGTCTCAAAATGGAGGGCCATGATCCAAAGGAACCAGAACAGTTGAGAAAACTGTTTATTGGTGGTCTGAGCCTTGAAACTACAGACGATAGCTTAAGAGAACATTTTGAGAAATGGGGCACACTTACAGATTGTGTGGTGAGGAGAGACCCCCAAACAAAACGTTCCAGGGGCTTTGGTTTTGTGACTTACTCTTGGGTTGAAGAGGTGGATGCAGCAGTGTGTGCTCGACCACACAAGGTTGATGGGCGTGTAGTGGAACCAAAGAGAGCTGTTTCTAGAGAGGATTCTGTAAAGCCTGGTGCCCATCTAACAGTGAAGAAAATTTTTGTTGGTGGTATTAAAGAAGATACAGAAGAATGTAACTTGAGAGACTACTTTGAAAAGTATGGCAAGATTGAAACCATAGAAGTTATGGAAGACAGGCAGAGTGGAAAAAAAGAGAAGTTTTGCTTTTGTAACTTTTGATGATCATGATACAGTTGATAAAATTGTTGTTCAGAAATACCGCACTCTTAATGGGCATAATTGTGAAGTGAAAAAGGCCCTTTCTAAACAAGAAATGCAATCTGCTGGATCACAAAGAGGTCGTGGAGGTGGATCTGGCAACTTTATGGGTCGTGGAGGAAACTTTGGAGGTGGTGGAGGTAACTTTGGCCGTGGTGGAAACTTTGGTGGAAGAGGAGGCTATGGTGGTGGAGGTGGTGGCAGCAGAGGTAGTTATGGAGGAGGTGATGGTGGATATAACGGATCTGGAGGCGACGGTGGTAACTATGGCGGTGGTCCTGGTTACAGTAGTAGAGGAGGCTATGGTGGTGGTGGACCAGGATATGGAAACCAAGGTGGTGGATATGGTGGCGGTGGTGGAGGATACGATGGTTACAATGAAGGAGGAAATTTTGGAGGTAACTATGGTGGTGGTGGGAGCTATAATGATTTTGGAAATTATAGTGGACAACAGCAATCAAATTATGGACCCATGAAGGGGGGCAGTTTTGGTGGAAGAAGCTCGGGAAGTCCCTATGGTGGTGGTTATGGATCTGGTGGTGGAAGTGGTGGATATGGTAGCAGAAGGTTCTAAAAACTCAGAAGAAAAGGGCTACAGTTCTTGGCAGGAGAGAGAGCGAGGAGTTGTCAGGAAAGCTGCAGGTTACTTTGAGACAGTCGTCCCAAATGCATTAGAGGAACTGTAAAAATCTGCCACAGAAGGAACGATGATCCATAGTCAGAAAAGTTACTGCAGCTTAAACAGGAAACCCTTCTTGTTCAGGACTGTCATAGCCACAGTTTGCAAAAAGTGCAGCTATTGATTAATGCAATGTAGTGTCAATTAGATGTACATTCCTGAGGTCTTTTATCTGTTGTAGCTTTGTCTTTTTCTTTTTCTTTTTATTACATCAGGTATATTGCCCTGTAAATTGCGGTAGTGGTACCAGGAATAAAAAATTAAGGAATTTTTAACTTTTCAATATTTGTGTAGTTCAGTTTTTCTACATTTTAGTACAGAAACTTTAACAAAATGCAGTTTTGAAGGTGTTTCCTTGTGAGTTAACAAGTAAAGAAGATCATTGTTAATTAATATTTTGTATGAATTTTGCTAAAGTTAACTGTAAAGAAACACCTGCTGACTTGCAGTTTAATGGGATCTATTCTCCCCATTTCCTAACCATGAAATGAATGGGCTCTGACATGTGGAGAGAATAGATATTTGTATGTTTGCAATGTGTGTTTTAGATAATAGAATTGGGTATTTAAATTAGCATATTTGTGAATTTAATAGCATTAAGATTTACTTCAAATGAAAAATCTCAAAATTCTTATTTGGTTTTTGTGCATTTTCTTTCAAAATGTAATCATATGATTTTAGTGTATTAGCTTTGCTGAGAGTCCTAGCTGTGTTTAGAACATCTCCATTCTACATTCACCTTGGTCACATGTGAACTGCTGCCATAGTTTTATTTGGGTGTAAAGAATGTCTCCTGCCCTCTGTTTAAATTCTGGAAAGGGATAGTGAATGTTTTCCGTTTCCTCCTACCTTAAGAAACATTCTTAAAATCTTCAAAATACAGGACCACTAAGCCTGCTCTATCTGAGCGAATTAGTGGCTACCTTTTTTTTTTCCTTTTTAAAGCACAAGAGGCCCATAAATCTTCAGTTATTTTCCTTGGTTTAATATATACTTTTTTGATACGAGCTCTCAGAGCAAGAGAATAAAAATCATGCATTGTTGAACCCTTAACTGGCTGGCATGCTTTTCCTGTTTGTACCCTCTGCATTTTACTGGATGAAACCAAGGATAGTCTAGATATAATCATCCCAAGTGATTACTGCAGTAGAAGTGTAGCACAGTTGCTTAGTACAAACAAGCTTTTCACTTCCTCAAGACCTGAATTCAAATTTGGATAGTCAGAGTTTGTACTCACTAAAAATCCCAAAGAACACACTGTTATTTCCATGTGTATGCTTGAACCTAAATCATGTTGGTATGAGTTTACAATTTGGAAGACCCTGGTTGAGAAGAGTCTTAGATAACAAGGTCATATATATATATATATATATATATATAAACCAATGTCTACTGTTTCGCGCCAGCTAGTGCTTAAAATTTCATTCGAGCCCTAAAAAAAAAAAAAAAAAAAAAAAAAAGTTTAGCCTCCATACTAGAAAAAGATCTTCCTAATCATATTACTGGGAAAGTGAGCAACACAACCCTGTTTTCCCAGTGTCAAAACAATCTTAATTATACCTCAAAGTTTGCAACCCATTAGGTTGGTAATCCAAATTTCAATCCACAAAACAGTAAGGGCCTGTAGTGTTTGCTGATCATTAAGTTTCATACTAAATGCCCTTCCCTATCACCCCAACCTTATGCATGCACTCTTCACCTGACACCTGGATTTACCCAGAAAGGTTGATAAAAGTGGCTTTTTCAAAATAAGTTGTATCTTATATTCTAGATGGGAGGGGGGAACCGTAATAGAGACGAATAACCACAAAACAGAGACTGTTATTATCAATTTGCTTATACAGATAAGCAACTGAAGAGTATTTTCATGTATAATCTGATTCAACAGCTAGAACTAATTTTTACACTAAAATTATTTCAGAGGCATTCTAAAATTCTATTTAAAAGTCAACTTAGCCTCTGAAATTAACTTAAAAGGTGGTAACTTTTTAAAAGGTACTTAAGCTTAGATTCAAAGTAGAATAAAATAAAAGCTAGTTTTTAGTGGCCTCACGCAGCTAAATATTCCCCTCGAAGAAAATTCCATTATCTTTATAACCAAACTAAAAGTAAACTACATATTAACTTTAAGGTTTTCTAACTTTACCACAATAAACACACCAATACACTTAGGCTGGTTCTGAATAACCTTCTCCTGGGAAAAACAATGTTTTTGGTACCAAGTGTGATTTAATCATTTTATAAATTAATCACCTTCACAACACTTCGAATACATGTTTTAAACTGACTCCTTGGATCACAAGCTTTAATATCCAAATCTTTAAAGTTAGTTCTTTCTTAAAACGGAGCACTTACAGTTAAAAATATTTAAGATAATTTCAACAACTTATAAAGTATGTTAGATAAACTCAAAAGTATAAACTAATTTCAAAGTGAAAGAAAAACTCAATTGGCATTCTACTAGAGCAAATTCTAATGATAATAAAATCCTTGCAATAGGATGCCTCATGTTTCTAAAAAGCACTTTAAAACCACGATATCCTCCCATCAGTTACAAATATAAAGACTTCCTACCGTGAAATCAATCTATAAAATCCGTAGATTGATGTAATCTGCAGGACAGTTTATAAGAATTATGAATCCTCTGCAAATTTAAAATAACTCTTAAAAAAAACTCAAAGGCAAAAAAGGGGGAGTTTCAAAATTAAGATTATCAAGACCACAACCAGTTTCACTAGTAATATAAGGTTTTTTCATACACGTGATAAATTTATTACCCAGTAATGGTAAAATGATTGCAGTGTTTTGTAGTCTCTAATGTTTAAGCAACAAGAAAAGCAAGTACATTTGGTTATCAGGGTTTAACCTTATTTGGCACCAATATCTTACTCCTTACTCTGAAATATGATGTAAAAATT
Source organism: Eubalaena glacialis (assembly GCF_028564815.1). Lineage (NCBI taxonomy): Eukaryota > Metazoa > Chordata > Mammalia > Artiodactyla > Balaenidae > Eubalaena > Eubalaena glacialis. The sequence goes on from NC_083726.1 coordinate 100,959,871, forward strand.
ACATATTCAAGTGAATATCTAATAAAAATGAAGTCAAAACTCCACTTCCTGAAATACTGCTTGGCCAATTACTATCTCCTAAAAGGACTAGTAGACAGATATTAACTAAAAAAAAAAAAAAATGAAAAAAACCCCCAAATACCTGGCACATACTGCTTGTAGCTATTTAAAGTGAATTATTCTAACTCTTGTGAAGTGGAAATGGCAGAGAACCTTTGTTCAGATCCAGCTCCACCACTTCCGTTCTATACTTACTGTTTTGAGTAAGACACTCAACTTGCTTCTTCATCTATTAAATGGAAGTCAAAATAACACCTACCTTGCGCCAGAGTTGTGAAAATGAAATGATTAAGGCATTTAAATCGTGCAGTGCTAGGGAAGTGTGTTTTATGGGTGTATGTGTATACTAGGTAAATGGAACAACTGTGGTAGATGCTGACTGTATAAATTAATGCCAACTTTCAAATATCTACTGGTACCAAAGAAGGAGTATACAGTAAAATGATAAATGACACATGCTTCATTGTGCAGTTCACATCAATTTTTAATTTTCTTGAAGACATTCTCATTCCTGCCATGCCTGAATAGTTCAGGACAATTTTTCCAAGCTTTGCACTCTCTACTTTACCCCACTCGAGATGTTTCCTTAACTAGACATTAAAGTAAATGTCAAACAGAATTTGATGCTATATTTTCAAAATATTTAGAGCTGTGAATTCCTTATAACACTAAATATAAGCCATTGTGTTCATTTTTATGTTAACAATCGAATTCCTAGCACTTTAGAATACTTTAACTTTTAAATCCAAGTCAATAAAGATGGTTAAAAATTCTACCGCTCATCAAAATATTAGCAGATGGTCAAAATAACTAATATACTTTAGATGCATTATAATACGCATGACATGGTTCTCTCTGTTTAAAAAAGTACATTAAAAACCAATTAGTTAAAATACGAAGTTTTCCAGAGATCAAAAGTAATGATAGTAACAACTGAAACATACCGTAACAATAAACTTCTTAATGTCCCGAAAAAATGAAGCGCATTTTTGTCAGTCTCCACATTCTTTCTAAGAAGCTTTAGAAAAATGCTACTAATCCCTTCAGAGATCTCGCCAAAACATGACTTTAAATATTATCATCTAAAATCACGACTCTCACGTTGAAGCATTACTGTATAAAGATTTTAAAACGCATACTAACATGCTGTACCTTATGACTGCATTTTGTTACAATTCCAACTCTCTTCGATTCCGCAAAGTTATTTTAAAGGACACCAATTCATTATTCTTTTACACAACGATTTATACGTTTTTAAAACTTTCTCCCCAATTTGATCACCAACGAAATAGAAGTTACTAAAATCACTTTGGAGACCATGTTAATAACCACACATGAGGAATTCTGGAAGCGCGGATTAAATATAAAAGAATAGTCTTTACTTTTCTAAATAAAGGAAAGTGATGGTTGGGGGTCTCCTCCCTGAACAAGGAAGTTCTGTTACATCCAGGCGAGACCAGCCATGTTGGAAAACACTTGTCAATTACGGTTCTGACAAGTATTCGCGAACACGGCCGGATGAAGCTAACCTTGTGTACCGAGGTGCGTACATCAAGGCCCTCTTCGGCTCCGCCACAGGATCTGGGCCTACTTTGGGGATTGTTTCCGAGTTGGAGCCGTCCTTCGGTCCGTACGGAGTGCAGAGCCGAGGGGAAAGAGGGCGGGGAAAGGAGAGTTGGGGGGAAAAGGGTTTGAGAGTTGGAAGCCGCTATCCGCAGCGAGAGGGGCGCGGCGGCCGGCAGAGGTTTCCGAGTTGAGAGCCGGGGGGAGGGGCCGAGGATTCGGGGAGCAGGGGGATCTCAGCAAAAAGTCCCCTCGGGCCCCTCGGAGGGGCCCAGGAGCACAAGAGGAGGAAGGGAAGGGGAAACGCTTCAGTGCACTGACCTGTCCTCCGAGTCCATGCGGCTCAGGGGTTCCCCATCCGACGACATCTCCAAGCTGCCTCGCCGGCCCCCGGAGGTCGCGCTGCTTCCGCCTCCCCCGGTCCCGTAGCCCTCATCTCCGCCGCTGGAAACGACGCTGCTGCTGCTGCTGCTGCTGCCGCCCCCGCCGCCGCCCTGGCTGCCCCGCGGTCCCTTGGGCTCCTCCAGGCCCTCCTTGCCGTCCCCATCTCCGCTGCTGCTGCTGGCGGCACCGGGGCTCAGCGAGCGCGTCTCGTCGCTGCTGCTCCCGCCGCTGCTGCCCACCAGGCTCTCGGCGCTGCTCTCCTCCTCGCCCCCGCCGCTGCTGCTGCTCTCGTCCTCCTCCTCCTCGTCCTCCTCCTCGTCCTCATCCTCCCCGGCCTGGCTGGCGCTCTCGGGGCTCGGCTCCGACATCGTCTCCGCCTCGCCGCCCCCCACTCCGCCGCCGCCTCCACCGCCCCCACCGCCGCCGCCGCCGTTCAGCAGCAGCGCCGCCACCGCCTCGGCCTCCGCCTCTTCTTCCTCCTCCTCTTCCTCCTCCTCCTCCTCTGGCGGCTCAGCCCGACCCCGCGCCGCCGGGCCGGGGCTGCCGGGGGGCAGAGGGCTCAGACGGGAGAGCTCCTCCAGGTCGGCCATGTCGGTGATAGCGGCGGCCATGGCGGCGCCTGCTCCTGCTCCTGCTCCTCCTCCTCCCCGCCGCCGCCGCCGCCGCCGCCGCCGCCTCCCTCTCTGGACTCTCGCTCCCGTGCCCCCTCCCGAACGCCCAAAACTCCGCCGACGCCGCTGCAGAGCAGGAGGAGGGCCCGCGAGCTGCGTCAGCCTGCACACGCGCTACGGAGCCCGCGCGGGGACAGGCGCGCGACTGCGCGCACTCACGCGGAGACGGCTGCGCGCCTGCGCGGCGGCACGCGGTGGCGCCTCCCTCGCCCCGGCCGCGGATTCCGCGCCCCCGCCCGCGCCCCCGCTGGTCCCCGCCCGGCCTCCGCCCCGACCCGCCGAGGACTCTAGAGTTTCCGCGGGGCCTTCCCACGCCTTCCCTGCTCGCGCGGCGGGCGGGACACGCGGAACGAAAACCTGCGCGCTAGCCGGCGATTCTAACAGCCCTCCGAGGTCTCAAGATAAAGTCATTCATTCCGGGGGGTGTTTGGGGAGCGTCTCCGGTGCACAGGCGCTAAGCCAAGAATCGAACAAGTCCTTGGGCTTCTGAGAGCTGACAGTCTACGACGAGAGGCGATTAAAATGAGTAAAAATGAATAATACAGTGCGAGGTACTGAGTCCATACGCGCGACATAGAGCCACAGGTTATCATCTAACCTGCGCTCGAATAACCCGAGGAATGGTTAAATCACAGTCTCAGAGCAAACATGTGTGTTCAAGATCTTCAAACTTTTTAGCTCCTGAGCCCTCTAAAACGATTTTGTACATCCTTATACGGTTTAGAGTGACATCCACATTTTTTCCAGCTTCTTATATTTTATAACTGTCACACTTTTTTAAACGTAGCCAATGAACCCTTAACACCATAGGGATTTAACACCCACCAATATCCACCTTTTAGAATCCGATCTCTTTTATGCTTGGGCAATTTCCATCCTTTATCTTCTGGGGCTCATTTACATATTACATCCTGTCCAGAATTTTATCTTAATAATATATTTTATATTCGAACTGTTTTATTGATCATCTTGTATTTCCTTGTAACAAAAATGTGTACAGAAATTGAAATTTAACGGTTGTTTTTAAATCTCCTGTGATCATAACACTCTTAAGTCTTATTTCAACTGATCAAAACAAATATATTTCAAAATATTTATAAATAAATATTAAACACAAAAGTAAAATTTTGTTGGCAATGCACCTCACAAAGATGGAATTGAATACTTTTTTAAACTAGATTATCAGTGGATGAGTATTTCTAGAATGAGAATGAGCTGCTTCATTTCTATTCCAAGCTTTCAATTCCATGGATGTAAGCATTGAGAAAACTTGTTCACATAAATAAGTACATGAGAATGAATGGTGTTTTGTTACAGCAATGCAACTCAATTCTTTGAACTCTTTCCAAATTATATGCCCAAAAAAGTCACACAAAGATCTAACAAGAAAAAAATACTTTTAATGGTCTATCTGCTGACAACACAGACTAGATTCTCTTTCAACTTTGTTGAAAGCAAGTAACTGAAAACCACCTGACTTGTAAAAGGATGTGTTACTCATTCTCATTCACCAGTCAATTGTTCCTTTTTTGGTGTCCTGGAGGTTTTTGCATCCCCGGGGTACAGCACCTTAGGAAGATGTGAGGTGGGGCAGAATTATGCCTTTCTTTTGTAAAATAGGGGAGGGGCAATTGGGATAAGGGAAGCTGGAAAGGAGCCCACATTACCCTCTGACCCCAGGGCACATTTTCAGGCAGATCCTTTTAGGTAAAAGGGAAGTGAGAATCAGAGAACGGATGGATTGCCTTAAAACAGGCTCGGCGCTCATACACATCTTAGAAAGTCTTCATACACCATGAATACCCCAGTATTATGTCTATTGCCTTAGGCCTTTGGACAGCTGTTATACGTTCCATATGTTGCCTCAAGGGAAAGCAAAAATAAAAATAAGAAATAATAGTATGGGGCATTATGGCTTACAGATACCTTCACACACACACATACAATGCAAAATGCTAACCGCAAATATGTTAACCTCAAAGCCACTCTTTGAGATAGACTAGGAAGGTATTATCTTTCTGTGTTGTCAATTAAGAACTATTAGAGGGACTTCCCTGGCAGTCTACTGTTTAGGACTCCATGCTTCCACTGCAGGGGGCACAGGTTTGATCCCTGGTCTGGGAGCCAAGATCCCACATGCCGCGAAGTGAGGCCAAAAAGAAAAAAAAAAAAAAAAAAGAACTATTAGAGAGTTTAGCTGAAAAGTGTATAGTAAGTGTATGTGCCAAGCACTGTATGAAGCCCTAGAGATTTTGGCTGAGTTTGGCTGAGTTATTTAAGGAAAACTTAACAAAGAATGTAGGATTTGAACAGTTGTGTATGTAAGATATACTACATTTAAGTTTAAGTCATTTGAGCTGGATCTTGAAGAGTGAATAGACTAGAATTCTGTGTGAGGGGGAATTCTAGGACTGAGAAGCAATAACACTGGAAAAGCATAAAAATTTAATTTGTGACTGTTAATTAACCATGAGAAAACGAAGCTAAAAAGCTGAAAAAGAGTTCATGATGAGATTACAGAAAATCTTGAATAAAAAGATTGACTTTGAAAGATGACAGGTATATTTATATACCAGTGTGTGTGTGTGTGTGTGTGTGTATATATATTTAGAAAAAATATTTTTTAAAGGTGTGCTATGATTAAAGTTATAAGGGTATCTAATGTTATAGATGACATGGAGAAAAGTGTGAAAAGACTAAAAGGTGAATGGAGATTAGACACGTGGAAATGGCAGGTATCTAAGCCACAGATGAATGCTCCAACTACGGTATTTATACTTGAAGATGAAAACGAGCTATCTTAGAACTGGCTTTTTGGAGAAAAGTGTGTTTCCCATCAATGGAGAGGTTTTTTGTTGTTTTGTTTTTAATTGCAAATTTTCTGAAAATTTGAAAGAATTGGATAAAACACCTGTACACCCGCCTAGATTCATCAATTACTAACATTTTGCCACATTTGCACAGTCTGTGTCCCTCTGTCTCTCTTTCTCTATGTCCCCTCCCTCTCCCTCCCCCCTCTCCCTTTCTCTCTCTCCCTCTTGGTTTAGTTGCAGACATCATTACTCTGCATGCATCTCCTTAGAACAAGGCCACTCTCTTTCATAACCACAGTGTCACAATGTCATTATCGCATTCAGTGAAGTGTCTGACTAAAGGCAGGACCTCTGGGTGACAGAATTTTTTTTTTTTTTTTTTTTGGGTGATAGAATTTTTTCAGGTGGCATCAGGTGAGAGGTTGGATGAAATGCAAGCAGTGTGGTCTGCAGACCAGTGCCCATCCACCCCCTGTTCGTTACCAGCCTGCAGCTAGATACATGCTGAAATTAGCTTCAGGAAACTTTTATAACAACATGGTAGAGTAATTTTACATCTGCTGAACCTAATAATAAAAAAGGGAGGCTTATTTTTTTTTATGTCATCACTTTATTTTTTATCTTATAATTCTGGTAATTCACTCTTTTTTAAAATTTATTATCTTATTTATTTATTTGGTTGTGCCGGGTCTTAGTTGCCGCTCACGGGCTCCTTAGTTTCGGCAGGCAGACTCCTTAAATGCAGCATGCATGTGTGATCTAGTTCCCTGACCAGGGATCAAACCCAGGCCCCCTGCATTGGGAGCGGTAGTCTTAACCACTGCGCCACCAGGGAAGTTCCATCTGGTAATTCACTTTTATTGTATTTTTCAAAAGCCTCAGTCCACTGGAAAGTAAAAAACTGATCCTTCAGTTGAGAATCACTGTTCTATTTCCCTCCTGCCTGCTTGCAGAGTATGTGATTCTATGCATAATTATAAGTTACCCAATAATACACCATTGCATAAGAACTATTTGATTAGGAATAGTATTCAAACTCATCAACCACAGTACCAATGGGTCAAATTAGCAACAATAACTTGAATTTTACTGGCGCTTCTAACTACCAAGCCTGCTAACACAGGCAGGTCATTGCCAGTTTTCGGGGAGCCCCTGGGGTGGGGGGGGATCTCTGCTCACACCCTGCTCACCCAGTGGCCCCTTCCCCTGCTCTGCTCCTACCAGACACTGCAGGCTCCTCCTACCGGGACCTGTGATACAGACAAAACAGCCAAAGCCATGGTGTAGCCTGAAGAAATGGAGATCACTGTGTTGACCTCTTTCACGGGAACCCCGGAGCAGACTGCTTGGCTCAATATCATATATGGTTTTCAATGAAACAGCTCTTTATGGTTTTACTCAGAGCTCTGTCTCTCCTAGGGACCCAGACATGCTTTCATGGGCCTAGACTGGCGATGGATTTGAGTAACAGCTACCCCAAGCTGTATTTATTACTCCCCATCCAATGACTAAGTCTTTCTCATAGGGCTTCTCTGTCTAATTTTCTTTTCCACGAACATGAATCCTGTTCAAGGAAGCAGTCTCAGCCCCCAGGTCAGCAGGTTTCTTTCAGCCCTGCCTCACCAGTTTGCCAGACATGCCGAGACATGCTTGAACCCCAGCATCAGACCCAGCTTAGATTCAGGCTGAGATTCCTGCTATACTACGTGTAAGATACTTCTGAAAACTTCTCTAAAATATGCAGCCGTAGCAGGTTTTGCACCTTTATTTGCGGTTCCTCATTCCGCTTGTTGACGCTGCCATGGCGAGCAGAGTCAATAGCAATGTAATGACCTCATTCTCTGATTGACTTGACGTCTAAAGAAAGTACGTGTGAAAAGAGAGGACATCTTACTGCAAGATGGAATGATGGGATCTTAAAGCTGGAAAAGAACTAAAAATCTGATGTAAAGCTTCCCCAATCTGTAGATTGTCATCCAACAAAAATACAACCAACTAATTATTACGTTAGCTTTGTTTGTTTTTTAAATAGAAGTATCGTACATTTACTGTAGCACTTTCTGGTTTCTAAAGCATTGTAGCATCCCTCATCTCATCAAACTGGAGAGGCTGTGTGGTGCGGTGTTAAAAGCATGAGCTCTGGGGGCTTCCCTGGCAGCGCAGTGGTTAAGAATCCGCCTGCCAATGCAGGGGACACGGGTGCGAGCCCTGGTCTGGGAAGATCTCACATGCCGCGGGACAACTAATCCCCTGGGCCACAACCACTGAGCCTGCGCTCTAGAGCCCATGCTCCGCAGCAAGAGAAGCCACCGCAATGAGAAGCCCACGCACAGCAACAAAGAACCAACACAGCCAAAAATAAATAAAAATAAAAGAACTTAAAAAAAAAAAAAAAGCATGAGCTCTGGGGCCAAATTGCCTGGGTTCAAGTCCTGTTTCTTCCCTTTACATTTGTGACCTTGGGCAACTTACTTCTGTTCTCTGATCTGTAAAAGGAGGTTGATAATAGTATCTCCCTCAGGGTTGTTGTAAAGATCAAAAGCTGAGTATCCCTAAGGGGCTCAGAAGAGCACATGTTAGTTACCATCATTATCATCACTATCAGCATCATCTTCATGATTACAGTTTTTGAGTTAAAGTTTCTGTCCTCAGTAGGACCATTTTAAGACATAACTGCTTTGGCTGGTAACTTTCCACAATAAGGAGATCATAAGCATGTCTGGTATTTTGAATAGTTTCTCATTTTGAATTTAGTAAAATGCTTTTTCTATAAACTAGCAATGAAAGGATAAGCAAAATGTGAAAAGTGAATAACATAAATACCATGGTTTGGTTTTTTTTTAATGACAACTTAGTTTTCACTCAAATGAACGAACCTTTACATCTTGACCCATCAGTGTCCATTTCCTTCTCTGTGTCTTCAATCCCACCCTCTCTACTGGCTCTTTCTTTTCAGTTCATGAACACGATCAGGTCTTTCCATCCTTGTAAGTATTGATTCCGTTTTCATCTAAACTTCTAAAAATATGAACAAGAGTTGCTTGTTGCACTCTCTTACCTCCCATATACTGTCTCTCTACTGCAAAATGATATCCAACCCCACATTTTTGAAAACTACTCTCAGTAAAATCATTAATTGCCAAACCTAGGGGATACTCTTCAGTTCTTACAACTTTGCTATCACACTACGATGAAAGTAAGTCTCAGGTCAAATTCTGCATTGTGCACTTTGTGGCATATTCTCTTCTCTCTTGATTTCTACGATGCCACACTTATCTATAATAGATTGCCAATACCTTTCATCGTTTCTTCTCGATCTCCTGTTCTTTAAATGTTGGTTCCCAAGTCTATATACTTAGCCAACTCTCTTCTTGTTCTACAGAGTCTTCCTGGTAAATAACATCCAGTCCCCCGATTCTGACCCCTTGATGATGAATCTTGAGAGCCTCCCAGATTCATCCTCCACATGGCTGGAGAGCACCAATGCCTCCCTACAATAGAGGATCCTTCATTTATACAGCACCAATGTAAAAACTTGTATGTGTGTCCGTCCCACAGTTTTCCCATGTATTGCCAATTGACTTCAGCCTTTTGGGTCCTTCAGCAACTGTCAGGTACTTTGAGTAAATATCAATTTACTCAAAGTCCATTGACTGGACTAGACAGAAGTTAAGCATGCCCCCTCTCCCACCCAACACTGATGTCAGGTGGTAGCTTACAAGGAAAGCAAGCCTTTGTCGAAATTCTTCCAAATGTGTAAATTTTTATCTGCAAGTGGGCAAAAAAAGTTATAACCTGCTCATGTAAGGTTAAGGAAATTCTCACTCTCTGTCCTGAAGCATGCCTAAAGCATCTTGTAGGAGAGGCTCACGCTGAGGGGGGGTGCAGCAATATCCAAACAGCAGAACCACTCAACCTTCTATTCAGGTCTGTCAGTAGATGCCTCCAAGAATTGAATAGAAGATGGACCTAGAGATTATCACACTAAGTGAAGTAAGCCAGACAGAGAAAGACAAGTATCATAGGATATCACTAATATGTGGAATCTTAAAAAAAAAGATACAAATGAACTGATTTATAAAACAGAAACAGACTGACAGACATAAAAAATAAACTTACGGTTACCAAAGAGGAAAGGGGGGTGGGGAGGGATAAATTAGAAGTTTGGGATTAGCAGATATAAACTACTATATATAAAATAGATAAACAACAGGGCTTACTGTATAGCACAGGGAACTGTGTTCAGTATCTTGTAATAAACTATAATGGAAAAGAATCTGAAAAAGAATATATATATATATATGTGTGTGTGTGTGTGTGTATACATATATATATAAAATACATATATATGTAACTGAATCACTTTGCCGTACACCAGAAACTAACACAACACTGTAAATCAACTATAAATAAATAAAAAACAAAATTAAATAAAAAACAAAAGAATAAAGAAAACAATAGACACTATTTTAAAAAATTGAATAGAAGGCACTGGGGAGAGGTAGATAACACAGAACCATATAGAATTTAGACTGAGAAGGTAGTAGGTTGCTGGGCTTTCTAGCAACTTATTCACCATATATTAGATCTATTGAATGTCTCCTATGTGTCAAGAGCTGTTCTCAGCACTGGATATAGACCTATGGTGGGTAAAGTCAAGAAAAATTCCTACTTTCATAGAGCTTACTCTCTGGTTAGGTGTTCTTGTACCTCATTCTCACAAGAGTGTCAGGGCTGTGAAGTCTTTCTAGCCAGCCATATATCTGGGACATCATTTACTTCACCAATGAAAATGTATTTCTAACATCCCTTATGCTAATTAATGAACCTTCTGGTATAAATTTCAATAAAGATCCTTGAAATGCTTAAGTAGCCACCTGGGGAGTATGGATTCCTGATTAGGGCACTTCAGATGATAACTAACCACCTCTGGAGCGTGAATTCCTAATAGGGTAACTCTAATGATAACTAACCTCCCCTAGAGTGTAGATTAAAGTTAATTTACACACAAGTACATTACACTGTTTATAAGGAAGTATTTTAAAATAAATTATTACAGAGGCAATATGACAACATGGCAGGAAGTATGGTTGCTCAGAACTCCCAAGTTTCACATAGAGATCTTTTTTTTTTTTTCGGCTGTGCCGCAAGGGTTGCAGGATCTTAGTTCCCCCCACCAGGGATTGAACCTGGGCCCACGGCAGTGAAAGCACAGAGTCCTAACCACTGGAATGCCAGGGAATTCTCCACATAGAGATTTTAAAATCCTGAAGCACACTACCTCCCTAGGACTCCCAGATCCTTCCCAAGATCCAGCAACTACAGGGACAACAAAAGGCATCAGGACCCCCCCAGGCCCCTCCTACTGTCACATGGTTTCTATCCATTCTGAATGGCGAGTGCCCATATCATTCCAATCACTGAATATTTTAAATCAAATCTTTAGCCATGAAGAAACTGACAAGACTCTCTGGATCTCAACCCCATATACCTTGGGGAAGGAATTATAATCTTCCCAGTTGGTCCTGGGATTCACGCCCAAACTGATTGAGATTGGCCAGACCATAGGACCTTTACACTCTCATTGGGTGGGATGATGGGGTTGTTTGCAGATTTTGTGTAGGAATCCAAGACAGGCATACTGGATTGCTCCAGTGTCAGGGCTCTGCCAGGAGGGTAAGTCAAAAGGGCAAAAATCCAAAAGAGTTGAAGATGTAAGCAGGTGAATGGATAATGGAATGTAAGTGGATGGAAAGGGAAATAAAAACGGGACTTTATTAGATCATTTACAGTGTTTTAATTTTATATCAATAAAATATTGAATTTTATTTATATCAGAAAGAGCTATCAATGTACACTCGAAATGCTATAGATTCTGGTCCATGTATATAAATTCATATATGTAGGGAATTCCCTGGCAGTCCAGTGGTTAGGATTCTGCGCTTTCACTGTCGAGGGTGAGGGTTCAGTCCCTGGTCGAGATTCCACAAGTCACGAGGTGCAGCCAAAAAAAAAAAAAAAAAAAAAAAAAAAATATATATATATATATATATATATATACACACACACACATATATATAGTTCCACAGATGACCTGAGAGTGTTAATAACTGCTACTTTGAAGCAATAATATTTTCCATATCTTATTGTGATGTTGTGATTTAACAAGAAACATATATATTTTGGTCCCTGTGCCCTGCTCCTGGCCAGTGCTCCTAAAGTCTTTGTAACTTCCTAAGCAATATAGGTGCTAGGAGCATCTTTTGTTTTAATATATAGTCTCTGACCTCAGTTCCTGACTCAGAGTTCCTAGACCATTTGGAATTTCCTGGATGATAGCAGCATCTTTTGTTCTAACGAGGCAACTCTTGGTGGACCCCTGGATAAATTCAGGATGGGGGCTGGTCACCAAAAGACCAAGCCCTGATTAGAAGCTTGGAACTTTCAGCCCCATTCCCCTCCTCCAGGGAGGGGAGAGGGGCTAGAGCTTGAGTTAATAATCTATCATGCATATGTGATTAAGCCTCCATAAAAATCCCTGAATTACGGGGTTCAGAAGCTTCCAGGTTCATGAACCATAAGGAGAGAAGCTCCTGGGATCGGGACCCTTCTGGTTTGCACTATGTATCTCTTCATCTGGATATTCTTCTGTATCTGTTATTATATCCTTTATTATATAATAAACTGGTAAATGTAAATGTCTTCTTGATTTCTGTGAGCTATTCTAGCAAATTATTAAACCTGAGGAGGGGGTCATGGGAGTCCTGATTTATAGCGAGTGGCTCAGAAGCACAGGTGACAACTTGGGACTTTCAATTGGAGTCTGAAGTGAGGCAGTCTCGTGGGATTGAGTCCTTAACTTGTAAGCTAACTCCAGGTGATTGTGTCAGAACTGAACTAAATTGTAGGACACCCTACAGGTAGATAGAGTCAGAAGTATTGTGAGTGTGAGAGTAAAGGAAAACACAGTGTGATTTTCTTAGACACTTAACAGTAACAGGGTGGAATTCCCTGGCAGTCCAGTGGTTAGGACTCCACGCGTCCACTGCAGGGGTCACGGGTTTGATCCCTGGTCAGGGAACTAAGATCCCACAAGCTGCGTGGCGTGGCCAAAAAAAAAAAAAAGAAAAAAACAAACCAATAACAGGGTAAATGAAATGCGTCCTTGACATCAACTTCTGAAGAATATGGGGAGATTGGATTTTCAAGGACACCATGGTGTTCATTGGTGTTTACATTGTGTCCATTTCATTTCAAAGAAAGGAAAGTCGTATTTAGAAGATCTAGCTAGTAGTTGAATAATCAGAATAGGTGGAGTGTATGGTAAGTAAAAGAGAGTCGTGGACCATTGTTGTTTTGTAAAGACAGCTAAAGAGACAACGTGTATCCCAGATTATTTATAACAGCAAAAAGTTCAAAACTGTGAAATGGAAGTAATGAACAAATATTGAAAAGCTATTATGTGCAAGTCGTATTCTTGCAAACTAACCTGAGTCAATTTGGGCATGTGCAACTTTTAGGTCCTTTTTATTAGACACAAGCAGCCAAAAAATTTTACTTCAAGTAAAAGCCAAGAATCCAAAGGGAGAATTGGGTCAGGCACCCAGAATCTTCCAGTGTTCCTGGTGAGAGACCCCTTGAAGGATTTAGCCTAGGACATCATTGCTAAAGGTACAGGCTACAGACCTCTTAGGATATGTACACCCTACTCACACAATGGGAGGGAATACTTTTAGAAAAATCACGTATCTTGGGCATTCCCTGGTGGGCCAATGGTTAGGACTTCACGCTTTCACTTTCGAGGGTCCGGGTTCAATCCCTGGTCAGGGAACTAAGATCCCTCAAGCTGCGCGGTGAGGCGAAAAAAAAAAAAAAATCACATATCTTGAATATCTTTCATTTGGCCAGAAGAAAAAAATCTAATTTCCAACACTTATCCTGTTGTTCCATAGGCCATTGTTTTTACCAGTAAATCCCATTTCTCATGTTTGGTTGGCAAATTATAAAGTGTCATGGTTGGTCAAGTTACTGGTAACAGAAGCATTTGCAAAAGCTGCCTCTGAAAGCAAGAAAACCACCACCCCTGGACTGCGTGTTATTTTTTTTTCTTTAGCTTTTCATTATAAACATTTTTTTATACATACAGAAAAGTGGAGAGAATAGTGTAATGAACACCCATATACTCATCACCTAGTCCTAATATTCTTAACATTTTATCATATTTGCTCAAGTATTACATAGTTAATTATAGACATCATGATATTTCACCCTTAAATACTTCATGATGCATTTCTAACAACCTAATACATTTCCCCATGATCACAATACCACCATCACACTGAATAAAATTAACAGTAATCCCTAATATCCTCTCACGCCCAGCCTGTACTCAGATTTTCACATTTGTCCCCAAAAGGTCTTTTACAGTTGATTTTTAAAAACCAGACCCAATGAGGATCTTGCCTTTCATTTGGCTGTTACTGGCTTGTACCTTCCAGATTAGAATGCTGGTAGCATCTGAATTACAGCCTAATCTAAGTGGTACACATGTAATATCCCAATATATAGGCTAAAATATGTTAAAGAAAATTACAGAACTCATAATGACTTTACTAGATACTTTTACCAACGTCATCTCATTTATCTCTTTCCCAGAAAGGAAGAAGGTTTCCAAAGGACTCAGCCAAGCTAACATGTATTCTCTGTAGAAAAGACCTTTCTAGTCAATTTGAGAATTCTGAAGTTAAAAGAACAGATGATTCCAACACCACACTTGGAGAAACGCTGGCCAGTGGGGTAATATGCAGACTCTCACGTATGGCTCTGAAGGCTCCCTAGGATTTGGCCTCAAACCACTTTTCTACTGCCTTCTGTCCCCACATAGGTACCCGGAGCTATTCAATGTTTGCTGACTAGTCAGGCAGGGACTAGGGCGAGGAGAGACGCCTGGGACAGAAAGAGAACGCCACGCCTGTGCTTGCATGAAGGCGTCTTAAACTTTGTGTCCTGGGTACCTCCCTCACCTTGCCCTGTCCCCACCCTGAGATCTCAGGCACCTCACCTGCACAAACAATTTCAGCACATCACACACGGAGTTTAGGATTTCCTCTTATAAAAACTTTGGAAATCAAAGCGCATTCTTGGTAACGGTTCATAGGTTACCTGAATTTTGGCACCTGAAGATTTGAGATTCCTAGGGCCTCTGAGAATCCAGACAAAGCCTACATGTGACTTCTGAGAGGTGCTTTTGTCAGGACAAGACAGCCCTGCAGAGAGTACACGCTGGGCAGACACTGGCCTGGGAAAGTGCAAAGTCTGCTCCACCCAAATGGCAGGGATCTATCATCTCTACCTCATATGTGGGTGATGAGAAATGGGTACTGAATAGACCTTTCCAAATCCAAGCCAACCATTTGCCAGGAAACTTTGGGCTTCACCTGACTTGGTCGTGCCTGTTTCCTCATCTCTAAAATGTGAGTAATCATCATTACTTTTTCAGCATTATTGTGAGTGAAAGAGTCATAAGTAAAGCCTTTCTGCCTGTAACATAGTTGGTGCTCCTTAAATGCTAGTTTCTCTAGAAGAGCTTAATAGAGACTTAATACATCTGTTTCCTTCAGGAAATGTTCCAGCAGTGGTGGAGGTTTTGGACCTGCCAAGACCTGAGATGATGGTAAAAATAATAATGAGGAGGAGGGGGGAAGGGATGGTGAAAGGGAGGAGGAAGGAAAGAGGAGGGAAAGGGTGAGGGAGAGGAAGAAGGAGAGGAGAAGGAGAATTTATTTATTACTATTATTTTTAATTTTATTTATTTATTTTTGGCTGTGTTGGGTCTTCGTTGCTGGGCTCAGGCTTTCTCCAGTTGCGGCGAGCGGGGGCTACTCTTCATTGCGGTACGCGGGCTTCTCGTGGCGGTGGCTTCTCTTGTTGCGGAGCACGGACTCTAGGTGTGCGGGCTTCAGTAGTTGTGGCTTGCGGGCTCTAGAGCGCAGGCTCAGTAGTTGTGGCGCACGGGCTTAGCTGCTCCGCGGCATGTGGGATCTTCCCGGACCAGGGCTCGAACCCATGTCCCCTGCACTGGCAGGCAGATTCTTAACCACTGTGCCACCAGGGAGGTTCCAGGAGAAGGAGGATTTATTGTCTTTACTTCTGCCAGACATTGTTCTAAGAATTATACGTGGATTAACTCATTTAATCCTCCCAACCCTATGAGGTAGTAATTTGTAAAATCCCAGTGCAGAGATGCAAAACGGCCCTCTCCAGAGTCCTGAGGCTCCTCTGGCTCAGTGAGCTAAGGCAGAAGAGGAACTTCTCGTTGCTTTTTCTCTCTAGTCCATGTGGATATCTGGCCAGGCTGGGTCTCCTTACCTGGCCTGTGGCATAGCAGTCAGGGCACACACTGCCTGCCCAGGGGGTACCATGCTCAGATGAGGAGCATCCTCTCCTTTGACCAGTTTCTAATACTGTGAACTATCAAATAAGCTGTGCTCTTTGTATAATACTAGAGCTAATGATGAACACTAGATCCTAAGATGATTTCCTTTGTGTTTTATAAAATATGAGAGCAGGTTTGTTGGTTTGTTTAGTGGAGTTAAATGATTTCAGAAGATCCACTCCCAAATTGTAGTCCAAGTTCCCACATGCTGACTTTCAATCATCTGCCAAGAGCTTTGCCAGTCCTTTAGTTTATCGGTCAGCAAAACGATTGTGTGGGGACTTCCTGGTGGCGCAGTGGTTAAGAATCCGCTGGCAACGCAGGGGACATGGGTTCGAGCCCTAGTCTGGGAAGATCCCACATGCCGCGGAGCAACTGAGCCCGTGCACCACAACTACTGAGCCTGCGCTCTAGAGCCCACGTGCCACAACTACTGAAGCCCACACACCTAAAGCCCGTGCTCCACAACAAGAGAAGCCACCGCAATGAGAAGCCCGCGCACCGCAACGAAGAGTAGCCCCCGCTCACCGCAACTAGAGAAAGCCCGTGTGCAGCAATGAAGACCCAACGCAGCCAAAAAAAACCCAAAAAAATGGTTGTGTGTTTCACGAATGGTGTGCGTTTCACGTCTGTTAGCATCTCTGAGAACTTTCAGTGAACCTAGTCACTTCTGTCATCAACTTCTCCAGGCCATTGATATGGAAGTTAACTTTAAGTAACAAAAGTTAGTTTACCCAAAACAAATTATGCATTTTAGCACTTGTAAAGCATGTCATGTCGTCTCTCCATTGCCTCCCATGCAGCTCTTTACATTGCTGGCATATCAATGACAGATCTCTTCAAGCTCACAGCAATGAAAGGTCTTCAAAATGCTTCCAGCCCCTGAATTCTTGGCTATCAAGATCCACATGGGCAGAAACAGTTTTGATCATGTCCAGCCTTCCGGCAAACAGATCACGTATGTCATAATTTGGTATTTTTATTTATTCAGAAAATATTGACTGAACACCTACTATGTGCCAGGATTTGTAGAGTCTCTGGCAGAGAATTCAGAAATCTTCATCCGGTTGGAAAAGGGGATGGAGAAAGCCTAGAAAAAGGAGAGAAGCAATTCCTAGAGGCACAGGGAGGCTGTGGAGAGAGCAGGGCGTTCGCACAGACTCCCTCAGCTAGAGAAAACGTCTGTGAAAAGACCAGACACAATGCAGGTTCTGTCTCAAATATTTGAATCTATTCCATCTACACCATTTGGCTGGCAGGAAGTCCCTGCTCTCTGTGGATTTACTAACGGGAGACACAAACCTCTGACATAATGAAGTGGCAGGAGGCATGCTTTACTCCAGCTTCCCTTGAAGGGAGAATAGTGGCTAAAGTTTCTTCCGTTAATCCCAGGGCACACATTTTCGTGTGGGTGCACTTGCTGGTATGCAATTATCTGTTAAATCCAACAGGCTTCAGCTCTGTAAGATACAGAAAATTAACTCATTGGTATTTTCAAACAATAAGAAAAAGGAGGCGTAGCAGCGAAGTTTGGACACTGGGCCCTTTCTTAGAATGAGACAGAGTCTGATCTCTTAGAGGAGAAGCTTTGCTTGTACTGTTTTCTTGCCCTGGTCTGCTCCATCCTTGCACATTTCTGACAACTACACAAACAAGCTACAGGCTGAACTCAGTTCCCTTGATCATATTTAGCTACCAGTGAATCTGGGGAAAACTCTAGATTTTAGAAGGTTAAATCAGACAATAATTCAGAAAGTTTGCTTTTAAGGAGAGGCAACGTAATTATTGCTCAGGAGAAAATTTTCATGCAGCCCACAGATAATTAGCTACAAAACCTAAATTAGATGCAGTACTTGCTAAATCGACTTTCTGTAACCTAGAAAAAAAGATTCCTCAGCAAAGCCCACAACATTGTAATGAAAAAAGCCATCTACTAAGCCTGGCCTGATTGACTTGGTCAAATGGTATATAAATTAAATCCATCTGAAGAATTTGATCTCCAAATGGGATTTTCATTTCCATAAGACTGCAGTTTAAAAATGTATGTGAAGTAAGAAAGAATAAAATCATTTCCCCCCATGCCTGGTGAACTTGGCAGCCCACGTGGAAAATGAGCCAGCTCTTCCCCTGCTGAACAAATCCATTCAAAATGATTTCATAGTTTTCCTTCCTTATCCTTTGGAATGTGGAAGCCATTTTCCAGTGGGTTTAAAAAAAAAAAAATTCTGAATTTAACCCTTTGAGAGAAGATATTCATTCGCTTTTTAAATTTCTCTAAGGGTATGTAGAATAATGCAATGGAGTTTTTGTTTGGTTGGTTTTTTTGTGTTTTTTTGTTTTTTTTAGCACAAATGCTACAGGCAGAAAGTTGATTCAACCTTATTTAATGAGGACCCAAGGGAAATAGTTGTGCCTAATATAGTGCAAAATTCTGTAACTGAACTAATGTGATTTTGCAGCCACCTGCCAGGGAAATACCAATGCAGGTAGATTAAATGATACAGAAAACTTTTTTTTTTTTTGCTTTGGTATTACAAAATTAAATAAGCTAATTAAAAACACCAGTTGATGCAGCCATTATGGAAGACAATATGCAGGTTCCCCAAAAAACTAAAAATAGAGTTTCCATATGATCCTGTAATCCCACTCCTGGGCATATATCCAGAGAAAACCATAATTCGAAAAGATACAGGCACCCCAATGTTCATAGCAGCACTATTTACAATAGCCAAGACATGGAAGCAACCTAAATGTCCTTTGACAGATGAATGGATAAAGAAGATGTGGTACATACATACAATGGAATATTAGCCATTTAAAAGAATGAACTAATGCCATTTGCAGCAACATGGATGGACCTAGAAATTATACTAAATGAAATAAGTCAGAAAGAGAGACAATGGCCATATGACATCACTTATATGTGGAATCTAAAATATGATACAAATGAACATATCTATGAAACAAAAACAGACTCACAAATATAGAGAACAGACTTGTGGTTGCCAAAGGGGAGGGAGTGTGGGGGAGGGATGGATTGGGAGTTTGGGATTAGCAGATGCAAACTATTATATACAGAATGGATAAACAACAAGGTCCTACTGTGATAAACCATAATGGAAAATAATATGAAAAAGAATATATGTATGTATAACTGAGTCATTTTGCTATAGTACAGCAGAAATTAAATACAACATTGTAAATCAACTATACTTCAATAAAATTTAAAAAAAAATCTTCAGTTGAAGACTGCTAGCTTTTGTAGTCAAGTTGGATTCTTTCTGGAGTGTCATTCTTCCCTTGTGTAGTTTATCGCCTATCCTAAGCCAAACTCTATTCCAGGTAGAAAAGATAAATACATATTTGCTTATATATGCATAAAATACATCTTCCAGAAGAGAAACACACACACACAAAAAAAACTTTGTAATTTTTGCATATTTTATATTTTCTTCTTCTGTATTGATCAAGACAACTTGTACACTGGGACTCACAAAATGAAGCCAGCCTCCGTGGCCTGGCCCACATCACAAATTTCAACCTAAATCAGCCTGTGTTTATGGGAAACACCTGTCAAGAAACTGAACCTGAACAATCAAAATCCTCTAACTCAGCTTTCACTAGCTTAGCTGAGCGCAGAAAATAGGATGGCTGGCCTTATAAGGAAATCCCCCACCTCCTAGCCAATCATGCCCTATTTCCACGTTACCTCCTCTAATAAACTCCTCTGTAAAGCTCGCTCTTGCCCCAGATCTTGCTCCACTGCTCCTGAGGCACTGGACTCCCCCAATCCATGGAATATTTCCCTTAAATAAAGGACATCAGGGCTTCCCTGGTGGCGCAGTGGTTGAGAATCTGCCTGCCAATGCAGGGGACATGGGTTCGAGCCCTGGCCTGGGAAGATCCCACATGCCGCGGAGCAACTAGGCCCGTGAGCCACAACTACTGAGCCTGCGCGTCTGGAGCCTGTGCTCCGCAACGAGAGGCCGCGACAGTGAGAGGCCTGCACACCGCGATGAAGAGTGGCCCCCGCTTGCCGCAAATGGAGAAAGCCCTGGCACAGAAACGAAGACCCAACACAGCCATAAATAAATAAATAAATAAATAAATAAATTTTAAAAAAATAAATAAATAAAGGACATCAAACTTGCTACTAAATTGTTCTAGTTTTTTCATTTGACTAGTATAGGTAATTCTTTCATGTTAATCCAAACTGAGAAAGGATATACAGGAAAAGTCTTTCTATCCCTAACCCCTAGCTGTCCAATTTTTCCTTTCCAAAACAACTTATATTGTAAGTTTGTTTTGATTTTGTTTTTGTTGCAGTAAGGAGTGTAACTCTTTCTGAGACATTTTATGGATATTTAGGTAACTACATATATGTATTCTCTAAGTCCTAATCTTTATTTTTATACAAAGGGTAGCACAGCAAAATATTAATCTGTGCCATACCTTTTTTTAACTCAAAATATACATTTGACAAAGGAGCAAAATCTGTAACAACTGGATATCCACATCCAAAAAAAAAAAAAAAAAATGAATCTAGACACAGACTTTACATCCTTCACAAAAGTTAACTCAAAATGGATCATAGACCTAAATGTAAAACGTAAAAAGTATACAACTCCTAGAAGATAGATTTGGAGAAAACCTAGATAACCATGAGTATGGTGGATGCCTTTTTAAATATAACACCAGAGGAATTCCCTGGTGGTCCAGTGGTTAGGACTCTGCACTTTCACTGCCAAGGGCATGGGTTCAATCCGTGGTCAGGGAACTAAGATCCCACAAGCTGTGCATCACAGCCAAAAAAATAAAAGAAAGAAAAGAAGAAAAAAAAAGATAACACCAGAAGCATGATCCATAAAAGAAATAATTGATGAGCTATTTTTCATTAAAATTAAAAACTTCTGCTCAATGAAGGACATTGCCAAAAGAATGAAAAATCAAGCCACAGACTGGGAGAAAATATTTGCAAAAGACATATCTGATGATGGACTGTTATCCAAAATATACAAAGATCTCTTAAAACTCAACAATAATTGGGTATCATGAAAATATATTTGGTCTTTGCCCCCAGTTCCTAACACAGAACTCCTAAAACCCTAGGAATTTTCTGAGTAATAGGAGTATCTTTTTATTCATAACCAGCCCCTTCCAGCACAATGGGTTTATGCTAATGAGGTGGCTCATGGTGGGGCCCTTAGGTAACCTAGACCTAATGATTAGAGAGTCAGAGCTCTCAGCTCCACCCACCAACCTCAGGTGGGAAAGGGAGGCTGGACATTGAGCTCTAAGAGGGTTGGTGAACCCATTAAAGTACTAGGAGGGTGGTATATACAGAGTGGGTGTGGAAACTTCTTGACTCCTCCTACCTCCATACTTTGCACCCTGTGAATCTTTCCATTTGACTCTTCATGAGAGGTATCATTTATCCTAAATATAATTAAAATGCTATCCTGAGTTTTGTGAGCCATTGTAGCAAATTACTGAACATGAGAGTGGTTCATGAGAACCCCTGAATTTGTAGTTGGTCAGGCAAAATTGTATGTAGCCTGGGTACGTCATTTGCAGTTGGCATCTGAAGTGGGACAGTCTTTTGAGCCTGAGCCCTTTAACTTGTGGGATCTGATGCTAACTCCAGGTAGACACTGCCAGATGAATGGAATTGTTGGACACCACGTTGGTGTCAGAGGATTGGAGAACTGATGGTGTTGGAAAAGACACCATATATTTGGTGTCTGGGGGGGAAAAGCCTCGCAATAAGAAAATGAACAAACAACCTGATTAAAAATGCACTGGACGGGAACTCCCTGGTGGTCCAGTGGTTAGGACTCAGCGCTTTCACTGCCGGGGCCTGGGTTCAATCCCTGGTTGGGGAAACAAGATCCTGCAAGTCGTGTTGCAAGCCGCCCCCCCCAAAAAAAAGTTTTTTTAAATGCACTGGACTTGAACAGAGAAGATATACAGATGGCGAGTAAGTATATGAAAA
Organism: Eubalaena glacialis; assembly: GCF_028564815.1. Lineage (NCBI taxonomy): Eukaryota > Metazoa > Chordata > Mammalia > Artiodactyla > Balaenidae > Eubalaena > Eubalaena glacialis. Next base: position 100,981,789 of record NC_083726.1, read on the forward strand.
GATGCTCAACATTATATATTATTAGGGAATTACAAATTAAAACAATAAGGTATCACTACACACCTATTAGAATGGTGAAAATCCAAAACACTGATAATACCAAATGCTGGCGAGGAGCCACAGAAACCACAGGAACTCTCATTCTTTGTTGGCCGTAATGCAAAATGCCACTTTGGAAGACAGTTTGGCAGTTTCTTACAAAACTGAACATACTCTTACTATGCAATCCAGCAATTGTGTTTCTTGGTACTTACCCAAGTGTGCTGAAGAGTTATGTCTACACAAAAACTTGCATACACATGTTTATAGCAGGGTTATTTCATAGTTACCAAAACTTGGAAACAACCAAGATGTTCTTCAGCAGGTGAACGGATACACAAACTTTTTTTTTTTTTTAATGAAGTTAATCTTACACCTGGTGACTCTCTTTCAAAATGATTCGTATTATTTTTCCTGAATTGACACAAAGGTTTGAACAGGTCATGAAACCTAATATTTATTAGGCAAGGAGAACTGCTGTTTGCTAAATCCCCACTGCTACTAACAATACCTAACACTTTTTTTGTTTTGTTTTTGTTTTGCACACCACAGATTTATTTATTCTCCATCCCAATCAGGCTCTACCCCTAGTAGGATGCCCCCGTCAGCACCCTCAGACCTGATGGTCTGTTGAACACACTCTTTCCTGGGGAATAAGGAAGCAGGAAGAGAAGCTGAGACATTTTCTTGACCACTAGACTCCTGCTGGGGGCCGACAAGTCACCACAATGAACGGACTTCGATTGTTGTGACAATGACAAGTTACTGTAAGTTCTTTACTTTCCTGCTGTAAGAATTGAGGGAGGGGGTGGTGTCTAAAAATGAGGATCTGCCACGGGAATATGTTGGGCATGTGACTTTTATCTGTCCCATGGGTCCCAGCATTGATGGGAAAGGCAGGTCTAGAAGTGTCCACTGAGGAAGTCCATAGCTTCCACGTGACAACCTGTCACATTAGAAGCAGCACTCACATGCCCCTTGACAATATCTAACACTTATTTAGCACAACTATATGTCAGCCACTATTCTAAGTGTTTTACATACTTCCAATTCCTTATAACAATCCTGTGAGGGAGTTTATATTATCTTTTTTTTTTTTTTGGCCTCACTGTGTGGCATGTGGGATCTTACCTCCCCGACCAGGGATCGAACCCACGCCCCCTGCACTGGAAGCACGGAGTCTTAACCACTGGACTGTCAGGGAAGTCCCTATATTATCTTTATTTCACAGATGTATAGACTAAGTCACAGAGAAGTTAAGTAACCTGCTCAAAGTCACACGGCAAGAGTAGTGGAGCTAGAAATTATAAGCAATTTGGCTTCAGAGGCCTTCCTCTTAACCATGAGGCTATATTCACTACTAGTTGCCAAAGACTGTATTTTAAATGTATTATTTCATTTTTAATCCTTACAGCCCTATCTGATTTAAAACTATTAAACCCATTTTACACATGGGGAAACACAGACTAAAAGATATCAAGTAACATGCCCAAGGTTACATACCAATCTTGGAGTTACTGGTATTCCAAAGCTGACCAGCTTTCTATTACTCCTTTGCTGCATCTCATATTGTCTACAAAACTGTACTGCTTTATTTACATACATATATACATGTATCCATTAATTTTATCTTTAGTCAAAGGTAAATAAATCTTGCAATCAGAGCTTCTGGTGAGGTTGGGTCATCAGAGATACCATACTGACACATCTCCTTTCACTCAAAGCAAATAACTTGACCTTACAGTTAACCCATGAAACCCTTTTGCAGAGAAATTTATTATTTTCCTTGAACTTTTAGAAAATGGCCTAGTGGCCCTTTTTCATTCCAGCATCTTAAAGGTCTCTCCTCTCATGAAAAGTGCTTAGCAGCCCTTTCTCCTCACTCTACTATAAAACACGATTAATTTAATATTTATTATCGTTTGTTATAGAACAGGCACTATCCTAAGAGCTGGGTTACAATGATGAACAAAATAGCCATGGTCCCTACACTTAGGGAAATTTCCATTCTAATGGGGAGACAGACAATAAATAATCATCCAAATTTATATTGATGAACTGTGATAATTGCTCTGATGGGAAAGTACATTGCTCTGAAAGCACATAACAGGGCAGCGGGTCTAGTTTTGGTGTGTGTTGAGGGGAGGGTGTTGAAGACAAAAATCCCTCAGGAAGTGGGACTTCCCTGATGGTCCAGTGGTTAAGACTTCGCCTTCTGATGCAGGGGGTTCGATCCCTGGTTGGGGAGCTAAGATCCCACACGCCTCAGGGCCGAAAAACAAAACAAAACAAAACATAAAACAGAAGCAATATTATAACAAGTTCAATAAAGACTTTAAAAATGGTCCACATCAAAAAAAAAAAAAAATCCCTCAGGAAGTAACATTTGAGCCAAGATCTGCAGAAAGGGGTGAGAGAGAAGGCATACTCAAGCGACTGAGAGGACGCCGGGGTGCCTGGAGCACCGGTGACCGAGGAGAACAGCTCACAGTTAGGCTGGAAAAGGAGCAGGCGTGAGCCAGAGAGCGTGCGGCACTTTGTGGGACCTTAAGGGATTTTGCTCTTTGGTCCATAAACAATGGAAACCCTCTGAAGGGTTTTGGGCTGTTTTTACTTATACCACTTCTGACACCACTTCTGTCTTTTCCAACACCATGACTCCAACTCTTTGATGCCAACTAGATGTGCAACAATTCAATTCAATTCTGATACTACCTACCTGGAGTTAGCATCAGACCCCACAGGTTAAAGGGCTCAGTCCCACAAGACTGCTCCCACCTCAGATGCCAACTGCAAGTCCAGAACGCTCTTACTTCTGAATGACCGACTATAATTTGGGGGTTCCCAGAACCATCAGAGAGTTCCCAGAACTCACAGAGCTGAGGAAATTGTTCTACTTGCTGTTACTGGTTTATTATAAAAGATAGAACTCAAGAACAGCCAGTGGAAAAGATGCGTAGGGCAGGGTATGGGGGAAGAGGCTCGAAGCTTCCATGACCTTTCTGGGTGGGTGGGCCATCCTCCCAGTACCTTGATGTGTTCACCAACTAGGAGCTCTCCAAACTCCATTATTTAGAGGATTTTATGGAGGTTTCATTATATAGGCACAAATCGTTAAATCATTGGTCATTGTTGATTGGACTTGGTGATTGGTCTCAACCTCCAGCCCCTCTCCCCTCTCCAGAGGTCGGGGGTAGGGGCTGAAAGTTCCAACCCTCTAATCACATGGTTTGGTCTTTCCTGGTGAACAGCCCCTAGCCTAGAGCTATCTAGGTGTCCCCAGCCACCAGCCATCTCAATAGCATACAAAAGACATTCTTATCACTCCAGAGATTCCAAGGGTTTTAGGAGCTATATGCCAGGAACCAGGGACAGAGACTAAATCTTTATTTTTTATTATTATTTTTGGCCATGCGGCTTGCGGGATCTTAGCTCCCCTACCAGGGATTGTGTTCCCTGCAGTGGAAGCGCAGAGTCCTAACCACTGGACCACGAGGGAATTCCCTAAATCTTTATTATTTATGATACTACAGATTTTAAGTGGAAGGATGTGCTCAAGTTTCCATTTTTGCGCAGGGGGAAAATGGATTGGGGGGAGATAAAAAGTGAGTGTTGATGGTAGTTTGATCTGGGAGACGGAGGAAGAGATGAAGAGAAGAGCATACACTTGAGGAATACGAGGGTCCAGCAGCAGGACTGGGAGGCAGATGTCGGGGGTAAGGCAGGAAGTGCCATGACTGCGATAGCTCCTTGGGGTCCGTCTGTGCAGCTGGACAGAGAGTGATGCCAATCGTGAGCTAAGAACTGGAGGAGGGCTAGGTTTAGAGCGAAAGTGTATGAACTCCGTTTTCAGCACGTTGTATTAAAGGTGCTTCTGAGACATTCAAGTGGAGATGTCAAACATGCAGCTGGAGATATTCACCTGAGACAATGATGTGCTTCCAGATATTTCTGTCTAGGGCTAGTCCCGAGATCACGGGGGACAGAATATAAAGTGAGAAAAGCTGGAGGCTGAAGCATGGCTTGATTATGTAGTTCATGAACTTGACCAAATTATCTTCCACTCATCATTTGGTTCCTAATAGGTACTGAATAAATGTTTGAAGAATAGAATCTTTTAATATTTTCAATGGTTATTTGGACCTCATCCTGGGCTGCTCATAAGAGCAAGTAAAACATCGGTTGGTATGTCTCCCTCCCTAGTTCCCTCTCAGTTACACATTTTTTAGGGAGTAGAAAGGAGACAACACTAAGAATCATTTCTTTGGTGTCTGGTTGTAGCACAGTAGAAAAGAACCCTAACCACCCCCCTCTCACCAAACCTCGTTGCCATTGCCTCTGGAAATCCTTTCCTCGTGCTCCCCATCCCATAGAAGAAAATCCCATCTTTGGATCTCCCTATATGGAAGATATACTTTCACGGTAGTAACACCCATCATTCCATTAGAGCATCAAGTGTTTCTTTGTTTCTGTCTCCCTGCAAGACTGTGAGCTCTTTCAAGGCAGATATGTTGTCAGAATCCATCTTTGTATCTCTAGCACATTGCTTAGCTCCAAGTAGGAAGTGCTCACTACATTTTTTAAATCAAAACTTTACTTTTTAGTGCTGTTTTAGGCTCACAGCAAAATGAAGCAGAGAGTACAGAGTTCTCATATACCTCTATCCCTACACACACATACCTTCTCCCACTATCAGCACCAGAGTGATACATTTGTTACAACTGATGAACCTATATTGACACAACAGAATCACCCAAAGTCCATAGTGCATGTTAGGGTTCACTTTTGGTGTACATTCTATGGTTTGGCCATCCATCATTATAGTATCACACAGAATAGTTTCCTGCCCTAAAAATCCTCTGTGCTCCGCCTATTCTTCCCTCCCGCCCTCTAACCCCTGGAAACCACTAATTTTTTTACTGTCTCCATAGCCTTGCCTTTTCCAGAATGTCATATAGTTGAAATCATACAGTATGGAGCCTTTCCAAAATGGCTTCTTTCATGAAGTAGTATGCATTTAAGGTTCTTCCTTCTCTTTTCATGGCTTGATTTCTCATTACTTTTTAGTGCTGAATAATATTCCATTGTCTGGAGGTACCACAATTTATTTAACCATTCACCTCCTGAAGGACATCTTGGTTGCTTCCAAGTTTCGGCAATTATGAATAAAGCTGAGATAAACTTGTGTTCATGTTTTTTGTGTGAACACAAATTTTCAGTTCATTTGGGTAAATACCAAAGAGTGTGATTGCTGGATTGTACACTAAGAGTATGTTTAGTTTTCTAAGAAACTGCCAAGCTATCTGGCAAAGCCAAGCCACTGCCAAAGTGGTTGTACAATTTTGCATTCCCATCAGAAATGAATGAGAGTTGCTGTAGCACCACTACACACCTATTAGAACAGCCAAAATATCTTTAAAAAGTTTTTAAATTTTCTACCTAAATGGATAGATTATATTTATTGGTTAGGTGCTGTGAAAAACCTCAGAGCTAAGAATTACTCTGGGGTTTCCCTTTTAGGAAAGCCCCAAACTCAAACTTCTAAAACTTTGTGAAAATTAGATTAGAACTAAAATGTAGGGGCTTCCCTGGTGGTGCAGTGGTTAAGAATCTGCCTGCCAATGCAGGGGACACAGGTTCAAGCCCTGGTCCAGGAAGATCCTACGTGCCGCGGAGCAACTAAGCCCGTGCGCCACAACTACTGAGCCTGCGCTCCAGAGCCCATGAGTCACAACTACTGAAGCCCACATGCCTAGAGCCCGTGCTCCACAACAAGAGAAGCCACCGCAATGAGAAGCCCGCACACTGGAACGAAGAGCAGCCCCTGCTCGATGCAACTAGAGAAAGCCCGCCTGCAGCAACGAAGACCCAACACAGCCAAAAATAAATAAATTTATTTTTAAAAAAAAGAAATAAAATGTAGATTTAATTTATTTGGTTCCAATTAGTTTATAAAAAGTATTCTCTATATTTTTATAAAAAGCATAACATTGGCAGATAAATAAGAACAAGAAAGAAGTAGTTACCGAGTGTACCTGCATGTTGATTAGGAGGGAAATCTAAATGAAGAAGTTAATTAAAAATTTAAAGAAACACTTCAGGAAGTTTTAAAATCTTTGCTGATTAAAATAAATGACAATAATTTGTTGCTCTATATCATTTTGGAAGAGATAGGACATTAGGTCGTTAATATTTGCCTATTTGTAAGATAAGCCCAAGTCATAAGTTACATCTACAATGCTGTCCTTATTCACTCGAAATGCCCTTTAACATCCTACTAAGAAACCTCCTATCCAATTACTTAAGAACACTTCAACTTCATAAATTGTGAGCTGTTTGGACAGGTTGATTCAATTAAGAGTATACCCCCCCCCAAAAAATCCATGTAACTATTGTTATAAAATTCTTTAAAATTATGCAAAAGCCATATGATCTTCCTGAGGTAAGACTGAAACACAAACAGAGCTGTTTGCTTTCTACTGTGTGTTATTAAGTTTAATTGCTTCATTCTCGTGATTGCTTTTGAAAGAGAAGAAATCAATCAAGCTTTCACTGAAAGTGGATACCACTGGATACCACTGCATTATGTATGAGGTTGGCAAGGGAAAAGAGACCTGTGACCTAAAAGGAAATCAGGATCTAAAGCACTTACAAATGTGAGGCTCTTACGCGTCCAAGTCTCCTTTGTCAAGAGGCATGCTGCTCTTGAACATGAACTTCAACATTATTCACTTAATATAAGTTTCTTAAGTTTATTTTTTAAGATCAGGCAGGCCCTTGAATGAGAAGAGGATGCTACTGATATATTAAAGAAAATATAAAGACATACTTTCCCCAGGAGTGTTGAAAAGGTTCTGTCTACACTGCTTTCTTAAATCCCTTGGGAATTTACAGCATTGTTTTTGAGGTGACAAAGCAGGATTAGAGGTGGTGATGATGGAAGAAAATGTGCCTGTGTTTGAATCCCTTGGTCCCCTGGGGGGAAGCCTTTGGTCTCCTTGGCACCAGAGTTCAACAAGCTGAGTCAGTTGGCCTAGATTCTTCATTTAAACACAATTATTTCACATCTGAAATTTTTTTTAAGATATGTGCAATTTATTTATATTTATTTATTTTTTTTTTAATTTTTTGGCTGCACCCCAAGGCATGTGGGATCTTAGTTCCCCGACCAGGGATCAAACCCACGCCTCCTGCATTGAAAGGCGGAGTCATAACCACTGGACCGCTGGGGAAGTCCCTCGTACCTGAATGTTTTAAGTGAGATGCTAGGGGTAGAAAAATAACCCTTGTGTTTCTCCCCTCATTTCTGAATCTGTCTACACATTAATGAGTTTATTTCCTTGCTATAACAAGAGGTCACCACTAGGAACTACTGAACATTCACAGTGATTGACTGATGATTGATTTGATATATACATATAACATATACGTATATATATATATAACATTCACAGTTTTCTTTTTTAAATTATTTTTGAATTTTTGGATTTTATTTTTTTATACACCAGGTTATTAGTTATCCATTTTATACATATTAGTGTACACATGTCAATCCCAATCTCCCAGTTCATCCCACCACCACTGCCCCCACCCCGCCACTTTCCCCCCTTGGTGTCCATACATTTGTTCTCTACATCTGTGTCTCAATTTCTGCCCTGCAAACCGGTTCACGTTATAACCCATGTTACCTTCCACCATACTTCCAGAGCAATTTCTCATATTGAAAGCCTTCTCATCCAACCTGCCAGCAAGACTGAGCTTTATTAATGTTAATTTGTTTGTTATCTTTGTAGGCAAGATGCAACAGGCTGGAGAAACAGCTAGCAAAGATAGGATATCTTAGTTCTAAGGGAAGAAATCTTAGGAGGTAAAATAAGAATTTGGTAGAGAAAGTGTCTTTTGATGGCCTTCTCTCTAGAAAAATCCCATCTACTTCTGCTCTGACAGAGATTTGATTCTCTAATCATTATAGTTCCATTGAACCTAGATATCATTGACAAACAACTTAAAAGCCATGTTTCTACAAAAAGGCAGGCATTCTTTTCGTAAGTTTCTAGTTTCTCTTTTATTAAGAAACATTTTAGTCTATCAAATGGTTGAACTTGGAGCCGGGCTTCCAGAACACACAGCCCTTCTTTCGCAGCCCTTGGGAGGATGGAGAGGGGGCAAAGGGAACTAATATTTTTTTGAGCTTCTCCTTAGAGCCAAGTACAGGACTGGGGAATTTCCCAACTTCTTTTACATACAGAAGAGGAAACTTTGGGGGAAGTTATGATGTCTGAGGATGGGCAGATGGTTGGGTAAACCGTAAGCAGTGACCACAGTCTGGTTCATGCCACCATCCCCAGTACCTTGCTGAAGAAGTGATCCCTGGTAGGAAGGGAGAAAGGCAGGGTTCACTGTCATTCAACTAGAGCAAGTAGAATAGAAATGCAATGAAGTTGTGGGTGTCCTCTTTGTTTGGGCAGTGCTAACAGAGTGTCCCTCTGTGCCATAACTATGTCTTGTACAGCCTATACTAATTTTTATTTATTTATTTATTTATGGCTTTGGTTCTTCTTTGAGGTGCGCGGGCTTCTCATTGCGGTGGCTTCTCTTGTTGCAGAGCACGGGCTCTAGGCGCGCGGGCTTCAGTAGTTGTGGCACACAGGCTCAGTAGTTGTGGCTCGTGGGCTCTAGAGCACAGGCTCAGTAGTTGTGGCGCACGGGCTTAACTGCTCTGCGGCATGTGGGATCTTCCCGGACCAGGGCTTGAACCCGTGTCCCCTGCATTGGCAGGCGGATTCTTAACTACTGTGCCACCAGGGAAGCCCAAAGGAGGTTTTTAGAATTAATTCCATTATCATCCTTTAAAACATATGTTTAGGACATCCCTGGTGGTCCAGTGGTTAAAACTCTGCACTTCCACTGCAAGGTGCACGGGTTCGATCCCTGGTTGGGGAAGTTCCGCATGCCTCGCGGTGTAGCCGAAACAACAACAAAAAGAAGCAAAAAAAACCCCAAAAACAAAAAACATACGTTTAATGTCAGTTGTCATCACTGCTGGGAACAGATTTTGGTCATCATTTGAGTCCATTTTCTAAAAAACACTAACCATCATCTGAGCCTTCAGCAAGTTGCGTAGCAGTAACATCAAAGATCACTGATCACAGATCACCATCACAGATATAATAATAATGAAAACATTTGAAATACTGCCAAGAATTACCAAAATGTGACACAGAAAAGCAAAGTGGGCAAATGCTGTTGGAAAAATGGTGCCAACAGACTTGCTCAACGTGGGGTTGCCCCAAACCTTCAATTTGTAAAAAACACAAATCTGCGAAGCGCAATAAAGCGAAGCTCAACAGAACAAGTTTGCCCATATTAAAAAACAACAAACATTTATGACATACTTATGCATTCAGTGAGGATTTACTATGTGCAAAGCACTCTGCTAAGTGGCAGGGATACAGCGATGATACACACATGTAGTTGCTGGCCTCTGTGGTTACTAAGTGCTGTGATAGGGGAGAAGTTAAAGCTGTGAGGGACACAAAAGAGGAGAGTTTCATCCTGAGAGGGGTGACACAGTCCAGAAAGGCTTCTAGAAGAGTGAGGTCTAAGCTGACTCAAGGGTAAGTAGGCATTTCTTAGACAAGGGCAGAGTGTGCGTGAGTGAGTGTTTGCGTCTCTACATTCCGTGAAGCATGTGCCAGCAGTCAGATTTGAGGGGACAGGGTAGCGAGAGGATTAAGTGCACAGACTCTCAAGCCCTCTGTCTTTTTCAAAACAATTATGGTAAAATACACGTAAGATAAAATTTACCATTTTAACCATTTTAAAGCGTGCAATTCAGTGGCATTAAGTACATTCACAACTATCTTGTGTAAAAACGTCACCACTATCTAGTTACAAAACTTTTTCATCACCCCAAATGGAAATCCCAGGGACTTCACTGGTGGTCCAGTGGTTAAGTCTCCGTGCTCCCAATGCAGGGGACCTGGGTTCCATCCCTGGTCAGGGAACTACATCCCACATGCACACGGCAACTAAGAGTCTGCATGCCACAACTAAAGATCCTGCATGCCGCAAGTAAAGATCCTGCACACTGCAAATGAATACCCCGCACATGGCAACGAAGATCTGGCGCAGCCAAATAAATAAATACATTTTTTTTTTAAGAAAAGGAAAGAAAATAGATTGAGGGACTTTTCTGGCAGTCCAGTGGTTAGGACTCCATGCTTCCACTGAAGGGGGCACAGGTTTGATCCCTGGTCAGGGAACTAAAATCCCACAGGCCCCATGGTGTGGCCAAAAAAAGAAGAAAATAGATTGAAAGTAAGAGGTAACTCTGCGTTTGGTTTAGAGGCTGGTGTAGTAATCCAGGTGGGAAATCATAGTGGCATTGAGGGTGGAACTGAAACCGAGCAGGATCCTGTGAGGCTCCTGGGCACACAAGCCTTTCTGGCCCCTGTTTTCTTGCTTGTAGGAAACAGAATCCAACCTCCATGACCCTTCCTGAGTTCCAAAGGGCAGATTCAAACAGTTGCTAATCAAGGGAGGAGTAGCCAAGAAACCACCTGAGGCCAGGAACCAGAGAAGCTCATCAAGATTACCTGAGACCAGATCAGAGGATTGCAGGCCCTGCACACACCCTAATCTTATCAGCAACCCCACCCTTGAACCGCTGCTATAAAACTCCTCATCAAATCCTCCTGGGTTGGGACACATAGTTTTTTGGGGCAGGAGCCCACTGTGTCCCCTTTTGCCTGGCAAAGCAATAAAACTATTCTTTTCTACTTCACCCCAAACTCTGTCTCCGAGATTCAATTTGGCACTGGTGCACAGAGCTTTCGGCATCAGATCTAAGTAGATATAATCAAGAGAGCCTTAGAAAATAAAATGGACAGAAAGGTATATGGATCAGATGTAAGCATATGCTGATCTTGTTGATTTTACCTCTTAAATATAAATGTTACTCAAATACAGCTAGATTTCTCCATCTTGTTATCGCTTCACCTGTCTAAGCTATCCTTGTCTCTCAAGTAGACTGCCATAATGATCTCCTAGAGCTTTTCCATCTCAATTATTATTTTTATTCCATATCCATTCTCGATCTTTTCTAATCTCGTCTCGTATTGCAAAGTGATGTTAATAAAGTATTTCAGACATACAGAAAGGAATAAGGAATAATGTATATTCATGTATCCAACTCACATGTTAAGAAAATAAAAATAGGGAATTCCCTGGCGGTCCAGTGGTTAGGACTCTGTGCTTTCACTGCTGAGGGCCTGGGTTCAATCCCTGGTCAGGGAACTAAGAACCCACAAGCCGTGTGGCGTGGCCTAAGTAAATAAATTAATAAAATAAAAATACATCTGGTTGTGTCCCTCTTGAAACCCTCTCCAATCATATTCTCCTCTCCTCAGTCTACCTGTATTTAAATATTGCAGATAAACACCCAAATCAGCATGGTGGGTACCTCTATCATTTCCTCACATATCTGTATACTTTTACAACAGTAGTATGCATCCCTTTGTGTATTTGTATATTTTCTTGAATGTTTTAATGCCTCACAGAGATGAAGTCACATTGCATGTGTCGTTCTGCCCCTGCTCTCCACCCGCACCTCAATTAAGATCCTGTTAGTGTGAAGCGTTCATGCTGAAACGTGTTGCCCTGGTCCATTTATTTTCAATGCAGTGGAATCTCTTCATTGTATGCATATACAAGAATGAAACACTTATCTATTCAAAAGGCAGATCCGATCATGTCAATCTCCTGCTCAAGATACCTCAAGCAGTAGAAAACTGCTGATTTTCTGCTGAGGACTGCAGTCACGTCTGGCTTGATTTCAGGCTCCTTCTACCACCAAGCCTGTCCTAAGCCCCTGGCTTGTTCCCCTTCTGCTAATTAACTCCTACTCACTCTTCAGATCTCAGCTCAAATTTACTTCCGTGAGAAAGCCTTCCCCACCATCTCTACCACACCTGCTAGATCGCTTCCTTTACATGCTTTCATAAGAATTTTCTAGAACAAATAACCACATGGTTGAATTCCTGTTAGTACCTCCTTACCCAAACTAAAAGTCTTCAGAGGCCATATCTATTTTTGCTCACACTGCATCTCCAAGAGCCATACCAAGTGCTTGGCACTTAGTAGGCATTCAATAAAACTTGGCTGAATGAATGAGAACAGAAATAAGTATTAGAAATATTTTCCTGCCTAGTAGATACATACTTCTAATTAATTCTGCTTAATTTAAACTTGTTAAATACTATTAAATTAAACCCACAGACAATGTACTGATCCAGTAAGCTTTCATTCAGCAATTCATCAATCAGGTAGCATCCAATCTAGCAGATAGAAAGGCACTCCAAAGAGCTGTGCAAGGCTAGAGATTTTATAGACAAAAGTTAGAAGGAACAAGGAATTATACTAGGCATTCCCTGATTGGTTAAAGCAGGACTACCTTCCTTATATGGGGTAAAGGGGAACTCTAGCTGGGTCAGGTAACTTGTGCTGAGCTGGCAAGTGCTGACTGGTTGACCTAGGTCTTCCTTTTCTGGGAGAGCTGAGGAGAGAAAGTTAGTTAAGTTTTGGTTTGCTGATGTGGGGCTTAGCGTGAGCAACTCCATCTTGGGCCTATTTTAGATATTTTAACACCACTTATTCTAGAATTTAATTTCAAACCCTGATTGGGTGGCTGGGACTGCATACACCCTCCCTCTGTAAACAACTAGAAAACTGGACAAAATATATGAAACTACTCTTTTCAGACAGTGGACAAGAGTGCAGGACTGTGAACAAAGCTGAGAGAAGGGAAACCAATGAGATAAGCCCTACTTTGCTCCAGAGGCGTTTTGAGGACAATGGTGCAGGGAGGGAGATCCCAAGCAGAGATAGCACTCGATTCAAAAGAAGAAGAAAAGAAAAAAAGACTAAAGAACAGATGAGATAATAGCAAACAAATAGCAAGACAGTCGGTCGATTTAAACTCAACCATCTTGAGGGAATTCCCTGGTGGTCCAGTGGTTAGGACTTGGAGCTTTCACTGCCATGGCCTGGCTTCAATCCCTGGTTGGGGAACTAGCATCCTGCAAGCCTCACGGCTCAGCAACAAAACAAAACAAATAAACAAACAAAAAACTCAACCACATTGGGCTTCCCTGGTGGCGCAGTGGTTAAGAATCCGCCTGCTAATGCAGGGGACACGGGTTCAAGCCCTGGTCGGGGAAGATCGCACATGCCGCAGACCAGCTAAGCCTGTGCGCCACAACTACTGAGCCTGCACTCTAGAGCCCACGAGCCACAACTACTGAGCCCGCGTGCCACAGCTACTGAAGTCCGCGAGCCTAGAGCCCATGCTCTGCAACAAGAGAAGCCACCACAATGAGAAGCCCACGTACTGCAACGAAGAGTAGCCCCACTTGCCACAACTAGAGAAAGCCCGCGTGCAGCAACGAAGACCCAGTGCAGCCAAAAATAAATAAATAAATAAATAAAATTTAAAAAAAAAGAAATGCACTTTAAATATAAAGACACATATAGGGTGAAAGTAAAAAGTAGAAAAAGATATATGATGCAAACACTAATCACAAAAAAGGTGATTTTCCTATATTAATACCAGACAAAGTAGACATGCAAGCAGATAAGGCAAGGGGTCGCTGGAGACAGAGAACCAGGCAGGGCTTTCTTGCCATAAGAGAAGCCATTTTTGGCCTAAGGCATTTTGTGATCCAAGCCTGGCCACAATGCTTGCCCTTGAACAGGTCTCGGTAATTAATGACCTTAAGGGAACAAAAAATGCAGAAACAAAGGACTGTTATCAGGCAAGTGAAGTAACAAATGCAAAGATAACAAATCAGTTGTAAAGACACCCAGTTCTATTTCAATTGTAAAGACTAGCCTAAAGCACTGTCTTGTGCTGTCTTGCAGAATTTAAATTCCCCCTCAACCATCAGATCAACTGGAATCTAAGGGATGATGATGATGTTGACTTTTTCTGATCCTCAGTGACTTCAGTCAGCTAAAGCTTGGACTGGACCACCCAAGCCCCTTCATGAATATGTACAAACGCTTAGCTTAAAACTTACCCAATTTTGCTGTCCAGGGAGACACTGCTTTGGGAAGGATCCCTGGTGTTCTCCCTACTTGCTGCAAGTAATAATAAATCCTTCCTTTTCCAGATCTTTGGCTTGGTTGTGTCTTTCAGCTTGATACCCACCAAGAGGCTAACCCAGTTTTTGGGTAACAGACATAAGGACAAGGAATTTCACCAGAGTTAAAGAGCAATACATTTCATAATGACCAAAAAAAGTCAATTCATTCAGAAGACATAGCAATCCTAAATATGCATGTACCTAATATCAAAATTTCAAGATATGCTAGGTGAAACCTGACAGAACCAAAAGGAGAGATAGACAAATCCACAATCACAATTTTAGTTGAAGCTTCCAATACTGCTCTCAGCAACTGATAGAAGAAGATAGAATATCTCGAAGGACACAAAAGATGTGAACAACATTATCTTTTCAAGTACACATGAAACATTTACTGAGATAGAGAACATTTGGAGACATAAATTAAATACCAATAAACGTAAAATGATTGAAAAACTACAGAATGTTCCTTTTTAGTACAATAGAATTAAATTGGAAATTAATTACAGAAGCTATCTGGAAAGCTGCCCAGATATCTGGAAATTAAACAACAAATTTCCTTGTAACTCATTGGTCAGAGAAGTTGCAAAGGAAATTAGAAAATATTTGAAAGGAAACATAATCCATCAAACACAATCAATAAAATGGATAAACTCTAGCTAGAGTGATTAAGAAAAAAGAAAGGGAATATACAAATTATCAATATCAGGAATAAAAGAGGGGACATCTCTGAAGATATTTAAGCGTTAATAAGGGAGTAGCATGAACAACTTTATGCCAATCAATGAAATGGGCCAATTCACTGGAGACATAAATTACTAAAACTATTTTAAGAAAAAATAAAAAAATTGGTAGTCCTATATCTAATAATTAAATAAAATTTATAGTTAAATACCTTTCTGCAAAGAAAACTCCATGCTCATATGGCTTCACTGGTGAATTCCATTAAACATTTAAGGAAGAAATAACACACAAACTCTTTCAGAAAATAGAGGAGGAAACCCTTCTATGTACGAGGTCATTATCTGACAACACCAAAACCAGACAAAGTCATTATAAGAAACGAAAGCTGCAGAGTAATATTGCTTGTGAAGGATAAACACAAAAAATCCTTAACAAAGCATTAGCAAATTGAGTCCTGAAATAGAAATGCAAGGACCTAGACTAGCCAAAACAATCTTAAAAATGAAGAACAAAGATGGAGAACTTACACTATCCGATTTCAAGACATATTACAGTAATCCAGACAATGTCACATTGGGGAAAGAACAGACATATAGACCAACGGAACAGAATGGAGAGTCCAGAAACACACACATATATATATAATTATATTACATATATATAATTATATATAAAATGTGTACATTTTTATTATATACTACATATTTATTATATATAATTTATAACATAATATGTAACATATATTATATAAAATATATGTTTTATATATATAAAATTCTTTTTTCAATTGATTTTTGACTCTGTGAAGGCAATTCACTGGGGAAAGGAAAGTCTTTTCAACAAATGGTGAACCACTGGATATCTACATGAAAAAAAGTGAACATTGATCTTTATCTCACAATATAAACAGATATTAAACTCAAAATGGACCATATACATAAAAGTAAAAGCTAATAATATGTAAGTTCTAGGAAAAAAGTATTGGAGAAAATCACTGCAACCTTGGTATAGGCAAAAATTTCTCAGATGAGATAATCTAATCACCAATTATAGAAGAAAAACTTGGTAAATTGTACTTTATCAACATTGAAACCTTGTTCTTTGTTGACATTGTTAAGAAAACTGAAAGACAAGCCACAAAATCAAAGAAAATATTTGTAACACATATATTTAATCTTATATCCAGAATATATGTATCTTAAAACAAAAATAAGAAAACAACCAATAATAACTTGGCAAAAAATCAGAATAGATGCCTCATGAAAAAAGACATAGGACTCGCCGATAGCACATGAAAACATGCTCAACATTTATCAGGAAAAGCAATTTAAAAGTAGTGAGATACCGCAATCCCCTAAATAGAATGGATAAAATTAATGACTGATAACACCAGGTGTTGGCAAGGATATGGAGCAAATGCAACTCTCATAGGTTGCAGGTACTAATGTAAAGTGGTCCAACCACAATGGAAAACTATTTGGCAGTTTCTTAAAAAGTTAGACTTACACCTAACCATACGACCTATCAATTCCACTTCTATGTATTTAGTCCAACAAAATGAAAACGTATGTCCACACAAAGACTTCTTTTATATATCAATGTACATGCAGCTTTATTCATAATAGCAAAAAACTAGAAATAACCCAAATGTCCATCAACAGATGAATGGATATACAAATTTTGGCATATCCATTTCAATGGAATATTTATTCAATGGAACAAACTATATATGCAACATGAATGAATTTCAAAAACATTATGCTGGGTGAAAGAAGCCAGACCGAAAAGGGTACACTATATGAGTCTATGTATACAAAACTCTAGATAAATCAAAACCAATCCACAGGGTCAGGAAGTACATCAGTGGTTGCCTGGGGTGGAGGTTGCCAGGGGTGGAGGTTGCCAGGGGTGGAGGTTGCCAGGGGTGGGTCGGGGACATGATTTGCCAAAGTACAAGGGAACATTTTGGGTGTTATGGTTTTCTCGTTATACTTGGTTTTGAATCATTCTAGAAAGTCTCATGGCTAAGATTTGGAGGTCACTTAGGGGAAGAAGGCCTCATCAGATGGAAATAATCTATACCTTGATTGTGGTAGCAGTTAAATGGGGTATACATATTTGCCAAAAAAAAAAAAAAAATCACCTAACTGTACACTTTAAATGGGTATATTTTATGTAAATTACAGCTTACTAACAGTTCATCTAAAAAATGAAATGGTTAAAAAAAAAAAAATGCGGCTTCCTTGGATACACTCCAGACTTAGTGAATCAGAAAGCTGGGATGGTAGGGCTAAGATGTGGAGGTCAAGTGGGGGCAGAAGGCCTCATCAGGTTGATTTTAACTGACTGACTAGTTTACCTCCTGTTTCAGGTCCAGTGAGAACTTAAAAATGGAAATTTATTTTCTGTTCCTTATTCTAAAACTAAGACATGATTGCTTGCCAAAAAAATTCAGGGAATGTAGAAATCTTTAAAGATCCAGAATTAACATTATCATATATATCAGGTTTTTCTGCAAATGTATACACATGTATTTTTAACAACATGGAGTCCTATGAAACATACTATTTTATCAACTACTCTTTTCACTAAATATGCAGTGAACCGCTTTTCATAGATTAACCACACCACAAGAAGTGACTGCTTATGATGGGTATTCTCTCATTTATTTGAACAGTTCCCCAAAGATGGACATGTAGGTTGTGGGGTACTTTTTGCAGCTTGGCCTACTCAACACCCACTTCAACTCCCTTCTCACTGCCCTGTTCAATTCTAAAAGCTGGAAAGATAAAACACTTGCTTTCTCAGATGCCCCTGCAGGTCCGGTGGCCATGTCATCTGGGTCTGGCCAAAGAGACAGAAATGGAAGCAGCCAATACTGCCTCCTGGGCTTCCTGCTCCCCAGGGGGCCTGCACCTGGGGGCCCCAGGTGCAGCAGTCACTGCCTAGAGCAGAGCAGGAATAGGGCAGTCCGGTTCCCTCACAGCATCCCTCAGTCTCCAGACAGCCCTGGATGCCCCTCTGTTGGACTTCTAATGGCATGAGATAGACACCTTACTTAAACCACTAAGAAAGCAAACTACAAAATGCCCCTGGGTACTCACTATGTTATTTCCAAGAAAAATTCCCAGAAGTAGAATTGTTGGATCAGAGTATGCGTTTTTAAATACTTTTGAAACGTTTTATCAATTGACACTCCCACCAGCCCTGTATTATTACTGACCTGCGTCCTTGGACTCTTTAATCAATAGAAATTGATAAGAGGACAGACGAGAACTTCACGCAAGGCTTTCTTGGTGCTCGTGCTGCAGCACCAGGGAACGAAAACAGGCAGCAGGTGACCTTGCTCGCTTTCCGAGGATGGCTGGCTGGTTCCTCAAATGGCGTGCGGGTGAGGCGGATTGGTGGGTGGGACCAGAGGCGTGGCTTAGGTGGTCTGCCCACCCCCTCGGTGGTGCTGAGCGCAGGGGTCATGCGCAGTATCCTGCTTTTGCTCCCGGCACCTCAGACGTGGCAGTAGGTTTGTGGCCTTTTTGTAGCTTGTTGTTCATAACTGCTGGGACTGCAGCATGCATGCAGTTATTTTTAGTCCTTTATAGTTTCTTTGTATTCCGTTGCTTGAGGAGGCGTTTACACTCTGCACTCCAGTAAAGGGTCTCAGGTCCCAAGCTATTGCATGGTGCAAGCGCTCTGGTAGTGGGTCCCAGGTCCCAGGCTATCTCTATATAAATTTACAACTTTCTCTACACGCTGCCAACTCAGGATATTATCACTCATTATTATTTTTATATTATAAAAAACAAAACAGCTTTATAGCGGTACAATTGATATACAAAGAACTGCACAATTTGATGAACGCAGACGTATTCAAAGACCTGCAATACTATCACAACAATCAAGGGAATATACACATCTAACCCTTCCCAGAGTGTCCCTGTGTCCCATCGTGTTTTTGCGTGCGTGCAGGCAGTAAGAACTGCCTGAGTAAGAATCTCAGTTAACGTGAGATCTGCCATCTTAAAATTGTTTTCCAGCTTTATTGAGCTATAATTGACATATAACATCGTATAAGTTTACTAATTAACAGATTTTGAAGTTCACAACATGGACTGTGGACTGCATTATCACTTTTTTTGCACCATTTCCAAACTGATGGGTAAAAAAGATATCTCATTGTAATTTGTCTCATTTTAATTTGTCTATCTTTGATTACCACTGCTAAGTCATACATTTAGTGAATGCTTCTATTCCTTCTTTTGTAAATTGCGAGTTAGACCAGGGAACTTACTGGAAGCAGCTGCTTCCCTCGTCTTTGGCTGTGGGCAATGTTGGGGGATATGGCTAGCGGCCAATTTGTTTGAAATTCCAGCAACTCCATTACATCCCTGTCACTTTCCAGTAGGATATTACAGACATGAGCTCTGTTTCAGGCCTGCTCTTTGGCAGTTTCCAGATGTCTCCACAAGCCCAACACACCTGGGAAGGATCTTGGTGAGATATGTTATGTCTCAAAGGAAAAAAAAAGCTAGGGCTCTTTGAGCATCTGCTATTTTAAGGTATATGCTGAACAAGTTTCTGAACAGCGTAAGTTGCTACTTCAAATACAAAGGGCTGAATCATTCATTTTCTTACGCTGGGTGGAACCAGACAGCCCGGCAGTCAGAGAATAGCAATTTCTTACAGGTGACACGAATGTCTCTGTATAAATCACGTACCGTATAACAAATAACATCATTTGGGTGAATAATGTAATGGATTTTTTCAGGGGTGCTCCTCCATGTTGACGTGGAATGACACGTCTTCATTTACCCATTTTGAACTGATGTTTTTGTAATCACCCAAGGCTATGAATAAGGAAGTATGAATTGGGTACGAGGGCTAGAGTAAAAATTCAAATACAGCTGGGGACCGAGGCAAGGCCAGAAGTGTGTGTTGAAGCACACAGAGAAAAGAGAACAGATATTCCAGGGAGCCTCAGCCTTTCTACACTTCTGCATGTCTGGACGCCGCCTTTCTGAGTCATTTTTCATGAATGATTTGCAGCCTGCAGGACCCAAGAGGGACCCACAGGCTCTGGATGTCACTCACAGACACTGGGGCTTTCAGTTCAAGGAGCTGACTGGTGGTGATCTGCAAGTAGTGACTGCAAGTAGCATTGTCCTTAGGAAGGTGGGCTGGTATCTCCTTCGCCCCTCAAAGTTTTCAACTGTGCCCTGCAACGGGAGGCTAACCTCTAAGGACTATATGAGAGATTCTCAAACTTTTGAGTCTCAGGATTCTCACAACTTAACAACTATTGAGGACTCTAAATAGCTTGTTTTGTGGGGTATATCTATTGGCATTTACGGCAATAGAAATTAAAGCTGAGAAACATTTAAAATATTCTCATTCATCGAAAATAACAGTAATAAACCCACTACGTGTTAACATAAATAACATGCTTTTTAATAAAAAAAAAAATTGATTTCCATTGTTGTAACGCTCTTTTCTATCGGGATTAACAGAAGATAGCTGGATTTTCACATCTGCTTCTGCACTCAGGCTGTTGATGTATCACAGGTCAGATAGCCTTTGGGAAACGCCGCTATTCACTACTGAAGGAATGAAAGTGAAACAGGCAAATACCATATTAGTGTTATAATGAAAATAGTTTTGACTTCAAGGATCTTCTGAGAAGGTCTGGGAAACCCCCGTCAGTTCCCGGCCACACTCAACACAACTCCTGTGACCTCTGAATCCCACTGGGTTCAGCCATTGGGAGCCCTGGCAATAAGACAGTGCCATGGGAATACTTCTTGCCCTGGCCCCATCCCTGCAGGGTTGCGTACACTGAGGCTGGCTTGGTCTCTTGAAAAAAGATTAAGGCTTCTTTCAAGTGACTCTCTTCTATGGGTTCCACTTACTTCTCCCCTTACCCCTTTGGGCCTAGGGGTAGAACATCTCTGAGTTGTTGCATTATTTTTTTTAGTTTTTCTACACTCTGTGCACACCTTTGTAAATAAAAACTGAATTTATCCTAATTTTTTACTACCACATGTAAATAAAACAAAAATTCAAAAAATAACACAGAGCCTTATTATGTGCCAGTGGTTCTCAAGGTGTGGTACCTGGAGCATCGGCATTAGAATCACCTGGAAACCTGTTAGAATTAGAATTCAAATTTTTGGGCCACACTCTGGACTGACAGAATCAGAAATTTTAAGAATGGGGCCCAGCAGGGCTTCCCTGGTGGTGCAGTGGTTAAGAATCCGCCTGCCAATGCAGGGGACATGGGTTCGCGCCCTGGTCCGGGAAGATCCCATACGTCGTGGAGCAACTAAGCCGGTGTGCCACAACTACTGAGCCTGCGCTCTAGAGCCCGCGAGCCACAACTACTGAACCCGCGTGCCACAATTACTGAAGCCCGCATGCCTAGAGCCCGTGCTCCACAACAAAAAAAGCCACCGCCATAAGTCCGCACACTGCAATGAAGAGTAGCCCCCGCTCGCTGCATCTAGAGAAAGCCGCGTGCAGCAACGAAGACCCAAAGCAGCCAAAAATAAAAATAAATAAATAAATTTATAAAAAGAAGTGCTTCAAGTAAAACCAAAGTAACACACCACACACACACACACCCCAAACATAAAGACAAAAGCCCCACATAAAACCCCAAACAAATCCCAAAGAATAACATCAACTCTCCCCTCAACACACCCATAAAAGATTGGTAACAATCATTGTGTCATGACTTAAAGGGAAATCATAATCTGTTGACTATTTCCCCTGAGAAGACTTCTGTGTGTCATCTTTAGAAAAAGGTAATATGTGTAAACATGTTCGTATGGATGTAAGGAGCTAAACATTCTTCTCCCATTTTCACCTCTCTTTTCATTCACCTCCTACATTAAAGACTGTATCTATTTGCACTTCATTTTGTGTGTTTCTGTTTGGAGCAGATGAATTCTTATACATCTGCATTTTAAATTATATCTAAATCCTCTTTAACATAGCATGGAAAAAAAAAAAAAAAGACTGACCAGCACCAATTTAGTTTCAGCCATTTTATATAGGAATCCCAAAGCCTCGCATTTCCTTGTACTCTGGGAACAATGTATAGCCTGAACAAAAGGTTATAGTGGAAAGGAAACGTAATTGATTCTGAAGAGCGTGAACATCTGCAGAGAATGTGGTGTAAGAGACAATGATCTCTGCTTATGTGGATGAAACGGTTTCTAGTTACCCATGTCAGAGAAATAACTCTGCCCCCGCCCCCGACCCCAAGCTCAGTCCACTAAGCAGAGCCAGGCTGCAGATGCCCTCTGTGACACGGAAACCAACAGAAATAGGTATAGAAGACTTGACAAAACGACATTTGCCCAGTGGTGTTGAAAAGTCAGAAAAGCTTTACGCTGGTGCAAATTTTGTCATTAAATGTAATGTGACTGTGGCCAAGTCAATTTCTCTCTCTGGGCCTCAAGCTGCTCGACTTCGACATGGGAGAGCTGAGCTGGATGACAGACACGGTTCTTTTACGATGCTCTTTCCAGTAAGATTAACAGACTACTTTTTCATCTAGAAGTCTCTTAAAGTCTCAGACTTTCCATTTTAGATGGGAAGAGCAAAAATTCTAACACAGGTGATTTAAGAACATCAACATTTATTTAACATGATAAAAAAGAAATGAGATATGAACATTTGCATTTAAACAACAGTAAGTAGCCTTTAATACTTACATTACATGTGCTCATTGTATAATATATACACAATGAACATAATTACATTTGTACACAAACTAAGTACTGGATTTGAAAACCTGCTTATTGCTGTACACATCTAGTCCAATGAAGTATAAGCCCAGTACTTCAAAATACCTACATTTTAAATTGCTTTTTAAGAAAAAGTAAGCGATAACATTTGTATCTAAGCTGACAAGAGTGTGGCATAACTGCTGACAATGCAATCTGACTGAGAAATAATTATAGCAGGAAACGGACATACGTCACTTAGCAGTAATAAAATGGCACATTTTAAATATATATATAAAATTTTTACAAATCAAGGGTGAAAAACAAAGCATTGCAGTAGCCAAAATGGGAGGAAGAAAAAAAAAAAAAAAAAAAAAAAGGAAAACAAGCTTCACTGGAAATAATAACTAAATTTATGTACTGAAAAGTGAAAAGAAATATAAATCCACCTAGACTTTAGAAACATCAAAATCTGGAAATCAGCAACTAAGTAAGCTCTGGCTGTAGACCACACACTAAAAAGCACCTTTACTTATGTGCTCTGAAATCATAGCAGCAAGCTGGTGTCAGGATAATAACCTTGAGATTACATTACATAACCTTGAGTGTACATATGGGCCATTTAAAGCTGTTTTGGAATAAACATTTTCCAGAAGTGATAAAATGATGCTCTGTGGCCAAAAGCATCAGAACTATGAATTTCATAGATTTAAAATATACTGTACAATATCTTCTCACATTGCCAAAGGTCCAGGTCCTCAGCTTTGAATGGTTTCAACAGAAGTCAGTATAGCTGAAAAATACAAAGAAGTAAAATTACTTTGACACCTGCAAAGTTAATGAATGACCACTTCCTGAAGTAACTAAGGGCCACATTCTCTAGCAACAGAACTGACAAGCATGGCCATGAAAATCCCCAAACATAATACAACTGAAGGACATCTTCTCTTCATTTCCATAAGCTTAATTCACAAAGCAAAGAAACATAAGGCAATATGTGCATAGCAATTCAGATGAAAAAAAGGACCCAAACTTGTGGCTGAATCCAAAAGATTGACAAAATGAGCAGAGATTTGCACAACTTCACTAAAATATGTAATACTATATTAAGCTGCCTACATAGCGGTGTCATTTGTAAAACTTTCCTAAGTCTTGCCAAAACTGCTAGTTCAGAAAGATGACACATGCACAATGAGAAGATGGATGGATTATAAAATAAAGCAAGTTTGAATGCCACTGGTTGGTTGTGGTGACTGCACACCACAAAGCTAGAAAATATCCGGCAATCACTGTACCTTACTCTAGTACGTAATACTACTGGCTCTTGGAATGAAAGTTAAACAAAACAAAATCGAATAATAACAACTTAAGGAACCTGGAAATGTACTCCAGTTTTAACTGTGAACATTCTTGTTATCAGAATGGTCGAAGTACAATGAATTGTAACTTGTTTATTGAACCAAGAGATAATGGGAGTGGCTCTCAAAGTACATTTCACCCCTAAGACAGACAGAGGCCATCAATCAATTCTTTGCACAGGAGGAATAAAATGAGCATCATGTTTATTATCCCTGTGTTTGGTGTTATTCTGTCACTAGTGGCCACTGCCACTTCTGAATGTGTTAAGTTAAAAGTTTAAATATACGAGTGACAGAGGCAAGACACAGGTCAAGACTACAACAAATACAACAAATCCTAAAGAGATACCAAGTGACAACAAACAAAGCCTCTTTTAGGCTCCAGATAGACATGATCTCAAGTAAAAGTTACAGATATGACAAGACAGTGAAACATAAATCCTCTGGCTGAAAACAAGGGACACAGATTATAGCTGCTACAAAAAGGTGTGAATGGACGTAGATGCTAGAAAATGAGCACTACCGGATGAAAAACTTAGTCAAGTTGGTATTTGTACTCATTTATTTTGAGTCAAAATCAAAGAACATGTCTGTAGTCATGCTCATAATGTCTGTAGGTGTTTTCTCAGCTTATAACTGTTCAACAGAAATTGGTGATAATCCGAAGGCACCAAACATTAGAAGATCTGGTAGATACTGAGAAAAAAAGTGCAGAAAAAGGCATAAAATGTTCACTCCATACCTCACAGCTTTTCTGAAAAATAAAAAAAGTATGTAAGTACAAAACTGAGGTAAAATTTAGCCACTGTTGATAAAGTTTAAAAGTAAGACACCTTAGGAAATTATTCGTGGTTCTAAAAGTGTGGTCTAAGGAACACTGGTTGAGAAAGGCCCCGTCTCCCTGTCCCCCACCTGTGGCTTTTTTAAAAGCTACCTCCCTGACTTAAAAAAAAAAAATTATTTAGAAATAATTTCTGATGGATCTCAAAGATTTCACATTCCATATCTAGTTGGCTGTACCATAAACTTTTCTTTATCCTTAAAAATAATTAGCAAACTCCCAGTGTGGTAGATAGGTCACGCTGAATGTAAAAAACATTTCTGTATCAAAATGTAATAACGACTTGAACAGAATTCTCAGACCCGACTGTGGAAAGAAACGTTAGGTGGGAGCATGGCTGCAAAACACTGCAAAACCTTCCCTCCAAGTTTAGCTGTTTTTATGCATGGTGAAAGAAGAGACAGAGAAAATGTTGTCATGTTGCAAATCATTGAAGGGCTGATGTTGGAAATTTTGAGTTACTGCCCGTGGTTCAAACACTTGGTCTGCTAACTATCCCTAACACACAGGCCGGAATTCATCACAGTTTTTATTCACCAAATCAACAAAAGTCAGGCTGAAAGCTCTAACAGTAAAGCACAAAAATGAAAGGAAACGACGTACTTGTTCTGAGACTACACACACATGAAGTGTGAGCCTTCTGTGAGCTGCGGCTGAGTGGACGGAACGGGTGATGCCGAGGACTCGGGAGACGGGGACAGGCTTTGCACTAAAACACACCGAGAAAATGTGACGAGATCAAAATCCTGGAGACACCTTCGGAGAAGGAAATCCTGACGCTGCGATTCCCAACACAGAACGTGTGTCGGGAAGGAATTCTTAGTTGCATTTCGGCTCTGTTTTTTGCTATTCTGGCAACTGATTATTCAGTATGAAATGTCTCTTGAAGACGGGTTAAAAATTCTTCTTCCATGTACATCTTAAACTTATATAATGTTATATGTCAATTATATCTCAATGAAACTGGAAAAAAATATTTAAAAAAAATTTTTTTTTTTTGGGGGGCTTCAAGGTTAATTTTCAGGTGTCTATCAGTGACCCACCCCTGTTGGGTCTCATTTTTAAAAGCTTTTCTAGTTGCATGAAGCTAAATACTGCAGATGGTATAAATGTTGTGGTTTTAATACACCCACACAACCTTTAACACAGACTTGGCATGATAATAACCGAATGTGATCAATGACAATTTTTAAAGAAAGTGAGAATTCCTGTACACATTGCCTTGTGAGTGATGAGAGGCAAAGGAAAAAGTGCTTCATATTGGTTACAAAGGAACATGGCTGATGATATAAATTTCCATGTTATATGTATATAAGATACAGAAAATGCTCTTAAGAACGGTCCTGCATAATTGAATTTCATTGTACTTACCCTTCTGCAAAATGACTGGAGGCGGGGTTGCGGGGGGGGAGGAGAAAGAATTACTAGGGATAGCTTTTTGTTTATGGACAATGAGAAGCGAAACTGATACATTACACTAGTGGGATGATTCCCTACCCCCATCCCTTGGCAAAAGTCATAAAGAAAAAAAAAAAAAAAGAAAAAAGATGTGTGAAGAATCCAGAAAGTATAAAAGAATAGCACAGAAAATTTTATTTTTTTTTAACATGCTATGGATCATGATCTTCCACTATCAAAGAAAAACCCAGATGTGGATTATAGTAGGAGCTAAGTAAGTAAATCCATTCTACTAGTGCAGATATTCAATCTTCCACAGTTCCCAAAGGGGTAGGCTTATGAATACTCTGAGAATCCAGCGTCAGAAAAAAATACTAAAATATCTTCTTCTTAGAAAAATGTTTAAGGTATATGTAAAGGTTCAGATTAAAAAAACAAATAAAACAAAACAAAGAGAAGGAACTGACGTCCAAGGCAGGAGAGAGGGCGGATCTAGCTGCTCAGGCAGGGCTGGCCCTGTGCTCTGGTGCAATTGCAGCCCTCCTGACCGTGCAAGTGTGGGAAGGCAAAGGCTGCTTGGTCTGCAGTTGATGTCCCTGCGTGGCTCCCTTGCTAGAGTCTCCACATGGCAAATAAATTCAGAGGTTCAGAGGAAGCACCAGTGAGAAAATTAGGAAACATGTAATATCTACCTGCCATTGTCTGACTTCCTCTAGAAGCCTCAGGAGTTAGTTCATAAGAAATAACAGTTTCTTCCTGCTCATGAATATTGTCCTTTGTATTTTCTTCAGGGTGGCCTTCTGGTTTATGATTTGGGATCTGTGACTCATCTTGAGGGCTAATGAAAATAGATGGAAGTTTTAAAGTTCGTTATTTTAGAATGCAATTAATTTTTTTTCTTCCAACTTAGTGTTATGAAAAATCTTAACTATACAGAAAAGATGTCACCATCTGTACTTAACAATTGCTATATTTTGTTGGCATTTTTGTCCACATTTTGCCAATCTTGTTTCATTCTAAACCCTCAGCCCCCTACTCCCCAAATTATTATTATTTTTTTAAATTAATTAATTAATTTTTGGTTGCACTGGTTCTTCGTTGCTGCACGCGGATTTTTCTCTAGTTGCTGCAAGTGGGGGCTACTCTTCGGTGCAGTGTGCGGGCTTCTCATGGCGGTGGCTTCTCTTGTTGCACAGCACGGGCTCTAGGTGCGCGGGCTTCAGTAGTTGTGGCATACGGGTTCAGTAGTTGTACTCGTGGGCTCTAGAGCGCAGGCTCAACAGTTGTGGCACACAGGCTTAGTTGCTCTGCGGCATGTGGGATCTTCCCGGAGCAGGGCTCGAACCCGTGTCCCCTGCATTGGCAGGCGGATTCTTAACCACTGCGCCACCAGGGAAGTCCTCCCCAAATTATTTTAAAGCAGATTCCAGACATATCATTCAGTCTGTAAATACCATCAAATACCCAGTCAATGCTCAAATGATCCTGATTGCCTCATAATATCATCTTAGAGTTATCTGTTTGAATCAGGATCCAAACAACAAAGTCCATACACTGTATTTGCCTGACAAGTCCCTTAAAGTCTACTTTAAAATATACCACCCCATACACCCGTTTTATTCTTTGTCATTTATTTAGGAAAAAACCTGGTTTATCTGTCCAATAATTTACTACATTCTGGATTTTGATGACTGTATCCCTCATATTTTTTATAAACTGATAAGATTCTTAGGCTTGATCAGACTTAGGTTTTGGGGGAAAGGAGGCAAGTAATACTCTATTAGGTGGGTGTCTTGCACTACTGCATTAATAGGCTGTCTCTTTTCCTGATGTTAAAAATGATCAGGGGACTTCCCTGGCAGTCCAGCAGTTAAGACTTCACCTTCCAATGCAACGGGTGTGGGTGTTTGATCCCTGGTCGGGGAGCTAAGAACCCACATGCCTCGTGGCCAAAAAACCAAAACATAAAACAGAATATTGTAGTAAATTCAATAAAGACTTTAAAAATGGTTCACATAAAAAAAAATCTTTAAAAAAACAAAACAAACAAAAAAAGATCAGTGACTTCAGGGGTTATCAGTTTGACCCTTTCATTTTAAAGCTCCCGGTCAGATTTTTTTAGCTAACAGCTTTAGCAGCACTGAGGAATATTGTTCATCCATTATTTTATCAGGGTTTTAGCAAAGCAGTGATATTCTAAGCCTCTCATTCTTTTTTTAAAAATTAATTATTTAATTAATTAAATTTTGGCTGCATTGGGTCTTAATTGCAGTGTACAGGCTCTCTAGTTGTGGCACAAGGGGGCTCCAGAGTGCACAGGCTCAGCAGTTGTGGTGTGCGGGCTCCAGAGCACGTGGGCTCTGTAGCTGCAGCACGTGGGCTTAGTTGCCCCACGGCATGTGGGATCTTAATTCCTCCACCAGGGATCGAACCCATGTCCTCTGCATTGGAAGGCGGATTCTTACCCACTGGACCACCAGGGAAGTCCCAAAGTCTCTCATTCTTTTATTTTTTTTTAAATAAATGTTTAAAAAATATTTATTTATTTATTTATCTTTGGCTGCATTGGTTCTTCGTTGCTGTGCACAGGCTTTCTCTAGTTGCGGCGAGCGGGGGCTACTCTTCGTTGTGGTGCGCAGGCTTCTCTTGTTGTGGAGCACGGGCTCTAGGCGCGCCGGCTTCAGTAGTTGTGGCACGCGGGCTCAGTAGTAGTGGCTCGCGGGCTCTAGAGTGCAGGCTCAGTAGTTGTGGCGCACGGGCTTAGTTGCTCAGCGGCATGTGGGATCTTCCCGGACCAGGGCTCAAACCCGTGTCCCCTACACTGGCAGGCAGATTCTTAACCACTGAGCCACCAGGGAAGCCCTCTCATTCTTTATTGAGTGAAATTCTTCTAATAAAGAAGAAGAGTTTCCTCATAAACACTCTGGTTGCAGTTTGTTTGGGAAAGGTGAGATAAATATTTACTTCTTTCTCTTTATGTACCAGGTTTTGGAACAATAAGTTGATTCCCTAGCATCCTCTGAAGGGGCCAATAAATTATTTTTTGTTGTTGTTGTATCATTATGAACTCATAGATCTGTAATATACTGGATGTGTTTTAATCTATGTCTATTGACAAAAGTACAGCAGAGATTTTTTTCTTATCAGCTATCGCCAAATATTTTTCAAATTCCCTCTTGCCATTCATTGAAGAGATAAAGGCATTCCTAATAACATGAAATCACAGCATTTCTCTTTTCCAGCACTAGGAATTTTTTTATGGATGGTGAGACTGAGGATATGCATTTAAAAACGCTAGTTAAGAAATATAGTTTAAAAAAAATGGCAAATCACTATAATTTTTGGAACACTTATCAGACATCTTAGACATCTGATCAATGTCTGTCATTATACAGGCAACGCTGAGGTGCTTACTTTGCTGTAGCTTGTGTGCGTCTGGCATTTTTTTTAAAAAAGGTATTTATTGATCACTTGCTAGGTGTTTAGCACAGTGCTAAGTGCTATACACGTATTTTCTTATTTAATCCCTATAACACACTTGTGAGATGGATACTATTATTATCCTCATTTTTACAAGTGAGGAACCTGCATTTAGGACAGTTATGTAACTTGCTTAAGCTCCTACAGCTTGTAAGAGATATTCTGGGACTGGACTCCAAGACCTCTGACTCTGAAGTTTACCATTTTTAAGCAGGTATACAATTTTGTGAATGACTCCTTTGTTTGTTTTTCCTAATTATTACCTGTATGGAACATCCTTGGGCATCTTTTCTTTGTTTTCTTCTTTATCCACCACTTCCTCAGAATTTACTCCATTTGGCTCAGGTGTGAAAAGTGTTTCAGAAAAAACATTTTCAGTTTTTTTAAACTATAGAAGAAGAAAAATTTTCTTTTTCAAATCATTTTTACCACATTTAATATATTAGTGAATTATCTAAAATGATTCCTAAATAAAGTTTATTAAAAAACCCATACCCTATCAAATATTTACTGACATATAAATTTATATTCAAGTACATTAAAAATATTAATGTCCTATAAAAAATAAATAAAATTAAATTAAAAAATTTAAAAAAAAACTAAAAAAAAAAATTAATGTCCTTTGCTACTAGGATAAAAGGTACATTGCCATTAGCTAGCCGCTTTGGGATATAACATTCTTTAATTGGGTTAATGATAATTTATTACAGCCTTGATTGATCATGTTTTAAGTTTTCAATTAACCCAGTTTTTGTTGTGGCTGAATACATCAATCAAATTATATAAAGCCTATCATTTCACTAAGATCTATATAGCCCCTGTGACAGAATGACACGTAACTATTTTCAGCCTTCTCACTTGATCTTATCTTCAAAAATCCACCCCTTTGTAACATCTGTCCTAAAATAATCTCTCTACCTCTTCGCTGAAATCTGTATTTTGAGGTTCAGCTTCTTTTAGTCGAACAGTTTCTGCGGCAGGAGTTTCATGGTTTGGCTTCACATCATTTTCTCTAATGACGGCGTCCAGTTCCTTAAGGTTATCATCTCTCCTTCGAGGCTGTTCAACAGATAGACAGCATTTTTAGATTCATACTATACGGTCATGCATAGTTTTTAGATAGTACCTATTAATTTTTTTTTTTTTTAAGTTGGCTCTTCACTTGCAAGGAGGTTTCCTTATGAAAAACAACAGAGGAATCTTATATATATTAATCATCTATTTTGTAATGTGTAGAATGTGCAGTTATTCTACTGTTAATTGGTTGAATCACCATTAGCAATGCCTGCTCTCCATTAGACAAGACAGAAAGGGGATTTCTATGACGACAGGGAATCACTTTCAGCTGGTCCATGTCTACTAACAGGGATAGACCAGACTGAAGCCACTGGAAAGGTTCCTTAGTCTGCTCTGATTTATGAATCAGGGTAACAAACAAACAAATAAGTAATAAGAAATGGAATGGTGTCTCTTTATAAGACTGAAGTTAAAATGTAATGAATAGTAGAACTTTTCTTTAGAAACCCTCTCTCGCTACAATTTAGGTCATGCTAAATTAGTATACAGAGTAATACACATTTCATTGGGAAGGGAACTGGGGACTATCCTGCTAACCTGCATGGCATTTTACATTTGTTGAAAGCATTTTTATCTTCTTACTATCTCCATGAAGTAGATAGGACAGGTTGTATCTTTATTTGATTCACAGTAGAGGAGATTAAGTCCACAGTGGATAGGCGGGTATCCAACAAGTAATTTAGCTCTGGTTTTCTGAACCCAGGGCTATTTCCATTTTACTAAGCTGTCCTGGCACATTATAAGAGTTGAATAATATAACTATCCATGTTGCTGACATTTAAAAGCCCATCAACCATGTAACTCTATGATTCTAAGATTCAAGTGATATTAGATTTACCCACAAGAATGAGTAAAAGCAATTGATATACCTGGGTAACCCGGAATGGATTATCCCTTAAATTTGAAGGACTTGGTAAGGGTGACTGGTCTAAAGCACCAATAATGTTTAATCCTTTTTTCTTTTCCCTTAAGCATGCTTGTTGATGCCTCCTGATTCTTTCCATTTGCTCTTCCACAGTCATCCTAGGTCGAGTGCTTTCAGCCAAACAGAGCTGTTCCACTGCACTTCTTGGTCTTTCCTTTAAATTGAAAGTAAACAAACAGATGAATACCTGAATACAGGATAACTTCTGAAAAGTATGTTAGAATAAAAAATGTCCTACAATGCATTTATTTTGTTTGCAAAATCTAAAGTGGAGGTTTTGGATGTCATTTAGATAACACCAGAAAGGCAGATTACTTTATGCATGCACTGATGCAGGATCAGCGATGGAAAGAGAGAGAGAGAGGAGGTAGGAGGGAGGGGAGAGAAGAGGAACTTAAGGAGGGGATTTGCTTGTTTTTTAAAAAAAATACAAAAAAGTACGGCAGCTCTGGAGTGACCCTACCCCACGGCCCTGAGACAGGAAATTGTATAAAACTCAAACTAGGAGAAAACAGGGGTCATAGCTTCTAAAAATCAGCAATTTCTTTTATTATACTAAAAATGTAATGTTTCAAGTTACACACACATTTTTTACTGTGAAAAGACTGGTAGAGAAAACATCCTTAGTTTATGAAAAACTATGGAAGAATCTATTTTCTATAAATCAGAAGGTTATATTTTATATATATATATATTTACATGGCTCATTTTTATGGTTTACTGAAGGGTTTAAAAATATTAGTCATATTAAACAACCAGTTCTTACTTCTCACTTTCTTACTAAAGATATAAAACAATATTGTTATGAGATCCAAAATAAGTATATCAATAACTGTCATAAGGAAATTTTAGCTTATTTTATATAATAGAAATTTTAGAGATTAAACATATCCTAAGATCTATAGAATAGAATGCATAGGTTTCTTTGTGTCCTCTGGACTGAACTGCTGGGAACTGACTGAGATGTTGGTGGAGTTGCTGGTGTTTTGGAAAGAAGCCAGGGCAGAGGTAAGTATTTCCGTGACTAAGCAGTATGTCAGGATAACGGCCAAGATCCTCTTCTCTCCACTGCAATCTAAAATGTGTCTGCAGGGCAGTAGCTACAGATCTAGAACTGTTTTCTATTGTACAGAATATCTTGAAGAGCTCAAGTAGAAACTGAAAGGAAAATGAAAAATGAAAAGCCTTAGAGTGCAGAAATGATGCTTCTCATTTGTGAAACAAAGCATTTGCTTTTGTGAAAAAAATTTTTTAAATAAAGGTAAATTCTAGATACTGATTGGGAAGTTGGCTACTTTAGCACTCTTTCCTTTTATTTTTAGTAACAACAAACATGTATTCTTCCTGGTTTTCCTGTGTCTGTGCAAAAGTGTTGTCTTACTGAAACTTCCTTTTCCAAGTTATTGTATTGTACAAATCTATTTATTCTTTTAAAATGCCAGATATTACTAATTCTTAGATCTTTTTGCCAGTATAACTGGAGAAGAGTATCTCACTGGGGTTTTAGTTAGCATTTTAAAAATGATTATCAGGGTTGAGCAATTTTCATATTTTTGTGAATTACTGTTACATAGTTTCCATTTTAAAAAACTGTAAAAATAACTGATTTATATTAATTCCTCAAATATTATGAAACTTGTCTGTTATATTGCAAGTATTTTCTTCTGGTATCTGTATTGCTTATAAAGGACTTTCCGGTACAGTATTAGGTAACTAGTCTTCTATACTTTCCCCCCAGTATTTGGTTATGTAGAAGTCTTTCTTCTAGTATTTAAGATAGTTAGTTTTAAAAAAAGATACAGAATAATATAAATCCACTATTATCTTTCTGTTTGATCTCAACATGCATTTTTAAAGTTTTTTTTTCTGTTGCCTTATTTCACATTATAATTTCCAAAGAAAACACCCTTTTAATCTAAAAAATGCCTAACTCTATGAACACCAGTGTTACAGGACCATTATATTTCTTATATATATAAATTTGTCAGAATTTCTGGCATATACTTTGTACCATACTTTAATATCTTTCAAGAATAATCATAAATCTTATCATTTGTTGTACCTTTCAGTCTTTTCTTATAGTTTTAAGTTATCTCATACCAAATAAATAGAATTTATAAAGATGAAAAGTAAAATTTCTTTTGCAGCCCAAATTTCTAGAGAGTACTTGGGGAAAGGGAGTTAAATCCTTTGAGAATCTTCCCAAGAAGACCAAGATTAGACTGGATAAAAGCCAGTCTGAATTAAATGGATCTCAGATGAAAGTGTGAAGTACAGGATTTGCTTCTCATTCTCAATTCACATTGCTCATTGTAACCAGAGGATTGGCAAACTCCAAGTCTACTGCAGAGGAAAGGCCCTGCAAACTCAGGCTGGCTTGGAAAGTCCACTAGCTTGGGTGACCACAGCACATGTCTATCACTCTCCTAAGGAAATTTTTAAAGGTGTCAAGAGAGGTAACACAGGGCAGCTATCTGAGAACAGATTCCACAAATTGTGCCCCAAAGACCTCATGTGGAGTCTGAGCAAAGAAGACCTAGATTAGGCCTGTCCTCTGAGGTGCTAATTCCCTGAATGTAATTAAAAAAATTAAGATTACTAAATTTTTCTTAAGAGTATTTTAAAAAAATTTTGATGGGAATTCCCTGGAGGTCTAGTGGTTAGGACCCCGCACTTCCACTGCAGGGGGCACAGGTTCGACCCCTGGTCGGGGAAGGATCCCGTAAGTCGTGTGGTGTGGCCCAAAAAAAAAAAGTTTTGAAAAAAACCTCTAAAAATTAAAGCATATATAAGGTGGCAATAAATAGGTTGAGAATCCTTCTGGAAATTAATGTATAATTAAATACCGTTCTTGAATCCATCATCTTCTTAGTTTTCCTTAAAGTTACATATGAGGCTATTGTCGAAGATTCGGGTGTTGGTGATTTTGTTCTTGGAGGGACTACTCCAACAGGAAAGTGGGAACCTAAAAATAAAAACAGCATTAAGTTCTACAAAACATCTTCACATGACATTGCTTTCTTTGGACATATTCAATTTCTGAGGCTTTTAAAATCAGAAGGCAAATTTATCGTTTGAAAAGAGACAGGGAAATGTAATAGCCTTTCGTTACTTATTTTACCTAATAAGCCCACAATGATACTAACCAGACAAATTTAGGATTAGCTTTAGAAATAAAGTTCTACTGATGATAACAGATGACATTAAAAAAATTATAAAATTTAGTGATACGCAGTGTATCATATATCTTCACAACAACCCTGTAAAAAAAGAAGGTAAATGAAGTGCAGAATCTGGGTTAACTGACTTCCTCAAGTCCATATAGCTTAGCAGCAGCATGGCTAGAGCTTCTGCTTTGGCCCGTTTTCCCCTGTTGCTCTGCTTCTTCATGAAGTATTTACAATATTTTCAGAGGTTAAAAGTACCTTAATCTAATCCTCTCACAGAGATGAGGAAAGTTATGGCCAGAAGGGTTAAGTGATTTACCTAAATGTCCTTAATTCCCATTTGGTCTCTTTCAATCACACTGCACCACCTCAATAAAGAATCCACTAACAATGTTAACAATAGCTGACTACAGGTAATTGAAGTTACTTTCACTTTTGCATTTTTGAAAATTTCTAAAATGAACACACACTACTTTTATAATTAGAAAACAAACAATACACACACACAAAATCATTAACACAAAAATAAAAGCTAATGATCAGTTCACATAAAATATATTCATCTGTACCATAGTCATCTTGTGTAAGCAGAATATATACAGTATTGTCCACTGAGGACACAAGTAAAATAAGAAATTAATCAAATCTCAATAGTTTGCTGGAAAAAAAAAATCATTCTCTTTGGGCTCATTAAAGTTACATTAACTACGTAGAAAAATGAAATCTTATTTTCCCCCCAAAGACAAATGGTGGTCAATCATTCAGGGCCCCTTTAGGCTATGAACCAAACAATCTGCAGCTTAATGAAGTTTTAATATTGTTTATGAACTCTGTGTTTATTAGAGTTGTATATTTGAGAATGTGAAGAGCTGGACTGATGTATTACAAGTAATTTTTACAGTTCAAATAAAGAAAAGGCTTCTACTATGCCAGTCAGTGGTCCATTTTTAAAAGCCCGACAAAGTCATGTGGTACAAAATAAATTACACTGTAATCGATCTGTACACTTCAGACAATTTATTTAGATGAGAGCTTATGATTATATACTAAAAAAAAAACAAAACCCGAAATTTAAAAGAGGAAAAACTTCCAGGAAGAATTCAAGCCATATTAGAGGACATATTTCAGATGATATAGTTGTTATGAGTAAATACATCTATCAGTTTTTTGCTGAGAAGTATTACAACCTGTTTAGCCATACTCTTGTTGACAGACATATGACTGCTTCCAGTTTTTGTCTATTATGAATTAAAGCTGCTATAAAAACCCTTGTATAAGTCTTTTGAGGGATTATGTTTTCATTTTTCTTAGGTAAATATATAGGATTCCTGGCTATGATGACTGCATGTTTAACTTTATGAGAAACTGCCAAACTATTGTTCCATCCTATACCACCTCAGAAATGTGTGTGAATTCCAATTGTTCCACATCCTAACCAACACTAGGTAGTCAGTCTTTCAAGTTTAGCCATTCTAGAAGGTGTGAAATGTGATTTTTATTTGCATTAAAACTGCATTTCTTTTGTGATTAATAAGTTGTAAGCTTTTCCATGTGCTTATTGGCCATTTGTATATCTGATTTGTTAACACTCCAAGGCTTTTGCTTACCTTTTTATTGGGTTGTTTATCTTTATTACTGATTTGCAAGAGTTATTTACATATTCTGGATACAAGGATTTTGTAAGGTATATGTACTGATAATATTTTCTTCCATTCTGATGGGCAAAAGTTTTAAATTTTGATGAAATTGAATTAATCAGTTTTCACTGAGAGTATAGCCCTCAGAGCGCCCCAGCTTTATTTGAGGGGGTCTCCTAGCAGACTCCTAATTTGTTCATGCTCTGAGCTTTGTCCTGTCACAAGGTGAAAGCTGGCTTTCATGCTCCACTTAACTTCCTGGATGCCTCTTGCTATGGACTGAATTGGTCCTCCTAAAATTCCTGTTGAAGCCCTAACCCTTGATGTGACTATACTTGGAGATGGGGATTAAAAGGAGGTCATTAAGGTTAAATGAGGTCATAAGGGTGGGGCCCTGGCCCCCAAAGATTAGTGTCCTTATAAAATGAGATACCAGAGAATTTACAGGCACTCAGAGGAAAGGCCATGTGAGGGAGGCAGCATCTACAAGCCAGGAAAAGTCCTCACCTGAAACCAAACCCTCTCAGAACTTGGTCTGGGACTTCTAGCCTCCAGAACTGTGAGAATAAACTTCTGCTGTTTAAACCACTCAGTCTATGGTATTTTGTTATGGCGGCCTGAGCAGACTAATGCACTACCCTTCATATAATTTTTGGCCTGAACATCCCTCTCTTTACTTTTCCACAACTTGTTGAAGCGTCTCAAAAATATTTAAAATGATATGAACCAGCATTTATAATCTGTGGAGGATTGGCCAGGTATCTAGTTACCTATTTGCCAAAAACATTTACTTTTGTTTGCAGTCTGATATTTCCTGCATATTTATAATTATATGCACGAATATGGTAAGGATGAAGACTATGACTATTTCACTTACATCTGTGTATGAAAAGATAAAGTTAACAAAGACTTTCAATGAGAAAAAGATATGATTTGGATGAGAATGAGAAAGGTGTATAAATATTAAGTTTTCAAGATGGCAGTATTTTTCTAATTAAAAAAAAACCCAAAACAACAACAACACAAAACCCAATGTTAGAAAACCTAGAAGAATATTCCAATTATGGAAAAAGCTATGTGAATATTACCACTTACTATTTTTCAAGCTTTACTTTATGACCCTTTAGCAGATGATAAAAAAAAAATTGACTAGCGGGTTATGATCAGAAATTACTTTTCTGAAAAATCCCACATTTTGCCATATTTGTCTTAGCAGAGAGAGATGACATGTTGATATGTGGTTTATGGATCATGTTATCTTCCCAATATCTGAAACTTCTAAATTCAGAAATGCATCAGATTCCAAAGGTTTCAGATAAGGGACTGTGGACTTGTATATGTACTGTGTCAACATATAAACTAAATTTATTTCTAAGGTGTCTGAAAAACACAGGAGATAAAACATATCTCAAACACTGACCTTTAACAGAAGTTTCCATTTCTGAAACAGATTCTGATTTTTCTTCTCCATTAGACTCATCAACTTCTGCCACTGTTGTTAACTCTGGTTCACTCTTGTAGAGTCTATAATCTGGACCCTTGAAAGGAAGATATGTAATCACACACAAACACACACAAAAAGGCAAAAGTCTCTTTTAAAAAGTTTATCTCTAAAAACTCACACTCTAACAATTAAAAGCCTCAGTCAGCTATCTTGGGTATAATACAATTAATATATATGTTACAATTAGGGTAGAAAAAAAGACTTTATACAAGATTTTTAACCAGCATATCTTTTGATTTTAAAATTAAGAATATTCCTCTTAGGGACCAAGTCATCAGAACATTTTTATCATAGTAAAAGTAAAGTCTAAAAATAATTATATCATATTAACTCAATTAGCCCTATTCCTTTTCTTCTTGTTCTCTTCTCCTTGCTTATTACATTTTATATTTATTTGTTTAATCCCCAAACTCCTTTTTTCCAGTTTCCATGGGTAAATGTCATGCCTTGGCAATGTCCACATCCTCTAACAGTTTTCCTAGACTGAACCGCCCACATCCCAACCTTTTGATCATTCCTGGTAAGAATCTTCTTTTCCTTGCGTCTTTCTGATCTAAAGATATCATTTTGCTTCTAATATCCTGAAATGGTATATTTAAAATATGGCTCCTTAAACACAGGCACATAAAGTAACCACTTTATGAAAATATTCATGAAAAGCAGAAACTATGAAATTTTATTAAAATTGTGAAAATATTACAAAATAAGAATGGTAAAACTAAAACAGGAAAAACAAATGATAATGTTATATATGAACAAAAAAGTGCTGGCTAAAAGTGGTGTTATAATAAAAAAAAGTTTGAGTCTAAAATAAATTAAGTTTGAAAAATGAGGGCATGTACGATTGATTATTCTGTGGCTATTGCAGCCACTTACACAGTGAGATCCATTTCTTGGATATCCTTGAACTTGGTGAATCTTCTTTTCTTCGGGCAGATGGACTGGGCCCCTGCTATAACAGAGCAAGGAGCTGCTATCACTGGGCAGAGGGGGGATTATGGGAGGCTGGTCTGTAAAGTCATAGGACCGAGGAAGTGGAGGACGAGGTGGGACTACTTCCTCTTCCTAAAGATTGTAGAATAGTCACCTTATTTAGATAAGCATATTGAATTAAGTATATCGAAATTCTTTGCAATGGTAAGTTAACTTACATTCACTTTAAGATAATTAAAGGGACACTGCCAAGCCAAGAGTCTCATATTAAAAAGTAAAACCAAAAAATGTTTATGATAGCCAATAACTGGGCTTTAAATTTGACTGCATTTAATTTTTTCTGTAACACACAGGTTAGCTTTACTCTAAAGCTCAACGTCAAAACAAATGTATGAAACTACTGTATTTCATTTTAAAAATAAAAGGAAAGAATTAATTTTAAAAAATCTCACTCCGTATTGTTTTGCTAATTTTTAAGAGAAAATAAAACCATTTCTTTTTGATTGGCTTTTATACAAAATTCAAGACCACAGATGCTTTCAACTAGGTTGACAGTATCTCTTTGTAGTTGTCATTTCTTTATGGTATGCATGATACACAGCCAACTTATCATACCAAACAATGATAAATAAATACTCAAATTACTTAGGTTAGAAAAAGTATGACAATGTTAAAGTTCTAACATAGATGAGAAGTAGTGATTCAATTTTTTTTTCCATTAAGAAAAGGGAAGAAGATCACATTTGTTAGAAGAACCAAATTACTGAACCAGCAAAATTTCAAGATCAAAACAGTAACTCAAACATATTTAGAAAACATTTTTGTTATGAGTAGAGAAAATTCTAATTCATGTTTTAATTATAAATTAATTTATAGTTAGAGAAACAATCCAAACTTACCTCATTTTTGTACTTAACTGTTGAGAAAGGCTTTGATCCTATCATACCTATTAAAAAAATTGTAAAATATAACTACGTACACTAAACATATCTTCCTAAATCTACAGAAAAAAGGAACAATTTCATTTATTTTAAACAAAGCCTTCAGTTTCTAACCCCTCATTTATTAATGTTTTCTGAATTTAAAACCCATTACATTGCTATACAGTAGAAATTAACACATTGTAAATCAACCACACTTCAATAAAATACATTTAAAAAACCCCAATACATTAAAAAATACAAACTGAAATATCTAACATAAACAAGAGTATGGGGAAATGGGTTTTCTCAAATACTACTGGTTTAAGTATGATTTGATGTAATCTTTTAGGAGAGCAATTTGGCTGTGCGTATCAAAATGAAAAATGTGCACTTATTTCTCATTTCCTAGAACCCATAAGTACTAGCAGGTGTGTTTATTATGTACACAGTAATGTTCGTTACATCATGGCTTATGAAAGAAAAATAAAAAATCCCACCCACCCACCCACCCAACCAACCAACAACCTGGAAGCAACCTACATTGTTCATCAACACTGAAATGGATAAATTATAGTTCATCTATACAATGATTCTTACACAGCTGTTATTGTATTGTATTGTTAAGGAGAAAAAAACATATTGATGAAAAACAACATTTTCTGTTGTGGGGAAAAAACTCCCAAAACCAAAACACTGTGTGCATTTATAATTATAGACACAAAACAATGATTCATTTTTGTGTGAGTGTGGTTGGTAAAACTTTTGCTTTCTATATTACATATAAACTTGGGTACTGATTCAATATTACAAAGTGCCTGTTTTCTAATGTCAAAAATCCATTAAAATAACAAGAGAAACCCAATTCTATGTGTTATTCCATTTAGATATATTATTATGGTCAATTAGTGCAGAATAAAAGATGAAGCTAATGTACCTGTTTCTGTAGTGCCTCTCTGCTGTTTGTGTTTACTCAGTCCTTCCATGACATCCTGAATTCTCCAGAGTTCTTTCTGAAGTTGTGCACGCTGAATTCCTGCTGATTCAGTCTATCAGTAAAAATGGACAGACCACATACAGGGGGGGAAAATCATTAAATACAGTTATAAATTCCACTAATATATACTTAAAAAATGAGAATTACAGTGGATTAAGTTTTGAGAATATTTAATATGATGTGTGACCTTCTCAATTTTGCAAAGTCAATGGCAAAGATAAAAGAAAAAAAGCAGAGAAACAGAAAAATTTAATATTTCAGACCTACACACACTATTTCACATCTTTTCAATACGCATTGTGTTGCATTATTTACAGTCCCAGGAAGGAATACTGATTAGATTGGACTAAAAATGCGGAACCCTCCCCCAAACCAAAACCAACAAAACAAAACAAAAACACAACAGATCAGAAACTCACAAATCCCAAATTAAACAAAACATTTTTAGGGGAAAAAAAGGAAAGTATTTTGGCCT
Organism: Eubalaena glacialis; assembly: GCF_028564815.1. Classification (NCBI taxonomy): domain Eukaryota; kingdom Metazoa; phylum Chordata; class Mammalia; order Artiodactyla; family Balaenidae; genus Eubalaena; species Eubalaena glacialis. Next base: position 101,023,092 of record NC_083726.1, read on the forward strand.
CTTAAGTTCTAGAACATAGAGACATGCCAAAAAAGAAAAAAAGAAAGGGCAATTTGAAGAGTTCTTACTGATAGAGTTAAATGTATTTGCAGGACAAATTTTCAGTTTTCAAAATTGATTATTGCCATTTTTACTCTATCCTAAAGTTATTTCTTTACTACCCCATTTCATGTCCCTTAGGCTAAATACTCTAACTGAAGCCAAAATAAGATCATCTTGGTAAGATTCTAGTAAAACTCTAATGACTCTTATTGATAAATAGAAAAATGATAAATATCATTTTTAGGAATATAACTATAAAAGAAATAGGTAAATAAGTATGATAACTGTAACAATTATGTCAGCCCTGAGATATGAATACTGATAAAGACTTATAGGGAGGGAATATAAACTATAAAAATCAGATAATTGCACATATAGAATATGTATTACTTTTGCACTAATTTAAAAAATATACATATTTTTGTCTATCTGAAAGGTGTACAATGAAAATCTCATTTTTGTTTTATTTTGCACTTCCTCTGGTTACTAGTTACACTGACCAACTTTTCAAACACTTGTTAGCAATGTGAGTTAAATTTTCCATTAATTAAAACTACTCATGTTCTTTGTCTATTTTTCTAATGCATTGTTTCTCCAAATTAAAAAGTTCTTTGCAAATCTAGACAGTGACTTGTTGAATTTTTAGAGGTCAAAGATACTTCACTTCTTCCTAGTATGTCATTTTTCAAGTTTTCTATATTGTCTTCATTGTTTACTTATGTATTTAACAAACACTTAAATATATAGTCTGTTTTATTTGCCTGGTTCTATTCTAAGTGCTTCAAAAAAAATCAACACATCTAACCATGATAATAACCCAACAGGGGTAGGTATCATTATTATTTTCATTTTACAGCTGTGGAAACTGAGGTACAAAGCTGTTATGTAACTGGCCTAAGGTTACATGTGCAATGCTACTTCTCATAAGGTGTGTTTCCTAGTTCTTTATTTTTTCAAAAAATGTCTAACTACTGTGGTCTTTATTATATCCTAAAAATACAGAATCATTTTGTTAATTTTTTCTGGAAATTTGGTTGGAATGGAATTGTGCTTATGGGAAGAATTTCCATCGTGATAACGTTAAATCAGGCCATCCATGAACATGGTATAGCAATTATACCTCTCCATTTATTCAGGTCTTTTCTTATGTCCTATAATATAGTAATTAAATTTTCATGATGAACTTTTTTTGTTAGGTTAAATCAGGATTGGCAAACTGCTTTGGCCCATGGCTTCTTTTTTATGGCCTGTGAGCTAAAAATAAATTTTATAATCTTAAGGGGTTATTAAAAACCCCCAAACACCAAAGATTTTGTGACAGAGTATACACCTGCAACATCTAAAATATTTAATATCTGGCCTTTCACAGAAAAAGTTTGTTGATCCCTTGGTTGTATTTTAGATGTTTACCATTTTTTTCTATTGTATTTAGTAACTTCAGTGTTCAGTACAGAAGTCACAACCACACATGGATACTTAAATTTAGATAATTAAAAATTCAGTTCCTCAGTCACACTAGCAACATTGTAAGTGCCCAACAGCTACACGTGGTTGTGGTTACTATTTTGGACAGCACGCAGAGAAGACAGTTGACATTCTATGAGTCAACCTTACTCTTTATTTGTTGTATTGATTTGTTGAGTCTACTGGGCTTCCAATGCAGATGACCAAATTTACATAGGGTCACAAGCATAAAGTGACTTTTATTATTTTCTTAAATATGTATTATTTCCATTCCTCAGGGCAACACTTTAAGACAGGCATTGTTATTTCAACTTTATAGATAAGAAAACAAACACCTGGAACTTGATTCCGTATCTGCCTATTCACAAAACTGGATTCTTTATGCCAAATGGTGCTGCATCTTCCTCTATTCTAATAAAATAGCAGTCAAGACAATAGGCTAAATAACAGTTTGATAAATGAGAGGGATTTAATATAGAATAGATAAGATAATTTGACACTTCAGTGCTAAGTGACATAGCTAGCTAGGAGCACAGAACACTCCAGGGCTCACCATGTGCCCAACAGGATAAAGAACTTTTAAACAGTGAGGGATGGGCTACTTTGTGAGATCGTAAGATTCCTATCATTGAAAGTACTGAAACCCAGATGTTAGGTAGCCAATAATGCAAAAACTGTTTAGGGTGTGCATGAAGCTAACAAGATGGGTTGTACAGTACCAGTCAAAGCCAGTTAAAACAAATGTAAAAATATTATAATTCTGTACCTGAATTTCACCAAGGCGATCTAGCTGCTCTTGCATCTGGTTCCTGGTGAGAGTTACATCGTATTCTAACTTATCATATTCTCTCCATGCTCGTTCCAGTTCCTGAAATCAGAGCTTTAATTACTTTAATGGAGAAAATGTGCTGGTGTGTTATCAATCCTGTAGTTTACAACAGAAAACATAAAAAATTTTATAACTCATTTTCCTTTATTTTTTTCCTCTCTTTTTTGCTCAATTTAAGAAAAATTTACTGAGGAACTGAATTATTTATTATTGTGCTGCTGCTATACTCAAAATTACTAAAAAAAACCCCCCAAAAAACCCTAAACAACCAAAAAAACCCAAACAAACCCACCTGAACTATTTATTATTTATTCATTCATGACATCAAAATATTCAGTTGATTCTAATATCTAAAGAGTTTTATTTTGAGAAAATGTGTTATTTTATTCATAGTAATACGTTAAATTTTTCTTGAAAGTGATTTTTTAAAATGCAGAAGAGGCATAAATATAGCACTTTCTTATCTGACGTGATTAAAATTTGTCCAGGAATAAAAATACTAAATAGGTTGTATTTTAGCATGTTGGATTTTCAATAACACCAGAAGCCTGACATGACTTCACTTAGAATAAATTTACAGTAATGTAATGAAGCTAATTGAGCTAACTAATCTAGTGAATTTTGCTCCTAGAGACTCAATAGAGGTACTACCCACCTATACTTCTCTCCTTTGGGGAAAAAAAACTACCCCCAAACCCTCAAATCACAGAGAAAACTTTTGTACTTGAGCCTTATCCACCTGTCATCTATTTAATATAGAATAATTCTACAAGTGCTCAAAACTACATCGTCATGTCATTCTGCTTCAGGGAAGCTATTCCACAGGAGTGTAGGTACTCTTCAGACATTTCAGAGATTGGTATGAGGTCAAATTGATAAACTAAGGACAGGAACTATATTTGATCAGTATTTTGTCACCAGTATCTAGCGTGGTGTTGGCACACATGACACAACCAACAAATGTTTACTGAATGCTGTTGTAAAATGAATTAGTAACTCTTGTCTAAGAACTTCCCTTGACCATAGATGTCTTGACTTGAACTGCTCGAAGCAAAGCTCCCCTGGGAAATGTTAGTTTAACAACCGCAATAGTTTTGGGATAAGAAAAGAGGGTACTGAATGTAGAAGAGAGGTTACTGAAAATCATCTTAACAGTTTAAAAAAAAAAAAAGCAGCAATACTCAAGTTCCTAGAGGTTCTCTATTTTCTATATTCTGCAACTAGCTTACAATTGCTTAAAAACTTAGGCAATGAAAATTACCTTTAAAAATTAAAATGAGTGTTAAAATTTGGGCCCTTTGGAATAACTGCTTTTTGAATTTAAGATTTCTCCTTATAAGGTTTTTAAAATAATTAATTAATTAATTTATGGCTGCGTTGGGTCTTCGTTGCTGCGCGCAGGCTTTCTCTAATTGCGTTGAGCGGGAGGCTACTCTTTGCTGCGGTGTGCGGGCTTCTTATTGCGGTGTCTTCTCTTGTTGAGGAGCACGGGCTTTAAGCGCATGGACTTCAGTAGTCGTGGCTCGCAGGCTCTAGAGCGCAGGCTCAGTAGTTGTGGTGCACGGGCTTAGTTGCTCCACGGCATGTGAGATCTTCCCGGACCAGGGCTCAAACCCGTGTCTCCTGCACTGGCAGGCGGATTCTTAACCACTGCGCCACCAGGGAAGTCCATAAGCAGGTTTTACAATGGACTACGTTTTTTAAAAAAGCAGAGATAAACCACTGGAGATCTTTTTATCATCTCTATATTATCTAATTTAGGGAGTCTATTATGCAGATTTCACAGTGAATTAAATTTTAAAAAGGCAAAGTGGTAAAGGACTAAAGATTTTAATCTCATTTATATTGTGTAAATATTACCCTCCTGACTTGGCTTCAGCAAACTGTTTTTACCTGAATCAATAAGGATATTGATCTCCTTTAAGAAAAATTGCCTGGAAAACGAAAAAGAAAAAAAAAAAAAAAAAAAGGGAATTCCCTGGCAGTCCAGTGGTTAGGACTCCACGCTGTCACTGCTGAGGACGCAGGTTCAATCCCGGGACGGGGAACTAAGATCCTGCAAGCCATGCGGCGTGGCCAAAAAATAAAAGAAAAATTGCTTCTAGCCATCTTTTAATTTGTAAGCACCACAAAAACTGCAAATTTAAATAGTGGGCCTTTGAAGGTTTCAGGGAGGGTAAAATGAGGATAACAGACCCAGTGGCAGCCCAGCAATGAAATGAGATGGCATTGCCAGGCTGACACTGAGCCTCTTTTGTAGAAAAGTTCAAGGGGAGACTAAAGGTGCTGCAGAGGCAAGTAAATACAAGAACATTTTAGGATGGTGGAAATTCTTGTCTTTCTTACAGAAACACATGAAAAATAGAGATTGAGAGGTAGAGATTACTCTACTAATATTCTAGGGGTGAAGAAACACAATATACTTTCAATTTTCCTAACCTGGAAAGTCCTGCCATTGTACTGTACCAGTTGGCCTGAGTCCCATTATCCTGCTGGGCCTGTTTCTGCCTTTACCTCTGGGCTCCTCCAGCATGATTATGGGTGGGTAGTAACACAAGTCAACAGGGACAGAAAGAAAAGAGGCAGCACTGGCATAACATCAGTCCTCCTAACACCTGGCTGAGTATTTCATTAAAGAATTTAGTGGCTTATACAAGTACAACGTTAAAATCTTTAAATATGAGATTACTATTTTTTTGTCAAGAAGATAATATATAGGTACACTAAGGCAAATAAAAGGGGTAATGACTTGCAAATATACAATTATCTTAAAATCACAGGCACAAGTCAGGAAACACAGCAGTGCTTTCAATAAAAACATGGACCTTCATGCCATACAGTTAAGAGAATGAGTTAAATCCTGCAATTTACAACCACATGGATGAACCTCATAATGTTTAAAAAAGCCAAATAGTATATACTACATGATTATACTTTTACTAAGTTCAAAAACAGGCAAAGCTAATGTAGAGTTCAAAAGTCAGGCAGTGGTGTTTGGGGAGGAGCCATCACTGGGAAGGGAGTTTCTGGAACGTTAGTAGAATTCAGGGCCTTGCTATGGTGTTAGCCATATTTGCGCAGTTAAACCTGTACACTTTTCCGAGAATATGACCTACTCTAACAAAGGTTAAAAAAAAAAATGTGTGTGTGCATGTGTGGAGTTGCTAGAGGGATGGCAGAAAACTTTTAAAAAATTTGACTTAGTCCAAGTTTAAGGCTTGGAACAAGTACATTTTAATAGTGGTTACTTCTTTATAGTCTGTATTGAGGCAAGACTCAGCCACCGTGGGGAAAAAAATAAACAAACTACAAGTAGGTTTGCAATCCTCAGAGGCAATGAAACCCCAGACTACGGAAAAGATGAGAGAGGATTTTTTTAACATTTAATTAATTAATTAATTAATTAGTCTGCGTTGGGTCTTCATTGCTGTGCATGGGCTTTCTCTAGTTGTGGCGAGCGGGGGCTACTCTTCGCTGCGGTGCACGGGCTTCTCACTGCGGTGGCTTCTCTTGTTGTGGAGCACGGGCTCTAGGTGGGCAGGCTTCAGTAGTTGCGGCACGCGGGCTCGGTAGTTGCGGCACGCGGGCTCGATAGTTGCGGCACGTGGGCCCTAGGGCACGTGGGCTCAGCAGTTGTGGCTTGCAGGCTCTAGAGCGCAGGCTCAGTAGTTGTGGCGAACGGGCTTAGTTGCTCCGCGGCATGTGGGATCCTCCCGGACCAGGGCTCGAACCCGTGTCCCCTGTACTGGCAGGCGGATTCTTAACCACTGAGCCACCAGGGAAGTCCCTGTTCTATTTTCTATTTAAAAAATGAAGGGTGGCGTGAAGGAGGAAGTCTGGGGAGGCGCGGGAGCTGGGGGTCCGTGGGGCTGAGCGGACGCCATGGGCCGCCGGCACTGCACGCAGGACCCGACCTGTGCCCGGGGCCGTGGGCGGCTATGTGCAGCAGCTGAACCAGCTGGGCGCGCAGAAGTTCTCAGCCCTGAAGGAAGTGCTCTTCCACTGCCTCACTGAGCCAGAAGAGGTGGAAAGGTTTCTGGCTCAGCTCTCTGAATTTGCCACCACCAAGCAAATCAGGCCCGGCCCCCTCAGAAGCATCGTGAAGAGCCTCCTCCTGGTTTCAAATGGTGCCTTGAAGAAGAGTCTCACAGCCGAGCAGGTCCAGGCTGATTTCATAACTCTGCGTCTCAGTGAAGAGAAAGCCACCTACTTTTCTGAAAAGTGGAAACAGAATGCTCCCACCCTTGCTCGACGGGCCACAGGTCAGACTCTGATGATTAACCAGCTTATAGATATGGAGTGGACATTTGGAGTGACGTCTGGGAGCAGCGAACTGGAAAAAGTGGAAGTATGTTTTTACAATTAAAGTTGGTGGTTAAGAAAGGAAATCAAACGGAAAATTTATACATAGAATTAACCTTGCCTCAGTTCTACAGCTTCCTGCACGAGATGGAGCGAGTCAGAACCAGCATGGAGTGTTTCAGCTAATTTCTGTCCCCTGCATCTCTACCTCGCCCCTCCCTGCCCCCTCCTCCTCCCCAGTGACTGCTCAGAGAGGCCGCTCGCTCCCAGGCCTGTGGCCGCTCCTTTGGGCCTGCTTGCCCCTTGGGAGCCCAGGTGCAAAGGTTTCTGAAAAACAAAGGATTAAGTACTTAAGGAGCCTGACAGGCTGGTCCTGAAGAGTCTTTGTTGAGGGACCCTCTACCACCTATCTCCCAGGTCACCGTTCAGATATTCAGAGAAGTGATTGCATCTCAGATGCAGGGGAGGAAATAAGTTGAGTCATCTCCCTTTCCAAGTTCCAGAGTAAACAAATGGTCTATCGCTCTACGCACTGAGGACCTTCCCCCGCAAAAGAACAAGGAAGGGCTTGCTTGTGGCTGAGGGAAGAGGCGGACTCCGTGAATGACACATGGGGGAGCCCCCAACAGAGTTTGTATGTTTGTGGTGGTGGTGCTTTGTTGATCAGTCTTTAGTGCACACCTGCGTAAGAATACATGCTGGGTCTGCTCTGAAAAAAACTGAGGCTTCACTTCAGGTTTTGCCCTGTTGTGTGTAATGAGGTGGGCCTTTTGAGGCTATTTCAGCTTGTTTTGGTTCACGCTGACCTTCTCTGGTGGTTAGAAGAAGAATAAAAAAGGTTCTGAAGAAAAAACCAAATGAAGCATAAGGCTTTGGTAAGGAATTGGCAGTAGATTTTCTGTTTCAAAATAGAGACGAGTCAATAATATAGATATGTGACTATTAGCTTCTTAAGTGCCAACAACTCTTCAATTTTAAATATTACAGATTAATGTCCACTACTAAACCTTGGATAATTAAAATACTGCGCTATCTAAATTTACTGTTAGGTTTTGGGGATTAGGCACAAAAAATATTAATTTTGGCCACTACCACTCAACAATAACAATTCTGTCAACTGGGTATTAGAAGCAGTTGATTTTTGAGATCAGTCAAGATAAAGTTAATCTGATTTCGTTTCTACCTTCAGGATGTAGAAATTTCTTGCCATAGATTTTTAAGAATGTGTTTAGTACTTTGAATAATTTTTTTAAAAAAAGAATGCCTTTTATGATTTTATACTTGCCTTAGTACATAACTGCATCTCAAATAAAAATCACTATTTACTAAGCACATATCTTACTATACTATCTAATAATGACTACTATATTGGCTTTTAAATATTTATTTATTTATTTGGCCACGCTGCGCGGCTTGCAGGATTTTGGTTCCCCTGACCAGGGATAAAACCTGGGCTCCCTGCAGTGGAAGCGTGGAGTCCTAACCACTGGACCACATGGGAATTCCCCAATATTGGCTTTTTTTAAACCAAAAAAGATGTTGCAAGGGACCAAATTCAAACGGTATAAAGTGAGGTTCAACTAAAACAGGCATGGTTACAGAGCTACCTTTATTTTAAATTTCTAGTTTACGATAACAATTATAGTCATCTGTTTTGGCTACTTATAATCTTTAACTCATTGGCTAATTATAATCTTTAACTCATATATTTAGTTTCTCTTCTAACTTTCTCTTTGAAACAAAACAATATTCCATCTCAAAGAAAGTTGTTACTTTTTACTGTACAAATTGACGATATAATAAATTTTTATAATTATAAAAGTAGAAAGGGCTTCCCTGGTGGCGCAGTGGTTAAGAATCCTCCTGCCAATGCAGGGGACACGGGTTTGAGCCCTGGTCTGGGAAGATCCCACATGCTGCAGAGCAACTAAGCCCGTGCGCCACAAGTACTGAGCCCATGCGCCACAACTACTGAAGCCTGTGCGCCTAGAACCCGTGCTCCGCAACAAGAGAAACCACTGCAATGAGAAACCCACACACCCCAACAAAGAGTAGCCGCCACTCGCCACAACTAGAGAAAGCCCATGCGCAGCAACAAAGACCCAATGCAGCCAAAAATAAAATAAATAAATATATTAAAAAAAAGTAGAAAAATTAGAATACAGGATAAGATGAAAAAGAAAAGACCTATTATTATGCTACCCTTTTGTTAGCATTTTTGTGAATTTTCTTTCAACCTTTCTCAGACATACACAATGGCAATTTCCAAATATAAACAAAAGTAGCCCACTAGCACCCAAATTCAATAGTTATCAATACATGGCCAACTTGGTTTCATCTACAGCATCCATTTTCTATCCCTGTGCGATTATTTGAAAGCAAACACCAGCCATCATATCATTTCATTTATAAATACTTCAGTATGCATTTCTAAAGAAAATAAATGAAAATGAAAAAAATAACAGGCAAATTCTTACTTATTTAAATCATTAATATGTATTCCTTTAAAAAATATAAAATATATATATATATATATATATATATATATTTTTTTTTTTTTTTTTGTGGTGGCACCGCGAGGCTTGTGGGATCTTAGTTCCCTGACCTGGGATAGAACCTGGGGCCCCAGCAGTGAGAGTGCCAAGTCCTAACCACTGGATTGCCAGGGAATTTCCTAAAAAATATTTTTAACTATAACGATTTCCCTACACCCCCCTCTTTATTCCCTTGCTACTTATTTGTTGAAGAGAATGCGTCACTTGTTCTGTAGAATCTCTCCGACGCTAGATTTTGTTAATTGAATTCCTGTGGTATTGCTTAGTTTGCTCTTGTTTCCTGTATTTCTTATAAACTCCTAGTTGGATATTGAGGCTTGCTGAGATTCACATTTGATTTTCCAAACCTCACAAGTATTGCTGGGTACTTTCCACTGCAGCACATCAGGAGGTGTATCACACCTGACTGTCTCTATTTCTGGGAATGCAGTATTGTGATCATGAAATGACCAGGGTATTTAAAAACTATCTTGAAATCTTTCAAAGCATACTCATGACAATTCATAGATGTCAACAGATCTTCTGTTAAAAAAAAATCACACTTTGCTGTCACCATAATTCTCAGTAGCTCTTTGTTACGCTGAGAATGAGAATATGAAAACATTTAATGTGCAAGCTTCTCCTCAGGGAGGTTCATTTGCCCTCCTCCCTTGCCCCTTTAAGTTTAACCATTCTAGTCTAAAATCTCCATTTACTCATGGCCCTCCCATGCAGAAGCCGGTTTAAAACATAAATAAGTTTAATGGAAGTCTATACATAATGCTTATTCACTATGTAACCCTGGGCAATCTCTCTGTGCTTCAGTTTTCCATTTTTAACATAGTAATAATAGTACCCTTGTCAAAGGGTTATTATGTGGCTTAAGTACATGTAAAAGCACTTATAATGGAATCTGGCACTCAATAAACTGCTCCAGAAATATTCACAGTATTTACTATTATTTCATATATTGGTCCTATTCTGCAGCAGATAAATGCATAAGCCATCTACCAGCCATTCGGGATGACTGGGGGCCTTTATACTTGTTTTCTGATATCTGAAAGTCCAATTTTAATTAATTAACTAATTAATTATTTTGGTGCCAAAACCCAGGATTGAACTATGAAATCCCAATTTTAGATTTTTGAGTAAGAGAATCTAGATTTGATTCCAAGTTTCAGAAAGTACAAATTAGTGACCACACAGACAGTGAAGTGGAATAGAAAGTATACAAGCCCTAGAATTAAAAAAGTCCTTGATTTAGGTGTTGACTTTTTCATATTGGCTATGTCACTTGGGCAAGTCATTTAACCTCTATGAACCTGAGTTTCTTCTTCATCTGTGCAGTGGAGGTAATAAAAATGAAAATAAAATGGAGATAATAATTACATCTATTTTGCACAGCATTTGCTTAAGGACCAAACCAGACAATACATGTACAAAATATAGAAATACAAATATATTTTATTGGATGAGCCCCACATTCTCATCTAAGATATGTGCATAGCGTCTGCTTTACCTGGCTCCTTGAATTGTCGGAAAGAATAAAAGCAGCACCTGTTAAGTGGATAAAGCATGAGGATATTTCTCTTACAGTTAGAGATAAGGCCTAATGTAAACTCCCCAAGAGAGGTGACTGTAGCAGATGTTTATGCCCTCTGCCCACCTGATTTCAAGAAACTGTGGTTCAGCTCCACGTGTGCCAGTGTTCGTGGTCAATTAGCTAAGGCGGTTTGGAAATGTGGGTGAATTAAGGACCCTGGGGCAACTCCGACCAAGGAGTGATAGATACCCTGGCCCCTCCGCCTCTCCGCGGAAAATTCGGAAACATTCAGCTCATTTCCTCAGACGGTCCCCTGAGGGTCGCCCACAGTGGCGACCAACTCAGAAGTGAAACCTATACTGGCTTTTCTCCCTCCCTGTCTCATTTTCCACACTCCCTCCCTCACTTCTGCTTCCTGTAATCGCTCCCAAATAAACTTTCTGAGCCCAGGTCCTCATCCCAGGCTCTGCTTTCAGAAGAAAACCTAAGCATAGACAGCGACACATTGAAAACTTTCAAGGTATAACTGACTGCTATAAAAATTTTTCTCACTAATCAGGCTTAGGTTAAAAAGAAGTAGAATAAAATTAAAAAAATTAAAACGAAAGAAAGAAAAAAAGAAGTAAAGGCCAGGAGAGCACACAAAGTCATTATATGCTTAAAGCATGTGTGCGTGCGTGCATGTGTGTGTCTGGTGGGTGGGGCTTAAGGAGAGGAGATGCTGCATCAATAATTAAATCAAGGACTTCCCTGGTGGCACAGTGGTTAAGAATCCGCCTGCCAGTGCAGGGGACACGGGTTCAATCTCTGGTCCGGGAAGATCCCACATGCCGTGGAGCAACTAAGCCCGTGCGCCACAACGACTGAGCCTGTGCTCTAGAGCCCGCGAGCCACAACTACTGAAGTCCGCGCGTCTAGAGCCCGTGCTGTGCAACAAGAGAAGCCACTGCAATGAGAAGCCCATGCACTGCAACAAAGAGTAGCCCCCGCTCGCTGCAACTAGAGAAAGCCCACGCACAGCAACGAAGACCCAACGCAGCCATAAGTAAATAAATAAATAAATAAATAAATTTATTAAAAAAAAAAAAAAAAAAGAACTAAATCAAGGGACTTCCCTGGTGGTGCAGTGGTTAAGGATCCGCCTGCCAATGCAGGGGGACACGGGTTTGAGCCTTGGTCCAGGAAGATCCCACATGCCATGGAGCAACTAAGCCCGTGCACCACAACTACTGAGGCTGTGCTCTAGAGCCCGTGAGCCACAACTACTGAGCCCGCGCGCCTAGAGCCCATGCTCCGCAGCAAGAGAAGCCACCGTAATGAGAAGCCTGCACATCACAACGAACAGTAGCCCCCACTCACCACAACTAGAGAAAGCCTGGTGCAGCAACAAAGACCCAACACAGCCAAAAATAAAATAAATAAATTTTTTAAAAAAAGAATTAAATCAAACACAAAGCGAACACTGCTTTACATGTTTACCTTGTGTTAATCCTAGTTTTAATACCTTAGTGGCCGACCAGGTGAGGAGATGTTCTCAGAATCAAAGCTTTGATCTACGGAGGCCTTAATGTTATACCTCTTATGTTGTATCTTTTATAACTCAAGGCTTGGAATTGAACCAATGCCCGAAATCAACTGTGAAAGAATCAGAGGAATCCTTTGGGATTCTGCTGGCATAAATGTAGTTCAAATTTACGTCTAATCAACATCCACTGAGTGCCAACCATATGTCCAGTATGTTGTTATAAACGCATCATTTATAGCCTTAAGCTACAAAAATGAGTATGTTTACATAAAGGCACAAATAACATACTTTGTATTCTATGCATTAAAACATGTCTTAGAAGAACATATTGAGGGTTTGTAATGACCATTGAATAATGCTGAAGGCAAAGAAAAAAAACCCCAGGAAAGTGATTATATGGGATAACAACCAGAAAATGAGATACTCAAACATGATTAATTTCTTTGAACATATTCTGATAAAACTTCCATCAGGACTGGAGTTACCTTGGGATGGAGCAAATTCTAAACCTATGGATCAGATTTAAGTTATGAAACCTATTTGGTAAGGGAAGAAGCAACAGTTTAATGGAACATTGTACATCCCTAGAACTTTCCATAACAGACATGAAATCATGAAATAGTTTCTAACTTAATTTTGATTTGACTCAGGTTGTCACAGGGATACTGAGCTTTTCATTAGCTTGGAACTGACAGCTTAACCCCTCTTCCCCTTTCTTATCTCATAATCCGCATCCTCTATTTCAGTCAGCCAGTCAGTTCTATTTTTTGCTTCTCCAAACATATCCTGCACATTCTCATCTCTGGGCTATGGTTCAGAGTGTTTTGTCCTGTGTGGACTTCCTCTTTCTTCCATATCCTACCCATCACTGACGAACTAAATGACTTCTCGCTTGCAGACAACATTTTAGGTTCATATAGTTTCCTTATGATGATATTATAAAAAGCCATGTAGATCTAAGTCTTCAGGACTATGGTTAGAAGACCTGCATTTGACCTCTGGGCATTGCATTTATTTGCTTTGTAATGTTGGGTAAGTCATTCAGTTCAATCATTCATCACATTTTTTTTGGGGGAGGGCTGCGTTGGGTCTTTGTTGCTGTGTGTGGGCTTCAGTTGTGGTGAGCGGGGGCCACTCTTCATTGCGGTGCGCGGGCTTCTCATTGCGGTGGCTTCTCTTGTTGCAGAGCACGGGCTCTAGGCGCACAGGCTTTAGTAGCTGCAGCACGCAGGCTCAGTAGTTGTGGTACACGGGATTAGTTGCTCCCTGGCATGTGGGATCTTCCCGGACCAGGGATGGAATCCGTGTCCCCTGCATTGGCAGGCGGATTCTTAACCACTGCACCACCAGGGAAGTCCCAATAATAGTATTTTTTTAAAAAAGAATAAGTATATTAAATATAAGGTACTTAAGAGGCAAAAAACCAAGTTTTGATTTATATAAAACCATGGTATATTCCTTTAAAAACAGTTCATGTTTGGAATGTGAATTTAGTGTTTAGAATTGAAGCCATGTTGAGATTCTGGTAGCTTCACAGCTTGGAAAGACCTCTCTTAGTTAAGCTATACTGTCTGTGGACTTTCTTAAAGATAGCTGCCCCCTAAACAGCCCACTGAAGGTACAGACAAGGGTGTGTTAGCAGTTTTCTATAACAGGTGGTTTTTTCCCCTTTCAAAGGGCTGCTTGGGCAGGTGCTCTTACTGTCTTTAGAAATGATGACATCATAGGATCTAAACTAGACTGTTTAAACTCATAAAACACTCAATTTATATACTCTAAGTAAGACTTTTAGATTTGGTAATCCCAAGAGACTCTTTATTAAGTAACTCGACTATGGGTTAAAAGATTCTGCTAATTATATTTCTCACTCAAAACTATCATCTAAACTTAGATCACACTGCAGCTATAAAATGGTAATGCTGACGGCGTCTTAAAAGCATTTCACAGGAGCCTGTAATTGAAATGGGTGGTTAAATGAATCCAATGACTACCTTCCAAAAATTATTATAATAAAACATTTATTTTCTTAACACAATAAATTTTAACATTTTTAAGAACTTTTCATTTTCATAATATATAACCAGGTGTATTTATCTTCTCTGTAAAACTTCTTCACAAAGAACAAAAGCCCCACTAATTAAAAAAACAAGAAGACCACCCTTTGTTTTTGTTATTATTAACTAATAATAACAAATTAAATTTTTGTTATAATAAAGAAAAATCCTAAAGAAAGCCCAATTAAATAGAGATATAAATAAATAGGAAAAAAGAAAAAAAAAAAAGAACTACATAACATTCCAGTGACTCTTACTAGGACAGAAAATCTGCTACTTACAGCAGTGGCTCGAGAGAGTTCTCGACACGTGCTCAGCAGTCCATTTTGTAAATCGTCCCTCTGTAACACCACGGTCTGAATGGCTGCTGGGTTATCCGCATTCATTTCTATCTCTTGGCTGGCTGACAGCAAAGCTTGCTCAAGTGTGTACTATTGTAATAAAAATGATTACACTTAATATTCTGCATCATCAAATTAATTCTTTTTTACTTTAGTTATCAGTGTCCTGATAATAATGATATAAAGTAACATCAATTGTAGATAATAAACATAATTGTCCTACTTTCTCCTTGTGGAGTTGCTGAAGTTTCTCTTCCAGAGCATGTACCACTTTATCTTGCTCGCATAATCGGCTTAACTTGACCTAGGTTACAAGAGAAGACATCTTTTGGTAGCAATTTTTAATTTTCCCTGTAATTGGATTTAGGCATAATAAAAAAACACATTTAAAACAGCCATGGAATAGCTAATTAGGTCAGTCTTTATTTCAATCAGTAAAATAAAAACTAAAATATAGCTTATAAAGATAGAATGCTTAAAAAATGCATATAGAGTAAAAAAGCATTTTCAACCATACTATTTAACCTACATAATTCAAAAGATTCTTAGTAATCAGGCAGTCTCATATGACTTTAATGAACCATTTTAATGTGGTTGAGATATTTTCTCTACAAACTGCTGGATAGGTTAAGTAACTTATGCAGTCCTTAATTAAAACACAGACTGGATTCTGTTTTTATATTTTTAAAATTATGTTCTTATGTTCTTCAGAAAAATCGCTTCTAACTACAATACAAATAAAGACACTGCTAATGGAGAAAAATCACTTTCAATAGTTTTAATGTTTTAAATTCTTGGTAATACCCCAATTTTTTAAATTATAAAAATATGAGCGGGTACTTTAATAAAATTTCAATCCCGCAATAAACCAGTTCACTGCATGTCTGAAAATAAAAACCCTGGACAAACTGTAACTATGTCCCAAACGTTACTGCATAACGATAAGACAGCAAGAAATTTGAAATTCCACTTTCTTTGCCATTTATCTACTAAAGTAACCACCTTATCTTTGTTAGACAACACAACTCAAGCTACATCAGATGGAATACAATTGAAATGAGAAGGAGGTACAATTCAGTGGAATAAAACCAGGGGAAAGGAGGGAAGAATGAGATATAAATAGGGACGTCAGTGATGTAAAATATGATTAAGAACAATAACAGGATGCAGTGACAGAATTTCTAGAGGCCAATACTTTCTCTAGATGACAATTTTACTTTGTCTCCAATCCTGCATAATTTTATATCAGAAATAGTCTTTGCTTTCATTTAAGTGATTCTAAATTATGGTCAACTGCTAACTATGGGCGTGGGGTGGGCAGGGAATAAATCAGGAAGTGAGGATTTAATTGGCGCAAAAGAAGAAAATGTTACTTATTTGATGTCATTTTGGACGGCAGGAGAGGAAGAGGAAATTTTTTGTCATGCTTAGTTCCAGTGTTTTGCCAGAGAATATGACAGAGCATTGATAATATATCACATGCTAATACGTACATCAATATCTACTTCTTCAGGTCTGTATTTGTACAATGTGCCTCTACATTCATCCTGTGACAGCTATAAGGGAAAATGTCATAGAGCAACTTTAAAAATAATTTTTAAAATACACATTTAATTAGCTTATAGTTAATATTTTAGATTTATACAACAGTAACAAAAATCGGTTTTTAATGATTCTTATACTTTTAGAAGTTTAATTCAAACACAGATCATTACAAAAATAGAAAATTATTTAACAGTGATACAATATGCAAGATACATAAGAATGATGTTAACTTAGGCTTGTCAAACAAAATAATAAGCTGGCCAAACAAAATTATACAGCACCTTACATTTTCCATTTGCGAGACACACATTATTTTAATGAAAAACTGACAAATACAATCGTAGCAACTGAGTTGAATCAAATTTTGAATCAGGCATATTTCAACAGTCAAAACCATACCTTCACGGTATACACATAATCACACAACTGTGTATGTGTACACTCAGATGCCAACACATCTTAGTACAGTTTTATTAACAAAACCTGTAACACGTTGTATACACATACATAATATATAAACACACATACACAATATAGACTTATCTTGTTCCTCTGTCTTAAGAACTAAAAGATAATGGAGGAAAAGGATGGGTTTAATCGAAAAGAGGTAAAGCACTCAAAAATCTCTTAAAACTGAAAGCCTACGTTATAAACTATGGACAGTCAAATTGCATAAAAAGTTGGTAAGTGTTTGCTGACACCATGTGCTTCATTATATTGTAGTGAATTATTATTCAGTGTATTTAAACATCCTTTTTTCAGCTTCTTCCAAATATCTTTTGGTCAGGCAAATCCTCATTTCTGATGGTGCTTACCAAGATTTCAATAAGCCATCCCAGTCAGTTATACCCCAGGTCACATCATAGCGCCTCTGCAGGCAAAACTGCACTATCTCTCTTGTCTTTTAACTTTATATTGACTGCTAGACAGTAACAAAAACATAGTAGGAAAATGTAATTGGGGCTCACTGCATGTTTACTAAATGGTACACTTTTTCTCAAAGTGGGGATAGGAGTAATGTATCCCAACTACATTCTAGATTGGAAAATTAAATTTCGTATATACATATACAAATGCACAAGAATGTAAAAGTTACAACTATATATGACCTGTCTGTAAAAAACTGCTTGACATTTACATCTCAAGAGGCATAATTTAAACAGTAGATAACTTTAAGTGGATCTAGGAATGTGGGACTCAGGAGATTAAAAATGTAAGCATTCCAAACATACAATAATAAATCCTGGATTTCCATGTTTCACTTCAAGACACTGCTTTCACGTACCTCATGCAAATGATTCTGTGACTACTTAGGGGTATACACAGTGATTATTAAGCCACAAAACTTTCATAGAAGTCAACATCACATGAAAAATGAATTTAATGACAAAAGTCAGAATACTTGTGCACTATTTTAAAATAAAGACCACTGAATATGTCCTGAGAAGTGTCAATTGTCATTCTAAATTAAAGCACCCAGATCCAAGAAAATAATTTATACTTCCACTTGAAAGAAGGAAGTAATGAAAAATAAGTTTTAAAATGCTTAGATCCTGAATAAAAAACGTGAGATAATGCTAAAATTAGTATTTCTCATTTTTTAAGAAATAAAAGATGTAAAGCCTTAGCTACTAAATGTCTACATATACTTTGCTTATTTAATATTTAAAGTTAAACGCCAAACAGCTTTACTAAACCATGGAATGCATAATTTGAACATAACTAGTGGCTAGTGCTATATTTAGATTAAAATATGCTTTGTACCCTATATCCCAGGGTCAAAAGAAAAAAAGACAAGTATTTTAAAATGGAAACTTAGTAATTTGTAAGAAATATTTAGGGTAATGGTACAATATTTTTATTTACGGAATCTTACTGCATATTCATTTTCATATCAGTTGGCATATTATAAAAAAGAAAGATGTGTACTGTGTACTTATAATTTTAGAGCGGTATCTCCTTAAAGCCACAGAAATAATATTACACGTATAAATTAGATTTATTTTGTTGTACCTATATTTTTGGTACCAATGAAAATTTATTTAAACCTTTTATCAACTTATTCAATAAAGATAATTAAATATCAACTAATAAAAATCTTAAAATAATCAACCTTCCACTATATTGAATACATTTCTTTTGCCTGTCAGAAGGAAAGCATAAGAAAACAAGATTATTCTTTAAATAATTAACTTTTAAGCATGGCCTATTTCCCATTACTGATAATAATTACTGAGGTTTTTCTTAAGAAAAGATGAATATAATTTATTTATTTTTTAAAAAATTTTATTTTTTGGCCATGCCGCATGGCTTGCGGGATCTTAGTTCCCCGACCAGCGACTGAACCCAGGCCATGGCAGTGAAAGCGCAGAGTCCTAAGCACTGGACCGCCAGGGAATTCCTGAATATAATTTATTAAAAAATTTTCCATCTAGAATTGAAGTTTACTATTTTGTCCTCAATATGAAAATTCTACTAATAAGAAAAATGTAATTTCATGAATATTCTGATTAACTCAAGTTCTGCATGAAATAATGTTTCATGGCAATACTTTTTAGCATTTTTCAAACTCGTCTTTAGCAAAAAAGCTCTGAGTTTGAATACCTTTGAGGTACCTCAGTAACACTAGAAAAGTAAGTGAAAGGGGGCTACGTGGTAATTATATAAGCTTGAGCAGTGCTCAAGCTTCAATCTGAGAAGCGTATTATACAGACTTTACTGACTATATAAGGATGTGTATTATATTATATTTAGAAAGTCAGAACTTTTTCGTAGTAAGGTATCTTATAATCTTTTTAAAAACTGGTTTGGCATTAAGTTAAAACAAAATCACTTTTGCCAATTAAAATTCAACTTTCTATAGTATCCCTTTTTAAGTATGTGAAATATATATATGTGTATATATATTTTAAAAGCATATGACTATATATACAAAACACAAAAAAAAGACTTTTGGGAAAATATTTGATAAAATTAGACTTTAATTTCTATGAAAACTCAAAAATGCTTGTTGGACTGTATGTATTTGCTAATTAGTCTGTAACCTTTAAAGCAATTATTTATCATGTGATTAATTTCACTGATATTAAGTATGTTACAAAAATTCTGGTACAAAATTGTACTCGTGAAAGGTGGTAGAATGATTAATAAACGCAGAGGAGCTTTTCAACTTGAAGCTCACTTAGCATTTGTTTTGATTCAGTTTTAGGTCCTTTTTTTTGACTAATTTTAAGAAAATTACTGGGACTTCCCTGGTGGTCCAGCGGTTAAGACTCCATGCTTCCACTGTACTGTGTGGGTTCAATCCCTAGTCGGGGAACTAGATCCTGTATGCTGTGTGGTACAGCCAAAAAATTTTTTAAAAAAAGAAAAAAAAAATTACTGCCTAGGTAATTTCTCAGGTGTCCTCCTTCTTCTAGGAAGATGCAAACACAGAGGTTCTCCTGAGAGAAAACCTGAATGGCTATGATTCAGAAAAACTGGTCATAAAACACTATATTGCCACTTTATTTTCAGCTAAATTTCAGGAACCTATTAACACAGCATTGCAATGCAATGTCAGAAAAGCAAACCATCAGGTGTACAATATAAACTTTCACAAAGATTTTCTTTGAATAATAACATGATAATGGAAATCTGGAGAAAAAAAAGATGTAATTTCAATTTATAGAAGTTTATATTAACAGAGTTTAAGAAATACGTCTGTCACTTTTATCTACCAATGATGCTCTGCCATAATTAAGTACTTTACTACTGGCTGATTAAAGAAAAGTATCATCTAAAAACTCCCTAGATTTGATAGCACTGACAGTCAATATCGATTACCTGGCTGCCCATGTCAAACCCAGGCGTGGCTGCTGCTGTTACACATTCAGATCTTCCTGTTCTATACAATATCAGGTTTTTTTCTTTCAAGTATCAATATGAGGAAATATATTTATATGAATCTATTACTCTTTCGGTATTCAAGGTTACTGATGCTATATAAGACCAGTCTCAGATACCTCCATATTTTTGACAGACTCCAGTAAGAACTTTTAGTGCAACTGAGTGATTTCAATCAGCAATGACTTCTGCACCATCAACCTTGATTACCGATAAATACAAAAAAAGAAAAACCAAACCAAATGGAACAGAAACTCCCAGCTCTCATTCTTACTGGAAATATACAAAATGTGAAAAATGAAACCATAACCTATTAAAACAGAAGGCCTTTGATCTCACATCAATCAGCATCATATAAAATTATAAGCTGACAGCTTCAGACACTGAAAAGGGTATCAATTCCAGAACAAGTGCTAAGGTTGTCAGTGTGGCTTTTTAGAATGAAGTGTCAAGGTTCTAAAATCTAGTGACTTTAATAAGAGTGGTAAGATTCCATTTTCTTTTGAAAAGAAAGGCTGTTTAACTTTAAATATTTAGTACTTTATCTCCTTATTGCTAATTAAAAACTATGCTCAGAAATAAGCCACCCACCCACCAACTGTTTCAGTCTCTCAGTTTACAAGGCCCATGATGCAGACCCTCAAGGCGCCCGATGCAAACCAGAGGCCTTTAAAGACAGTGCGAGCTCAAGGTGCTTCTTTTTACCAGGTGCTTTTACATATTTTAATCAAAATATATATTCATTTTTCATGTTAGTTAATTTTCTCCCTCTGTATGATTTTTAAAATATTGTAACAGGTCGTAGGCCACAGTAATTTGAGGGGGTTGAAGTGGAAGAAGCTGATGTTGCAAAACACACAGCTAAGAACATTTAGACCATGAAATACAAAAAAACTGGATAGGAATGTATAACATGACTTCTTTTGCAGATCTGCAGATTACCAAGGTCCTAAATTAAAGCCAGCCAACTCCATGGCACATATTTTGAGTTAGGGGAAAGAATGGGGTAAGATATGATGATCATGATGACTACTACATAAGAGGGAAAAGAATACATGGAGAAGATACTCCCAGTATGGTAAGAAATGGCTATCTTTAGTTTTTACCATACCACAGTACAGAAACAACCTTTAAATAACTCCCATACAAATATAATCTATTCCTAAAACATTGGGGTGGGGTGGGGTAGGGAGGCGGCCCCTGAAAGGAAAAAAAAATTTTTTTTTAAGTTTTCCCTAAAAATCAGTTGTGCTTTTAGAGTTAATCAAAATTAATGGCAAGTTAGTAAAAATTTTGCTAGTGTACTGCAGACCTCCAAGTACATATCAATCAAATACTCTGCACAAAAACTTCAGGAAAATGGCACACTTGATATTCAACAGCAAAATGTTCAGCAAAGCCATGCTAAGAACTGCAGCATCTTGAAAAGCACGGATGAATTGTGTTTTTTTCCAAAAAGACAGAAACAAAAAAATGGAATAAGAAAAAGACGAATGTTATGAGTAACTCTGAGGATAAACCAAAACTGTCACTGAGGGATTCTGCAGATGATAAAGCAGTGTCATTCACTGTCCAAGACCTTACTTGCTGGTACAGTTGGGGTCTTAGCGCCGAGTTCTCAATCATTGTGTGAACCATGGTGATAATAGGTTCATTTTCTTTCATCTATTTCAAATCAGGAGGAGCATACAGCAAACATCAGTTTACAGCATAGCTAGATTTGAAAGACGACACTGTAAATATAGCCTCTACTTTAATATCTTCCTAACAGTGCAGTTGTTTACATATTATCCCAAGGTTGCATAGAATCAACTTAATATAAACCATTTCAAACAAGTATTAAATGCTGTAAAATACTTCCAAGGTTATAAAAAAGCTTACTAATTGCAATAAAGGTTTTACTTTATAAATATAACCAATATTGTCCATTAATGAATATTCCTATATATACTAGAATAGATTACAAAAGCATCAAGATTCAAGGGATAAACTAAAGGGCGACAACCTATGAACTTAAAAGGAGAAAAATGGCATGACTTAATCAATTACTTATATAGTAAAAAAAAAAAAAGCTTAAAATGATATTCAGTTCTTTATAAGGTTATTCAGAAAAATTTTAGTTCTCTACAAATAATATAATAACATATCCTGTCACTTAGACAATCACACATTTTATTAATCTTGATAGACATTTATATATACTCTATTTTGGATTTTCTCAAAGTATAACACTGCATGTAGAATGATTTCAAAGACATGCAAACTAAAATTTATTCAGCAAAGACTCAGTGAATCTCCCTAGCTCCTTAAAACGCTGAAACCATGTTTCACATTTCCAGCTATGTTGTACTTAATTACTGCCTCTAGAAAAATATTTATTTTAGCAGGCTCTGGGCTCAAGAATTAAAGCATTCAAAAGACAATTTTATATATATATATGGTAAAAGGCCAACAAAGTTTGTACCGTTTGTAAGCAGACAAGTCTGTTTATAATTGCAATTTGTAACACTTAGTTTATATAATTTTCATCCCCCATATTATAGAAAATAAGCATTTCTATCATGGTTAACAAATGCTACTTTACTGATTTAGCTAAATCTGCAACAAAAATTTACTAATATTAAGATTAAATGCATAAGTAAAAATTAAATCTTGAAAACTGTATACCTAGACAATTTTATTTTCAGTCTAGTTACCAATGTTTCATGTCAATAATACCTGTTTTGGTTGTTAAATGAGAAACCTCCTGTGACTGGTTTAATCTACTTTTAAAAAGTTTTATTCAAGGTAAGTAATTTGTTTCTAAATCTACATATTTACTTATTAGTAAAGAGTATAAGAGAAAGACTAATTAGTACTTGGGGGATGTTTAATAATTTACTTGAAAATGAGTTAAATGCTTTGCTTCCTGCTTTAATTCCTTCTTTGAACTAAACGGTAATACAGGTTTAGTTTCCAATTAATTGCTAAATTATAAAGCTATTATAAAAGGTCCACTATTTTATAATAATAAAAATGAGAATGTATGAATTGGGGATGACACTATTTTCATAATTAACTTCAGCAATAAATAAGAAAACCTAAGTGGAAATATCTTGGAAATACACTTAGGCAATGCCAATATATTTCTGTTTACAACAAAAACACATATTTTTACTTGAAATTTGTAAGTCCAAATGTTTACAAAAACCACCTAGAAAATGAGATACTTAACTCTAGCCTCTTTCTGAGGTTTGAGGTACGTTGGGGCTAGTATGAATACAGAGCATCCTTTGATGTTACTGTTAGAAATACCTTGATTTAAAAACCCATCACCAAAAAACTTATTCAACACAATTCTATGCAACCACACCATAGTTGGTAGGATCTTGAGCGGAACTTCCCAACTGACACCTGCGGGCTGGGAAAGGGTTCCAGATGTCTGGAGTTGGGGACCACCTCAGTCCTCAGAGGGCCTGACATGCTCCCAACAGCACGGCCTCAAGTTTCTGTCAAGGTGAGCACACCTACTGTCACTTTTCTATGTGGGCCATATAGGAAGGAGGTTAGAAAGCACTAAGATAGTGTTTTATGTTTCAAAAACACCTGCAGACATCTCCTCTTTCTTTGGCGTTCCTTGTCATTACTTATCTCAGTAGTTCTCAAACCTGACTGAGGAGAAAAAATAAATCACCTGTGGAGTTTCCAAAACAGGCAGGGTTGAGTGGGCTCTGGCAATTCTCACTGGGGGCTGGCGGGCAGACAGCCTTGAGAATTGTACTTTGTTTTTGTCTTTCTAAAGATCCGCTGGTAGGTCTGACAGGAAATCAGGCTTGAGAACAATGGTCCTACCCTGGCACTAATTTAAGTCATTGAGGACCAATTCAACCATCACCATTAAGGAATTCTTCAAGGTCTTGATGAGTTGGTACTAAATGTTGGTCAGGATACCTGTGCAACTATCAAAAGATGAAAAATTTCAAACTAATGATCTAAACACAAGTATATTGCATGTAGACTAAAATAGTCTTGTCTTTGTATGAAATACAGCATCAAGAGACTTAACCCCCTTAAAAAATCAACTGAATCTCCTTATTAATAATATTAGTGGACTCAGCAGAATCACAGGGTGGGGGGCCGGGGTATCACTATGAATCCAATTTCCAGTTGCCAGTTGTTCTATTATCCTAGCAACTTCTAATATCCGTTTCAAAGTCTCTATCTCTACAGAAATTGGACCAGCTAGGAATGCAGAAGGAACAGGATATTATAAGTCATGAGATAAATGCTCCAGAATAATTTTTAGGGGGAGGGGCGGGAAGGAGAAAGACTAGCAGTGAGCAAAGCCAGGACAATCATTCATATAGTTTACCCTTGGGAAGATTAATTTCCCAACCCCCCTTTAGGTATAAGAAGTGGCTTAATTGCTATTTATTTATTTGGCCGCGCGGCATGCGGGATCCTAGTTCCCCGACCAGGGATCAAACCCGAGCCTCCTGCAGTTGAAGTGCAGAGTCCTAACCACTGGACCGCCAGGGAAGTCCCTTAACTGCTCTTTGAAAAGTTTACATAATGATTCATCTAGAATAGCATTGTCCAATAGAACTTTCTATGATGATGGAAATGTTCTCCATTAGTGTCGTCCAACATGCCACACCAATGACTCCTCAGCCCCTGAAATGTGGCCAGTGTGACGGAGAAAATGAATCTTATTTTTATAAAAGTGTAACTAACTTAAGTAGCCACATATGGCTAGTGGCTATTATACTGGATTGTAAGTCTAGAAATTCTAGACCAGTAAAGTTAAGTATAATTTCCCCCTAGATTTGGATCTCATTCCCATAAGGGAAAACATCTGCTCAAGCTCTGTCTAGTAAATGAGTCTGAATTCTGCGAGTCTGAGCTTCCTCCCTCTTTTGGGGGCGGGGGCAAGAAGTCTGGATGATTTCTATCCACCCTACAGAGCTTTTGTCCTTCACTGATAACCCATTTCTGTGCTGTCATTTTCCATTTAAATGGAAAATGGATTTTTCCTGAGTTCTTAAAGACATCTTAGAAAAAGAATTTTTAAGTTGGGAATCTGTCTTAACAATAGCCAAAAACCCTGATAGCCTAATCACTGAAGAATCCATCTCTCAAGAATGTCCTCCTGTGTCTAGATCAATAAACTTTTAAGATGTGTGGCAAAAATAAAAGGCTAAAGAATTTGACATGCCCAGGGTGAAGCTGTGAGGAATGCAGGGGCCTTTGTAAACAGGTCATTTGGATAATGACAATGTAAATGCCTTCCACTCTCATTCCAGGCACTTCTGAAAGTCCGAGAACCTGAGATTGAAGGGTATGACTACCTATAGAAACCAGGCATTGTTTAACAGGAAGCAGGAAAATCTGAAGTGACTTTTTAAATAGAAGAATGTAAATAAGTCTCTTTATAGCCGATGGGGCAAAGTATGGAGGTCTATTTCTTTGGAAATTTTAAAGCAATCAGAACAAACTCTTCTATGCTATATATGGTTTCTAAAGGTAAAACTTTGGGAAAGTATTACTATCATATGTATTCAGAAAAATCAATGGTACTTTAAATGATGTAGCTAGACCATACAACATATCCTCTTTTTCTTCAAGGGAGAAAGACAGATTAAAAACAAAGAAAGAAAAAGAAAAAACAAATTGCGACACTAACACAGAAGTCAAATGTATCTGACATTTCCTTAAAAGAAAAGAAGGAAAAAAAAAAAAAGAGCATTTCTAGACTGACTGATGCTGTAAGTACTGGCTTCAGGAATAAGGTCCATTTATTAAGAAATATGAAAATACCCCTAATCCAGCAGAACAAAAGGAGGGTAATCTCTACACACAAACTTATTTAAATTGCTGAATTTTTTAAGCCACCATTTTGAGGTATATACCTGTGGTATATTTTGAAGTAAACTTTTAAGGTCTAGGCTAATATCTTTCCAAATAATTTACATATATAATTTATTTACCGTGAGTTTCATCCTTTTTCACCTACGAGTCTCAAGAATTTTTAAAAAAATTAAAATCCTTTTGGCTACAGGATACATTTTATAGATCTGATTTTTACTTCAGTGGCTTAAATCTGTTTTCCTTGATTAATGACTGTTTTTTTTTTTAAACAATTGCTCCTTTAACTTTAAGTAATGTATTATCTGATGCCACCATCTTTATTCCTGGCATCCACAGGCAACTGAAAATATTAAAAAAGCTCAAAATCCATTTTGTAAAAATGCTTTATTGTGGAAATAAATAAATATTGTGTTTGAAATGGTCATATATTTCTCTTCTTTGCAAGCATTTTGTAAAACGATACCATAAAACAATACTATTTTAAAGGGACAAAACATTCCCAAAGTGAAAATCTTACATCTCTGTTAGCTAAAAAAAAGTATTTGTTCTGGCCAATGGGTAAATCTACTAGAAAAATATATTTGAGCTTTAAATCAAAAGTAAAATATCTTCTAGGTACAGGATCTGGGTTTTATTAATAGCAAATATATTCTTACTGAGTTAAAATTGGCACTTAGTAGCAGAATTCGTACCATTAATTCAAAGATTTATCAGCTTATGTTTTAACTACATAATCACATCCTTAGGTTGATCCCAGAAATGACTTTGGCATTTATGCTTAACTTTATTTCCTTCCTGAGCTTTGAAAATCATTTACAATTCTACTTTGCAAGCTCTAACATCCTGCCTGACACTGAGCTCCATAAATCTCAGCTGAATGAACTTTCTGAAAAAATACATTAAAATAAGACAGAAGCAAACAAAAGCCACAATAATTGGCTTATAAAAATATCTGCTTTTGTAAATAAACTGTGGAACTGTGTAAGTATTATGCATTTTAGGAGGGGTGGGGAAATTTCATTTTCATTTTCCTATCTTGTTAGATAGAAGAATAGCCAGTTATATAACCAAGAGCTGATATTCTTCAGGTAACAAAGATCAGCAACCTGAAATAGAACTATTCTATAAGTACAAGAACAACTCTTGATTTTGAAGGAAGAATAGATTTTTTTTTTAAAAAAAAGAAAGAAAATTCATTAATACAAGGTATTCATCCTAGCTTTGTGATTTTGGACAAGTCATTCAACGTGACTGGGGATAAAAGTAACTGGCCACATGCTGCAGAGGCAAGTATTAGAAGCAGATGGGACACGGTATATAACAGCACTTTGAAAACTGTGAAGTGATACTTAAGCTATTAGGATGGACAGACGCTGGGCAGGTGCACATTGTAGAGAATGGGGGTGCTTCTGTAGTATCTGAGAAATGATGAGGTGCTGGCTGGAGAAAAGGGTTTATGGGGGAGGAAGTATTTCACAGGTTGGTAGGGGGTGGTGGTGATGAAATGAGGGCTTGAGTGACAAACGAAAAAGAGACTTTATTTTGTAGGCAACCGGGAGTTTGAAGTTTCCTGAGTTAGTCGAAAGACAATGTGGCAGGCGCTTTGAGTACTGCCAGGATTTGTTGACTAAATGGTAACAAGGAGCTAGTACGTGGAAGGTGTTTTGGTGGCTTCTATGATCCTGACTAAACACCATGCAGATATTATGTATCAGCTAAAGTAAAATCTGTTCGGATGGTTCTATAGAATTCCATGATTTTCCTGTTTTCAGTAAAAGTGTTTTTTGAAAGTACTTTTAACTCCAGTTTCAAGGTATTGTTAGCTTTAACATGAGTTGGTGTTGGGCACATGAAATATTAGGAGAACGTAATACAACTCCAGGAGGCTGGATGACTTAATTCTGCCATTTTCATAAATTTGTAGACTCTCCTCACTCAGAGTGGTTGAACAGCAGGCAGGGTACCAAGGACCATCACATTGGGGGTCCTTCCAGGTAGCCTGCCGGTTGTTTTTCTTTTCATCCACCAGGCTGTGAGAGGCTGTCCGAGCCACAGCTGGAGGAGACTTTCCTCTTTTCCCACTTTATGTTCTAGGTCTAAGCAAACAGCTAAAGAAAGGTCCTAATCCTTCTCAAAGTCCATCAAGCTCTTCCCCAAGGATGATGTGTTCAATAAATGTCTGTTACATCAATGGGGTTAAAGGTGACCAATATTTTGAACCACTTCTGCTTTCAGTTTTTTGGTCAGGGAATTGAGGGATCAGATAACAACCTTAATTTTGGACACGCTGGAGATGTACTGAAGGCAGAACTTCCAAATGGAGATCTCCGTGAGCAACTATAACTACGTAACAGAAACTGCAGAGAGAGGTGTTTTAGATGCCTTTTGTGCCCCTCTCCACATCTTCGGTTTCAGGTCTTGCTGGGTGTATGGGCACCCACTGGGTGCTCATGTATGCATAACCTCAGTGTGCTAGAGAGTTAGTCTCAAGGGACAACCCTTGGTCAGTGGAAGACGGGCGTGAGTACTCTTCTCTAGTTCAGCTGGGTTTCTATTTGTTTGTCAACAAGTATCAGATGAGGCCCCAGTTGCCTATGGCAGTTGATAGTATATAGTCTCACTCTCTGTACTCCTGTACCTTGGAATCACTTCCTAAAGTAAACTTCCTGCAAACAAGCCCACATCAAGGAAGCCCACATCACAGGCTCTGCTTTCTGGGAGAAACCCAGGGGCTAGAGATGAAAAGTAACAAAGAGACAACTAGTAAAATAATGAGTCGATGAATGTTCAGATGAGCGAACACCAAGAAACAGGGCACTTCCCCAGTTAGGGTTGAGAGGGGTGAAAACAGTTATCAAGAAGGGCCAGGTGAATCACTGGTAAGAAACAGGAGAACCATGATAATAATGGGTAAGCATCCGATAGGCCGAGAGATCAGAGTATTGACACACATGTATTAAATCTTTCCACTTTCTAAATTCTAATCTACCCACTGTCCATTTCTTTATATTCTGCCATTATGATGTCATATCCTGATTAAGAATTTTCTCAGTGTCATCTCCCTCTCCCACTTCTATGATCAAATATGCAGAGGAAGGGAGAGACAGAAAAAGAAAAAAGGAGGAATGGTGTGTGAGAGACAGAGAGAGAGAGAGAGAGAGAGAGAGAGAGAGAGAGAGAGGAATGCTCTGAATAGCACGGCAAAAGAAAATACAGATATTCTACACTAGGTAACTAGTTTGGGTTAGTAAGTGTTAAATAATATTCTTTCAATTTTCCAGTTTCCTTAGTTTGCTTTTTTCAAATGCCTTTTCTATATCCCCTAGAAACATTACCTCCTGTAGCTCTCAGTCATCCCTAAAAATAGAAGCTCTAGGACCCCTTCAAATATTAGAGAAAATGGGATCTTGCTTAATAGCCCAATAGAATGAGGTTGCTGAATGGACAACAATGAAAGCCATCAAGAATCTTTTCAATCATCTTGTTAGCATTTCTTCCCTTATAGGGAAGCTGTCTTTCATGAACACAAAGAACAAAAGGCAAGAAAGTACTGAGATTTTTACCTTGAATGGTTTCAGTACCAATTACATACACCCAGTTAACTGTTCCTTTTTGCATTTCCCTTGGCGTAAGTATGTTTAAAAGTGGTCAGAGTTCCTGTTTTTACATTGTGGTTTCTTGAAAGGATACAGAAAGCATGCTGATGAGCAATGTCCACAGCAACCAGTAATATTAATAGAATATCAGAATTCTTCCAAAAGTCACTAGCAGTTTTAGCGCACGGCTAATAAAATATTAATCTTTATAAAAGAATTACATTATAAAACCTGAATGCTACTACAAAACTTTTGCAAATCAGAAACTTCAGCTTACTCTTGAAGATGTTTTAGAGGTTAGTATGATCAAAAATGACTCTCATCCTCCTCACAAGCGTTTGCTCATACTTTAAAAAAATGTGCTGATATAAGAAGGATTGAGCTATTGACTTGCTAACCTTCAACATTTTCATGCAACAAGAACACCACAGGTATGCTTGAGCTGTATTTTTCCTTTCTTGTACTATGGCAAACTGGTTTGTTATGAGAAACTTCCAGCTTTTCCATGAAAATTTGAGGATAAGGTCCTTTAGCCATCTGGTGTTAAAGAATATACCATTTGATGCTAAATTCAGAAATGACTTAGGTATGTTCCATGCTGGGGGTGGGGGGGGGAGACAGCTCCAGCTGGGTAGGGGCAAATGAATTTCATAAAATGATCGTAGCAGAGTCATATTCTTTTCACAAAGAACTTTTGGCAATCCCCAACACAGGTGTGACTGACTGAGGGATGTCCCTTCCTTTCCCGTTCTCATGCAGCTGTTTCTGATGCAGTTAACTACAGTGACGCTTGAAGGGACAGGGGTAAAGGCAGAATGTCATAATTTTAAGGGCCATTTGTGAAAGCACATTCGATGTTACCATTTTATGTTTAAAAAATGAAAAAATATCTGCTGCAGTACCAGCACAAGCAAAGCTCACAAGTGTAGGAGTCAAACTCCATTTATTGTATCAGGTTTTCTGTAACGGGGAGGCTGGCTACTGGACTGTTTAATCATACTGGTGGCTGGGGGGAGGAGGAGGAGGTAAGAGGGAGAGGAGGGCTGGCATATGCTCAAGATTACCCACCAGGGGGCAGCGTGCTTGCAAAAGGCCTCTGAAGGGCTGCTGCAAGTCTCTAGATCCTTCTGTCCATCCCTACCTACATATTTCTTCATCTCAGTTCTTAAGCATCTCATTTTCTCTTACCATGGCCTACATGGAAAGCTGGCAGAAATTCCCCCATAACTGCTCTTCAATCACTAACAGAAAGAGAAAGAAAAAGCAAGTGAGGAAGAAAGAAACAAATGGCGGGAAGAAGAATGGATGAAGGGATGGGAACACGGCCTAATCTCCCCAATCCTATTAATCCTCCCTTTACGACTGATCGAAGAAGCTCCAGCCCCTGTTCCACCTCTTCATCCACAGAGGCCTTGCCTAGTTCCCTCTCCTCAGCTCCTGCTCTAGTTTCTAGGATCCCAGCTTCTTTCCTTTGCTCAATACAACCAGTCCTGGTCCAGACTACAGGAGCCGAGAACTAGACACCGGAGGAAATCCTCGTAAGGGACAAGAGTAAGAAAATGAAGTCCCTGCTCGCCATGTTAGACCTGCTGAAGTGGATATATATGCCCCGGTTGAACAGCAGGCGGTTGATAACAGTCAGCTTCTATGGGGACCTGTTACGCCGGCTTCAAACAGATGATTTGCACGTGGCTCCATGAAATATTAGGAACTCCTAGTCATCAAATACATGTTCAGCAGGGTCATATAGCTCTAAAACTCATGCTCAATCTTGCCCTGTTCTGAGAAAAAAAGAAAATATATCAAGACAGTCTCCTTTCCCTCACCGTCAAAGAATGGCAACAGGACACTCCATGCTTCAGGAGGAGATGCCCTTACAACTGCTGATAATCTCGAATTTACTCCAACTTCCTGGCAAGTACAGGGTCACTGCAAGATTGCACTTACGGCCTTTCTCCCCTCTCCTATATTCTGGCAGTAGAGGAATGAACGAGGGAAAAGACAATGTCAAATCCATTCCAGAGGTATACTGTAGGATGAAATTTCCAAGTTTCACTTAAACGGTACCCAAAAGCTTCTCTAACGTTCAATGATGACTAAGCTAAATGAGAAGAAAATGAGTTACTGATATATTATGTATTTATTCATTTTCGAAATAGAACCTGGATGAGGTTCATAAAGTACCCAGTTAGGATTATTTTATTTTCACAGATTATACTTTGGGGCTTTATCTTAAAATTCATAAAAATGACAAACCTAGGCTCATCTTAAGAAATGTAGACGTTGAATAGTCTACTACCTGGGCTGTAAAAACATAAACAAACTGTAATAGCGTACTTCAGAGTAAAACAAAAAGCAGAAGAAAATTCTACCATATAATTAGTATAGCTTTTGTTATTTTTAAAAACACTTCAGTACATGACTTGTCCTCATGATGGTGATATGGCACCAGAAGTCAAGAGTTTTCGATTGACTGTATAATATGTAAATCTTCAGCATTTCAGACAAGGCATTTTTATTTTTTATTTGTTATAATATCAGAGATGAATTTACCTCTGAAGTAACTCAGAGACTACCGTTTGGTTCTATTGTTCATGAATAGTGATAGGGATTAAGAGAATTTAAAATCCATTAAAAATTGGCCTTAGGTTATTCTGATGATTTATTTGAGCAAGCAGAATAAGTGTTGAAAGAGTATCAATTAGTACATGTTCTCTTGGTATGATATACAGTCTATAAAATGTGACCAGAGCCTCTGACTTTCAGGTTTTAAAATCTACTTTCAAATTTATAATTACATAAAACTCGTGAATCAGTTTATAAACCCAGGCAACCAATAATGCCCATAAAAATACACCTGGTCACCTAGAATCGGCTACTGGCAGTAACAAGATTAAAAGCTGGAAATGTTTGAGCTGAGTGAAAAATTTCATTAAAATTCAAAATTACCAAGAATTCTTTCTACATAACTTAATAACCTTACTACTGATGTAAAATACAGGACAGTTCAAAGGTAAATATTTCATTTATATTAAATGCAATTATTTGAAACCATAAAATTTTTCGATTTATTTAAAGAGAGATTTTTCTTTAGGAAACCTTAAGGATGTACACATTTAGGCATATCTGAGTTTCTGGGCAAAGCCCTCACGATGTTTTTTATGCACTGTCTATTATCTAAAAATGGTCCAATTTTTGCCATCAGAAATAGTCTTATTTCAATGCAAATCATCATTTAAACAATCAAATTCTACAATTCTCATTATCACAAAATTTTTAAAGTGGAATAATATAACTATTTTGGGATCTCATGTAAGAAAAAGGTGAGTTACTGGAAAAGCTCTGCTGACATGTTGACAGAACAGAGAGGATCGATACAAAGTTGAGATTTTTATTTTAATTAATTAATTAATTAATTAAAAGACAACACACATTTATTCTCTTATACTTCTGGAGGCTAGAAGTCTGAAATCATCTCAATGGGCCAAAACCAAAGTGTGGGCAGGGCCATGTTCCCTTCAGAGGCTCTAGGGGAGATCCCATTTCCTGGCCTTTTCCACCTTCTAGAGCGGCACTCCTTAGTGCGTCGCCTAAAAGTTGAGATTGTAGAAGTCACCTTGCCAAGGGAGCAAAGGACGGGCACAGAAGCCTCAACTGGATCTGGGCCACTAAGGCCAAGGGAAGAAACAGCTCAATCCGGGAAAGGGAGGTGAGGAGAGGCATCATCTTAGCAAATGGTGGTCTTTTCGATACATTTACCTGTCCTTTCCCAAGAGCTGCTCAAGTTCTATGTGTCTGCAATGCCAGTTTTGATTTGTTGAGGTGAGCAGTAAATTAACAATAAATTAATAAACCACTAAGTTTATTTCCAGAGATTCTAGATAACTTCAGAGTCACATTCATATCGTTGTTTTTAACCCTAATTTTTGTAATATCCCATTGTTTGTCAGAACGATCTCTAGCTTTATAGACAGAGGTGCTTTTAAGAAAGTTATTCCCCATGTATCTTAGAAGCCTTCTGGCAGTGTGGAATTTTGAGGGACGGCTTATCTTACTATTTTGTTGGCAAACATGTCTTTATTAGATTGTATAATGTACACTGTGGTTAAATTTAATAGCACCAGTCTCTGAAGTGAAGACTAGACTTTGGATTCATGAAATGCTGATTTCTAAAGCATTCCAATAGGCAAAACTATGATGAAAACATTTTGTGGGAAAATAAATGACAAATTAACAAAAGCATATTTCTTTTAAAAATTAAAAGAAAAACGATTGAACATCTTTTCAAGGGTTATCCTAACGCAAAATCCCTCTTTAAATAGAACTAATTTAAAGCAGTACATTATTATTTTGTTTCAAACAGGGCAAATATAAATATGTAAATACTGTCTTACAGCATTTTCCGCAGTAACCTCTTTCATTTGATAAAATATTCAAGTTTGGACGTTTTGAAAACAAGCTAAAGCAAATTCTAGCTTAATTTATATGCACAAAGAAAGCATTCACTAGAAGAAATTTTATGTTTAAGAACATATAAAAAATCCTCAACAAATTAAAATTAAATACTAACAGGGAAGTTCATAAACGCCAACATTTAGGAGCGTCAGTGAGTCAACTTCCACTCACTTTTCAACATTTACCCTAACCAACCACGCTCACTGCCACTGAGAGAACGCGAACAACTGCAGGCCACTGTAACACTGACCTTAGCAAACACCAAACACTGGGAGCAGGTGGCGAACAATTACAAAATATCTTCGTCGCACATTTCACCCATCGTTAACCTCCCCTTTGGGAATACAGACAGCACCACACCCACCTCCTCCTGGCCTTCAACAAGGCATTCACAGCTGGGTGCCTGTTTCTTTAATTAGGTCACCTCCAAGCTGGTACAAGCCAATAAGTACAAGTATTCTTGGGATAAGAAAAAAGAAATCTAGAGAATCCAGGCTCTCGATTTCCGGAGACCTGGCGTTTGTTATCCCACCTCATCTCCACAACTGTCCTTTCTAACCTGCTTATTCTGGTATTCCTGAATTCCCCTGGTGAGGGGTCTCTTAGTCTGCCACTTGTAAAAGTCACACTATTAACGCAAAATGACTGAAATATCTGAGTAGTCCGAAAATTGTACTACATTGAAAACATTAAAACATAAGGTATGATAAGTAAGAAAAATTCTTCAAGGCCCACCTGATGATCCAAATACATGGTGTTCCTTTGAAGGTGATGTGAAAGGATTTCATTCTAGTAGGCATCAATCAAGGTACAAAGGGACAGAGAAAGAGGGTGCGGAATTCATGAAAAGGTCAATTTTGAAACAGGGAAAACAGGTAGTTTGTCACAACCTATATTATACCACAGCACACAACAACTTCCACACACATGCTCCCCTGTAAACGGCACAGATGATGCATACAATGATTATAAATTACACTTAGTTTTGTAAGAAATTAAGTAGACATGCATATAAGCTGAAACATGAAGCAGAAAAATCCTTCAAATGGCTTTAGCAGACTCAAGGTTAGAAGCTTTACATGTTAATTCTTTTCTGCAATATGGTACTACTTCTTTGGATGTTTCTCATATAACCAGAGGCTATTCAACCCTTTGAGAAATGTTTACGTGTGTTCCTTTTAAAAATCAAGAACACACGAAATTAATCTTTGACATTTAAAAGGCAGTACTATTAAAACGCTAATCACTTCTCAACTTAATACTTTATGGGAAACGACGGGACTCTTCAATATCTGTTTTACCGGAGGTGGAAGTTAGTGTTTGAGGAATGACAATAGTATTCGGAAGTCTGCATGCATTTCCTCCCTCACAACCAAAAGTTGGTGGGTGAGTGGGTGGGTGGAAGGCTACGAAGAAACGCAGCCGACCCACGTTTTCCTTTAATAACGTATAAGCAAGGGAATTCTCAAAGGGTCAATAGGAGATCGCGATGTCGGCGCCGCAGTGGTGGGATGGGCTCATGCTCACGGGGATGACGCTGATCGAACCGATTAATAATGAATGGCTCAGCGTGAGTGACAAGAGCAGACACACAGACACATGTCTCCATAGCTGACCTTTGGGCTGTGCGCCTCGAGCTTTAGCTGCATGAGCTGTGCTAACGTGTGCTCCCGGACACTACTCAGCTCCGCTTGCTGCCGTCTCAGCTTTATAAGCAGCAGCGTAAGCTCCTCTGGCTGAAGGAGTACAATTTAAGAATCCAAACAGTGGAAAACAGATTAATTGTGGTCTTAAGTGACAGATATTAAACCAAGATTTCTTGGCAAGTTTCCTCTTACGGTTGACATCAAACATAGTGCCTAGGCACTATGATGATAGGTCATACATAAATGCATAGATATCTAGAGAAATAGAAGGAACAGTATTACTTGGTAAGATACAGCAAAACAACAGTCTATTAAGGCATTTTCTCAGAACTCATGAGAGAATATTTAAATCTTAAGTATAAAAAAGTGCAATGCCAAAAAAAAGAAAAACACCATTATAAAGGTTTGTACATGAGAGCTATTATTAAAATATATTTTAACGAGATGTTTAAAAATGACACCTAAGACTTTTATAGCAATAGAACAATACCTGCATGCCCAACACTCTATCTTAGAGAACAGAAGGTAAACAAAAAGAATTAAAATTCATGTAAAACTTGGATGACACCTTCACATCATTAAGCTCAGTCAGTACCTGAGATCTACTAACTGCTTCCCAGTTATATTTTTAAATGCCACTGTTAGTGTTTTCACAGGATATTTTATATTGACCAAAAGACCAGTTTTTATTTTTAAGGAAGAAAAAAATGTATTTACTACACACAGAAAGTTTCCATGTGCGCATAAACCCTCCTTCCACCCTTGGCGGAGAGCAGAGAACCTTTTGGTTCCTGATTGGTTACTCTGATCTCTGAGGGGAATAAGCTTTCAAAGGTAGATACAATTCCTTAACAGGCCAATCAGATATATTTTTTTTCGTTAGAAATGCAGTAAAGTATGGTCATTGGCAGTCTTACAGGCCATAAAATATCATTCGCTGTTTGACTGAGCTTTGTTATGATTAAAAACTGCACAGAGACCACAGGGAGACTCTGCTCACTTAAGAGCTACAGCTATGCTCTTAAAACTTCCGAGCCAAAAAGCGTTCCCGAGATTGACTTGTTTTGCCTACAGCACAGCATTACACTTAGCTTTCTTCTATTCTGTTCATTTGCTGTTGCCCTTTATTTTCCATAAAAAAAAAAATTTTGGGGGGGGGGTCACAAATCATTTTTTAAAAAATGGAAGTACAGTTGATTTACAATATTATGTTAGTTGCAGGTATACGGCAAAGTGATTCAGTTTCATATATATATATTTTTTAGATTATTTTCCATTATAGGTTATTACAAGATATGGAATACAGTTTCCTGTTTTATACAGTAAATCCTTGTTACTTATCTGTTTTATGTATAGTAGTCTGTATCTGTTACAAATCAATTTTAACTGTTACTTGAAGTTACATTAAAGGTTATTGCCTTCAAGAGGAAAAAATGTCAGAAGTAAACCATAGTTACTATTGGATTCTCTGAGTATCCACACGGACGAGACAATAGCTTCTTAACAGTCAAAGAATGTGTGTGCATGTGTGACTTAAAGAAAAAATTTCTTAACAGGAAAAGAAGAGATGCTTTTGCTCTGAGGCCAACCACATCTTGTGACCTCATGACTGTGAGACAGTCCATATCTTATGTCGTCATATCAAGCTCTAGAGGTCTTGCCAGAGAGAAAGGAGAGTGGGGCAAGGGATTAGATAGTCTAAGACCCAGAGGGATATTTGACAGAAATACTAAAAGAAGAAACCTTAAGACTCTGGTTTATTACTTACGGAGTTAAAGAGATTTTCAAAAGCATGAAAGATTACAATAAGTTTGCTAGATGTTTAAATTTGAGGCAAAATAAAAAGAGGCACAATTGATTCCTCCAAAAGGAGGAGGTGGTAAATAAATTTTGTCCTAAATGGCCACTAGAGGGAGCAAGGTAGAAGAGAAAATTTCATAATATGATACTTAGCATTATCTTATGATTAAGGTCTGTTTGCCAGATCAACAATCTAATGTTTAACATTTCCAACAGTTAAACATTTTTAGTTATAGTCAAGCAATATCTATCGCCTTTAATAAGTAAACCACAAGTAGTTTAAAGCCAAGAAATCTGCCTTATATCTAAGCATGTAAGAGATGAAATAAAACAATGTTTGAAAAATACATAGAAGATAAACTTGTTTTGATTACTGCAGGAAGGGGATTTTAAATAATGAACAACTATATATATGGTCCTCAAATCACATCTTCAAAGAAATTAAGACTACCTACTAATATGAAAGCATAGTTCCCCTGATAAAAGAATGCCATTAAAATCAAATGAAGTGATGAAAAATCACCCTTTCTCTTCAATTTTAAGAGTAATAGTGTCCTGGTAACATAACTCCTTTCCAATGTGAACAGGAATAACACTGACTACGAAATGGTAAAGGTAAGTACTTGCTTGAACTTAGTATTTCTAACAGTCTCTCTTTCTCTGCATAAATATGTAAATCAGTTTCTTTTCTGCTCTAAGGTAGTTAATCTATATAAAAATCCACAGGAGAAACTTGACAGGCCTGTGGTTTGACTATAGACACAGAGTTGCTTGCTGGATTTGTCTCCCTAAGGAACTACTCCAACTTCCGTTTTAAGGAAGAGGAAATTAACATTCAATGAAGTAAAGAAACCCTCCCAGGTTATAAAGTAAAGAAACCCTCCCAGGCTATAAAGATTCTGGAAAACAGAATCTTATATTTAGGCAGTCAGACATTCAGGGAAAGGAATCAGGAAGACACTGAAATGGCGACATGATTCCAAATTCTACTGATGAGCATCTCTTCCACAAAACTAGTGATGGTTTTTCTCTGGGAGGCACCTCTCTGAAAACTCAAACTTAAAAGCTATGTCAGATATGTGCTATCATGTGTAGCACATAAATAAAACATGATATGCTAAATAAAGATATCGTACTCACCGTTTTGCCTTGGAGGCTCTGGGGGCTAACAGACTGTAAGGTTAGGCCAGCTGGCATTGACCTCCTGTCAGGCACATACATGTGCTAGGAAGATAAAAGGCACAGTATAAATTCTGTGGTCAATGTCAGTGATGAAAATCATATTACAAAATGCCATTTAAAATTGCTATTGGTGCTTATGAAAGAAGATAGATACTAAAACTTCAGGACTAAAACACAGACATTGATGAACAGAGTAATTCCATACAGTCTGGCTCAGTGGTTCTCAAACTTATTGGTCTCAGGAACCCTTTACATCCTTAAAAAGGAGATTTTAGTGACAAGAGTGGCATTATTTTACAGTTTTGCAAATCTCTTTAATGTCTGGTTGGATTTTCATATCTGCCTCTGTATTCGATCTGTTGTGATAATCTCTTTTAGGGGAAGAACATGAAGAAAAGCCACCTTCGATATACGTAATTAGAAAAGGGAAGAGAACTTGAATAGCTTTTTTGGATATTTGCAGATGTTCTTCTTTGATACTGCACTAAAGGTCAAAAAGTGGTACTTTCTTAAAGGTTAGTTGCGAAGTGGTATCTGAAACTGTATCAATGACCTTTTTGTACTCTGTCACGTTGACATCCATTCATTAGTCTATTTGCACTTTAAATGAATCTTTTACCCATCTATGATTTTGAGACATCAAACACTGGCCATGTGGAAAATACTGGGTCAGTGAGTTATACAGATGTTCCAAATGCTGGCACATGTTAGTCTACAAGATCAGTAGCACCTATCTGTTAATACCATCGTTGATCTTTAAGCACCAGAGAGCTGCCAAGCTCACAGAGGCAGATACAAGATTTCCAAAATTCTAATTTTTGCTTGAAAGCTCAAATGTTGTGGTCGGTGACAGATACTGTGGGCTGCTTTCCTTGAAGTGACAGGCTAACATTTCACTCTGAGGAAGTGTCTGTCAAATACCAAGTCTGAACAACTATAGTTTGTCATTCATTCTTTCAAGTAAAAATGGTGTTTCATAAAAAAAAAAAAAAAGAAGAAAGAAAGAAAGAAAGAAAGAAAAAAAAAAGGCCTGGGCTCTGCACTAGAGTGAGAAGGTTGTGGCGTCAGATGGTTCCGGTGACTCGAGTTGCAGCCAGGATGATCGAGGTTGTCTGCAACGACCGTCTAGGGACGAAGGTCCGAGTTAAATGCAATACTGATGACACCATCAGGGACCTTAGAAGCTGACTGCAGCCCAAACTGGCACCCATTGGAACAAGATTGTTTTGAAGAAGTGGTACATGATTTTTAAGGACGACATGTCTCTGGGGGACTATGAGATCCATGATGGGATGAACCTGGAGCTTTATTACCAATAGAGCAGAATTTCTTCTCCCACCCTCACCCCACAACACTAGTATGGATGCTTGTTTGTTTTTTTAAAATACTTATTTATTTTATTTACTTGGTTGTGCCGGGTCTTAGTTGAGGCTCACAGGCTCCCTTGTTGCGGCAGGCGGGCTCTTAGTTGCGGCATGCATGTGGGATCTAGTTCCCTGACCAGGGATCGAACCCGGGCCCCCTGCACTAGGAGCGCATAGTCTTATACACTGCACCACCAGGGAAGTCCCTGGATGCTTATTTTTGAAAACTGATGTTAATAAAAACTTACAGGCTGAAAAAAAAAACCAAAAACAAAAACGGAGCTAGTTCTGCTGGCAACTCAAATAACCACTCAAGTGTTTTTCCCTGAGACAACTATTAGCACTTTGGTATGCAAATAGAAATGCTTTAAGTACATTTCCCATTTCATCACACAGAATATTAAAATGCTATGGAATGAAAAGTCAAGATTGAATAAAATTATCTTTTACTGTTTCATCTAAGGGATTTATTTTTACGGCAAGTCTGTGGCAGTGAAGCATTACAATGACCACTAGTACAGTCTGAGCCATTCCCTTGACTTAGGCTAAGGTGCTAGTACTTTTACCCACTCTTGCTTTCGCACTATTAGAAAATGGTAACACAATGAATAATGCCTTATTATTATTATTAAAATAGTTCTGAGCTTACTTACAGGCTCCCTGAAAGGGTCATGGGGACCCTCAGGTACCTCCCAGGTACTCCCTAAGGGTCCATGAACCCTACTTTGAGAACCACTGATCACATCAAGGAAGATGACAGGACAGTTTGAAAGAAAAATTGGCAACGTTGGAGAAGTTTTTCGGGAGGAGGAGATGTTTAGTTGACTGGGAAAACTGGCTAGAGAGCACACACGCATCTCATATCCGCTGCTGCAAGAGAATATAAATTTTGGCCATGAGAACACTCGTCAACCACACACTAATAATTTGTATTAGATCAGATTTCTCTTGAATATTGTTACTATTTTTATTAGTCTTTGGATGTACGAAGTGACAAAATATTGAACTTTGCTACAGCAGAGTTCAAAGTGAGCTTTTTTTGGTGAGACAAACTAAAGCTTCCTCCAGAAGAAAATTCCTGATTGACTTATTAATTTCTAACTAATGCTTATTTATGGAAAAATCAAGCAAATGCTTTATGCAATGATGTAACTGAAGGAGTCAGCCCATCGCAAGGATAAGAAAAGGTGCTTTTCAAAATGGAATAAAGCAAGAGGTTCTTTAGAATTAAAAAGAAAGTGACAGGAAAATTCCTTTTCACGTTAGAACAGACATTAGAGACACAGCTGCACACAGGGTGACTGATCAAAACAACTGCTTCAGCATTATGAAAAGCTGATCAATGCAAAGCACTCGAATTCACTTCAAAAAATCTACTAAGCAAGGCTTACACCAACTTAAGGTGCAAATTAAAGCATGATCTCTATTTATAACTTAATTTTTAAAAAAGTATATGTAGAGAATTCCCTGGCAGTCCAGTGGTTAGGACTCCTCGTTTTCACTGATGATGGCATGGGTTTGATCCCTGGTCAGGGAACTAAAATCCCGCAAGCCACGAGGCACGGACAAAAAAAAAAATAGAAGTATATATATCAGTAAGCATTGTTACTTTAATATGCAATTGGGCACCTGAGGAGTATTTCAATATGCCATATCTTCCGCTGGTTAGAAGATGAGGTTAGCACTTTTTTTTTTTTTTTTTAAATGAATTTATTTATCTATTTCATTTTTGGCTGTGTTGGGTCTTCGTTCGCGCGGGCTTTTCTCCAGTTGCGGCAAGCGGGGGCTACTCTTCTGTTGCGGTGCGCAGGCTTCTCCTTGTGGTGGCTTCTCTTGTTGCAGAGCACGGGCTCTAGGTGCACGGGCTTCAGTAGTTGCAGCACGTGGGCTCAGCAGTTGTGGCTCGCAGGCTCTAGAGCACAGGCTCAGTAGCTGTGGCGCACGGGCTTAGTTACTCCGCGGCATGTGGGATCTTCCCCCACCAGGGCTGGAACCTGGGTCGCCTGCACTGGCAGGCAGATTCTTAACCACTGCGCCACCAGGGAAGTCCTGAGGTTAGCACTTTTAGCGTAGCAAAGAACATGAAGGGCCTGACACAGGACTGCAGGGATGCTAGAAGAGGGTGGGTGTAGCATTTGTGTGTATGAAGGGCCAATCAAAATGCGTGTGGTCTTAACCTACAGGGAAAGCTGATGAGACATGCTATCGAGCAGGGAAGAATACATAATGCATCTGTTCCAAAGAGCTGCTCCTGAGAGATGAAGCACTGCAAGCTTAGGTTTTCTACATGAGATTCTGACACTGCAGAATACTCTCCCTTAATTTTTAAAACAAAAAACGAGCTGGCCTTGCCTACCTCCTCCCCACTTTCTTGTTTCTCCCATTCAGAGAGAGAGAGAGAGACATGTACTAGAAGTAAAACGCAGCATCCCTGGAGGAGCAGTGAACCCTGCATGAGCAGACGTCTTACCTTGGGGTGATGGGCCCGGTGCCTGCGGTCTATCGTCACATCTCCCCTCTGAATTGGTGAAGACACTTCTGATCTGTAGGTTCGCTGAGGGGAGTAGCCCTGATAAGCAGCTATGGAGCCGTGGGAAGGTGATGTGGGGATGGAGTGCATTGTCTGGTCAGAAATATTAACCATGGTTTTAGGACTGGTCAGGGTGCCATGGCGAGGGAGGGTGCCCTGCTTGTTATAAAACTGACGCTGCTGCCACTCATAAAGCTGCCACATGGTGTCGTCTCTCATGGATCTCCGCTTCTCTTCGGCCCCAGGTCCAGCTGTCTTGTCGTGAACGGAAGGAGTTACGCTGCAGATACTTTCCGGCCGGGTCTTGCTGTTTCTTGGGAGTGTTCTATAGCCTTCAGGGTAGCGGGCCACAATCTGGGCTCTGTGGCTTGGCATATTTCTTGGTAATGTTTGGTAAGAGATTACTCTGAAATAAAAGAACAATTGGAACGTAAAAATGAAGGAGAGTTGTTTCCCAGATTCTAAATTAGAGTAAAATTTTTTTTTTTCCTCTTGGTAGGTAAAATATATACTTAGGACTTATTTTTTTAAAAGACCAAAATATTATATAAGGTACAAGTGATTAATGAACAGATTTTAATCTTTTTATGAAATTCAATTCAATGGATTTAATATATTAAGTGAACAGCATCTATGTCACTCACATAAAAGACTATTAATTCCACACAAGGTACAGTTTTATTTCAAGAAAGAAGAGTATTAAACTTTTCTCAGAAATAAGAATGTTCAAGATCTCATCTCAAGTCTGTCCTCATATCTTATTTGTTTTTATATAAATAAACTCCTAGAATCTCATCTTCACACATCTCACCAGAATAGTTAAATAGGGTTTCTGCGTGTGGATGCAACACTGGAGTTTTTGAGTTGTGCCTAAGAGTGCAAAGACAGGAAATGAAGGACTGCAGGTGGTGATGCTCTACTGTACCACGTCCTTCTGAGAGCACGACTGTCTATGGGAGGAAGTACATCCATCAGTACATTTGTGGCTTGAAGGAATAATTTCCCTTGATAACTTTTCTTAATTTGAGAAATAAAAATGACTTGAAGCCAAAGCTCAAAATGTAAAGACAAAATACTTCCACTATAATATTTCAGATACAAAACTGCAAATCTCTGGAATTTTACAATGTTTTAATATTAGTGAACTTCATTATTAGTCAAGTGGGAAAAAGCAGTTGATCAAAAACCAGGAGGGCCAAGCTTTCATTCTTGCTTTCCCACTAAGTGCGGAGACCTTAGAAAAGTTACACCTCTGGGACTGAGAGAATGTTCAAGTGTGTGTGTGGCGAAGACCAAGAGATCATACTCCTTTTAATACTTGGGGTTATCAACTTTCTATTTTAAAATTTGTGCCAAAAGTATGAAAATTATTTTAAAAAAACTTTACTAT
Source organism: Eubalaena glacialis (assembly GCF_028564815.1). Classification (NCBI taxonomy): domain Eukaryota; kingdom Metazoa; phylum Chordata; class Mammalia; order Artiodactyla; family Balaenidae; genus Eubalaena; species Eubalaena glacialis. The sequence continues at coordinate 101,066,966 of NC_083726.1, forward strand.
TCTATTGCAATGATATACTTAAAGATAAAAAGATACCCCTAAATAAGGAAGGGCATAATCTTAAAGTGCTAGAGTCCTTCACATGCTACTGATATCTGGCCAACTGAAACTTTTTGGGATTCGGCTTTTTCATCTAGAAGATGATTTGATCACAAAGTGGTCTTACAACTCTAAAATCCCATGTCTTATATTGTACTTGAAATATTTCCAATTTCTTCAACCATTCCCCTCAATTGAATTTCCTTCATCATGCTGATCATCCCTCAGCTTGATTTAAAACAGGCTTGCTCAAAATTTATCCCCACCACCCTCCCTCCCATACCTCCACCCCAAGAACCACTACACAGGGGCCAACCATCTGATGACTTCTGGGCTGAAGTGAGGGAGAAAAGTACCCAATAATACTCTGATATAAGCAGTAGAAAGAGTTTAATTTTTTGCTGCTTTCTCTACATGTACATTTCCTAATTTTCCCCTGCTTGGTCTCCCTTCCTATTCCTACCTTCTCCGTTAAGCCAGAAACCGGAAAAAGTCCAGAGCTGGCAACCCCACGGCTATGTGCTTAGAAAGCGTGTCAGACAGGGGAAGATGATTCCATCCAAGAAATTCTGCCCTAGCACTCAAGCAACGTACTCCAATATACCTTGGTTTATTTGGCCATTCATAAACTCAAGAAATATTATAGAGACCTTGCTGTGCAAGAAGCTCTGGATTAGGCACAGAACTATATCATAGAAGCATATACTGAAAACATACATAATATTAGCTTTATACCCTGTTTGGAAATCTGTAAAAAGATCATATATAATCATATAAAGAGGGGACACACATTTTTTATCTAAAATACATGAAAAACTGCCTGTGGACTAATGTTTAAATTCCAGTTCAGAAAATCTGATTACACAAAACCCAAGCATTCATAACACGTGAGCTGGAACCTGTGGCAGAGATGGATATTGAAGTTGAACGCTTATCATGTGATCATTAACAGCAGGCTATTTTCCTACCAAGTTTGGCTAATTAGGGACCACAAAGTATAAAAGGCTCTTCTGCCATCTTTGGAGCTCCTTTTGGAGAATTTTAATGGAAAATCTGGTTGTCATCCAGTATATTTATTTTTATCCCATATACTTTCTACCATTTTGAGACCTCTTTTTAAAAAAACTACAGTCTCCTTCGGTGGTTTTCCCCAAAGAAATTCAAATTAAGCGAAGTGTGATTTACTTTTCAGTGAAAGCTTAAGAAACGAACTCTGTAAGCGCCTTCGTCAGGTTTAGTGCTCCATTCAGCAGCAGTTGCCTGTCAAACACCGTGAAAACCCTGACCTGTGATTCTGCCACGCAGAACAATGGCTCAGGCTCCCGGCATCTGAACGGTGCCCGCCACTCACAAAGAAACTTTCAGGCTCTGCTCACAGATGCAGGCATCTACTATATGACTACATATTAAACCTCTATTCTTTCTATCAGAACTTTAGGAATAAAAGCCAGCCTTTCATAAAGTTTCACAAAACGAATTATACCATGTATTACCATTCTGCTTCTTCCCACCAATAAAAATTATTTCATTATAAAACCTCGCAACTGTTTCTTAAGCATGAAGCTCATATGATAATGCAGATGATCTATTTCAGTGATCCAAACTGGACTCCAGCCAGTGAAGCTGAAGTTGGAGGAGCAACGTGGAGAAAACCTTAGCTCAAAATAACCTAAGACTAGCCTTCAGAAGCTGGAAGGTCTGCAGTCAAAATAAAGAGCCTTTACGTGTGTTAATTATACCCAACCAAGGACTTTAACAAGTGCTTGAAAACTAATACTTATGCTCAACAATTTAAAAAAAATAACTTCCAGATACTGAACCCCTTTAACTATACCCATTCAACCTTAAGAAAGTATGATTTTATTTGAGGAAAAGTGCTTCTATTAAGAAGTGAGATTTAATTTGCTGGGTAGAGATGCAGCAGATCTTCTGGCTGGGATTTTTATTATTGTTTCCCTGAAAACAATTACCTTTATAAGTACTTTCAAACATCCTTTCTCCCCCCACCACCGCCCAGAACTACCTCTGGCTTTTCTTCTGTCTAATCAAATTTTATTTTTGAAACAGCAACTGTTTCTCACAATTGTCCCTTGAGAAAATTAGAAAAGTGAGCACTGAGGGCGGAGGAGAAGAAAACGGAAGTGAGCAACACATTACGGGAGTCGGTTTTGCAGCCCTGGCTGAGCTGCACTCCTGAGAGAAGAGGCTGGCAGACAACCACCCAGACCGGAGGGACATGCTACTATTACAAAAGTTCATCTGCTTTTAACCAAAACATTAGTAACTCATTGCTTTCTGGTTTCCTACTATCGAGAGGTAAGAGTTACAGTAAGTCTTCAGTTAATTTTACTGTGTTAGTTCATTAAAGTACGTTATAAATCTTGCATCACCAGCTTCCCACCTAACAACACAACACAACACTTTTTCTCATCCACCATCACCTGCTTTTCCTCCGTTTCCTCTAGCCCTTATTTTTGGTCTCCTTTGCAGGCCCACCATCCTCCTTTTTTCCTTTAAATGTAAATTTTCTTTCTGATTTTCATCCTTACCTTTAAGCATATCTGATACAATGATGACACCCCAAATCTTATTCAAGTCCAGACCTCTCTTTGGAGATACAGACTGCAGGCACCTCAGATCTAACCTGTCCAATCACTCATTACCTTCTCTCTTCCCAAACCTTCTCTGTGCAGTGAAAGGCACCAGACAACGCTTGATGACCAGACCAAAAAGCAGGGCGTCATTCTTGATTTCCCCCAGCCGCTCAAATTAGACTCGAGTGAGACCAGTTTGCAATCAAGCACATCCAAGCACCCAACTAGCCTTGTCAATTATATCGTGACTACATCCCCTTCCTCTCCTCATTTCACTCATTCCAATAGTTTTTGAACTTTCTCCAATTCATTCTCCAGATTCTGCAGCAGGGATGATACTGCTGAAACACCAATCTGCATACATCTCCTCTTGCTTCTCATCCATCATCACAGCAATTGTGCCTAAGCCAGACTCATGTCTTTGGAGTCCTTTCCCAGCTCTACCAGTTTTGCATATGTAAACCAAGATAAGCATACCATCCTTCATATCTTGCCCCATATTTCACTTCCTCCAAAGAGGTTTTCCTTGAACCCTTAGGTTGTGTTGGTTGTCCCCGAAACATCTTCTTACAGCATCCTGTTCTTCCATCACTGTATTTGTCACCATATACTGTACCTGTTTGTTTAACTTTCTCCTCTACTGGACTAAGAACCTTTGTGAGAAATCTGGACTATATCTTTTCAGTATTTCACTTTCTGGCCCCATGACTACCATAGAGTAGTTATACAATAGGTATATGAAAGAACAAATGTGTACATGAATGAATAAATGCTTAGATGAATAAATATAATACTTAGCCATGTGCATTATGAGTTTAAGAAAGCCAAGGAATGAGACTGAGAACTAGAGAGCCTAAGCCTTTCCAGTCTCCACGTTACATGTCTCAGGAGAGCTTTGCATTACATCAGGCTGCAGAAGCTACTAGGGGAAAACAGCAGGGCGGTGGGGAGAGTGAAGACAAGTTCTCACTCTGTGTTTGTGTGTGTGTGTGTGTGCGTGCGTGCACGCACGTGTGCATGTAGAGGGGTGAGGCTAGGTCTTGCTCCTTTCCTCATCCCAAACAAACATGATCTGTACCCACAGCCTATGCCTTCTCTTGTGCTGGGCCAGGGAGGATGACTCCTTGCTATTAGTAAAGCTGGGCAACAGAACACTGAGAGGCAGAGAAAAAACACTGATACCTGATTACCATCAAAAAAAGATGAGTAATGAAGCTGTAATATCTCAAACGCAATTTGAACTTAATACTTTGAATTGGTATCTCAGAAACCGGTCTCCCACCAACATAACAGGAAAGAAACCTGGGTTCACAACACATAACAAGACACTTACCCCCTGGTTTCTTCTTCATGACCTCTCCCCTTCTGGATTTTAATCCACTGTTCCAGCTGTTGCATTGAATTCGTTCTCTGTATGACTCGATCAGCCTCTGTGTGTAAGGGCCCTGTATTTGGGTGACCTCCACCTCTAAGATCTGCCAGGCTAACATTGACTGTTTTGTTCTCTGAACTATTCACATTGACTGGCCTGTAGTGTCCAGTCTGACCCGGGCACGTTGACCCGCTCTCATATTCAGATGACAGAGAATTCAATTTGACACTATTAATTTTTGTTAAAGGTCTATCTTGGCCATCCTTCTGAAATCCGTATTTTTCAGCTTCTAATGCCTTTTTTTCTTCATTTTTGCTCATTTCCTTGTTTTTCTGGTTATTTTGGACCTCTGGTTTAATTAGCACTCTATGGTTGGGAAAGTTATTGATTTCTTTAGTTGGTGCATTCTCAGATGTAACCTGATCCACTCTGAAATCAGAGAAGAAAGCCAGAGTAAATCAGATGAAATAATGCACATGTTATTTCTGGGATTCAATCTAGGAAAAACATAAAATTACCTTCAACTTTACCAAAAAAAAAAAAAAAAAACCCGAAACGGTCACAGAGGAGAAGTCTGCACAAATCCCCAATATTGTAGTATGAAAATTCAAGTACGACACCAGAATGTATAAATAGAAAGGGGAAAAAAATTAAACCTAAAATACAGCGTAAAGAAGCACTAGAGGAAAAAAAGTGATGAGTGTCCCCACCATTAGAAATCTGGAAAGAAAGCAAATAAGACTGCCCTTTGACAGTGAAACCACAAAAATCCACACTTAAAAGACCACAGTAACTAGTCATTTGAAATAACATGGTTTCCAGCCAGGAGGGTTAACTCACCATGAGACAAACATGACTCTGGTTTGTGGCAATGGAAATAATATTCTGATGCTATCAAAGATCTGAACCATATGACTGATTAACTCTCTGTGCCTGTGTTCAAGAGGACCTGAGTTTCGGGTAAGAGCTCTTGGAGCCAGACTGCATGTGCTCAGCTGACAGCTCTACCTCTTACTAGCCGCGTTTCGGGCAAGGTGCAGAAACTGCCCAAGCCTCAATCTTCTCTGTGGTGAATGGGGAAAATTGCAGCACCAAGGAGACAAGACTGTTGTGAGGACTAGATGAGTAAATCAGTGGCTGCCACAGACTTTATTACCACTACCATTCCATCTCATCAAGCAATTGTGGATTAGCATCTGGCATCTCGTGTCCACGTCCCCGCAGGAAGAATGGGCTGCTCAGCAGTATGTGCCTGGGCCAGTGGACAGTTTTATTGCTCACCATGCCAGCTGCTATATCTGGGTATTTTTGATGAGAATCAGCTTCCCCGAGACCAATCACTTCCAGGATCTGACAAGACCAAGCTGAGTGTCTGAACCTGCACGAAATTGCCAAGATCATACCACACCGGGGAGGCCCCTCTAGGGATCTGGCCAACCTTGCACATTTCAATACATAATAATGCTCCTGTTGGATCCTAAGTGTGTTATTGTTGCCAGTTTCAGTGATGTGTAGAAAATACATAATCTATACATATCCTATACAGCCATACAGAGATAGCTAGTTAGGAATACAATCAGTGAGAAAAAATAAAAGGAAATGTGACTATTTTCTTTGGAGTACAGTTATGGACTATCCATATATTTATGTTAGATAAAACTCATAGCTTCCAGATTGGAAGGAATATTAGACACTGTTAAGGTTTACTAAGATATGCTATGGAGCTTCTTTCCCTTGAAAGATAAAAGTCAGAGAAGATCTACACTAAAAGCACAATTATCCGTGCTAAATTCAGGGGTGGGGAGGATTTTTTAACATTGAATATCAAATATCTGAAAAGGTTTTTTAAAATTAGTTACCTCTAGTCTACCAAAAGCTATTATTTTAAATTAGAACTGCAATGACTTTTTCCTCAATTTTTTTCTCAAAGATTTAAGAGATGTAATCAAAAAAGACACATGCTGACTTTTCTCTAAATGGAACCAAAACTGATTCAGAAATGTATGCTAAGATAACATAAATAATGTAAAACTTGTGATCCAATTTTAAAAAGTGACATTTAAGTTACTGCAGAAAATACATGCAAATATAGAAAATGAAAATAATGGGCCCGGAGATGGAAATTATTCAGAGAATGTATATTATGCTTAGATTTTTTAATGCTATCAACGTTCTGCACACTTGGGGACAATGACATTGTAGTTCATAGGTTAAATACTTTATAAATTTAGAAGAAATGAACTATCTAGTTAAAAACTGGATGTTCTATCTCTTAGGTGATATGCCGTGATAAACATTTGTAAGTATTCTGGCCATATGGGAAAAAGAGCCCAATACCTTAAAACCAAGTAAACAAAATCTCCCCATCTTATGAAATAAAATAGTATAGTAATTAGGTACCTTCATATTGAATGATTAAGACTACCAGGGCAGGATAAAAATGCTAAGAGCTAGAAGTAGAATAAAGGACATAATTTCTAGAGGATAATGGCGACTGACACCAGGTTGGGCACATAGGTGGTATTCAACAATTCCTGGCTAATAGGGCAAATTATATCAACACAACTGGCTAAAAATTGCTATGGGCGTCAGAAGTCAAAACAAAATATTGAATATCATCTTTATCACCATAAATTATGAGTAGTCATTAGTTTTTAGAGTGGAAAATACAAGAAAAGAACATGGAAGTTGAAATTCTGGGATAAGTGAACATACAATACTGAAATTATCTGGCAATCATATATCTTAATTATTATATTGATTTCTGTATTCTAAACAATTCCCTGAAAATTCTACTCGTAAGTTAATATTATCTTAAGATTTTCAATTAATTTTTTTCACCTACAAAATTTTCTCTAGCTGTCAATCATAATCACCTTATTTTTACGTCCATTCAGGTCATTTTTACACATGGAATTCCAAAAGCAGATTTTCCTTTTATTAGCTCTCAACCTAGAAAATGTATACGGTTGAGGTGGTTACTCTTAAAAATAGGTGTCCCAGAGTTCAACCCTGGACCTTCTTTCCTTTTTTTCTCCATACTTTTCCCTAGCTCTAATTACTAGTGATTAGTTAAGTTAATTTGGAATAGATACTTTAAAAAATAAACACAAATTTACTTATATAGCATCAACTTAAGTCTTTTAACCAACACATCAAAAGACTTTATTAATACACACACTTAAAAAAAAAAAGATTTACAATGTAACAATCCTATAATTTCCTGAGAAGAGAGCAAAAAGATCAAATTTGCAAGTTAGCAATCTTCCTTATATGAGATATGTGCTCAATTGTTGCTGACTGGAAGAAAAATTTAACTGTATCATAGATCTTTCTTCAAATTATAGGAATATATAACAAAAATGTTGTAAGCCCATTATTCAGCTGCTATTTACATATTTTAGAAACAGATTTCCTCTATTTCTTAATATAGTCGAATATTAAAATGATTCATATGTTAAAGCAGGGGAAGAAAATCACACTTAGATCAATTTTAACAGTACATATTTATATTACCAAAGAATCTAAGCCCTGGAGTTTTAAAAGAAAGAAGGCAGAATTCATCAAAAAGTAGATATATTTAGAAATAATCTAAATGCTTGATGAACTATTTTCTGGAGACATTCATCATAAAACAATCAGAATTAACCCAGAAATGCCAAAGAAATGAAACTCATCAAAAAATTTTATTTTAATTTATTAAACTTGAAAAACATACAACATAATATAAAAACACAATGAAATTAACTTCATGAGTATAAATTCTCTTCTAAGATTTAGAACCTTAAAAAAACAGTCTTGTGTACTTTTAAGACAGCAATTGAAAATGTACGTACCGGAAATTAAACGTAATTCTGTAAGAAGAAAGAACATTCAGTTGGAATGTTAGGATTCTGGATTCACCTCAGTACACCGATAGGTGAAAATGAATAAAGAGGGAAGGTGGAATAAAAATGCAGGTGGTATTTCAAACTAACTAAAGGTGTCTTAGTTTAATATAAAACATGAATTAATCCTTGCTTTCTGAGGAAGAAATAGTTTCATATCATGACTACTAAAATGATATGTACTATGATAATGACATACTTGCAAGGCAAGTAAAATGTAACTGGATATCACCATTATTTTCCCTACAAGCCTTTACCTTTTCACAGGCTCCGTCTGTACCAGGGCAGCATCTAACATGGCTTTCATCCACAACTCCATTTCCTTTCCTGTGTCAGTGCAGAAATAATAGGTCCGCATGTTTGGATGGGCTGCCTGATTGAAAATGGCACGATCATTTTAAATAGAAATATGATATCTGTAAAAGAAAAAGAAAGAAAGTTCAGTGGCTCTCTACACAGATCATTACTATCCAATTTCAAAGAAACCAGACTTGTCTTACATACCGATATAGAAATGAGGGACTTAAGAAAAATACAATTCACTGGTGGTGCAGTGGTTGAGAATCTGCCTGCCAATGCAGGGGACACAGGTTCGATCCCTGGTCTGGGAAGATCCCACATGCCACGGAGCAAATGGGCCCGTGAGCCACAACTGCTGAGCCTGCGCGTCTGGAGCCTGTGCTCCGCAACAAGAGAGGCCGCGACAGTGAGAGGCCCGCGCACCGCGATGAAGAGTGGCCCCCGCTTGCCGCAACTGGGGAAAGCCCTCGCACAGAAACGAAGACCCAACACACCCCCCCAAAAATAAATAAATAAATAAAATAAAATAAAATAAAAAATATATATATATACGTAATACATTTTTTCTCCTAACTTTACCATTTTTCTTTTTCTTAAAAAAAGAAAAGATGTATAGGAGGGGAAGGAGGTAAGAAAGGAAGCACCTGGACGTCCCTGTTCCATGCACACATCCCTAGCAATTTCCATTTACTACAATTCACATCTCTCTATTCAAGAATGTTCCAGAGCAACCAGCAACACAAGTCATTGAAATGTACATGTCATAGCATTTCCCTCCTGTGTTACCAATTCCTTTAGCCCTTAAAAGGTGCTGCTGTTAAAGCATTTTGACTAATCCTTACAGACACCTATACACAAACATAAAAGATTTACAAATGACCCAAAATGGCACTGCCCTTTAGCTTTTCTTCTCAAGTTTCAGAGTTAAAATGTAAATACACTGGGTTTGAGGCCTATATAACTGGTAAGTAGGTTTCTTTCTTTATGGTGGCAATCTGCCTCTATCCAGAGAAACAGAAAACAACACAAAGAAGGCGCTGCTGAGGGATAGCTACCCAAGTTCAAGCACTGAGTGCTCAGCTTACCCCTGGGCCTGCAGCGCAAAGATGGACAGCAGCAGTAGCTACATCAGAGCAGAAAACAAAGCCAGACTAACACAACATGGTTAAATCAACTAGACTTCAATAAAATTTATTTTAAAAAGAAGGGGAAAAAAAAGAAGAAAGAAAGAAAACAAAGGCCAAAGTGGGGAATTCTGTGGGGGGAACCATTCTTAATTTCCATTTAAGAATGTCTGTGACAGCTCCCTGGTAGACACTGAAGGACAAGGAAAAAGAAACAAAAGCTATTTCAGCATAGAATGAGGCAGAAGGAAGGACACTAAGCACAGAGTTAGTCTAAAGAGACGAGAGGAGTAAATCTGGAGCCACACACTTCACTAGGAGATCCTGACTATCTGCTCTACCTACAATGTCAAATTAGCTGCTTCAGAATCTTTTTCAGAATCAGGATATAAATAAATTCAGTCAACACAGTGGGCAAATTAACTTACAGAACCAACAAATCTCACTTGACCATGTAAGGGATGTAACAGTATCTACGGAAAACACGCGAAAGAAACAGCTCAAATGCCACCGGTTGTTAAAATGATTAAAACCACCACCAAGAGTCACTGGACTGGCTGAGTGAGGTTTTGGAGAAATGGATAAAGACCACTGGCCCTATCTGTAATCAACGGAAGGAACACTGGGCTGGTGCTCAGAAGATCCAGGTGTAGCCAGGACTCAAGACACTAACAAACCACACCCAAGCTTGTGATCCGTCAAATGGGAATATTTACAAGATGATGGCAGTTCCCGATTTAGCTTTAAGTTCCACAGTTTTGTTCAACAATTGTCTATAGTTTCTACTTACCATTGTGAAAGCAGCAGCATCAGTGCCAACGGACTTAGTAGTAAAAGTGGCTCATAAATTCAGAGAAAACAACATGGCAGAGAAGAGAATTTGAAATAGAAATCATTATCCTTGTTATAGATAAAATCCAATCAAAATTAAACCGAATAATTACAGAGACAATATACTTAACACGCATGGTCGCTTTTACTGCTATTTTAACATTCTATTTATTTTTATATTTTTTAAAATCTATGTTTTTTTAGAGTTTAAGAACCCAGCAAAATGTCCTATGACTAGTACAAATCCAATAAACATCTGACAAGTTGACGAGCAAACAAAAAAATTTAAACCTGTGCCCAAATAACAGCATTGGTATCACAGAGTTGGGCAATGTACTTTTAAAAAGTTATTACTTTAAGTTATCGGTATTAGAGTTTGCTATAGCATCTTAAAATACTTAATTCCATTTCTCTGGTTCATACTGTTAATAACATTTATTGAAATGGGTAGCGATTGCCCTTGTAGCCACTGGTCTTTGCTCAGATATTACATTCTCTTTGAGGTCACCCATCACCCTCCCACCACTCTGCCTTTCCCTCTCTTTTCTCCATAGCTAATAATGTAACACATTAATTGGCAAAAGTTGTAAATCGGCTGCAGTCCTGAGTATTCTTTAAAAGTGGACAGGAATTAAAAACTGAATCAATTTTATAATGGTGCAAACATTTTCATTGTTAAATAACAGCATATGTTACCCTTATATTTCCTCTCTTCCTTAAAATGAAACATTTAAACCCTTCAGAGTTCTTAATTTAACACTGACTTAAAAAAAAAAATAGGTGACTTCTGAAATTTATTTCAGCCATAATCATAAAGCAAAGAATGCAGTATGGTCTTTGAAAACAAAAATAACCAACTTTTAGCATTCAAGTGGCCTCTTACTTGAGGGTGCTCTACAAGCCAGCACATCACAGAGATGGGTGGGTATTGTTAGTTAGGGGAGGGAGGCTCAGGTCTGCTTAGATTTAGTAATAGATTTAATGTTTCAACTGCAATATTCTCTCAAAACTATCTGATGTTCATGATGTACTTAGACCCAAGAATATCTTTGCAAATATCCTATAAAATCATGAATGCACATGTATTATGTTAAATAACACACCACCCCCAAATTTACTATGAAAAAATTCAAACATACAGTAACCTTTAAGGAATAGTACAATGATCACCAGGACACCTACAGCTATATCTATCAATTATTAGCATTTTAACATACTTGCTTTAACTAGAACCATTTGAAAGTAGAGACATAAAGATCCTTGGCCCCTAATTATTTGAGCATGTACGGCCTAATTAAAGGGACACTCCCCTCCTCGACCCTAAGACCACTATTATATTTTAAATATAAAAACAACTGTTACTAAAATATCTTTTTGTAATAATCCATGGTCAATATCCACTTTTTAATCAGTGCCAGATTCAAATACAGAATAAAAAAGTATGACTATTTCCTTACCTTAAAAGCATATTTGCGATTAATGTGATCCTCGGAGGTAAGCATAGCTATCTGAAAACTAGGCAACAGTATGCTTCCCAGAATACCCTCTTCTTTCTCATCTAAGAGATAATTGAACATCTGATTAGAATTTTAAATGTTCTCATGAAACAGAATAAATTTTTTTGAAACTTATTTTGACAAAAATCAAAAGATTTTCATATATGAATGAAGAATTCATATATTGTTTAGGTAGTTCTTTGTAAGGTTTTAAGAGAAAATATTAAATAGCAGAGTATATATACTGCTTTACTTTCAACACGCTTCCCTATCCTAAGCAAATCAGAAATTGGCCCACATGTCAGAAAAATGTCAATTAGACAGAAAAACAGGATACATTTGTTTGGCATATAGACTGCATTCCACAAAGCCCCTTGATATGTGATTCACTGAAACTACATTAGCATATAAGTGATGACACAGAAAATTTATAAAAGGAATCCACCCACATTGCTGGTAGGATATAAATGTGCAACCATTTTAAAGCTAGGACAAATGCACGGCTCACTTGTCACATCCTTCAGACTTGGCTCAATTTCTCATCAATGAAGCCTTCCTTGACTGCTCTATTTTAAAGTGCTTCCCATCCTGACCCATGCCAGAGCCCTCTCTTCTCCTTCTGGAACTCCACCACTGTCTCCCCTCACCACCACCCCAATTACTGCTGATACACTGTATGTTTTAGTTTTTTATTTATCATCTTTCTCTCTCCACTGGAATGTGAACTCCATGAAGACACTTAGAACAACAGTAGTAGATACTCAAAAAATTTTGAATAAATGATGATACACATAAATACATTATTGTAAACTATGCTATAAAAACCATATGCTTTTTAAGCATACATCTTTGAAGGGTTGTTTTTATCAGTTGCTATGATATACAATAAAGTTATGGGAATAAATTACAGGCCTACAAGGCAAGCACATAAAATATACCCAGGAAAATGATAAAACATTAATCTCGGCACAGTATAGATTCACATTATTAACTTGCTGCCTGGGGGCAGAGATGTTTATGAAACTTAAAATACATAGTACATTGTTAGAGACCCAAAAGACAAGTTAATAAAGCTGTGCATTAGGCTGATGAACTCACCAATGAGAAAAACCATAAATGAGAAATAATTCTTTTTATTATGCTTGCCATGTTTTTTTATTATTATAAACTTCATGAGGGATTTTATTTATTTTCCCCTCACTTCTAGACTATGTGGTGAAACTTCCAAAAGAAAAAAGTCACATTAGAGGTTATTTCTATAGCTTTTCTCATAACAGTGGAACAAAATTGTGCTTTTACTATACTGTACTCATTCAGGTATAGTTCACTAATACAAGAAAGAATGAACAAAAGTGCAGATTTATTCTAAAAGGTAAAAAAAAAAGAGGCAGAGAGCAGACATCAATTATAGAGAACATGACAATTTTCTATAATTGAGTCATATTCTAATTTTAAATCCAATTTTATGCTTATATAAAGCATATCATCAGAAACAGCCTGAAGTCATCTTTATTAAAAGATTATTTTTTTATCAAATAATACCTTCTTCTATGTTGCCTAATTGGAAAACTGACTTTCCTGAAGTTATTTCAGCATATGCAGCGGCAGTAAGCACAGGGTGACTTCACTGGATTATCATGGACTGTTTCCTGGCCAGATTCCAAGCAGCTCTGAGATCTTGGGCAAGTTACTGATGCTGGGCATCTCAGTTTCATCTACTATAAAACTGAGGAAAACAAGACTTACCACTAAGGAACTTGTTGTGAGGGTTAAATGAGTTAACAGACATAATGAACGCAATAATGCACTCAGCTCATACTAAGCGTTCAGTAACTACTGCCATTATTACATAAAACTGAAGGCATATAAAATCTTCATCTGTCAAATGATTATCCGAAGAGTCCCCTGCTAGATCACTTAAATGTTCCTAATCATGGCTTTCTTTTTAGTTCTCTACCTAGGTAACTGTCTACCTAGGCAGCTGTCTTATTGATACTTTTTTACTGTCTTAACTCTACCTAGGTAACTGTCTTAGTTTCTATCACCCAGAGGGCCTCGTATACTGCCAAGCCAAGGGTAGGAACTGAGTGATGTTTGTAGAAAGAATGAACTCCTCGTTGGGGACAGGGAGTCAGCCAGGCCTTTCTTAGACTGCACGGCAGCCTAACTTCTCCCTCTGCCCCATCCTACTTCCCTCCGTTCCCGGGCCCAGGTCCCGATACCAAGGACACTCCCCAATTGGCCTCTTGCACCCTGATCTCCATCACAAGGCTCGCTTCCTGAGGAACACAACCTGGGACAGGAACCATAAAATCTCAACATTTTAGTGGATTCAAGTGACATTTTAGATCCCCCCATTCCTTCTTTCGCTTTAAAGACATCTGGGAACAAGACAAGAAATACATACAGTTACAGCTGGGTAAATAACTTACAGACCGGAATATTGTTACTCATTATCATTCCTCACCAGAATACTTCAGTATTTTGCTAACTGGTCTCTTGGCTTCTAGTTCAAGTGCTACGGTGATTTTTCTAAAATGTACACTTGATCTTGATACTATTTTTGTATTCAAGACAGGAGTTTAAATTCATTAGAATAACAAACAAATGCCTTTTGTGCCTTGATCTACTTTTTGGCCTTTACTCTTGCTAGGTCTTCAGACATAACCTTCATTCCTTAAGTCCTATATGTAATTTTACAAATATGCCATGCTCACTCATGCTTTGTACATGCTAAGTCCTTTGTCAGGATCACCCTTCTTTCCTAATCCCTTCCTTGTACAGGCCTGGTCAACACTCATCAACACAACTGAATACTATGACATTTTTTCTCAGACTCCTTCAGCTAATCTGAGTTCCATAAGGAGAGGGGTTTATATTGTTAATTTCTGCATCCTACCACCTAATGAGATGTCTGGTGCATCAAAAGAGCTCCCTGTTAGCTACCACCCTAGTCTAAAGCCATCATCATTTCTACACAGTAACTCCCAACTCTTGTTTCCTTCCTTCCCCTTTATAACTCATTCTCTAACAGCAGCTTGAGTGAGCTTTTTGAAATGTAAATCAAAAGCATATCACTCTTATGCTTAAAAATACACAACTGTTTCCTTATGGTATCTTGCGCAGAACCTAAACTCCAAGAGAATCCAAAACTGGTGCAATCTCCCATCCATCTCTTTCCCTACTGCTAACCTCCCTGCTTGGTACACTGGTTTCTTTCTGCTCCTTCAACATCCCAAACACTTTCCTACCATAGAGCCTTTGCACTACTGCTCCCCCTGCCTGAAAACTCTGCTCACTCTGGCTCCTTCTTGTCGGGATCTTGCTACCTAAAACGTCGGCTCAGAGCCCTGATCCAAAGAGGCCCTTGCCCCATGCCCTTCTTTCATACCATGACCTTATTTTCCTAAAAACACTTACCATGGTCTTGTTTATTTACCTGAGTTTATCTACTGTCTCCCTGACCTCTCTAGATGACAAGCTTCATGGAAGCTTTCTTTCACTGCTATTTTGAAAATACCTGGAACGAAGCAGGTCCTGCTCAGTAAACATTCGTTGAGTGAATTGCGCCCCATGGTAAATTTCATCAACAGACTGACTATAGAAAAGAGCAATTTCAGTGCTTTATCACAGTGTTCACGATATGCCTGGTATATTGTAAAGAACAGTGAGAACCTGGGCTTCCATCTGGTATTGGATGCTATCCTATTGCAAAAAAAACAGCAAAGCTCTTATTCTCCCCCTGTATTATTTCCCATATCCGTAAAACACAGACTGACCTGTCAAAAAATTCTGACAGCACATTCTGTACGTTAGTATATTAAATGCTTTGAGAGATACGGAAGAAATGAATGGGGTCACTGTATTCAGGGTACAAGAGAAGATGAAATTGGGAATTCCCTGGTGGTCCGGTGGTTAGGGCTCCACGCTTTCACTGTCGTGGGCCAGGGTTCGATCCCTGGTCGGGGAACTACTAAGATCCCACAAGCTGTGCAGCGTGGCCAAAAAAAAAAAAGAGAGAGAGAGAGAAGACGAGATCTGGGTGTTTAGGAGAAGTGTCTGGGTGCAGATCCTGGCTCTGAGACTTGCTAGGGGAGACAGGCCAGCAATTGGACCTTGCTGCCCTTAGTTTCCTCTCGTGTGAATGGGCATAATAAGATTTGCCACCTTATCAGGTGGCTGTGAGGAAGAGATGGACAAGATCATAATGTTATGTGCTTAGCATATAGTAAACGCTCCAAAAATTGCAAGCTATTATGATCATCTCACTAAAATCTGATAGTTTTTATTTAAAATCTGACATTTCCTATTGATAAAATAGTGAGAGTATAGTATTATATGCTTCTTTCCAACCATCTGAAGAATGGAAGTGAGTTAAATGTTATTTCTTTCCTTTCTATATCTTCTTCTTTTTTACATTCCTCCTGTCTGGGGAACTGTACTAAAATTAATAAATACACTGAATGTAAAATGCATATGGTTAATAATAATATGGAATCTCATACTCAACATGGCTTCTGAATTCACCTTTACTTCTTTCAAATTAGGTTAAAAGTTTTTCTATTTTAATAAAGGTGACAAGTAGCAAGCACCTTTCCACGGGCAATAATAACAGCAAAAGACAAGGAACTCAGTGCACTTTTTGTTGCAAATTAACACTAAGAAATTTTTATATGAGAAGCAACAAACACTTTCTTGTTCTTATTTAAAGTTCTAAATAGTCTATAAAACATACTGAAAAAGGGAGAAAAGTACAAATTATAAGCTTAGGAATAATGTATGAGTTACAAATCCTGACTTTCTGCAAGACTGGGAAAACCTTTAAGGAAAATTGTAGAGTAAGTCTGGCATTTAACTAAAGATAATACCACAATTGCGGCCTGACCAACATCCCTATGACAAAATGAAATTTTATAGGTCTGGTTAATTCTGACTCAGCAGTACTTCTCAACCACAGTATTCAGTGGGGGAAAAAAGATGAATACAATTCTAGTAATTTCTAAATCTGAAGGTCAATATGCACATGTTGTTTTGATAGATGACCACAGAATTTTGTCACACCTTTTTCTGGACAATCACAAAGTAAATTTTAAAACTGCTAATAGGTTCTAAAATTCTATTGTATTCTGTGGTATATAAATGAGTAATCATGCACTGACAATCTAATTCTTTAGTGACTGTTTCCAACCAGACTTTAGGGAAGAAGAAATGGTTGTCCAGGTTCACGATTTTATATTGTAGCTGAAGCAGATTTCTAGGGAGAGCACAGCCTATGCACCCCTTTCTCTGTTTGTACCAACTTTGTGGTATCTAACAGATCCACATGGCACATGATCAGAGACTTCTCTAGACTCTGACTTAAAATTGTTATTAATCAACAACTTATTAACCAGAAAACATTAGAAGAAGAAGAAGAAGAAGAAGAAGAAAAAAAGACGGACTTCCCTGGTGGTCCAGTGGTAAAGAATCCGCCTTCCAACGCAGGGGATGCGATCCCTGGTCAGGGAACTAAGATCCCACGTGCTGCCGGGCTACTGAGCCCGCGTGCCGCAACTACAGAGCCCACGTGCTACAGAGTCCCCATGCGCTCTGGAGCCCCTGAGCCACAACAAGAGAGAAGGCCACGCGCCACAACAAAGAGCCCGTGTGCCGCAAGGAAAAATTCTGCAAGCCACAACTAAGACCCGCCATGCCCCAAAATAAATAAATAAATAAATATTTAAAAAAGAAAAAAAAATTAGAGAGAGAGACAGAAATGAAGACTGCCTTTAATAATACCTTTATTTCTTCTCCACCAACATTAATAGCATGGTTTGTATCCCTTCTGTAACTTTCTCAATGTTTCATGGAGGTCTTTTTGTTTTAAAAAAAGGTGTGTGTGTGTGGGGGGAGGGCTGGAAGGGATCATAATAAATACATTCTATGTTATTTTTCTTATTTGCTAGTACATCATAGCAGTCTCTAATCTAATGCTCTAAAATCATTTGCTGGGGAGAATGGGATCTCTAACGGACTGACGGCTAGATCTGACAAAACTGACAAGTAAAAAATCAAACATCAAATTAACGTTTTTCATCTATTAGGCACTGAATTCAAGGATAACATTATAGAGTGAATACTCACATATTCTTCACACAAAACAAATCAGTTCAGCACAATCACATTACAGAAACTGGACCAAAACTAAGACCAATCTGCTTGAAGCACAATATTGCCTTCTGTCCCGCCTTACTCAGAATTACTCAGAATTATATGTCAATAAAGAAAAGATTTTCTTGATACTATTTGTTGATAATAAAATAGCAAAAAGATTTGTAATGTTTTTTCTTTAAAAGAGTATCTGATACTTAACATACATTCTATTGTTTACGGTAAACTCACCTCTATAATAAAAGAGGCAAAGGTCAGAAAGCACGAACCAGCGTTTCTTCCATAGCTTCATGCCAGTACTGTCCTGCATTAGATCAGCATATTAAAGGATTTTTTTTTTTCATTTCAGAAAATTAAAACTCATTTCTGGTTTTCTTATTTGTTTAAAATAAGCTTTTTAAAACAAGGTGTGTTTGACATAGGCTATACAGAAATCTAACTAAAATGCTAAGCAAAATTTGGGGTTAGTTTTCTAGGGACTTGTATCATATTAAGATATTCCCAAGTATACTGGTCTTTGAAGAGTAATACTGTCATGTAAAAGGAATTCTGTTGAAGTAATGTGATTTGGTTTCATATCTGCAAGCAATTTGAAATCCACTCTATTGAACACGTCTGCTAGCACGAGAATAATGTAACTGTGCAGCAGTGTGTGCATTCTGGTAAACCAGATTTAATAAATATGTTAATCTTCAACAAGAAGAAAAGTATGTGATTTGAAATTATTCCAAAGGTAATGTGATTTTAAATGACTGTGAATAAAGGAACCTTAGCATATAAACACATTTCATAAACATTTTTTTCTTCTTACATGAACAGCTTGGGTTTTGCTTATCCAGCAGAAAAAAGTACCTACTTGGCAGCTTTTTCTAAGTTATTTAGGTAATAAAAATGCCAAGCTCAAACAAAATCACAATTTCAATGAAAATTACCTTCCCACATGCACTACAGCAAAACCACAAGAGAAAACGAAACACAGACCCAGACACACACACACACACAAAGGCAAAAAAGAGGTCAGTTTGTATGTGCATTGATTTATATTTCTTAATTTACTTCTAGTTGTGACTATCATCTAAAAATGTCTTTAGAACTGAAGAAATTATATGGGTAAAAATCTCCTCAAGTAAGAGATCTGTCCTTAAAATTGACAGCTACACTAAGGAAAGCTGTCCCCCGCCCTCCCAAATTACATGGTATTTTCAATCTCCTAATTAATTATCTCTTTAGTACAGATAATTAAAGTTTAGATCTTTAAGCGGCTCTACAAACAAATATTCTCTGTAAGTCACACACCTATTACAAAATAAACACTCATGGTAGAGAAACTGGTTGGTAACGCTTTGGCAATACTAAATTAACCAAGGGATCAAGAAATAAGAACAGCAATCATTTAAAATAAGGAATCCTATATCCTCTATAATGCTCAATATCACATGGAGCTATTTCAATAGAATTTGGACTCATTAGAAAGTCTAGTTAAAAAAAATCTTCTAGCTTGGATAAGTTTAAATGTCAGATGGTTAAAATATAGTAAATGATCTTTAAGTAAAAATGAAAAGTTGGTATCCAAGTTACATACCCAATCAACTCAGTAAGAAATTGGCGAAACTAATCTGAATGGGAATTCTCTGGATTTTAAGTGGGTCTTCTGCCAATACAGTAGTTTAGTTGCCACACAACTTTCAGACAGAACAAGGTCTAATGAATGTTTCGTAACAAAGTCATTATGAATTATAATGAATATAATTATTAGGCCATCTGAAAGCAATTAGCAATATTTGACAGAATAAATTAGCACTATCAGTGAACTAATATTTAACTTGCTCTGCATCATCTGTATACATGTAGAATCAGAGAGACAGGACAAAGAAAGATAAAGGTCTTGAATGCCGAGTTATCTCAGTTATCTGGAGTTCATTTATCTGAAACCCAGCTGCAAACCAGAAAGTGAAAAAGAAAACAAAAGCCTCTGAGCAATCCAAATAGATGTCACCAAGTCCAACGTACATGTATCCCTACTAATTCCAAAACGTACAACAACGTTCCAAAATAGCTTAGTTACCAGGTTTCCCAGATAATGGAACGATACAAACCCCAACTTATCAGGGTATCTGAGTGACCCATGCTTGATCAAACAAACAAAAAAAAGAAAAAACAGTACAGACACTTAGAGAGTGGTCTTGAGAGCACAGAAGCAAAAATCTGAAAATATCAGAAAAATCTCAACTTACGATCAGATTTCTCTATAAATTAAAGCAGAGAAGTACATAATTCTACATTTCTTGAATGATTTTTATAGGATAGAAAAATGTACAATACCTCTGTGTTTTTTTCCATTTAAAAAATATTTCTGCCTAGATAATATTAGCATGCTGTTCCTAACATTTTCAGGCAGCATATATTTAATTTCAACTTTAGAAATACCTGCCCACCCCCACCCACAATATCTCTAAGTAACATCCATTACTTCTTCTTTCTCCATTGTTCCCCTAACTCTCTCCCTGGTAACAAGAAGTGAAGAAGCTGGATGACCAACTCTACAGTTCTTTCTCCACTCTATACAATTGTCTTATGTGCCTTTGGCAGAAAAGGTCCCTTTTGATTCTGTCCTTTTTTCACATCAAATAGGAAAAAAAAAAAAAAAAAAATACCTGTTTATAAAGCCAACCTCGTCTGACCACAGGTGCATTAGGATTCCTTTTAATTGAATTTGATCTCTTTCCAAAATTATGAACTTTTTTTGAAGCCCGTGAAGTCTAAGGAAAAAAAAAAAGAGCCCAACAGAAAATGTAGTATTAATGCCTAGATATTGAGTTTATTTTTCATCGTCATAATTTTAATCTCTTTTCAGATTTCTCTGAAACTTCCAGGATTTAATCTTTTCAGATGAATTACTGCAATTCCACTTTTGTGTCTTAGTTGTTTCAAATGTAAGAATTCTGCACAAAGACTTTTCCTCCTCTAGGATATTACAGAAGGATCACAAATCTCTCTCCTTTAAAATCTGCGTGTACAATTTTTAAAAAGGCACAGTGTGTGGCACTACCTGCTAAACAGAAGGAACCTTGAGTAAAAATAATATTAACACATTTCAGAGAATAAACCAAATGACAGCACTTTTTGATTTATATCTGCATTGAATCATGTTGCTCCAATTAAAGTTAACAGTGCCATGTCACAAGAGCAAATCTAACAGATAAAATAGAAACAAACGTATCACATCAAGTCAAAACAAGACTGGAAGGATCTGCTTAACGTCATGTAATGTTTTCTTCTTTACGGACAAACGCTGAACGTGGATAATACCAGACAGATGGTGTTTACCATATTCTTAAAAGTACACATAATCTTTTAAAATACTGCTGTGTTTATTGCGAACATTTTATCTTGGTGGGAATGATAGCGGTAACCAACAAACATAAAGACAAAGAAGCTGAATTTGAATTTCTCTATGAAGGTAAGTAATATCAATTTATCTCTTATTTTTCAACTTATCTAGAATCTTTGGAAATCTAGTACATTACATTAGAATCTCCTTTTATGAGGCTTGTATTAGTACATAATAGAATTTTAAGGCCCAATATCAACCATTTTTGGGGGATACATTTTAATTTACTTTTGAATAGATAATGCTTAAACACAGTATAAATCTCAAATGGTACAAAAAGATACAAAAGGACCAGTCTACTTCTCACCTCTGGACCCCAGCACCCAAACAACCCAAACACAACCCTGTGAGGCGACTGATACCACTGTGTATATATGTGTCTATCCATCTGAATAACTGCTTTCATAGTTATGGAATATCTCTTTTTTTTTCCCTCAAATAACTGCATACATAATACCTACTCTTCAGTATACTTCTTTAATTATCATATGAATTACCGATATTATGCATGCATGATAGTTTTCTGTGGTTGAATTTCTCATTTTCTATTTTGACTTCTGGGATTTATGTCATATTTTAGACAGCCCATCTGCATTCTGAGTTTATTTAAAAAAAACTTCCATTGTTTTCTGTACTGCTTTTAGAGTTTTGTTTTTACCGCTTTAACACCTGATCCATCTGGAAAATTTTGGGTGTAAAGTGTGAGGCACGGCTCCAAACTTCTTTCCAGACAATGACTTACTGGCCCTCAACTGGTAAGTCATTTTTCT
This sequence comes from Eubalaena glacialis, assembly GCF_028564815.1. Lineage (NCBI taxonomy): Eukaryota > Metazoa > Chordata > Mammalia > Artiodactyla > Balaenidae > Eubalaena > Eubalaena glacialis. Next base: position 101,088,920 of record NC_083726.1, read on the forward strand.
AGATTTTAATTAGTATAAATTTACAAGCATTATAATGCGGAGTTATCCTGCTAGTGTTTTATGTCATACAAGAATTAGAAATAATTTACATTATTTGAAAATTTATATTTACTTGTAATATTCTACAATATTTCATTTAAAAAACCTTAACAGGCATTTAAAATAGATAATTGTCTATTACCCATTTCTTTACATAACCATAATTTACTATTACAATTGTTTTACTATTATAAAATACACAATTATGTTCTAAATAAAGAAAATTCTTTTTATCATCCCTTGATTTTCTTGCTATCCTTAACTTAGGATCTGAGCATTAACGTTACAGCAACTATTTATTCAGATTTAGCAGCAGGTTTTCCACGAGTTTGAAGACATTTTAATATTAAGATTCTAAATTTAAAACGTTAACGTTATGGTTTAAAGTACAAGAAGCAATAACTACAAACTTTTATAGACACACAACTCTGGGATTAGAGATTAAACAATTAACATTTTTGTTTCTGATTACAAAGAAAAACCACCCATTTCTGTTTCCATGTGGCTATGGCACTTTTCACATCATGGGTTCTAAACACGTCAGTCATCAAGCACAGTGGCTTGATGGGTTTCCCTTTAGCAGTAAAAGATTTTACATTTTAAAAAAACAGTATAATATGATAGAATATATATTATTCTAGGCATACTTAATAGTCAGAAAATGGGAGTTCTAGGCCATTATATTAATCTTCACCATTAAAACTTAAGTTGATTCAATAAACTGCCATTTTCTCACACAAACATCCATTACATTTGTAAAATTATTCCAAATCTGAACTCTACAATATTTAAAAAATATAAGTCATTAAATTTTTAAAATACAAGCTTACTACTTTATATTCTAAGCCACTGCTTCTTATGTCAATTACCTCGAACGTAATTAGGTTCACGTAATAATAAAAATGAAATGATTATTCTAAAATTCTAAGTCCATTAAGAGTAACAGTAATAGATATTACCAATTATACCAGTCATCAATAATTAACAGTAAGCAAAATAACTTACTCTGCCTACAGGGCTCACTGGATGCACTGCATAGTCTGAAGTCGTGTTATAGTTAGAAGCTTCATTTATCATACTTATAGGTCGTTCCTTCTTTTCGTCAGATGTCATGGTTGCAACAGTCCTGAAAATATAATATGCCAGAACGCTAGAACTTGCTGTTTATATAAACTACTTTACAATAACATTTCCCTGGAGTTAACAATGCCGGTGTCTGACTTTTTCAAAACAGCTGGGTACTGGTTAGAGCTTAATAAGCTCTAGAGTTGGAGCTTAATATTTATAACTACTTTAAAAATAATTAAGCACAACTTAATATCATGTTTATTTTAATAAGCCTTAATACAGATATGCTACTTGGTCATGTAACTGGAACATTAAAAATTTAATTACAAGATTAGCGATTCTAATATTGAAAACAGTAACAATGATAGGGAATTCCGTGGCAGTCCAGTAGTTAGGACTCTGTGCTTTCACTGCTGAGGGCGCGGGTTCGATCCCTGGTTGGGGAACTGAGATCCCGCAAGCCACGGGGCAAGGCCAAAAAAAAAAAAAAAAAAAGAAAAGAAAAGAAAACAACAACAATGATACCAATAACTAATTTTTGTGAACAAACTTATAGTTTATAAACTATTTTCACACATATTTCATTTGATGCTTATAAAAATCCTTAGAAATGGTAATCACCACTGCCTCTGATTTAAGGATGAGAAAACTAAGCTCAAATTAGTTTAAGAATTTGACCAAGTTTACAGTTTCCCTGACCTTGCATCCTGCGCTCTTGAGTTTACTGTGTCTGAGCTATTGTAAAAACAGCTTCTGGAATTACATTCCTCATGAAAAAAAGTTTTAAGTCACGTTTCTATACCATACATAGTAAACAGACGGCATTCTGTTATTATACTTGACTGCAAATGTCCAGATAAGAAAACTGTTAAATCGTACTGTATTAAGTATGGATAACAGCAATTTCAATGCTAACCCCATTTTTTTTAAACATCTTTATTGGAGTATAATTGCTTTACAATGGTGTGTTAGTTTCCGCTGTACAACAAAGTGAATCAGCTCTACATATACATACATCCCCATATGTCCTCCCTCTTGCGTCTCCCTCCCACCCTCCCTATCCCACCCCTCTAGGTGGTCACAAAGCACCGAGCTGATCTCCCTGTGCTATGTGGCTGCTTCCCACTAGCTATCTATTTTACATTTGGTAGTGTATATATGTCCATGCCACTCTCTCACTTCGTCCCAGCTTACCCTTCCCCTTCCCCATGTCCTCAAGTCCATTCTCCACGTCTGCATCTTTATTCCTGTCCTGCCCCTAGGTTCTTCAGAACCTTTTTTTTTTTTTTAGATTCCATATTTATGTGTTAGCATACGGTATTTGTTTTTCTCTTTCTGACTTACTTCATTCTGTATGACAGACTCTAGGTCCATCCACCTCACTACAAATAACTCAATTTCGTTTCTTTTTATGGCTGAGTAATATTCCATTGTATACATGTGCTACATCTTCTTTATCCATTCATCTGTCGATGGACACTTAGACTAACCCCATTTTGAACAGAGGCATTCCATGAAACGCTTTACTTACTGTTCATTCACTACAAAAATACAATTGTCCTGTGATGGCTGTCCTGTGACTGGATGTTTACAGGTCACTTTCCTTTCATTATGGCTGGAAGAAAACAGAATAAGAGAAAATGTACGTGCTATTACCACAAACTTTAAAAAAATATCCTGGTAGCAAAATAGCCATTTCTTTATAGCAACATTAAAGTTAGTGAATAAAGGAGATGCAATTTAAACCCCCAGGTGCTGATACTCCTACATAACCTTTTCTACTATCTACTGTGTGTACACGTGTGTGTAAATGTTACTTACAGTTTTACAGTACAGCTAGACTCACCACTCCCAACCCCATGCCCACACCCAGTATGACCGCAATTTGTTCTTCTATTGTATAAACAAAAGTAAGTTCATCTGACTCCACAATCATTGCATCTTACGTGACAGGTGGGCCACAGAAAAGTATGAGTATCCACCTACCTTCATTATTTTGTATCCCAATCTAGGTACATTACAGAAACCTAATGCCAAATTCATATATGGAAAAATAAATCTAACAGTACTACCAGATGGGCACCGGCACATTAAAACATAGTACCACTGGAAGAGCAATAATTTATGGCGTTTTGGTTTCACAAAGGAATCTTTACATAAATAATGTAATGGGATTGATTTTTATGATACCTGAAGTATGCTATAGAAAAATGGAATCTGAAGGAGAAAACAAAAATCTTAAATGAAATGTACAAACAACAACACAAGCAAAGAAAAATCTACTTATTATGTTTGCTGAAAAAAAATCTGGTTTGATTAAAGAGTGACTATTTTTTGGAGAATAAGACCTTTGCCTAAGAAATACTATTCTTTCTAGGTCAAATGATAGAATGAGGCTTCCTATTGTTTTCTAGAAATGAGAGGAGAAAAATCCCAAACTATTTATCTAAGCCAAAAATAACAGATGCCCAAAATAATATGCAATTTACATTGATATACTAAAAAAATATACATCATTTGTAAACAAATATTTTTTTCCCGTTTAGTAACATACCACAAAGCGACCTGTAAGGAAGATCAATCATTGGTGTGCTAGATCTTAGAAAACTTACTTTCATTATGGAGAAAATTGTCAAGATGTTGTACTGAATACTGCTTTGTTAATCTTAAAAGATTATTACATGTGATCTGTATTGTAGGACATTTATAACCACAAGCCACAAACTTTCTGGCAAACTTCAAACACTTAAGTTCCTTTTCCAAATCTGAACTTTCACTAATATTATTTTTATTGGTTACTCAAGTACTAGAAATTTTATTAAATAAAACTAAAACCGTATAAAAGAAAAGGTATACAGTTAAAAAAAATTATATATTGACTATTGTGACAACAGAATGATTGGTGGAATATAATGTGTTTCTGTTATTCCTTTAGTTAATTGGTACTTATTACACCAACTGGTGTTTACAAGACTAATAAATTATCAGCCTTTGGCGGTGGTTTTTTCTTTTTACAAAACACATTCAATAGGTGTTAAGAGGTGGTGGATTTAGATATTTATTTGTGGTGATATTTTCACTACATAAAAAGTATGCAAGTGACTTTATTTTAACTGTTGATTTAAAAAAGTACAATAGTAATAAATAAAATAAAATTCAAATTAAAAAAAAGTACAATAGTGGAATCCTAAAGTCTCATAATGGGATATCAGTTTATGTAATAAGCAATCAATTGATAACAGAATAACTAAGAAAGTATAGCCTCTGGAGATAAGTGGAAAAAGATGAAGTACCCAAATGTGATGAATACCACAAATGTGTCAAGGTATGTAAATTCTCATGTTTTAACAGAATAAAACACTGTGGGGGAGAAGGGGAGTAAATTTGCGATAGAGATTAGACACCTTAATAATGAAAACTGGAGGATAGCATCTTTTTTCTTTAAAGTGTCTTCTTGGGGAGGAGCATTAAAAAGCTGGAGTTGGTTGAGTGGAAGATAGAACAGAAATATACAAATTCTTTTTATAAAAACCAATATTGCAAAAATAAAACAAATAACCCCCTATTGTATTATTTTCCTATGATATGTCATCTTGTCTAGAAGGAATATAGCAGACTCTAATCCTAATATTCTAGAAGCTGTAAATTATAACAACACGGCCCTGCAATGGTTACTGGGATAAGAGATTCCTTTGACCTCTGGAACAGTAGACTTGAGTACCCATTAGACAAGGAAACAGGGCAATGGAGACATTAAAATAAAGAACAGTCAAAAAGGAGCACAAACATTCTTTTCCCCAAAGGTGGATGCTATTTCAATGAAATTGACATTTTTATTGTCCAAGTACTTTTTTAAGATCACAATGTCTTGAAGTAAAACTAACTAAATAAAAATCTTAGCATTCCATCTTAGTTAAAAGTTCAGTGACTAAAACCAATATGAAAAATGAACATATTTATGTTCCTTTACTTTTCCAAAGTACCCAATGTGTTTTCTTTTAATGTTATGATATTAAATTGACATAAAAATTCATTTATTCAGAAGGATACTCTAACATGAAAGTCTTTTGCTGTTCTTTAACGAAAGAAATAATCTTTCCTACTACGTACACTTAATTGTAATATAAAGTAAACACAGAAGTCCTCTGAAATGTTTATTCATTTGTTCTGACTTATATTTTAAATTATAGTCATTCAAGATTACTAGGTTTCTATAAAATCCAAATTCAGAAGATTGAGATTTTATAGGCAATTAGTTTAGTTACAAAATTGTCATCTCCCATAAAACAACATACTTAGCAAATAAAAAATCAGAGTAATGTTTTCTAATCATTTTGTTAAAAATGAATTAAAATAAATTAAGAGTATGACAAACCAAAATATCAGCCAAACCAAATTCCAGTCTTAACTGTTTAAACGTCATAATTTCCACTACCTGATAGGATTGTCAATTCTCACTGCTCTTGTGCAAATCTATTTTATACACATTTTTAAATTTCAAAACCATTTCTTATTATGTTGGCATTTACACTTCATTTTTATACTAATGTTGCATTTTTAAGTACTGTAATGGTAAAGGATAAACATAATTTCTAAATTACTCACAGAAACTAAAAATATGAGTTAAAAGCATACTGAGTGCCAATAAATGACAGCAATGTAAATGAAATCCAAATGAACCTTTGAAAACATAAGGAAAAAGCTATCTCTGTTAATGCACAGAATTCTTTTAGTGCATAATACATGAGTTCTTTAATACACACAGCAACTGGGCACTGTGGGAGGTGGCTGGCCGAGGTATCATGTCATGACCACCTTCCTTAAGTGCAAAAGAGGAGTGACTGCTTGGTGCAAAAGAGGAGTGACTGCTTAGGGCCACGAGGGGGCAGGGAAGACAAGATTCCAGCCTTCAATTCTACCAGCTTGTCCCCAGCATTATTTACAAAGTGTATCTTTTCATCCTACACTCGCCATCCTTTTTGCAGTCCAAAGGTTTTTTTTTTTTCCTCCTCCTTTGAAGGGCCTCAAAATTCAGATCAAGAGTACCATACGTTTTCCTATAACATTCATGTAGAAGTGTGTTCCAATTCAATTCATATATTAAGGAACAATGTGAGTGTCACATAAATCCTGCATTTGTTTATGCATGATCCCGTCCATGAGAAAGTCTAGGTGAGTGCAGAAACCGCACCTTGCTGATGCAGCCCCTAGGAGCACACAAATCACACACCTGCACACCCTCAAGCGTCCACCAGCTACTTCAGTTCATTGCCTGTTTTATGAAACACACCCATCCACATGCAGTGATACAACTCTGTCTAATTTCACAACTCCCTACTTCCAACAGTTCCCAATAATTCACAAGCTGAAACCCTTCCAATTCCATTTCCACAAGCAAACTGCAGGGCTTTCTCAACGCAGAGGGTATATGTAGTATTTTTGTATTTTCTAAGCACTTAATATGTGTGAAACTGTGCTACCACTTTCATTAGGTTCCTATCTTTACTTTTATGTGTTACTAATGAGGTTTTTTAGTGCTGTGCCCCTAAACCCATTTTCCACAAAAGCCCCATGCTTTCATTGTCCAATTTTGCACAGAGAGGAGATTTTTAGGAAGACACGTGCCGTGTTACAGCAAAAGTGACTGTACTACTAAATTATGAACTAACATACCTCTGTGCTACTAAAAATGCATTTGAAGCTTTACTAGACAAGGTGTTACTTTAAAAATCGTTGCCAGAGATTTTATGCTCTTCATGACCGAAAGGGAAAAACTGAAAAGATATGGTTTTATATAAATTTGTGCTTCTAGAGGAATCCTTATAAAGAAGGGATAAAATTCAGGTCTTGATATAAAATACCCTTATGGTCACAGAACAAACTAATTCCCTTCTTTCTGACTCATTGTGGCATAGGAAGAGTTCCAAACTTTTCTAAATACGAGATCAAGTATTCGCCTCCACCTAACTCTTACTTCCAGACTTCTTCTGTCTGTGATGGTTTAATGTGTAGGTTTAGACCAGTGGTTTTCAACTGGGAATGATTTTTATCTCCCAGGGGACATTTGGAAATGTCTGGTAATATATACATTATCGAAGTACAGTCGATTTACAACGTTGTGTTAATTTCTGCTATACAGCAAATCGACTTAGTTATGCATAGATATACATTCTTGTTTATAGTCTTTTCCATTATGGTTTACCCTAGGACATTGAATATAGTCCCCTGTGCTATACAGTAGGAGCTTGTTGTCCATCCATTGCCTGGTAATATTTCTGAAGGTTACAACTGGGGCTGGTATGTAGTGGGTAGAGGCCAGGGTGCTGCTCAACATCTTACAATGTGCGGGAAAGTTTTCCACATGAAAGAAGTATCCAGCCCCAAATATCAACAGTGCTGAGGTTGATAACCCCTGCATCAGACCATCGTAGCCCTCTAACAACGAACTCTACCAAATAAGCCACATTTATTATTTCTTCGCGTTCCTGTTCTTCTCTAGAGACGACAGGAGCAGCCATTGAGACCACTGGTCCATGAATCAGACTACTTAGGTGTGAATCCCAGCATCTTCCTCTCACTAGCTAGGTGACCTTAGGCAAGTTACTGTACCTGTCCACGCCTCAACTGCCTCAATTAGGTAACAGTAGCTATGTCACAGGTTGTTACTTTATTTGTTCAGAGCTGTTCTGGGCACCTGGGGATGGCAGTGAATAAAACGTAAAAATCACTGCCCTCATGGAACTTACTTTCTAGTGGGGATGTTAAGAGTAAAGAGTATAAACATGGCCTGGAACAGACAGGTCCTCGATAACTGTTATTTATTTTTGTTATGAACTACAGGACTTTGAGCATATGTTGTTGTCATCAGACTACTGTTCAGTCACCTGTTTAAACTGTAACAGTTCATATTAACACGTACCCCCAAAACTGTTAAAAAACTCACGTTACCCCACTACTCAGTATTTATTGTAATAGAATAAAGTTGTGATCTCTCTTGGCTTTCATGCTTCTGGTCAAGATACCCCTAATATGTCCAAAAACAAAAAATAGAGGAGAAAAGTAATTCTAATATAAAAGTTCCAGAGCAAGAGTAGCTATGTTTTTTTTTTGTTTTGTTTTGTTTTTTTAATTTTTTTAAATTTATTTTATTTTTATTTATTTATGGCTGTGTTGGGTCTTCGTTTCTGTGCGAGGGCTTTCTCTAGTTGCGGCGAGCGGGGGCCACTCTTCATCGCGGTGCGCGGGCCCCTCACCGTCGCGGCCTCTCTTGTTGCGGAGCACAGGCTCCAGACGCGCAGGCTCAGTCGTTGTGGCTCACGGGCCCAGCCGCTCCGCGGCATGTGGGATCCTCCCAGACCAGGGCTCGAACCCGTGTCCCCTGCATTGGCAGGCGGATTCTCAACCACTGCGCCACCAGGGAAGCCCAAGAGTCGCTACGTTTTTAAGGCAGTATTCGAGAAGGTTTTTAAATAGTGACAGACAACACTTAAAAAAAAAAAAAAAAAAAAAAGGCTTCTGCTATTCCAGAGAGTTCAGGACTGACGGAAATTGGTCATATTCAATAGCTCAACCTGAGGATAATGCTCTATCAAAGGCCCAGACAAAGGACTGAATCAATGCCATTTTTAGAAAACGTTATCAAGAAACTGACAAGTTGCAACGCAAATTGCTTGTTCTTTGGCACTATGCCCTCTTCACTATTTATTACTAGACATTTAATCATTTACTAAAACTAGAAAATCAAATGAAAGACCTGCTTAATTCCAGCCTTTATGGAACTATTCCATTCAATAATAATTTGGTTTTAAAAGATCTTAAGATGAATAAATCAGTGTGTGTATAAAATGGTATATTTCCACCAAATTATATAAAAAACAAATTAAAAATGACATATCTACTGGAGATGGAACAGAAATTCATTACTCCCTTATTCTTTTTCAGATCTTATTTGTGAAGTGAACAATGCATCATGGAAGTAACTGTACCAGAAAACCTGGGCAAAGGTGTGCTGTTTAAGCAGTTCTGAGCTTTACATCAAAAGGGAATAAGCTGATAAACTACATGGCTCCTATAACCTATTAATGGAAACAAAATTTAGTGGGTTAGAATCATCTCGAAGCAGCAGGTTCTGTTATATGAAGAGTAACTGAGACTGTGGGGCGGCGCTCTGAAGATCAGGGATGATGGGTGTCCATTTCCAGGCTTGCCGAAGGAAGACATTTTTTGGTTCAGTCCACACTGCTAGTCTGCTGTCAGCAGGAGACTTACGAGGGAGGATTCCAACCAACGACATCCCTAAGGAAACAACCCCCATACACTAAAAAGATGCATAAAATGCACATTTCAAATATAAACCCCAATAAAATTACAGGTTTAGAAAGAGAGGAAAAAAGGTGTCTGCTAATATGGTGTTTACATTTTTAAGTATAATGATAAAAGTCAGGAACACTGACTTCAGAAACACTGAAGGAACTGTTTCATTCTTAATGGAGTGTTATTTCAAACTACACAAGGTAAAAGATGAAGTATTTAACACAACTGACTATGAACTGATAAATGAAATCGGGTTATAAAACTCCTGTCATCCAACAATAAGGCCAAAACTTTGCAACTTTTTTTGAGTGTAAATGTAAATTTTATATCAGATATTTATAAATAGGTAAAATACCCTCACAAGAAGTTCTTTAAAACATCAGGATTTGTCTGATTTTTTCAAAAATAAATATAGTACTGAGAGTACTAGATTGAAAAATTAAAATGAAAAATTAGAGCAACGTTGCATATAATGAATCAGTACAGCACATGGTATTATATTCTTTGAACGAAGCATGGAAAGACGCTATTCCTGATTTTAAAATAAGAACATTTGAGATTTCAAGGAGATATTATTCATGACTGCATAATATGGCAACCCTGACTGGCTTGCCCTGTTTAGTTAGGCATCTGCATAGTCCCAAACTGGCTGCTGTGGTCCCAAACATCACATGCAGACCACACAGTCCAGAGGTGAAAGGGAAGTCTCTGCTTACATATTCCTTTTCAAGAAATTTCCCAAGAGCTCCCCGGCCATCCTTTTCCAGGCTCTCATGAGCCAGACATAGGCCGTCTACGTCTAATTCAATCAATGGTAAGTGAACTCACACCATTCAAGATTCACAATTTTGTCTGTGGCTCACAGGGAGGAAAGTGAATAAAATGAGGTTGTATTATAATAGCAAGGAAGAAGGAGAAGCGAAAGGCTATTAGCTAAGGAAACATTTCATTTTTCTTAGAGAAAGCAACTCACACAGGTTTTCAAAGAAAATACAGGTACTAGCATATTCAAAACCAGATTTTCCTGTTCTGCCTGATAAAAGAGGAAAATGCTTTACCGGGTTATTCTTTTGGGAAGCTTTGGGAAGGTAAAGAGGGTGATTTAAGCTGAACTTTAGAAACTCTAGAGGTTTTATTTACATCCTCAGAAAAAAATTTTTTTCCTTTGCATTGTTTTAATTAATTAATTTCAAACTTGAAATTAATTGACACATAACATTATATTAGTCTCAGGTATACAAGATGAGTCAGTATTTCAATATATTGTGAAATAATCACAGTAAGTCTAGTTAATAGTTAACATTGGTCACCATACAGTTACAAAAATTTTTTTTCCTGTGATAATAACTTTTAAGATCTTAGCAACTTTCAAATATGCAAAATAGTATTATTAACCATAGTCACTATGCTGTACATTATACCCCCATGACTTACTTATTTTAACACTGGAAGTTTGTACCTTTTGACCTCCTTCACCCATTTCACCCTCCCTACCCTTTCCCCTGCCTCTGGTAACCATCCATCTGTTTTCTGTTATCTATAAGCTCTCTCTCCCTTTTTAAAGATTCTACATATAAGTAAGATCATATAGTATTTGTCTTTCTCTGTCTGACTTGTTTCACTTAGCATCATGCCCTCAAGGTCCATCCTTGTTGTTGCAAATGGAAAGACTGCCTTCCTTTTTAATGGCTGAATAATATTCCATCGTGTGAGTATGTACATGTACGTGTATGTACACACTACATACACACTACATCTTCTTTACCCATTCATCCACTGATGGACACTTAGGTTGTTTCCATATCTTGGCTATTGTAAATAATGCTGCAGTGAATGTGGGAGTTGGGGGGCAGTGCAGATAGCTTTTTGAGTTAGTGTTTGTGTTTCCTTTGGATAAATACCCAGAAGTGGAATTGCTGGATCAACATGGGAGTTCTATTTTTAATTTTTTGAGGACACTCCATATTGTTTTCCACAGTGGCTGCACCAATTTACATTCCTGGTTCCCTTTTCTCCACATCCTCACCAACTCTTTTAATCTCTTATATTTCTGATGACAGCCAATGTAACAGGTGTGAGGTGACAGCTCACTGTGGCTTTGATTTGCATTTCCCTGATGATTAGTATTGTTGAGCACATTTTCATGTACCTGTTGGCCATCTGTATGTCTTCTTTGGAAAAATGTCTATTTAGACCCTCTGCCCGTTTTTTTAACTGGATTTTTTTTTTGCTATTGAGTTGTATGAGTTCTTTATATATTTGAGATTATTACTCCTTATCAGATATATGATTTACAAATATCTTCTCCTATTAGGTAGGTTGCCTTTTCATTTTGTTGACTGTTTCCTTTGTTGTGCAGAGGCTTTTTAGTTTGATGTAGTCCCACTTGTTTATTTTTGCTTTTGTTGCCTTTGCATTTGGTGTTAGGAAAAATTTTTTTAATGTTTTGGCCATTAATAACTATGTACTAGCTACTTCTTAGTATTGCAATTCTCCTCTGGGAGTACTTGTTTTTGTGTGTTTTTTTTAAAAAATACCTTTGCTTCACGAGTAACACCAATGACTGCTTTACTACAAAATCCATTGTTTTTTTTTTTTCTGTTTTTTAATTTAAGAAATAAATATTGAAATTGCTATTAACATTGTCAATAACAGCCATTAATTCTTCTGAGTAATACATTAGACAAAGCAAGGTTTATTAGGTAGTGTTTTATATGTGTATCCATGGCAAGAAGGTTGAAAATTTATCCACTATGCACAAACAAAATATGTTATTTTAGAAAACTCTGTCCCACAGAAGAGATTTTGGTTGTCTCTTATTAAATTCAGCTGCAAACCCATTTGTATGATTTGCTCAGAATCATATATTTCCCTTATGGGAGAGAAAGAAGGATTTAATTTAGTCTAAGAAAAATAGGATATCATAGTGGTTTGGCAATTCTTTCTGCAACCCTGGTAGAGAAGCCAGTATCATGACTTGGACTTTTAGAAGGGCCCAACCCATACAAGCTGCCACATACCCACAATGTTGTTAGACTGGAGCAAGGCAGAGAGATGTGGGGATTATGGAAGCGATTGTATTTCTCAAATTTAGGTAGAAAACCAGACAGCAAAGAGCTCAGATGTTCACTGACAACTCTTCAAGATCCTTCCACTCAAATCAAAAAGAATATTGTACATTCTCAATTTGGCCTTGGTTTCATTACACTATCAGACAATTACACTTTTCAGCTTACTTTAAAATTGAAGAGCTTTGCAAACTATTACATATAGAATGGATAAACAACAAGGTCATACTGTATAACACAGGGAACTATAATCAATATCCTGTGATAAACCATAATGGAGAACGTATATATATATATGTATAACTGAATCACTGTGCTGTACAGCAGAAATTAACAACACTGTAAATCAATTATACTTCAGTTAAAAAAAAGAAAAAAGTTGAACAGCTTTTATCAATAGAAATCATAACGCTGTACGTTACCCTCTGAGACTCAGTCTCAAATTAGGTTTAAAAAACATGTTTGTAGCAGTGATTTAGTTATTAAATATTATTTTTATTTATTAGTTATGAATTCCACAATTGGGTCTATGGTGGTCCAGGGTAAATTTTAAAATATTGTTAAATGTATAGTTGATTAATGTCTTATGCAGATAACTATTTAAATTCATTTTCCTTTAAATAAAAAGGAGAAAAATGTTATGTTGAAATCTGACTACCACAATGACTGACTCTGCAATTTATTTTTAAACTGAAGTATGGAAAATTATGCCTACAATTAAAAGCAGTGTTTTAAGAACAAAAGAAAACACTAAAAGTGCCATGCCTTTTCTTGAGAGAAACTGAATTCTTGAGCCTTAGTTATGTGGAGAAATAACCACTGAGTCAGCAATCTAAAAGATTGTAATTTTTTTTCTTTGCAAAACATGTAAAGTATATATTTCCTTTCCCCACATTTAGTTCTAAATGCCATTTGCCTTTAACTTAGAGCTAACTGCTTCCAGACATCCTGCTCAAACCTCAATGATTCATTTACCCACATCTACAAATTCTCCCTACAGTCTTAACCCTTTATAATCTATCCTCTCTCCTCTCATCATTCAGGAAATGGATCGGCTCAGATTTCTTGGGGGAAACGAAGGACTGAACAGGTGTGAGGGCCTCGATGATCCTCGCTCCCAACAATAAACATTAAAATCATCACCTAAATAGTAATCACGTGACGTCACACTCAGTGCTGCTCGCACACTCCTTCTGTCGCACGCTACACTGGAAACTTGACCATCTATCCTCACACAGACCCTCTGAGGTCTGCATTACTATCTTCACTTTACGTGTGAATAAACTGAGGCTCACAGCATTTACGCAGGTGTCAGAAGTCACACGGAGACCTGGTCCCCAAGGTTTCAGTTGTGCCCTGTTTAGTCCCCCTTCCCCCCCTTTCAACAGCTGCCCCTTCCTTGACTCATCTCAGCCAGTGGGACTTCTACATTCTGCCCTACATCTTCTCCCAATGTAACTGAAACACAGCACAACACAACACAATCCTTTCCTTGGAGGTCCTTCCCTCTTGCACAGACCATGGACGTGTATCCTCCCTCTTCTCCTTTCTGTCTCATTGCTTAGCATCACCCCAAGACTATTTCTATCTGAAGCACAGTAATGAAACTTGTTCTGATTCCAACTTAATTTTAAACCCAGTATTTCTTTTCCATCTTCTTATTTTCTAAGCCTTTGCAATCATTTTCCACTCTTAGCTACTCAGACAACACTATCACAACATAATTGTAAATATAACCTCACATTTGATTATCGGTCCCAAAGAATTTAAGTACAAATAACAACAACAGTAAAGAATGGGTTTTACAGAATCACCCAACAGGAACAGAAAACTTTGCTTTTCCCGCTGGGAAAATAGGAGTATGATGCAATGCTGCAAAAGTACAAAGCAGAAAGCATTATTATAGACTAGGAACAAAATAAAGAAAAAAATTAAAAATTCAAAAGATGAGACACATAAATTCATCTGTTTTAGTTTATTGTATTTACAGATAATTTCTAAATCATCTTCTGAAAAAAACCTTCCTGAATAAAACCAATATGCTCATTTAGAATCTACAAAATAAATTTTACAATAGATTTTAAATAATTTTGGAAGTAGTGCAAGAATAATTCAATTAACACCATGCTAGTTATGAACAAAATGTACCCAGCACGTTAATAACTGTTATCCATCCTGAGTGTTATGGGACAGCTACATTTTAGATCACTTAATAAATTACATTATACACAAAAATGCTTAAAATAATTTAGATAATTCTCTCACTTGGAAGCCATTTAAGTGATTCTTAAGAAGCTTTTAAATGGGAAGGTTAAATGACACTTTATGGTTAAAACAGAAAAATGGCTCTTAGAATGTACAAGCTAATCCACCAGAGTAATTTTCTGTCAAGCACTCAAGAATCAAGTGACATTTCTGGATGCTACCTAGAAATTACCCTATGCAAGTAGACAGCTAACGGCATCTCCATCACTGCCTTAGTCTAGGCTGTTATGTCTCCAAGACTCTTTAACATCCAAATCCAACTCATTTTAATCAGGATATCTCCCATTTAGACCATCCTCACTGAGCCTCAACTTCTTTCTGTAAAACAGGAACCAAAACCAAAACAACAACAAACTTTACTCCATGGGGCTTTGTAAAGGATCAAGTACCTGGTAGCACCACCATCCATTACCTAATAAAGCCCTCACTAAACAGTAGCTAAACTTGAATGTGCAGGTGGAGTTAGCTTTCCTGAAAAGAAGTAAAATTATGTCACACCCTTGCTTTAAAAAGTTGCTGGCTCTCTGCTCTATCTTTAATGTGAAGTACAACTGATCTAAGGTTAAAGCTATTGACTGATCTATGTAAAAAGTCCTTGTAAAACCACACAACAGAGTAAAAATGATCACAGGGTATATTTTAGAGGTTTCAAAGAATACTTATTTGAAAAATTACAGTCACTTGTATAAAAAAAACTATTAATACAAAAATCTAACGGAGTTTTAAAATAAAACTAAGCAGAACTCCAACTTGGAAACATGTCAGTAGTCAGAAATATTCTTGGCATTTAAAAGCAATAATGTGGCATTAAAAATATATATAACCTAGAATTTCATTAATTCAGACAACTCTGCTAGTCCCTAATGAATGCTAATTAGTAATGTTTTATTGTAACATGCATTAAATGTAAGTTTACTATACCACTGGGAAGGAAGCAAACAACAAATTAGAAAAAGAGGAATTTAAACACCATCTCTTTTGCTTTTGCAGGTGGTTATACACTACTTTACAAAGTTAACCTAATTCTAACCTACACTTAAATAACCACACAGTTGCAAAAAAGATCCAATTATTTTATTGTAGATGAAACATTCTTCCCAACAGAATCAAGCTGACAGACTAAACAGCTCAATTCAAATAGAAAAAAAAAATCAGTAATCACTGAATTTTACTATCCTTCATTGCATAGTCTTTAATCATTTTAATATTGCATGAGCTTTATCTAAACAACCACTTCAAGGACAAAAAGGGAGTTACTAATAAGTCAAATGATACCTTTATGCAACAAAAAGATTTTGTTAGAAAACAGTACTTTCTTTCAAAATGGCTATGTTTTTGTGTAACTTAAATACTTTCATTCATTCAATATGAGACAGGCACTGATGACACACAGCCTTAACAATGTTATACATAAACAAATAGGAGGAGTAATATAACCAAAAACGAAACACAAAGGGGAGGCAGATTAGGGACTGATCTTGCTTAGAAAGGGGAAGAGCAAGGAAGGTGGCACAGAAGTGGCTGCCATTTGAATTGAGCCTCCATGAATCAGCAAGAATATTCGGATGTGGCCAGAGTTTAGCATAGATTGAAGGGATGGGGGCACAGAAATGGGGCTGAAAATCTAGGCTTTGAGTGAAAATATATTTATGTATAAAAATTTTATTATATAAGTTTTGAAGCAATGTATTTGCTCCATTCTTAGGTTCTCTGTCACTTCAATTTCAAAGGAATATATATTTTTTAACTCTGAAAAGGTCCAAATAATAATGCACTTATGTGACGCACACAGCACTTTAACTAAGGCTCAGTTTAGTCAGCAAATCATTATCCGCAAGTACTGAGAAATTTCTCACTTACAGATGAGGTAGGAGTTGGACAGAAATCTGACCCAGAATACAGGGCAGGGCCCACTTCCCACAGCAGAGACCGAGACACAGTGAGCAAAGCCGGCAATGAACTCCAATGGCCACTGTAGGCCACTGTGATGGCCGTATTCTACTCTGGAGACACTTCCTTCTAACAGAATGCAAGGCCACGGCATGCTATTAGTTGGTTAGATAACTAGTAGGTGTCCATCATCCCAGAAAAGATGAAATCTCTCTAATACAGGATCAAGATATTCTCCTCACTCATTTCACTTGCTTCATCAATTCATTTATTCATGCTCAAATATTCATTAAGCATCTATTAAGCACAAGGTTTTGTACTGTCCACTACTAGGAAACAAAAATATAGTTCAAGACTATAACGGGCTTAAAGAATTACTATTCCATCTGAGTTTACTAATTAAGCTAAATTTCAAACTTGAAGAATACAGCAATTATATTTTACCATCAGGCTTCAGTATTGGTGGAAAGAGTTCCTCAAAGCGCACCTTATTCACTAGAAAACAGACAAGCACTTTATTCCCAGTGCTTTAGACTTGCGTCAGACTTTTAAGTCAATTTCAGGTTATCCCTCCTCCCCCCCAACAAGCTCTGCTCATCCTCCCTTCTTTTTTGTTTTGCCAGATTCAATTTCCTGTTCATACAAAAAAGTTTAAGTAGCTTGTCTTCACTTGAACTTTAGCAGCAGTTTAGGCCAATGACCTCTGATGTCATAATGCTTCAGAAACATCTTTGTTTAGAATGTATACTGAATATATTCCAATTCATCATTACTACAGTAACTTACTGATTAAGTTTAAAATATAGGCTATTTTAAAACCATGTTAAAATATTTTAGGTAGATTTGAGATAAATTTTAAAGGGAATAAAAATATTAATGAATTCTCTATATACTTCCTAGCTCTGGGCAGAATTTTCAGCTGAAAATTCTGCAGCTTATGGGAAAAATTGTGGATCTTGAATTAAGACTGTCAAGTCAAATAAAATGAAGTTGAAACTCTACTTCTATATCCTGTGCTTCTAAATATAGAAGAAATACAATGTATTAGGAGTCATAATAAGGCAATTATTGATATCTTCGCACATTTGCATATAAACAGCTGGTTTAGATCACTTTCTTTCAGTACCTATGTTATTCACTTAAAAAATATGTACAAAGTCTTATTCTTTAATTGCTTCAGAAAATTGATGTGAAAATATTTACATTTATTAAGAATTTTCGTATTGTCTTTTCTTAAACTAGACTTACAAGTAAAAAGTGCCTGTTCTTTAAGATAAAACTTTGTTGGAAAATTCCTCTAAAAGACCTTGAAGTCACAAGGCTGCTACTGAACCTGCAAGAAAAGAATTACGCCAGAAATGACAAAGCGTAAGGCTTTAAAGGCTTCAGTTTATACTATATAAACAGTATGAAATTAAAATTAAAATAATATCATTCATCCACTCAAAATGAAGGGGAAAAAAAGCAAAATAGCCCCCCCCCCACACACACACCTTACCCAACATAGCCTACTTCTTAAACTAATGATTTCAAAACAACTAAATCAATTCATTTAGTGCAATTCAAAGAGACATGAATTAAAATTGCTAATAAGAAATCTTTAAAGGCATGTTGCCAGCCTTTACAATCAAAGGCAGTAGTAATTTAATTAGTTTAAACGCCAAAATATTGTCTATAATAATCTCCTGCCATTATATTGCTCTTAAATTTTAGGTAAATGAGGATTCCTATTTTGAGGATCCTACTTTGTGAATTCCTATTTTGAATCACGTTACCAGATAATTAAAGAATTAAATAACTAGCAGCTTCAGCTAACTTAATTAATTTAGACTAGTAATATACTTTTTAATAAAAGTATTATATAATGAGTACTGTTAGCATCTCCTCCAAAGGAACTTCTGAGAATTATTCATTTGGCTCTCGTGAAGGGGGAAAAAAAAAAAATCAAGCTTCTCCTCTGAAGAAGCTGAAACAATAAACAAAAATCTTTAGGCTTTCAAGCAATTTGCAACTACTGTGCATTTATGCAACTTCAAGTTAAGGAGAGACCAAAAGGAAGATTACATCTTAAAATGCTCAAGTCATTTGGAAAGCCTAACAATGCATTTATATTTCTACAAGAATACAATACTTCAGTTATAGAAATATTTATAATATGTAAATCCTTTGCACTGGGTACTGTGCCTGGCACTAGGGCTACAAAGATTACTTATCAGAGGATCATTAACTGAGAAAAAAGGACTACCACTCATCTATCCATCAGCTATTTATTATTATACATGAAAGTAACAAGGATTACTCACCAGCCTCCATCAAAATCACATTCGTAAACAGACATTCAACTACAGGCAAAAGTGGATACTGGAATAAAAATCACACTCCACTGCTTTGTCTTTGAGCTGCTCCCAAATGAGCGCTGTGGGGACTGAGCACTCAGGAAATGCACTGTGGCTGTCGGCCAGCCTGCCACTCTGCCAGTCTGACACCAGACTGACGTCACGCACCAGCATGTCATTGCAGCTGCAAATTGAGGCAGCTTCTCCAGAAGAGTTTGTTGTGATTATGCATGCCTTCCAGTCATAAGAGTAAAATATGATTTCAATTCCCTTAAAGTTGGCACATAGCATAGGGTAAAATACCAGCATACGTGGTTGCAAACAGCTCGTGAAGAATGTTCAGGGAGGAATTTTAAATAACCTTAGCTCTACATAGATATTTTCTGTTAAAACTGTAAGCAAACCTATTTAAATGATTCCTTTAAAAACATTTTTTTTTTGTTGCTGTTGTTTCCAAAGTTGGTACATACTTATTTGAAAAAATTCATCCAATAAAAGGTATAAAGAAAGCTAAAATTGCCTGCAGTTCCACCACCTAAAAATGATAATAATAATGATAATAATTGATCACTTATTATGTCAAGCACTTTACAAACTCATCTGAGCCTCAGAACCCAAAGATGTAGGTTCTGTAATTATCTCCCTTTTCCTGAAGAGACTGAGGCACAGAGTAGTTAGGGAACTTGCCCCTGGTCACAATTCTAGTCAGTGACTGAGCAGGACTCAGAACCCATACATCTGATTCACTGATTTATACCATCTAGCAGCAAAGATAACAGCTGTTAACATTTTGGTGAACATTCTTTTAGACCAGAGTTTGTGTGTATATAAACACATACTTAGTCAATATAAGGAAATCAAACTATATATGTTGTTTTGCAACCCGCTTTTTAAATTCAACAATATGCCATGGGCAGCTTTCCATGTCAGTAACTACATCCCTAACTTTTCTTTTCTGATGGCCGCGCATCACAATTACCGAAACCTGATTCCTACTGGACGCTTAATTTAAAATTTTTTCTTATAAATAGTGCTTAATGTTGTATATCACGGTCTAGACACCTTTGTACTTTTCTGTATTTAGCTGCGTAGGATAATTCTTAGAAGTGGGATGGACAGGTCAAAGCATGTGCATGTTTTCAATATCCGCATGCTTGGCCCTCCAAAAAGAGGTAACAATTTATATTTATACCTCAGTGCATTAGATTTCTCCTTTCCCACATACTGGGTATTGACAATTACTTTCCTCCTCTGCAAATCTAACAGAAAATACGGTTCTAATTGTGTGTGAGTGTGTTTTATTTATTTATGATTATTATCTTAAAATTTTATTTATTTTATTTATTTATTTTTGGCTGCGTTGGGTCTTTGTTGCTGCACATGGGCTTTCTCTAGTTGCGCTGAGCGGGGGCTACTCTTCGTTGCGGTGTGCGGGCTTCTCATTGCAGTGGCTCCTCTTGTTGCAGAGCATGGGCTCTAGGCGCCCGGGCTTCAGGAGTTGTGGCTCACGGGCTCTAGAGCGCAGGCTCAGTAGTTGTGGCGCACAGGCTTAGTTGCTCCGCGGCATGTGGGATCTTCCCAGACCGGGGCTCGAGCCCATGTCCCCTGCATTGGCAGGCGGATTCTTAACCACTGTGCCACCAGGGAAGCACTGTGTGTCTGTTTTAATTGCAAGTGAGGTTAAACCTTTCTTCATATGCTTATTCACACAGGAGGCAGTCTAGCTAATGGCCACAAGCATGTAGGCTCTGGAGTCAGAAGACTCCAAGTTCAAGCCCAGCTCTTCTTCTCAATAGTTTTCTGACCACAGGCAAGTTACTTAGCCTCTCCATGCTTCAATTTCCTTATATGGAAAATAAAAATAACAATTTAATCCTCATGGGATTTTTGTGAGAATTAAATGAGAAAAACCACGTAAGCAATTGGAAAAGTGCCTACCACATAACAAGTGTTTGATTAAATGTTAACTCGTATTTAATGACCGACTATATTTCTTCTGCATTTCATGCCCTTCAACCAAAATGGTGACTCTTAACAAGAGTACAGACAAGCCATTTTACAAAATGTACTGGAAATATCTTGTTAGAATGCTAATGACATAAAAATGTGCAGATACATCAAAGTGAGTTGTCTTACAACTAAATTTAGCATGTAACATAACTGGAGCTGAAACACTCCTTTCATATGAAACTGCTATAACAAAAATTAAAAATAGCATTTCAAGTTGAGAAAACAAAATTGTTTCATCACGTAGCTTGAAATACAGACAAGCAAGCCGACACAGTTTGCTATAACCAGAAGGGTTTGCATATGTTTTAGAAAAGTAGTCAGTCATTCATGGATCTGTCCTATTTTTTTTTCAAAGCGAAGGTTTTGCTAGCCTCAGTTAGTCTCTGTTTAAACTTCTCACACTGAAAAGGAAAACAAAACCCATTCTTAAAAATGTCAAAGAGAAGTCAACAAAATAACTTTTGCCGTAGTTCTAAAAGCAAAGGACAGCCCCTTTTAAATGACACAAATCATAACAATGTTTAAGCAGAATATCTGAAGGTTAAAATGTAGTAAGCCTATTATATCGACCCCAAACCAATGTGACCTTGTGTTATGTAAGTCTTCAACTGTTCGCACCATCAGGACAGTTTTAACAAAACACTTTTAAAATGAGCTAAGAAGGAAGTTTTATGCTATTCTAGCAGATCTGGTTTAGATGTAGTCGTTGTATATGCTATAAAATTATCCCATCTGAAGGCAAACATTTCTGTAATAAAATGGCAGCATAATATGTTTGCAGAATCACAGTGGCATGGTGGTTCTGTATATGGCTGCCAGGAGAAAAACAACAATAATGGAGCAGCAGAGATCTGTCAAGAGACTCTGAAAGATTACCAGGAATACCGAGAACTAACAAGTCGACCAGTGTTTGGTTTATGAAGTTACTGGCACCCTGCACTATTTCTCTAGAACCTGGGAGGCTCAGGTCCTTCCACCCACCACCCGAGGTTTACAGGACTTCCACAGGGAAAACAGTGTGGTTGGGCAAGGAACAAAAAAGAGGGAATAAGATAAGGCCCCTCCTCTCAAGGCCAGAACAGCCTGGAACTGACAGTTTAATAGGGAAGAGAGAGCTGTAAACAGATCATTATAACATAACCTGATTTGCAGAGCACAGAAGAGGAAGTGGCTAAATGCCTAGGGGAATCTGGAAAAGACTTAACAAAGTACAGTAAATGACAGCTGACCTATTTCAAGAGGAGATTTCAGTTAGAGGTAGCAGCAGTTGTGAAAGCACAAATTTAAGATGTAATCTAAATTTTACACCTACGAAAGGTGCCCAACTAACAGAGAAACTATTCATTTAAAAAAAAACAACGCATACCAATAGGACAATTCTTACAGGCGCCTTGTAAGATTCTGCCCTGCCTTTCCCCAAAGTCAGGGATGGCTAGTTTAGCTATTTTGATTCTGCCCAAACAACATTTTTAGGAAAGGAAGCTGAGGTAGATCGTGGATGTATGAACCATGCTTTGTTAAAAAGCCACAGAAAAAAAGTCCAGTGAGGGCCTCCAAAATATGTGCCACCAAACAATGTGCTTCAGTACATTCTTTAGGGCTGTTTGTGATAATGACTGAGGATTCAGTTGTGATAACTATCATTTTTCAGTTCTTGGTTACTTCACTTCTCAGTGGCATTTAAAACTCTTGACTACTCAGTTCTTAAAAATGCCACCACTGACCCTGAAATATGTGACCTGGTTCCCCAGCCTTCACTTTGCAAAACAGGCATGAATCCAAACGACTCAATCCAGCACCCAACTGTCTCTATAATTTGGTGCCCATTTACTCATCACTAATACCCAAAGCAGAAGCTCTTTTAATGGGTGAGAAACAGATCTACCAATGTCTTCTCCATACTGTGTCTCATAGTGCTGGATAACACAAAGTGCTCCAATGTCCCATCACCTGATTACTGATTTTCATCTCCTAGGTTACTTAATTAATGCAAATCTTTCAGGTCAGAAAAATATTAGTACAACGAGAAGACGACAACCACATATTTTGGAGGTGTGTTTCTTCTAACACTGCCAGGCAATTACGTTTGGCACACTCTACCTGGAGATAGAGTCAGAGCCCACAGGCTCAGTTCCACAAGACTGTCCCCCCAGCCCCATCCCAACCCCACCCAACTTTAGATACCAATCACAAATCCAGCTTGTTATCTGTGCTTCTGGCTCACTGGCTATAAATGGAGGTTCCCACAACCCCCTTCTCAGGCGTGATTGATTAGTGTGAGTGGCTCACAGAACTCACAGAAAGAGTTACTTACATTTACCAGTTTATTATAAAGAATGTTATAAAGGATACAGATAAATAGCCAGATGGAGAGGTACACAGGTACATACTTTACAAAGGTAAATTAAGAATACGGATAGACTCCTTTTCCTTTCTCCCAAATTTCCAAATTCATTCGTCTTGGCATATCAACCACCATATCTTCATGACTTAAAAAAGAAACATCAAGGTATCAATTTACAAAAGTAAATTAAAAATACAGTCGTCCCTCAGTATCTGTGGGGTTTTGGTTCCAAGACCCTCATCCCTCAGATACCAAAATTCATGGATGCTCAAGTCCCTTATATAAAATGACACAGTATTTGCATATAACCTATACGCACAGCCTCCAGCATACTTTAAATCATCTCCAGATTACTAATAATACCTGATACATTGTAAATGGTATGTAAATAGGCAAATTCAAGCCTTGCTCTTTGGAACCTTTTGGAATTTTCGCCCCCAATATTTTTGATCCACAGTTAGTGGAATCAGTGGATGCAGAACCCTCGGATACAAAGGACTGGCTGTAATTCAAAAATACAGTGTCTCACATCCTCATTATCCTCTGTTAAGAGGTGGCAATCAGGTAAAGAGTAAATCTGTCAACTCACAGAAATCGAACACTCACACCCAACGACAGCCTGAGATAGAATCCAAACGTCCCATGAACTTAGTGCACGGACAGGTAACCGCTACATCAACTGAAGCTCAGTACAGAAACCAACTCAACACCACTAAGGAAGACAATCACTGCGAGCGCTGGAGTCATCCTCCCTTGACATTGATGCAACAGTTCAGATATTCTCAATTCACTACACAAAAATGTTCAAGGGTTGTTCCACACTACCAGCTGGGTTTTCTATTAGAGCTAAAATTTCATAACACAGCAAACCCTTGGAAAAAGTAATTGGAAGAGCTGAATGATTTAAGAATCAGATTAATCCACAAACACCTGCCTAGGAAGGAACCAATTATAATGAAAAAGTCCTTCACACCACTAGAGTCTTCTTCCCCCAGGAGTGGTAGCTACTAAATATACTTGCTTACTAACAGGACAAGGAACCTTCTAATTTGAAAATATCCAGTTCTCAGGTCCTTGATGACCAAGCTGGCCCTCAAAGGCCAGTTTAATAAGATACTGACTTGGCCATCATATAATCCCTTTAATTTATTTCTTCCAATCCTTTTAAAATTCTTTCCACTTCTTGTGTGAGACTGCTAGCCATGACTTCCTCCTTGTGAACTCTGTCATAATTTGTGTATCTCACCAATTTACACTTTTAGTCCAGCTCAAATGTCCCCTCCTTGGAGAGATTTCCCCCAATTTCCCTCACTCAGGTAGTTGCAGTAATACATATCACGAACGGTTAGCATGACCAACAAAATTTGCAGTCATACACACTTACATCTCAAAGGACCTGTCAGTAAAGACGTTTGTCAACTAGTCTGCAAAATAAATAGAACATATATACTCACGGAAAGTGGACTAACTCTAATAAGTTTACACATCTATAAAACCAAATACAAACCAAAGTGAGAGATAAAACCTAAAAGGCAGCAATGATGTTGGCATTAAAACCGATCATCTTTCTTCCCTTTCACGACCAGCAAATGACATCTCAACTTCTGAGCTACAGGTGAAATGTCTGGTTATGTTTGTACCGCCTTTGAATATTTGAACCCTCAAACTATCTCTGGGTGCTTTTCACTTGATAGGGGAAAAAATGGATTCTGAGTAGTCAATTTTTTGATAGGCTCTGGCATCTTTACCTATATTTTAACTGCAACCATTTCAATTCTAGAAAAATTCCAGGTAAAAGTGTATGTGCACAACAAGTAAAGTATGAAAACTTTGCTAATTTTGTACTTTAACGTGCAATAGTAACTAATAAAAAATTAGATTTGGAAATAATAAAAGATAATCTTAAATTCTAACATAATAAAGAAATTCGTTTTATAAGATAATCTTAAATTTTGCATTTTATAAAAGATAATCTTAAATTCTAACATAATAAAGAAATTCAGACTCCAGAACACATTGATGAACATGAAATAATATATCAACAACCAAGGAAAACAAATACAAATTTACACCTAATTTCCTTGACTAGGTCCTAACTTCAACTCTGGATGAATATACATTTTTGAACGATAGTTTGTGACTTACACTCTACCTGTATATAGACTGATTTTCATTCTGAAGGAAATTATAAAATCTAACTGGTTTTCTACAGAGCCTGATTTACCAACAAAACATCTATTATTCAAGTACTAAATAGATTCTACACTTATACCGTCTGCCTGGAAGATACATGGCCTATTTTTGATGTGGAAATAGAATCAAACATATGACAGTGTCACCAGTTTCATTACCATCAAAAAACAGGCCTCAAAGAAACTTATTATAATGGTGCTTTGTGTGTCAGCTTCATTTAGTCAAGAGAAGTACTGCTTACTCTCTTGAAAGGAGGCAAGAGAACATGCATGTTTTTAAAGGTTTTACTACCGCAGAACAGGATGGAGTGTGTTACGGAGACCCACAATTGAGACACAGCCTTGGGACCAAAGAGACTTTTGTATCTACAACTGGCTCCACAAAAGGGCCTCCTCATAAGTCATCCCTTTCTCTTCATGACATTATATAACAGACATAATCAGGTGGTTTTGTGGCAACAACTCCAAGACCGGTTGCCTGCCAAGGCCAAGTTCGAGGTATGAGTATTCTCCCTTACAAAACAAAACAGGTTTTAACGTACTACACTTCTACACTCACATTTCTGGCACTGGAGGAGTAATTTCTTTGTTTTTACACCTCATTTGCACAAATTCCTTGGCCTACAAGTTTCTTCTGCTTTTAAGTGAAAATACCTTACATTAGAAGTTTATTAGAAATGTTATACATACTGCTGTCTAGTGTTGAAAAGAAAAATTAAACAAACCTGGGCTGAGATTTAATTTCCTTGGCTACTATTAACAGATTTTTAAAATTTATTCAACGAATATTTATTGAAGATATTGCTTCTTCTGCAGAAGAAGCATTTGCTTTGGCTCCTGTGGGAGAACTAAAAAAAGAAAGAAAAAGAAATGTCCAAACTAGTTGTGGGTAAATAACTACATAAATAAAAAAACAAGTAAGAATATGAGATGCTATAGCATAAATGGATTCTGGAACCAGACTGCCTAGGTCAGAAGCTCAGGTCAGGCCTTAGGAAAACTACTGTACCTCTTCACCTCTAAAATGGATATAACAGCAGCACCATCCTCATAGGATTGTTATAAGGATTAGATGAATACAAACATTAAAGCCCCTATAACAGTATTTGACACATAATTAGAGCTCATTAAGCAATAACAATTACTCTTCTGAAAGCCACGTGGATCAAAAAAGCAGAGACAAATGTAAATGGGCTTCGAGCATAAACCCACAGAGGATGGGTGGAATCTGAGATAATAAGGCCAAACACCAGGGAGAAGCAGCAAAACTCCTGCAGAGTTAAGGGTTACTGCTTCCAAACCCTACTGCCACTCCCCAGAGTTGCACCCATGCCTTCTACAGAGTTTGAGTATATAAACCATCTAATTCCTCTTTTTGCCTAAAAGTCTGAGTTCAATTTCTATAACAAAAGAGTCCCGAGTAAGACAATGTATTTAGGAAAAAGTAAAGTGGTTTACAAGGTATACGAAACAGAACAGGAAAGAAATAAAACAAAAAAAAACCCCTTTCCTCAAATTATACAATATTTGCCATGTCTAAACAAAGCTGCTAAATAAACAGTGCAGAGAGAACAAAGGACAAATTCAAGAATGGTACTTTCACATATATTTCATATCTTTGACAATCAATGTCTCAGTATAAATTTAGCTTCTGAAATGTGAAATTCAAATACTCTTTTATTACCAGCAAAAAAGGGCAGCAGTATTTAGAGTTCTAAAGCACTGAGAAATTTAGACATTTACCCTAGGTCAGTGATTCCTAAACTCAAATACTGGTTGCCTCAGAATCATGGGAGAACTGGCTTAAAATACACACTACCAAACCAAACCTCAGGAGATTCTGATTCAGCAGGTTTAGTTTGGGCATTACATTCTAAGCCACAAAACTACTTTCAGGCACAAATAGGCTTCAGTAGCTGATATGTATGTGTGAACAAAACTAGTTCTACTTGTTTCTTCCCTTAGGTAAAACCCATCTTTATATTTATAATTTATATGATGGAGGATAATAGTTACCTCAATGGTAAATAGAAAGCGTTTAAAGAAAATGTCTCAGCCTATAAAATTTCCTGAATTTTTACCTATAAAAATTTTTTTTTAACCTATAAAATTTCCTGAATTTTACACGTGGGAATTATGAAGTATATTGTTTTTTCACATTTTAACAAAACATTTTCTATTTATCTTGTGGTATGAGTTAGGATGCTTTCAGTAACAGAATGATCAATTAAAAAGTGGCTCAGACAATGAAGAATTTAGCATCTCAAATGGCAAGAAGAGGCAGGGCAGTCTCTGGGTTGACTAACTCAGAAGCTCAATAATGCCAGGGCGCTTGGGCGGGGCTCCTCTGTGAATCCCTTACTTTTCTCTCATAGTTCCACCTTTGCCACTGCAGCTCCAAGTATCATGTTCTTATGGTAAAGAAGGGAACGAATTCCTGTCTTAGGTTTCTTTTTTTTAAGAAAATGAAGAAAACTTTCACAGTTCTTCAGCTTAAACCAATTACCTATGGCATAAGGCATAGGACTAACTCCCTAAGAATAATTATGATCTATACCCTGGGGCTTAGGAGGCTCACCTTCCCAGAACACATTGAGGAAACAACCACTAGAACAAAGTCTGGACTCTTTCCAACAGGAAGAAAGTTGGAGGGATGTGTCGACAGCAGTTTGCTAGGCACCAAAAGGGGTCCATCACATTCTGTGACAAAGTAATAAACCATGTTTAAACCAATCAAAATGTAATTCAGCATGGAGAAACCAGTTCAGTGCATTAAGTGACTGGAAAACATTAGCAACGACCAACAAAAGGAAGATTAAGCTGCCACCAGAAAACGAAAGAAAAGATGTACCCAACTGGAAACTGGAAGGATAGAACCCACTTCCTTATGCAGTAAAATTACTGTCAATCAAATCAAACACTTGATTTGAAAATTACTAGTCAGGAACTTTTTCCTACTCTAAACAATCTGTGTGCCCATTACTCTCTGATTGCTAGATCAGCTAAATATTTCAAAAGTGTTATTTACATATTAGATATAGAAGACAAAATAAGAAAGGACTAGATATATTAATTTAAAACAGAGTAAATTCAGTTCTTAAATGCTGTTCTTAAAATTTTTGTTCGGATGCCTGAGGATCAACGGCATAAGAAATTATGGATACTCAAACACAAACTTTAGAAATGGATCACTTTCATAGGCTTCCTTTGAAAATTTTCCAGAAAAAAATATACTGGTGTTATCTGACCAAAAATAAAACATCTTGATTGTTCAGAATTTCATCTGGAAGCCCCAGAGTCAGTTCGAGATCCCAGCATAAATACGTAGTATTGTCAGGAATGTAAAAGTGCAGCTGCTATGGAAACCAGTTCAGTGGTTCCTCAAAACGTTAAACGTAGAATTACCATACAACCTAGCAACTCAACTCCTAGGTTTATATCCCAAAGAACTGAAAACAAATACTTGTACACAAATATTCCTAGCCCCTGTTCACAAAAGCCAAAAGGTGGAAAAAACCCAAATGTCCATCAATGGGTGAAGGAGCACAGAAGATGCAGCATATATGCACGATGGAATATTATTCAGCCATAAAAAAGAATGAAGTATCGAAAGATGCTACAACATGGTTGAACCTCAAAACCATTATGCTAAGTGAAATAAGGCAGACACAAAACATCACATATTGTATGATTCCATTTATAAGAAATACTCAGATAAGGTAAATCCATAGAGGCAGAAAGCTGATTAATGACTGCCAGGGGCTAGGTGGGGAAGGGGGAAATTGGGAGCCAACTGCTTAATGGGCACAGGGTTTCCTTTTGGGGTGAGGAAATTATTTTGAAACTAGCTAGAGGTGATTGGTGCCTACCACTGTGAATATACTGAATGCCACTGAATCATACACCTTAAGATGGCTAATTTTATGCTATATGAATTTTACAGGAATTAAAAAATAACTAATGTAGCTGTAATATGAAATATGTAAAGATGTGAAGGAAGATGTGCATTGGAATTTAGTCAATCCTGATCAGAAGTATTAATATTTCAACTTGCTTTAATACAGCATAGCATTCTACAATTCTTCCTCTGATTGGATATAATCTGGGATCTTCTCCATTACATCCAGCATTCTAAGGTTTAAAATGTGAGTCTATTATACTGAATTTCAGATTAATTCCCACAACACAAATGGTATTGCCCACCCAGCTCATTCAGGAAAAAGCTAAGCTAAAAAGCATTCTGATCTAAATTACAAATGAAATAGAACCTAATTATTTACTGTTGTGGAGAGACCTAGGGAAATTTCTTGGTGGTTTAGGACCCTCTGAAATCACTTTGCAAGGCTGTTTTTGCTTCTCAAGAGAAAGACGGGATAAACAGATTGTTTGCTACCGCTGTTGTTTTTTTTTTTTTTTTTTTTCCGCTGTTGTTTTAATGGAAATGTTCTACAAGGATCAGATGGGTCCTTCCAAGAAGGCAGGCCGTACAATACAACATAACAAGGGAAAAGAACAAGCAACATTTGCAATTCTGTGTTAGAACTCCACACGTTCTGGAATTAAAATTCCATCTTTGTCTAGAAAGTTTCCTGTTTGCAGATGTTTTCGACGTGGTAAGCAAGTTTTGCACAGGTCAGGAATTTCTGCCCTGAGGACAGGAATCGAGGTGGCTGGGCTATGGCTGCGGCAGCAGGCACCCCCGCAGTCAGCTGCTATCATCTCTCCTCCAGGCCTAGCAAGAGCAGCAGTCCTGGGCCATGAAATATTTAGATACTGAGATCCTCGCCCTTAGGGACGTAGACCGGGCTCAGCAGCATGGGCAATAGCCGGGTACTGCCTCGCACTTCACACCAAGGGAATTAAGAGACGGCAAAAACCCTTCTCATGGGTGTCTATCCCTTACTGCCCTAAAACTGCTGTCTCACTGCGGCTGCAAGAGAGGAACTCCAATGCTGACAGATTCTAAAAATACAAAACATACATATTTCACAAGCTGATGGTATACACGGGTCACGTCTACCTGTAACTGTCAGGGGCTACAGGTACTTGCCAGTGTTGAATTAACAAAGGCAAATGCCCAAGTTGGCTTATCTCAGCTCACAACATACCTAAAAATCATTTTATATACTACCAGTGACATGCATACCATGCTTTGAGAAATGCCAAATGAAACCTTATGTTAGAAAAAAAAAAAGCAACTATTTATTCTAACAAAACAAACCACCATGGCTACAGATTGCAAGTCCCAGATTTCCCAGAGGAGTTGCTGGAGTTCAAAAGTACTAGGTATAGCTGCCATCTCACAATAAGAACTATATAAACATGCTTAGAGTACCCTATTCATTTATTCCAAGAAGCACGTTTTTAAAAACATTTAACAGCTCTGAAAGTGGGAGGCTTCTCACATCTCATGGCATTTTACAACCACTGGCCACCAGGAGGCAGTTGTGATACCATTTTCATAACCTGTGTATGCTCGGATGTCAGAAGCACAGTGTGTGCATCCACAGCAGGCAATAAAATCCCAGAGACAACGGCAGAGCACAACTCTGCCCCTAGAACCCAGAGGCTGCGGGGAGGAGGCCCTCAGTAACATGTCGGGGGCACGACAATCAAAATTAGGCCAGGACTGACTAACTGCAAAGCTATCTGGATAAAGTCCTAGATTTGGTGTGCACAATAATTGAAGGAAACAACAACAAAAAATTTCACTCACATCTAGTGTGCTTCTCACCCAAGTAAAACAAATGTTTATCTAGTAACATCTCTGGGATTGTGTGAGCTGGTGCACTGGGCAAAAATTTAGACCAAAGCAACCGGGCAGCTATGTCCCCAAGCATGGTGTCGGGAGACGTGAACGCTGCAGGCAGGGAGGGCAGAGCCTCCCTGCCCCGATGGCGTCACGCTTGACCCAACTTCACGTGTTTACAGTATCCGCCGCGCTCTCAGGCATCCGGGCTTGTCATCCCAGAATTAAAGAGTAGCTAAAAGAAAACCTGATGTGCTTCTGTTTCAAAAAATATTTACGTACACTTCTGGGTCTGACTCAAACATGTGTTTTCTCTGGCACTG
The DNA here is from genome assembly GCF_028564815.1 of Eubalaena glacialis. NCBI lineage: Eukaryota > Metazoa > Chordata > Mammalia > Artiodactyla > Balaenidae > Eubalaena > Eubalaena glacialis. The sequence continues at coordinate 101,120,517 of NC_083726.1, forward strand.
ATTTTTCACCTCCCTTCTTTATGTATTATTAATTTATTGTCTGTTTTGTTACAGGCCATTTCCAATTCTTCATGGGAAGAGGCGGGTTGTGAATAAATGTAAGTTTCTAGTGCTTGAACCAGCTCTTCACTCATTCACTATTTCATTCAACAACTATTGAGTGTGCTTATTAGCAAGGGGGGTGTTGTGTGTAACGGGTGCACACGTACAATTGCACTCTGTAATTCCTGCAGCTGAGAACGAACAAATCATTAAATTAGGCACTGCTTACATTTTCCAAAGATACTTCTATCAAGATTTTTATAAAGTACAGAAATGTTTGGTGTACATAATAGATAAATTGTTACGCACTAATTCGGCACTAATTACAAAATGAACTCAGACATGCCTAAATCCAAATCAACTGTAACTCTGGAAAAATTAAAAAATGCATCTTTGTTTGAGGATGTTTGTACCCTATAATCTGAAAGAGGGTTGGACAGTTAACCATGTTAACTAGTCATGTTACCATGTTATATCTAGTCATCATGTCCTTAGGCTTTTTCTTGGCTGTGACACTTTCTCAGAGTTCCCTTGTTTTTCCTGACCTTAGAGAATAGACTGTTTATGTACAGAGTCTTTTGTCTTTAGTCTTAGAGACGCCATTTACTTCCATAGTCGCTTTGGTCAGCACCTTTCTGCCCCACTCTGTCCAATAAGGTTGTGTCATGTATTTGTAACAGTTAGCTTCTTTTGTCACAGTCTGCATTCTATCCTGGGATCCCTTGACCTCCTAAATGATTTTTAGAATTTGCATATAGTCTGGATTCACTCTTTGTGTGTAAAGTTCAATGGGTTTTGTCAGATAACCACAATTAAAGCATCACACAGAATAGTTTCGCCACCCTAAAAATCCCCTGTGCTTCAAGTATTCAACTGGTCCCTCCTTTCCCTCAAACCCCTGATCTTTTTACTGACTCCATAGTTTTGCCTTTTCCAAAATGTCTGTGGGAATCATACAGTTAGTAGAGTTTTTAGACTGGCTTCTTTCACTTAGCAACATGCATTTAACATTCATCTGTGTCTTTCTGTGGCTTGTCCACTTCTTCTTACTGCTGAATAATATTCCATTATATATAGATGTACCAGTTTGTTTATACATTCACCTATTAAAGGATATCATCTTGGCTGCTTCCAGTTTCGGCAACTATGAATAAAGCTGCTATAAATATTCGTGTGCAAGTTTTTGTGTGGACATAAATTTTCAACTCATTTGGGTATATACTAAGAAGCATGATTGCAGAATCATATGGTAAGACTATGTTTAGCTTTATAAGAGACTGCCAAACTGTCTTCCAATTTTGCATTCCCACCAGCAATGAATGAGAGTTCCTATTGCTCTACAACATTGCCAGCAAATGGTATTGTCAGTTTTTTGGATTTTAGCCATTCTAATAGGTGTGTAGTGTTATCTCACTATTCTTTAATTTGCAATTCCCCAATGATAAATGTGTTGAGCATCTTTTTCATATACTTATTGGCCATCTGTATATTTTCTTTGGCAAAGTGTCTACTCAGATCTTTTTTTGTTCATATTTTAATTGGATTGTTTGTTTTCTTATTGTTGAATAAAGACTTTTTAATGAATTATTTTTTTGTTCAGATTTACATAATTTACTAGAGAACAGATTATAAATCAATCTCATCATTTCATCTAGGTCAGGAAAAATAGAACCAATAACTAACTACTTGAGTTTTTGGTTTTATTTTTCTAAAAAGCAGCACATAAAATGAAATCAGTCCCAAATGTCACAATCTCTTATGGAGAAATAATTAAAGAAATTAAGGTATATTCACGAAAACAGTGCACTACAGAGCTTTTAACACGTTCATTATAAATTCTGAGCACATTTTGGCTTTATTAAAGATTGAGAGTTGTATTGTTTAAAATACAAGCCACATAAATGGCATCTCCTGTCCACTATCAGGGCTTTAGTAAACATCTATGTTCCATTTCCATACCTCAGTAGAGCTTAATGATGCAGATTCCAAGTCGGTTAACTGGTCATTTTTCTCAAGTGGCATTGGGCATTTTATCTGGAGATATGGCTAATTACAATTCAAAGGAAATTAACTTCTCTATTTTCTGTAGGAATTATAACTGCATTCAATGAGTCAATGTGATGGATGCATTCAACCACTGGTTTTAACAAAACATCTATTGAAGATGTTTTTGACTTTCTCTTTGTGTGAGTTTGTTTTTTGAGGAAAAAAAAATCTTTGGCAAGCGTATGTATTAACTGTTACTCTATAGTGTTTGACACAACCAGAAAGAAAGGTGCTTCTATTGTTCCCATTTTTTAAATGACCCACCCCACTTCCATATCCACCAAACCAATTATTTAAGATCTTATATGAGACAGCTTTCCCCGAACGATACCAGAAATTCAGGCCATTCATTAGGTTGAAGATCCTCTTTCCTTCTGAAAAAAATCCATAGGGAAAAAAATTCAACTGAAGCCTAAAACTAAAAACAATATAACTGTATTTTTAAAATATAGGGATATGTGAAATGTTACATTAGTATGCTTTTTAAATAAGAGTAGGTTACCTATAAGCACTCATCATATAGTAACTTAGTCTTTCTATTTCAATTATGATTGCCAATTCATGGTAGGAAATTTAAAAAGCAAGAAACAGAGGTAATCCACAGCAGTACACATCCAAATGAATCACAAATCTTCTGCAGTTGTTTCTAAAAACAAAACAAAGCATATACAAACACACACACCAAACAAACAACCAAAAAACCCCCCCAAAAACTTAAAAAAAAAATCTACAGCCCTAGGGGATTAAAAATAGAAGTATAATCAACAGATTTGTTATTAAGAGGTTTGACTGCATTTCAAGTTTGGAAATATAATTACATTTTTAAGTATTTTATACTATATCTCACTACATACATAGTAGTGTCTTTTATTTAAAATGAACAATATTGGGTTTTTTTAAAATATACAATGACATATAGAAGAAAATAGAACAAAATAGGCCAATGATCCCAATGCCTAGAATAATCTGTTGACACACAGAAATAAATAAATGAAATATATACACATGATTTGATAATTCAAAAGCTCATTTAGGCAGAGAGTGAGAAGTGAAACCCAGCTAACCCCACCCTCCCAATCCAGGCAACCTGTGTTACCTTCTGCTTCAGATATACCTATTATTGAAATCCCCTCCTCCCTTCCACTGGAGCAAAGTCAATCATAGATACAACTTTCGGCATATTTTTTACAGAGAAAATAATTTATTTTACGGGTAAACATTGCTGTTCTACAGCATTTTTGGATACTGCTGCTAAGATCATGAATTTTTAATACAGAAGAATATGTTGCTATCTCCTGTTCTTGCTGGGTCTAATGAAAGTAAGGTTCCTTTCCCAAATGAGAACAAAACATATTTATTCCTCATTCTGTAGTGTTCTTGACAACTAGGTTAAATAGTTGGTATTATTTAAAAAAAAAAAATCACTGGTGTCCCCAACTTTTTAATTTACAAAGAAGGTCAAGAGCTGGGGTTTAGGCAAAAATAATTCAGTTCAATCATATGACAAATTCTTGATCCGCAGAAATGTTTAAACACCACAATTTGTTTCGCAGCAATAGGCAAATTAATGTAATCCATTCAATTTTTCCTAAAGGTTGCAAATATTACTAAGTTTTCTCAAATGTAAAAGCACTCTTCCCTTGCTTCTTCCATCTTTCTCCTTCTGCCAAACTTCTCTAGAGAGTCCATAACAATCATGCCACTAAAACTGCTTTCTCAAAGGTCAATCAATATTCTCATAATTGCTACATCAATGGTCTCTGCTTCTTTCTCATCCCTTTGATGTCTATGCATCTTTTGACAATTGGAAATCTTTACATCCTTGGCTTCCACAACACTGAATTCCCCTAAGTTCTGGCCCAGGCTCTCTGGATTAATTTTCTGACTTTCTTCATGTGCTATATTTTTATTCAGATCCCTTAAATACAGGTATTTCTCCAAGACTCTGACTTCTGTCCCCATCTTTTCCCACAATAGGTATGCTAGTAACAACAGCTGCAACCAGCACAATTAAAATTTATCAAGTACTAATGTACTTATGCCAACCTCTTTACATACCCTATATATCATCCCATACTTGTCTAGCCTCTTAACTCCTTGGGGCCTAAATATACTCTGCAATTCTGGCTTATCTACCACTTTAGTCAAGCTTTCTTACCTTTTCTGGGAGTAAACCTCATTCCAAGTACCTTATTCTCTCGTTTATCACCATATCCCCAGTGTTTAGAACAGTGCTTGACACACAGCAATGTCTATGAAGCACATGGTAGAATATCTGCTGCATAAAAGATTGGAAACCCCACACATATCCCATCTCTTTTTGACATAAGGTGGACTGTCATAAAAAATAGACTATTGGCTTAGAGCTTACAACTATTATAATTATAATTATGAATTCAACCTGCTTGTCCCATTTCTAAAGCACATGTATGTCATTCCATGTATATTATAAAGTACCAGCATATCAAAAGTTGTGCAAGACCTCTATGTAGAAAACTGTAAAATACTACTGAGTAAAGTTTTAAAAGTTCTTAAGAAATGGAGGAATATCCCATGGTATATCACGAAAAGTCAATACTGTGAAGATGTCAGTTCTCTCCAAATTGATCTACAGATTCAGTGCAATTGCAATCAAAATTCCAGCAAGATTTCTTGTGAAAATTAAAACCAATTCAATAATTTATATGGTAATGCAAAGGGCCAAACTAGAATAATAATCTCTAAAAAGATGACTGGCAATATTGTTTTGGTGAGGATGTGGGCCAATCATAACTTTCTCACAATGCTTTTGCAAGCGTAAGTTGTACAACTGCTCGAAACACTGTTTGACAGTATTTTCTAAAGTTAAATCCATACATATCCTGTGATCCAGCAATTCTCTTCTTGAGAATAAATTCCAAAAAAGGTATAAATGAGACCACCAAAAAGATACTCAAAAATGCTAATAGCAATATTATCTATAATAGTTACAAACTGGAAGTAACCCAAATGTCACTCTGTAGGAGGATGGATAAAATGAATAGTGGCATATTTATACAATGGAACACTAGACATCAATGAAAATGAAGAAACTCCTGCTACATGCAACATGGGTGAATCCTGAAGAATAATGAGTGAAACAAGCTAGATACTACACTACACTGTATTCTATTACATTATCCCTTATTTTCAGCAATACACTGTTAAGTGTTAGAAGTTAAAATAGAGGTACTTTTGGGGCAAAGAGAGTGGGTAGTTGGGTGGAGACATGAAGTGGTCTTTTGGGGTGCTAGTAATGTTCTATTTCTTGGTTTGAGTAGTGGTACACAAGCATGTTTACTTTGTCATACTTATCAAGTTACACACACAAGACATGTGTACTGTAGTATATGTTATACTTTAAACCTGACATAGTATGGCTGAAGGAAGCAATATTCATGGAAGACCACACAAAACTGTGGTCCTTGGTCACTTTTTAAAACAGCAATCACCATATTAAAGATGAAGGGGTTCTTTCTGAAAGAAACCAAGCCTACCTTTCATTATCACAAGCCTTTTACTACTATATTTATTGATCAGAATAAGTCTGAAAATCGTAATTACAACAGAGTTGAATCATATGGCATTGCCATGTTTATAAGTCAAAAACAGTCAAAATTGACAACTGCATTTACTTAATGTAGACAATATTGTTTTAAGACAGTTTCACTGCTATGACTTTAAGACACGATCAAAATAATCCCATCGGTAGTTACATATAATAATATTTGGAAATGAAGTCCGGAGGACAATCTCTGGAGAGGAGAGAAAAGGGAAGAGGGATTAGAAACACTTATAAAAACCCAAGGTTATGGTTGGCACAGTAAAAGGTAACATTAGCAGGCAGACAATCAGCGGGAGAGACAGGAGTCTTATCTGCAGGCAAATATGACTTGGCCTCCCGTCTTCCCTCCCTGTTCTAGCAGTGGTCCCTGGACCACAGCCTTTCCGTCGGTGAATCCCTTAAGCAGTCTAGGCTCTGCCCTTTTTGCTTAGACCCTCTAAGAATCGCCTACATTAAGATATGGCCAATGTCATTCTCTTAGCTTTTTTCAAAGGCAGCTGTAACGAAAAGTTGTAGGAAGTCTGCCCGTTTTGCTGCAAAATTTTTGTAGAGTGTCTATTACACCATTAAGTGTTCCCAAATAAAAACTCACATGAGAAATTCTATTCAAGGAAAAAAATGTCTTGTGGATGAACCGATATGCATCTTCTTTCTAACAGCATGGTAACTTACATTTCCATTTTACATTGGGAAAAACAGCTAAAAGTGGAGTTCAATTATAGTAACTCTATTGATTTCTACTTTTTGCAAGTTTGCACTTAGTGATGGTCTTTAGTTTTGAACTTATCTATTTTTATTTTACTAATCATATTGTCTTACCTTTTAAGTTTCCTAGAAAAAAAACCCAATATAAATAAATCTAATTCATATCAAACTCATTATTATGCAATTTTTTCTAATACATCTTATCTATAAGTTGGGGACTAATTGTTAAATTATCCCTTTACCTTTGGAGATACAAACTCAGTCAGAAAACCGAAACCCAGCACTTCTTTGAGCTGTAACATGGCTCTCCAGTAGCAATTGCTTAGGACAGATTTCTCTACATTTGCTAAATAATTTGTGATTTCACAAACTGCTAAATAGATTTTTTAAAGGGGTCTCAGGGAATAGGATTGGGTCTTGTATATGGCTTACTAGGACATTTTTCAGGATATGAATATATGGTTTCAAATACAGAAATGCTTTTGGAAATTTCAAATGTAACTTGAAGTGGGGTGGGGTGGATCCAAACTACTTATATGCAACCCACACATGCACATGCACATACATGGCTAAAATCTCAGCTGTTAACATGTCAGAGTCCATATTACCTTGGCCGTCTGTCTTTGCATGCTAGACAGCACATAACAATGTCTGGATTCTGTTATAGCTTCTATATTATTTATAACTCATAACATATTTTTATATTTCACATTTGAAAAAAAAAAACTTTTGGCTAACCTAAAGAAACTTAAACTGACAGGGATTTCAAGTATTGCAAAAGAAGGGAAGGCCTAGTTTTTAGCAAGCAAATAAATTCTGGAGAAAAAAAAGGAAGGGAAGGGGAGAGGAGAGGTGGGGAGGGGAGGGGATGAAAAGAAAAGAAAAGAGAAGAAAAGAAAAGAAAAAAAAAATGCTTGCTTTCAAATAAAAGGCAGCATCTATCTACCCGTGCAGATTGATGTGATTAACAATTCCTGGTTTCCAGCTTCAGATTTAACACCACTTGGCAGGCAACTTTTAAACCTGCTTTTATTCTCCCTTCAGCAGCCACTCTAAAACTTTTTGTCACTCTCCTTAAGCTACCTACCCAATCCTTCCTGTGCCCCCTAGTAAACATTTGTTGTCCTACAGCTCAAATCTTAACTGTAAGTTACGTCCATTCTTACTTCTTCCTTCAAGTCTTCAGAAGATGAGATGCCTGCCCCCCATTTTATATCCTTGACCTGTTTTCTTCCCAAGTTCCCTGGGACCTTGTTCTAACAATGTTTCTTCTCTTTCCTGCATCTACAATCTCTCCTGGCTCCTACTTTACCAGCTAAAAAACACACTTTAGCCATTCCCATTCTTTAATGCATCTTGTCAATGAATTTCTCTTTTCTTTCTCAGCCCAAAGACTAGTTCACACTGGTTGCGTGCACTCCCTCGCCCCCCTTCACTCCTCCACTGACTGTCACCCAACTTCCATCCTCTCCCTCAGTGAAGGTCGCTGATGTCTTCCTAACAGACAAAGTCAAAGGCCGCTTCTTGGTCATCACCGCAGAGGACTGATGTGCGGCACTTGATACAGTTAATGCTCCTGGCTTTCCTAACCTCACTCCTCTGCTTCTCTCCTGCTGACCATCTCCTCTAGGTCTCCTCTGCCCCCGACCTAGACACGCGGTTTCCTTTCAGGTTCTATCTTCAATCCTCCTTCATTTACACTCTCCATCCTTAAGTGATGTAATTCAGTCTTTATTTAATGACTGCAGTTATTGTGCAATAACAATATTGGTGTTTTCATTAAACCTATACATTCTGATCTACATCTCTTGGCTGGTATTTTTCCCCGCTCTGTGGGGTCCTATAACTAATTTGTGCTCTCTCGGGAAAAGGAATATCCTACCCATGTTTCAAACTCAAAATGTCCAAACCTCTTTATTCCCAGCTAAACCTGTTTCTCTCCTAAATTTCTCATCTCAAATATAATCCAAATGCTGGAGAATGGCCTCTCCCCACCCCTTTGCTCTCCCCTATCCCAGCTCATCGAACCCTAAGATTCTGCCACCTTAACATCCACTGCACCAATCCTCTCTCCCTTTCTCCTGCCAGAGTTTAAAATCCTGGTCTCACTTTCAGACATTAAGGAATCCAGGCCCAGTCTCCTCCTCCTCCAATGTATCCTCCACACCGTGGCAGGTTTATCTTTCCAGTACACCAATTTGTCCTGCTCTGCTCTCCTCCTTAAACCCTTACAAATGGCCCACCAGTGCTACAGGGACCTGCCCTCCTCACCTCCTGAGCTCCCTCCCCCCAAGTTCCTCACCCCCAATACTCTAGCAGCCCTGGAATAACTGCTCCTTGAAGAGATCTACAAGCCTTTAGTCTTGCTGGTCACTCTGTTTTGACTGCGACCCACCCCCTGCTCTTCTGCCTAGCAAATTCTGAATCATCGTTCAACACCCAGCACAGACATCATGTCCTCTGGGGAGCCACCCACGCTCTCAGGTCCCTGGCAGCAGGGATCACTTCCTCCGCTGTGCCATCTCCCACTCTGCACACTTCTCTCCCTGTCCTCAGTACTCGCCCCAGAAGGATCCCTCGCCCCTCTTTGGAGATTTAGGTCACCTGGTCTGGAATGTGTAAATGTTTGTTTAATTATTTGACAGAAATTATCTTTTTAGACCCTGTTCCCCTCTACTGGTCAGATTAAGAGCTGTCTGAGGCTCGCCAGAATCTAGCACAGGGGCTGGAACAATATAAAAAACACAAGAGTTCTTCAGGTTGGAGATGAAGAATTCTGAAGTTACTTAAATCTGGGTTTACATCCTGGCTCCGCTACTTACCAGGCTCTGTGAACTTCAAAGAACCGCTCTCAACATGTTTTCCTGTTTCTGAAATGGGGATAATAATACCTTTCCCACAGACAATTGTGAGGATTATATGAGGTAACAGGCACTCAACAACTGCTAACATGAACTACATGAAATATTTGGTGAATTTATGAACATACCGATCACATAACATTTCGAAAGCTATAAATACTTAAGATGAAAACTAAACATGTGAGCACAGATTAACTTTTCAAAACCTACTTATCAACACATTTACATAAAAGTAATAGTTTAAAAGATGCTTTATATTTTTATTAAAACCAAAGGAATTCTTTCTCTTTTGATTTCGGTTGATGGCTACTCCATATTTAAAATTTTTCTAACCCTTGTAATGGAAAGAAGCATAAAATCACTAATTTCATCTATTTTTTCAAACTCAGCATGACTGCGATTCAATTACTTCCTCTATCTTACTACTCGGTAACTCTGGCGCTTCAAAATGAAATTAAAAAGAAGTGACTGAAAGACAGACTGAGCTAACAGGCATTAGCTAATAAGGGGAAAAACCACATAAATTAGATATGGAAAAGTCATTTGAAGTTAAGACAGCCATTATTCAATAGCGTCAGGTTAAAACTGAACATACAAAAATCAAGAGCCAGCAAAATATCAATATTAAAACAGGATCATGAATGATTTTCTTTTTTCTTTTTTACTGTTCATTTTTAAAAACATTTTCTACAATAAGCATGTATCACTTTTTACAATAAAATTATTTTAAAAATCTTTTGGAAAATGCTCAAAATAAACTGTTAGTGAAAAGGTAGAATTATAACATTGTATATTCCAGATGGTACCCATTACGAAAGAAAATGTGTATACATGGGGGGTACACATATGGGGAAAAAAACCAGAAGGCAATATGTAAATAATGTTCTTGGTTTCTCTGTTGGTGAAATTACCAGTAGTTTTTATGGCCTTTATAGTTTTCTGTATTTTCTAATTTCTTTACGATGATCTAGCATTACTTTAAAAAATAACAGCTTTTTGGATTCATATACCATAGAATTCAATCATTTAAAATGTACAATTGTTTTTAGATAGCCACAAAATTGGGCAACTATCACCATAATCAATTTTAGAACATTTTCATCACCTTCTCTCCCCAGCTCCTGGCAACCTCCAATCTATTTTGTCTCTACAGATTTGCCTATGCTGGATATTTCATATAAATGGAATCATATAATATGTGGTCCTTTGTGAATGACTTGTTTTATTTAGCATAATGTTTTCAAGGTTCACTCATGTTATAGCATGTATTAGTACTTCATTTCTTTTTGTCACCAAGCAGTATTCCATTGTATGGATAGAGCGCATTTTATTTATCTATTTACGAGCTGTCATTTGAGTTGTTTCCATTTTGAGGCTATTCTGAATAACACTAGGAGGAATGTTCACGTACATGTTTTGTATACACATGTGTATTCAAATCTCTTGGATATACAACAAGGAGTGGAACTACCCGGTCATTTGGTAACTCCATGTTTAGCTTTTTGACGAACTATCAAACTGCTTTTCAAAGCAGCTGCATCATTTTATATTCCCGCCAACAATGGAGGAGAGCTGTAATTTTCCCACACCATTGCCAACACGTGTTACTGCCCATCTTTTTGATTAGAGCTATCCTAGTGGGTCTGAAATGATAGCTCATTATGGATTTGATTTGCATTTCTGTGATGGCTAACGATGTTTAGCATCTTTGCAGGTACTTGCTCTTCTTTGGTGACGTGTTCATTCAGATCTTTTGCCCATTTTTAAATTGGGTTATTTACCTTTTTATGATTGAGCTGTGGGAGTTTAAAAAAATTTATTCTAGATACAAGTCTCTTATCAGATATATGATTTGCAAAATGTTTTGTGCTAACGTACAGAGAGGAAAAAGAACTCCATCTCTTCCAAAAATTCAATCAGCAAACACTGTGGTCATGGGGTAAAACATGGTAATGACAATTATAAAACACCTTAATACGTTAGCAGCATTTTATAATCTTCAACCTAATCCTCACGTGGATGGTAATAATAGGCCTATTTCTGAAGTTGAGAATCAAAGGCCAGCAGAGGTAAAGTGACTTATTCAAAGTATCTCCTGACTTCGTTATTTTTCTATCACTATTTTTCTCTGTGTCATTTTCCTTATTTGTTTTAAATTAAAGTTCTCTCCCTGTGTTGCTTTCAAATTTGTGAGCAAGCTGTCTTAATCCTTTTTAGAGCAAGGCAGGTATGTTTACACAGGAATTCTTCAAAGTCTCAGAGCTAAGTAGGATTAATAATACCCAAGTCTTTGGGTACCTCATTCAGGCTGTGAGAGTATACCTACACACTGATAGTGTGACAGATCTCATAGAAGGAATTGTGCAGCCTGGCAGAGATTTGTGAAGGCTGACATGACAAAGGTGGAAGGTGAGTGTCCCAATGAACCCAGTTCGGTGGTGTTCTATTAGTTTCTTAGGACTATTACCACAACATTGGCAGCTTAAAACAATAGAAATTTATTCTCTCACAGTTCTGGAGACCAGAAATCAGGCTGAAATTAGTTTCACTGCATCAAAATCAAGGTGTTGGCAGGGCCACGATCCCTCAGGGAGGCTCTAGAGGAGAATCAGTTCCTTGCCTCTTCCAGGTGCTGGTGGCTGCTGGCATTCCTTGGCTTGTGGCCCCAACATTCCATCTTTGCCTCTGGGGTCACAATGACTTCTCCTCTTATGCCCGAAATCTCCCCTTGCCCACCTCCCCTTATAAGGACACTCGTAATTATACTTAGTCCCAGCTCCCACGATCCAGGATAATGTCCCCATCTCAAGGTACAAAATCTTTGCCATATAAGGTGACCTTCCAGGTTCCAGGGACTAGGACATGATCAGTACACATCCAGGGACCATTACTTAGCCAGGGGAGGGGGGTTTTACAAGACCCAAGAACAAAGTCCCAAAGTTGTGAAGGAGCAACTTCCACTATCTTCCTTTCTTTATACTAACAGTCCAGTTGTTTTACAGAAACTGCTCCTACAGCTATGGTCTTTCTATTCCAGCCCTAACATGAACCCCCAATACTGCTGAAAGCCACCATCTTAGTTACCTGACCAAGTAGCTTCAATTACTCTTGAGAACAATTTCATACAGAGGAAAACACTATCGAAGATTCAAATCTGTTGTACAAAAAACATAGGAGGAGAAAAGAGAAACTGAACAATATATTGTTGTCTCTTAATATTATTTACAAATATATGATAGAAATCTAACATTAAACAAGGAATTATATATTTAATATTAAATCACTTCTCAGCTATGCCAAAATAATTGAAATGTGCAATGCAGTCGTAAATGGTACACACACAGTACAAGGTTTAAAATGTACTGGCAATTTCTTTCCTTTTATACTAGATAGTGAGTAACTGGGTATTTTTACCCCTATCCTTTGTAGGTCTATAATATCTTTACAGTATTTTTAAAATAATTTTTAAGTATTAAAAAAGAAAAAGCGTACAACGTAATCTTCCTCCATAAGCCCTAAAAAGCATCCAATGTGCTAAGCTTCAGGTTGATGTCTAGAATTACATCAGTAACTCTCTCAAATGCCACTGCTAAAATCTACAAACTGGTCAACTCTTTGGTTATGGTAAAAACTCTTGCTTCCTTATTAACTCTTTAGGGAAGTAGAGGAAAAAAGGTAGTGAAAATGAGAACGTCTCTGACCAACCAGGAAACAGACATGCTGATGAAGTTTCCCGATCTACACATCCTTTGCCCTACAATTTCTATTTTTTGATTCAGAAAGATTTTTGCACTATTTACTAAGATTAAATTATCCATCTCCCAGATGGATTTTGTTGGCTAGATGTTAACTGCCGCAGTTCTCCCTTTCTTGCCATAAGCAACTTGGCCTCAAAGGAAAGATATGCTTCTGAAATACTTATAAAGTTGCTTTTAGTAGACAAAAATCATACTTTCTCATTGACTTAAACTGCAATTTCAGAGATTCATTCTTAAGGAAAAAGTATAGCTCCAAGAAAAATTCATTCTTATATCCAAAGCATAATTTCCTTTCTGACAGACAGGAAAAAAATTTCTCTCATAGCTCATCAGAACTATTAAAAAAAAAACCTCAGAGATGTGTGCTAGACAGCAGACAAGCTATCTACCAGACATGAAGAAGGCTGGAGAAGATCCCAATCCTTAATTCTGAACCTCTTCCACTGGAAATCATCCATGCTAAATGATGGCTTTGGGCAGGGGAAATTCCATCTGTATTAAATAAGTCACAGATCCTCTGTTCTAGACTTGTGATTTTCTATCTTTACGAAGTAGATTTTAAACTTATACTTGAAAAATGTCAGAAATAAAAATCTCAGAATATTTGCAGGATTTTACTAAGACATGTATTTTTCATTAAAGGTTCTCTAAATTGCATATTCAATGTCTAGTCCTTAACAGTGGAGTAAATATGGCTACTAAACCACCAAAATACCAATTCTATGCTAGGCTTAATAAGAAACTTGGTCTATGTCCACTCTCAGAAACCAAACAAGACCGATATTCAATCTGCAGAGCATCCTGGGGTAAAGCAACCAAGCCCATCTCAGGCTCCCAAGTAGCTCGGGGTAGGAGTCCTTGCCCCCAGATCCAGTACCATTTGGACCCGCCCTTCTCAGAATACAACAGTATTTGAGAACATGTATACTTGTTAGGGTAAAACAAGAAAAAACACAGTTTAAGTTAATTTCAAATTTAACAGAGGTGCCAGAATAAGAGCCTCAACTGCTAACCAAATCAAACTATCAATTTTTCAAAGCAAAATCAAAACAAAGAGCCCCTAAAGTAAGTGGGTGGGCCAGGGGAGCAGCCAACAGGTATTTTACCTCCACGTGAGTCTGATGTGTTTCACTGAAGAGGCAGAAGGCTTGAGACTCAAGTAAACTAAAGGCCATTCTGTAACTTCCCTGGCAGCATTCAGGATAACGGGGAAGAACTAGCACCTCGTCATGAGGGAAGAGAAAAAGTTTAAAATTCAGTTCAGGGCCAGTGGGCTAAAGGGCTGCTGAGGAGAAGTCATTCTGAGGTTATTACAGTACATTGTAGTTCAAACCGTTTTAAGGCTTAAAACCCCTAAGAAAAACGTGTGGCAGATTTGGCAAGGAGAGCACGTCCATAGCTAGTCAATCAAACGTAACAAAGACATTCTAGAAACTGTAGAGCCTGAGACGGTTTGTTTGCATTCGAACATTAAGCTAACATGGGTGGGAGGAAGATATTTTTTTTGGAAATGATGTAAGGCTATTGTTTTTGTTTTTCGCCGGGCCATGCAGCATGCGGGATGTTAGTTCCCCCACCAGGGATCCAACCCATGCCCCCTGCATTGGGAGCACGGAGTCCCAATCACTGGACCACCAGAGAATTCCTGTAAGGCTATTGTTATTGTTGCTATTATTATTTTTAACGTTTATTCTGACCTGTAGTTCTTACTTTTTATTGCTGATGACACCTGAGGAAATACAGGTTACACAAAACCGAAAATGTTTAGAGTAAGTTAGGCAAGACCGATCCCATGCACGTGGCTAACTGAAAGTCCCTTTCTTCTGTGCTAGGTGCAAGCAAAGATCTGGATGAGTGCATCCTGGGAACTCCCTGGCGGTCCAGTGGTTAGGACTCTGCGCTTCCACTGCAGGGGGCCTGGGTTTGATCCCTGGTCGGGAACTACGATCCCTGCAAGCCGCACGATGGCCAAAAAAAAAAAAAAAAAGGCTTATGGATGAGCGAATCCAAGATTCTCCAACAGGGAGAAAGAGCAAAACAAACCTAAGACACAAATATTGAAATGTGATTCCTGGACTAAATGTCTGAGCTATAAATGCAAGCAAGTACTTGGTAAAAGGTTGCTAAGAAGGATCTAGATGAGAAAAAAGAACCAGTAAGCCACTAAGTCAGGAAGTGCAATCAAGAGAGGCTGACAACCTGAAATGGAGCAGGTAATCTGGGCACCATCAACAAAACATCGAGGAAACAACAGACTGAGGGTAAACTCACGTGAATTTGCTGAGGGTTTAGTGACCATTTATTAATAGCCTATTTAAAGAGTTATGTCACGTTAGGTTAAGTAAGGGGATTACATATACATATATTTTGACGCACATGTCTTAAATCATTCATGCCCCCAAGCTCTCATTAAAAGTTTAATATCGAGTTAGTTAACTGACCATGAATTAGCCAAAAAGCCAGTGTTAGAAGAAATGTACTAGAGAGAAGCTAGTGTACAATGGCTATGGCCCCAAAGACAAAGCATTTGAGGTATTCTTCCAGTGCCAACCCACGCACCCATTCAGTCTCTGATAGCTGAACAACTCTGCTCTCTATAAGGACTATGTTGGGCCAGATTTAACCAAATTTTCAATGGATGGGCCGCAGAGTTCCAGGCTTCTTGGCTACAAGAAATTATAAAATTCTATCAAGGTCAACAAAGAATTATTTACAGTTAAAAAAAAAAGTCCCTATCTATTCGTATTATTGGCTCATACGGCGATTACATAACAGAGTCTGATAACTTTAATGTGTTTCTTAAACAACAGTAGTGTGAAAAGGTCTTTGTTTTTTAAAAAACAGCAAGTTTCACAAAAGTAAAGAACCAAAAAACACCCAAAATATAAGCTCTTAAATAGGTTATTCATTGATATGGATTGAAAAATATGAGATGGAAAAAGTTTTCAATAAACATTCAGTAAGTGCCAATTGTGTACCAGGTACAGCTGGGTTTCCACTAATTTAAGAGTTCACACTTCAATAAGTGTGATTTTATTTATCTAACATTGTTTATATACTAATAGAAACAAATTTGAGGTATTTTTTTAGCTAAAATATTTATCACTTTGTCTACCAGGTCAAACACAGCTGGAACATAACAGGTATCTAGCAATTATTCTATTTATAGAAGTTGGCTAAGCAACTGAGACCCTTTTAACATTTTATCATGTATGCATTCAGGTTTAAAAAATATATTATAAAGAGATTCCAACTACATTATTATTTATAAATCAGTATACTTCTATGAATCTGATATTTCAGACAGCTGATAGGTAATATTGTGAAAAAACTTTAATACAGAAAATATGTAATTGGAGAGGAAATTAAGGAGACAGACATTTATTCGACACCTAATTTTTGACTAACATCATGCTTGGGTTATTTTTATAAAATTCAATTCCTATAAATCTGAAAGAAAAGTACTGACATTTCTATTTACTATTGAAAACACAGAAAATAGAGAAATGCAGTTACTTGCCTACAGTTACAAGTGGCAAAAGCTAGATTAGAACCCAGGCGCAACAGATTATAAATACGTTATTTCCCATTACAAATCATATTTTAAAAATTAATTTGTTTCTCCATGGGACTAATATAGGAGTAACTTTAAGAGTATGAATTAGAACTTGTGAGATTTATCAAAATCTTTACTTGGTCATATTGTGCCCCAAATCCTCCACAGGGTATTCACTGCCTATACTTCTAGCATTTGGGGCTTTTAAGAATGTAATTTTAGCTTATATCACCATTTCTATCACCAAATTTAATCATACCCTATAAATCCCATTTACATTGTAATTCTAAGACGGTTCTTCTAAATACAAAATGAGAAAAGAACTGAGGTAATTTTCTGGAAGATATATGCAAACCCATAATTCTTCCTTCACTTTTCCATATATTTCAATATAAGGAATACATATTCAGAATTACTAAAATGTTTGCTAAATGTTTAATACCATGTACTGGTTTTTCTTTTCAAAAGTAAACCATATTCCAGAGGGAAAAGTTCTGAACAAGATGTTAAAGGCCAAGAAGTTGTGCTATAAACAAGCCCTTCTGGCCCATTATTACCCAAACTTACTTGACCACTGTCCCCATTTTCAAGTAACACCACTCAGGATCTCTAAGCAGTACTGAACTCCATAAAAGCTATGGAAATAAATGCTCCTTAATTGGCAGATGTTAAGTTAAATAAGTGAGTACATGAACTTAATGATTTGGAAATGAACAAAATATACAGGCATATACTTAATCTTTAGAAACCTGTCAAAGAAATCCTTGTCATCAGTAATTTTTCTTTTCATAATCCCTTCTTTTCATTTTCCCAGCATTTCTTAATATTGTTCTTTAATAGATCTTCTACTTATTATCCATTTCTCTTCTATTGAAGATCTATGATTAAATGGGACTAAATATGTAAGAGAAAACAGTGTAAAGTATCATTTTTGCCATGCAAATTTCATGATTATTTCGTGAGTAAATATGGGGGAAAAAGTTAAAATCTGTAATCTTCTACTTATATAATATACATGGAATGTGTATTTCTGAAGATCACAGAGAACTTACACATTTGAAATATTTTTGATTAAAAAAGAAAACAGCTGATAGGATTCTGTAAAAGCAATACTTGCTTCTTTCCCCACAGTAGCTATCTGTGAATGACTTACAGCCCTCATAAATCTTTGCAACAGTCCAAGAA
This sequence comes from Eubalaena glacialis, assembly GCF_028564815.1. Lineage (NCBI taxonomy): Eukaryota > Metazoa > Chordata > Mammalia > Artiodactyla > Balaenidae > Eubalaena > Eubalaena glacialis. The sequence continues at coordinate 101,138,253 of NC_083726.1, forward strand.
ATCATCTTATTACTTTAGAAACCTTAAATGAACCTCCTATTACCACGGTAAAATATTAGATTAAAAAGAAGTGGAAATAAACAGGGTGTAGCTGCCACCCAAGGGCACACAAGTGAGTCAGTATTTAGAAGTGGGGATAGAGTTTTTGAGTATTGTCACCCAGTGCTCATCTCTAACTGCTAACCCTCCCTTTTCCATGATATACAAGCTTAAGTATACACCCACCTCCTTCACATGTGCCAATCCTGGAAAATGGCATAGTGGGGGCAGCTCTCAAAATAAAGATATTTTAGGAAAGCATCACATAATTGCCTGGCGTTGGAAGGCACCGGGCTTTTAGTATTCTTTTCCTATTCCTCCCACAGCCTCATCGTTTTTCTAGAGCGCTTTAAAGCACCTTCTATACCTAAAATTCCCTACCTGACATTTCCGTTTACTCACAAACATGATTTTCCCCCAAGGAAATAAATATGGTAATTTGATGCTTTTTCTTCAAATCTTCAAAAAATACGATTTATCTCGAGCAGAGTATGCAATTTTAATTTCTAGGAGAATACCCTGAAGATTTGCTTGCCAAGTTTATCTATTATAAATATATAATAAAAATCATGTTCATTATGAAATAATAATTTACAGATTTTAAATGTTGCTTGATAGTATGAGAAGATAACATGACAAAACATTGCAAAAAAAGATTTCCCCCCTTTAACTTCATGGTAAAACATGAACATGTTGGATAACAAAAAATAATCACAAAACATTTAAGTAAGATTATCTGCCTAGCAATCACCATACTATGAGCTCAAGGGAAGTGAGAAGAGTCCCAAATGGCAAAACTATTATTGTACTCCCAACACTTCTGTAGCTAATTCAATAGCTAAAAACAGAACAAATTCCAAATACGAATCCTGAATAACTGTAACATATTTCACAAAGTGTTGTCAATCTCATTTTATTTTAGAGTATTTTAAATGACCAATTACATTGTAAAGCCAATTTATTTTTGAACCACCTATGTTAACAACATGGACATATTATCACAACGGAGCCTCTCATTCTCTTTAAAGAATTCTTGCTCTTATGCTATTACTTTATTAGATACGGTTTAAAAATTCTTGCTCTTAGGCTAAATTCTTGCTCTTAGGCCACTACTTTATTAGATACAGTTTAAAAATGTGAAAGCAAAAATTACAATTTAATTAAAATACAAGAACAAAAATGTTAAACTGTTCACATAGACAAATCCTGAACTCCCTCAGCACACAATTCTGCCGGCGTTATTCAGCACCAGTGAGCAAATGAAATTTATGGAGAATACGGAGGAATATCATCATAGCAATTTACAAACTTGTCACCTGAGAAATACACTGAAAATGTTTCAAAAGATTGAGATTTGGACAGCAGAAACAATTTTCTCCCAGTCTCAGCTAAGTTACTTGCTACATAAAGCTTCAGCTTAGTACAAAACAAGCAGCAGATATAAGTCAAGACAGAGCCTTGCTAGGAATTACAGAATAGAATAAAACAGCTAATTAACTCACCAAATAGCCTTTGGCTAAAAGCTGCATTCTTCTCTTTGTCTCAGGCCTCTGGCTTCCAAAGACAAATTACAGGCTCTCTGACAGAATGACGACAAAAGGGCACACCGTGATCTCTTTTCTGCTATTTCCACTTGAAGAAAACTGAACCACACTGCAGCCTCCAAGAATAAGTACTTCATATGAGCATGCTCGGTATCTAATTTAAATGACTTGGTATTTCATGTCGGCATGTGATGGCCTACTTCCAAACTCCGAGAGCTGCAAATTCAGTCGAAGATCATTTACTGCAATAAACTAAACAGAACCACCCAATGATAATTGATTTGTTTTTAACTTCATGATTTTTGTGGTTCATTTAACGTGATGTGACTGGAAATGATTATTTCTATACCGTTATTCAAACAAGTCCTTAGGTTTCATTAACTATATTTCATTAACTATGTCCACATAAGCATCCAAAATGCTGGAATGAACTGGAAATTTCAAATTATCCAGGATGTGATCCTCAAAAATAAATCTGACCACTGATAAATTAAGCAAACTATAAGCCTTTCATATTTCACTTTTTAACCTCTTCTTCTGTCCTCTTGCCTACTCACTAAATAAAACCATCTACAAACTATCTAGTAGTATTTGAATTTCTCCTTTGGAAATATTAGTAAATATCAGTAAACTAGAATGTTCAATGTGTTTATTAAAAATGTCTGCTCTCTTCAAACTATAGCAAATAGGATCTTTCTCACCTATAGATTATACATTATGTAACAGTTTACATGCTTATATAAAACAGACCTCACCCAAATGTTGATAAAGCTTTAAATAGGACTTAATTTTTTTTTTTTTTGCATTTTCAAGAACAATTTTTACCAAAATGCCACACACACACAAATCAGACAAATAGTTTGAGTATGTATGTTTCTGTCACCAAATAACTAATTTGCCTGGTTTGTTGAATAACTTGCTGCAAAGACCATAAAGTTTTATATGATGGAAATATGGTCAAGAAGCTTATCCTCTGCTCACGACCAGTTCAGTCTTCTAGAAACAGAAACCTAGCACAGCAGATACAGCCAGCCCCACCAAACCAACCAGACAATTCTCAAATGTCCACTTCCCATTTTTACCTTGGGCAGACAAGCAAAAATAGGAAGTGTCCACGCACTCGACACACACCAGCCTGGGACAGCAAACCACTGACAGAGTGGGGCTGCCCTTTAAAGGGGCCCATGTGCTAATTTATGATTTTCCTTTCTTCACAACCCTTCTTGGTTACTTCTACCACTTCCCTATTGTAAACTACGCATACCCCGCCCTGCTACAAATGTCTCATTTTGTGAACTCTCTCCCTCCTCCCCCACCCCCAAATTAACCTGGAAGGCCTGGGAAAGTAAGAAGGCATAGGAAATAGACAAACTCCACGGCAGCAGCCAGGATAAGGTTCCCCATAAATGGTGGGACAAGATCCTTAAAGGTTCAGAGAGGGTGTAAAAAATAAAATGTTAAAGCTTTAAAACAAACAAACAAACAAACAAACACAGAGAACCATTTATGGAACCACATCTAATTCCAATACCTTTCTAGAAAATAAAAGTGTTAAGTTCAAAGAAACATACCAACACACTAGTTTCTTTAGCATTCTACCAAAGCGACTCGTTCTACCAAAGAAAAATTCGGTAAGTTCAACTACAAGGTCTATGGGTGCTGTGTGCTACATAAACATTCTATCTTTAACGAAAAAGCACGGGAAGTGAAGGAACACAGAATAAAAGCAAATTATCAAAACCTGTCAATATGCATATGTTTTGTGTACTGTTAAGTCTAGTAAGTTTTGTGTACTGTACAGGTCAGGGTGAGGATTCTGTAGAAAGAGTAAGTTACCTAAAGTACTCAAGGAAAGCTCTATGATTCCTGAATGAGAAAGGAAAAGTTCTTCACTGAAAACTAGCAAACAAACAAAAAAATCTATATATGACACATGGTACAAGGCAATGCGGAGTGGAAGTAAACAACGAGAAGGACTATGTGTCTCCAGCAGAGCTTACAGACGATGAGGCAAGAGGACAAATAACTAAGGTAAGATCACCACGGCAGAAGAGAGGTTCCTCCGTGTTCTGGAGCGTTTGGAGGGAAGACAGAAAGCATGCTGTGAGGGGAATTTAGGAAAGGTTTTGCGAGGGGGTGAACTTTTTGAAATGCCTAGATGAATAGGGAGGGTCTGGCCCAGAAGGGAGAGGGAAGGAAGAGGAAACAGCCAGGTCAGGGACTGGGAGGGAGGACAGCAGAGGACCTGGGAACTAGTATGGGGACCAGAAAGTGTCAACACTGGGACGAGGGAAAAGAGGACCAAGAAGCTAATTATTCTGGAATGGTACTTGGAAGCAGATGGCAAGAAGCATTTTATACCCTGAATAATGGGAGAGTTAGGGTCATGTGTTAAAAAGCAGAATGGAAGAGTCAACTTTGGAAAGACAGGCAGATACAAAAACAGGGGAAAGAGGCATTTATTTATTCCAGCACATGGCACAGTACATCCCTTGTCAAAAGCACTTTTTTGAATTCTTCCGTATCACTTAATAGCTCTTCAAACTGAATTTCCTCTCTCCTAAAAATCTGACCTCAGCATTCTGATTCAAACTTGAGGTCATCTTGTAATTACATGTATCCTTTGATTTTACCTAGAGGTCCTGTTTTTTTTTTTTCTCTTCTTTTAAATCTTTCTCTCTCATCACTCATTCTTTAATTTACTTGCTTGCACTTTCTTTACCAACAAAACCTGATAAAAAGTTTCCCAAATGCTACCCTGACAAGAATGGATGAATCTGTAAAAATTCAACAGAAGATATAACCTATGTCTACGAAGAGTGAGCAACCCCTGAAGACCGTACACAGTTCTAGTGCATTTCACTGCATGTACACATGCGAGGCTGGATGGATCTCTCTGTGTAATAAACATACCTGGCATTCATTCCTCACCACAGGAAGCGGAGGGGAGGAGGGAGAATGGAAATGAACATACGAGCCTTATATTGCAATTTGTTGTTTTGTTTTTTACCAGAGGGTCACAGCAGAATCATTTGGGTAGGAAAAACACACTCAAGCACACGCGTTCAGGGTCCAGAAATCTTTCAGTCTGCCCACTCGTTGTGGGGGCCAGACGTATGAAGAAGCTCCCTACATGATTCTGAGGTTCCTCTGGTTAAGAGCCACTGTTTGAGGTACCCATGAGTTTACAGAGCGAGATGGACACATAAATAATTGAAAGACAATGATAGAGACAGGGAAGGGAGGATGTGAAAGATACAATAATTTTGCATGATTTACAGATCAGTTAAATTTGAGCAGGATTGGCAGGAAGCATGAAGACGTTCCGGTACAAAAAGGCAGACGGATACCTCAGAAGACCTTTCAGAGCAAACAAAGGGACAACACGGGCAAGGCAGAAAGCCAGGGCAGATGCGTGCGGGTGGGGAAAGGCGGGAAACGTGTGCATGGCATGGGGGCAGCAAAGCAGAAAGAGGCCAGCAAGGCACATGGACAGTTTATGAAAGACTTTATAAGTAATTCTAGAAAGTACTAAACACATGAATGAACACATTTATCACTGCTAGCTCTTCAGAGACACAATTTTTTTTTTTTTTTGGCTGCACCAAGCGGCTTGCAGGACCTTAGTTCCCCAACCAGGGATTGTACGTGGGCCCTCAGCACTGAAAGTGCAGAGTCCTAACCACTGGACCGCCAGGGAATTCCCACAAAATAATTTTAAATAGTGCACCGACATGGTCCTATTTATGTTTTTAAATATATTGCTGATGGCAACTCGCCCGCAGAAAATGGATGAGGGAAGGGAGATTAATGGCTGGGGACTGATCGTTGATATGAGAATTAGAGGGAGAGTCAAAAGTAGTACAGTAAGAGGAAGACTGGAGAGGAAATGATAAATTTGAGAGATTTTAAGGACAGAATCAATAGGATATAGTGCTGGATTGGATGAAGGGGTCAAACAGATGGAAAACTAGAGAACAACTACAAGGATTCTGGTTGGGGCAAGTGGGTGCAGTGAAGCGACTAATTAAGCCAGAGAGGGCAGATGCAAAAGACGGGTGGAAGGGTTGCATCTCAGGGAGAGTGAGTTCAGCACAAGGAGAGAGGACAGGAAGGAGGGTTAGCTCAGTTTGAAACAGGTGGAGTTTAGCATCCTGACAGCTCCCTGGTGATATCTACTATTGGCTGAAGGAAATATACATCTGGGGTTCACCACTACAGACCCCGGGAACACAGTTTTAATAGCACTGTGGGGTTGAAAATCAGCTTAGGAAAGGCTCAGGTGGGACTGAGTCCTCAAGAGACTTAATAACAAGTATATTTACTGAGGGCTTACTTTCTGTCAGACACCGTGCTACAAACTTTACAAAGGTTGCATCATTTGCCCCTGCAACAACGTTACGTGATAACTTTATTTAAAATCTCAAATAGAGGTGAGAAGATGAAGGCAAAGAGCTTTTTAACTGTCTTTCCCAAGTTCACACAGCTGGCAAGTGGTACAGCTATGCTATGATTCCCTAGTTGGTGTGTTCACCAGGAACTTGCTACACTAACTCAACTGTTAGGATGCTTAAAAAAAAAAAAAGCAATAAATAACACTTACAGAATGTTAAAAACATATGGGTTCATTTAATATTAGCAACATCCCTATGCAATAGATCTGATTATTATTCTACCTATTTTACAGATCTGGAGACTGAGGCTCAAGAGGCTTACCCAGTGTCACTGATAATCAGTACAGGAATTTGGATCCAAAATTTTGGACCCCAAAACCCATGGTATGAATGAGATCTAAAGGGCAGGAAGCTTATGAAGGAGGCAGAATTATCAAAAAAAAAAAAAAGGATTTTCAATAGCTAAGACAATGTGGAAAAGAGGCGGGGTAAGAGACGAGAGTAATTGTGAAGAGAAGAACTGATAGTCAAGGGAGAAGTAATGAACATGAGGCAAGGAGGACTAAACCGGTTTCTATTTAGTTTTATTGAAGTTAAATTTACATTCATGAAACTCATACCTGGTAAGTGCACGATTCAGTGACTTTTAGTAAATTTATAGGTCGTGCAACCATTACCGCATCCACTTCAAGAACATTTCCATCACCTCTAGAAGTTCCCTTATGCCCCATTTGCAGTCAATCTCCACTTCCACTCCCAGCCCCAAGCAACAGGCTCTTGAAGAGGAGAAATAAGCCACAAGTTAGAAGCAGCCACGGCTACCACTGTCACCACTTCCTTCTTTGGGACAAACGGAAGACATCCCTCAGTACAACACAGTAACAATCAGTCATTAGTACTGGTGCTATACATCTTGTTGGTAAAAGAGTCCTATTCATATTTTACTGCTTTCCAATTCAAAGATCTTCAGAGCGTATCAACGAGAAAAAAAGTAGAAGCCCTGTGACTTTTAAAAATATGCAATCTTAATAACTAATACAACTGGGATTTTTTTTCAAATATATAGCAATAAAGTGAGCCCAGGCAATCTACTATAAAAACAAATAAATAAATAAATAACAGGAAGAGTCTCTGCAAAAGCCAGGGCATATATTTGCAAAAGTCTTTGGTAAAGGAATACCTTCTGCACGATAATTTGTTACTGTCTGTCAAAAGGAGAATTGTAAATTTTAAAACATATTTTCATAAAGTAAACTTAAATATCCCAGTGACTTTTATTGCAGTGACAAACCCTTAGCATCTACTTAGCATGTGGCAAGATAATGAATAGACGTAATTATACATTATTTTGGAATTCAACCTGTCTCTTGCTGCAGACAACGCTTAAGACTATAAGAAAATCTCTCGTGCTTTACGAGAAAAACAAAAGCGAATGCAAAATTTTGCTTCTAAATAAAGACATAAGAGAAAAATATTTTTAAAAATATTGTATTGTGTAAATGAAAAGAAAAAATGAGGGTGGGGCAGAACTATTTTCTGCTTTCTACTGAGAGACAGAATGTATTTCTTAGTGTCTCTTCCCCAAAACCAGAATAGTCAATTTCTTTCCATTCTAAGGATTCTTAGTCAATTAGTTAAAATATTATCATAAGTATCACAGAAATTTATAACCTAAAAAAAGCAATTTGTTCCCTTTGTTCATTCATTCATTCTACAAATATTTATTTATTTACTTATTGGCCGCGCTGCATATGGGATTTTAGTTCCCCAACCAGGGATCGAACCCGCACCCCCTACAGTGGAAACGCAGTCTTACCCTCTGGACCGCCAGGGAAGACCCCACAAATATTTATTTTTAATTAAATTTTTTATTTGATAAATTTGACATGTAACATTTTGTAAATTTAAGGTGTACATGTTACTTTGATACATTTATATATTGTACTATGATTGCCACTGAAGCTATATTTATCACATTACATCATTATCGTGCAATATCATTGTCTATATTCATTACACTCACAAATAGCGATTGAGCATCAACTCTGTGCCAGACACGGTTCTACATACTAGGGACAGAGCAGCAAACAGGTCTGTGCTCTCACGGAGCTTACTTTCCCTTGGGGAAGAAACTCGATAAACAAAGAATGTACCATATTCCCTCAGGATCCACAGGGGACTGGTTCCAGGATCCCCCCAAGGACACCAAAATCTGCGGAGGCTCAAGCACCTTATATAAAATGGTGCAGTATTTGCATATAACCTAGCCCGTATACTTTAAATCATCTCTAGATTAGTTATAATACTTAACAGAATGTAAATGCTACATAAATAGTTGCTGGTGTGAGACAAATTCCAGTGTTGTGTTTTGGAACTTTCTGGAATTTTTTTTCTAAGTATCTTTGATCTGTGGTTGGTTGAATCCGAGGATGCAGAACCGTGGATATGGAGGGCCGACTACAAGACAGTGGGAGAGGGCTATGCTAAGATAAGTGACTGACTGAAGGCTGGATGGCCAAGAAAAGTCCTAAGGAGGTAACATTTAAGCACTGGCTTGAACAACAGCAGAGAAGGTGGAAAAGAAACCCAAACAGAGTGGACAGTGTGAAGGCTCCAAGGCCGCCATATGTAAAGAGAAGAAAGAAGGCCCAGGACTAGAGTGTGGTGGGCGAGAGGAAGGGCTGAGAGATGAGGTGTGACAGGTCGCAGGTCCACTGGTGTCGGATTTATGAGCCAGAGAAGGAGCTCTGGATTTTATTCTAAGTGCTATGGAAAGCTGCTCAAAGGCTGTGATGTGATACGATTTGTACATCTGTACATTTTAAGAAGAGGCCTTTGGCTACAGCATGGAGAATGGATTGTAAAGGGTCAAGAAGAGAAGCGAAAACAGTTGAGAGGCCACTGGAATTGTCTGGGTGAGAAGTGATGGTGGCACAGCTGGGAGGTACAGCAGAGAGAGAGAGAAGTGGGCAGATCTGGGATGCTTTTCGGGTGGAGGAAGCGTCAACAGAGCCTGCTGATAGATTGGAGGTTGCGGGTAGGTGGGTAAGTGAAGGAAAGAGAGAAATTAAGGAGGGTGCAAAGATTTTATTGTTCTTCTGATTATGTCCATGAGACACTATGTGGTGAGGTCAGTAGGTGGAGAAGGGGGACAAGGTCTGGCTGGAGATGTGGGTTTATGGGTGACTGGCAAATGGTGTGCAAAGTGCCTTGGAAGTGAATGAGGTGACGGAAAAGGGAACACAGGACAGACGCTGAGCCTTCATCAATCCACAACGCTTATTACAGGTGCTTGGAATATGGGTGAAAAAGTCAGACCCTTGCCCTCATGGAGTTTACACTCTCTCAGAGAAGACAGATACAACATAACAAATAAGTAAACTGTGGCGTATGACAGGGCGGGTAAGTGCTATGTAAAAAAGAAAAAATAGAGGAATCAGGGGTGTGGCTAGGGTGGTGGAGCTAAATGGGGGTCTGGGTGAGCTCATTCAAAGGATGAGATGTGCACGAAGGGCCAGGCTGAGGGAAAGGGCAGTGCAAAGGCCCTGAGGTAGGAATAAGTAAGACCTAAAGTATCACTGGCATATCTGAAGAATGGCAGGGAAACCAGTGTGGCTGGAACAGAAGAAGAAGAGCCAGCAAGGAGTGCCCAGAAAAGCAGCATGAAACCCAAAAGTACATGATGTCACGGAAGCCAAGGGGGAAAGGGTGTCAAGGACCAACTATGCTGAACGCTGGCAAGGGTATGAGTAAGACCAGAACAAAGAGGTTCTTAATGCTGGAAGTGCAGTGTGGAGCCAGTAGAGAAGAAAGCCATCTCTATGGAAGAGCAGGGAAGGAGGTCTGGCTGGCAGGCGGTATATTCACTTCTAAATGTAATAATAAGACAGGTTCTCAGGACTTAACGATCTGCCACAGCCATCAAATAAGGATTTAAAAATTTTAATAACGTCAACATCATCAATCAATTCTGGAATCCAGAAAGCCCATTTTGCTTATTTTCTCATTCTATTAATTACAAACCACTCAAAAATTACTACTGTATTTCTCAAAAAAAAACACCAAAAAACCAAAACTTAAAAAAAAGAAAAGAAAACAGTACAGATGAACCGGTTTGCAGGGCAGAAATTGAGACACAGATGTAGAGAACAAATGTATGGACACCAAGGGGGGGAAGCAGCCGGGGGTAGGGGGTGGTGGTGGGATGAATTGGGAGATTGGGACTGACATGTATACACTGACGTGTATAAAATGGATAACTAATAAGAACCTGCTATATATATATATTAAAAAAAAAAGCATGCCACAACAAAATCCATGGAACCAAATTTCCAATCCAGCAGTTAGTGTGAATAATTTATCTATGTGTTCTTTCCATAGCCCATCTAACTCCCTATCAAATAACTACAGTTGACCCTTGAACACAGAAGGTGTTAGAGGCACCTACCCTCCACACAGTCAAAAATCTGCATATAACTTTACAGTCAGCCCTCTGTATCTGCAGTTCTGCATCTATGGATTCAACCAACTGCTGATCGTGTAGTACTATAGTATATATTTACTGAAAAAAATCCATGTATAAGTGGACCCATGCAGTTTAAACCTGTGTTGTTCAAGGGTCAGCTGTACATCATGAACCTTATTATTCCTTTAAGTTTGAAGTAAATGTGGTAAATCCTTTAAAATGCATTTACATTTAGATATCTTTGTTCACTATATCATTCACATTTAGTCTTAAAAATTGAACATAATAAAGGTCATTTTATTCTGTGCTATATTAAAAAAAAAAAGGAAGAAAGAAAACAGAGAAAAAGAGCTAAAAACTCATAAGCCAGAGAAGCAGCTTCAACAGCAATATGGTACCAACCTGCTGAGAATCATTGCAGGTATTGTGGATATATGACCAATCTTTCATTTGCACAAGAATACTGTCAGATAACTACCATATGACCCAGCAATCCCACTACTGGGAATATACCCTGAGAAAACCATAATTCAAAAAGATACATGTACCACAATGTTCACTGCAGCACTATTCACAATAGCCAGGACATGGAAGCAACCTAAGTGTCCATCGACAGATGAATGGATAAAGAAGATGTGGCACATATATACAATGGAATATTACTCAGCCATAAAAAGAAACGACTGAGTTATTTGTAGTGAGGTGGATGGACCTAGAGTCTGTCATACAGAGTGAAGTTAGTCAGAAAGAGAAAAACAAATACCATACGCTAACACATATATATGGAATCCAAAAAAAAAAAAAAAAAAAAGGTTCTGAAGAACCTAGGGGCAGGACAGGAATAAAGACACAGACGTGGAGAATGGACTTGAGGACACGGGGAGGGGGAATGGTAAGCTGGGACGAAGTGAGAGAGTGGCATGGACATATATATACTACCAAATGTAAAATAGATAGCTAGTGGGAAGCAGCTGCATAGCACAGGGAGACCAGCTTGGTGCTCTGTGACCACCTAGAGGGGTGGGATAGGGAGGGTGGGAGGGAGATGCAAGAGGGAAGAGATATGGGGATATATGTATATGTACAGCTGATTCACTTTGTTATAAAGCAGAAACTAACATACCATTGTAAAGCAATTATACTCCAATAAAGATGTTAAAAAAAAAAAGAATACTGTCAGATAGATTTACTACCACATCCTATATGAGGAAAAAAGTGAAACAGACAGAGGTTGCCCACAGTCTCACTGCTAGGAAATTGAGGGAAGGGGTTAGAAGGAGTTCATGTCTTCTCTCCTCTGCCACCTCGTGTCTCTCTCCTATTTATATGTACCTAAAACAAGAGGCAGACAGGGTAGGTTTTCTTCTTGCTTTGTAAGACACTCTTGCTAGATAAGACATGATAAGTGTTTAATTTTCGTTTTATTTTTTCCCCTTGCTCCCTCCTATCCATCTATCCATCCACCCCCTCTTCTATCATTTATAAATATGTACCAGTGTCTGCTATATACAAATAGCCACTCTGCACACGAAGTCCTATTGCATTTTAGAAAAGTTCATTTTCTAAAAAAAAATAAAAATAAAAAAAGACCTTCCAAAATAAGCATCACTGCTGTATAAAAAGTATAATTAACCAATATATCAACAATGATGGTAAACTGTGATCTTCATTTAAATAAATTACTAAAATGACACCAGGAATTAGGTTATCTTAATGTTCTTTTGGAAAAATTACTTCCTGACAGTTTGTGGCTCAAATTTTTTCACCACATAGATTTAACAATATATACGATTTTACAGCTTAATGACCTATGACAAATCAACTCTAAAAATCACCTTTCTGTGGTAATTTAAAACATCTGCTTGAAATAGCAGATCCCTAAAAAATTTTAAATCAGAATTGACATACAAAACGTAATCTGTTGACAAATGAGCAAAGAAGAACACTTTTCAAGGAGTTTAAGAAAGGGTTACAAGACTTCATGACACAGAAACAAAATCCTATTCAAGAAATTAGACTCAATAAAATACCATTTAAGGTCGTAGAAGAACATAACTATGGCTTTTCAAAGATCATCTAGACTCACAGATACACTTCAGTTGTCTCAGTTAGTGTAGGTAAGGCAAACACCAGATGCTCCTTAGGCAAAGTTACATAAATAGCAACCAAGAGGGAAAACAAGATGCCAAGAGTCGAAAGGATACTCAACAGGAATGGCTGCATAAATTAAAGTATCTGTACTATGGAACAGGTCGTGCACCTGTCAAAAAGAACAGGGCAGAACTGTGTGTCCCATCCTGGCAGGTGTCTCTGGTGCACGTACATCATCCCAGAAGCAGGTGAGAGAACAGTGGCTGTTGGCAGCATGGGTGAAGTGACTTTCATGTTTTATTGATACTTTGTACCCTCTTTTGTGCTATGTAAATTGTTTTCCACAGCATATATCAGTTATGCAATTAACTGATAAAAAGGGAAAAAAGGAAATGATAAAGGGAAAAAGAGATGGGAAGAAGGGAAAACAGAAAGGAAACCAACAGGAGCCAGAAGCAAGGTGACAGGTACCCAGGCGAGCAGCGTGGTGTGGAGAGACCCGAGCGAGATGCCCCCAGATTCAAGCCCTAGTCCTGCTACTAAATGTGGGCAACTTAAACTCTCTAAGCTTCAGTTTACTCGTGTGCTGAGTGAAGATAACGTTATTTCTTACCCTATAGAGTTACTGTGAGCATTAAAGGAGCTAATTTTTGAAATGTACCTGACACAATGCCTGGCCCAGTGTAAGTACCCAATAAATGGTAGCTGTTAATTTCAGAGAATACTAAAATAACTTCACCTCTAAATCTTTTCTTCTTTATACCATAATCTTAAAGTATATTATATTTGGTATAAATTCTTTTCACTAGTTTAGAAAAGTAGTTTTTAATAATGACCATAAAACCAATCCAGTTGGAGAATATATGCTGCTGGTACTATTAGAAATATATTGCAACCCTTGCACATAAGTACCTAGCATCTTGTCCTCACTCGTCTGACCCTGAGCCCTAAACTTTGTGCTTCTTACCCAGAAATTTCATTCTTCAGTTTGTCTGCAGCATATTATAAGACTGATAAGTACCTGTATCTCTTCAAGTCATCCTGCAGTAGATGGGTAGAAAATGGGTATTACTCAGGGGCATGTTCTTAAGACTATATTTTCATGTTAAAAAAAAAAAAAAAAGGAAATAAAACTCTTATCATAAACCAGAATAGATTTCCAAGTAAATAATAACACTCCTCACTTCCAATTCAGAGTAAGAAACTGATAAAAAATTTTAAATTGCTTTTTCACAATAACCTAATTCAGTCAACATAATGTTCACATTTGTTTTTCAAATGTTGGCCTCATGTGTTCCCCCACGAGCCCCATGTGAAGCTCATGAATTATCCTAATAAACAAAGTCTTGCCTAAAGAAGCATTATTCTTGTGAATCTCACTATATTCTACCCCTCTTCTAATTATTAAGACTTTTCTTCTAAAAAAAATTAAAAACACTTAACACTGCACCTTCTTTTGTGTTTGTAAGTCCACTTACATGCTACGGTCCTTGGAATATATGCATCTCATCAACACTACAAAACCTAACCTTGTATTTAAAAGTCTAAAATCTAAATCTAGAGCAGGGGTCAACAAACTTATTCTGCAAAGGACAGCAAATATTTTAGGCTTTGTGGACCAAACAGTCTTGGTCACAATGATCACCTCTGCTGTTGTAGTGAGAAAGCAGTCATAGACAACATGTAAACAAATGGATGTGGCTGCATTCCAATAAAACTTTATTTACAAAAAAAGGCAGCAGGCTGGCTTTGGTCCACAGGCCACTGTTGCCAACTCCTAATCTAGAGCAGCAATTAAGTGAAATGTGTATGACAGTCTTCTAACTACTCCGTAAAAATTTAGTGACACATGTCTCTGGACCAATCAGTTGATGGGTCATTTTACTTATTTAATGATTAGCATTACTAATTTTACTAAATTATTTTCTATCCTTATTAATTCCATTTAGATTCTTCCCAATATTTAACTAATTTTTCATAATTCTGCACTTTAAATATAACTTGCTTAATGATTCAGTATTTCCTCATGAATCCCATTTTCTAAAATTTATCATTTTTATACCTTTGGATTCTCTCCAAATTTCCCTGAAAAGTAGAAACGTCAGCACTTCTCTGCAAATGAAATGCCTTACAAAATTAAAAAATAAAACAAGCATTTACATGTTTCCTTTTCCCTTCATTAAAAAATCAAGGCAATGATTAATAAAGATATTCTTTTAAGGAATGGTAGCCAGCCTCTAAGATAGCCAAGGATCCTCACCTCCTGGTACTCACACCTATGTATCGTACCTCCTTGGGTTTCTGTCTTGGTCTTTAGGATGGCTCGCTCTGGACAAAGCCAGCTGCCATGTCACAAGAGGCACGTAACCTGGTGGAGAGGTCCACGTGGAGAGAAACCAACTGGCCAGTCCCAACTTGCTAGCCATGTGACCCTCCATCCCCAGCTTCCAAGCCCCAGCCAACATCAAACTAAAACCTCATAAGACACCCTGAGCCAGAACTGCCCTACCGAGCAGCTCCAGAATTCCTGCCCTGCAGGAACTGTGGATGACAAGAAATGGTTATTGTACAAAGGTCTGGAGTGATTTGAAGTCACAGGGGATGCTCCTCATCTGATTAGGTTACAGTTTAGCTTATTTTGTATAACTGTTTTGGTCAGTGGCAGCTGCAGTTGATAAACAAGCATCTCCTGTCTTGCAATAGGATGGGTTTACGGGACGAGACTGATATTAGCAACAGCTGATTTGGCTGTACAGTAGTAATGACTGCTGTGCTGTGTTTCTTCAACAGTAACTTGACACTTGCTGGGCGGAAAGCTGTGTGCCAGACGATCAAAGTAGTTGATTTCTACAAACTGGCAGATGACCCACAATAACAGTTACATCCAAAAAACAATCCTTACTTCACTCCTATTCTTGCCTATGTGAATCTCACTGTTTCCCAAGGCAGTATTTTTAAACCCTGGTCTGACCCATTAGAGGATAATGAAATGCAGTTAATGGGATGCTTTCTGCCAGCACTTTAAAATAATGACACAGAAGAGAAGGTACAGGTAGTAAGGGGAAAATAATTTTTCATTTCGGTTTTATATAAAGAAATGTATTTGTATGTGAACACTGGGTCACGTAATAATATGTATTTCTTGTTGTAGATAATGGTCAAAAAAGTTTAACACCAGTGACATAAAATGCCAAATACATTAACATCCTAGAAAACTAATGAGTCACCATACTCTCCCAGTTCTCACCATCTTGCTCTCCTTTTCCAACTTCTCTTCTGACTGCCTGTTAAAAACCTGGGCTTCACCGCTCATTTTGTTTTCACATTGATATTTTAAAATCCATGTGGAAATCGGCTTTTTCCTAACTTCAGTTCTGTCCATCTTGAGGGCTGGGAATAGGGAAGTCCCTTTTCCTTGGGGACATCCCTTTTGAAACACACTCAGTGGCTGTCTCGAAAGAGTAAGGCAAGCAAGAAGAGGAAGATTGCATAGGGAACCTGAAATGACCCTGAGATCACTGGGACTTCTGACCAAATGAATCACCTTCACTTTCCCAACATGCTAGAAATAATCAGATACGCTGGGCTTATAAGTTGATTTTTAACTCTGTAATGTCCCAGCAACAATTATATTTTCCACACGGTGAACGTTCCCGTTGTTATTACTAATATGCAGTAGGTAAAAGCTCTCTGCTTTTATGACAAGGGCTGCAGACAGAGGACATATCTTCCAGGCAGAAGTATCTTCCAGTGCTCTCTTCTGTAGTGCCTGGTACAGGCTTTGCATAAAGCTGATCAAAGAATGAATGTTTTTTTTAAAGGCATTTATTTTGGTAAATAAAAAATAAATTTATCCACTCAACAGATAATTCACTTACTAATTTGTAATGCTTCAAGAGGAAGGCATTATTATCCATGAGGAAGTTTTCCTAGCATTAAGGCAGTATTTCTACCACTGAAAACATAAATACTAGAGCCAAACATTTCTTAAAACTGTCTAATAGGAGGGAAGATTTCAAGATGACTACAAAATGAGACAGGATGAACAAACAAGCTCAGGGTGGTGATGGCTGCACTGTGAACTGATGATTTTCTTTCTATCAAAAAGGCACAATGAAGCTTCAGAAAAGCTCTGGGAAAAATGATACTAAGAGTAAGACTGAGGAGACCTTCAAGATGGCAGAGGAGTAAGACGCGGAGATCGCCTTCCTCCCCACAAATACATCAGAAATACATCTACACGTGGAACAGCTCCTACAGAAGATCTACTGAACGCTGGCAGAAGACCTCAGACCTCCCAAAAGGCAAGAAAATCCCCACGTACCTGGGTAGGGCAAAAGAAAAAAGAAAAAACAGAGACAAAAGAATAGGGACGGGACCTGCACCTCGGGGAGGGAGCTGTGAAGGAGGAAAGGCTTCCACACACTAGGAAGGCCCTTCGCGGGCGGAGATTGCGGGTGGTGGAGGGGGGCAGCTTCAGAGCCATGGAGGAGAGCGCAGCAACAGGGGTGCAGAGGGCAAAGTGCAGAGATTCCTGCACAGAGGATCGGTGCCGACCAGCACTCACCAGCCCAAGAGGCTTGTCTGTTCCCCGGCCGGGGCGGGCGGGGGCTGGAAGCTGAGGCTCGGGCTTCGGAGTTCAGATCCCAGGGAGAGGACTGGGGTTGGCTGCGTGAACACAGCCTGAAGGGGGCTAGTACGCCACAGCTAGCTGGGAGGGAGTCCGGGAAAACGTATGGAACTGCCTAAGAGGCAAGAGACCATTGTTTCCAGGTGCGCGAGGAGAGGGGATTCACGGCACCGCCTAAACGAGCTCCAGAGACGGGGATGGACCACTAACACTGCCGCCAAGAAGCCTGTGTGCAAGCACAGGTCACTATCCACACACACGCCCCCAGGAGCCTGCACAGCACGCCACTGCCAGGGTCCCGTGATCCAGGGACAACTTCCCCGGGAGAACACACGGCGCCTCAGGCTGTTGCAACGTCACGCTGGCCTCTGCTGCCGCAGGCTCGCCCTACACTCCAATTATGACTACTGTACCCCTCCCTCTCCCCAGCCTGAGTGAGCAAGAGAGCCCTAATCAGCCTCTGCTTTAACCCTCTCCTGTCTGGGTGGGGAACAGATGCCCTCAGGCAACCTACACACAGAGGCGGGGCCAAAACCAAAGCTGAACCCCAGGAGCTGTGCAAACAAAGAAGAGAAAGGGAAATCTCTCCCAGCAGCCTCAGGAGCAGCGGATTAAGTCCCCACAATCAACCTGATGTACCCTGCATCTGTGGAATACCTGAATAGACAACGAATCATCCCAAAATTGAGGCGGTGGACTTTGGGAGCAACTGCAGACTTGGGGTTTGCTGTCTCTGCGTCTGATATGTTTCTGGTTTTATGTTTATCTTAGTTTAGCTCTTAGTGCTTGTTATTACTGGTGGATTTGTTTATTGGTTTGGTTGCTCTCTTCCTTTTTTTAAAAATTTTTTTCCCTTTTTTCTCTTTTTGTGAGTGTGTGTGTGTATGTGTGGGTGTATGTTTGTGTGATTTTGTCTATTTAGGTTTGCTTTTACCATTTGTAATAGGGTTCTGTCTTTTTTTTAAGTTTTTGTTGGTGGTGTATTTTTGTTTGTTTTTTCTTTTTATGAGTGTGTGTGTGTACATCTCTTTGTGTGATTTTGTCAGTTTAGTTTTGCTTTTACCATTTGGTTTGAGGTTCTATCTGTTTGTTTTTATGTTTGTTTGTTTGTTTTTTTCTTCCTTTTCTTCTGAGCTGTGCAGCTGGCAGGGTCTCGGTGCTCCGGCCTGGTGTCGGGACTGAGCCTCCGAGGTGGGAGAGCCGAGTCCAGGACATTGGACCACCAGAGACCTCCCAGCCCCACATAATATCAATCAGCGAGAGCTCTTCCAGAGATCTCCATCTCAACACTAAGACCCAGCTCCAACCAATGGCTAGTAAACTCCAGTGCTGGATGCCCCATGCCAAACAACGAGCAAACTAAACAGGAACACAACCCCACCCGTTAGCAGCGAGGTTGCCTACAAGTCATACCAAGTTCACAGACACCCCAAAACATACCACCGGACACGGCCCTGACCACCAGAAGGTCAAGATCCAGCCCCACCCACCAGAACACAGGAACCAGTCCCCTCCACCAAGAAGCCTACACAAGCCACTGAACCAACCTCACCCACTGGGGGCAGACACCAAAAGCAACGGGAACTATGAACCTGCAGCCTGTGAAAAGGAGACCCCAAACACAGTAAGTTAAACAAAATGAGAAGACAGAGAAAAATGCAGCAGATGAAGGAGCAAGGTAAAAACCCACCAGACCAAACAAATGAAGAGGAAATATAGGAAGACTACCTGAAAAAGAACTCAGAGTAATGATAGTAAAGATGATCCAAAATCTTGGAAATAGAATGGAGAAAATACAAGAAACGTTTTAACAAGGACCTAGAAGAACTAAAGAGCAAACAAAAAATGATGAACAACACAATAAATTAAATTAAAAATTCTCTAGAAGGAATCAGTAGCAGAATAACTGAGGCAGAAAAACGGATACGTGACCTGGAAGATAAAATAGTGGAAATAACTACCACAGAGCAGAAAAAAGAAATAAGAACGAAAAGAATTGAGGACAGTCTCAGAGACCTCTGGGACAACATTAAATGCACCAACATTCGAATTATAAGGGTCCCAGAAGAAAAATAGAAAAAGAAAGGGTCTGAGAAAATATTTGAAGAGATTATAGTTGAAAACTTCCCTAACTTGGGAAAGGAAATAGTCAATCAAGTCCAGGAAGTGCAGAGAGTCCCATACGGGATAAATCCAAGGAGAAACACGCCAAGACACATATTAATCAAACTATCAAAAATTAAAAACAAAGAAAAAATATTAAAAGCAGCCAGGGAAAAACAACAAATAACATACAAGGGAATCCCCACAAGGTTAACAGCTGATCTTTCAGCAGAAACTCTGCAAGCCAGAAGGGACTGGCAGGACATATTTAAAGTGATGAAAGGGAAAAACCTACAACCAAGATTACTCTACCAGCAAGGATCTCATTCAGATTCGACACAGAAATTAAAACCTTTACAGACAAGCAAAAGCTAAGAGAATTCAGCACCACCAAACCAGCTTTACAACAAATGCTAAAGGAACTTCTCTAGGCAGGAAACACAAGAGAAGGAAAAGACCTACAAAAACAAACCCAAAACAATTAAGAAAATGGTAATAGGAACATACACATCAATAATTACCTTACATGTAAATGGATTAAATGCTCCCACCAAAAGACACAGACTGGCTGAATGGATACAAAAACAAGACCTGTATATATGCTGTCCACAAGAGACCCACTTCAGACCTAGGGACACATACAGACTGACAGTGACAGGATTGGAAAAGATATTCCATGCAAATGGAAATCAAAAGAAAGCTGGAGCAGCAATACTCACATCAGACAAAATAGACTTTAAAATAAAGACTATTAAAAAAGACAAAGAAGGACACTACATAATGATCAAGGGCTCAATCCAAGAAGAAGATATAACAACTGTGAATATTTATGCACCCAACATAGGAGCACCTCAATACGTAAGACAAATGCTAACAGCCACAAAAGGGGAAATCGACAGTAACACAATAATAGTGGGGGACTTTAACACCCCACTTTCACCAATGG
Source organism: Eubalaena glacialis (assembly GCF_028564815.1). Classification (NCBI taxonomy): domain Eukaryota; kingdom Metazoa; phylum Chordata; class Mammalia; order Artiodactyla; family Balaenidae; genus Eubalaena; species Eubalaena glacialis. The sequence goes on from NC_083726.1 coordinate 101,158,465, forward strand.
ACAGATCATCTAAAATGAAAATAAATAAGGAAACACAAGCTTTAAATGACACATTAGACCAGATGGACTTAATTGATATTTATAGGACAGTCCATCCAAAATCCACAGCATACACTTTCTTCTCAAGTGCACATGGAACATTCTCCAGGACAGATCATATCTTGGGTCACAAATCAAGCCTTGGTAAATTTAAGAAAAGTGAAATCATATCATGTATCTTTTCCGACCACGATGCCCTGAGACTAGATATCAATTACAGGAAAAAAAACTGTAAAAAATACAAACATATGGAGGCTAAACAGTATGCTACTAAATAACCAAGAGATTCCTGAAGAAATCACAGAGGAAATCAAAAAATACCTACAGAAAAATGACAATGAATACACGATGACCCAAAACCTATGGGATGCAGCAAAAGCAGTTCTAAGAGGGAAGTTTATAGCAATACAATCCTACCTCAAGAAACAAGAAAAGTGCTCGCCTCGGCAGCACATACACTAAAATTGGAATGATATAGAGAAGATTAGCATGGCCCCTGCGCAAGGATGACATGCAAATTCATAAAGCGTTCCACATTTTTGATATATGGAAAATGTAAGAATTTAATATAGTCCCTTGATAATGTTTATTAAAAACTAATAGTAAAGTCAAGTATAAAGATTCCTTTACAAGTATATGATTGTTTTATTAAAAAAAAAAGTTAAAAAAAGAAACAAGAAAAATCTCAAAATACAACCTAAACTTACACCTAAAGCAATTAGAGAAAGAAGAACAAAAAAACCCCAAAGTTAGCAGAAGGAAAGAAATCATAAAGATAAGATCAGAAATAAATGAAAAAAAAATGAAGGAAACAATAGCAAAGATCAATACAACTAAAAGCTGGTTCTCTGAGAAGATAAACAAACTTGATAAACCTTTAGCCAGACTCATCAAGAAAAAAAGGGAGAAGACTCAAATCAATAGAATTAGAAATGAAAAAGGAGAAGTAACAACTGACACTGCAGAAATACAAAGGATCTTGAGAGACTACTACAAGCAACTGTATGCCAATAAAATGTACAACCTGGAAGAAATGGACAAATTCTTAGAAAAGTACAACCTTCCAAGACTGAACCAGGAAGAAACAGAAAGTATAAACAGACCAATCACAAGCACTGAAATTGAAACTCTGATTAAAAATCTTCCAACAAACTAAAGCCCAGGACCAGATGGCTTCACAGGTGAATTCTTTCCAACAGTTAGAGTAAAGCTAACACCTATCCTTCTCAAACTCTTCCAAAACATAGCAGAGGGAGGAACACTCCCAAACTCATTCTAGGAGGCCACCATCACCCTGATACCAAAACCAGACAAAGATGTCACAGAAAAAAAAAACTACAGGCCAATATCACTGATGAACATAGATGTAAAAATCCTCAACAAAATACTAGCAAACAGAATCCAACAACACATTAAAAGGATCATACACCATGATCAAGTGGGGTTTATCCCAGGGATGCAAGGATTCTTCAATATATGCAAATCAATCCATGTGATACAATATGGTCAATGAAATAAGTTCTAAAGGAAATAATCTCAATGTATAATATATTATCATCTATCCTTTTGCCGTTGGGGATTACAAACTTATTAATATATTAATTTCATGAGTCATATCTGCAAAATAAGACCTTAAAGATAAACAAACATTATAGGCTACTATAGTTATTCCATGGAAACATGTATTCTAGGTTGGCTATTACCAGAAGCATCAATAAAATTGCATAGCTAGAAATACCATTTCTAATATGATTTGTTTCTATAATGGTATTGAAACCATGACATGAAAACCAGATCAACAGAATTCTAATATTTTAAATTGTTTATATCCTCCCATATTTTCCTTTCCCATCCATTTACAATGCTGAAAGTAGCACTGCTGTACTTTCAAAATGAACATACCAACATAAAAACAGATTTTACTTATGAAAACATGTATTAAGGTGGGATGGAAAACGGGGAGGAAAATTACTTGGGGGGAAGGTAGCAGAGAGGAGTGGCAACTTTAATCTTCCTTTCTAATTTTACTTCAAAGACCCGATATTCTTAATACTAAAGTAAGATTCTGTTCTAGACACTTTACTCTCAGCTCTGCTCACATCCGTGCTTAGTAACCTAGCAATGTTTAAACCTGCATATGCATGAGGTGGCCACACTTTCCTTACCACCCGATCATCTGTATTTCTGCCATTTTTCATCACAACCTTGTAGAGGCTAGCAGCGTTCTGACAGACTGTAGATCCAAAACGGTGCTCACTGCTCCAATTAAAATATGTAAGCAATTTGACAAAGAACCTTTGAGAAACAAGCAGCCATCACTAAGCATCCTCTCTGCAGAAATACTTCTCACCACTGAGTGGCACAGAAACAGAAACAGATCACAGATTTAAAAAATGAAAATGTTTGTCTCACGTTCATAAAAATTTGTTCTCATGAGACTCATTTCTAAGTGCTCCGTTTAAAAGCGTTAGCTTGGGAGCACTGAGAACTTATCGGCATTCACCCAGGGGAATGAAGAATGAAATTAAAGTGAAGATGAGCTGGTCTAATTTTTCAACCCTTTATTTCACTCTAAAATACTTCCATTTGAAGATTTACTAGTATCTTCTTCGTATGGGCCCAAATTCCCTGACAGAGGCTCACAAACATGAGGTTGTTAACACGTGGTGGCCCCCAGTGATTCTCACCTCCTGGTAGTCAAGCCCTACGCAGTCCTCTTGCCTCACCTGTAAGGCGAGGTCATTGAAGACACTGAGGTCTCCCTCTTGTTCTCTCTTGAATCGCTCACTCCGGGGGAAGCCAAGCACCATGACCTAAAGAGCTGTGGCCTCCCACCGATCAGGATGGACTTGGAAGCATATCCTAGCCTTAGCCAAGCGTTCAGGCGACTACAGCCCTGACCAACATCTTGATCGCATTCCCCTAAGAGACGGTGCCAGACCACCCAGCTAGGTCACTTCCGTAATTCCTGACTCTCAGAAACTCTGAGATATTAAATGCTTACTGTTTTAAGCTGTTAAGTTTCGATGTAATTTGTTAGGCAGCAAGAGAGAACTAAGGTACAATACTTCTTTATTTTTCATCCATCACATGTACAACCAATTTGAAGCTCAGTAGGCCTAGAAATGTTAGATGCAGATAGGAAAACACTTTGCAACCCAAATATGGAGGCAGAAAGTCAGATCTAGACACATCGAAAGCATGCCTTTGTAATTCCATTTCAAAGACCTCACATGTGTAAACTGTTGCTACTGAAGCCCAGAATGCTGCTACACCAGACAAGGCACCATTAGAGTACTGATAAAGGCTGTCATACAGAAGATGCTCATTACATGACTGACCAATCAGTGAATGAATAAACGCAGCAGGAATGAAAGAAATGGATGATGCCAAGGCTGATGAAGAGTCATAGCACACAGATCTTTATAATCACTTGTTTGCAATGTTTCTTTCAACCACCAGAGGGCAGGAATGGCACATTGTTCTTCTTTGACCCACTAGCACTTACAATGCCTAAAGCATGTAGTAGGAAAAAAATATATAAAGTCTGCACAAATGGAGGGACAGAGGAAGGGAGGATGCTTGTTCATAAGTGGGAAGAGATTAAGTCCGACTATAATATCTCAAAAAGCTTCTTGGAGTGTGAGCTGCATTAGAGTACAGGACTTCATATACTAATGTTAATTAGTGCTAATTCATAATTACATAATTTAATACTAAATCATAAATGGTATTTTAGATAGAGAATAAAATAAAAAAGCATGGAGGCTGAGAACATCAGACCAATATCAAGGAACACATGACCAGACCATAGGGAAAGTGGTCTGGGACTCAATTTTAATCTAACCTTTTTACTCTTACTCCTTTTCTTCTACGTACTAACTAGAAATTAGTTGGTATTATTCTCTTATGAAATGTCTCTTTCTACAGAAAACAAGAAATTTAGTATACTGAATTCAGGCACATTCTCAGCTCTCCACAGGTGATTATAATCCAACTTTTTTGTTCTATGTAACCCAAACAAGCATCAGTGTGTGCCTGGGAGAAGCTCCATCCATGGCACGTGCAGTGCCCAGAAAGAAAGAATTACATTGTAAAGCAATTATACTTCAATAAAGATGTTTAAAAAAAAAAAAAAAAAGAAAGAATTACCCTCTCTGTGGCCAGCCTCACTAACTCAACCCAGAGGGCAGATGTCACAATGCCCTTGGAAATCTTTTTATCAGAGCAAGTACTTTCCAACTGCCCTAGTATTTTTAATGTTGCCTTCTAGTAAATAGTTTTTATTGAATTAAATTTTAAAATATCCATCATTTTCAACTGAATTGGAAGCCTACTCCTAATTACAAAATTAGCAAAACCATTTTCCTTTTTCTTCAAGTTACTTAGCTAGAGTCAGGGACGACTTCATATTTTATTTTATGCGGCCTTTGGCAAGTTATGTTGCTTTTATGGTTTATGGTCTTGATTCCTAGATCTAAGATTTATGGTTGGCAAGAATATTTATAAGCCTATAGAGACAGATAATGAATAAAATGGAATCCCAACATTTCCAAAAGGATATCCTTACTGAAAGAAGCTGAAGGAGATAAATGTGTTAACCCTCAATTAATCTAAAAGGCATTAATAAAAATGTCCCATTCCCCTCATCTACAATAAAAAAACAAAATGTTACACGTATGTTTGTAATAAAGATCAAACTGTCCCACGAATGACCATTATAAATTTGTTAATGATAACAATACTGAATCTACATTTGTGGGGCAAATCTTACTGATAATAATTGAACAGAGTAAAGCACTTAATTCTGTTCAGTGGGCCTCTACTTATCTGTAAACCCCTGAATCGTTTGCAGGATTTAAAATACATAAGTACATAGTATTCTTCAGAGGAATGAGAGACTCTTTGAGCCTCAAATGACAGAAAATCCAATTCAAAAGAACTTAAACAAAAGAAGGGAAATTTATTGGCTTAAAAAATGGGAAAGTCCAGGAATCGATCCAGAGACTCAACTCACACGATAAAGGGGTGTGTGTCTGTCTGTCTCAGCTCCACACCCCGCTCCCTCCCCGAGTCTCCTGTCCCATGAGGACAGCTCTAGGCTCACACCTTTACAGCTTCAAATCCAACCAAAGAGATTCTTTTCCTCCAGAGCTTCAGGGAAGTCCCAGGATCAAGTCTCACTGGTCCAGTCACACCACGTGCACATTCCTAAGGTCAGGTGTGCATCAAATACAGGACAAGACCAGGCCTGAGAGCGAGCAGGGAGTTATTTCCCAAGGAAAATACAGGTTAGATTGTCAGGAGAAAGAGGACGATGGGCAGGGAACAAAATAAAGGGACGCCGTCGACGGTACATGGCTTCAAAGAGGCCCCTGGATGCCCTCTCCAAAGTCAAGAACCAGTGTAAAAAAGGCTTAGAGAAGAACATGCACATTTCTAAAACGTTACCTGAAATCTAAGCCTGCACGACACTGACTGGCGGCCTCACCACAGCCGGTGCCTTCCTCGTCCTCCTCCACGTAGGGGCGCTGCACTCCCTCCGCAGAGGCCCCGCCACCTCTTCCCGAAGCACCGGTCTGGCTTCTGACTCTGGGGTTCCAGGAACCTCTCTGACTTTCTCAGGCATTCACTCCCCAGTTTCCTCCCCTCTTTTTCTACCTTATTCTATCACTAGTCTATCTTTTCTGTCACTTCTATTCAAAGGAGTCTCAAATATTCACCTCCGGACCAAAAAAATCCTTAAAAAAATTCCACTCCCACATTGTAAAAAACCAAATATACACCTCAGAACCTAAGTACCGTGCCCCAAATATCCAAAACAAACATCTCCCCTTTAAAACCCAGCCCTTCCTCCCTCTCAGTTATCTGTGTGAGAAATACTCTGATCACCTGTGCTTCAGGATTCAGCTCAAACATCACATCTTCCTTCCGTGAAGCCGTCCCTCCCCGCTCCTGCCCAGGCTGGGGTATGTGCTTTCGGGGCACCCCGCCCGCTGTCACAGTATTTATCCCATTTCACCGTAATGACTGGTGTACTTCCTGAGTTCCCACCCCAGACTATAAACCAACAGCAAGGGCACAGCTGTGTCTTACATCTGTATCCGACAGGCTAAGCAGAGCGGCTGGTATATAGAAGGCTCCCAATGAATGTTTAATGAAAGGGAGAGAAAAGTTGAATTCTTATTAAAGATCTACACTTTTCTTGGTTTAAAATATTTACTACTTGCTAAAAAGGATTGCCAGAAAAAAAAAAAAGTTTGGCTTTACTATTCCAACAGTCTGTGTCTTGGTAAGGTCTAGGCAAAAGACCACTACCAAAATTTATAAAACAACAAGTCAGGGAACAGAAACAGAATTAAGGTGAAAAGCCACTACTGTCTTCTTTCCTTTTTCTTAGTAATCCCCTAGATTAAAAAAATAATGTTGGTAGATATTAAACACTAGGATACTGTTTTTTTTTCTCTCCGAGGGACTAATATGAACAGTCCATTGATAGGCCGAAGATGTGCTCGCTGCTGAGGCCGTAACAAATCCTTCCTTGTAGGTACCAAGCAGCTCAGATGGCCTTCTGAGGCAGACAGAGCTGACCGGGAAATCCATCCTTTCAACCCGAAGCCCCTGCTTCTTGGTGATATTCCTCCTATCTTTAAAGTGTCTTTAATTCTTATGACATGAATTTTGGCCTGAGAATACATTATTTTCTAGTTTTTGTGGCACTGAACGCATTGCTTAATGTCTCTGAGCCTAAATGTCCTCATCTTTAAAATGGGAATAATAATACGTGTCTCACAGGGATGTTGACGAGAGTAAGTGAAGGAGAAGCCCCTGCAGCACAGCTGGTGCCCATAGTAAGGGCTGTGATGATGGTGATCGCAGCGCTGCCTGGCAGTCATAGGGGACACTAAGGTCGGCTGGCTCACTAAGCTGACGCCCTTACCCCCTTCCAGAGTCACTTGACTGCAGCTTTCTTGACTCTACTCCAAGGAGGTATTCTTCATCCTCATCTTGCTATACGTATATTTTTAAACTAATTCATGCCTTCTCATGACTTTTAAACTTGTGCACAATTTTAAACAAACTTGCCCTCTGGACTCATTCATGGTGGTTTCTCCCCTTTTTAATCTCCTTCAAGTCAATCAAGTTTTGATGACATTTATTTTCATTAGTGTTTTTTAAACTTTAATAAGCAAGTCCCCTGTTTCATTGCTGTTCAGAAACTTAACTTTCAAAAGAAGTCGTAAACGTGTTTTATCTATGGTGAGATGACAAGAGCTTTATGACGGGGGCTCTTTAATATAATCCTCAACATTACTCTGTCTTTGGTTTTCTCCTTAGATTATTCACATCAACACGAAGCAACTGCAGTCTGTACTGTTTTTAGTACCATCACACATAACCTGAGAAATCTTATCCTACTCAACTCACCCTAGCCCTTGACAGCCAGCACTACAAATAAAAAAGTTAAACATGCTACATCTGATATTTTACTTACAGGTGTTGGATTGTGTGGTCTATCTAACCTTTCTATTTATTTATTTTTGGTTTTGGGGTTTGTTTTTAAGACAAAGTATTTCTGGTATTTTATTTCCTCTTCATTACTTGGATTTTGATGGAGATGCAAAGTGACACTGATTCAATGTAAAGTAGGCCTAAGAAGTTTGATGAGGAGAAGAAGAGTCTGGCTAATTCCACTTCATCTTGCTATGGACAGAGTACTCGAATTAGGATAAAAGTAAATTTCAACCGCTATTACTAATTATAAGCAAAACTACAAATCACGTACACATGTATTTCTTAAAACTACCCTGTACCACAGAAATTGTCATTCATTTTAAAGTTTCCGTATACAAAAATTTTGCAAGAAACTGAAGCTTTTTCCTTTTGGGGAAAGATCAACCTGTAAGAATACAACACAATCAAAACATTAAAAATGTCAGAACTATTTCTCTCACTGACAATAATAACAGAAAGTAAGTAACAGCTTGGATGGAGAAAAACAAATCTGCTTCACAGCTCAAACTCCAGAAATGTAAAGAAAAAGTGCCCTCATCTGGCCAAACAAAAAACTCTTAACATTTTAGGTGCTCATATTAATGCCTGTTCAAGTGTAATTTACAGGGCTTTAATTGGTGTATAAATAAATCTGAAGATTTAAAAAAATAAGTAGCAAGCCAACAGTATAAAATTTTTTTCTGCTTTTTACAAATATAACTATTTGTTGTTCAAAAACAACTATTTAAACCATAAAATATAAAGCAAATTATATAATATGTAGTCTCTCCCCAACCAGATATATTAGAAATGTATTAGGAAGAAAATAAATTGTTACCAGTCCTCTTATTTGCAAATCATTAATAATAAAATGGCACACATAACTTTACATTCTGATGACAAGGCTGATTAATGACCGCCATATGCTATTATCTGGAAAAAAATATCTTTGCACAACTTAAGAGTTCAGAATTTTCCTTCCTGAGTACTTCTAAAAACTAACATGCCACCTCAAGTTAAACTACTTATAGTATCAGATTGACATCTCTGCCAAACAGATCCAGTAGAGCCGCAAATGAAAATAAAGCTTTCAGCATTGCTGTGACACTAACGTTACCAATGAAATGCTAGCGGCGAGTAATCCTGTCATTAACAGTAATGATGATGACAACAATAATACTAATAGTACTAGAAATTGCTTAAATGGTAGCAATTTGCAGGCACGGTGGCACTGCAGGGGTAACAGGGTACTTCCCCCCCAGAAATCCACGTCCTGATCACCAGAACCCGCCATTCGGTTACTTCACTACCTTACATGGCAAAAGGGACTTTGCAGACGTGATTAAAATGGGGAGACAAGATGGAGAGATTGTTCTGGAGTAGCCGGGTGGCCCGATGGAATCACCAGGGCCCTTAAACATGGAAGAGGGAGGCAGAAGAGTCAGGGGGGGTGGGACCATGCAAGAAGCCTGGGAGAGATGCAACACTGCTGGCTAATTTTTACAACAGTAAAGTGTGTCTAATTTTTACAACAGCAACAGAAAACTAATACACTGAGCTAAACTCAGTTACTCCTCATGCTAGTGAGGTGGTACTACTACTAATCCTACTTTAGCAGAAGGAACTTGAGACTTAGAAAGACAGACCAATTAACTTGTCTGGGGTCACACAGCTAAATAATCTTCAGACTTGGGTTTGTCTATCTGATATCAGCATCACGCAAGGATGATGTCCATCTAGATCATTGCCTTCGATCTGTAAGCACAGTACTAGGGGCCTCTCGGTGCCAAATGGGCTCCACGCATTTCTCCCACCCTCACTCCCAGTGACATCTTCCTCCCACTTACTGTTGTTTGAAACTATTTGCATCATCACTCTCCCTGTTCAACCAACCTTTGACTCATTCTATCTTCTACCTTCAACATCCACTGTGACCACGCTGAAGCAGAACAAATCCCTTGGATAAAAATAATACTCTAACTCACATCCTATTATCAGCTTCAGTCACGTAATGTCCCACTTGAAAGCTTTCAGTTCTCCAGAATATAATCAAGTAAAACCTAAGTTCCTTTTTAAGAATCTGACTTTAGGAATCCTTTCCGGATCTCAAAAAGATCCCATCTTACCTTTCCATCTTGTACTACTGCCTCAAAACACTACAAGACCCATTCAAATGCAGTCTTAGGGCCCATATTTTGCCACTGTCTCACTTCCATATCCTTTGTTGTTCCATGATATTCATCTAGACTGTGCATCTATCAAAAACCATGCCCCCCCCCACAAAAAAAAGTAGTACACCAGCCACAAAGTCCTAAAAAATTTTGCTTGTACCAGTCATCAGTCCCTGCCTTGCCCAGCTCCATTTGGCTTTGGATACTAACGATCCACTTAGGCTAAAGGAGGTGGTATGTCATCTCTTAGGTCAGACACCCTGGGTCCAAATCCTGGCTCTATTGCCTCCCAGCCTTGTGATTTAGGGCAGTTGTTCACTTCTCTGGACTAAGTTTCCTTAACTGAAAAGTGGGGAACATAATAGTACCCTCCTCATAGGGCCGTTTCAAGGATTAAATGGTACAAGTAGCTGGCAGCGTAGCTGGTATATAGAATCTTGATTTTTACTGCAGTTGCCTTCAAGAAGTGGCTTCCTCCTTCAATCTTAGTTCACTTGGCCGACACAAGTGATACGGCTAATCATTACCTTCCCTTCTCCCAGAAGGTTGGACCTTGTGACCTATTCCACAGTGCCAAGCGATGCCTCTATTTCCACCAGATGGACCCCAACTCCCAATCCCCGGTACTGCAATACAGAGATCACCACGAAGCAGTACCTCCTTTTACCATCTTTCCCTTTTCCCCTCCTGACCGATCCCCCAGCTCCCAGATCAGATCCTTAACATATTTTCTTAAGCACCATTTTATTTATCCACTTAAATACTATGACTTTAACAACTGACAGTACATGAGTTAACCCTTCCAGCACTGGCTTCTCCAGTAAACAAACCCCTTTTCCAACTGCTGTATCAATGAAAAAAGTCAACGTGCTGTTATTGTTGTTACTGATATATGTTCTATTCACCTACACACCTATATTATCTTATTTACCTACAGGTTTCTTGAGAGCAAGGACTATGTAGTAATCATCTTTGAATTCCTCCAGATCTAAACACACTCAGTTTTACTGATTAAGCTAATGGATAAAATGAGTCACATCTGACCCACAGTTGCGTGACCAGTCAGCAAAAATATCCTTCTGTTTACCACCCCTCCCCCAACCACTGGTACCAAAACACGAACCCAGGCAAATTTATCCTTGCTTGTAATTATAAATGCCTGATGCCATTTCACTTTTCTCAGGTTTCTAGTGACATTTCTTTACATGACCTTACCTTAACTATCTTAGATTAATGTACTAACCTGTTCCATGCAACGCATTTTAAAATACCAAAATAATAATCAACATAGCCACATTCATGCTTTCCAGCATTTCCACTTTTAATTATAGTGAGTCACTGTACCTTAAGCCTTCAGAGTCTATACTTCAGTTCTATGAAATTACTATGCTTCATTCAACCAGAGATTTCAAACTTCTTTAAAAGGTAACACAGTACTACTGTTCTACTTCATTTACTCACATGCCTCCCCTTTAACCTCAGCTTAGTGCTGAATTTAACTTGCTTGATAATCTAAGCCTAGCTCAGGTCTAACTCATGCCAGTGTTGGTCTGTAGCTATCAGCTGTTCTGCCATCTTCTATTTGGTTATGTTTAGTTCCGGGCATCTCAGGTAAGGAATGAAATTATTTCTTAGAGAGGGAGGTATTCTTTTTAATCTGATATTTTCCAGAATATTAAAGAACTAAACTGATTTTTTTTTTTCTTTTTACAATTACTACAAGGTAACTACAAGATTTCTTTCAACTATGTGCCTTTCCATGTTTCACACACAGAACTTTAGAACAGTGGCTCGGAAGCCTGGCTGTGCACCGTAATCATCTGAGGGGTTCTTGAAAAGTAGACCCCCAGGCTCCACACCAGAGGGGTCTGACTTGGTTGGTCTCTGATGAGCCCAAGTTTGAATGCTGTTGCGGATGTTTGTTGAGGAACCAGTGAATAAGAAGCACAGCCTGCAGAACCTTTCTTCTCTTTAAAAGAAAAGACTATATTTCAAAGATCTATATAAATATAGATATATATTTTAAAATATGTATATTGCATCCAGTCATTTAATTTAAAAATCTCACGTAACCAACATATTTTACATCATCAATGTCCTGCATGTATCTTTGAAAATATAATTGCAATAATCACTGTCAAATTTTTTCCCCCAACTGATCAGTCTTTATATTGGTGAGTTCCTAAAACAAACTTTCAGGTGTAAAAATTTCTTGCACATCAAACGCAATAACACAATACACATTCTAAATACCTTTAATCCTCGGTATCTGGACCAATTGTTTCCTGTCTGCGCGCTGCCAATTTAAAACCCACTTGCTGGATCAGTCTACAGAACAAATCCCCCTGTGTTGTATTATTTTTGTGTGTGAAATACCCCAGATTAGTACGCCTCAGCCCAGAGAACGACGCCCCTCGTGGGCTGATGGAGGAGCTTTCTGCTGGGCTTGCCTAACAGTCTTGAGAATGAAAATGCCCTTGACTACTGTCAAATGACCTAGTCTTTCAGAGTAAAAATTTAAATCCCAACGGTGATTTAAAAATCTATATTCAGCTGTTAAGCCCTTTTGGACTCAAATAGCAGACACACATAATAAATCTCAAAGCTGACAGTTTGAGATTTGCTTACTACCTCTGGCACTCCCAAGCTCTAAAAAAATCACTGGTATACTGCACTCTGGTACGAAGCATAAAACTAAGTATAACATTAATTATATAGGAGAGGAGGGAGGCTCTGAAAGACTTTTGCTTAAATAAATGCCATTTTTTCATATAAATTTATCAGGTTACCTTCTACCTCATTCTATTTTTTTTTCCCGTATCTCTTTCACAAAAAAAAGTTATATTACTATTCTGTTACAAATAAGAGGTTAAATCTCAACTACCCTGAAATTAACTTACTTGTTAACTACTGGAAAAGCCCATTTCTCCCCCATGCACCAGGGAAAAACCTATATCCCAAAAATCTATATTTAACTAACACTTCATTCTTTTGCAATTCCAATTGTTTTTCAGGCTCCCCTCCAGTCTTTAGCAGTATGCATAAATTTATAAAATTGTGATCCCAGAGTATCACACTTGTTTCTTCGGTTTCAATACAAATAATATTGTTATGCCGAGGTCTTTAACAATAATGCATGGAATCAAAAAAAAAAAAAAAAAAGAAAAAGGAATGGAAAAGTATTCAAGAATAGTTATAAAAGAGTCAATTTCACACTTAAAAAAACTGTACCCCCAAAACTGATTTCCCAGTGCCAAGGAATTAAATGCCTTGCTTTAAAATGTAATGTAATCATTAGTCATAAGAAGAGTCATAAGAATTTCTCAAAGAGGCAATGTGTGTTTGCAATTAAAACAACACAAAGATAAGATTTTCCCTGCTTTCTCCAGAGCATTTGGTTTCTATTCCCAAACAGAATAAACCAAGTAAGTAAGATATACATGGCTTTCTAGATTTCAACTAATTAGACTAACATACCACCACTCACTATAAATAATTCTACTTCTTCTTCTTTTCTCCTTTTTAAAGAAAGCAATTAACAGACATCATCACATGATAGCCCACACCTCCTCTGTAGAGATGAAGAAACTAACACCCAGTGAGAGAGATGGGAAGTGAAATGGAGGAAGCCGAAGTTCTACCACTTTCTGCTCAGGACAGATGCACGTCAACCAGGAAAACCCTGTCACTATCTCACCAAACAGAGGTGAGCAGGCTCCATACTACCTCTGTGCACATCAGCACAATCTGTTTCATTACATGGATTTTGTGACTTCAATCATGAAAATTAAGAATAAAATTAACTACCCCCTTGGAAAGCGTGGTCAAGCATCCTACCGCACAGCCTATTTCATGGAAGCCCCACGGTTGCAATCCATCTCTCAGGTCTTTTTTTTATTTTGGATTAAAAATTTTCTTTAATTTCATATTGGAATATAGTTGATTTACAATGCTATGTTAGTTTCAGGTGTACAGCAAAGTGATTCAGTTATGTATTCTTTTTCAGATTCTTTTCCCATTTATGTTATTACAGAATATTTAGTAGAGTTCCCTGTGCTATACAGTAGGTCCTTGCTGATTATCTATTTTATATATAGTAGTGTATATATGTTAACCCCAAACTCCTAATTTATCCCTCCCCCTGCACCTTTCCCCTTTGATAACCATAAGTTTGTTTTCTGTGAGTCTGTTTCTGTTTTGTAAATAAGTTCATTTGTATCATTTTTTTAGATTCCACATATAAACAATATCATATGATATTTGTCTTTCTCTGACTTACTTCACCTAGTACGATAATCTCTAGATTCATCCATGTGGCTGCAAATGGCACTATTTCATTCTTTTTTATGGCTGAGTAATATTCCATTGTATATATGTACCACATCTTCTTTATTCATTCATCTGTCGATGGGCATTTAGGTTGCTTCCATATCTCGGCTATTGTAAACACTGCTACAATGAACATGTATTTTTTGGAATTATAGTTTTCTCCAGATATATGCCCAGGACTGGGACAGCTGGATCATATGGTAGCTCTATTTTTAGTTTTTTAAGGAACCTCCATACTGTTCTCCATAGTGGCTGTACCAGTTTACATTCCCACCAACAGTGCAAGAGGGTTCCCTTTTCTCCACACCCTCTCCAGCATTTGTTATTTGTAGACTTTTTAATGATGGCCATTCTGACTGATGTGAGGTGGTACCTCACTGTAGTTTTAATTTGCATTTCTCTAATAATTAGAGATGTTCAGCATCTTTTCATGTGCTTTTTGGCCATCTGTATGTCTTCTTTGGAGAAATGTCTATTTAGGTCTTCTGCCCATTTTTTTAAATTTTTTTTTTTATTTTTGACTGTGTTGGTTCTTCGTTTCTGTGCGAGGGCTTTCTCCAGCTGTGGCGAGCGGGGGCCACTCTTCATCGCGGTGTGCGGGCCTCTCACTGTCGCGGCCTCTCGTTGCGGAGCACGGCTCCAGATGCGCAGCCTCAGTAGTTGTGGCACACGGGCTTAGTTGCTCCGCGGCATGTGGGATCTTCCCGGACCAGGGCTCGAACCCGTGTCCCCTGCATTGGCAGGCAGACTCTCAACCACTGCGCCACCAGGGAAGCCTTCTGCCCATTTTTTGATTGGGTTGTTTGTTTTCTCTAGGTCTTGATTCCCCTGTTTTTCTAGAAATTGAGTATGCTGGCCTAGAATTCAAAAATCCCTGAATATGTCTTTAACTAATGATGAGATTAGCTTGACATTTCATCTCTCTCTCTGCAGCTTTCACCTGGGGAATAATGAATTCTGAACAAAATGGAAGGTACGAGTGAAAATCAAACCAACATCTGTGTTACACTTTTATAAACGTGTGTTTTGCTAGCAGTGCTTCCTCCACTTCTTTCATGTCACAGATGCACAAAGGAAACGATAATACTTGAGCAGCACACAGGAGTAACGGACCAAGGGGACTGCTAGAGTGGGGGCTGGGGGTTGGTTCCAGCCCTGAAGGCTGCAGGGGAGGGTGGGGTGCGGTGCTCAGTGGCCTCTGAAACCTGATCACTGCAGACCAGGAGCAGCAGAAGCTGCGAACTGGAGTACGGAAATGATGGGGACACCGTCACAGGCTCAACCCCATAATGAATGATCTGCTCATTTTCAAAGCGAGGACCTATATACCTCTAGAGTTAACTCACAAAGGTATGCACGCAGAAACGGATCATCCGTGTTGCCTAAATCATAGAAAATTAACAATGGCAGCAAGTACTCCTACCACAGGAAAGACAAATCAAGCATTTTTGAGTAGGAAAATCATTTATTATCAAATATCCTTCAAATTACAGATCTACCTATAAATTATAATTATAGAAGTACACAGAGGTCATAGTACAGGTCTGATTATTCTCAGCTATAAATTGGAAATGAGATATGGAGGGAACCACCACTTGGGCGTCCCAGAGTTCAAAGAGGCTCCAGATCTACTCTTGGTGTGCTTTAAAATCATTATTACTGATTATTTAAGCAATATTTCCAAAAGACGAGTGCAGAACTTCTTCCTGAGGGACAGCATGCGCTGTGAGTGTATGGATGGACTGGAGTGGGAGCTGATGGGCTTTGACACTGGGGCTTCAAAACAAAGCTCATCTACATGACAACTGCTGAGCTCCCCTCACCCTTAGTTTCCTTTTCTATCAAACAGAGGCAATGTCTAGATATAATATAATAGGAAACCTGGTTTCTACCATGCATGTCTGATACTCAAATGCACTCAAAAAGCATTATTTTAACCACTGGTACTATTTTGTATGCATACCTTATCTGTGTTCAGTATTTGTAAAGACAACATAACATTCCGTCTTATCTCACGGTTTGGTCAATGGGAGTCAATTGCTAGACATTTGTATTACAGTCATTTTCTACTATTATGAAGATTTAAAATTTTTATTTCTTTAGCACCTAGACCCAGAAATGGAATTACAGAGTCAAAGAATAAAATTACCTCTATGACTTTTGATATATGTACTTCTTAGAAACCTATCTTCCTGAACGAAGACTGGGGTATAGGACGTGAGTGGGGTAGAATTCTACTGATTTTGAAACTTTTCTGGTTGACTCTCAATAACTTTAATTAAATGTTGAAACTAAATATGCTTTTTCTTTAAGAGAAATTAACTTATAAAGAAATGAAGAACAAGTTTTTCAAAATTACTTCAAAATAAGGGAAGATTTCCTCACTTGCAGTTAATAAGCAAAATCATTTTAACAATGAACACACCTTACTGTTTAAAAAAATTTAACAAAAACAACATATGTGTAGAGAGTACATATATATATATATTTCACAAAGTACAGAAAGATTTAAAGTGAAAAGGGAAGTCTCCTCTGCTCTATCCTCAATATTCCTCATCAAAACCCAATAAAACCCAGAAGACATACATTATTACTAACATTTTCATTTGTATCTTACCAGAATTTTTAAATAGATAGAACATAAATATGTATATCTTTATTAGTATACAAACATCTCTAAAACTTGCTTGTTTTTTCCTCTTAATAAATCTTGGACTTCAACATATACCAATCTACTGCTACATATATTTTCTATTATTTTCTACGGTTCTATAATTTATATAACTAGTTCATCATTAAAAGATACTTGAGCAATTACCAGTTTTTACTTTTTTTGATCTGTGTAAATGTATAAAACCAAAACTTCAATAACCATCCTTGCACATCATTATAAACTGTATGAAAAGTTTAACTTCATACTATTACTATTATATTTGTAAGACAAAGTTGCAGCCATAGAATTTACAGATCAAAGGTTATGAGCATTTTATATTTGACTATTCCCACAGGTAGTAAAAGAGAATGACTATTTCCCTATGCCTTCACTAATACGAGGCATTACCACACTTAATTCTTGGCCAATCTGATAGGTGAATAAGATAGCTCATTCCAGCTGGCGTTGTTTTAGTGGCTATCTGTATTTGTTTTAGTGTGAGTTGACTTTCACCGTTCCCATCTTTTACCCACATTTTCTACTAGTCTGCTCATTATTTTCTTACTGGGAATCAAATATTTTAAAGTGCTACATATTCAAGGTCACTCGATAAAATATCTCTCATTACAAAAATAATTATGAAAACTGGCTGTAGTTTTCTTGTCATTTGAATTGCTTGTTAAGAATTCTTGTACTAGGCTTCCCTGGTGGCACAGTGGTTGAGAATCTGCCTGCTAATGCAGGGGACACGGGTTCGAGCCCTGGTCTGGGAAGATCCCACATGCCGCGGAGCAACTAGGCCCATGAGCCACAACTACTGAGCCTGCGCGTCTGGAGCCTGTGCTCCGCAACAAGAGAGGCCGCGATAGTGACGAGGCCCGCGCGCCGCGATGAAGAGTGGCCCCCGCTCGCCGCAACTAGAGGAAGCCCTCGCACAGAAACGAAGACCCAACACAGCCAAAAATAAATATAAAAATAAATAAATGAATAAAAGAGGCTTCCCTAAATTAAAAAAAAAAAAAAAAGAATTCTTGTACTTACTCCTGTCCAAGTCCAACAGAAACGACCACATGTAGATTTGTTTTTATATGTCTAAATCTATTGTAAAGATCAATAAAAATGCAACCAAGTGGCACTCTAGTGTGGAAGGAACTAACAGGGACACAGCATCATGCAGGGGAACAGCCAAGAGGCCAGGGTCCATCTAATTCCGGTCTCAGCTCTGCTCCAATAAGCTGAATAACCCATAGGTGTCACCTCAGCCTCAAAGAATCAACTCCTCATTCAATAAAATGAAAAAGTTGGGCAGAATGATCCCTAAGACTGCTTCCAGGTATAAATCCCATAAATCTAAGAGCTTTCAACATTTTCTTCACAGATTCATAGAACCATGAAATACCTATAGAAGGACATAATGAAATAACTTGATCATTACAGAGTAAAAAATAAATAATAAATATAAATAATAAAAAATATGTGTATTTAAAAGAATAAAACTAAATCATAGCAAGATTATTAACATTGTAATATCTCATTTCCTAGACGTTTCATTTTTTTAAAGTACTCAATATGTTAGGAACTTGGGAAAACACGCATATACTGAATATATTCAAAGCATTAACTTAACCATCTTCAAATTTTCTCTATTATCATTTTATGAGTAGTTTAGCAGAAATAAAAAATAAGCCTATTTAAAGCCCACTGCTATTAAAAGCTTCTTGTTGCTGGAATAATATCATGCCACTCACTGGCATCTATGTTATTTTAATTTTTTCAACCGTTGTTTTAAATGACATATATCACATTTAACTAGACTTGTATTCGACTTTATGTTCCTACCCATAAAATCAATTGAGATTTGTGATCGAGTTTTCATGTTTCCACTCATAAAATTATTAAACACAAATCACCTTTCTCCCATTTGAATAATTATTTCAGGACTATGAATGCCTATGCTTATTCATTTTATAGTTTTAAAAACTGTGTTTAAAAAAAAGTCTCAAACACAAATTTTATGTAGGTGGAAAATCATTGCTATAGCAACAGTAGCTTCCGTTTATGAGAATCGAATGGTGAAAAATTCACATTTCCAACACTTGAAACTTAACTATTTGATTTTTGATGGCTGAGGGCACAGGGTGTAGCTCCTGACCTTTCTGCACTACTAACATGAATTGGATCCCAATGAGACTTGGCCAAACTCAAGCCTTAAAAGATAAAAATACATGGTGCTTCCTCTGATGGGGTGGTTAATTACTATAAATCAAACATGACACTTTAGGCCATCCCCAGGCTATTCTCTCCTGACTCGGTTCCAGGGAGTCAAAGGGGTTAGTTAGTAGGATAGTGACAGTTTCTAATGGTGAGTGATTTGTGCATCTCGAGATCTTTTTGCTAATAAAAAGCACTAGCACCATGTCATGGCTTTGTCTGGGGGAAAAAAGCGCTGGTCCCAGCTAGAACTGGCGTCTCCACCCTCAACTGTAGCTGGCTCCAAGAATGGAGCCAGTCTTTTTCTGAGGATCCTTTCCTTACTATTCTGATGGGCAAAGGTTGAAAATTAGCAACAAAAAGAAATTAAAACAGTTTTTTCCCATAAACAGATGGCACAATTTTGTGTGCCTGAGTCTATATAAATAAGAAAGGAAAATCAGGAGCGATTTTCCTTACAAAAAAAAAAAAATCTTCCCATTCTATTGCCCAGGCGCAAAGCACAGTCCTGGCACAAGGGCGACAATCACTACCACTAACTTAAGAACCCAACAGCACATGACTGACCCACTGAATACGGTAGAGAATATAATATTCATGTTATCACAAAGAGTATCTCTTATGTTTTCTTCTAGAAGTTTTATGGTTTTAAAAATTAGATCTATGATCAATTTGGATTTTTATATAAAGCATAAGATACGGGGTTGAAGTTCTCTCTCGCTATTTTTTTTGCATATGAATGTCCAGTGGTCCCAGCACTGCTTGTTAAAAAGACTAACCTTTCTCCACTGCAATACCTTTGCACCTTTGTAAAAATAAATAAATAAATTGACCATATTTCTATGGGTCTCCTTCTAGACTATTTTACCCCACTGCTATATTATTATTCTATAGACTTTCCCTGAGGTCACACTGTCTTGATTACTGTGGCTTTAGAGTAAGCCTTGAAAACAAGTAGTATGAGTCCTCCTACTTTGTTCTTTTAAAACATTTTTCTGGCTTAAATTAAATAAATATATAAATAAATCCACATAAATTTCACAAGAGCTAATTCAGCTGTCTTACGTAGGGTAAATCTATACTTACAAGCAGCTATTCTTACAGGGTGTTGTTGGAACTCACAGCCAATATCAAGTGTTTCTTTATCCTCATATTAAAAGAAATATTAAAATCTTCCCAGGTGCAGTTAAAGGAGCTGATCGTCTCCATGTTTCCCAGACCTTTTATCAAAGTCTGTGACAGAATTTAAATGCTCACCCCCTCAACTGATTTCTTCTTAATAATCTCCGTTTGGGGGGACATAACTTGGCATTACAGTTCTCAAGCTATAAAAAAAAAAGCTGTTTTTCTCTAGCACCTCCCCACCCCCACCCCACTAAGTCAAGCCAGGCTGCTTGGGGTTTCTCTCTGGAGTAAGGGAAAGAAAGAGACTAGGAGAAATATCTCTATCTCTACTGTAGCTATGATTCTCATTTTACATCTTAAACTGCAGAAAAATTTTCACTTAAGCTTTTATGAACTTTGTGCAATTGTCTTATTGGCCAAATCCCCAAAGACAATCAGAAATTAGCAACAGTAACAGATGACAACTATAAACAAGAGTTTTACAACTGTGGTTTTTGAAGCATATGAGTTGTGGCACAGTCATCCTCGCAAGTAATTCAACTACCCTCCCAGCCAGGCTGCTCACTTTTAACTGAAGTATACGAGGAAAGACAGCCAAGTTTCAAAAAATCATGTGGACTCCAAAACTGAAGGATGATATATTACCTATAAAATAATTACAGGGAGAATTCAGTCATATTTTGTGCAGAAATTTATTGATCTCCATTAACTGGGTTGAAATGCCCAACAACAAAACCTTAGATAATCATAGTCACTGATGCCCTTTTTTTCCCCCTTACAGTTTGTTTACAGGGAAAAAAAACCACTCTGTAAACACAGAGTGTAAATATGGTAAATCAAAACTTAAAACACAAAAGAAAGCCATTAAATTATTCACTGAATGTCTTTAAGGCCAGGTTGAAAGTGAACCTCTATAAATAAAACACCATCCCACCTACCACAAGTCAGATGGGTGATCCATATTCCACTCCAGAGGTTAAGAAGAAACCTTTCCAATTGAAGAGTGTGACTCTTCAATTTATGACCCGAGTTTCCCACAATTTAATTAGGCTAAAGTCAAGGACCAAGATAAAAATGGCATCATTAAGATTCTCCTGAATTGCTACCTTACCAGTGTCCCTCATACAATTAAACGTTTTTACCTCACTCATTCTTATACTTCCAACTTTTTTGTTTAGAAACAAAATACTCGCAGAAACTTCAATACCCAAGTATAGGTTTGGTACAGGGTTTATTTTTTAATTTAAGGGGGAAAAAAAGAAACATTCCAGATAAGCCAACCACAAAAAGATTTTTTTTTGATCATACAGCAAAGGTCACACACTTGTGTTTTACCAATAAATGAAAACTAGCAAGAGATGGAGTTCACTGGGATCAGGGTTTCTACCTGACCTTGTTTTACATTTTAATGCAGGATTTATATGCAGGCTACTTCCTAGAGTGGTTCACGCAGGGCTAGGGCTTGCTAGGCAGCTCTAGAACAGACACAACACACACAATCAACAATGCATAGTAAATACTGCTAAAATATTCATTTCTTTTGCATATTGCTTTCTCTCTACACATGGTGCTTAACATTCATGTCTTATCTCACACTGCTGCGTGAGGAATGAGAAGAGAATGAACGACAAACAGTTTACAAAAATGAGTGGACTCTGGTGAGGAGTATTGATAATGGGGAGGCTATGCATGTGTAGGGGCAGGGGGCATATGGGAAATCTCCTTCCTCTTTATTTCGCTGTGAACCTAAAATTGCTCTAGAAAATAGAGCGGAGAAAAAGGTACACAAAGTAGAAGAACTGCAGGTTATCAGTAATGGCCCGACAGATGCCCAGTCCAAGCCCCAAGAGACTGTGGCCCAATTAAATCTTAACCTGGTTTTCACTTCTAAGCCCTTTCACGGGAGCCACCGATGATCCTGTGGGATGCAGAAGACAGGTCTGGGAGACCCTAATTGTATAAACACATGCAAGGTCACAAAAAGGACTCGCTAATGGGTTCTTCAATTTATATACTTCCTGGATGTATATATTTTTTTAAATTGAATGAAAGATGCTTTAAATTCTATAGTGCTTTACACTTTTTAAAAGTTTCACACAAATGATTTCATATACTCCCATAATAACCCTTTTCTCCCCCAGTACCCCTATACTGCCCCTCCCCCCCTTCCCTCTCCCCGTTGGTAACCACTGGTTTGTTCTCTGTGTCTGTGGGTCTGCTTCTTTTTTGTATTATTCACTAGTTTGTTGTGTTTTTAGATTCCACATGTAAGTGCCATCACACAGCATTTGACTTTCTCTGTCTGACTTCACATAGCATAATGCCCTCCAAGTCCTGGAGGGGCATACATTCTGTTTCATATTTTAATGTTTATGAAATTGGGTTCATCTTAGATTCAATATTTGAATTTAATGTAGTAGTTTGTTTGTTTTTTTTCCCTAGAAAAGTAGGTATTAAACCACTGGCCAATCTTTCAAAGTGTCTCAGAAGTCAATGTGAAACTCGAGTCTACCACTGCTAGACAGAGGCAGTCAACTCAGCACTGTCATACGAATCACTGTAAACTGGATGGGTAAAGGCCAGACGGTGTTTGAGACCCTCCCAGTACTGGACAGGAAGAGAGGGCTCTGATTCCCTTCCATGTAGTATCAGCGGAAACCAACTAGGCAAACAACACTAACGCCATTCATTAGTGGTGGCTTTAGTTTACAAACACTTCCCCCCACCCTTTTTTTTTTTTTTAACTTGATAATCTTTAAATAGACCTTCACTTAGGTCCAAAGATAAAGCTGAAAATTAGTCTAAGTTAACCACTGGGTCTAAACTAGCTGTACGACATCAGCCAAGCTGCTAAACCCATTATGGATAACCCAATTTTTCTTTAAGCGTAAAAAGAAGAGAAAGATGACACATACTTTCTAGGACTACTATCAGAATAAAATAAACCAAGCAATTTGCTTTATCTTTCATAAGTTATTTTGAAATAATAACTATTGCATCTCATTATTTGCATGTCTTCAGTTATAAAGTAACTCAAAGTATGTTACTTTAATCCTGTGTGACAGCAGTTAATCTCACTTTGCAGAAAAAGAAACAAGAGGCTCAAAGGGGTTATATGGCTTAGAATCTGGTCTGGGATTCGAAGCCAAGTCTGGCTGATTCCAAAGCCCAGCTTTTTCCATTTCATCAAGTTGGCTCCAGAATATTGATTTACTATTTCACCATCACTGATTTACCATTTCACCATCATTCACTTACCTTTAACTGTATTTCTGAATATAACACATTTTTAAAAGAAATCTCAAAATTTGGCATTACCCACTACTATTACACCCTTTCCCTTATAAGGGAAAGAAGAACTCTTTCTTATTGATGTTATTTGTAATAAAGCATTATGAAAATCAGAACGTGTGCAGGTGTGTGTACGGGGGAAGAGGAATGTGTGGGAAGATACAGAATTTCAAGTAAACTTAACATTCAAACAAAGGCAAAGATATTGGTACCAAATTTTTATTTCTCCTACCCAAAAGAAATTGCTAGATAGCTATTAGTTTGTAAATCACAGCAATAAACTGCGTCCACTTCAGAGTCTTGTGGTTTCCACAAATGTACTTGCCACAATTGATTTGTTTCATCTATGGCATAAATAAGGTATAACTCACTGTGGCTGTACAAACTCTGAAGCTTACTTTGTATTATGATAGCCTATTTACACATAAAGCAGAAAAAAGTTTTTTTCCACTGATGGAATCCAAATACATGATTTCAATGAAAAGTAAATCTCAAAAACCATTAAGTCAGCCAAGGAGAATACTTCAAAGGAAATGAAGCAAAATGGCAGCCAGGAGTTGGTTCCTTCTGTTTATCTGCAACAGCTTATATCCTGAAGCCAATCTGAAGGCTGTCTCTATTCAAAACACATGGCTTTAATGGATTGAACTCTATGGTTCAAAAGTAATCACGATCTCCTTCAGGGGCTGGGTGTTGGGGGAGACAACATATAGAAGCTTTCAACTAGTATGCACCAGTATGAAGAAGTAATCTCTCCATTAAGTAACTGTACTATGCTTTTAGACTAGAACGGCAACACGGCCTGCAGTAAAATATGGAATTATCAGCAACCAGAAAGAACCCACACTACCAAGGATGCCTTACAGAAGGATGACGCCTAGGAAGATTTCCAGTATCCAATGACAAGTGGAAGAGGGCCATCTCAAGGGTTGTCATTTTCCCCAGCAGTATTTAGCTTCCCTGCATAGGGAAGCTGATCTAGGGTTAAGAGTTTTTCACGGTGTTTATAGCAAAATGGAAAAGAACATGAGGAAATCAGATGAGATCCGTGGAGTTGAGACGATCAAAGGAATATGTCATAGACATTAGTTGGGAAGGCTCACCACCTCACAGTTCTCCTGACACTTACAAGAGCCCTAAAGGCCACGTCTGTACTGTTAAAGTTGAAGCATAAAAACATGCTTTTTTGGTTCAAAAACAGCCCAATAACAGCAAATTATTATGATTCAATCTATTGATACCACATATGGCTCTGTCCTCCCATCCACCAAGCAAATCTGATTCTCTCTCTTGGGAATTTGAGGCTTGAGTGAAGAGATGGTCAGAGCTGAGTCACCTTACTGAAAACACTCCAGAGGCTTCAGAAGCTCCTACTGCTAGGGCCCTTGATTCCCGCCCCGCACAAAATCTGCCTGTGCAACAATTCATTCAAGACTGCAAGCGCCCCAAGAATCCTTTCAATGACCCATTTTAACAAATAAGTTCTTCTGATGAAGTTAGACTTGAGTTTCTGTCCCGGCAGCACAAGGAACCTTAACAAACACTAACTGTGAGCCTGGGAGGCTGCACAGGTGGTTCCAGCTGACCCCTGAGTCATCAGTCCAGGACCCAAATTTTGTTCCTCTTTCTGTTGCTCACAGAACCTGGGCATGACTGCTGAGTAAGCGAAATACAGCAAGCAAGGTTTCCTCTTTCTTCTTCCAGAGACCTTACAGTTGTTGCACATACACAGACTTGCTCAAAGCATGTTATGTAAACCGAAGGAGAGGATTATGTTAATATAATGTCTAGAGAGGCTCAAGAACTTCGGTTATTTTTAATAGTAACTTTAATAGTCACACAGGTTAAGGAAATTAAAGTAATATAAAGTGCTCATTAAAAACACAGTCCCTCATGGAAGCAACCTAAGTGTCCATCAACAGATGAATAGATAAAGAAGATGTGGCACATACATACAATGGAATATTACTCAGCCATAAAAAGGAATGAAATTGGGTCATTTGTAGTGAGGTGGATGGACCTAGAGTCTGTCGTACAGAGTGAAGTAAGTCAGAAAGAGAAAAACAAATACCGTATGCTAACACATATATATGGAATCTAAAAAAAAAAGAAAAGGTTCTGAAGAACCTAGGGGCTGGACAGGAATAAAGACGCAGATGTAGAGAATGGACTTGAGGACACGGGGAGGGGGAAGGGTAAGCTGGGACGAAGTGAGAGAGTGGCATGGACATATATACACTACCAAATGTAAAATAGATAGCTAGTGGGAAGCAGCTGCATAGCACAGGGAGACCAGCTCAGAGCTTTGTGACCACCTAGAGAGGTGGGATAGGGAGGGTGGGAGGGAGGGAGATGCAAGAGGGAAGAGATATGGGAACATATGTATATGTATAGCTGATTCAGTTTGTTATAAAGCAGAAACTAACACACCATTGTAAAGTAATTATACTCCAATAAAGATGTTAAAAAAAAAAAGAACAAAGTTGAAAAACAAAAAAAGATCCCCACAGTCCCTAAAGTTATCATGATCCCAGTTTCCACTAAAAAGAATCTATTTTAACTTCACGCAGCACACAGCCTCGCAGGTATACCCGCCTCCCCCATGACTCGGTGTGAGACGGCATGAAGAGCACAGGAAATGGCAGCCAAGTAGAGCCTCGTGTAATTAGATGATAAACCTATAACTGGGGACCAGCTCAGAGTATGGAGAAGATTTCCTGAATCTAAGAGCATACCATACCCTCTGAGCCAACGAAAGGGACTTCACCTTCTCCACGATACAGTGTTTAACGCTTAGTGATGCTGCCTTTTGTTTGAGGCAATGTGGCTCTCTCTGCTTCAAACGGCCCAGAGAACTGAAAACTTTCTCCCGTACTCCATCCTAGTCATTAATTAGAAGGATAATTTAAAATACTTCATAATAGTTTTATATGTGTTCATACAATCCTATACATTTTAAAAAGTTAATTCTACTGCGACTAGTAACCAACTACTTGGCAAAAATAGATTAGACTCTATGCAAAACCGTTTCCAGGTGGACTAGAAATGTAAATATGAAGAATAAAAACACAAACATATAGAAGGAAATACAGCTACTTTCATAATCCAAGATAAATCCAAGCATGACGCCAAAAACAGAAATCAAAAAAGGAAAAGACTGATAGATTTCACTACAACAGAACAACAACTTCTCTGGCAATAAAGAAACGACAGTCAAAATACAAATGAAAAACGTATTAAACATCAAAAGAAAATGACTAATTTATCAAACAAAAATGGATACTGAAGACAATCAACTTGGAGACCAATACAGGAATGTGTATCGGAACCTTAAAAATGGGCTTACCTTTTGACCCATCAAATTCGACTTCTAATAACTTACTCTTTGAAAACACTTTTCTTATCAAGGATTCGCTTTAGCATTGTTAATGCTTAGCAAAAATAAATCAAACAAAAACTGCCAATAACGAGCATGTTAAATTATAATCATCCCATTCGTTCAATGAAATAATCTACTGCCATTAAAAAAGAGTGAGGGGCTTCCCTGGTGGCGCAGTGGTTGAGAATCTGCCTGCCAATGCAGACGACATGGGTTCGAGCCCTGGTCTGGGAAGATCCCACATGCCGCGGAGCAACTGGGCCCGTGAGCCACAATTACTGAGCCTGCGCGTCTGGAGCCTGTGCTCCGCAACAAGAGAGGCCACGATAGTGAGAGGCCTGCGCACCGCGATGAAGAGTGGCCCCCGCTTGCCACAACTAGAGAAAGCCCTCGCACAGAAACGAAGACCCAACACAGTCATAAATAAATTAATTAATTAATTTAAAAAAAAAAAAAAAGAGTGAGATCTATCTCTATTCATTGACATGAAAAGATAATCACAATGTACTACTAGTAAGTGGGGGAGGGGGGAAACAGATCAAAAAACAATAAAGATGATGTGCATGGCAAAGACTACGGACTATTAAAGTACATTCTTCCTGGGCCCACAGTAGACTACATTTCCACCCCCATCCTTCCTCCTGACACACTCAGTTTGCTGTGCCTTGTGAGTACGTTCTCTGCAACAGAACAGGAGCCGAGCTGTAACCTTGGAGCTACATGCTGAAGGTGGCAGAGACACCAAGTTCCTGAAAGACTGCGAAGGGTGGAAACAGCCCCACCCCACCCCCATCTGGAGCATCTACCCTGGGCTGCTGTGTGGGAGAAAAATAAACTGTTGTGTCTGTGCCATTACATTTCAGGCATACATTCAGTAGCTTCGTCTATCCTGACTAGTAGAGTAGAATACCAGCAGTTTTACTTTTTAAGGAAAACTATATGTGCACGTAACTATTTAAAAAGATCTAGAAAGATATGCATAAAAACGTATCTGTACGATATTTAACCCTATGGTTGCATGCAGTTTTAAACTCTTTTTTTCTCATTGCTGTATAGCACTTCTTTGTGTGACTATGCCTCAATTTATTTACCTACTACTGACGGGCATTTGAGTAGTTTCCAGTTTTTTTTGCTGTTATTATACGTGTCTTTTAGTGAACATATATTCATATTTCTGTTCGGTACTTACATAAGAGAGGAATTATTGGGTCACAGGAATATGCATATGTTCAGCTTTAGTAAATATGACCAAACTAAATATTTCAAAGTGATGGCGCCAATTTGCACTCCCACCAGCAACACAGGAGAGTTCTAGCTGCTCCACATCCTTGTCAACACTTCTTTTTCACTGTCTCCCTTCTGGTGGGTAAGTACCATATGCTTTTAATTATTCTCAACATAAAATAATTTATTATCTAAAATTAAAGGAAGGTTAATTACAGTGCACCTCTACAATGACATGTGATTTCAAAGCTATATATAAATGTGTTCTCAATGATGTAAAATAATGTCTAGAAAACAGTAAAGGAAAATCAGCCGCCACTCTGTAAAGTGAATTAGTTGTAGACACTTGCAACCTGACCTTCTTTGACTTAAAGAAAACTATTCTCCCCATGCTTGTAATTCACTTGGAACTATCACGTGGGCTCTGACATCAGAGTGCCTGGGCTGGAGTCCTGCATCCAGAACACACTGTGCAGTGTGACCGCGGGCTCTAACCTCACTAACTGGCCACTTCTGACCTTTCACCACTTAAAGGAAAGGTTAAGAGCTTGGTTCCTACAAGTAAGCTGCCTGAGTTCAAACCCTGCTCTGCAATTTCATAAATCTCTCTGGGCCTCATCCTCATCTATAAGTAGAGAGAAGAAAAGGTCAAACACCACATGAGACTGCATGAGAAATAAATGGATGTTTATATGCACAGCACCCAGGACGCTGTCTGACATAGCTGTACATTTGCAACTATCACTACTGCTGCTGCTGCTGCTAGCACCACCGTCACCACCACCAGTCACATATCTAATAGACAAATAAATAAATAAGAAGACAATGAAATCATCAGAAGGCAAGATAGCACCTGGACCTCAATACACCTGAGCTTATTCTCTGAGACTGACAGTTAATCATCTGGGATCACGTGGCCAGATAGTTAGGGGTCTCAAGTAACCTTCCCCTTTACCTACTTCCAAGTAGATTCAAAGTCCTTTGCAAGTCAGGTGGAAAGACAAGTTTCCACCAGGGAAATCCCAACACAAAGCACAAAGATAGTGAAATATGGGCACCATTTTGTATCTGAAAATTCGTTACAATGATATTTGCAATAGCCTCCTAACTCATTTTTCTACATCTGTTCTGGCCTCTCTAACCTCGTCTCACTGGATGAGGTTTTCAAAACAGAAATGTGATGCTGGCACTCTTCTGCTCTGAGAACAAACACAAAAATCCTTAACATGGCCTTCGTGATCCTGCTTGGTAATGATTCCATGCCTACTTCCCCTGCCTCAGCTTGCCCCAGACTTCTCCATCTACAAAAACCCACCACACTTCCTCCCTCCAGAGGGCTTTTGGGCAAACGTTTCCCTGTGCCTACAATGAGCCGCCCTTCTGTCTTTGCCTGGATAATTCCCGTTTATCCTGCGGATCTCGATTCAGTCAATTCCCTGCAGACTAGGTCTTATGACACTGTGAGCCCCTCCTTCACTAAGCTTATCACACTTGCAATTTGACCTTGATTTGTGTGACAGCTGGTTTACTGACTGCCTCCCCCCCCAAAACAAAGACTCCATGAGGACATCTGTGCTCACCACAGTAACCCTGGTGAAGAACACACAACCTAGGGCAAAGGAGAGGCTGAATTCACATCTTCTGGTCGATCAAATGAATAAAGAAAATGGAAGAAATGAAAGACCGTGGCATGAAAGTATCTCGGGTCAAACCTACAGGGAAATGACAGGATTTCAAAACCTGAAGCTGTCAGCATAGCTAAGGACTATAAAAACATTATCTCTGCAAGAGCAAATCAGCCCACAGCCATGTTTCCAAAGTAGAAAAAAAAAGAGGCCTCAGAAGACCTGCAGAGTCTCACGTAAACGTGATGCCAACACCAAAATCAAGACTTCTTTCTGCGGTTTCCTAAATCAAATAAGCGACTGCATCTACTGCCACTTTCATCTGTCTTCTGCGTAAGGAAACTACATTCAGTTCACCCCTTTTGAACGACACATTTTAGCTCTCCTTGGTTCCCAGAAGAATCTGAGATCAGATTACGGCTCCAAGGTTACCCTGGAGAGTCTGCTTTCATCACTGGTCTATGGGCAAAGCCTGGACTGCAAAAAGGGAAACCATCCTGAACAGATACAACAACTGGGTACGTACGGGGTAAGGTAAGGTGGGGCCTGTGTGTGTGAACAGTTAGCATCCTGTTTATGAAAACAGAGAGTAGGGATTATCTGTCTGGATGAATATATGCAACAACTTCCTTCACTTTTTATTTTTTCGTAGTGGAAAGAGAATGTATAGAAGTTTTTTGTTTGTTTGTTTTTAGTTGCGGCATGCAAACTCTTAGTCGCGGCATGCATGCGGAATCTAGTTCCCCCACCAGGGGTCGAACCCGCACCCCTTGCACTGGGAGCGTGGAGTCTTACCCACTGGACCACCAGGGAAGTCCCTACGTATAGAAGTTTTAAAGCTGGCTTATTTGATAAATTTGTTAACTCAATTTAAACAAAATATAAGGTGGACTGCACAGTAACAGACACAAGGGTCACAAAGAGTGACAAATCACAGGTCAAATGGTCTACATAATTAGGAAAAATTAAATTGACGTTGCCATGATCACTACTACTTTCAAAAGTAAGAAAGGGAGAAAAGGTGAAATACACAGGGCTTTTTAAAAAGTTGTTTATCGTTACATATAATAGCTACCAACACAGAAACCTGACACTTAACTGGTAAACTGCATGATCTGGAACTTCTCCTGGACAGCTGACAGTCTTTGAGTAGGTGCCAGAGACGCAAGTTCCTGGCTCACAGCCACTAGTCAGCTGAGGTACAAAAGGACAAATTTGGGATGTGGCAGACCATTTAGGGGTGATAATCAACAATGTGCGAAAGTTGAGTACAGACACAAAGATCCCACCCAGGAGAAGATAGCCAGACACTCAAATGAAAAACAGAGGCAAAAGCAGACATAATTAGGTAACACTATTATCTTTGGCCATTTAGGTATAAAACGTCAGGAACAAGACATTTAGTACCATGATGTATTTGCATGACTGCAGTACGTTTCAATGAGGTCAATATTACCTGGAATAAGCTAGATAATATTAAGTCAAGTATTAAATTTAGATTAAATTTTCTTCAACCCTGTCCTAATCTGGGGCTTCTTTTATGTTTTAGCATTAGAAAAGAATTGTTACTATTTTTTTTTTAAAGCCCACACACAATTTATAGAAAAAAAAAAGTGCACTAGGAGAGGCTGTATAGTGTCACATTAAGAGTAAGCCGGTGCTTTGTGACCACCTAGAGGGGTGGGATAGGGAGGGTGGGAGGGAGGGAGATGCAAGAGGGAAGAGATATGGCAACATATGTATATGTGTAACTGATTCACTTTGTTGTAAAGCAGAAGCTAGCACACCATTGTAAAGCAATTATGCTTCAATAAAGATGTTTAAAAAAAAAAAAAAAAAAAAAAAAAAGAGTAAGCACTTTGGGACCAGATACCACCTGTGTGACCTTGGGCAGTCACTCACCTACTTTTGCCTCAGTTTCCTTCTGTAACATGTCAAAAATAATAGTATCTACTTCCTAGTTACAAGGATTAAGCGTATTAATATTTATAAAAATACAAAGACCTGGAACACGGCATGCTTTATGTAAGTACCTATTGAAAACACACTCTACATTCTTTGTTTCCTTTAGTTAAGTCGATTTCTAAAATTCCATGTCATAAAACACATGAAAGAGTTTAAGTATATATTTTAAGAGATCTAATTGCTCATACCTTCTACTCATGCTATAAATACCTTCTGCTCATGCAACAAATTCTATTAAAAGAAAAGTGCCCATCTTTTACTTTATTCAACTTACATAAAGGAATGGCCACAAAAAAATAGCCATCACTTATTGAGTCCTTACTTCGTACTATTCATACTTTACGTCACTTGACCCTTACAACAATCCTATAAATTAGATGTTATTAACCCCATTTCATAGATGAGGAAACTGAGATGCAGAGAGGTTAAATGACTTGCCCAAGGACACAGCTAGTAAGGTTAAAACACAGCTAATAATGTTAAAGCTGGAATTCAAATCTGGGTTTTTCTGATTCCAAAGTCTATCTTCTTAATCACAAAATATCTTGCTCCTAAAAATAGTTTTGTCATCTACTAGGTACAATGGTCTTTAAATATGTAGCTTAAACATAGGTAGACCTAAAAAAAAAAATCAGATCTTAATAAAAACTAGGTTTTTAAATAGTAAATGGGTATTACAGAGCACCTGGTAATAAACATAGTAGTTTCTCATAACTTCTAAAATCAAACTGACCAACTGAAAAATCGTTGTACTAACAAGTATCACAACAGTTAGCTGAAAATGCTGGACACCATCATTTCAGAATATTATTTATTTCTGAAAAGAGTGAAAGGGAATTCTTTTTTTTTTTTAAGGAGTGAGATGCTGAGGCTTGGGATGTGGACATCTGTGTCCATACGCTAATGATTTTGAATTCCCAGATGCCCTGGAACTCTCTGGGCCCACTTCTCCCCAAGAAAGGCTAGTGCTGACCCCTTGCTTGAAGATGATGCAGAAGCCTCTGCCTTGCAAGGCAGCAGGATAAGCAGGGGCCCCGACTGGTTTCCTCCTAAGAGCTGAATAAGAGGGGTCCTTTGGTCCAGGATAAATATTAATATAGCTGGTGTCAATACAAAGCAAAGAGCTGGAGTTAAAATGCCTAATTTCTAAATCATATTTTTAAGTTCAAATGAGTCACTCATGAAAGTAAAATGTGAAAATAAGTATAATGGGAACACTAAATGCAATTGCCAGTATTCCACTCCTTTTGTACAGGAAGTAAGGGAGGGGTGGGAGGAGCAACACAAAAGCCAGCGAGCCCTGGCATCCAGGCACACAGCTACCTCTGGTATTGCAGTGAACAACGGGGCAGCTACATTCGGATTTACATCACAACACCCTGTTCACTACTTGTTCAAGATGAAATAAAGAGTTTCTTAGTGAAATCTAATTTCCTAGTCTGTAAACTTGTCTACACATGCATATCCCCTTAGGAATGGGATCTTTTACCCAGTGTTGTATTCCCTAAGGATCCAATCATGGTGCCTCCAGAGTTAGCCTTCAATACATCTTTGCTACTGAAGTGAGAAGTTACTAAATCTTCCACACTTCTATATATTTTACAAATTGAAAGGGCAGGTAAATAATGGTACCTGGGACAATACTAATTACTTTCCCTTTTGGGAACCCTCTTTAAAACTGCTCACGGTATAACTAGGATGTCGCCACACCCGCTAATGTGGTCTGTGTGTTTAAATAGTCTGACCAAAACATACAGAAGTTCGAGAGAATACAAGACATTATAAATCACTAAGCGTAGGAAGTTCCCCAGAGCAGACGCTGCAGAGAACCTGCCCTGTCTTGGTCACCGCACAAGCTGAACAGGTATTACAGGTTTCTAGTTTGAGCTCTTTTCTATACTCTATACTTCAGACCTTATCTCTGAATGTCAAAGATTCCATCACTGCCTATGTAAAACTGATTAAGGATGTGAGCGAACTAAACACTCTCCCAAAATCTGTAAAAATTATGTCTAAGATGCTAACATAAAAGGTTCCTATTCAGAAATAAGATTCTTTTGATCGAAGCTTTACTATATGATTGAAAGGAGACAAGGGGTAAACAACAAAGCAGTGAGGTACTCACATCCTAGGTTTCTAAATAAAACAACAAACGTGTGCCAAGCATCAGGGATGGACCAGGTATAAGGATGCATGCATGTAAGCTTGACTTAATGGTGTGATAAGAGTTCATACTCCTTAAAAAGCCACTTACAGAATACTAAATAAGAAAACCAAACTTCACATGATACTTCCTAGAAGACCGGTAATCTGTCCACCATCTTCACCCTATCAGGACAAAATTTTTCAGGAGCTCCAAAACCATAACCTTTAAGGTATTTTTCACATTCTGAGTGGATGCGTGTGTCCCCTAAACCAGAGTCTTCATGGAGGAAAGAGCAAGGTTGTTTTCGTTTTTGTTTTTACCTCCTGGCAGGAGGTTCTTTAATTGGCTGTTTTTGAGGAGAAAAGTTGAGGAAAAAATGGCGGGGGGGGGGGGAAGGGGAGGTGTTGGGATTCCAATGGGGAGGATTCTGAGCCAGGCAAACAAGGAGATTTTAAAGAGTGGGAAACGGTGTCAAAGAAGAAGGATAACATAGTAGCCACACTGAAAAGGAACCAATGAATCTGGCTATTAAAAAATAATTTGGAGCGAAGTAGGAAAGAAATACCGAGAATGTGAGGAAGTTAAGGGATGCCCTTCAGAAAGGGGGGAGGCTTGAGCCAGTTTTCTGATCTGAAGAAATGAAACAGAAGGTAAAAAGGGTGACCATATAAGCCAGGGGTCCCAACACCCGGGCCGCGGACCAGTACCAGCCCGCGTTAATATAAAATATTTGTTTTTCTCTTTCTGACTTACTTCACTCTGTATAACAGTCTCTAGGTCCATCCACGTCTCTAGAAATGACCCAATTTCGTTCCTTTTTATGGCTGAGTAATATTCCATTGTACATATGTACCACATCTTCTTTATCCATTCGTCTATCGATGGGCATTTAGGTTGCTTCCATGTCCTGGCTATTGTAAATAGTGCTGCAATGAACAGTGGGGTGCACGTGTCTTTTTGAATTATGGTTTTCTCTGGGTATATGCCTAGGAGTGGGATTGCTGGGTCATATGGTAATTCTATTTTTCGTTTTTTAAGGAACCTCCACACTGTTCTCCATAGTGGCTGTATCAATTTACATTCCCACCAACAGTGCAAGAGGGTTCCCTTTTCTCCACACCCTCTCCAGCATTTGTTGTTTGTAGATTTTCTGATGATGCCCATTCTAACTGGTGTGAGGTGATACCTCATCGTAGTTTTGATTTGCATTTCTCTAATAATTACTGATGCTGAGCAGCTTTTCATATGCCTCTTGGCCATCTGTATGTCTTCTCTGGAGAGATGTCTATTTAGGTCTTCTGCCCATTCTTTGGGTTGTTTGCTTCTTTAATATTGAGCTGCATGAGCTGTTTATATATTTTAGAGATTAATCCTTTGTCCGTTGATTCATTTGCAAATATTTTCTCCCATTCTGAGGGCTGTCTTTTCGTTTGGTTTATACTTTCCTTTGATGTGCAAAAGCTGTTAAGTTTCATTAGATCCCATTTGTTTATTTTTGTTTTTATTTCCATTACTCTAGGAGGTGGGTCAAAAAAGATCTTGCTGTGATTTACATCAAAGAGTGTTCTTCCTATGTTTTCCTCTAAGAGTTTTATAGTGTCCAGTCTTACATTTAGGTCTCGAATCCATTTTGAGTTTATTTTTGTGTATGGTGTTAGGGAGTGTTCTAATTTCATTCTTTTACATGTAGCTATCCAGTTTTCCCAGCACCACTTATTGAAGAGACTGTCTTTTCTCCATTGTATATCCTTGCCTCCTTTGTCATGGATTAGTTGACCATAGGTGCGTGGATTTATCTCTGGGCTGTCTATCCTGTTCCATTCATCTGTATTTCTGTTTTCGTGCCAGCACCATATTGTCTTGATTACTGTAGCTTTGTAGTATAATCTGAAGTCAGGGAGTCTGATTCCTCCAGCTCCATTTTCTTCTCTCAAGATTGCTTTGGCTATTCGAGGTCTTTTGTGTCTCCATACAAATTTTAAGATTTTTTGTTCTAGTTCAGTAAAAAATGCCACTGGTAATTTGATAGGGATTGCATTGAATTTGTAGATCGCTTTGGGTACTATAGTCATTTTCACAATATTGAGTCTTCCAATCCAAGAACATGGTATATCTCTCCATCTCTTTGTGTCATCTTTGATTTCTTTCATCAGTGTCTTATACTTTCCTGAGTACAGGTCTTTTACCTCCTTCAGGGGGTTTATTCCTAGGTATTTTATTCTTTTTGTTGCAATGGGGAATGGGATTGTTTCCTTAATTTCTCTTTCTGATGTTTTCTTGTTAGTGTATAGGAATGCAAGAGATTTCTGTGCATTAATTTTGTATCCTGCAACTTTACCAAATTCATTGATTAGCTCTAGTAATTTTCTGGTGACACCTTTAGGATTTTCTATGTATAGCAGTATCATGTCATCTGCAAACAGTGACAGTTTTACTTCTTATCCAACTTGGATTCCTTTTATTTCTTTTTCTTCTCTGATTGCCGTGGCTAGGACTTCCATAACTATGTTGAATAATAGTGTTGAGAGTGGACATCCTTGTCTTGTTCCTGATCTTAGAGGAAATGCTTTCAGTTTCTCACCATTGAGAATGATGTTTGCTGTGGGTTTGTCGTATATGGCCTTTATTATGTTGAGGTAGGTTCCCTCTATGCTCACTTTCTGGAGCGTTTTTATCATAAATGGGTGTTGAATTTTGTCAAAAGTTTTTTCTGCATCTACTGAGATGATCATATGGGGTTTTTTTTGTTTGCTTTTTTTTTTTCACACACACACACTGTATTTCATTTTTACAAGAGCTAAATAAACTGACACCAAGCATTGTAAATGGATGACCACAACAAAAGCAACAATGATTGCAATTACCAAACACGAAACACACTCATACTATGTCATAATATTGACATTCAGTCCAGTAATCCTCCACTGTAACAGCTCCTTTACTCTGCAGTGAAAATTGATTTGTATATTTTTTGCCTCTGAGTCCTTGTGGGATATTTTTTTTTGTTGTTCAAACAGAAAGTCACAAAAATTATAATCATCCTCATCAGTTCACTCAATCCCATGTAATTAATTTTTTTGTATCTTGATCTTTTGTTAGCACTTTTATGAATTCATAAGTTTTCCATTAGAGTTCTGAAAATGCTTATTCATTCAGTTCAGCAGTATAGTCAGTTACCAGAAACCTGTACTTGTCAGAGTCTTTTCCATGAATTCCTTGAAGATGAAACCCTTTTATAGGAACATTTTTGCAAAAGCATCAGAATACACCCAGAACTGTCTGTAAATGACAAAAGACTTAACAATGACCACGGTTAAAGATTTGATGAAAGTTCATAATAATGCAATTGACAAGGAAATTTAGTTATTTCTGAGATATATATTTTAAAGTATTAACTAGAATTATGACTTATAACATTATACCAGAATATATAAGATTTTTAGAAATTTCATGTAATGTCTGAAACATTTATATTAACATATTTCCATACAAATAACCCAAAGAAAGTTTAGTATTAGTTGTTTTTTGTTTGTTTGTTTTTTTATACTGCAAGTTCTTATTAGTCATCAATTTTATACACATCAGTGTATACATGTCATCCCAATCGCCCAATTCAGCACACCACCATCCCCACCCCACCACAGTTTTCCCCCCTTGGTGTCCATACGTTTGTTCTCTACATCTGTGTCTAAACTTCTGCCCTGCAAACCGGTTCATCTGTACCATTTTTCTAGGTTCCACATACATGCGTGAATATACGATAGTTGTTTTTCTCTTTCTGACTTACTTCACTCTGTATGACAGTCTCTAGATCCATCCACGTCTCAACAAATGACTCAGTTTCATTCCTTTCTATGGCTGAGTAATATCCCATTGTATATATGTACCACATCTTCTTTATCCATTCGTCTGTCAATGGGCATTTAGGTTGCTTCCATGACCTGGATATTATAAATAGTTCCACAATGAACACTGGGGTGCATGTGTCTTTTTGAATTATGGTTTTCTCTGGGTATATACCCAGGAGTGGGATTGCTGCATCATATGGTAATTCTATTTTACGTTTTTTTAAGGAACCTCCAAACTGTTCTCCATAGTGGCTGTATCAATTTACATTCCCACCAACAGTGCAAGAGGGTTCCC
This sequence comes from Eubalaena glacialis, assembly GCF_028564815.1. Classification (NCBI taxonomy): domain Eukaryota; kingdom Metazoa; phylum Chordata; class Mammalia; order Artiodactyla; family Balaenidae; genus Eubalaena; species Eubalaena glacialis. The sequence continues at coordinate 101,196,260 of NC_083726.1, forward strand.
TTTTCTCCACACTCTCTCCAGCATTTGTTGTTTGTAGATTTTCTGATGATGCCCATTCTAACTGGTGTGAGGTGATACCTCACTGTAGTTTTTTTTTTTTTTTTAATTAATTAATTAATTTATGGCTATGTTGGGTCTTCATTTCTGTGCGAGGGCTTTCTCTAGTTGCGGCAAGTGGGGGCCACTCTTCATCGCGGTGCGCGGGCCTCTCACTATCGCGACCTCTCTTGTTGCGGAACACAGGCTCCAGACGCGCAGGCTCAGTAGTTGTGGCTCATGGGCTTAGTTGCTCCGTGGCATGTGGGATCTTCCCAGACCAGGGCTCGAACCCGTGTCCCCTGCATTGGCAGGCAGATTCTCAACCACTGCGCCACCAGGGAAGCCCCTCATTGTAGTTTTGATTTGCATTTCTCTAATAATTAGTGATGTTGAGCAGCTTTCCATGTGCTTCTTGGCCATCTGTATGTCTTCTTTGGAGAAATGTCTATTTAGCTCTTCTGCCCATTTTTGGAATGGGTTGTTTGTTTCTTTAATATTGAGCTGCATGAGCTGTTTATATATTTTGGAGATTAATCCTTTGTCCATTGATTCATTTGCAAATATTTTCTCCCATTCGGAGGGTTGTCTTTTTGTCTTGTTTATGGTTTCCTTTGCTGTGCAAAAGCTTTTAAGTTTCATTAGGTCCCATTTGTTTATTTTTGTTTTTATTTCCATTACTCTAGGAGGTGGATCAAAAAAGATATTGCTGTGAATTATGTCAGAGAGTGTTCTTCCTATGTTTTCCTCTAAGAGTTTTATAGTGTCCAGTCTTACATTTAGGTCTCGAATCCATTTTGAGTTTATTTTTGTGTATGGTGTTAGGGAGTGTTCTAATTTCATTCTTTTACATGTAGCTGTCCAGTTTTCCCAGCACCACTTACTGAAGAGACTGTCTTTTCTCCATTGTATATCCTTGCCTCCTTTGTCTTAGATTAGTTGACCATAGGTGTGTGGGTTTATCTCTGGGCTTTCTGTCTTGTTCCACTGATCTATGTTTCTGTTTTTGTGCCAGTACCATATTGTCTTGATTACTGTCACTTTGTGGTAAAGTCTGAAGTCAGGGAGTCTGATTCCTCCAGCTCCGTTTTTTTCCCTCAAGACTGCTTTGGCTATTTGGGGTCTTTTGTGTCTCCATACAAATTTTAAGATGGATTTGTTCTAGTTCCCTAAAAAATGCTATTGGTAATTTGATAGGGATCGCATTGAATCTGTAGATTGCTTTGGGTAGTATAGTCATTTTCACAATATTAAGTCTTCCAATCCAAGAACATGGTATATCTCTCCATCTGTTGGTATCATCTTTAATTTCTTTCATCAGTGTCTTATAGTTTTCTGCATACAGGTCTTTTGTCTCCCTAGGTAGGTTTATTCCTAGGTATTTTATTCTTTTTGTTGCAATGGTAAATGGGAGTGTTTCCATAATTTCTCTTTCAGATTTTTCATCATTAGTGTATAGGAATGCAAGAGATTTCTGTGCATTAATTTTGTATCCTGCAACTTTACCAAATTCATTGATTAGCTCTAGTAGTTTTCTGGTGGCATTTCTAGGATTCTCTATGTATAGTATCATGTCATCTGCAAACATTGACAGTTTTACTTCTTCTTTCCCAATTTGGATTCCTTTTTTTTCTTTTTCTTCTCTGATTGCCGTGGCTAGGACTTCCAAAACTATGTTGAATAATAGTGGTGAGAGGGGACATCCTTGTCTCATTCCTGATCTTGGAGGAAATGCTTTCAGTTTTCACCACTGAGGATGATGTTTGCTGTGGGTTTGTCGTATATGGCCTTTATTATGTTGAGGTAGGTTCCCTCCATGCCCACTTTCTGGAGAGTTTTTATCATAAATGGGTGTTGAATTTTGTCAAAAGCTTTTTCTGCATCTATTGAGATGATCATATGGTTTTTATTCTTCAATTCATTAATGTGGTGTATCACATTGATTGATTTGCGTATATTGAAGAATCCTTGCATCCCTGGGATAAATCCCACTTGATCATGGTGTATGATCCTTGTAAGGTGTTGTTGGATTCTGTTTGCTAGCATTTTGTTGAGGATTTTTGCATCTATATTCATCAGGGATATTGGTCTGTAATTTTCTTTTTTTGTAGTATCTTTGTCTGGTTTTGGTATCAGGGTGATGGTGGCCTCATAGAATGAGTTTGGGAGTGTTCCTTCCTCTGCAGTTTTTTGGAAGAGTTTGAGAAGGATGGGTGTTAGCTCTTCTCTAAATGTTTGATAGAATTCACCTGTGAAGCCATCTGGTCCTGGAGTTTTGTTTGTTGGAAGATTTTTAATCACAGCTTCAATTTCATTACTTGTGATTAGTCTGTTCATAATTTGTTTCTTCCTGGTTCAGTCTTGGAAGGTTATACCTTTCTAAGAATTTGTCCATTACTTCCAGGTTGTCCATTTTATTGGCATAGAGTTGCTTGTCTCTTAGGATGCTTTGTATTTCTGCGGTGTCTGTTGTAATCTCTCCTTTTTCATTTCTAATTTTATTGATTTGAGTCCTCTCCATCTTTTTCTTGATGAGTCTGGCTAATGGTTTATCAATTTTGTTTATCTTCTCAAAGAACCAGCTTTTAGTTTTATTGATCTTTGCTACTGTTTTCTTTATTTGTATTTCATTTATTTCTGTTCTGATCTTTATGATTTCTTTCCTTCTGCTAACTTTGGGTTTTGTTTGTTCTTCTTTCTCTAGTTCCTTTAGGTGCAAGGTTAGATTGCTTATTTGAGATTTTTCTTGTTTCTTGAGGTAGGACTGTATTGCTATAAACTTCCCTCTTAGAACTGCTTTTGCTGCATCCCATAGGTTTTGGATCATCATGTTTTCATTGTCATTTCTCTCTAGGTATTTTTTGATTTCCTCTGAAATCTTCAGTGATCTCTTGGTTTTTTGGAACGTATTCTCTAGCCTCCATGTGTTTGTGTTTTTTTCCCCTGTAATTGATTTCTAATCTCATAGCATTGTGGTCGGAAAAGATACTTGATATGATTTCAATTTTCTTAAATTTACCGAGGCTTGATTTGTGACCCAAGATGTGATCTATCCTGGAGAATGTTCCATGTGCACTTGAGAAGAAAGTGTAATCTGCTGTTGTTAGATAGAATGTTGCAAAAATATCAATTAAATCTATCTGGTCTATTGTGTCATTTAAAGCTTGTGTTTCCTTATTAATTTTCTGTCTGGATGATCTGTCCATTGGTGAAAGTGGGGTCTTAAAGGCCCCCAATATTATTGTGTTACTGTCAATTTCCTCTTTTATAGCTGTTAGCAGTTGCCTTATGTATTGAGGTGCTCCTATATTAGGTGCATAAATATTTACAATTGTTATATCTTCTACTTGGACTGACCCCTTGATCAATATTTAGTGTCCTTCCTTGTCTCTTGAAACATTCTTTATTTTAAAGTCATTTTATCTGACATGAGTATTGCTACTCCAGCATTATTTTGATTTCCATTTGCATGGAATATCTTTTTTCCATCCCCTCACTTTGTCTGTATATGTCCCTAGGTCTGAAGTGGGTCTCTTGTAGACAGCATATATATGGGTCTTGTTTTTGTATCCATTCAGAGAGCCTGTGTCTTTTGGTTGGAGCATTTAATCCATTCACGTTTAAGTAATTATTGATATTTATGTTCCTATTGCCATTTTCTTAATTGTTACGGGTTTGTTTTTGTAGGTCCTTTTCTTCTCTTGTATTTCCCACTTAGAGATGTTCCTTTAGCATTTGTTGTAGAGCTGGCTTGGTGGTGCTGAATTCTCTTAGCTTTTGCTTGTCTGTAAAGCTTTTGATTTCTCTGTCGAATCTGAATGACATCCTTGCCAGCATCTTCTCGATCTTTGCCTCCATTCTTTTTCCAAGGTCCTGGATCATCTTCACTATCATTATTCTGAATTCTTTTTTTGGAAGGTTGCCTATCTCCACTTCATTTAGTTGTTTTCTGGGCTTTTACCTTGTTCCTTCATCTGATACATGGTCCTCTGCCTTTTCATCTTGTCTGTCTTTCTGTGAATGTGGTTTTCGTTCCACAGGCTGCAGAACTGTAGTTCTTCTTGCTTCTGCTGTCTGCCCTCTGGTGGATGAAGCTATCTAGGAGGTTTGTGCAAGCTTCCTGATGGGAGGGACTGGTGGTGGGTAGAGCTGGGTGTTGGTCTGGTGGGCAGAGCTCAGTAAAACTTTAATCCGTTTGTCTGCTGATATGTGGGGCTGGGTTCCCTCCCTGTTGGTTGTTTGGCCTGAGGTAACCCAACACTGGAGCCTACCTGGGCTCTTTGGTGGGGCTAATGACAGACTCTGGGAGGGCTCCCGCCAAGGAGTACTTCCCAGAACTTCTGCTGCCAGTGTCCTTGTCCCCACAGTGAGCCACAGCCACCCCCTACCTCTGCAGGAGACCCTCCAACACTAGCAGGTAGGTCTGGCTCAGTCTCCTATGGGGTCACTGCTCATGGGTCCTGATGCGCACACTACTTTGTGTGTGTCCTCCAAGAGTGGAGTCTCTGTTTCCCCCAGTCCTGTCGAAGTCCTGCAATCAAATCCCTCTAGCCTTCTAAAGTCTTATTCTCTAGGAATTCCTCCTCCCATTGCCAGACCCCCAAGTTGGGAAGCCTCATGTGGGGCTCAGAACCTTCACTCCAGTGGGTGGACTTCTGTGGTATAAGTGTTCTCCAGTTTGTGAGTCACCCACCCAGCGGTTATGGGATTTGATTTTATTGTGATTGCGCCCCTCCTACCGTCTCACTGCAGCTTCTCCTTTGTCTTTGGATGTAGGGTATCTTTTTTGGTGAGTGCCAGTCTCTTCCTGTCAATGATTGTTCAGCAGTTAGTTGTGATTGTGGTGCTCTCGCAAGAGGAATTCTCACGTTTTTTTTTGTTTTTTTATAAATTTATTTATTGTATTTATTTATTTTTGGCTGCATTGGGTCTTTGTTGCTGCGCGCGGGCTTTCTCTAGTTGCAGTGAGCAGGGGCTACTCTTCATTACAGCGTGTGGGCTTCTCATTGCGGTGGCTTCTCTTGTTGTAGAGCACAGGCTCTAGGTGCATGGGCTTCAGTAGTGGCTCACGGGCTCGGTAGTTGTGGCTCGTGGTCTGTAGAGCGCAGGCTCAGTAGCTGTTGCACACAGGCTTAGTTGCTCCGCGGCATGTGGGATCTTCCCAGACCAGGGCTCGAATCCGTGTCCCCTGCATTGGCAGGCGGATTCTTAACCACTGCACCACCAGGGAAACCCCTCACGTGTCTTTTTAAAAAGGCACGTGTTAAATGCTACCCATAAATAAGAGAAAATATACAAAATCAGATAAAGTATCTAAAAGTACCTAGATTGGTGCCTGGCTTCGCGGGCACTCAGCAGATGTTTGTTGATATGCAAAACAGATTCTGATGGAAGATTACAAATTCCTTAATAATTTATTACATATGACAATCGTTCCCTGCATTTTATATTTACAGGTATAATTTATTTCATTGGGAAGGGGCTACAAGGTGAAGATAGACTCCAATTTGCTTTTTTCCCTACATACAAATAGTACCCCAAGGAATCGGGGGAATACAGAGATCTGGGGATGGAATTCAGAAAATCCATTAAGTTAGGCAAGAAAGAAATTATCCTTTATCATCACTGATCTCTAACTGAAATTTAATATTTCCTTTAATTATGAATATAGACAACAGGCCACACTTGTATTAGCAGCACCTCTGATTTTTATCAACAAGAAAATTCAGATATTTTATATCATATTATATTCACTGCAGATATCCTGAAATATCATTTACATTCATTGCTACTCCAAAATTACCAGTTATCAGACTCACTTTTAGACTTTATTTAATGTGATATAGATATTACTGTATCGCAAATATGTTTGAAAATTGTCCTATCTATATTTCAATATAATTGGCCTGCTCTGCAATCATACAGTTGCACATGTGTGTGTAATACAGATTTTAAAAAGGTTAAGAACTTCTGCTTCAAAGGACAGTTAAGACCCTGTAGACTTTCCCTCTCAGTGCTCTATTCCAAGAGATTCCCCCCTCTTTCTCTCCTCTTTCCCAGTCTGCCCTCCTCTCGCCCCTCTTCCATCCTCCCTGGCTTCAAATGCAAGGAACTTGGGAAGAGAAAGAGGGCAAAGAGGAAAACCTATGGCCAATTCTGCATCCCTTTTCTCCTCTCCCCTCAAATATGATTATTATTTATATTCACAGCCTCTAAATCCATTTCCTCTCCTAAACTCTGAAGTGTCTTGTGCTCCTTAAACCCTAACACCAATATCAGTGATAAAACGTCCAGGGTAGTCAGCGTGCCACTGTCAATTGGACAAATCATAGCTTTTTAATGCCCAAAGACCCATAACCTGTGTGGCTACACAACTGATAGAAGGGGGTCTATCAAACAACAAGGAGACAGTCGGATAGGGAGAGGTGGGCAGTGGAGGGAATGGGCTGGGAAGGGAGGTGGGCTGCAGAAAGAGTTTTTATTTCTCATCTTCCTAGTGTTGGAAGGAAAGAAGGAATGAATAAAGGAAAACACATACACACACACACTCATACTTGGAGAAACCAGCACATGGGCTATGAAACTGCTCTGGGAAAGGAAGAAGAAAGAGTAAGACTGTGTCCCCATTGGAAGTGGGCCAGGAAGAAAAGAAACACTGGGTGAATAGAGAACAGTGAAGATAGAGGACCTGCTGGTTAGTTCTTGGTAGAAGAGGACTCAGCCAAGCACCTAGTTCAGACTAAGAAGTGTCCAAATGGGAAGCCCAGGTTTGTTCATATTCGCATGGTTCTTCTCCCCAGCTTCCATGTACCCAGAACAAAACTCCACTGGAGACCCTATAGCAAGCCCAGGAGCCATTTGCCGAAGCTTAGAGCTAGAGAAAGAGGTTTCCATCACACTTGATTAAGAAGGGAGGGGGAAGGCAAAGGAGAATCCTTACAATGTTACAGTAGAGGGATGTATCTGCCCCCAAAAATACTGCAGATGAAGTAAGTTTTCCAGTACTATCAGCATTACACATCATGAGTTGGCTGATATATCTACACATTATTTCTATGAGACAATGCACTTGTGCAAGTTCTAAACAAATGATTCATATAAAGTCTGAACATGACACATGACAAAGAACTACTTTTATTAATTATGCACCAAAGCACCAAACAAATGTAGGAACAGAACATAAGAAAGTAAAAGTTTAAGAAATGATGAAAACATTAAGACAGTGGTAAACATCTTTTAAAAAAAAATAACAAGGAGTATTTTGATATTTTACACAAATTTTAGTTGATTACACTTTATTATTAAAACCAGATACACATAGCGAAGCCAAGCTTAAATTCAATATATAAATTCAATGCTTTAACATAAATTTTAAAACACACACAAATTGGTTATTTTTCTACGCTATACCTCTATAAAAACATTTTTCAATGAAATGCCTTTTTTGTTTTTCATACACAAAACACATTCTCAATTAACCAGAAAATCAACATGAGGAATAGTATTTACATGATACAATGTTACTCTTCCAAAAGATGAAGCAAAAATTGTGTAGTTACAAGACATATAGAAAAATAAAACTAGAATTTCTTTGCTTCTGATGTATGAGTAAAATAGCTTTAGAAAAACATTTTGTTATTCTAGCAATTAATGTTCAAATAAGAATATTTTAAGCTCAAGCTGATGTAACAGCATCCTACTGCTACTTGAAAATACTGGGATGCGATGACACACCAAGACTGTAAACACTCGAAGGAAATGGAAAAGCCAGCTGCATCTTTCCAAAGTAATTGTGAATGCTGACCCTTCCGTACTTACTACAGTACTTGTCTAATTACACCGTCTAGTTTTTCCCCTTATAATTTCAAGTATTATTTCATCACTACCTTGCTAATATAATACTTGGAACAAACTTTCTATCTAAATTTATTCACAAGGCCTGCGTTCTTACAAGATGAAATGTTTAAGTGCTTTATTCTTTAAATTCACAAAGCAATCTGACAAGGAATATATCCTAAAACTGAAGGGTCGAACTACAAAGTGCATAGAGAGACGGTGCCTTATAATTTTGGTTCCTTTAAATCTTAAAACATTGCAAGAAAAAAAAATATTGTCTTCATGGAAATGACTTGAAGGGATGAATTATGTCCAGCAATTTCATGTTCAAGAAAAATCTGTTTTACCCATAAATTACCCGCTTTCTTTGCCTCAATAGAAAACATTTTCCCAAAAAGGTTCAATATAACACTCTTATATGGAAGGAGAGTTAAAATTAAATAGAAACCCATTTCTCATGGAAGAATAATGCATAAATTAGTGGTCATCACTTTAAAATCATCTACCAAGATGCTGGCAGAAACAAAATCAGAGCTTGCCTAGCACACAGTAGAAGCTCACTAAGTATTTGTTAAGTAAAGCAATTTAATGTTTAAAAACTTTCCAGTAGGAGTAAATTGAAAGTTGGAGTAGCAACCTGTCCTCTTATTCAAATTACTTAAGTGTAAGTTCTGTAATAAGGAAAAACATTAAACTAAGGTAAATGTATAATAATTCCATTTTATATTAAAACAAACTTGTATTTCAACATAAATACAAAGCAATTGCTACAGCAATAAACCTAATTGTGAACTTCCTGTACTTTCCCAAAAGTGATTGCATCATAGTACAATTGCTTTTAAAAGATCTCTGATTTACATCAGATGACTAATTTTTTTCTTTTTTGGGGGGCCATTTACTTAAATGAAAGTGTGCAAATTCATATTATGGGAACAAAAGTAAGATTACTTTTTGACCCCAGAAAAATCTACTCATTCTGTTCTTAAAAGGGATATCTAATTTGAATAATCAAGATTATATTTCTTTCCTTTGCCCTGAAGGAAAGTACATTCTCAGTGCTGTTTTGAAGCTGGCACACACATAACTCAATCTTGGTTAATTTCCAAAAGCACATATGTTATAGTAAATCCTCTTCTTTCAATGCCAAAAAGTTTTTGCTCCTAGAAATTGTTTCACTGGCATATTCTCAACATAATCAGTATCTCAATACCTGCTAATCCTAGAGAAGGAAGAGTAGCCAACACACTTTAGAAAGTAAAGGTTCCATTTTGAATCTATAAAAGGTTGACTTTCACTTTGTGCAAGATCCTATCTGTTAAACCTGAGAGTTTAAAACAGTAACCTTTGGTGCACATTGGAATCACGGAGTGGGAAAGGGGTATTGGCTGTGTGTTTTAATATGTAGCTAACTATTAAACTGTCTGCTCGGAACACATTAAGGATTTTCTTACAAATGAAGTTAACATTTCAGTCTTTGGAAAGACAGAGAAACATATTTTGGCCAATTCAGATGGAAGTTTTATGACATTCACTAAAGTGTTTTCCCAGTGAAAAACCAATGATTAACTCAAAATAAGCTATGAGAGAGAGAGAGAGAGAAAATTTTGCTTTTCTCTTCTTTTCAAAAAATGAGGGTAAAATTGAAGAGTGAAAGAAAAAAATTCCATAAAAAATACTTAAGTTTTCCTATATTCTTTCTTTAGGGAATATTCTGAACACTTCTAATATAAAATATTAATATGTGTTTCTATAACAAATCCTTTGATTTAAATGAAAGCAAAAACCTCACTGCTTTCTTTTATAAATACGAGCTACTATTATTCTTAACACTATTATTACTATTGATTTTATTTTAGTATTTAGCCATAGAATATTCAAGTAGCAAAAAATTTTTTCTTAGGACAACATTAAAATTATAAAGCCTTTGCACCCTGCCACTAAATTTAATTTAAAAATACCTTACTATAAAATGTCAAAAATTTAACATTCAAACTCATTGACCCAGCAATACAACTGTGAACTTATCTAAAAAAAAAATGTCCTAAGGAATTTATGTTCAAGGATGTTTATCATAGAATTAAATTATTTTAACAAAAAGGATTAGAAAACTAACCACTGAAAATAGGAAATTAATGAAATATATTATGATACATTTACATAATACAATACTGTGTAGTCATTATAGAATAAGAAATTGTCACTAGTGGGGCTGAAAGCATAGAAACTTTTTCAGTCCTCTTACACCCCTTTATATAAACTGCCTGAATTTATCATCAGCATGTATTGCTTTTCCAGTAATTACTAGAAAGATGTAGAAGACAATTTATTTAATAGAAAAACTGCAGACATATTAATGGAATCAAGTTATGAATGTGTATACTATGATCCCAATTCCCTTATGTGTATAAATGTATAAGAAGAAAACTAAAAACATTTCAACAGTTTGTATATGTGGATGGTAGAGTATAGGTATTTTTTTGGTATTAATTTTCTATATTTCCCAGTAGGAGCATTTCTTTTATACTCAGAAACAAAATTTTACTTCACATAATATATTGTTATGCCCCATTTGGCTGCCATATAATAACTAAAGTTAAAAATTCTTTGGTTTAAAAGAAAAGGAATAATTTATGATTTGGCCTACAAAATCATACAAGATAAATGATGATAATGATGATAGGAATGGGGAGGAGGTGATTATCCAAGTGTCCAATAACAAGGACTTTATCTGAAAAAAATGAACAACACTGGGATTATAGTATATCTCTATGTCATACAATAAATAAATTTAGAAGAAAGCACTATATTACAAAAAGTTGTTTATAATATACACTAAAAAAATAGATTTAACAGCATGAAAATAAGTCCATGGATGACAGATACATAATATGTTATGTATGAAAGTTATGTGGGGACCTATCACTAAACAAATCACAGAAGCCAACTATGCCCTATTGGTAAGATCACCTTAATGCCACTATAGACAGATTATCAGCTGAAGGAGTCACATCAACTTGCTATAATAAACAGCCTTCTACTACCAATTACACAAAAATTGCTATGTATGAACACTGCTACATATACACTACATAAAAAATGAACTCACCAAGGGCTCTGACACATCCCTCAAGGCCTTGCGTAGATTTGAGACTAAGAAATACTTCAAATACTTTGGGTAGTAATTTCAACTGTTCAAATTAAAAGTTTTCATTTACTCATACCTGACTTTCTTTGAACTGAAACTTTTAACCTATGCTAATTTGCACAACATTAATGGCTTTAAGAGAATACTAATATTTAATTAGTACAACGTCCAGAAAAGACATTTGAACAGTAAAGCTTAAAATGGATGTTATTCATATTACTGAAAGTAATATTATTTTGGAACTAAGTGAACTGCATAGAGTTTTAAATGAAACGTTGAACAATGGAATACTATGCAGAGGTTAACATTTTAATGACTCTACGGAAGTGTAAGAAAATGTTACAGCAACCATCTAGTGAAAACAGCAGATTACTAAATGATACAAAGATTATGGCTATAGCTAGATGAAAATGGGTGATGGTGAAATTGTGGGTAAATCTACTTCAAAAAAATTTTTTAACATTATGGATAAATCATTGTTTCAACTAAAAAAGACAAGGCAATTTTTCTAAGCCTAAATGCCCAGTTTGCTTCTTTTGAGATCCAGATTTTAAGTAAAGGAATAAAGAATAAAATTGAATGCACAGCTGTTTGCTTCTAGGAATACAAACAGGAGGAAATAAACAGAAGGAGGCTAATGTCTGTGAGACTGGGCTAAATAACTTCATTCCCAGCTGTGTTTTAATTTGTATTACTAAACGGTAACAACCCCTTTTTATGACAGTCAGAGGCTGAGAATTTCCATTTGTGCCCAGCAAAAGTTAAAGGCACACTAGAAAATACTTGTAGGGACTTCCCTGGTTGCGCAGAGGTTAAGAATCCACCTGCCAACGCAGGGGACATGGGTTTGAGCCCTGGCCCGGTAAGATTCCACATGCCGCGGAGCAACTGAGCCCGTGCGCCACCACTACTGAGACCACACGCCACAACTACTGAAGCCTGTGCGCCTAGAGCCCGTGCTCCGCAACAAGAGAAGCTGCAGCAATGAGAAGCCCACGCACCACAACGAAGAGTAGCCCCCGCTCACCGCAACTAGAGAAAGCCCGCACACAGCAACGAAGACCCAATGCAGCCAAAATTGACTGATTGATTGATTGATTAAAAAAAGAAATTACTTGGAATGTTAGCTTCAGTAATCTATTGTCTTGTTTATATTCTAAGTTGTACAACATCAGTTGAATTACTCAGGAGTTAATTCTAATTTAATGCCATTTAAAATCAGAAATGACAAAAGAGATGCCTCATCACTTACAAGTAACCTAAAATACAAGAAAGATGGGCAAGTTAAAAATCACACCTGATTTGCTCTGGTAAGATAATTAGGGAAATAATAAAGCAAGTCAGTACAGACTGAGGTCAGTTAATGCCACAGATCACAACTGCAAATGGCCCTGTTCTCTACCCTTCAAAAACGATACAAGATCTCTACTCTAGCCAGAGAAATCAGGGAGGCAGGGATATGTTCAGATGGAGACAAGGCAACACTACAGCAGGTGAACGTCTTCCTTAGAGCTACCTTAGACACTACTCTCTCTGTTAGTCTATTAAATGGAGAACTGTAAGGTCAGTGGAAGCCCAGAACCTATAAGAAATTCAAAACTTTACTAAAAAAGACATTCTTCAAGCTACCGATTTATAATGCCATCAAGCATAAGACACTCCCTTTATACAGGACACCTGACTGTAAGAAAATACATTAATTTTCAACCTAATTTTATGGAATTTTTGTTTTTTCAGTTTCATTATAAACTTGACCCTAGGTTTATAGCAATAGCCATATTTGTTGAAATATGGAAGTATGGAAGTTTTTTTAAAGCCGGTCATAATATATATGATATTGGTTACATAAGATGATGAATAAATTCCATAGTTGGGTATCACAAATCTTCGACTGCCTCTTTTTTGATCTGGTGAATTTTAATAATCTGATCATCTATTACTTATACTGTAAATGGAAGTTTTACCACAAAACTCAACTGCTAAAAGATCTTTTTGGGTAGGTTACAGCCCCACAACTGCCAACCCATCCCAAGTTTGAATTCCAACTCTGCCAGTTCTTTAAGGTTTGAGGTCCTCATTTTAAGGTTTTTGAATACATAAATGCTCAAAAACCGGTGAATAGGTCCGTAAAATGTATGCAGTAAATGACGTAAGGCAGATAAAACACTCAGCAGAGTACCTGGACGTAGTAAGTGTTCCATAAACAGCAGATATTACATAAAACAAATAGACAAAAACTTAAAATACAAGTAAAAGTGAAAGTTGTCTCTGATTCAAATAACTGTTTTCTCAAAATTTGAAAAAACAAAAAGCAAACCAAAAAATTCCCTCCCATTATTATCATGCAATGTGTTATCCCTAGCATCTGGCACCATACCTAGCAAACAGTAGGTATTAGATAAATACTGTTACATTACTAAATAATAACTATCAAAATCTATTATGTAATTCTGAGAATTTCTAGTTTGGAGACCTTGCCTATTTCACCTCTGCATCCCAGGGCCTGGCAGATTATGTAACATATTCAGTTAATTTCATCTTTTCTCATGCAATTAAAAATTAATTTGAATTCGTAAAACTTCTGACTTGTAATTTAACTCAATGTAAGGGGTTTTGTGTTTGGACTACAACATATGTAAGGGTAAGGGCCAAGTCTGTCTGGTTAATTATTCCCAATAGATGTTCAATGTTTGACAGAAATTAGGGGCTCAAATATTTAAATAAATGCATGAATTTTCACGTTCTGTAAAACAGGGGAACAGAACCGTAATTCCTAACCAGAGGTCAGACCAAACAAATGTGTGAGAAGGCTATAATGAAAATATTACTGCTGGAAGCTCTGTTTTAAGAAAAAAGTCTTAGACTATGTCAATTATTTATCAATAAAGCTAGAAAAAAGAAAAAGTCTTAGAAGCTGATCACCTTAAGGAACTAACAGCAGTGTTATCATTTTAGATCCAAGAAGCATTTACTCTAAATGGCATACTGGATTTTTGGGTGCCTTCTTACCAAGACCGAAACATAAGAATTCAGTGTCATATATAGTTTCACCAATAACACATGGTTTTTACCTGAGAAACTCCATACAACCAACTTTCTAAAGTAAAGAGCCAACTTTCCACACTGCTGTATAAAAATCTCCAATTACTTCCTGTTCTGTTTCACAGAAGTTGTAATGACTGGCTTGGCTCCATTCCCTAAAGGAAAGAAAACAAAGCAAGGAAACGCTCCTATCTAACCTTTTGATCCCTCTGCCAATTAGAGAACATGCTCCCAGGGAGGTCCCTGCAATACTAACCTTGAGAGACAATAACTGATACAGGAAACCTCAAAAAGCAAGATTCTAAAATGGAAAGTACTTCCTAATACAAATAATCCTCTCAAAAAGCAAATAAAAGTACTAATTATAAAAATTACCTGTTCTGTACACCTGGGTCTGCCTATATCAACTATTACAGAGAGAAGGACGGTTCATTCAATGTACACTTTTCAGGAATGTCTCTGAAGATAAAGAAGATCTTCAATCAGAGATGAGTTAGCTTCAGAGAGCCATGTGAGTTGTTTCAGGGCGTATTAGGATATTTGGGTCAGTAGGTGTTATCACACTCAGTGCCACAGAAGCCAGAAACTGTCACTATTTTCCCCCATGTGTTTGATTTATTATGAGGATTAGGAGAAGTAATTCTATCCCTGATAGAATCTTGTCGCCTAAGTGCATGAACCCTTTGCAATCTTGTGTGCAGAGCACTAACAAATTTTAAAGATTAATGATATTGTATGCCCAAGACTATGATTCACTCTTTTAAACTGTTATCTTCTTTTGCTAAAGAACACATATTCCACTTGATTCTAAGTAGTTTACATTTGAAGTCCTGATACGGGGGATTCCAAAGCTTATTAAAAAATCTACAGATCCCCAAACTGTAGTAATCAGGTAAATGTCTGACTAAAGACTAACAGAACAGTACACAAATGGGACCTGAAGAAAAACTAAGGTTTAAGGACTTAATAAGAAAGAATCTTGCTTTCTTCCATTCCTGGCAGGGGCTCTCTTACTAGATGGGGTTGGGTTCATTATTCAGGAGCATCTAAAGAAAGCATTTTTATTTAATCTCATGATCAAAACAAGTTTAGAACTGTCTGGACTTCCATCTTACCAGGTAAAAAGTTGATAATATAAAAACACACTTCAGTTATTTCACATAGAGCTTCTGAGATCTTCCCAGTATGTGACGAGCTTTCAGATAAGTACCAAGAGTTCCTATGCACACCTTTAAAATAATCTGTTTAAAGACAGGCAGTTCTGTCCACTTGCATACCTCCAGCAGTATTCCTTCCTGCTTTTCTGACTGTTCCTTTACTGCTTCTCCCCCCTTCGCTTCATTTTCCACTCTATGCTTCAGCCATGCTTGTATGAACCCAGAGGGTTAGCCCAATACTGACATACAAAGAAAGGGGTTTCTCACTCTTACCTGACATTGATTTAACATCAATATATAATGTTGGGGCATACGAACCCCTCAGGACAAAGCCTATCATTTCTCTGTGCCCACAAGGTACAGACCTTAGAACAGAAGTCACTTGATGTTGCCTGGTGTCCTGATAAAAAATGACATTTTATTTTAAATCACTGAAAGCCAGTATAAATATCAGACTATTAACAGAAGATTCTAGTGTTTAAGTCTAAAAAACACACCCAACACTCTGTTTCCATCAATAAGTACAAACAAAAAAAAGTGAAATGCATTTAACCAACATATTTAACTCCTCCCACTAAACAAAGATCAGTACTCTTCTTTAGAATAACTTCTTCCAAAATTATGAAGGGATTTTATCAGGCTTTTCCTCTAATAACCTCTTACTGAACTTGTGGTACATATTGAAATCTATCTTTCTTGTAAAGTCAACTACTGAGGGGAAAATTTGTTATCTACTACTAAGTATTTTGGGTCTAATGTAAAAGACAATATATGTATTACCCTTTTAAACACCACCCTCCAAAAAAAAAAGGCAAAAGAAGAAAGTACAAAAGAGGAAAGCACAAAATAAGAAGGCAGAAATAATTTTAAATATACCAGTAATCGCAACAAATATAAACTAAATTTCCAGATTAAAAAAATTTTGTTAAAGCTGGTATGATATATTAAAATCAGACAAATAGGCAAGACCATAAGTATAAATGGAGGTAGAGGTCAACTCCCCAGGATAAAATGTTGACTTCATTCTGATGACATAGTCTACACTTAACAAAACATAACAATTCTACACTTAAATGCATCCTGATAATGTAATTTCAAAACTTAAAAAAAAAACAAACAGAACTTCACAGAGAAAATGAAAAGTCATCACAACAGTTGAAAATTATTAATATACCTTTCTCAGCAACTGATTCCAATCTCACGCGAACTTTTCCGGGACACAAAAAGTGGAATACCTTCCAACTCATTTTTTGAGGCTAGAACAACCTTGATTTCAAAGCCAGACAATGACAGTACAGAGAGGTAATTTACAAGGCAACTTCACTTATTATCGCAAATGGCAAAGTCCTAAACAAAATATCAACAGGCCCAATGGAGCAATGTGTAAAAGAGAAGGTACATCATGACCAAGTTGGGTTTACTCCAAGAATGAAAGGTTGGCTTACCATTAACAAGTGTATTAAACACAATTCACAGTAATTTGCTGAGTTAGCAAATTTTTAAAAATTCATCTAAATGGATGCAGAAGAAATATTTGATAAAATTTAACACTCACTCCTAATAAAAGTTCTTACCAAACTAGGAATAGCAGAGATTTTTCTTAACCTAGAAAGAATACCCTCCAAAAATCTTCATTAAATATCATTCTTAATGGTAAAATTAGAAGCAGTTATTTTTAAGTCAGAGCTGTAGTTGCTTCTATTAATACTTATCATTGTACTGGAGGTACTAACCAGAAACATAAAGAAATACAAAGGGTAGAATGGAAAAAGATAAAAGGACTGGAAAGAAAAAAAAAAATCTGCCATGACTTACAGAAGATTGATAAACAATTATATATTCATCAAAAGATCCCTTAAAAAAAGTGAAGGCAGGGCTTCCCTTGTGGCACAGTGGTTAAGAATCCGCCTGCCAATGCAGGGGACACGGGTTCGAGCCCTGGTCTGGGAAGATCCCACATGCCGTGGAGCAACTAAGCCCGTGCGCCACAACTATTGAGCCTGCGCTCTAGAGCATGCGAGCCACAACTACTGAGCCCACACGCCACAACTACCGAAGCCCGTGCGCCTAGAGCCCGTGCTCTGCAAAGAGAAGTTATGGCAATGAGAAGCCCACGCACCGCAATGAAGAGTAGCTCCCGCTTGCCGCAACTAGAGAAAGCCTGCACACAGCGACAAAGACCCAACACAGCCAAAAATAAATAAATAAAATAAATAAATTTATCAAAAAAAAAAAAGTGAAGGCAACAAAAGCACTAATTGGAAAAGACACATGCACCCCAATGTTCATAGCAGCAATAGCAGCATTATTTACAACTGCCAAGATATGAAAGCAACCTAAGTGTCCATCAACAGATGAATGGATAAAGATGTGGTTTTATATACATACACACACACACACGCACACCCACACAGGCACACCCACACATACACAATGGAATACAACTCAGCCATAAAAAAAGAATGAAATTCTGTCATTTACAACAACATGTATGGACTTAGAGGGTATTATGCTAAGTGAAATAAGTCAGACAGAAGGACAAGTACTGTATGATATGACTTATATGTGGAATCTAAAAAATAAAACAAACTAGTGGATATAACAAAAAAGAAACAGATTCAGAGATAGAGAAAAAACTAGTAGTTACCAGTGGCGAGAGGAAAGGGGAGAGGGACAAGATACGTGTAGATTAAGAGATATAAACTATTATGTATAAAAATAAGTTACAAGGGTATACTGTACAACACAGGGGATATAGCCAATATTTTATAATAATTATAAAGGGAGTATAACCTTTAAAAAAAGTGAAGGCAAGATACAAACCCAAAGAGTAGATTTGCAAAAGATTACTATCTATGTTTAATAAAGAAAAAAAATTCCTCAAAATCCAAAGAAAAAAGACACAAAGAAAAGTAGAGAAAAGATATAAGCACATTTCACAGAGGAAGAAACATATATAATGAACCTAATAAAAGATGCTTAATTTCATTAACCTGGGAAATTCAAAGTAAAAGCCACAATTAGGAAACATTTGACAACCACCAGACTGGCAAAAATGTGAAAGTTGGACAATATGAAGTGCTGACAAAGATATGAAGCAATAAGAACTCATATACTGCTGGAGGGAGTACAACAGTACAACCACTTCGGAAAATAATTTAGATTTATTCAATGAAGTCGAAATGCACCTTACCACCTCAATTATACTCCTAGTTATATGTTTGAGAGAAACTTGCAAACGTGCATGAGGAGACATATGATAATGCTCACATAAAGTCATAAAAAAAAAGAGCAAACACATGTCCACCAATGGGTAATGTTTATACTGTAGTATAATCAGACACTGAACACAGTCATAAAAATGAACCACATCAATTTGGGATGAATCTCACAAATAATTATGTTTAACAAAATAAGCAAATCACATACAGAATGTCTTCACTTTTATGAAGTTACAAGAAGAAGCTGGGGAAATTAAACCAAGCATTGTATATGGACTCAAACATATATGGTTAAAATTTAAAGAAAACCATTGGAATGTTATAAACACTCAGGATGGTGGTTGCCCATGGGGGCAAGGGGTAGGGGGAACAACAGAGAAATGGCATCAAGGAGGGGCAAGAGGGGGCTCCAAAGGTCTGAGACATGTTCTCTTTTTAAAGCTGAGTATCTGGTGCAGTGATCAACCATCGTATTTTTCTTTATGTCGGACAAATGTTATTCTCATTTGGTATGTATCAAATTTTTCATAATGAAATAAAACACATACTCAAAAAAAAAGTTTAAAAAAGTACTTAGCATCAGACACAAGTAGTAGTAAAATAAACATGTTTATTGTCTAAACCCACAGAGTTTAGACAATTTGTTGCTATGTAAAATAAACTCACCTGTATTGCACAAGCAGACAATTTAAATTCTGTAGATTATTTTAACCTGCCTTGCTCATTTCACTGGAACAAGTCTGACCAAAGGGTTAAAAGGCAAGAAACTAATTACTATTAATTACTCTTTATGTTACTCTTTATGTTACAGAGTCCCTATTTATGAGCTTATAGTCAAAAGTTTTTCCTAAAATTATTGCCAGGTGGTTCTGGGACTTTGTAAAATCTTCCACTGCTGTCATTCCTACTTTGTTGCCTATTAGGCAACTTTGTGGTTTAAAGATTATGAAATTCTGCTCTGGTTCACCACACAGTTTGGACTTTCAAAATGACTAACAGCAAAAAGAAGAGATTAAATATTTACATTTAAAATATCTACTTTGATTAATACCTATGTAAAAAACTTTATGACCAAAAAATAGATTAAAATACTAATCTGAAAATCCTAATCCTTGGATTTTAGATGATAAATAGCGCTACACAAATTGATTAAATCATTGTCCTTTAGTATTTGCATATATCAGTTTCACATTTTTTAATAGTTTACATTTAGAAAATTCCATTTCTAATTTAAAAAGATACTTAAAATATTCTGAAAAACCTACAATGAAAATACTGAAGCAATAAATGAGAACACATCTGTTTAGAACTCATGTAAACTCCCATGAGTTCCACCTAAAATCCCTCCACACAGGCAGAGCCCAGAACTTCCAGGCTGACCACTACCCTTGGCCAAATGAGTCACGGCCTCTTGTCTGGTTAGTCCCAGGGCCACTTTTCTCTAAGATTCTACTGAAACTAAATCCATCAAGTCTCTCAATGCCCAAGTTAATACCATCTCCAGTCCCTTTCCCAATCCATCCCTTGACCCAGCATTTGCTGGGTCTGTCCAGGCTTTGCTCAGTCTGTCCCTGATTTAGCCTCCACCCCGCCTCTGTCTTGTAAAGAAACTTCCTGCGGAAGCGGTGCTCCGTTGTTAGCAAACCTCTCCTCAAAGCATCACCCCCAATATCCTGGCTGTTAAGGACTTTCCCCTAAGGACACCAGCTGTCCTGCTGCACCCTCTCAAACAACAGCTGTTAATTCCCCCCTCCTCAAGGTCCTTCAACCACTTGAGCCATTCATTTCCTTAATCCCAGGACCCCATCGTGCCCATAACCTGGCACACAATCTGAAATCACCAGCACATCAGCGATCATACTGCATCCACACGACCCCCAACCTCCAGCAGGCATGTCTAACTACTCTCCCTCTGTGGGGTCTCTGGTCTTGGGAGAATCTCTGTTCTAGTTCATCAGATTCCTTCTTGCTCCACTTCCTTCCTTCCCAGCCTGAAATCCAACAGTCTAACATTTCAACAAATCTATCATACTCTAAACTCTCCTGCTCATCTGTCTTCCATCGCATTCATCTGGAAAAACCCTTGGTGGCTCCAACTATTCATTTTCTCTGAGTTCCCACTGCCCACGACCCTCCCTAAAGGTTCCATAAACACTTAATGAGTGTCTACAATGTACCAGAGACACAGCACATAACACGCTATGTTTTAATGAGCTGTGGACTTGTTTAATCACAAAATTTTTATTATAAATATTCAACAAATCTCTATTGAGCATCTCCGAAGGAGAGGAAGACACTCTTCTAAGCTCTGGGAATTCAGTAATGAACAGGTCAGGGGAGGTCCCTGCTCTTGGGAAGCTTACATCTCAGTGAGGGGAGACAAATAACCAAAAAGTATATGAACAAGAATTTGAGCCAGTGCTAAGTACCAGGAGGAAAATAAAACATGGGAGGTAATATGACAGCAAGTGCCTGGTCAATGGGTTCTGGGTATGGTACGACAGGGGAGGTTATCTACTTGAGAGCTTTCTTAAATACACTGAAACCTACAATATCTTCTCCACACCCCACAACTGAGGCACTAGGACCCATTCTGAACCTTAAAATGACAAAGCCCAGGGAGACTACCAAACCAACTAAACACATCATGAAAGGGAAAAAAAAAACAAAACCCTGCTCTACAGGAGTTAGGAACTAACTGATTTAATAAAGAAGAGACTTATACACACAGGTCCACTTAATTTTCTGCGTAGCTGAAGTACATGATCAGCAGAGTGACCAGGGTCAAGTGCAATCCCCTATTTGAGACAGAGGAACCATGAACTTCAAATGGGTTCAGTAAATTTAGGGGCACATGTTCTATACAGATTACAAAAAGGTTCCAACTCTCCACCTCTCCCTATATCCACAAGCTTTGTTTTTCTTGTTTGTTTGTTAACTTTTTAATTAAAGTATAGTTGATTTACAATGTTGTGTTAATTACTGCTGCACAGCAAAGTGACTCAGTTATACATATATATATACCTTCTTTTTTATATTCTTTTCCATTATAGTTTATCACAGGATATTGAATATAGTTTCCTGTGCTATACAGTAGGACCTTGTTGTTTATCCATTCTATATATACCAGTTTGCATCTGCTAATCCCAAACTCCCACTCCATCCTTCTCCCCCCGCAACCCCTCCACCTCTGGGCAACCACCAGTCTATTCCCTATGTCCGTGGTTCTGTTTCTGTTTCATAGATAGGTTCACTTGTGTCATATTTTAGATTCCACATATAAGTGATATCATATGGTATTTATCTTTCTCTTTCTGACTTACTTAGTATGATAATCTCTAGTTGCATCCATGTTGCTGCAAATGGCATTACTTCATTCTTTCTTTATGGCTGAGTAGTAGTCTATTGTATATATATACCACATCTTCTTTATCTATGTGTCTGTCGATGGACATTTAGGTTGTTTCCATGTCTTGGCTATTGTGAATAGTGCTGCTATGAACATAGGGTGCATGTATTTTTGAATTATAGTTTTGTCTGGATATATGCCCAGGAGTGGGATTGCTGGATCATATGGTAGTTCTACTTTTAGTTTTCTGAGGAACCTCCACACTGTTTTCCACAGTGGCTGCACCAACTTACATTCCCACCAACAGTGTGGGAGGGTTCCCTTTTCTCCACACCCTCTCCAGCATCTGTTATTTGTAGACTTTTTAATGATGGCCATTCTGACAACATATGCAATGTGATTTTCCAACTTCCCTCAAAAGACAGAGTCTATCTCTCCACTCCTTGAATTCGAGCTGGCCTTGAGACTTCCTTTGGCCAATGGAAAGCAGTGCATGAAGTGACGCTGCCCCAATTCTGAGCCCAGGCCTCAAGAGACCTGGAGCACTAAGGCTCACTTGCTTGGACACCTGCCTTCACCATAAGAGCAAGCCTGGGCAAGCCTACTGGGAATGAGACCATGGAAGAGAGCCCAGTCATTCCCACCATCTCAGAAAAGACCATCTTAGACCAGCCAAGATCAGCAGAGCCTCTTGCTTGACCCACAGCTGATCTCAGACAAGAATAAATGCAACAGAAACTAGAGGAATTGCCCAGCCAACCCAGGGACCTGTGCTCAATAATATACAGTGATTATTTTAAGTCTCGGAGTGTGGGGACGGTTTGTTATACAGCAGTAACTGACACAGCAAGATCAATCATATCTATTCAACTTGAATAATCTATTACATTTCTCCTGTAATGTTTTTGAGGAATTGAAGCCAAAAATAGTGAAATATTTTAATCTCAGGGCCTTCTGCAAGGAGGCTTTAATAGCAGGCTGGGTAGGAACTGTTATATACAGAAAGGATGTAGAACCCCATCAAAAGATTTTATTTCTCTTACCAATAATACTGCCTGTTTCCAATTCAGAGTTTCTTTTGCAGCTCCACTGAGAAAGGAACAGCAGCTGGACTGAAAATCATTCACATAAGAATAAAGGGGGTGGGGGGGGTGGGGGCCTGACTTGACATAGTAGAAATCTAGATTATTAGGTAAATGTTCAAAATGGACATGGAATTCCTCTGTGTAAGAAAAAAAAAAAAAAGGTCCTTTTATCATTCTTTTCTGAAATACAGAAATTCCTCAGTGTGAACTATTTCTGAGAAACACATCTATTCTTCCAAATTGACAAAGGATTTCGTTTGTTTTTTGCACACTGTCTTCTACCCCTCCAAGAGTTTTAAATAAGTTTTTGAAAGTAGATATAATAAGTAAGCATGCCACCGCCCCCTCCCACTCATCTGGGTGAGCATAAAAGGTTTAGTGAGTTGAACTGGACTAGGCCTGTCCTGCTTTCTACCCCATGGGGTTGTTCTGAGAATCAAAGGAGAGGGAAGGAGGGGAGAGTATTCAGAAGGAATGTGACCTCGCCTGGCCCACTGCCCACAGCTCAGTCCCAGCCTACTCAGGCCACTACTGGTCATGGGCCGGCCTGGCCAGCCAGCAGCACGGGCCTGAGAGCGCCTGTTTTCCAGCACCGTTGCAGAGCCTGAGTGTCAATACTTGTAAAATATTTCAAACCTATATATTTACACAGTTGCAATCCCAATTTTCTTATTCTTTTTTATTAATGATAAGGGGTTCAGTTCTCTTATTTCTCCTCCCTCCGTCCACTACCTTCTACAGACAATAATAATTTATTTTACAGTTAAATTCATTTATTTTTTAAAAAAATTATAAAACACATTTCTTAAAAACAGCATTATCCATGTTCAAAACTGCCTTTTTTTTTTTTTTTTTCCCAAAACTGCCTTTTCATCATCACTCCTGGGTATGCTGTATAATACACCACCTTCCTCATAATTCAGTTCCACCGCCTACATAAGAGACCCTACCGTTACAATGCCTTGAGTTCTTCACTATCTTGGAGAATATATTCATGCCAGGTCCTGCCTTTTCTCTGCAGCCCTGGACAATAGCTACTTTACTCTTTCAAGAAAGTCTTCCTTAGTGCCACTGGGTATTTCACAAATAAGCTGATTTCTAATTCCTAAATCACAGGGCTTTCTTAAATAGAAAACATTTTAAAAACCAAATATGTATATTATTAAATGTACATACACCATCAACAACAAAACTTATTGACCATCATGTGTAACAGTTTCTAACTTCAAGAGGTTTAAAATCTGCACACGATGAAGACTTAAAATATTTCTGAACCACAATTAGTAGGCCAGCCATTTTCAGCTGTTTTCCAGCATGAATGATCCTGAAGTATGTTGTCTTATACACCCAATGTTATGACCTTGCAAAATAAATACCCACGTATTTCATATGTACCCCATGTTTTACAGTTTTTCAAAGTTTATTCACATAGATTAACTCACATCATAAGCATATAAAGCAGGCAAGACAAGGACTACCCTCTCCATTTTACACATGAAGAAACTGGTTCTTAGTGAGAGTAAGCAACTTTCCCCAAGCTGTATGGTTAATAAAGGTAACGGAGCCAAGGTCTGACCCTTGGCTACTTTCCACTTCACCAGAGTACTCAGTGGCCAGGGGCTTACAGATATGCACACTGTGGTCACAGAGCAGAGAGCATGCTCTTCTTGGCCAACCTAACTGGCCTGTAAAGGGCCTAAGTCATATTTTGCTCACAACTCCTGATTTCCTAGGTGAATGCACACTAGACTCTACACTGGGCTGTGGACAGGTTAGCACCCCTATTTACACTTATTTTTAAAACACAATAAAACAAGGAAAAAATAAGTTTTACTAAGATGGAAGACACAGACTGACAACAATACACGTATATAATCTATAAATAAATAGACATATAATGAGAGTATATAACCAAAAATGTTTTACTTATCAGGGTGCACAGCAAAAATACCTTGGAGAGCTCTATTAAGCTAACTGGCTCAGATATCAAAAATACAAAAAAGTACATAATGACATAAATCATTAAGAAAAATAGCAATAGGAAAATAGAGAAAATATATGGAAGAGGCAATCTGTAGAAGAGACTCAAATAGGCAACAAATAGAGGGAAATGTGACAAGCATGGCCAAAACCAACAACGTGCAAATTCAAACAAGATACCATTTTTGTCCATTAGATTACTCAAAACTTAAGGCTGGTAACACCAAGTGCTGGCAAGGATACAGGAGACAATAATCCTACACACTGCATGATGCGAGGATAAGATGGTAAAGATTTTTTGGAAGTTGGCCTAACTGTAAACCACAAATAGTAAAACCACAAATTAATCTGAATGTGACTGTCGAAGGGCTCCAATAGTTGGACCAACTCCAATTCCAAAAGGAATTTAGGGGGTGAATGCCCTGTTTTCATTTGGGGCTTTCTGAGTCATTATGTAGTTTTGCACAACGTGTCACTTTCTACCACTTTCCTATTTTTTGTGTGTGACTCCATGAACTTAATGAAAAATACTGCTTTTCATTAACCTTATAATTATGCATTTTAATCATTTCAATATTTTCAGACCCTATTAATGGTGTTTAGCAGGATTTTACTACGTTTATCAAAAGCTAAAATATGTATACAGCCTAACGCAGCAATTTCCACATCTATTTTATAAAAACATTTGCATACGACCACAGTTTATGTATAAGTATGTTCACGACAACATTTTTAGAAACTGAGAAAAAAAAATGGAAAAACACTAAATGTCCAACTAAATAATTAATGTCCAGCTAAATAATTAATGAATATTTTGTAGCTACTGAAAGGACGGTGCTGACTTCTAAGTACTAATACGAAAAGATCTAAGGTATTAAATAAAAAGGAAAAGTCAAAGAATTGTACATATAGGACAAGCTCATTTTGGTAAAAATAAATGAATAAATGAATGTATGCATGTATAGGTATGCAAAGAAGGGGGAGGACGACAAACACCAAACTGCTGACATACACAGAACCTCCTCTGGGGGAGCAGAGTATGGGGTGAGAGGGAAAAGCATAAAAGAGACTCCGCACTACTGTGTCAGGAGGAATAGTAACATTTTCCTGTAAGTCTCCCTCGGAATGCCTGTTAGGAACCGGGCCGCACAGCAGGAGGTGAGCGGCGGGCGAGCGAGGGAAGCTTCATCTGCCTCTCGCCATCACTCCCCATCGCTCCCCATCACTCGCGTTACCGCCTGAACCACACCCCCACCCCGTCCGTGGAAAGACTGTCTTCCATGAAAGCGGTCCCTAGTGCCAAAGAGGCTGGGGACCACTGGCATAGGCCGTAGTGCCTACTCTTAAATATTGCCACTGATAATACTGGTTAAATCACACGAGTAAATCCAAGAGTCAAGTTCACAACTCAGTCACGCTCTTAAAATCACACACTCACACATGCAAATACGTATATATGTGAGATTATGTCTCCATCCATCTAGCCATCATACCATGACCTTGGGCACCGTCATAATCACTAGTATAGGTACTAGCTCCTCATCTATGAACCCTGCTACAGCTTTTTCACTCAGCAATGGGAAAGAGCAGTCCTGGTGTGAAATACGGGTATCTTGCAAACTAATCTAGCACAAGATGCCAATTATTGATATCTTACACTACCAGTTGTATTAATTGTCAGTACGAAACCAGGATGAACAAAACTTAAGGCTCACTTTACTCAAGTACTCCAATGTTTTTAAAGTATTTGGGCTTACATGTAAGCTCTTTAATTGCCTTTCATGTTTACGTTTGTGGCTTTATGATATAAATTCAGATATTAAATTAAGGATGGTAAATACACCATTATACCAACCTCCTCACCTAAGCCCTTGCAAACATCATTAACTTGTCACAATATGCTTTCCTACTGATGCAGAAGTTGATCTCCAAATTCTTCTAAACACAGTGCTCCAAAGCGCTACTGCTCATCAATTAGAGTTGCAATGCTAGTTGAAACTTATTTACTATTTCTGGTAATCCATTACATCAACGGCCTGCAATGAACCACATCTCCTGGTATTCACAGGCTTGTGTAGTTCTCTCCCACTTTTGATTTTGGCCTTGGTCATGTGACTTGCTTTGACCAACAGGACATGAGCAAGCATAATGCAAGCAGAGGTTTTATAAACGCTTGCACCCAGGGGCTTGTCTTCTTGGAATGTTCCCTCTTAGACGCCAGCTGCGTTGTTAGCAAGAAACTCTAGATAGACTACTAAGTGATGAGAGGCCACGAGGAGAGAAGACACGGGATTTTCCAGCCAAGTTGCAGCTGAATGTATCTGCAGGAGGGCCCTCAGTTATATCACAGGAAACAGAGCAGCCTAGCTGAGCCCAGTCAATCCAAAGAAAGGTGAGAAATTATAAATCATTGTTGTTTTAAGCCACTAAGTTTTGGGGTAGTTGGTTATGTAGCAACAGATAACTGAAAGACTAATCCCTGTTCCAATCTGAATCACTAATGACAACCCACACAGATTCTCCATCAGTTACCTTCAAATTTCATCTGTCCAGAGTATTTATTGTAGGTATGGAGAAACAGGGGCACTTTTATACACTTCATATACTAAGGGTAGAACATAACTTTGTACAAATCTCTTAGAAGGCAATTTGGCAAAATGTTAAGTAATGAACCTTTTAAAAAGCTCATACCCTATCCCAATAATTCCAAGTCTAGGAAACAGACATGCATATGTTATATAAGGATTTTTCTCACAGCAAAAAGTTGGAAACAACATAGCCATCTAAAAATAGAGGGATGATTAAACTATTATATATTCATAAGATAGAACATCAGAGTTATTAAAAAATCTTCCACTGAATAAATATATAATGACATAAGGACACACGATATAACTAATGAAAACAGCATTCGACATAGTATTAGCAATAAGACCCAAATCTTTAAAAATATTTTTGCATATATACTGAAATATTAATAGAAATTCTCTCTGCATATGAGACCAGGTGATTTTATTTTCTCCTTCTTTATACTCTTCAGTTCTTTCCAAATGTTCTGTAATAAAAATGCATTACTTCTATAATCAGAAAGAAACACTTAACATTATAAAACAGGTTGGAAAAAAGGACACACACTACACACAGATTTGGAATCATTCTCTGACATTTCTTTACTAAATTTTTTTAAATGCCATCATTATTAGATGCATCTATATTCTGTGATAGATTAAATTTTTCAAAATAAAAGTAGAACAGATGAATTTTCAAACAGAGAAAAAAAATTGACACTAAGTTTAACAAGTTACGTTCCCTCCACCATTGCTTTGTATACTATGAAAAATGAGCAAGGAGTAATTCCTTGGTTCTTCTTAAGACTGCCACACTGTCCTATTTTACTAAGTTTTAAATTTTAGATTAAACAGCTTCATTGTAAATATTTAATAAAATGGGTATTATATGTACCTTCAACCAAATTCAGCAAGAAGCTGATGGAATTCACTCAATATGAAGTCTAAAACTATTTTTCATCTCAGAGGCAAATTCTCTCTTTTGAAGACCATGTCTATTCCAAAGAAATAATATATATAAAGAATCTTAGTCACTTGGAAGGGATGGGGGGAAAAAAAGCATGTAGAACATCCACGGGAGGCATGTAGCAAGCAAGTTTGGGTAGCATTACTCAAGCACTGACACTGTGTGGGAATTATTCTCTGAAGTGGCCAGTGATTTCAGAAGAACCAGAGGGAATCCCTGGCCCACCGTAGCAGGGTGGAGTTTTGATCACAGTGAGGCTGTACTGTCACTTGCACCAAATCGAAGTTGGTTTCCTCAATCCCCCTTGCTCAAGGCAGCCAGTATAGGATTGGTTTCTATTGCTTCTTCCTCAGAATTTAACTCTTCCTCTTCATTCTCCAGGGTCCAGGCCTGAACCACCCTGCATGTATCTTCAACTACTTCCTCTTCAATGGAAGGCAGAAAGCATCCTTGAAAATCACTGATAGTATCACTTCTTAGGAAGTCTGCAGATGCTCAGGTTCATGGCCTTCCTGGCCTTTAGCACTGTGCACTGTATACAAGGGAGGAGCAGGAGATCTCTGATCATGCAGCCTTTCACACCCTGACTTCCTACGTGACCGGGCCTTCCTCCCTCATCACACAGTTTCTTGGAAGCCTGGCTGATAATAATCTTGGCTTCAGCCAAGGACAGAAAATTACTGAAGACCAGAGGGCCAGTCTTCACTCCAGCAATGGGCATGTAATACAAGATGGTCAAAGTCCTTGTCTAAGATTTTTTTTATTGAGGAATAGAGAAGAAACCTTATCTTTTGGGTTAAAAAGCTAAAAGGGTGTAATTTGGGACCGTGGGCAAACATTTTCTGGTTAAGTGGAGAAAAGCTTTCTAAAGTGCAAAAAGGTGAGTGAGGAAGGGTCTTGAAGGATTCACTTGTGTCACTCCTGGAACTAATGTGGGAAAAGAGTTTGCTTTTGCTTATAATAGTTGGCTTTGGGTCACTGACATTTACAACAATATGAATCCTGACTAGATGACAAGTGAGAAGCAGAAAAATGTCCTGGGATGTTCAGATTTGGGCAATGACTTCTTTTTCTTACAATCTGTAATAGGTCTTCATTTCAAACATCTCATTGCCTATTACGTGTCAAGTGCTGGAAACATAAAGATGATTATGACAGTCTCTGCCTTCAAGGAGTTAACAGTCCAGAGGGATTCTCTTGGGTGTTTCTGAAATTACTGGCCACTTCAGAGAATAATTCCCAAATAGCTAGGAGGCTACTTCTAAGTAACCAAGGAATTCTCCGCGTGGCTCTGAAACGTCTGTCACCTGTATCTCGTGAGGACTAATTTCTATTTCTCTCAGGCCTCTCTAGGACCCACTGAGTTCAGTGGTCTACACTTGCTTTACTCATACTAATGATGACAGTATATCTCCCCCGTTCTCCAAACCACAGCAGCCTGAACTGTGAACGTTTCTAAATGGAAATGGCATGGTCAGTGGCAAGGTCTGGGATTCAGCTGTCTCCCAACAGGCCTCACAGGTTCCTGCATTATCTTGGCTTGATCCTGGATCTGGTCCCACAACCCGGCCTCTGAGCAGATCCTATCTGTCTCCTGGAGCAGAATCACATAAGCCAAACTCGAGAAACAGCTGATTTCCTAATTCATATTGGGACAGATAGATGTCACATAAAGAGAATATTTAAATTTCACAAAGAGCCACATTACAAGGTTTCTGAATAGCATGGAATGAAGTCGACTGTCATCATCAAAATTCATCAATCAACAAATATTTACTGAGGAACTACTATGAGAAAAGTTTAAGCTGAGGGACTAAAAACACAGCAATGAACGAGCTGCTTTTCATGAAGCTTACCTACCATAAGGAGTGTAGGCAAACAGGTATTAAGCAAGCATTGACTTGATTTTAAAACGTGCTTTTTCAATATACTATTTCTGAATTAAGGATCAAGGGGTTTATTTAATATGGTTATGTCTCTCCCCTCTGAAAAACTGTTACTATTATTAAATCAATGGCACCGATAATCGCTGGCAGCTTAAAAGAAATATGGGGTTACACAATTTATTTAATCGTGATCCTGTTAAGTGTTAAAAAGAAATATAAGGAGAGAATCTGACGAGGGAGAGAACTTACACTGGAGGGGCTCCACTAGGCCCCCAAAGTCTCACCTTCACACAACAGTCAGACTGACCCTTTCAAAGGGCGAAGCCAGACCACGCATCTCCTCCTCTGCTCAGACCTGCGACGGCTCCACATCTCCCCGTGTAACAGCCAATTACATCAACCAACGAGGCCGCCACACAGCCCGGCTCTTCCTTCTCTGATTCCACTGTCTTTTTCTCCCACACCCATTCCTCTTCTCTCCTGATCCTCCACACCTTGCTCTAATTTTTCTCTTACAGCATTTATATATTCTTACATACCATAAAACTTATTATATTTTCTTTGTCTGATATTCTCTCCTCCACCATCCCAGTCCCCAGAAGGGTAGAGTTTTTTGGTCTATTTTGTTTAATGATGTATCCTAATTGCTAAGGCACATAATTATAAGTTCAAAATGTATTGAAGAGAAGTGAAGGAAAAAAATGCATCAGTGAACGACTGAGTAATTGGAAGACCTTGCCACTGGGACTGGAATAATAGTCAAAATCAGTTGGCTTAGCCTTGCTCTCTACTAGATAGTAGAGAGTAACTTCTGCTGCAGCTTTTCTCCTTTTTCTAAATTTCCACATCAAACCAACCCCAGCCCAAGTCTTTCTTTAGCTACAGCAACACTTTCACTCAGGTTATGGTCCAATCTCAAGCCCAAGATGCTATCAATTCATCTTTCAGGTGACTTTGCACTGCTCTGTTCTCATCACTCTGTGGGGTTTCACAGCTGAGCTTTCAGAGGAAGGCTTACTCCTTATGTTTGTGAGAAAGGCCTCTTCCACACTGGGCCGTGTCCTCACAATACATCTGCTCAAAGCATGATGTATACTTCACAGCGTTTATCAGTCTACGACTATATATTTGTGATTATGATACTGCTGTCTCTCTCCTTAATTTAATTATAAGCTCCTTAAGAGCAAGGTCCATGTCTGTTTTGTTCATAAAACCTAAAGCACTTGGCACACAGTACTCAGTAAGTGTTTGTTGAATGAATAATTGGATGGATGAATATGACATTCCTGGCTTGGATCTACATATTGTTTGGAGATGATTAGGTAGCTGAGATAGCATTTTGCGGGGGCAGGGGGGAGGGAGGGTGGTTTGTATTTCTTATTCATGAGGGAGGAATAGAAGATAACATTGGGAGTCCTTTAAAAAGGCCAGATTTTAGCCACCTAAAATGCTATGCCCTCTCAAGATAAGCAGCTCAAAAACCAAACCATCATTAACACCTCCACCTAGAGCTCCCCCCAACCACCTATCCCCTTATTCTGGTCAAGGGTACCAATCATTCTTGTAGCCACTCAGACATAAAGGCTTCTGTGTAACTTTTGACCTCTCTTTCTCTGACAACCTCCCAGCTCAGCAAGACTCCCAAGGCCTGTCAACTCCTTTTCAGTATCTTTGATCAATGGCCTCCTTCCTTTCCATTCCCACTGCTACCAAGTTGGTTCCAGCAACTAACTCCCAGGTTACAGCAACAGACCCAGGACAGGACTCCTCGATTCCAGGTTTGCCCCTTTCTAACCCAAGCTGCCTATATTAAAATCTCCTTAAAACCACTTTAAGCTATTAATGCTATACCAAGAAACACCTGCAGTGGGCTTGCCTAGAAATAAAAATCTCAGCCTTATATTCAAAGACCAGACACAACAACAAACAGTACTCCTAACAGTATTCCTCGTCTGACTTCCCATTATCCTTGCATTTTCTAATCACTTACCAGCAGGGTAGTTATCTCTACTCATCACACATATTATACATGTCCCCACCCCCATGAATTTATGTTATCAGTCATCTATCTCAACCCATCTGAATTCCATCCATGCCCTTAAGGCCTAGCTCAACTCCTGCCTCTTCCTTCAAGCCTTTCCACGTCAGCCCAACCTAAGTAAGCTCCTTCCTCCTCCTCTGACTTCTTAAGACACCGTCTGACGGACAACCAGCATCATTTTTTATATTAACTCCAACTTACGCATACACATCTATACAAGTAAATTTTCACCATTAACCCCAACTTCTACATATCTGTTATAGAAAAATGAAAAGGTCCCAGGAGACAGTACTGGCCCCCAAGTGCTGAGAAACCCCTTGTCTTTGTAGAACAGACAGAGGTGCCTAGACAGGGATGTTTACGTCCTACCAGTCTCCAAGGCCTCCAACTCTTTGACTCTTCCAACCAATTCTTTCTCTACTCCCCATTTCTTCCCCCTTCCTAAACTACACCAGCTTTGAGAATAAGAAGAAAACAAAGAAAGAGGTCTATCCACATTAGGGCAAAATCATTTGAGAAAACCAGAAAGGGTTCTCCAAATGCAATCCCTTGAGTTGTGGGGACTCCTCTGGTTCTATCCCGATTAACTCCTCGGGAGGGTGGAGGCCAGCATTATCAGTACAGACACCATTTATTCAGAGGCTCACTAGACGCTGGCATTAAGCTACAGGCAGGCACTACAGGAAGACACTGAGCAGGCCTGGTCCCGAGCAACGGCCCTCCCTGGGGCTAAAAAGGACAATGAGATCCCACCATAAAATTCACTAAAGTTGGAAATCCTGTCACCCCACCCTTGAAACTTAAACACATTTTATCACTGAAACACTGTTCTTTATGGTAAACTTTCCTAATCTGTCACAAAACACTCTGCTGTTCTTTTATGAAGACGCCATTTTAAAATTACATGTTCGTTCCATGTTTTGTTGTAACGTCTCTTTTTCCTACTAGATTGTAGGCTCCAGGAAGGCCGGGTCTCAGTTGTATCACCAAACACCTGGAACAGTGTCTAGCACTCTTGAGTGGCTGTAAAGGAAGGACCAAATTCCAAGGTTCTACTAAAATAATACTAGTCAACAGGTTTTTAGGGGGTTAAACAAGCTTCTATTTGTAGGTTGGCCTACTAACCTAACCACTGTACTTATTTCTATGAAATGATATTTCTGTCCCCAAGCAACCTACTTATGGAGGAACACATACTATAGGATCTGTTTATACTGCCCTGTATTTTTAGGTCTAGAAGGGTTTCAGCCCAGAGACCTTAATTTGAATGCTAGTGGCTCATAGTGAAACTATATGACCTACAACAGGCCCTTAACCTCGTTAAGCTTCAGTTTCATCCTGAAAAAGGGGTGGTGGCGGGGAGAAAAAAAAAAACTAGGGGCTACTGTAAGGATTAAATTCACTGAATGCTGTGTTGAAGTGCCTCACACTAACCAAGTCCATGGGGCCCACACCACCTCCTTTTTTTAATACGCTGCATGCTTTTCTCTATACTACAAACTCCTTGAAAGTTGAAATCATAGTTCAATTGTTATGCTGTACCTATCGAATCAGCATAAAGTGCTTTACACACGTAAGGATCACTTATTCTGGGACTTCCCTGGTGGCCCAGTGGTTAAGACTCCACGCTCCCAGTGCAGGGGGCCTGGGTCCGATCCCTGGTCAGGGAACTAGATCCCACATGCATGCCACAACTAAGAGTTCGCATGCCACAACTAAGGAGCCCACCTGCCGACCCAGCGCAACCAAATAAATAATTTAAAAAAAATTTTTAAAAAGGATTACTTATTCCAAAAACTCTGTTATGAATACGAAAAAGATGTACAATGTCCAGGAATTGTTCTGAAACATTGTGTTGCTATATCTAATTATAATATTATAGTACTACTGTACCAAACAATTTTAAATATCAAATATATTGCAATATATTGCAATATATTGTCACATTCTCATGGCAGCTATGTTCCCTGTCTTCACTCATAGTTTGAATTGTGATAATCTGTGAAGAAACAGATTTTCCTCTCACTTGCAACCTTAAATGGCTATTTCATACTAGAATTCCCATCATTGCAGATTAGTTTGAAATTCTAAGCACACATTAGATCCAACTATAGCAGATACTGAAATGAAACTTCATTAGTCAAAAATCAAACACTGCTCTATTTGCATATCTAAGAAAAAGTTCAATTTTCAGAACTTAAAATTTTAAATCAAGAAAAAAGCAATACGAAAATATAACCTCACAAAATTTACATACTACTTTATTACCCTGCAAAGACATTTTTTGATCTCCAAACCTGCCACATAAGACAATGACCTCTAAATAATTAGAACAAAGTTTCTCACCATTAGGAGAGCATTGTTTTAAAGTTTACTTAGCCCTTTAAATTAACCATCTTAAAGCTTTGAAGCACAAAGTAATAGTCAATGACACATCCATTTTAAGCTACCATGACCTGTCATTACAGAGTCATTCAGTAATATTTCAAGGAGTAAGCAGAAAGTTTTATAACCTTCAAATATATAAGATTATCTTCTGTACTTTACGAGCTAAGTTATTTGAATATTTAAAGCTATACTTTATAAATTATAAAAATCACTGGCAATTTTCAGCATTCTTCCTAAAGATAAAAAGCATGAATTAAGTGTTAAAAAGCAATATGGAAACAATAATCAAATTCAAACTCTGTGTATATGTATTTATACATACACACACAAGTAATAAAATAATTTAGAGGCTGGCTAGCTTAAGGCAAGCTTTTCTCATGAAAAATTAAAGCTAAATATTTATCCTTACAATACAGAATTAATTTTCAAATTTTAATATTTTCTGGCCAAACTGATTTAAAGTAAAATACCTTCTCTATATTATATATTCTGTTTCCTAACTGTAGACTTTCATGAAAGAACCAATTTCAAAAACTGTATAAAGTAAACTGATTATCCAGCTCAAATCTATACAACTCAACTCTGATCAGCTCCTCTGTTGACATTAGTTAGTGCTGTTAACTGCATGCACACAGCTCTCCCTGGAAGATAAGTACACAAAACACAAAATGCGGCAACAGAAACCCAGCAAGCAGAACACAGCTCTGGCTCTGCTTAGACTTATCTATGGTTATCTGCACAAAGTTTAAAGAGGGAGATTAAACAGTTAACTGGGATAGGAAAGCTAAGTAACTTTCCACATTTCCCACATTATCTCTTCTTGGCACTGTGAGTTCATTATTTTGTAGAATATTGTAAATTCCCAGAATAGTACAAAATTCAAAGAAATTTGAAAGTGGGCTGGAATTGAGAAGTTGTCTTTTCCAGCCAGCCTAATTTAAAGACGGGAAGACTGAGCTCCAACCTGTTAGAGGGTCAAGGCCTGCCTTCCAACTCTTCCCCACAAGAGTACTCTTCTCCTTAATGCCCACAGGGATGCAGTCGTTGATACCAAAATACTATGCAAAGATAAATTCTTCTTCTGCCATTTTGAACAAACACCAACATTTGTTCAGAAGATAAATAATTTGAGAGTTAAATGTACTTCACTTGGGAACTAAAGTAGAAACAACTCAAGTTCTTTCAGTCTCCGTTCTTGCTCTGGGAGCCTCCCAGGAACGCAGGATTAGGAATAACAAGATGGTCAATGTGTCTTTTATTGGCCTTTCATCTTCCCTCTTCCCCTGTGAACAAAATCCACCCTGCGCACTATATCACCTGTTTTTCTTATAATATGAGCAGTAACCTCCTTCCTTCATCTAAAAAAGAACCAACAATGAGAAATATATCCACCAACAGTCATCACTTTCCTACTGCAGACTCCTTTCTCCTACTCTGAACATTCTAAATATAGTTCATGTTCCTGCTGTTTCTCATCTTGCTGTCTTTGCAGACCAGAAGTTCCAAAGGCATGTTTCTGTTGTTTTATTATGTGGTGTGACAATGGAAAGAGTAATTCTTCTGACTACATCCACGATTAAAATGAGATTCAGACGTGGTAACATATGTGAAAGCACTCTGTAAATTGTGAAGTTTAAGATCAAAGTAGTGCCCCTATTATATTAGAATGATCAGGCATCCCTAATTGCTCATAACAACACAAGTAAGTAAAAAATTTCTAGGAAGTTACAGCCCACATTAGAGATTTAACTAATCTTAAAAGAAATGAGTCTTCTGATATAACCCAGAAAGGAAAAGAAGTAGCACCTAACATTCAGCAAATCATGTATTTGTCAGTGGTTATCTTACTTGAAGTTTAATGAGTGTGTATTTCTAAAACATGCTCAATTTTAGAACAAATTACCTTCATAATATAAATTCTTTATTGTTACTTTTGGACACAATGATTGGCTGTCTATCAATACCACATGATCAAAACCCACTAGTTTAAAAATGTATCCTGAGTTAAAGTAAAATTTTTACCACTTTCTTAATATTGTCCTCATTTGCCTGAGAAACTTACTTAGGCATGACACTCAAATAAGATCCTAATTTGTTTAAGTCAACGTAAAAGAAACTCTTATCAAAACGGCTAGTAAAACAAAAAAAACTCAGTCTTTCTAACAGCTTACTTCTAAATTAAAACATACATATTTGGCCCACACAGAATAACATTTTGTACTGTCAAACATTCATCTAAGAAATGTACACATTCACCGACATTTAAATAATATTGAGAATTGTAGTGTTACTGCTATTCTGTAGATCAGCTAGGCTTAAGGTACAGTAGTTAAAATTATACTGGATAAAAATAAATGAACTCCATCAAAAAAAACTGTCTTTCTTCAGAAATATCAATACTTTGTCCAAAAAAAAAAAAAGCATCCCTTTTCATGGCAATACAAACTCACTTTAATTCAGGATAAAAATAACCACTAGAAAAAATACTTGGTGACTCTGCACTTTACTCATGCCTTTATTTTTTAGGCCATCTAACAATGCACAGCACAATCTCCAAATAAAAAATGTAAATTAAACATATCCAGAGAAGGACCACATCATGAAACTATACTCCATTCCTGCATCTTAGTTCTGCTTTCTCTATTTCTACATCCAAAAAAGCAAGCATAGCTAATACTATACATATCCCTTAACATTTTATATAAATATCATTCTAAAAAAATGTTAAAACCATATAGGTAATTACAATTTAGTGAAGTA
Organism: Eubalaena glacialis; assembly: GCF_028564815.1. Taxonomy (NCBI): domain Eukaryota; kingdom Metazoa; phylum Chordata; class Mammalia; order Artiodactyla; family Balaenidae; genus Eubalaena; species Eubalaena glacialis. The sequence goes on from NC_083726.1 coordinate 101,233,720, forward strand.
CGGCATCATCTTTAAAATGGCACTTAGCAAAATACCTTACTGGGCCCAATGAAACAGAGGTGCCTTTAGCTAGGTACCTGTTATTATTATTAAACCATTGACATCTCAACCAAATCTTGTATTTAAGCATTCTCTTTCAAGCCTCAGTTCCTTAAAATTAAACAAAAAATTGTAAAACAACAAAAACAAGCTCTTAAGTAAACAGTTTCTAATTTAAAATGAAGATAAAACCACCTTTATTTTCCCTTGAGGGATAAAAAATTTTCCTATATAATATTGCCCTCAAACATTGTATTTGTCTCCAAGTACTATCAAGTTAACTCTGAACAGAAAATTATTTCAATATTCTATAGAATTAATTTAATGTTAGGACTGGTCATTTGTCCCTTGTAAGTGCTACTGAAAGCCTTTTATTCAAACACAATTACCAGTAAAATATTTCGATATGTATTTTTAAAACTTAGATATATTTAAATAAACTGAGGCAAATTACAAACAATGCTCCAACAGATGTTTGTGAAATATTCCTTATTTATTTGCTTTTACTTTCAGTCTTCTTATTGTCCATCAACCTGTAATCTAGCTTTACATCACTTTTGCTACTTATTAATAGTTCTGGTCAAAATACACATGAACAGAATTCACTTAAAAAGAAAAAAAAAAGGTAACATGCTAAAGACAAAATACTGTAATGCGCTATCACTCAAAAATATATACAGAAGCACCAAAAATGTAACTGTGGCCGTAAATGATCTAACTGCCAAATCAATGAAGGTCCAGGCAAACAACATAAGAAAACTAAGAGTGTCATCTTTTACCTCAAAATTCCAACACTCATAAAGCATAAAGTCAATGTAATACAATAAACCGTAAGAAATCATGATCATACCTAGACATACAACCAAACGTTAATCACAACATTTGAATTACCAAGGAAAAAAATCATAATTAAAAAAACTCACTTTATATAGTATCTTGCACCTTCAAAAGTATATGCTTCTTCCCAGCCAGTAGGCAAATCTAAAAAAACATACATTTCACCATTAGTATTACTTCGATAGAATAGCACAGTAAGTTTCAAACCATTTTAATTATTCCTTTTCATGATCAGCTATTTTCGTTTATTAAGTAGGTTTCTAACCCCCCCCCCCAAAAAGCATTAGACTGGTAATAAAACTCAGATATAATATCATTTTTGGGAAAATGGCAATTCAAATGTAAAGCCACCAGAAAAGTATCAACAGTATTAGAGGTTATCTGACATAATTATAAACTTTGATCAGAGTGGAGAGGAATTACGCCCTGGCAGCCAAAAAAGCAAAGGGATGCCTTGTAATCCTAGGTAAGTACCCTTGAACGGTAGGCCAAAAAGTCCCCCAAAACCAAAGAAAAAGCCTATGTGTAAAAGGTAACACCCACTTCTTCCTAGGTATGTTGTGTCTATGTAAGACCACATCTTTCAGCTACATAAGTGAATCCATCCAGGAAGTGTCACTGATGAGAAAGAACTTCCTAAGTTCTTAATTAGGGGGAAAGGAATCTGAAATCACATACTTATACGCACATGTGTGTTTCTACAGACTTGACTTTAAGAGATGTGAAGTTTCAAGTAATAAACCTGGCAATAATGCAGGTGAACGATGGTACCTTTCTGTGCTACATATTACTTACAAACGACCAGTGTCTTGGATTTAATCATAATACCGCTCGGAAATAAAAAACCAATGATGAAAAAAAAAACCAATAATGTGTGTACAAAGTCAAAGTAAACCAAACCAGAAAAAAATCAAGATCACCTCTCAAAAATAAAATTAACCTGAAATCATATAATAAAATTTTCTGAGGTGTGAATGTTATCAAATCCTTGGGGGTAATTAGGATAAAGATTTATATTTCACATAGCCAAAATAATCATGGAATAATTCCACGAGACGATTAGGCTAAATAATCTAAATATCATATTATCTCTTGTGACACAAACCTGTTACTATCCATAAGGCAAAGAGGCCATCAAAGTTGACTTACGTATGCAAAACACTGAAATGTACATTCAAGTCAACGACGACATCGGGGAGTTAACAAATATGACGCCGTATTAGTCAGAAATGCCTTAAAAATGTAACCTCATCATGCTTGCTATACCAGCTTTCCCTTTCCTCCTCCACCTTTTTGCAAATTTAGAGATATTAGTCACTTCGCTGAACTCCAGAATGTAATAGAGAAGGCAGGCTTGTTCAATATCCTGGCAACTTTAAGAGAGAATCTCAGAGTTGCAGAAGTATCCCGGAGGGCAAGCTCTACAGACTTCTGAAGCCGGCCTCACCTTCCACCCAAACTGTTCTCAAGCCTTTCCAATCACCCGAAACAGAGGCAGGCCAGGAAGAGAACACATGTTACGTTTCAAAGACAAACAAGTTTCAAGAATGTACACAAAGAATGACAAAAGAAAGCCAGACCAGCACTGAAGCTCCAATCAGCTCTCCTCCAGCTCCACTCACATGCAGCATTCAAACAAGCTACCCAAGGCACCAGGAAGATCTGCTTCGCCGGCGACCCTCTCCTATTAGGGCACCAGTGCCCACACTCAGGACGCCCCCCAGCACGCCCACCGCCTCCTGGCCGTGTGTGCGACCTCGGTGCCGCCGCCGGGGACTTCGAATCTGGCTGGCCAGCAACTGCAGCTGCAAATACCTGCCCCGGCCCCGGCTGCTCCTCCGGGGGCACGAGGGAAAGCGTCCAGATTTCCCAAGCCGCTCTGTCGCGGAGAGGATCGAAGCACCCCCAAACTCCTCTCCTCCTCCTCCTCCAACAGCCACCTACCCACAAGTCCCACCTCGGAGGAGGAAGCCGCACAGGAGGAGGGAGGCAGCTCCCGGGGAGGAGGGGGAGGATGTGGACACATTCTCCCGGCGGACGAGAGGCAGGGTCCCAGGCTGCAGGAGGGGAGTGGGAAAGGACTTCCTAAAGGTGGAAAGGGGGTGAGGTGGGGGGCCCGGAGGGCGCTCGGAGGACTCAGGAGTGGCCGCGGGAGGAAAAACTCAGGATCCCAGGTTTCCCGGGGGAGGGGAGTGGGCCACCCAGGGGCGTGGGGGAAGAGCAGGTTGGGATGGGGCAGAGGGCGCCGTGGGCTAGTGGTGATCAAAGGCGGAGGAGAGGGGCGTCCGGAGACTCGAGGGAAGTCCCCCGGCCCCTCTACCTGCGGCCGCCCCCGCCCGCCGGCCTCCGCCCCACCTCTCCGCCTCCCGGGGACGGCGGCTCGGGGCAGGTTGCCGGCAGGAGGCGGGCGGCCAGGGCTCTGCAGCCTCCTCCCGGCGAAACCCAACTCCGCTCGGGCCCGGCCGGGCTCGGCGTTACCTGTGCTCTGCCGCCGGTGCCCAGTGACCACGGCCTCGCCAGTGACGGGGTGCAGCCAGGTGGTGCTCTTCGCCTCCTCGCTGCAGGGGTGAGAGAAGGGGCCGAGACGGGGCGTGAGTGGGGGCGCGGGAGGAGCCGAGGGGGCCGGAGAGGCACCGACCCGGCTCGCTCCCCTCTGTCGCCAGCCTCCCGCCCCCTCCGGGCCCCCGCGTCGTCCCCAGCTCTTTACTTGATGAAGAAGACTCGGCCGCCCCGGGTGATCCCGTAAGTCCAGGAGCGGGGCAGGGAGCAGATCCACTCCAGGTTCAGATCCGCCGCCATGTCTGATCCCCAGCCGCCGCCGCCGCCTTCTCCTGCTGCCGCCGCGGCTGCTGAGGGAGGAGGGAGCGAGCGAGCGAACCAGCGGAGGGAGCGCGGAGCGAGCGCGGCCGGAGCGCGCCTCCTCGGCCCGGCGCGCCCCCGCGCGCGCCCTACCCCCTCGGGCGGCGCCCGCCCCGCCGCCCGGGCTGGGTAGGGCCCGCGCCGCCGCCCCTCCGCATCTTCCGCGGCCGCCGGCCGGTCGCCTAGCCGCGCGCTCGGGGGGGATGGGTGAGCGGCGCCGCGCCCCGCGGCCAGACCCCTCCCACCCGCGCCTCCACCCCCGCCCCGCTCCCCCCCGCCCCCGCCGCCGGAGCTAAGGTTCCGAGATCGATTTAAAAAAAAAAAAAAAAAAAGCGTCCTGCCCCCCGGGCTTTGCCTGAAGGCTTCCCAGCCCCCAGGGAGATTCAAAGGGAGCGTAATCCGCGCTCCCCTGATTGCTCTCTCTTTAAAACAACAGAAACACAGCATCTGAGCTTTGTTTTAAAAGAGCTATTGGCTATCCAAGAGATTTTTCAAACAAACAAACAAAAAAAAATATATAAATATATATAGGTGGCTTTAAAATGGAAAGCTGTTTTTGTTGAAGCACACGGAAGGTTTTTCCTGTTTGTGTTTTGTGTGCGAGATATCATAGGTTTGATGGGTTGCGGTAGACTCATGAAATAGGGGTGGATTCAGACTTGACAAAACAAGTTTGCCTCTTCCTAGACCCCTTGAATCATATAATGTTTTATAAAATACAAACTTGTCTTTTTCTCTTACTTTTTTTAAAGATTCACTTATTTATCAATCTGAATTTCTACTTTCTTCTATCTCCTATAAATTACAATAATAGCTAACTTTCTTGAGTCCTTGTAACCCTGTACGTTTTTAAGTCCCTACAATAGCCCTATAGATGCTATTATACAGATGGGAAAAATGAAGTTTAAAGAAACTTGCCCAAGGTCATAGTACTAAGTGGCAAACCCTGGATTCAAACTGGCTTTAATATTTCGAAAGTCTATTTGTATAATCACATTGCTATACTTATTTTAAAAGTGCCCCCCTGCTTTGGTTTTTTTGAACGAGTGAAGGGCAGATTTCAATGTAACTAAAATCTACCTTAACACCGGCTAAGTGCACTGGCCTCCTTTTAATTGTCTCTGATGCTCAGCCACACTTGGAATTGCTTCTGTGTCTTTGCAGCAAGATGACTCATGCCAACAGGATACACAGCTCAATAGTAATAGTACTACTTGGTATTCTCATAGCACCTTTTTCTGACCACTTTTTGGGGCCCGTAAAGAATTATCTTCCCAATCACTAAAGAGGCAAATAATCTTTTTCAAAGAGTCATGTACCACAATGTTCATTACAGCTCTATTTACAATAGCCAGGACATGGAAACCACCTAAGTGTCCATAGACAGATAAATGGATAAAGAAGATGTGGCACATATATACAATGGAATATTACTCAGCCATAAAAAGAAATGAAATTGAGTTATTTGTAGTGAGGTGGATGGACCTAGAGTCTGTCATACAGAGTGAAGTAAGCCAGAAAGAGAAAAACAAATACCATATGCTAACACATATATATGGAATCTAAAAAAAAAAAAAAAAAAAGGTTCTGAAGAACCTAGGGGCAGGACAGGAATAAAGACGCAGACGTAGAGAATGGACTTGAGGACACGGGGAGGGGGATGGGTAAGCTGGGACGAAGTGAGAGAGTGGCATGGACATATATACACTACCAAACATAAAACAGCTAGTGGGAAGCTGTTAGCTAGCCACATAGCACAGGGAGATCAGCTCGGTGCTTTGTGACTACCTAGAGGGGTGGGATAGGGAGGGTGAGAGGGAGATGCAAGAGGGAGGAGATACGGGGATATATGTATATGTATAGCTGATTCACTTTGTTATAAAGCAGAAACTAACACACCATTGTAAAGCAATTATACTCCAATAAAGATGTTAAAAATAAATAAATAAAATATATTTATATAACCAACAAGGACCTACTGTATAGCACAACGCTGCTCAGTGTTCTGTAATAACCTAGATGGGAAAACATTTTGAAAAAGAATAGATACATGTATATGTATAACTGAATCACTTTGCTGTACTCCTGCAACTAACACAACATTGTTAATCAACTGATCCAATATAAATTTTTTTTTAAAAAGGAGCGAGAAAAAAAGAAAATAAATTTCTGTTGTTTAAAAAAAAAAAAATCTTTTTCAACAGTTATAGAAACTAAGGCACAGAAGGGTAAATGACCTTGGCCAAATCCAGCAACTCAGGTGGAGCCTGGATGAGAATGTAGTTTCACTGGACTTCTTCTCTCATACTCTAATTCCCCAAGGCCATTCTGTCTTTGGTGAAAAGGAGTCTGCAATTACTGCTATAATTTTCCTGTCCATCTGCATACACAGGGGAAAAAAATAACATCACTTTAATGTTTTTCTCTTTTCGGTTCCTTTGCATTATCCTCTTTCATTTCTTTACTTCTTGACATCTTATCTCCTGCCCAGTCTCTGGAAAAATGTGGGGTTTTTTAATCAGTGACTAGCAGGAAATGTTTCACATTACCATCAGTGGTCACAGGATGTAACATAGCAAGAAAATCAAGAGCTATTGACTTTATATTGTACTATCATTACAGATTGAAAAATCTAAAGTGACTCTTTAATATCATAATAACTTTAGAAATCTAGTACCTGTTAGTCCAGCGATAGCATTTGACTTTTTGACAAATACTGCTGAGAAGTCGTTAAGTGGACCATATGTTGTCTGGAGATTCCTTTTAGTTGTGAATCTTTGATTTACAAGATCCATTAATGCAAGGCATATTTCAAAAAGTGATAGAGATTCACTTAATAAAAATGTGTATCTTATGAAATCACATTTGCTGTGCTTAAATAGTAACCTAAAATCTTAAGTACAATTCCATGTGTCCCAAAATTTAGGAAAGGCAGTAAATAAAAAACTTAGTGACAATATACAAAATGAGGCGTATACCAAGTGCTCCTGATTCGGGAAAATAATAGCCCTCGTGACTTCCGGGAACCAATAAAAGCAGCTTCATACATTAGAATGTGAGGCACTCTGGAAAATTTTCACCCTTAATGAGTAAAGCTGTATTGTTCTTTAAATTTTCCTAGAATGTCCTTTCTCTGTATCTTTGTTGCCTTATGCAGGTCTGCTTTGCTTTCTAGTTGTGTGTATATGTGTCTTTTCTTCACTGCAGGAGGCGAAGAATCATGTCTTTCCCATCACTGAATCCTTCCCAACCTTGAGTCAGTCCTCAGATGGTTATTGAATTTCGTTTTCTTCCCAGTGCTTTGACCTCCCAACAGAGTTATTTCCCAGTAACATATTCCCTTTTTATCACTCTGTACCTCTTCAATAACTGATTCAGACCTAAACTCATATCTAACCTCTGCAGTTTATTGTATTTTTTAATTTTCTGTCTTATGAAACTATTCCATTTCATACATCATGATCTACCTTTTCAAGGTGTATTAGCCTATGACTAGTGCAGCTTCTCTGAAAAAAAGAAGAGGTTTAGAAGTACTGAGCACTAAAAGTAAACATCGCTCTGTCCATACATAGAGGACAATCCTTGTCCCAAAGAGCTTCCAGTTCAAATATAACAGAAAAATACATACTGTGACAAGAAAAACTCAAAGGAAAGTTTCTTAAAATATGTGAAAGGAAAGAGAACAAAGTGACATCTTAGAAAACAGCAAATCAAGTTTTTTCCCCTTTTAAAGGAAATGATAAAAGCGTAAGCTCTGGAAAGTAGAGAAAGAAGCTCTAGAGAGAAATTTCTTCTTTACTATCAAGAAACATTTCTCATTCATGCACATTAATGTTTGTTAAAATATACCAACAAAGTTTTGTGACTTTGGTTAGGTTGTCTTTCCAACTATATTTGTGTTATATATTTTGTTACATTATTAGTTCACAAAATAAAGAATATTGTAAACAGTTCCTTTAACTAGTCAACTATAGAGTGTTATGTATCAGGAAAAGTTGTGAGGAAGGGCAAAATAGAGGATACAATTAGCTTAGTGGAAATCTAGGCAGAAAAGATGGAGATTGAGGGTCTAAGGGAAGAAAAATAATATTCAGAAGTCAATTTATTAGGGATTCTTCTTCTGTTAAGGAATAAACTGATAAAAGAGTTACGGATGAAACTATTTCACTCATTCATTCAATACTCATTCATTCATTCAATATATAGTAGGGATCTATAGGATCCCTACTATAGATGGTGTGCCAGCCATTCTGCTGGGTGAGAGGAATCAAAAGTCTTGGCCTGCTCTGGGCGGCTTGGAAAGGAAGATGGAGATGTAAATATTTAAGTATAGTGTGGAAGTAGCATCTCTATCCTTCTGATAGAAACAAACCTTCTCTAGCATTTGCTTTCTAAGGGCGTCCCATGAACCACTCAAGGCCTATCTCAAACTGCAGTCTTTTAATGTTAATGTTTTGGAGAGCTCTTCAATTATAAATGGGGATTAATTGAAAGAAATATGTAGCAGCACTAGTAACCCTGCTGCTGGCGGATCCCTCTACTACAGCTGGGATTCTAGACTAAGTTGGCATCTGCTTCGAGGCTTGGAGACTCAGAGGGATGGATATCAAAAATGTATTCAAGGAACTTACCTCTGAACCTCTGGACTTGGTCAAATTAAACACCTCTTCCTTTATCCCAGTCAGCAAAGCTTCAATCACCTTCTTCTCTCTTTGCTGTAAAAGAGAAAGACCAAAATTTAAATGGTGGAGAATTAAAAGAAGTATGTTATTATGCAGGCGGAGGGGGCTGGCTAGAGTGAGTCAGGAGTCTGGCTGAATTTATGCCCATCTTTGCCATGAATTAGTGTATGACTTTGAACAAATCATTTAACCCCCATTCCTGTCTCACACCTCTGGATTCTCATCTGTAAAGTAAGGGCATTGGTCTATTTAGGACATTACGTATGATTCTTTTTTGCTCTAAAGTCCTCTGCTTTCATTGGGTGAACACTCCAATAGCTGAAGGTGGGGATGTTTTGTCACAGTGGACAGACACAAGTAAGATGTCTGCTGTATATAACTGTTGAGGACTTTCTGCTACTCAGATGGTTTGCTAATAGAAAAATTTGGAAGGGCAATTTGCAAAGTTCTTTCACATGCAGTATCGTATTTAACTTGTACATATGGCTCTGTACATAGACATTATTAACATAGTATAAATAAGAAAATGGGCTCCATGAAGACATTATATAATCTAGCCACTAAGTGGCAAACTCAGGGCTTGAACCTGGTCCTTTGGACATTAGATTTCAAATTCTGTCCACGAGGGATTCCCTTCCTAGCCAAGCTTCATTCGCTAAGTCTCTTCCTTACCTGCAGTTACTCTCTACCTACTGCAGCCAGTGTCTGCTCTCACCACGTCACTGCACCTGCTCTTCTGAGTCACCAGTGTCTCCCCTGAAGGCTGCCAAGTTGAGTGGATGCTTTCAGCTCCAACATTTCTTGACCTCCCTGCTGTATTCATGTCACCACCTCCACTCCTTGAAACTTTCCACTTCTGGGGTTCTTGACGCCACTTCCTTGTGGTTCTCCCCCTGCTCTTTGCTCTAGACCATCTGCAGCACAGTCACCAGGAAGCTTATTTCAGTATTGATTCCTGGGCCTCTCCTAGACCATTCACCCAGAACCTCTGAAGATTAGACCAAGGAATTGGCATCTAACAACCACTTCAGTGACTTTATATACACTAACGTCTGAGAACCACTGCCCGATAGGATAATAATTCCTAAATCTTATTTCCAGCCTAGACCTCTCTCCTTACCATATATCAAATTTCCTTCTAGCCATGTTCCTTCTGGAATATTCCTTCTGGGTGGTCCTCCAGTACTCAAGCTCAACATTCCCAAACAAGTCACTTTTCCTCCAAGTACTTGCACCACCCCGTGTGTTCCCCTCTTAGTGAATGGTACCAGCATTAACTAAGAAATTCATCAGAAACTTCATTCATCAGAAACTTCAGACTCATCCTCCCACAACCAGTCAGTTAATAAATTATATTAATTATTCATTAAGTATATCACCAAGTTACCCTCTTCCTCATTTCTCATATCCTAATATGAGCATTCATCACCGTTACCAGAATGATCTTTTTAAAAATGCAGATCTGATTATGTTCCTTTCTTGCAGAAAATCGTCTCGTGGCTCAAAAAACTTAGAAGACAAATCCAAAGGCTGGTGCCTGGCATTGGAGACCCTTCTTGATCTGAGCCCTGCCCACCTACATGGTCACCATATGGAGCAGCCTACTGTTCTCTGAACAAGCCAAGCTCTTTCAAGTCTCTGTACACACTACTCTCTCTCCCTAGAATGTCCTCTTCTCTGTTTACCTAACAAACCCATACTTATGTTTATGTTCTTAGCTCAAGACTTCCTTTCACTAGGAAACCATCCCTGATTCCTTTGGGCCAACCTAGCTGCTCCTTCCGCCATGTTGCCATATCTTCTCTACTGAATTGTTCTTGTAGTCTACATCTCTTTCTCCTCCCTAACTTCCTAAATGAAAACATTTTATTTATCTTTATCACCTAGAATTCAATAAACTTTACTTATGTGAATGAATAGTGGTACTGATATTTACATAGTGCCCTATATTTTATGAAGCACTCCTTATTTGATACTTAGTTCTGTTTTTTATTACTGCAACTTGCCAGTGAGTCATGTTTCTTTCCTTTCTTAGGTTTAACATTCTCTTTAGCTTTTTATAGAATATCCCATATAGAAGAGAAAAAAATGGCATGGGCCCAAGACCAGCATAGCAATGTATGAAAATAGCTGCTTTCTATAGAGCTGTCTACCTGGCTTAAAGAATACTAAGATTTGAGTTCTATTGAGTGAGATATTGAAGGACAGAAAGGATTCAGCATTGTCTGTAATTTGTTAAAGGGCCCTATGGAACCTTCTTTTGAATATAAGTTCTTCCTAGAAAAAGTAATATTGATAAAAAATAACATGTAGTACTTAGAAAATCAGATAGCTGAATGAACTGGAGGAAAAAACAAATAAACTTACAATCACTAATTATGTGTATAACTATAAGTGATAAAAGTTATCAGATCTCATGCCCTAAGCCCAAGGAGTAAACAAAGAAAGAAGGGGAGTCATTTTCTTCCTCATCATTAGTATTTTACTCTCTGAATAGATAATTTTTCTTTAATATTTTGAGTCACTACTTGCTTAAAGCAAGCAATTTTTCCCCAACAACTCATATCTCATTATAGAAAATTATGTACACATACATGTATATGTATATATTTGATTTTTAACCAATTTTCCTCAGTTTCCAATTTATTGTTTATGTTTCAGTTACATGTAAAATTATATAAATAGTAACCTAAAATAGAATACCTGTAGCTAATTGTAATGTATTGTATAGTCCCAATTAAGGAAAATGTAATGTGAATGCAAATTTTTGTATTATCATAGGCACTGCCTTATATATAGTTAGTATTCAACAAATGTTTAGTAATTGAATGAATCATAACATAACAGTGTACAGTGCGATGGGAAAAAAAAACTGGAGACTTTTAAACAAAGCTCTTCTATTTTGGATACATTTATCTTAAAACCAAGCAATTGTAAATTCAGAAGTATCCCAACAGTTGAATTTCTGATCTGAAGAACATGCATTTTTTTTTCTTTTTAGAACATGCATGTTTGACCTAAGAAAACTAAGAAAAATTTATGAATAATTACATAGGAGATAAATAGGTCTGAAATGAAAAAGGCTTTAAAAAAATCATACCAGCTGAAATTTCTCTTTTTTCAAAGTTGTGTATGGGTAACAGAGGGAAGGAGAGACTGAGCCATGGAACCCATTTTGGCGACAGTCTTGTCATCCACTGGAGGCCTACCCTGCTAGAATTGTATAGGGTATAAACCTAAGAAACAACGTTGGTTAGAGGCATGTGTGTTAGTCTATTTCCAGTTGTGTCATTCTGAGCCCAGCTTTATCATTTGTATAGAGAAGATAGAAATAGCTCTTCATGTTTTTTACTAGAGTATTTTAAGACAGTTTTTTTGGGCGGGCAATCTTGATAATAGGGTTTTTAAATTTTTATAATTGTCATAACATTCATCAACAACAAAATGCAATGAGTTCTAAGTTTGTCAGCAATATTTAACATGCTCAGAAGATTAGATGATATTCTAAATATTGATGAAAATAAAAGAATCGCTTCTGTTCGTAAGCAAAAAGTTTGGTGCTAAATATTTTGATAGTTGGAGAAATTCTATTTATACTATTACTCTACGGTAACTAGCTTTATTATATTTGATTAGAGATCGTCTATCTGCAGTTTATTTATTTATCCAATTTAAGTAATAGACACTTTTCTTGAATCTAATAATGTATGTCGCATCCTAGGCTAGGGATACTTGGGGATAGAAAGAATACAAATTCAGGTTATGGCCCTCAAGGCATTACAATCAACTTGGGGTGGGAGGGAGTGGAGAAGAGATAAACAAATATTATATTGGTAATAAATGTTATGATAGATACTGCACAAGACGGAAGAGAGCTTGTAAAAAGGACATCCATCTTGCAACCATGGGTGGAGGCGGCCTTCCTGGAGAAAGTGTTACCTGAGTTATGTTGTTAAATAACACTACCTCTACAAAGATTTCTTTTTTTTTAATAGTTCTTTAAATTGAAGTATAGTTTATTTACAATGTTGTGTTAATTACTGCTGTATAGCAAAGTGACTCAGTTATACATATATATATATACTTTCTTTTTCATATTCTTTTCCATTATGGTTTATCACAGGATATTGAATATAGTTCCCTGTGCTATACAGTAGGACCTGTTGTTTATCCATTCTATATATGCCAGTTTGCATCTGCTAATCCCAAACTCCTAATCCATCCCTCTCCCACCCCTCTCCCACTTGGCAACCACCAGTCTATTCTTTATGTCCCTGATTCTGTTTCTGCTTCATAGATAGGTTCATTTGTGTCATATTTTAGATTCCACATATAAGTGGTATTTGTCTTTCTCTTTCTGACTTACTTCACTTAGTATGATAACCTCTAGTTGCATCCATGTTGGTGCAAATGGCATTATTTCATTCTTTTTTATGGCTGAGTAGTATTCCATTGTATATATGTACCACATCTTCTTTATCCATTCATCTGCCAATGGACATTTAGGTTGTTTCCATGTCTTGGCTATTGTGAATAGTGCTGCTACGAACATAGGGTGCATGTATTTTTGAATTATAGTTTTGTCTGGATATATGCCCAGGAGTGGGATTGCTGGATCATATGGTAATTCTATTTTTTGTTTTCTGAGGAACCTCCATACTGTTTTCCACAGTGGCTGCACCAACTTACATTCCCACCAAAAGTGTAGGAGGATTCCCTTTTCTCCACACCCTCCCCAGCATTTATTATTTGTAAACTTTTTAATGATGGCCATTCTCACCAGCGTGAGGTGGTACCTTATTGTAGTTTTGATTTGCATTTCTCTAATAATTAGTGATGTTGAGCATCTTTTTATGTGCCTATTGGCCATCTGTATTTCTTCTTTGGAGAAATGTCTCTTTAGGTCTTCTGCCCATTTTTTGATTGGGTTGTTTTTTGTTGTTGTTGTTGACTTGTATGAGCTGTGTGTATATTTTGGAAATTAAGCCCTTGTCGGTTGCATTGTTTGCAAATATTTTCTCCCATTCTGTAGGTTGTCTTTTTGTTTTGTTTATGGTTTCCTTTGCTGTGCAAAAGCTTGTAAGTTTGATTAGGTCCCATTTGTTTATTTTTGTTTTTATTTCTATTGCCTTGGGAGAGGAGTATCTTGAAATTGGTAAATTATAGTGTAAGCTGACTCTGCCCTCCTTCCTCCCTCCTTTAGCTCTATTAGAGTATTAGGTACAAGAGGTTTGCGGCCATGCATGGCAGAAATTGATAATTTCCCCAACATCTCTTCTCCCCTCTTAGATACCCCCTGATTTTTTTTGTTGGGTACATGGATGCATGAACTAAAGACATATTTCCCAAGCACCCTTTAACTTAGATATGAGCTCTTTGGTTGGGTTTTGGTGAGTAGGATGTAAAAAGAGAAATGTATGGCAGATTATGGGAACTTTCCTTAAAAGATGGTTGGCAAATACTTGGTTCTGCTTATTTCCTCTTCTTCAATCTGTTGCTTGGGATGTGGATGGGATGGCTGTACCTCCATCTGGGAAGAAGTAGAGAAAGGCCACACCCAAGGGATGCAGAGCAGACACCTGGATGTAGCCTGGGTCCCTAAGGACTTCAGGCAGCAGTGCCAACATGACAACTCTAAACTGCTTCCTTCAGACTTACAAGTGTGGGAGAAATTAAATTCTATCTTGATTAAGCTAATGATGTTTGGGGGAGGGGGAAATCCACTGCTGCTCTCAGCTCAACCTAATCTTATCTGATGTATCATCAGATAAGTAGTAGTGTGTGTATCTACTTTATCACACACTGTCTAGTACATGTCAGATAATAACTTTTTGAAAGAATGAAAGAATGAATGTGTGAATCTCCACACACACATCAAAATTACTTGCACAAAGTTTGCCTTATGCCTCAATAACTCCTAATTATTTTTTTAGATGAACCAGGTGGTCTCTTTGCTTACCTTGCTATTTCCTGAGAGTGAGGCAGGCCCTTACAGAAGCCACTTTAGTTCATTCTGGGAATTAGACAATTTCTTTGAAATCTTAACTTGAACTATAACAGTTAAAAGTTAGTTGACCTTTCAAATAGTCATACTACTTTACTCCCTATGACTACACATTGCCAATGTGTTTTCACATTATTGCAAACAAAGAGCAAAATTGACAGAAAACTTGGACCAAAATAGGTGTCTTTGCGAACTATGCACTGATGGACATGTGTTACATTGTGTTTGTGTTCTGTCTACCCAGGTCTCAGGGAGAGGCTCAGAATACCAACCATGCCAGTATCATCAGCATTCTCCTAAACACACGTTTTGTAGAAAAGCACTACTTATTAGGGGCAAGACCAAGTTGTCAAGTAGATTTATATCATCTAGTTTGTTTTACGTATAATGAAGTCGTAAGAGTAAACATTTTAGGAAACATTAAAAAAATACTTCCAAATGATTCCAGTTCATTAACGGGAGTGTGCTTTATTAAACATTTTGAGATGCAGCAAAGAACATTAGGCTCAGAGATCTCAGCCTTGTGTCACTTTGGGCCGGTTGTTTTCACTTTCCATCTCTCTGTAAAATGGCGGAATATTTACCCGCCACATTTCATTATGCGTGTTGAAACAGATAACATCTTGAAATAGCTTGAACTGCTCAGATATAAATGTTTTAAAATAAACATGGCATTTTTCTAGAGTGGAGAAGAAAGGAAGGTAATTTAAATTAGTAGTAATTTGCATGCTGTTCCCATCTCTGGGCAACTTGCAGTGATTTTCCCTCTATAGTCCATCACTTAGTTTCAAAATGACTACTGCAAAATAAAACAGGAGCAGGAGCTTTTGTTCCCTTCTGAAAGAGTTGTGTATGAGAATTTTCGTCTATGAAATGATACTTAATTTGGGGGTGGAGATGAATTGCTTTTAGAAACAGAAGGAAGGAAGGAAGGGAGGAAGGAAGGAAGGAAGGAAAGAAAGGAGGGAGGGAGTGAGGAATAAAGGAAAGAAGAAAAGAAGGCAGAAGGGAAGAAAGAAAGACAGGAACCATACTATTCCATGATTTGGATTATCTGTGAGTTAAAGTTTCGAAGCTCAAATTGATTTTTCAAAGTTTTTCTTTTTTTTTTCTGCTCAATACCCTCATTATAGAAAATTATATTGGATAATTCTTTCTTTTCGCACCAGAGGAATTTATCATCAGGAGTAACTTTCTCTTTCCCAGTCCCTTCATCCTAAAAAGTTAATGGCTGCAGTACTGCAGGTGTAAATACAGTATAATCCAGTGCAATAATGAAGCTGATTCAGAAGAGAGAGGCTGGAGGAAACCACTGACGGAGACGGGTTAGAGAAAAGGGCTGAGTGATTCACAGAACAAAGGATCTCCATCAAGCAATCAGAACGACTCTCAAAATTGTTTCAAGATATTTACATACCTAAACAGTAGCCTCGTGGGTAGTATTCAGGAAGAACTCATCGCATCACAATTGCTGTGGCTTGAATGGGCCTCATTTTCTTTATCATGTTTTACAGATGAGGAAGTAGAGGCAGGACCAGCTACACAGTTTGCATAAATGAAAATGTTGGGCCCTTGTTCAAAAACTTTTAGGCGTTTCAAGATGGCGACAGCAGAGCATTAAACAAATCAGAAGCTCTCTCTGAGGGCAGGCCCCTATGTGACTGTAAGCGTTACATGTCCATGAAGCCAGTCCTGAGAAGAGGTTGGACAGGTTAAATTATTTGCCTGTTGTGATGAAACTGATTAGGAGCGGAGCTAGCCTCCTGACTCCTTATTTAGTTTTTCTTTTTTTCCTCTACATTCTATTATTTTTCTGTATTACTGGATAGATGCTCTTTGAAAAATTCATCCAAATGGAATAATTGACTTTTGGCTGCTGTATTTGTTATTTAGTGTGTGTTTAGTGTCACCATTTGCCAGAGACTATGTTTTTTTTTTTTGAGCAGAGAAAGGTTTATTACAGGGCCATGCAAGGAGATGGGTGGCTTGTGCACAAAAAACCCCAAACTTCCCAAAGGGTTTCCACAAAGCATCTTTAGAGGCCAGATGAGGGAGGGATGTGGTTAGTTGTTGCAAACTTCTTGTTGTTGGAATCCTTTGTTATTGCAGCTGTCCATGTAGGTCAGGTCACATGCTCCTGTAAACCTCCAACAAAACAAATGTTATTCTCTGTTATGCAATGTTTCATCTCTATATGAATGGAAAGGTGTTATACTCTTAAAGTTCAGAGCCTTGAGAATGGGCTATCCTGTGTATTTCAGGCCACAGGCAACTTTGTTTTACAAAAGGTACAGAGCCAACATGACTAAGCAAGGCAACAGAGCATGAAGTTTAAAGTAAAAGGAACAGATCCAACATGGAGTCAGATTTGTTCTTCCCTATTACATTTCCATACCTTGGCTGCTGTGAATAATGCTTAAGTGAACATGGGAGTACAGATGAGACTCTGGTTTTGAATGTCTAGATAGGAAAGTTAGAAGCAATTCACCCAGAGCACTCTCATAGGGATGGATCTACCAGACCCTATCCATAAAAATACCTAGGACAAGGGTTCATTTAGAACCTCACTTGGTAACATTTTATATTTGTAACTGTATAGGAAAAAAACTGTTTTTATAATCATTATATTTTGTGAAGTGAAAAGGCAACTTTCAAAAATTATAAAATTACAGAAGCCAGAAATGCACACACAAAAATAATATGAAAAAAAAGCTGAACTCAGAGAAACAGAGACTGGAAAAGTGGTTGCCAGGGGCTGGGGTTGGGGGGATGAGGGGGTAGGGAGAGGTTGGTAAAAGGGTACAAATGTTCAGTTTTAAGATGAAAGAATGAATAAGTTCTGAGGATCTAACATATAACATAGTGACTGTAGTTGATAACACTGTATTGTATAATTGAAATTTGTTGAGAGTAAAACTTAAATGTTTTTACCAAAAAAAAAGTGATAAATATATGAAGTGATGGATGTGTTAATTAACCTGATGGGTTTATGCTTTGAAAAATTCATCGAAATTGAATAATTGACTTTTGGCTGCTGTACTTGTTACTTAGTGTGTGTTTAGTGTCACCATTCGCCAGAGACTCAGTTTTTCATAACTTATATGTTGTACACTTTAAGTATCTTTAATTTTGTCAATTATACTTCAATAAAGCTGAAAAAATAATATGAATAATCTGGTGCCATTTTAAAACCCCAATTTTATAAGGAAAAATATGCAGAGAAAAATATCTAGAGGATTATAAGAAAATGTTAATAGTAATTATCTTTGGGGAAAAGCTTATAATTTCAGAATAGCAAAATTCTGTCTAAGAGGACAATTCCTTTAGAACAATACTGAAGGCAACACACTACTAAAAGGAGTTGGATAAGTCACAAGAGTGTGCTGCCTAAAAAAGTCTATTGCATTGGACCTGGTCATTCCTTTACTCTAAAATCCCATTTTCTATCTTTTTGTTTTTGTTTTTTGCCTGTAAATATCATCTAAATATTTTGCACTAGTGGATCTCAACAATTTTTTTTTTACTTTCAAAAGTTGGTATTCATAATTGTTATACTTTTAGTGTCTACTGACTAGGGGAAAAATATATGTAATTCTTTGATCCTTGTTGCCATACCTGCTCTGTGCACCAGATTTGCAAGGAAAATAGTTTAGGAACTACTATATATCTTAGTATTTGATACATAAATTTGGTTTAGTACACTCTTCAAAGATAAAGATGGTGGTAAAATTACTTTTCCTTAAGAATGACAACCACTAAAACAATCACAAAAATCTATGCTCTATAGCTTAAAATATACTTTCTTATTCCAGAAAATATTCAAAAAATTTTGTTCAGTACTGGTCTTCTGTGAATTCTCTGAAACCCACAACAATTCTTACAGCATTTGTTGTAATCATTTACTTGACCAACTTTGTTACAATGCAGTTAGATTGAGTTTATGAGTTAAGAATTATATCTATGATAGTTTCTTCTCCCTTTAGTTTTCCCTGGCAAAACACAAAAACAAATCAAATAACAACTAAAATCCCTTTTTAGCATCACTGTATCGTTCTTCTCTCTTCACTTCACAGCTCTCAGAGCTCATGGTCCTTTTTGGCCTCAGTGTAGTTTTACCTCTTCTCCTATCCTGCCTCCTTCCGAGCTTCCTCCTTGGCCCCAGTTTAATTCTAAGGACTACTGGTGAATTTTGCCAAATCTCTCTTTCTAAAATATGGATCTAGAGAATATGGAAGAAACAAATTTTGCTTTAAAACATGTTGCTTTTTGGTTTGGGGAATTGAAACTCATAGAACACCCATTAAAATTAGTGATATTTTTTTCAACTTAAAAGAACTAATGCAAGGAGAAACTTTTCAGGGATAAATAATGATCATAAAGTAGGGGAAGATGGTAAGAAGAAAGAGAACTTACTACGTACAATGGAACCCCCCGGAGACTATAAGCTGATATTTCAGCAGAAACTTTGCAAACCAGAGGAGTGGCATGCTACATTCAAAGTGCTGAAAGGAAAAAAAACAAAAAAAGAAAAAACTTCCAATCAAGAATACTCTACCTAGCAAGGCTATCGTTCAGAATTGAAGGAGAGAAAGATTTTTTCAGACAAACAAAAGCTAAAGGAGTTCATCACCACTAAATCAGCCTTAAAAGAAATGTTAAAGAGACCTCTTTAGCTGAAAAAAAAGGCACTAACTAAAACAAGAAAACATATGAAAGTAAAATTTCATATGAAAACATATGAAAGTAAAGGTAATAGATTAACTGCTTATAAAGCTAGTGTGAAGGTTAAAAGACAAAAGTAGTAAAATTAACCATAACTACAGTAATTGGTTAAAGGAAACACAAAATAAAAATATGTAAAATATAAAACACGGGGAAAGACAAGTAAACAGAGTACACATTCTTCTCGACTACACATGGAACATTCTCCAGGATAGATCACATGTCAGACCAGAAAACAAATCTCAATGAATTAAAGAAGACTGAAATCATATCAAGCAACTTTTCCAACCACAATGGTATAAAACTAGAAATCAATTACAGGAAGAAAACTGGAAAAAACACACACACGTGGAGACTGAACAACATGCTTCCTGATTCCATGCAATCCCGATCAAAATTCCAAAGGCACTTTTCACTGAACTAGAACAAATAATTTAAAAATTTGTATGGAACTACAAAAGATGCCAAAAAGCCAAAGCAATCTTGAGAAAGACAAAGTCTTGATTTCAAACTATATTGTAAAGCTATAGCAATCAAAACTGTATAGTATTGGCATAAAGACAGACACATAGTTCAACAGAACAGAATAGAAGCCCAGTAATAAACCCACACATAAATGGTTAGTTAATTTATGACAAAGGAGCCAAGAATACATAATGGGGAAAGGGCAGTTTCTTCAGTAAATGGTGCTGGGAAAACTGGACAGCCACATGCAAAAGAATGAAACTAGACCACTATCTTATACCATACACAAAAATTAACTCAAAATGGATTGAAGACTTTAATGAAAGACCTGAAACTGTAAAACTCCTAGAAGAAAACATAGGTGATAAACTCCTTGACATCAGTCTTTATGTTGAATTTTTTATCTGACTCCAAAAGTAAAGGCAACAAAAGCAAAAACAAACAAGTGGTATTACATCAAATTAAATAGCTTCTGCACAGCAAAGGAAGCCATCAGCAAAATGAAAAGGCAACCTACTGAATGAGAGAAAATATTTGAAATCAAATATCCAATGAGGTGTTAATATCCAAATTACATAAACAGCTCATACAACTCAATAGCAAAGACAAACAACACAGGTTTTTTTGGTTTGTTTTGTTTTTGTTTTTGTTTTTGTTTTGTGTGTGTGCGTGTGTGTGTGTGTGTGTGTGTGTTTGCCACACACCTTGTGGGATCTTAGTTCCCTGACCAGGGATTGAACCAGAGTCCTTGGCAATGAGAGCATGGAGTCCTAACCACTGAACCGCCAGGGAAATCCCCAAACAACACAATTAAAACACAGGCAGGTAATCTAAATAGACATTTTTCTTTTTTTAAAATAAATTTATTTATTATTTATTTATTTATTTTTGGCTGCATTGGGTCTTCATTGCTGTGCATGGGCTTTCTCTAGTTGAGGTGAGCGGGGGCTACTCTTCATTGTGGTGCATGGGTTTCTCATTGCGGTGGCTTCTCTTGTTGCAGAGCACGGGCTCTAGGTGCACGGGTTTCAGTAGTTGTGGTACACAGGCTCAGTAGTGTGGCTTGCGGGCTCTAGAGCGCAGGCTCAGTATTTGTGGTGCACGGGCTTAGTTGCTCCGCAGCATGTGGGATCTTCCTGGACCAGGGATCGAACCCGTGTCCCCTGCATTGGCAGGAGGATTCTTAACCACTGCGCCGCCAGGGAAGTCCCTAAATAGACATTTTTCCAAAGAAGACATACAGATGGCCAAAAGGTATAAGGAAAAAGGTTCCACATCACTAATCACCCAGGAAATGTAAATCAAAACCTCAATGAGGTATCTCATATCTGTTAGAATGGCTATTATCAAAAAAAAAAAAAAAAGAAAGAAAGAAATAACAAGTGTTGGAGAGGATATGGAGAAAAAAACACTCATGCACTGTTGGTGGAAAAGTAAATTGGTGCAGACACTATGGAAGTTCCACAAAAAATTAAAAATAGACCCACCATATGATCCAGCAATCCCACTTCTGGGTATTTTTCCAAAGAAAATGAAAACACTAATTTGAAAAGATATATGCGCCCCTATGTCTTTGCAGTACTATTTACAATAGCCAGGTTGTGAAAGCGATCTAAATGTCCATCAATAGTCAAATGCATAAAGATGTGGTATATATATACAATGGAATATAACTCAGCCATAAAAAGAAGGAAATCTTGTCATTTGGATAACCTGGATGAACCTAGAGGATGTTACATTAAGAGAAACTAATCAGACAGAGAAAAACAAATACTGTATGATTTCACTTATAAGTGGAATCTAAAAACAAACAAACAAAAAAAAACCCCAAACCAAACCAAACCAAACTCAATCAGAGAACAGATTGGTGGTTATCAGAGGGGAAATGCGTTGGAGAGTGGGCAAAAGGGAGTCAATTGCCTGGTGATGTATGGAAACTAGACTTATTGTGGTGATAACTTTCTAGTATATACAAATATCAAATTATTTTCTTGTACACCTGAAACTAATATAACGTTATATATCATTTTATCTCTCTTTTTTTTTTTTTTTTTAAAACTAATCCAAGGAGAAAATTTTCAGGAATAAATAATGCTTATAAAGTGGAGGAAGATGGTAAGCAGCAAAGGGTCCTGTAGAGGGATGAAATCTATCCAATCATAACAAAAACTCCAGAAACTTTTGTTTATTTCAGATCTCCTTATTAATGGAAGATTTTCAGGATTGAGAGGTGTTGGTAAAACTTTTAACAAAAAATTAGCCTATGTGGAAATGTTAACTAATGAAATAAAGACAATAACAACAATTTTTTTTTGAAGTGAGAAAATGAAACATTGAAGATGTTCAAAGAATTCAAAGAAATGATTAGTTTTGCCTTATCCTTGGGTAGATAAGGACAAAGCAATAGTCATCAAAAGGGAAAAAGGAGGACATTTGGGCTACAAGGTAGCATGCCAAACTGAGACAGTGACACTGGGGATATATTTTGCATTGACCCATGGCTGAAGTTGGGAGGAAGGAGAGCAGGAGGAACAAATGTATTTTTACTGCCTTTATTATTTCCTAGGTGTAATGTTACTTGATTATATCAGTCACCTCCAACCACATCCCCAGAATAGTCTTTAGCCTTAAATATTGTGGAGAAATTGCTTTTTCCTATAAAATATTATGATTAAATAAAATTCCTGCTAAATTTTATATACTGATAGTATAAACTCCTGCATAGCATAGCAAAATCTAGACTTCATTAACTTTGCAATTAAGAAAAGTATTGTCACATAAAAAAATAAAAACATTAGTTCCTCAAAAAGTTAAAAAAACTCTAGCTCCTCAAAAAAGAGTATCATATGATCCAACAATTCCACTTCTAGGTATATAAGCAAAAGAATTGAAAACGGGGTCTCATACAGATACTTGTACACCAATGTTCTTAGCAGCATTATTCACAATAGCCAAAAGGTGGAAATAATCCAAATGTCCATCAATGGATGAATGAACAAAATGTGGTATATACATACAATGGAATGTAGATTCAGTATAAAAAAGGAATAAAATTCTGATTCATCTTACAACACAGGTGAACCTTGATACTATAATGCTAAGTAAAATAAGCCAGACAAAAGAACGTACACTGTATGATTCATTTGAAATAAGGGACCTAGAGTAGGCAAATTTTTAGAGACAAAAAGCATAATAGAGTTTATCAGGGGCTGAAGGAAGAAGAGAATGCAGAGTTATTGTTTAATGGGTATAGAGTTTCTGTTTGGGTTGAGAAAAAAGTTCTGGAAATGGATAGTGATGATGGCTGCACAACATGGCAAATGTACTTAATGTCATTGAATTGTGCACTTAAAAATGGTTACAATAGTAAATTTTATGCTCTGTATATTTTACCATAATAAAAATATGTTAAACATAAAAATTAAAACAGCATTTAACTACCACAGACATTTTGAAAAATGCCACAGCTTCATACCAGAAATGGCTCTTGTTTTTGAATGTGCATTATACTTAATCTTTCAAGCCTATAATTCAATTTTAGCTTTATGTGTTTCTCAAACTTTGAGATTATTCAGTTCTTCAAATTTCTCAGCAATCAGAGCCAGACGACTGAACATGCTACAGAGGAAAAATGTTCCATGCTATTAACCACACAGAGCTAAACAGAGTCCTTAATAAGCTAATGCTCATTTTTTTAAAATCTCCATGGTATAGTTTGCTGCCTTTTTCAAATGTAAATGATTACAAACCTTTCAACATGTCCCTGACCCAGTGTTCCTTGGGACACGGTTTGGAAGATACCGCTAGCCAGTCACCTACATAGTGCAGTTGGTGGATTGGCCCCCGCAACTGACTGATTCATTTACTCCCTTTTCATTCTTTCATTATTTTATTCTTTCTGTCATTTATGGATCAATGCAACACTTATTTATTGAGTACCAACACTGTGCCAATCAGTATGCTAAGTGCCATTCAGTGTCTCTGGTGAATTTCCTACATGTAGATATGACTAATCTGAAATACCTCTGTTTAGCATTTACAAGTATCCCTGAGTCCATCCAATTAAAGACTTGCCCAGTTTCACGAGGGTCCGTCTCACTTTATTATATGAAGGAGATGAGAGAAGAGGAGCTTCTCAATGGAGATTAGTCACGGTTTAGGATGTGAAAGGAAGATCTTCGTCTCCTATCCAAGGACATTTTCTCCTTTGCCCTCAAACTATGGTGAGTTTGCTTTCTCCTCCAGCTCCACAGGTTCACACCATCCGCCCATCTCCAGTTTTGCATCTCTACTTTTCATGTAAGTGGATCTGGGGTTTCCAGGCCAGAAACGGAGGATACAGTATTTGGGACCTCTCTCCCTCTGCAACCCTGTTTTCCCAAGGGAGGAATCTCCTTGGCCTCCAAGTGCTAGAGGCTTATTCATTTAGTCATCAAAAATATACTGAGTATCCTCTTGCCTGTATTTTGCCAGGCACTATGGATCCAAAAAGGAGTAAAATTTGTTTCTTGAACAGAAAAACTAGACTCATACAAATCTAACAAAAATGTAATGGGCTAAATGATGTACTATCCTGCATCAGCTGAGTTATAGAAATTCCAAATACCTCTTAAATGTTCATTATGTACCTAACATTGTTTTAAGTGCTTACCATGTATTAACTTGCTATATACCCATAACAAACTTATGAGGTAGCTACTTATATTACCCTCATTTTATAGATAAAGGAACAGGCCGAAAATTACGCAACTAATAAATGGCAGATCTGGGATTTAAACACTGGCAGTTTGACTTCAGAGTTGGTGTTGTTAGTCACTGTCCCATGGTGCTTCTCTAGGGCTTGTGTAAAGTAATAGAGGAGAAGCCTCTCCAGGGAAAATTGCAATGGAAGTACTACTGAGCTGGATCTTGATGGATGAGTCACATTTCATTCAGTACTGTGTAGATATGTGCAAGTGTCGATGTGGGCAGGAGAGCAGGGGGGAGGGGACTGTTGTACGTAAGGATGTATGAGTTGTGTACAAGATGCCCAGCTAAGAAAAAGGGGGGATGGGGCTGGAATCTATACCCCCTCTGCTCACTGAGCTGTGCACCCTGGGGTAGATCAGCACCCACCTGAGGTAAAGGTTGCAATGTGCATGAAGGATCTGGTTTCTAGGAGTAGTTTTTTTGGGGACAGATCAACTGTAGATGAAAATTTAAACTAAAAAACTTGATTTAGAAGGCTTCCTTTGTGCTTGTCTTCCAGTTCTTGTCTTATAACTCCAGCACTTCAGATATTGTTATCAATGCTGCCTTCTTATCACTGGGCCTGCCTGCCCTTCAAATTACCCCTATTCCAAAATTAATTCTTCCCACTCACTAACCATAAGACATGTCTACATTTTATAATACATCTAAGAAGTGATTGGTTTCTTCATAGTTTACATTAAGTTGTTGTTTTTTAAATTTAATTAATTAATTTATTTTTGGCTGTGTTGGGTCTTCGTTTCTGTGCAAGGGCTTTCTCCAGTTGCGGCGAGCAGGGGCCACTCTTCATCGTGGTGCGCGGGCCTCTCACTGTCGCGGCCTCTCGCATTGCGGAGCACAGGCTCCAGACGCGCAGGCTCGGTAGTTGTGGCTCACGGGCCTAGCCGCTCCGCGGCATGTGGGATCTTCCCGGACCGGGGCACGAACCCGTGTCCCCTGCATTGGCAGGCGGATTCCCAACCACGTCGCCACCAGGGAAGCCCTAAGTTGTTTTTAACATCTTTTTTGGCTTCTATTTTTATTTTTTTAATTATTATTTTTTAATTAAATTAAGTTATGAATGACCAATAATCCTCCTTAAAACTCTAAGAAGAGATTGCTGATTAATGGAAAAAACATGCAGTTACTAGAGTTTCAGGTAGGGGGTAGATGTTTTTGCAGAGAGGGAACAATCTGATCACTTATGGGTAGAAGTAAGAAGTCTATGGGACTTCCCTGGTGGCGCAGTGGTTAAGAATCTTCCTGCCAGTGCAGGGGACGTGGGTTCGAGCCCTGGTCCGGGAAGATCCCACGTGCCGCGGAGCAACTAAGCCCGCATGCCACAATTACTGAAGCCTGAGCGCCTAGAGCCCGTGCTCCGCAACAAGAGAAGCCAACGCAATGAGAAGCCCACGCACCGCAACGCTGCAACTAGAGAAAGCCCGCGCGCAGCAATGAAGACCCAACACAGCCAAAAATAAATAAATAAATATAAAAAAAAGAGGTCTATCCATCTGTGTTCACTCTAGGATCAAGATCTTACAGTAGTATTTACTCTTACTTGACCTCTCCATACTACTGACCCTAGAAGTGTACTATCAAGTGCATGTTTTAAATCATCTCTTGTCCCTCCTTTAGGCCTGTGGTCGGCTCTGTTTCTTTGCTCTTCTGGGGGTTGGGCTGTTGCTCAGTTGACAACTGTCAGTAGCTTACATCCCCGTGGATCCTCTCCTCAGATCCACCCCACAAAGTCTTCTCCAGCCCTAGCCCCCGTCCCAGCTTGGGTAGATTGAACCAGAGCAGGATGTTTTTCTTGACCATTCAGCATGATCTGTCCCCAATCCATTAACTAATGCTATTTAATGTAAACTCCACATTATGTAGAGTTGTCGCTCACAGCAAGCCCAGAAATGTTCTGTTGACTTCCCTCTCTGAAAGTCTTTTTTTAAAATGCAAATACTCCAAGTGTGAATAACGCTTTCGACTAATTTACACTGAAGTGTTAGGGATTTTTTTTTTTTGATGGCTCTTTTTTCCTCAGGAGGAACTTAGGGAGGGAGGTTAGAGAATGGGGGAGGGAGGATACGCAAAGAAAAGAGAGAAGGAAAGAGGCAAGGAAAGGGAATAGGAAGAAGAAGCATAATTGAAACCAATAAAATATCTGAAGGGTTCGTAATTTAGCCACTTCATAGTTTTTACTTTTAGCACAACATTTTAGAATAACATCTTGAGGAAGTGCATCAAATGAGTTTACTGACACTTCTAAGGAGCCCAAGAAGGCCTATTTTGAATAGGTTTCTAAATACAGAATTTTTTATAAGTATTGATCCAGACCTTTCACGATATATATTACAGAGAGGCAAGATTTCCTACTCTTGATAAATAAGAAACAAGTTTCCCGTTCACATATCTTATGGACCATGTGAATTCTTTAAAGTCTGTGAAAGAATAAGAACTTTCCCTCAAAGTGTGAGAACATTATACATGCCTTAGGACATATTTGATATAAGGAACAGATTTTCTCTAAGCTATCTAAAGAAAAGAAAAATCTCTTATAAAGAGGCAAGGTATCTCAGAGAACTCAAGGGTAAGAAATACAGTCAAATCTCCCAAGGGACTGGAGCTGAGGACTGAAAAGTTGTCAGTGACCAAGGCAACACTTGATATGCTTTTTTCTTTCTCTCAGTCTCATCCCCTCCCCCACTGCACATTCACCATAGTCTTTAATTCCCCTCATTTTTATGTTTCTACTCTCTCTCTCTTTTCTTTTTTAAATATATTTATTTATTTGGCTGTGCCAGTCTTAGTTGTGGCATGTGGGATATTCGTTGCTGCGTGCAGGATCTTTGTTGTGGCACGTGGGATCTTTTAGTTGTGGCACGTGGAATCTTTAGTTGTGGCATGCAGGGTCTTTAGTTGCGGCATGTGGGATCTAGTTCCCTGACCAGGGATGGAACCCCGGCACCCTGCACTGGCAGCACAGACTCTTAGCAACTGGACCACCAGGGAAGTCCTCTACTCTCTTTTTACAGAGCAGCTTTATTCACTTTACATGGCACATGTGTCAGGTTGTCAAATTTAGCAAATAAAAATACAAGATGCCTATATTTTACCTGGCAACCCTAGCATCATGCCTAGCCAATCCATTGCCCTCATTTCCTGGGTGTACCTGACCTATAACCAGAGCTAATTTACAAGTTTCTGTGTCCTCGTTTGAAATTCAGGAGGGAGAATCTAATTAGTTCAGCTTGGGCCAGTGACCAGCCCTGGTGAGTAAGGCAGTCACAGGGCCCATCTCTATAGGTGGGAAGCATTGTCCAAAAAGGAGTAAGTGCTGATGAATCAGCCCAAAATGTTATCTACTAAATATAAATTGAGGCTACAAGTAAATCTTGCTATTCATAGAGAAGTCGCTCTTGCATATTTCTTGAGTTCATAGACCAAGTTGAATTGGTCTCCGTATTTCCTTGTGTCTGGCTTCTGATGCTTCATACATGTTGAATGTTGTAAATTGAGTTAAACAAGAAGAATTTCAAAAATTATTCTATTTCTCTATTAATTTGAATATCCAAAAAAGTGGAGAGAAAACAGAGTAACTATCCAGAAGTGGTGTTCTAAGTTGCTAATGTGTTGCCTTTAGGGAATAGTATAATAAGCATCAAATGGAGAATGATGTTGACCTAATGTAGACAAGAGTCACTGAAAGGCTCAGTGATTTAAAAATAGCTTAAATATTTTCTCTGCAGCATGTTTTGTCAAATAGAGATCTTTAAAAAGTACACAAATTACCTCCAGGAAGGCTAATATATTAGCCAATCACTAAGAGGAGGATTTATTTTTATTAAACTTTTAGATTAAATGTTTTTCTCCTAATAAACAATTTTTAAAAATTACCTGTTATAATGGACATTGTTCTTTTATTTTCTTGCTTTTTTTGGTCATTCGTAATACTCTTTCCATGATGATTTAATCACATTTTTCACGTTGCTTTATGCACAGTGGTAGCTAGTGACTTTTAATCCCTATCACTTATATTATGCTAACTAAACATCAGATAAAATCATCTATATTATCAACATCTATAACACTGATGGCTAAAAGTCATGGTACCAATCAATCTACTCGGGGTCATAGTACAGGAGGCAAAATATGGAGGAGAGGAAACTGAACCTGGATTACATGACCTGGGCTTGAAGACACATGACCTAGGTTTAAAACCTACCTCTCCCTACTAGTCACTGTGATGCCTCAGGTGAGTTTCATAACCTCTCTAAGTCTCAGTTTCTTTAGAGCAGGGATAAATATGTCTGCCCTGGCCACCTGCCAGGGTTGTTAATCAAATGAGATAATGTATGTGAAAGTGTTTGTAAACTATAAAACACTTCACAAACATAAGATTCTTCTTACTGTTGTTATCTGATAGAAGATGCTTGTAAATCACACTAATAATCTAAGAAAAATGTCTACGAAAAATGTCATTACTCTATTGATGGTTACTATGAGCTAGAGGTACAAGCTATAAAGATAGAATTATTCAAAGAAAAATAATCATCCGGAAATGAATATTACTTTATGTACCATCTTTAAGGACAAAACTATTCTCATTACTTATTATTATTTTTTAATGTATAATTTAAGAAGAACAGAAAACACGAGGCTTGGGGGAAACATGAGTCATAACCAAAACCAGTACAGGTAACAAAGCACTCATGGTTACCACATTGTTAAAAGGTAGACTCTTAGAGGCTCCCCTTCTTGATTCCCATGCCATGCCACTGTCTTATCCTTTGTCCTTATTCAGTTGGAATCCCCAGAGAGAAGGAAGAACCTAGTTGTTACTGTGTCCCCTTCCCCTGCCCCACATAGAAACTTTACCATCATATCTATTCTCATTTCATTTTCCTCCATGATCTGAAGCCCCACCACGTAGTAGTAAAATGAGAAATATCTCCTCCTCACAAAATGGCAGGAGACTTGTGGGAAAGCAAAAATCTCTCTGCTGCAGAAGCTCCTTTTCTCTTGTAATGAGTTTGGGACATATTGCTCTTGTCTATGGTGATTTTCAGGCCCTAGCTGAGGGCTTCGTATACTTAGGTCCCCAATAAATGACTATCGAAAGTATAAACTGATTGATTATAGGCTGGCTAAATTATCATAGTCTCAAGAAGAAAGATAAGTATCTTTTTGTTAATTAATCCATTTAACTGTATAAAAATATTACAAAGAATTTGGCCCTGAGATTGTCTATGGATGTTAATTCCCCAATATAAAGTAGTTGTAGAACAGACAAACTACTAAATACTATTAAATCAAACACTTGCAACTTGCCTTATTTGGGAACACTTGCAAATATCCATTTTGAATATTGATAAGACAACGTCCCTATCCTCTTTCGTATTAATGATTTTATTATTTTTTGTCAGTTAAAATTTTAAAGTCAGTTGAATTCATGTCTAACTAGACTGAATTGAATTTCAAGTTCATGTTGTTAACTTGGAAATGATTAACATTTACCAAGGAAAAACCAATAGGCTATTTCCAGGCAAGTTTTAGGTTTACAAGTTGTAGAAAGATTGCTTATTTTAACCAGTGAGATGGGTCTGGAGTGGTGAACTTTTAAAACAAGAGGGACTATAGCCAGTTTGACCTAGAGACACAGAAAATGAGTTATGAAAACAAAACAGGCAGTATAGAGTTACACTGAGGGGCAGTTTTGATATGAGATTTAAGCACTGGTTATTATTCTATTTCTTTTGTTAGGTTCATAGATTCGGTAGTTGGAACATTTCAACCAGCTAATATATCAGGTTTGCTTGCATGCTTACTGCAGAGTCTGTAATTGCTTGTCATACCATGATGTTTTATTTGTTTCATGCTGCTGTTCACCATCTCCATCCAGGCTTATCAAATTCTGCCCCTTGTTTACACTGTCAGTTTTCTGTCCTTATGCCTGAAAAAATTATCTCCCCTCTGTTGCTTTCCTTTGTGACTTGTCTCTTGCTTAGGTCCCAAGTTTCTGCCTAACTGGTTGGAGGAATACTTCTGGGCTTGCCACTATAATTTGTTTAATCAGGTCCAGGTCATGGGAACAGAGTAATGATTCTGAGAATGGTTTGCCCTACACTGAGGTCGGGCCACCCCAGAGAATAGAGTTAGCATTATGAGAGCCACAGCATCCTGTCTCAAAGCAGGGGACATGGAGCCCTGAGAAATCATTCCGGGAAAAAAAAATCTGGAAATTAACCTGAAAATGGGAGACACTAGTCGGTAGGCCAGACCAAAATATCTGCCATGCTTGAATGGCAATTGCAATGGTCATACCTTGGCTCAACTGTCTTATCTTTGTTACAATGAATGTAATATATTTTCTGCTTCTATTTCATAAGCAATTATGTTCGTATATCAGTCTAATCTTTCCTCTTGGATGCCACCAAAACTTTTTCTGTAAAATTCTACTAAACTGAGTTTTTGATTGCAATCATTAATTCATTTATCAAAACAGTATTTTTCTAGGAGAGAAATACAACCTTTAAAGAAAAAAATCAAACCAATCATATATTATAATAAAGGGAACATTTTGACATTCTCCAAAGATGACTCTGGGTATTGGAAATGAAGACAAAACATTAGAATAATGCTATAGCAACATAATAGCTCTATCTTCATGTTTGCTCACATATACAATAGACTTAATAATTGCATAAATGTCTTTTGCTTCCCATACTTCAACATGCCACTGAGGTTATGTGAAATTACATCTAAGAACCACTTTTGTCCCATTTGAAGAGAAACAAAATGTCCCATAGAGGGTCATTAAGGTGTCTCTTTTTTTCCCACAAACTGTTTCTTAAAGAATGACTTGCTCATCCCAGAAGGATGGCGGAGGTGGTGGGGTGGACAGTACAAGTTAATTACTAATAATAGACACTGTGGAGCATGCGAAGAAAGCCAAACTGTTGAAGTATGATTCTTTGGATAATGCGATTTTAAGGATGCTTCCTTATATTCAGTTCAAAATACTATTAAGATAAACCTTGCTATATGCAAAGGATTCCTAATAACTGACTTATAACTGCTGTAAACTCAGCTAAAACATAATATTTGGAAAATCTGGTCTTTATTGGGCAATACAGTCAAGGATGGGGGCTGGTGTGGTAAGAAAGGCAGTTCTCATAACATTCTCATGAAAGTTCAGTGGCTAGAGGAAAAAAAATGTCTTTCGTGTCCTTATCATGTTTGTGCAACATTAGAAAAAAAAAGTTACTGCTCTAAAAATTGTGCAATAGAAAGTAGTCATACTTGGAGCTTCATAAGGGTGTAACACATGCGCCACAGATGTCATTTAATTAAGTACTGATTTACCTGTTCAGACATGTCTTTGCTGTCCCTAGGTATTCAGCAGAAGTTCAGGTATAATTATAATTAAGATTTTAAGTACTTAGTAATGTACATATATAGCATTTGTGTAATTACTTCTTTTTGGTAAAAACAGAATAATAAAGTTTGTTTTAGAGTTAAAGACATGAGTACAAAACACATCATTTCCCAAGGTTATGCTTCCTAAACGTGAATTTTTAGCTGAAAGAAATTAATTTTGCCAGTAAAAATCAATTTTTTTCCACTATTGCTGAAATTTAAAATCTATTTGGGGATCAAATTTTATCAGAAATATAGGCATTATCAACTGTTGGTTAACTTAGGGTTACACAGAAACTGTTAGGCAGAATTTTAAATATGATAAACTTGTTGAGACAGTATACAAACCTTTTTGCCTTCATTTATTTCAAGGAACACCACGTGTATATGATATATCTGATATATGTATATATCAGATATATATATAGATATCTATCTATATAGATATCTCTATCTATCTATCTAAATATATATATATATATGTATTTAGTTCCCTCTCCTCTTTAAACTCTTACTGAATTAAAGTTCCTGATATTGGAGTATTTATAATACACAAAGAAAGCAAATATGAAAATTGAAAACTACCCCTGTACTGCAGAAACAACCAGAATTCAAGATAAGCGTAGAGAAACTGCCAGGATCCTTCTTTCTTTCTAACTAAACCTACCACACCCATCACAAGAGGACAAAGTTCAATGGGTAAAGCACAAGCTTCCCTTAAAGCAGTGGCTCACAGATTTTTTTCAAAGTGACACTTTTACACTGTTGTTATGCAAATATACTCCAATAAGAATTAATTTAAAAAAATAAATAAGGAAAAAAAGTGACACTTTTGCCAAACAAAATGCCACATACTCCATTCCCTTCTTCCTCGTAAAAAGTGCTTTTCTGAAGTTTACTTCTTAAGTGGTTCATAAGCCAGTCCCTTCCTCACTTAATATCCCCCAAAGCTAACGACACTTTCGTGCTCCAAGAGTGCAAATACGAAGTTTCTTAGGAATTATCCAGTAAGCTGCACTGTGATAGGATAGTGCTTAAATGTAAGAGAAGGGGGGAAATACAAGTCTTTAAAGCTCTTCTGCATACAAAAAGGAAAAATCAAATAGAAATAACTGCTTAAGAAGAAGAGAGCTCATAATACTATTGTGGCAGTAATCTAGGACCGTAGATCCTAATAGTTAAATTGTTGATGGTTGGAAGAGGGAATAAAATGTTTTAAACCACCAAGCATTCTTACCTGCAGCTCCTTCATAAATGATGGAAGGTGGATTTGTTTTAGGGTATCATCCTCCTTTGTTTCGGAAGGACTCATATTTCATGAGTTAGGTATTTGTAAATTAAGTAAATAATATTTCTTTTAGTTGAGTATTTGTAAATGAAATACCCACCATTATCTTTGGGGAAGCCTATTGATAGGCATCCAAAAATAGATCCCTTTGACATATACACACTACTATATATAAAAGATAACTAATAACAACCTACTGTATAGCACAGGGAACTCTATTCGGTGCTCTGTAATGACCTATATGGGAATGGAGTCTAGAAGAGAGTAGATATATATATCTATATGGCTGATTCACTTTGCT
Organism: Eubalaena glacialis; assembly: GCF_028564815.1. Classification (NCBI taxonomy): domain Eukaryota; kingdom Metazoa; phylum Chordata; class Mammalia; order Artiodactyla; family Balaenidae; genus Eubalaena; species Eubalaena glacialis. The sequence continues at coordinate 101,267,061 of NC_083726.1, forward strand.
GTACAGCAGAAAGTAACACAACATTGGAAATCAACTATACTCCAATAAAAATTAATTAAAACAGAACAAACAAATACACAAAAAACCAAAAATAGATCCCAAAGTCTGCTGACTTCTTTGGGAGGCTACATGCTTCTCAGAAGAGATTTCGATTATATGACATGGCTCTCCTTCCTCTAGCTGAATCTGAGACAGTGTTTGGGGATATGGTACTTGGGAAAGAAATGAGATCAAAAAGGGAACTTTGGCCAGAGGAGATGAAGTGGATTCTGTAAACATGCAAGTAGACCAGGGCCCAAAGAGACGATCCCCTAGGAGATTGATTCCCTGTGAAGAGGCATGTCAATAAACTCTAGGTTCTAGGATTAGCATCTCACATCAATGTTCAGATTTTTCTTTTCTTTATTATAATCTCTTAGATCTTCTTCAAGCCTTAGTAAAATATCCTAAAATGTGTTAACTGTGTTTTCTAAATTCAAGGTGGGGGGAAATCCAGTTCTATGCTTTGGGAGGAAACTGTGTCTACACTTTGGGGAGGTTAAGGAGCCTGGAGAACTTCAGCCAGGCGTGAACAGTGGAGAATCTGAAGCAGCAGCCCAGAGGGAGTTGACACAAAACACTCAGGATGGATTTGTGAAACATGTGAGAATTTCCTGTGTATCTTCATAAAGTCTGGGGGAAGGACTGGGCTTTCTGCATTCCTTGGAGGGAGGCTCTGATCCTTCTTTAGATATTAAAGAGAAGAATGACGTTGGAAGGCTAGAGAAGTTGTGTTAAATAATTCATGCCATAAGAAATGAAATCCTACGTCACACCGATACGCTAGTATCTGGCAGTAAAGTAACAAGAGCATGCCAGCTGTCAACGAAAAATTAATCAGTCGACCTAAAAAAGAATTGGAAAATTTTATTTGAGCCAAATTTGAGGATTATAATCCAGGAAGAGCCTCTCAGAAAGCTCTGAGAATTGTTCCGCCTGTTAGAAGTCAAGACACAGTTTATATAAGTTTTTTGAGACAGAGGGCTCTACATTAAATGACATATTATTGACAGTTTACATAATCCAGATTTAAGTGCCATCGTGGTGGGTCGTGTGACCCTTTACAAGATCCAGAAGGAATGTTATCTTCTAAGGAGTTGTCTTATTGATGCTGGGAGAATGTTGTTCTTTATGGTTGAGCAGGTATTTGTACTGATGGGGGAGGTCTGGTCAATGCATAATGTGGATACACAATGCACAGAGAGGGAGCCAGAGGGCAGAGAAGAATTTTTATGTTTAAATTTTTCTTTCTTTGCCATAAATATGAATTCTGTTTCACACAGCCAGTTTCTGAATAACGTGGAAGGTAAAGAGAGAAAGCTTTAAATATAAAAGTCTTTTACTTCTCTACTAAATATGACACCTCTACTATTGTGTAAGAACATGTAGAAAAAAATACATAGGCATGCAAAGAAAAGAATCTTAAATCCACATTAACAAAAATTATAAAAGCCCTGCTGTTCACTCATCATGGTGAGAAATGCAAAAAAGTTTGAAAACACATCCCTGCCTTTGAGAATTTTACTGTTATGATGTCTAATTTGCATACAAATAGAAAGACACATCTGAGAGACCAAAGAAAGGTTGTGTAGAAATCCACATCTTTCTTCCTAGACAAGACACGCCTCCCTGGGCAACAATGTCTGGAAGACATAGGATGTGTTGGTTACTCTTAAACCAATTTGGGATGAGGGAGCCAAGAGAGCAGTGGTAGTTCTACCAAATAAATGTCTAGGATCAGTGGGATGCAACTGGGCACCTAGTTTGTCAGACGTCAGCAGAGAAGGGGTGTCTCATTGCTGCTCCTCAGCAGGGAGAGGAATTGAGCAGTGTTTTCTTTAAGAGAGGGACCGTGCAGTACAGAAGTCCAGAGCAGGAATTCTAGAGTCACACTACCTGAGTTCTAACTTAGACAATCCACTTCTTTTTCTTAAGATGTCACCTTATTTTCAGCCTACAAGAATCAATTTAGATGAATCACTAAAGAGGTGATGTTTTAAGATTTGATTTGAATATTTCCATCTAGGTTTAGATGAGGTCTTACGTGATCATTCTGGATGACAACGGGTTTCTGCTTACTCTGGATTCCGTTTGGAAGTAAAAATTAACCTTGGTTAAGAGCGTGACTTCCCTGGTGGCCTAGTGGTTAGGATTCTGGGCTTTCACTGTCGTGATCCGGGTTCAATCCCTGGTCAGGGAGCTGAGATCCCGCAAGCTGCTCGGTGAGGCCAAAACTAAAAAAACAAACAAAATCTTAGTTAAGAGCAATGGAATTATGCCAAGGTGGATTCCTTCCTTTATAATTGAGGTTAGGTCTGTTACATTTTTTTTTTCTTTATAAATTTATTTATTTTATTTTTGGCTGTGTTGGTTCGTTGCTGTGCACAGGCTTTTCTCTGGTTGCGGCGAGCGGGGGCTACTCTTTGTTGTGGTGCACGGGCTTCTCATTGTGGTGGCTTCTCTTGTGGCGGAGCACAGGCTCTAGGCGCATGGACTTCAGTAGTTGTGGCACGTGGGCTCAGTAGTTGTGGCGCATGGGCTTAGTTGCTCCGCAGCATGTGGGATCTTCCCAGACCAGGGCTCGAACCCATGTCCCCTGCACTGGCAGGCGGATTCTTAACCACTGCGCCACCAGGGAAGCCCAGGTCTGTTATACTTTAGATTTAGGGTGCAGATGGGCTTGGGGCCACTGTAGTATGATTAGCAGTAAATATGTTGGTTATAGACTAGTAGTGACATTAGAAGAGTTTCTGTAGTCACCCTGGGTTTTCTGCTTCAGCCTACCACCTGGTGACATGGTAGTCTTGTGGAGTGAAGGAAGCAATGATTGAAAAAAAGCCAACAGATATTTCTTTGCTGACAGGTATAATGCATGAACTGTGCTGTCTGGTTAATTGAGATGCTCTATAGAAGCATAATGGTGTAATAATATCTGTAACAGCAATATTCTGTAAAACTAAATGAATTCACTTTTTAAAAAAAGTAATGTTTTATAAAAAATGTAGCATTTACATTGCATTTAATTTCCTCCTTTAAAAAAGAAAAGGTGTTATGATGGTAAAATCATTTCGTACTACATGTATTTTGTCTAACAATAGTCAGTTTTTTCTGTATATACTGTACTTCTTTGAGCTCACATTAAAACATGAACTAAAATCCAGGGAAAGAAAGCTAGGAGAAAGGGAGACAATAATGCCATCAGAAACAAACAAACAAACTACACGGCACAGGAAGGTGTTACTTATAGAAAGGGCACATATAAAAAGCATCTCCAAATACTTTATTGAAAATATAGTTCTCATAACAATACAGACAGTTCACGACTTACTATGGTTCAACTTATGATTTTTTTTGACTTGACCATGGTGCAAAAGTGACAAGCATTCAGTAGAAACCATACTTTGAATTTTGATCTTTTCTTGGGCTAGTGACATGCAGTATGATACTCTCTTATGATACTGGGCAGTGGCAGCCACTACAGCTCCCAGTCAGCCACGTGATCAGGAGGGTAAACAACCAATATACTTACAACAATTCTGTATCCAGACTATCATTCTGTTTTTTCACTTTCAGTACAGTAGTCAATAAATTACATAAGCTTTTCAACACTTTATCATAAACAGGCTTTGTGTTAGATGATTTTGCCCAACTGTAGGTTAGTGTAAGTGTTCTGAGCAAACTTAAGGTAGACTAAGCTAAGCTATGATGTTTGGTAGATTAGGTGTATTAAATGCATTTTAACTTATGATATTTTCAATTTATGATGGGTTTATAGGGATGTAACACATCTGTACTTGGAATATTCCAGATTAGAGTTCCAGGTACTGTACAAATAGTCAACCTGCCATTGTTCAAATTTTCTTAAAGATAAACCTAACTGTCCTTAGTTTTATAATATAAACCAAGGATTAAGAAAAAAAAATCATTGAGGGAAACAAAGCCAGGTCTCCTGACTCTTGATTCCTGCTGGAGCCAATAAGATATACTTGCATCATTCTCACCTGAAGAGTTCAAAATATCTGAAATGTTCATTCTAGAATCTTAATTGGGAGAAGCCTCTCAGAAAGAAGTTACCTTTAGCATTATGCATTTACCATGGCTAGGGTAAAAACCTGCTTTTGCATTCTGCCTTTTTTTTTTGTTTTGAGATTGGCAGGTAAGACATTGCAAAATTCAGAAATTTGCAATGACAGCATTTTGGTCACCTGGTCTCATTTGGAGGGTCTTTCTTTCTCATACACTATATTCAAAACCTCTTAATTTCCATTTTTCCTTTGTGCCCATTAGGATGAAGAAACTTGTCTGCTGAGAAGTTTTTCCCTCGTATGTAATTACCACGTACAGAGCCAACTTGAGATCATGCAGTGGGGGATGACTTAAACCCATGCACAAGCCACATGAGGTCAAGATTAGACACTGCACAGTTCCCTCCCTCCTCAGCCCCAATGCTGAATGGACTTTGGAGCAGCAGATTCCTAAAACTGGCAGTGAATCTTTGAAGTCAGAGTCCTCTTAATGCTCGGGGCACAGAGTACGCATCTGTCTAATTTAGTCTCAGGCCTGGCTGAGAAACGAAGTAAAAACACCAAAACATATTACACCCTTTAATGTCTTAAAGGCCTGTGCACTGAGGCTCTTTCTCCTTAGTTAGATGTTCTCCTGGAAGACATAAGGAAAGCTGTGTCTATGTAGTAAATTGTAGCAGTCTGCATCTTGCGGCTGCCCTCATCCTTGCTAAAACACACGTGTCTGGCACATTTGTTTGCAAGACTAACATTCATAGGGCCTGTAAACCTTTGCAAAGCTCATTGGTCCCTGCCTTTTGCTCTGTGGTCCAAGTGGTCCAAGAGGTGTTTGCTGGAAGCTGCACTTGACTAGAGTGTTCTCCCGCCTGACACCAATCCCCCCAACCCCCCAAGCAGTCCTTGTCTCTTACATTAACAGTTGCTCATCCTTGGACACAGCTGCCATAAATTGTAGTCATCATTCTGTATGACCCCAAACTCAAAGCTTCACTTTCAGGCTGTAGCAGATAAAGCCATCTGTCCATCTGTTAAGTCAGCTTGGCTAATAAGCCTCTACAGACCATTGAGGTCAAAATGTCCTGCCCATACACTAAAGTGTAAAGCCCTTTGCCACCTATCCTGACCCCTCTCGTGTATATATTTTCTCTATCTCTAATTCCACTTCTTTTGTTTTATTTCTCCATGTTAGTAGCCAATTCATCCAATTTGGGGGTCTTTGTGAAGATCCACCAAATAGTGCCTTTCTGCCTCTTCTGGATTCTGAACAAACTGAAAAATAAAGTAGAAGAATAAGACAGATGGAATGTTCAAAAAGCACCATTATGATGAATAAAGCTTTTATTCAAGAACAAAATGGACCTCTTCATACCGAATCCCACAATGAAAGGCACAGTGATGCTGGCCCCCCACAAGAAGTTTTAACTTGCCACATTTAGTGGAGGTGAAGAGAAGGCAGTGGTACTAGCTCTTCTCAGATATGTCAAATTAGCCCTCTCATCCTGCACTATTTATTTCATAATTCGGAGAAACTTCACTTGGTCCAGTAATCTGGAATTCAGCAGGAATTCAACAGTGCCCCTTGTCTAGAAAAAGAAATTAATCAATGGAATCTGTCCTTTACCTTTCTTATGAAGTTTAGGGTGTAATAACTGCCTTCTGTTTGTTACAGAAGCTTTATTTCATTTTTCCAGAAACACTGGTTAGGTCTGTTCTAAATCAGCAGCCAATCAGCTTAGCTGCTCCTGGTAAACAAGGGCTTGTTCTGCTCCAGACCTGCCTAGACTTCCACAGGCTGTTGAGCAGCTTTTCAGCCTGGAAGATCTAGTTTTCATTGTTGCTGTTTTTGTTGTTGTTGTTGCTGCTGGTGGTGGTGATGTTGTGTGTGTGTGTGTGTGTGTGTGTGTGTAGGTGGGGCAGTGAAGAGGAAACAATTTTATGGGAAGTAGTCTTGTTTTTTAAAAAATAGTGAGAACAAGGCATATGGAAATGTGCCTTTGGCTAGCAAACATGTGAGATAAAATTAAATGCACTGGCTGAAGTTTTGCTGGGGAAACAAGGAAAGAATAAAAATATTGGAGGAAAATAATACTCTGAAATAGAAAAATGGACATAGAAAAACAAATGTCTAACGCTGAAAATTTGTAATTTGCTAAGAAAATGTGACCTAAATCTTTTCTAAATAGAGAGAAAAGAAACTAAGAAAGAGCAGAGATTTAGAAGTATGGTGTCATATTTAAGAAAAAAGCCTGCAAACAATAGGGCAATAAAAGCAGCATTCATCTTACATAAATGCTGAATTAGATTTTTTTTATGATGAACGGCCTAAGGGATTTTAGTACAACCGTGTGATTTAAAAAGACAGCTTTTTTTTTTTTGACTTGCAAAAAAAATTATGGTAGAGCATTTAAAGCTCATTATTATTATTTTTATTTTCAGTGAATGAAGACTTTTCTATCCAGATGGAAGACTTTATCTTAAGTGAAGTCACAGTCATTTGCAATAAATAATTATGCCTAATAATAGAAAAACATATGGACTAAATGCAGTTAATTTATAATATGTTCTTCTAAAAAGTTATTCTTTGAAGTTGATTTTAGAATTAAAATAAGATTATAAAGGAAAGGCAAAGAAGAAGTAAATTTTCCAAGTCGAAACTCATCAAAAATTGTCACCTCCATTGATAACACTTCTACAAAGAACTACTTTTAGAAGACTATTGGCAATTTGAACAAACATTTGACTTTGTGGGAATTCATGTTTTATGCAATTTAACATTATCGACTTTTCTAAAAACATGGTCATTACAAAGTCTGAATTATCTGTGAGAAATAAATGATATATAATTGAATTATAGGTTATCAAAACTAACAATTTGATTCTTCTTCTTTATGATATCTTTTTTTTTAATATAAATTTATTTATTTATTTATTTATTTATGGCTGTGTTGGGTCTTTGTTGCTGCGTGCGGGCTTTCTCTAGTTGCTGCAAGCGGGAGCTACTCTTCGTTGCAGTGTGTGGGCTTCTCATTGCTATGGCTTCTCTTTGTCGCGGAGCACGGGCTCTAGGCACACAGGCTTCAGAAGTTGTGGCTCACGGGCTCTAGAGTGCAGGCTCAGTAGTTGTGGCGCATGGGCTTAGTTGCTCCGCAGCATGTGGGATCTTTCCCGACCAGGCTCAAACCCGTGTCCCCTGCATTGGCAGGCAGATTCTTAATTACTGTGCCACCAGGGAAGTCCCTCCTTATGACATCTTTTCAGAAACTATTAAGCAGATAAAACTCAATTGTAACACCTTATTTCTCACTCTATAGAGTTGTAATAAAATTAAAAGAGGGCTTCCCTGGTGGCACAGTGGTTAAGAATCCACCTGCCAATGCAGGGGACACGGTTTCGAGCCCTGGTCTGGGAAGATCCCACATGCCGCAGAGCAACTAAGCCCGTGTGCCACAACTGCTGAGCCTGTGCTCTACAGCCTGCGAGCCACAACTACTGAGCCTGCGTGCCACAACTACTGAAGCCTGCGCGCCGAGAGCCCGAGCTCTGCAACAAGAGAAGCCACCGCAATGAGAAGCCTGCGCACCGCAACAAAGAGTAGCCCCCGCTCGCCACAACCAGACCCAACGCAGCCAAAAATAAATAAAATAAATAAATAAATAAAATTAAAAGAGGTAATATACGGACTTCTCTGGTGGTTCAGTGGTCAAGACTCTGCGCTCCCAGTGCAGGGAGCAGGGGTTCAATCCCTGGTTGGGGAACTAGGATCCTGTATGCCGCACGGCATGGCCTAAAAAAAAAAAAAAAAGAGAGAGAGAGAGATAATATAGTATTGACCTGAGTGTATTTTTCAAACTGATGGTGTTTACCAAAAAAAAAAAAAAAAAAAGTGGTTAAATAAATTGGGGACACTCTAGATTTAGTAAAATTAAACAGATCTTTAAAATATCACAGAGATTTTGATATACTAATAAACATTAAATGAATATCCAAGAGGTAAACCTATTTTTCAACAGGTTTTATTTGATTACAGAATATTTATTCTCAGAATATCTCTCAAGTCTAGCACCATGCATGTAGTATGTAGCTATTATATTATTTTTATTTAGAAGTCTGTGAACAAGAAGAAAGGGATCCAGATAACATGCAAGCTAAATAATCAGTGTCAAGGGTGGTAGTCCTTGGTTCCACTTATCAATGTTCATTCTCCTCTCCTTCCTGGCAAATCAAATACTGAACTTGCTAGTCAATGAGTTTTGTGGAAGTGATACAAGTCACTTCTAGACTGGAGCATTTACATCCCAAAGCAGGCTCTCTTTCTCTTGACCATAACTCTTGGCTATATTCCAGATGGTGGCTACTTGTCAGCTTGGGTCCCAGAATAAGGAGAGCAGAAAGTAGAGCAGAAGATTGAAGAGCAGACCACTCCTCACCCACCCATGCCAGCTGACTTTTAATGGACACACAGTAAAAGCAAGAAAATAAATCTTGGTTGTCTTAAGCTGTTGAGATTTGGGGTTGTTTGTTACCATAGCATAACTTAATTTATTCTGACAATTATGCCAAGTGCTCAAGAGTAAGTTGTATTCTTTTTAAAACTTTTATTGGAGTATAGTTGATTTACAATGTTGTGTTAGTTTCAGGTGTACAGCAAAGTGAATCAGTTATACGTATACATATATCCACTCTTTTCTTAGATTCTTTTCCCGTACAGTCCATTACAGAATATCAAGTAGAGTTCCCTGTGCTATAGAGTAAGTTCAAATGGATAACTGGTAAGTTGTATTTTTTTAAACTAGGAAATAAAATCTTCACTATTTAGTAGAAAGAAAACTAGGTCAGAGCTTAGTGAGTGGCTAGACAGGCCAGAGCAGAGAAAGTAGGGATCCAGAGAATGGCTAGATTCACCAAGTTGGCACAGATGATCAGGGGAGGTGCCATCTATAGAATGAGCCACCCAGAAAGTCATGAAACAGTTTTAGTCAGGGAGATTTAGGCTGCCAAGGAGGCCTAACGTGACCTGGCATTTGGGGGCAGACTCCAAACTGGGATTGGTCATAAAGAACAAAAGGAGACCCTGGGCTTCCCTGGTGGCGCAGTGGTTGAGAATCTGCCTGCCAATGCAGGGGACACGGGTTCGAGCCCTGGTCTGGGAAGATCCCACATGCCGCGGAGCAGCTAGGCCCGTGAGCCACAATTACTGAGCCTGCGTGTCTGGAGCCTGTGCTCCGCAACAAGAGAGGCCACGACAGTGAGAGGCCCGCGCACCGCGATGAAGAGTGGCCCCCACTTGCCACAACTAGAGAAAGCCCTCGCACAGAAACGAAGACCCAACACAGCCAAAAAAAAGGAGATCCTATATACTAGAACAATGCTTAACCATCGTCCAAGATGAGTAGATGATTAATCTACTATTATTAAATATCATCTGACTAGGAACATCTCTAATTTCAGAGCTTGGAGTGGGGCTGAGTCTATAGATGAAAAACAAATGGCTTAAAATTAGAAAAATAGCAGAAAGAGTGAAGTGAATTATTACAACTTAAAGATTTTTTTTTAAACATTATTCTTCTTTTTTGAGGCCAGATTATTTATTTATTTATTGAAAAATTTTTGGCTGCGTTGGGTCTTCGTTACTGCGCGCGTGCTTTCTCTAGTTGCAGCGAGCAGGGGCTACTCTTTGTTGCAGTGTGTGGGCTTCTCACTGCAGTGGCTTCTCTTCTTGTGGAGCACGGGCTCTAGGCGCGTGGGCTTCAGTAGTTGTAGCACGTGGGCTCAGTAGTTGTGGCAAGCAGGCCCTAGAGCGTGTGGGCTTCAGTAATTGTGGTGCATGGGCTCAGTAGCTGTGGCTCACAGGCTCTAGAGCATAGGCTCAGTAGTTGTGGTATACAGGCTTAGTTGCTCCGTGGCACATGGGAGTTTCCCAGACCAGGGATTGAACCTGTGTCCCCTGCATTGGCAGGCGAATTCTTAACCACTGTGGCACCAGGGAAGTCCCAACTTAAAGATTTTGTGAATGGCTCTAGGAAATGGAAGAAAAGGATTTTTGAAACAGCTATCAGGAAAATGAGTTTCTGTTGATTTTCCACCTGTTAACTCTCTAAGATGGAAAATATTTGGTTATGACATGGTCATGGTTCTTTCTCAAACTTTAGGGTATTTGGTAGACTATTCTGGCTACAGGGCTCTTCATGGACTTCTAGTTGCACTCATAGTACCTTTTATGAATTTGGGCTGACTTGACAAAATGAGGCCGCTAATGGCATATTTATCAGTTTGCTAGGGCTGCCATAACAAACTACTACAGGCTAAGTGGCTTATTTTTTTGTTTTGTTTCGTTTTTTTGTTTTTGTTTTCTGTTTTGACCGCAACTCGCGGAATGTGGGATCTTAGTTTTTCAAGAGGGGATCAAACCCGTGCCCCCCTGCAGTGGAAGCTCAGAGTCCTAACCACTGGACTGCCAGGGAATTCCCAAAAAACTAAGTGGCTTAAACAACAGAAATTTATTGTCTTAGTTTTGAAGGGTAGAAATTCGAGATCAAGGTGTTAGCAGGGTTGGTTCCTTCTGAAGTCTGTGAGGAAAAATCTATTACATGCTTCTCCCCTACCTTCTGCTGGTGGTTTTCTGGCAATCTTTGACATTCCTTGGCTTGTAGAAACATCATCCCAATGTCTGCCTTCATCTCATATGGTGCTCTCCCTGTGTGTGTGCATTCTCCAAATTTCCCTTTTTTATAAGGACACCAGTCTTATTGGATTAGAAGCCCACCCTACTCCAGGATGACCTCATCTTAACTAATAACATCTGCAATGACCCTGTTTCCAAGTTAGGTCACATGCTGAAGTACTGCGGGTTTAAGACTTTAACATATGAATTTTGGGGGACATAATTCAACTCTTAACAGCACATAGCAAAGGAGAAGATTGTTTCTCCCATCGTACCTACTTGTCCCTGTTTTCTTTCTTTTGTGTGGCCTCTTACAGAAGTGTTTGCATGTCTTCTATTTTTTTTTCCCCCTAGACATTGAGCTTCTTAAAATCAGAGACTACACTATTTTAATCTGTTCAGCTTCTGGCACAGGACCTGTCACAAAGTAGAGTAGTCCTATCTCCCTTGAACTTGTAACTGCAATAGCCTTCTAATTTTACTCCCTGCTTCCTCCACTTTTGGTTGAGCCATTCTGATTCATCTTACACAAAGCTGCCCCCTCATTAAAGAATGCCCTTCACCAGGTGGTCTACCTGGCAAACTCCCATTCACTCCTCAAATCTCAGATCAAACATTCTCGTCTCCAATGCTTCTGTGATATTCCTGGGCAAAGTTAGGTAGCTAATTCCTTTTTACCCCCGTATAACATCGTGCGTACCTATGGCAAGCATTTGGCACTCAGTAAATATTTGAATGTGTATTTGAATTAACTACATGAATGATTTATAAAGCAAGTCCTATAAAGCAATTTTTTTAACATCTTTATTGGAGTATAATTGCTTTACAATGTTGTGTTAGTTTCTGCTGTACAACAAAGTGAATCAGCTATATGTATACATATATCCCCACATCCCCTCTAAAAATTCTAAAAATTTTAGGGAATATTTTCCTATTTCTCTTTGCTCTGCTGAATTAAGTGGATCATGCTTTAGAAATGGTCTTCTCACACCTACATCACTGTAAAAATTATTTTTTAAATTGAGATATAATTGACTTATCCTACATCACTTTTAACTCTAAAGAACTACCTGTAAGTATCAAAGAATGCAATTCAAAAATAACACAGTATCAATAGAAGATTTACAACTTTTTATCGAAGTAAAAATAAAACCTATAGGCCCTCAAATTTTCTTTTGAATAAAGATTAGTGTTCATAAAATAGCTAAAAGAATGGAGTACCATTATTAATGCAACTACCCAGAAATACCATTAGCACCACTTGACAAATCAGAAAACTTCATCTCAAAAAGAAGGCCCTGGAATGTATCCCTCCTTAAAAATCTGGGCCACGATGATCAGGCTGTCAACTGTTTGGGTAGGGCACATGAAAGGAAGTTAACAAGTTAATAAAGTGGGCTAAGACAGTAAGTGGAACAATTCAATACTTTCTGAAGCAATTTTTCTGGGTTACCACTGACCTCTTAAGTGCAAAAACTTACCGTGCTTTTCTGTCTTTACCTTACGGGATCTTCTGCTGCATTTCACATTGATGAAGAAGCCTTTCTTCTTGAAACTTTTTGTCTCTCAATTTTCCTTCTATTCCTTTACTGTCCTCTATTCCCACCAGCAACTCCTGTTCTTCTGCCCACCCAGTAAATGTTGGTGGCCTCACAAAACCCAGTGGTCTTCTCACTCTCACTCTCCTCACTCTCACTCTCCTACTTTCTCCCTAAGTGGTTACATCAGAACTGATTTCTGCTACTACATCTGCCCATGTCTGCTCCAAGCCTTGGCGCTGTGTATCCTGATGGCCATCTTTACCCTACGACCCTACGGGAAACCTCAAACTCAACTTATCGAAAACGAAACTCTATATTCTCACCTATTATTTCCCTCAGCTGGTAACACTAAGAATCTTACGGTAACCCACACCAAAGTTGTGGGAGTCATCTAGAACGACTCCTTTTTTCTTGCTCTCTACATCTACTCATTCACCAATTCTACTGATTTTAATTTCCAAACTTTCTTGCATTTGTCCATACCTCTCTCTGTCTGCCATCACCTACTTAGTTCAGGCCTTCATCCTCTCTTATCTGAAATTCTGAAAAGCCTTTAAACCCTCTCCTTGTTTCTGGGTTTTTTTGTTATTGTTGTCATTGTTGCTTTTAAAGATAAGCTTGGAAAATTTTGTAATATTTTCTTAAAATCTTTTTTTCTTTGGTGTTTAATATAGCTTCTACTTTACACTACATGGTAATTTTAAAGCATAGTGAATACAGATAAGTTACAATTCTCAAAACAAAGGGGAAATGAAGAGAAGCTTGGTAAAATATTGACCATTGGTTAGTTTTTTCTTTTTTCTTTTCCATTGGTTAGTTTTTATTGCTCTGTTCTAATATTTAAAAAAAAATCACTTCAGCTATTAAACTGGAGTTTAAATCATAAAAATCAGTTTTTCAATTATCTTGATATTAAAATTGCTTCTCTGCTTTTGTGGATGGGAGAGAAAGACTTTTGTAATTTTCTTGGTATTAAACGAAAAACTTATAAATACTATAATCACTGTTAGTGGTCTTGTTCTAGTTTTACTTTTTTGAACAGTCCTTACAGAGAAAGCCAATTATCTAACTAAAACACAGGTCCAAATACATTGTCTCCTGCTTCATGCCCACTGGGGACTTAAAACCTAGGGATCCTTGAGAACTGGGCAACCAGAGTATCCGAGGGGGACTCATGGGCTCAAAGAATGGCTACTAGCAATTTCTGTAGTTTAGAAACCTGTGCAGCTGTACTGGTGTGTACTAGCTATGCACACTATACTCTTTCCTATCTGTGCCTTTACTCCCACCCTGCCCCTCAACCCAGCCTGGCTAACCTCTATCATCCTTCAAAGTTATCTCAGATGTCTGTTCCTCCAGGAAGTCTTCCTGTCATCTCCCTTAAATACCTTGTTTCTGTGATTCCTAAATAGATGAAAATCTTTCTCTTTGCATTTTCCACATTAGTATTATATAACCAAGACTGTGAACTCCTTGTAGATGGTGACCATGTCACAAAGCCCTGTTACACAGGATCTGATATATACATGCATAGTGAAGGTTATTATTATGAAGAGGGTGGTCAGGTGCCTGGGAGGCTCTAGAACCTAGACAAGCAATTCTTTATTTTCATTTCTACAGTTCTCATTACTATTTTTACAAAGGCGAAATCAGGTCAAAATATGTGTGTGTGTGTGTGTGTGTGTGTGTGTGTGTGTATGAAAACAAATAGAAGGAAGAAAGACATCAAGGACAGCTGGAGGCATATGGTTGTGAAGGGTTGAAGGGCAAATTCACATCTTTGCTTTGGGGAGACTGAGAGCTGGAGCAAATGGGCCTTTGAAATGTGTATAAGCTTTTAGTTTCTTTGGCGTCTGTTGACAGGGCCACTGCTTTCTTCCCATCAAATTATATCCTGATTTACTGCCTCGTGGGAGCATAATGAGTGAATGTCTCCGTGCTCTCAGGGACTGCCTTATTTTCAAGAATCCTGCATTAAAAGTCTTGGGTAAAAGGTAAAGACCATAAGATTCAGTATGTGCAGTAGACATTTGTTTATTGATTTATTTATTTCCTGGCTCATTCTGCCAATGAATTGAGGCTGATTACAATAAGAATATATATATAAAAGAATAATAATGCTGGGATGATTATAGGGGTGCATGTATATTTTCGAATTAGTGTTTTTGTATTTTTTGGATAAACATCCAGAAGTCAAATAACTGTATCATATGGTAGTTCATTCTTAATTTTTTGAGGAATCTCCATACTGTTTTCCACAGTGGTTGCACCAATTTACATTCCTGCCAACAGGCTATACGGGTTCCCTTTTCTTCATATCCTCACCAGGATTATGGAAACAACCTAAGTGTCTATCAATGAATCAATGGATAAATAAGATGTAGTACAGGGTATACAGTGGAATACTACTCATCCATAAAAAGATGAAATTTTGCCATTTACCACAACATGGATGGACCTTGAGGGTATTATGCTAAGTGAAATGAGTCAGACAGAGAAAGAAAAATATCATATGATTTCACTCATATGTGGAATATAAAAAACAATCAAAATAAATGAACAAACCAAACCAAACAAAAACAAACACGTAGATATAGAGAACAGAGTAGTGGTTACCAGAGGGGAAGGGATGTGGCAGGGTCGCGGGGGGGAAGGCAGTGCAAAATGAGTAAAGGAGATCAACTCTATGGTGATAAATGGAAACTACATGTTTGGTGGTGAGTACACTGTAGTGTATACAGAAGTAGAAATAGGAGAGAGAGCAAGATGGCGGAAGAGTAAGACGCGGAGATCACCTTCCTCCCCACAGATACATGAGAAATACATCTACACGTGGAACTGCTCCTACAGAACACCCACTGAACGCTGGCAGAAGACGTCAGACCTCCCAAAAGGCAAGAAAATCCCCACGTACTTGGGTAGGGCAAAAGAAAAAAGAAATAACAGAGACAAAAGAATAGGGACGGGACCTGCACCAGTGGGAGGGAGCTGTGAAGGAGGAAAAGTTTCCACACACTAGGAAGCCCCTTCGTGGGCAGAGACTGTGGGTAGCAGAGGGGGGAAGCTTCGGAGCCACGGAGGAGAGCGCAGCCACAGAGGTGCGGAGGGCAAAGAGGAGATTCCCGCACAGAGGAGCGGTGCCGACTAGCACTCACCAGCCCGAGAGGCTTGTCTGCTCAGCCGCCGGGGCGGGCGGGGGCTGGGAGCTGAGGCTCGGGCTTCGGTGCTAGCCGGGAGGGAGTCCGGGAAAAAGACTGCAGCTGCCAAAGAGGCAAGAGACTTTTTCTTGCCTCTTTGTTTCGTGGCGCGCAAGGAGAGGGGATTCAGAGCGCCGCCTAAACGAGCTCCAGAGACGGGCGCGAGCCGCGGCTATCAGCGCGGATCCCACAGCAACAGGGACGCAGAGGGAAAAACGGAGAGATTCCCGCACAGAGGCTCGGCGCCGAGCAGCACTCACCAGCCCGAGAGGCTTGTCTGCTCACCCGCCGGGGCGGGCGGGGGCTGGGAGCTGAGGCGCGGGCTTCGGTCGGATCCCAGGGAGAGGACTGGGGTTGGCTGCGTGAACACAGCCTGAAGGGTCTAGCGCACCACAACTAGCCGGGAGGGTGCACGAGAAAAAGTCTGCAGCTGCCGAAGAGGCAGGAGACTTTTTCTTGCCTCTTTGTTTCGCGGCGTGCAAGGAGAGGGGATTCAGAGCGCCACTTAAACGAACTCCAGAGACGGGCGCGAGCCGCGGCTATCAGCGCGGACCCCAGAGACGGGCATGAGACGCTAAGGCTGCTGCTGCCGCCACCAAACAGCCTGTGGGCGAGCACAGGTCATTCTCCACACCGCCCCTCCCGGGAGCCTGTGCAGCCCGCCACGGCCAGGCTCCCGTAATCCGGGGACAACTTCCCCGGGAGAGCGCACGGCGCGCCTCAGGCTGCTGCAACGTCACGCCGGCTTCTGCCGCCGCGGGCTCGCCCCGCCTCCTCCGTACCGCTCCCTCCCCCCGGCCTGACTGAGCCAGAGCCCCCGAGTCAGCTGCTCCTTTAACCCCGTTCTGTCTGGGCGGGGAACAGACGCCCTCAGGGGACCTACATGCAGAGGCGGGTCCAAATCCAAAGCTGAACCCCGGGAGCTGTACGAACAAAGAAGAGAAAGGGAAATCTCTCCCAGCAGCCTCAGAAGCAGCGGATTAAAGCTCCACAAACAACTTGATGTGCCTGCATCTGTTGAATACCTGAATAGACAACGAATCATCCCAAATTTAGGAGATGGACTTTGGGAGCAGGATATATTAACTTTTCCCCTTTTCCTTTTTTTTGTGAGTGTAGATGTGTATGCTTCTGGGTGAGATTTTGTCTGTATAGCTTTGCTCTCACCGTTAGTCCTAGGGTTAGGTCCGTCCGTTTTTTTTTTTTTTTTTTTTTTTTTCCCTAATAAATGTTTTCTTAATAATTTTTTCCTTATTTTCTATTTTTAAAAAAATTTTTAATAAGTTTTTTCATATTTTTTATTTTAAAAAATTAAAAAATTTTTTTTCTTAATAAATTTTTTCTAAATAATTTTTTTCTTATTTTTAGTATAAAAAATTAATAAATCTATTTTTAAAAATTAAAAAAAAATTTTTTTTTCTTAATAAATTTACTCCTAATAATTTTTTTTCTTATTTTTTATTATAATTGCTTTATTTTATTTTATTTTATCCTCTTTTTTTCTTTCTTTCCATTTTTTCTCCCTTTTATTCTGAGCCGTGTGGATGAAAGGCTCTTGGTGCTCCAGCCAGGCATCAGGGCTGTGCCTCTGAGGTGGGAGAGCCAACTTCAGGACACTGGTCCACAAGAGACCTCCCAGCTCCACGTAATACCAAACGGCGAAAATCTCTCACAGATCTCCATCTCAACATCAAGACCCAGCTTCACTCAACGACCAGCAAGCTACAGTGCTGGACACCCTATGCCAAACAACTAGCAAGAGAGGAACACAGCCCCATCCATTAACAGAGAGGCTGCCTAAAATCATAATAAGGCCACAGACACCCCAAAACATACCACCAGACGTGGACGAACCCACCAGAAAGACAACATCCAGCCTCATCCACCAGAACACAGGCACTAGTTCCCTCCACCAGGAAACCTACACAACCCACTGAACCAACCTTAGCCACTGGGGACAGATACCAAAAACAACGGGAACTACGAACCTGCAGCCTGTGAAAAGGAGACCCCAAACACAGTAAGATAAGCAAAATGAGAAGACAGAAAAACACACAGCAGATGAAGGAGCAGGGTCAAAACACACCAGACCTAACAAATGAAGAGGAAATAGGTAGTCTACCTGAAAAAGAATTCAGAATAATGATAGTAAGGATGATCCAAAGTCTTGGAAATAGAATAGACAAAATGCAAGAAACATTTAACAAGGACGTAGAAGAACTAAAGAGGAACCAAGAAACGATGACAAGCACAATAAATGAAATTAAAAATACTCTAGATGGGATCAATAGCAGAATAACTGAGGCAGAAGAACGGATAAGTGACCTGGAAGATAAAATGGTGGAAATAACTACTGCAGACCAGAATAAAGAAAAAAGAATGAAAAGAACTGAGGACAGTCTCAGAGACCTCTGGGACAACATTAAACGCACCAACATTCGAATTATAGGGGTCCCAGAAGAAGAAGAGAAAAAGAAAGGGACTGAGAAAATATTTGAAGAGATTATAGTTGAAAACTTCCCTAATATGGGAAAGGAAATAGTTAATCAAGTCCTGGAAGCACAGAGAGTCCCATACAGGATAAATCCAAGGAGAAACACACCAAGACACATATTAATCAAACTATCAAAAATTAAATATAAAGAAAACATATTAAAAGCAGCAAGGGAAAAACAACAGATAACACACAAGGGCATCCCCATAAGGTTAACAGCTGATCTTTCAGCAGAAACGCTGCAAGCCAGAAGGGAGTGGCAGGATATACTTAAAGTGATGAAGGAGAAAAACCTACAACCAAGATTACTCTACCCAGCAAGGATCTCATTCAGATTTGATGGAGAAATTAAAACCTTTACAGACAAGCAAAAGCTGAGAGAGTTCAGCACCACCAAACCAGCTTTACAACAAATGCTAAAGGAACTTCTCTAGGCAAGAAACACAAGAGAAGGAAAACACCTACAATAACAAACCCAAAACATTTAAGAAAATGGGAATAGAAACATACATATCGATAATTACCTTAAATGTAAATGGATTAAATGCTCCCACCAAAAGACACAGACTGGCTGAATGGATACAAAAACAAGACCCATATATATGCTGTCTACAAGAGACCCACTTCAGACCTAGAGACACATACAGACTGAAAGTGAGGGGATGGAAAAAGATATTCCATGCAAATGGAAATCAAAAGAAAGCTGGAGTAGCAATTCTCATATCAGACAAAATAGACTTTAAAATAAAGACAATTACAAGAGACAAAGACGGACACTATATAATGATCAAGGGATCGATCCAAGAGGAAGGTATAACAATTGTAAATATTTATGCACCCAACATAGGAGCACCTCAATACATAAGGCAAATACTAACAGCCATAAAAGGGGAAATCGACAGTAACACAATCATAGTAGGGGACTTTAACACCCCACTTTCACCAATGGACAGATCATCCAAAATGAAAATAAATAAGGAAACACAAGCTTTAAATGATACATTAAACAAGATGGACTTAATTGATATTTATAGGACATTCCACCCAAAAACAACAGAATACACATTTTTCTCAAGTGCTCATGGAACATTCTCCAGGATAGATCATATCTTGGGTCACAAATCAAGCCTTGGTAAATTTAAAAAAATTGAAATCATATCAAGTATCTTTTCCGACCACAACGCTATGAGACTAGATATCAATTACAGGAAAAGATCTGTAAAAAATACAAACACATGGAGACTACACAATACACTACTTAATAACGAAGTGATCACTGAAGAAATCAAAGGGGAAATCAAAAAATACCTAGAAACAAATGACAATGGAGACACGACGACCCAAAACCTATGGGATGCAGCAAAAGCAGTTCTAAGAGGGAAGTTTATAGCAATACAAGCCTACATCAAGAAACAGGAAACATCTCGAATAAACAACCTAACCTTGCACCTAAAGCAATTAGAGAAAGAAGAACAAAAAAACCCCAAAGCTAGCAGAAGGAAAGAAATCATAAAGATCAGATCAGAAATAAATGAAAAAGAAATGAAGGAAACAATAGCAAAAATCAATGAAACTAAAAGCTGGTTCTTTGAGAAGATAAACAAAATTGATAAACCATTAGCCAGACTCATCAAGAGAAAAAAGGAGAAGACTCAAATTAATAGAATTAGAAATGAAAAAGGAGAAGTAACCACTGACACTGCAGAAATACAAACGATCATAAGAGATTACTACAAGCAACTCTATGCTAATAAAATGGACAACCTGGAAGAAATGGACAGATTCTTAGAAATGCACAACCTGCCGAGACTGAACCAGGAAGAAATAGAAAATATGAACAGACCAATCACAAGCACTGAAATTGAAACTGTGATTAAAAATCTTCCAACACACAAAAGCCCAGGACCAGATGGCTTCACAGGCGAATTCTATCAAACATTTAGAGAAGAGCTAACACCTATCCTTCTCAAACTCTTCCAAAATATTGCAGAGGGAGGAACACTCCCCAACTCATTCTACGAGGCCACCATCACCCTGATACCAAAACCAGGCAAAGATGTCACAAAGAAAGAAAACTACAGGCCAATATCACTGATGAACATAGATGCAAAAATCCTCAACAAAATACTAGCAAACAGAATCCAACAGCACATTAAAAGGATCATACACCATGATCAAGTGGGGTTTATTCCAGGAATGCAAGGATTCTTCAATATACGCAAATCAATCAACGTGATACATCATATTAACAAATTGAAGGAGAAAAACCATATGATCATCTCAATAGATGCAGAGAAAGCTTTCGACAAAATTCAACACCCATTTATGATAAAAGTCCTGCAGAAAGTAGGCATAGAGGGAACTTTCCTCAACATAATAAAGGCCGTATATGACAAACCCACAGCCAACATTGTCCTCAATGGTGAAAAACTGAAACCATTTCCACTAAGATCAGGAACAAGACAAGGTTGCCCACTCTCACCACTATTATTCAACATAGTTTTGGAAGTGTTAGCCACAGCAATCAGAGACGAAAAAGAAATAAAAGGAATCCAAATCGGAAAAGAAGAAGTAAAGCTGTCACTGTTTGCAGATGACATGATACTATACATAGAGAATCCAAAAGATGCTACCAGAAAACTACTAGAGCTAATCAATGAATTTGGTAAAGTAGCAGGATACAAAATTAATGCACAGAAATCTCTTGCATTCCTGTATACTATTGATGAAAAATCTGAAAGTGAAATTAAGAAAACACTCCCGTTTACCATTGCTACAAAAAGAATAAAATACCTAGGAATAAACCTACCTAAGGAGACAAAAGACCTGTATGCAGAAAATTATAGGACACTGATGAAAGAAATTAAAGATGATACAAATAGATGGAGAGATATACCATGTTCTTGGATTGGAAGAATAAACATTGTGAAAATGACTCTGCTACCCAAAGCAATCTACAGATTCAATGCAATCCCTATCAAACTACCACTGGCATTTTTCACAGAACTAGAACAAAAAATTTTACAATTTGTATGGAAACACAAAAGACCCCGAATAGCCAAAGCAATCTTGAGAACGAAAAATGGAGCTGGAGGAATCAGGCTCCCTGACTTCAGACTATATTACAAAGCTACAGTAATCAAGACAGTTTGGTACTGGCACAAAAACAGAAATATAGATCAATGGAACAGGATAGAAAGCCCAGAGATAAGCCCACGCACATATGGTCACCTTATCTTTGATAAAGGAGGCAAGCATATACAGTGGAGAAAAGACAGCCTCTTCAATAAGTGGTGCTGGGAAAATTGGACAGGTACATGTAAAAGTATGAAATTAGAACACTCCCTAACACCATACACAAAAATAAACTCAAAATGGATTAAAGACCTAAGTGTAAGGCCAGACACTATCAAACTCTTAGAGGAAAACATAGGCAGAACACTGTATGACATAAGTCACAGCAAGATCCTTTTTGACCCAGGTCCTAGAGAAATGGAAATAAAAACACAAATAAACAAATGGGACCTAATGAAACTTAAAAGCTTTTGCACAGCAAAGGAAACCATAAACAAGACCAAAAGACAACCCTCAGAATGGGAGAAAATATTTGCAAATGAAGCAACGGACAAAGGATTAATCTCCAAGATTTACAAGCAGCTTATGCAGCTCAATAACAAAAAAACAAACAACCCAATCCAAAAATGGGCAGAAGACCTAAATAGACATTTCTCCAAAGAAGAGATACAGATTGCCAACAGACACATGAAAGAATGCTCAACATCATTAATCATTAGAGAAATGCAAATCAAAACTACAATGAGGTATCATCTCACACCGGTCAGAATGGCCATCATCAAAAAATCTAGAAACAATAAATGCTGGAGAGGGTGTGGAGAAAAGGGAACACTCTTGCACTGTTGGTGGGAATGTAAATTGATACAGCCACTATGGAGAACAGTATGGAGGTTCCTTAAAAAACTAAAAATAGAACTACCATATGACCCAGCAATCCCACTACTGGGCATATACCCTGAGAAAACCATAATTCAGAAAGAGTCATGTACCAAAATATTCATTGCAGCTCTGTTTACAATAGCCAGGACATGGAAGCAACCTAGGTGTCCATCATCGGATGAATGGATAAAGAAGATGTGGCACATATATACAATGGAATATTACTCAGCCATAAAAAGAAATGAAATGGAGGTGTTTGTAATGAGGTGGATGGAGTTAGAGTCTGTCATACAGAGTGAACTAAGTCAGAAAGAGAAAAACAAATACAGTATGCTAACACATATATATGGAATCTAAGGGAAAAAAAAAAAAAAAAAAAGAGGTCATGAAGAACCTAGTGGCAAGATGGGAATAAAGACACAGACCTACTAGAGAATGGACTTGAGGATATGGGGAGGGGGAGGGGTGAGATGTGACAGGGTGAGAGAGTGTCATGGACATATATACACTACCAAATGTAAAATAGATAACTAGTGGGAAGCAGCCGCATAGCACAGGGAGATCAGCTCGGTGCTTTGTGACCACCTAGAGGGGTGGGATAGGGAGGGTGGGAGGGAGGGAGATGCAAGAGGGAAGAGATATGGCAACACATGTATATGTGTAGCTGATTCACTTTGTTGTAGGGCAGAAGCTGGCACACCATTGTGGAGCAATTATACTTCAATAAAGATGTTTAAAAAAAAAAAAAAAAAAAAAAAAAGAAGTAGAAATATAATGTTGTACACGCGAACCCTATATAATGTCATAAACCAAGGTTACCTCAATAAAAAAAATAACAAACAGAAATAGAAAGACTAAGGAAAATAATACAAATATGAAATCATATGGGCCAACATAGTTGCTTTACTCATTCATCCAATTATTCATTCTTTCACTTATCCACTAAATATTTAGTGGATACCTACTATTACGATCCATATATTAGGTTCAGGTTTGGCTTTGAGTTTCTTGGAAGCCAAGTCAACAAGGGAGATATGATCAATTACATAATTCTTATAGACAGAAGGAATTCTTATAGATAGAAGGAATTACATAGTTTCCTCTAGGGAAGTAAAGCTTTCTCTGGTATTAAATTTGAAAAAAAAAAAAAAAGCTTATATAGCATTTGGTGTAGTGGACAATGAATCAGAAGACAATGTCTTCAACAACTTATAGAGGTGAATTTATATGTTCTGATATGTGAACTACATAGATAGAAGGGACTCTTTGAGCAGGTTTTAAGCAGACCAGAGACTGGGTCGCATATAACTTACATATATACTAACACATTTAGTGGTAGTTTAGAGGAGAGAACAGCAGACTTGAAATAAGGAGATCTAGGGTCTGTCCCAGGCTCGCCAGTAACTGAGTAAATTACTTATGTCTCTTTATGTCTTTCTTTTTTTAAAAAAATAAATCTATTTATTTACTTATTTTTGGCTGTGTTGGGTCTTCGTTGCTGCACACGGGCTTTTCTCTGGTTGCGGCGAGCGGGGGCTACTCTTCCTTGCAGTGCCCGGGCTTCTCACTGTGGTGGCTTCCCTTGTTGCGGAGCACGGGCTCTAGGCGCTCAGGCTCAGTAGTTGTGGTGCACAGGCTTAGTTGCTCCGCGGCATGTGGGATCTTCCCGGACCAGGGCTCGAACCCGTGTCCCCTGCATTGGCAGGCAGATTCTTAACTACTGTGCCACCAGGGAAGTCTGCCTCTTTATGTCTTAATTGATCATCACTATAATAATACTATCCTACCCCCTACAGTGTTGCTATGGGAATTAAAGGTATGCATGCAAAGTGCTTTGTAAACTGCAATACAAATGTTATTTCTTTAAAATTATGAGCTCTTTGATGGTAAGAACTATATCTTATTTATTTCCGAGCTTCAACATCCCATCTCCTCACCACAATAAGCAACATGTGTTTATAAAGTGGAAAAAAGGATGGGGGAGGGCAGAACAAAACCCTGTTTTTTGCCCCTGGAAATTATTTGACTATTCAAATTTTGTTAAATTATTAAAATATCAGGTTTCTGAGTATAAAAACAACTTGTCTGGCTATAGAATCAAACAGTAATAAAAAGATGAAAACCTGCAACTTGTGTTACACTGAGGTCGGAAGATCCCTCCAGGGGTAGAGAGCAGTCCCATCCCACTAGGGACTCACGCAGCCTGAGGTCTGCTTTCCCCTCCTGTAAAAATGGAAATGAGAAAATGCAGTGTGCGGTTTAAGCAAGCTGATACGAAGGGTTTTAAAATAGTGAGTATTTCCCCCTGCATATACATAAAATAAAAATTGTTTAATGTATAAAGTTTGGACTATATATGAAAAAAGAAAATTAAAATCATCCAGAATTTGGATATTTAGAGGTAGTAATTTTTAACATTTTGGTGATTATCTTCCAGCGGGGTTTTTTTTCAATGTAAGAATGAATGCATGCATGAATTTAGCATCAAAATATACAATTTTGTAACTCTTACTCTCAGTATGACTAAAGATTCTTTTATAAAATGATGTTTAATGGCTCCCAAACAATTCAATTAAACCAATAATAATATTAGTTGCTAAGATCCACTGAGCACTTGCTGTATACTAGAGCTAGATATACTTTAAATACTTATTTAACACAATAACCCTGCAAGGTTATTTCAACATGAGGAAGCTGAGCCTTAGAAAATTTAAATAACTTACTCACTGTCAGACAGGTAGTATGTGACTTGAACCCAGGTTTGTATCACTCTAAATACTAAGATCTCAGTCACTATTGCCTACTGGCTCATGTTTGGATATAATGCCATATATTTATTTGAGCAACTAACAAATTTTGTATTATTTTGTATTTGTATATTTATTTAACCAGTTTTGTATTCTTGGATATTTAGGTGGTTGCTAATTTGATGATATGAAAAGAAATACTGTGATTAACATATTTATAGGAAAATTTATAGACATAGGGAGATTATTGTTTTAAGTTAAATTGCTAGAAGCGAAATTGCTCAAAGGAACTGCACAATTTTAAAATGACTTTTTAATACTCATTGCCAAATTGCCCTCTAGAAATACCAAAACAATTTACAGTACCTAGCTTCCTAAAATCTCCTTAACACTACATATTGTCTTTTCTTCAGTTTTTGGCATAAAGTGTTCAAGGGGTGCCCAGGAAAGTAATAATTCTATAGTTTTGAGGGAGTAGAAATTGTCCTTTTGGAAAATTTGGCAAACTAGGTCTCTATCCCAGCCAGATGGTATTGTATCTGAGCAATTAAATCAATAAATAGTTTGGTGAGGATTGGAGCCCTAAAATAAGAATAGACTTTGACAATTTATGTTAGCTAGAGCTCTTCACCCTGACTTATTTAAGAACTTAAAGTAAATGGAAACTAAAAAGAGGATTTATTTTGTCATGGCCTAAGGGGAATATAAGATGCATCTTCTTTGTGACATATTACATTATATACATCTACACAAACTTGATCGGAAAGAGTGATTTTTCAATGTCATTTTTGGTTCTTGGAAATATGAATTACTGTGTTTTTGTGTGATCTTAACAAAACTTCTCTTCTCTTTCCAAACTTCTTTAGATATTCAAGGTCAAAGCACATAGAAGAACCAATGTTAGATAAAAATCAGAGCTAAAGGCCACTAGTGTAGTAAGATGAGGCACTGGGAGTCCCATGACCTGGATTTTTGCCCTAGTTCCTTAATTTGTGGGCAAGGTTCTTAACTTTGGGCTGTGCTGTCTACTTATAAAATACTTTTCAACCAGATCAGTGGTTTTCATGCTGCTACAGCCATTCTAAGAAATTGGATTCAAATTTCACATTTAAAAGGTAATTTTTGACTATTAAAAATTCAATTGGTACAAACTAAGGCTGTTAAATCCCAAATTTTAACATATTTGAGACCACCCACCCACTGTCACATCAACCTCTTTTTTTTGGTTAACCCTGGAATAAGGATTCCTGTGCTTATATTTGACTGCCTTATATATGTGTCCTTGATCAAGAAGAATAGAGT
This sequence comes from Eubalaena glacialis, assembly GCF_028564815.1. Taxonomy (NCBI): domain Eukaryota; kingdom Metazoa; phylum Chordata; class Mammalia; order Artiodactyla; family Balaenidae; genus Eubalaena; species Eubalaena glacialis. The sequence continues at coordinate 101,293,021 of NC_083726.1, forward strand.
TTTTCTAGGAAATTCTGAAAATTCCCTGAAAATTCAGGCCCAGGTCCTCTCAAATGCAATTATACGAGTGAATACAGAGACTGCCATCAAAGAAATGACAAGTCAGATACGCACACTTCTGCCTGGCCTCCTCCAACTCACCATGTAATCATTAGTGAAATAGTCCAGAGTGACTACTTTCTGTATCTCTGCTTGAGAATGCAATTGGCAGTGTGTTTAAATGCTTATTTTTCATTTTGGATGCTTGTTATCTGAGCTTTATGATAAAGTTGTTACACGTTTTGGGTGGTTTGTGTATTTATTTTTGTTTGTTTGTTTGTTTATTTTAGGTGAGGTGGAAAAATTCCCCTGCAACTAGAAATGGATTGCTAGTTAAAAGCAGGACATTTAAAAAGCAAATGTGATGAGGGAAATGATAATATCAACCAGGCTCACATTTTAGGATAGACATGCAGTATTGATTAGGTTCAGAATAAAATGAGTCATACTATAAAGTACTGAATGCATATTCCCATTTTATCGACCATACTGACAGCAGTATGCAAAATGAAAGCAATATGCAGAATATTCTCTTCAAAGTCACTATGATACAAGTTTGTATTTGTTTGGCCATTCAGGGTCTCAGTGAATTATAGTTACAGATTAAAGTATCAGTGAAAAATGAAAACTTCAAAGCATTATTATTTTTTTTAACCATTATTTATCTTTGGGACTTGCCTTTGTGGTAATAAGAATGCCCAAATCTTCAACGTGATACACATAGTGAAGTTTTGCAAGATACCTTTATGTTCTATCAAGCTACAACATCATTTGAAATGCAATTTTGTGAATGTAAACATAGGGATTCCAGATCCTTTCATCAATATTGTGCAGGTCCTCCCATCAAAAGGTAGAGTCTATTTTTCGACCCCTTGAACCTGAACTTGCCTCTTGACTTGCTTTGACTAATAGAATGTTTCTGAAGTTATACTGTGCAGACGCTAGACCTCCAAAGCGTTGGAGCATTTGCCTCTCCCTCTTAGAATGTTCTGGCTACATGTCAAGAAGTCTAGCTATTGAATGATGAGAAACGACACAGAAAGAATGGTTTACATAACAGCAAGACCCAAGGCCCAAGACATATGAGTGAGACCATCTTGGACCTTCTGACCCAAGGCAAGTCAGCTGATCAACACAACCACAGGAGTGAACCTAGTCAAGACAACAGAAGAGCAGACCAGTTAATTCATAGATTGGGAAAAAATAATCAATTGTCTTTTTGAGTCACTGATCTTTGGGGTGGTTTGTTACATAGCAACAAATAACTGATACAACCTAGTAACAAATATGGGAGCAGATCTGTAACATTATCTGATAACATATTCTAGAGAGGATTTTAGAATGTATCTACTGAAATTGATATATTAGTAAGGAAGCCAAGATTATACAAATTCTTTACAATTCAACTGATGATACTGCAAATACTGTGGATTTTTCATTTTTGCTTAATTTATGATATGTTCTGGCATGCATATAAGAAGATGATTTAATGCTGTGTCAAACACATGATTCATAAGAACCAGAAAGAAATTGTAAGAGTTAAAATCATTTTTCAAATATTACTAATGTAGGAATGTATTCAATGACTGTGTAAGAGCAGTGGTGGGGGGAAAAAGCACCAAGGGATTCATGCCTCAGAGAAAATGTGTTGCCAAAATGTACTTACTTAGTCATCATATGTTGTATGAGACAAACATTAGCTATTAAGAGGATTCTAGGGGGCTTCCCTGGTGGCGCAGTGGTTGAGAATCTGCCTGCCAATGCAGGGGACACGGGTTTGAGCCCTGGTCTGGGAGGATCCCACATGCCGCGGAGCAGCTGGGCCCGTGAGCCACAACTACTGAGCCTGCGCGTCTGGAGCCTGGGCTCCGCAACAAGAGAGGCCGCGACAGTGAGAGGCCCGCGCACCACGATGAAGAGTGGCCCCCGCTTGCCACAACTGGAGGAAGCCCTCGCACAGAAACGAAGACCCAACACAGCCAAATAAATAAATAAATAAATAAATAATAATTAAAAAAAAAAAGAGGATTCTAGCATCTTTGCCTACAGTGTTACATAGTGCCATACTAATCTCAATTTTATCAACTCAAATTTTCAGCTGCAGGGTTTTCAGGACTGTTTGTATTGCTATGGGTAATTAGTTATAGAACATGAAGAAGCTCATGTTTGTTTGGCAATTCAAGATCCCAATGAATTACAGCTACAGATTAGAGTGTCAGTAAAGAAATGAAAACAAACTTTAGTCTTGATACACAAAATAACACAATCTGATTATTTTGAGAATTTAAAGAAATATCTGACAAAATTATCTAAGAACCCGGGGTTTTGAAAAAGATGCCATTGAACATGTCATAATTTAACAATGTATGTTTGAAAATTATTTTTCCACCAAACAATGATAGTCTGAAGAATCCGTTCATTGCTTCTCTCTACATTGAACATTTACCAGTTAAGAAATGTTTGTAGATATTTGTTACTTATTAAATATTAAAACTTTGCTTTTTTTCAAATGCCTGGATTGGTTTTCCTGAATGTGGTAGCTCGTTTCTAAAAGGGCCTCCATCAATTCCTTCAGCTCTTTGTATGCATATGCCATTTCTCCATTGAGAGCTGGAGTCCATTCCTCCCTCCACTTGAACCTGGGCAGGCCTTAGTGACTTGCTTGATCAATAGAATATATTGGAAAGGATTTTCTAAAATTCTAGCTCACAAGAAGACTTGCAGCTTCTGCCCAGGCCTCTTGGAACTCACTCTTGGATCCTTGAGCTACTATGAAAGAAATTTGATTGCCTTGCTGGAATGACCACATGGAGAGGCCCCGAGTCTGCAGGGAGAGGGAAGGGCCTAGCTGAGCCCACCTATCAGCTGTGCCCACCGAAGAATCAGATATGTGAGTGAAATAATTTTGATCACTCCAGAAGTGGTCATCTGTCAGCTAAGTACTGTTAAAGAATGACCTCAGTTAAAGCCACCAACCAACCAAGAAGAATCAACCATCCAAGTTCTGCCTGAATTCTGGAATTGTTACGATTTTCTAAGCCACTGCATTTTAAGATGGTTTATTACATTGCAATCGATAATCAGAACACTGAAGAATAATCTGAGATAACCAGATAAGCTATTAGAAAGTTCTGACCACTTCCAACTATTTATCTTGAGCCACAGAAATGGAGAATGCAAAATACAGAAATAAATTGAGCATCCTATCTGATTTAAGACCACGTGTCTGATTTAAGACTACAACTAACACCAGTAATCTTCAATTTTCAATATCTTGGCATTTGCAAAATTGCTTTACTGTTTTCATTGGTTGTTTTCTTAATAAACATGTATTATAAATTTGAGTTAAGAAAAAAATTTTGCTAGCATAATACCACTTTTATCTCTTGGGGTCTATTAATATTCTTTTTGGAATATTCTATCTAAGAAATCGTTTCTGAACTTAAAAATGTTTGAAAACCACCGGACAAATATTCTTAGTATCTCTTTCTAGTTCTAATATTTATAAAATGTATCACAGTGGGCATGGTGGATTTTGAGTGGATTTTGGTTTGAACCACAATCTCACTTGGTCAGGGGTATTGAAAAAATTCTTCTTCGTGTTTGGACAGATTTTTCTTAAAAAAGAAAGCAGAATCTCTTAAAAATGGCACCTGCCTTAATAGTGGTGAAATCACTTCCATTTTATATGCTTACATAGGTGTTTGTTATAGGTGTGCATTTTTCATTTCTGTCTGAAATGAGGCCTTCAGGTCTGGCAGGGCTCTCAGCTACATCCACACGTTTCTAGGGCTTTTGAGAATCATATTGCTGCTCCCAGGTCATGCTGGCGTTTGTAAAGCTCTGGAGGCTGCGAAGACCCTCTCTTGCCAATACTTAGGGGACTAGTCATAAAATAGGGCTCAAGTTTCCTTTGCTTTAAGATCCCCAAAACTTATCTGGGAGTTCTGCTATCTCACAGTAGCTTGGTTCTAGGACAAGAGTGCTGGGTCCTGATTACCCCACCTCCCTGTGCCAAGGAGACGTGTAATAGTCAGGGGCCTTATCGAGGGAAAAGCCTTGCTCTTACTCTTTATGTTTTTTGCTAAACTGTTCCTATGCCGTGAGTCCTTACTAGTCTACAGAGGTTCCCCACCTTTCTAGGTTTATGGTGTCCTTAGTGTGTCAATAATTTTTTTCATGGCATCCGTAGGCTTAAACAAACAAACATATAAACAACAAGCAAACAAACAAATGAAATACTAAAATCCTAACAGTTCCATTTATTAAACGGTTAGGTCCAAACAACTTAATAGTAGTACTTTGTGCAGTCTGACAGCTCAAAAATTTAAATACGCCACAATGGTCCTATAAATTCACCATAGCACTTAAAGAACTGTGGGCGTAGGTTACTGAAACACAAAATCCAAGAAGACTCCCTCTTTGATTTTATATGTCTCTGTACGCACAGGAGCTCAAAAAGGACTGTTTGATTGGCAGTAGTGAGCAGTGGGGTTGTGGCCGGGAAGCAGGACATAGTAGGAAGCAAATGCTATGAAAACAAATGGGCTCCTCCTGCACTGTTGGTGGCATGTAAATTGATACAGCCACTGTGGAGAACAGTACGGCGGTTCCTCAAAAAACTAAAACTAGAGCTACCATGTGATCCAGCAATCCCACTACTGGGCATATATCCAGAGAAAGCTATAATTTGAAAAGATACATGCACCCTAATGTTCACTGCAGCACTATTTACAATAGCCAAGGCATGGAAACAACCTAAATGCCCATTGACAGATGAATGGATAAAGAAGATGTGGTGTGTGTGTGTGCGTGTGTGTGTGTGTGTGTGTAAAATGGAATACTATTCAGCCATAAAAAGGAATGAAATAATGCCATTTGCAGCAACATGGATGGATCTAGAGATTATCATATTAAATGAAGTAAGCCAAAGACAAATATCATATGATATCACTTATATGTGGACTCTAAAAAAAAGGATACAAATGAATTTATTTGCAAAACAGAAATCAACTCACAGACATAGAAAACTTATGGTTACCAAAGGGGCTAGCAGGGGGTGGGGGGGGGAGATAAATTAGGAGTTTGGGATTAACATATACACACTACTATATATAAAATAGGTAAACAACAAAGGCTTACTATATAGCACGGGAACTATACTCAATATCTTGTAATAACCTATAACGGAAAAGAATCTGAAAAAGAATACACACACGCACACATGTATCTGAATCACTTTGCTGTACACTTGAAACTAACACAACACTATAAATTAACTATACTTCAATAAAAAACCAAACCAAACCAAAACCCAAATGGGTTCAATCAGGAAATAAAAGCCATTGTAAGTAGTATTAGAACAAGAGATTTATTATAGAAAAGGGAAGGAGGGAATGAGAGAAGGGAGAATCACTAACCAATCTACTGTATGGATGAAAAGTCAAGGACTGCAGGAAAAGCCAAGAAGGCAAGCACACAGATTACAAAGGATGAGTTCATAGAGAGGGCTGTGGAAAACTGTTAGTCCTGTGGGTCCACAACCAAGTGTCTGGAGCCACTGTTGGTAAGTCAGGACTCTAGAGGAGAAAGACGTCCACATATATTGTGATGGTGGCCAGGGAGAGCTAGGAGAGCTGAACAAATAAAGAAAAGTTTTATTTAAGAAGATCAGGAGGGGACAGCCTCCTCAGATATCTGAGCAAATAGCTCCAGAATCCACACTGGATTCTGGGGGCTGAAAAGTTTTACAGACAGAGTAATAAAACTATAAAAGCTCTCTTGAGAAGGATTACCTATCTTGCGATAATTTGCACCTCTTTTGTTGTCATTACCTGTAGTAAAGTAGTTATTAATGTCCTCAACAAGAATGATTGTTGCATCAGTTGCTAAGAATGAGAGAAATCAGAAAGTAAATGGTGTGAGGTGATTTCTGTTTCCAAGTGTATAAATACAAGAGGAAACCTTCAAACGCTCTGGTGGTCACAGCAAAGGCAGTTGGTTACTAAATTGTCACATTTCCAGACAAACTGGGTCTATGAGTTCTATTTGAAACTGTCACAACTGTAAAAGCCAATGGGCATAGAAAGGACTTGCCATCCCATATAACTCAATTCTGACCTTAATTACATGGGGCGTACTATAGCGTAAATACGAATTAAATATTCATCCCTTTAAGTCACTTTACTGGCAATAAAAGGCTGGTAATCTGCTGGTCTAATGCTGTAATGAATTGTAATGATGATTTTTGGGTGGTTGAAAACCACAGAGTGCAGTTCTCAATGCATAAAATCCTGACAAATTTGAATGGGAGAAGACGTCCATGAGTCCATTAATGCTGGATGATAAATAATCACAAAATCCAATGGCATAAAACAGCAAGCATTTATTTCTTGTTTACTCGTTTGGTGTCATCTGGAGTTAGCTGCTCCAAGCTTTAGCTGAGGGCTGGGCTTAGGTCTCTTACATGAGTGTTCATTATAAGACTGAGGTCAAAGGGGTAATGGCTATCCTGTGGAAATTTTCCCCAGGGCGATGAGAAGGAGAGCAAGAGGGCAAGCCCAGCCACATAGGCACAGTTCAAGCCTTTACTCATCTCATTGGTCAAAGCAAGTCACACGATCAAATCCAACATCAATGGGATATGGAAGCATATGCCTTGGATGGAAAGAGGAAGAGTGAATGTTTCCTTAGCAACAGTTTAACTTACCATAGGATGCTTTATATATTACTTTCATTCTTTCTCAAACTTTAAATTACTTAAGTTCAGATTCAGTTTTAAGTGATAAAAACTGCTAGATAAGAGTAGCTTAAACAATATAGAATTTTTTTGTCCATACCCATAAATGAAGTCCACAGGAAAGCAATCTAAAGCGACATGGTATCTTCATAATTTTCTGGAGCCCAGTGCCTTCTCTCTCGCTCTGTTCCTATTTCTAGGCCACCTCCTGGTCCAAGATGCTGATCAAGCTTCAGCCGTCAGGTCCACATTCCAGATGGCAAGATGGAGAATGGGATGAAGAAAGTCACATCTCCTGTCTTCCCAGAGGTTGCACACAATTCTTTTGCTTACATATTATTGGGCAGAAATTATTCACATAATTATACTAGCAAGGGAAGATGAAAATTTACACTTTATTTTTGAAAGTCTCCAGGTGACCATGTTTCCTGTGAAAAATAATAGGTTTTATGAATGTTAATATACTATTAGGGAAGAACAGCTGTTTGTGTAAACAACTGGTCGTGTTTGCCACAAAATTACAAAGAAACTTATTCTTGCCTACTCAGCCATAAAAAGAAACGAAATTGAGTTATTTGTAGTGAGGTGGATGGAGCTAGAGTCTGTCATACAGAGTGAAGTAAGTCAGAAAGAGAAAAACAAATACCATATGCTAACACATATATATGGAATCTAAAAAAAAAAAAAAAAGGTTATGAAGAACCTAGGGGCAGGACGGGAATAAAGACGCAGACCTACTGAAGAATGGACTTGAGACACGGGGAGGGGGAAGGGTAAGCTGGGACAAAGTGAGAGAGTGGCATGGACATATATACACTACCAAATGTAAAATCAATAGCTAGTGGGAAGCAGCTGTATCGCACAGGGAGATCAGCTCAGTGCTTTGTGACCACCTAGAGCGGTGGGATAGGGAGGGTGGGAGGGAGGGAGACACAAGAGGGAAGAGATATGGGGATATATGTATATGTATAGCTGATTCACTTTGTTATAAAGCAGAAACTAACACACCATTGTAAAGCAATTATACTCCAATAAAGATGTTAAAAAAAAATTACAAAGAAACTGTGTTCTCTGCACTACCAAGTTTTTAAATCAGATAATTTCTTCTTCTAAATTTTTGCAACAAAAATATGATTGTTAACAGAAAAGACACCATAGATATCATTCCTTAAATTAAATTTCTGAATTATTTTTAGTTATAGCTGGCAAGCTGCTAAGAAAAAGGTGGAAGGAACCAGGTTTCTAACATGCATGTTTGTTTTCATTGGAGTTTATTCTCAGTGGTACCTCTCCTATCTTTCAGGTTCATCCCGAAAATGAATTCCAGCTAGAACCAAACTTTATCTTTTCCACCATAATATGTTAATTCCAGTACATGAGTTCTTGAGAGATTTTGGAGGAGAGAACATTTCCTGTTATGAATGAACGGTTAAGATTTGAATTAGCCCACAGACATTGATGGAACACTGCTTTTTATCATGATCGTTAGACTGTAATCAAGGTCGTCCAAGATCTGTTCCCAATGTACCTTTCTAGGTTTATCTTACACAACTCTTTTTCATATATCTTTAAAATTTATGACATGTTGCAAAATATGAAGTATTATATGACTTTCTCTAACAAACTAGATCTATTGTGTCACTCAAATATATCCTATATCTTTTCTTTCTCTATGCTTGAGCCATCTCAGTAGAGCGACTCCCATCATATCCACTATAAATCTATTTCTTTATTTAAGACTTAAAACAAAAAATTTACTTCCTTACAAAACCCTTTCTAGAACCCAACAATCAGAAGTGACTTCTCTCTAAATCAAGTATAACTGTATATTATATTCATTCTTTCCTTATTAATTTACAGTTGATTTTATTGAACACCTACTATGCATCTTTGTGAGGGACATTAAGAAAATAATATTTTCTTATGTACATACCACAATCTACCTCACATTTTACTTCTACTGCTCACCTTGCTTACCTCCACAAGGTTAAAAAAAAGTTGAAAAAGTGTCTTATCATCTGTATACACTTTTGACACCTAGTACTGGCTTACACTGCTAAATATTCAGCAAAAATGTTTGATGAGTGAATATTCTTGGTTTGTTTCATTTACTGCTTTCCCCCTATCTCTAGGGGAGGCAATACAGAGGAGGCATGTTACATTATGTTAACTGCTATAGAAAAATTCATTTAAAATCGAAGCACACTTTTAAAAATATATGCGTGTCAACTGCAAAAAAATGCATAACCTAAAAGCTGAGAATTATGCTTTATTTGGTGAACTTGTTGAGGACTTAAGCCTGGGAGGTAGCCTCTCAGATAGCTCTGAGGGACTGCCCCGAAGAGGTAAGGGATGAGCCAGGATATATAGAAGTTTTGCAAAAAACAAACCAGGTATTGAACATCAAAAGATTTCTTCTAATTGAAGGAAAAACAAACAACTCAAATTAATGAATTTAGCACTTTTCTATGTATGGGAAGATGCAAGAGTCTGGGCTCATTGAAATCATTCCTTTGATACACATCTTAACTATCTAGGGCCAGTATCCTATTTTTCTCCATCCTGAATCCCCTCAGGGTGCACAGTCGGGGGGTGGGGGGCTGCAATGGCTGATGGCTTGATGGTCACAACATCCTTTGTTTACTGATACGGCAGGTGACATTTTTTGTCCACATACGTGTATCTTCGTTACTGGAGTGGTGAGGATGGGGAAGAATCGACAAGATGAAAATCCAGTCTTTGTCTTATTAGAAATGCAAAGTGTTCCAATGTAAGATTGTGTGAATTTCAGGAAACTATGTATCAGGTGTCCAGAGTCCAGACTTGCAAAAACCACACAGATGAAAGCAAATTTCTGTCTAATCTTTATCTGCTTTCTGTCTGATTAAAAGACAGAAAGAGCAAACCATAAAGAAGTGATCTTCAGGCATTTCTGGGAATACTTGCATCCTGCTACAACCCCTCAACACTAATATGACGTTTTCTGGCTCAGCAGCATTTTCCTTGTTTTCTATTTATTCAGGCCTCAGATCTGTGGAGTGGATCATAATTAGGAATCTGGTCATCCTTTCCCCAGCTCAGATTCCATTAGCCATATGTTACAGGCAGCAAACACAGTGGCTGTCAAACTTCAGCAATTACCAAGGGGAAAAAAACATGGTGCGGTCAAAACTGTGGACTTAAAAAAAGCTCCTGAAGTAGAAGCAAACTCCTAATTATAGAGCAATTATCAGAATTTTGTCTGGTCATTCATCAGTCATCTCCACGGACCAGCTCTGGAAATAGCAGCCTCTCATCGACGTGGGACCGAAGTGCGGAGCTCTTGGAGCAAAGGTATCAGAAAATGAAATGAGTAAATATGCAATTCTGTTTACTTTCTCCATCTCAACAATGAAGAAAAATCAATGGGCTTACAGAATATGGCAATTGTACTTTTAAATGAAGGCTCTTTAGAAGGCAGGGTTTTTTTTTGTTTTTTTTTTTTAACATATAAAGGCTGATTCCAAACAAGTGATGTACTCATTGTGGAAGGCTTTATGCTTAATTAGGGCTGTGATGGGTCAGCCCTGCAGTGGGAAAGCCTTAGCGTGGAGGGTCACCATTAAATTCATTCTACTCAAAAAAGGTGAGATTAAATTTCAGTATCTGACATTGAAAGCTGTGTGAATTCTGAACTTTTCTTCTCTGTTACACGCTGATTTGTTAGAGAAAGGGGCTGGAAGTCCTAGGGGTAGATAACATTAAAAAAAATAGTTAAAAGAAAATGAGAATAGAAATGTGAGTTTCTTGAGGAAACACATAATTAGGAAGGCTTGGTGAAGAAATCTACCACTTAAAAAAAAACCTATTAATTTTTGGCTACCCTACCCATTCATGGTCTTCTCCAAAGAAGAAGGAATAGAGTTACAATACAGCCACACTCTATTAAAAATAATATTTATTCAACAGCAGGTCTGCCTCCTGGGCTAATTCCCCCTTAGAAAAGGCCTATTATAAATCCCAGTAATTCTCTCATGAGCTCTACAAAGAGTGTTTCTTCGTGGTGGGTTTGAGCATTTTATCCACTGTAATTTAAATGTCTCAAAGGATGTCACTCCAAATCATTTCCCTTGGGAGGTTGCTCTAGCCTGAAAAATATCTTCATTAAGAGATTTCTCTAGTATTTAACCTGGAATTTTTCTGTTCTGTTTTATCTGGCATCAAAAATACATCCTTTTCTCCCCAGCCTTGACCACTGAACTTTTTTCAAGCAGCTAGTATGTTGGCATGAGAAGGGTGGTTCCCTTTTCTTCATAAAATAAGTGACTTTCAGATGTAGAGAACAAACAAACGTATGGACACCAAGGGGGGAAAGTGGGGGTGGGGGTGGGGGTGGGATGAACTGGGAGATTGGGATTGACATGTATACACTGATGTGGATAAAATAGATAACTAATAAGAACCTGCTGTATAAAAAAACCCCCCAAAAACAAAAAAACGAAACAAACAAAACCAAAAAAAAATAAAATAAAATAAGTGACTTTGAGCTCAATTGTACTGAGTACATGAAAATTCCTGTTTGAGTTCATCCACTCTAAGTATGTGTCTTTGTCTGTAGATACCAGTTTTGAGAATTTGGTGAAGGAAGAGTTGACCTTTTGTTAGAGGAAGATGAAGGCCAGCGGAGAGAAGTTTTAAATGTAAATTTTAATTTTCTCATACAAACAGAGTTTTTGTGTTTTTAAACATTGAAAGGTTAAACTTTTTTAAAAAAATAAATTTATTTATTTTTTATTTATTTATTTTTGGCTGCATTGGGTCTTTGTTGCTGCACGCAGGCTCTCTAGTTGCAGCGAGCTGGGGCTGCTCTTTGTTGCGGTGCGTGGGCTTCTCATTGCAGTGGCTTCTCTTGTTGCACAGCACAGGCTCCAGGTGTACGGGCTTCAGTAGTTGTGGCATGCGGGCTCAGTAGTTGTGGCTCGCAGGCTCTAGAGCTCAGGCTCAGTAGTTGTGGTTCACGGGCTTAGTTGAGAAGAGAAACTAGAGAAGAGGAAACCCACACACCACAACTAGAGAGAAGCCCGCACGCCACAACGAAGAGCCCACGTGCCCGACGAAAGATCCTGCATGCCTCAATGACAATCCCGCGTGCCGCGACTAAGACCCGACACAGCCAAAAATAAATAAAATAAACAAACAAACAAAACAAAACAAAAAACCAAAAAAACCCCCCAAAAAACAAAAACCAAAAAAACTGGGGAAGTATCTTGCTAGGGAGTCAAGGCACAGATTTCTGACCCCTTTACGAACTTCTACCAAAAATCTTTAGCTTTGAACACTTCTACTTTAATTTTAATAACTTAGTTGGAATGACAAGGGAGGCGACGGTTGTGAAAGCCAATATATTAAAAGACTGTTGAGGAAGGCCTGGGAGCTCTGTGGTACAGGATAATTCAGTCAGCTCCAAAAGGGTGAGGATCTTTGTACCTGGCTCTCTCGTGTTTTTCAATGAGTGTGCACATTGACAGTTCTATGGGAAGCTGAGCACTCCAACGGAGGTCCTAGAGGGTCCATAGATGGAATAGTGCAAGAGAATATATATATATTTTTTTAACAAAGAGAGTTAAATTAGAGCTTACATGTGGTTTGAAATGGTTGCTGTTCTTTCTGACAACCTTACAATTCACCTTTCGTAAAAAGAAAACTCTAAAGTCCTTCATTTAAATCAGTGACATGATGGCGTTAGTAAGGATTGTTGTGTTGGCCTGTAATATAAGATTATTAAAGGCACAATAAAAAAGACCAGGGCTGAATTTAACAGGACATTGGCTGCAAGTAGCAGTGTCACTGGACACCACCCACTGGTTCATGCTGAACGTTTCCTTAAGCTTTTAAATGTTGAAATTTAAAACACATATGAGGATTCATTGCAGCACTATTTACAATAGCCAAGACATGGAATCAACCTAAGTGTCCATCAACAGATGAATGGATAAAGAAGATGTCGCATATATATACAATGAAATATTACTCAGCCATAAAAAAGAATGAAATAATGCCATTTGCAGCAACATGGATGGACCTACAGATTATCATACTAGGTGAAGTAAGGCAGACAGAGAAAGACAAATATCATATGATATCAGTTATATGTGGAATTTAAAAAAAAAAGGATACAAATGAACTTATATACAAAACAGAAATAGACACACAGACATAGAAAACAAACTTATGGTTACCAAAGGGGGAAGTGGGTGGAAGGATAAATTAGGAGTTTGGGATTAACATAAGCACATTACTATTTATAAAACAGATAACCAACAAGGACCTACGGTATAGCACAAGGAACTATACTCAATATTTTGTAATGACCTAGAAGGGAAAAGAATCTGAAAAAGAATATATGTATATATATAACTGAATCACTTTCCTGTACACCTGAAACTAATACAACACTGTAAATCAACTATACTTCAATATAAAAAATTAAAAAAAAAATACAAGGAGATCCTGCTATATACAACAACATGGGTGGAACTTGAAGGCATTATGCTAAGTGAAATAAGTCAGATAGAGAAAGGCAAATACTGTATGATATCACTCATATGTGGAATCTTAAAAAAAAAGCTGAACTCATAGATACAGAGGACAGATTGATGGTCCCAGAGGTTTGGGGAGGGCGTGGCAAAATAGGTGAAGGTGGTCAAAAGGTACAAGCTTTCAGTTTTAAGATAAATAAGTCCTGGGGATATAATCTATAGTATGGCAACTATACTTAACAATATATATTGTATATTTGAAAGTTGCTAAGAGAGTAGATCTTAAAAGTTCTCATCACAGGACTTCCCTGGTGGTCCAGTGGCTAAGACTCTGCACTCCCAATGCAGCGGGCCTGGGTTCAATCCCTGGTCAGGGAACTAGATCCCACGTGCTGCAACTAAGAGTTAGCATGCTGCAACTAAAGATCCCGCATGCTGCAACTAAAGATAATGCACGCGGCATGCTGCAACTAAGACCCAGTGCAGCCAAATAAATAAAGAAAGAAATATTAAAAAGAAAAAGCTCTCATCTCAAGAAAAAAATTTGTAATTGTTTGAGGTGAGGGATGTTAACTAAACTTATTGTGGCAATCATCTTGCAATATATACATGTATCAATCAAATCATTATGTTGTACACCTAAAATGAATACAATATTACATGAATTATATTTCAGTTAAAAACCCTATTATTATTAAATTAATATTAAATTAATTATTTCATTATGATTAAATTGATTAAATTTCAAAAGATACAGTTTGAAAAAAGCATATATAAAAGCATATATGAAATATATAAAACAAAAATGTGTGCCCTAATGATTTATCACAAAGCAAACCCTTATGTAAACACCACTCAGATCAAGAAACAGAATCTCACCGACACTTCCAAAGCCTCTCTCATGTCCCCTTCATCTCCTCCTGGCAATTATGGTAATCACTTCCTCGCTTGCTTTACAGTTCCAGTGTATCCCCAAACTCTGTAGCTCTGTTTTGAATTTTATAGTAAATGGAATCCTACAGTATAACTGCTTTCATGACCGGCTTTTTTCTGCTCAAGATATTTGTGAAATTTACCCAGGATCTGATTGTAGCTGTAGTTGGTTCATTTCCACTCTTTTATAGTCTTCGATTGTATATATCTAAAATTTATTTATATATTTTACTCTTAGTGTGCATTTGGGTATTTCCAGTTCGAGGCAAGAAAAAATAATACTGTTAAGAACACTCTTCTACTGTCTACTGGTGCACATGTACACACATTTCTCTTTTCTCTCTTCCTAGGAGTGGAAATGCTGGGTCCTAGGGTGTGCTTGTAATCAACTCTGCTGCTACTGCCAATCCCATTTCTAAGGGGGCTGTACTAATACACGTGTCAAGCAGCAGTGAATGAGGGTTCTTGCTGCTCTCTACTTGCCTCAATGATTAGTATTATCAGTCTTTTAAATTTTAGCTGTTTTGATGGGTTTTGTAGTTAAAGGAAAATTTTCTCTACTCACCACTCCTCTGACACCAAATGTGTGGCTTTTTCAAACCAAGACATTCTCTAATTCTCTGTGGATACCCACTGGATGTTATACAATTTAATTCAATTCTGACACTACTACCTGGATTTAGTACAGACCCTACAGCTTAAGGGCTCAGTCCCACAACACTGCCCCCACTTCGGATGCTAATTGCAAGTAGAAGGTCCCAGGTTATCCATACTTCTGTCTCACTTGGCTAAAACTTGGGGGTTCCAACAACCCCCCTGATCAGGTTTGGTAATTTGCTATAATGGCTCACAGAACCTAGGCAAACACTTTACTTACTATTACCAGTTCGTTATAAAGGATGTTATAAAGGATACAATGAACAGCCAGATGAAGAGGTACATAGGGCAAGGTGTGGGAAAGGGGTGTGGACCTTCCATGTCCTCTCTGGGTGTGCCACCTTCCCAGCACCACCATTTGTTCACCAACCTGGGAGCTCTCTGAACCCTGCTGTTTAAGGTTTTTATGAAGGTTTATTACATAGGCATCACTGATTAAATTACTGGCTATTGGTGATTAATTCAAACTCCAGTCTCTCTCCCCTCCCTGGAGGTCGGCGGAGGTAGGACTGAAATTTCTAAGTTTCTAATCATGCCTTGGTCTTTCTGGGGACTAGCTCCCATCATGAAGCTATCCAGGGAGCCCAGTGACAGTCATCTCATTAGCATGTGATAAAATGCTCCTATCACTCTGGAGATTCCAAGGGTCTTAGAAACTCTTGTGTCAGGAACCAGGGACTTAGTCCAAATATTATAACAAAAAATGCTCCTGTTATTCCTATTATTCAGGAAATTACAAGGGTTTTAGGAACTCTGTGTCAGGAACTGAGGGCAGAGACCAAATACATATTTCTTATCACAGTAGTGTTATCTCACTTAGTGTTAGTTTACGTTTCCCCTGAGTTGAGTTCCTTTCACATGATCATATATCCATTGGCTATTGGCTATTGGCTATCATATTTTGTGCAGTTGCTGTTCTAATCTCTTGCCCATTTTCCTTTTTGGTTGCCAGACTTTATTATTGTTGTTGTTGTTGATCGCAGGATTGTTTAGGTGATTCAAAATATTGTCCCTCACTCTGTGGCTTACTGTGTACTTTCTTACTGGTGTCTTGATGAACTTAATACAGTAAAATTTATAAATCTTTCCTTTATGCTTTTGGTGTCTTGTTTATAAAGTCTTTTCCTACTGTAGGTCATGAAAATATTCTCTTATCTTCTAGAAGCTTCAGGGTACTGTATTTCACATTTAAACTTGCAATCCATCTGGAGCTGTTTTTTCTGAATCATATGTAATTGAGTTCAAGGTCCATTTTCACCTGCCCCCACCCCTAGCAACCCCCTATTGGGATATCCAATATTCTCAACAACATTTATGGTAAAGTTATGCTTTGCCTAAGGTTCAGAAGTGTCATCTTAGTCATTCAGGAATCTATATATGCACAGTCTTGATTTTATTCCATTATTTTATTTGTCTATCCTTTCATTAATATGATATTGTCTCAATTACTGTCACATCAGGGAAATTATCAATGTCTTGTAGAGTAAGTTCTCGCACCATGAACTTCTTCAAGAGTATCCTCACTATTCTTAGTCCATTGCCTTTCCATTGATTTCTATTTTGGAATCAGGCTAGTCCACTGCATTTTAATATATTTTCTAGAATCAGCTTGCGAATTCCATAACAACAACAAAACAAATACACGCCCATAAACATCAAAATACACTTAATATGATAAATACATACATAAACCAAATTTAAAAACTGATTGGGGTTTTACTCTGATAGCCCTGAATCTATAGAATAGTTTGAAGAAAATTGACATCGTTATATTAGCGAATCTTTACACTCATTGACATGGTATGTCTCTCCATTTAATTTGGTCTTCTTTAATGTCTCGCGGTAATGTTTTACAGATTTCTGCAGTTTTTTTGTTTGTTTATTTGTTTTTGCTTTTCCAACTGTACTTAGAAAAACAAATCCAGGTCCCAGTGCCCCCATGCCCTCTCCCACCCCAGCCATAATTTAAATAACTTAGAGACAGAGTTGGGGCCGGGGTGGGTGGGTCGGGGGGCGGGTGGGACAGAGAGGGAGGAGGCACGTGCTTCTTGGTTATGGGACCCTCGGCCCCTCCCGGGCCCCCAGGGGCCATGGGGTCGGCAGTGGAGGCCTCAGCCTGCCTGCACACCCAGGGATCTCTGTGAGCTGCACTACTCCTCCTAATTCTCCAAGAGCAGGGGGCCAGCCTCCTCGCCGAGTGTGGACTCCGGGTCAGGGTGGATGGGCAGGCCCTCGATGGTCAGCAGCACATGCCGGATGCCCAGCTGGTGTCCAGTCCCTCTTCAGCATGTTGACGCAGCTCTCACCGTTGGCGTCCACCTTCGGATGGAAGATCTTGGTCAGCGAGCATCCTTGGGTGGGGAGGCAGGATGGTCCTTCCCCAACAGGAGTTTCATATGGAATAGGCCTCCGGCGCCTGGGGTCCCCTCGGGGCTCTCGATGGTGACTTGCAGGTCGGTGAGGTCCTCCTCGTTGTTAAAGACCTTGATGCCGTCAGGTGGGTCAGCTGTCAGCGTCATCACCTCCTGTACACCAGGTGGATGATGGGGGAGGGGGGCAGGTTCCCCACCTTGGAGTTCATGACTGCCACTGGCAAGGGGAGGGTCCCCCGGCCCCCTTCCTGAGCTGGGGGTCGGTCCCCAACTGCTGCCACTGCGGCCCCAAGGGCCCCAGCTCCCCTCCCCCCTGCCTCAACCCCCATGCACCGTGCCTGCAGCTCCATCCACCCTGGGTGTTGGTCTTTTTTTAAAAAAAATTTTTTTTCCATTTCAAAAGAAATCTATGATTTTTTTATTACACATAGAGGCTTTGGTCATCTGGACCAAAAAATTATTTTTTAAAAAAGGTTTTTTAGGTCTTCGTTTTTCAAGGCAAATGACCACTTATTAGATGTTTGATTTTGTCCTCAAATCCCAGTCAGGTCTACTACCCTGATGAACTAGAAAGGACTTTGTGGGCCCTCATGATGCCTTCTCTGTTCTCCAGCCTCTCAAGGCTCTTTGTAGATCGTCTCTTTGATGCGATACTCTGAAACCCCTGTAATCTGGGGGGGTATTTGTTGGTCAAGTGTACTCCCATCATTCCCTATTCCAGCTTCCTTGTCATTCAGGGTCACCTGTCAGGTTGCACAATATACACAAGACAATCTGCCACAAAACACAGCTCTCCTCTTTTGCCTCACAGAGGAATTAAAGTTCCAAAATATATGCAGACCCATCTTCCATCTCCAACTGTCCTCTAGTTCTTCCCAGTCTTTCCAAAGCAGTCTCACCCTTACATTCTTTTTTTTAAAAAAAATATTTATTTACTTATTTGGCTGCACTGGGTCTTAGTCACAGCGTGCAGGCTCTTCGTTGCAGCACACGGGCTTCTCTTTAGTTGTGGCACACTGGCTCCAGAGCTCTCAGGTTCAGTAGTTGTGGCACACGGGCTCTCTAGTGGTGGCCTGTGGGCTCTAGAGCATGCAGGCTTAGCTGCCCCGAGGCATGTGGGATCTTAGTTCCCCACCCAGGGATCACACCTATGTCCCATGCATTGGAAGGGGGATTCTTAACCACTGGACCACCAGGGAAGTCCCTCATCCCTACATTCTTGATCAGCTACATCCAAGTGGTGCCTTCTACTGCACCTCTAAAGTGGGGAGATTCTGACCCCAAGTCTTCAAATGTTCCAAGGTTCCAGAAAACAATGCTGTCACATGGGTAACAGCAAATGTTGGGCCTTGCCCAACATTTAAAAAACACAGCAAAGGAACAAAATAAATCTGACCACTAAAACAACTTTTGATTTAGCCCCATATCCCTTATTTGAGTATTTCTCAAACAAAAGTTGTTTTTCAAGAACCAAATATATTTGACAATCTAAACCTCTATGGAGGTCACCAACCACTGACCCTAAGGGAGATTGTTACATGGGGGTAAAAAACATACAAAACAAAACAGAGAAAATGACAAGCTGTTTTAGCTTCCTCGAGGTGTCGGCCCATTCTTATCAGTTGACCAGAGTCCATTAGCAGTGAACTGGAGACCCTCCTTCAGGACAATTCACTTTTCTCCATCCGCCAGACCAGCTCGACCAACATCTCTGCCACCTTTTCGATCTCCTTGGCCTTCTTGCACAACTCTGATACTCTGTCGTCAGCCTCCCCACCGGGACGCCCATTCAAGGCGCCGTCCTCCGAGGCCTCCACCTGTGTTTTTATCCGGATGAGCAGCAGGTCCATCTCCCACAACTTGCTCCTGGTCCTCAGACACGTGCTCCCGGCTTTTCGGGTGAGCTCCGTGATGTCCTCCAGCATCTGGTTGATACCCGGGAGCAGGAACTGCTCCAAATCCATCTCTGGCTCCAGCGCGTCCACCTCCTCCGGAGCTTCCACCTCGTCCAGGTCCAAGGGCCACATTTTTCCTGCCACTGCTTCAGACCCACAGTCCCCTGGAGACGGCTGATCAACAGTTACTGCTCCAGTCGAAGTGACCCACACTCCTGGTCAACAGTATTCCGGAATTATCTTCTAAAAATTTCTCTTTACGCCTCTCACTTCCCAACTGCTCTGGGAAGAAACACTTCGCACGCAAACAGCGGAGCCCTCAATTCGCGGCTCTTTGCTGCCCTTTCATGACACCGCTGGTCCTGTGTATCTTGTGTTAGATTTGATATTTGGTAGTTGGATGTTTTCAGTTTTGTTATAAATGGTATCATTTAAAAATCTTATTTTCTAGCTGTTTATTGCTGATATAAAGAAATGCGTTTGTGTGTATCTGAAGCTTCTAGAAGATAATAGGAGACGTGACTTCATGAGCTGGGATAGGAAAAGAAATGCTTTTGTGTATTTTAAATAGCAACTGTGTTGAACTCTCTTGTTAATGCTAAATACCTGTAATTCTTTTGGCATTTCTTTCTTCCCCCCCAGCTTTACTGAGATATAATTGACGTATAACATTGTGTAAATTTAATGTGTACAAATGTGATGATTTTCTATATATATATAATATATAAATATATACATAATATATAAATATATATATAAATGACTAACACAGTAAGGTTAGTTAACATATCCATTACCTCACATAGATACAATCTTCGTATTGTGTTGAGAACTCTTAAGATCTACTCTCTTAGCTGCTCTCAAATATGCAGTACAGTCTTATTAACTGAAGTGACCATGTAAATTATAATCTCAGAATTTATTCATCTTATAAATGACCACCTTCATTCATCCCTCACCCTACCCCTTGGCAACCACCAATCTATTATGTTTCTATGAATTTGGTTTTCCTAGATTCCATACGTAAGTGAGATCATACAGTATTTGTCTTTCTCTGCCTGACTTATTTTACTTAGCATAATGCCCTCAGGGTTCATACATACTGTTGCAAGTGGCAGGATTTTCTTCTTTTTTATGACTGAATTATATATATATCTCACGTTTTTAAATTTATTCATCCTTTCACGGACACTTAGGTTGTTTCCATGTCTTGGCTATTGCAAATAATGCTTTAATGAAATAGGGGGTGAAGATATCTATTTATTTACTTATTTTAAAATTATTTAAATTATTTATTTAATTGAATTATAATTAACATACAATATTATATTAGTTTCAGGTAAAATAGATAACTAATAAGAACCTACTGTATAGCACAGGGAACTCAATACTCTGGAGGTATTTCTTTGAGACAGTGATTTAATTTCCTTCAGATATATACTCAGAAGTAGAATTTGCTAGATCATATGGTAGTTCTATTTGTGTGTGTGTGTGTGTGTGTGTGTGTGTGTATGTGTGTGGAACCTCCATACTGTTTTCCACAGTGGCTGTACCGTTTTACATTCCTTCTTCAGAATTTCTATGAACATACACACACATATCATCTGTGAATAATGAAAGTGTTATTTCTTCCTCTCCAATCTCTTCCTCCTTCTCCAATTTTCTTTCTCTCTTTTTCCTTCTCTCTCTCTCTCTTTTTTCTGTAATAGCTATGCTCCCTTTCTGCACTGTCTGGAACCTTCAGTTCATTGTTAAATGGGAGTGGTGATAGCAGACATACTTGTCTTGTTCCAGGTAGGAAAGCTTTCACCATTTCATCACTAAGCTTAATGCTTGCTGTGTATATCTTATTGATACTGTTTTTGAAATAAGGAAATTACCTTCTCTTCCTAGTTTGCTAAGAATCTTTATTATAAATAGTGAATTTTATCACAATATTTTCTCCATTAAGATAGTCATATGATTTTTCTTGTATTCCATTAATGTGATAAATTATATTGCTTGATTTTTAACTGTTCAATCAATTTTGTATTCCTGAAATAAACCCAAATTTTTATATTTTGCTAAGTTTTATTTGTTAATATTTTATTTGGATTTTTTTCAATCTGTTCTGGGTGACATTGGCTTGGAATTTTTCTTTCTCAGGATGTTTTTGTCATGTTTTGATATCAAGGTTATTAAGCTCCCTCAAAAATGATGGGAAATAGTCCCTCGTTTACTGTTCTCTAGAAAAGTCTGTTTAAGTGTTTGGTAGAATTCACCAGCAAAGCCATCTGGACCTGTTGTTATTCTCTGTGGAAAGGAATTAAATTAACAATCTAGTTTCTTTGATAGTTGTAAAACAACTTAGGCTTTCTATTCTTCTGTTTGTTTGGTAACTTGTGTTTTTGTCCATGTCATCTGAATTTTTAAGTTTATTGGCATGAAGTTTTTCATAATATCCTTTTATGATCATTTTAATGTCTGCATGGTCTATAGCAGGAGTCAGCAAATGAAAACTCTCTGGCCAAATCTGACCCATGGCCTGTTTTTGTTTGGCTCAGCAAGCTAAGAACAATTTTTACATTTTTAAATGTTGTTAAAAACAAAATGAAACAAAACAACAGAACAAAACAAAACAACAAGCATACACACAAGAATATGTGACAGAGACCTTAAGCCCTGTTCTTATCTTTATATTCCCTTCATTTTATTTATTTTTAAAAATTTTATTGCAGTATAGTTGATTTACTATGTTGTGTTAATTTCCGCTGTACAGCAAAGTGATTCAGTTATACATACATATTCTTTTTCATATTTGTTTTCATTATGGTTTATCACAGGATACTGAATATATTTCCCTGTGCTATACAATAGGAACTTGCTGTTTATCCATTCTGTATATAATAATTTGCATCTGCTAATCCCAAATTCCCAATCCTTCCCTTCCCTATCCCCCTCACCCTTAGTGATCACAAGTCTGTTCTCTATATCTGTGAGTCTGTTTCTGTTTCGTAGATATGTTCATTTGTGTTGTATTTTAGATTCCATGTGTAAGTGACATCATATGGTATTTGTCTTTCTCTTTCTGACTTACTTCGCTTAGTATGATAATGTCTAGGTCCATCCATGTTTCTGTAAATAGCATTATTTCATTCTTTTTTATGGCTGAGTAATACATATATACACACACACACACACACACCCCCATATCTTCATTATCCATTCATCTGGATAATATCCATTGATGGACACTTAGGTTGTTTCCATGTCTTGGCTATTGTAAATAGTGCTGCTATAAACATAGGGTGCATGTATCTTTTCAAATTATAGTTTTGTTTGGATATATACCCAGGACTGGGATTGCTGGATCATATGGCAACTCTATTTTTAGTTTTCTGAGGAACCTCCATACTGTTTTTCATAGCGGCTGCATCAATTTTTTTTTTTTTTTTAAGGCGGATTCTTTTTTTTTTTTTTTTTTAATTAATTAATTAATTATTTTTATTTTTGGCTGCGTTGGGTCTTTGTTGCTGCACACAGGCTTTCTCTAGTTGCGGTGAGCGGGGCCTACTCTTCGTTGTGGTGCGTGGGCTTCTCATTGCGGTGGCTTCTCTTGTTGCAGAGCACAGGCTCTAGGCGCGCGGGCTTCAGTAGTTGTGGCACACGGGCTCAGTAGTTGTGGCTCGCGGGCTCTAGAGCGCAGGCTCCGTAGTTGTGGCGCACAGGCTTAGTTGCTCCGCGGCATGTGGGATCCTCCCAGACCAGGGCTCGAACCCGTGTCTCCTGCGTTGGCAGGCGGATTCTTAACCACTGAGCCACCGGGGAAGCCCTGGCTGCATCAATTTTTATTCCCACCAACAGTGTAGGAGGGTTTCCTTTTCTCCACATCCCCTCCAGCTTTTGTTATTTGTAGATGTTTTACTGATGGCCATTCTGACTGGTGTGAGGTGGTGCCTCATTGTAGTTTTGATTTGCATTTCTCTAATAATTAGTGATGATGAGCATCTTTTTATGTGCCTAATGGCCATCTGTATGTCTTCTTTGGAGAAATGTCTATTTAGGTCTTCTGCCCATTTTTTGATTGGGTTTTGTTGTTGTTGTTGTTGTTATTGAGTTGTAAGAGCTGTTTGTATATTTTGGAGATTAAGCTCTTATCAGTCACATCATTTGCAAATATTTTCTCTCAGTCTGTAGGTTGTCTTTTCATTTTGTTTATGTTTTCCTCTGCTCTGAAAACAAAAGCTTATAAGTTTTACTAGGTCCCATCTGCTTACTTTTGCTTTTATTTCTATTGTCTTGGGAGACTGACATAAGAAAACATTGGTATGATTATGTCAGAGAATGTTTTGTCTATGTTCTTTTCTAGGAGTTTTATGGTGTCCTGTCTCATATTTAAGTCTTTAAGCCATTTTGAGTTAATTTTTGTGTATGGCGTGAGGGTGTGTTTTAACTTCATTACTTTGCATGCAGCTGTCTGCTTTCCTTCATTTTAAATTATTTTATTTAACTTCCTATTCTCAGCTATCTTCGTGAGAGGACAATTTTTGTAAATAATCCATGTGCATTGGAAAAGGTCAGGTGTGCTATAACATTATTTGATTCTTCTGTATCCTTCCTGAATTCTTGTCTTCTTATTCTAATAAGAAGTTAATGAAAGTTGTGTAAAAAACTCTTTCTTTTATTGTGGATTTGAATACTTACCATTGTAGCTCAGATCAAATTTTGCTCTACATATTTTGAGGTGATGTTATTAGATTATAAGAATAAGAAAGGAATACTATCAACAACTTTATGCCCACACATTTGATAACCTGGATGAAGTTGGCCAATTCCCTGAGAGACACAATTTGCTGAAACGCACACAAGAAGAAATAGACTATCTGAATAGGCCTGAATCTATTAAAGAAATTGAATTAATTACCTTCTAAACAGTAAGCACCAAGTCCAGATGGGTTCATTGGTGAATTCAACCAAACATTTTAGGAAGAAATTATACCAGTTCTCTACAATGTGTTCCAGAAGATATGAACAGAGGAAAGACTTTATAATTCATTCTATAAAGTCAGCATTACCCTAATACCAAAACCAGACCAAGACATTGTAAGAAAAGAAAACTATGGACCTATATCTCTCATGAACATAGATGTAAAAAACATAAACAAAATAGCAGCAAATCAAATCCAGCAATGTATAAAAAGAATTATACACCCTGACCAAGTGCAATTTATCCCAGGTATGCAAGGCTGGTTCAACATTTAAAAATCAAGTAATATAATTCATCACATCAACAGGTTAAAATAGAAAAATCACATGATCTTATCATAGATGCAGAAAAAAGCTTTTGATAAAATCCAAAACTCATTTATAATAAAAACACTCTTTTAATAGATGGGAACTTTCCCAACTTGATAAAGGACATCTACGAAAACCCTATAGCTAACACCATACTTAATAGAAACTTGAAGCTTTCACAGTAAAATCAAGTACAAGGCAAGGATATTCCCTCTCACCACTCACATTCAATATTATACTGGAAGTTATAGCTAATGCAACAGCTCATGAACAGGAAATAAAAGGTATATAAACTGAGAAAAAGGAAATAAAACTGTCTTTGTTCACAGACGACATGGTCATCTATATAGAACATCCAAAAGAATTGATAAAAAAAAAGTCCTGGAACTTTTAAGTGATTATGTTGCAGGATACAACGTTAATATACAAAAGTCAACTATTTTCCTATATACCAGCAATAAATAAATGGAACTTGAATTAAAAAACACAATATCATTTACATTAGCACCCCCAAAATAAATTACTTAGGTACAAAATAACAAAATATGTACAAGATTTATATGAGGAAATGTACAAAGCTCTGATTAACAAAATCTAAGAAGAACTAAAGAAATGGAGAAGTATTCCATGTTTGTGGATAGGAAGACTCAATATTAAGATGTCATTTCTTCCCAAATTGATATATAGATTCAACAATACCAAACAATATACCATCAAGTTATATTTTGGACATCAACAAACTGATTCTAAAGGTTATATGCAGTGACAAAAGACCCCAAATAGCCAACACAATATCGAAGGAGAAGAACAGTTAAGGGACTGACACTACCTGACTTCAAAACTTATACAGAGCTACAGTAATCAAGACGGTGTGGTATTGGTGAAAGAACAGACAAATTGATCAATGGAACAGAATAGAGAGCCCAAAAATAGACCCATAAATACAGTCAACTGACCTTTGATAAAGGAGAAAAGGCAATACAATGGAGCAAAGATAACCTTATCAACAAATGGCAATGGAACAACTGGAAAGCCACATGCAAAAAATGAATCTAGAGATGATCTTTCACCTTTGACAAAAATTAACTCAAAAGGGATCAGAGACCTAAATGTATTATAAAACATAAAACTATAAAACTAGTAGAGGAGATTGGTTCAACATGGCGGAGTAGAGGACATGCACTCACTCCCTCTTGTGAGAGCACCGGAACCACAACTAACTGCTGAACAATCATCGACAGGAAGACACTGGAACGCACCAAAAAAGATACCCCACATCCAAAGACAAAGGAGAAGCCACAATGAGACAGTATGAGGGGCACCATCAGAATAAAATCAAATCCCATAACTGCTAGGTGGGTGACTCACAAACTGGAGAACATTTATACCACAGAAGTCCACCCACTGGAGTGAAGGTTCTGAGTCCCACGTTAGGCTTCCCAACCTGGGGGTCTGGCAACGGGAGGAGGAATTCCTAGAGAATCAGACTTTGAAGGTTAGCGGGATTTGATTGCAGGACTTCAACAGGAATGGGGGAAACAGAGAATCCACACCTGGAGGGCACACACAAAGAAGTGTGCGAATTGGGATCCAGGGGAAGGAGCAGTGACCCCATAGGAGACTGAACCAGACCTACCTACTGTTGGAGGTTCTCCTGGAGAGGCGGGGGATGGCTGTGGCTGTGGCTCACCGTGAGGACAAGGACACTGGCAGCAGAAGGTCTGGGAAGTACTCCTTGGCATAAGCCCTGCCAGAGTCTGCCATTAGCTGCACCAAAGAGCTGGGTAGGCTCCAGTGTTGGGTCGCCACAGGCTAAACAACCAACAGGGAGGGAACCCAGCCCCACCCATCAGTAGACAAGTGGATTAAAGTTTTACTGAGCACTGCCCACCAGAGCAAAACCCAGCTCTACCCACCACCAGTCCCTCCCATCAGGAAACTTGCACAAGCCTCTTAGATAGCCTCATCCACCAGAGGGCAGACAGCAGAAGCAAGAAGAACTACAATCTTGCAGCATGTGGAACAAAAACCACATTCACAGAAAGATAGACAAGATGAAAAGGCAGAGGGCTACGTACCAGATGAAGGAACAAGATAAAACCCCAGAAAAACAATTAAATGAAGTGGAGATAGGAAAACTTCCAGATAAAAAATTCAGAATAATGATAGTAAAGATGATCCAGGACCTCGGAAAAAGAACGTAGGCAAAGATCGAGAAGATGCAAGAAATGTTTAACAAAGACCTAGAAGAATTAAAGAACAAACACTTAGAATTAAAGAACAAACAAACAGAGATGAACAGTACAATAACTGAAATGAAAAATACACTAGAAGGAATCAATACCAGAATAACTGAGGCAGAAGAACGGATAAGTGACCTGGAAGACAGAATGGTGGAATTCACTGCTGCGGAACAGAAAAAGAAAAAAGAATGAAAAGAAATGAAGACAGCCTAAGAGACTTCTGGGACAACATTAAACGCAACAATATTTGCATTATAAGGGTCCCAGAAGGAGAGGAGAGAGATAGGACCCGAGAAAATATTTGAAGAAATTATAGTCGAAAATTTCCCTAACATGGGAAAGGAAATAGCCACCCAAGTCCAGGAAGTGCAGAGAGTCCAAGGCAGGATAAACCCAAGGAGAAACACACCGAGACACATAGTAATCAAACTGACAAAAATCAAAGAAAAAGAGAAATTATTAAAAGCAACAAGGGAAAAACAACAAATAACATACAAGGGAACTCCCATAAGGTTAACAGCTGATTTCTCAGCAGAAACTCTACAAGCCAGAAGGGAGTGGCATGATATATTTAACGTCATGAAAGAGAAGAACCTACAACCAAGATTACTCGACCCAGCAAGGATCTCATTCAGATTCGATGGAGAAATCAAAAGCTTTACAGACAAGCAACAGCTAAGAGAATTCAGCACCACCAAACCAGCTCTACAACAAATGCTAAAGGAACTTCTCTAACTGGAAAACACAAGAGAAGAAAAGGACCTACAAAAACAAACCCAAAACAATTAAGAAAATGGTCATAGGAACATACATATCGATAATTACCTTAAACGTGAATGGATTAAATGCTCCAACCAAAAGACACAGGCTTGCTGAATGGATACAAAAACAAGACCCATATATATGCTGTCTACAAGACACCCACTTCAGACCTAGGGACACATACAGACTGAAAGTGAGGGGATGGAAAAACATATTCCATGCAAATGGAAATCAAAAGAAAGCTGGAGTAGCAATACTCATATCAGATAAAATAGGCTTTAAAATAAAGAATGTTACAAGAGACAAGGAAGGACACTACATAATGATCAAGGGATCAATAAAAGAAGAAGATATAACAATTATAAATATATATGCACCCAACATAGGAGCACCTCAATACATAAGGCAACTGCTAACAGCTATAAAAGAGGAAATTGACAATATCACAATAATAGTGGGGGACTTTAACACCTCACACCAATGGACAGATCATCCAAACAGAAAATTAATAAGAAAAAACAAGCTTTAAAAGACACAATAGGCCAGATAGATTTAATTGACATTTATAGGACATTCCATCCCAAAACAGCAGATTACACTTTCTTCTCAAGTGCACATGGAACATTCTCCAGGATAGATCACATCTTGGGTCACAAATCAAGCCTCAGTAAATTTAAGAAAATTGAAGTCATATCAAGCATCTCTTCTGACCACAATGCCATGAGATTAGAAATCAATTAGAGGGAAAAAAATGTAAAAAACACAAACACATGGAGGATAAACAATATGTTACTAAATAACCAAGAGATCACTGAAGAAATCAAAGAGGAAATCAAAAAAACCTAGAGACAAGTTACAACGAAAACACAACGATCCAAAACCTATGGGATGCAGCAAAAGCAGTTCTAAGAGGGAAGTTTATAGCTATACAAGCCTACCTCAAGAAACAAGAAAAATCTCAAATAAAAAATCTAACCTTACACCTAAAGGAACTAGAGAAAGAAGAACAAACAAAACTCAAAGTTAGTAGAAGGAAAGAACTCATAAAGATCAGAGCAGAAATAAATGAAATAGAAACAAAAAAACAATAGCAAAGATCAATAAAACTAAAAGCTGGTTCTTTGAGAAGATAAACAAAATTGATAAACCATTAGCCAGACTCATCAAGAAAAAGAGGGAGAGGACTCAAATCAATAAAATTAGAAATGAAAAAGGAGAAGTTATAACAGACACTGCAGAAATACAAAGCATCCTAAGAGACTACTACAAGCAACTCTATGCCAACAAAATGGACAATCTGGAAGAAATGGATAAATTCTTAGAAAGGTATAATCTTCCAAGACTGAACCAGGAAGAAATAGAAAATATGAACAGACCAATCACAAGTAATGAAATTGAAACTGTGATTAAAAATCTTCCAGCAAACAAAAGTCCAGGCCAGATGGCTTCACAGGCGAATTCTATCAAACATTTAGAGAAAAGCTAACACCCATCCTTCTCAAACTCTTCCAAAATATAACAGAGGGAGGAACACTCCCAAATTCATTCTACGAGGCCACCATCACCCTGATACCAAAACCAGGCAAAGATACTACAAAAAAAGAAAATTACAGACCAATATCACTCATGAATATAGATGCAAAAATCCTCAACCAAATACTAGCAAACAGAATCCAACAACACATAAAAAGGATCATACACCATGATCAAGTGCAATTTATCCCAGGGATGCAAGGATTCTTCACTATATGCAAATCCATCAATGTGATACACCATATTAACATACTGAAGAAGAAAAGCCATATGATCATCTCAATAGATGCAGAAAAAGCTTTCAACAAAATTCAACACCCATTTATGATAAAAACTCTCCAGAAACTGGGCATAGAGGGAGACTACCTCAACATAATAAAGGCCATATATGACAAACCCACAGCAAACATCATTCTCAATGGTGAAAAACTGAAAGCATTTCCTCTAAGATCAGGAACGAGACAAGGATGTCCACTCTTGCCACTATTATTCAACATAGTTTTGGAAGTCCTAGCCATGGCAATCAGAGAAGAAAAAGAAATAAAAGGACTACAAATTGGAAAAGAGGAAGTAAAACTGTCATTGTTTGCAGGTGACATGATATTATACATAGAGAATCCTAAAGATGCCACCAGAAAACTACTAGAGCTAATCAATGAATTTAGTAAAGTTGTAGGATACAAAATTAATGCACAGAAATCTCTTGCATTCCTATACACTAATGATGAACTATCTGGAAGAGAAAATAAGGAAACAGTCCCATTTACCATGGCAACAAGAAGAATAAAATACTTAGGAATAAACCTACCTACGGAGACAAAAGACCTGTATGCAGAAATCTATGACACTGATGAAAGAAATTAAAGATGATACCAACAGATGGAGAGGTATACCATGTTCTTGGATTGGAAGAATCAATATTGTGAAAATGACTATACTACCCAAAGCAATCTACAGAAATTACCAATGGCATTTTTTACAGAACTAGAACAAAAAATCCTAAAATTTGTATGGAGACACAAGAGACCCCGAATAGCCAAAGCAGTCTTGAGGGAAAAAAGTGGAGCTGGAGGAATCAGACTCCCTGACTTCAGACTATACTACAAACCTACAGTAATCAAGACAATATGGTACCTGCACAAAAACAGAAATATAGATCAATGGAACAGGACAGAAAGCCCAGAGATAAACCCACGCACCTATGGTCAACTAATCTGTGACAAAGGAGGCAAGGATATACAATGGAGAAAAGACAGTCTCTTCAATAAGTGGTGCTGGGAAAACTGGACAGCTCCATGTAAAAGAATGAAATTAGAACACTCCCTAACACCATACACAAAAATAAACTCAAAATGGATTAGAGACCTAAATGTAAGACCGGACACTATAAAACTCTTAGAGGAAAACATAGGAAGAACACTCTTTGACATAAATCACAGCAAGATCTTTTTTGATCCACCTCCTAGAGTAATGGAAATAAAAACAAAAATACACAAATGGGACCTAATGAAACTTATAAGGTTTTGCAAAGCAAAGGAAACTACAAACAAGACGAAAAGACAATCCTCAGCATGGGAGAAAATATTTGCAAAGGAATCAGCTGACAAAGGATTAATCTCCCTAATATATAAACAGCTCATACAGCTCAATATTTTAAAAAATGGGCAGAAGAAAAAAATAGACATTTCTCCAAAGAAGACATACAGATGGCCAAGAAGCACATGAAAAGCTGCTCAACATCACTAATTATTAGAGAAATGCAAATCAAAACTACAATGAGGTATCACCTCACACCAGTCCGAATGGGCATCATCAGAAAATCTACAAACAACAAATGCTGGAGAGGGTGTGGAGAAAAGGGAACCCTCTTGCACTGTTGTTGGGAATGTAAATTGATACAGCCACTATGGAGAACAGTATGGAGGTTCCTTAAAAAACTAAAAATAGAATTACCATATGATCCAGCAATCCCACTATTGGGCATATACCCAGAGGAAACCATAATTCAAAAAGACACATGCACCCCAATGTTCACTGCAGCACTATTTACAATAGCCAGGTCATTGAAGCAAACTAAATGCCCATCGACAGATGAATGGATAAAGAAAATGTGGTACATATATACAATGGAATATTAGCAATAAAAAGGAACGAAATTGGGTCATTTGTAGAGACGTGGATGGATCTAGAGACTGTCATACAGAGTGAAGTAAGTCAGAAAGAGAAAAACAAATATCGTATATTAACGCATATATGTGGAACCTAGAAAAATGGTACAGATGAACCGGTCTGCAGGGCAGAAATTGAGACACAGAAGTAGAGAACAAACGTATGGACACCAAGGGGGGAAAGCGACAGGGGGTGGTGGTGTGATGAATTGGGAGATTGGGATTGACATGTATACACTAATATGTATAAAATTGATGACTAACAAGAACCTGCTGTATAAAAAATAAATAAATAAACTAAAATTAAAAAAAAAACTAATAGAAGGTAGCATAGAGAAAACCTAGATAACCTTGGGTATGTGATGAATTTTTATATACCCATAGGAATGATCCATTAAAGAAATGATTGATAAGCTAGACTTCATTAAAATTAAAAATTCTTCCCTGCAAAAGGCACTGTCAAGAGAATGAGAAGACAAGCCACAGAGTGGGAGAAAATACTTGCAAACACATCTGATAAAGGACCGTTATCCAAAACATACAAAGAACCTTTAAAAGTCAAAAATAAGAAAACAAACAACCAGATTAAAAAATAGGCAAAAGTCTGAACAGAGACCTCACCAAAGAAGGTATGCAGATGGCACATAAGCAGATGATAAGATGTTTTACATCATATGTTATTAGGGAACTGCAAATTAAAACAACAATGAGTTAGACTACCAAGCTATTAGAACAGCCAAAATCCAAAACACTGACAACACCAGTTGCTGACAAAGATGTGGAAAAATTGGAACTCTTGTTTATTGCTGGTGGGAACGCAAAATGGTACAAACACTTTGGAGCAGTTTTGTGTTTGTTTACGAAACTAAACATATTTTACCATGTGATCCAGCAATTGCACTCCTTGGTATTACCCAAAGGAGTGGGAAATATATGTCTACAAAAAACCTGCACATGAATGTTTATAGCAGCTTTATTCAAAACTGCCCAAACTTCGAAGCAACCGAGATGTCCTTCAGTAGCTGAATGCATAAAAAAAACTCTGGTACATCCTGACAGTGGAGCATTATGCAGAACTATAAAGAAAGTAGCTATCAAGCCATGAAAAGACACGGAGGAAACTTAAATGTGTATTACTGAGTGAAAGAAGCCAGTCTTAAAGTATATGGTTCCAAGTGTATGACATCCTGGAAAAGGCAAAACTATGGGGACAGTAAAATCAGTGATCAGCAATGAGTGTTTGCTGGGATTGGCGAAGTGGGTAGGGATGAATAGGCTGATTACAGAGGATATTTAGGGCAGTGAAAATACTCTATATGATACCATAGTGAAGGATACGTGTCATTATACATTTGTCCAAACCCATAGAACGTGCACCGCAAAGAGTGAACCGTAATGTAAACTGTGGACTTCAGGTGCTTATGATGTGTCAGTGTAAGTCCATCAGTTGTAACAAATGTCCCACTCTGGTAGAGGATGTGGATAATGGGGGAGGCCGTGCGTGTGTGGGGACAGGGGATTTATGGGAAATTGCTGTACCTTCCCCTCAATTTCGCTGTAAAGCTATAACTGCTCTAAAAGACCAGTTTTCTTAATTAAAAAAAAAAAAGAGTTGGGAGGAGGAGGAATTGGAAGAAGGTGGTCCGAACCCACGCCCCCTGCAGTGGAAGCTCGGAGTCCTAACCACTGGACAACCAGGAAAGTCCCTCATTTCAAATTTTTGAATGTCATTTTTCTTACCTAAATTCAAGCTGTTCACAATCATAAGCAGTAAGAAAGACTTTGATTTAAAGCTTTAGACACCTTTTCATACTTTTACCCAAAATAAATGATCTTAACCATTTACTCTTAAACATTCAGTTTTAATAATTATTCTACCATCTTATTTCACTTTTTCTCAAGAAACAAGGGAAGTAGATTTTTATAAACAAAAATAACAAATGAGCACTTGTTTATTACCCTTATGTGAAAATATTCATGTTGGGTGTTCCTTTATTTTCTTCTGAATGGTGGTGACCTTTGAGATAAAAATAACTGATGGAAAGACAAAGTGAAAGTCTTGCCTCAGAATTGGCTCACAGCCAGAGCTCTGTATGTGCTAAGTTGTACCTTGAAGTGTGGCTGCAGTGTGATTCTGGTTTGGTGGCTGGAGATGTCAGGTTAAGATTCAGGACCCATTCAGCTGTGGCAGAGCTGCAGAGGGACTTACTCAACAACACCAGGTTTGAAGCCAGTGAAAGGAGGGTATGATGGGAAGGGCAGCAGGGGAGGGCCCCAAGGGCTTTATACAGACGCTCATCTAAAGGACAAAAAGCTGCTCTGAACTTTAGACCATTCTCGACTCCTGCCTCTACCAAACAGCCACCAAATCCACAGCAACCATACCTGCAATGATTTGTTGGAGACTGAACTGTTCATTTTGATTTCCCTGAACAGGACACCACCTTGCATCCTTCCATCTGTTGATACTAAACGTTCAGACAAAGGCACGTCCCAGCTGGGATGGGGCCCTGGTGTCCTTATCTGACAGGAGAGGTATCTATTACATGACTGGTTCTATGCCTTGCTCAACAACTTACGTGTAGTGAGGCCATAGACAAATTGCTTTATCTGTGTCTGCTCTTTTCTGTATCTGTAATCTGAAGATAATAGAGTTATACCTCCTCCTTACACACTTCAGTGACACACTTGTGAAGATAAATGGAGGCTGAAATGTAATGTGTCTGCAAAATCCCAAGAGCTCTGGAAATAAAGGCTATGTATAAATAAAAATGTATTATGAATGCCTGAATATTAATAAAAGCTTTTACATTTTACCCTCATGGCACACTACGAAGTCATAACTGTTGAATATCAAACAGATCTTTTTTTTTTTCCCTCCAAAATAACACGCCTAAACTCTCTTAGTCCCTAGAAAATAACCATAAAGAAGGTAAAATTCGTCTCTGTGCTCCCAGGTTCCCCTTTTTCTTCTCATCCATGCCACCATTGCAAACGGGTTCAGGCCTTTCACGGACCTTCTACCTCCATTAAAATACACTCTCAGCCGAGGATTTCATAAATGTGTCGATTGAGGTAGAAATGACTGACAAAGCTAATATGTTACATTTTTTAAAGTATGTTTTTAAACTTGAAAATGGTACACAATCTTTAGCCTAATGGTTTAATCTAAAATGGAATTTTCAGGTTTCCATCTGAGTATCAG
This sequence comes from Eubalaena glacialis, assembly GCF_028564815.1. NCBI lineage: Eukaryota > Metazoa > Chordata > Mammalia > Artiodactyla > Balaenidae > Eubalaena > Eubalaena glacialis. Next base: position 101,327,359 of record NC_083726.1, read on the forward strand.
GTGAGGTTTTCCTGTTGTTTTTTTTTCCTTCTGATGGTGGTAGGGGTGAGGAAAGGAGGGAAATAACAAGTTGGAGCTTGTGAAATCTTACTACATAGGTCCAGGTATTAAACAATAACTCTAGTATTAAACACTTTCTATATCACCAACCATACTTTTACTCTATCAAATGCAACCCTCACTGAAGTAAATAGTATTTGTTTTTTTTTTAAACAGATGAGAGTAGTGAAGCTTGAAGAGATTGAATAACTGAGGTCACACACCCAGAAAAGAGTCGAGTTGAGCTCAAATTTGAACGCAACCTTGTCTCCAAAGTGTTTTTCTTACCATGTACAATAATGAAACAAATCATAATTTGTAGAACTGCCCCTATGATTGACTTTGGACTCACCTCCTTTTGTTTCATTCATGCTGGTCAAGCACACATCTTTTGATGCCATAGGGCTTCACATCCCTGGCTCTGTAATTCTTGCCACTGAAATAGACATGCATATATATTCAGCCTGCTCTCCGAAATAATTACGTGGTGGTGAAATATCATCAATAGATCTATGGTAACTTCTAAATGCTCTTCAGTATTTCATCAAATTTAATAATGAGTGTGTTTTCACTAAAAATCAGAAAAAAATGAATGCTGTAGTAACACGCATATGTATGACTCAATCCAAAGGTCTTTTTTTTTAAAAAAAAAAATTTATTTATTTATTTATATATGGCTGTGTTGGGTCTTCGTTGCGGTGCATGTGCCTCTCCTTGCGGTGGCTTCTCTTGTTGCGGAGTGCAGGCTCTAGGCACACGGGCTTCAGTAGTTGTGGCTCGCGGGCTCTAGAGCGCAGGCTCAGTAGCTGTAGTGCACGGGCTTAGTTGCTCCGAGGTATGTGGGATCTTCCCGCATCAGGGCTCGAACCTGTGGCCCCTGCATTGGCAGGTGGATTCTTAACCACTGCGCCACCAGGGAAGTCCAAAGGCCTTTTCTTTATCAGCAATTTCCTTGACATATATATATAGCATTTTTCCTGAATCTCTCTATTCTTACATTGTAATATATTTTTAGTTCTCTTGCTCCTTCTTCAGTCAGTTCTGTTACTTTTTTCCTGCTCTTCTTTCTTTTTAACAGAGCTCTTACATAAGAATTCTGTTATGTTTTTCTTTCCCATTACTTCTTAAGCATTTGCAATTTTCATGTCTGCTTTTATTTCTTTCCAGTATGAAACTTGATTCAGGCAATTCAGGATTGAGTTTTCTTTCATTCTCCTCGCCCCATTGCTTTTCTGTATACTTACGCTTGTTTTTCTCTCTCTCTCTGTCTCTGTCTCTCTCTCTCTCACGCACACACATACACACACAGGCACTGCATTTAGTTGCAAGCTCTGTGTTGCCCACACTATGGTAAATCACTATCTCACAGCAATCACAATTTCTGAGTTTTTTTCCAATAATATTTACAAAAATTAGAGATAGATGTCAAAGTAAATTCCTAATAAAATTAGTGATAAATACTGAAGTTTCTCAGTAAAATTAATCACTAGTATTAACCAAGTAGAGCCATTATCAAATTTTGTCTGGGAATGTGCAATTTTGTTTTCTTATGTGATCTTTGCTCATCCATGGGCTTCTCTCCACTCATTCACAGTTCTTTGCTCACTGTCATTTCATGACTCAGCTGCCTGTCAGCAAAAGTGTTAGTTGGGGCTATTGATGACATGTCCTCTTGTCACATCCACTCACTCCATTGCCATTACTCTGATCTTTTGGCCTTTTATCCTGAACTCTCCCTAACCTAGAGAAATTTTAGAATGTTTCAGTCTTCACAATATGTCAAGATAAATACCCCTGTTTTTATCTGTTAATATCTCACTGACTCTGACCTAACATGTAGAAACAGTCTCTTACATCAATACTGGCCCCTTTTCTCTTAACATTTGGCTCCTATTTTCCCAGAACATCCTGAGGGTATTTAAATGTGAATAATTCATGTGTTCTATTTCCCCATGTAGCAGAGAAACATCCTATCAAATTTTCCTCTCACATGTAGTTCCACTGAAATCAGAAAGAGTTTGCAAATTACTTTTTTGAAGATTCACTTTTATCTCTAGGGTATCCTATCAGTTTCTCTAATTATGATCAATAGAAACTGAATGCTGTTAACTTAAAAGGGAATTTATTTAAGACTATGATGGCAGGGATGGGGATAGATATGGTGCTTGTGTATGTAGGGATAACAGGCAAGGAGGCTGAGAAGCTAAGCCTGGAAACAGAGAGGAGCAAAGAAAGCTTTAGAAGACCAGGAAGGACAGCAATGACCCCATGGCAAAAGACAACTGCTTTGCACACCTCTTCTCTTTTGCTGCCAGTGAAATGAAATCATCTCTACAATGGTTTCTTCATTCTTGCATCACACCCTCAAGATTTATAGTCCCAGGAGAGAGAACCTCGTTGGCTGAGGTTGTCACATGTCTGACCCTTGGGTCTACCAGAAAAAGGACCTGGGTCCCTTGGCCTCCAAAGCCATGCAATTGCCTTTCCACCATAACAACATACAACAGGGGAGAGGCAGTTTCCCAAAAGAATCAGGGGAAGGTGAATGGATTGGGCAGCCAATAAAGACCAACGTCCATAAAGGAACTAATATTTTGGATTGGGTTGCTTATCAGTTGAAATGTCGTAGGGAAATTGAGTCTAAAGACAACTTTACTATATACAATGGAATATTACTCAGCCATAAAAAGAAATGAAATTGAGTTATTTGTAGTGAGGTGGATGGACCTAGAGTCTGTCATACAGAGTGAAGTAAGTCAGAAAGAGAAAAACAAATACCGTATGCTAACACATATATATGGAATCTAAAAAAAAAAAAAAGGTTCTGAAGAACCTAGGGGCAGGACAGGAATAAAGACGCAGACGTAGAGAATGGACTTGAGGACACAGGAAGGGGGAAAGGTAAGCTGGGACGAAGTGAGAGAGTGGCATGGACATATATACACTACCAAATGTAAAAGAGATAGCTAGTGGGAAGCAGCCGCATAGCACAGGGAGATCAGCTTGGTGCTTTGTGACCACCTAGAGGAGTGGGATAGGGAGGGTGGGGGGGAGATGCAAGAGGGAAGAGATATGGGGATATATTCATATGTATAGCTGATTCACTTTGTTATAAAGCAGAAACTAACACACCATTGTAAAGCAATTATACTCCAATAGAGGTGTTAAAAAAAAATAAAGACAACTTTATGAATCCATCAAATAGTATCAATTATGTACTTATTTGTCACAGGAAATAATCCTAGATAACACATATCTAAGTATATCTGTCTAATAAGAATATACAATAGTATATGCAAACAAGAAATTCCCAAATGGACACAAGAGATGATCTCTTTTGTCATTGTTTTTGCATTATATGTAGGGCTGCTGTTGAAATGTTATAGAAAAGGAGGAGCGAAGAGAAGGAATCAATTTGAATGGTGGAAAAAGACAAGAGAGGCTACATGGGGAATAGACATGACTGTGTCAGCTTTTTACGTATGTCATCAGCAGGTCTAGTTATTTGTGGAAGCTTGGAATTGATTTTCAAGCCCTTTGGGAACCTGCTTTCCTTTTTCCTATTCAGCTACCTTCTTCCATTCTAACAGGTAGAGTTTTCTGCACAGTGGATCCAGCATTTGAGCCACATATGTTTACTATCCACTTTCCTCTGTGGCAACTTCTCTCCCTGTTTTATGCATGCTGCTTATGGGCTTTAGTAGTAATAAGGTTTCATTTTTCAGGAGGGAGCATCAAAAGTAAGAGAATTGTAAAACCATTCAGCATCATTCATTCTTCTTGTAATCAGCAAGGAACGGGCTGAAAGCCAAATAAAGTGTATATATTTCTGAAATCCTCTTTGTTTTCCTTTTTTTTTTGCAGATAACAAGGAAAATTGGGCTGTTTCTTGCCTAATTTGACAGGCTGACTATTGTCAGGCAGATATCTTCATTAAGTCTGTGTAGGAAGAGGGAAGAGGATCAAAGGGAAAAAGCGTTGTGCTTTCTTTCTGGTACTCTGGATAGAGGGCATATATCTTGCAGAACAATCTCTGAGTATAAGAGCGGTTTAGAGTATTTTGTGTGAAATGGTAATTTTTTAGGATTAAAAACACCTGTGGCAAACATTTGTTGGGCTCTGACACCCCATTTTGTAGTCAGAATATGCAGTGTTATGACCCATTTCGGGAAACAATAACAATTGAGACAGACTTTCATTTTTGGGTATTTAGGTCACGAAGAGAGGTATATGGCAACTAGGGGAGGTTAATCCAAGGTGGGGAAGACTGGAATTGAGCTGGATTAACATCCCCATCTATAGCGAGGCTTGATATCAAAGATATCTACCAGTGGAATCATTTTTTGTCAGCAGTATCTATTTAATTTCAACCCTGTTCATTCTAAGTTAAGGAAATAACTACCCAAATGTGAGTCCTTTTTCTACTTAGTAGTTTTCATTTTTCTTCCTTTTTCTCCACCCCCAGTTGGAAGATCAAAATAGTCTTCCCTCTATAATTTCTTAGATTTTCTTCTTTTATAATGCCAAAAGCTTGTCAAATATCCTTCCTCAGGATTTATTCTTGTTTTTAATTCTTTGGCCCTTTTCAAGTTATCTCACATTATTCACATTGGTCATAGAATTTTTTTTTTTTTTTTGTAAGCAGCAAAGAATCTCAGCCACTCCCGAGGCAGCTTTCTTTCTGTAAGCAACTAGTTTACCTCAGCAGGAGGGGGTTAGAAAATGGCATCACAGCAAGAAGCTTACATTGTGCTAGTTAAGTGTGGGGAATGACCAGTGGTATATGATCAGAAACTGGAGACTAAACAACAGTGGCAGCTATTCTGGACAAATTCTTGCTCTATTAATTCAGTTATGCATTGTGATAACTACTATGCATCCTTAACAGTTAACTGCAGGTGATCAAATTATGCCTTTCAATCATCGTGATAATGTAGAGGGGCATTATAAGAGCAGCAGCTCTCAAATGCTATGTACTGAGTAACCAAAGAATCAGGGTTAGGAAATAGTGCTGCCAGGAAGAGCCATTTTCCTTTTCTTTCCTCTTTTTCTCTACATTATAAAATTACTCATTCCTTCCCAAGCACTAGGAAAATGTCTACCATACATTTTAGCACTAGGTCTGATCCTTCTTCCCCTACTCAGCTATTACAGACCTTGAGAAACAAAGAAGAGAAAATAGCATAACACTTTGGATGTATGATCAGACAGTATTGCCACATTTGAAATTAAATGAACTAATGTGGTAGGGATGAGGGAAGGAAGAATAGACAATGACAAGTCACTTGAAAAAAAAAAAAGCCCATAAAATATGGAACAAAGTAAATGTAACATAAACGTTCTCACTTAAGTTACTTCCAATAGGTCAGGAAACCTTTACCAATTTGTAGATGTCAAACAAAAGATTAAAGATAATGCAGTTACAATATTGATGCATCCAATCAACAAGAATTTATTGAATGTCTACCTACCAGGTACTATTCTAGTTGTTGGGGAATACAGCAGTGAACAAAGTTCTTGCTCTCACGGAGCTTATATTCTAGTGGTGGTGAGAACATGGAGACAATAACTAAAAAAGTAAATACACACCATGTTGGATGGTGAGGAGTAGTACAGAGAAAGGGGAGAGGAATGGGGGTATCAGTGAGGAACTATGGGTTTATCCGAAAGAATCTCCAGTGAGAAGACGGTATTTGAACAGAGACCTGTAGGAGGTAAGGGAGTCGTCGTTGTGGATATTTGGACAAAGAGTTTCCAGGCAGTAAGTGCAAAAATCTCTGAAGAAGGAGCATGCTTACTGTGTTTGAGGAAAAGCAAGGAGATAATGTGGTTGGAACTGAGAAGTAAGAAGGAGAGTGAATGTCATGGAGCAGCTAAGCCAGTGCACCACAACTACTGAAGCCCCCGCGCCTAGAGCCCGTGCTCTGCAACAAGAGAAGCCACTGCAGTGAGAAGCCCGTGCACCACAACGAAGAGTAGCCCCCGCTCGCTGCAACTAGAGAAATCCCGGGCACAGCAACGAAGACCCGACAGAGTCAAAAAAAAAAACAAACCAAAAAAAAAATGGAGAGTGATAAGGGATAAAGTCAGATAGACAGGTGGGGCAGGCAGGTCGGATTATGTAAGTACTCTTGTAGGACTTAATGCTTTGAGAGATACTTTGCTGTTATGTTGAGAATACACTGCTGGGGTTGGGGTCAGGGCAGCCATAGGGAGACCAGTTATGGGGTGTCTTAGTTTGGGCTGCTATAACAAAGCACCTTAGACTGGGTCGCTTATAAATGGCTTATAACCAACAGAAGGAGGAGGGTTCTCACCAGAACCTGACCGTGCTGGCCCTCTGACCTCAGACGTCCAGCCTCCTCTGACTGTCTCGTTGTATCCTCAAAGGGCAGAAAGGGAGAGAGGGCTCTCTGGGGTCCCTTTTATAAGAGCACTAATCCCATTCATGAGGGCTCCACCCTCATGACCTAATTACCTCTCAAAGGTCCCACCTCCAAGTACCATCACATTGGGAGCTAGGATTTCAAAATATGAATTTTGGGGGACACAAACATTTAGTCCAGTGCAGGGGTTATTATAATAATTAAAGCTAGAGATGATGTGATTTGGATTAGATTTTATATCAGTTGAGGTAGTAGAAAGTGGTTGGCTATTACAAATGAAACTTCTATGAACATTTATGTACAAATCTTTGTATGGACATATGCTTACATTTCTCTTCGGTAAATAAATACCTTGGAGTGGAATGGCTTGGTCACATGATAAGCGTATATTTAACATTTTAAGAAACTGCCAAACTGTCTTCCAAAGTGGTTGGTCCATTTTACATTCCCTCAGTACTGTATGAGACCTCCAGTTGCTCCACAGTCTTGCTAACACTTTTTACACTCTTTAATTTAGTCATTCTAATAGGTAGGTAGTGGTATCTCACTGTGGTTTTCATAGGCATTTCTCTCATAACTAGTAATGTTGAGTGTCTTTTCATGGTGCTTATTTGCCATGCATATAACTTCTTTGATGAAGTGTCAGTTCAAATCTTTTGCCCACTTAAAAAAACTGGATCGTTTGTTGTCTTACTGTTGAGTTTTGAGAATTCTTCATATAATCTGGATGCAAGCCGATTATCAAATATGTGATTTCCCAGTGGAGAAAATATTTTGTTAACAATATCTCTTAACAATATCTTTTATTCTCTTAATATCTTTGAAGGAACTGAAGTTCTTAATTTTAAAAGAAAAAATAAAAAAGGAAAGAAAAAGAAAAAAATGGGGTCTAGTGTTCCTCCAGGATCACATGTTGCACTGGTCACATCTCTTCAGTCTAATTTAATCTGGAAAAGTTCTTCAGTCTGCTTTTGTTGATCATATCCTTGATATATTTGCAGAACACAGGCCAGTTATTGTTGTAGAATGTTTCTCAGTTTGGATTTGTCTGATGTTTCCATGTGATTAGTTTGAGGTTATGTATTTTGGGAAGGAATACCACAGAAGTGATGTTGTATGCTTCTCAGTGCCCTGTATCGTGAGGCACATGATGTTGATTTGTCTGAACACCGGTGATGTTCACTTTGATCATTTGGTTAGAGTTCTCTCCGTTGTAAAGTTTCTACTTTTCTCCTTTTAATTAACAAGTATTTTCAGGGGAGATAATATTTTGTAAGTCTACACAGGTCTCTTGATTCATCAACAAACTTTCATCCGGTAGTTTAATGATTGATGATTTTTGCCTAAATCAATTATATTTGTTATATAAAAGCTTTTTCTCTTCCCATTCACTCATTCATTCATTCATATATTTTCTATATTAGTATAAATTCATGGATTCTTATTTCCTTTAATGAGTTTTAATCTGTTAGTATATTTATTTTCCTAAAATAATAATATAATCATTTTAATCTTAATATAGTGATTTTTAGATTTGGCTAGGTAAGATCTTTTTCAAAATGGTTCCTGTGTTTAGTTAATTAATGAACTATAATTTCCATAATTGGACTTCCCTGGCAGTCTAGTGGTTAAGACTCTGAGCTTCCAATGCAGGGGGCGTGGGTTCCATCCCCAGTCAGGAAACTAATATCCCACGTGCCACATGGCACAGCCAAAAAAAAAAAAAGTATATATATATACACACACACACACACACACACACATATGTAAGAAAATTCCATGGTTCTTACACATGAAGATAGTTAATGGTAACATTTTTTAACTAAAAAAATTTTTTTGTCAGAGTGTAGTTGCTTTGCGATGTTGTGTTGGTCTCTGCTGTACAGCAGAGTGAATCGGTCGCACGTATACATATATCCCTTCTTCCTTGGATTTAATGGTAATGTTTTAGTGTATGTTTATTCAAGCTATTTATAAAAGCAACATATTCATAAAAATTTTAAAAATTAGATAATACCGTAATACCATTTTCTAATCTGCCTTTTTAACATAATAAATTTTGTGACTATTAAAAAAAAAAATTGTTCCTGTGTTTTATTGCCATCCACGACATTTTTGAAGCCCTTTCTTACTTTTTGGCACAAGATGTTCACAGTTCCTCTTCTATTTTTTCTGCCCCAGGCTGAAATCAACCATTTCTCTAAGGAGTCTTGGTTCCTTTTAGTACAAAATATATTTAGAAGTCAAAATTTGGTCATTAATTGTTCTCATTGCTATTGGGGAGTGATTACCTCTAGGTTTTCTCAACAGACATTGCTAAGAAATATGTATGTGCACACACATACATATGTACATGCATACACATATATCCCTTATCTATTTCTTGACCTCTCTCCCTGTTTTATAATATATATATTAAAAATCATATGTTCAATATTTACTTACAGTTCTTTCTCTTTAGAATGAAGGTATAGTATTAAAATGCTGTGTTCAAAAGTTACTTGAACCTGTAACTAATATAATGTTATATGTCAATTAAATCTCAATTTTAAGAAAGTTACTTGAATAGCCCTTCCTGGTCCTCCTCCCACCTCCTCCACCTCAAATATGGTTATGTTATTCTTTTGGATTATAATAAGCTTCATTTGCTTTAGTTTGTATTCTCTTTTAGGAATAAAATATATTCTTTATTATTTTATGAGTATTAAACAATAACATGGTTCAAAAAGTGATAAAAATGATATCCTTAGAGACGTATCATTCCCCCCAACTTTTCTATATTGTGTCTATCTCAGAATTATTTTTTTTGAGGTTAAATCTGACAGTGCTCCTTTTTGCTTAAAACCTTTTAATCACTTAGTCTAATATCTGGGAAGGCCCTACATGATCTGGCTTCTGCCTAATTTCTAGCTTCATCCTGTGATAATCCTTGCTCACTGTGCTCCAGGCACATACGCTTTTAGTCTTTTGAGTGATTATGCTCCTTGTTTTCTAATGAACCTCTCACACACCATGCCCTCTACCTGCAATGCCCTTTCTTACTTTTTGACACAAACATCCATAGCCTTTCCTGTTATCAACATCCTCCACCAGCGTAGATTATTTGTAACGATTTATGAACCTACTTTGACATGTTATTATCATTGGAAGTCCATTTTTTACACTAGGGTTAATTCTTGGTGTTGTATGTTCTATGGGTTTGGACAATTTTATAATGACATGTATGCATGATTCTGATATCATATAGAGTGGTTTCATTGCTCTAAAAATTCTATGCACTCTACCTACTTATCCCTTCTTCCCCCCAAACCTGAGGCATCCACTGTCTGCATAGTTTTGCCTTTTCCTGAATGTCTTATAGTTGGAATCACACAGTATGTGGTATTTTTTGGTTGACTTCTCTCACTTAGTAATATGTATTTAAGGTTCCTCCATGTCTTTTCATGGCCTGATAGCTCTTTTCTTTTAGCGTTGAATAATATTCCATTATCTGGATATACCACAGTTTATTTATCCATTCACCTACTGAAGGACATCTTGTTTGCTTCCAAGTTTTAGCAATTATGATATATGCAGGTATTTGAGTATCTAAGATTTCAACTCCTTTGGGAAAATACCCAGGAGTGTGATTGTTAGACCTTATGGGAAAAGTATGTTTATTTTTATAAGAAACCACCCAACTGCCTTCCAAAGTTGCCGCACCATTTTGCGTTCCCACCAGCAATGAATGAGAGTTCCTGTTGCTCCACATCCTAGTCAGCATTTGGTATTAGGGTAGTGCTGGCTCCATAAAATCGTTTAGAAAGTATTTTCTCTGCTTATATCTTCTGGAAGACATTGTAGAGAACTGGTATGATTTCTTCCTAAACTATTTGATAGAATTCACCAGTGAACCCATCTGGACCTGGTGTTTTCTGTTTGGACAGTTACTAATTTTTGATTTAATTTTTTGATACAAAAATAGATACAAGCCTATTCAGATTGTCTATTTCTGCTTGTGAGAGTTTTGGCAAATTGTGTCCCTCAAGGAAATGATCCTCCATCCAGGTTATCAAATGTGTGGGCAGATTTGTTCATAGCATTCCTTTATTATCCTTGTAATGTTCATAAGACCTGTATTGATGTTCCCTCTTTCATTTCTTTTTTAAAAAAATTAATTAATTAATTAATTAATTTTTGGCTGAGTTGTGTCTTCGTTGCTGCGCACGGGCTTTCTCTAGTTGTGGTGAGTGGGGGCTACTCTTCATTGCGGTGCACAGGCTTCTGCTTGCTGTGGAGCATGGGCTCTAGGCATGCAGGCTTCAGTAGTTGTGGCTCGTGGGCTCTAGAGTGCAGGCTCAGTAGTTGTGGCCCATGGGTTTAGCTGCTCCACGGCATGTGGGATCTTCCCGGACCAGGGCTCGAACCTGTGTCCCCTGCATTGGCAGGCAGATTCTTAACCACTGCGCCACCAGGGAAGCCCCCCCTCTTTCATTTCTGATACTACTAATTGTTGTCCTTTCTCTCTTTTTCTTAGTTAGCTTTGCTAGAGGCTTATTGATTTTATTAAAGAACTAGCTTTTGATTTCATTGTTTTCTATTGATTTCCTATTTGCCCTCTTATTGATTTCTGCTCTAATTCTGATTTCTTTTCTTCTGTTTACTTTGGATTTAATTTTCTCTTCTTTTTTCTAATTTCCTAATGTGGAAGCTTTGATTATTGATTTTAGATATTTCTTTTCATTTTTTTAAAATAAATTTATTTTTGGCTGCATTGGGTCTTCGTTGCTGCATGCAGGCTTTTTCTAGTTGCGGCGAGCAGGGGCTAGTCTTTGTTGTGGTGCGTGGGCTTCTCATGCGGTGGCTTCTCTTGTTACAGAGCACAGGCTCTAGGCGCACAGGCTTCAGTACTTGTGGCACACGGGCTCAGTAGTTGTGGCTCGTGGGCTTAGTTGCTCCTCAGCATGTGGGATCTTCCTGGACCAGGGCTTGAACCCGTGTCCCCTGCACTGGTAGGCGGATTCTTAACACCTGCACCACCTGGGAAGCCCTAGATATTTCTTTAAAAAAAAAAAAAAATGAATTCAATGCTATAAAGTTTCCTCTTTGCAGTGCTTTCACTGCATCCACAAATTTTGATGTTGTATTTTCATTTTTACTTAGTTAAAAATACTTTTAAATTTCTCTTGAGATTTTATTCCTTGACCTTGTATGTTTAGAATTGTGTTGGTGTTCCCCATGTATTTTGAGATTTCCAGCTCTTTGTGTTATTGATATTTAGTTTAATTCCACTGTGGTCTGAGAGCAAACACTGTGTGATTTCTATTCCTTTAAATTTGTTAAGACATGTTTTATGGTGCAGAAGTTGTCTATATTGGTGAATGTTCCATGCAAAGTTGAGGAGTATGTATAGTCTGCTGTTATGGATGCTGTCCATAGATGTCAATTATATCCATTTGATTGAGGTATTGTTGAGTTTAGTTATGTCTTACAAATTTTCTGCTTGCTGAATCTGTCCATTTCTTATAGAGGAGTGTTTAAGTCTCCAAATATAATAGTATATACATCTTTTTCTCCTTGGAGTTCTATTGTTTTTGCTTCATGTATTTTGTCATTCTGTTGTTAGGCACATATGGGTTGCTATGTCTTCTTGGAGTATTGTTGCTTTTATCATCATGTAATACCTCTTTTTATCCCTGATAATTTTTCTTGCTCTGAAGACTGCTCTGTCTGAAGTTAACACAGCTACTGTCACTTTCTTTTGATTAGTGTTAAAATGGCATGTCATTCTCCATCTCTTTAAGCTGTATGTGTCTTTATATTTAAAGTGGGTTTCTTGTAGACAACATACATTTGGGTCTTGTTTTTTCATCCACTTTGATGATCTTTGTCTTTTAATTGGTGTATTTAGATCATTGACAAAGTGATTATTGCTATAGTTGGATAATACTTACCATATTTGTTACTGTTTTCTATTTGTTGCCCTTATTCTTTGTTCCTATTTTGTCTTCCATACTTTTTCTGCCTTTTGTGGTTTTAATTGAGCATTATCATATGCTTCCATTTTCCCTCCCCTCTTAGCATATCAATTATGCTTCTTTTAAAACTTTTTTCAGTGGTTGCCCTACATTTACGACTAATCCAAGGCCACTTTCAAATAACCCTATACTTTCTAAAGGGTAGTTCAATACCTTATAATAGCAAAATATTCCTAGTTCCTCTCTCCCATCCTTTGTAATCTTTTCACTTATACATAAGCATACATAAGTACATAAGCACATTTAATTGAATACAGTGTTGCTATCATCATGTTGAACAAACTCTTATCTGTTAGATCAATGAAGAATACGAAAAATAAAAGTTTTTATTTTACTTTTACTCCTGGATCATTTTCCAGGATACAGAATTCTAGGTTGGTGGGTTTTTTCCTCTCAACACATTACATGTTTTATCGTATTCTCTTCTTGCTTAAATCATTTCTGAGATGTTGGATGTAATACTTACCTTGTTTCTCTGTAAGTAAGTTATTTTTTTCCTGTGGCTTTTTTCAAGATTTTTTTTCTATATCTTTTTTCTGAAGTTTGAATATGATATGACTAGTTGTAGGGTTTTGGGGTCTGTTTTTTTGCTTTAATCCTGCTTGGTTTTCTCTGAGCTTCCTGGATCTGAGGTTTGGTGTTGGACATTAATTGGGGGAAATTCTCAGTCATTATAGCTTAAAATTGTTTCTTTCTTCTCCTAGTATTCCCATTACACATATGTTACACCTTTTTTACTTGTCCCACAGTTTTTGGATATTTTGTTCTACTTTATTTCAGTCTTCTTCTCTTTGTTTTCCAGTTTTGGAAATTTATATAGTTATATCCTCAAGCTCACAGGTTCTTTCTTTAACTATGTCTGTCTACTAAATCATTATTTCTGTTACAATGTTTTTGATTTCTGGAATTTCTTTTTGATTGTTTCTTAGAATTTCCATCTTTCTGCTTACACTATCCATGTGTTCGTAATGTTGTTTACTTATAAGTTGTCTACATATTAATCTTAGTTATTAAAATTCTTGGTCTGATAATTCCAACATTCCTGCCATATCTGACTTTAATTCTGATATTACTCAGGCTCCTCAAACTATGTGTTTTGCTATTTAGTATGTGTTGAAAGTTTTTGTTGAAAGGTGGACATGATGTACTTGGTAAAAGAAACTTAAGTAAATAGATCTTTAGTAATGTAGTGGTAAGGTGTGGGGAGAGGGGAAGCACTCCATAGTCCCATGATTAGGTCTCAGTCTTTGGTGAGCCTGTGCCCCTGGATTGTGAACTTCAGCAGTACTTCTCAGTCCCCTCCCCCCTTAGGTGGGACAGGATGGATAGAAGGGGTTGGAGGTGGTTATTTCCCTTCCCTCAGCTCAGTTAGGCTCTGATAAAACCCCTATAGGTTAGGTTCTTGTAAAATCGTTTCTCTTGAGGGCAGATCTTGTAAGAAGAAGAGAATGCTCTGGTATATTTAAAAAGTTTCCTTTTCCCTTTTCCCTGCTGAAAGCATGAGGATACTTTTATCCACTCTTTACTGTGAGGACCTGATAGAGCTCCTGGAGGTAAAACTCACAAAAGTGTGGAAATACCCCTCCCCCGTCCCCAATGAATGGCCTCCTAACAGTTTTTAGCTCTCAGACTTGTCCACACTGAACCTACAGGGATTCGTCAATTTATGGTTTATGTTTTCCTACTGGTTCCTAACGAAGTTTGTGCTTGTGGGTTTCTGATCCGGTAAGTTGTGATTCTCTGTATCCACCTGTTTGTCTCTCCAACTTTTGGGACAGCAGTTTACCCTGTGACTTCTGATGGATCTGAGAAGAGTTGTTTAGCTTTTTACTCGTGGTTAGGATGGCGTGACAACCTCTAAGCTCCTTATGTGCAGGAAACCAGGAGTCTAACCATCCTGTTTTAAAAGGTCAATGAGGTTAGATGCAGAAGCAACTTTACTGTGAAGCTGATGGAGCCTGCATTTCAAGGCCCTTCCTTGCATGGCTCCCTCCCAGGCTTTGGGAAGGACCTAGCCATGTGTTCACATGGTCATATGATTTTGTAAAATTTACAAACTTTTAACTACAATTGGTTAAGACTCCTGTCTCCACTCATACTTTCTTTCCTGCACCCTTCTTCTGGTGTCAGGCATTTTGGGGATGCAGAAATTGACAGTCACTTCCATGTATAATTGCCATCTCTTTGGAAGAATTGCTTCCTGGAAACTTCTGCGGACTATCTGGCATTACGACATGAAAGTGCAAGAGTGGAGTCATGTTGTGATATGAATGTGTCCTATAGCACCAGGCACTGAAGTATGTGGATCGTGGAAGAGAAAAAGGACTTAGAAATCAGGAAGCCAGAAGCTAGTCTGTGGAAAATTCTTCTAAGCATCAGAAGTATAGAATTGTAAGCAAAACATCCCCTTTCCCATTATCACCTAGTCAAAATGGTCGTTCTCTCCTGTCAGTAACATACTTAATAATACAGAATGTACAACGATGAATGCACGATATTTTTTTCTTTTTTGGATGAGAATCACACAAAATAAAATCTATCTAATAATTCTTGTGTTTATAGGTTACAAACTTTAGGAATATTACAAACAGTAATATTAAGTAACAATAAGTCTCTTGACAGACTGTGCATTTCATTCTGTCAGATCACTTATAGTATCTGACATTCTTTGTCCTTGGAAAGTTGAGCAGTTCCAGATGAAATAGTACACAAAATTGCCAACAATAAAGAAATATAGACTGAAAAAATAAGCGCTACGATGACAAGATACCTATGCATATTCATCAACTTAGTTAATGTATGTAGTATAAGAGTAATGTGATTACATATTTATGCAGCTCAATATAATGTAGCAACAATTTAAAACTGTATTTTAATTCCTCTTGTGTTACAATTAATTTTGTATATATTTTTCAGAGTATGAAGCCAAAAAATAGAAACTTGTATCTGAGAGGCTTAACAGGCAATTAATTAATAAAATAGTTATTTTCTGTATTGTATGATGTTTAATGTATTTATCTGTTCTTTAAATTGTATTTTATTGTGATTTATTTTTCTTTCCAAACATATATTCACTTTTGTTCCTAATTTTCTAGTTTTAATTCTGTGTTCTTTTTCTTAAAGAGTACCCCTTTAAGTTGAAAGGCCCTATACAAATTTGATCTTCTTTTGGTTAGATGAACTAAAAATGTTTCAGTCCTTCGAAGTGTTTTTCTGTTAATCATAAAGATAATTAAACACAGACACATATGGCCCTGCCTCAAATATGTTCTCCAACATTTATGAGGTAATTGTTCAGCTTTCACTTATGTTGTATATGTTTGGATTATGAATTCACAGAAATTGGGCCCTTGGAAAACTTTTAACCCTGCCTCCTTCAGAGATGGGTCTTTTTTTCTTTGGCAAAGATAGGCAGCATCTTACCAGGAAGATGAGTCAGAGCTTTGAGCCAGCACAGAATAACAGAGGGAGCTGGCTCTGGACGGAGGACTAATTAAAAAAATAAGTGAACATATCTAAAATCTTACTATGGGTGTTAAAAATATAGCCACAAGATATCAGATGCCTAGGAATAACCTACTGAATACAAAGAAATCAAAAAAGTCACTGAGTTGGAATTTGAAAAAAAAAAGGTTATTGTGGGATTGTATGAAATCACGTGTGTGAAACTTCTGCAAATTGTTGAGCACTATAGAATTTAAAGAATCTTTTATTCAAAACTGACAAAACAATTTTCCTCTTTAATTCTCCCAGCTAAAAAATATGGAGGAAAGATATGAAAATGATCAAATGTGCATACAAATTATCTATTTGTAATTATATATTACTTAATATACAGATTATTTAAGATTATATATATAAATATATATATAATTCCGTCTGGTATAATTTTCCTTCAACTTGAAAAACTTGTTTTTTCCATTTGTTATGGTTCAGGTTTGCTTGTGCTGACTTTTTTTTTGTTTTCATTTACCTGAAATGTCTATATTTGCCTTTGTTCCTGAGGAACACTTATGCTGGATGCAGAATTTTGTCTTGGCAGATTTTTTTAAACCTCTTTGATGTTGTTTTTCATCTCCATAGTTCTTGATAGGAAATCAACATCATTCAAACTGTGTGCTGCTTTATGTAGAGTTGCCATTTTTTTGTCTGTCTGCTTTCAAGTTTTTTTCTCTTTGGTTTTCAGCCTTCTATCTATTATGTGCCTAAGCATGTTTCTGCTCATATTTATTCTTCTTGAGATTTACTGGATTTCTTAAATCTGATAATTAATTTCATTCATTAAATTGGGAAAGTCCTTTGTTATTTAAAAAAGAAAGTCACTGAGCTGGAGTTTGAGAAATGATGAGAGCCAGAAGCTAAGCATCTATGTAAACAAAACAAAGCAAACAAAAAACCCCAAAGGAAATAAAAGGAATAGAAGACAAAAGATGAACTGAATGGAGGGCGTATTGTTAGGCAGGAAGCTCTTTTGGAAATTATTTGAAAAGGACAGTTGCCTCTCTCCTGACCAATTTTGATATAAGTCAAAGCCTCTGCTTCTTGTTTTTGTCCAGCCTCAGCGTTTGGTCTCCCTCGCACTGTGCTCACGTATCTAGTAAGCAGAAATAACATTGTTCTTCCATATTTCCCACAGAGGCTTTGCCATTGGATCTCTTTCTGGCTCCTACTCACCTTTCCTTTTGGGGCTTGTTTATTTCTGCTCAGGTGGAGCTGGAAGCTGCAATTTCTAACTGGCAGCTCAAGTGACTAAAACGCTTTGATGTTTCATCATTGCAGAAAAATTAAACTAATCTACAGATGATAACATATGTGCTATCAGAGTACATGGAAGAAAGGATAAAGAAAATCCCAAATTTGAGGACAGGTTACAAAGTGCTGAAGTAGATAAGTTAATAGTATGGTTGGGAACTTCAAAACCGCATAAAAAGCGTTAAATCAAAACACCTGAAACTTTGTTGTTCTTTCTTGTACATCTTTTTTTGCTCTCTCCTCTAGCTTAAAAGATAGTAAGATTCATTAGAATTTTTGACAGCAATCCGGTTAACAGCACAAAATGTAAAACAAGTGCATCAAAAATTTGAGAATTCTGAGCCGCATTAGGAAATAAAAGGTCAATATTTTAGCAAAACATCCTGAAGTCTCTGCACAACAGATTACCTCCTCTGGAGAACTGCAATAATACGACTTAATCTGCTGAGTGTCACACGATGCTTGTTTTGAAAATATCTTGCATTTCTTAGCTGAAGGGCACGCTCTAACACTTCAGATTACAATAACATGGGCTTACATTTCAGCTACTTTAATTCACATCAATCTCACAATCTGGCAGAAACATTTTTCACCCAGTCCGTGTTTGTTCTGGTCATACTGAGAATTCTATTTTTAGAAAAAGGTGTTTAAAACGGAACCACAAACACAGATGTAAAAAGATGTTATCCTGAAACTTATGAATGTTTTTCAGATTTCAGACTCAGGAAATGAGATGTTAGTTAATTTCTATGGGTGGTCCCATCTTGCCTGGACTGGAGAAGGAAAAGAGGAAACAAAAGAAAAAGAAATATACCCTAGCAAGCTCAGAGAAAACTTTTCCCCTCTTAACTCTTTTCTTTTAGGTGTAGAGAAAGTGTAAGGGTGGAGAATTATTTGTTGTATCCTGCTCAGATTATATTTCATGTTTTGATTTAAATTTTGCTCATGTGATTCAAGGTCTCTTCCTAAGGAAAGAAAGAAAAAAAAACACTGCTTACCCAGAAATGCTTACTAAATCCAACAGCACACCTGCTACAGATTAAATGCAGATTAAATTGACTCTCTTCTTTTCACATCCCAGTATCTCTCTTCACTGAGGTGTATCATTTGTACTGCAGGAAATCCAGAGAAACATGGGAGTTAGACACTCAGGCCAGTTAAAAGCAAACAGACCTAAACAATTAAACATGTTTGAGAAAAAAATCTGAGTGATATTTATTGCTATAAAACATGTTCCTGATTCTTTTGATAACCATATGCATCAGTACTTCAGCCACACTGGAATTTTTGGTGCAACTGTTAACAAATAATAAATCTTACCTTGCTCTCTCAGAAGAATAAGAAATAAGAAAGCTGTCTTCTGCTAAAGGGAAAGGCTTCTAGATAGGTAACCCACCACTGTGTGCTATTTATTGTAGTTTATTTTGTATCATTCTGACAGCCTCGCCTCAGAGGCACTTTTGGGGAGGGGAGGGACCAGGTGAGGACCTTGACCTAGGGCAGGGCTGAAACCAGTGAGGGAACCAACAGCCGAGGTAGAAGCAGCTGGTAGAAAAGAACTCTATCTGGAAGACAGTGCTATTCTAAGAGGCCCATCCAGTGTGTGATGAATGACTACAGAAGTGAAGGACTGGTGAAGCCAGGCAGAGGTCAGGGGCAGGTTTTAGGAAGAGGCTTCAGCCATGTGTAGCGAATGAGGAAGAAGGCAACCCTGAAACAGTGGCTGGCACATGGCCCAGGCCCACACATCTGCAGTGGCAAAGGCTGTGGCCTAGAGGCACAGGACATCAAACTCAACAGCAAGATACACTCTAGACTCTGCTGCCGGGTGTATCTGAGCCTAACTGTATGTACACTCTGCTCTGGTTAAAATTGTCCCCGGAACTCAGGTTGTTGGCATCAGGGTCTGCAGCTGAGAAATCTGGTGAAGTTTCTGACAAGAGCCACTTATGTGGTCTCCCTGAGTCCACTTCTGTCTCACTCCAATCTATTTTTCACCAAGAAGTTGGAGAAGTCCTTAAAAAAACGTCTGATAACTACACCCTCTGTTTAGATTCCGCTGAAGGTGTTCCTTTGGCCTTCTGGCTAAAACCAAACCCCAACGAGGCGTACAAATCTGTGCATCTGGCCAGTCTTCCTGTTGATTTCCGCCCTCCAGCCACCATGGCCTTTTCCAGCTGCTCAGTGCATATATGCCTGCTTTGCACCACCTACTGTCTGAATATCTCTTCTCCATTTTCTTGCAGAAGCAGCAGCCTGTTCTTCAGCTCACCCATCAAGGGTCACTCCCTCGCGGAAGTGCAGACTAGGTGAGGCCCCCTGTTCTAGACTCTCTTGTAGCTTTTCTTTCATCTTCAAAGCAGTTATCACAATAGTGGCCAAATAATGAAGTGTGCAACTGGTTGTCTAATGTTTGTCTCTCTGGCTGGCTGAAAACTCTACTAGCCTAAGACCACATCTGTGTTGTATTCCACTGCGCTTACCTGTCATAAGACCTTTTTCGAAGTAGATGCGTAGTAAGAAGTTACTGAATGATTGAATGTGTGAATAAGGGTTGAGCAACTCATCACCATATCTCAAATCATAATAGAGTCAACAGTCTGTTCTGCCTGCCTATAAGGCCAGCACACGTAAGGATCCGTCTTAGTAAACCATTCTATCATGTGCTATCGTGACAAATAGTATAACACAACAACAACAAAATGAACCATATCTATGGCTTACTTTATTTACTACTAAATTTATTTTTTTTCAAATTCCTTTTTTTAGGGTTGGAAAAAATATTACTTGTAGAAAGTGAAAGAGAGAGGAGAAAAGAGACAACAAAATACCACATCAGTCTTCTGGAATTGATAAGTCAGACACTCTGCATTGGTGACTTTTCCTATGTTCGTCCATAAGCCACTAAATTTAATGTTGTTTTCCAAAGTCACATCGGTCTACAAACTGTAATACCTTCAACAACCTATACTTTGGAATGTTGCCAGAGGTCCTTATCTCACCTCCCTGTGGTAATACACTGGAGTTGAAGTGAAGCAACTGATATTACTGATATTACATCAATCCACCAAAGTAAAGGTAAAGTGGATTACCTGCCTGCTAGGCCCAAACGCTGTTGAAATCTGCTACATGTATAATAGGACTTGTAAAAGGCTGTTCATTCAATTTCTAAAATGTCTCTAGAATCTGTTCCCTCTTCCTGCATCTGTTCACACTCGTACTATCACTACCTTGGTTTGGACCCTTTGTCATTCCTTGTATGGGCTATTTTAACAGTCTAGCTAATGACTTTTCCGCCTCTTATGTCTCCTTTCTCTAATCTTTCCTCCTGCCCTGCAACGGGAATTAGCTGTCTGAAATGTAAACACGGTCATTTAACTTGTCTAATTAAAGATCTTTCATGACTTTCATTTGCTTATATGAGCAATTTTAAAACTTAAAAATAACAGCGGAGTTCTACTTTTAAATTAGAAATAAGAGATATATAAAAGATACAAAGTGGTCTGGGGTGGAGTGGAGGGGGCCAGAGCTCTGGTGTTCTGTGCTCCCATTAGGGCACCTCTTTGGGACCTGCAGGCTCATTGGATGACCTGGCTGACCTCATCGAGGCCAATCTCTTCAGAAAAGCATTCGTGAGTCTTCACAATCTGACCACACTTGCACCCTCTAGCATAGTCTTGCCAGTCCAGCCACACACTCTCTGACCCCCGGACTTGTCACCGTTTCTAACACGCCATGCTTTTTCTTTCATTTTTGCCTTGACATTTTCTGTTACTGCTCACTGGCAAGGCCATTCTCTGCTGGTGAAACTTAGGACCCAGTTTCAATCTCATCACTTCTGAAAGGCTTTTCAGGTGCCCCCAGTCAGAGCTGGGCTCTCTCCATCCCCCAACGCTGGTTCTGTACCTAACCCCATCACAGCACTTAGCACATTATATGGTCTGTCTCCTTATTTGATGTCAGAAAATATTTTACTCATCCTGGTGAAACTAGTGCTTTCCTAATGCTGGCTGATAGTTAAGTTTTTGCTGAATGCAAGATGATGCTACCTGCTTCCCTCAGGAAGTAAAATTCCTGGGAGGTGAATTCAACATAGCTTTTTCCTCATCACCACTTTCCTCCCTGCCACAATATATACTGCTATGGATTAGATGTGTTCCCCCACCCCCAATTTATATGTTGGAGTCCTAATTCCCAATGCGATGATATTTGGAGGTGGGACTTTTGGGAGGTAATTAGGTTGTGAGTGTTGAGCCCCAGTGCATGGGATTAGTGCCCTTATAAGAAGAGACGTGAGAAAGATGATCTCTCTCTCTGCCATGTGAGGATACAGTGAGAAGGTGGCTGCCTATAAGCCAAGAAGAAGGATCTTGCCAGACACAAAATCTGCTGACACCTTGACCTTGGACTTCTCAGCCTTCAGAACTGTAAGAAATAAATGTTTGTTGTTTAGACCATCCAATCTATGGTATTTGTTATAGAAGCGCAAGCTAAGACACATACCTACATACTTAAGATGCTGCCTTTCTTTTCTCCCTGATTTTCAGCAAGACGTGAATATCCCTTTTTTGGGCTTTGAACCAGACTTTGGATTACAAAGAAGAGTCTAGGGGGATCATGGGGTCACTCCTGAAGACCTAACTAGAGGAGAAAATGCAACAGAGGTGTCAAGTCTTAAAAGACCTTGAAGAGAAAAATTGAGAGAGACCCAGAATTGTTTTTCCCCGTGTGGCATATAGTGGGTATGAATTTCTCAAAATCCAAAACTCAGACGTGCAAGAAAGGAAAAGTCTTAGATTTTTTTCCCCCTAAATTCCAGTTTAATATCTATTTAGAGACTCGATTCTTCCTGATGGCAGTAACCATAGTTTTAGTCAATTCCTGGCAAACTTAGTCACTTCAAGTTTTAATGCCGGCAATTCTCTGATTGCATTCAAGTAGCCTCTTGGCTCCAGGAAAGGAGGAAGTATCTGGGCCTTGGTTAGTAGTTGTCCATGCTGTCATTTGCTGAGGTCATTGTGTATGGTTTCCAGATGTAGTCACTACACTACAGTAGCTTCTGTTGAGATGTTCATGCTCCTAGTAATTCTCAGCTATATGATCCAAGCTTTCTTCTGCTGCACTGTTCCCTGGTCATGACTACACATTTCATTCAGGGCTCTTCACTCTCTGTCAACTAATTCTGTAAACCTAAGCCAGTTTAGTCTCATACAACTTTAGGTTATTTTAGTAAATAATAGTAACCACCACAAAACTGACTTACTCTCCATAAATTATGCCACAAATACAGACCTTATTAAAAAAAATTCATTGGCAAGCAGGCTCAAAAACATTTACACAAACTGTTCTGTAAGATCGATGAAGTCCCAGCTCTCTGTTCTTTTGAAGTGCTCCAACTACCTCTTTCATGAAATGTTTACGTGAAGCAGATGCAACAATATCCAGAGGCAGAATTCTGTACCCTTGGAGTCGCATGAGGCAACCAGAAGTCCTCTGACTCAATGATTGGACACAGGTTCATTTGTGGGTCAAGCCTTGGGCATTAATCCTTGAGGGTACAGGTTACAGGCCTGGGTGGACTTTAAAAAAAATTTTTGGCTGCGTAGGGTCTTCGTTGCCGCGCGCGGGCTTTCTCTAGTTGCGCTGAGCGGGGGCTACTCTTCGTTGCGCTGCGCGGGCTTCTCATTGCGGTGGCTTCTCCTGTTGCGGAGCATGGGCTCCAGGCGCACGGGCTTTGGCAGTTGTGGCTCGCGGGCTCTAGAGCGCAGGCTCAGTAGTTGTGGTGCACAGGCTTAGTTGCTCGGCGGCATGTGGGATCTTCCCGGACCAGGGCTCAAACCCGTGTCCCCCTGCATTGGCAGGCAGATTCTTAACCACTGCACCACCAGGGAAGCCCTGGGTGGACTTTCGTATTCTGTTCATTGAACAACATATCTGAAATTCCACTCATTTCCACAATGAGACCTTGTTTCTAACATTCATTATGCTAGTTAGAAAAGCTAGTACTGATGGAGATGTGGATAACAGAAGGTGTATATTCCTATGGGCTGTCTATGGAGCGTGGGCTCCTGATTTGCATGGCAGGTGGCCACTTCTGGGATTTCAATTCCTGCTTTGGGTAGCCTTAGTTCAGCCTGCTATCACAAAAATATCATAAACTGGGTGACTTAAACCACAAACACTTATTTCTCTCAGTTTCGGAGGGTGGGAAGTCCAATATCAAGGCACCAGCAGATTAAGTGTCTGGTGAGACCCCTCTTCCTGGCTTGTAGATACAGGTCTTCTTGTATCCTCCCATGATGGAGAGGAGAGAAAAAGGGCAGCTCTCTTTCTCTTTTTATAAGGACACTAGTTCCCTCATGGAGGCTCCATCTTCATGATCGAATTACCCCCAGAGGCCCCACCTTCAAAGGCCACCACATTAGGGCTTCAACATATGAATTTTGGGGAGACACAAACATTTAGTCCATAACTGGAAACTAAGCCTTGAGTTATAACTTAAACTAACAAGTATATTACCAGAGTAATATTACTTTGGTTATGCTGAAGGATTTTTAATTTGTCCTCTTCATACACTGGTTCTGCCATAATAACTATCCTTTTGGACAATGGTGGACTTACGTTAAATTGCCTGAATTTGAGATGGGGGTCACGTGGGATGGAGTGAGGATACATGGATTAGTACTTCAAAATACTATTCTACTCTGTAAATGTACTTTTCTCTCTTGAGAGGAAATGCAGAAGTCTGTTTGCTCATAAACCAGCAGCAGGAGGTGGATAACCCTTTTAGATAAATGTTAACATTTTAATTTTTTTGTGACAACAGAGACCGCTGACATGTTGGTTAAGAGAAAATTTAAACTGACCTGATCTAAATTTAGAAAGTAAATCTTGGAGCTTTTCTTTTCTTAAGATAATCAGTTTATCCTTATTTTAATTAATCATTACATCACAGAAGGTTGCCTTTTCTAATTAACACACAAAAAGGCAGGAATTATAAAGAACCTTGAAATATCTTAATCCCTAAGTATGAAAACCATGCATTGAGGAAAAATAATTTTAGGAAACTTAATAGTAAGTATCTAGCACATAGTAGGGCCTCATTAAACATTTGTTTTTGAATGAATGAATGACTGAATAAGTGAAAGCATGATACCAAAAAGCTCATGGGTATGTTATCAAAACACAGGCAAAGACATGGCAACCTTACACATAGTAGAAACTTCTGGATGATTGAGAGAGTTTTTTCTGCAGACACGATCATAGAGAAAACAACTCTGCCAAAATCTCACGGGAGAGTTAGGATGAGGCATCCCCAGTGACTCTCCCATCTGTCCCTTTGAACTTGAAGCCCAGAGTCTCAGGGTCTGAGGCATTCTGCTGGGGACAGAGAGGGGTTATAGGGACAAGAGGAAAGCCCCAAGAAGGCTTTTGCTCCTCTTTGAGTGTCAGAAAACAGAGTATGGCAGAAATTGTCTGTCAGAAGAAATTTAGAAACATTTATTAAATTTTGACTCCTACATTGTACTAAGTTTATTTTCTTAACTTGATTTTATTTTTTTTCTCAAACTATGCAGGAGTAATTTAAAAGGTCAAATAGTTGTATGAGGCTTACAACAAAAACGAAAAGTCTCCTCTCTTACCTCTCTTTTCTCTCTATCCTTCCTCTAAAGGGGCAACCAGTTTTAACTCTTTTAGCTATTACCATGTTTATACTCTTATTTCCTATTTTTTCAGTTTTAGGCATGAACGATTAACTTCCTAATACGGAGGAGGACAGTTTAGCTTGTGTACCCCTTTGCACCTCTCCTATTTTGTCTTCAGAGGGAAGGAAACATGATTTTCCCTCTACCCTTCTGAGTTCTTGGCTGAGATTCCTGTAATAAGGGACAGATTGACAAGAGAAAAGCAAACAGCAGTTTATTAATGTGTATACCTTATGTGTCCATGAGAGAGACCCAGGGAAAAATGAGTAACTCCCCCAGGTGGCTTAGAATTCAGACTTAAATGCCATCTCAGTAGGTTAAAGGTGAGGGGGGGATGTACACCTCTTAGGTAAATGAGTTTTAGGAATGATGAATGGGCCCTTAGAAGAACAGATGGGCGGTATGATAGTTTGTGACAAAGTTTGTCTGGTTAAAGTGTCCATTTCTAGTCTCCTCTCCTGTGATAAGAATCAATCTTCCCTGGTTATGAAACTCCTGGGAAGGGATTTACGGCAGTTGAGTTCCTTATGGGGAACTTATCTGTCTTTAGGCAGGTAAGAGGAGCTCAGAGAAGGCCTCTCCCTCATTTGCTGTTTTTTCAAGTACTAACAGCTCAAAATGATCAATGTACCAAAGTGGCATATTTTGGGGTGGCAGGTCCTGAATTCCTATAGTCCTATTTTGGGGTGGCATATTCTGCTACCCTTCACCTTGCTATCCTTCTAATATAATGATATCATAATTTTTTGTTAAATCATCATTCAGTGTTTATTCTCATAGGACCACATGAATATCCATCACATGGCATGATTACATTTTCTTTCTGGTTCAACTCTTTCTCCATGGAATATTTGCCTCAGTGTTACTTGTTGGGTATTCTATGTATCTATCCCCTATAAGTCTTCCACAGAGGTGTAAATCTCTCAATATATTTAAACACATCAGGCATTTCCTTGGTTTTTATGGTTTTTTTAAAAAAATATTTATTTATTTATGGCTGCGGTCATGAGGGATCTTTTGTTGCGGTGCATGGGCTTCTCTCTAGTTGTGGTGTGCAGGCTCCAGGGCATGTGGGCTCTGTAGTTTGCAGCACGCAGCGTCTCTAGTTGAGGTGCGCAGGCTCAGTAGTTGTGGCGTGTGGGCTTAGTTGGCCTGCAGCACGTGGGATCTTAGTTCCCTGACCAGGGATTGAACCTGCGTCCCCTGCATTGGAAGACGGATTCTTTACCACTGGACCACCAGGGAAGTCCCCGGTTTTTATGGCACATGTAGTCTATGTTGTAATTAAGAGCCTACGGGTCCTGGGTTTAGACTGCTTGGGACGAAGTTCATAAGGTTCAAGAGGTTGTTGGGATGATTTGAACATAATAAATGGAAAATTTTTAGAAAAATAAGAGTCATGTCGTAAATGTTAATTTGTTATATCCCCCTGTAGCCTCTGTCCTTCAGTTCTGGACTATCTGTGTTGTGTGTCCTGTATTGATAGCTTATGTCTCCTATTTCTTGGTTCACTCCTTATTTGGGGGGAGTACATCCACTGGTAAAGTGTTTCTCAAGCTTTAGCTGGCACCCAAACGGTTTGATAGGACATAGATTGTAGCCTCACCCCTGCCCCTGGCCCCCGAGTTTCTGCTTCAGTAGATTTGGCGTGAGGTCTCAGAACTTGTATTTCTAAACAAATGTCTAAGTGATGCTGACATTGCTTTGGGAATCACTGCTTTAGTAGCTTTCTGGGAAAGAGCATTGAAGAGAGAAAACTTCTGAGACCTCGCTTTATTCTGTAATCACGCATGATTGATAATTCAAATGGGTTAGAATTCTAAGCTGCAAATCATTTTCTTCTAGAATTTTGACCGTATTGTAGCTTCCAGGAATTCTTGAACCGCTAATGTAATTTTCATTCCTGATAACTTTGTATGTGATCTGCTTTTTCTCTCTGGAAGCTTTTAGGACTTTTTTTTTAAAGGACCTTTTTATTCCCAATATCTTGAAGTTTTTCTATAATATGCTTGGTATGTATATGTGTGCTTCAAGTGGGCTGGTGCTCACTGGGGTTCTAGGCTCCTTCCACCTGAAAACTCACCACCTTCAGTTCTGGAAACTTTTCTTGGTGTTTTCTTTTTGATAATTTCCTCTTTTCCATTGCTCTGTTCTCTCATTCTGGAACTTCTGTCATTTGAATGTTCAACTTTCTTGCCCATTTTCTTTTTCTCAGCTTCTTTCTGTATTTTTTACTTATTGGTGGTTTTATTTCCTTTTGGACAGCTTCAACTTTATCTTCCAACACTTTTATTGACATTTTTATTTCTGCCATTTTTTAATTCTAAGAGGGCTTGTTCTCTAAGGATTACTTTTTAAAAAACATCCTGTTTTTATTTAATGGGTGTAATAGTTTCTCCTCTCTACCTGGGGACACTAGAGTTTGGTGTATGACATTTTCTTTTGCCTCTTGTGTTGTAGGTCATCACTTTTCCTTTTTCCTGTTTTGCCTTCTACTTTCATATTAAAAGCCTTCATCATGCCCAATGATCCTTGGTGGTGTTTTTATGTTTAACTGTAAGGCACTAAAAAGCTGATTGTAAGTTCTGCGTGCACTGGAGAGGCTCGTCAACTGCTGGCTTCATTGTTGGATGATTAGGATGGAACCTGGGTCTTTCAATGGGAAATCTCCAGCTATCTGCCTCTGTGGGTCTTTTTCTCTTGGGTTGGTCAGATTTTCCTATCTCTTGCTTGAGATTTATCGCTGAAGCTGCTGTATTCTGGGAACAAAAGGGGTAAAGGCATTGGAGACTTTACCATTATGAGTGCAGATTTTTCACTTAATTGTAGTTTTCATTATGACACACATCTTTTGCCCCTAGCTCTGACTATTGTCCTCAATTCCATATTTCTTTTGTTTCAACTTCTCCAAAGAGAAAACCTCCAGTCTTCTGCTGGGGTTGGCAACAGGCGGACAGCTAGTTGCAGGGAGTTGGGGAGGTGATTTAGAAATTTAGTTGATTTTTACATTAGACTTTCTGCTCCCCTTGAACACCTCCCATCTCCTTTCAGAAGCGTCTTGTTTCTCCAATTGCTGAGTTCTTCTTGGGTTTTGTGGGGGAATTTAATTTCTTGATTTTCTGTTTTCGTTTGATTTATCACTCAGTCTACCTAATTCCGGTTCTCAAAATTTTGTCACTATTTCTCTCTGTTGTTATTTCCTATGTATTCTTGTTCCTATGTGTTTATACATTTTGTTTGGGTAGAAACAGAGGCAAAGAAGTGTATTCAAGTTACCAGATTTCACAAGAAGTAAATGCATATTTCAAAATAGATCAAGAAATATGTATCCTCACACATATGAAATCTGATCAATGAAATATCCTTTGCAACTATAATGATTCTTAGAGTAACTGATGATGCAGTTTGGAATAAGAAAAAAATGTGAATTGTGAATATAGGCACCAGGAGGCAGAAGAAACTTGGATTTGCTATAGAAAAAGAAAAGAACTAAAAGAAAAATGTATCCTTGGAGGTTACTGGCCATCTAATTCATTTTTTTTTCTATACGTATTTGTTCAAACTACCAATCTTGATTTTATCCTAACAATGTCCCTTTTATATCTTCATGTTCAATTTTCCCCTACATCTTATTTATTTTTTCCTGTCCCGATTGCTCTGAGCTTAGTCCAGACCCTATATCATGTCTCATGTATGCTATATAGCCTCTATATACACTAATAGCCTCTGTGATGGTTAATTTTATGTGTCAACTTGACTGGGCCACAGGGTACCTGGATATTTGATCAAACATTATTTTGGACGTTTCTAGGAGTGTGTTTTGGATGAGATTAACATTAAATGAGTGGACTTTGAGTAAAGCAGACTGCTCTTCATAATGTGGGCAGGCCTCATCCAATCAGTTGAAGGCCTGAATAGAACAAAATGACTGACCTCCCCCAAGCAAGAGAGAATTCTCAGCACCCTGCCTTTGGACTTCAACTGCAACACTGATTGGCTCTTTTTGTTGCTACAGCACAGAGCCTTCAGCTAGAACTGTGGCATCGGCTCTCTTGGGTCTCCAGCCTGCCAGCCCAGCCGGCAGATTTTAGACTTGCCATCCTCTGTGATTGTGTGAGCCAATTCCTTAAAAGAAACCCCTTGTTATACAAATATATATATATATATATACACACATATATACATATATATATACACACATCCTATTGGTTTTGTTTCTCTGAAGAACCCTAAAACAGCCTCCTTCCTTACTTTAATTTCACCCTTACTCTTATCCACTCTCCAAGTTGCAACATGCAACTGGCTTCTAAAACTGAAATAGGATACTGTCACTTACCTGTTGAAAAGCTCTTCAGTGTCTTCTTTATAGTTTTTCACAATTCCAAGCTACTTTTCCACCTTATCCCCAGCCCCTCAATGGTGAAATCTTCCCGAACACGCTGTGGTCTTTCCTCCTCTGTCCATTTGCATGCATGGTTTCTTTGGGGACTGTCCTCCCTCTTTTCCATTTGGAAAATTGGTCTTCTTTTAAGTCCCTGCCAATATATCACCCATATGAAGTGTTAGTAATGCTTTTTCTCTTTCCCAACAAGTGAAGGCTTTCCTTCCCTAGCCCCACAGAACCTCTCCTATAGTATATATGAAAAGAAATGCAACCCAAATTGATCATATTGCATTGAGATTATTTGTTTTTGTTTCTCTTTCTCATAAGACTCCAAGACTCTTCAAGGGGGTGTCTAGTATTGGGCTGGCCAAAAAGTTCATACGGTTTCCCATAACCTCTTATGGAAAAACCCAAATGAACTTTTGGGCAAACCCAATGCATAGGCGGTATGTTGTGAACATTTAATTACCATTTCTGGGACTGTACTTGAAATTCCTTCAGCATTTCTTATTGCAGCTGGAAAAGGACTGAAAAAAAAAAAAGAACTGAATTCACTGCAGTTGAACGTAAATTTTAGTTCTGTATATCACAGCTGATACAGCAAAGGAGAAGATGGTTTCTATATTTTCTGGTACAATTACTCCCTCTCCCTGTCCCCATTAGATCCTGCCATCTTGTTCTTTGACCCCTGGTTTAATGTTCTAATTGTTTTCATAGTTTCTATTGTACGGATGCTTCAAGCTTTTTTTTTGAAACTGATAGTCTATAAATCATAAATAGCCTAAACCAGTATATTGCTTATTTTCCCAAGAGGATTTACTTGTAAAACACTAGTTGCCTCTTCTTTTGTGAGGCTTTATATATTGTTAAAAAAAAATAAAGGACAAGAAACATATTTAAAATGAAGGGGATGTAAAAACATTACTACCTTCTTCTGTCTTTCCCGGATCCTCCCTCTCCCCATGACAAAGACTCATTCTAAGGCAGACTCCAGAAGTTAGAAGAAACGATATGAGGCAGGCTCTTTCTTGAAGTTATCCCTCACTTGGCTCCAGCTTCCGAGCTCTGAAGAAATTGTGGCCTTTTCTGCTCCACCATCTTGGGCAATGGATTTCTCCCTGCTGTTGTGATCTTCACTCTGGTGGCTGTGCGGGCATGGGAGCTTCCAGAGCTCAGCCCCCAGGCCTTTATCAGACTCTGATTTCCAGTTTCCTTCGAGCTCCCAGGAAATTTACCTTTTAGAAAATTCTTCTTCCTGACCTCACAAAGTTTTTTGCCTCTTTGTTGACTTCCCTGATATCTGTGCTTTGTCAGTTGACTTTTTTTTTTTTTCAAATTCAAGTTAAAATTTCAGCGCTTTGTTCAGTTCTTTGGGCAACAGCTGTGCAAACGAGGCCTTTTGTCTGTTGCTGGTGGCTGAGCCTGGAAAAGAGGGAGAGAAGCTGTCAACTACTTTATTAAGGCAGATCCTTGTTTGTTTATTTTAGAAACCACTTTGTCTCTCTTAATGTTTTTTTTTTTTTCTTTTAAAGTTCTTCTTGGGTTATTGGATACAGTGAACTTTCAAATTCTTCTTTAGTCTCACCATCTTTTTTCTAATCTCTTCAAAAAATTTGTTATGCATGATAGGTCACCTGAGGAACCAGGAATGAATATAAACCTATGGCCGGGCACCTCTACAAAATAATTCTTTTGTGTAGGGATTCGAAGACACTTTTCTTTGCTAATGGGTATGCAGGATAAAGCTCTTCTCTTAAGACCAGACTGAAGGGAAGCTATACAAAGCATCTAGCACAGCAAAACTGTAGCAACAAAAAAGATTTCTTTTTATAGTTTCCAGAAAAAATGAAGTCAAAACTTCTGAAAGAATATCAGAGGCTGTTATTTTACATCTGTGGTCAGAGTTGAGAGCAACTAGTTTCTCTCCCTAATGTGGGCTGTACAATATCTCTATTCAGGATCACAACGAGAAACAATGAAAAGTGGTCTGGTGACCGGGAGAATAATAATCCAAGGAAACTTGACATTTAGTTTGTTTTTGATTAATTATTACTCTAAAATGAAACATGCGGTGAAGGTTTTGGTTCAAGTTTTGTTTTCCTCCCCACCCTGCCTCTAACATTCCCTCATCCAGCGCTGCTTGTATCATTTCACGAGCGGCTTCTCTTGGTATCAGTTTTTCCTGTGAGCTGAAATTTAAGTCTTTATTTACAGAAAGGAAAGCAATCAACTTAATGCAACACCCTGTAAATGGTAATTTTACTGGATTTAAGTGAAGTTGGTAAATAGTTTCATGCCCCTTTTATTGTTAGGTACTTAAGAAAATGTCCTTGTCCAGACTCTGGAAATCTTTTCTTTTTTCTACTCAAAGGGAGACTCAATAGGTGGGAAACAAAAGCCCTGCAGGTGGCTCCGTGCAGACCCAAGCCAAATCGAGATCAACATGCAGAAATCAGACAAAAGCAATAGAGGTGGCAATGATGAGGGAGGGGGTATCCTGGAAGGTCAGGTGTAAGGATGCAGCTGTTTTCTTTCCAGGTATTGGTCTGCCGTCTATCCCATTCTTCTAAAAAAAGAGGAGAGAGAAGGCAACGTTTATACATAAGATGAAAAGTTCATACATATTATAAAAATTTGCTACTTTCCCTCAGAATCAGAACAGAGTCACCAGGTAGAATAAACTCTTCTTTTCACTCTTGTAAAATAAAATAATTATTACCATCTAATGGGTATCTACTACATGCCTGGTGCAATGCTGGGCACAATGTGTGTGTTGCCTGATTTAATTGTCATCATTAATATTAGTTCCGTTTTATTTTTTATTTTTATGTTTTCCAATCCAGTACTTTGATTTTTATTCATATTCAAATTCCACACATTTAAATTAAAACAAAAACAAAAACACTGATAAATCAGCAAATTACCTCGAATGCAACTCTGTGCTGCCATTATTATATTTTCTTCCTCTTTCCCAGACACCAAAGTCAGGTACACAGTAAGTGCTTTCTACACAAAATAAAAGGTTCTGAATAAAAGAGACCTCATCAGTGTTATAGATAATCTGGAGTCCTGAGGAAATCATTTCCACAAGGTAAAGGAGATAGAGTGACACTGCATTTATCTGAAGATGACCATACTCCTCATAGGAGAGGATCTCATCCCCTGTCTGTGCCTTGAAGATAAAGACATGTTGGGAGTGGATCCTGCTTAAACTGCTGGACCTTATGGGCCTGACGCACATAGCAGTAGAGAATTCCTCTCATACATTTTACGGCCGAATGCTCCAGCTCATGGGTCCTTCCCTTGTCCTCATCAACGTGCCTGTATGCAAGAGCCAGGTCCCTTAGCACAGTACAGACTGTCATGGATCTTGGCCTGATCATCGCCACATGTTTTAGTGGGCAAGAGACCTGTGGTTGGACTTTGATAGGGCAGCAATGTTACTTGACAACTCTGTAATAGTGATCCAATTTATCCCATAGTTTTATTATCAGGTCTCGGAAGATTAATGCTTTTAAGAGGTTCAAAGTGAGCCAGACTTTTAAGAAAGCTGGTGGAGAAGCCATACCTTAAGAATGCATCAGGTGAGCTGGCCATTGCAAATTGTTGACTCTAATCATAAGCGTCGCAGGCTAAACTATAGCAGTTTGCAAAACTGAGCGTTGGGTGAGGGGTCTTCGCTCCAAGACCTTCCAGCTCACTTTGGCCACGAGCGCAAACATCGCGCGATCTGCTCCGCCCGGCAGGCCCCGCCCCGCACGACACTGTCGGGAAGCGCACCAGCCGGAAGTCATCGCGAGGGCGAGCTTCGAGCTGTCTCCGCAGCCTCCCGAGCATCCAATATTCTATTTTAAAAGGGAGACGGTGATCTCAGTGAGGTAGGGAAACTTGTCCAATGGATGCAGCTAATTAAGAGTGTTCACATCCCATCGACATATTGTGTAGGTTGGAGTAGGTTAAACCCTCCTTTATAGGTATTCAGTAATTTAGCAATCAATCTCATATTCACTTTTTTTTGAGAATCAATTGTTTAAAAAAGTAGGCATTTTAAACTAAGGGTTATATGTAATCTTTGTTACACGTCAACCATCCTTTCAATTCAGTAATCTTTTATTGAGTATCTACTACGTCATGCTGTGTTAAACAGGTGCTGGAGAGAAAGCAGTTAACGGTAGCCGACCAATTGTACAGGTTTGTCACACAGACATACAAAATTATTGCATACACACACTACACTGACTTTTGACTTTGTAAACTTAGTTTTTGAACAGCACATACAAAGGAACTTAGAACTGTCCTTTACCCAGTTGCGTTTCATATTGCATACCAAACCTAGAACGTTTAAGAAAGGACCCAGAATATCTGAGAAAAGCACTGGAGTATGTCTAACCCAGGTTATGTCCACATTTCCAAAAGATTTCTTCTTGTGGAGTTTAGCATTAACCTATCAAAGTAAGAACATGGGAAATTGGTTTCTTTTAAAAAGTAAAAGCATGTACAATAATCACCTTGATAGGAACTGCTTTTGTTAATCTTTTTTGTAAAGGATTTTCAAAAGCAGAAAAGTACTTATTATCAGCAAATTCAGTCTAATGACTGGTAAATTTCTGTTTCATTTTGTAATGATAGGTAAGGTTTTAAGCTTGAATGAAAAGGAAATAAGGTTTTAGTGAATTTCTTAAGGCTTAGTGCCCTTCTCCTTTGTTGGTTCCACTATAGAAAAAAGGATGACCTTTTCCAGTGATGTTTTGCATTAGCAAGAAACACCAAATCTTGGAAGTGAGATTTTTTTTTTTTTAAAGGAATTCCTTTATTTTTTAAATTATTATTTATTTATTTATTTTATTATTTTTAGCTGTGTTGGGTCTTCGTTTCTGTGCGAGGGCTTTCTCTAGTTGTGGCAAGCAGGGGCCACTCTTCATCGCGGTGCGCGGGCCTCTCACTATCGCGGCCTCTCTTGTTGCGGAGCACAGGCTCCAGACGCGCAGGCTCAGTAGTTGTGGCTCACGGGCCCAGTTGCTCCGCGGCATGTGGGATCTTCCCATACCAGGGCTCGAACCCATGTCCCCTGCATTGGCAGGCAGACTCTCAACCACTGCGCCACCAGGGAAGCCCGAGATTGTTTTTAGCATATAAAAGATTGTTGAATTACTGCAAAGTGCAAAGGCTGGAGCAGAAGTTCTTAATTGACAGTGTCCCCAGTGGTGAGCTTATCCATTTAAGTAGAACTTTTCAGAAGCCACGAGGAGAAGGGGTGGCTTGGGAGAGGAAAGAATGCTTTTGAAACTCTGAGTATTTAGGTGAAAAACGATGCCATATATTTGGTTGCTTGTCTCATGTCTGTTCTGGACCTGTTTTTAAAAAGGGAACAATGGACAATAAAGATTTGGAATAATTTCACAGCATATTAAAGTCACACATAAAATACAGAGGAGATGCAGGGAATTAAAATCGTAAAGGCTCATTTTTTGCTAGGATAGGTAACTTCTCCAAAATGTATTTGAAAATCATTAAGAACTCAACTGAGACAGTGAATTCAATGATCCAGTGAATCAAAGAGGCTGCAGTGAGTGCTCTTACCCAATTCTTTGTTTAGATTAAATTGAACAAACAGCCTTCCTAGGCAGTTTTGATATGGGACTATTTTTTCACTAGAGAAACATAGACTAATCGATAACTCTTATTTACGTTATTAGGACTGCTTGAGAAATTTAAATAAGAAAGGAAAGATCTTTGGAATTTGACAAGCTGTGCCACTAGCAATAGGCATACGTGTAATTGTTCAGTTAGCAAAGTACATCATGTGGGTGCTACCTTTGGGAACAACCTTTGATGGGTGCATTACAGTGTCTAACAGGAAGTGATACATAGTTGATAGCGATTAGTTCGTTCTTTTAAACACTACTGGTCAAACTTCTGTATCTTCCTATGCCCACATTTCCAATTAAGGAGTACATTACTGACCTAAAGGCCATTTGAATCAAATGGTAGAACATTATGCCATTTTAAGCAACTTTTTAAGAGCCCCAACAATAGCATAACACATACATACATTAGTTAGAAATAAGCGCATTTTCCTTTTTTTATGTTCCAATGCTAGGTGAATGGAAAGTTTTTAAATGCATTTCAGGAACTGAAACAGAATTCTTTTCCTATGTGACATAGAAAAAGAAGAGCAAAATTGAATTTTTGATGCATCAGGTGTTCATACATTAATGAGAATATGAATACTTGCAAGGGAGCTCTGCATTTAGTATTATCTCTCATATTTGAAGATGATGCTTACAGGTTGACCATGATGCCAAAAACACATAAAAAATTTCTTGTTTGCAGGGACTATTTTTAATCATGAGGGTATGCGCTAAGTGGCTATAACTTGGAGACTTAAAAATAAAACGTTGCAAGCTAGATAGAAGCTTATTTCTCTCTTTCCTAATAGTCCAAAGGTAGGTGAGCTGACCAGGGCAAGCTGACAGCTCTGTTCCACAAAGTCATTCAGGCACCCAGGTTCCTCCCATCTTAGGTTATACTCTCCCTTAGGGTGACTCATCGCCACCACGTCTAAGCTCCAACCACTAACAGGCCAAAGAGGAAGTACAGGCAAGCAGATTCCTCTTAAGATTATGACCATGTCAAACTTTACCAGAGCCCTGTGATTCTGGAAACCCACAATGGTTAAAGAAATTCCTCCTACTCTTTGTGTTCTGGGAAACAACTTACTGCAAAGAACCACACTTACCCATGATTTAGAAAAGACTCAAGATGCCGCTCTTGTTTGTGTATGACAAGGCCAGACACAGACCCTCCAAATTCCCATTCTTTGCTTCCTAACTGATTAGCAGAACGGTTTGGTCCCCACTGATCACTGGGAACAAAATATTTATTAACCAAGCTTTGGTTAAGATTTTCTTCTTCCCTTGAGCCCCTTGAAATTTGGCCTGCCCTCAGCCTGAGCCGGGGTACAGCCCCTCCTTAAGGGTCTCCCAGAAAATGGGCTGGACTCAGGGTGAAACATTCTTTGATCTGCTGTCTGACTTTGCCACCCTTTCATCCCACTTCCCTGCACCTGGTTCTGTCTAGCCTTGTTTCCTCCTCTTGGTGGAAGAAACCCATTTTGCCTGACACGTGCAGATCATGTGGTCAGAGTGTTCTCACTGCTGTAATAGTTCTCTTCCCTCCCATTGCCATCATCCCTCCCATTGCCATCATCCCTCCCCAATACTTCTCAATAATCCTTTCTAATAAAGTCCAGATTTGTTTTTAATCTGACAGATGTCAACCAGAAACTCCATTGGTTGGAACCTAGCTGCCAAGGAGCCTGGGAAAGTATCTAGCTGAACAGCTAAACCCAGCTAAAACTCGGGGGTTCTGTTCCTAAAAGAAATAAGAGGGTGATAGATATTAGAAGGCAATTGCCAATATCTGCCACACTCTTCATAAAGTCAGCCACCATGTGCAGTTCCACATCCTCTTCTCTCTGACTTTTGCTCAAAATAGATCACCCAGAATCTATTTGTCATGTGCCACCTTGGTCTCCCTGTCAGAGTTTCCCTGAACTACTTTGCCATATTTCTGAAAATGTGTCAATATGGTCTTCCTTCCATCAAAAATGCTTAGGGCTTCTCAAATTCACCTTAGGACTGCAGCTTTGAGCTTAGGGCTTCTAAATGTCAGTGTTTAAAACTTAATCAAACTTTGGAAAATGTATTTTTGTGGAAAGAGGTGGGCTTTAACAGGACCATTGTATAGGATTGTGTAGGTTGAACAACCCTACCAGGCAGTTCTGGTCTTTACAGATGGATAGAAATGACATCAAATTCTGGCTCTGCAGTTCCTAGCTGAGGAATGTTAAGCCTGGTGTATAACCTTATGAAGATTTGGTTCCTCGTCAAAAAATAAGAATACTTAAGACCTGCCTTGTAGAGTTACTGCAAGAATTAGAGATAAGATTCATGAAGTGTCTAGTACAGTGTCTGGCCCTTGGCATATGCTTGATAACTGGTGGATGCCATTTTAATTATTAGATAAAACTTTTCTTTGGAATTCTGGAATTCTCCCACTCCATCTCCTCTTCCAAATGCTTCATCATTCTGTGTTGCTGCCCCTAGTCTGGTTCCACACCCACATCTCATCTTTCTGGACGACATGCTATGCTGTCTTCAGTGTTTTTGTTTTCTCTGCTATCAAAATTGCCTAATCTGGGTTGAATTACTTTAAGGCTGAGTTTTCTGATTTTAGATATAAAATTTTCTTTAAAAAGGTAGTTCTGGGACTACAACAGATAGGATGAATTGGATCTTTGGTTGTTTCAAACTACAGCATGCTGAGCTATGGGACAATGAAATGACCCTGTGATATTTTCTCAAGTATCCTCCTGTTAACTATTTTCTGCACATAGTAAGAGTAGAAGAATTGCATTGCTCCCACTTGTTGAGAAAAATCCCATAAAGATGTTTAAATAGCCAGAATGTATTGCACACCTTGGTGGCCTGCATTTTGACGGAACATGCATCAAGTGGTGATTTAGATTAGTTTCAGAATCTACTCCCTAACACAGAAAGATGGAGTCACTCATTTCTTCCATGGTGTTGAGATAGCGTTTGTGGGTGAATGTACATGGATTCTTATTTCAGGTATATATGGTTTTAAACGGAGATCTGCAAGTCACATGGTGTGCTTCCATAGGTGTTCTTTTGATATAAATCATTAAACACTTTAAAGTCCTGGCAGTGGATTACTTGTTTTGCTAAGAATAACCTTAATCTTTGAGTTCTCACCAAATTCAGGCTTAATCATTATGCAACCAAATATTCCATACCACCTGTTGGTGTTGTTTATAAGGGAATGAAAGTAGGCACATATAAATTCGAAGCAAAATAAGTTATGTAGAGAATCCTTGAGGCTTCCAGGTAAGGCAAAAAGCAAATTTCATAGAGGGGAGGCTCAGTAATTTTTGTTGCATTGGATGGGATTAAAACAAGGCTTCACAGATTACCAGCATCTCAGCTTGGTGCTAAAGAGTAAAGTTTTCATGATGATGAAGCATTTTTACTTTTCCCTAAGTCTTATTGCAGGATTTGGGGAATACTGATGTAAATGGGGAAATGTGTTGAGTAAGTTTCTGAGAAGGTTGCTAGAAAATAACTGAATAACTACAAGAGAATATTTAATGTAAACATCTAAAATTATTATTCTGCTACACCCTGTTTTGGGAGCCTAAAGGGTGGCTGGTGATAGTTATAGGAGTGAAATAAACAGGAAGAAATTGAAGTCAACCACAACACCTCCCTCCCCCAGTCAATATCATGGTGAGATTTGATTCTACTGGCACCCCTGCCACCAAGTCCAAGTTGCCATCATCTCCTTCCTGGACTATTGCAACAGCTTCCTAACTTGTCCATCCACTTTTGTTGCATTTTTCCAAATTATCACATGATAACCAGAGTAATTTCCTAAAAACAGAAATCAGATCATGCCACTCTCCTCCTTAAAACTTCTCAATAGTTTCCTATTGAATTTAGAGTAAAATCCAAGCTTCTTCCCATGTCCTACAAGATTCTGCCTTTTCTGGCTTCTGAAACTCTTTCAGTCTGATCAATACTTCTTACTAAGCGTGCTCCAGACCCTCGGCCTACTTCATAGTGCTTTCCCACTCAGCCTCTGTCCTCTGCCTTCTCCCACTCTTCACTGGGTATTTTCCTCATCTTTCAGGTCGGAGTTTAAAGATAACCTTCTCCGGGAAGCCCTTCCTGATTATTCCATCTTTCTCTGGTGCTCTCTATCACAGCATCTGTCTTTCTCTCAGCCTTTGTCACTATTTGTAATTATATGCTGATTTGTTTATTGTGCCTCTCCCTCACCAGGGTGTAAGCTCCATAGAGTACATAGACCATGTCTCGTTTATTCACCACTCATTACTCAACCTTTAGAACATGCTGGGAACATAGTAGGTGCTCAGAAAATAGTTGTCGAGTGAGTGGGACAAACAGTGACTACAAAAACAAACATCTCTTAGGCCCTTATTTTGCATTAGATACCTGTCCTACCATGATCCTAACATTTCATCCTTACAAGAAACTTATAAAATAGGTACTAACATCCCTGGTTTGCGGATGAAGAACCCAAGGTTTAGAGAGTTTAAATAACTTGTCCAAAGTTTCACAGCTAATAGATGATGAAGCTAGGACTCCAACTTAATTCAAACCTAAAGTTCATGCTGTTAACCACCATGCTATATTGATGTCTATCCATTTATCCTGCAAGCAGTTAGTAAGGATATAAAGTGAATAAAACTATTAGGAAATAAGGAGCAATAGTAGAAGTAGTGCTTTGTTTCAAATTTATAAACAACTTGGCATTTGAAACATACATATGGATGAAATTACCAGATGATATTTGTAAAGCAGCCTGGAATCCAGCACAGTACTGCAATGCACTGTCCAGAGGGATTACAGGGTAGAGAGAATTGAGAGCGCACAGTGATTGATGGGCGCAGGCTCTGCCATGAGGAACCGTGATGGATGAGACTTGGAGAAGCCTGTGACTGAGCTTGTTCTTCTACTAGAGAGGAGACAATGGCTATCTTAACAAATGACAAGGCTGCTTCTAGTGTGATAGGAGTAGAGCTGAAATCAGGTTTTCAATCTACTTTTGAGGAAACAAATGGCAATGTTTACCTTATAAATGTTGGTAGCCTCCATGCAGGAAATGTCCCTTCAGGCCATTTGAAAATGTTCCGTAGATCCATGTTGTTATGGCGATGCAGAGGAGCAGCTGTAGAATGAGATTTGTAAAGGAAAAACAAGATCTAAGTCTTAATGCTTACAGCCTGTCTTATCAGTAGATTTCATTTCTCTTTGAAAACATGGAGGGAGTTAGAAAATGTAAGTTAGAAAATGTGAAACCATTGAGAGATTGTTCTAGCCTTTGGATATCCATCAGGCCGAATATTCTAATACACAATTACATTAAAGCATGAAGATCCCTTCTAAGTTTATCAGTATTAAAGCAGCAACTTCAGAGGTTTTTTTAAAAAAAAAGAATCACAAACTAATTAAACAGGAGGAAGTTTTGCTTGAGCAAAAGGTCAAGATGCTTAAAATTATACTTTTCCATATATCTCTAAAATTCTCAGAAAAAAATATTACTGTTTTTGTCAATCATTTGATTATTTGCTTTTAAATTCCAGTTATTACACTTAGGCTGAGAAATGCTTTGTACAAAAGTACATTTCAATTAAAATTTTTTAATACCTCCAGTTGGGTGTTTATCTGTAGACAGAAATAGGACATTTCAGACACTGATTGGGCTGATTAATGGTGCTCATCAGGAAGAACCAAGGGATCATAATTAAACACCAAACCTACATGGTCTGTTGGTTTTATGTTGTATAAATTATGCATGTGTTTGGCATTTATATTTCACAGAAAAATTACAGTGCTGTTTCCTTGATGCATTTTCTACATAAAGAATATTATATGTGTGTGAATGTGAATATGAATTTTCAGTCCCTGATGTATTACCCTTTTTTTTAATAAGCAAAAATTTCAAACAAAGATTCAGTAGCTTCACCTTGAGGATGCAGGAGGCTCTACTGCTTGCTCTATACTATTGCCTCTTACAAAATAGTCAACTATTTAAGGTAAGAATCAATCTAGACACTGTTACCTTTTGAGTCAATTGTTCCTAGACTTGTTTATATCACAGAACACAGGAAGAAACCCCAAAGTCAGATGAAAATAGTTTCTGGGGTGCAATAGAGTTGCTACCTTTCTACTTTTCAAGGTAAAGGCATTGAAAATAAAACCATCATCACTATTATTCACAAAAACTAGTAAGGACATAATTATAAAATTCAAAATCAAATAAATTTATTAACAATTCTCTACATTGTCCCATTTTTCTTGCCTCACCTCGAAGCACTAAAATTTATTATTCACAGCATGGCACAAACCTTTGGACCATCTTTTGGAAATGATTTGCTTCATGGGTCATTAACTTCTATTTCCTAGGTAGTATTTGCACATTGTTGGCAATTGGTCATACCACGGCCATAGTACTGTATACCTAGCCTCTCAGGATAGGGGTTCTAGGCTAGCTATTAAGAAGAACACAAGGCTTATCTCTTAGTCTCTTATTATACACCCCTCCTGCTTGCTGACCAGGCCACAGCAGCCTTCTTTCAGCTCTAAGAATGTACAAGTCCTCTCCTGCTTCAGTCTCATGCTGCTGTTCCTCTGTCCATACCCATCTCTCCAGCATTCTTCACCTGGTTAATACCTCCTTATCTTTTTCAGACTCAGTTTAAATGTTTATCAGAGAAACTATCCTAGACCATGCATTTCTTTTTTTAAATAGTTTTATTTATTTATTTATTTAATTTATTTATTTTTGGCTGTGTTGGGTCTTCGTTGCTGCACGCGGGCTTTCTCTAGTTGCAGTGAGCGGGGGCCACTCTTCGTTGCGGTGCATGGGCTTCTCATTGCGGTGGCTTCTCTTGTTGCGGAGCACGGGCTCTAGGCGCACGGGCTTCAGTAGTTGTGGCACGTGGGCTCACTAGTTGTGGCTCACGGGCTCTAGAGCGCAGGCTCAGTAGTTATGGCGCACGGGCTTAGTTGCTCCGCGGCATGTGGGATCTTCCCACACCAGGGCTCGAACCTGTGTGCCCTGCATTGGCAGGCAGATTCTTAATCACTGCGTCACCAGGGAAGCCCAACCATGCATTTCAATAAGGTGTCCTTGTTAGGCTTTCTTACTAAACCTGTAGCTTTCCTCTGATGAACTTAATGCAATACAGTTAATAGACTATAAGATCTCAGAAAGTGCAGTGCAGGGATATGCTTATCTTTGTATCCTCACCACCCATCATATGCTTGTCACATAGCTGATGCTCCATCAACAGTTGATGAATGATTAATAATTAAACAAAATATGATAACAATATTACCATTTATTGAGTGCAGACTTTGTTTCTGGTACTTTATATGTAATAATTGTCTCTAATCTTCACAATAAACTTGGGAGGTCCTTCTTTCTATGCTTGCTGTGTGAAAGAAGAAACTGAGGTTCACAGATATTTTTTTAAATTTAATTTTATTTATTTTTTTATACAGCAGGTTCTTATTAGTCATCCATTTTGTACACATCAGTGTATACATGTCAATCCCAATCTCCCAATTCATCCCACCACCACCACCCCCAACCCCTGCCACTTTCCCCCCTTGGTGTCCATACATTTTTTCTCTACTTCTGTGTCAATTTCTGCTCTGCAAACCAGTTCAGCTGTACCATTTTCTAGGTTCCACATATATGCGTTAATATACAATATTTGTTTTTCTCTTTCTGACTCACTTCACTCTGTATGACAGTCTCAAGATGCATCCACGTCTATACAAATGACCCAATTTCGTTCCTTTTTATGGCTGAGTAATATTCCATTGTATATCT
Source organism: Eubalaena glacialis (assembly GCF_028564815.1). Lineage (NCBI taxonomy): Eukaryota > Metazoa > Chordata > Mammalia > Artiodactyla > Balaenidae > Eubalaena > Eubalaena glacialis. The sequence goes on from NC_083726.1 coordinate 101,370,089, forward strand.
GTACCACATCTTCTTTATCCATTTCTCTGTCGATGGACATTTAGGTTGCTTCCATGACCTGGCTATTGTAAATAGTGCTGCAATGAACATTGGGGTACATGTGTCTTTTTGAATTATGGTTTTCTCTGGGTATATGCCCAGTAGTGGGATTGCTGGGTCATATGGTAATTCTATTTTTTGTTTTTTAAGGAACCTCCATACTGTTCTCCATAGTGGCTGTATCAATTTACATTCCCACCAACAGTGCAAGAGGGTTCCCTTTTCTCCACACCCTCTCCAGCATTTGTTGTTTGTAGATTTTCTGATGATACCCATTCTAACTGGTGTGAGGTGATACCTCATTGTAGTTTTGATTTGCATTTCTCTAACAATTAGTGATGTTGAACAGCTTTTCATGTGCCTCTTGGCCATCTGTATGTCTTCTTTGGAGAAATGTCTATTTAGGTCTTCTGCCCATTTTTGGATGGGGTGTTTTTTTTTTTAATATTGAGCTGCATGAGCTGTGTATATATTTTGGAGATTGATCCTTTGTCCGTTGATTCATTTGCAAATATTTTCTCCTATTCTGAGGGTTGTCTTTTTGTCTTCTTTATGGTTTCCTTTGCTGTGCAAAAGCTTTTAAGTTTCATTAGGTCCCATTTGTTTATTTTTGTTTTTATTTCCATTACTCTAGGAGATGGATCAAAAAATATCTTGCTGTGATTTATGTCAAAGAGTGTTCTTCCTATGTTTTCCTCTAAGAGTTTTATAGTGCCCAGCCTTACGTTTAGGTCTCTAATCCATTTTGAGTTTATTTTTGTGTATGGTGTTAGGGAGTGTTCTAATTTCATCTTTTACATGGAGCTGTCCAGTTTTCCCAGCACCACTTATTGAAGAGACTGTCTTTTCTCCATTGTATATCCTTGCCTCCTTTGTTATAGATTAGTTGACCATAGGTGCGTGGGTTTATCTCTGGGCTTTCTATCCTGTTCCATTGATCTATACTTCTGTTTTTGTGCCAGTACCATATTGTCTTGATTACTGTAGCTTTGTAGTAGAGTCTGAAGTCAGGGAGTCTGATTCCTCCAGCTCTGCCTTTTTCCGTCAAGACTGCTTTGGCTACTCGGGGTCTTTTGTGTCTCTATATAAATTTTAAGATTTTTTGTTGTAGTTCTGTAAAAAATGCCATTGGTAATTTGATAGGGATTGCATTGAATATGTAGATTGCTTTGGGTACTATAGTCATTTTCACAATATTGATTCTTCCAATCCAAGAACATGGTATATCTCTCCATCTGTTTGTGTCATCTTTAATTTCTTTCATCAATGTCTTATAGTTTTCTGCATACAGGTCTTTTGTCTCCCTAGGTAGGATTATTCCTAGGTATTTTATTCTTTTTGTTGCAATGGTAAATGGGACTGTTTCCTTAATTTCTCTTTCAAATTTTTCGTCATTAGCGTATAGGAATGCAAGAGATTTCTGTGCATTAATTTTGTATCCTGAAACTTTACCAAATTCATTGATAAGCTCTAGTAGTTTTCTGGTGGCATCTTTAGGATTCTCTATGTATACTATCATGTCATCTGCAAACAATGACAGTTTTACTTCTTCTTCTCCAATTTGGATTCCTTTTTTTTCTTTTTCTTCTCTGATTGCCGTGGCTAGGACTTCCAAAACTACGTTGAATAATAGTGGTGAGAGTGGACATCCTTGTCTTGTTCCTGATCTTAGAGGAAATGCTTTCAGTTTTTCACTGTTGAGAGTGATGTTTGCTGTGGGTTTGTCATATATGGCCTTTATTATGTTGACGTAGGCTCCCTCTATGCCCACTTTCTGGAGAGTTTTTATCATAAATGGGTGTTGAATTTTGTCAAAAGCTTTTTCTGCCTCTTTTGAGATGATCATATGGTTTTTATTCTTCAATTTGTTATTATGGTGTATCACATTGATTGATTTGCGTGTAGTGAAGAATCCTTGTATCCCTGGGATAAATCGCACTTGATCATGGTGCATGATCCTTTTAATGTGTTGTTGGATTCTGTTTCTAGTATTTTGTTGAGGATTTTTGCATCTATATTCATCCATGATATTGGTCTGTAATTTTCTTTTTTTGTAGTAACTTTGTCTGGTTTTGGTATCAGGGTGATTGTGGCCTCATAGAATGAGTTTTGGGAGTTTTCCTTCCTCTGCAATTTTTTGGAAGAGTTTGAGAAGGATGGGTGTTAGCTCTTCTCTAAATGTTTGATAGAATTCAGCTGTGAAGCCATCTGGTTCTGGACTTTTGTTTGTTGGAAGATTTTTAATCACAGTTTCAATTTCATTACTTGTGATTGGTCTGTTCATATTTTCTATTTCTTCCTGGTTCACTCTTGGAAGGTTATACCTTTCTAAGAATTTGTCCATTTCTTCCAGGTTGTCCATTTTATTGGCATAGAGTTTCTTGTAGTAGTCTCTTAGGATGCTTTGTATTTCTGTGGTGTCTGTTGTAACTTCTCCTTTTTCATTTCTAACTTTATTGATTTGAGTCCTCTCCCTCTTTTTCTTGATCAGTCTGGTTTATCAATTTTGTTTATCTTCTCAAAGAACTAATGGTTTATTAATTTGGTTTATCAATTTTGTTTATCTTCTCAAAGAACTAATGGTTTATTAATTTGGTTGATCAATTTTGTTTATCTTCTCAAAGAACCAGTTTTAGTTTTATTGATCTTTGCTTTTGTTTTTTTTGTTTCTATTTCATTTATTTCTGCTCTGATCTTGATGATTTCTTTCCTTTTGCTAACTTTGGGTTTGTTTGTTCTTCTTTCTGTAGTTCCTTTAAGTGTAACGTTAGATTGTTTATTTGAGATTTTTCTTGTTTCTTGAGGGAGGCTTGTATAGCTATAAACTTCCCTCTTAGAACTGCTTTTGTTGCATCCCATAGGTTTTGGATTGTCATGTTTTCATTGTCATTTGTCTCTAGGTATTTTTTGATTTCCTCTTTGATTTCTCCAGTGATCTCTTGGTTATTTAGTAATGTATTGTTTAGCCTCCATGTGTTTGTGTTTTTTATGGTTATTCCCCTGTAATTCATTTCTAATCTCATAGCATTGTGGTCAGAAAAGATGCTTGATATGATTTCAATTTTATTAAATTTACTGAGGCTTGATTTGTGACCCAAGATATGATCTATCCTCGAGAATGTTCCGTGCACACTTGAGAAGAAAGTATAATCTGCTGTTTTTGGATGGAATGTCCTACATATATCAATTAAATCTATCTGGTCTATTGTGTCATTTAAAGCTTGTGTTTCCTTATTAATTTTCTATTTGGATGATCTGTCCATTGGTGTAAGTGAGGTGTTAAAGTCCCCCACTATTATTGTGTTACTGTCGATTTCCTCTTTTAGAGCTGTTAGCAATTGCCTTATGTATTGAGGTGCTCCTATGTTGGGTGCATATATATTTATAATTGTTATATCTTCTTCTTGGATTGATCCCTTTATCATTATGTAGTGTCCTTCCTTGTCTCTTCTAACATTCTTTATTTTATTATTATTTTTTTTAAATCTTTTTTTTATTTATTTATGGCTGTGTTGGGTCTTCGTTTCTGTGCGAGGGCTTTCTCTAGTTGTGGCAAGCGGGGGCCACTCTTCATCGCGGTGCGCGGGCCTCTCACTGTCGCGGCCTCTCTTGTTGCGGAGCACAGGCTCCAGACGCGCAGGCTCAGTAATTGTGGCTCACGGGCCCAGTTGCTCCGTGGCATGTGGGATCTTCCCAGACCAGGGCTCGAACCCGTGTCCCCTGCATTGGCAGGCAGATTCTCAACCACTGCGCCACCAGGGAGGCCCACATTCTTTATTTTAAAGCCTATTTTATCTGATATGAGTATTGCTACTCCAGCTTTCTTTTGATTTCCATTTGCATGGAATATCTTTTTCCATCCCCTCACTTTCAGTCTGTATGTGTCTCTAGGTCTGAAGTGGGTGTCTTGTAGACAGCATATATATGGGTCTTGTTATTGTATCCATTCATCAAGCCTGTGTCTTTTGGTTGGAGCATTTAATCCATTCACGTTTAAGGTAATTATCAATATGTATGTTCCTATGACCATTTTCTTAATTGTTTTGGGTTTGTTTTTGTAGGTCCTTTTCTTCTCTTGTGTTTCCCACTTAGAGAAGTTCCTTTAGCATTTGTTGTAGAGCTGGTTTGGTGGTGCTGAATTCTCTTAGCTTTTGCTTGTCTGTGAAGCTTTTGATTTCTCCATCGAATCTGAATGAGATCCTTGCTGGGTCGAGTAATCTTGGTTGTAGGTTCTTCTCTTTCATCACTTTAAGTATATCATGCCACTCCCTTCTGGCTTGTAGAGTTTCTGCTGAGAAATCAGCTGTTAACCTTATGGGAGTTCCCTTGTATATTATTTGTCATTTTTCCCTTGCTGCTTTCAATAATTTTTCTTTGTCTTTAATTTTTGCCAGTTTGATTACTATGTGTCTCGGTGTGTTTCTTCTTGGTTTTATCCTGTATGGGACTCTCTGCGCTTCCCGGACTTGGATGGCTATTTCCTTTCCCTTGTTAGGGAAGTTTTCGACTATAATGTCTTCAAATATTTTCTCGGGTCCTTTCTCTCTCTCTCTTCTCCTTCTGGGACCCCTATAATGTGAATGTTGTTGCGTTTAATGTTGTCCCAGAGGTCTCTTAGGCTGTCTTCATTTCTTTCAATTCTTTTTTCTTTAGTCTGTTCCGCAGCAGTGAATTCCACCATTCTGTCTTCCAGGTCACTTATCCGTTCTTCTGCCTCAGTTATTCTGCTCTTGATTCCTCCTAGTGTAGTTTTCATTTTAGTTATTGTATTGTTCCTCTCTGTTTTCTTGTTCTTTAATTCTTCTAGGTCTTTGTTAAACATTTCTTGCATCTTCTCCATCTTTGCCTCCTTTCTTTTTCTGAGGTCTTGGATCATCTTTAGTATCATTATCCTACCATCTCATTGCCACTTCTCCTTTGTCTTTGCATGTGGGGTATCGTTTTTGTTGAGTTCTGGTGTCTTCCTGTCCATGATTGTTCAGCAGTTAGTTGTGATTCCGTTGTTCTCGAAAGAGGGAGTGAGAGCATGTCCTTCCACTCTGCCCACAGATTTTTTTTGCCTGTGTTTGTCCAGCTAGTAAATGGCAGAGCCAGAGTTTTAACTCAAATATGGCCCATTTCAGAGCTCATGATCTTGGCTGTGTAATGCTAAAGTATTCTTTTACTAAAGAGCAAGGAATTATTAATACACAGAATAATTTCTTACTTTTAATTTTTCAACTACTTATCATACAAAAAGCATTTATTGATTGTTACGATAATCACCCCACATGCTTAGTGTCTTAAAACAACAACAGTCATTATTTGCTTATAATTCTGCAATTTGAACAGGACTTGATGTGCCAGTTCCTTTCTGCTCCACATGACATCAGTTCTGGTGGCTTAACTGTGGCTGAAAGATCCAGTTCCAAGAAACCTCACTCATATGCTGGCAAATTGATGATTACTAGGAATTCAGTTGGAGCCGTCAGCCAAGGTCTTGATGGTCCTCCATGTGGCCTTTCTACATGGCTAGGTTGGACTTCTCACAACATGGTTGCTGGGTTCTGCGAGGGAGGGTCAAGAGGGCAAGCACTCCAAGAGGATGGGCTCCATGTGCAAGACTCTATTTTCATCATGCCCATTAGTGGACCACTGGCCAAAGCCAGTCAAGTAGCCAATCCCAAAGTCAAGGTTGAAAAGTTCTACCCAAGGAGGCATGGTTCTTTGGAGGCGACCAAAGAAACAATCTGCCAACTTGCTGTTCAGTGCAGAGTTGGAACAAAGCTCTTGGTCTCATCTGTTTTTAGCCTTTTTTTCCTTAAAACTGTGAAGTAATGGCTGACTCATAGATAGTTATTTTTTTAATCACTACTCTTCTGAGAAAAAGATCAGTCATCTCTGTATTGCTCAGTTCCAAATTATTATTATTATTATTAAAAAATTTTTTTGGCCACGCTGTGCGGCTTGTGGATCTTAGTTCTGCAACCAGTGACTGAACCCAGGCCCTCAGCAGTGAAAGCACGGCAGTGAAAGTCCTAACCACTGGACTGCCAGGGAATTCCCTGTGTTGGTCAGGATAAGCTAGGTGTCTAGTAGGAATAACAAAAAAATACCCAAATTTAACTAACTCAATGCAACAAAAGCTTATTTCTTTTTCTTGCTGTATTCCCAATGCAAGTCAGAAGGGAAGCTCTGCTTGTTATATGATAGTTCCTCAGTGACACTGGCTGATGGAGGATTGACCTTGACATATACCTAAGCAGAGGGGAGAGAATGTGGTGAACCATGCACTGGCCTTTAAAGCTTCATCTGGACATGGTATATGTCACTTCCATTCACATTTTATTGGCCAAAGCACGTCATATGGCTACACATAACTTCAGAGAAGGTGAGGAAATACAATTCTACATATGCTCAGAAGGGAATGGCTAGAAATATTTGGTGAACAGCACTTTCATGAGTTGAATTATGTGTCCCCCAAATTCATGTGTTGAAGTCTTAACCCCTAATATCTCAGAAAATGACCTTATTTGGAAATAGGGTCATTGCAAAGATAATTAGTTAAGGTGAGGTCATAGGGTGGATCCCTGACCCAGTGTGACTGGTTTTCTTATGAAAATGGGGAATATGGACACAGACATGCACAGAGAGAGAACACCATGTGAAGATGAAGGCAGAGATTGAGGTGATGCAACATTAGCAGAAAGGAACACCAAAGATCACTGGTAAACCACCAGAAGCTGAGAGAGAGGCAGGGAACAGATTCTCCCTCACAGCCCTCAGAAGGAACCAACCCTGCGGACACCTTAATCTCAGACTCATAGACTCCAGATCTGTGAGTCAATGCTTCTGTGTTGTTCTAAGCCACCCAGTTTCTGATACTTATGGCAGCCTTAGCAAACTAACACAAGCACTAAGGACTACCACAATCTCTAACCTCTCTCCTATTTTCCCTTTAAAATACTAACTTTCTCTTCTGAGTTTTCCTTTCTGTTCTCCTTCTGCACATATTGTGCACTTGGGCATTAGTATTAAAGAACAACCCATTTTTCCAATTTAAGACTTTGAAGTTATTTGCAGCTCCTTTTTCTTTTTTGCTTCTAATTAGAGTCAGTTTCTGAAAATATTTCTCCACAATGTTTCTTGCACGTTCTTATTTTTCGCTCTTTTAACCTAAGCCTTGTTGCCTCTTGCATGGAGAAGTGATAGGTTTCTACCTCTACTTGTCTCAAGTCATGCCCTATTTCTATTCACTTTACATAGAGTTTTCAGAATAGCCTACTTTGAACACCAATCTCTCTGTATCATTCTGTACTTGGTCTAATGTGTCCCGTTATTTCCTAGTCTAGTTTTTACATCTCTGGACTTATCACCTCTCACCTTCTCTTCCTCCATAACTTCTTTCTCAATTTTCTTTCTAACCCAGAAGAATATACCTCATGGTTACCCATTACTATATTCATCTTGGCAATTTTACCTCAGTGCTTTTGTCTGACATTTTCTATATGGAATGTTCTCCCCAATAATTCATGTCTTTCGTTAATGGTTTTCTCAGAAATCACCTCCCCAGGGAAACTTAATGGATAATACCATCAATACTACTCTTAACCTTCTCAGCAGTTATTTAGGGTACATTATTATTATTACTTTGATCCAGGCATGGTGCTAAATGGTCTATATGAATTATTTAATATAATTTTCTTGCCAGTACAATAGATAGTATCATTCATATCTTTTAGACAAAGTTTCAGTGAGGTTGAAACCCACTGAATCTTTTATAACTAGTGAAAGTGGTCATGATTTAAAAAAAATCACTTCAGCTATAATTTATATAAAATTAAATGCACCAATTTTAACAGTACGGTTTGATGAGCTTTGGCATATGTGTGTGTATATTCCCTATAATCATCACTCCAAACAATATATGGAATATTTTCATAGCCTCAAATGCTTTTCTCATACTGCTTTGAAGCCAATTCTCCATCTCCAGGCTCATGATCTGATTTCTGTCACTATTGGTTAGTTTTGCTTTTTCTAGAACTGCATGTAAATGGAACCATGCAGTATATTCACTTCAGTTTTTGGCTTCTTTTGCTCAGCATTATGGTTTTAAGATTCATTCATTTTGTGTATGCATTAGTAGTTCTTTCCTTTTAATGATGAGTAACATTCCATTATATGACATGCCACAATTTCTTTACTTATTCACCTGTTGAATGCTTTTGTTTCCATTTTTGACTATTTTTAAAAATTTGACTTTTATTGGAGTATAGTTGATTTACAGTGTTGTGTTAGTTTCAGGTGTACAGTAAAGTGATTCAGTTATACGTATACATATATTCATTCTTTTTCAGATTCTCTTCTGATATAGGTTATCATAGAATATTGAGTAGAGTTCCCTGTGCTATATGGTAGGTCCTTGTTGGTTATCTATCTTATATATAGTAGTGTGAGTATGTGCATCCCAAACTCCTGATTTATCCCCCCTTCACATTTCCGCTTTGGTAACCATAAGTTTGTTTTCGATATCTGTAAGTCTGTTTCTGTTTTGTATGTGTGTTCATTTGTATCATTTTTTAAAATTAGATTCCACATATGAGTGATACCATGTGATATTTGTCTTTCTCTGTCTGACTTATTTCACTTAATATGATAATCTCTAGGTCCATCCATGTTGCTGCAAATGGCCTTATTTCATTCTTTTTTATGGCCAATATTCCGTTGTATATATGTACCACATCTTCTTTATCCATTCCTCTGTCGATGGATATTTAGGCTACTTCCATGCCTTGGCTATTGTAAATAGTGCTGCAATGAATATTGGGGTGCATGTATCTTTTTGGATTATGGTTTTCTCTGGATACATGCCCAGGAGTGGAATTGCTGGATCATATGGTAGCTCTATTTTTAGTTTTTTAAGGAACCTCCATACTGTTCTTATAGTGGTTGTACCAATTTATATTCCCACCAGCAGTGTAGAAGGATTCCCTTTTCTCCACACCCTCTCCAACATTTATTGTTTGTAGACTTTTTTTTTTTAGAATGATGAATTTAGTTTTGTTTTTGTTTTTGTTTTTTTTTTTTAAATTAATTAATTAATTAATTTTAATTTCTTTTTGGCTGTGTTGGGTCTTCGTTTCTGTACGAGGGCTTTCTCTAGTTGCGGCAAGTGGGGGCCACTCTTCATCGTGGTGCGTGGGCCTCTCACTATCGCGGCCTCTCTTGTTGCGGAGCACAGGCTCCAGATGCGCAGGCTCAGTAGTTGTGGCTCACGGGCCTAGTTGCTCCACGGCATGTGGGATCTTCCCAGACCAGGACTTGAACCCGTGTCCCCTGCATTGGCAGGCAGATTCTCAACCACTGCGCCACCAGGGAAGCCCCGTTTGTAGACTTTTTGATGATGGCCATTCTGACCAGTGTGAGGTGACACCACATTGTAGTTTTGATTTGCATTCCTCTGATAATTAGTGATGTTCAGCATCTTTCCATGTGCTTTTGGGCTATCTGTATGTCTTCTTTGGAGGAATGTTTGTTTAGATCTTATGCCGATTTTTTTGATTGGGTTTTTTTTTTTTTGACATAGAGCTGCATGAGCTGTTTGTATACTTTGGAGATTAATTGCTTGTTGGTCGCCTTGTTTGCAAATGTTTTCTCCCATTCTGAGGGTTGTCTTTTCATCTTGTTTATGCTTTCCTTTGCTGTGCAGAAGCTTTTACGTTTCATTAGGTCCCATTTGTTTATTTTTATTTTTATTTTCATTACTCTAGGAGGTGGATCAAAAAAGATATTCCTGTGATTTATGTCAAAGAGTGTTCTGCCTATATTTTCCTCTACAAGTTTTATAGTATCCAGTCTTACATTTAGGTCCTTAAGCAATCTTGAGTTTATCTTTGTGTATGGTGTTTGAGAATGTTCTAATTTAATTCTTTTACATGTAGTTGTCCAGTTTTCCCAGCACCACTTATTGAAGAGACTGTCTTTTCTCCATTGTATATTCTTGCTTCTTTTGTTATAGATTAATTGACCATAGGTGTGTGGGTTTATTTCTATGGTTTCTATCCTGCTCCACTGATCTTTATGTTTGTTTTTGTGCCAGTACCATACTGTTTTCATTGCCGTAGCTTTGTAGTAGAGTCTGAAGCCAGGGAGTCTGATTCCTCCAGCTCCATTTTTCTTCCTCAGAATTACTTTGGCTATTCGGGGTCTTTTGTGTTTCCATATAAATTTACAGATTTTTTGTTCTAGTTGTGTGAAAAATGCGATTTGTAATTTGATAGGGATTGCATTGAACCTGTAGATTGCTTTGGGTAGTATAGTCATTTTGACAATATTGATTCTTCCTGTCCAAGAACATGGTATATCTTTCTATCTGTGTCATCTTTGATTTCTTTCATCAGTGTCTTATAGTTTTCAGAGTACCAGTCTTATGTCTCCTTAGGTAGATTTATTCCTAAATATTTTATTCTTTTTGATGTGATGGTAAATGAGATTGTTTCCTTAATTTCTCTTTCTGATCTTTCATTGTTAGTGTATAGGAATGCAAGAGATTTCTGTGTATTAATTTTGTATCCTACAACTACTGAATTCATTGATGAGCTCTAGTAGTTTTCTGGTAGCATCTTTAGGATTTTCTATGTATAGTATCATGTCATCTGCAAACAGTGACAGTTTTACTTCTTCTTTTCCAATTTGGATTTCTTTTATTTCTTTTTCTTCTCTGACTGCCATGGCTAGGACTTCCAAAACTATGTTAAGTAAAAGTGGTGACAGTGGGCATCCTTGCCTTGTTCCTGATCTTAGAGGGAATGCTTTCAGCTTTTCACCATTGCGAATGATGTTTGCTATGGGTTTGTCATATATGGCCTCATTTTTGACTGTTTTGAACATAGCTGCTATGAAAATTTTTGTTGAAGTATTTGTGTTTACATATATTTTTCTCTTGGGGAAATATCTAGGAGTGGAAATGCTTGGTCATATGATAACTATACATTTAACTCAATAAGAAACTGCCAAAGTACTTTCCAAAGTGTTTACAGTATACTATTTCACATTCCCACCAACAACATACGAAAGTTGTAGTTGTTTCACATCCTTGCCAACACTTGGTATTGCCAGTCTTTAAAATTTTAGCCATCATGTAGTGGGTATGTTGTGATATCTCATTATAGTTTTATTTTTCATTTTCCTGCTGTCTAGTGATGTGGAGATTTTTTTATATGCTTCTTGACCATTTCTATATCTTGTTTTTAGAAGTTTCTGTTTAAATATTTGACTCATTATAAAAACTAAGTTGTTTGACTTCATATTGAGCTGGAAGAGTTCTTTGTATATTCTGGGTGCAAGTACTTTGTAAGATATATCAATTATGAATATTTTCTCCCAGACTGTGGCTTACCTTTTCATTTTCTCAATGATATTTTCCAAAGAGCAAAAACTTTAATTTTGTTGAAGTCTAATTTATTTATTTTCCTCTTATAGGTAGTGTTTTTTGTGTCCTGCCTAAGAAAAATTTGCCTTCCCCAATGTCATGAAGAGGTCTGGTAAGTTGTGTCTTTCAAGACATTTGTTGATTTCATCTACGTTTTCAGGTTTATTGGCCTAAGTTTGCTGAAAATACATCTTTAATATCATTAAAAACTGTGAAGGGCTAAGCTTTTACTCTACTTGTAAGTTAATGAGTTGCCTGCTACAGCTGCATGGATGCTGGCAGAAGACACAAGACTCTTGGGTCAGAGATGAAGGATAGTTTATTACTTATAGCAGTAGCAGTAATTAGAGTATTAATACTTCTTTACCAGTTTCCAGAATCTAGTTCCCATAGGGTGATGTAAAGAAGGCTGGATGACACTTGCACATGCAATATGTTGTATTACAGGAATCAAACACCAAGTTTAGGAAATCCAAAAAGTTTTTCTTGAGTGGTAATCATACCTGCCCTTTGTTCCAGAGGGAATCACTATCTATATCTTCCAAGGCTGCAAGAAATCCCTAACCCTAACCCTAACCCTAACCAACCCTAACCCATCATTAGAATTCATTAATTAGCCTAAAAGGTGCCAATTTAATACATTTAATAAGTACTAATATAGCCCTTATTAGTTGCCACACACTGATGTTAGCACTTTGTAAACATCAACTCATTTAATTCTCATAATGACCTTCAAGGTAGGCATAATTAGCACCCCTATTTTATAGATGAAGGAAAAGAGGCACAGAGAACTTAAATAATTTGCTCAAGGTTATGTGGCTAGCAAGTGGCACAGCCAGATTTGAGCCCAGGCGGTCTGACTCCAGAGCCTACATCCTCTAAGATTATACTGTGCTGCATCTGTTAGAAATAAGTTTTTGTTGGCAAAATAAGCGGTATTTAAGATATGTTTGTTGACTAGAAATGATATGCAGATACCTCTATAAATGTTACATAAGAATATTATATCATAATATTATATATTAATAAGAATTAGGAAACCCATCAGCCTAAAACTCTTTAAAAAAGCACTCAGTCCATTTAGTTCAGCACTCTAACACTTAATGGAAGATTCTGTTGTCTGCTCCAAGTAGAAGATTAGCTGATTCTGTTGCTAAAATATTTTCATGTCTGTAATGCTTGTGAGATACATGTTTGAATGTCTAAAGGACTTCCACCAAGCTCCAAGATTGTATGGCATTTTTAGTGCCTACTTACTAATAAATATTTGTATTTGTCACAATATTTGGCCCGAGATTTGCTTTCATTATAGTATCCTACCTGTTAATAAGACTGTAGATAGAGTTCTCATCTACTATTAATTTCCAGAGATTATAGACATCTACCAAAAAGAACCAGAGAATTCTGAAAGTCTTAACAGGCTTAGATCAGTTAGCAATGCCAGGTTTGTCTGACTCCAATGACTTATGCTCTTGTACAGATTATAACTAGGTTATAATACTTTATTCTGTACTTCCTTTAGAAAAAGACAACTCATTTATTTTGTTTTTGAAAGGGTAATACACACACGGCAAAAAAGTTCAAACTGTACAAATGGCTAAGCATGAAATGAAGCTGCCCCAACCATGCCTATCTTTCAGTCCTCCTCTGCAGAAGAAACCGCTGTCTTTATGTATTCTTCCAGAAGTATTCTGTGAGCACGTTAGCATATATTCTTGATCTATTTCTTAATTGTTCTTTATGTGTCATTTCATGTCCCCAAATACATTTTGTGTTAATTAATGGAAGACTATTAAAAAATTTTTTTCCACACTGCTCAATGTAGTTTCTCAAAAAAAAAAAAAGCATATTGCTGTTTTCTATTTGGGTAAAATGAATAATCAAGAGAAAAGAGAGTTGGATTAAGTTAAGGATTATATTCTGGTGTCCAAGTAGCTGAAAACTTCAGACTCATAAGTGAAATCATACACACACACACACACACACACACACGCACACATACTAGAATGGTTAACTTTGAATAAGAAGGACATCAATTTATACATTATGACTATAGACCAAATATCCCCAAACTTCAGTGGTTTTGGTTCCAAATGAGGCCATGCTTGCTTATATATTTATTTTGTTAGCTAGTTGATTTCCATCTGCACAACCTCTAAAACTCCCCAGTCATTCTTGGGATTCACTTGTGCTCCTAACACCCCTCTGGTGCTATTCCATTTAACTCTCCCTGTTGAGAGCTGCTGGCTGCAAGCTGCTTTCCAGTGGCCTCTGTGGGAAGGCTGCTTCTCTAGCCAGCATACTTTCTTACAGTGCTCCCAAAGCTGCAACATCTCTGCCAAATCTGACTGAATTCCTTTCCATTTTTACGGCCACATTGGAGCCATGTTGTGTTATTTACAGAAATGATAAAATGCCCTTTCCCCAGCTCTGCCTTGGACATTGTTAACCTGGCACCAATCTCATGAAATTCCTTCTGCAAACAGCCACTTCAACTTTTCTCTGCAGCCCTTTTCTCTATGATAGCTCAGACTGAATCTTGGGGGCAGGCTGTAAAAAGGACTAGATATTATCCTGTGTCTTTGGTCCTCTCTGGACCCTGGACTCCACATATAAAACCATTCTTTTCTATCCCTATTTTCCATCTGGCTCCCACAAATGGATGCTGAAGCTGGGCGGTGTAGGGATGGGTGTTGCCAACCAAACACATCTGATCTCAGCTATGTAACATTCATTCTAGTTATTTAGTGGAAATATAGAACATGATTTACCAAAATGTGGCTTCACATCCTATTTGATGACATTTAGAACTCTATATTTTGGGGTATCTCTATAACATCAACGTTTTTCTTATTTTTTTCAAGGGAAGGATCTTTGAGCACTGGACTGGAAACAACTGTTTTGGTAGTTCACATATTAACTATTATGCTGAAATCAGTGGAGACATACTCTGAATACTGATTTGACAGAAATGCTTCACTGATTTTACTAGCGCTGAGCCAAATTCATTAACAGCCTGGATTCATTAGGAAGGCACCATTAATCCAAGGAAAATAAAAAAGATTAAATTCTTTTATTGTATTTTATAAAGCATTACACATTAATCAGAATTTAGTATGTTTGGTTTTGAGACTACTTCCATTTCAGCTATGAATCTTACAGAGAACACATTTATTAGTTTACTTACCAAACATTTATTTGTGCTAGTCTCTGTGTTGAGTTTTGTAGGATTATGTGAATTGCAGGATGGGATTTTAAAATCCTCACCCTTTCATAGGTAGAGTGCTTACCCTTCCCTCCTGGGGGTTCTGGCTTATTCCATACTAGAATAATAGGAAATGGTAAAAATGGGAAAAAAGACAGAAATTCTTTAGAATCAGAGCTATGCAATCAGATGAAGAGGCTTCATCTGGCTCTACTCAGAGAGAGATAATTTCCCTTTGTTCCTTCTTTCTGCACACAAGACCAGGCTGAGGGGATGGAGAAGTGGAATTAGAGAAGAGGGGCAGGTGGGTAAGGAATCATGGGAGGAAGAGAGAAGGGGAGAAGGAGGCAAGAAAAAGGGACTGCTTGACATTCTTCTGAGCTGGACTCAGTAGGGACAGGCTGTGACTCCAGGGAAATGTAAAAGGCTCTTTTCACCATCTCTAGAAGCTGGGTTTATTCCTGCTCTTTCCTTAATACAATTTATTTTTGGGCAATGTGCTTATCAGCTGAGGCAGTGCTAAGGGATCTTAGGGGTCTTTAGAGCCATCAAAATCTCCATCAGAATCCCAAAGCCACCTAAGCAGCCTAAGTGAAAACAGTGTGCTAACCATGCAAATGCTGCTTCCAATGAAGTCTCCTGTGTCCTCCCTGCTCCCACAGCCAGATTTCTAAACCCCTTCTTTATAGAAATTCTGGAGCCTCCTGCTCTTGCCCTTCCAGCATTCAATGGCACAGCTAAAGGATTACACGGTATGAATAAAACAGCCCCTTCCTTTCAGGAACAAATAATTTAGAAGAAAGAAATGACAGCTGAAATAAATACAGCTGAAATAGCTAAAATAAAATCAGATAGTAACCCTTGTTAACTTCTGTTGTATGCTAGGAACAGTGTTGAAAAAGAAGGTAGAGATTTGAAAATGTTGTGAGCTTGACTGACTTGAAGTACGGGTCAAGGGGAAGGAGTAATTAAAACAACTCTAAAGTTTTGTATCAGGTTGATCTGAAAGTTAGTGATGTTGTTAATAGTTGGTGAGTTGGTGTCTGGGGGGAGAGCAAGAAGATCTCCACTAGGGAAATGTTGAGTTGAAGGAATGAAGGGACAGATTGGTGGAGATACAGGAGGGCATCTAAATGTTTGAGTATGGAGATCAAAATAGTGTTCTGAGCCAGAGGCATGGATTTGGTGTTACTGAATATGGTGAAACCTGAGCTCTGATTAGGATAGTGGATGGTGTTACCACAGAGAAGGGGCTGACCATTATGTTTAGCAGGTTAGAGGAGGAAGAAAAGATACAATTGAAACATAAAAGAGCAAATAAAGTTTTACCAAAGCCGAATGAGAAAAGAGAGAAAGAAGAGGGAAGGAATCGATTGTGCGAAATGTGGCTGAGAAGTTAAAAGGGATGACTGTTCAGGAAAGTCCATTAGACTTGATGACAAGGAGGTTATTGGTATTGGAAGAGTGGATGGGAAAATGGAACCAGATTGGGTTGGAATAAGGAGTGATGAGTAGAGAGGAAGTAGAAGGAGTGAGTGCAGATTTCAAAAGGATTGTTACAAGAATGAATGTCTTGCATGAAGGCGGATGTTAAAAGTTTGTATTATCTATATTTCAAAGCTCACCAATGGTGAGCCAGAGAAGCAATTAAAAAGGGTTTTAAATGCTGTAAAACAATAATTTGTCTATCAGAAGACAGTTGGAGTCAAAATTCTTTTTGTGGAGAGAGAAAGGTTAAATCATTTGTGTAGGGTCAAGTAGTGATCAATGTATGCAGAACATTTTTTAAAAATGAGGCAATGGTGTCTTGATCCTGTATGTGCCTTATCTGAATTGCTCTGAGATCTCAAAGGTATGTGCTATACCTTTAGGGGAAAGTAATTTTATATTATTTTATAATAGGGATAAAAAAGTAGTTTTGATATCCAGTTCCTTAATCCCAAATCAGCTAGCTAAACTATTCCTTTTCCAGAATTATATTTTAGAGAGTAGTTTTCCAAGGTCTTAACACTTATTAAGAAATAGATCTTGGTATAAATGAGGTCTTTTTTTCTTTTTCAAATACCTTAGATTTCTGGAAACAATTAGAAGACTAATGTAAAAGAAACTTAATTAGAAAAAGAAAAAAGTCCTAAATGTTAGCTGCTCTTCTGGGTCTTCAAGTTGAATTGCAAATATAACTTGATGAGAAGAATCTAATTTGTCATAATTAGTTAGAAGACACAACATAGCTCTAGGAAAAATATAGACTAATTTAAAATATAGGAACACATATCAAGCTCATGTATAGGGAATATTGATTTTAGTGAACTAGTTTTGGTGTCTTTAAAATCCTTCTCGTGAATTCTAATCCTGCAATTAAGAGTAGGTCAAGAGTTGCAGAGGGCAAGACTATTTTTTTAGACTGACATCACATGGAGAGAGAACCTAGCTGGAAACAGTCTGAGAATTCTTCAAGAACAATTTTAAAGCAAAAATAGTCTCACTCTTGAACTTTATAGCATGTGAGAAAGCTATAGTACTCATATTAATCTTTTTTTTTCCTCTAAGGACTAATTCAAAGTACTGAATAGATATGAAAAATGTCATTCCCCATGAATTTACAGTCCAAAATCTACAGGATTTTGAGTATATGTCAATTCGGAAACATTTCCATTGCCCTATCACACAGAGATGACAGATATCTTAAGATATCCATCAATCACTTAATTATTTTTACAGGGAGGCAGGGATTGGCTTTTTCCTCCAGTATGCTACACTGGTGCAGGAAATTGTTAGTAAGGGCATCAGGTACCCTCTTTACTACGTTGTGACCTGGCAAGGTTCTTTTCTGACCATCAGTTTCTACATGTAAAAAATGAGGAAATGTGCATCTCACAGGATGGTTGTGAAGAGTAAATGAGAAAACAGATGTGTGGCTCCTGACTCAAAGCTCACCATTTTGGTGAGCATTTATTTCCTTTTAAAGTAAATAACTGAAAACAGAAATGCTAAATAACTTCACTTAGCAGAAGCTTTAATTAAACAGCCTACTTTGTGCCAGCACTGGAACCTTGTTCATGGATTTCTATTCCCCATGTGCCCTGTTGCTACGGAGTCCAAACTTTCTTTTTCACATAATAAATGAGACTTCCCAGCTATTAGGTTGAACCATATGAAATTGCTGATATTCAACACTTTTGACCTACTGAAAAAATGACAGTTTTGTATGATCCTATCTTATAATTGTATTCAGATTATAAAGTCCAACTCAGATCCCAACATCCAATGTGAGATTGGAGAAGGAAAGCCCCTGGGACACAGCCATTTTTTCATGCCACATTTCCTGTACCATTTATTTGGACACTTCTTGTATACTATTTTGTATTGTTGGCAATACTTTCATATGAATGCATCTTGCTTTCACAAGTATTTTGTATATTCCTTGAAGGTGTTCATTGTCTATTCTCTACTATGGTACCTGGAATTATGCATTCCACATAATATTTGCTGGGTAATTTTTTTAATAATGCTAATAATAAAGAATAATTCATAATTATTGACCTGACTGCTCTGAGGATAAAAAATTTATACTGTGCTTTCTTCCAGCATTTAACCTTTTCATCCATGTGTCTAACATCAAAGAAGGAAATTTCTTTGGTTTTGAGGAGTCTTCTAGTGATAATATATGTAATGATAATGCTGTCCTTGATACACAAAAAAGTCTGCTACTGATCAGTAGTGCAGCACGAGTCTTAGGCTGTTGTCCCACTAAAGATCTTGGAGTCCTGTTAATCATTATGGTTTCCCTTTAGGTTCCACTTGGTTGGAGAGCTAGGAGAAGTAAGATGTTAGCTAAGGTGATGAGGAACCAGGTTAAATTAACTAGCCCACGTGGGGACTGATTCCTTGTTCTTGGTATGATTTATATTGTACTTTAATCAACAGACAAAGATGAGCACCAAATAAAGCTTATTTTAGAAACGAAAATGATATTTTTCTTGGGGATTCTAATCTCCTATCTTCAGCAAGAAATAGGGAGGGGGAATCAGGGTAGTTGTATGTCCCATAGGGCAGGAACTGGCAGAAAGATTCTCTCTTATGTAGAGTTAAGTTTGCTAAATCTGAGGAAGCAGGCACAAATCAAGAGCTGAGCTTCAGAGTTAAAGGAAAAGGTCTAAGTGAGTCACCAACATGAGGAGAAGGGCTTAAGCCAGGGCATTGTTGAAGTTTGAGGGGTCAATGAACCACACACCTTTCTACTCTGGGTTCAGTTTTACTAGTAAATATGAACTTGAAATGTGACTGTCCCCAAGGTCTAAGTAGCTTCCTGCTCTTTCTCCCAGTGAATCAGACTGGTTTGGTTTAGGGCAGGCAGAGCAGCTGGGCACCTACCTGCAGGGCAACCCCTGTACTTCATGCAGGCTGGGAACAGGCTGATTATAAAAGAACAAGATGCACAGAGGAGGACAGGCCACCTACCTACTTAGAATAGCTCCTCTTGCAATCTGAACCCCTAGTTATGTCACTTTTCTTCCTATGTGGAGAAGCCAGTGAGAGGTAGAGAGAAGGGAAGAAATTTCTCCTTAAAATTCAGTCAGTGTAACAGCTCCCAGTTTCAAGGCTGGCAAAAGTGTACAGGTAGGGGGAGAAACTGCCTTCCCCTCTCTCCAACCCAATGAGAATGAACTTGAAGGATTGAGGAGAGAGGTTAAATGTCAAACTGGCAGGCAGTCTGGACAAATGCCAGAGAGAGGGGGTTGGCTGCAGCCAGCACTTATGGGCTTCCTGAGGAATGAATGTAGGTACCTGGCCTCATAATAAGGGTCTGAGACAAAGCAGATGCCGGGAGTGTATTGAATTTTCACTTTGTTGTTTCAGCATCCCCTTAAGGTTAATGTCTTTAGTTTTCTGCTTCTGGCTGTGTTGGAGTTATTGGTACAAGGATAGCCTCATGCCATAAACAGTCATGAAACCGGACAAGATCTATATGCCATGGCTTTTTAGGCTTTGGACAACAGGTAATGCAAGACCATGATCCCTGAAAGAAGGGACATTCACAAGATAAGCCCCATGCTTGACCTGGATGTCTGCCTGGGAAACATTTCCCAGTCACAGCCGAGGATGCTGGAATTCGCAGTGGTTATTTGCTGAAGAGATAAAGATTAGAGTTCAAGACAGCAGAAGCAGGTGGAATATGTGGGTACTGGAGAGGAAAAAGCGAACCTCAAAATGTGTATGGAAGTTCCCCATACATACCTTGGCTGAGGATTGGGCTGCATATGTGCCAGGAGAGACTACTCAAGGCTTACTTGAGAGCTGAGACTTGCAGTTGTGGGGATGAAAGTGGAACTGAGATGCTGGAGGTTGAGCAGTGCTGGAAACATTGGAGTTCCAACCCAGCTGTGGGGAGAAATCTAGTTAACATCTCACTAATATTTGTTAAAATCCAGTTAAGATACTAGAAAACCTCTAAGGACCACATCCTAGAGTAAAACCTAGGGGAGACAGTGTTTGGAAGTTGAATTTTGCCAACTTAGAGGGGCTTGGAAAACACCTTGTGCCTTCTACAGATCCTCCCTAATGAAGCATAAAACCAAGGCCCACGAGGTTTTCATATAAGGTTCAAGATAATCATTAAGTAATTGAACTGCCTAAGAAAACAAGTCAACTCTTCAAGGGAGGATAACAGAATTCAGAGTCTTTACAGTGATTTATCCACAATATCGAGTGATAAAAAAACCCCATTATTATAAATTAAAAAAAAAACCCAAAATGTGGTCCGTAACCAGGAAAAAAGTTTAATAAAAGCCAACTCCAAAATGGCTCATGTGTTGAATTTAATAGACAAAGACTTTAAATTGATTATTATGAATATATTCAAAGAAGGAAGGGAAAATATTATCTTATTAACAGCAGCTAGGAAATCTTAGCAGAGGATTTGAAACTTTAAAGAAGAACCAAATGGAAATTCTTGAACTGAAAACTAAATTTTCAGTGGAAAATTCACTGTATGGTCTTAGCAGCAGATTGGAGATGGCAGAAGAAAGTTTATAGTCTTCAAAATGAAAATTCACCCAAATCAGCTTTGGTCGAAATTTCCTCAGTGATCTATGCTAAAAAGTTTGGAATCATTTTGGAGGTAATTTACTCTTTTATTAATTGTACTCAGTCAGTCTCTAGGGCCTATTGATCTTTTCTTTACAATATTTTTCTTATGGGCCCTTGCCTCTTTATTTATATTTCTACTTCCCTAGTTCAAGGTATCATACTCTTGTGTCTAGATTACTGCTAGAGCCTAACATTCTGGTCTCTAATCCTTTTAGTCCATTTTTCAGTCCATCTAGTCTTACTGCTTTAATTGTTTAGTCATTCAACAAATTTTTATAAATCACCTTATCTGTTTCTGATATGCATCTCTATTCTGTTCTGAAATCTTTAATAGTTCCAATTTTCCTTCAATAGGAAGCTAAATTCTTTGGGATTTCAGGATCCTCTATATTCACTTCTTCATCCTCCATTAATCATTCCAGTCATATTTCTGCTTGTCATAAACACTGTAGTAGACTTTTGGCCAACCACTAATGGAACGCTCTTAACTATGGGCAGTCCCCCACCTTGTGAAGCAGGGCTATACCCCTGCTGTAGAAACTGCAGCAGTCACTTTTCCTGCCTTCCTTGCAGTGTCATCATATGTCATAGCATATGATCTAGGTTCTCTCCTTTGGACACACTTCTCCCAGACTTTGAATCATAAGATAGAGACACAGAGCAATAGGGCCCTCACAGAATGCACTGTGATATGTCATGGCAGTGGCAGCACACACCCACTTTCCAGAGGCATCAGCGACAGTATCTGGGGTCAACAATGCAAACTGAGGTGTCTGTGTCCATCAGTGGCTGCACTAGAATCTTCTGGACCAGTCCTGCATTACAATTTTGGTCATTGACTCTGGCCGCTTAACCTCTAAACCTAGCTCTGTAGATTTTTGTGATGTGTCTGAATCCTTAAAATAGCCAGATTTGTTTTTTTCACTGCATATGGCTAAGAATTTTGACTGAACACATATAACATACTCTACCCTAGACAGGTCAATCTTCCCATCCCAAGAGCATGCCAGGCTCCTCCTGGTCTGCCTGCTTTGCCGGGGTCATTGTAATCACTAGGAATTCCTCCATTTTCCTGTGTCTCTGTTTAAATCTTGCATACCTCCATGCTCCACTGTTTCAAAGAGATTTTTTCCTGACTTTCCTAGACCTGAATAATCATTCTCTCCCCTATAGTTCACATCTTAGCCCTAGGTTATATACAGTTTTCTGCTCTTCACTAATTTTAAATATATATTAATTTTCATTGTTTACTGAAGAGACTGCAGTCCATGCCCCAGACGCCTGTATCCCTCCTCTTGCTTAGCACTGTGTTCAGAACATTGTAGTCATTCACTGTGTCTTAAAAGGAGGATGAATTTTATGAAAGACTTTGCTTTTATTTAGTATTTCGTAAGTAGCGATAATACCCAGGATAATGTTAAAATATGACAGCCTTTGTGTAGGAAGATGGCACTATTGACTGATTGAAACCATCTGATATGAGCATGTTCAGTTTCTTCCTTTCCCATCACAATATTTCCTGAAGGCTAATTTTTCTTCTCATTATTCTTGCCTCAGAGGAGGAAGTGCGACTCTTTTTACCTTGACCCTCTTCCAACTCTTTTGAAATCTTATTCTATTAATCTGTTTCTCACCTATATTCCTTTTTCCTTGGGACTGCTTTCCTGTACTAAAACAACAACAAAAGCTCTCACAATCTAGTTCTTTCTTCTATTACCTTCAAAGTTGCTGAATCCTTTCTGTCTTTTCGTGACCAGATTTACTAACACAATGATCTTGCAGAATACATCACTTTTTTCCATCCTATCACTTCTTGGCACCTTGCAAGACATACTTTTTTCCTCACCACTTTGTTGAAGCTGCTTTCTTTCTTTCTTTCTTTTTTTTTTTTTTTTTGATGTGGACCATTTTTAAAGTCTTTATTGAATTTGTTACAATATTGCTTCTGTTTTTATGTTTTGGTTTTTTGGCCACGAGGCATGTGGGATCTTAGCCCCCCACCAGGGATCGAACCCACACCCCTTGCATTGGAAGGCAAAGTCTTAACCACTGGACCACCAAGGAAGTCCCCGAAGCTGCTTTCTTGATGGTTCCCCAGAATCCTGGTCTATCAGTCAGTATGGGCTCTATCTTAGCCACTTAAAACCGCAAAGGTTAGCCTCTCATGCATGCTATACAGATGACCGCTGCAACATTGGGGGTGGCCTGGGGATGCTGCCCCATGACAGCTTCACTCTGAGATCCAGGCTGATGAAGCAGCTGATATCTGGAACGTTGCAGTTTGCCTTGGCAAAGGAAGAGAATTCCACAGGGTTTTGTACTCGCAAATTACATTTTCTCACCTGGAAATGAGACGTCACTTTTGCTCAAACTGATTGGCCAGAACTAGTCACATGGCCCCATCTAACTAAAGGGGTCAATTGAGGAAGTACAAACTCACATGTGCTCAGAAGGAAGAATGGAAATGTATTCAGTGAACTACCAGGTCTCCTTATTATCAAATCAAATAGATTTTTCTCTCTCTTCGTTCTCCTTTTTTTCTGCAGCATTTGATGTGATTGACTTACCCCTTCTTACAATTATGGATCTTCCTCAACTTATGAAGGGATTACCTCCTGATAAATTCCTCATAAATTGAAAATATTTTAAGTTGAAAATGCATTTTAATACACCTAATCTACCGGACATCATGGCTTAGCTAGCCTACCTTAAATGTGTTCAGCACTTACATCAGCCTGCAGTTGGGCAAAATCTAACACAAAGCCCATTTCATAATAAAATGTTGGATATTTCATGTAATTTATTGAATACTCTACTGAAAGTGAAAAACAGAATGATTGTCTGGGTACAGAGGTTTATAAATGTTATTTATCCTTGTGATCACATGGCTGACTGGCAGCTGAGGTTCGCCGCCGCTGCCCAGCATCATGAGAGAGTATCGTACCGCATGTCACTAGCCTGGGAGAAGATCGATAATGAAAATTCAAAGTACGGTCTCTATTGATGCAAATTGCTTCCGCACCATCATAAAGTAGAAAAAAATCGTAAGCTGGGGGCATATTTAAAGCCTGCTGTATGAATCCAACTATTCTCCCAGTACTTCAAACTCAGTATATATAGACACAAATTCATCATCATCATTTGCCTTTCTGACTCCTCCTGGCTAATTCCATCCCTTTTGTTTCTATTCTTTACTTCTGTTTGTGGTACTATCATTCCCCATCACTGGATTTTGAATCCTCATATATTTTTAATTTCCTTTCCTTCAATCATTTCTTCCATCTGATCCATTGCCAAATCCTGGCGATTTCTATTTTCCTAGTATTTTCTGAATCTGTTTCCATTCTCACTAAGATCTTGGATACAACAGTCAAAAAAGCCTCATTTTCTCTGCTTTTATCCCAATCCCCTCTCTCCAAGGTGTCCCATGCCACCACCAATGTAGTCTCAGAGTTCTAATCAGGTTGTTGCTATATTAAAACAATTCTAATATTTCTGTTTCTTAGAAGATAGAGTGTAAATTATTTATTTGGTATTCAAGGCCCTCTATTATCTAGTTTTGACCTATTTTCTAGACTTTTCTCTCAATTTTTCCTGTAAGCCCCAGACCAAATTTAATTTTTTTCATTAAGTCACTTTTGGTCACACTAGCTGAATATGAACTCTCTGTCTTTTGTAAGACTATGAAGCTTTCCAAATTTCATGGTTTATCATACACCTTATTATGCCTATTAATTACTTCTTGCTTGTATTGTAGTTTCTTTTTATATGTCTCAGCCTCAATATTTGACTTTATTTCTTTGTTGGGCAGAACCTCTTCTGAAATTGAATGGCAGATTGTAAACTGCTCTACCCACCTTAGTTTTCTTCCGATCCACCACTTACCTGGCATATTACATTGCACAGGGCAGATGTGGGATAGTTATTGCTGAATGAATGACCCACTAATTTTTCTCCATTCTCTAAGCAGTAATGGTGACTTTCCTTGAGCTATGCGCACTCTTTCTCTTAATATTCTCTTGAGCTCACTGGCATGTTTTTCACATGGCTGGCTGGGTTTAGAGGTTTAATCTGCATCTGTGGAATGGTGGTTTTGTGTAAGTGAAGTTAATTGGCTCATGCAGAGATTGAATCCACAACCTTGGCCTCATTAGCACCTTGTTCTAATCAGTTGGGCTTTCTGGCCCAACGCTGTAAATCGTCCACAAAGACAAAAATATAGATAAGTTTTAACCAGGCTCATGTTTTTCCCTTTGTATATGGCAGAGGTGAAAATTAGTTGCCTATTGAGCTTGGACAACTGGTTTAAATTGAACAGTGGAATTAATAAATGCAATTTTGAATGAATGAATGGATGAATTTAATTGGGTCAGAATAGGCTAATTAAAAGCAATGGAGCAGATTGAGCCTTTGAAATACATAAGAAAGACACCTTCATGTGATGTTTTGCACTTTGCCCACTTCAAAAAATGCCAGACAACTACTCAGTGGGACTTTAAGATTTTTGTAGAAACTGCCTAAATGCCCCAAAGTGGTCCAATGCAGCAAGAAACTTCTCCAAAGCCCTAACTTGCAAGCTTTCGGTGGGGCAAACTTGAAAGCAGCTGCAGCTTGGTCGTGTTGGGTTGGGGCCAGTCTTGAGCCACAACTGTGAAGAGCAGCTTTGCTGGGGGACTTTGTGACAGTATTAACATGGCAGTGCTTTAAAGTTAATGGGCTCACGCTCTGGGCTAGGAAGGTACCTGATACGGAGGGCCATGGCTGACTTGTCTGTAATCTATTGCTTTGTCTATTCATGGGAGACATTCCAGAGCTGTCAGAGGGCCAAATCACAACTTACCTCCAAAATCAGAGGGTAGAAGCCCACATAAGGGACCAGGCACCTGGTCTGAGTTAAATGGATTTGAAAAAACCCTTCTATTATTTATTTGCCTGCTGTGTATTTCAAACTATATTTATATCATTGTCCTGAAACAGCTCATTAACTAATATCCTCAGTTGAAATTTTAAATATTTATCATGGATGCATTAGTTTGTTTCTTTATATGCCACCTTGTTACTGATTTAAGGTGGAACTGGGAATACATGTCTAAATTTGACATAGCATTAATTTTGCTTTAGGATAATAATTGCCAATTTTCTCCTCATGTACTTGAAATATTGAGAATTGATGTATTTGAAGTAATTTTGTTCTGAATGGGGAGCTCTGAGGGCATCATCGCTATCTCTGAAGTATGAACTTGTATATTCAAGGGCCCTTTTAACAGGTCTGAGAAGTTTGTGATAGGAAAATGTTCATTAAGCCCAGGCCTTGGGGGAAAAGGTCAGTCTAGGCTATTGAGTGAAAACATTTAAAAGGGGTCATGCAGTCTCAATGACATCAAAATAATTGGCAGAAAGTACTCTTGAAAAGAAGTTTTGGTGAAAAATTTGAAATACAGCCAGGAAGATGAATGTCTTTCCTTGTTTCCTATAATGAGCAGTTTAAGAAGAGTTTGATAACTACACTGCCTTGACTATAATGTCTTTGTTATTAGTTTATTTTTCCTGATTATAAAAGTAATCAATGTTCAGTGTAGAAAAATGAGAAGTTGCTAAACTAATTGCAAATAAAATGCTGAAATAAGCTTAAGAGGAAAATGAAATTAGACAAACCTTAATAGCTTTTAATACTGTATCCTTTATACTAAGTGCATCAAAAGAGTATTAGGAAGAAAGCTTATGATTTAAAGGGAAAGAGTCAAAATTTGACCACAACAGAGCTTCCTTCCTGAGATCTCTACTAGCTGGTATTGATTCCATTTAGAACTGGGGGATGAAAACAAGTCTAAAAAACAAGTCTAAAAGAGCTTAGAATAAAAGGCTTTGCCCGAACAGTAGTTTTCACTGAAAATAGTGAGGTCTTTGTCTTTTCTTTTCCTTAGAACTCACTTCTAAATTGCAGTGAAACACTGCTAATACACCTGTATTTGCAGTGAGATGTTATAGCCCAGTGTAAGAAGAGTAAGATAAGGAAAATAATAGTTCTTTGGGTAACAAGCGCAAATGAACGAGTTTATTACCTAATGAATGTTGTTTAAGAGAATGTCAGGAGTGGATTGTTTCTGTGCCTTTAATGGGAATTCATCTTTGAGGTGCTTTCAAGTAGTGATACTATGACTTCTTTGTTTTGTGATCAAAATAAAACCAAAATTTGCAGGTGCAATAGAGTATGTAGTTAGACTTTGCTTTATCTCATAAATGAGAGGAGCTTCTGAGCATTTTCTCTTTTCCTTAAGGTAGCTTTCGGTCTGAAAGTTTAGAGTAAAACAGTCTTGTGATGAAGTAGGAACAATTTACAAGAGGTAAATGTTGGTTCCGGAGTAATTCTATTAGCAAGACTTTCACATAATCAGAAACTCTTAAACTAGAGCTCGGGCCCTGCTATGGTCTAAATGTGATTAAAACTATGCTAGAGTACACCTTAAGAGGCTGGGCCAGTTGTGGTTGATGATTTACCCTCTTCTAAATAATTGTTGAGCAAATATCATCAGTTGACCTGGGAACCAAGACTGGTCAGATTCCCAGCGTATATCTAGATTGTAATCAATTTCCGGCTCTTTGTATTAAGGAAGAAGCTTTGGTGTTTTTGTTTACCTAAGTAGCTGCTTCCTGTTAATAGAAGGCCACTTTTTAAAGCCATATCTTGTATCTGGCTAAAATTTATTTGGATGAAAACAACATCTGTACATAATGAATAATCTGTATGGCACAAACAAGATAATTGGTGTCAGATGATTAGCTCCCAGATCGGTTTTTATAAATGTAGTAACTTAACAGAGGGTAACTTTGGACTGCTAAACATAAACAGGCATACAAAACAACAAAGACAAAAACAGTTAAGTATCTATAAAACAGAGAGCAAGCAGGTCTGCGTGTAATAAGCCACAGAGCAATCGTTTACAGCATAATTATCTGATGGTCATATTTGTCAAGTTTCTAGAGAGAAATATCTCACTTTAAAATAACTTGTACAGTTTGGCTGAAATGTATAGGAATTTCAGAAAAGGCGATACTATGCAACTAGCTCATTGTCTACCCTGGTGATAAACTCTTCAAAATGGCCCTATGAGGTCTACTCTGGTAGGGTGAGGTTTAAACTATTTCGCACAGCCAAAAAGGCTCTGCATGGCTTGGCCTCTGCCTTATGATTCTGGCTTCCTTTTTCCAAGGGGCTTTCCTTAAACTTGTTTCTTTGTCTAGCTAAATCCTACATTTTTCTTAAGAAAAAATTTCCCTGCTCCTCTGGGAAATGTTTTCTTGTCTTTTTGCCCACATGGCACTATTCAGCCATAGTGGTTATTACTAAAATTTCTGTATGGTAGCTACATTACACTGGGGTCATAAAATGCTTGTTTATTCCTTCCAGAGTGTGCATGTCAGCTAGAGAGTTAAGGTTACAACTCTATACACATAGTTTTCTGGTATTTTATTCTCAGAAGGAAGACATTAGAGAAAGGATAAGTGAATACAGTAGCTCTGAACCACTCTTGTTAGCTCTGTAGCCCAAAGAAGGAGATTTGGGGAAGGATAAGACAAACTAACCTTCATTTTAAAGCTTCTTTTAGAGTGGTATTTTAGAAACCTTGTTGATCCAGCTTTTTCCCTTAGAAATATTGCCAGCACTTAATGAAAACTTGACTAGGGTGGTGAAAAACTGCTAGATTATTTTTTTTTCCCTAGGAACGGAGTATTTAACTTTGAGATCTCATTTTTCCTTCCATTTCTTTCTGGAATTCATAGATTTCCATAGATTTTTCTTCTCAATTTTAATGTTAAATCATTTTTCTAATACTGTAGAATTCTTTTTTTTTTTAACATGTTTATTGGAGTATAATTGCTTTACAATGGTGTGTTAGTTTCTGCTTTATAACAAAGTGAATCAGCTATACATATACATATATCCCCATATGTCCTCCCTCTTGCGTCTCCCTCCCACCCTCCCTATCCCACCCCTCTAGGTGGTCACAAAGCACCAAGCTGATCTCCCTGTGCTATGCGGCTCTTTCCCACTAGCTATTTTACATTTGGTAGTATATATAAGTCCATGCCACTCTCTCACTTAGTCCCAGCTTACCCTTCCCCCTCCCTGTGTCCTCAAGTCCATTCTCTACGTCTGCGTCTTTATTCCTGTCCTACCTGTAGAATTCTTCTTAAACCCTCAAGAAGAGAGTCTGTTGCTTGCAGTGTACTATTTGACCATTAAAAACTCATGTAGGAAAAGATCTCTGGATTACTAGTTCAAGAGGCAATATATGTCCATATCACTCTCATCTGCTTTTAGCTTTTAGTTATAGCCTGTGACAGCATTAAAAAATAAAACATTGATTCTTTTCCCCCCTTGTTTTGGAAGGGGTTGGAGGGTGAAGGAGGGAGGGAGCAAGTGGAATTTTGGAGCAAGTTCAATCAGTGAAGTCTTTCAGGAGCAAGTCTTTTCCTATATGCTTTTAAGGCTTCTCATGTAATACTCCCTCTTAGAGAAGGAGGAAGAGATGGTTTGAAACTCTGTTAAATTCTGCATGGAAGCTATTGGAAGGGGCCAAAAAGAAAAGGCACAGACTTCTTTTCTTTATGGCCTTTAACACTGTAAAAAAATGACAACAATATCAAATACTATGTTTATAGGGCCGGTTTTTTACAAAGCACTTTGTCTCACCTTATCTCATCTGATAGGGAAGGAACATCAGGTCTAAAAGTAAATGTCTCAAAATGTTTATTTGTCTCTCATAAGAGTTTAGAAACTATTATATAATTTGCAATTATTAAAAAACCTAGCTTATAGGTCACTTGTCCCAAAGTATACATTCTCTGGAAATAAGAAATACCCCCATGACAGTTTTTTTTCTGTCTTCAAAGAACTTAAAATTCTAACAAATAATGACTTACCTTCAAAGACTATTTTATATCCAAGAAACTGAAGCAGATGCTTTGTAGGGAAATTTGTGGAAAACTGTAAGCCCCATAGTGGGAACTGGAAATCTTACTTTACTTCATTTATTCATTAGCTGCATATGAAGAACTTAGTGCTTACTAAGCACTGTGTCATCAAGGCTTGAGACCCAATTTTTGCTATCGGGGTCTTAGGAACTAGCATGGAGAGGCCGATAGACATCTGTGATGGTGTTACTTTGAAAGGTTTCATTACTGTTATATGTTGTGCATTATAAGGAAAAATTGTGAAAAACCTTTAAATGGGCAAATATCGTGTGTTGTGTATCCACTTGCTATAAAATGTGCTGTTATTATAGCATAGTCAATTTATTTAGAATCTGACAGTTTGCTCTTTAGAACTTCAGGATTTTCCATCCATCCATCCATCCATTTAATTAACAAATACTTATTCAGTGCCTTCCATGTACTAAGTACTGTTCTGGGCCCTCATGATACAAGTCGTGAATAAAATAGAAAAAGCCCTGCTCCTATGGTGCTCACATTCTGATGGCTAAGGCCTTAAAAAAAAATGCATATGTAAAATATATAAAAGATTAGATAGTGATGTGTGTAAAGGAGAAAAAAACTACAAGGAATGAGGTTAGGAAGTGTGTGTGTGTGTGTGTCTGTGTGTGTGTGTACGTGTGTGTGTGTGTGTGTGTGTAGGTGGAGAGTGGTGGTTGAGATGCTTTGATAAGGTGGCTAGAGAAGGCCTCAGCTAGAAGGTGACATTTAACTACCTTCAGGTTTAGACTCCTTCTGGACCTCCCTCTTCTATTTGTCACTTCTGCACGTGGCACATATTCCTTCAGAGATGGCTGTTCTCTGGGTACCCATTTCATCAAATAGGTGCTCAGAGTTCTGTAGGAAATGACTTTAACATCTTTCGGAAAGGTTCTGCTATTTCAGAATTCTTGTTGCCTTTTGAAACGTTGTTTTGACACCTTGCAAAGGGTACTACTCATCTTTTAGTAAAACTCGATCACTGTAGCTGGACCTCAACCTCAACTTTTTTTTTTTTTTTTTTTTCGTGAGCTAAAAAAACCTGCCAATCTCAAAGCCTCAGAGCCTTGGAGGGGGGAGCAATTTGAATTCAGCTTTGAGGGTAAACTGCTCTTTTGTTTTAAGAAAATCTCTTGACTAAGGCTATTAGATATGCAAATGAAAGGCTTCTTTCAAAAGTTGTTCTTTTTCTCCCCTGTTAGTGTCTGGGAAGGCCTAAAGGTGGTGCAGTAACTGGAATCAGATGTTTCAGAGGGAGATGGTGAGAGTTCTGTATAGTCATAAAAATCAAGAGTATCCTTCACGTTTTCTTTAGAGAATTTTTTCTCCTCTACATGTAGGCCCCATAGTCTCTGAAAATTATTTTTTCTTGTGAGGATTGAGTGTATATCCTCATTCATGCCTTTGTCCAAGCATTTGCCAAAGATTAGAGGGAAGATACAATTATAGGAGAAAGGATGCAAATGGACACCACAAACTGGGGGAGAGGGACCCTAAAAATGAGTTGGCTGAAGTTGTTGAAGCTTATTATTCTGGACTGTTCTGTTGAAGCCCCACAAAGGATGTTATTAAAAATTGAATAGCTTTAGACTTTAGAAAATGTGCAATTATTGAACGGTAGTGGATTGTTCTGTTACAACTCTTAGGGCATATGGGTTGGAGATGGTATATCCCTTATAATTTACTGTGGGACGAAGCCAGTTCTAGGGCAGAGAAATAAAAATTCTTGGAGGCAAATTTTAGGTTCCTACTCTCTCTGAGCCAAGCAACAGTTTTGTTTGGACTCTGGGGTATAAACAGAGTTCCTAAACCTCGCATGTGGCAGAAGGGGTGAACTGGCCTCTGTTACCTGGAGGAGTTACGGAAACTAGGCAAGAGATTCTGAAGCTGAGTTTGTGTTTTTAGGTTCTAAGAAGAGTGGGCACTGCTGGTAGCAGTTTAAGCCACTCTTTGTTTGGTTTGTCCCTTAATCATTCTAAGTCTTTGTTAAATATGTTGGTCTGGTTTCGAGCTGTGGAGAACTGTGCTTAGGAAGGAGGGACAGAAGTATCATAGTCACAATGGAGGACAGATGTGTCCCGCAGAGCAGCCTTCTCATTGAGGAATTGGCACCTACAGTTGAACCAGACGTGGTGAGGATTTAATTTCTGAAACTGAGGCTGGTGGGAGCATGAGCTATCATTACTTGACATTGAAAAACGTGACCTGCTTTTGGTGCGCTAGGTTTGTGAGGTCTATGACATATTTACCTATTCACCAAACATTTATTGACCTCCTGATGTGTGCCAGGTACTGTTTATGTGTTTGAGATACACCCATGAACAAAGCAGGCACAGTGGCTCACCTCATGGAGACAGACAGTAAATAAGTAAATTATGTAGTATGTTGGAAGGTGATAAATGCTATGAGGAAAAGGTAGAGCAGGTGAGGTAAGGGGGAGGTAAAGGGAATCAGGAATACAGGGGTGAAGAGTTGTCCATTGCTTTATTTTAAATAGGGTAATCAGGGTTGGCCTTGTTGAGAAGGTGACACCTGAGAAGAAACTTGAAGGGGGTGAGGGAATCTGCCATGTAATTACCTAGAAGAAGTGTGTTCCATGCAGAGACAATAGCCAGTGCAAAGGCCCTGAGGTCAGTATGGTAGGCTAAATAATGCACCCCCCAAATATGTTCATGTCACAATGCCCCAAGTCTGTGAATGTTACCTTATATGGCAAAAGGGACTTTGCAGATGTGATTAAGGATCATGAAATGGGGAACTTATCTGGATTATTAAAATGGACCCAATGTAATCACAACTCTTCTTACAAGAAGCACACTGAGGAGTCAGAGTCAGAGGTGAAGTGATGAGGGGAGCAGAGGTTGGAGTGATGCAATTTAAAGTTGGAGGAAGGGGCCACAAGCCAAGAAACACAAGTGACCACTTAGAAGCCGAAAAAGATAAGGAAATGGACTTTTCCCTCAGAGCTTCCAGAAGGAACCAGTACTGTTGATAACTTGGCTTTAGCCCAGTGAAACTGATTTCACACTTTTGACCTCTAGACTGTAAGAGAATGAATTTGTGTTGTTTTAAGCCACTACATTTGTGGTAATTCGTTACAGTGGCAAAGGAGATTAATACAGTGTGAGTGTGCCAGTGATTGTTCAAGCAACAGAAAGGGCAGCGTGACTGGAGGGAGAGAATGGTAGTAGGAAAGGCTAGAGAGATAACAGGGGTGGGGCAGCTCTCATGAGTTTAACTGAGGTTTTGTTCAGAGGGGTGAAGTGATCTGTCTTTTACAGTAGACTTGTGTGTGTGTGTGTGTGTGTGTGTGTGTGTGTGTGTGTGTTGGAAGGAGGTTAGGGGAGCCTAAGGTGGTAGAAGGAGACCAGTTTAGTAGCCTAGTTCAGTAGTCAAGCAGAGAGATGACGGTGGGTCAGATCAGGGAAGTAGCAGTGGAAGTGGTGAGATTTGCTTTAAAGATAATTCCAACAATACGTCCTGACAGATTGGGTGTGGGATATGAGAGAGAGAGAAGGGTCAAGGATGGCTCCAAGATACTTGGCCTGAGCAATTGGAAGGATAGAATTGCCAGTCGACTATGCGGAGGAAGCCACAGGTAGAACGTGGATCTAAAGTTTGAGTCTGGATTAGACACCCAAGTGGAAATATTGAATGGGCACTAAGATATACAAGTTTGGAGTTCAGGGGATGTTCTGGGTTGGAAATACAAATTCGGGAGTTGTTGGCAATATAAATGCTATTTAAGTGATGAGATTGGATGAGATCGCTGATGGGGTCATGGCAGGCAGGGAAGAGAAGTATTAAGACCTGGAGCACACCAATGTCCAAAGGTCTGGGAGAAGAGGGACCAGAGGAGGAAACGAAGAAGAGCCACGAGTGAGATAGGAGGAAAAGAAAACATTTTCTTGTCCAAGTGACAATAAACCCTTGTATTTAAAAAAACACACACTACTCCAGAACCCAAGGAGAGCGGGGACATTTGGGGGACA
Organism: Eubalaena glacialis; assembly: GCF_028564815.1. Classification (NCBI taxonomy): domain Eukaryota; kingdom Metazoa; phylum Chordata; class Mammalia; order Artiodactyla; family Balaenidae; genus Eubalaena; species Eubalaena glacialis. Next base: position 101,403,798 of record NC_083726.1, read on the forward strand.
CTTCTCCACGAGTCTTTTGTTTTTGTACATTTTGTGAGCAGAGGCACTGACGGTCTTTATTCCAGGCTATCTCTGTAAAGATATTTGTAGAGTGAACAGCTTTGGAAGATACGGTGTCTCCCTCTGGAGCAGAGAACAGTTTTATTTACTGTCCAGTATAACAAGGACAGTGCCTCCTCCTTCCAGAGCTAAGTTCAGGCCAGTTTGCTAACTCTCATTATAAAAGGTTGGGGATTCCTATGCTTAAGTTTCCTCGACTATGACGCAAACCCATCTAGGCCCCCTCTGCCCAGCCCTCAGGGGACTTGGGGTAGAAGGAAACTGACACAAATAAGAAGCTCATACTTCCTGCTGTGCTGTGACTAACAGGTTCTTCGTCTCTGACCCAGGAATCTCCAGTCTTCTGCCAGCATGAAACTGTAGCAGTTGCAACTAGGCTAAAACCTCAGGCCTTTCACAGTTTGGGACAGTCACAATTCTTGCATTATCTGGATGTACTGATAATTATCCTGCCACACATGAAGATAACAAAATGCTAAAATGTTTGTATATTAACAATTTTCGAGGATATCCTTTCTCAATTGATCACATAACTTACCACCTTCTAAAAGAGGTTTTGAAATAATCTTTGACTTTTGGGGGGTTGGTGTACGGTCCGGCCCTGAAGGCCTACTGAGTTATGTAGGGTTGTCTGTGTCTACACCTGTGATTCTCAAACTGACCTTTAGGAAAGAATCACCCGAAACGCTTGTGAACTTTCCCACACCCCCAAAGATGCTAATACGGGGCTCAGGACCTTACCGGTTTAATAGCTCCCCAGGTGATTCTAATGTAAGTGCTTCATTACTTTGAGAAACTCGTGAAATGGCTCTGGATTAGCTAGGGTTTCACCTCTTTTGACGGCATGTTATAATTGTGTACCTTTTTCCCTTGCTGTCATTGCAAATTATTGTTGTTAACAGTGTAACTGCTTCTAGCAGCTTCTCACTCCTGCTTCATATTTTCTGTGCCCTAAGGAACATGATAACCAAATTTGTTAACATTGTGTGTAAATGAATTAAAACAAGCTTTAAGTGAAGGACAAAGGCATTCTCCTGGTGCAACATGTGTGGTCTTTGGTGCAGAGCTTTTGTAACTAGATTCAAACTGTTGAGAGTTTTTTAATTTTACTTTCTTTGATGATCAGAACTGTGTTTTAGAGAGTCAGTGTTGCCATGTATGTGCTCTCTGGATAATTTAATATGCTGATTCCAGTCCTTTCCCCAGAAGAATATGAAGTAGCTTTTGCAACATTAATACAACATAATAAAATAGAAATAGAAAATCAGAACTATGGAAAAATGGAGAATGCAAAATGATGCCATATGGATTAACTTATTACCATATTGAGCTTCATACTTACTTGTGGGATTCCTGGCAGTCAGTGCAAAAGGGGAAGTAAAATAAACTACCTGTTTCTTCTTATTTAAAAGCAAAAAGCACAGGTCTTAGAAAAGATACAGTTTTTCCTGGTAGCATTTTCTAGAATAAATTTTGTCCAAGGGCTTTTCTTTATAGGAGACATTGAATGATAGGTTCGATTATCTACCCAATTATTTTTTTAAACAACAAATGCAAAGGCAAATTTCTTTTGAATGTTTCTTATTACAACATTGCATAGAAGCTTAAGGCATCATTAAAGCATATTTCAATCAAAGCAATGCTGGGAGGTGCTGAACTCCTGTGGTCAAAATATGTATCATTTTGGTAATGTAATAAAGTAAGGCATAACTAAGTTTAATTTTTCAGGAAAAAATGCTTGCAGGGAAAATGTTCACATTCCTCTTCTGGAATGAATGGCTGATGTGGTATCTCTCAATGAGATAATTTAACCCTGATCTATAATGTACCTACCTCTCTGACCCACCCATTTAGTTTATACATCCCACATTGTGTTGCCTTACTTACCTAAAGGTCTGTAAATACTGTATATGGATCCTGTCTTGTTGTGGCTTTTGTTTTCTAGATTGTTGTTCTGCTCACCACATGGATTAAAAGCTGCCTACTTTTAACTCAAGCCTGAAAACTTCAGGGTACTCTTGCACTATGATCATTTGTGCTTGTGCTGTATGTTTTGAATACGTCATTCACCACACCGTTCTCTCAGGCACCGCATAAAACTTACCACCTTGGTTCTAAGACATTATCTTAGCCAACTGTGACTAAAAAGGTGTTTAGATACTAGCTGTCAGCATGGTTTGAAACTCCCACCGAAAGATGGAAATCGCAGCAACAGCAAAAAATCCAACATGCCTCTAAACACAATGCTAAAGAAACAACAGTTGTCAATATCAGTCAGAACAGAACAATTTTAGACAGGGAAGTACCAGTGAATAGAAATTTGCAGTAAGCTCAAAAAAATGTAGGCATTTGTCTTTGTAAGTATCCTGTTTAAGTTGGAAATAGACAACTGGTTGCACAGAGCTTTATGATGTGTTACATCAAGATAAAATTTCTGGGGTGGGTAGAGCTAATCCCTTCTGTACATAGTAAACATTTTGTTCTTGTTGTTAAGTGCAGTTTTCTTTGTACTTCCTATGGTTCTCTCAATTCGCACCAATCAACTTCCTTCATAGGATATGGAAGCTTTTCTCCAGCTAGAATTATACTTGTGTTTTTAATTGGAGGGCCAGCATAAAATATCTAGCATTTCTACTTGAGCAAGGTTTTGATGTTATCTTGAGATGCTTTTTACCATTCACCAGCAAGAAGCATAGCAACCAAGATAATTATATAAACACTCTATGTAAAAATATTCTCTCTAAATCTGTGTAATTATATAATAACATAATATAGTAAGCTATATATTCAGACTACCTCTCAGAGAGAGATTGCAAAGCTCGTATATAGACGTGCTCTGGGATATACAGGAATCTGCAGACAAGGAGGTATTTTAAAATTGGAAGCAAGGTTGAAAACAGTTTACGTTTCCAGGTTTCACAATTGGTGCCTTGAATATTAAAATGTTATAGCAATACAAAAATTATTTTCTACTTCTCAGGAAAATTTTATCTACTCCCCTATAATGATAATCTGAGTCAAATGGTTCAGCATTCTTGTCGTAAATTCTTACCCTCTGTATGAGCAGGTTAGATATTTTCCAGAATGCTCGACTGGGCATTGAAGAACCTTTCAGGGCTGTCATGGTGGGCAAAAGGGGGACCTACAGTGGTGATGAGCTTGGATTCCAGTAGCTAAACACATCCTCCCGTAGAGGAGTCCCTGCTACTTCTTGCAAGCCAGGACATTTGGGAAAGAGCCTCGGTAGGCCAGAGAAAGCAGAGGATCAAACTAATTAATAAGATCAGCAAAATGGTTTTTAGGTGACTGTGATTGAGTGATAAAAAGCAATACACCAGGTAAAAAGCAATCTTCTTTTATTGCTTCAGTTTTGGGGATTTATTGATCCTGTCATTAGGTTTGTGGTTCATGAACTAAGAAAAGAATGAAATTGGGAAAAAAAAAAAAAAAAAGCTCTTACTATTTAAATAGGAGACTAAAGTAGGAAGAGCAATGACTCAACTTGATTCTCCTTCCTTTGACACCTTGGTGTTAACGTTCTTTTTCCCTATTGTTTTTGCATGAAAGTAGTAAATAGGGCTCATTAAAGCCAAACTGTATTTTAAAATAAGTAAAGCTACTACCTATGAAGCGTTACTATATCTTTTTAATGGGAGCAACATCACAAATTGTCTTGAAGTTCCACTTGAGCAAAGTTTTCTATGTAACCTTGATATGCTTTGCATCATTCATAAAAAATAAGAAAAATATTTAAAAAATACTATATGAAAGTAAAGTACTAAGCAAAAGTGTTCATTCTACTCTGTATTCTATTATCAATCATTGTAGGGTGGGCATTATACCATATGTTCTCTTCCAACTTTACAGGTTAACAAAATTGAGGGTAAGTGGGTTTAGGGAATTCACTCAAGGTTATGTAGTTATTAAATATATTGTGGGGATTATACCCAGGTTTGTCTAAATGGGAAATTTAAACTCAGGTTTACCTAATTCCAAGGCTGGCATTCTTTCCATGAATTTCCTAAATAATGAGCTCACACAGCTTTAGCTTCATTGATTATATTGGAATTAGCTAAGCTGAATGACCTTTACTACAGAACACCTATAAAAAGAAAAGTAGTCAAAGAGACTAGCTTCATCAGAGGTGTTCAGAAGAAAACAGATTTACTCCAGGGAAAAATTCAAAGGGTTCAAAAGTTCAAAGACCCATAGGAAGGAGGCTTTCCTTCAAAAGGAAGGATTTAAGTTTAGGACAAATGTTGCTGTAGGGCAGAGCGGCCTAAATCTACCTTATTAGAAGGCTCACTTGTGATGCTTGTTAAAAAATATAGATTCTTAGCCTTCCCCCTTAGAGAATCTGATTCAGCAAGGTTTATGTGGGACCCAGCAATCTGTATTTTAACAAGGACTCCTCCTCCCAAGAGTTTAGTTTAGTCTATGATCAGGCAAGTTTAGAAAACATTGCTTAAAAAGGATGGATCAGTATTCTGAACTCCCAGAATCTAACAGAGACATGTATTTTAAATAGATGTTAGAAAAAGAGTTTAACAGCAACAAAAAAATCATCAAGGAGAGTTTGTTTAAAGGTAGGTGTAAATACCAGACTGTGTGAGAAAAAATAAATCAGAGTAAATGGAGTTCAAGTAAACTAAAGGATAGTACACATATTATTCAGGACTTTTTCAGATGCATGTGACCAGAGACCAGCTCACACTAGTTTAAGCAAAATAATTTGGGGGGTGGGATCTACTGGCTGACAAATACTGGAAGGATTCAAGGGCTTAAATAATGTGTGGATTCCACTTCCCTGATTGCTGCTTCATTCTCAGGGAAGGCAGTGATTGGCCAGCGTGAGTCACCTGCCTGCCCAGGTGGTGGTGTTTTATGGTAAGTGACTGGCAGTCACATGCACCTCCTGGAGAGGTGAGGCAGGGTTCTTTAAAGAAAAGAGCGGTGATATAAGAAAAGGGCATGGGGAGAGAGATCTAGAGCTGGGGAGAAAGTGATTTAGGTCAGTCACTACTGTACTGTCACACACTGTCATTATTATTTTCCTGTTATTTTGTGCCATATTTAAGACTTTGCATAAATTGTAATAGTAACTGCTTAAAGTATTACAGATAAAGTTAAGTATTGTAAAATACTTAATACATTAAAAATGTGGGAGGGCGGAGTCAAGTTGGTGGACTAGGAGGCTGTGGAATTTGCATCTCCGCACAACTAGCGTGCCTACCAGGCACTGATGGGGGACCACGGACACCAAGGGGATGGGAGGAATCCTCAGCGACCAGGTAGGATGTGGGGTGTTGGGGGGGAGTGAGGGGAAGGAGAAGTGGAGGTGGGCACCCCTGAGGAGCGGCTGGGGGAGGGGAAGGGATCCCATGCCCGAAGGGGGAAATTGGGGGGCCATTGGGAGGGCAGAGGAGCAAAAGGGAGAGTGGCCAGGTTTCCCCTGCCCACTTGGGCCCTCAGGAACCTGCTGAGATCCTGGGCCTGATCCTCTGACCACTGAGGCCCCCTCAAGCCTTGCAGGTCCTGAGGGAGTGGGAGGGAGGGAAGGGAGAGCAAAAGTAAAGGCCAGACCTACAGGATGGCACCTGAGGGGTGGCTGGGGGAGGGGAGGAGTTCCTACACCCAGCAGGACCCACCCATGGTTAGGGGTCCAGCGGGGGACCAGGGAGACCCTGGAGAAGAGGGGGGGGTGGGGAGCGCGGTGGAAAGGAAGGGAACATGGCCAGCACTTGCCCTTCCACTTAGGCACCGGGAAGCCTGTTGGGCTCCCAGGCCTAATCCTCTGCCCTCGGAGCCTCCCTCCGGCCACGCAGAACCCAAGGCCCGCCCCTACACCCCCATCCAGGGCCCCACCTCTACACTCGGAGACACCCTCTGAGACCCCCTCCAACGTGCTGGGCCTAAACCCCACCCACACACCCTCACCCAGGGGCTTCCCTGCAAGCTCTGGAACTCCACACTCCAGAGGCCCTCATTTGGACGTGCTGCCTCTCCCCTTCCATGCAGGTCCTAAGAAGAGGCCACACCCCAAGCTTGAACGGCACCCTGACTAGGCCCCACCCATGCTCAAATGTCACCTCCCACCCGCCAAGGTCCCACCCCACCCTAAACCCCACCCCTGCCTAAGTTCCACCCCTGCCTAAACTCCGCCTCCATAGCCAAGGCTTTTTTTTTCTCCTTTTTACCTCTTTTAGATTGGGATTCTGTTTCACCTTGTTGATTCATTGTTATTGATTCATTTATATTTTCATTTTTTCTAATAAATCTTTTATTTTTCTAATTTTATTGTATTCTTTATACTTTGTTATTGTTCTGCTCCTTTTGGCTTGTTCCCCCCGCTTTTTTTTTCTTTTTTCTGTTAGGGTTTCATTTTAACTTGCTGCAGTTGTTTCAATTATATTTTTATTTTTTCTAATATATTTTTTATCTTTCTAATTTTATTTTGTTTTTTATTCTTTGTTGTCATACTGCTCCTTTTTTTTTTTTTTCCTCACCACATGGCTTGCGTTCCCAGGCTGGAGGTCAGGCCCGAGCTCCTGTGGTGGGAGCTCCAAGTCCAAACCACTGGACTAACAGAGAACCTCAGACCCCAGAGAATATTAATCAGAGTGAGGCCTCCTGGAGGTCCTCATGTCGGCACCAGAACCAGGCTCTATCCAACTGCCTGAAAACTCCAGTGCTGGGCACCTCAGGCCAAACAACCAGTAAGACAGGTATACAGCCCCACCCACCAAAAAAAAAAAAAAAAAAAAAAACAACAAAAAACTATGTTACAGATGAAGGAGCAAGGTAAAAACCTACAAGACCAAATAAATGAAGACGAAATAGGCAAGCTACCTGAAAAATAATTCAGAGTAATGATAGTAAAGATGATCCAAAATCTCAGAAACAGAATGGAGAAAATACAATAAACATTTAACAAAGATCTAGAAGAACTAAAAAGCAAACAAACAGTGATGAACAACACAATAACTGAAATTAAAAATACTCTAGAAGGAATCAATAGCAGAATAACTGAGGCAGAAGAATGGATAAATGAACTGGAAGATAAAATGGTGGAAATAACCGCCAGGGAACAGAATAAAGAAAAAAGAATGAAAAGAATTGAGGACAGTCTCAGAGACCGCTGGGACAACATTAAACACACCAATATTCGGATTATAGGCACCCCAGAAGAAGAAGAGAAAAAGAAATGGTCTGAGAAAATATTTGAAGAGATTATAGTCGAAAACTTCCCTGACATGGGAAAGGAAATAGTCAATCAAGTCCAGGAAGCACAGAGAGTCCCATATAAGATAAACCCAAAGACAAACATGCCAAGACACATATTAATCAAACTATCAAAAATTAAATAACAAGAAAAAATATTAAAAGCAGTAAGGGAAAAGCAACAAATTATATACAAGGGAATCCCCATAAGGTTAACAGCTGATCTTTCAGCAGAAACTCTGCAAGCCAGAAAGGAGTGGCAGGACATATTTAAAATGATGAAAGGGAAAAACCTACAACAAAGATTACAGCAAGGACCTCGTTCAGATTCAATGGAGAAATCAAAAGCTTTAGAGACAAGCAAACACTACAAGAATTCAGTACCACCAAACCAGCTTTACAATAAATGCTAAAGCAACTTCTCTAAGTGGGAAACACAAGAGAAGAAAAAGACCCACAAAAACAAACCCAAATCAATTAAGAAAATGGTAATAGGAACATACATATCAATAATCACCTTGAATGTAAATGGATTAAATGCTCCAACGAAAAGACACAGACTGGCTGAATGGATTCAAAACAAGGCTCATATATTCTTTTTACAAGAAACCCACTTCAGACCTAGGGACACATACAGACTGAAAGTGAGGGGATGGAAAAAGGTATTCCATTCAAATGGAAATCACAAGAAAGCTGGAGTAGCAATACTCATATCAGATAAAATAGACTTTAAAATAAAGACAGTTATAAGAGATAAGGAAGGACACTACATAATGATCAAGGGATCAATCCAAGAAGAAAACATAACAATTATAAATATTTATGCACCCAACATAGGAGCACCTCAATACATAAGGCAAATGCTAACAGCCATAAAAGAAATCGACAGTAACACAATAATAGTGGGGGACTTTAACACCCCACGTACACCAATAGACAGATCATCCAGACAGAAAATAAATAAGGAAACACAATCTTTAATGACACAAGAGACCAGATAGACTTAATTGATATTTTTAGGACACTCCACTCGAAAGCAGAAGAATACACTTTCTTCTCAAGTGCACATGCACCGTTCTCCAGAATAGATCACATCTTGGGTCACAAAACAAGCCTTGGAAAATTTAAGAAAATTGAAATCATATCAAGCATCTTTTCCGACCACAACGCTATGAGATTAGAAATGAATTACAGGAAAAAAAACAGTAAAAAACACAAATACATGGAGGCTAAACAGTGTGCTGCTAAATAACCAAGAGATCACTGAAGAAATCAAGAGGAAATAAAAAAATACCTAGAAACAAATGACAATGAAAACACAATGATGCAAAACCTATGGGATGCAGCAAAAGCAGTCCTAAGAGGGAATTTCATAGCAATTCAAGCTTACGTCAAGAAACAAGAAAATTCTCAAGTAAACAATGTAACCTTACACCTAAAGCAACTAGAAAAAGAAGAACAAAGAAAACCCAAAATTAGTAGAAGGAAAGAAATCATAAAGACGAGAGCAGAAATAAATGAAATAGAGACAAAGAAAACAATAGCAAAGATCAATAAAACTGAAAGCTGGTTCCTTGAGAAGATAAGCAAAATTGATAAACCTTTAGCCAGACTCATCAAGAGAAAAAGAGAGAAGACTCAAATCAATAAAATTAGAAATGAAAAAGGAGAGATTACAACTGACACCGCAGAAATACAAAAGACCATGAGAGACTACTACAAGCAACTGTATGCCAATAAAATGGACAACCTGGAAGAAATGGACAAATTCCTGGAAAAGTACAACCTTCCAAGATTGAACCAGGAAGAATTAGAAAAAATAAACAGACCAATCACAGGTAATGAAATTGAAACTGTAATTAAAAATCTTCCAACAAACAAAAGTCCATGACCAGATGGCTTCATAGGCGAATTCTATCAAACATTTAGAGAAGAGCTCTATCCTTCTCAAACTCTTCCAAAATATAACAGAGGGACGAACACTCCCAAACGCATTCTATGAGGCCACCATCACCCTGATACCAAAACCAGACAAAGATACTACAAATAAAGAAAATTACAGACCAATATCACTGATGAACATAGATGCAAAAATCCTCAACAAAATACTAGCAAACAGAATCCAACAACACATTAAAAGGATCATACACCATGATCAAGTGGGATTTATCCCAGGGATACAAGGATTCTTCAGTATACGCAAAACAATCAGTGTGATACACCATATTAACAAATTAAAGAATAAAAACCATATGATCATCTCAATAGATGCAGAAAAAGCTTTTGACAAAATTCAACACCCATTTATGATAAAAACTCTCCAGAAAGTGGGCATAGAGGGAACCTACCTCAACACAATAAAAGCCATATACGACAAACCCACAGCAAACATCATTCTCAATGGTGAAAACTTAAAGCATTTCCTCTAAGATCAGGAGCAAGACAAGGATGTCCACTCTCACCACTATTATTCAACATAATATTGGAAGTCCTAGCCATGGCAATCAGAGAAGAAAAAGAAATAAAAGGAATACAAACTGGAATAGAAGAAGTAAAACTGTCACTGTTTGCAGATGACATGATACTGTACATAGAGAATCCTAAAGATGCCACCAGAAAACTACTAGAACTAATCAATGAATTCAGTAAGGTGGCAGGATACAAAATTAATGCACAGAAATCTCTTGCATTCCTATATACTAACAGTGAAAGATCAGAAAGAGAAATTAAGGAGACAATCCCATTTATCATTGCAACAAAAAAGAATAGAATATCTAGGAATAAATCTACCTAAGGAGGCAAAAGACCTGTACTCAGAAAGCTTTAAGACACTGATGAAAGAAATTGAAGACGATACCAACAGATGGAGAGATATACCATGTTCTTGGATTGGAAGAATCAACATTGTGAAAATGATTATACTACCCAAAGCAATCTACAGATTCAATGCAATCCCTATCAAACTACCAATGGCATTTTTCACAGAACTAGAACAAAAAATTTCACAATTTGTATGGAAATGCAAAAGAACCCGAATAGCCAAAGCAATCTTGAGAAAGAAAAACGGAGCTGGAGGAATCAGGCTTCCTGACTTCAGACTACACTACAAAGCTACAGTAATCAAGACAGTATGGTACTGGCACCAAAACAGAAATATAGATCAATGGAACAGGATAGAAAGCCCAGAGATAAACCCACGCACATATGGTCACAGTATCTTTGACAAAGGAGGCAAGAATATACAATGGAGAAAAGACAGCCTCTTCAATAAATGGTGCTGGGAAAACTGGACAGCTACATGTAAAAGGATGAAACTAGAACACACCCTAACACCATGCACAAAAACAAACTCAAAATGGATTAAAGATCTAAATGTAAGGCCAGACACTCTAAAACTCTTAGAGGAAAACATAGGCAGAACACTCTATGACATAAATCACAGCAAGATCCTTTTTGACCCACCTCCTAGAGTAAGACAAATAAAAACAAAAATAAACAAATGGGACCTAATGAAACTTAAAAGCTTTTGCACAGCAAAGGAAACCATAAACAAGACGAAAAGACAGCCCTCAGAATGGGAGAAAATCTTTGCAAACGAAGCAACAGAGAAAGGATTAATCTCCAAAATATGCAAGCAGCCCATGCAGCTCAATATCACAAAAACAAACAGCCCAATCCAAAAATGGGCAGAAGACCTAAATAGACAATTCTCCAAATAAGGCATACAGATTGCCAACAAACACATGAAAGAATGCTCAACATCACTAATCATTAGAGAAATGCAAATCAAAACCACAATGAGGTATCACTGCACACTGGTCAGAATGGCCATCATCAAAAAATCTACAAACAATAAATGGTAGAGAGGGTGTGGAGAAAAGGGAACCCTCTTGCACTGTTGGTGGGAATGTAAATTGATACAACCACTATGGAGAACAGTATGGAGGTTCCTTAAAAAACTAAAAATAGAACTACCATATGACCCAGCAATCCCACTACTGGGCATATACCCTGGGAAAACCATAATTCAAAAAGAGACATGTATCACAATGTTCATTGCAGCACTATTTACAATAGCCAGGACATGGAAGCAACCTAAATGTCCATCAACAGATGAATGGATAAAGAAGATGTGGCACATACATACAATGGAATATTACTCAGCCATAAAAAGGAACATTGAGTTATTTGTAATACGTGGATGGACCTAGAATCTGTCATACAGAGTGAAGTAAGTCAGAAAGAGAAAAACAAATACCGTATGCTAATGCATATATATGGAATTTCAAAAAGTGGTACTGATGAACCTCATGTCAAGGCAGGAATAAAGACGCAGACGTAGAGAATGGACTTGAAGGCATGGGGCAGGGCAGGGGAATCTGGGATGAAGTGAGAGAGTAGAATTGATATATATACACTACCAAATGTAAAATGGATCGCTAGTGGGAAGTTGCTGCATAGCACAGGGAGATCAGCTCGGTGCTTTGTGACGACCTAGAGGGATGGGATAGCGTGGGTGAGAGGGAGGCTCAAGAGGGAGGGGATATGGGGATATACGTATACATATAGCTGATTCACTTTGTTGTAAAGTAGAAACTAACACAACGTTGTAAAACATTTATACTCCAATAAAGATGTGAATAAAAATTAAAAAAATAAAAATGTATACACAACCCTGGTGTGGCATTTTCCTGGAAATTTCCTGTAAATTGACAGCTAAAAATCAAAGCTCAAATTGACCATGCTGCTCATTTTCCATTGCAATTGAACAGAAGAAGGACATGGCTTCCAGGGCAACTATAACAAGCCCCCCCCCTTTTTTTTTAAATTGGAGTATAGTTGACTTACAGTATTGTATTAGTTTCAGGTGTACAATAGAGTGATTTGATATTTTTATAGATTATGCACCATACAAAGTTATTATGTTATTGACTATATTCCCTGTGCTGTACATTACATCCTGTAACTTCGTTATTTTATATCTGGTAGTCTAACATGTCTCTTTAGGGCTTGCTCCACCCCCAAATAATGAGTACATCATTATTTCATTTCCTTTTACACCCAGTCCTTCCTTAAAGGACCTGTTTGAAGTGATAAGCACTCTTTGGAAATTGATTTCTTTCCAAAATTAAAAGCATCGATTTTGCTAGAGTTTTCCAGTGATGTTTCCAATAAAAATTCTGCGACTTTACTTCCTTGAGTATACATTAACCTCCCTTCCAAAAAAGGCTTTATTATTAGTAGTTGCAATGATAGAGTGATTATATTTGAGTACCTTTTACTGAAAAGTTGTGGAGGTTTTAAAATATTTTTAGCAGACTAAAAAATATAGGTTATATTAGCAACTTTTTAAAGCAAAATGTCCTTTAAGATCAAAGACAAAAGAGACAGTGAAAGAGAAACCATTCATTGGTTGAACAAATCTTAAATACAAAAGCCCACTGTGTGGCACATTATAGTAAATAGTTTGGGAATGTTGGTATGTGTTATTTGTTATCTAGGATAAGATAAGTGTTTCTAGAATATTTGTTCTCTGAGCTCTCTCGGAAATCTGTAGCATAACAGCTTTTGCTCAGTAAAAATTGGAGATTCATGGTTGTTGCCATCACCAGAAACACGAGGAGGCAAAGCCGGTCCTCGGTACTTGCTCAGTTCCCTTTTGGGATTCCTTCCTTGCCTCCTGTTCTTGCTCCTTCTGGTCAAGTTTCGGCACAGCTCATTCCCTGAGTGCTGTCCCTCTGGGGCTCCAAAGGGTCTCATTCGCTCCCTGTCTAGCTCTACTCTCTCACAGTGTGCTATCTTCCTGAATTACCCCTTTTACAAGTTATGATAAGTATTAGTTGGTGCTAAGATGATATTATGGTTAGGAACACAGTAATACTTGAATCCTGCCAGGCTTTCCGGCACCCTTTCTCTCCAAGTTCCCAAGGGAGAATGCAAGCATTGCAAAGTAAAGGAAGAAAATGCTTTGCTCACTTATGCTAGGAGAGAACCTGGTGAGGGAGGGTGGACTTGGTGGCTGAAGCTAGAGGACCACGGAGCTTTCCTCTCCTTCAGCCTACACTCAAACCTTGAGTCTTCCTGCTGTATAATAAAAGGCCCATTAACATACTCAACAGCTCCGAGAATATGGAGCCAGAGAGACAGATGGCAAGAGAGATGGCAAGTGTCCCTACTCTCCCAGGAGGCTCTGGCCCTGCTGCCTTGTGGGACAGCAAATCCTTCAATGTGTCTTTAAGATTTGTCTCCCTTCCAAGAGCACAGTTTAGAGATGGTGAGCGTTTCCTAATAACCATGAATCGTTCTGTACTTGCTTTTTCCTTGCACTCTGCACAGACTGATATTAGTGGATTAGACCTCATTTCTGAAATGCTGGCTGTCGGCATTTGTGTGACCCTCTTAACTAAGGCACTGGGGTGACTTACAGAGAGGATGAAGCTGAAAGGCAGGCAACTTGTTCCCCTCCTGCTACTTGCCACCACTTGACTTTAGGCAATTCGCCCAAGTTCTCTGATCTGTAATCTAAGATATTACTACCTTTGATATTTTTCTGAAGGAAAGATAAACTCTCGACATATCTGCCACCTCCCAAATCCTAAACGTCTTATTTAGGCTTTTAGGGAGCCCAGAGTGTGAGGAGTTTCTTTTTTTTTTTTTCATTTATTTACTTAAAAGGGAGTGAAAACAAAGGTGGAAGCCTCATCTGCTTCTACGGTGTCAGGACAAGTTACCCAAGAGGCTTGCTTGCATCCAAGTCTCCAGGCCTCCTGGGAGAACAGATGCAAAGACCTCGGAGGCTGAAGGCAAGGCCTTGGGAACAGCAGGATGGAGAGGTTCTAAGAAGAAGGGACTCACTGTGGCCCCAGCGTCTGGCAGCAGTGCTTTCAGTGGCGCGAGGCTGCAAAGAAGGGCCCAGATGCTCCGTGTCAGCCTCCGGTTCGTGGTTTGGCAGGAGCAGAGTTCGAAAACCATGAAGGCTTTCTCAGGAGATAAAAGGCAAACAAATGAAGGACAGTAGAATAAATACCTTCCCCATCGAAAGGTCACCTGACATAAAATTATAGAATATGTAAATCCATTTCTGAATACCTTCCTGATAACCTTGAGGACTTGTTGGGAGCACGGAGAGTTGAGAATCCCTGCTCATAAAAATCATGTAATATTTGGAGAAAGGAAGGTTGTAGAAGAAAAAATACGATCTGAGAATGAGCTCTTCCCTAGAGAGATTCTCATTAGTTTCTGATGAGCAAGGCGTTGGTGGTAGAGCAGAGGGCATCCCTGTCTTTAGTGATACACTGGACACACGTTCCCTGGGCCTCCCCATCTGTGCACACACACGGGCTCAGGCTGGCGGTCTTGCCTATGGTTCTCTGGTTCTTGCCTTCACTGGGCCACGGCCAGCTCTCTGGTGCTCCTCAACTTCTCATCTACTTATTTCCGGCCATATCTGACATGTATCTCTTGTGCTTAAGAGCAATTCTGTTGGCTAAAGATGTTGCCAAATCTGCCATACAGTAAGTCCCCTACATACGAACGAGTTCTGATCCGAGAGCACGTTCGTAAATCCAGTTTGGTCATAAGTCCACCAAAGTTTGCCTAGGTACCCAACTAACACAATTGGCTATATAGTACTGTACTGTAATAGGTTTATGATACTTTTCACACAAATAATACATAAAAAACAAACACAAAAAATAAAGAAAACATTTTTAATCTTACAGTACAGTACCTTGAAAATTACAGCGGTACAGTCCAACAGCTGGCATACAGGGGCTGGCATCGCATGAAGAGGCAAGAAGAGTTACTGACTGGAGGAGGGAGAGGAGGTGGGAGATGGTAGAGCTGAGGGATCGTCAGCAATAGGAGATGGAGGGCAAGCTGCAATTTCACTCACGCCTGACGTTGATGGCACAGCATCTGGTTCCTCGCTGGAATCAATTCTATCTACCCTCTTGAAAAAAGGATCCATTGATGTCTGGGTAGTAGCTCTTTTTTTCTCGTCATAGATAACACGGTAGCACTGGACTGCATTCTGAACGGCTGCTGCAACCTTCATGTACAGTTCTGTGTTCAGGTTCTGTGCCTCAAAAACTAACAGTGCCTCCTCAAATAAAGAAAATCCCCTTGCCATTTCCTGCGTCTTGAATTTCTTCGGTTTTTCAGTTACTTCTTCTTCCTTTTGTCTCTCTTCATCCTTTCTCTGGGCCTCCAATTCCTGGCACTTCTTATCAGTACCAGCTACATCACTGCTGCTTTTACGCTTGCTTCCAGACATCCTGGCTTGAAATAAAGATACTGTACTACTGTATTCTATACAGTACTATACAGTAAAGTACACAACAGCACAATCACTTGTAGAGGATGCACATACGTGACAATGTACACCAGACACGTGAACTAGCTTTTGTGATTGGACATGAGAACACATGTTCGTATCTTTGAAAGTTCGCAACTTGAAGGCTCGTATATAGGGGACTTACTGCATTCTTCTTTCTCTCTCTGGTCCTTTTGCTCATTGTGATCACCCTGGGGGGTCACTGCTGTCTGGCTGCTGTGGCTAGAATCAACGAGGGTGCTCCAAGCATGGTCAGTGAGGGGCATTCAGTGCTCCCAGAGGGCTACCTCTGACGTCTCCAAGCAGCAAGGTGAGAAGTGAAGGGAGGCTTCTGTCCCGTCCTCTAAGTCACATTGTTACTCAGTGTTACATGTTACTTGGATACAAGTGCACTGTAGACCTCTACTGGGTGATTTGTAGAATCTCTCATTCAGCCTGGGGCCTATAGTCAGTCCCTATAAAATGGCTCAGCGTGAGTCCCTGGGGCCAGGCCTGGGAATCCAACCGGCTACAGATGCTGTGTTCTTCTCCTTTCCCCATCGTCTCCTCCCTCTCTTTATGTGTCTTTTCCCCACATGTAAATCAATTCTTGCAAATAGATGCTTGCTGACCACCTGCCCCCTTTTCTCATGTATATGCCTTGACCAGTACAATTTTAGCATCTGGGACCCCTGCTATACTAACAGTGTGTTTCGTTGCTATATTCATTCAACTATGCTGTCTATATTTAGAGTTGCCAGATAAAATACAGGATGCCCAGTTAAATTAAAATTTCAGATGAACCATGAATAGTTTTTAAAGTGTAAGTATGTTCCAAATGTTGCATGGGACAGACTTATACTAAAAAGTATTTGTTGTTTATCTGAAATTCAAATTGACCTAGGTGTTCTGTATTTTTATTTGCTAGATCTGGCAACTCTAGTCTTTATTACCTTATTTTCATGATTATAAAATATTTAAGAAGCTTTTTATGATCATTATGGATGTTGATCCAGTTTTTTTTTTTTTTTTTTCTGTAAGGTTTCCTTTAGCCAAAATCCCTCTACAGAAGAGTTTTAGAAACCCAAGCTCAAAATTTGGAGAGTTGGCTGTCATAATCAGTTTCTTCCCCAAAGCTGAGAACCCTGCATTGGAAAGTAGAGATGGGGGAGACAGGCAGGCTAAGACTGGGAGGCCTGGCTTCAACAGAAGGAGGGTGGTCTGAGGAGCTTGGAGATCTTGGACGACATTTTTCAACAGAGGTTTGGGAACAGAGACCCCTGGGATATTACTCATGTCCTTGGTTATTGCTCAAAACAGGTGTGCCCTGTATAAGAAGGATTTACCCAAAGTGAACGCTTAAGCAAACAAAACAGGAAACCTATGAGAAGAGCATCCAAGCAATTCTGATGTTAACAGTTATATCTCCTGAGTTCCAATATTCTATGTTGAAAAATTCTGAACTAAGGCTCTGTGGATTTATATAAAATGACAGAAAATACTTTTCCTGTAGAGAGAGATGAAAACAGAAATAGTGCCTTGAAAACTTTAGCCTTAGAAATACAGTCTCTATTGATCTGAATTGCTAATGCAAAAATATTGTGCTTTTATTTTTAAATCTATATGCCTCTGCCTTAAAATTTTCATAAATATTGTAGCAGAATATTAACTTCCATTATTTATGAATCTGTTGAACTTTGCAAGGATTTGCGGACAGTTAAAAGATTACAATTTTAAGGATAGTTCGTTTTACATCATAAATAACCTAAAAGGTCATTCAGTATTCTACAATAACATCCAAAGAGTAGATATTGAGAGTATTAGAAGAGTTGACAATTACTTATAAAACAATCCATTGATTTAAAAAATTTGGAAATTAAAAAAAAGGAGTTCAATCAGGGTTAATATGTATTGCAAAGTGGTTGTTTTTGTTTATATCTTTTCTGAAAGTCCTATTATTTTCCTATATTCAAGGTCGTTGGTTTTTGGTTTGTGGCATTAATTAGGGTACAGGCTAGGCTGCTCTAACAAATAGACTCAAAATTAAAGTGACTTAAACAAAATAGAGGTTTCTTTCATTCTCTCACACAGACACAGACACACAAAGGCACACACACACATACACATACACAGGCCTAAATGTCCTGGGCTGGCAGGCACTTTTCCTTTTCTCAACCTGTAGCCTGCACGTTTGGGTCCAAGCTGGCTGTTTCTCTCAACCAGTGGAAAGGAGCAAAGGAACCAGGAGATTCATGTTCAAATGTGTTGAGAGCAAGACCCAGAAGTGACACACATTATTTTTGCTGACGTTCCACTGAACAGAAATGGTCACACTAGCCACATGAAACACTGTGAAATATCTGGGGCCATCTCAAAGTGTTATTTTCTGATTTATTTAACTAACAGGTGTTGACCAAATAAGCAATGAGATTTTTTTAAAGCAGGAACTCCTTTTTGTTTTGTTTTTTTTAATTAATTTATTTATCTATTTTATGGCTGTGTTGGGTCTTCGTTTCTGTGCGAGGGCTTTCTCTAGCTGCGGCAAGTGGGGGCCACTCCTCATCTTCATCACGGTGCGCGGGCCTCTCACTATCGCGGCCTCTCTTGTTGCGGAGCACAGGCTCCAGACGCGCAGGCTCAGTAATCGTGGCTCACGGGCCTAGTTGCTCCGCGGTCTGTGGGATCTTCCCAGACGAGGACTCGAACCCGTGTCCCCTGCATTGGCAGGCAGGTTCTCAACCACTGCGCCACCAGGGAAGCCCCTCCTTTTTGTTTTAATGTCTTTTACTTTCTAATAAAATAATCTTATCTTGATTAACTTTCACTTAAGGTAATAATAAAATTAATTCTTATTATGTAACATTATAAATAGTATCTGTTCATCTGGATATTTTTGTAGTAATTATGAACTCCATGTAGGATGGAGTTAGAAAAGTATAATTGTTAGAAAAGTATAATTGTCACTGTAAATGGAAAATAAGCTAATATCTAGGTTTAATCCTAGATGGGGGTTTACATGCTTATGTTTCTATTGGATTTATGATTTAACGTGGAACTTTCTGTTTTCAGAAGTCTGGTATACTGAAAGTGGTTTTCAAATATTATGCCAACTAAAACATTTGTTCTGACTTTTTTTTTCTTTCACATCTTTATTGGAATATAAATGCTTTACAATGTTGTGTTAGTTTCTGCTGTACAACAAAGTGAATCAGCTACATGTATACATATATCCCCATATCCCCTCCCTCTTGCTTCTCCCTCCCACCCTCCCTATCTCACCCCTCTAGGTGGTCACAAAGCACAGAGCTGATCTCCCTGTACTATGCAGCTGCTTCCCACTAGCTATCTATTTTACATTTGGTAGTGTATATATGTCAATGCTTCTCTCTCACTTCATCCCAGCTTCCCCTTACCCCCGTGCCCTCAAGTCCGTTCTCTACGTCTGCGTCTTTATTCCTGCCCTGCCATGAGGTTCATCAGTACTGCTTTTTGAAATTCCATATATGTGCGTTAGCATACGGTATTTGTTTTTCTCTTTCTGACTTACTTCACTCTGTATGACAGATTCTAGGTTCATCCACCTCACTACAGATAACTCAATTTTGTTCCTTTTTATGGCTGAGAAGATGTGGCACATATATACAATGTTTTGACTTTCGAATCCAAAAACACTTTGAGAGACTTAATGGAAAAAACTTCTCTAATGAAACACTGTTTCCTTCTGTGCCGCTTAATTGTATAGTTTGGTTTATATCATAGAGGTTCTGTTTTTCTGTGACAAGTAGGCTGAGCTGCTGAAAGTGTTGACTAATATGAGGGGTTCATGATGCCTCTGGAAGCTTGGTGACAAGGTGCCACTCAGGCCAGTGCACAGGGCCTGCCATCCCATTGGTTAGAGCCCAGAAGTTTCAGAGAATTATGAACAAGGACTTAAACTGCACTGTTCCCTAGCCTCTTGGAAAATAAGACTCTCCTGGAGGCACTTATTCAATATTTAACTTTCCAGCCCCCTCGCCTAGAGATTCTGATTCAGTGGTTCAAGGTGGGGCTTGGGGCTTTGTGTGTCTAACAAGTACTCCAGGTGGTTCTTATCATCAGGGGAGTTTGAAAAACACTGCACAGTGAGAGACTTCATCCACTGTGCTAAAGGGCAAGGCAGCATCCTCGTTCAAGGGGTCCTCGGCTCCAAGTGCTAGGTGGGGTGGCTGCCAATCACCACCCAGTGGCTTCTTAACCTCTTCCTCTGCCGTGGAAGAGCCGAGATGACCGCGGCCACCGTCCATTGTGTGCACCTCGAGGGACACATCTTTGTTCTTTGACAGTGAGTCGAAAGATAGCATAAAGTGTTTTCTCTCTGGTTCCAGACTCACTACCTGATGGCAACTACTTTCGCCCAAGAGGAAATCGTTTCATGACTATGGACACTGCCCTAGCTGTCCTTCCTTACACTCCAGTCCTGAAGCAGAACTGACAGTAGTTGACAGCCATCACTACCTCAGCGTTGTGGGTTCCTCAGTCTATCAGTGATGGCTATCTTACTTTTTATAGTCCTTTCATCTCTAGATTCTTGATATCAGAATATTTTCCTTTTCTTTCTTTTTCACTCATGGGAGCAGGGAAAGTAATGGTCTGTGTATTGAAACTCTCTAAACATTCTCTGGCTTTGAAGAGTTCAAGTTAAAGCCAGAGCCCATAATAGGATAAAAATAGTCAGGGCCTCTGATAAGCAGACATGGGGAGACTTTTTTTTTTTTTGGAGACTTTATTAAACATCTGAACTGAAAACCTCTTCTTCTTCTTCTAAGATTCTGAATCCTTGGTCACCCAAATGGGGCACTATTTAGAATCTGATTTTAAGCAGGGGTTTTTACACAAGTATTTCCACCTTTGCTCTCCAAGTTCCAGTGCATCTATGCTCCACAGAGTGGGGTGGCCATAGACTGCCTAGTTAATTCTAAGTGGAATTGTGCTACCATCCCATGACTAAAGAGCCTTGAGTCAATAGTGAGAAATTTTTTTAAAAGCAGCATCCTTTACTGCGGTCTGCAGTTGCCTTGAATAGTTAGTAGGCAAGAGCATTCTTGTCTGATGCAGGATGACAAGTGGCTCTAAAAGCACACCTCTATTCTCAGAGTGTCTCCTTGAGGCAACCCAACTGGGGCAGTTTCTGTTCAGTGTGGGGTAAGTACCAATTTGATGAGATGGCTCACTAAATTTTAGAAGGTGCAGAAAGAGTCATTTTGAAACCCTCTTACAGTCCTAAGCAGGCCCTCAGATATAGTAAAATACTGGAAACAGCAAGTATGTTTTTACAAACTGCAAAATGAACATCCATAAAACCCACCTTCTGGAGCTCCGGAAGTTATCGTCATTCATGGTAATGGGGGTGACGTCTTTTCTGGAGAAATAGTGGCTATTCAGTAAGTATGGAGCAGCAGTCTTTCTTCTTGTGTTTTCTTCTCCTCTCTGCCATTCCTTAAATGTGACTTTCTTCTCATTTCTATTGTAATTCAAAGGGAAAGGACTAATAGAATCATAGGATCTTACGGGCTTGAAAGAATCTTAATGGTTGTCTCGTTGGCCAACCGTCTCCTTAATGCTGGGGAAACTTTTACATCCCACCAAGTTGCCCTGCTGGTATTTATCTTGCTCCAGGGAGCTGGAAGCAGCTTCCCAGTTCTTGAGACAAATCATTCTCCTCGTGAATGACTCAGATTGTTCAAGAGTTTTCCCCCCAACTGAGCTGGAAACTGTTTCTGAGTTCTACCTATTTTCTCTCTTCCACATGGCCACTCTTTACATGTTCGCTGACACCATTCATAACCTCACGTGAGTCTTTTAATAATAATAATGACAGCTGCCATTTACAAATAGCCAGGCCCTGTGGTTAGTACTTTACAGGCATCATCTCACTTAACCATCACCATAAACCTGCATGTCAGGTGCCGCTATGATCTTCATGTCACAGATAAAACCCTGAGGCTTAGACAGGTTAAGTGATTGGCGTAAAGTCACGGAGTTAAGAAGCCACAGAACTGAGACTTGAACATGACTGTATTTGGAATTTGATGTCAGGTCAGCTTTATAGTGAATTCCCATTATTTGTTTAAGAAGCTCAAGTTGCTCTCTGCTATTGGTGGCTACAATTGGCCTAACAAATGTAATTGCTAGTCTGCACTTTACAGTATCCAGCTTGGATTTAGAAAAAATGTCAATTTTTTGTTTTCTGTCTCCAGTCTCACAGCCTTTCCCCCCTTTACCTGGATTCTTAAAGATCACTGAACATGGTTTGAACTACTTCTAACAGGAACGAACTATGTCTACAGAGCAGGACATGTACACTCCCACTCTGCCAGGCCTTTGGGCAGCGTTTCAGGGGTCGCCCACCACTGCTGCTCTACCTGCCCCTCCTTTCACAAAGTACAAAACATGTATGTCACCCAGCAGGGGAAGGGAGAAGAGTTGGCAAGATGGGAAAAGGAATACATTTCCTTCTTGTTTTATCCTCTTGTATGAATACATCCACTTGTGGCTTAGAAACAAAGCAAGACTTATGAGATACTCTATTTTCTTTTTTTAATTTTTATTGGGGTATAATTGATTTACAATGTTGTGTTAGTTTCAGGTGTACAGCACGGTGAATCTGTTATACAAATACATATATCCACTGTTTTTTAGATTCTTTTCTTATATAGGTCATTAGAGAGCACTGAGTAGAGTTCCTTGTGCTATACAGTAGGTCCTTATTAGTTATTTTATATATAGTAGTGTGTATGTGTCAATCCCCATCTGAGATACTCTATTTTCTGAGCAAATTTTTGGTGTTCATAAAGCCACTGTTTGAGCATGTTACAACTCTGGGTTGAGTCAATCTAGACAGATCACCCCAGTCTTTTATCAGAGAAAACATAGTACCCACCTGACTACTGTTACATGAATGAAGAGATTTCCCAAGAACCTGGGAAACAGAAGAGACCCTAGAGGTAGGAAAAGAGGAAACATGTTTGGCCACAAAAGTAAAAAAGTCAAACACATAGTTACACACTACAATTATATCTTTAAAAAAGTGTGTGATCACCAATGTATCTGTAATTCCTCTTTCTCACATTTTCCTGGGAGTAATATATTTTTTTTAACATCTTTATTGGAGTATAATTGCTTTACAATGGTGTGTTAGTTTCTGCTTTATAATAAAGTGAATCAGCTATACGTATACATATATCCCCATATCTCCTCCCTCTTGCGTCTCCCTCCCACCCTCCCTATCCCACCCCTCTAAGTGGTCACAAAGCACCGAGCTGATCTCCGTGTGCTATGTGGCTGCTTCCCACTAGCTAGCTATTTTACATTTGGTAGTGTATATATGTCCATGCCACTATCTCACTTCACTGGGAGTAATGTTTTTAAGAGTGATATTAAGGGTAGTAATATTTCCCTGGTTCTTATCCACTCAGATCCACTCCTGGTGCAGCTCATGCACACTCAGATTCAGGTCCTCTCTGCTTTCATGTGTTGGGCAATCCATTTCCCTATTTGCTGCATTGGCTGCTCTCAGTAATGTCTGATGCAGAAGTCTTGCCTGCCCACCAAGCTGGACGAGGTGCACTGGCCATTGCTGCTAGCTGCCAGTGACTGGCATCCAGAGAGCTAATGCTGCTCCAGGCTCCCAAACTTGCTCTACCACCTCCAGGCAGGCCAAATGTTTGAGTCCTAGCCAAAACCACAGACTCACGTTCGGAAACCTCCTTCCCCCACTGCAGAGCATTATTTTTTTTAAAAAGGCCTATTGAGATTTAGCCAACTCTCATTACTGCAGTGGAGAACAGGCTCATTTGTATGTCGATTTTGATTCTCCTGTTGTTGTCATTTAATAATTTATCTACTTATTATTATCACTTTCACCAATGAGTTAACACGGTCAGGAGCAGAAATTGGAAATCCAATCAATTTTATTAGCAAATTTTGTGGAATGTTTGGTGAAGAAAAGTCCTGAAAATGTAGTGCTGGCTACAAAGAGATTTCAGGATTATTCGCGGGCTTTGCTTATCTACGCCCTTCCAATCATGCACTACCGCAGATAATTGGAAATGTGCCGTGTATGCGTTACCATGTCAGGACACAGCAAGATGACACAGTGTGAAACGGCAGATTTGGGTGATGATGGTAGCTTGGTCTAAAGCAGCGTGATAAAATTAGTTAGCGAAAAACAAATTTAAAAACAAAGAGATAATGTTACTGAACTAAACAGAATGCAAAATTAGTTTGGAAATGTAACAGAAAAAAATCCATGTGTTTAATATTCAGTGTATGGACCCGTAAAAAGTCAATTAAAGGTTTAAAATTTCTGTGCCGATCCATATGTCACTGCATATTTCCTTAAGCCCTGGTGCAGAAATGAATATTTCTAATAATAATCCTTTCCTCATGAGGTCCCTTAGGCCTACCATGCTCACGAGTTAGAGCCTGTAGTGAAAAGAACTGATTGAAAAATTATGATAGTCCTCCAGATCTGAGAGGTGCTACATACGAATGTATCACAGCCAGTACAATTGGTATTATTTTCAGCTTCAAACAACTATGGATTTTCTTCTACCATCGTTTGTTTGCAGCCTGCAAACAATAGTGACCTGTAATTTTATTCATTAGTTTTTTTACCCCTCCCAAAGGGGAAAAAAAAGAAGTTAAATGCCACAGAGCTGATGTGATAAAGATGGCAAGGAGGTAAGAGCTCTAAATTCAGAAACTCTCTGCAGGAAACAGTGCTTCTTTAAGAAGGTGCACACAAAATTATTTCAACTCTAATTTCAGATTCTGTCTGAAAAAATAAAAGAATTTGATTTTATTATCACTTGCCTTCTTCTTGGGTTGGAGAGCTGATGACTGACACAGTAGAGTCCAGGCAATGAAAGCAGAGTTTGAAGGCTCCAGCCCCTCTCCTGGGGATATGGCCAGGCAGGCTGGAACAGTCCCAAGAGCTGACACCCTTGAAAACTCACTTCTGCTGTCCCCTGCTCTGCCTCTCCTGGCTGTGTGCCAGGACAGAAAAGGCAGCAGGAGCGACTGTGCTATTACTTGCTTTCTCAACATTCAAATGTGACTGACCCCTGATTTCCAAGACACACAGGCCCCTGTCTTTACTCTGGTTCTTTGCCTTCTCAGCGTGATAGGAGAAAGGAGAGGGGCAGCAATGCCACTTGAAGTCATCCCATGATACTGGAATGTGGAAAAGACAGAGAGAGGCTTCTGAGCAGCAATGATGGAGTCACCTCTCAGGAAATCTGCAGCAATAATTATTTTAAAGAGGGGAAAAGTGTGGTGGGACTTAGAAAGAGACCAACGTGGCATTGTGAGGGATGGAAGAAGCCAGGTGAGGTCAGCTTAAGGGATTATGAAAGGATAGGTTTGGAAAGACAGGGGGGAGGCAACTTTATTTATTTATTTATTTATGGCTGTGTTGGGTCTTCGTTTCTGTGCGAGGGGTTTCTCTAGTTGCGGCGAGTGGGGGCCACTCCTCATCGCGGTGCGCGGGCCTCTCACTATCGTGGCCTCTCTTGTTGCGGAGCACAGGCTCCAGACGCGCAGGCTCAGTAAGGGAGGCAACTTTATGATCTTTTTTTGGCAGATGAAAGAACTGAGATGCATGGAGGCTGTGACTTTACCAAGGTTTCAGAAAAGTAAGACTGATTATCTATGGGTAGGTTTTGATGTTATGATAACAGGTTCCAGCACTTCTACAAACAGGTGTGAGTGCTGACAGGTAAGGAGGCCAGCGCATGTGTCAAGAGTCTTCGCAAGAGTCTCGATATACTTTTATTGTGCCTCCAATCAGGGCACTGTTCTGAGGCTAGATCTTATCCAAACAATAAGCTCTATACTATTCTGAGCTTCACTTTCAGAACAGAGTAAAAGGAAGCTTTCCGAGCTTCAATTTCACTTTGCATTAGTGCACTACTGTAGATGCACGTGACACGCATACCTTGGAGAGCAAAAACCACCACCTTCCAAGGGGTAAGACAACCCTGCCTTTCTGCATTTTCCTCCTCTCCTTCCCCAGGCGAGATTGAGAGTGGGGTGGAGGTAAAGGCGTTAAGCATCCGTCTTTTCAAAATGCCAGTTTTCTCTTGGTTCCATGATTCTTTGTATAATTGGAAGAGTTCCTAGAGCAAACCAAAGCCGCAGTGGTAACCCAGTCATCCCTGAATCGTATTAGTCAGACCATTACAGCTGCCTGTCGTGCTGAGATTACAAACCTCCAGGGCACGGGCTAGGTCTTCTCTTCTGTTTTATATTACTTCAAACTCAATATGGGCCCTTGAGAAACCACAAATATGTGATTTAGTATATGATTTAATATTTGATATGATTTAATATAGTATATGATTTAATGTGTCACCTCAACCACTATATATAAAAAATTGAGAAATTTAAGAAAAATCCTGCCTAACTCTGTAAGTGAATTTAAAATTGAAACACAAAAATAAAACACCCTATGAACCTCTCGTTTTAAATTAATGTGTCATTCTAGTAGACTACTGCTTAGCTCAGAATAAAAATGTGGCAATAGCGTCTAGACTTTGACCAACACCTATCATTTGACACCTGTGTCCAATTAGTTTTCAACACCCGTAGCTTCCTACGTAGTACTGCTGGTGTCTACTCCTTCTTATCTATATGGGATGATAAACGTTCACTAAACTTATTGTGGTCATTATTTCATGAGGTATGGAAGTCAAGTCATTATGTTGTATGCCTTAAACCTATACAGTGCCGTATGTCAGTTATCTCAATAAAACTGGAAAAAAAAATAACCACTCATAATTACCTAGTTCTAGAATTCTAGTATCTGGCAGGTGCAGGCATTCATAACATCATTTAAAATTACACAGTAATTTAAAAGTTCTAATATTATATTGAATAGAACTGACAACTGCCTGTATCATTCATCCATTTATTCTTTTCTGTATGAAACTGGTTTTGTCTCTACATCACATTGTAATATAAAGCCTTTCCAAGAACATGATACTTTTAATTACAGTTAGTGGCAATTTTATCCTTCATGCTTGGTTTTCAGGTTGTGTTGGAAGCTCTGAAGAGTTTCTTGTGGCTTTAGGGCCATCCGTTGGGCTCCAAAGCAATCTAGATAGGAGTGCTTGTCGGTATCACCCTTTCCTCCTCGCATTTGATTGTCTCCTTGTTCTTAGTCTTACATAAAGACACTTAACCACCCCCTCCCATTCTCCTTGGTTACTTCCTCTTATTTCTTTCGCTTGACCCCTTTTCTTCCTGTGCCCAACTGGAGCCATTCATTAACTCTTTTGTAAATGCTTCATTAATGGCCATGCTTAATCACAGCAATTTCCCCCCATGATGTTCAACTTCCTCTGTCATTGGCCAGTGTGTGAGTCTTGACCCATTTCTTGATGAGCTTGTGATGCTGTTCGTCTTTGAAGACCTTGAGTAGTTAATTCCAGTGCCAGCCTTTGCTTCAGGCACAGCCACAGCCGTCAGAGTGAATATTTGTACAGTGCCAAGAACAGCACCTGGTGGGTAGTAAGTGCTATGCAATTCCTAAATGTATAAATAAATAAATTGTGCCCTACACGTACTCGGTTTCCGAGACCAGACTTTGGTTTGCTTACACTCCTTTTCACCCTCATTAAGTCCCGTGTTGTGAACTGTAGTCAGTGGTGTGCTGAAGCTGGCTTGCACTGGCTTACCAGTAACTTGTTAAATTTTCAGGGTTTTTGTGAGCTGGTTATTAAACGAGGCCATAATTAAGTATTAAGTTCTAGGAACTTAAGATTAATAATTTATTTTTAAAACGGAGGTAATAAATACTCAAAACCCATCACCTCCTAATGATATTTCTGCAATTGAGTATCATCTATGTGTTGAGGTTATTATGTCTGTCATATCTGTACCACAGGTAGCTAACAGCCACTCGACAGCACACGGCAATTGTTGTTTACTTCAGTGGCTGTTCTTCTTCAGTGGTTAGAAGGGGACACCTCATGCTTTTTCATATATCACTCTATACCAGAAACTGGCTTCCAACCTATTCTAATGAAATCTTTTTCATTAAAAAAAAAATTGTTTAATATAGCATACATCCAAAACAGTACGGAAACATAAATGTATAGTTTAATAACTAATTTGTAGTAAATACCCATGAAACCACTACCCAGGTCAAGAAATGGGACATGATCAGCACCTCAGAAACTCCTAGTTGCCTCTCCCCAGATTGAGGAAACCCTTCTCCTGACTTAATAATCTTTTACTCACCTTTCTGTAGAGTTTCACCATTTCTTCTCACGTAATTCTACACCACCATTTATGTCTGATTTAGAATTTTATATCACTGAAATCATACAGGATGTATATGTCTGGCTTTTTTTCTTTTCAATATTATTGTTATGTGCTTCAGACATGCTGTCGCTTTTGCTA
Organism: Eubalaena glacialis; assembly: GCF_028564815.1. NCBI lineage: Eukaryota > Metazoa > Chordata > Mammalia > Artiodactyla > Balaenidae > Eubalaena > Eubalaena glacialis. The sequence continues at coordinate 101,431,837 of NC_083726.1, forward strand.
AAAATTTTAATGCTTGTAACTCTTGTGACAAGCGGGCATTTGGTCCATTTTAATGAACTTATCCCACTAAATGAAGGTGAAATTTAACTGAGGTGCTGAAAAGGGGAACCTTCATGTATTCCAGGTGTTTCCTGGCCCCAAACTGCCTTCAGGCTCTTTGCATTTTCTCCTCTCGAAGCCAGGCCACCAGAGCCAAAGCACTCAGCCATTTTGTGCAAAATGGCCTCATTACCTATGTATTTGCTCTCTCCTTCTCTCTTCTGTGCTCTCAGAGCCAAAATCCTATGGAGGTATAGACCCCACAGCAATCTTCTAAGGGCAACACCTGCCTGGTGGCAGTTGGTCATAACCTTGGGGACCCAGGTAGGAACTTGTCATTTACTTGAAGGATGCCAGTATTGCTGCCAAGGAAGCCTCCCTCCCACCCTGTGTTGGGGGGTCAGACCTGCTCAGGTTGGAGCATATGTAGGGGTGGGAGTGGCATGTCAGAACCATGGTGAGTGGCCAGAGACAAGAAGACACTGAAACTAATAAGCTACCCTAGGAAAGGAGCGATTAGAGAAAAAGGAGTTTTTGGTAGTTACAAATATGGTTGCTGATTAGGGACAAATTAAGACAAATGGAGAATCCATCCATGAGCTCCAACAAACATCTAATAGGAGTTCTAAAAATAGAAAATTGAAGAAAAAAAAGAAAGGAAAAAACAATATAAATATAGCTCAGGATAGATGAAATATATGAGTGATCAGATTGAAAGGGCCTATGAAGTGCCATACTGAATAATAGTTTTTAACATCTTACATTAGCTATATCCCTGATAAATTTCAGAAGACTAAATTTATTCAGATGAATAAAATGAACATTCTGAAAATTATTCAGAGGAAAAGCTACTTACCTTCAAAGGAAAAGGAATTACATTGGTTTCAGACTTTTCATCAACAGTACTAGATGCAGGAAGATAATGGTTCAATAATTTCAAGTTCTGAAGGGAAAGATTTTATTCTAGAATTCTAGACCTGGCCAAAAAGCCATTTCCAGAAATTCTAGCAAGAGGTCCAGAAATTTTGTCTCTTAACTTTTTCTGAAAAATGTATTTGCAGATATGTCAAGAGAAGTAAAAATGAATCTAAGAGAAAAGAGGATATGGAATCCAAGAAACAATAAAACTAATCTAGTAATATGATAAAATCCTTGGATGATCCAAATTAAGATGAAGCCCAAGGTATTCAGAAAGAGTGTCTTCAAGAAGAAAGCAAATTATACTACAAAATTTTATCAAGAAGTTATGTCATCTTGTTGATAAGAGAATGATTTGTTTTACCAATCACAAGAAGGAGGGACAATTAGGAGCTCTGGGTAAAGGAACTGTTTTTTTTTTTTTTTTAAATCATAATCCAAATGTTGAGCAAACTAAAACGTGACATGGCTTTGAGTAATTGATGAATTGTAAGAAAAGTGAATTGATTTGACCCTAACGTTTGGAATATTTTCCTTCCACACAGGGTTAGCTGAGATTTGGAGTTTGTTGAGAAGTTTAAATGTGATAACGTTTGAAGGTACCCACTATACAGTAATACACCCACTATGGAACACCTACTGTATAGTAATTGCTCAAACATTAGTTCCTTCATTATTCCTATCCCAACTCCTAGCACTTCTAAGTACTTATCAGCAAAACTTGTATTTTAAGTAAGCATATAAGACTTCCTAAGTGTATAGATGAGGTTTCAATCATTTAAAAAATTTTTTTAATTTCCCTTTGGGAAGAAATGAAAGCAGCTTGACCAGATATATAATCAAATGATTGCATTGGGTTGACTACAAAGTTCTAAAGCAGAAATAATATTTAGAGAGAAGATTTTTTTTGGTGGGGATGTTAATACTCTGAGTACCTTAAAGGAATAATGTAGTAGCTGAAAATACAACATTAGAACACAAGTACCTGTTCTCTCTAAAGGAACATCAGTGTATCATAAAAGACCAAAGTGATACATTTCTGATTGCTTTAGTCTTTTTCTTTCTTTATATATAGCAAAGCATATATTCCCACTGCTCCATTGCTGTAGACATTTCAAGGAGATTGGTGTGTTTCAATAGGTGTCCTGTCTTTCCTTCAAAAGAAGCAGAGTGTATGAAAAATCCTAGGCAGATCATTAAAATTGTAATAATACCCCAATGTGGAAGATGAAAGGGAAGATCTCTGCCTCATGCTGGATTTATTTTTAGTACTCAGTGGTGTGTTTTTTGTATCATACTTGGATCAGGTCGTCCAGAAGGAAAGGATCACATTAACATTGGTGTTTGCGGTGAGATATAATATTATTTACTGGGACTATAGCCTTTGAAACCTAGATGAAAATGAATGGAGACGATCCTGCGTCAAATCCCATTTATTGTAACCAGTTATTTTGGCCAGTGATGTGCCTGACAATTCAATGTAAACTCATCTCTTTTTTATCAATTTATTGCCCAATTTCAGTTAGCAATCTATTGCCTGAAACATGCCAGACCACATTCAAAGTCTGTCAGATTTACCCGAGAGTCTTAGATCATAATCTATTTGCTTCCACGTCAATAGAGCCCTAACCGCTCCTCAGAATTTTCTAAAAATGCAAAGTCAGTAGGGTTGGATATCCTAACCGCTAATAAGAGGTGGCTCAGTTATTGATGGCCCTGTGACTTCAAGTGAATCCTGTAGTGGCTACCCTTCCTCTTTGTTTCTGCCTGACTTTTCCAGCTCCCCTGTTGCGTTAGGACCTCAGCAGATTGAGATTTGAGGAACACATAGGTGGCCGAAGGAAGGCAGGCTAATTTTAATATCTGGGGAGTTTTGGAAAAGGTTGATGGAGAGGAAGTTTTAGAAATGATCCAGAAACTAGAAATTTACATTTGATTTCATCTACCATTGGCATTGCAGGATTAGCTTTGAATGTTCACGTAAGAAGAGTATTTTTCACAATGACCCGTTTTAAAAAAAATCACACTACTCAAAAGTGTTAGTAGACAATGTTCTTTTTGCTAACATTGTGATTCTGGGCAAGATACTTAACCATCATCCTATGAAGTAGGTGCTATTTTTATAAATGAGGAGACTAAAGCCGAGTGAGTTAAGTGTCTTAACTTAGTTCATCTTAGTTCATAACTTAGTTCATCTTCCCCATGAAGATGAACTAAGTTATAAAACATGTGTATGGTGGTACTTGTGCATGTTAAATATAAATATAATACATTACATGATTTAAATATTTACAAGATAGAGAAGAGTAACAAAAAAGTATGACCTTTTAAATAAACGAAAAGGTGCTGAATCTTTATGCTGTTAGATTTTAATTTAAAGATTTGTTAAATGCTCCAAGTTTCAGGTCTAAGAAATTTAAAATTTTAGTAGGAGGCAGAGTTTCACCAGATTTCTTTCTAGGACTACAGCATAAAGTGCTAAGGCTGCTTTCATGTCGTTTACCTCCCTTTCTTTTTCCTGTCCATCACAATAACCAATCTGCTCTCCTCTTCCCCTATTGATACGGTTCCCCTGCAGATTTTGACTTTGAGAACTTGAAGTCAGTCACAAATTTGTACAACTAAATATTGCTCTCAGGAATGCCAATTTTTTAAATCTAAAAATACTAGAATTCTATTAGGTAATTTTTATACTCAACACTGTGCATCATGGAAAATGATCTCTGAAAAAACGTAAAATGTGCCTCAGCTGAGTATTGCATGTTTAAAGCTTTAAAGCATGTGACTGTACATCAGTATGAACACATTTTTTCCCCAAAGGCTTTTCTTTTTAGAATCAATTTCACCAGATTGTTTTCTAGGTCAGGCACAGTATTTTTATTCGTTTTCTATTCTCTTCTTCAGTAATTTTAATTAGAATTATGTTAGTCATTATTCGGCTTTCCATATGTCTTAGTATCTGCATACTTTGCATCTCTCTGTCTTCTCTGCTTCATTCTGGGTAATTTCTTTGTGTGTGTTTACGTGTGTGTGTCTGTGTGTATATTAGTTATTAATTTTCTCTTCAGCTGTGTTTTACTTTCAGTTTAGCCCATTGACTGAGATCTTGATTTCAACATTATATGTTTCCTTTCCACAAGTTTTATTGCAGATATATCTGTCATTCTTTAACAGTCTCATTTTGATAGGTGATCTCTGATTTTATCCTCTATTTCTTTAATCATTTTGTATGTCATTGTTCTGTATTCTGTAGCTACATTTGTAATCTCTACAGCCCCTGGATCTGTTCTTTCCCCTCTCTCTCACTGGTGGCTTGTTTTCAACTATGTTTGGCATCAAATATTGTGAGTTTCTTGCTTGATCCTTTGTGCCTAAATTGAAAATTTGAGTAACTGTTCTGTAGAGAATTTCCTTTTTTTTTCCTGCTGGTGGTACCCTCCAACCTGGAACTACCTAAGCTCTGCATGTGAGTTGTAAGTCCTTGTTCTGAGACTCGTACTGGCCCAAAGCTGGCTTAAGGCTGAGTTTCCAGACAGCGTTGCTACTATAGCGCTGCCTTCTGGGAACTCTGCTCCTCCTGGATGTCTGCTACCAGTCTGGACCCAGTGACTTTTTCAAAAGAGAGTATGTCCCTGGGAAATGTTCCTATTCCTTTGAGGTTAGCAATATTTCACACAATATGTTGTTTCCAAACTTCAGTTGTTCTATAGAGGGATGTTTCCTTGAACCTTCTAGTCGGGCATATCGCTGGAAGCAGAAACCTGTTACCACTTGTCATGTATACACACACTTCACAAGCAACCTGAGCATATTTTGCCTTATCATTTGTGAGTATTTATAGTTGTTTGGATGAGTATATGTTAAATAAATGACATCTATCTATGTATTTATGTATCTATCTATCTATTATCTCTCTCACTGTTTTATTAACGTTTTAAATGATAATATTATCTGTTAAATCTGAAACAGTCAGGTTTTAAAAGTAAATATTCAATATTTGTTTTATTATTTTGTGTCATGACTTATTTATATTCTTTTGTATATACCAGATGTTTCATTTACCTAAAAAAATGGGTACCTAGTATTGAAAGGAGATGTAGGAAGAACTGTTTGTCAGTGACCTCACAGAAAACTTTAGCATGCTCAGCCTGATTGTTTACGAGTATTTTGCAGTGCTTTGGGCGAGCACTTATTACATAAAATGACATCAAGGAGGAAAGAGAACATCTGGAAATAAGAAGATAAGATTATTAGATGAAACTGAGGATCACAAGAAGGCTTGCATTATATGTATAAAAAGAAGAAAAAAAACCCCAGGTATATTTCCAAGGCACTGAGCCACCCAACGAACTGGGTAAGTTCAAGAATATAGTGAATTCTGAAGCCAACTCGAGGGAATGGGCAGTGTCCTTAGAGATGGGTCCGGGCTCACTCGACTGAATAAATACACATAGACTTCGTTCTGGGAATCGAGCCAGCTCACATCAAATGGCAGATTGAAAACTTCAGCAAAACTACTAAAGTATTTTATATTTGAATATTTACAATAGCATCAGTTCCTATAAAATAATCATCTCCATAAGGCTTTAAAATAAAAATCTTCTTTCTACTGAAGTTAACTTTTCTATTATACTCAATAAAATCAAAAATGAAAAATCACAATGAAATCATGCATTGGTATGAAAGGAAAAGGCTCATCATAATCTAGGAGTCTAAAATGTAGTTTTTCTTTCACCCAAAACAAATTCTCAAAATATATTGAGGTCTTAGTTCTTGAGAAGAATTGTGGCACAACTTGCCAGAAGTGGTCTTTCCAAAGCGCTAATCATCATTCTGTAGCTGGTTTTTAGATTTTAATGGGTCTCGTTTTTTATTTGACAGTAACAGTTGTGTAACAGCCATGTGCTAGGTCCCAAGGAATTCCAAGGCAAATAAGACACGTCCTCTGCCTTTTGTTTGCTTACAATCCGGCAAATCACAAAGAAGCAATTAAGCTGCAAATTTCATGACACATTAGGGGCAAAGAAGGTGCTTTTTGATTTGTATTTGTGCACTTGACGCGATAAGACCCAGTTAATAAACATATATATAGCTTTATGAAGCCCACATTTTAATGAAGTTTGAAAGAATATACAAAAATATTAACTGAGTGATTATTTCTGGGTGGTGGGATGGTCATGTGTGAATTTTACTTTCTTTTTTTGTCTCTTTAAAACATATTTTCTGTAATGAACATAAATTACCTGTTAATAATCATTAAAATGGATTATTCTTGTTTAAGTATTCAACAAGCAATGACAATGGCCCTTTTAGGTAGGGATTAAAGTGTTGTCTTTAATCTTTAAATTGTGGCCCTAACACAGACCAAATGCTTCTTGGCTGTGGTTACAACGGTGAGTAAGTTACCACAGTTCTACCTTCGTGGAGTCTAAAAGTCCAGTGGACACGGCAATTAAATGAACAATTACAAGTGTGGGAAGTACTGGACTGAAATAGGAAATGTACAGATTTTATGGGACTTAATAACAATAATAACAGTTACATGCCAAGTATTTAAAGATGTAATCCTCATAGTAACTTTATTAAGAGTGCCTAATAATCACCCCCTCCCCAGATTTCACTTATGAGGAAACCAAGGCTTTTCGAGGTTGAAGTAAGTTGCTCAAGATGACACAGTTTATGTGCCAAAGTGTCATGAGGTCTGCAGCCTCTTTTCAGATGGTTTGGTCAAAGGGCAGTGTGTGTCTCTGTGTGTGTGTGTATCGGTATCCATCTCTCTCTATGTTATCAGTATGGCAAGCTTAATTAACTGTGTTGCTCATTGTACTTTTCTTTCAAATTTACTGTGGGAATAAAACATTTCAAAATTAAAAGGAAGGTTACACAACTGGTAAGAGTTGGGAGTCACATCCAAATCTAACACCCAAACTCATATACTTAAGTGCTCAGCTACTGCCATCTTGTATGTAATCTCTCCATTCTCGGGCATATGTATCATTTTATATGAGGAAGCAGGAACAACATATAATATGTAAACCGACTGAAATGTCATAATTCTCTCGTAGCTTCAGTTGAATATTTTTAAAGATTATATTCAGTTTGGACCTTGGAGCAGCTGACTTGTAATCCTGTTTTGTATCTGTTTTCTGATATGTGCTCAATTAGACTGATTGTCATTCAACGAGTACTTATTAATCACCTACTATACATTCAGTCCTGTGGTAGATGTAGCTAATACAGAAAAGTTCAAGAGTTCAAAATATCTATCTTTTAAAGAGTTTAGAGTCTGGTTAAGTAGACATGATGATACATGACAAACAAGAATGACCAACACCAACACAAATATATGAGCAGAATTTTGATGCAGACTTTAAGTGCTCTAAGAAGTGAAAAGACAGATACCGATGTGGTCTGGGGTAATTAGAGAATGCTTCGTGAGGAAGGTAATCTTAGAATCTCTTTGAAAGATGGTTAAGATTTGAAAGTTTAGGAAAGGACATTCCAGATGGAAACAATATAAGCAACGACACATGAGTATTTTGTGTTCATGGATCAATGATGCAGCCTGATAGAAAGGATTTGTACAGAAAGGGTGTTTAATAGTGCGATGAGTTGGATTGGAAGATATAAATTCTAAGGTGGAATTTCTTGTAATAGAAAAAATTACAAGAAAAAATAAACTAAGGTTATATTTATCTGAGGTGCACATGATGAAGCTTTCTTTATGAAAATCTTTATGCTCTACTTTTTTTTTTTTTTTTTAAATTTTATTTATTTATTTATTCATTTATGGCTGTGTTGGGTCTTTGTTTCTGTGTGAGGGCTTTCTCCAGTTGCGGCAAGCGGGGGCCACTTTTCATCGCGGTGCGCGGGCCTCTCACTATCGTGGCCTCTCTTGTTGCGGAGCACAGGCTCCAGACGCGCAGGCTCAGTAATTGTGGCTCACGGGCTCAGCTGCTCCGCGGCATGTGGGATCTTCCCAGACCAGGGCTCGAACCCATGTCCCCTGCATTGGCAGGCAGATTCTCAACCACTGCACCACCAGGGAAGCCCTATGCTCTACTTTTTATTGTTGAGGCCGCCATCAGAACTCCTTTCAGTGAATCGGGTTTTTTGTGTTACAATCACAGGTTTCAATAAGACATATATATATATATATATATATATTTTTTTTTTTTTTTAACTGTATTCACCGCAGGGAAGTTGTCAAATACCTTGCTTGCCCCATCCCTCAGGGACCCTGATGTTGGGAACAAGGAACTTTTCTCCCATGTTCTTGATTCCACATGGAGGAAGCTGCAAACTATATATCTCTTTGCCCCTCACCTGCTCCTCCTTTGGGGAGGGGTGAGTTAATCGGATGGGTGATTTTGGAAGGAAGAACTGGGCAAGGGTAGCTCATTCCCTCTCTCTACTCTTCTTTTTGGGAGTGAGTCTGTCCACAGAGTGTGCTCTCAACTGTCCTCTGCTGTTCTGGAAGCCGTGGTAAAGGGGGGCCCTGCTGCCTTTACTGGGGGCCACGGCAGGGACTGGCAGAGGGAGTCGACCTAATTCTGGGTTCAGTGTGTTAAGCCTATTCGTCTACAGATATAGGTCACATTCTCAAACTGCAGCTTTATCAGTGGTAATCTTGTTACTGTAGCTTCACTGGCTTGTTCCTTTCTTCTAATTTCTCAGCTGACAGAAAACCTGGGTAGGAGAGAGGGTTGCTCTTTGTCGAATTTCTTCCACACCCCATCATCTTATGAAAACAATGTTCATATTTGGACATTGAAAACTATGAATGTACATCTTTCATTTCATTTTCTTCATCATATTGTTCAAAACCAATTTTTTTACTAAATTAGAACAATTGTATATGCTTTTATAATCTACGTATCTGTGTTTTAGTCCTCCCCGATATTGTATTTGTATTCTAATTTCTACTTTCTTTAGTTCTGATTTTTTAAATTTATGATTAACTATTTTGTTTATGTGCTTTCTACATGCCATCTTAAATATTTCTGTGGAATTAGGCCAAGTTTAAATCATATAATACTTCCATGATATGTTGACAGACCTGAAAGATTGGCTGGGTATAGAAAATGAAGGAGAGAAGTTAATTAGAAGTGAGTCAAAATCTCACATAAATGACTGTAAGTAGGTGGCATTGCTGTGAGATGTCACCATCTCACAGATGGCAGGTGATGGTTTTCAAGTGAACAAGGGACATCTGAGTGAAATACCCAGAAGATGGGGCATTAGAGAGGAGCTTGGGCAAATGAAAGAAAGAGAACAAATTGATAAAGAATGAATGAGGAAGGTTGGAGGGGAGAGAGAGAGAGAGAGAGAATAACCATATGTTTTGGAGGAATTTCCATAGTTGATGTAAATAAAGAGGAAGCACAACTAGAGAATAAAATGAAAAGGATCAGACAAAGAAGGAGAAGAAAGTAATGTTCCTGAAACTGTGGGAAAGAACAGGTAGTAAACATGCAAATGCTGCAAGTTCTGTCAACTGCAAAACAAAGTTTTAGGAGAATGATGATTGTAAGCCCATTGCTAGGCAACAATCTCTTTGAGGGATTTATTTCATCTTTCGTTAATTTGTTTACCCCATTCCAGAAATGTTTATACAGTGCCCAGCATAATACTATATAATTTGTGCTTGGACGTGATAAGAACTAAATAAAGGATTCAATGGATGACTCTAGCTAGCTGGTATGTTTTGTAGAGTGGTTCTTCCTACAAGGCTCTCCCCTGCTTTGGAAGGCTGGCTGTGAGTGTATAGTATGCGGGTGTGGGCGTCAGCTGGAATGTGTGAGCAGGAAGTATACAGCCAAGCTGGCCCGTCTACTGGACGATTAAATAAGAAGCACCTAATTCTGTGGTATCCCATCCACTCTAGGAACCCTGCCCTTTCCAGGCGTGTTGTTCAATGTTTTTAGAGAGCATTTCTTTGATTTTAGTCTAGGGCAAAATGCTGCTGCTGCCAGTCACTTTGCACACGTGGACGTGGAGGCAAGTTGGGGGAGGGGGCTGCTGTTGCAGCTGCTGTAGAGACTGTCCTTTGATTGATCACCTGATTTCTGCCCCCTTCCCACTCAGTTCAGGGTTTGGAGCTTCTCTGGAGCTGAGCTGGGAAGAGTGGCTTCTTCTTCCCCTGCTGCCTTCTCCTCCGCATGTTCTTGACCGCAGTCTGTTCCCCCAGCCCCTCCTTTTCCATCTGCATAATTCCACCTGCTTTCTGTTTTCTAGAAATCATTCAAATCTGTTAATGTCACTCCTTCTTCTTGGGGCTGCTATGGATTTGTTCTCTTTTTTTTTGGCATAAATTATTGTCATTTCAATTAAATCTTTGCAGGAAGGGATGGTAAATATATGTATTCAATCTACCATCTTGCACTGGCGGGCAACTCACTTTGTTATAGAGCAGAAACTAACACACCATTGTAAAGCAATTATACTCCAATAAAGATGTTAAAAAATAAATAAATAAATTGCCAAGACCCTTACTCTGTTATTGTTTTCCTTATGGACGTTTGAAAGATCTTCATTTCTCAAACTGCGTTTATGATAATAAATTAATTGTGATGATAAAAACATATGTTTCCCCTTAAAAAATCATTATATCTAAGGGCCAAACAGAGCTTCCAATCAGCAAAAGTAAACTATGACATCAAACTGAATTGATGAAATTCCAGGCAAGAGCAAGAAATTTGATATTTTTATTTTTTAACACAGCTATTGTGTCAGAAAATAAATTATTAATGTCAAAAGCTGATTCAGATATTCCAAATATTTATCAAACAATAGTTACGTTTTATGCACTCTGCTAGACTCTGGGTGTATTGGTGAATAAAATGCCCTCAAGGCATTTGTGGAATAGTGGGAGAGACATTAAATACACCTAAGTATAAATAAAATTGTGGTCTTTTAAAGGAAAAATGTAGGTTACTATGAGGATGCATAGTAGGAGGAGCCTAATTTAGTTTGGAGGATCAGGAAAAATCCTCTTTGGGAAGTGACATTTAAGCAGAAGCCTAAGATATTAGCTAACAGAATAGCAAGGGGAGTATTGGAGGTGATGGAACAGCAGGTCAGTTGCTCAATGGGGTAGGAATGGGCCAAGAATGGGGGAGAGAGGCCCAAGATGAGGCTGGAGAGAAAGGCAGAGACCAAATCAAAATCCTACAGAGTCTTGGATTAATATCCTAAAAGCTGTCAAAAGGTTTTACCCTTGGCATTGATTTGACCTGGTCTGTACTTTTAAAGGTTTGCTCTTTTTAGCTTTGTGAAGAACAATTTGGTAAGGTGGTACTACTGCAGTAGTATAGGTGAGAGATGATGGTGGCATGGCTAGAAAATGGCCATGGACATTGAAAAAGGTAGATAAAATTGGAGACACACACACACTCACACATTGTATTGAATTGATAGAACTTAGTGATGGTTGTGATAGGTTTAGGAAGGGAAGTTGAATAACTTCTAGGTTTCTGATTTGGGCAACTGGTGAGATTGAAGTGCCATTTACTGAGATGAAGGATATAGAATAAGGATGAATTTTGGGGAGAAAAATTAAGAGTTCAGTTTCTAATTTTTACTTGGGAGGGAGAAAAATCCAAGTAGAAATGCTAAGAAGGCAGTGGATCTGGATCTCAGAAAGGAGATCTTGGCTAGAGATATAAATTTGGGAATTGTCATCATATAGATATTATTTAATGCCACAGGAGTGGAAGGTATCAGGGAGAAAAAGAAAAAGAGAAAAACCACACGACTAAACCCCAAGGAACCTCAACATTCAGAGGTTGGATAGAGAGGAGAAGCTGCTCTGAGAATTTGAAAAGAGTCAAAGAGGTCGAAGGAAAACCAAATGAGTTGATGTCAAGGTTTCCAAGAAAATAGAGTATTTTAAGAAGGAGGATATAAATGGTTACCCCTTTAAAATATTCCTAATATACCTTGTATGTTCAAGGATCCATATTACCTTTTTCCTGTAAAGGTTTCAGACAGAGATGAAACCACATTCTAAAGCCAAGGAGAGATTCTGGGAGTGGAGCTGGGCAGGCGGTCTTGGTGGTGTGCGTCACTGGTTAATGGGAGACCAAGCAAAGAAATGTGTGTCAAGGATCTGCCTCCCCCTCCTCCACACTGCTTCCCACCTCAAACATCTTTGCATCATAATCTCAACAAATATTATGCTAACATATTACTTGAAAAATTGTTGTGAAGACAATACCATTGGAGAATTTCTCAAAGAGAGAAATTTCTCCTCCTATTCCTGTCTAATATGGTGCTCTGGACCAGACTGAGAACAACTGAAACAGTTAATACAAGTAGTTTTATTTTACAAGTAGTAGGGGAAAAGAACATTCGTTTTTAACTCAAGTTTTCTGACTGATTTTATGTGAATTTATGTGAATCAGATAAGTCTTTGACCGTGTGCATCTGAACATTAGTTGAAAATTGAATATCAACTTCTCGAGTCCTTCTACCCCCGGCTAGCTTACCATACTTTATGAAGATAAGATTATAAAGTATTGTCTTTTTTTTTTTTTTTTGCATGTTGTTTTTCAAATCAGCATAACAACCAAATATTACTTTTCTGAGTTTTGTAGTTGTGCAAATGTAAGAGAAAATACTAGGTGAAATCATATGAAATTGTCATTTGATGAAAAAATGGCCAAACCTGGGCAATTTCATGTAGTTCAACTTAATACTTGACATGTGTCTAGCAGCTTATCCCAGAAATGGCTCTTTGTTTTTGTTGTTCAAATAGTCTCTCTTAGTTACTGTGAGCTATGGTAAATTAACTTGTACTAAATTTAATTTATTTTATTTTGAATTTTTATCTCCTTACATACTTTCTTTGTTAAATGGTTTCAGACAGTTCTAAGGAAGGAACTTAATCCAGAATGTAGTGAAAAGCTTTCAAGTTTTACTCATTCTTTTCTAGTCCTTTCCTTATGCCTAGGATGTAAATGGATGAGATTTCATAGAAGCTCGTCCTGTGCCTCAGAGCTATATTCTAGTATGTTCTTGAGCAGTGAAGGCAACAGCTCAGAAAGATACCTTTGGCTCTCTTGAAGGATAGTAGCTTTTATTTTATTGCTCTTCTCAGGCAAGATGATCTTTAGCTATTTTATGAGAAATTTTATAAGAGAGCAAATTTCCAGTGCTTAACCATGGTCTTCTAATAAGGTCTTTCATTCTTGGTCAGAATCAGCTCTCATATTGTTGAATTTATCTTTAAAATTTTTTTATTTTTTATTTTTAAAATTTTTTATTGAAGTATAGTTGATTTACAATGTTGTGTTAATTTCTGCTGTCCAGCAAAGTGATTCAGTTATACATATACATACATTCTTTTTCATATTCTTTTCCATTATGGTTTATCACAGGATATTGAATACAGTTCCCTGTGCTATATAGTAGGAACTTGTTGCTTATCCATTCTATATATGATAGTTTGCATCGGCTAACCCCAAACTCCCAGTCCATCCCTCCCCCACCCAGCCCTCTTGGCAACCACAAGTCTGTTCTCTATGTCTGTGAGTCTGTTTCTGTTTTGTAGATCGGTTCATTTGTGTCGTGTATTAGATTCCACCTATAAGTTTTATCTTTAAATTTAACTGAAGCTGGAATTGTTTTGGGGCTGCCAGATAGTAATTTAAAAAATTGTGAATAGATTCAATAGTAAGATTAGATATTGATTTTATGTTTGCATGAATACACATGAAAAAAAGAATTTCAAGTTTTGTTGTAGTTGTAAATAGGTAAGTAGTATTCTAATTCACGGAATTTGAGTTATAGTTACTTGTGTGCACGTGTTTTAAATTTGAAAAACTTGTCAATGGGAAATAAATTGAAATCAAAATTAACAAGGGCCTGTTAGTTCCTTCCTCCTAATATAGACAAATTATTTGAAAAACCACAGAGTCCACAATCTGTGGACTCTAAAATGATACACATAGTTGCATTTTCTTGAGATTGTACATGTAGTATCTTTCAGAAGATTGGGGAAACAGAGAAGAGAATAAAGGAAATCAGAACCCTTTGTAAGTTTACTACTAAGAAATAAAACCTATTAATGTTGTGGTGTGTTTTGTTTACATATATGTAACAGAACGTGGCCATTTAGACTGTCCTGATTTATTTCTCTTTTCTTTGCTGCAAATGAAAGATGGTACACAACAATTTCTTCCTATCTTCTGGAAGGGGCTGAAGATGAAACTTGCCCTACACTCAAGAAAAGGCAAGCTATCATTAAATATAGTTAAATAGCTTTTAATTGTTTAATTTTGTTAATTGCTTAATAGTTAAAGATATGAATTGCAGGTTTAATGGGGCTTCTGGGTGTATTATAAAAGAGAAGAGGAGTGTAAGTTTTGAGGAGGGATGAAGTGCTGCTCAAGAAAGCCTGAAGGGGCTTCCCTGGTGGTGCAGTGGTTGAGAATCTGCCTGCCAATGCAGGGGACATGGGTTCGAGCCCTGGTCTGGGAAGATCCCACATGCCGCGGAGCAGCTGGGTCCGTGAGCCACAATTACTGAGCCTGCGCGTCTGGAGCCTGTGCCCCGCAACAAGAGAGGCCGTAATAGTGAGAGGCCCGCGCACCGCGATGAGGAGTGGCCCCCACTTGCTGCAACTAGAGAAAGCCCTCGCACAGAAACGAAGACCCAACACAGCCATAAATAAATAAATAAATAAATAAATGAATAAATAATTAAAAAAAAAAAAAGAAAGCCTGAAGAGAAGAGGTGGGCTGGGGGGGATGTGTGGCATGGGATGGTGGTAGAGATGTGAAGAGTAACAGAGATGTACCTATTAAGGTGGGAAATTTTGTCCAAGGAAGGAGAGGGCCTGATTTCTGGGAAGTCTCAGATGAGTGAACCTGACAAAGGGATGCTGTAAGGGGCGTTATTGAACTTACCAGGACGTGCACTGGACCTGAGTCTCTGCCCATTGATAACCCAGCCTCCTGTAGCCTCCCACAGCATTTCACCCTTTCCAGCAGGGCCAGAGAAGGGTTTGCATTCTGTCTGTAGCTAGCGTTATCACTCATTGCCCAGCAGAAGTGATCCTGTCCATGACACAAGACTTCGCTTGGTCCCTGTTTGAGTATCACATGTGGACATCCCTCCAACAGGGACCCGGGACTCTTTCTTTGTTTGGCTTCTTCTAGAAGTAAATCCGGAGATGAAGACTGGAGTACAAGTAATTTGTATGAGGATGATTCCAGGAAACCCTGGTAAGAGGGTGGGAAGATGAAATAGGGGAGAGATGACAGCCAATAAAGGGATCCTAGTCAAGCAAGTAACCCCTGTAGATAACTGGAAACTCACTGAAGAACTCTGGGAAACTGCAGAACGTGTGCCTCAGGGTTATCCTCGCCCCACGTGAAAGGAACTGTGGCATTTATACCCCAGTTCCCTTCAGTCATTGGTTGAATGCTGCTCCTGGGAGTTGTTAATTCTCTGACACTTCCGACCTGCCATGTGTGTGGACAGAGAGGCTCTGGCCACCAGAGAGGGTCATTAGACAGTTGGAAGTCAGCTTTGTGCACTACAATGGTAAAGTTTGAGGGTGTATGGGTGGTACACCGACAATCTCTGCTACAGTCTGCCCCTTGGCACTGCTCAGATCCACTCATGCTCCATGATGAGTTCATTCCATTCTGTCATTCATTCTTCAAGGTGGCGACCAGTCACAAATTCTTAAAAATTTTTTTTCAGCAGGCGCCCTCTAAATCCCTTGAGTCCCAAACATACTTAACCCCTGTGCCTGTTTTATAGAAGAAATTCCAGCTCCCCATGAGAGTCGGTCACTCTTGCTTGTATAATAACTCACATTGTCTGCTGATCTATTAGCATGAATGATGAAAATGCCTGGGAGGCAGTCATAGCTTTAGGTTTAGTGGACCCTTACTTTGTCCTTTACTGTATTTCCACTCACCCAGGAACCAGGATCTTTAGTCCAGTTGACCTTAAAGCTGAAGGAGCAGTAAGCACAAACTCCTTGAATAATTTACTGGGACTAATGGTGAGAAGGGCCACGTTTACTCTCATTCCTTGGTGCCCGGACCTACTTCAATCCTAACTGTTGACACAGAGCAGCAGATGATGGCCATTTGTTCAAAATATGTACTGCGTCCTAACCTCATAGGCTATTATCCCATAGCAGGCAGCTCAGCTGTGCCTTTAAGATGTTGTTCAAACATCCTAAAAGGCCAATAGCTTTTGGCGTGAAGTATATGGTAGGAATGAATGTGAGCTGCTCTCCAATCCAAGCAAATGCAAACTACTTCAGATACTCTTTCCTGTAGGGAATCGAAAAGAACTCCTTCAAATCTGTAGCTTCATTCCAGACTCTGTGCTAATTTCTTCTAGTAAAGATACTACATCCAGCACTGCTCTAGTGACTAAGATTGCCATTTAGTTAAGTTTACTGCAGTCCATTATCATTTTCTGTGACCCATGGGGATTCTGTGTGGCCTAAACTGGTAAATTAAAGGGAGATTAGTTGGAGACCACCATCCTGCCTCCTTTAGGACTTTGAGGGTGACGCTAATTTGCCATTCTTTCCAGGATGTAGTATTACTTTGATTCACAGTCTTGGATGGGGAAGGGGCAGATTTAGAGACTTACAGGTTGCCTTTCTTACTACTGTAGCTCTTATTCCATAGGTTAGAGAACAGAGGTGAGGGTTATACCAACTGCTGAAATGTATCTACCATAATTATGCACTCAGACTGGGAAAATGACCACAAGAGGATTCTTGGTCCAGATCTCCAATTATTGCTTTGCCTCTGTAAGTTCCCCTTCTAACAGTGGGACTATGACGATGTTTTGAATCTCCTAATATCTCAAGAGTGTCCGCTCAGACCATGTAGCCAACTGTTCTCAAATAATCTGGGCGTTATCTTTTTTCTAAAAATAAATTTATTTATTTATTTTTGGCTGTGTTGGGTCTTGGCTGCTGTGCATGGGCTTTCTCTAGTTGTGGCGAGCAGGGGTTACTTTTCATTGCGGTGGCTTCTCTTGTTGCAGAGCACAGGCTCTAGGTGTGTGGACTTCAGTAGTTGTGGCTCACGGGCTCTAGAGCGCAGGCTCCATAGTTGTGGCTCATGGGCTTAGTCGCTCCGCGACATGTGGGATCTTCCCGGACCAGGGCTCAAACCCGTTTCCCCTGCATTTGCAGGCGGATTCTTAACCCCTGAGCCACCAGGGAAGTCCTCTGGGTGTTATCTTTATTGTAATGAATATCTATAGGTCCCTTTATAGAAGGATTGGGGAATTTGTTATGTTTATAATTGCTATGGTGTCATGGTGTCCTTCCTCAAGAAGTCAGACTCTTCTTCAACCAGTGGGCTTTGGGTCTGAGAATTGGCTTGGATCTGGAATCAATCTCATCCAAGGAATACTGTGATATATTAGCCATTGCCACAGATCTTTGTGGGTCAGGATTCTCTGATGCCATTTTAGACTTGTTGCTGTAATGGTTATTGTTAGTGTTGCTACTTGGCCTCTGCAATTCTAGAATCCATTCATCTGCATTGATACCACGGAGCCCAGTTGCATACCATTAACCCTACCATCAATCCTGGCTTACAGAGAACATCCAGCACTGAAATTTTCAAAAATGTCTTTACACCTCAGTAGCATATTACTGTTTCTTTAGTGAAGAGTGTTCTCTGGCCTCCTGGGGAACATATACAGCTGATGAGTCCTCCAATTTTACATATAATAGACACATCCTGGCATGTCCACCTTTGGACCAACCTTGGGCCCCCTTCCTTAAACATCTGCCAAGGAAGTTCTGACTTCCATCTCCTTTACTGTAGACCATCATTTTGTTCCTAGCGTCAAGTAGCTATTCCAGCAAGGTATTAGAACAGGTTACAGGTATCTGTCTCTTCTAGATGTTCAATCCTGAGTCACAGGAGAGTACTCCTATATTATAAATATTTCCTTTACTCAATAGTATTTTCTGCTTCGTTTGGTTCAGTACCATTAAGATCCATTCCCAGGCATGTTCTCCCATTCCTGGCATGACATAGTAGCCAGGTCCTCCAGTTCTTTTCATAGATAATCCCTTTCCTCAAATCAGAGAGACCCACGTTTAATCATGCTGAGACTTAACCCTAGTTACTGGCCTGGAAGTAATCAGAGGAGGTGGGAGCAAATCTTGAGGAGGCAAGTGTTATCTTGTGAGACATCCGCCATAGGTGTGGATTTTGCATGATCTGTAGACAAGAGAAAGCTGCTATCTTAGCAGGGGGATTAGACAATTTCTGCCAGCTCAGAAGATTTAGGAGAACCTAGGGGTTCAAGTTTCTCAAGTGCGTCTAACCAGATGTCCCTGTTTCAGTTTTCTGAATCCCACTCTTTCAATATCTAGGGTCTTCTCTAGACTTGCTGGACTCTGAACTCAGTCTCTCATTGTAATGGCTAATCTCAGATTCTAGGCTTGATATTCAGCAGCTGCTCTTTTAGCTGCAAGAGTTAAGTGTCTCTAAAGGCTGTCACGGAGGCCATCTTTTTGTTTCCTCAGTGTGCTCTGATTGGTTGACCTGAGCCTGTCAATACTTTTCCTTTAGTGCATCAATGATGTTCAACAACAACTAACTAATCAAAAAACCTCACAGTCTTTATAATTTCTCCCTAATTCTGTGGATATTGCATAAGTGAGTACACCTTAATCTCATCCCAATTCACCACAGTTGAGAGTCTTCCTTATTATGATTCCACAGCTAAGTTATCACTCCCCACAATTTATCAGTATCCAATTCCAGAGTCCATGATAAGGATCTGCTTCCTAGAACCATTTGTGTCACCAGCTGTTTCAGTATGGGTTTCCACAGAAGTATAACCTGAGATGAAGACTTGTTACAATCTTTGGGGATGATGTTAAGGAAACACCAATAATGTTGAGTTATCAAGCCAGTTAGCTTTGCGGGTAACTGGAGTTTAATTCTGCTGGGAGAACACGAACAGTCAGGACAGAACATGTGTCTCAGAATTGTCTCGCTGGAGGGGTGAGAGAGTTGGCTTATTTATACCACCACTCTAGTCAGTCATTGGTGGAACACTGGTAGAGATGGAAATGTTAACTATCGGTCACTTCCAGCCTGTTCTAGGTGCAGGCAGAGCAGACTCTGGATGCTAGAGAAAGCCCAAAGGCAGTTGGAAGCCAAGCAGTGTAACCTGCCTTATATGACCTGAGGAAAGCTGCTGGGGTGCTGACAGTGTCTGCTCTGGGACCCAATGACTCAGCAGAGAGCCCTGGATGCCTTGTGGGCTTGTGGGTCACATGTGTATTTGGGTGTGTCTGAACTCAACATGTTTGAGATCCCCAAGCTGGGACATGGCTAGATGCTGCCATATACATATACATGCTGCATGTCCAATTTTGTACCTTTTTATCACTTAACATTGTGTACAGTGAGTATGGTCATATTACCCAAAATATTATTAAAACCATTCTTTAGGTGCCATCAGGAGTTTCATCTTCAAATGAGAAGGCAAGTTATACTCTTTAATGACAATTTTTGGAAATTAAAAAGCATGACAGAATGTTGACAAACGTAATTTTATGGCTATATCTAGATACAGTTTTGAATCTGTAAGCTTAGAGTGCGTCCCATATTTAAAAAATGCAAAATGCACACCGAAGTCCAGATGTAGTTTGTACGTACTTTGTCATGAAGACAGTTCCCTTTTCTCCCTGCCTCTGCTCCCTGTTTGTTCTCTCACAACTGCAGAAACGTCATCTGCATGAATGCTCCTGAGAGACAAATTGCTTCCTATCCTGGGCCTCCATCGCTTGTCTGGAGTAGCGCTTAAGAAATAATTACTTTGGGGATTTCAGAGTACTCAGACCTAATGAGTTCTTTTGGCTGTTTCTCAAGTAGTCATAGGACTTGCGACTGAGGCACCAGAAGATTGATTTGAAACATAGGAAGCAAAGATGTGATGACTATGGCACAACCAAGAAATGCAAAAGGCGTTTTGTGATGCCCAACCCAATGTACCGAGTTATATACTCATCAGGTGTGCAAAGCTGGGAGTTGCTAGTTTCTCATAAGTGGAGGTGGGGTGGGGTAGGGTGGCCAGATAGCTATGAACAAAATGATGGAGGGCTGTAGGGTAAACAGTGCATGCCGTACATGACCCGGCAGACCTTTAGAAACTTAATCCCCCCAAAGAGCATGCCAAGGAAGAGGGCATTCCATAATTCATATGAGGCAGCATTGAGTGTGTATAAGCTACCCGTGGAATGAGCTGGGCTCAGAGCGGCTGAAAAGCATAAAGTAACTTTAACTCGCTTCAGAAATGCCTCTTATACAGGCTTGGTGGCTCTTCCCTCTCCCTGGTTCCTGTATGACATTGCAAGCAGGTTTCATAGTTTTAAAGCTACTTTTAGATAGATCAATTATCCCCTTGTTTTAGTGCTAAAAGCCCAGATCAGTCTAATAATCAGATGATTCCTGTCTAGTCCACTGTTTTATAAAAATAAAAAATAAACCCAATGTATTTCAAATTCACTTACCCAGCTCAAGGCTGCTTCAGGCTTGTCAACCAGCAGTGGGAGAGCAGCTGTGGTCAGCTTCTGGCTCTTGATGTATTTCCTTCCCCTGGAAAGCAGCTGCTCTGACCCCTCCAGAGCTGGCCCAGCCAGAGAGCAGATCGGGAGCAAAGGGGCCGTTTTATGAGGAAACATAAACAGCTTTTCTTCAGATAAACCTACCCCTTTCCTGTGTCTGTAGCAGGACAGCTCACTCCCAATATAGCCCCCTTTCTTCCAACTGCCATCTTTTTCCTTTAGTTTTGCCTACTGGGAATGAGCTATTATTTTTCAAAGTCAAAGGGACACACATCAGACTTTTCCTGTGATGTTCCTCTCTTCGGCTTGAGGTAATGGGGACCCACCCTCCTCCTCAGTCCCCAGGAAAGGAGAGGAGAGGTGCCATGGTAGCCCAGCAAGTCTCTCTAAAAGAAGCATTTTCTCTAGTGTCTTCATTCATTAAACCCTTGAGGTGTGAGGTAGGCTAACACTGACAGAACTGGTTTGATACTTTCCCAGCATGCCCTACATTTATCGGTGCTCTAGAGTCTCACTTGAGGATTTGGGCAGTACTTGCCACTTGTATTGTTCTTGGTCTTTGGAAACTCAGCTGAAACTGAGATACGTGTAATTTTACCACCCATCTCCTGTGCTTTGGCATCAGATGGGCATAGGTTTGAATGGGAGCTCTCTTGCTTGTAACTGAGCAACCTTGGACAAGTATCTTAATTTCTTTCAGCTTCAGTTCTTACTTCTGTATAAAGGGGAAAATAGTATTTCTCAGAAATAGGTTTGTGAGGAATGCACATGCATGAGTTCAGGATGTGGGGCTCCTAAGATGATGAACATAATGATGGCAGTGGCTGGGTTCCCTTAGGTTCTTGAGTAGCTTCCTGCCACCACCTACTAAAGAGAAAGCTGCGGCCATTGATGAGATTTCCTGCCTACAGTAATTCCCCCAGCTCTCCACTCTTAGAGTGGTGGAAATGCCTGGCCAGTGGCAGGGTGGCACTTCTAAACATCTTCCTCCTTCAGCAGAATCTTGGGAAGAGATGAAAAGACGTAAGAGATGGTCATAGTCCGTCATTCTTTTCTCTAGTTATTTCCGTCATGTACCCATTGGAAGTGTTGGAGGAGTCCTCTCCCTGGACATTTGTTCTCTCACCAGCCTCCCTTACCAATCAGGAAGGGGGTTCAAGGAAACCCTGGCTGGTGGTGGGGTGCCAGGCAGTCTCTGCTTGCAGGGAAATTTGATGTGGCAGCTATAACTTATTATCCTTGCAGCTGCCCTGCAAATGCCAGAGAAAAGAGCTTTGTAAATAAGTGCAAGGAGCTGATAGCAAAAATTTGAAACTGCCCTGCAGTACTTCAAACACCTTTATAGGGCACTGGTTTAGTACTGGCTCACAGAAGGGTAGGCTACCTTGAGTACTGAATTAGCATGTCCCCAGGGCATTCTTTGGCATTCTACCCAGGCCGCTAACCAAGTCCTCCATGCTTCATTTATGGAATCTGACACTATCACAGACTCCAGCAGTATAGCTGCAGGCTCTAGTAAACTCCTAAATTAAAAGTCAACCCAGTCAAGGATATTTTGATGTCCAGGTATTTGTATGCAGCTCCCATGAGGATTAGTGCCCAAGTAACTTCTGACTTATTGAAATAAATGCAGATCCTTCTATCCTAGCTTTATGTTTTTGCACAGGAATTTTCTAAAGCTGAGATGAGATTTTTTATGTAGGTCAATCACTTTAAGAATGCTTCATTTTGCAGAAGGAGGCATATTACATATGTAAGGCACTATTCTGCAGAAAGGATAAAAATACTATCCTGAAAATAAACTATTCTCTTTGGTTTTGTGCTTTATAGCCCCCATTCTAACAGAGTCCACCTAACAGAGCCATTGAGGAAATGGGAGAAGGAAAAACCTGTTAATGAAACAGTCATGAATAGCATTGAGGTGGACAGAGAGAGGCTTTCTC
Source organism: Eubalaena glacialis (assembly GCF_028564815.1). Classification (NCBI taxonomy): domain Eukaryota; kingdom Metazoa; phylum Chordata; class Mammalia; order Artiodactyla; family Balaenidae; genus Eubalaena; species Eubalaena glacialis. The sequence goes on from NC_083726.1 coordinate 101,454,319, forward strand.
AGCTTCTTAATTCATGGATCTAGGTGGTTCATAGATCAGGTAGTTGATCAGAAGCCACCAAACATTTAACTACGGTGCTATTTAGGTGTCACAGACCAGTAGTGTGCCAACCTGTTGGCAAGATTTAAAAAAATAATGTACCTTTCAGAGCAACGCAACCAACTAAAGTTTTTATTGGTTCCTTTTTTCACCCTCATCCATGACATGCAATTTAGAGTGTAGTATTGTCCCAGTTACTCACCGGTGATGTGTAATCAATGTGTGCAGCGGCCACTCAGTCATGTGGGAGAAAACTGCATTTAGAGTCTTTGATCTTACAATGTCTGGTTAGCTATCAATTTACAGATATGGTAAAAAGAGAAAAAGAAACAAAAACAAAAATAGAAGCAGACCTTCTGAAACTTCTGTTGTTTGTTGGTACTTTTTTGGGTGCTGGATCGTTTGCTTATACTATGTTGCACTTAGAAGAGGTAAATGGCTTAGAAAAAAGGACTCAGTGGAAGTTCTACTGTTTAAATTTTGATCTGTAGGGGAAATGTCATTTCATTTCAGTCTTCTCCTCTACTGCAAATTATGGCAAATGATTCCAAAAATTCCAATGGTTTGTAATATAAAATTGTAAAGCAAGCACTTTTTATGAGAAATGAGCATACTGCTAATTAAAACACCCAACAAGAGGTTTGACATTGAACTGAAAAACTTTAGAACTGGAAGGTATCTTAGAGAACATCTATGTAAAACTTTTTCTCCGTATCTGTGTCCTTATTCTGTCAAGGGGAAAACTGAAACCCTAAGAGATGCGGTGGCTGTCCCAGTTCACAGCACAAGGTAAGAGACCGTTGTCTAATGCTTATGGCTTTTTTTTTTTTTAAATTAATTAATTAATTTATTTTTGGCTGTGTTGGGTCTTCGTTTCTGTGCGAGGGCTTTCTCTAGTTGCGGCGAGTGGGGGCCACTCTTCATCGCGGTGCATGGGCCTCTCACTATCACAGCCTCTCTTGTTGCAGAGCACAGGCTCCAGACGTGCAAGCTCAGTAGTTGTGGCTCACGGGCCTAGTTGCTCCGCGGCATGTGGAATCTTCCCAGACCAGAGCTCAAACCCGTGTCCCCTGCATTGGCAGGCAGATTCTCAACCACTGCGCCACCAGGGAAGCCTGCTTATGGCTTTTTGATTCATTATATCTAATGGAGGAATTTTAGGACTGTGATAAGACAAACCAGTATGGAAATATCTGGGAGGGGGGCAAGGTGGGATGAACAGAGAACTGTTTCTAAAGTCCTTGTGCAGCCACAAATAGAATACTCAAGAAAACCATCTGAAAGAAGAGCCATGGTGATGTGGAGGAAGGTGAGGAAGAATTAACCCTGCCAAGATGTTAAAATATATTATAAAGCTTTACTAACTAAAAGATGTGGTACTGGTTCATAGACATATAAACCAATGGAGCATACTAAATCCAAATATATATAGAAATTCTATGACAAAGTCATCTTCAATAAGTAGGGAAAAAGTAGCCTATTTAATAAATGATGTTGGGACAACTGGTCAGCCATCAGAAAAATAATAAAGAGTTAAATGTAAAAAAAGAAACCCTAAACATTCTATAGAAAAAATAATAGTGAATGTGTTTAGAACCTTGGTGTGGAGAAGGCCTTTTTGAGTATGACACAAAATCTGAAGTCCATAAAAAGAAAAGATTGATAAATCAAAATGCATAAAAATAAATTCTATATGGTGGGATCATCAAGAGGGCCAAAAGACAAAAGAAGACCTGGTGAAAATATTAGTATTCTCATGTCACATATAGAAGAGTAACCTCCTTAATATCTAAGGACTCTTGGATGATACAGAAAGACCAACTCAGTAGAAAACTAGTCCAAAAATATGCACAGAGGTTGTACGGCAAAGGAAGTAAAAAGGACTCAAACATATTACAAAGATATTCTATATTACTCTTATTAAGTGAAATGTAAATTATATAGCCACTGAAATGTACTTTTGTAATTTATTGAATTGGCAAGAATTCCAAAGATCAATGACACACTTGTGTTGCTGAGGCTGTGGAAAAACAAGCACTTTCTAACCAAATACTTTCTTTGATGATGGTGGGAAATTTAGGACAATTTAAGAAGATCTCTCAGAATCGAAAATGCATGTACCCTCTAACCCTTTAAGTAATTCCACTTGTGTGTTCTTCTACACATACTCTTGCTCAAAGCACGCAATGATTATACAGACATAAGTCACTATGTACAGTTCTATCTATCTATCTATCTATCTATCTATCTATCTATCTATCTATCTATCTATCTGTTTAGCTATCTATCCATTTATATTTTAAAATGTTTTTAAGGGTATTCCCTTGTGAATACTAGCAAATGTGTTGAAATAAGCTGAATGTTCACCAATAGGTGACTGATTAAACAAATCATGGTATAGACATGCAATAGAATATAATACAGCTGAGGAAAAAAGTATAAAGTTCTTTGCATACGGAAATGGAAAAACCTTTCAGGAATATTAAGGAAAAAAAAAGGCAGAGTGCAGAACATAGTATGTAGCAGGCTACCTTTTTTTCTTTTTTGTAGATTTGTGGGAGTTGGAGGAGATGTATATCTGTATTTATTTGCTTATGCATGAAAAACTTTAGAATTACTCACAAAGAAATAATTATAGTGGTTACATGTGACAGGTGGTAGATTAGGAACTGGCAGGATGGTGAAGGGAGTTGGAAGAAATCTTTTATATAAATATAAGGAACAGGGAAATGTATTACCTTTTCAGTTAAGTAAATGTCAAAAAGGGAGAAAATATTAGGAGAAAAAAAAATACCACCGATCCTCTGTATCAGTCAGGGTTCCAACAGAGAAACAGAACTGTAGAATATATATAAAAGGTTTGATTGCAAAAAGTTGGCTTCTGTGACTGCGAGAGCTGGTTAGGCGAGTTCAGAATCTGTACATCAGGCTGACAGGAAGGACTGGGTGGAAACTCTGGGAGGAGCTGATGCGGGCGAATTTCTTCTTCCTCCGGGAAACTTCAGCTCTACTCTCAAAACCTTAACTGATTGGATCAGGCCAACCCAGATTATGGAGGATAATCTCCTTTACTTAGAGTCCATTGATGGAGGATGTTAACCTCATATGTACAAAATACCTTTACAGCAACACCTAGATTAACGTTTGATTGAATAACTGGAGACTAGAGTCCAGGCAAGTTCACACATGAAACAGACCATTACACTCTGCCTCTGAAATCCAGTTGGGATTAAAGAACTGCAAGGTTGGGGTTTCCCTGGTGGCGCAGTGGTTGAGAATCTGCCTGCTAAAGCAGGGGACACGGGTTCGAGCCCTGGTCTGGGAAGATCCCACATGCCGCGGAGCAACTAGGCCCGTGAGCCACAACTACTGAGCCTGCGTGTCTGGAGCCTGTGCTCCGCAACAAGAGAGGCCGCATTAGTGAGAGGCCCGCGCACCGCGATGAAGAGTGGCCCCTGCTTGCCGCAACTAGAGAAAGCCCTCGCACAGAAACGAAGACCCAACACAGCCAAAAATAAATAAATAAATAAAAACATGTTAATTCATTAAAAAAATAAAAATAAAAAAGAACTGCAAGGTTTGAACACGTGTAAAAACAGATTGTTTTTCCTGGATTTTCTGGGATAATCCTGGTGTCAATTTGATCACATCTAAGATGCTATTGATTGTAAGACACACCGTTATTTTTTGTACCACCAATCAAGAAAAAACGTTAAACCAACATGTTATTGATTGCAAGACACATCCTTATCCTTATTTCAGTGATGTTAGAATAATAAAACTATGTGTATATTAGAACTGATTAAAAAATACTCTATGCTGTGTTCTTGTTTGACCATGTGCAGCTAGACCAATGTGTCTGACCAGTATGTTTCAGTTTTGATTCAGAAAATATGATTATATTATACATAACTCATGTTTTTGGATTGTCTGCCCTGTTTTCTGGCTCAAGAACTGAAAATTAGCTCTGTCTAGAGTCTATAGGTGTGTCTCCACAGGTGGGGAGGGGTTGGGAGGCTTTTTAGGTAGAGAGTGAAGGATGGGAGGAGAGTCCTTTGCAGACCTCTTCCTGCCCTCCTTTCTCCATCCCCATCCTAAGTGGGGAGGAGGACCACAGCAGTCTGGGGCATTGTTTGCCACACGCTGAGGGTATGTTGGCTTCTCCCACTTCCTCTTCTTCCTCTGCTGGTCAGAGACCGCAGGCCAACCTGAGGTATCTCACATGCTGAGCCTAAATATGAAAAGATTGCTTTCATATAATGATACTATAGGAATGTGCAAATTTCACTCAATGGTTATGAAGTATACTAGCTCCTAATTAGTTTAACTGTGGGACAGAAGGGTGACAAAGCCCCTTTGCAGTCCAATTTAGAGTTACAGAAAAAAAAGTTGGGTGCCATGATTCTAGCCAGTGAGTGGAGAAATGACATCTGGAACCCCGCTGAGTCATCATAATCAGTTACAGTGGCCTACATGTCCTGAGGGAGTGGGCAGCTGGCCCTTCTATTTGCCAGGGCCAAATTTACAAGCGCCATTATGAATTAGAACTCTTATATGTTGCAGATGTTTGAACAGCATCTCACTGAGGGTAGCCTACTGTTTGTAGAAAACTGGTTCTGATTCTTAACTTCAAAAGGGCCAAAAAGGCATATCAGAACCATGCCTTGTTCAGCTTAACTCACTAATCGTTCTGTACCCTGTTTTACTCTATTTGATGGAGTCCACAGAGGAATCTTGTTTTTGATACAGTGGGTTCAACAAAGTAAGCCATGGTACAGACTGCCTTTAATGCTCAGTTAGTGGGAATATAGAGCTCAGAAAAGATCAGCTTGCTTTTATTTAAACTGATAGTAAAAATATAAAAAAGATAAGAACACAAAAACAACTGAATCACTTATAGACGCTTATTTCTAAAGAGCTAGGTGACGATTTAGGGTGTACTTGTGCTGTTTAAAAAGATGGCATCATAAGCTTTTCGTGCTTTGAAATTTGCTTCTTTCTTTATTGGTTTTCTTTTTCTGAAAAACAAACTATAAACAATTTTAATGCTGAATTTCCTCCCTAATTTGCCAACCACTGGAGGTATTATTGTAGATACAATGTCAAAAGAAGAAAACAAAATCCTATAAAGGAGCAGGAATAAGTACCCCTCAAACAGTGAGTACTTCTGAGAACAGCTGTTAATATCCATTGTGTTGAAATCTACTTAAAATGTACAGGTGTGTACAATAGCCTCATAGCAGCCTGAGGAGCCCTTTTGTGTCTGACAAATAAGTCATCTGAATGCATCAAGAGCAGTATTGTGCCTCAAAAATATGTTTTATATTAAAGGTATTTGAAGACAAAAAAGAAAAAATAACAGCTAAGGTCCAAGGTTCTCCCATGCAAAAGAGGAAAAAGTCATTGAGAAGAGAATTCAGAAGCTGATGAACTTTGACACTTATTTCCATTATTTTTGACAGTAGTCTCCCATTATACCTCTGATTCTACTGTGAAATCTAATTTTCACCTCTACCTTTGAAAATATGGTTCTGAAATATGCACAACATAAGAGGTAAAATTATGAGCGACCTCATTAAGTGAGTCTGTTACTTGAAAAGGTAGAGTGCTTATTCAATGAAAACATTTACTGAGCATCTTGTATATATAAGATACTGACTCTGGGATGTGGAAGATGCAAAGATGGGTAAGACACAGTTCCCGCCCTCGTGAAGCATGCAGAAGACAAAGGAGAGAAAACTGTAAAAATAATTAAGTCATACAAATGAATGCAGTGGGATATAATACTTTCTTACAAATTCAGCCCTTCCCTCTTTTCAGACTTGAAAGCTGGTCGCAAACCTTACCTCCTCACTTTCCCCTCTCATACCGTGATTGCAGTGTTCTTTGTCTTGGAGTCCTCCATTTGCAGAATCTGGATTCTAAGTAACATTTGCTTGTTTCTTCCAGTTTCTAGCATGGCTTTGAGAACGAATGTGTGAACTTCTAATTAAATGAACGTGTAAGAAAGGATCTTTTTCTAATCTTTCCATTTAAATATTCTTTTCAACAAAATTTTCTTCTTTTCTAATAAGAATTGATGCCAGTACATGGCATCAGTTACAATTTGACTATTTTGTGCATTTGTAGAGACCGCATTAGGTTTTGATTCTAGGCATCCTTTAAAAAATATAAAACCTGAAAAAGAGATAGGTAACTGATTTCTCGAAATTGCTAGTTTTCTGTTATTGGTTAATGGAATCAAACACAAGATGGCTGTGTTGATCTGAAAACCGGAGGAATGCTGCTGCAGTGAGAACAGGAGAGGGAGGAGGGCAGGACAGGGGAGGGAGGAGGGCTGGAAGGCACCGGGCAGCACGAGGGCTTCAGTTACCTGCAGGATGCATCGTGGCGTCATGGGGAGAGTACAGATTCTGGAGTCAACACACTGGATTGGAAGCTTGCGTATTAGTTGTGCCTCCTTGGACACTTAAGTTCTTTAAGCCTCAGTTTCCTAATATGTAAAATTGGTTTAATACCTCATAGTTGCTGAGAGTGTTAAGTGAGACAACAAATGATTTAGCATGTGTTACCTGTGTATTTCATGGTGTCTAGTGCATAATGAGTACTCAGTAAATGTTTATTTCTCTCCCAGGGCAGAGGGAAAGTACTGGAAAGAAAAAGTATGAAGGAAATGCTAAGGAAAAAAGGAAGAAAAGAATGGAAGATGAAGTTCATAAAGTGACTGGAGGTGGTGCTGATTTTGAGTATCTATTAACTACAGAAAGCTGGTATTGTCTAGGAAAATAGTTATCCTTTTTCTAGGCTCACAGGTAGATGGGTTGAAAGACCACTGGATTGGTGTTTAGGAGGCTTGGGTTTTAGGCTCAGCTCCCCCACTAAGTAGCATGGCCTTGGGCAAATCACTGAACCCCACCGGGCCTCTGATCCACCATTTATTAAAGGGAGAGTTCATTTAGATGATCTCTTCCAGTCCTAAAATTCTTGATGAAATATTTAAGATGAAAATAACTGAGCATCAACCTATGTATTTCATCTAAATCTAAGTAGTGACCTTGTAAAGGTCAGGAATGAGTTTTAAGACGTTTTATTTATAAAGGAACTATTTACAACGGTGCAGTGCTAATATTATAAAAACAGTGAGGCAGTTACCCCTTCTAGGCCTGAAGGTGGGGTGGGGTGGGAGATACAGAAAGAGTCTTGTTGAGGCCACTTCAAGAGGAACCATGACCTTGGGTCAAGGACATAGCCAACCCTAGGAGATCTCACAGAGTAGGGGCCAGGGGAATAAATCACTCCATCTCACTCTTCCTTCTGAACTCCTGCTGGGACTTCCAGTTATTATTCTAAATCCAACTGGAAGGCTTGGGATAAAAGAACTTAATGTTAGGTCTTGGGGCAGGGAGCAGGGTAGTAGGCTGGGGAGTATATGTGGAGGGAATGTGGAAGACTTATGGTATAGATCTAGATTTACATTGGAGTCTTAAGTGAGAGCTTGTTTGCTAACAGAAGGACCCCAAGATGCTGCTGTTGCAACCAGCCTGTGGTTCCATAGAACCTGTAGATGTGAAGATACAGTCTTCACAAGACAAAGGCCCTTGATGTGCACTTCTCTCCACTCTGAACACATCCTGTCTATCCTAGTTTAGCACTAGTAAGAGCCCTTAAATGTTCATAGTATCAGAGAGCTCTGAAACACACAATCAGTCTGATCCCTGAGCCAACGATATGTAAAATATAGCTAGATGTTATATAAACGATACAGAGCTTGCTATACCTCATCGAGAGTTCCACTCAAATTGCCCTAGAAACTAAAGAGGGCAGATATTTTGCCTCCAGCAAAGTAAGTTTTATTCTGACGCTCCGTATCTTTAGGGCATTTTTGGTTACCTTCAGGGAAAATAAATAATTGCCAGTAATTGAGGGCTGTCTATGTGCCAGATGTTGTACGTACTTCACACGTGAAATGAGATAAAATTAGGCCACTTCCTTTTAAATCGTAGAAGGGGTCTGGTAAGACTTCTTGGGCAGATTTTTCTTATTAAGTGAAACATTGGATGTATAAGAAGACCTGTTTGCTGTTCCTCAGTATAGCAGGGAGGATAAAAGAAAAATGTACATAGGGAGTCCAGTGGACTTTCTTGGAGGAAGGGGTATCAGAATTCTTCTTTCAGAGATTTGAAATTCGGGAAATAGGTCTTCAAGCTTTGCTATCAAGAAGGGGCCCTGGGCTTCCCTGGTGGCGCAGTGGTTGAGAGTCTGCCTGCCAATGCAGGGGACACGGGTTCGAGCCCTGGGCCGGGAGGATCCCACATGCCGCGGAGCAACTAGGCCCGTGAGCCACAACTACTGAGCCTGCGTGTCTGGAGCCTGTGCTCCGCAACAAGAGAGGCCGCGATAGTGAGAGGCCCGCGCACCGCGATGAAGAGTGGCCCCCACTTGCCGCAACTAGAGAAGGCCCTCGCACAGAAACGAAGACCCAACACAGCCATAAATAACTAAATAAATAAAAAATAATAAAAAAAAAAGAAGGGGCCCTGTAGTGCGTTGAATAGTGTCCCCCCCAAATTCCTGTTCACTGGAACCTCAGAACATGAGCTTTGGCAATAGAGTCTTTGCAGGTATTAGTTAAGGTGAGGTCGTCCTCACTCATGGGCCCTAAATCCAATGACTTATAAGAAGAAGAGAGAACTCACAGGGATAACAGAATGAAGAAAACATGTATAGATGGAGGTAGAGGTGGAGTGATGCAGCTACAAATCAAAGAATACCAAAGATTGCTGGGAGCCACCAAAAGCTAGGAGGCATGAGACAGTTTCTCCCTCACAGCCTCCAGAAGGAACCAGCCCTGCTGGTACCTTGATTTTATGCTTCTAGCCTCCTAAACTGTGAGAGAATACATTTCTGTTGTTTTAAGCCACCCACTTTGTGATAATTTGTTATGGCAGCCCCAGGAAACGAATATAAGCCCTAAGGCCTTGAAAAGGAGCTCCCGGAGGGGACATGGGAGCTGGGTTAGTGCCCAGGCCCAGATGCAAGAGTCTGAGGAAGAATTAGTTGCAGAAGAGTAACCTGTGAGCCCAAGAGTGAGACATCATTAGTCCTGGGCAGAAATTGGATCCAGCAAGGCCATTACTGAGATGGTAAATAAGCGTCCATCAGAGAACACAGGAGTAGCCTTTATGTCATACCATGTGACAGAATCAGGTGCGTGGACCAATGGGCAGCTCCAGCTGTCTCTCTGATTAACCTAGATTTGTCCTCTTTGGACTGACTACGTCCTCAGCGTTCTTGGACTACTTGGCATTGGAGATGAGTTAAGCAACAAGAGGGAGACATTGAACATCCAGTTGGTAAGAGCATCTGGGTGCTTGAGTTATTAACTCTAAATGAAAAGAGTCTTGGCCATGTGTTTATCCTGAGTTGGTGAAGCTGACCATGCTGCTTATACCTTTATAACTTATGGGGTGGGTTAGATGTATTTTTCATGTTTAGATTGTTTTGGAAACTTGGAGAGATTAGGTAACTGGCTTATCGTCATACAGTCTAGATTTGAATTCAGAGCTTGTACTTTTAATGGCTGTACTTTCCCTCCTCCAAGACTCACTGGGAAGCTACTGGATCTTCATTGTCTCACATAGAAATGTGTCCAGCAGATCAGCACTGGAATCGGGTGGGAGGGGGTGGTCTGTACCCCAAGCTTGAAGCAGGGTCCTGAATGTGGGCATGAGTATGGTGGAAGCTAAGGAGGGTTGAATGGAGCTGAAAACCAGGTGTGGGGTGGGCAGACCGAAATGGAGCCTCAGAGATGGTGACAAGTTGATACCAGAGGGTGGGGTTTTCTGGGTGAATCCAGATGGAGCAGCCAGCTAGCAAGCATGGCCCAAACAGGACTGCGTTGTCATGGAAACAGAGACAGATCCAAAGGCCAGAACCTGGAATCCAAACCAGGGCAGAGCGAGACAGTGACGGAAGCCACAGCTGGAGTAAAAAGGGAGCGCGCAAAGGGCCAGGGTGCACTGGGGAGCCCTCTGGCCCTGGAGTGCCTTAAAGGCACTCCCATGCTTCTGACAAGCAAAGAAACCTTCTCTTACCTCTCCTTAACTGGTTTACTGGTTCCTGCTCAAATATATTCAGCGACAAGTTTCGGAGGTAATGGTTCTATCTTTAAACAGTTTAACTGTGATATAGTTTTGTTATATGGCACTAAAACCTGGTTCTGAACCAACAGGGAGTGTTTTCCCTTTCTCCTGGGGGCCAGCCCTTAGATTGTTAGTCACAGAGACTGGCTGGAGGGATCTTCAAATTCTCAAGGCTTAAACAGCAGAAACTCTGATTCACTAAGTCCGAGACAGGGCCAGAGAGTCTGCATTTAGAAAAACTCCCAAGATGCCTGGCATGTGCAGCTAGAGTTGGAAACCACTCTTGTAGTTTCCGTCATTAAAATCCAGCAAACTAGTGAATATAACAGAAAAGAAGCAGACTCACAAATACAGAGAACAAACTAGTGGTTACCAGTTGCGGGGGGAGGGGAAATATAGGGGTGGGAGAGCAGGAGGTACAAATTATTGGGTGTAAGATAGGCTCAAGGATGTGTTGTGCAACACGGGGAGTAGAGCCAGTATTTTGCAATAACTGTAAATGGAAAGCAACCTTTAAAAATTGTATAAAAATTTTTAAAAACTCCTGTCGATTCTACCTGCCGAATTATTTCTATAAACAGCTGGCAAGGCTTGCCCTCCTCACCATGCTTGCCATCTTCCGGCCAGCTTTCATCATCGTCTACCTGTATTATTACACAGACTTCCCACTGGTCTTCCCATCTCCAGTTTTTCACCCTTTTAATCCAACCTCCTCACAGTTGCCAAAGTGCTCTTTTAAAACTACACGTATGAGCATGGCACTCCTTGCTTCCAATCCTGTCCTCACCGTCCATGGCAATAATAAGTGAAATAATACTAAAATAAATAGACAGCCAACGATGTATTAGGCCTTTGGCAGTGAGGCCTCTTCCTGCCTTCCTTCCCCCGCTGTGCCCCGGCCATGCGACACCATTTGAGGTTCTCCGATGCTTCCTGCTTTCTCAGCATCGTGCCTTTGCCTTCGTCCTTCAGCCAAGAATGTTCCTTTCCTTGCCTGATTAATCTCCTGTTTGTCCTTCTACACTCAGCTTTGGCATGGCCTTCACAAATAAGCTAATCCAAGACTCTCCTGTACCACATAATTCGTTATGCAATATTTTGACTTGGCTATTCTGGTAAATTTTACCCTGAGGACATTTTGATTCCAGGAACATTTTTATACACCATCATTTGATTTGAATTCACTTTGATGGAGCCTAAAAAAGTGAACCATTAAATTCTTGACTTAAAAGAATCCCAAGGAAAAACATTTATTCTTACTCCATTACTGACCTTTACAAGCATTGCTGACCTTCCCCTCTGGGGGTGGGGAGAGAGAGGGGATATGGTTTAGGGGTACGGTGAAGATGAGAGTGTGGACTGGAATAGAGTCAGAGATGGAGGATGGGTCCATGATGGAGCAAGGGTTGGGGTCAGGGTGAAGGGTCAGAGGCTCCTGCGAATATGGGAGTGTAACTTTTGTTACAACTTCTGCTTAGATATTTACAAAATGGAAAAAAAAAAGATATTTTGACATGCCTATTATAAATTAACCACGTGTTATGGGTTGAACTGTGTCCCCTATCCCCCCAAAAGGTGTTGAAGTCCTAACCCCCAGTACCTGTGAATATGACCGTATTCGGAAATAGAGTCTTTGCATATGACCAAGTTAAGATGAGGCCATTAGGGTGGGCCCTAATCCAATATGACTATCCTTATAAAAAAGGGAAATTTAGCTATAGAGACAGCATACATAGAGGAGAGATTACATGGAGAGACACAGGGAGAACACCATGTGAAGATGAAAACAGAGATCAGGGTGATGTATCTACAAGCCAAGGAACGCTAAGAATTGCTAGCAAATCACCAGAAGATAAGAGAGATTCATGGAACAGATTGTCCCTCACAGCCTTCAGAAAGAACCAACCCTGTGGACACCTTGATCTTGGACTTCTAGCCTCCGGAACTGTGAGGCAATAAATTTCTGTTGTTTTAGCTGCCCGGTTTGTGGCCTTCATTATAGCAGTCCCAGGAAACTAATACACTGTTGAAAACAATTGTATCAAGAAGTCCTGGTCAAAACGTCCTGTTTCAAGGTGAGTTGCCTGTCCTCTGAACTCCCAGAGCATCATTATTCTGTATGTTAATGGACTGAAACTTGTCTATCTTGGGCACAAAGCTGTTAGCATTCTAAGGTCAAAAGCTTGCTTTTTATTCTGTTTTTAGTACCCAATGTATTAAGCCTAAATAATTTAGGAATAAGCAAACCATATGGGCTGAGGATGCTGCAAGGTTGAGATTAAATGGTTTCCCTGATTCTCAGAGTTCTTAGGGTTGGGATTGAATTCTGCCTTGGTCTCTAGGCCATTTACTTTCCATTACACCATGAAGAGTGCTAGCAAATTTACCTCTAGTGTTTTCCTCTTCAGGCTAAACTTCCTCTGTTTCTCTAGCCTTGCCTAATGTTCACAGGTTTTCAAAGCCTTCATTATACTGGCTACTCTACTCTGGATAGACTTGATTTTAAATAGTGACATCTAAACTGAACACAATCTTCCATCACCATTACCTCCTTTGATACAGACCCTGGGCTAGTACTCATTTACTTAAGTCTGTTTGCACATTCTGGCTAATTATGAGCTGCAACCTACCTCCCGTGCAATGCTTTTTCACACAGAAAGTTTATCCAAGTCTCCCTCTCCCTCACTCTCTATTCAATTTCTGCAAGTTTTGGACTCAAATACACAACTTTATAATTAACTCTGTTAAATCTTGCTGTTTTCCCTAGTGTTCTGATTTGTTAACATAATTTTATATCTCAATATATTGTCTTAATTATATTAGCTCTCTCATTCAGTTTTGGGGCATCTGAAAATATGCTTGGGGTGTTATTTATGTTTTCAAATCACTGCTAAAAATGTTGAACAGTTGGATGTTTACCCAGTAGAGAAGAGCTGGTTAATCATCAACTCTCTGCTTTGCTTTTTTTCTATGTAGTCTGGGATCAAATTAACACAGATCTGGAAAGCAGAATAAAGACTTTCCAATATGATGCCAGGCCAGCAGCTCTGTGCGCACGCTTGCGTAGCAGATAGTAAGATTTTCGTGAGTTACAGATTTCTTCCTATCACAGCTGTTCTTCCCGTCTCGACTGGGCATGTCTGGTTCCAGCAGTCTGGCAAAGAGCCCCCTCCTTACCCAGCTGTGCTAATGCGACCTGGCAGAATGGTGGCTGTGTGTTCTCAAATTTTCCAGCCGTAGAAAACTTTGCCTAAACTTCCCATTGCTTTCTTACCTTCAGTGAAAATCCTCTTGATGGGGATTTTCAATAGGAAATTAGTCAGCTTTTTCCAAACTCTGCTACCATCTCAGGTGTCAACTAATTGGTAGGGCATTTAGTTAACATGGGATTTAAAGTAATCTAATAAAGAGTGGGCACTATGGAATTTGTTTTGGGTCCAATTTCAGTTCTGTTAGTGTACTATGTGGCATTAGCTAAGTTATTTATCCTCTCTGTACTTCAGTGTTCCCATCTGTGACAGAGGATCTTAATACCTGTTAGTATTAATGAGTTTTAAATTGAATTAGGGGGGTGTAAATAAGTGCTTATTATAGAGGCTGGCACACAGGAGGCATTTAATAATCATTATCAACATCATTATTATTTAAGCATAAAACATTTACATCTTTTAAAAACACTAAGACTGAGAGGACTATACATGAAATACTTAAATTGTCCTTACCGTTACTAACATGAGCTTAATGCCCCTATCAATCTCGGCATGAACATGGGCTTATTGAAATTATTTCACACATCTAAGGAATGCCTCCAAATAAATGGAATGGTTCACCTGATTACCCAAGTCCTTTCACTCTAAGCAGAACTGATTCACTCTTCTAGTATGCCTTGGAGATCTGTGAAATCCAAAAAAAAGGGAGCAATCTCAACAGAAAGCAGCCCAAATTTTCTAAAATAGAAGCTAAAAAATCCTCTACAAAGTCCTCAAAAGAATGAAGACAAATTCTGATGAGGTCCATCATGCACTATTAACTAAATAGGAATGTTTCCTTAACATTTGTACATTTGACCACCACGCTCCATAAGGAGAGTATGAAAATTGTTCTTCCATGGAATTGACTTATATAGTCCAGTTTTTTATTGTCTTAGCCTGCCTACTCGCTTTCACTCCTTTTCTTTTCCTGAAAATCTGGTTTTTCTTGTCAGATTAAGAAAGAACTGCAGTATAATTTGGTAAACCCGTGTTTGCCCTGTGATACGATCACTATAATAATAACTGAAGTCAGCAGTCAAAATTCAGTTCACTTGAGTGAGTGTTTATCACACACCTTTTTATATGCAGATGCCACATTAGGGCCTCCAGGGGTTTAAGTGTTGGTTTCTGTCCTCAAAGCAATTACAAGTAAAGAGGGACAATTCCAGAAGAAATTGCATGAGCAAAAGCATAAGGGAGGCAGCGAGGACGGGCAAGATGTTCAGAGAATAGGGCTGGAGCACATGATTTGTTTTGGGAAGAAGGAAGTTGCAAAAGGAAGGCTAGGGAACTGACTGTGAGCCCTTGGCTATAATTATTTTTCACGCTATTTTCTATTTGATAATTGATCTAATACATCATGTGTCAGTTTTCATTGAACAGAACACTGAAATAGTGGTGCTCAAGTGAGATGAAGTCAGTGTTAAATAGCTTTTGGTATGTGTATCTGTTAGTTCTCTCAGTATTAAATTTGCTTGTCTGACATATCATTTATTTATTAATTAGTGATGAAAGTGCTCTAAAACGTCTAATGAAAAGTTTCAGAGATTGACAACTCCGTCTCTAAATTTAAAGTGCTTTTTCCCCTGTACCATTTGCTTCACATCTGTAAATCTTAAACCAACTCAAAGTAGATGGGTTACATCATTTTATTTCCATTAGATAGGACTTGGAAGAAGTGATTGTGAGCATGGACAGTTTGCAAGGGAAACACTGAGCTCTGATTTTTAGGAATCGTAGTTAGCCTTTGGTAGTTACTAAGAATATCTGAGATTACCACTCCACAGGCAAAATAAAATCTTTATTAAAAAAGCAACATAAATGTTAAAATCCTAGAGAGAATGTGTTAGGTGACATACTGATTCCAGGGTCCAACCCGGGGTATCATTTATTATTCAACTGTTTGTTTACTTTCCTGTCTTCCTTCTCCCAGAGATGGTGATCCCTGTTCTCTGGGCTCTCTAGCGCTTTGGATATAAGCCCTGGCAGCTTCTGGGGTAGATAGCCTTCAGGCATTAGGTATTGCATTAGATACTTATCCTAAGATCAGAGCTAACACCATCGTATCTGTGAGATATCCCTGTCCACCTCTATTTTTTTTTTTTTAAATCTCAAGTTAGACAAAAATATATGGTGAGAAGTAGAATGAGCTCTCTTTCGCTAATGGCCTGCATAAGTCTGGTCCAAGTCCATAATCTTTCCTTTTACTGATGAGTATAGGTTTTTAAGCTATCTACTCTAGCATATAAGAATGGACACATTTCTTTTTCCCTTAAATCAACTTAAATCTGCATTTGAGCTCCCATCCTGTTGGGGCTGGTAGCAAATTTGATCGTTAATATCATCTGCCCTCTACTCCACCAGGCTGCACACAATTCTGAGGCATTTTAGGCTGCACCAAAATATCAAGGAAGCTCCTCCTGTCTCATTGATAACCTCTGTGATGCCTGTTGTCCACAGTCCTTCCAAGTCTAACAACTGTGTTGCTTTTGTTTCAAACTTGGGGATCATTACTTTTGACTTAGGGCTCAGTGTCCCTGAGTGACTATATAACAATGGTCTGAGTTTCACCACCTTCTCAGCTAACTGCTATCGAGCAGGGCTATTCTTGGGAGAGGTGTGCCTTTGTTATCCATACACTTCCCTTTACACTGTTCTCAAGTCATGGGTCTTTTTTGACTTATCCTCTAAGACACTGGCATGATATCTTCAGTGAAGTCAGTCCTGTGCTGTCTGCACAGCAAAACATTTGAATTGAGAGATCTAAAGGATCTGGCTACCTGCTTCGTAACATGGAAAGAAAATGGAAGGGTGGTCTGATATGATTAAATATCAGTAAAATATCTTGCCTCATTCTCACTGAAGGAAGTAGGATTCTTAGTGAGACCCACTTTCTCTTCTAAAAGTTTTTCTTTACTGGGTTCCCTTACCTTCAATATTTTTTATACAGCCTCAATGTTTTCAACATTTTGAAGCTGTTTCAGATCTCTACTAAAAAAACATTGTCATTTCTCCCCCTAAATACCTTTCCTTGAATAATGATAATCACACTGTAATAGTTTAACTCCTCTGTTATGTGTGTGCCCATGCAATGTATTTCTAGAAAAGAAACAATTTTACATTAGTTGGTCACAAACACATATGTCATCCAGAGGAAGCAGGTGGGTGTGAGCAACCATTTTACTTCTTTCCTTTTCCTGTTGAGTTGCCACTTCTGAGTTAATCTTATTTGGATTTCTGCGAGTTCTTTCTCTCCGTGGTCTCTTCTACCCTGCACAAGTCCCAGTTCTGCTGGTGCAAAGAAAAACCAAGGTCATGATTACCTTTATTTTGTACTGGAATGGCTGTTATCAATTCTTACGGTTGCTGTGTTAGTCATCAGAATTTTTTCATCTCAATATTGGCAGGTGGTAGGATTACACTGTCTTAATTTTGTAGTTAGGCATGGCCATGACTTGTTTTGGCTAATGAAATGTGAGCTAAAGTGATGTGTGTCACTTCCAGGGGTAACTTTACCAGCTAGTGCATGATTTTTGTTGCCCCATGCCATGCTGTGGTTCATCAAGGAAACGTGTATTAAGATGGACCTCCGTTTAGTCTCAGTCCTCGAGTGACTATAATGAGCAGAATTCCGAGGTCGATTCACACTGGGCATGAAAGAGGGAGTGAGAAACAGGTCTGTGCTGTGTTTAGTCACTGAGATTTTGGGGTTGATTTTTACTGAAGCATAACCTAGCTCATACTGACTGACACAATTCTCTTTAATAGTGGATTAGCTGTTCTAGATTGTTTCGAACATCTAAGAGATACAAAATAAATGTCTTACTAATATCCACACACTCTTCGGTTTAAAAAAAACTTATGATGTCTTTGCTTCTTTGCTTGGTCTTTCAAAGATCCCTTTCCATCTGAGCGAGTGTGGATGGAATGAAAAGAAGAAGTTGAGTGGGGTGGACAATCCCTTTGTGCCACAGTGGGTCTGGGTGCTGGTAGTCTCCATTTTCCTCAAATCTTCATATTTCTCAAATGATACATACATAGTTAAACACATATACTTTATTTCTCTCTTTTGATAAGTCATTTGATTATTCTAAGATTGAAACCTCAGGAATTCCAATGATCCAAGACCAAAACCAAGAGCATTTTCCCATACCAGTGTGGTTGCCGTATCTGCGTTCAACAGAAACTTCAGGTCTAGAATGGCACACACAGCATGCTCTTCATTCAGTCTTATAAAATTATTAATGCCCTAATATGTACTAGGGCCATTGCTAATCATAATCAGTGATAAGTGCTCTGAATAAAAATTGCAGGGGAAATATAAAGGCATGTATCAAGGAGAATTGATCTATTTGGGGGCATCAGGAAGGTGTTCTTGAGGAGGCAACATTGGAGTTGAGAGCTGAAAGATGAGTTGCATTTGGCCAGGAAAATGATGGGAGGGGGTTGGGAACCAAGAGTTTCTGCTGAGTAAGTAGCGCTATACTTATGAGGAATCTGAGGCTGGAGGAAGCAGGACATATTGGAGAAAGAAAAAGAAGGCTTGTGTAAGGCGGAGCACAGAAGTGAGTGGATGGTATATGATAAGACTGAACAAGTAGCCAGGACCAAACTAATAGGGCCTGTATGCCAAGTTGAAGATTTGGTTATTATTTTAAAAGTTATGGAAATCCACTGAAAGATGGATATCTAAGGCTGGCTATTGACACCGTGAGATTTAGGCTTATGACTGGATTTAAGATTGTTCATTTATTTATTCATTCGTTCAGCTTTCACATGGGGATTACATAACAAGGTGTTGCGTCAGCTGGGTTTACCTTTACAGAAGCCAGAGAAAGGGCAGGGGAATTGTCTCCAACAAGCTTAATCGTCTGTAGCTTGCTTTGATGTGGCAGCTAAAGTGTAGGGCATGGGGTAGGGATGAGGTTATCTGAATTTATTGGACCAAGGCTAAGCCAGATAATAGTAAGGCTTCTCTTTTTTTTTTTTTTTTAACATCTTTATTGGAGTATAATTGCTTTACAATGGTGTGTTAGTTTCTGCTTTATAACAAAGTGAATCAGCTATACATATACATATACCCCCATATCTCCTCCCTCTTGCGTCTCCCTCCCACCGTCCCTATCCCACCCCTCTAGGTGGTCACAAAGCACCGAGCTGATCTCCCTGTGCTATACAAGCCTTGTCTTTTTAATATATTCCCCCAGGGACAGGCTATATCCTAAAATATTGATTCAATAAGCCAGACTAAGGCAGGGACTTTATATGTAATTGCAAGCAGAAAATATGTTTAGATGTGGATAGGTAGTAGTTTACAGAAGAAGGCCATATGTTTATCTATTTATTTTCCAGTTTTATTGAGATACAATTGACATATAACATCATATAACTTGAAAGTGTACAATATAATAATTTGATGTATATATATATTGTGAAATGATCACCACAATAAGTTTAGTTAGTATTTATCACCTCGCATAGTTAGAATTTTTGTTTTTACTTGTGATAAGAACTTTTAAGACCTACTCTTTTAGCACCTTTCAAATATACAATACAATATTGTTGACTATAGTCAGGTCACCACTTTATATTAAACTATATTGCCCAGGACTCATACAAGTTCTCCTTGATGTTTGGTAGCAGCTGAATCATAGTTTAAAATAGTCTGAACTTAACCTCTGAGCTCTTATGGTAGGAAGCAATTCAGCATTGTCAGGAAGCTGAATTGAATGCCCTATAAATCATTTCCACATATGAGTTTCCGTTGTTCAAAACAAATCCATATTCATTCCAATGATTTCCCCTTCATTCTTTTCAAACTCCCAAGCAGAAAAGATTAGATTCAACTTTCCTCTCATAAATTACACAGTTTTCACTCAGTAAATTTGCATAAGCATCGAATACCAACTTCCTACAACTAGTTGAAAAAGACGTAGCATTTATGTATCACATTATCTATTCATAGATTTTCAAATTATAAATTATATGACTTTTGTAGAATGTAACTATGAGAAAGGTCAGCTTCAAATCCCACAGCAAAGATAGAGCCAGAAGTGTTGTTCTACTTAATGAGCCTGAGATCCATGAATTAGAGCCCAAAGAAGGACAAGGAGAGTTGAGGAATGGAATAGAATCCCAGAGGAGCCAAATTTAAAACAAAATAACCCTTTGGAGGAGTGTGTCAACATGAAGCCTTGTGTTAAGCACAAGATCCAAGCCATCTGCTCAAGTTCACTCCATACCAAGCCCGATATTTGATATTCTGAATTGATGATAAATTCCTCTGGGACTCCGGGGAGCCTTGCCTGGAGATTGGTTGGACTCAGGATGTTTAGTTGCATGTGCCTGGCTGAGTGAAGATGGGTGTATAGTTCCCGTCCTCTTACCTTCACTTTATTGCACTTCACTCCGTTGCTTCTGCCCATCAGATGTTCTCATTCCTTTCCTCCTCATGCCTTTCATTTCCCCCACCAAATGTAAATTAATGGCCTTATTGTCTTTATTCAATCAATTTCCATCTTCTGAAATAACGTCTCTCCTTGTCTTCTAACCAGACCATACCCATCCTTCTTGGACCTTCCTGAATTTTCTCTCCTTCAGAAAGCCTTTTGTGATTGTCATTCAGCCTTTCCCCCCCTTTTCCTTTTTCTCTGAATATCTATTGTTCTTATAATCAAAGCACAAAATTTCATGCCTAACTGTTCTGAATTTTTTCTAATGAGGTTTGTTGTATCTCTTCAGTGAGCTATAAGCTTTATTTCTTATAGCTATATAAGACATAAATTAATAAATTTAATATAATAAATAAATAAATTTAATATAAGAAAGAAAGAAAGAAATTCTTATATGAACTATAAGAAATTTATTTCTTCTTTCTTTTCACTTGTTGAACAGGTTTCAGCTGGGCATAAAGCAGGTACTAAAAACCTATTGACTAATTATATTGCTTTCTCTTTTCTTCCTGTCAGGATTGTCCTGTATTATTTGAGGTATTTAGTTCAGCTGCTTTTGGGAAAATTTTACTGTTACAGCGTGGGTCTTGCCAAATGCATTAAAATAAAACATGATGCAAATGAATTCTAGTAATATGGCAAGTGAATTCTAAGTTTTATCCATCATCAGTTTCCTAAGTATTCATTTCACTTATGTAAAATCACACCATTTTCTGAAATAATAATAATAATATATATATTTCAAGGTACAGGTGATTTTCATGTCTATTTTAACAATGCACATTAAGATCACTTATGTAATCTAAGTGGAGAAATAGATTTACAAAAAAATGTTGCCTTAAAAAAAAGAAGTCTAAAGAAGATAAATCCTTAGTTCTGTAATATATTTAGGTTTTAATGTATATCTGCAATGATTACTAAGTTAATAAATAACTTTTATTATCTGTTTCAACATTTACTTTTATCATCTCCAGCTTTTATTGGTAAGTTCCATGAATTATTGACTTATGCTAAGGGAAATATTGGTTTGTTGACCATTGACAGGAAAATTAGATTTTTCTAAAATTCCTGATGGAATGAATTTAAGGATGTGAAAAATATGAAATTAATTTAGTCCCTTTAAATAGGAAGACAGATGTTTGGTTACTTGGAATGCTCTAAAACATACTTTCAAAGTAATGTGTGTTCATGTAGAAAATTTTAAAAATACAAAAAAAAAAAAAATCAATGAGCCTAATCTCTGAGATAATAACTATTAACATTTTAGTGTTCCTAGTTTTTTTAAACTCAACATTTTACCATAGACATAAAATATATTTGATATTTTTGTCCTTAGCTACATGGAAATAAAGATAAATGCAAATATTTATAAAATTTTTTAAACTTGTGAAAATGTGAGCACATTTTATTAACTTTATAAATTTTTGCTATGATGAGTTATAGTAAAAAGCTTAGCTTCTTCATTTGCAGAGTTTTAACTTTTACTATTATGTCTAGATGGAAAGTTGCTGATTCTGACCTTGAGGGCGATTACTTTTTAAAAAAATATTTTGAAGCCTTCTGGGTAAATTGTTTAGCACAAGCTAGAACATATGCTCCAGTTAGAATTAGAGACACAGTGAATTTTCCCCTTCAAATTTTCAGTGAATTTTAAGTGTTTGAGAAACATGCCAGATTGACAGATTATGTTAACTCAGAAGACATCATAAACACTGATAAGTACAGAGAAAACCTATCTGCTTTGAGCACACTCAGAAATAACAGCAAGAACTTTTATAAAGCACAAAACACATATGGGGGAAGTGTATAAGGAAAAGACATTCACAAACAACAAAGAATTAAGGTTAGTCAATTATATAAAAATTGTGGTATAGTAGACTATCGGTAATTCTTCTTGCTTTTATTGTCTTGGAATGATCATGTGTACAGTTTTGAGTAATTAACCCTTATTTTTGGAAATGTGTGCATGTGTTGGAGCTGGTTTAGAAACAAATGACAAATATTAACAACACCAGGAAAATTAGATGTCAGGATCCAAGTACAAATTCATTTAGATTGATGTGTATGTCTGCAGCATTTTGCCATTTAAGAGAAACTGCGTAAGTGAAAGTGACTCAAAATCCAAACCATGTTGATATTATAAAGTGAGTCTCCAGAATCATATTTGTAGAACACCTCCTTCAACTGTGTGGGACTAATATAGTATAATAAGGCATTTTGCAGAAGTAGTTTTCTAAGATTTTCTTCTTTCCCTGATGCTAGTCATCTCTGGTAGACCCAACTGGTGGATCCATGTTGGTTCCAGAACTAAGGGGAGAAACTTACTCTCTCACTCATCCCATATTTATGAAACAATTTATTCAACAAGTATGACTGAATGAATGAATAAATGAGGAAAGTAAACCCTTTAGATTACAGCAGAGTCAGGCATGTGAAAGGGAAAGCTATGTATAACTAGAAATAAAACTTTGGTTGTGAAGGATACGGATCTCCTCAAGAATTATCCAAAAGTTGTTCTTGAGAAAATTTTAAAGACACCTGGACAAATTAGTAAAAAACACAATACAGAGAGCAATTATATAGAGGGAATGAGTGAGATAATTTGATAAGTTTTAATTATATCCCAGCGCAGAGAAAAAGGTCTTTCACAGCCCAGATTACAAGAAGAGCAGAGGAGACGGTAGAGGCTCATTTTTGCAATCCTACTGCAATCACCCCACATTTGGATCAAGATTGGCTTGATCTCTACACAAAGCCCAGCTGTGTCTCCACCCACTGGGGGAAGAGGGGAGTCAAGACAATTATCCTGTTAATCTATCTAAAACAGACAAAATTGCAAAAACAGTTTTCTCATTTCTCCCCGAATTATCCAGATAAGGGGTCCAGCATGATTAAGTTTCTGGGGTAATCTTTCTCTCCTCTTCATTTTCCCTGTAATTCAGGCTGTTTCCTCCATTTCTGCAGCTGAAATTTGCCTACTGCTGAATACTTTGAATTCTGTACCTTTGCAATTTGGCCATGAGGTCACTATGTAGATCTGAGAAGTTCCATATCTCAAACACATGGACACACACACTCACAAAATGGAGATCCGTTCCCACACTAATTCTACTTTGTTACACTCCATATTGTAGATGTGCCAAACGAAGAGCAGAAGCTTATATAAAATAGCCCAAGGTTTGGGGGAGCCTTAATCTTGTTTTTCTAAGTACATTCTCTGTTCTTTGACAGAAAAGACCATGTTGTATATTTCTCATTGTAACTTCCAGAACACTTAACATGGTCTAGTTACATAGCTGTTTTTTAATAAAGTATTTTTGACATTGAAATCTCAGTTTAGTGCTTGTTTAATGTGGTGTGAGTCTTTAAGCAGAGTCTTTAACATGTATGAAGCTGAGGTAGGGATGGTTGCATGTTGTCTAAGTCTGTTTGGGTTGCTGTAACCAAATATCATGGCCTGGGTGGATTATAAACAACAGAAATTTATTTCTCATAGTTCTGGAGGCTGGAAGTCCGAGATCAGGGTGCCAGCGTGGTAGGGTTCTCCTGAGAACCCTCTTCCGGTGGCAGACTGCAGACTTCTCACTGTGTCCTCACATGGTGGAAGGAGCAAGGGAGTTCTCAGGGATCTCTCTTATAAGGGCACTAATCCCATTCATGAGGGCTCCACCCTCATGACCTCAACACCTCCCAAAGGCCCCACCTCCTAATGTCTTCATTTTGGGGATTAGGATTTCAACATATCAATTTTGGGTGGAGGGAGGCACAAACACTGATATATAGCACATGGTTTTTAGGGAATGACTTGGCCTATTTTAATCTCTTCATGCTGTGGGGAGGGCAGCAGAGGCAGAGCCAGGCTGAGAAATGGCGGCTCCTTGATGGTTGTAATAATTTAGTGACTTTTTCAAATTACTTTTCTTTGAATGGTCCTTTAACTTTTATTTTGAGAAGTAACTGAATAAGATGTGAGAGAAGGATAAAGAAAGAGAACTAGCTATGGCAGTTCTCAGCTTTTCTAAAATAATCCTCAGAAAGTCAGTTTTGGCCTGAAACTTGCATTCCCCTCTTAGCAAAAGAAAAAAACCAAAACACAAAAAACCCTGTGGTTAATCAGATGTAGTTTCCTTAGAAGGAAGGCAGGGTTAGCAGGCTGTTACGACGTCTAACCCTCTCTAACCTTCCACCTTCCAAGTTTATTCTTTCCATCTATAACCAGTTTTCTCTGAGAAGAGTCCAGATAAAAACAAATTTCTTCATCTCATTCCTTTCCAGTGACATACAGTGACTTCAGAAATGGGCAGTATGTACATTTGCCCAGCCTGGGAACTGGCTTAGGGCAGAATTTGTGATGTGAAAAGTTTGGATAAAACGTTTTGCTTCACGACACGGCTGAGCCATGTGCTACAACATAATTGAAATATCCTTGGCTCCATCTAAGTCCCTTCTAACCTTTGGAGATGACTTTTTGGAGGTGTGCAATACAGAGATGAAAAATGGAAGCTGCTTGGATTGTAATTATTTTTTTCCTTCTTCCTGAGTTCTGCCTGGGAAAAGACTGACTTATTGAAAAGTTTGTATTCTAGACACTCTCCTCAATGCATGTGGTTGGGGAAGCAGTGTCAGGTATACAGTGTCCTAGGGCTTCTGGAGGTTAACTTCTCAGCAACATGTAGTCAGAAGCCATCAACTGAAAAGCCACAGACAAAGTTGCACTAAGCTTTCTTTATAAGATTTTACATTGTTGACCCTTAATCATAATTCTGGTATTAAAATGTATTGGTCTGAATCTACATTAGCATCCTCTGGGATTTAGAAGCAATTACATTTAAAAATGGAATTGCGGTCCACACGTAAACAGGAATGATCTTTAAAGCAAATTAAACAAAGGCTCTAATTACAAATCCATTTAATTTACAGACAGAGAGAATAACCTTTGGTCCATTGGTAAATAAATATGCAGAGAAACAATAAGCCACAATTTAATAACATGAACAATGTATTTCTTATAAGCTTCAGGGCTGATATTTGATCATAGTTTCCATATCACTTCACCTTTTGAATTTTAAAAGGGTTGAGAAGAAATTAGTATGAGGAGAGAAGAGAATGAGTTCTAAGTTAGATTCTGGTTACTCTTCCTTATTTATTATGTCCGGAGATTATTTATATACAAAAGACCTCTTTATGACAAAGCATGTTTACAATGGGCCACGAGTCCTGACTTGTAACATTCATTCTGTCTGGCTAAACTGTGAATCTGTTCATATAAAATAGGTTTTCTGGCCAAAGATTTTAGGAGTGTATCAGTCAGAATGTAGCCAGAAACAGAGTGACCAAAAGTAATGTTAATGGCCTGAATTGTATTCCCCCAAATTCATATATTGAGGCTGTAACCCCCAGTACCTCAGAATGTGACTGTATTTAGAGATGGGGCCTTTAAAGAGATAATTAAGTTAAAATGAGGCTGTGGGACTTCCCTGTGTGTCACAACGGTTAAGAATCCGCCTGCCAATGCAGGGGACACGGGTTCGAGCCCTGGTCCAGGAAGATCCCACATGCCGCGGAGCAACTAAGCCCATGAGCCACAACTACTGAGCCTGCACTCTAGAGCCCACGAGCCACAACTACTGAGCCTGCATGCCACAACTACTGAAGCCCACACATCTAGAGCCTGTGCCCCACAACAAGAGAAGCCACCACAATGAGAAGCCTGCACACCACAACGAAGAGTAGCCCCTGCTCGCTGCAACTGAAGAAAGCCCTTGCACAGCAATGAAGACCCAATGCAGCCAAAAAAAAAAAAAAAAAAAAAATGAGGCAATTATGGTGGGCCCTAACCTAATAAGGCTGATGTTCTAAAAACAGAGAAAATTCGGACACATATGAGAGTCCCCAGGGATGTGCACTCACAGAGAAAAGACCATGTGAAGAAGCTGCAAGAGGGCAGACATCTACAAGCCAAGGAGAGAAGCCTCAGAAGAAACCAGTCCTGCTGGCATCTTGATCTTGGACTTCCAGCCTCCAGGACTGTGAGAAAATAAATTCTGTTATTTAAGCCACCCAGTCTATAATATTTTGTTAAAGCAGCCCTAGCAAATTAATAAAAGTATTAAGGGAAGTAGAGGTTGTCTATAGAAATTAGAACTCACACAAATGTGAGACAGGGAGAGGAATGAAGAACTGAAGAGGAGAATGAAAGATCAGAAAGTCACTAATCACAATGGCCCAGAATGTGGGTTCTCAAAGTGATGTCTGGGGACACTCTGACATCCCTGAGACCTTTTCAGTGGTCATAAAGACCCTTTTAGGAAGTCTGCAAGGTCAAAAATATCTTAATAACAGTGCTGAGATGTATTTTCTTTTTTCTCTTTCAGTCTCTCATTAGTGTATGGTGGGGAATTTCAGAGGTTACATGGCTTGAGGTCATACTGAGATGGAATGTGTGTGTGTGTGTGTATTTTGTGTTTTAAAAAAGTCTCAGTTTTAATTTATAATATTTGTAGATATAACCCATGTATACTAAAACTCTTTGGGGTCTTCAGTAGTTTTTAATAGTATAAAAGAATTCTAAGACCAAACAGTTTGGAAGCTCAAACATGAAGCTTTGGTGAAAATATGCAAGTTGGAGTTTGTAGGAGAATCCCAAAAGCTGTGTGTCTGGTAACTGGCATGGAATTCTGAAAGGGGAGCTCATGGAGAAGGCTGTGGAAGCTGCTGCCTTCATGGGAACAGCAGTCAAGCATTTGGTAGTTGGCTTGGGACCCCCATCAGTGGGCAGGCCAGGAGTCAGGAAGACCACAGGAATCTGGACCTCTCTGGACTTCTCCATGTCTATCTGTCACTGTGTCTGACTGCCATGGCTTGTTGAAAGTAATGGCCCCTGTTTCACTTCTGACTACTAAACTTTTTGCAAATTTCCCTCTTGGTCAACTCTAATCCAGAACATACTTAGTTCCAAGTCATAGATAAGAGAGGAATAAACTAATAGACAAAACATAGTTTAGCACAATCTATTCCTTTTTCAATTTAGCATTACATATACATTTTAAAACCATATTTAGTTTTCAAATAAAAACCATAGAAGAATCTTGCTTCTGTAATATGTGATGAAACTATCCCTTGTACAAACAAAAACATGGTAATCCTGCCTTCAAAAGAGAAAGTCTCATGTACCATTTTATCCATATTTTGGGAATGTTCATTCCTCTTCTAACTGCCTCATTCTTCCCATTTGAGAAACTGTAATTAAATCCTGATATATGGTGCAAGTCATTGTCAGTACTTTAAGTTAGATAGTAGGTAAATGGGAGAGGAAAATCTTGGTTCATCTCTATTTGAATATATTCATATCAAAGCAAGGAAAAAATATTTATAACCATTACAGTTCTAGTTTCTGCCACTGGTAACATGGTGGTATTTAAAAGTTCCCTCTTCTACTCCTCATTTCATATTCTCTTTGCCTTAGAAAGAACCTGAGCTGGCCAAGGTTCCCTATGATCCAATGCATTAATCCCAAAAGATCTCTGACATCAATAGTCTTGCTTGTATTGGGTTGTGGTGGTCCATGAACTTTCACCACAGAATGTGAGATGCTAAATTGGCACTACAGAGAATTTTCTGGGTTCCAGGCATACTCCTCCTTGCTTACATAGTAGTAAGAGAAATCCAGTTTCCCCTTAATAGTCAGGGTCAACCACCCCAACCAGTGCAGTAACCCCCTTCTTTGCCTGTTATTTCAGTGGAATAAAGAGCCCAGGTGTCCAGATAGCAGTCTCAGCTTCCTGTTCAGTGAAACTATAGCTATGTCCTCTGGTGGAAGCAGTCCTCCCTTGGGAACTAAGACTCCTAAAGCAGTTTAGCCCAAAAATGTGGAGATGAGGAAGTAAAAATTTTGCTAATGAATCATTAAGTGTAATGGTGAGAGGAATTGCTCGCATATGTATTTCTTGATTCCCAGGTCATGAATTCTGGCTATGGTAGAAAGAGTATCATAGTTTGGGCACTGAATCAGAGCATATATTGGCTCCTAAAAGCAATATCCCAGCTCTAAAACCTGGCATGATAACTGAGTCTTCAGGCCATTCCACTATTCTATCAATCCAGCTGCTTCATAGTGATGGAGAACATGGTGAGAGCAGTGAACCCCTTGATTAAGAGCCTAATACCACATTTCATTCACTGTACAATGAGCCCTTTGGTTACAACTAACGCTGTTTGGAATACTATGAGGGTGAATAAAGCATCTATAAGTCCACAAAAACTAGTTTTGCCAGAAATATGGAAGGCATGGCAAATCCACATGAAGAAATGAAGCAAATTGATGCCTCTTCCATGATGGGTCATATTCAATTAATCAATGTACCTTCAGTTCTTCTTAGCTGCCATATTGAGGGCTCAGTGTTGGTTCCAGCTGATGGCAGATTATGGTCTCAGATTGACCTTGCTGAGTGAAAAATCATGTTGCTGAACGCTTGCGAATCTCCACTCCTGTTGCTATTGCCATTTTGTTCAGGAGCCCATATGGCAATGACAGAAGTGACTGACCTTCACAATTGGGTCATGTTTTCTATTTGATTGGTAAGAGCCTTGTCTGCTAAAATTCCTTTTTAGTGAGCAGTTACATGAGGCACAAATATCCTCACCCTATTTGCCAATTCTGAGAGGTCTGTCCAAATAACTTCCCCTGACCTTGTTGTCATCAATGTCACAATTGTGCTCTTTCCAAGTCTTCAGTCACCTAGAGAAATGGTTAGCCACTGATCATGAATGAGCATAGACCCATACCTCTGGAAATCTTTCCTTCCAGGCAAAATGAATATATCCAGTTTTCTGCTCAAAGATCTGCCTGCTGGGATGGTTTCCTTTCACCACTGTCCATCCCTGAATGGACTACAGTGCTCTAACCAGCCACTTGTAGGTTGTACCAGTATTTATATAAAACCAACTGTAAAGCAGCCTCACATTCTTCATTTATCAGCTACCTGGTCCCTATTTTCACAAGTTTGGTGGTTTAGAAAATACCTAGTTCATGATGGGTAACTCAGATGAATAGTTAATTGGTGGTTTATGTTCAAGAATCCAGTTTGAATTAGGACCCATGAACAAGCTAGGAAGAATAGTTAAATGGAGAATAGTTATATGTAGAAGTGGAAGCAAAGATTAACTGCTTCAAAATACTGAAGACCTATATTTTGATTCACTTATGATGACCAGCCACAGGCTTCCTACAGCATCCCTTTAAGCACAATTAGATCTATTGGATCATATGGACCAAACAGTAGAGCAACTTGCATGATAAGCTGCATCTGGTGCAGAGCCTTCTCTTCCTCTGGCTCCCACTCAAAACAGATAATTTTATAGATTACTTAGTAAACTAGTCAGAGCAGCCTGTGCAAATGATGTATGTATGTTGACTCCAAAATCTGAAAAGGCTCATTTGTTGTTGTACCTCTTTTTTAGTAACAGGAGGTACAAGATCAGCAACATGCCCATCTTAGAGGGGTTATCTCAACATGCCCCAGACCACTGAACCCCTAGAAATAATAGCAGGAGTTCAGGTCTGTGTTTATTTGCTCCAGGTGAAAAAGAACCACATCTGGAACAGCAGTTGCAATTGGAGTTGAAACCTGAATAAGTTTACAATAACCCATTGTTATTCCCTAAGATCCATTTATTTTCTGCACAGTCCAGAGAGGCGAGTTAAATGGGGATTTGGTAGGAATAATCATCCTTCATCCTTCAAGTCCTTGATGGTGACACTAATTTTTGTGATCCTTCTGAAAATGTGGTTTACTCTTTTTATAGGTAGAGACTGTTATAGAAGTTTTCACTTGCTCTTTCCTTTAATCTTCCTTAGGGAATCAGTATGGTTATTGTATTAGTCTGTTAGGCATACCATAACATAACACCACAGACTAGGTGACTTAAACAGTAGGAATTTATTTTCTCACAGTTCTGGAGGCTGGATGTCCAAGATCAAGGTGTTGGTTTTGGTTGGTTTCTCCTGAGGGCTCCCTTCTTGACCTGCAGGTGGCCACCTTCTTGCTCTGTCCTCACATGGCCTTTCCTCTGTGTGCATGTCATCCCTGGTGTCTCTCTCTGTGTGTCCGAATCCCCTCTTCTTATAAGGATACCAGTCAGATTGGATTAGGGCCCTCTATAAGGGCTTCATTTTAACTTAATCACCTCTTTAGAGGCTCTGTCTCTAAATACAGTCACATTCTGAGGTACAGGGAGTTAGGGCTTCAATATAGGAATTTTGGAGGGGGACACAGTTCAGTTCATAAGAGTTATTCTGTCAGTTACATTCTGGAACTAGGGAAGTAGCCATGGGGAATCACTGGGTCCACTTTGGGAGGAATCCAAGCCAGAATGCCCTCCACCTGATTTCTGTAATTCTGTACTCTGACTGGTAGACCACATTTGCGTTTGGGTCCCTGGGAATTCATGCTGGATGTGAGCTACTGAACAGAAATCTCTGGAAAATGTGGGAAATTACTTTACCCAATGCACAGTATGCTGGAAAATGGTTAATTAGGTAAATGGCTGTCAGTCCCTTTAGGAAAATGTAAAAGGAAGATTTATAGTACACATTTTAAAAGGGCAGCAGGGGATCTTTGTAAAGGGGACCTGGCCTTTTCTTCATCAGTGGACTCTGGGTCTGGGAAGAAACTGAAGTCTGGAAATTGGTTGAGGAGCCATAACTTTATGGAGGTGATTGAAGCCACACTTCTGCTCACCAGCACAAGAAAAATCAAATTAAACTTCTGTAGTCTGCCCATCTCTTTCAGTCCTAGTGACGGCATGATTAATTCAAACAACTTGGGGTGGGCTGTGGGGACTTTCTGATGGTTTAGCTTTGCTGCCATTACAATAAAATCCATTTCATACATATTTTTATTCCCCAGGTTTCCATCACTATAAACTGGCAAAATCTGATAATTGTTCTGGCATGTGTGGGACCTCTTACTGGGCCATGCTTTGTACTCAGTCCCCTGGGTCCTACTAGGATTTGAGGATGGTTATAAGTGTAGAAGCAATGAGAGGTCATGGAGATGGGTCTTGAGGAGGATCATCATTCCCCTGCAAGGACCCCCATCAGAACATGTCATCAGTCTCTTCAGATAAGGGAAGGCTACTCTCCTTGGAGGGGAGATGAACAGCCGTTTCTGTTAGAAGGGGGAGTTCGGCAGAATTCAGCTGTTCAAGGTCCTCAGCTTCCTTCAATCTGTCCAATCTTTCAGGACCCCATTATTTCCCCAGTCAGTATCTTAACTTTAACATAAGGAACCTCTTAAAGCTATGAATTTAATTTACATTGTAATTCAGTCACCTGCAGATTCAGATTTGGGGTTTAGTTTTCAGAAAATAATCCTGTATATACAGGAGATGAGCATTTCCTTCAGGAACATCATAAATGCTTTTTGCCTCCTTACCTGCATCATGATCAGGGACTTTTCAGCTCAGAGATGATCATTTTCTTTCTCCGAGCTCCATTGGTAGACAAAGAACTCCATAGTCTTTATTCTCTTTCTTTCCACTATGATGTTTGACGGATGCAGCAATCTGGTCATCCAGAGCCTTGACTTTTATAGGCACTCAATTGCTGGTGACTTCAGGTGACAATTTAAGTGACTTTTGCCACTGGATATCACGGACTATTATTGTCTCATTTAGTAACAGCAACAAGGTCATTAATGCCTTTATATCTAATCAGAACAGAGGAAAAAAATGTCAGATTCTCCTCCCTATGATCCTGTTCTTCTGAAACCGCATTCAGTGCTAAACTGGGGCCATCAGCAGACGCTTAATAAACCAACCACTAAAATACCATGGGGTTTACCACAGAAATTAGAGTTTATATACATGCGGGAGGAGCCAGGAGGTTGGCAATCTGGATGAGAAGAATCAGGATCAGGAAAAGTCACTAATACAAAAGCCAGAAGCACTAGTGTTAATGTGTGGTCAAAACTTGTGGGAAAGTCCCCCAAGCGGAAAATCTGCCCAAGTGTCTGTTTTAAGCAGAATTGCAAAAATGAATTACACTGAAGGGGAATGTAAAGGGGGAGCTGGTGGAGAGGTCTGTGGAAGCTGCCACCTCTATGGGAAATGCAGTCTAGTATTTGGTGGTTGGCTTGGGTTACTCTTGGCTGAGACAGCCAGAAGCTGGGAAAAGAGCTTAAAGCTGGAGCCCTTTAGGCACTTTTACCACCTCTGTCACTGTGGCCAGCTTTAACCCAGGAGTTTATGGGAAGGGTATCCTGGGAGATGTCATTCCCAGCCTCAGGGGGAAGTGATAACACCGCGTTGACAAAACACAATCTGGCATATAGACAGACGGCAGAATGCGGGTACTCTGTGACATAGTTTTACAAATTAACAAGCAATTTAGTATAATAGAAATAGTGTAATATTTCTTTATTTTGCTCCCATTCATCAAGGTTATCAAGAAGAGCAATACCAATTATAATTTAGACTCCTCACTCCCTTATTTACTACAGGAACCTAGAGATTTTACTTAGTCCTTGAAAAAGAGATATCCATTGTGGTCAGCGTATGGCTGCTCTCAGTGCAGGGTCCATTTTTTTCAGAGACAGGCATCTCTCAGTGCAAACTTTGATCATGGGGCAGTCATCTTCCTAGTGGCCATCTTTAGGCATCCCACACATTTTTCCTATGTGAGTAACTGTTTGACTTTGGGGCAGTACTTAGCAGGAGTTCTGCTCTCTCTATATTACAGGGAGACTATAACTTCTCTTCCCCAGATTCATTCATGTCAAAAGGCTCCCTTCTCTACCCCTAGAACCTATAGCCTCCAAAATGTCTTCTTTGGGGGAGAAATTCAGCTTCATTCTTCTGAGAGATTTGACCTTCCAAAACAAAGGTCTATATAGAGCTGTCTTCATAGTCTTCCCATTCCTACTGTCAACAACTCCCTTGATTTCCCCAAATTGGAAGGTTACTTTTCTTATCTGTGATTTAAAAAAAAAAAAAAAGACATAAGTGAATTTCCCAGTCACTCTGCCTTTTAGCAAATAGTTATAAATATCTTGTCTGTTGACTAAATCAAGAAAGTCACTGTTTCAAATAGATTTCCTAGGATTTTTACATTTATTTTTTGCCTACTAACTTCAGAAAAATTTGATTGGCTTTGATAACATTTGGAACACTTTTAAAGGCTGTAAGAAAAACCTTTAAGTTTGATGTATGGTTTGATCTTTGAGGATGAGTTTTCAAATTAGTTTACGTTTTGTAATTTGAAATGAATTTCAAAGATGTTTGATGGTAGATATTATGGAATTAAGTGATAATGTTGTGAAGACTTTAGTATACAGAACCACTAGTTTGTGACTTGAAACCATACAGACTCTATTTTGATAAAGGACATGCTATGTATATAATGGTGTGTGTGTATGTGTGTGTGTGTATTTACCTTTGTGTTTACTCATATCAGTATAAGGGAAGTTACCTGGTATGGAACAGCAGTAAACCCACTCCTTATACTCTGGTTCACCACAGAGCAATCTTGTGTTTTGTCATTATTACCACAAAAGACTCTCCAGATTTGATTTCACTGTTGGGGAGTTTTGTATCCTCGGGCTCTGGACAAAATGATAAATAAAAGGCAACAATGACAGATGTAGGACACAATATTACCTTCGATATTGACAGTGGCTTAGAGGATGTGGCTCTAGTTCTATTTAACAAAGTGACCTTACTAGTACTGAACCCCAGAAATAGACAGGCTGATCCTAACAGATGCGTTCAATGTTGGACCAAGGCGGACACACTGCCTTTACCCCCACCATAAGGCAGATGATTCTATGCTGTCTTAGGACAAGCTGCTTCCTAAAAAGGAAGAAAGACAGAGCTGGGCTCAGCACACCCAGGTTATTACTCCCAAATTCACCAATAAGTTGAATCTTTCCAACTCCCTTAAGGTGGAGTGATTAAGAGTGAAGCAGCTCCCTGACTTCAGACTATACTACAAAGCTACAGTAATCAAGACAGTATGGTACTGGCACAAAAACAGAAATATAGATCAATGGAACAGGATAGAAAACCAGGAGATAAACCCACGCACATATGGTCACCTTATCTTTGATAAAGGAGGCAAGAATATACAGTGGAGAAAAGACACCCTCTTCAATAAGTGGTGCTGGGAAAACTGGACAGCTACACGAAAAAAAATGAAATTAGAACACTCCCTAACACCATACACAAAAATAAACTTAAAATGGATTAAAGACCTTAATGTAAGGCCAGACACTATCAAACTCTTAGAGGAAAACATAGGCAGAACAGTCTATGACATAAATCACAGCAAGATCCTTTTTGACCTACCTCCTAGAGAAATGGAAATAAAAACAAAAATAAACAGATGGGACCTAATGAAACTTAAAAGCTTTTGCACAGCAAAGGAAACCATAAACAAGATGAAAAGTCAACCCTCAGAATGGGAGAAAATATTTGCAAATGAAGCAACTGACAAAGGATTAATCTCCAAAATTTACAAGCAGCTCATGCAGCTCAATAATAAAAAAACAAACAACCCAATCCAAAAATGGGCAGAAGACCTAAACAAACATTTCTCCAAAGAAGATATACAGATTGCCAACAAACACATGAAAGAATGCTCAGAGGAACCAAGATGGCAGAGTAGAAGGACGTGCTCTCGCTCCCAATTTTTTTTTTTTTTAAATAAATTTATTTATTTATTTTATTTTTGGCTGTGTTGAATTTTATTGCTGCACGCAGGCTTTCTCTAGTTGAGGCGAGCAGGGGCTACTCTTCGTTGCGGTGCGTGGGCTTCTCATTGTGGTGGCTTCTCTTGTTGCAGAGCACAGGCTCTAGGCACGCGGGCTCAGTAGTTGTGGCGCACAGGCTTAGTTGCTCTGTGGCATGTGGGATCTTCCCGGACCAGGGCTCAAACCCATGTCCCCTGAATTGGCAGATGGATTCTTAACCACTGTGCCACCAGGGAAGCCCTCACTCCCTCTTGTGAGAACACCAGAATCACAACTAGCTGCTGGACAATCATTGACAGGAAGACACTGCAACTCACCAAAAAAGATACACC
The DNA here is from genome assembly GCF_028564815.1 of Eubalaena glacialis. NCBI lineage: Eukaryota > Metazoa > Chordata > Mammalia > Artiodactyla > Balaenidae > Eubalaena > Eubalaena glacialis. The sequence goes on from NC_083726.1 coordinate 101,489,282, forward strand.
AAATCCAAAGACAAAGGAGAAGCCATGATGAGATGGTAGGAGGGGCGCAATCACAGTAAAATCAAATCCCATAACTGCTGGGTAGGTGACTCACAGACTGGACGACACTTATACCACAGAAGTCCACCCACTGGAGTGAAGGTTCTCAGCCCCACATCAGGCTCCCCAACGTGTGGGAGTGGCAACGGGAGGAGGAATTCCTAGAGAATCAGATTTTGAAGTCTAGTAGGATTTGATTGCAGGACTTTGACAGGACTGGGAGAAACAGAGACTCCACTCGTGGAGGGCACACACAAAGTAGTGTGCACATCGGGACCCAGGGGAAGGAGCAGTGACCCTATAGGAGACTGAACCAGACCTACCTGCTAGTGTTGGAGGGTCTCCTGCAGAGGCCGGGGGTGGCTGTGGCTCACCGTGAGGACAAGGACACTGGCAGCAGAAGTTCTGGGAAGTACTCCTTGGCGTGAGCCCTACCAGAGTCCACCATTAGCTCCACAAAAGAGCCTAGGTAGGCTCCAGTGTTGGGTCACCTCAGGCCAAACAACCAACAGAGAGGGAACCCAGCCCCACCCATCAGCAGTCAAGCAGATTAAAGTTTTACTGAGCTCTGCCCACCAGAGCAACAGCCAGCTCTACCCACCACCAGTCCCTCCCATCAGGAAACTTGCACAAGCCTCTTAGATAGCCTCATCCACCAGATGGCAGACAGCAGAAGCAAGAAGAATTACAGTCCTGCAGCCTGTGGAACAAAAACCACATTCACAGAAAGATAGACAAGATGAAAAGGCAGAGGGCTACGTACCAGATGAAGGAACAAGATAAAACCCCAGAAAAACAACTAAATGAAATGGAGATAGGCAATCTTCCAGAAAAATAATTCAGAATAATGATAGTGAAGGTGATCAAGGACCTCGGAAAAAGAATGGAGGCAAAGATGGAGAAGATGCAAGAAATGTTTAACAAAGACCTAGAAGAAATAAAGAACAAGAAAACAGAGATGAACAATACAATAACTAAAATGAAAACTACACTAGGAGGAATCAATAGCAGAATAACTGAGGCAGAAGAACGGATAAGTGACCTGGAAGACAGAATGGTGGAATTCACTGCTGCGGAGCAGAATAAAGAAAAAAGAATGAAAAGAAATGAAGACAGCCTAAGAGACCTCTGGGACAACATTAAACGCAACAACATTCACATTATAGGGGTCCCAGAAGGAGAAGAGAGAGAGAGAAAGGACCCGAGAAAATATTTGAAGACATTATAGTCGAAAGCTTCCCTAACATGGGAAGGGAAATAGCCACCCAAGTCCAGGAAACGCAGAGAGTCCCATACAGGATAAAACCAAGGAGAAAAGCACCAAGACACATAGTAATCAAATGGGCAAAAATTAAAGACAAAGAAATATTATTTAAAGCAGCAAGGGAAATACAACAAATAACATACAAGGGAACTCCCATAAGGTTAACAGCTGATTTCTCAGCAGAAACTCTACAAGCCAGAGGGAGTGGCATGATATACTTAAAGTGATGAAAGGGAAGAACCTACAACCAAGATTACTCGACCCAGCAAGGATCTCATTCAGATTCGATTAAGAAATCAAAAGCTTTACAGACAAGCAAAAGCTAAGAGAATTCAGCACCACCAAACCAGCTCTACAACAAATGCTAAAGGAACTTCTCTAAGTGGGAAACACAAGAGAAGAAAAGGACCTACAAAAACAAACCCATAACAATTAAGAAAGTGGTAACAGGAACATACATATCAATAATTACCTTAAACGTGAATGGATTAAATGCTGCAACCAAAAGACACAGGCTTGCTGAAGGGATACAAAAACAAGACCCATCTATAGGCTGTCTACAAGAGACCCACTTCAGACCTAGGGACACATACAGACTGAAAGTGAGGGGATGGAAAAAGATATTCCATGCAAATGGAAATCAAAAGAAAGCTGGAAACAATACTCATATCAGATAAAATAGACTTTAAAATAAAGAATGCTACAAGAGACAAGGAAGGACACTACATAATGATCAAGGGATCAATCCAAGAAGAAGATATAACAATTATAAATATATATGCACCCAACATAGGAGCACCTCAATACATAAGGCAACTGCTAACAGCTCTAAAAGACGAAATCGACAGTAACACAATAATAGTGGGGGACTTTAACACCTCACTTACACCAATGGACAGCTCATCCAAAATGAAAATATATAAGGAAACAGAAGCTTTAAATGACACAATAGACCACATAGATTTAATTGATATTTATATCATTTATAAAGATATAAAGGAAAGAGGACAGAAGGACATTCCATCCAAAAACAGCAGATTACATTTTCTTCTCAAGTGTGCATGGAACATTCTCCAGGATAGATCACATCTTGGGTCACAAATCAAGCCTCAGTAAATTTAAGAAAATTGAAATCACATCAATCGTCTTTTCTGACCACAACGTTATGAAATTAGAAATGAATTACAGGGAATAAAACGTAAAAAACACAAACACAAGGAGGCTAGACAATACGTTACTAAATAACCAAGAGACCACTGAAGAAATCAAAGAGAAAATCAAAAAATACCTGGAGACAAATGACAATGAAAACATGATGATCCAAAACCTATGGGATGCAGCAAAAGCAGTTCTAAGAGGGAAGTTTAAAGCTATACAAGCCTACCTCAAGAAACAAGAAAAATATCAACAAAATATCTAACCTTACACCTAAAGGAACTAGAGAAAGAAGAACAAACAAAACCCAAAGTTAGCAGAAGGAAAGAAATCATAAAGATAAGAGCAGAAGTAAATTAAATAGAAAGAAAAAAACAATAGCAAAGATCAATAAAACTAAAAGCTAGTTCTTTGAGAAGATAAACAAAATTGATAAACCATTAGCCAGACTCATCAAGGAAAAGAGGGAGAGGACTCAAATCAATAAAATTAGAAATGAAAAAGGAGAAGTTACAACAGACACCGCAGAAATACAAAGCATCCTAAGAGACTACTACAAGCAACTCTATGCCAATGAAATGGACAACCTGGAAGAAATGGACAAATTCTTAGAAAGGTATAACCTTCCAAGACTGAACCAGGAAGAAATAGAAAATATGAACAGACCAATCACAAGTAATGAAATTGAAACTGTGATTAAAAATCTTCCAACAAACAAAATCCAGGACCAGATGGCTTCACAGGTGAATTCTATCAATCATTTAGAGAAAAGATAACACCCATCCTTCTCAAACTCTTCCAAAAAATTGCAGAGGAAGGAAAACTCCCAAAACTCATTGTATGAGGCCACCATCACCCTTATACCAAAACCAGATAAAGATGCTACAAAAAAAGAAAATTACAGACCAATATCACTGATGAATATAGATGCAAAAATCCTCAACAAAATACTAGCAAGCAGAATCCAACAACACATTAAAAGGATCATACACCATGACCAAGTGGGATTTATTCCAGGAATGCAAGGATTCTTCAATATACGCAAATCAATCAATGTGATACACCATATTAACAAATTGAAGAATAAAAACCATATGATCATCTCAATAGATGCAGAAAAAGCTTTTGACAAAATTCAACACCCATTTATGATAAAAACTCTCCAGAAAGTGGGCATAGAGGGAACCTACCTCAACATAATAAAAGCCATATATGACAAACCCACAGCAAACATCATTCTCAATGGTGAAAAACTGAAAGCGTTTCCTCTAAGATCAGGAACAAGACAAGGATGTCCACTCTCTCCACTATTATTCAACATAGTTTTGGAAGTCCTAGCCACAGCAATCAGAGAAGAAAAAGAAATAAAAGGAATTCAAATTGGAAAAGAAGAAGTAAAACTGTCACTGTTTGCAGATGACATGATACTATACATAGAGAATCCTAAAAATGCTACCAGAAAACTACTAGAGCTACTAAATGAATTTGGCAAAGTTGCAGGCTACAAAATTAATGCACAGAAATCTCTTGCATTCCTATACACTAGTGATGAAAAATCTGAAAGAGAAATTAAGGAAAGACTCCCATTTACCACTACAACAAAAAGAATAAAATACCTAGGAATAAACCTACCTAGGGAGACAAAAACCTGTATGCAAAAAACTATAAGACACTGATGAAAGAAATTAAAGATGATACCAACAGATGGAGAGATATACCATGTTCTTGGATTGGAAGAATCAATATTGTGAAAATGACTATACTACCCAAAGTAATCTACAGGTTCAATGCAATCCCTATCAAATTACCAATGGCATTTTTTACAGAACTAGAACAAAAAATCTTAAAATTTGTATGGAGGCACAAAAGACCCCGAATAGTCAAAGCAATCTTGAGGGAAAACAACAGAGCTGGAGGAATCAGACTCCCTGACTTCAGACTATACTACAAAGCTACAGTAATCAAGACCATATGGTATTGGCACAAAAACAGAAACATAGATCAATGGAACAAGATAGAAAGCCCAGAGATAAACCCACACACCTATGGTCAACTAATCTATGACAGAGGAGGCAAGGATATGCAATGGAGAAAAGACAGTCTCTTCAATAAGTGGTGCTGGGAAAACTGGACAGCTACATGTAAAAAATGAATTCAGAACACTTCCTAACGCCATACACAAAAACAAACTCAAAATGGATTAGAGACCTAAATGTAAGAGCAGACACTATAAAACTCTTAGAGGAAAACATAGGAAGAACACTCTTTGACATAAATCACAGCAGGATCTTTTTTGATTTACCTCCTAGAGTAATGGAAATTAAAACAAAAATAAATAAATGGGACCTAATGAAACTTAAAACCTTTTGCACAGCAAGGGAAACCATAAACAAGACGAAAAGACAGCCCTCAGAATGGGAGAAAATATTTGCAAATGAATCAATGGACAAAGGATTAATCTCCAAAATATATAAACAGCTCATGCAGCTCAATATTAAAAAAACAAACAACCCAATCCAAAAATGGGCAGAAGACCTAAATAGACATTTCTCCAAAGAAGACATACAGATGGCTAAGAAGCACATGAAAAGCTGCTCAACATCACTAATTATTAGAGAAATGCAAATCAAAACTACAATGAGATATCATCTCACACCAGTCAGAATGGCCATCATCAAAAAATCTACAAACAACACATGCTGGAGAGGGTGTGGAGAAAAGGGAACCCTCTTGCACTGTTGGTGGGAATGTAAATTGATACAGCCACTATGGAGAACAGTATGGATGTTCCTTAAAAAACTAAAAATAGAATTACCATATGATCCAGCAATCCCACTACTGGGCATATACCCTGAGAAAACCATAATTCAAAAAGAATCATGTACCCCAATGTTCATTGCAGCACTATTTACAATAGCCAGGTCATGGAAGCCACCTAAGTGTCCTTCAACATATGAATGGATAAAGAAGATGTGGCACATATATACAATGGAATATTACTCAGCCATATAAAGAAACGAAATTGAGTTATTTGTAGTGAGGTGGATGGATCTAGAGTCTGTCATACAGAGTGAAGTAAGTCAGAAAAAGAAAAACTAATACGTATGCTAACACATATATATGGAATCTAAAAAACAAACAAAAAATGGTCACAAAGAACCTAGGGGCAAGACGGGAATAAAGATGCAGACGTACTAGAGAATGAACTTGAGGATACGGGGAGGGGGAAGGGTAAGCTGGCACAAAGTGAGAGAGTGGCATGGACATATATACACTACCAAATGTAAAATAGATAGCTAGTGGGAAGCAGCCGCATAGCACAGGGAGATCAGCTCAGGGCTTTGTGACCACCTAGAGGGGTGGGATAGGGAGGGTGGGAGGGAGGGAGACACAAGAGGGAAGAGATATGGGGATATATGTATGTATAAATGATTCACTTTGTTATAAAGCAGAAACTAACACACCATTGTAAATCAATTATGCTCCAATAAAGATGTTAAAAAAAAAAAAAAAAGTGAAGCTAGGCCAGGAACACTAACTGAACAGTCCTCTTAGCAAAGAGGAAACCTAAGGAAAGGGGAAAAATTTTATCTCTTAATACTATTAGACCGAGAGGATTATAAAGGTAGCTATGACTCATCAAATTGCTTCAGTCTACACTTTTGTCTGATTCCTTTAGTCCCTGAGACTCTATTGGCTGCTAACCTGTGATTAAAATTCACTGGGGGCTGGGGGTAGTAGGGATGTGTATTTTGGAAATGGTTCCTAAATCTAAAATATCCCCTTGTACTTCCCTGGTGGCACAGTGGTTAAAAATCCTCCTGCCAATGCAGGGGACATGGGTTCGAGCCCTGGTCCAGGAAGATCCCACATGTCGCAGAGCAACTAAACCCATGCGCCACAACTACTGAACCTGTGCTCTAGAGCCTGTGAGCCACAACCACTGAAGCCCGTGGGCCTAGAGCCTGTGCTCCACAACAAGAGAAGCCACCGCAATGAGAAGCCTGCGTGTTGAAACAAAGAGTAGCCCCCATTCACCACAACTAGAGAAAGCCCTCGTGCAGCAATGAAGACCCAGCACAGCCATAAATAAATAAATAAATAAATAAATAATAAAATAAAATAAAATATCCCCTCATCCACCCTCTGTTAGAAACCACTGACTTAGATTGCAAATATGCCAATTTATCCTCCCCCATGGCTGTCATGAATCTTCAATTTCTGTTGGTCGTTTGGCTCTGACTCAACGCTTCATAGACCCTGCAGGTTTGCATGTGTTCTACTTTTCTGGTCCTGGAGTTTCACCCAGGCCTCAAGCACACTGCTGTCCCTATGACAACCAAGCCTGAGGAGAATGGAAATGAGGCAAGAGCATGCTTATGGGAGAGTAGCTGCCTTCACGGCCAGCACTGATTGGGAACAGAACAGTTGGCAGCTGTAACACTCCACCTTCAGGTCAGCAGCTAGAGGCCCTGGGCTGCCACCAAACCAAAGAACTTAATCTGGACAGGGCTGGAGGAAAGCAAGAAGGGAAGGATGAAATGTCATGGGACATATGGGAAGGACATCTGTTTAGCGAACATTTGAATGTGTAGCAAAGAGTGTCTTGTTCAGGGCTCACGAACTGACTGATGCATTGGGAGGAAAATTGAATTTGATTCTTTTTATGACTTGGACTCTCCAGTTTGCTCCTTTCCCTCTCTTCCATTTGCCCTTTCTTTTTAAACTAGGCTGCAGTCCACATTGATGTTATCTGTCCCGACCGGAAAGCATTTGAGTTCGTTGCCCCAGGTCTAGTGCGAACTTGAGATTTTTTTTTTAAAAACAATCCAAACTTTTGATCCTCAATCTGAAACCTTTTTTGGCTTCCTTGGGGAATGATCCTTAATTTCCTCATTGCTTAGTTCCTCCCTAAACTTCAATATAATCCTAAATGCTTGGGCAGTGAGGATTCAAGTCAATTACTAATTAGGATGGCACTATGGCTTTTAAATTCAAAGACTATGGTATGCTCTTATGTTATGGGCTGATCTGTGTGTCCTCCGCATCCCTTTGATCTATATGTTGAAGTCCTAACCCTCGATAACTCAGAATGTGACTCTGTTTGGAGACAGGGTCTTTAAAGAGGTGATTAAGTTAAAACGAGGCTGTTAGGGTGGGTCATAATCCAATCTGATTGGTGTCTTTATAAGAAGAGGAAATTTGGACACACGTGGGGCGTGCACACACAGAAGAAAGACCGTGTGGGGTCATGGTGAGAAGGCGGCTGTCTGCACTCCATGGGGAGAGGCCTCAGAAGAAACCAAGCTTGCTGGCATCTTGATCTTGAACTTTCAGCACCTAGAATGTGAAAAAATAATTTTCTGTTGTTTAAACCACCCAGTCTATGGTATTTTGTTATGGCAGCCCTAGCAAACTAATACCAACCACTTAACATAGGAACCTGCTGCTGTGCATGTATCCTAGGGGCAGGGAAGGAGGGAGATTCTACTACCTTTTATACTTTTATCCTCAAAAAGCCTTATGTAACAGTGTCTCCACTTACACCAAACATCCTGACTTCTTTTTTTAGCACATGTCACTAAGCAGACCATATTCCAAGTCACACTTCTCCAGAGCCTCTTTTTTTAAAAGACTGATTTATTAAGATATATAACTACTAACTAAAGACAATCTAGTACTTTCACTGGTCTGCCTGTCACTCAGACCGAGTGGCCTAGATATAGTGCAGACCCGAGGGTAAAAAGTAATCTAGGTCACCCTGCCTCATGGTTTCATTTCCTTTTTTCCCTATAGGTTCCTGTGCCCATATTGTGTCCAAAATGAAGCAGAGGGATAAATGCAGTCATATGGAAACTGTGGAAGCTGAACTTGTACAGGGCGACATAGGGGAAAGCTGAACAAACAGATTATAACTTTGATTGACATGGACAGTTATCTGGGCACCTTGGGTAAAAGCACTCCTGTGTGCTGTTTAAGGCACCACAGCAGATTTCTAGTTGAAAATAATGTAATTGTTGATTTCAAAAAGAAAACTACATTTCTTATTTCAACCTATCATTTCAGTTCCTTCATCTTCAAACAGTCCTCTTCTTAAGATTATTTATTTATTCACTTAGCAAACACTTTGAAAGCCTCGTATGGTTCTTGACATTAAAGATAGAAAAATGTATGAGACCTATGACCTGCCCTCAAGAAATTACAGTCTAGACGGAGGGGGCAGACATATAAACACATAATTGCAGTGACGTGTGTAAGCACACTTCAGCTTACACAGATGAATTTTGTGTAAGCAACAGCCAAAGGAAAACCACGTGGCATTCTTTGTAGAGAATGTTGTTGAAGTCCTCAATATGAAAGCCACGCTAGATGAAGGCCTAGGAAGACCTTCCTCTGAGGAACCACAGTGAATTCCACCCCCTCTTTCACTTGGATGGAAAGGAAATCCAGAACAAAATTTGTAGCACAATTTTAGGAAATTCATAGTGAGGCTTGGTATCTGAGAACTCCTCCACGCTCTTTCACCACCCCCAACGCCCCCCCTCCCCCGCCCAACACACATACACAGGGACGAGGAAGAAGCAACTTGGACTAGTTGCTGGTTTTCTTCATTGTCAGAATTGTGCGAGAGGGCAAGGTGTGTGTGGGTAGGGTGGGAAGTTGTAAGTGGGGAACACTGGGTGGGGGAAGGGTTCATGGGAGGGAGAGTTAAGGAGCCAGGACCTTGGAAGGTCTGGTTTCTCATGCAGGATGAGAGAACCAGAACCAGAAGGTTGGGTTAAGGGCTTAATTTCTGACTTGAAGGCTCTTCCCCTGCCCCCCACCCAAATACAATCTCTAGAGCTTTGGAACCTTCGCGGGCATCCCTTCTGTAAAGAACTGTTTACATTGTTGAGGCTAGCGTGCTTCCTTCAGGGAGAGACAAGGGCGGTGGCATTCATCATGGCAGAGAAGGGGTATCCTCCCAGTTCAGTGATGAGTGGCGGCCTCCTCTTAGGGATTCCCAGGCCGTGAGCAGCATCTTCCCAGAGCCCTTGCACAGCTGAGGAAACAAGGTCTGTCAACCCATAAAAAAATAGTTCACAGCAAACTTTGTGGGATAGGAAAACCAAAGGTGCTTCTTTCGTGGGCCAGGACCTTATGGCTTGACTAGAAACATAAAAGTCTCCTCATGATACTAGCTTCTCATTATGCATTCCCCATAATGCTTCTCATTATGCATACATGTACCAGCTTCACATTTTCGCCATTTTACATTTAATACTTGTGCTACTCTTTACTTACTATTGCTGTGAATAAACTCATTTTGAAATTCTAAAAAATAGTTAACTTTGTTCTAAATAACTAGTACTTATGAAATCATAGGTTCTATGTGCTGTATTTTTTAAAATGTACGTAAAATACAAGTGAAATTTCAAAAAAGTTAATTTGCATATCACTTAAAATCTTCTCATGTACCAGTTTGGGTAACACTGTCATAATGTATTTATCAAAAACTTTTTTGATTATAAATTTAAGAAATGTGTTTTCCTGAGCTGCCTTAGTTCCTCTGTGGTGGCTAGTGATGGGAGCACATATAGGAAGGAAATATGGTACCCATGCGATGCTGTCAGGATGGAATGTGGGGTCTCAGGGTAAGTCTTGTTGGCTTCCCACCAGTAGAAACCCTTTCTGGAGTTGGAGGTCCTCTCTCATTGGATGATGACTCTTGCGCTCCTGATTCTCATGGCCACCCCGACCCCAACTCCCGGCTTATTCCTGTAATTGGGGGATTCTGCCATAGCGGAACTGGTCCAAGGAGATCATCCTTGATTTTTCTGACTTTAAGTGAAAAACCACAAATTTGTCACATTATCTGGACGAACACACAAATTGGCGTTTCTAGGTACTGGGGCTGCCGGATAGCCAGTTTTACATTTTCTGTATTTTTATGAAATTTTGGCCTACTTTTGACTATATTATTTCAGGCCTGCCTAGCAGAACTCATGCATAAATAGACAGCAAGGCTTGTTTTTGCCTGAATTACTATGGTGATTGCAAAACCTTTTCTCAGCTTTGGCTGGAGAGACAGGGTAAGAAGGGGAGATTTGGAGTCAGTCCTGAGTAAATCCCGGTACTTCTTTCCATTTCTTAGACTCCCTCTGGCAGGATCCTCACTTTGGTGTCTTTACCTGTGACAGCCAACTTGCTTACAAAGACACAGAGCAGCTTCTGGGAGTGAAGTCTTTTTAAAAAGCTTTTAGAAGCAGAAATAGCCTGTTTCTTTTCTATGTGAACCCAGATTAATAGTTGATCTCTCTCTTTTTTTTCCATTTGCAAAGTTCAGTTGCACCTTTTTCAACAAATGTGGTCTGAACGAGCACAGCTTGCGGTGGCCTAGAATTGTCACATATGGAAAATAAACTGGAAAGGAAGTTCACTTAAGAAATGGAGAAGAAGCAGTGAGCAGTTCATTTTAGGACCATAATTGGCCAATGTTCCTTCCTGATGTGTGGCAGCAAGTTTTACTGTTGTACAGCAAAATCCACTGATAAATTTCCCAGGAGATTTCATAGAGCTATTCCATGACTGCCTTGCCAGCTACAATGTACATTGAGAGTTGGCTGTTGAAGAAAGCCCAAGGTTTTGTACAGTAAGATTAAGTAAAGAACTAACATTTTCTGTGAGCTAAACAAGGGGAGACTTTCCTTTTGGAGCAAGTGCATTTTAACGGCAGAAGAGGAAGAATAACCTTGCGCGTTTATTTTTTCAACAGTAACACTGAAAAGATTCAAATCAGCTAAAAAGTGTTTGCCTTCCATTTGCATTTAGACTTGTCTGTGCTGCTCTGTGAATTGGCCACATCCCCTGCATCACTTTTTTCAACTGATTTCATAGCCTGATGCTCTGGGATAACACTGCTTTCAGAGAAGTGGAGAGGTTGAATTTTTAATTCTGTGTACAGCAGGAGCCTAACTCAGAAGGGGCTGATGCTCTCCCGCCACACCTTGACCTGCTGATCATAGCTGAAATGAAGTTGACAGCCTCTGTGGTCCTGCATTAGAATTTTAGCCTCCGTCTTGGAGTACCTCGTGTGTGCAGCGTGCTGCTTCTCCTGTGGGTTCTGAATCATTACATCCTGTAACACAATCCTTAGAACAGTCTGAAACAGTGAACAGTATTATCCTTTTTTTTTTTTAAACAAGGAAATAAGCATGGATATGTTAAGCAACTTGCTCAAAGTATCACAGCTTGGAAATACCTGCCTCTGAAACCTATTTTCCTTCCACGCTGTTGCAAGCGTTGGTGGTGGAGTTCAAAGTACCACTGACCCCTAAATGTCTCTCTTCATGTGCAAACTGACCAGAAACTCTCCTTTAATCAAAAGAAAGGCTTTGTCCAAAATGAAAACAGATTCATAGATACAGTACAGAGAACAAACGAGTGGTTGCCGGAAGGGAGGGTAGTGGGGGCGAGATAGGTGATAGGGATTAAGCGGTACAAACGCCAGTTATATAATAAATAAGTCACGGGTATGTAATATACAGCATAAAGAATATGTAATACAGCATACAATAATACTGTAATAACTTTCTATACAGGGACAGATGGTTACTAGACTTACAGTGGTGATCCTTTCATAATGTTTGCAAATGTCAAATCATCATGTAGTACACCTGAAATGAATCTAATATTGTATGTCAACTATATTTCAATTCAAAAAATGAGACGTTGTGTGAGGGGAAGGCGGTATATGGGAACTCTCTGTGCTATCTGCCCATTTTTTTCCTGTAAATCTAAAACTGTTTCAAAAAATAATTTTTTTAATTGAAGTATAGTTCATTTACAATGTTGTGTTAGTTTCAGGTGTACAGTAAAGTGATTCACTTATACATCTATATATAGTCTTTTTCAGATTCTTTTCCCTTATAGGTTATTATAAAATATTGAATATAGTTCTCTGTGCTAGACAGTAGGTCCTTGCTGTTTATCTATTTTATATATAGTAGAGTGTATATGTTAATCCCAAACTCCTAATATATCCCTCCCCTCCCCTTTCTCTTTGGTAACCATGTTTGTTTTCTATGTCTGCGGGTCTATTTCTGTTTGTAGATAAGTTCATTTGTATCATTTTTTTTTAGATTCCACATATAAGTGATATCACATGATATTCATCTTTGTCTGTCGTACTTCACTTACTATGATATTCTCTAGGTCCATCCATGTTGCTGCAAATTGTAATATTTCATTCTTTTTTAATGGCTGAATAATATTCCATTGTATATATATACCACATCTTCTTTATCCATTCATCTGTTGATGGACACTTAGGTTGCTTCCATGTCTTGGCTATTGTAAATAGTGCTGCAATGAACATTGGGGTGCAAGTATCTTTTCAAATTATAGTTTTCTCTAGATATATGCTCAGGAATGGAATTGAGGATCATATTGTCATTCAAAAAATAAAGTCTTAATTAAAAAAAAAAAAAGGCTTTGTCTTTAGCTGGTTCCTGAAGCTCTGGAAGACACTTATTTATGTCCAGTGTCTGTGGTTAGATTTATGATAGTTCTCAAACTTGTTCTGGATGCAGACACCTAAAAGTCACAGTGCTTTTTCAGTGTAATAAATGAAATATGGATATATTAGTCTTCTACCTCTGAAATACCAGTTTTTGAGAAATGAGGGAAATAGAAGTCAAATATTAATTACCAACGTGGGAGGGAGGGAATAGTTAGGGAAACAGAGATGAAAAAGTGGGTCTTATCTGAACTTGTTTTACAGTTTTGTCTTTGGAAACATTTTTTCAGTACTGTTAAGAAGTTATTTTAGTCTATGTTTTTTAAAAATGGTTATATATATTAATTAATTAAATTAGTAAAGTATGAGCTTAAAACCTTATAAGCTTTCACTAAAAAATATTCTTGATTCATAAGCAACTCTAGGTATGTTTCCACTATCAAACTGAGATGCACGTCAGTGTAACTGTCTTTATGCATTAAACCCCAGCAAGATTAAGGGTTTAAAAGAGAAGTCTGGATACTCATTTTGCCAAGTTTTCAAGTCACACCGTCTATGTTGCAAAGAAGGATCTTTAAAAACACCTTTACTGAGATATAATTCTTCCACCATACAATTTACCCTTTTAAAGGGTACAATTCAATGATTTTCAATATATTCACTGAGCTGTGCAACCATCAACACAAAAATCTATGTTAACTGTGTATAACATTTATAGGATCATTCTTCTTGTTCACGAAGTACATAACTTAAAAGTTCCTTCAGTGAAGGTCTGTTGGTGGTAAGCTCCCTCAGTTTTTGTTCATTTGAAAATATATTCATTTTACTCCCATTTTAAAATGATAGTTTTGCTGGATTTACAATTCTGGATTGACAGTTACATTGTCTTAGACTTTGAAGATAGTAATGCTCAGTCTTTGGCTTCCATTGTTGCTAACAGTGTTAGTTATCAGTATAATTATCATTCCTAGTAAATGACCTGTCTTTTCTCTCCATCTGCTTCAAAGTTTTTTTTTTCTTGTTTTCGGCATTCTGTAGCCTTATAAAAAATGTCCCCATGTGGATCTCACTTATCTATCCTGTTTGGTATATGTGGAACTTCCTATATATATATATCCTTTATCAATTCTGAAAATGTTTGCACTGATTGTGTCTTCAAACCTCTCTCTTCTGCATTTTAAAATGTTCTTTCCTTCTGGGACTCAGTTGAATGCATGCTAGAATATCTCATTTTTCTGTTATTTCATACAGTTCTTATTTTCTTTCTGTACAGCACCCTAGGTAACATCTTTAATCTTTCTTCCAGTTTACCATCTTGCTCTGTTCTGATGCCCCACTCGTCCACTGAGACTCCATCTTCACCCTATTGATGTTTTATTTCTAAATGTTGATTCTCCCATAATTCTTTTTTTTAAAAAATTTTTATTTATTTATTTATTTATTTTTGGCTGTGTTGGGTCTTCGTTTCTGTGCGAGGGCTTTTCTCTAGTTGTGGCAAGCGGGGGCCACTCTTCATCGCGGTGCGCGGGCCTCTCACTATCGCGGCTTCTCTTATTGCGGAGCACAGGCTCCAGACGCGCAGGCTCAGTAACTGTGGCTCACGGGCCCAGCTGCTCCGCGGCATGTGGGATCTTCCCAGACCAGGGCTCGAACCCGTGTCCGCTGCATTGGCAGGCAGATTCTCAACCACTGCGCCACCAGGGAAGCCCTCCCTTAATTCTTTATGGTGATTTCTGATTGTTACTTCTTCCTTGATCATTTTTTGGACCATACATTTTAAAAGATTGTAACATTTTGTACATGTTCTTTTATGTGTTGTATCTAATAATTCTAAAGCTGAGTCTTTGATGCCCTCAAACTATTGTCTATCTTTTTTGCTCATTCTCACAGTGGATTCTATGGCCTCTTTTTTGGCCATTTTTGATGTTGAGGTCTCATTATTTTGAACTTAAATCAAATTAGATCCTAAATTGAGGATACATTTCTGAAATTTATTTATTTGTTTATATATCTTACTGCCTGTATTCCTTGACAAGAATATAAGCTACTTGAGGTCAGGAACCCTATCTTGTTCACACTGTATTTCCAGTGCCTTGAACAAGGCCTGATATATAGAAATTATTCCATCTCTGTGTATTCTCTCATCCATCCTCTCTTTCCCCCTACCCAACATGCATGCACACGCTCATACTTTGTCATATAGTTTCAGGGCTACCATTGATTCTAATTTAATAACTGCTAATCTAAATTCATTTGTTTGGTCATATACATATAGCGCACTCAGCTTCTAAGAAGGGAAAAAAGTATGTGCCAAGTATTTTCAGGTCATATTTCCTTATATTTTTCTAATTTATTCCTCTGAGATGCTTACTTTAAACACCAGTCACTATTGGTTTGGGATCAATAGGGCTTGAAATTGCAAGCTAAACACTTTTGCCATCATGGCTGAAAAAGGGTAAATATAGTTGAGAATTCCTTACTTAATCCTGAAAATAATTTCATGTGTTTTCTGGAGAGACCTTTCTAAGTCACAATAAGTTGTTAAAAATCCTCAGCATAAATGAGGTAAGGCACAAACATTGGCTTTATTAAGGTTGCAATTATTTAAAATATGAAAAATGAATCCTACATTCTTGAAAAAAAGTTCTGTGATTAAGTAGGCTACTTCAGGAACACAGAGAAAACATAACCAAATTACTAATGCATTTATAAAACTGATATTTACCCAGGAATTTTTGTATTTTACCTGTAAAACAAAAGATTTTGTATTTTGAAACAGTCTTACCAGCCTCACGCTTAACTTGGAATTGAAAATTATAAATTATTTCTCATTCTGAAGTCTGAGCTTTGTATGCTAGATCTTCTTTAGGCATTTGTTAAACACCTACGCAGAGTAGTAAGTAGAGCCTCAGAAATTAAACATTTCTCTCAGTTTAGTTGCTTGCATACATAGGGCATTTGACAATAACCTCTACACTATAAAGTAGGCACTGATGTTCATTAAGGTCATGAAAGATAATGCTAATGAGAACCCTGGAATGAATCCCTTAAGACAAATCTTTATGCCACTAGGGAAATGGTTTTAGGAACTGAGTACTATGCACATTATTAATGAATGGTATGCTTACCATCAAAGCATCACTCATGGACTTGTAATCTGCTATCAGAAGCAACGTTTACTTGGAACTGAAGTAGCTTTATAAAATGTTTTGAAGACCCTACAAGGATCACAAAAGACTTGGAGTTTCTACCTTTTTTTCCCTGAGAAATTTAAGGCCATCAGAAATCCTACTTCTTCACCAGCAACTCTGTGTTCTCTGCATTTCATCTGGTGAGAATGACTTTACTGGACCACTTTTAAGACAAGATATTTCAAGCCTTTGGAGAGCTTCCAGATCCCATGGGTACTCAACAGGAAGGGAGTCAGTGACTGAATTATCTGTGTCAGTGCTTCAATTCTCTCTCATCCTCATTTTGGAGCTTCAGCTTCTAACACCCTTTCTGTTGTTTCTTCCCTTGTGCTTTATTCATTCTGACACTCCGAGTACAGGTGAAAAAGATAGACTGAAGTGTCTTCAACTCACACCAGGTGAACAATGTTGGAAGTAGTTGGCAAGAAGACATTCTGCATTTCTGAAAATATCAAGACTCTTGGGAAAGGTTTTAGCCTTGGAATAGTAGGGTAGGGGATCAGATTATGCTTGGTTTCATGAATAATGACATGCATAAGATACTAGCAGATATTCAGGAAATGCTTATTGAATGAAAGACTTATTGAATGAAGTTATTACACACTGAAAACAGGATGATGATATAACTGGCTTCTTTGAAGCCAGATATAAAGTAAAACATTTTTTTTGCTGTCAAATCATCTGAAGTGTCTTCCAGAATTTTATTCAGAGATTAAATCTTCAAACCAGAAGTTGAAAATGCCCTAAAAAAATTTTATAAAGTGAAACAAGGAACTAGTGTAGGTTGGCTTAAAAAATAAATGTACACCGAGTGAGTATCAAGTTTCTAGCTATACAAATGTTTAATGAAATTGCTACCACAATAACACAGAACTGACCCTGGAGAATATCCAGGTAGACTTGATTACATTACATTTCCTTTATATAGTTCTCCAAACCCAGCTTGGCTTCCTTTATATTCAGATATTTTCCTCTGGATGAGGTTCAGTTGTGCTTTTTGACTTGTCCTCACATTTGCCTGTCAGATTCCCTTAAAGGACCAAGGTCTTTTTCTTCAACACTTTCAGGCAAATGAATCTTTTCTAAAATATTAGTCTGTTGATAAAGTCTCCTTTACCCCTTTTTCTTTTGTGTTGAATGTATTGAGGTCTTTCACTCTCTCCCTCTAAGTCCCTTCCCGTCCTTCTAAGGCACATAGAAATATGATACAGACCTATTACCTTCCAACCAAATGTACTGGAAGAAATTGTTCAAAGCAAAATGTGCATGAAAAGAAGGATCATTATGAGTACTGACATCTACGGACGATGCTTAATGGTGAGCAAAGGAATGGAATTCATAAACGAAAATAAAATTTTTTGATGTGGCATTTCAGTGGCAGCTTCATTTGTAATTATGGGACATTAAAGGGTTTAATAATTATCACCATTATTAATAATAATGCCACCTGAACAACCAGTCACTCCAACCCAGTCATCTAGAAACATCATGGCAGCCTCTTATCTAATTATCACTTCAAGCTTTTATCCACAATACAAATTAATATGAATTTATCGACTTTTTAGGTTTTAGGGCAGGCAAGATGGCAACAGCAGCATCACAAATTCTGTAAAAGATTAAAATTGCTAAACTTGTTTTTCATAATTAAAATTAAATTATTTTGTAACCAATCTTATATCTGCCTCTTAATGAAAAATTTCTCAGAATTTGGGATGATAAAATAATAATGATAACAACAACAACAATAATAATAGCAGCTTCTACTTGATGAATGCTTCATGTGTGTTAGGCACTAGGTTAAATGATTTACATACATTGTCTCATTTGTTTTTCTACTTACCAGCCCTTAAAGTAGGTATCATCTCCATTTTACAAGTGAAAATTGAGGCTTGGCGAGTTTAACTTGCCCAAGGCCACTTAGCTAATATGTAGAAGAACGGAAACCTCAGTCTGGGTCTGATGGCAAAATCTAGTCTTTTGGCCATGTTGCTATTCTGTGTGTATGGTGTGTGTGTGTGTTTGCATGCGTGCGCATAGGGATTGTCCATATACACAGCTCAATTGATCATGAAATACAATAAAAAGCTGTTACTGTTGGGATGCTTGCCATGGCTGGAACAGGCTTAAATCTAAAAGGCAGCTCTGGATACTGAGTCATTTTTTTATGGGCACCCTGTCTATGCCTGGGAAGGTGTCATCAACCACTTGATGATGCCAACTGGGATAACCAGTAACCACTAATTAGAACCTTTCCTCATGCATCCCTATTCGAGAATTTTAGAGATACAGACATATAATTCAGCTATTATGTTATGCAGTTACGAAGAAATTTAACTGTTCCATCCATATATTTATGATTTATCAAATGTTTTCTGTATGCAGGTGTTGTTTTAGTTTCTAAGAACTATTATTTTGTTATACTGATGAAAAATCTGATGTATAGACCGTTTAAGCAGGTTACCCTAAAGTGTACAGATTATAACTGGCAGAGCTGGGGTTGTAATCAGACCACTATACCACAGAGCCCATGACCTATTCCAGGGGACTCAATGGTGAAAAAGATGCTCTAGCCCTCAAGAATGTAGAAGAGAAAGATATAAATAGCAGTTCTCTGCTTTAGTCCATGAATACCGATAAATTAATTTTCCAAATCAGAGCTTCATTGTGCAATAGAAACTTCCAATAGGTTATGAGGAAACTTTCTTCTTTGTGATTAATTTGTTTATTAATAGAGCCTTGAACTAATAAAGGTAAGGCTGACAACAGTGTCTGCTGAATTCCTGCCTTTAAGCTTAATGTGGCTTGAAATACTACACCTGGATAATTCATGTCAAACAAGTACTTTCAAGCCAGAACTTCCCAGATATTTAGCTTAGAATAGTAGCCAATAAATATCTAGTGTGTGTTGCTATTTTTCCAAATCTATTCTTCACTTACATGAGTGTAGATTAAAAAGGTTCACATAACCCTGATAAAATGAAGCTTGTACATCTTCTAATTAAATCTGTGAATCAAATACTCTCATGAGGTATCTTAGTGTGTTTGAGCTTCTGTAACAAAGTACCATAGACAAGGTGCTTATAAACAATGGAAATTTATTTCTCACGAGTCTGGAGGCTGAGAAGTCCAAGACCAAGGTGCTGGCAGATTTGATGTCTGATGAGGGCCCGCTTCCCGGTTCCTGTGTCCTCACATGGCAGAAGGGGTGAAGGAGTCTCTGGAGTCTCTTTAATGAGGGCACTAATCCCATCATAAAGGCTCAATCTTCATGACCTATTGATCTCCCAAAGGCCTCGCCTCCAAATACCATCCCACTGGGAATTTGTTTTCAACATATGAATTTTGAGGGGACACAAACATTCAGTCTACATCACGAGGTCAAATAATAAATGAGGCAGTAAAAATGAAAAAAAAACCTACGAGCTGAAAGTGAGAGTAGAGATCAAGATGTATAGTTTTGATGATTGGGTAAAGACAGAGTTTATTACTTCATTTATTTATTTTTAGACTCAAACTGTTCCACAAGGGATTTGAAGTGGCTTATACAAAAAAAGATAAACAAGTATGTTAGAAACAACAAGAACTTCTAAATAAAAATATCGAGTAAATATAAATTAGAAGATCAAGGCAAAATTATAGGCAGAATTAAGTAAAGAGTTTGAGGTAATGATGCATCTGAGTCCATTTTTAAATTGCTATCTGTGAGAAGGTAAGAACTTACACTGAATTAACTACATTGGGTATCTCTACCAGATGATTTGTCTGGGTAGATGCAGGCTTCATTGGGCATACCAGTATAATTTTTAGCATATGTGTGTGTTACAACATTGCTCTGAAAAGCACAAGCCTACTCATTCACAGAACAAAAGCTGGACAGACATAAAATCAAGAGATGATGTCACAGTCTTAGTTAAAACATCCATTCAGTCTCATTTATTTGTTTTACTTTCATAGACTGGGAATTTTCCATTGGAAACTGCGTTGTGATGGACTTGGAGTACATTAGCAACACAGACGTAATGAGCTACCGTGAATTTGCCTGCCTCAGACATTTCCTTGTCAGAAGGATTGGCAGTAGAGTGACTCAAGTGGGCTGCTTACTGGGTACCACCCACACTCCCCCACCTGCCTCACTGTGGCCAACAATTCTACCACCAGCCTGGCAGGACTTGGGAAGCCACCTGTGATCACTAACGGAAAGTACTTCATGTTCTTGTAGTACAATCAGCAGACAACTGTTTATTACTGTTGTTATCTTTATCATTATCATTATTTTTCAATGGAATATGGAAGGAGGAGGAGATGAGGAGGAGAATGGGGATAGGATGGAGATGGCAGATGTCACATGAAGAACAAAGAGGAGGAAAATAGCAGCGAGAGGGAAGAAGCAATTAACAAAGGAGAAATGAGAGAGAGAGAAAGACAAAGAATGAGAGTGAAACTGATGGGAAAGAAACAGGTTTGAGGAGGAGAACCAGAGACAGAATCAATGTGACGTCTTTCTTTGCCCTGATATGATCCCACTAATTCCCTGTGGATGCCAGCTTGTTCATTTCTGGGATGGTGGGGGAGGATAAGCAACAAGACATCAGAGGTCACTGTCTCGGTCCCTCTTCAGTAACTCCAGCCTCTAAGAACCTGTAGGCAGCTGTGGCCACTGTGGGAACAAAGCTCGGAGGGAAGGAGGAAGAGTCTCAGTTTCTTGGTGACTCATTCTGGCACTGACTTGGCCTTCTGAAAGTAATTTAGCTCTACTGAGCTGAACTTCGTCAAAATTAATAACAGGATACCTGTTTATAGAATAGGTTCAGTATTACCAACAAAGTGCTGCCTGAGCGGGAGGCTGGGAAGAAGAAACAATGGCTGAAGAAAAAGAAAAGGAAAGCAAGGAAAAGGAGAGAGGACAATAATAGCTTCCAACATTCTTTAGGTTGTAGGGACCTTTTGGTGTGTGTGTGGGGGTGTTGTGGGCTCATATGTATAACACAATTGAGATTTAATGGAACTAATACTTCAGTGCCTGTTAGGTACAAGACAGAGTGCTGGATGCTTTTTCTGTGTAACTCATGTAATCTCTCCAACAGTCCTGGGCAGTAGCTGTTATTATCCTCCTTTAACTGAGGATAGGAAAATAGCTTGCTTGGTATAACAGGTTTGAACTCAGGTCTACAGGATTTGAATCCTGATAAATGTTTTTAACTTCAAAATAATTGTAAAATCTGGGTTATACTTTAAAAAGACGTGGCTTACATATATATATTTAAAAGCAAGTAAACTTTCTGCCAGAGTCATTGCCTCTCTTTTCCAGTGTCTAAATTTGTCTTAAAATCCCAATGTATCAGTCTATCTTTCAGCCTTAGAAAATACTCAAGGATTTTGTGGTGGGAAGAAAATGGAAGGAAATGAACTCTGAACTCAGAAACCTGGCCTCAGATTTTATTCTCACAGTTAGATGATCTTAGGAATCTGTAAAATAGGATTAATATTAGGCTTTTTTTTTTTTTTTTTAGGATGAATGAGTTATGGGGACATACCTAGCATAGAGCTTTCCACTTAGAGGGCACTGAATTGTTGGTTTCCTTTCTTGACATTTTAGATAGAATTCATTTGTTCCAGAATTTCCCAAACTATGCTCCACAGAAGATTAGGGGTTCTGAGAGATGTGATTAATGTTCTTCATTAAAACATTTTTAATGGTCCGATATGTTGGCATCAAGTAAATTGCTGTTTTTCCTTTATTCTTATGACCCCCTCCCCAAATATTCCACCACATAGGGTTCAGTGTATTAAGACACTAAATGTAAACTAAAAATTAAAAATTTTAATTAAAATTAAAATTAAAATTAAAAATTAAAATTAAAAATTAAAACCATTTAGAAGGAAATATAGAAAAATATTTATATGATCTTTTGATAGTGAGGATTTCTTTAAAAAGACACAAAAACTCAAAACATGAAGGAAAGAATTTTGACTATATTAAACTTTTGTATGACAAAAGATGCTATTAAAAAATCATATACCAGCTATAGAGCTTATTGGCAAGATGGCGGAGTAGAAGGACGTGCTCTCACTCCCTCTTGCGAGAACACCGGAATCACAACTAACTGCTGAACAATCATCGACAGGAAGACCTGGAACTCACCGAAAAAGATACCCCACATCCAAAGACAAAGGAGAAGCCACAATGAGACGGTAGGAGGGGCGAAATCACAGTAAAATCAAATCCCATAACTGCTGGGTGGGTGACTCAAAACTGGTGAACACTTATACCACAGAAGTCCACCCACTGCAGTGAAGGTTCTGAGCCCCACGACAGGCTTCCCAACCTCGCGGTCCAGCAACGGGAGGAGGAATTCCTAGAGAATCAGACTTCGAAGTCTAGTGGGATTTGATTGCAGGACATTGACAGGACTGGGGGAAACAGAGACTCCACTCTTGGAGGGCACACACAAAGTACTGTGTGCATTAGGAACCAGGAGAAGGAGCAGTGACCCCATAGGAGACTGAACCAGACCTACCTGCTAGTGTTGGAGGGTCTCCTGCAGAGGCGGGGGTGGCTGTGGCTCACCATGGGGACAAGGACACTGGCAGCAGAAGTTCTGGGAAGTACTCCTTGGCGTGAGCCCTCCCAGAGTCCTCCATTAGCCCCAAAAAAGAGCCCAGGTAGGCTCCAGTGTTGGGTCGCCTCAGGCCAAACAACCAACAGGGAGGGAACCCAGCCCTACCCATCAGTAGACAAGCAGATTAAAGTTTTACTGAGCTCTGCCCACCAGAGCAACAGTCAGCTCTACCCACCACCAGTCCCTCTCATCAGGAAACTTGCACAAGCCTCTTAGATAACCTCATCCACCAGAGGGCAGACAGCAGAAGCAAGAAGAACTACAATCCTGTAGCCTGTGGAACAAAAACCACATTCACAGAAAGATAGACAAGATGAAAAGGCAGAGGGCTATGTACCAGATGAAGGAACAAGATAAAACCCCAGAAAAACAACTAAATGAAGTGGAGATAGGCAACCTTCCAGAAAAAGAATTCAGAATAATGATAGTGAAGATGATCCAGGACCTCAGAAAAAGAATAGAGGCACAGATGGAGAAGATGCAAAAAATGTTTAACAAAGACCTAGAAGAATTAAACAACACGCAAACAGAGATGAACAATACAATAACTGAAATGAATACTTCACTAGAAGGAATCAATAGCAGAATAACTGAGGCAGAAGAACGGATAAGTGACCTGGAAGACAGAATGGTGGAATTCACTGCTGTGGAACAAAATAAAGAAAAAAGAATGAAAAGAAATGAAGACAGCCTCAGAGACCTCTGGGACAACATTAAACACAACAACATTTGCATTATAGGGGTCCCAGTAGGAGAAGAGAGAGAGAAAGGACCCAAGAAAATATTTGAAGACATTATAGTCGAAAACTTCCCTAACAAGGGAAAGGAAATAGCCATCCAAGTCCGGGAAGCGCAGAGAGTCCCATACAGGATAAACCCAAGGAGAAACACACCGAGACACATAGTAATCAAATTGGCAAAAATTAAAGACAAAGAAAAATGATTGAAAGCAGTAAGGGAAAAATGACAAATAACATACAAGGGAACACCCATAAGGTTAACAGCTGATTTCTCAGCAGAAGTTCTACAGGCCAGAAGGGAGTGGCATGATATACTTAAAGTGATGAAAGGGAAGAACGTATAACCAAGATTACTCTACCTGGCAAGCATCTCATTCAGATTCAATGGAGAAATCAAAAGCTTTACAGACAAGCAAAAGCTAAGAGAATTCAGCACCACCAAGCCAGCTCTACAACAAATGGTAAAGGAACTTCTCTAAGTGGAAAACACAAGAGAAGAAAAGGACATACAAAGACAGATCCAAAACAATTAAGAAAATGGTAATAGGAACATACATATTGATAATTACCTTAAACGTGAATGGATTAAATGCTCCAACCAAAAGACACAGGCTTGCTGAATGGATACAAAAACAAGACC
This sequence comes from Eubalaena glacialis, assembly GCF_028564815.1. Lineage (NCBI taxonomy): Eukaryota > Metazoa > Chordata > Mammalia > Artiodactyla > Balaenidae > Eubalaena > Eubalaena glacialis. The sequence continues at coordinate 101,513,429 of NC_083726.1, forward strand.
CATATATATGCTGTCTACAAGAGAAACACTTCAGACCTGGGAACACATATAGACTGAAAGTGAGGGGATGGAAAAAGGTATTCCATAGAAATGGAAATCAAAAGAAAGCTAGAGTAGCAATACTCATATCAGATAAAATAGACTTTAAAATAAAGAATGTTACAAGAGACAGGGACGGACACTACATAATGATCAAGGGATCAATCCAAGAAGATATAACAATTATAAATATATATGTACCCAACATAGGAACACCTGAATACATAAGGCAACTGCTAACAGCTCTAAAAGAGGAAATCCACAGTAACACAGTAATAATGGGGGACTTTAACACCCCACTTACACCAATGGAGAGATCATCCAAACAGAAAATTAATAAGGAAACACAAGCTTTAAATGACACAATAGACCAGAGAGATTTAATTTATATCTATAGGACATTCCATCCAAAAACAGCAGATTACATTTTCTTCTCAAGTGCGCACGGAACATTCTCCAGGATAGATCACATCTTGGGTCACAAGCCTCAGTAAATTTAAGAAAATTGAAATCATATCAAGCATCTTTTCTGACCACAATGCTATGAGATTAGAAATCAATTACAGGGAAAAAACGTAAAAATCACAAACACATGGAGGCTAGACGATACATTACTCAATAACCAAGAGATCACTGAAGAAATCAAAAGGAAATCAAAAACTACCTAGAGACAAATGACAATGAAAACACAACGATCCAAAACCTATGGGATGCAGCAAAAGCAGTTCTAAGAGGGAAGTTTATAGCTATACAAGCCTACCTCAAGAAACAAGAAAGATATCAAATAAAATATCTAACCTTACACCTAAAGGAAGTAGAGAAAACCCAAACAAAACCCAAAGTTAGCAGAAGGAAAGAAATCATAAAGATTAGAGCAGAAATAAATGAAATAGAAAGAAAGAAAACAGTAGCAAATATCAATAAAACTAAAAGCTGGTTCTTTGAGACGATAAACAAAATTGATAAACCATTAGCCAGACTCATCAAGGAAAAGAGGGAGAGGACTCAAATCAATAAAATTAGAAATGAAAAAGGAGAAGTTACAACAGACACCACAGAAATACAAAGCATCCTAAGAGACTACTACAAGCAACTCTATGTCAATAAAATGGACAACCTGGGAGAAGTGGACAAATTCTTAGAAAGGTATAACCTTCCAATACTGAACCAGGAAGAAATAGAAAATATGAATAGGCCAATCACAAGTAATGAAATTGAAACTGTGATTAAAAATCTTCCAACAAACAGAAGTCCAGGACCAGATGGCTTCACAGGTGAATTCTATCAAACATTTAGAGAAGAGCTAACACCCATCCTTCTCAAACCCTTCCAAAAAATTGCAGAGGAAGGAACACTCCCAAACTCATTCTATGAGGCCACCATCACCCTGATACCAAAACCAGACAAAGATACTACAAACAAAGAAAATTACAGACCAATATCACTGATGAATATAGATGCAAAAATCCTCAATAAAATACTAGCAAGCAGAATCCAACAACACATTAAAAGGATCATACACCATGATCAAGTGGGATTTATCCCAGGAATGCAAGGATTCTTCAGTATATGCAAATCAATCAATGTGATACACCATATTAACAAATTGAAGAATAAAAATCATATGATCATCTCTATACATGCAGTAAAATCTTTTGACAAAATTCAACACCCATTTATGATAAAAACTCTCCAGAAAGTGGGCATAGAGGGAACCTACCTCAACATAATAAAGACCATATATAACAAACCCACAGCAAATAGCATTCTCAATGGTTGAAAACTGAAAGCATTTCCTCTAAGATCAGGAACAAGACAAGGATGTCCCCTCTCACGACTATTATTCAACATAGTTTTGGAAGTCCTAGCCACGGCAATCAGAGAAGAAAAAGAAGTAAAAGGAATGCAAATTGGAAAAGAAGAAGTAAAACTGTCACTGTTTGCAGATGACATGATACTATACATAGAGAATCCTAAAGATGCCACTAGAAAACTACTAGAGCTAATCAATGAATTTGGTAAAGTGGCAGGCTACAAAATTAATGCACAGAAATCTCTTGCATTTCTATACACTAGTGATGAAAAATCTGAAAGAGAAATTAAGGAATCACTCCCATTTTCGACTGTAACAAAAAGAATAAAATACCTAGGAATATACCTACCTAGGGAAACAAAAGACCTGTATGCAGAAAACTATAAGACACTGATGAAAGAAATTAAAGATGATACCAACAGATGGAGAGATATATCATGTTCTTGGATTGGAAGAATCAACATTGTGAAAATGACTGTACTACCCAAAGCAATCTACAGATTCAATACAATCCCTATCAAATTACCAATGGCATTTTTTACAGAACTAGAACAAAAAATCTTACAATTTGTATGGAGACACAAAAGACCCCAAACAGCCAAAGCAGTCTTGAGGGAAAAAAACAGAGCTGGAGGAATCAGACTCCCTGACTTCGGACTATACTACAAAGCCACAGTAATCAAGACAGTATGGTACCTGCACAAAAACAGAAATATAGTTCAACGGAGCAGGACAGAAAGCCCAGAGGTAAATCCACGCACCTATGGTCAACTAACCTATGACAAAGGAGGCAAGGATATACAATGGAGAATAGACAGTCTCTTCAATAAGTGGTGCTGGGAAAACTGGACAGCTACATGTAAAAGAATGAAATTAGAACACTCCCTAACACCATACACAAAAATAAACTCAAAATGGATTAGAGACCTAAATGTAAGACCGATCACTATAAAAGTCTTAGAGGAAAACATAGGAAGAACACTCTTTGACATAAATCACAGCAAGATCTTTTTTGATCCACCTCCTAGAGTAATGGAAATAAAAACAAAAATAAAAAAATGGGACCTAATGAAACTTAAAAGCTTTTGTATAGCAAAGGAAACTAAAAACAAGATGAAAAGACAACCCTCAGAATGGGAGAAAATATTTGCAAGTGAATCAATGGACAAAGGATTAATCTCCAAAATATACAAACAGCTCATGCAGCTCAATATTAAAAAAACAAACAACCTAATCCAGAAATGGGCAGAAGAACTAAATAAACATTTCTCCAAAGAAGACATACAGATGGCCAAGAGGCACATGAAAAGCTGCTCAACATCACTAATTATTAGAGAAATGCAAATCAAAACTACCATGATGTAAAACCTCACACCAGTTAGAATGGGCATCATCAAAAAATCTACAAACAACAAATGCTGGAGAGGGTGTGGAGAAAAGGGAACCCTCTTGCCCTGTTGCTGGGAATGTAAATTGATACAGCCACTATGGAGAACAGTATGGAGGTTCCTCAACAAACTAAAAATAGAATTACCATATGATCCAGCAATCCCACTACCTGGCATATACCCAGAGAAAACCATAATTCAAAAAGACACATGCACCCCAATGTTCATTGCAGCACTATATACAATAGCCAGGTCATGGAAGCAACCTAAATGCCCATCGACAGATGAATGGATAAAGAAGATATGGTACATATATACAATGGAATATTACTTAGCCATAAAAGGGAACGAAATTGGGGTACTTGTAGCGACGTGGTGGATCTAGAGACTGTCATACAGAGTGAAGTAAGTCAGAAAGAGAAAAACAAATATCGTATATTCACGCATACATATGGATCCTAGAAAAATGGTACAGATGAACCAGTTTGCAGGGCTGAAATTGAGACACAGATGTAGAGAACAAACGTATGGACAGCAAGAGGGGAAAGCGGCGGGGGTTGGGGGTGGTGGTGTGATGAATTGGGCGATTGGGATTGACATGTATACACTGATGTGTATAAAATGGATGACTAATAAGAAGCTGATGTATAAAAAAATAAATAAAATAAAATTCAAAAATTCAAAATAAATCATATACCCGCTATAGACTATAAGAAGGTATTCGAATGCATTTAACCAACAAAGCATTATTATCTGAACATATAAGCATTCTTACATTTTAGTAAGAAAAACGCAAACAGTGCAATAGAAAAATAAGCAAAGGGTGTAAATTGACAATTCACAAAGGAGAAGTTGCGTGGCCAGGAACATTAAAAAAAAAAGCCCAACTTCACTGGTAATTGAGGAAATGCCAACTATTAGAAAGATAAGATACTTCACATAGATGAAATTCACAAAAATTGAAAAGGTTGACAGTACACACCTTCTCATTGTCAGTTATTATTTCCACTACATTTCTTCATTTATGCTAGAAGTTCTAGCCAGCACAACAGCATACCTCAACACACAAACACAAACATATGAGATAAACCTCATAAGGTTGGGAAACAAGACACAAACATATGAGATAAACCTCATAAGCATTGGGAAACAAGACACAAAACTGCCATTATTTATAAAGAGTGGAATATTTACCAAGAAAATCCAACAGAAACTCCAGACCAACTATTAAAACTAATAAGATAGTTTAACAAGTTAATAGGACTTAAGATTAAGAGTTTTTAAAAATTCAATTTTTATAAACTGTGATCAAACAATTTATAGTAACTATGATAACCATTAACGCTGTTCAATAAATAATTTTGATTCTGTCTTAGTACACGGCAGGACTTTACTTTCTTGTCCCTTTAAAGTTAGCTTTGATCAGGTGACTGTCTGTGACAAATGAAATGTAAGCACAAGTGATGCCTGTCACTTCCAGGTGTAAGCTTTGGGAGCCTAGTACATTACTGGCTACAGTTTTTCATTGTTCCTCAGAACATGACAATCTGCCTGATAACAGCTGCTCTATCAGTTGGGCCCTGGGGTGAGCACAAAAGAGAGCAGTGGCCCACCTAATACCTGCCAAACATGCAGCATAAACAAGAAATAAACTTTGTTGCTTTAAGTCACTGAGATTTTGGAGTTACTTGTTAATAACCTAGCCCATCCTGAGTCAATAAATTAACGTTTATTAAGCACTTATATGCGCCAGGCACTGTTCTAAGGGCTTTGCGTCCCCCCTCCCCTGTTTATTTATGTAATCATCACAACAATCCTGTGAGGCAGCCATTATTAGAATACTTGATTTTGTAGATGAGTGAACTATCTCCCACAGGCAAAAACAGTTCAAATAACTTGCTTTAGGTGATATACCCTGTAAATGGCAAAGTCAGGATTTGAACTCAAGCCTTTTGGTTTCAATATCCAAACTTGTCCTGTTAATCATTTGGTAGGCTGTCTCCCTTAGAAAATGTACTACAAAAGCTTTACATATCATTTATAATGGAAAACAAGACTGGTATCCAGAAAAAGAAACTTATGAAAGATTATTATGACCTTTATTGAGAAAATTATAAAACTTTATTAAAAGAAGACAAATATTGGAGAGATGTAGCATAATTGTGGTACCATGATTTACGGATGGGAAGAATCAAAGTCATAAAGATGGAAGCTTATCCCAAATTAATCTATAGGTTCAATGCATTTTAAATAAAAAGTCATCAGTTTCTTTTTAATGGGATTTCACAAGCTAATCCTAACATTTATGTGGAAATACAAAGGACCAAGAATAGTCAACACAATCTTGAAGAAGAAGAATGGTGGATTTGCCTGACTAGATATTAAAACTTCTGTAAATTCATAAGAATAAAATCTGTGAGGGTTGACACAGTTATAGATAAGCCGATGGAAAAGAAAAGGATATTTGGAGCCAAACCTATTTATTTGAGGACTGTGGTAATAAAATTTGGCTGAAACAAGGTGGATTATTAAATAAATGATATTTTGACAATAATTGATATGGAAAAAGTTTATATCTGTACATATATACAAATTGAATTCCAGATGGACCAAAAGCCTGAATTAAAAAAATAAAATAATAAAATATTTAGAAGAAAACGTGGGAGAATAATATTTTAATTATATCAGGTCTACGTTTCTTATATATGATGCAAAAGCACAAACTAATAGGGAAAATACTAATAAATCTGACTACATAATAACTTCTGTAAGATACCATGAACAATGTGAAAAAAGTAGATAAAAACGGCCAGAAATTTGTAATGCATATAACCATCAAAGTATTAGTACCCAGAATATATAAAGAGATTCTACAAATTAATGATAAAAAGAAAACCAACCCAATAGAAAGATAGGCAAAGGCCATGATGGGCAATTCACAGAAGAAAAAAACTGAATGCCAATGAAAATTTGAAAAGGTTTCAACGTTGCTAGTATTCAGTTAAAAGTCATGACATACTATATCAGACTTATATAATGAGTACAATGTAATAATTCTGATGACACCTGCTGGAGGAATTATGTATTAACAATGGTGTTATAAATGTGAGGATTGTTGTGTGTTGTCACCCAGCAATTATGCATTTTTAGGGAGAATTCAGCTGTATAAGGAGACACATATATAATTGTTTTTCAACATAGTGTTATAGAGCCATACAAATAAGCAAACTAGAACTGCAGGTACCAACATAGATAAATCTCAGAAATATATTTTTTAGAGGAAAAGGATTAAAAGGTTATGTTTAGTGTGTATGTAAAGTTTTAAAATACACTAATATTAGTGAATTTTCTTTATGGAGGTGAATGTCCCCAAACTTGTATGAAATGATACACAACAATTTCAGCAAAGTGGTTGTTTGAGAGGAAGAAAAGAGGAAAAGAAGGGAAGTAGGTCTTTAACTTTAGCTGCAACACTTTATTTTTTCATATAAAGGGAAATATCTAAAACATATAATGGAAAATGTTAACATCTGTTTATATTAGTGGTATGTCAATAGGTAACTGTTATAGTATTTTCTACACTTTTGATGTTTGAAGTATTTCATGATTAAAATTTAAACTTGAAATATCCTGGGATGGTCTAGCTTCACATATATACTGTAGTACAATTTTTCTTAAATCTTGAAGCTGGGTTTTCCTGGTGGCGCAGTGGATAAGAATCTGCCTGCCGATGCAGGGGACACGGGTTCGATCCCTGGTCTGGGAAGATCCCACATGCCGCGGAGCATCTAAGCCGGAGTGCCACAACTACTGAAGCCCACATACCACAACTACTGAAGACCGCGCCTAGAGCCCATGATCCACAACAAGAGAAGCCACTGCAATGAGAAGCCCGCACACTGCACGAAGAGTAGCCCCCGCTTGCTGCAACTGGAGAAAGCCCGCGTGCAGCAACGAAGACCCAACACAGCCAAAAATAAACAAAATAAAAAAAAAAAAAATAAATAAATAAAAAATCTTGCAGCTAAGCTTTATCATTGGTTCTTTGTTCATCATATATAAGATAGACATTTTTTTCCCAGCTGTTTTTTTTTTAATCCATGTTTTAAAGCAGGTGGCTCAATTATTTCTGGGATCTTTGGCAATAATTGTGTATGTTCTTAAAACACTGTAAGGTCTATAGGCTTATTTCCAAGGTGTTAGCTTTATTGTCACACATGCTCCCAGGAAGTAGATGCTACAATCTTATATGGAGATAATGGGACTGGAACAGATTGCCTACAGTCATCTATTGAAAAGTAACAAGGCTGTTCCTTGTACTTAGGATTTCATCCCCTGAATCAAATCACTCTTTTCTGCTTTCAACTGTTTTCATTTTTTGTTTTGTTTTGGTGCATGATGGGGTCCATAGTGGGCAAAGGAGATCTAGAAATACAGCTCTTTGGCCATGGTCTTGGTGATCCCCTTCCTAGCTAGTACAATAAGTCTCCTACAAACGAACGAGGTCCGTTCCGAGAGCACATTTGTAAGTCCAATTTATTCGTAAGTCCAACAAAGTTAGCCTAGGTACCCAACTAACACAATTGGCTATATAGTACTGTACTGTAATAGGTTTATAATACTTTTCACACAAATAATACATAAAAAACAAACACACACAAAAAAGAAAACATTTTTAATCTTACAGTACAGTACCTTGAAAAGCACAGTAGTACAGTACAACAGCTGGCATACAGGGGCTGGCATCGAGTGAACAGGCAAGAAGCGTTACTGACTGGAGGAGGGAGAGGAGGTGGGAGATGGTAAAGCTGAAGGATCATCAGCAATAGGAGATGGAGGGCAAGCTGCAGTTTCACTCATGCCTGACGCTGATGGCACAGGTTCTGGATGCTGGATTCAGTACTACCTACCCTCTTGAAAAATGATCCAGTGATGTCTAGGTAGAAACACATTTGCATCTTTGAAAGTTGGCAACTTGAAGCCTTTTATGTAGGGGACTTACTTCATTCACATTTGCCTCCGGTGGATGGGAATATTAATGATTTTAAGTCCTAGCATAAAAAAACAGACTATAAACATTTTAAACGAAATACTTTTGGCAAGCATTATAAATTCTGAGGGAATAAGATGTCCTTAAAGTAACAACTATCTACAGGAAGAAGGAAGAAGTGAGAAAGGTAAGGGTGAAATGAACAAGGGAGAGGAGGAAAGCAAGATGTTGGAAGGAGAGAAAAGAGAGAGAAGAGGTATAAGGATCTGGGATGACAAAGTGCTGCTGACAACTGCCTCATGGGCCTGAGGTTCCTTTGCATCTGCCATCATCCATCCTTTCTGGTCATGCAGAGTTTTCAGGGTGGGAACCTGACATTTAGGAATGAGGCATGCAACCCAATCTGTTGCAGTCCATGCACTGACTGCATGTAAAGCTGGCAATTGGCATTGTTGAAAGTGGAACCAGGCAAGATATTAGAAGGGTGAGGAAGAGGGAAAAACTTGGACATGTGGGAACTGCAGGAGGAGAGTCACTGGAGTGTGTGACGTGTAGGTCTTCTGTCTGCCAGGCGGAGTTCATTAAGTGGCCAGCATCTATCACTTTCAGCTCACAAACAGAAAGATGGCAATGACAGCTCAGTTGTCACTATTAGATAAGACAACTCTTTCTTGACACTATTCATCCAATTAAAGAGAGTATCAAATCAGACATTGGAAAGAATATAATTAAAATGTATGATCGGCAAACTTTTCTACATAAATTGCATTTAAAAATATCGGAAGTGAAGACTTTTTAGCTAGGTTCTAGCTGCAATTTGTATACAAAAAGGAGGAAGCAAACTTAGTGGAGGTATTTTTCATAAACGTGTTATGTATGAAAGAAAATTTTAAATACAAATAAATTTTTAAATACTGCTGTTTAAAAATACTATTAAGAGATACAGATTCTAGCAAAAGTAGGGAGAATAATAAATATGAATGAAAAGGTCTCTATTGGCATTTATTTAACAAAATACCTATCTTGCTGTATGAGAGAGATGCACCTGGTGATTGAACTAATTTTTTCACTTGTTAAAATTCATATATTAAACTCATATTTATTGAGGGTCTATTCTGTGCCAGGCATTGTTTTAGGTGTTTGGGATGTATAAGTAAATCAAAGGCACAAAATCCCTGCTCATGTATGTCTTACATTATACTAGCGGAAGAAATAAACATAATTTATAGGGAAATTATATAATACATTAGAAAGTGATAAGTGCTGTAAAAATCAAGCAGAGAGGGGGCCAGGGAGTATGTGTATTTGGGGAGAGGCAGGCTGTGCAGTACAGTTTTGTACTAGGTAAGGCCTCATGAGGAGATGATATTAGATCAAAGACTTGAAGGAGGGGTAAAGACAATTTCATGCAGAGAGAACAGCCAGTGCAAAGCCCTCAGATTGGAGCTTGCCTGGTGCATTCAAGGAACAGCATGCAGGCCAGTATGATTGGAGAAGAGTGAAAAAGATGGTGGGTAGAAGATGATATCAGCAAGGTAACAGGGGTCATAGCACCTGGAACATATAGGCTATTGTAAGGCTTTTGCCTTCAGGGGGCCTTTGGGGTGTTTTGAGCAGAGGAGTGACATGATCTAACTTAGATTTTAAAAGGCTCACTGTTGAGAATAGACTGTAGAATGGCAAGTGTGAAAGCACGTAGATTGGTAAGGATGCTAACATGGTAATCCAGGTCAAAGATGATGGCTGGAGCAGGGGATAGCAGTGGAGGTGGTGAGAAGCAATTGGATCCTGGATATATTTTATGGGTGAAGTCAACAAGTTTCTCTGATAGAATGGATAGAAAGAATGTGGAGTGAAAAAGAAAGAAGAATAATGCTAAGGTTTTGACAAGAGTATCTACAAGAACGGAATTGCTGTCAACTGAGGTGGGAATTCTGCAGGTTTGGATTGAAAGATTAGGAGTTTGATTTTGGACATGTTAAATTTGAAATGGCTATTAGATATACAAATAAAGATGTTGTATAGTAGGTAACTGGATAAAGGAAGCTGGACTTCAGAAGAGAAGTCTGGGTAGGAGACATAGAAATCATCCCATGACCCAAAGTGATGGGATGGGATAAGATTACCTGGAAAATAAATGTGGATGGATAAAGAAAAGAATTCCAAGGACTAAGCCCTGGGGTCCTCCAATATAAAAAGGTTGGGAGAAGAGGAGAAACTAGCAGCAGAGACTGAGAAGGAAACCTTGGTGAAGTAGGAGGAAAACCAAGAAAATATAGTATTGCAAAAGACAAGTGAAGAAAGTGTATTAAAGAGGAGTGGGTGATCAAATATGTCAAGTGCTAGTGATGGGATTTAACAGTGGGGAGGTCAGTGGTGACATCAAAGGATCTTTACCCATTGTGGAGTCATGAGAGCAAATGGCTTGTGGGAGCAGATTGTTAACAGCTTCTATATTTTACAAAACATTTTTCAAAGCTCTATTAAAAAATTACTTACAAGCTTGTCATTTAGAGTAGACTTTAAAACATAAACTTATTTTCATTTGTCCAAATCATACCCTTTTTTCCCCTTACCACTTTGTTTTGTTTTGCTTGGTTTTGTTTGCAATACAACCAAGAATACATAATACCCACACCATGTCAGAGTGATATTGTTCGTAATTGTACTGTATTGTTGAGTTAATTATTTTCTCACTTGAATTTATTTTTCTTCACAGAGTAACTATGGTAATTTTGACACAATCGTGTAATACTCAAAATTTTCCAAAATACCATAATACATTAATTGAAAAATCTTTGCTTTAACTACAACACGCACCTTGGCTGGCAGCTTACTCCCAATATGAGAACGTATTATTTTTAAAGACACAAATGTTGACATATTTAATCCTGAGATGTGGGTTTACTGTGATGAAACACATATAGTCATCATTTTGTTTATTTGCCAGGCAAAAGTTCGGTGACAGTGATCAATTAGTCACCCCTCCATAAATCCACATCTTTGCAGTGCCCTTCTACCATGGGTGGGGTCACCTCTCCCACTCCTTGACAATGGGTTCAACCATGTGGCTTGCTTTGGCCAATGGGATGTTCACAGACATAACACGTGAAGAGGCTTGAAATGGGCTTATGTGTTAGGGTTTGCTCTCTGGTGCCTCTGCCATCACCATGGGAACTTATTCAAGCTCTCCTGTTAGAGAATGAGAGACATGTCGAACCGAACCATGTCTCTCCAGTTGTTCCAATCAAGACTAATCGAGATATTCCAACTGCCAGCTGACTCCCAAACATGTCAGGGATAAAAACTCACAAAAGCCACTGAAGTTTTGTGGCAATAAATAACTGATGTTGTACCCTTTTCTACCCCTTAAAGTCAAGTGTATTTCTCGGTATAGTCATGCAATTGAAAATGGGTAATTGACTTATAGGCAATGCAGCTTAGAAACTTTTATATTTTTCTGTCATTGATACATTTCCAATTTGAAACCACTTAACTGTCTGCAAGCCTATAGTTAAAACCCTGCCCCCATTTTCTAAGCAGGTGACTTCTCCTTCTACTTTTCTGCAGAGATTAAATTAATTAATGTGACCTCTTTCAATTTCCTCCCTGACAGCACCTTAATTTGACTTTCAACTATTATCTTTTTTTGCCTTCTTTCAAGCTCAGCAAAAGAAACACATCCTTTTCATGGCTAACCCTGCCAAATTGTTCTCTTAATTCATCCCTTTACCGTCTCCCTGACTTTGCTCCTTCAAGTATTCTTTTTATTTTCTATCCTCACTGTATTTTGCCCTACCTGCTCCTTCCCTTCAGCGTATAGATTAACTTATGTTTCTTCTGAGAACAGAACTTTTTCCAGTGTATCCATGCCCTGAAGTTACCATTAAAACTCTCTGCATAATTTTACTTTTATTGTGTCTACTTTCTCAGTTCTTACTTAGTTTTTCACCTGGAGCTGTCTAAATCCTGCCAACTGAAACTGCTCTCTTAAAGACCACCATTGATCCTCTCCAGCCTTATAGTAGGCAACCCCTTAAGGTCATATAACACAATTGACTACTTTATTTCCTCTTTTGTGAAACTATCCTAGATTCTTGAGATACAGCACCCAGCCATTTCTTGTCCCACCTTGTTTCTTGTTTTCTTTTCCTTTTCTAATCTCTTACATTTAGATATTCCCCAAAGCTCACCTTTTGGTTTTCTCCTCTCTTCTCTTCTCCTTTTCTTTCCCCCTTTCCTCTTGGGTGATTTCACAGGCTCCTGTGGCTTCAACTATAATCTCTATGCCCAGGACTCGTAAAGCTACCTCTTTAAGGCTCTATCTGACTCCAAATGGGTATTTCCGATTGTTCACAGGATAACTCTAGTACTTCAAACTCACATGTTCATAATCAAATAAGTTATTTTCTCTATTTTCATGCATTTGTGCTGCAATATTACAAACGGCATCATTATTCTCCTAAAATGGTAACTTCTGATCCATCTTTAATGCTTCCATTTAGTTTATATTCAACCTCTAATCTTCCGCTGTCTACTGTGGAGTCTACTTATTCAAGGTGTTCAGTCATTACCTTGTTTTAACTCTCATTATCTTTCAACTGCATTATTGCAGTAATTCTCTAACTAGTCCTCTCCTGATCTAATCTGCCTCCTCTAAATTCTAGAACAGTCTTTCTAAAGCAGAATTCTGATTAGATTATTCCTCTTCTTTAAAACCTTTATTATTTCTTTGTCATGTACACACTAGAGTTTAAACGAGGGTTTCCCAAGACAACCTAAAACAGATCAAGCTGGGATAATTGTTGAAATGCAGATTTTCAGGCTCATCCTCAAGCCCTCTGAATCGGACTCTCTGGGAATGGAGACCTAGAGTGAGCAATAGCCTGCTCTTTGAGTGATTAAATACTCTAAAGTTTGCAATTCACTAGCTTAAATTTGCCTGCATGTTGAATTGGATACATGTATTATTTTGCTGAATCAAGCTTGATTTGTAATTCTACATGGACTTTGTGTTATTCGAATCTACTTGGATTTTTCATATTATTTTGAAAATAATAAAAATGTTCTTACTCTATATGTCAAATTTCTGTTTATGTTTTTACATGTAAGGTAATTATGTTCAAGGATAAGCACTTTCTGTTACTTTCTACAGAAAATTGTCATTATTTTTGTGCACCTGAGGGAGCAAAATGTCTTCCAGTGACTGAGACAAACCTCTCCCCGTCCTGTGTCTTTCCATCCTTTTTGAAGGGAGGTTGCTCTGCTCTCAGGCTCTAGGTCATGTCTTTTGTACTGTCTCTTCAGTCTTCCAGGGAAAGGGAAGTACACTAACTATCTTAGACTAATAGGTGATGGACTGGCCTGAGTGAATGTCAACACAGGCCAAGGTATATGATCCAGCAATCCCACTCGTGGGCATATATCTGGAGAAAACCATAATTCAAAAAGAGACATGCACCACAATGTTCACTGCAGCACTATTTACAATAACCAGGATACGGAACCAACCCAAATGTCCATCGACAGATGAATGGATAAAGAAGATGTGGCACATATATACAATGGAATATTACTCAGCCATAAAAAGAAACTGAGTTATTTGTAGTGAGGTGGATGGACCTGGAGTCTGTCATACAGAGTGAAGTAAGTCAGAAAGAGAAAAACAAATACCATATGCTAGCACATATATATGGAATCTAAAAAAAAAAAAAATGGTACTGATGAACCTAGTTGCAGGGCAGGAATAAAGAGGTAGACATAGAGAATGGTCTTGAGGACATGGGGTGGGAGGGCGAAGCTGGGGCGAAGTGAGAGTGGCATTGACATATATACATTACGGATTGTAAAATAGTTGGCTGGTGGGAAGCAGCAGCATAGCACAGGAAGATCAGCTCCGTGCTTCGCGATGACCTAGAGGAGTGGGATAGGGAGGATGGGAGGGAGGCTCAAGAGGGAGGGGATATGGGGACATGTGTATGCATATGGCTGATTCGCTTTGTTGTGCAACAGAAACTAACACGGTATTGTGAAGAAATTATACTCCAATAAAGATCTATTAAAAAAAAAAGAGTGGGTGAAAGGGATGAGATTCACATAAAGTGGTAGAGTAAGAGAACCTCAAACATCTTTCATTTCCAAGTATTAGAAATTCTGGATAAAATTTGACAAAATTTGTCTTAAATACATAACTGAGTTCATGGGATAGAAAAAACTTTACAAGTGACAGAAACAAAAATGAAACTGAAAACGAGCAAAGTGCAATGACTGCTAAAAATTAGTCCGGTGGGGCAAAGATATTACTTAAATTTGAATCTATGTGAGCCTTTGCTTACTGTTTTCATTAAAGAAAGTGCCTCCTTCAGCGTTTGCTGACAGGAAAGAAGAAGGTTCCCAAGTTATTCAACAGTTAACCAAAAAGTTTTGTTTCATTCACGAAAGGGTGTGACTTTTATGTGACAAAAGATACCATGAATGAAGCGAAAATATATGCCACAAACTGGTAAAAAAATATTTACAATGCATATAAAGAACAAAGGGTTAGTGTCTAGAATATATAAAGAATTCACACAACTCATAAGGAAAACAATAATCAACCTAACAGGAAAATGTGCAAAGCATATGAACAGGCAATTCATAGAGGAGAAAACTGCTAATAAAAACTAAAATATGCTCCACTTCACTAGTAATCAAAGAAATTCAGATTGAATAAGAGTCAGATACCATTTCACATCAATCTGCTTGACAAATGTTCCAAAGACTAATATTAGTATGTATTTGTGAGAATGTCAGTACATGGAAATAAATTACTGTAAGAGAGTAAAATTGGTTCAAGTGCTTTTGGAAAGTAATTTTCAATACCTGGTAAAATTTAAGATGCTTATGCTTTGTGATTTAGCATTTCACTTCTGTCTTAGAAAAACTTTTACCTCTATTTACCATGAGTTAATTCAAGAATGTTCACCACAGATAAATAATAGTGAAACAGTAGAAACAAACTAAAATTTCCTTATTAGTAGAAGGGAAAAATAAACTAGAATTAATTTATCCAATGTAATACTATGTAGCTATTGAAAAGGAGTGAACTAGACAGATACCTATAAGAATAAACTTTAAAACATAACGTTAAAGATAGGGTACTATTTATATAAAATTTTAAGTACTCACTTATATCTATCTATCTATCTATCTATCTATCTATCTATCTATCTATCTATCTATCTATCTCCTCTGCTTAATTACATTTTTGCTTTGTGTTTGGACTAGAATCTTCTGTTAGAAGCACCTGCCTTATACAAAATTAAAATATTTTTTCTGTCTGTCAGATAAATCTAAACCTAAGGATATTGAACCTTCCTGAGAAGCAAGAGAAACTACCCTTATATATACGGTACTGGTTGAATAAATACATAACGTGTGAGTACATTTATAGCTTAGATGGCCAAATTTTAATTCTTATTACAAATACATTGTTTGGATGAGAAACTGTTTCCTAAAACAAGATCTGGAGTTATCATATGGCTTAACATTCTTGGAAGAGTAACCCCAAATCTTGTAGTTAAATGTTGGATAATGTGGAGACCTACTTTCTCCTCACTAAACGCTGAAGAAACTCATTTACTTTAACAAAAACAGTAAGCAAGATTTACACAGTTTAGACTTAAGTAATATTATGACCTAGCTTAGCCAGTGTCATAGCAGTTTCTTCATTTTGCTCCAGGGGTTGCTGGAATATTAATATTTTCTAATCATGTCCTTCTCTTCCTGAAGCAAGTAATAACCAGTACAATGGTTTGACTTCTCAAAGTACTTATTTCAACAATATTTGGTCAATCCAAGCTTTCTCTCAAATATCATTGTGACATAGATTTTCTCTCTCTCTCTCTCTTTTTTTTTTTTATAGCATCTCCTTCCCACTGCAGGATGGAGCAAATCAAAAGAGCCAAGGATTGCACAGTGGAAGGCTCTGAAATACATCGAGTGGCCCATCTTCTCTAGGGTGGGTTGAAGAATGGCCCTTCTCCCAATTCATGTCCATCTAGAACCTCAGAATGTGACCTTATTTGTAAACAGGGTCTTTGCAGATGTAACTAGTTAAGGATCT
The DNA here is from genome assembly GCF_028564815.1 of Eubalaena glacialis. NCBI lineage: Eukaryota > Metazoa > Chordata > Mammalia > Artiodactyla > Balaenidae > Eubalaena > Eubalaena glacialis. The sequence goes on from NC_083726.1 coordinate 101,529,763, forward strand.
CAAAATGAGATCATTCTGGATTGGGGTGGGTCCTAAATCCTATGACTGGTTTCTTTTTTTTTTTTTTTACCCTTCAAGGTAAATTATTTATTTATTTTTAAAATTTTTTAATTTAATTTTTATTTTTTTATACAGCAGGTTCTTATTAGTCATCAATTTTATACTTATCAGTGTATACATGTCAATTCCAATCGCCCAATTCATCACACCACCATCCCCACCCCACCACGGCTTTCCCCCCTTGGTGTCCATACGTTTGTTCTCTACATCTGTGTCTCAACTTCTGCCCTGCAAACCGGTTCATCTGTACCATTTTTCTAGGTTCCACATACATGAGTTAATATAGGATATTTGTTTTTCTCTTTCTGACTTACTTCACTCTGTATGACAGTCTCTAGATCCATCCACGTCTCAAAAAATGACCCATTTTGTTCCTTTTTATGGCTGAGTAATATTCCATTGTATATATGTACCACATCTTCTATATCCATTCATCTGTCGTTGGGCATTTAGGTTGCTTCCATGACCTGGCTATCGTGAATAGTGCTGCAATGAACATTGGGGTACATGTGTCTTTTTGAATTATGGTTTTCTCTGAGTATATGCTCTGTAGTGGGATTGCTGGATCATATGGTAATTCTATTTTTAGTTTTTTAAGGAACCTCCATTCTGTTCTCCATAGTGGCTGTATCAATTTATATACCCAGCAACAGTGCAAGAGGGCTCCCTTTTCTCCACACCCTCTCCAGCATTTGTTGTTTGTAGATTTTCTGATGATGCCCATTCTAACTGGTGTGAGGTGATACCTCATTGTAGTTTTGATTTGCATTTCTCTAATAATTAGTGATGTTGAGCAGCTTTTCATGTGCTTCTTGGCCATCTGTATGTCTTCTTTGGAGAAATGTCTATTTAGGTCTTCTGCCCATTTTTGGACTAGGTTGCTTGTTTCTTTAATATTGAGCTGCATGAGCTGTTTGTATATTTTGGAGATTAATCCCTTGTCCATTGATTCATTTGCAAATATTTTCTCCCATTTTGAGGGTTGTCTTTCATCTTGTTTATGTTATCCTTTGCTGTGCAAAAGCTTTTAAGTTTCATTAGGTCCCATTTGTTTATTTTTGTTTTTATTTCCATTACTCTAGGAGGTGGATCAAAAAAGATCTTGCTGTGATTTATGTCAAAGAGTGTTCTTCGTATGTTTTCCTCTAAGACTTTTATAGTGACCGGTCTTACATTTAGTTCTCTAATCCATTTTGAGTTTATTTTTGTGTATGGTGTTAGGGAGTGTTCTAATTTCATTCTTTTACATGTAGCTGTCCAGTTTTCCCAGCACCACTTATTGAAGAGACTGTCTATTCTCCATTGTATATCCTTGCCTCCTTTGTCATAGGTTAGTTGACTACAGGTGCGTGGATTTATCTCTGGGCTTTCTACCTTGTTCCATTGATCTATGTTTCTGTTTTTGTGCCAGTACCATATTGTCTTGATTACTGTAGCTTTGTAGTATAGTCTGAAGTCAGGGAGTCTGATTCCTCCAGCTCCATTTTTTTCCCTCAAGATTGCTTTGGCTGTTCGGGGTCTTTTGTGTCTCCATACAAATTTTAAGATTTTTTGTTCTAGTTCTGTAAAAAATGCCATTGGTAATTTGATAGGGATTGCATTGAATCTGTAGATTGCTTTGGCTGGTATAGTCATTTTCACAATATTGATTCTTCCAATCCAAGAACATAGTATATCTCTCCATCTGTTGGTATCATCTTTAATTTCTTTCATCAGTGTCTTATAGTTTTCTGCATACAGGTCTTTTGTCTCCCTAGGTAGGTTTATTCCTAGGTATTTTATTCTTTTTGTTGCAATGGTAAATGGGAGCGATTCCTTAATTTCTCTTTCAGATTTTTCATCATTAGTGTATAGGAATGCAAGAGATTTCTGTGCATTAATTTTGTATCCTGCTACTTTACCAAATTCATTGATTAGCTCTACTAGTTTTCTGGTGGCATTTTAAGGATTCTCTATGTATAGTATAATGTCATCTGCAAACAGTGACAGTTTTACTTCTTCTTTTCCAATTTGTATTCCTTTTATATCTTTTTCTTCTCTGATTGCCGTGGCTAGGACTTCCAAAACTATGTTGAATAATAATGGTGAGAGTGGACATCCTTGACTTGTTCCTGATCTTAGAGGAAATGCTTTCAGTTTTTCACCATTGAGAATGCTGTTTGCTGTGGGTTTGTTGTATATGGCCTTTATTATGTTGAGGTAGGTTCCCTCTATGCCCACTTTCTGGAGAGTTTTTACCGTAAATGGGTGTTGAATTTTGTCAAAAGCTTTTTCTGCATCTATTGAGATGATCATATGATTTTTCTTCTTCAATTTGTTAATATGGTGTATCACATTGATTGATTTGCATATATTGAAGAATCCTTGCATCCCTGGGATAAATCTCACTTGATCATGGTGTATGATCCTTTTAATGTGTTGTTGGATTCTGTTTGCTAGTATTTTGTTGAGGATTTTTGCATCTATATTCATCAGTGATATTGGTCTGTAATTTTCTTATTCTGTAGTATCTTTGTCTGGTTTTGGTATCAGGGTGATGGTGGCCTCATAGAATGAGTTTGGGAGTGTTCCTTCTTCCGCAAATTTTGGAAGAGTTTGAGAAGGATGGGTGTTAGCTCTTCTCTACATGTTTGATGGAATTCACCTGTGAAGCCATCTGGTCCTGGACTTTTGTTTGTTGGAAGATTTTTAATCACAGTTTCAATTTCATTACTTGTGATTGGTCTGTTCATATTTTCTATTTCTTCCTGGTTCAGTCTTGGAAGGTTATACCTTTCTAAGAATTTGTCCATTTCTTCCAGGTTGTCCATTTTATTGGCATAGAGTTTCTTGTAGTAGTCTCTTAGGATGCTTTGTATTTCTGCGGTGTCTGTTGTAACTTCTCCTTTTTCATTTCTAATTTTATTGATTTGAGTCCTCTCCATCTTTTTCTTGATGAGTCTGGCTAATGGTTTATCAATTTTGTTTATCTTCTCAAAGAACCAGGTTTTTATTTTATTGATCTTTGCTATTGTGTTTCTATTTCATTTATTTCTGCTCTGATCTTTATGATTTCTTTCCTTCTGCTAACTTTGGGTTTTGTTTGTTCTTCTTTCCCTAGTTCCTTTCGATGTAAGGTTAGATTGTTTATTTGAGATTTTTCTTGTTTCTTGAGGTAGGCTTTTATAGCTATAAACTTCCCTCTTAGAGCTGCTTTTCCTACATCCCATAGGTTTTGGATCGTCGTGTTTACATTGCCATTTGTCTCTAGGTATTTTCTGATTTTCTCTTTGATTTCTTCACTGATCTCTTGGTTATTTAGTAATGTATTGTTTAGCCTCCATGTGTTTGTGTTTTTTACGTTTTATTCCCTGTAATTCATTTCTAATCTCATAGCATTGTGGTCAGAAAAGATGCTGGATATGATTTCAATTTTCTTAAATTTACTGAGGCTTGATTTGCGACCCAAGAAGTGATCTATCCTGGAGAATGTTCCGTGTGCACTTGAGAAGAAAGTGTAATCTGCTGTTTTCGGATGGAATGTCCTATAAATATCAATTAAATCTATCTGGTCTATTGTGTCATTTAAAGCTTCTGTTTCCTTATTTATTTTCATTTTGGATGATCTGTCCATTGGTGTAAGTGCGGTGTTAAAGTCCCCCACTATTATTGTGTTACTGTCGATTTTCTCTTCTCTAGTTGTTAGCAGTTGCCTTATGTATTAAGGTGCTCTTATGTTGGGTGCATATATATTTATAATTGTTATATCTTCTTTTTGGATTGATCCCTTGATCATTATGTAGTGTCCTTCCTTGTCTCTTGTAACATTCTTTATTTTAAAGTCTATTTTATCGGATATGAGTATTGCTACTCCAGCTTTCTTTTGATTTCCATTTGCATGGAATATCTTTTTCCATCCCCTCACTTTCAGTCTGTATGTGTCCCTAGGTCTGAAGTGGGTCTCTTGTAGACAGCATATATATGGGTCTTGTTTTTGTATCCATTCAGCAAGCCTGTGTCTTTTGGTTGGAGCATTTAATCCATTCACGTTTAAGGTAATTATCGATATGTATGTTCCTATGACCATTTTCTTAATTGTTTTGGGTTTGTTTTTGTAGGTCCTTTTCTTCTCTTGTGTTTCCCACTTAGAGAAGTTCCTTTAGCATTTGTTGTAGAGCTGCTTTGGTGGTGCTGAATTCTCTTAGCTTTTGCTTGTCTGTAAAGCTTTTGATTTCTCCATCGATTCTGAATGGGATCCTTGCTGGGTAGAGTAATCTTGGTTGTAGGTTCTTCCCTTTCATCACTTTAAGTATATCATGCCACTCTCTTGTGGCTTGTAGAGTTTCTACTGAGAAATCAGCTGTTAACCTTATGGGTGTTCCCTTGTATGTTATTTGTCATTTTTCCCTTGCTGCTTTCAATCATTTTTCTTTGTCTTTAATTTCTGCCTATTTGATTATTATGTTTCTCAGCATGTTTCTCCTTGGTTTTATCCTGTATGGGACTCTCTGTGCTTCCTGGACTTGGGTGGCTATTTCCTTTCCCATGTTAGGGAAGTTTTTGACTATAATGTCTTCAAATATTTTCTCGGGTCCTTTCTCTCTCTCTTCTCCTTCTGGGACCCCTATAACGCGAATGTTGTTGCGTGTAATGTTGTCCCAGAGGTCTCTGAGGCTGTCTTCATTTCTTTTCATTCTTTTTTCTTTATTCTGTTCCGCAGCAGTGAATTCCACCATTCTGTCTTCCAGGTCACTTATTCATTCTTCTGCCTCAGTTATTCTGCTCTTGATTCCTTCTAGTGTAGTTTTCATTTCAGTTATTTTATTGTTCATCTCTGTTTGCTTGTTCTTTAATTCTTCTAGGTCTTTGTTAAACATTTTTTGCATCTTCTCCATCTTTGGCTCCATTCTTTTTCTGAGGTCCTGGATCATCTTCACTATCATTATTCTGAATTCTTTTTCTGGAAGGTTGCCTATCTCCACTTCATTTAGTTGTTTTTCTGGGGTTTTATCTTGTTCTTTCATCTGGTACATAGCAGTCTGCGTTTTCATCTTTTGTATCTCTTTGTGAATGTGGTTTTTGATCCACAGGCTGCAGGATTGTAGTTTTTCTTGCTTCTGCTGTCTGCCCTCTGGTGGATGAGGCTATCTAAGGGGCTTGTGCAAGTTTCCTGATGGGAGGGACTGGTGGTGGGTAGAGCTGATTGTTCTAGATTTTCTCTTAATTTTACCCAATGCTGAGTTAAAGTTTTTAGATTTACTATTAGTATTTCCACTGAGTAAAAGAAGAAAAACATGCATGAGACTGACACACACTGACCTCAGCAGGAGTGATGACCTCTGGGGAGTAGAGTGAAGAAAAATGTTTGGGGGGGTGTCTTTCGCTCTGTATGTACCAATTTATCTCTTTAAAAAAGATCAGCCATCTGAAGCCATTATAGCAAAATATTAACATCTGCTTAATCTCTGTGGAGGCTGCACATGTATTGAATTATTTTCTGTTTGCAATGTTTTATAATTAGACATTTAAAAAGGAGGGAGTGGAGGAAGAGTAATTGTTCTCAGATAGGATAATCCTGGAGTGTTCTGACTACCTTAGATTAAGCATGTATGAAATCCAAGAGTTCTAGGTGATTTAAAAAATTATTTTTAGTTTTTATTGATAAACTGATGGAGATTTCTACCCCTTTAAGTTTGCCTGTCAATGGCATCTGCTTGCTGACTGCCTTAGGACCAGGCTCCGGCATTTCACAGACACCTGGATCTATACACCTATAGCTCCCAATCTTATTTCCAGCCAAGCTCTTGCTTCAGTTCTTGTGTCTGTCCAGGCCCACGATCAGCTTTATAAGCCCTTGCTCATGACCCCAGATTGGCTTGATACAGACACTATCTCCAACTATTATGTTCTCTGGGCTGGATCAATCGACTTAATTACTAGCTTTATGTTGCTTGGGCTGATGTCACCTCATTCTCAGTATGGCTCTATCTATCTCAGGCAGTTTTGTCAGAACATTTTCCCAACCTTTCCCAGACTTTTTGTGAGCAGTTCCACTCACAGCCTTTCTGCTGTTTCTATCTCAAATTTTCTTAATCCTAAAAGCAGCTGTTTGGTGAGCACTGGAGGTTAGTGACAACAGTTTAAAAAAGAGGCCAGGAATGGAAATAAAGACTTGAGAATTATAAAGATATAGTCAATGGAAAATGTAATGGGAATGAATGAAATTATCCCAGAAGAGAGCTTAGAAATAAAAAAGAAGAAAACAAAGACTGAACTCTGGGACAACTAAAATGTATGGCCCAAGGCAGTGGAAGAGGATTCAATGAAGAAAACAAACCAGGTCAAGTGAGAAGAAAGAGAACCTGAAGGGAATGCTACCTTGGAAGCCAAGAAGTACAAAGTTCCAAGAAACACAGAGTGGTAAAAATGGTTAGTGTTTTAGGATAGTTAGTGAGAATAATGCCACTGGATCTGAAATTAAGATGTCATTGGATATTTCTGCAAGAGAAGAACAGAGTGGGTTAGTAGAAGCCAGAGTGAAATGAATCAAATATGGAGTGAGGAAGTGGAAATGAGGATACCATACCAAGGATGTTCTAATGTGCATCAAAATCATTTGGATAGCATGATGAAGCTGTTAAAAAACAGAAATGTCCGAATCTCACTCTCAGAAGTTCTAATTTAGTCTTAGCAAGGGCCAGCAGTTTGCCTTTTGAAAAGCTTCCCAGTTTTAATAAAGTCTGGACTATATTTTTAAAAATTGGCAATGAAAAAGAGGGAAGATGTGGGGAAGAAGCCTAAATGCTGGTGGGGGTGACAAATACCTTATAATTTTAAACTTGCTTCCCCCTGCAAGCTTTCCCCCAGGGCAGTAATATGTTGTCCAGCCAAACCAAAGAGCAGCCAGCTTAACAGTTGTGCTTTTCATGGTAAATTATTTAATTGCCTTTTGGTTTGAATCAATTTGGGCACCATGACCTAATATATCCTAGGCCCTGATGGCCCTTGGATAAACCGAATATTGATTTCTTTAGCCTTCAAAAAACATTTATTGTTTGATTTTAGCTCTGCAGCTCCTAGAAACCAAGTACTTGAGGATTAAAAAAAAAATCTGAATTCTTTCCCTACCATCATTTCTTCAGCCTCCATTCTTATTTGCCAAGAACAAAGATTACTAGTGATAACCTTCCAGGCAATCTTTGCAAAAAAAGCCTTTTACTGTTTTCAGTCTTTCCAAAAAACCTTTTATTATTTACAGAGTCCTTGAGAGCTCACTCTTTTCAAACATTTGCCATCTGAATTCTACCCTTCCTATTCTGCTTAAATAATACCATTTAAGGTCACCTAATGATGTCAAAATCCACATTAAATTTTTTGTTGTTTTTACTTTTTGACTACTCTGAAGCACTAGAGATTGTTAACGTCACTTTTCTAAAATTATCTAGTCTTTGGATGTTTCCTATTCTCCATATTGCAGCCTAATTGTGGATGGCCACAAAATACCTGTTTTCCAACATTTACATAGTAGTCTCATCTACTCCTAAAAATAAAAATGTAAATTCTATGCAGTTTATTTAGAAATTTCTTATTTTCAGCCCTGCCTTTCTTTTTAGTTACTATCTTTCTCACTGCTTTTCAGGCTTTTTAACTTGATTGGCCTGACCATGACAGTGTCTCAAATGCAATGGCAAAAGTTGAAATAAACATTCATGCCATTTTAATTCTTTTCCAGACATTTTACTGTTAGTGCAACTGATTTATGTATGTTGATTTTGTATCTTGCAACTTTACTAAATTTGTTTATTAGTTCTAACAGTTTTTTGGTGGAGTCGTTAGGATTTTTTATATATAAGATCACATAATCTGCAAACAGAGGCAATTTTTCTTCTTCCTTTCCAAGTTGAATGCATTTTTCTTGCCTAATTGCTCTGGCTAGGACTTCCAGTACTACGTTGAATATGAGTTGTAAGAGTGGGCACCTTGTCTTGTCCTAATCTTAGAGGAAAAACTTTCATTCTTTCACTACTGAGTATGATGGTAGCTGTAGGCTTGTCATATATGACCTTTATTATGTTGAAGTACATCCCTTTTATATCTACTTTGTGGAGAGTTTTTATCATGAAAGGATGTTAAATTTTATGTTAAATTTTGTCAAATGCTTTTTCTGCATATATTGAGATGATTATATGATTGTAACCTTTCATTCTATTAATGTGGTGTATCACATTTATTGATTTGGGTATGTTAAACTGTCCTTGCATGCTAGAGATAAATCCCACTGATCATGGTGTGTGACTTAATGTACTTTTGAATTTGGTTCGCTATATTTTGTTGAGAGTTTTGCAACTATTCTCATCAGCTATATTGGCCTATGGTTTTCTTTTCTTGTGGTATCCTTATCTGGCTTTGGTATCAGGGTAATGCTGGCTTTATAAAATGAGTTTGGGGATATTATCTCTGACTCTTTAATTTTTGAAGGAGTTTGAGAAGGATTGGTATAAATACTTCTTTACTTGTTTGGTAGAATTCACCAGTGAAACCGTCTGGTCCTGGGCTTTTCTTTGTTAGGAAGTTTTTGATTACCGATTTAATCTCCTTACTTGTTATTGTTTTGTTCAGATTTTGTATTTCTTCATAATTCAGTTTAAGTAAGTTGCATGTTTCTAAGAATTCATCCATTTCTTCTACGTTGTCCAATTTGTTGGAGTGTAGTTGTTGATAGCAGTTGCTTATGATCCTTTGTATTATATTTCTGTGGTATCAGTTGTAGTGTGTCTTTCATTTCTGATTTTGTTTATTTCAGTCTTGTCTTTTTTCTTAGTCTAGCTAAAGTTTTGTCAATTTTGTTTATCTTTTCAAAAAACCAGCTCTTAATTTTGTTGATCTTTTCTGTTTTTTTCTGGTCTCTATTTCATTTATTTTGTCCTGATCTTTCTTATCTCCTCCCTTCTGCTAATCTCAGGCTCAGTTTGTTTTTCTTATTCTAGTTCCTGAAAAAGAAATAAGGAAAAACATCTAACTTACAGTATAATTAAAAATGATAAAATATTTATAAATAAATTTAATCAAGGAGGTGAAAGATTTGTATACTAAAAACTATAATATTTTGATGAAAGAATTTGAAGAAGACACAAATAAATGGAAAGATATCCCATGTTCATGGATCAGAAGAGCTAATATTGTTAGAATGTTCATACTACCAAAGCCATCTATAGATTCAATGCAATCTCCATTGAAACTCCAATGACATTTTTCATAGGAAAAAAAAAAAAATTCTACCACAAAAGACCCTGAATAGCCAAGGCAATTCTGAGAAAGAACAGCAAAGCTGGAGGCATCACGCTTCCTGCTTTCAAACTATATTACAAAGCTATAGTAATCAAAATATTATGGTACTGGCATGAATACTCAGTGGGAATAAAGGATAGACTCTTCAGTAAATGGTATTGGCAAAACTGGATAATCATATGTAAAAGAATAAAATTGGAAATCATATCTTACATCATTCACAGAAATTAACTCAAATGGATTAAAGACTTAAATGTAAGATCTGAAACTGTAAAATTTCTAAAAGAAAGCAGGAAAAAGCTCCTTGACCTTAGTCTTGGAAATAATTCTTTGAATATGACACCCAAAGCACAAGCAACAAAAGCAAAAATCCACAAGTGGACTACATCAAACAAAAAAACTTCTGCACAGCAAAAGAAACAATCAACAAAATAAAAGCACAACTTATGGAGTGGAAGAAAATATTTGCAAACCATCTTTCTGATGAGCTAATTAATATCCAAAAAATAAGGGGAACTCATACAACTCAATGGCAAAAAAAACTCCAAAAAATCTGATTAAAAATGGACAGAGGATCTGAATAGACATTTTTCCAAAGAAGTCATACAAATGTTCAACAGGTACATGAAAAGATGCTCAACATCACTAATCTCAGGGAAATGCAAATTAAAACCACAATGAGATATCACCTCACTCTTGTTAGAGTGGTTATTATTAAAAAAAAAAAAAGAACAAGAGATAATAAATGCTGGCAAGCATGTGAAGAAAAGGAAGTCCTTGTGCACTGTTAATAGAAATGTAAAATTGGTACATCCACTGTGGAAATTAGTATGGAAGTTCCTCAAAAAATTAAAAATAGAACTACCATATGATCTAGCAATTCCACTTCTGCATATTTATCCAAAGTAAACAAAATCACTATCCCGAAGAGGTATCTGCACTCTCATGTTTATTGCAGCATTATTTATAATAACCAAGACATGGAAACAATCTTAGTTCATCCACTATTGGATGAATGGATAAAGAAAATATGGTAGGTATATACAGTGGAGGTTTTTTTTTTTTTGCATTTTAGAAATTATTTTTTTGCTGGATCTCATTATTTTCTTTTGCACATTTTAAAAATTGAAATATAGTTGATTTACAATGTTGTGCCAATTTCTGCTGTAGAGCAAAGTGACTCAGTTATACACATACATACTTTTTTTTTTTTTTTTACATTCTTTTCCATTATGGTTTATCCCAGGAGATTGGATATAGTTCCCTGTGCTATACAGTAGGGCCTTTTTGTTCATCCATTCTAAATGTAATAGTTTGCATCTACCAACCCTAAACTCCCAGTCCATCCCTCTCCCTCCCCCTCCCCCATGACAACCTCAGATCTGATCTCTATGTCTATGAGTCTATTTCTGTTTTGTAGATAGGTTGATTTGTGCCATATTTTAGATTTCATATTTTAGATTTGTGCCATATTTTAGATATAAGTGATATAGTATTTGTCTTTCTCTTTTTGACTTACTTCACTTAGTATGATAATCTCTAGTTGCATCCATGTTGCTGCAAGTGACATGGACATTTGTTTCCATGTTTTAGCTACTGTGAATAGTGCTGCTATGAACATAGGGGGTGCATGTATCTTTTTGAATTATAGTTTTGTCCAGGTATATGCCCAGAGTGGAATTGCTGGATCATATGGTAATTCTATTTTTAGTTTTCTGAGGAATCTCCATACTGTTTTCCATAGTGGATGCACCAACTTACATTCCCAACAATAGTGTAAGAGGGTTCCCTTTTCTCCATATCCTCTTCAGCATTTGTTACTTGTAGACTTTTAATGTTTGCCATTCTGACTGGTGTGAGGTGGTACCTCACTGTAGTTTTGATTTGCATTTCTCTAATAATTAGGGATGTTGGGCATCTTTTCATGTGTCTACTAGCCAACTGTATGTCTTCTTTGGAGAAATGTCTATTAAGGTCTTTGCCATTTTTTTGATTGGGTTGGTTTTTTGTTTGTTTGTTTGTTTGTTTGTTATTGAGCTGTAGGAGCGTTTGTATATTTTGGAGACTGAGCCCTTGTCAGTTGCATCATTTGCAAATACTTTCTCCCATTCCATAGGTTGTCTTTTCCTTTTCTTTTTTTTTTTATGGTTTCCTTTGCTATGCAAAAGCTTGTAAGTTTGATTAGGTCCCATTTGTTTACTTTTGTTTTTATTTCTATTGCCTTGGGAGACTGACCTAAGAAAATATTGGTACAATTTATATCAGAGAATGTTTGTTTCTTTTTCCTTTTTTTTTTTAAAATTGGGGTATAGTTGTTTTACAATGTTGTATTAGTTTCTACTGCACAGTGAAGTGAATCAACTATATGTACACATGTATCCCCTCTTTTTTGGATTTCCTTCCCATTTAGGTCACCACAGAACATTGAGTAGAGTTCCCTGTTCTGTACAGCAGGTTCTCATTAGTTATCTATTTTATACATATTAGTGTATATATGTCAGTCTCAATCTCCCAATTCATCCCACCCACTCACCCCTTTCCCCCCTTGGTGTCCATATGTTTGTTCTCTATGTCTGTGTCTCTATTTCTGCCTTGCAAACAGGTTCATCTGTACCATTTTTCTGGATTCCTCATATATGTGTTAATATACAATATTTGTTTTTCTCTTTCTGACTTACTTCACTCTGTATGACAGTCTCTAGGCCCATCCATGTCTCTACAAATGATCCAATTTCATTCCTTTTTATGGCTGAGTAATATTCCTTTTGTACAATGGAATATTATTCAGCCACAAAAAGAAGGAAATTCTGTTATTTGTGACAACATCGGTGGACCTAGAGGGCATTATGGTAAGTCAAATAAGTCAGATAGGGAAAGAAAAATACTGTAAAATCTCAGCTATATGTGGAATCTAAAAAAAATGATAGATACAGAGAGTAGAATGGTGGTTACCAGAGGCTGGGGGTGTGGGAGAAATGAGATGTTAGTCAAAGGGTATAAACTTTCAATTGTAAGCTGAATAAGTTTTGGGGGTCTAATGAACAGCATTGTAGCTATAGTTAACAACAGCGTATTATATATATGAAAGTTGCTAAGAGAGTAGATCTTAAATGTTCTTGCAATAGCAAAAAGGTTATTATATGAGATGATGATGGTGTTAATTAACCCTATGTGGCAATCATTTTACAATATATACATATTCAAATCTTCATCCTGTACACCTTAAACTTTATGTCAATTACATCTTATAAATTCTGGAGAAAAAAATACACCTCCCAAATCACTTCCTTTTCCTGGATTCTTTCTTTCTTTCTTTCTATTTCATGATTCCACCATGCTTTCAGAAGAAAGTTACTCCTTTGATTTTATGTGCAGTTAGTTGCTGACATCTCTCATTTATTCCTTTTCGATGTATTTAGAATCAGTCTCTTAATTTCCAGTCACACTACCATCAGATTTAATTTGGATCTTTTTTATAGGTTTATCCAGGTATAATTACATATTATAAAATTCACTCTTTTAAAGTGTACATTTTAATAAAATTTGACAAATGTATACAGTTGTGTAATCACTGCTACAATCAAGGTATAGAACATCTGCGTCATCCCCAAATATGGTAATCAGTGTGCAGTCACTTCCTCCTCCACTCCCCTGACCTCTAGCCCCTGGCAACTGCTGATCTGTTTTTCTGTCCTTATGATTTCGCCTTTTCTATAAAGTCACATAAATGAAATCATTCAGCATGTAAACTTTTTAATGAGGCTACTTGCACTTGGGAGAATGCTTTTGAGATTCATTCATGTCACATGTATTAGTGTAGTTCTCTCCTTTTTTATTGCTGAATAGTATTCCATATATGGTTGCCCTGCAATTTGTTTATCCATTGACTAGTTGATGGATAATTGGAGGTTCCCATTTTTGGCTATAATGAAAAAGCCTGCCACAAATATTTGCATGCAGATCTTTGTTTGGATGTATGTTGTCATTGCAATAACGCTTCAGTCATTTCTCTGCATATGGTTTCTCAAGTTCATGGTACAAACAGAAAAAATTAATAGCTGTGATAGTGCTTTTCACTTACACCAAAACTTCTAGTGGTTTTCCATTACATTAGATTAATTAGACAAACGTTATTCATTAGACAACATTATTAGATAAATGTCAGACCACTTGTTTTTGCATTAAAGCCTTCCAAAATTGATCTCAATCTCCCTTTTCAGGTACATTACTCACTTTCTGCTCATCTGTGCTTCCGGGTTATTTATCATTCCCAGCATGACTTATACTTTAATACTTTTTCTGCTTACACTATTAATTTAAATAGAATTTAGCTAAATAAACATTCATTGATTACCTACTATGTATAAGTTATAATGTTTTATAGATACTAGTATCCCTTGCTGATCAGGTCTTATTGGTTCCTGAGTTTCTGAGAGCAAACAATGAGAGTTCAGCTCATGAAGGATACTGGCCCTATCTTAAACATTTATTTGACTATTTTTGAGTTCAGATAGTGACAGGAGAGTCTCTAGCCCAAGACAAATTTCTTGTATACAATGGATATTTAATAAATGCTTGTTGAAATAAATATAATTCATATCAGTGGTATGAGCATTGGAGTAGATTTCAGGTGAGTAAGGTAAGTTTATTTTTACACACACTGAGATAGAGGCATCATGAAAATGTGGGATGGAAACTAAGGAGAGATCTCATTTAAAGACATAGCTTGGAGCAGCAATTACATAGATGTGGTAGTTGATGCCAAGGGAGTGAGTAAGGTCCCTTAGGCAGAAAATAAAGGAAGAGGAAAGACAGAGCTGAGAATGCTTAAGGGAATGCAGACATTTCATGCTTGCTTGCTAGAGTGGGACTGAGATAATTAAAGAATGAGTGGAGAAGAAGCAGTAGAGGAAACAAGCGTATGCAGGAAATGGGCAAAGTGGTGGAGAGGGAGGGCATGGTGAAAGGCTTGAACGTTTATTGAATTACTATTATATGTCTGATACAGATTAATTGGCAATTTACATAATTTGCCTCATTTAATCATCATAATATTTCTCATGAAATAGGTAGTATTATTCTCCTTTTATAGGTGAGCAAGATTCCACTCAGACAACTTAGTAAGTTTTCTAATGTTAATATGGCTGGGAAGTGCTACAGCTGGGTTAAATATTAAGCACAGTGAGGGCATGTTGATTCATGTCTGCCTTTACCATTGATCTCCAGAACCTAATTTAGTCCCTGGCACAGACTGTGCATTCTGTAAACCCTTACTGATTGTATTAAATCAAATTTAGGTTCGTTGGACTTCAAGGCTCATGGTCTTTGCACAATACCTCATTGAATGATCACAGAAACCAAGGAAGGTGAAAGTTTGAATATAAAAGCAAACACTAAATCATTTAGAAATGCTGAGTCATCACAAGGATTTAGAAGAGTGCGTTGAATTTTTCAGTATGGAAAATAGTCATTGACAACTTGTAAAAGAGCGTTTTCTATAAAGTAGACTTAGAAGCCAGAATGTAATAGGTTGGAAGATGCCTTGCCCCAGTAAACACTGGGATTGCACACTGGTCCCTACACATAGCAACACTCTAAGATAATTGCAGCTCATCAGCCCATTTCTGTTGCCTGATCTTGGTGGGAGTCAGATTCCAGTCCTCTGTGCTCCTTCCAACTTCAGGGCTCACATGCTGAGTTTCAAGAGCAGACTCACTGATGCTCCCTCATGAGGCTTGAGAGCTTCCCCACCCCCAAGGAAGATGTGACTCCAAGCACAGTCTTAGAAAGAAACCCACTCAGAAAGTCCGTCTCTTATCTCCATTTTTATTTTTTAAAATATTGTTGATATGGCGGAGGGTTTCAGGCATTGTTTCTAATGAACTATTTAAAAAATTCTATAAGTGATCTAGTCACTCCTTTGGTATGTAACATCTATTGTGTTGGTGTCTCCATTGAAACTTATAATTTATCGTCCTGTTACATCAGCAAATATTTGCAATACAGTGTAATTTGTGTTATATAAGAGGTATGAAAAGGCATGGAGTAAAGGAAAGTGTGATCAAATCTCACCTGGGGTGGGGATGTGGTCAGGCAGAACTTCACAGGAAATGTGATGTTTGTCTTGGGTTTTGAAGGATGGCAGCATGTGGGTGGCACAGGGCTTTGACAGTGGATGACAAATAATGTTCTTCCTGTATCTTTCCCTTACTGGCCTCTTTCCAAACTCTTTTGGTATAGGTGATAAACTGCAAGTGCATAGCTTTGCATTTTTGAAATACTTTTTTCTTTTTTTCCCTTTAAGTTTATATAAGAAGTAGTTCTGCTGTGGCTGGTGTGCTCATATGCAATAGGTGGAAAATAAAAAGACAAAAGAAATGACTTAAACAAAACACAAAGGAAGCAAAATTAGATTTTAAAAAAAGACTCAGAGAAGAAAGCTTTTTAGGAACCAGTTATGGGAAGGTTCCTGTTAAAGAAGTGGGAGGACTCTCTAGAGTGTCACTGTGCCTACTGACTTGCTTTATATAGGCAAGTTGAGTCATAGACATAATTTAACGTGCTGAAATAAAATTCTCACAGATTGAACCAAACTAGATAACATTAATATAAATGTGGTAATAGAGCAATATTTTAAGTTGAATTTCAGACCATGCAGATAGAATGAAAGAATATTCAGGATAGTTGTCATTAGGTGATCACAAAGAAGTCCTTTTTGAGGTGAAGGAGGTTGGTATAGAGAGTCTGGGTCATGGACTGTAGACCTGTGTACAAAGTCCAATTGTGTTAATTTCTGCGTTTTGACTTTGGGAAAACTACTTCAAGGCTTCAGTTTTCTCATGTCTAAAATGGAAATGATGACATCTTTGTATATTTAGTTATGTGCGTTACATGAGTTCATATACGTGGAGTATCTTACACTGTGCCTGAACCAAAGTAGTTGCTCAATTAATGTTGGTTAATTTCTCCCTTCTCTTGTCTTCTTTTCCATCCCCCCCTTTATCTCCTCATGTCTTCCTTTCCACTTCTCTTCCCATTAAAAGATGGGAACAAGAAGCTATGGTATATTTAAGGAAAGTCTTGGTAATCATTAAGATTCAAGAATTAAGGTTCAGGACTTACATAAAAGAATTAACATAGTAGATTTCACATTGGAGATTTTGCTTACTATCATCACTCTCATTTTACATATAAGGGAACTAAGCTTTGGAGAGATTAAGTAGTTTGCTAAGCTTAATCCATAATGCAGGTCAGATCCAGGATTTTATCCTTCCATCTTTTTGACTTTGAAGAGCAAGTCCTTAATCACAATTCACACTATTGACTAACAGTAAGCTCACCGTGAACTTGACTAAATTCCTCAGTTCTCATTTCACCTGCTGCCCTTACGCCACAGCTCCCTCCGCCTGTGCTTGAATAGCAAGGCTCTTTTCTTTTCTTTTTCTTGTTGTTGTTGTACTGACCTTACATTTATCCTTATTAAATTCCATTTTGTCAGGTTTGGCCCATCTCTCTAGCCTGTCAAGGTCTTTTTGGCTCATGATACTGGCATACTGTCTTCCAACCTATTCCTTATCATTCCAAGTTTTGTATCCTCTGCAAATGTAATACACATATATTTTCTGCCTTCATTCAAGTCATTGATAAAATTGTTGAACAAGACAGGGCTGAAGGCAGAGTCCACAGACCATGACATCATTTCATTAATCAGTATCCTCAAGAAATGGCTTTTCAATTTATTTCAAATCTGCCCAGTTGTATTAGCATTCAATCGCTTTTTCTCTATCTCTTTCACAAGGGTATTAAAAAAGACTTTGTCAAGCCTTTTGGCCTTGATAAAGTCTAGATACACCATGTCCACTGCATTTTCCTGATGTACAAGTTAAGTAAACCTGTCAAAAAAGGGGACTCTTCAGTTTTCAACATAACTGTATGCATTACATATTGTTTGCTAAAATATTTCCTTTCAAAAGACGATAAAGTTCTATTTAATTTTTTTATAGCTACCTAGTTAAAATGAAACTTAAATCTACAGCTCCTGATCATAGCTTTCTTTGTACAAAGGTTCTCCCTTATGCCTTTTCTAAATACCATAGGCTCACAGCTCATTCTCTTAGGCATGAAGTTTAATATAAATAAATATACCTTCTATTAATTTTCATAATTCACACATTCTCAAGACAGTGTGCTTAAAGCTTCTAATTTTCCTTAGATGAAGAATTTGAAGGTCATTCCAGGAAGCTGACAAAACTCATAAAATTCTATGTTAAAAGTAATTGACTTAAAGCAGAATTTATTTAAATATAAAATATTTAAAATCTAAAGTCTATGTGATTGTGTTTTCATTAGAATAGGAATATTAAGGAGTGACATCATGAAGATGACAGAGTAGGACACTCTCCCACAAAGATCAACATCCCCTCACGAAGATCAACGGTTAGACAGCTATCAACCGACAAAAACAGCTCTGGGAGATCTCAGGAGTTGACTTATGAAACTTCAATAACACAGTGGAACAAAAGCCCCTGAGAATAACAACACACAAAGGGAAGGAAGAACAGCTTCATTTTGCCTTGCATCATCCCATTCCCCAGGCAGCACTGCTCAGTGCAAAGAGGGAACTTCCCAGCTAGAAAGAGTTGCCCTGGCCAGGAAAGACAGAGAAGGGTAAGCCACCAGCTTCCCAGCCTTTTGGGGACCATATGAACGACTTGCTTTGGCTTCACCCCAGCACAGGCCAGCATAGCTGAGACATGTAATGACAACTAGGAACAAGGAAGAGGAGCAGGGGCCATCAGCCATGCAGTGGGAGTTACTGAGGTTCCCCTTGACCTGCTCTTCAGAGGCAACCCCAGCAGCTTAAGCCACTAAAGAAACCAACAACCAGCAGAACCACTGCAGACCCTTTGCAGGTTTTACTGGGTTTTGGCCCATAGGTTTTTGTGTTCACATGTCCCTCCCACTCCGTACCCCACCTGGGGCCTGGGATCTACACTGGCAGCCAGCCCTGGCCTCTGTGGCTCTGCGTGTGCAAGATGCCAGCCTAGACCCCTGCAACTGACCCCCACCAGCATGTGGGAATCTGGAGCTGGCTATATTGAGCTTTAATTGACATATAACGTTGTGTAATTTTAAGGTCTACAATGTGATGATTTGATACACATATATTGCAAAATTGATTACCACAATAATGTAAGTTAACACTTCAGCTCAAATAATTACTGTTTTTTGGTTGCTGTTATGGTGAGAACATTTAAGATGTACTCTCGTAGCAACTTTTAAATGTACAATGCAGTATTGTTAACTGTAGTCATCATATTGTGCATTAGATCCCCAGATCTTATTCATCCTAGGATGGAAGTTTGTATCATTTGACCAATATCTCCCCATTTCCCCAGCCTCTGGCCACTGGCAACCACTAATATACTCTCTGTTTCTATGAGTTCAGCTTTTTTAGATTGCACATATAAGTGAGATCTTACAATATTTGCCTTTCTTTGACTGATTTATTTCACTTAACATAATGCCCTCAGGGTCCATCTATGTTCTCACAAATGGCAGGATTTCCCTCTTTTTATAGATGAATATATATACATATGTATATATATATATATACACACACACACACACATACCACATTTGCTTTATGCATTCATCCATCGGTGGACACTTAGGTTGTTTCCATGTCTTGCCTATTATAAATGATACTGCAGTGAATATGGGGGTGCAGATAGCAGATATTGGGCTAACTTTTAATTAGGGAGTAATGTGTGAGGAATCTCTGGCTCATTACATTAGGTAGAACCCTATGAATTTGCCATTTTATAAGTCAAACAATTGAATATTGGCAATCTCATATAGTTTAAACTAATAATTATTTGAAATTTGAGAGAGAAAATTTATTGAAGCAATTTCTTTGTAACTGGTTAATAGCAGGAAGAAACTAGTTTATGTATGATTTCTGATGTAACAGAACCATTACCATCTTGCAGTTTATTCCTCTAATTGGCACTGAATAAATTTCCCATATTATGAAGAGGAATGAATGCTCATACAATGCCAGAGAAGAAAGTATACAGCATTTGGATACCAAAATAGAATCTTTATAGTGATGAAACAAACAATAAATGCAATGCTTGCCAAAGTGAATAATCACTGTTGTAAAAAAGTTAAGCCAGAGCAGTGTTTAGCTTTCAAGGACAATGAACAGACGGCCTGTTCTCATAGTCAAAATGATGCTGGATCACTTATTTGAGTTACTTACTGTGATTCATGGGTCTTACTTCACATGTTGGGAAACAAAATCAGTTATAGGAATGTTTGGATGGCTTTGCTTGTCAACTTCTTTTAACTACACTTAAATGATTTAAAAAACCTGAAATAAAAGAGGTGAGATGGAAATATTGGATGAACTATATTGTGTTCATTCATAGAATCTGTTATTGATCCCAACAGCAATTTTGTAGGCAACATAGAGTGAGACAAGCCACATGGTTGTAAACCTTAGCATAAATTTATATTATAAAATTCTGTGCCTTTTCCAAAGTAGCACTTTGTCCTTGGAATGTCTTCTTGGACTTCCTTTATCTTAACCTGTTAAGTGGACCCTTTCTCCAAGTTAAGTACATCCTGAAATCTCATCTATTTCTGTATGGATCATAACGCTTTGCCCCATCTTTCTTCAGTTTTGAATTGCATTGGACGTATGCCTTGCTTTTCATGTGTGTCTTACTTAGAAGTTTTTATTCTGTTGCTCTTCATAGACCTTTGTCATTTTATCATCATATCTCTATATGCATAACTGTAGCAGTACACATAAACCAAATGAGATATTGTGTGTGAATCACTTTTTGAATTGTGAAATAACATGTAAATATAAATAATTATTATTAGCCTATGTTTATTGACTTATAAAATCCCATAGGGTAGTGGTAGGCTATGCTTATGAAATTCTTTGTCATATTATTATACAAGGGCAATGATGGTGCTGACATGTGTCAGAAAGGGTGTGTTGATGGTATTTAGAAAGGAGGAAGAATCAGAACTAGCAAAGCTTTTATGTGTTCTTGGTTCAGTCTGACCTCTAAAGAAAAATATGTATCAGTTATTGTATAATTCTAAAAATTTTTCAGTACCGTTGTGTTAAGAGCTTTGTGTTCTTTGCCAGAATCTCCCAGTGCTTAGTGCAGGAGGAGTCTAATGAATTTGTTAATGAATGAATGTAATGTAACTATTTAGTAGATAAAGATGATTTTTGAGCATTATTTATTTGTTATTTATTTAAAGTTATTCCTTCCTTCCTTCTTTCCTTCCTTCCTTCCTTCCTTCTTTCCTTCCTTCCTTCCGAATACATATGTTGTCTATTTAGGGCCTTAATAACTATTCAGAGGCTTAATAGTAAGTTTTATTTTCTGATATGATCCATTTGAATTACTGGTCAATAAACATAGATACATGAGAAGTTAACCATTTACTAATTGGAGGAAGATAGTGAATTAACTTACCCCAAATTATAATTAACATTTGTGGCACTGTAAGCCTCTCTTTTCTCTCTCTCTCTCTATATATACAATGTGTGTGTGTGTATGCGCATATATACACATATATACATATATGTACATACGAATGCTAGAAAATTTTGTTTCTTTGTAGTGTTCAGGTCTTATTCATTCTCATTACCTACTGAACCAAACTTTTTCGTCATTTGCACTTCTCTTGTATTTAGTTTTTAAAGGAATACTGTGTCGATGTATTTTTCAAGAATTTAGCTGTGACTATTTGTGAAGATAGACTATGTAAGTATGGTGGTCTTCAGTTATAATATTATACATATTTAAGGTAGTGACTGACAATGACAGAGTAAAAATGGTCTTTTAGATGTCACACCAATGTAAAATAAAAGCCAGTAATTTCTAAAGCAGTTTGAGATGGCTCGGATTGATAATTGTTCACAATAATGCTATCATTTGTATTCTAGGAAGAAATTTATTTATTTTTATACTAAACTTATAAGAATCACTTTCCTCTACATTTTATCTTAAAATGCTTTGCTACTATAAATTTTCACAGATTATAGAAATAAAATGCAAACTATAGTATAATCACACATCAAACCAAAATAACCCATCATGTTTTATTTATAACTAGGTACTAAGCATAATGCAGAGAATAAAAATAAAGAGAAAACTCATGTGCACCAAGCTCTGTAGTTAGCATGTGCAAAAGTTCTATATCGGTGTCCTGGGTGATTAAAGAGACTTTCAATTTAACTACAATAGACTTAGAGCTTTGTTTTTTCTTTCTTCTGCCAAAAATGACTTAGAAATCAAAGAATGTAATGACAAAACAAATGATTTCTCCTGCATCCAATCCTGAAATCATTTGACCCTGACAGTTAGAAATAGGGGCATATTTGCTTTAGCCTTAGGAATAAGACCAATTTGTCTACATTTTTGCAACTCTAGTACCTGTCATTAGGAAGCTTTTGTAGGATATTTGCACATGCTCATCTGTCTTTCCTCCTTTTTGTACTTGGATAACTGCTAGTCATCCTTCTCATATCAACACAAGAGTGACTTTCTTGGGAAAGCCCTTTCTGATTATGTCAAATTTCCTTATTGTAAGTTCTTACATTACCATGTCCTTCTCACTTTATAGCAGTTATCAACTTCTATAAGTTGGTAACTTCTGTAACTTCTATGTGGTTATTTGATTGTCTTCCCTGCCCCCACTGCAACTGTAATCTTTGAGATTAAGGACTATTTTTGTTTTTTGCTGATA
Organism: Eubalaena glacialis; assembly: GCF_028564815.1. Classification (NCBI taxonomy): domain Eukaryota; kingdom Metazoa; phylum Chordata; class Mammalia; order Artiodactyla; family Balaenidae; genus Eubalaena; species Eubalaena glacialis. The sequence goes on from NC_083726.1 coordinate 101,551,870, forward strand.
ATTTCTTCCCGTCCCTGAGTGTAGAGGCCAATTCACTTTTGGGCATTAGCTATATAACAGTTGAATGAATGAATGAGTATGATAAATTGTACTCAGTAAACTTATAGGAGATAACATAAAGGTAGGAGAGAAAGAAAATAAGTGAAATAAAAATGTATTTGGGAATGTTGGGATGAGTAGTAAAATATTATCCTCAAATTGAGGGCTGGTGCAAATAAATCATTACATCCTAACGCAGTTCACTACATTGCTTAATTTGAAGTAACCTGAATAAGAAATGTAATGAATGTAACAACCACATTCTAGCCAAGGTTTTTATAGCCATTGCAGGCCTAATTACAGCACATAATGTTCTTTGTTATGGTTTTATGGAACTCAATTAAAGAAAGCTACCGGAATGACAACCATTACTAAGTTTTGTCCACTCTTAATTTCTTTAATCCGTTGTTTCTTCAGCCAAAGGACATATAGGACATGAAGAAAAGAACCTATATAAGAAGCTAGTTATTATACAGTTCCACATTACATTCTTAGATAATTTAGGAAGCAATGGACTATCATTCTAGTGATTTACCAAAGAATTCTCAGCTAATATTGGCAAGAGACTAGAAATAAGAAAGTTTGAATTTGGTATCTCAACTCTACTGCATATACATAGTTTTTATTTTGGCTGTTTTATATGAGGTCTTTGAAATGGTCAAGCTTGACATAAAGGCTGATCCCTGCTACAAGAAGATATGTTCTGGATTCAAATTTGCTATTCACTTTCATATGTGTTTTGGGTACAGGAAATACCAATTCTATTTTCCTCCCTGGAAGTTATTAAGAAAAACATTTGTAATGATAAATGACACCAGTAATTCTGATGTGAAAATCTATGCTATGAAACACAAAAGTATCCCCCCAAAAATACTGTTGGTAGTTTGTGCTGTTTGTTTACTGCCTCCTGTGTTTCCATCTTTAAACACTTTTTTTTCTTTCTTCATGAAGCAGGCTCAGATACCAACTACCTGCTGTTTTTACAACTATGGATAATGCAGACAGAATTATCTCTGTCTAGAGAGCCATCAGAATCTGCTAAGGTGCTGTTGACAGCCTGCCTTGTCTGCTGCAACATAATAAGTTTTGTCCTTAAAAAAAAAGTTTTCTGCTTATACCTAGTTAGCTCAGTTGGCTAAGTTACTAATGAGGCCTGGCTCAAGGTGCAGAACCTTAGCAGAGTTAATCAGCTTCATACTGTTCTATAGTTACCCACTGTTCCTAAACCTTATCCAATTGTTTTATAAATTCACGCTGTCATTCACAACAGGAACCTGGCAAGAGAGGAAATGGATCAAGACAAATTTACCACTAGTAGTAAATAAACAGCCAAAAAAAAAAAAAAAAAACCAGAGAAGTTAACTAATAATGATTTCATATATGAAATGCAACATATCATTTCTATGGTAAATTATATTTCCAAAAACTTGTGATTTTTCTCATGGATCATTTGGCTATTGACCTCTCCCACTCTCTGATTCTCTCTTTTACACACAAATGCTCAGACTTTACTTGGGAATGATTGTCACACTAACAAATGCAGAAGAACGTTCCACATAAAATAGACTGTTTGTGTTTGTTAAAATTTTGAGTGCAAGAAAGAACCAAAAGAAATGTTCTTGTTTTTTAACTTGCACTGTCTTCTGATTTTAAAAGCAAACAGTAATTACATTATTGGGTTGCAATAGAATACATAGTTCCAAATATTTTATTAATTGTGGATAGACACATAAACATTTTTCTTTTGACTTGCCTTTTTCTTTTAACATTTACTTTTGACTTGCCTTCTGAGCACTTGTGCTTAATTTTCAACTACCTACTGGATATTTCCAACTAGATGTTCTAGTCATCAGTGAGAAAAGTGTTTGAGAAATGATATCAGTCCTGGACACAGGATCACAATGTATAAAAATCCTATCTGGTCACAACAGTATCTTGTAAAGTCTCCAAGAGAAATATGTGCACAAAGAAAATGCCATACTCCTGTCAATAACTGGGGCTCTGTATGAAACCCCAGTATAGTTTCCTGCTAGAGGTTGAGGATGCCTTTTACTTTTAAAATAGCAGAGTTGGCCAAATCCCTCTATCCTGGCCCAAGATGTACATTGGTAGGTAGCCAAAATTCAATTCCCAGATGATACAGAAATATGGAGCTAAGTGAGTGTCATAGAAACTGTTCTGAAACCAGTGAACCTTAAAGGACTTTAGCAGAAGAAATTATAAAGTTGATCCATAGGGGTAAACCTCTATAACCTAGGACACATGGAATTTTTGTAGATGATGACTCCTGCTGCATATGAAAATCATTGTAAATAATGAAATGAGATAGAGTAAGCAGACAAAACAAATGTGAATATTCATACTTGAGGAGAATAAGACCTATCTAAGAAAATCTCTGAAGGAAGTATGCCTAAAATGTTCAAAGTTCTCTTTCGAGAAATAAGGTAATTGACAAAGTAAGAGCACTGCATTGAATAACACAACAGGCAGATCGAAAATCACCCCCCAAAATATTATAGAAATAGAAAATGTAGTTATTGAAATAAAAATCTTGATAGATGAATTAACAGTAGACTAAACAAGATTAAAGAGAGAATTATTGAACTGGACAACAGCTCTGAGGAAATCATCCAGAATATAGTGTAGTGAGATAGAAATAGGAAATATTTAAGAGAAGTTTAAAGATGTGAATGATAGATCTAAAAGCTCCAACATGTATTTAATATGCAATGCAGTAGAGAAAATAAGGGAGAGGTGAATTAGAAGATATAATAGTTGAAAATTTTCAAAATTGAAGGAAGATATGAGCACCCAGATAGAAAAAGAACACAGAGTTGTGAGAAAGATAAATAAAAATAAATTCATATGTAGACACAGTTTATTCATTCAGCAAAAAAAATTTTTTTTGAATACCTATTAGGTACCAGGTACTGTTTGGGGCACAGAAGATTGATCATAACAGGCATACTTTATGCCCTCATGGAGCTGATATTATAGTGTGTGGCTGGGGGAGAGAGAAAGTAGACAAATAATACATCAGGTGGTTATGGATGATAAGAAGAAAATAAAGCAGAGCATAGGGAATAGGGAATACTGGGGGCAGGGCAAGGTATGTAATGGTTCTCATTTTATATAAATGGGCCACATAACACCTGGCCCAGACCTGTGCTCTGACAAGGGCACATTTGAACAGAAAAACCTGAAGGGAGTGAATACATGTATGCAAGTAGGAACTGAAGAAGTGGGGAGATGGCAGCATTATTGGGGAACAGCAAGGGTCCTGTGTAGCTGAAATGGAGTGATAACCATAAAGGGAAAGACTGATAAGTTGAACTATGCTAATATTAAGAAGTTCCCTTCCTCAGAAGATGTCATTTGGTGAATTTCAGGCAAGGGGCAGAGTGGAGAACATATTTGCAATATGTATTTCCAATTAAAAGACTGTTGTTCAAAATACATAAAAACAACACAGTAGTAAGAAAAAGACAGAAAACAATAAAAAAGGGTAAAAATATTTGAACAAGCTTTCAGAAAGTAAACATGCAAAAGGCTTATGAACATATGAAAAGATGCTCAACTTTATTAATCATTAAGTATTATGTTAATCCCTAATTGCATATGCAATTTAAAACCACATCATGATGCCATGTCACATCTAGAAGATGGCTTAAAAAAAAAAAGACACAATACCAAGTAGTGGCAAGGATTTGGAGCAGCTAGAGTTCTCATACATTGCTGGTGGGAGTGTACATTGGTAAAACCACTTTTCAAAACTGGGAGTATCTAATAAAGCTGAATGTAATCATATTCCATGACCCCGTAAGTCCAGTTGTAACTATGTACTCAACTGACGTCTGTTTTGGCTGCTATAACAAAATACCACAGACTGGGTAGCTTATAAAACACAGAAATTTATTTCTCATAGTTTTGGGGGTTGAAAGTCTGAGATAAGGGTGCCAGCATGCCAGCATGAGGGTCCTTTTTGGATCTCAAACTTTCATTGATCCTCATGTGGTGGGAGGGACAAGGGAGCTCTGTGAGGTCTTTTATAAAAGCACTAATCCCACTCATGAGGTTTTCACCCTCATGACCTAAACACCACACAAAGGCCCCATCTCCTAATACTATCACGTTGGGTATTAGGATTTCAGTGTATGAATCTGGGGGGAACACAAACATTCAGACCACAGTGAACGTGTACTTTTGACCATACTATACGTACAAGAATTTTCATGGTATCACTACTTGTAACAGCCAAAACCTAAAACTAACCAAAATATGGTGGAATAGATTGAAATGTATGGTATATTTATACAATGGAATGCTATACAGCAGCGGAAATGACTGAACTATTGCTACATGAAATAACATGAATGAATCTCACAACCATAATATTGCACAGACTAAGGCATATGCAAAAGGGTACATAGCGTATGATTCCACTAAGATAAAGTTCAAAAAGAGGCAAAACGATTCTGACTAGTGGTTATCTTTGGGGGAAAAGACAGAGGCAAAAGGAGTCTTCTGGAGTGTTGATGACAAGAAGTTTTACTTCTTGATGTGGATAAAGTTACACAGGTGTGTTTACTTTGAGGATATTCATTGAGCTTTACACTTAGGATCTGTGCATTTTCCTATTTTCTACATATATACATGTTGCTAAACCTTTCAGGAATGACCAAGAGCCCTAGTTCTTAAGATTTCTGTTTTGTGATTCTTTGTAAAAGAACTATGTTAAAGAACCCGATCTTTGTCAAAAAAAAAAAAAAAAAAAAAAAAGAAAGAAAAAAGAAAACTTGAGTCATTTAGGTTTTTTTTTCCTGTCCTAGGAAAAAAATGTTCTTACTTTAGCTGAAGACATCTGTAAATTTATAAATATTCTTCTAATGCTTTAGTGATTGTTATGAAAAGTCTGCATTTCTAGTTTCCTAGGATCTACTGTACATAGAGCAGCACTGGGAGTCACTGATTGTTCCTTTCTAGTGCCACTGTGTTTTCAGGGAGATTTAATCATTTAATCATTTAATCAGTTTTTCAGCATTGCCATTGAATAGACTTAGAAACATCACAACTAACTGAAGTGTTTTAGTTGCTTCTTCAGAGAATTTAATTGTTGCTCAATGTTTTATATCATAACCTGGCAAATTTTTTGACTCACCTCGATTCATAGATTAATCTCAATATTGAGAAATGAATTCACAAATGAGCAGGCAAGTAGCTAGTACAATAGACACTACATAGAATATGTTCCTAACTCTATGTGACTCAGCAAAAAGTTCTGTTGTTTAAAATCACTCTGACAAGATCTGTGAAAACTGAGGTATAATACAAGTTCCAGATCTCCTCTGTTTATAACCCATTAAGAAAGGGAAAGCTTTTTGCTTTCCTTAGTCTGCTATAGAGGATTCTCACCTAGCTAAAGTGAAAAGGCGACTTACTTTCTGTTGAATTTGAAATTTTAGATTCTCTCAGTATCAAAACTTGTTTTTTAAATCAATTTTTAAATTTTTCTTGATTTTATCAGGTCTTCTTCAGATCTTTCATGGGAAATAATAATGCTTGGTATATAAATGTGACAGACTCATTTTGGGAGGAGAGGTTTGGTTTTTTTTTAGACAGTAGAGATTCTTTAAAATGAGGGAAAACTATTTTTCTCTCCATTTCCCTTCCTGTAGTATATATGTAAGGGTAGCTTGTTGGCAAAACACACTGCTCGGGGTGGAGGTAGGAGATGGAGAGTGAGATTTTCAGTTTGGTCATGAAACCACTCCCTCCTGAACAAATTAGGATGTTTTCCTTCATAAGGGGAGATTAAAAAAACTTATGAGCTGGTAAATGACTTACTACAGAGCTGAAAACCAAGAAAATCCTGAGGCCAATCCCTGAATGCTCATGGTGGAGCAATTATGGAGAATCTAAGGATACTTGAGTTATTCTAGTTATTTTGGAAATTGTCAGAGATTTGGGGACTCTTTTTTTTTTTAAACATCTTTATTGGAGTATAATTGCTTTACAATGGTGTGTTAGTTTCTGCTGTATAACAAAGTGAATCAGCTATATGTATACGTATATCCCCATATCCCCTCCCTCTTGCGTCTCCCTCCCTCCCTCCCTACCCCACCCCTCTAGATGGTCACAAAGTACGGAGCTGATCTCCCTGTGCTGTGAGGCTGCTTCCCACTAACTATCTATTTTACATTTGGTAGTGTATATACGTCCATGCCACTCTCTCCCTTCGTCCCAGGGGACTCTTTTGATCGGATTTCTTGTCTTAATTTTAAAAGGTAATAATTTTATTTCATAAAAATTTTAACACCAAACCCCATAAATATAGTTATATACGTAAAAGTGGTATAAAAACCAACTGGACAATAATAGTGTTTATTTTTATTTATTTATTTTTTTACTCTTTCCCCAAATATTTCTGCTCATTTGTAGGGAGAGGTTAGGTAGGAATGAGATGGGAGGGGAGTATGTGTTTAACCTTGTTTGGTGTCTTGTTTTATTCTTTGCTTTTCTGCAACTTATGATCTACAGGCTGGAATTTTTAGCCTCTGTAAAAGAAGTGGTAGGCTCAGTAGTAATACTACTGGAATATGAAATGGGTAAATGTGCTGGAATCCACTTTAATTTGGTTTATGACAACAGGGCATTTGCTGGCAAGACAGTTGGTTTTATTTGCAAGCCTTTAAAAATGAATGAACTTACAAGAGGAGCAAAGAGAGATGCTTTTCCCTGAGTCTTATTTTTAGTCTGTGTCTTCATGACAGTCAACGTCTAATTATTTCAGCTTATCTGAGTACAGTGCTTATCAGTTCCAGATCATTAATTCAATTCCCGTGTGGGCCAGTTGGCTTTATTCAGTTCCATGGCCACAGGTTAGCTCTGAACTGTCATCTCATAAATGGGTGCTGTTGATCACTGAAGACAGACCCAGAGATTGTGAATGAACAAGCTCAAATCCATCACCCTGACAGAAAGGAACTCAAAACACAGGCCCACCATGGCAAATTAGTTTCATCTTCTGTGTATACAAAGTTAAATAATGACTTTTATTTATGTTTGTATTTAAGGTCTATACAGCACCCTAAAATTAGCTTATTTAACCCTCACAGCAACTCATTGAGGTAAATTTTTTATCTCACTTATACTTATGAAAAAATGAGACTCAGTGAGGTTAAATATGGCAGAAGGGAAAGATGATGTGCTTTGGACTCAGATAAAGTTGAGTTTGAAGTCCAGCTTTGATAATATATCACAGTGTGAAGCGGGAAAACTTACCTATTTTCTTAGTAAACTAGGATTAAAAATATGTGCCTTACATTGTAAAGGTCAAAAGAAATGATGCAGATAAATCACTTAGCATTAAGCCTGGCATATAATATTTTTATGAAAGGATCTGCTTGAAGTCACACAATTCATGGCAGAACTAGGGCTTGCACATGGATCCTCTGACTGTAAGTTGAGTGCCCTCACTTCTATATGACAGCTGAGATTATATGAAATGAAGGATAGAGGTGGAAAGTCACCATCACTTTCCTCTGTATAGTTGTTCCCAAACCTGCCTGCCTGTGCATTAGAAGCACTTGAGGAGTATGGTAAGGTGCTTGGGTTTCCCCCAAATGTTCTCTACATCATCCTGCACATCTCTGTCCGGCTACAGACTATGCTTCCCAGTCAAATAACCAAATTCTCAGCAAGAGGTTGAGGGAGTTAGTGATACGGGCAACATTTACCCCATTGCTGATAAAGAAATTGTTTGGCTTGAATGTCTACTCTTTACCTTCCCAAGAGCTGAAAAGTGAATACGACAGTGACCTCACTTTGACCCAAGAGTCAAGGCAAGACCCTAGCCACTACGTTTGTAAAAAGCTTCTTGTTTAAAATAGCCAACATTTTTATAATAACTATAAATGGAATATAACCTTTAAAAGTTATGAATCAGTATGTTGTACACCTGTAACTTATATAATATTGTACATCAACTATACTTTGATAAAAAAATTACTTCTTGTTTGTAAGTTGGTTGTATGGATGAATAAGGAGGAAGAAAACTGGGATCTTTAACGATTAGATGGAGCCCGGCTACTCTGCCTATCTGGGCTACTCACGTCAGGACTGTTAAGTAAGAAAGAAATACATGTCTATCTTATTTATGTTGCCGTAATTTGGGGGGAGGTGCTCTTTGCTTCAGAAGCTTAATCTTTAAGCCACTTAGGGAGCTTTAAAAACTATAAATAGTAAAACTCTACCAGACTTTAAAATCATAATCTTTGTGAGTGAGGCTCAGGAATCTATGTTAGTAAACTGTACTGATGTATAGCTAGACTTGAAAACCACTTATCTGCATAACAAAGATCCCTTTCTCTGGAAGCCTTCACTTTTTGTAGAACAAGAAAGATTAGGAGAGGGAGGGAAAACTAGAGAGAAGAGTAAAGCAAATGAACAGAGAGAAGCTGAGACAAGACTGAAGTTTCCTAATGTTTCTGGTGGTTTCCCTATTTTTGGATCCAATCCCTTTTTAAGGTTAACTTAGCATTCCTGCTCTTGAGACAGTTGCAAATCCCTAAAACTGTGAAAAGATACAATTATTATTTACAATTTTCCCTGCCTTCCAAGGAGGTGGGTACCTTGCTGCATTGGTGAAACACAACAGGCTGGGGAGTTAGAGACTTCAACTGTTCTGCACGAGAAAAGGGACTCAAGTCTCAGTCCTAGAGATTTGTTGGAAATGCTAGAAGAGCAGGATTTGTAGAGAAGAGAGAGACTGATGCACTGAGAGAGAACATTTGGGGAAATGCTGGAAGTTTGGCCATGCTGTATGGAATATAAGCTCTCTTTGCCATCTCCCCACAGAATTTGAAATAACGTATCTTTTTATGTGTGTAGCTAGTATGTTGAAGAGCTGGATATATCTGGATGCCCAGGATGTTTCCAGGTACTAAATTCAGCTTCCAGGTTGGTATGAAGTGAGATGAGCAGTTTTCCATGGGATCTAACCAACATTGCTTACAATAGCTGGTTTTTGCAATTAACAACAACAACAAAACACCAGTTAGGACTGTTTGTTCTATATAGATACAACCTTAGCCCTTCTGTATAATCCTCATGTAAACTTCTGTATGCCTATTCAATTTTTGACACCTATCTCTGTGTTTTTCAATAATGGCCCTTGAATGTTTATTCCCTCCGCATCTGATACTTATACGTGAGATATCAAATTGAGTTTAGGAAGAGGAAAATGATGCCAGCATTTTCAACTGGGTATAGTAGTCATCTTTATCTTCCTGTTTTAGACTGCTACTCACATGATGATGAACAGCCTCATTTCACTTTGTAACAGCTGCATTTTATTGATGTAGCTTGTTATGTTTGTAAAAAGCTGATAGGTTACAAGTCAGCTCAAGTGCAAATTGTTCTGATTAATGACCATATTCAAAATGACAAGTGATAAAGCACTTGAGGATTCAATGGATGAAGAGACAACCTTGTAGCATTATTGGAGGCTCCTGAATTTCTAGTTACTGTAAAAATATCTCTTTAAAGATGGGCTAACACCCATATCCTCTGAGATTAGAATTTTGGATACACACCTCCGTCTTTTGACAAAGAGCTGTTGCCAAGTACTATTGCACTTTAGTCAGATAAAGGGCAGAGTGTGTGCATGGTATTTGAGACCCTTAGAAGACTTCAGAGTGTAACACATTACTGTTTTTATCCTTTGCATTTAGGTTATAAACTAATAAAATCCAGGATTTCCTTTTATAATCAAAAGACAGGATATTCAGAATTTCAGGACTATCCCAGAAACATCAGTAGAGAGGCTATGCTGGGAGAGTTGATTTGTTTGTGACCTGTTTTGCTGTTCTTATTTTGTTTAGCTTTGTTTTTATAACTTTTCAGAATAGGAGAGTAATTGCTTCTACTGCTATAACATTTCCTCAGGACACCCATATTGGGGCATATTTTAGATGAAGTAGAGTCTCTGGTTGGCAGTAGCTCCCTTTCATTTCACTCTATTATTAAGAATCATTTTTCAAACCATTTTTTAAAATTTACATCTGGAATAGAAAAATAGAGGATTCTAAGTATGTCTTTGAACATTAGTATTGTAGTAAGTCTTCTTGCTGTCTAGGGAATTGAAACTTAGCTGCAGATTTTCTTTAAGTGGGCTCTCTGGATACAGAGCAGAATTCAGTTAGTGAATAAGAGGAAGAGTGTATTGAAAACAAGGGAATGTTAGTGATGGCAATCAGCAAGCATTAAATATTGGATGTTTTAAAAAATGAGCTCTGAAACAGAAGTCATAATCACTCAGTCACCTGCTGTGTTCATTTGCCTTTCAGATATGAGGACATCTCTAAGTGTAGAACATTTTAATAGAATAGCACCAGACAAGCTAGTTACACAGAATTTTACTTGACAGGCTGGAACCTGTTTCCAATATTCTTTTTCTGAATTACATGAAAAACTGTATTCTGTGGTACATTGTGAAAGGATAAATTGTAAATGATATAAAAATAAAACAAAATGATTTTTTCTCCATTTCATTACCCAGATTATCTTCCTGTGGCTATGACTACCAGATCCCATGATAAGGCAGTTAAATAGTCAGTTCATTTAATAGGCTTACTCCTATAACAGGCTGGAATAATAAAGTAACACAAATAGATGTACTGTTTGAGCATGCAGTTTGGTAAAATAAACTTGATAGAGGCATTATAGTGAAAATAGTAAGGCACTGCAAAAATTTTTTTTCTTTGTAAAGACCTTCATACAAATTGACTTTACAATCTTGTCTTCTAACAGCATTAACTTGGTTGTTAATAATTTTTATCTTTGCTGAAAATTTTGGACACATTTACTATTTCTGATAAAAGGGAAAGAGTTCGTGATCCTGCTGACTTTCAATCCATGTTCATGAATATATAAACCTCTGCAAATTCATACAGACACAATTTGACCTACAGTTCACAAAAGCAAAGCAGACTGAATTGGATGGGAAATGATGAGGACCACTGTTTCATAATCTATTCTTTGTCTGGTTGGGAAAAGTATGTATCAGAATGGCATCCAAACAGTCTATTTTAGGGGACCCTGGGACCTTAAAACATCATCCAGCCTTATTTCTTATCTATGCATTCTCAACAGTATTTCCTCCATTCCTTTGAAGAACATCATAAATCAAATCTTTCACTTTATTTCGTAACTCTTACTGTATCACTGTGTTAATTATAGAGAATTTAGAAAAGATAAATAAGAATCCCATAACTCTATCTCCAGGCATAACTGATATTAACATTTCAGTTCCTTTTCTTTCTTTCTACCCTCCACTCTCCTTCCTGTTGTTTTTCCCTCCTTCTTACCTTTCCTGTCAGATTAAATCAAATTACAAATAAAGAGGACTGTCCTTCACATAATGCTTTAGAGAATTCATCATTTGGAAGCAGAATCTCTACCAGGCCATTTTGGTCAATCATTTCCAAAGGTATGTGATGGATGTACACATACAAAAACATTTTCCCAATGTTTAGGATTCTGCATATGAGCTCCTTGGCTACTTCTCATATAGAGCCTTTTCATAGAGTCTTACCTATAATGTGTAACATAAGTATTACAGGCTATATTGAAGTGGCTGCTGTTATGAAAGAGTACCTTATCCTGGCTTAAGCGAAGGCTCAGCGTATGGAGAGCATCTGGGAGAGGATAGTGGGACTGTTTATTTTATTTTTTCATTTCCAGCCTTGTTAAGAGCCACACAAGGGGAATGGGCTATTTATGAATAATGCAGTAATAAAACACAGGTTCTTGAGTCAGGCTGACTTAGCCATGATGAGTGACCTTAGAGAAATCTCTCATATTATCCAAGCTTCCATGTCCTCATCTATAAAATATAGATAGTAATAGTGTCTAGGGCCTTCCCTGGTGGCGCAGTGGTTAAGAATCCGCCTGCCAATGCAAGGGACAAGGGTTCGAGCCCTGGTCTGGGAAGATCCCACATGCCATGGAGCAACTAAGCCAGTGAGCCACAACTACTGAGCCTGCGCTCTAGAGCCCGTGAGCCACAACTACTGAGCCCGCGTGCCACAACTACTGAAGCTGGCACGCCTAGAGCCCGTGTTCTGCAACAAAAGAAGTCACCGCAATGAGAAGCCCACACACAGCAAAGAAGAGTAGCCCCCGCTCGCCACAACTAAAGCCCGTGCGCAGCAATGAAGATCCAAGGCAGCCAAAAGTAAATATATAAATAAAAATTTAAAAAATAATAGTACTGTCTAGCTTATAGGGTTTTTGTGAGCGTCTTTGTCTCTCTCTCTCTCATCTGCTCCCTTGTTATAATACCTTTCTCCAAAATAAGCTGCTATATTAATTTTGATGGAAATTAGAGTTCTTAGGTCCAGTTCCTGGCAAAAGACTCTGAGACATGTTTCTGAGCAGGGTGTTTACCAAGGTGTGTTTTCTCCTTCAGGACAATACCTGAAAGGAAGCAGGGGAAGCAGGAATAGGCAAAGAGAAAAGCTGACCTGTGATGCAGCTGTAATAAAGGCCCCAGGTGATCCCACAGGAAGCTCTGGAGCTGGGATGGCCATTCCGAGTGTTCCAGATTGAAACAGGGGCTGGGATTTTGTACCCCTGCATTGAGCAGGCATTGGATGTGAGCTGCCCCAGGGGAGGGAGCATGACTTTGGATTAAGTGGCTCCGCTTGACTGAGGGTAATTCCCAGAGAGGGACAGAGCTTTGAGGTGTCAGCAGCCAACATTCTTGGCAGCTAGGGGAAAAATGGTACCTCTGTCACAAAGGGGCTATCTGAGCAGGGCATCACCTCATCTTCTTTTTACCCACATAACACTTGCAATCTCTTGCTTCTTACAGTAAGTTCACCCCATTTAGGAACAGATTCTCCAGGATTCTGTTTTTTTTATCATTCCCTGGGAAATTTATAAGACAAGGGTTAGTGACAAGAGACTGCAATCCCCCACCACTGCTGCTGGTCCCAGGGCCACAAATGATGGTCACCATCTTCTTCCTCCACTACCCATTCTAGATTTTTTAACCCTGGCCAGCACTTCTGCTGGTCTGGTGACTTACTTAGAAGCAACCTAGACACTTATCCTGGGAAGTCTGAGTCCCTGGTCATCATGCTTTTCTGGGGATGTAGCTGCTGCTTTTGTTCATTTATCATCAAAATTTGCCAGGGGAGTACCCTGAGACAGTCAAGTGCCAAGTGTATTTTTCCTGCCTACATGTGTAAGAGCAGCTACTTCCTACTGATGCTCAAGGTCATTTACCCCTGCCAGTGTGGTGAGCCCTTTTCTTGGTTCTGGTTGTGTGGCACAGGAATCCTAAAGTGATGGAGTAATGGCCACAGCTTACTGTGTTCCCTGTTGGCAGCATTCACGCTCTTGGAATCAGAACCTCGACACTGGCAGAGTCCAGATGAGTAGGGATGAGGAACACAGATTCTTCAGCCAGGCCACTGAGAGTGTGGTAAGCAGAGCTACCCCTACTGCTGCTCTTTGATACTTGGGTTCATGTATTTTATTCAGTAGGGGCCCAGCAACATGCAATAGTCGTTGCTCTAGGATGTATGTTGTGTTCTCAGTGGTGGTGCCCCATCCTTACAGGTATCTTCAAACTGATGCCTCAGCTGTGCCTTCTAAAGACATTTCCATTGCTCTTTCAATCTGGTAGGTTCTGGTGGTGTGGTTTGTAATGGGACCAATGGATCCCATGGTCATATACCCACAACTACCCCTGCTTTGCTATAAAATGTGTCCCTTAGCCCAATACAGTGTTAAGAGGAATCCCCATGTCAGTAGATCAGATACTCTAAACCCTTGTAGAATGGTACTGGCTGAGGCCTGGAGAGCAAGAAAGACAGCTCGTATTTGGGATATGTATTGATCTTAGTCAAGAAGGGCGTCTTTGAGAACTGAAGGGGTCCAATGAAATCCAACCGCTACCAAGTAGTTGGTTGGGTCTTCTCTAGAAATGGTGACATATCAGGGGCTGGCCGCAGGGAAGGAAGAAAGCAGCTGCCTTCATCCAAGGGTAATTTTTGGATGACATACTGCTTTGCTCCTGCCAAGATATGAATGAGTATCTCAGTCCTGAAGGGTATTATGGAGTGGCACACCACTGCATTCACTACATGTAGAAGATAAACCTAGTTGGCTTAAGTAAAAACAAAAGAAGGGAAAGGGAAATTTTTTGGAAGAATTTTAGATTTGGGAGTAACTCATGGAATCCAGACTTGTGTTGAACATCTAAAGAAGGGCAGAAAGTAGACTGGCTCAGGGACTTCAGATGAAAGAGTACCGCTGTCAATCTGATTTAGCTTCAATAACTTCTATCTTGATTTGAATTTCTCATTCTCAAATTTCAAATTCCTAGAATAGAAAAGGTGATTGGCCCAGCTTAGGCTAGGTGTCCTTCCTCAGTCAATCAATATGAACAGTGAGGTAGAATCATGTTTCAGAGATATGGCTTCCAAGAACCCATCCTATAGAGGGAGGCTATATCCAGATGAGGGGAGTCACTGTGAATCTAGCAGCCAACCTAGCAAGTATTTAGTCACTTTCCCCCTCTTTTTTCATAAAGATACTAATTTTTCAAGTTTTTGCATCTGTACTTTTTCAGAACTAAATTTAGTTTACACTCTAATCACATATATATATATATATATATAAACATTATGTAACCTATATAAGGCCAAGTTGTACATGAATTGATCCATTCCTACATGACTTGCAATTAAGGAAATATTTCTTGTACTCAAGGATTTATTTTTAATTGGATAATTAGAAGTATCTCTAGCTTTACTATTGGCAATGTTGAAAAATATATACACTGAGGAGAAAATAAAGTACGTTATATAACAAAAGTCACCAAAACTCCTTTAAGAAAGCTTTTTAAATTGTTATTTCTGAAAATGCCAAGAGAAATGTAGTCATGATGCTACAAAAGTTTCTTTAAGCTTTTTTTCAACATCTCTTCTATGGTTGATTGATTACGTGGATGGCACCATTATTTTGATTCCCTCTCTGTATCCACACCTGTGGTCGTTTGTTACATTAATGGTCCTCAATAATCACAGGTCCTGGTATCCATGTCCTTGTGTAATCTCCTCTTGCACTGATCCTGGACTTGACTCTGTGATTTTCTTTGACTATGGAACTTGCTTTTGTTAATGGGACATTAGCAATCATGACACGAAGCACTTGTCCACTGGGGCTTGGCTTCTCTAGCCTTTGCAAACTAATCACCATGAAGAATCCTGGGTTACCCTATTGATGACATAGGGTCCAATTGACAGCCAACACCAACTGTCAGACACATGTGTAAAGACATCTTAGATTATCTAGTCTCAGCTAAATTGTTAATTAAGCCCAGGAAAGATCTGCAGAAGAATCACGCCAAATAGTGTGTAAATTAAATGGTAATTATTTTATGTTACTGAGTTTTGGGGTCGTTTTTAATGGAGTAATAGACAACTGACACAACACCTTTTGCCTTATGACTTTGCATTTTCTCTTGCTAAGAGGCAGAGTCCATTTTACCATCTCTTGATTCTACGTTTGGTCACAGGACTTGCCTTGGACAATGGGATATTAGCGATATGATGCAAGTAGAAGCTTGAAAAAACACTTTCTTTTTTTGCTTTCTCTTTTGCTCCTCTGCCTTTGCCAAGAGAAAGCCTGGTTTGCTTGAGAAGAGACCCAGTTCGGAATTGCTCAGTTTTAACTGAGGCTATTCAAGATTAGGTGACTTGGTGCTGATTGCCAGACATGTGAGTGAGCCCAGCTAAGACCAGAATTGCCAAGCCAAAGTTGCCATTTGTTTATTGTTTATCAAAATAAACAAATGTCTATTGTTTTAAGCTATGAGTTCTAGGGTAATTTGTTATACAGCATTATTGTGAATAGATAACTAATGCATCTCCTTTGTCTAAATGTAATGCATTCACAGCAGCTGCTAAAACATTGTCTCATCTATCCAAATCTTTCCATGCATTTCTCTCAGTGCCCTAATTTTCTCAGTGTACATTTCATCCTCTTTCCTCACGCCCATCTTGTTGACTTAAGTCTGAACTCTATTTTTTGGTCCTGCTTCCCAAGGGCCTCTAGTATCACCTCAGACCTGATGAGCCTTATAACTCTGAGAATTATGCAGCCCTCACTTTTATGATAAAACTCGGGATTTTTGAACAACTGATGGATAAAAATCACATTTGTTGAGACTGGCCCAATGAACTCTGATGCTAAAGTCTTAGCTTTAGTATTCCTGGATAGCTGGTTCAGTGCAGCAGTCCCTCTAACAGAAACATAAAAATGCAACATTTCTCCCCATTTTGATGTTTGGTTATGAATTCCATATGCAAATCCTCACTGCTTTTCAGTCTGCTATACAAGCTTTCTAGGGCAGGGAAACAATCTACCAGGGACATGGAAAGTCTGGTGTTTAGGATTCCTGGAATACACTCAAATGCTGGGTCCTGTACACTCTCACTTAATCCTCTAGCCATATCAATCCCACAGCATTTTCAGTGCTGTGTGTTAATTATGACTCAAAGAACTCCCGTTGAGATGGTGCTGTCTGGAAATTTCTCTATTCATGGTATTGGTGTAGACAGTATAGAGGCTGTTTACACCAGTTGGAAGACCCACAGCTGCCAAAAAGTCTCCAAGTGATCTAGTTATTAAAACAGAAACACAAATTTGAACTAGTCCAAGGATGTCTGATCAATCTTTCTCTTGCAAAAAATAATTCTAATTTCTAAAATATAATGGGTATGCATTGAAACAGGGTTAAAAACTAATATCCAGTGTTTAATTATGTTAGTCAACTTCCTATGCATTCTCATTTTACTAAATTCATATAATGCTATGTGACTCTGGTTTCCACCCAGAACATTCATTCTTTTTTCTTTTTTAAAATATATTTATTGGAGTATAATTGCTTTACATTGGTGTGTTAGCTTCTGCTTTATAACAAAGTGAATCAGCTATACATATACATATATCCTCATATCTCCTCCCTCTTGCGTCTCCTTCCCATGTTCCCTATCCCACCCCTCTAGGTGGTCACAAAGTACCCAGCTGATCTCCCTGTGCTATGTGGCTGCTTCCACTAGCTATCTATTTTATACTTCGTAGTGTATATATGTAAATGCTACTCTCTCACTTCGTCCCAGCTTACCCTTCCCCCTCCCCATGTCCTCAAATCCATTCTCTACATCTGGGTCTTTATTCCTGTCCTGCCCCTAGGTTCTTCAGAACCATTTTTTTTTTTTTTTTTTTAGATTCCATATGTATGTGTTAGCATACAGTATTTGTTTTTCCCTTTCTGACTTACTTCACTCTGTATGACAGACTCTAGGTCCATCCACCTCACTACAAATAACTCAATTTCTTTTTTTTTATGGCTGAGTAATATTCCATTGTATATATGTGCCACATCTTCTTTATGCATTCATCTGTCAATGGACACTTAGGTTGCTTCCATGTCCTGGCTACTGTAAATACAGCTGCAATGAACATTGTGGTACATGTCTCTTTTTGAATTATGGTTTTTTCAGGGTATATGCCCAGTAGTAGGATTGCTGGGTTGTATGGTAGTTCTATTTTTAGTTTTTTGCGGAACCTCCATACTGTTCTCCATAGTGGCTGTATCAATTTACGTTCCCACCAACAGTGCAAGAGGGTTTCCTTTTCTCCACACCCTCTCCAGCATTTTATTTTTTGTAGATTTTTTGATGATGGCCATTCTGACTGGTGTGAGGTGATACCTCACTGTAGTTTTGATTTGCATTTCTCTAATGATTAGTGATGTTGAGTATCCTTTCATGTGTTTGTTGGCAATCTGTATATCTTCTTTGGAGAAATGTCTGTGTAGGTCTTCTGCCCATTTTTGGATTGGGTTGTTGGTTTTTTTGATATTGAGCTGCATGAGCTGCTTGTATATTTTGGAGCTTAATCCTTTGTCCATTGCTTCATTTGCAAATATTTTCTCCCATTCTGAGAGTTGTCTTCTCATCTTGTTTATGGTTTCCTTCACTGTGCAAAAGCTTTTAAGTTTCATTAGGTCCCATCTGTTTATTTATGTTTTTACGTCCATTTCTCTAGGAGGTGGGTCAAAAAGGATCTTGCTGTGATTTATGTCATAGAGTGTTCTGCCTATGTTTTCCTCTAAGAGTTTTACTGTGTCTGGCCTTACATTTAGGTCTTTAATCCATTTTGAGTTCATTTTTGTGTATGGTGTTAGGGAGTGTTCTAATTTCATTCTTTTACATGTAGCTGTCCAGTTTTCCCAGCACCACTTATTGAAGAGGCTGTCTTTTCTCCATTGTATATTCTTGTCTCCTTTATCAAAGATAAGATGACCATATGAGCATGTGTTTATCTCTGGGCTTTCTATCCTGTTCCATTGATCTTTATTTTTGTTTTTGTGCCAGTACAATACTGTCTTGATTACTGTAGCTTTTTGTATAGTCTGAAGTCTGGGAGCCTGATTCCTCCAGCTCCGTTGTTCTTTCTCAAGATTGCTTTGGCTATTTGGGGTTTTTGGTGTTTCCACACAAATTGTGAAATTTTTTCTTCTAGTTCTGTGAAAAATGCCATTAGTAGTTTGATAGGGATTACATTGAATCTGTAGATTACTTTGGGTAGTATAATCATTTTCACAATGTTGATTCTTCCAATCCAAGAACATGGTATATCTCTCCACCTGTTTGCATCATCTTTAATTTCTTTCATCAGTGTCTTATAGTTTTCTGCATACAGGTCTTTTGTCTCCTTAGGTAGGTTTATTCCTATGTATTATATTCTTTTTGTTGCAATGGTAAATGGGAGTGTTTCCTTAATTTCTCTTTCAGATTTTTCATCGTTAGTGTATAGGAATGCAAGAGATTTCTGTGCATTAATTGTGTATCCTGCTACTTTACCAAATTTATTGATTAGCTCTAGTAGTTTTCTGGTAGAGTCTTTAGGATTCTCTATGTATAGTATCATGTCATCTGCAAACAGTGACAGCTTTACTTCTTCTTTTCCGATTTGGATTGTTTTTATTTCTTTTTCCTCTCTGATTTCTGTGGCTAAAACTTCCAAAACTATGTTGAATAAGAGTGGTGAAACTGGGCAACCTTCTCTTGTTCCTGATCTTACTGGAAATTGTTTCAGTTTCTCACCATTGAGAACGATGCTGGCTGTGGGTTTGTCATAAATGACCTTTATTATGTTGAGGTAGGTTCCCTCTTTGCCAACACCCTATATGGGTGTTGAATTTTGTTGAAAGCTTTTTCTGCATCTATTGATATGATCATATGGTTTTTATCCTTCAGTTTGTTAATATGGTTTCACACATTGATTGATTTGCGTATATTGAAGAATCCTTCCATTCCTGGGATAAACCCCACTTGACCATGGTATGATCCTTCTAATGTGCTGTTGGATTCTGTTTGCTAGTATTTTGTTGAGTATTTTTGCATCTATGTTCATCAGTGAAATTGACCCACAGTTTTCTTTTTTTGTGGCATCTTTGTCTAGTTTTGGTATCAAGGTGATGGTGGTCTCATAGAATGAGTTTCAGAGTGTTCCTCCCTCTGCAGTATTTGGAAGAGATTGAGAAGGATAGGTGTTAGCTCTTCTCTAAATGTTTGATAGAATTTGCCTGTGAAGCCATCTGGTCCTGGACTTTTGTTTGTTGGAAGATTTTTAATCACAGTTTCAATTTCAGTGCTTGTGATTGGTCTGTTTATATTTTCTATTTCTTCCTAGTTCAGTCTCGGAAGGTTGTGCTTTTCTAAGAGTTTGTCCATTTCTTCCAGGCTGTCCATTTTATTGACATAGAGTTGCCTGTAGTAATCTCTCATAATCCTTTGTATTTCTGCAATGTCAGTTGTTACTTCTCCTTTTTCATTTCTAATTCTATTGATTTGAGTCTTCTCCCTTTTTTTCTTGATGAGTCTGGCTAATGGTTTATCAATTTTGTTTATCTTCTCAAAGAACCAGCTTTTAGCTTTATTGATGTTTGCTATTGTTTCCTTCATTTCTTTTTCATTTCTTTCTGATCTGATCTTCATGATTTCTTTCCTTCTGCTAACTTTGTGGTTTTTTTGTTCTTCTTTCTCTTATTGCTTTAGGTGTAAGGTTAGCTTGTTTATTTGAGATGTTTCTTGTTTCTTGAGGTAGGATTGTATTGTTATAAACTTCCCTCTTAGAACTGCTTTTGCTGCATCCCATAGGTTTTCGTTTGTTGTGTTTTCATTGTCATTTGTTTCTAGGTGTTTTTTGATTTCCTCTGATTTTTTCAGTGATCTCTTGGTTATTTAGTAGTGTATTGTTTAGCCTCCATGTGTTTGTATTTTTTACAGTTTTTTTCCTGTAATTGATATCTAGTCTCATAGCATTGTGGTTGGAAAAGATACTTGATACGATTTCAATTTTCTTAAATTTACCAAGGCTTGATTTGTGACCCAAGATATGATCTATCCTGGAGAACGTTTCATGAGCACTTGAGACGAAAGTGTAATCTGCTGTTTTTGGATGGAATGTCCTATAAATATCAATTAAGTCCATCTTGTTTAATGTATCATTTAAAGCTTGTGTTTACCTATTAATTTTCTGTCTGGATGATCTGTCCATTTGTAAAAGTGGGGTGTTAAAGTCCCCTAGTCGTATTGTGATACTGTTGATTTCCCTTTTTATGGCTCTTAGCACTTGCCTTATGTATTGAAGTGATACTATGTTGTTTGCATAAATATTTACAATTGTTATATCTTCTTCTTGGATTGATCCCTTGCTCATTATGTAGTGTCCTTCTTTGTCTCTTGTAATAGTCTTTATTTTAAAGTCTATTTTTTCTGATAGGAGAATTGCTACTCCATCTTTCCTTAGATTTCCATTTGCATGGAATATCTTTTTCCATCCCCTCACTTTCAGTCTGTATCTGTCCGCAGGTCTGAAGTGTGTCTCTTGTAGACAGCATATATATGGGTCTTTTTTTGTATCCATTCAGCCAGTCTATGTCTTTTGGTTGGAGCATTTAATCCATTTACATTTAAGGTAGTTATCGATATGTATGTTCCTATTATCATTTTCTCAATTGTTTTGGGTTTGTTATTGTAGGTCTTTTCCTTCTCTTGTGTTTCCTGCCTAGAGAAGTTCCTTTAGCATTGGTTGTAAAATGGTTTGGTGGTGCTGAATTCTATTAGCTTTTGCTTGTCTGTAAAGGTTTTGATTTCTCCATATAATCTGAATGAGATCCTTGCTGGGTAGAGTAATCTTGGTTTTAGGTTTTTCCCTTCATCACTTTAAATAGGTCCTGCCACTCCCTTCTGGCTTGCAGAGTTTCTGCTGAAAGATCAGCTGTTAACCTTGTGGGGATTCCCTTGTATGTTATTTGTTGTTTGTCCTTGCTGCTTTTAATATTTTTTCTTTGTATTTAATTTTTGGAAGTTTGATTAATATGTGTCTTGGCTTGTTTCTCCTTGGATTTATCCTGTATGGGCCTTTCTGCACTTCCTGGACTTGACTGACTATTTCCTTTCCCATATTAGGGAAGTTTTCAACTATAATCTCTTCAAATATTTTCTCAGTCCTCTTTTTTTTGTTTTCTTCTTCTGGGACCCCTATAATTCGAATGTTGGTGGGTTGAATGTTGTCCCAGAGATCTCTGAGTTTGTCCTCAATTCTTGTCATTCTTTTTTCTTCATTCTGCTCTGCGGTAGTTATTTCCACTATTTTATCTTCCAGGTCACTTAACTGTTCTTCTGCCCCATTTATTCTGCTATTGATTCCTTCTAGAGAATTTTTAATTTCAGTTATTGTGTTTTTCATCATTGTTTGCTCTTTAGTTCTTCTAGGTCCTTGTTAAATGTTTCTTGTATTTTCTCCATTCAATTTCAAGATATTGGATCATCTTTACTGTCATTATTCTGAGTCCTTTTTCTGGTAGACTGCCTATTTCCTCTTCATTTGTTTCATCTGGTGGGTTTTTACCTTGCTCCTTCATCTGCTGTGTATTTCTCTGTCTTCTCATTTTGCTTAACTTACTGTGTTTGGGGTCTCCTTTTTGCAGGCTGCAGGTTCGTAGTTCCTGTTGTTTTTGGTGTCTGCCAGTGGGTAAGGTTGGTTCAGTGGGTTGTGTAGGCTTCCTGGTGGAGGGGACTGGTGCCTGTGTTCTGGTGGATGAGGCTGGATCTTTTCTTTCTGGTGGGCAGGATCACACCTGTCTTGCTTTTAGTTTGGCATAGGGTGTCCAGCACTGTAGTTTGCTGGTTGTTGAGTGGAGCTGAGTATTAGTATTGAGATGGAGATCTCTGGGAGAGCCGTTTGATATTACGTGGAGTAGGGAGTCTCTGGTGGACCAATGTCCTGAACTCGGCTCTCCCACCTCAGAGGCTCTGGCCTGACACCCGGCCAGAGCACCAGGACCCTGTCAGCCACACAGCCTCGAAGAAGAGGGAGAAAAAAAGAAAGAAAAATAAATAAATAAAGTAAAATAAGGTTATTAAAATAGAAAGAAATTAGTAAAAATAAAAAAGTAATTAAAAAAAAGAAAGAGAGAAGGAAAGAAGAGAGCAACCAAACCAAAAAACAAATCCACCAATGATAACAAGTGCTAAAAACTATACAAAAATAAAAACAAGAAAAGGACAATCAGAACCTTAGGACAAATGGCAAAAACAAAGCTATATAGACAAAATCACACAAAGAAGCATACACATACACACTCACAAAAAGCGAAAAAGGAAAAAAATATATATATATAAGAAAAAAAAAATAGGAAGAGGGCAACCAAATCAATAAACAAATCTACCAATGATAATAAGCTCTAAATACCAAACTAAGATAAATATAAAAAGAGAAACAAATTAGATGCAGAAAGCAAACCCCAAGTCTATAGTTGATCCCAAAGTCCACTGCCTCAGTTTTGGGATGATTCAGTGTCTATTCAGGTATTCTGCAGATGCAGCATACATCAAGTTGATTGTGGAGATTTAATCCACTGCTCCTGAGGCTGCTGGGAGAGATTTCCCTTTCTCTTCTTTGTTTGCACAGCTCCTGGGGTTCAGCTTTGGATTTGGCCCCGCCTTTACATGTAGGTCACCTGAGGGCGTCTGTTCCCCGCCTTTTGGGAAGTCTGAGGTCTTCTGCCAGCATTCAATAGGTGTTCTGTAGGAGTTATTCCACATGTAGATGTAGTTTTGATGTATTTGTGGGGAGGAAGGTGATCTCCACGTCTTACTCCTCTGCCATCTTCCAGAACATTCATTTTTTAACCATGTTTTCTACTCAAACTGTAATTCCAAACTCAGTAAGATCTTTTCAGAGCCCCTTTGGTTTACTAGTCTTATTCCAAGAATCACAATGACTGAGGTCTGGTTAAATGCCAGACTTTTATATACATTTTCAGCAGACTGTTAACATGTGTGAAAATGAGCTCAGAAAAATAAGATTCTGAATTAATACTATCTCTGTGATCTTCCGTAACCTAGGGAACTTCCCTAAGTCTCAATTTCTTCATCTCTAAAATGGGATTAATAATAAATTAGGAAAACTATTATAATAATAACATACAATCGTGATGTTGTTATGAGAATTAAATCAGATCATCTCTGTAAAGCACTTAGTACCATGACTAGCATATGATACTCTATGCGTGTTCATTATAATTATTAAAAGGAGCTGTGAAAAAATGTCTATTGTTTTAGCCATTGTTCGTAGTTTAGCAGAGGATGAACATGACCAAAAGACATATTTAACCCAATTGACATGACATTCTCACTTAATTCATTTCTTTAATAGGTGTTTATTGTGTACATGCTGTATACCAGGAACACTACATGGATCCTGCCCTCATCGAGCATATATTTAAAAGGATGGATAGATAATAAACATGTAACTATCAAGCTAATTAACTAAGTACTACAAGATGTTCATTTGACCACACAGATGTTTAGCAAGGGTCCTTACCTGGGGGATGTGAGTGTGGGAATGATATCAAGGAAGTGACATTTTGCCTAAGACTTGAAGATTGAGCAAGAGTTAGCTTGGGAAAGGGAGTAGAGTATAGGAGAAAGTACCCTGTGTTGAGAAAAGAGTTTCTAGTGTTTTAGAGTCTAACAACAGATAAGTCTGGCTTGAATCTGGAGAATGAGGATGTGAATGGCCTTAATGATGTCACTGGGGTAAACAGGGGACAAATCATACAGGGCCTTTTGGGTCACATTTCAGATTTTGAACCTTATTCTAAGAGCAATGAGAAATCAATGAAGGTTTTTTTGTTTTGTTTTTGAGTTGAAATTTGTATCACATAAAATGAACAATTTTAACAAGTATGATTCAGTGACATTTAGTACATTCACAAGATCGTGCACCTATCACCTTTATCTAGTTCCAAAACATCTCATTGCTCCCAAAGGAGACCCCATGACCAGTCAACACATATTTTTCATTCTCCCCTCACCTCAGCCCTTGGCAACCACTAATCTGTTTCCAGTCTCTATGGATTTGTCTATTGTGGAAATTCCATACAACCGGAATCATGCAATATGCAACCTTTTGTGTCTGGCTCTTTCACCTAGCATAATCTTTCAAGCTTCATCCATGTTGTAGCATATATAAGTACTTCATTTCTTGCTATAGCTGATTATATTCCATTGTATGTATATATGACATTTGTTTATCCATTCATCTGTTGATAGATCTGATGGGGATGCCATGGTTATATTCAAAATCTCTTTGTTCCAAGGACACGTAGACTACCTACCCATCGCTGTGAGAAAGGGAACTGAGGAGCTCCCTGTCTGTGCTGGTGAACTGTCACAACTATAGTATTCAGGGAAATGAAATAACAATTGCAATAGAAAATGTAATAGGATCCTGCCCAGCATTTAAAAGTATTTTTACATATTGAATAATCTCTTATTTGTAATGGACTCAATTATTTCTTATCTACTGAAATTATTTAGCTTATGTCTTACTCATTTAGATATAATTTAGATATTGAAAGTATAGTAGTCAGACATTTTACTTGTAATGTAATAGTATGTTTTCATGTTGTTTTGAAGAATTCTCTCAAAAATTTATATAAATGCTTTGCTGTTTGGAGAAAGTGACTGTTATTAGTAAGATTTTTAACAACCTAGATGAAGATGGTCACACTATCCTAAAATTGATAGGCAGAAGGCAGAAACTTAGCCAGAGATGTCTATGTGAAAATATCAAAGAATTATTACAAAGCCACTCACCCAGCAAAAATGATTATTAACATGAGTGGGCGAATCACTTATTGCAGGGATACCTCTTTTCCCCAAACTCAGAATATAATATATTTATATGCTATATATATTATTTAATGTAACTTTTTCTGATATGTACTGTTACCCTGGGATACAATATATTCATGATTTATAAGAAGTCATTAATTCTTTAAGATACAAGTAACACATTACTAAAAATAAGAATTATTGTTCACTTTACAAAGAAATATTCTATTACAATTGTCTCAACAAAATATAAGATTGGTTCCATCATAAACAGTACTGAAAGGAACTATAAGTTTAATGTGTAAAGTATGTTGCAATTTCCTACAGATATTTTAAAGATCTTTTTCTGATTCTTGCCAACAAAGTATACTTTATGGATGATGTTTAATGACCCAGAAATAGCAGGATTTAAAAAATATATATCTATATACAGCTAGTATACCTTTCATTATTTAAGGTGAACTGGACTATGATATCTTAGAAAAGGATATTTTGTTTTGCCTAAATGGTGAGGTGAGTACTAGGTGCAATGTAACTGCAATTTTCCACTGATTACCCTGTATTGTCCTAGCTTCCTTGTCTCATATGATTGACCTGCATTTGGCAGTGGCTGCTTAAGCCACTTCCCTTACAAAAAGTCTGAGCGATCAGTAAATAAACACTTAAATGCACCAAGGGAGTAGTTTTTAAAGAAGTCCTTTTGAAATTCAAATAGTCACCCCCTAACGTTTTGTAAGGTTTTTCCCCAGAGAAGCTTGCTGTTGGCACTTTACACTGTCCCACGTGGTAAAAAGACTTCCTTCAAAAGATAATGTGAACACATGTTTAAAGTATATTACATGGTTTGAAGTAAATAGTATGTAGAGGGAAAAATAATAAAATCTGAAGAAGCGAACCCAGGGACTTTCATAATATTGATAATAATTTATAGCGTGTCAATTTAACAAGAGGAAGAACAAGTCTGCAGGGGAAAAGAAAGAATCAAATTGACATAAACAAGAACAAAGAGCAGGGGGTTCCCCAAACAGGGTGCGTTGAATGTTTTTAAAAAATAAAGTAAAAGCAAGAAGGTAGGATTTCACAAGGTATTTTTGAGTCTATTTTCTTAATAACTTTGCCTCTCACCTCGCAAGGGGGCTGCATCTTATACACTCATATTAAATGTCAAGTGTTGCAACAAACGGTGACGCCATTTCATTGCTCTCTTTACCGATTTATGCTGAGAATATCGAAGGCTCCTCTGATTAGAAATCATTGACAAAGAAGCTCAGCGGGGTTTCTTTTGAACAGACATAAGTAGTTGAGACTTGTTGTACGCATCAAATGATAACTCCTAATAGTTTCCAAACAAAGAAAATATCATCTTCTGTAACTTAAAAATATATTTGGTCGTGTGTTCAAATTTAGATTCTGATTAATCAGACCAAAATTTCTTTTAATTAATATTGAATTTAATATTTAAACCCATTGGGTTTAAACCCATTGAAGGATCAAATGTCCTTTCTGGTTCTTATCTTTGGAAGTTACATTTCTTTCATGTTACTTGAGAAAAACCATAGCATCCTAACATCTCACAACTGGAAGGGCCTTTGATTCTGTTTTGCTTTGCCTAAGTTAGTGGCAGAGCTCCTTCTAAGTCTACAGCATCTATCTCCCATGATCTTTCTTCTACAGCAATACTACTGCATGTCCAAGGATACTTAATTTTAATACAAATATCTTCCAGTGGAGATATAGACTGTCATTTATTTATCATTTTCTTAACGGATGCAAGGATTTGAGTTTTTCTGGCTCTGCCTTTTACCAGCTGTGAAATTTAATCAAGTTACTAAGTTTCTCTGGGCTTCAGTTTTTCATCTGTAAAATGAGCCGGAAATTAGATTAATCTGTAAGACCTCTTCAAATACCCAGATTCTGATTTTATGCTGTGCTTTTCACTTCCGAACATTTCACATTTAACATCTGAGAAGGGTTTATCAGACATCTTATTAGTGTGTGATGGAGAAATCAATCTTCATAACTCACAGGGTTGGTTAAAAATCTCATAAGCCCAAAAGACCCATAATGTGTGATTCCTCTGGACAAAAACTCTGGACTTTTAGAGATGTTCAGTATCTTCGTGGACAATTATGGAAACCTCTTCTTGATATTTACCAACCTGTGACTAGTCTTTTTCTCTCCTGTTCAATAGCATTAGGATTTCTCCCTGTCCCTGAGTGTCACACAGCCCCTGTTCCCCGGTTGACATCAAGACAACTGGAGGGGGAAAGTTTGTAATTCGAATGCATTAAAGAATTGGGTTGAGTTGGTCCTGAGCCTCTAGTATGTACACACCTGCCTCCTCATTCTCTGGCATCTATTTTTAATATGTGAGTCTTGATTGAAGTCTGAGTCTATGGTCTTCCTTGACTACCTCCCCTCCCTGGCCACCATGTGCAGGTGCTTCCAGCAAAGGAAAGGCATGGTTCTTGTCTTTGAAAACCCAGAACCCAGATTATTATAGTTCATAGAAAAGTATGATGTTGCAGTTTAGCTCCTTTAGACAAAAGGATTAGGACACGAGCAACATTTAACCCCGTAAAGGAGGGAAAGCCATCAAGTTCTGCTATTTGGTGAGGGCAGGAGCAGACAGAGAGGAGTGAATTTTTAGGGAAAAATAAAGTTTTTTTCACATTTAAAAAAATTTATTTTATTGAAGTATAGTTGATTTAGGGAAAAATAATGTTGAAAAAGTGATTCCCTAGGTAGGCAAGTGCCATCAAAGCTTTTGTAGCACAGTTGATTTCTCCATTCTTATAAATGAAGAACCAGGTTCAAGGAAGTTAAGTAATTTATCCCAAGTCACATAATTAGTGATTAGCAGCAGATCCAAGTTTTAAATTCATGCCCATGTAATTTCACAAGACGTTATTTTCTGATCCCTTATCCAAATCCCTTGGTGCCACATGTATTTTGAATATCAGTATTTAGAAGGCAATACAGTGCAAATATCATGTATTATATAAACAGTCACAGTAAGGTCTAGGGCTCCCTGTTATCAAACAGATTCATATTCTGGCAGAGAAACATGAATATTCACCTACGGTGGGATAAATGAAGTCTATAAATAGCCTCATACCATTCAGGTCAGGTTTCGCAGCCAAATGATTCAGGTCAGTTCAGTTTTGCTGCCAAAAAAGCTTCTGGGCTTTTGAACTTTCTGGATTTCACAGTTTGGGATTTAAGGGTTGTGTATTTGATTACCAGCCTGCCTGAGTCTATTGAGGGAGATTTGAGTGGGCTCTGGGTTTTCTGACTGAGGAAAAGGCCTCTATCTCAGGCTTCTGAGCAGTCCCCTCAGAACTGCTGCTGAGTGGTCAGGGTCAGGGGCTGTGGCTCTCACTGTGAGGGGTGCAAGGCCCAGGGGCTCTGACCTGCGTAGCCAAAGCTAAGGGTAGTCAGTGCTCCATGCCAGCCATGCTGGTGGCCGTGATTTTACTGTCCCCTTGAACCTCCTTCAGGCCAAAAGTTCCTACAGTGAAGTTTTTCAGTGATATCAAGTATTCAATTATATTTGGGAAGTCATTGAAAAATATAGGACTTATTCTGTATAAATTCACATTGCAGTCAAATGCAATGAAGTGTAGATAATTTGAAAAGTGATGGATATCTATCATTAATGAGCTAAAGCTGTGTTATGGTAAAGTTATTTGAAAATAGAGGAAGATGAGAAGTGGAAGCGACAGTGTTTGGTTCCCCCCCACCCCCCCACAGGCCAGGCTACTGAGACAGGAAAAGCTAATATGCACCAGGAAATCTTTCAACTAATGTCTAATCATTTTTTTCACATAGTATTTGAGATATAACTGGCCTTTTTGTTGTCATTGTTGTTCTATAGCCCCTCTTGGTTCTATATCTTAACATGGGATAGGCATTAATAATTTCAAAATTGTGATTGAATATAAAGTTAATGTTATGAGGACATTAAGAATTCATGCCGTGGAAGTAGACGGAAATACAGAGGTACATTGTGTTGTATCCAACATAAATTTGACTTTGGTGCTCCACGTGCATTAATCACTTTCCTCTGGGCACAACAGCAAACTAACTGGATATGAATAATGGATACAAAAATTTGTGATTAAGTTTTAGCATTTTAGTCTTTGTATGAACACAAAATGAGGTTAAATTAGGATTCTGGTTCTCTCTCGAGTGTTCAAATTGCCAGATATTTTAAATTTATTAGGCTTGGAGGTTTTTCCACTACCATTAACTAAATAACTGCTACAGTAAAGACAGACAGTGTCCTGTAGGTGTATTGTCTTTCCCTCATCTCTATAATCAAATTCACATTGATAAGCTTAGATGATAAAAACTCTGCTAGATTCCGACGAAGCACCAAGTATAACACAGTACATCTATACAATGATAGGTGAGAGTAATTTATACAATAAGAATCAACAAAGACATATCTAAACATCCACAGACAACTTCCCCGGGAGAATACATGGCGCACCTCAGGCTGTGGCTTCTGCCGCCGCAGGCTCGCCCCGCATTCCGTACCCCTCCCTCCCCCCAGCCTGAGTGAGCCAGAGCCCCCGAATCAGCTGCTCCTTTAACCCCCTCCTGTCTGGGTGAAGAACAGACACCAGAGAGTGACCTATATGCAGAGGCGGGGCCAAATCCAAAGCTGAACCCCAGGAGATGTGCGAACAAAGAAGGGAAAGGGAAATTTTTCCATGCAGCCTCAGGAGCAGCTGATTAAAACTTTACAATCAACTTGATGTACCCTGCATCTGTGGAATACCTGAATAGACAACGAATCATCCCAAAACTGAGGCGGTGGACTTTGGGAGCAACTGTAGACTTGGAGTTTGCTTTCTGCACCTAATTTGTTTCTAGTTTTATGTTTATCTTAGTTTAGTATTTGGAGCTTATTATAATTGGTAGATTTGTTTATTCATTTGGTTGCTCTCTTCCTTTTTTTTAAAAAAAAATATATATGTATTTTTCCTTTTTCTGTTTTTGTGAGTGTGGATGTGTGTGCGACTTTGGGTGATTTGTCTGTATAGGTTTGCTTTTACCATTTGTCCTAGGGTTCTGTGGGTCCGTTATTTTTAGTACAGTTTTCAGTGCTTGTTATAATTGGCGGATTTGTTTATTGGTTTGGTTGCTCTTTTCTTCTTTTTTTAAATTACTTTTATATTTTTAATTTTAATATTATTTTATTTTTTATTTTAATAACATTATTTATTTTATTTTATTTTTTTCTTTCTTTCTTTTTTTTTTCTTTTCTCCCTCTTCTTCTGTGCCATGTGGCTGAGAGGGTCTTGGTGCCCTGGCTGGGTGTCAGGCCTGAGCCACTGTGGTGGGAGAGCTGAGTTCAGGACATTGGTCCACCAGAGACCTCCCAGCCCCACGTAATATCAAGTGGTTCTCCCAGAGATCTTCATCTCAATGCTAAGACCCAGCTCCACTCAACAACCAGCAAGCTACAGTGCTGGACACAATATGTCAAACTACTAGCAAGACAGGAACACAACCACACCCCTTAGCAGAGAGGCTGCCTAAAATCATAATAAGTTCACAGACACCCCAAAACACACCACCAGACGTGGTCCTGCCCACCAGAAAGAAAAGATCCAGCCTCATCCACCAGAACACAGGCACCAGTCCCCTCCACCAGGAAGCCTACACAACCCACTGAACCAACCTTACCCACTGGCAGACACCAAAAACAACAGGAACTACGAACCTGCAGCCTGCAAAAAGGAGACCCCAAACACAGTAAGTTAAGCAAAATGAGAAGACAGAGAAATACACAGCAGATGAAGGAGCAAGGTAAAAACCCACCAGATGAAACAAATGAAGAGGAAATAGGCAGTCTACCAGAAAAAGGACTCAGAGTAATGATAGTAAATATTAAAGGCAACAAGGGACAAACAACAGATAACATACAAGGGAATCCCCATAAGGTTAACAGCTGATCTTTCAGCAGAAATTCTGCAAGCCAGAAGGGAGTGGCAGGACATATTTAAACTGATGAAAGGGAAAAATCTAAAACCAGGATTACTTTACCCAGCACGGATCTCATTCAGATTCTACGGAGAAATCAAAACCTTTACAGACAAGCAAAAGCTAAGAGAATTCAGCACCACCAAACCAGCTTTACAACAAATGCTAAAGGAACTTCTCTAGGCAGGAAACACAAGAGAAGGAAAAGACCTACAAACCCAAAACAGTTAAGAAAATGATAAAAATGATAATAGGAACATACATATTGATAACTACCTTAAAAGTAAATGGATTAAATGCTCCAACCAAAAGACATAGACTGGCTGAATGGATACAAAAACAAGACCGGTATATATGCTATGTACAGCAAAGCCACTTCAGACCTAGGGACACATACAGACTGAAAGTGAGGGGATGGAAAAAGATATTCCATGCAGATGAAAATCAAAAGAAAACTGAGGTAGCAATTCTCATATCAGAAAAAATAGACTTTAAAATAAAGACTATTACAAGAGACAAAGAAGGACACTATATAATGATCAAGGGATCAATCCAAGAAGAAGATATAACAATTGTAAATATTTATGCACACAACACAGGAGCACTTCAATACCTAAGACAAATGCTAACAGCCATAAAAGGGGAAATTGACAGTAACACAATAGTAGTAGGGGACTTTAACACCCCACTTTCACCAATGGAGAGATCATCCAAAATGAAAATAAATAAGGAAACACAAGCTTTAAATGATACATTAAACAAGATGGACTTAATTGATATTTATAGGACAGTCCATCCAAAGACAGCAGATTACAATTTCTTCTCAAGTGTTCATGGAACATTCTCCAGGATAGATCGTATCTAGGGTCACAAATCAAGACTTGGTAAATTTAAGAAAATTGAAATTTTATCAAGTATCTTTTCCAACCACAACACTATGAGAATAGCTATCAACTACAGGAAAAAATCTGTAAAAAATACAAACACACAGAGGCTAAACAATACACTACTAAAAAGCCAAGAGATCACTGAAGAAATCAAAGAGGAAATCAAAAAATGCCTACAGACAAATGACAATGAAAACATGACAACCCAAAACCTATGGGATGCAGCAAAAGCAGTTCTAAGAGGGAAGTTTATAGCAATACAATCCTACCTCAAAAAACAACGAACATCTCAAATAAACAACCTAAACTTACACCTAAAGCAATTAGAGAAAGAACAAAAAGCCCCACAAAGTTAGCAGAAGGAAAGAAATCATAAAGATCAGATCAGAAATAAATGAAAAATAAATGAAGGGAACAATAGCAAAGATCAGTAAAACTAAAAGCCGCTTCTTTGAGAAGATAAAAAAAAATTGATAAACAATTAGCCAGACTCATCAAGAAAAAAAGGAGAAGACTCAAATCAATAGAATTAGAAATGAAAAAGGAGAAGTAACCACTGACACTGCAGAAATACAAACGATCATAAGAGATTACTACAAGCAACTCTATGCTAATAAAATGGACAACCTGGAAGAAATGGACAGATTCTTAGAAATGCACAACCTGCCGAGACTGAACCAGGAAGAAATAGAAAATATGAACAGACCAATCACAAGCACTGAATTTGAAACTGTGATTTAAAATCTTCCAACAAACAAAAGCCCAGGACCAGATGGCTTCACAGGCGAATTCTATCAAACATTTAGAGAAGAGCTAACACCTATCCTTCTCAAACTCTTCCAAAATACAGCATAGGGAGGAACACTCTGAAACTCACTCTATGAGACCACCCTCACCCTGATACCAAAACTAGACAAAGATGCCACAAACAAAGAAAACTATGGGCCAATTTCACTGATGAGCATAGATGCAAAAATACTCAACAAAATACTAGCAAACAGAATCCAACAGCACATTAAAAGGATTATACACCATGGTCAAGTGGGGTTTATTCCAGTAATTCATGGATTCTTCAATGTACTCAAATCAATCAGTGTGATACACCATATTAAAAAACTGAAGGATAAAAACCACATGATCATATCAATAGATGCAGAAAAATCTTTTGACAAAATTCAACACCCATTTATGATAAAAACCCTCCAGAAAGTGGGCATAGTGGGAACTTACTTAAACATAATAAAGGTCATATATGACAAACCGACAGCCAACATCGTCCTCAATGGTGAAAGACTGAAACCATTTCCACTAAGATCAGGAACAAGACAAGCTTGCCCACTCTCACCACTATTATTCAACATAGTTTTGGAAGTTTTAGTCACAGCAATCAGAGAAGAAAAAGAAATAAAAGGAATCCAAGTCAGAAAAGAAGAAATAATATTGTCACTGTTTGCAGATGACATGATACTATATATAGAGAATCCTAAAGATGCTACCAGAAAACTACTAGAGCTAATCAATGAATTTGCTAAGGTCGCAGGATACAAAGTTAATACACAGAAATCTCTTGCATTCCTATACACTAACAATGAAAAATCTGAAAGAGAAATTAAGGAAACACTCCCATTTACCACTGCAACAAAAAGAATAAAATACCTAGGAATAAACCTACCTAAGGAGACAAAAGACATGTATGCAGAAAACTGTAAGGCACTGATGAAAGAAATTAAAGATGATGCAAACAGGTGGAGAGATATACCATGTTCTTGGTTTAGAAGAATCAACATTGTGAAAATAACTATACTATTGAAAGCATTCTACAGATTCAATACAATCCCTATCAAACTACCAATGGCATTTTCCACAGAACTAGAACAAAATATTTCACAATTTGTATGGAAACACAAAAAACCCCGAATAGTCAAAGCAATCTTGAGAAAGAAAAAAGGACCTGGAGGAATCATACTCCCGACTTCAGACTATACAAAAAGCTACAGTGATCAAGACAATATGGTACTGGCACAAAAACAGAAATACAGATCAATGGAACAGGATAGAAAGCCCAGAGATAAACCCATGCACCTATGTTCAACTAATCTATGACAAAGGAGGAAAGAATATACAATAGAGAAAAGACAGTCTCTTCAATAAGTGGTGCTGGGAAAACTGGACAGCTAAATGTAAAAGAATGAAATTAAAACACTCCCTAACACCATACACAAAAATAAACTCAAAATGGATTAAAGACCTAAATGTAAGGCCAGACATTATAAAACTCTTAGAGGAAAACATAGGCAGAACACTCTATGACATAAATCACAGAAAGATCCTTTTTGACCCACCTCCTAGGGAAATGCAAGTAAAAACAAAACTAAACAAATGGGACCTAATGAAACTTAAAAGCTTTCGCATAGCAAAGAAAACCATAACGAAGATGAAAAGACAACCCTCAGAATGGGAGAAAATATTTGCAAATGAAGCAACTGACAAAGGATTAATCTCCAAAATATACAAGCAGCTCATACAGCTCAATATTAAAACAACAAACAACCGAATCCAAAAATGGGCAGAGGACCTAGATAGAAATTTCTCCAAAAAGACATACAGATTGCCAACAAACACATGAAAGGATGCTCAACATCACTAATCATTAGAGAAATGCAAATGAAAACTACAATGAGCTATCACCTCACACCAGTCAGAATGGCCATCATCAAAAAATCTACAAACAATAAATGGTGGAGAGGGTGTGGAGAAAAGGGAACCCTCTTGCACTGTTGGTGGGTATGTAAATTGATACAGCCACTATGGAGAACAGTATGGAGGTTTCTTAAGAAACTAAATATAGAACTACCATATGACCCAGGAATCTCAGTACTGGGCATATACCCGGAGAAAACCATAATTCAAAAAGAGTCATGTACCACAGTGTTCATTGCAGCACTATTTACAGTAGCCAGGACTTGGATGCAACCTAAGTGTCCATCAACAGATGAATGGATAAAGAAGATGTGGCACATATATACAATGGAATATTACTCAGCCATAAAAAGAAAGGAAATTGAGTTATTTGTAGTGAGGAGGATGGACCTAGAGCCTGTCATGCAGAGTGAAGTATGTCAGAAAGAGAAAAACAAATACTCTATGCTAACACATATATATGGAATCTAAAAAGGAAAAAAAAAGGTTCTGAAGAACCAAGGGGCAGGACAGGAATAAAGACACAGACGTAGAGAATGGACTTGAGGACATGGGGAAGGGGAAGGGTAAGCTGGGATGAAGTGAGAGAGTGGTATGGACATATTTACACCACCAAATGTAAAATAGGTAGCTTGTTGGAAGCAGCTACAGAGCACAGGGAGATCAGCTGGTGCTTTATGACCACCTAGAGGGGTGTGATAGGGTAGGTAGGAAGGAGATGTAAGAGGGAGGGGATATGGGGATATATGTATACGTATAGCTGATTCACTTTGTGATACAGCAGAAACTAACACACCATTGTAAAGCAGTTATACACCAATAAAGATGTTAAAAACTAAAATCAAATAAAACATGTTACTATAAAAAAAAAAGACATATCTAACCTAATTATGAAGTTTTAAAATCAAATTAAGTCTTTTCTGTAAATTGACTAAGAAGTACATATGTTAAGAGTTAGTGCTATCTTCTGGCTGGATAAAGGTCTCTAACCTAAGAACTAGAACCCAAGACCCTGGTCTTTACCCCTTATGTTCTAAGATTAAGAACATACTTTGAATTTAATTTAAACTTTGATGTACTCAAGATTACTAGATTAATTTTGTTTAATAAACATGAATATTCACAAATATAGAACCTAAAATACCTTAATGTTCTGTAATTATATCCAGCATTTCATCACTTGCCTCAACATTGTAGAATGAAGTGAAGAGAGATGAATATAAATAAATGAATAAAAATAAAAGAGCTAATTCCATTTCTATGATTGAGAACTAATGCATCCATATTTCTTTTGCATTTGGAAAAATAATATTTAACAGTTAGTTCAGTTACTATTGGGGCATAACTTTTCCTACTGAAGAGAATTTTGATTATGCAGAAACGTTCAAAGGATGTTTACACATAAATATTTTTCTTTCCTGTTACCAAGCTATCTATTTTTGAAATCTCCTTAAAGTTCCTTTTGGCTGTATCTTCATTCTTTTTTTAAAAATTTTATTTATTTATTTATTTATTTATTTTGGGCTGTGCTGGGTCTTCGTTTCTGTGCGAGGGCTTTCTCTAGTTGTGGCGAGCGGGGGCCACTCTTCATTGTGGTGCGCGGGCCTCTCACTGTCGTGGCCTCTCTTGTTGCGGAACGCGCAGGCTCCAGACGCGCAGGCTCAGTAGTTGTGGCTCACGGGCCTAGCCGCTCCGCGGCATGTGGGATCTTCCCGGACCGGGGCATGAACCCATGTCCCCTGCATTGGCAGGCGGATTCCTAACCACTGCGCCACCAGGGAAGCCCTGTATCTTCATTCTTTATGGGGATTATTTCTGTTAAAATAAAATCAGCATGAGATAAATCTTCAATAATATATAAGTGACTAAAATTTTATTTTGCATTTAACTTAGAGCCTAGAGCTAGCTAAGAATTGTTTTTTAATTAGGTGGTGTTCCAGTTTTCTCAAATACATTTTAACCTGGAGAAAGAATATTCCCTTAGGATGGTTTTAGTATCATGCCGGTAGCTAGTGTTTATATATGTCCAGATAGAAATTATTTTTTCTTAATCATTGTGAAAAGGGGGTAGTATGTGTTTCAGTGTTGTTTTCAGTTTGGGGCTACACATCATGATTTTTATGACATGTTAAATTCAACATAGTAAATTAAATATTGATATTTCCTAATTCAATTATTTAAGAAAATAATAAAGAATGTAGTAAGTGATAAGGTTTCTGGTGAACACTACACCTTTCTGGAAGGGAAGAGTTGTGGTAATTTACTGTGCATTTTATTGGTATCATCAGGAGAAGAAACACAATTATAATCTTTCCTGTGAGATGATACACCATACAGAATGGGAAAAATTAATATAGCCGCAGAGGCTGGCAATTAAGAGTAATTGATAAATGGTTGTTTTATTTACTTTTTATTGAAATATACTTGATGTATCAATACAATATTATGCTAGATTCAGGTGTACTACATAGCAATGTGACATTTGCATACATTACGAAAGGATCACCACAATAAGCCTAGTACCCATTTGTCCCCATACAAGGTTATTACAGTATTATTCCCCATATTCCTTATGCTGTATATTACATGCCCGTGGCTTAATCCCCTTTACCTATTTCATACTTCCCCCAACCCCTCTACCCTGTTTGTTCTCTGTACCTATGAGTCTGTTTTCATTTTGTTTTGTTTTTTAGATTCCACGTATAAGTAAGATCATATGGTATTTGTCTGATTATTTCATTTAGTGTAATACCCTCTAGTATGAATGCATTCTAACCACCCTACGTTTTTACTCCTCCCTCAACATTTAATTTTTTTAACATCATATTTTACATCTTTTTGTTTTGTGTATCCTTTATTTATTGTGGATATAGATGATTTTACCACATTTGTCTTTTAACTTTCCTTCTAGCTTTCTAAGTGATTGATCACTATGTTTTATATGTTTGCCTTTACTTGGGAGATTTTTCCTTTCATAATTTTCATATTTCTAGTTGTGGCCTTTTCTTTTCCACTTCAAGGAGTTCCTTTAACATTTCTTTGTAAAGCTCATTTAGTGGTGCTGAGCTTTTTTTAGCTTTTGTTTGTCTGTAAAACTCATAATCTCTCCTTCAAATCTGAATGATAAACTTGTTGGGTGGAGTGTTTTTGCTTGTAGGTTTTTTCCTTTCATCAACTTGAGTATATTGCACCACTCTCTTCTGACCTGCAAAGTTTCAGCTGAAAACTCATCTGATAGTCCTGTGGGAGTTCCCTTGTATGTAACTAGTTGCTTATCTCTTGCTGCTTTTGAGATTCTCTCTTATGTTTAATTTTTGCTATTTTAATATAATGTGTCTTGGTGTGGACCTTTAGGGATTCATCTTGCTAAGGACTCTCTGTGCTTCCTGGTCTTGGATGTCTGTTTCTGTCCCCAGGTTAGGGAAATTTACAGCTATTATTTCTTCAAATAAGTTTTTTGGCCCTTTCTCTCCCTCTTCTCCTTCTGACATCCATATAATGCAAGTGTTATGCTTAATGTTGTCCCAGAAGTCTCTTAAACAATCCTCATTAAAATAATTATTTTTTCTGTTCAGCATGGGTGATTTCCACTATTCTGTCTTCCAGATCACTGATCTGTTCCTCTGTATCATCAGTAATCTACTGTTGATCTCTTCTAGTGTATCATTTATTTCAGTTATTTTATTATTCAGCTCAGCTTAGTTCTTCTTTATATTTTCTAACTCTGTTGAAATTCTCACTGTGTTTATCCATTCTTCTGAGTTCAGCGAACATCTTTATGAGCATTACCTTGAACCCTTTATTAGTAGATTGCTTATCTCCACTTTGTTTAGTTCTTCTTCTGAGGTTTTGTTTTGTTCCACCATTTGGGACATATTTCTCTATCTCCTAATTTTGTCAATTCTCTGTGATTATGTCTATGTGTGAGGTAGCTTGGTTACATTTCCTGAATTTGAAGTGGCCTTTTGTAGGAGAAGTCCTATCAGGCCTAGCAGCATGCCCCTCTCTGATCACCAGAGCTACATGTTCTAGGGATGCCCCTATGTGGGCTGTGTGCACCCCTCTGTTGTGGTGGTGCTGACTACGATGGGTGCCCTGGTAGGTGAGGCTGGCCCCTGGCAACCATCACAGGTTGGCTGTGATGCTGTGCCTCATGTGGTGGGTGCAGGCCTACTGGAGGGTGGGGTAGGTTTCCCACATGGTTGGCTGCACAGCCTGGGCTGATGCCGGCTCACTGGAGGGTGGGAGATCACCTTTAAAAAAATAGGATAATGTACACTCCAGATCCATCCAGATGAGACCAGAATAGTAGAATCCATAAGGGTAAACAAACTGGTAAGTGTTTGCCACAGTGGGCCATACACAGTTCTATAAGGAGAATCAAAGAATCAAAAAAATTATTTAATGTAAGCTTCTCAGTCAAGTATACTTAAATAAAAGCACTGTCTATGTTCAAATAGAAAGAGATCTGGGGTTGACTAAATTCAGGGAAGTATTCCTTG
This sequence comes from Eubalaena glacialis, assembly GCF_028564815.1. Lineage (NCBI taxonomy): Eukaryota > Metazoa > Chordata > Mammalia > Artiodactyla > Balaenidae > Eubalaena > Eubalaena glacialis. Next base: position 101,591,263 of record NC_083726.1, read on the forward strand.
GGTTATTAAACTGAAAAAAAAAAAAAGATCTCCATGACCCCATTGGGAATTCCTCCATGAGCTCAGTTATGATGATCATGTAATGGAAATTATATTTCAGAATCTAGTCTCATTTCCAATTATAACTGTCAAACCCAGATCCTTATAATAGAATGCTAAGAAGGTTGTAGCATCATTTAAATTACATAGAATTTAAGGTACTTTCTGAATTCTTTGATGATGACAATTTTGCTTCCCAATGTCCCTATCCAACTAGCAGGGTGAACCTCATTTATACTCTAACATAGAGTAGGTATTTATTTTTTCATTCAATACATACTTTTTAAACACAAGCCATGTGTTCAGTTCTGTTATAGAAAAAGTTCCCACCCTCAAGGATCTTACATGATAGGGGGAAAGGTCATATAAATAAAGAAAGAAGTACATATATAATATATTAGATGGTGGTAAGTACTATGAAGGAATGTAAAGCAGGATGGGGGACAGGGAATACATAGGCAAGGTGGGGGTGGAGTTTCAATTTTATACAAAGTGGCCAAGTAGGGTCTCACTAATGGAGTGACTCCTGTGGCTATCTGGGGGAGGAGCAGTCAGGTAGCAGGAACTAGTGCACAAGTCCCAAGATAGGGGCATGTTTGTAGTGTCTGAAACTTAAGACCAGTGTGGCAGACTGATAATGGGGAAGAATGATAGGGTATGAGTTCAGAGAGATAACAGAAAGCCAGATAATGTGGGCCATTTTAAGGATTTGGGAAGATATTTTGAATGATTTGGGAAACCACTGGAGGGTTTTGGGAAAATGAGTGACCTCATCTAATTTTAATTTCAAAAAGATCAATTGGATATGTATGAAAAGCCTACAGCTGATATCATATTTAATTGTGAAAGACTAAATGCTATCCCGCTAAGGTCAAGAACAAGGCAAAGATATCTGCTGTAATTATTTCTATTCAACATTATACTGGAAGGCCAAACTAGGACAATAAGTCAAGAAAAGGAAATAAAAGGCTCAAGACTGGAAACAAAGAATCAAAATTATTTATTTTCTGATGACATTTTTTTAAATGGAGAAGATCCTAAGGAATCTAACAACTACTAGAATGAATAAGTAAATTTAGCAAAGCTGTAGTTTACTAGGTCAATATATGTAAATATATTGTTTCTATATATAGCAACAGAGAATTGGAAAATGAAATAAAAATATAATTTAAATATTAAAACATAAAATACTTAGGGATAAATTTAACAAGAGATTTGCAAAACCTCTATGCAGAAAACTACAAAACGTTGTTTGAGTGACTTTAAAGAAGACAAATAAATTGGAGAGTTATATCACGTTCATAGATTAGAAGACACAGTATTAAGATGGCAGTCTCCATGAAACAACAGCCGATTTAGTGAAATGAGGACTTGAACTTGGAAAAACAAACCCCCATTTAGGAAGCCATGGCACTTGGGAAATTTCCCTGGGATTTACAGGTCTCTGGGTGACTAATCCTTAGTTAGAATTTTTTCTTTCTGGAAAGAAAAACAAAAGGCTTACAACTGTTTATAGGAAGTGATGAGTTTTATAAAACTCTCGTCTTTAGCAAACATACAATATCAAACTCCATTACAAAGGCCAGTGCCTAGGAAGGCTTAACTTTTGAAACCCAATCAATATATTTGAAGTAAAACCAAAAAAAATCTTCTCTTACTGAAGCTGGACTTCAGCGTATCCCGTATTTAAAAAGGCAATTTGCTAGCTTCTTCAAATTATAGTTCTGTTAATTTGTGGCATATTCCTTCTGAGTCTGCTACTTGCTTAAAAGTCTGGATTCTCAGGTCAGTACTTTATGTAACAGTCAGGTTTTATGTATGGCTACTGCACACCTAGTAAATCAGGAACAATAGTAGACAGTTTGTGGCTTTCGTAGATATTCAGTCATTAGACTTCTGTGGCATTTGGAGTGGTCAATGACTACTCACAGATAGAGGTGCTAGAAACTGCTAACATGTGGTTATGTTTTACCTGCTTCTCATTCCTTCTCTGCATTCTCCCTGTTTTCAATTTATAGTTTCATCTGCTAGTGCCACTTTTGGATGAGCCAGATGTATACGCTTGTTATGGGAGACAAAAAGATAGTTTTCGTTTAATGTGCTGACAGCATGAGTTTGCTAGTTAATTATTGCCAAAATACAATTTCTAATTCTCTTTTCTAAAACTAGGATTATTTACTTATTTGTTTGTTTGTTTGGTATCTATTCCCTAATTTTTAACTGAGTGGTGAACATCTATCCCATATGAAAATGAGTGCTTACTTTGTTATATTTTGGCTAATAGTTTATCCTGGAAGGAATCCGAGGAAATAGTATCATTTAAATCTGAGCATCCTGAAGTTGCTTGGTTGTGAGTTTGTTTTGTCAAGGCAGGATTCTGGTTTTAATTGCCTTTAAAGTTTTTTTGGCTAAAAGTATCTTGATCATACTCTTTAGAAGAGAACTTTTAAACTTTGTTCATTCATTTATTTTTGTCCTGACAAAATTTTTTGTCCTGACATTCAGACTAATTTTCTGAGAAGAATTCTGGCTCTGCCCAAGGGTGTTCTCTCTGCTCAGAGCAAAGGTAATATAAGTTAGGCTTTTGATTCATATCTTTTTTTTTCTTTGCAAGGAACAGAAACCCATTCAAATTAGCTAATGGAAAAGGGGTTTATTGTAAAGTTATAGGGGTTATATTAGTTTGCCAGGGATGCCATAACAAAGTTCCACAAACTGCATGGCTTAAACAACAGGAATTTGTGGCTGCACAGTTCTGGAGGCTAGACATCTGCGAGCAGGTTCTCTGCATGATTGGCACATTCTAAAGGCTGTGAGGGAGAATCTGTTCCCTATCTCTTCCCTAACTTCTGGTGGTTTGCTGGCAAGCGTTGGTATTCTTGGCCTGTAGCAACATCACCCCCATCTCTGCTTTTATCTTCACATGATGTTCTCCCTGTGTGTGTGTGTGTGTGTATGTGTGTCTGTGTCCAAATTTTATAAGGACACAATCATATTGAAATACGGTCTCACTCTACTTCAGTATGACCTCATCTTAACCAATTACGTCTGCAATGACCCTACTTCCAAATAAGGTCACATTCTGAGGTACTGGGGTTTAAGATTTCAACATATCATTTGGGGGGCCCAATTCAATGGTTTTTCACAGAACTCCTTTGTACAGTGTATACCTGGGTGTCACAGAAACTAGAAATCTGTTGGGCAGCTCTGGAATGTCTATCACTTTGCCTCAAGTGTTATTTGATGCCTTTCTTCTCTGCTTCTTTCTGCATGTAGGTTCTACTTTCTTTTCTCTAAATCTGCTTCTTCTGTAAGGATTTTGGTTTTGACTCCTCCATGGCTTTCACTTGTTATGGTGCAGACTCTGCCTTCTGGGGCTACCATTCTGGCAGCACAGCTCCTTATCACTAGCTAATCACTGTGATTGTTTCAGCCCAGCCTTGAGTTGCCTGAATCAGGAGTTCATCCGGGGTTCAATCAGCTGTGGGTGGGGATTTGAATGGGGGACATCTGCAGGCTAGAGATTATGTACTTCAGGTGAAATCAGATACTTTGAGAAGATTCCAGGGACAGACGATGGCAAAAAAATAATATTACTGAAGATAGCCACAAACTCTTTAACCCTCCTCCCACTGAGAGGTAAAATTAATATGAGTTCTTTGAGAACTTGATACCAAGATGGCATTAAATGTGCAAGGATGTTATTAGAGACAATGCCTGTGTGAAAGGAGACAGAGAGGGAGACAGGAAAGGCTAGGAGAGACATCAGACTCTGAGTGGAGAGAGGGAGGGAAGGGTGAAAGCATCCCACATTGTTGTGTATCTGAGGAAGGTTTGGAGAGCTGTTGTGGAGCCCTCATGCCAAAGTTGGGACAAAGGAGTCATGTCTTCTAGGAATAGATCTTCCTTATTACGCCCAACATATTCAATCACTGGCGGGGAGAAATGGACTTCAAAGCACATTACCTTGGCCCCTGGGCCAATTACGTTCCCTCTAGAAGGAGGTCTACAAGCCTATCTTCCCCTTCACTTGAATCTGAACAGGGTCTGAGGCTGCTTTGACCAATAGAATATGGCAGAAGTGACACTTGCCAGTGTCCTGGCCAAGACCTTAAGAAAATGGCAGATTCCACTTCCCTTCTCTGAGAACACTCTCTCTGAGAGGCCTGAGCCTACATGATTACCCTGAGACTTCCACATTGAACAGGCTATGTGTAAGTGTTCTGGTTGACAATCCCACTGAGTTCAGCCTTCCAGCCATGCCTGCTGAAGTTCCTGACATGTAGGAGAGCCAGTACTGGACCCTCTGGCAGAACTGGGAAGACAAAATCAAAATATTAAAAAATTAATTAAAAATTATAAAATAGATACAATTTTTAAAAATCAATAGATTTAAAGGAAGTAGAAATAAGCACCTTAAGCATAGAAAATTAGATCATAAAATAGGGGCAAATCCCTGTAAACAAGGGCACATGGGAATAATGCTGCTTTTTAGACATATGAAATGAAACAGAGCCTAAAGAATAGGAAGAAAAAACATAGGAAGTTATTAATCAATTTAAGGAAACCCACTAATTCAGGCAAGTGGTGAACTTTTGGTAGAGTACTCGAGGCTCCCTCCTCCTGCCACCCCCAGAATATGATGTGGTCCAGGACCCCGCCGGGGGCAGCAGGCAGCTGAGCCTGGCTGTGCCCTCCTCTGCTGGCCTGTGCCCTGCGCTGCGCACACACCTGTGAGGCCCAGGGTATGTGCCAGTTAAAAGTCTTGGGCAATATGGGTCTGAACTGGGCTCAGTGCCCAGAACAGCTTAGAGACTTGGCAGAAACCCATATTTTAATTATATGTTGACAAATTACTTCTACATTTTAATTTTAATCAAACACACTATTTGTAGCCAGCCTCACAATATACAAATATATAACCATCACTCTGAGGCTTTTTAAAATCTGGAACAATGAGTTCACTATTGTTATCCCTTTAGGGGGAAAAATGTGCTACTACCTTTTGCCTATTCTTTCCAGTAAGCTTCACTAACAATTTTTCAGTTTGTGTGGAGTATCTTCTGTAGTCATGTGAGTCCAGCCTTTGTCACTTCTTACCTGTTGACTGTAGACAAATACACGACTTCTTTTGTCCTCCATTTCCTTGTCTGTAAAGAGATTAGAACAGAATTATCTCATAAGATTAGTAATTAAGCAGAAAATGAAACAAAAGCCCTTTCCATAATAACTACCACATAGTAAGTGATAAATGTTATTTATTACTATCATTAATTTATTAAATACAACAACTATGGAGTATTGATGTCTTTTCTACATTAACACTCCCAACCAGAATCCTAATATATTGCTACAAATATTTATGTCTCTTTCTGTTATGCTATTAGAAAAAAAAAATCCTTATGACCTAAATTAAATGAATATTCTAGTATTTAAATATGTTGACCTCTACTCCCAGTGAAATTGATTCTGTTTCTGAATTATTCTAATCAGGTATCATTTTTACAAAGAGATGCAATTAAGTTTGGTGGATTTATCTTACAGTCTGGAGCCTTGCTGGGTTATTGTCTCTAGTTATAGTTTCATTCTTCTTTTTTCCTTTTGGCTTTCCAGATACATATTCATGCCATCTGCAAATATGGTTCATTTATATCTTCATTTTTATGTTTGTACCCTGATTTCTTTTCCTGCTTGAATAGTAATTGCCAATAATATTAATACATGAATTGCAAGTATTATTAATATACTCAGTAGAAGTGCTAAAAGAAAGGCATTCCTTGTCTTTTTTTTTTTTAAAGGAATAACTCCAATGAATTTGTATTAAATATATAAACACATTACTTGAAACAGACATACTCTTTGATGGTTAAGAAATTCCCAATGACTTTAGTTTTAGACTTAAAATTTAGAACAAATATTGGATTTTATGAAATGTGTTCTTGGCATTTACTGAGAAGCTTAGAAGATTTTAGTTTTTTGTTCTCTTGTTAATGTGATGAGTCATGTTGATAATTTTATTTGTGCTACATCAGTTTAAAATCCCAGGGTAAATCACTGGCAGTTTTTATAATACTTGGATATTTGTGTACCATTTAATAGTTGAAATTGGCCTAATAAACCTGTTTTGGTATTTCCTTTATAGGTTTTGGAATCCAAACAGTTTTTGCCTCATAGAATTGTTTGACCTGTGTTTTAACTTTGAATATTTCTGGACAGTTATTGTTATCTCTCTCTATATATATTTTTGAAAATTTTACAATGTTTTACAATGGATCTGTGACAATGGAATACTCTTATTATGTAGTGACTTTTTCTATTTTTGTCTCATCGATTATAATAATGTGGGTCTTTTTTGTTACATTTGTTTGAATATATTCTATTTTTGTAAATAGTTATCAATGTTATTTGTCCTCTAGTTGAATGAATGTTATAGTTGAGAATATTTGTCACAATTTAAACAATCTTTTAGAATAGAATTTATTAAATTTAAAAAAATTGAGCCAATGGTTGATCAATGACGTTAGGTATTTCTGTTGGTTAATGAGCTACCAATATACAAGATTGGATTGAAAAGCCAGATGGGTAAGAAATCAGCACACAGTGGAAGGATTTCAGTTATGAAACATCTCTATTTTTATACCCTGGGTGAACAGTCCACGTGACAGTCTCCAAGGAGCCATGCCCCTTTCATCTTCGATTCTATTTACTCTAAGTAATCTTTAGCCAGAGACTTCCTTTTAAAGGCATTTCAGAAATAAGTTTTCTTCTTTCTAGCAAATATCTCTAGTCTATTTACCGGGAGGTCCAGTTGACAAGGAGGTCACCTGCCTTTTCCCTGGGGGTCCCTTCACCCCATGAAAGAAGGCCAGCTGCTTTATCTACTCCTTCCCAGTTAATTATTGTTTCCAGTGATCGATTTTTACTGATTTTTGTCTCCCCTTCCCCAAGCACGCTTGTTTTTGCTCTTAGTTGCATCATTTCTCTTTACCAAATTTATTTGGCTTAATAATTTGTTTCTTTCCCAAGTTTTAGGCAGGTGTCAGTTAACATTTATTTATTCAGAAAAGTATATTTTCTTTAAAATATTAATTTGGTAACATCTTATGAATTTTGATATTTTTACTTATATTTTTATCATTTGTCTTTTGATATCTTATCTTTCCCTTAAATAAGATTTTGAAATAGTATTTTTAATTTCTTTATTATTGGATAACTTTATTTTTGTCGAATTTTGCTATATTGCAGATGTTGCACAAGTTTCTGCCTGTTGGTATCTTCCAAGTAAATACTTGAGCTTCAGAAGAGCATGTATTTAGAATGTCTGCAAACATATACCAAGCCCCTCAAATGTGCCAAGTACTGCTAAAATGGGAGCAGTATCCTTGGATGCTATTTCCTTTTATTTCTTAAGGATTTTCCTATCGTATCCTTTTTCTGGCATCATCAGTTTTTCCTTTCTACTAGATTATTCTCATTTACATGCTCTAGTATCCCTCATCTTAAATGGGACAGAGGGAATTTGAGGGACTTGGTGTGTGTCTTAATTCCTAAAACCTGTGTGTCTGTTACCTTACTTGGCCAAAGGGACTTTGTAGATGTGATTAAGTATCTGAAAATTGAGACATTATCCTCGATTATCCTGGTGGGCCCAATGTAATCACAAAGGTCCTTATAAGAAGGAATTAGGGGGGTCACAGCCAGAGAAGGAGATATCATCATGATGTGGAGCCATGAACTGAGGAATGCAGGTGGCCTCTAGAAACTGGAAAAGGCAAGGAAATAGGTTCTTCCATAGAGCCTTTAGAAGGAATGCTGCCAACCCATTTTAGACTTCTGACCTCCAGAATTGTAAGATAATAAATGTATGTTGTTTTAAGGAAATAAGTTTGTGGTAATGTATTACAGCAGCAATAGGAAACTAATACACTTGGGAAACTGTACTCCCAATTAAGAGAGTACTGCTTTATGTCCTACTTGGTAGCCATCTCTGTGCAATCAAGTTTCAATATCTCTGCCACTGTAGGCCCCTGATATAAAGTTAACAGTGTCTTTTTGTCAATTACTGTTCCATTGTCATGCCTATATAGATAAAATGTTAGGAAACTGCTCTGTAGTCACAAAGGAGTGTTACAGAGACTATAACCTAACTTTTAGGTTGCTAATATTTTTGAATCTAGGCGTAACTTATATAAGCAATAGCTTGTTGTAATTATTTTTAAATTTAATTAAGGTCAATTTTGCTTTACAGGAAAACTTAGTTTCCTTACATATAGATATATTTTGCTTCATTCAATTGCGTTATTCATTATCTGTTCATACATTAAAATTTAATGATGCCATTTTTTTGCTTTCTCTTTTTATTTACATGATATCTCAATGCACATTAAACTCTTCAAACACAACATTCTGTTTTACACAATTTTGGGGAGATTTCAAGGTAAAATATTGATATTAGAATATACTTCCCTATCTCCAAAATTCCCATTGCAATAATAATTAAAAGAAAATTTCAGATTTCACATAAGGAGATAAAAATCAAGTTGTCCTGAGAATTTTTTTTTCTGTGGCAGTGTCTACTATAAGATAATGGAGGAAACTTATAGAATTCTGGGGGAAAATTGTTTAAAATAAATAATACTGTAACCAGGCAAATTTTTATTCATGGTGAGGACACAGAAAGTCTTTCCCAGATATGCAAGGAAAAATGAAAAATGAGTCAAAGACAAGATCTTTGCTATGATGAAATAGCAATTGGAAAGAACTAGTGACCACTGAACCCAAATTATTTCTTCATTTACTCATTCACTTGACAAATATTTATTGAATGATTATTATGCCTTGATTACTGTCCTAGGTGCTGGGGAGACAGCTGTCAACAGACCTTCCCTTTAGAGTTTACATTCTAGTTGAGGAGAGAAACAGGCCAATTAAATAAGCATAATACATACTCTGCTGGATGGTGATAAGTATGATGAGAAAATTAAATCAGGGAGGCGGTAGGACAGGAGTGTGTGGAGTATTGTAATTTTAAATATGATAGTTGGGGCTGAGAAGATGACATTTGAATAAAAACATGAAGAAGGTGCTAGACCAAGGTAGGTTTTAATAATTATTTAAATACATTAAAAATCAAATCCACTGTTTTTCTTTTCAAGTTATAATCTACACAATAAGACAGAATAATACATTATTAAATTTCAGAGAAGTGCTTTAGTGTAGTAGTCATGTGTCTGGGCTCTGACTGTAGAGTTACTGGGTTCAAAGTCCAGCTCCATCATATACAAATTCTATGACCGAGGGCAAGTTAAAATCTCAGCCACTCAATTTTCCTATCTGTAATTGTGGACAAGAGTAATACTCTTAGGGTTGGGGGAAGGATGAGATGAATTAATACAGAAAGTGCTTAAAACAGTGATAGGTACATGATAAGTACTCAGTAAGCATTAGCTGTTATTATTGTGACCAGTATTATTAATCACGTTAAATCTACACAGATTGGAAAGAGTGATGCAGATAAGAGTAGGAACCCTTGTCATAATAATTATAAATGGATTATAACCTTTAAAAATTGTGAATCACTATGTTGTACACCTGAAATTTATATAATATTGTACATCAACTATACCTCAAAAAAAAAAAAAAGAGTAGGAACCCTTACTTTCCAAAAAATGAAGTAAAATAATATTGCTTTGTTATTGAATGTGGTAGTTAATTTAATACAGATCATTGCAAAATTTTATGGGATTCATAAGTAGGAACAATTGATTCTTCCTCTTTAGAATTTCTTGAGAGAATAATAACAAATATTAGAATAATGAAGGAAATCGTATGAGTAGAATGCAGGGAATAAGTGTACTGAAGCCAAAGCAAACTTAACAATTACGGCATTTAATGTAAATGGGTTAAATCTAATATTAATCAATACATTCCATCTGATGGCTTTTTTTTGTTTTGCAAAGGGACTGGCTTTACACCAGAGTACACCATTATAAAATGAAACAGGATCAAAGAGATGTATACTAGGCAAAAATGTTTAAAACTTTTAAAAAGTAAAGATGGCATTATTCATATCAAATAGGTAGAAATAAAGAGAAAACACTTTGAACAAGACAGTTATTTTTTTTAAAAAGACAGCGATTTAATAATGTTGAAAGTTACAATACAAAATTGAGAAAAAAAATCTTGAAATAATAAGATTTTACAATTTATAGGCCAAGATCTATTAGAAGTATAAAATGAAATGCACAGAAAATATAGTGGAAGTTTTTAACACTCCTTCATATACTTATACTAGAGCAAGAAGACAGAAAGCACATTATTATACTTGAATAATATGATTAATAATTTTAAATTAATAGTTTTGTATCTGACTTTATAACCCACAAACAGAAAATCTTTTTTATTTTTCAAATGTGAAGGGAGCATTTATTAACATGAAATCTTAACTAGTCATCCCCCCCCAAAAAAAGTCAATAAATTTTAAAGGTAGAAAGTATACAGAGATTGTTACCATCAATTTGGAACATAGTTTGGAATATCTTTCCAGGTTGAAGATGTGTGTAGTCAGTCATTTGGCAGTTATAGTCCTAAGTACCCTACAAGAATTCTTCCTCATGGGCATGAGAAGATCAACACAAGAATGTTTATGGTACCACTGTTCATACTTGCAAAAACCTAGAGCAAAGTTAACTGTCCATCTACAGAAGAATAGACGCATGACTGTGGATTATACATGCACTATAAATTTCTACAGGGTTCAAATGAATAACCTATGATTCTATACAACCATGGGTGGATCTAAAAAATATAAAATTGGGGAATTCCCTGGTGGTCCAGTGGTAAGGACTTGCGCTTTCACTGCCAAGGGCCTAGGTTCAATCCCTGGTTGGGGAACTAAGATCCCACAAACTGTGCAGCGTGGCCAAAAAATAAATAAATTAAAAAAATTAAATTTAGCTAAGAAAGAGCAAGTTTGAAAAGGATACAGTATGGTACCTATTTATATAAACTTAAAAACATATAACAATATATTTTGTAAAGAGGCACACAATGTACATCATAAAATTTTTTAAAATGGAAATGACAAATAACACATGCAGTATAATGGTTACCTTCTGGAAGGTGGGGACCGTATGGACCATATTCTTTGGTTCCCTAAGGTAAAATTTGAATTAATAACACAATTTTAATAAAAATTCTTTGATCACTTTGATATTTGAAGCATCTCCACAAATTACCATAGGCTCAAGAACAAGTAAAATTTCAACAGCTTAGCAAAGAAAAAATAAATGTCATATAAAAACTTATGTGATTTAGCCAAGGATATATTCAGAAGTGAACACTTTCACATGTTTTAAAAATTTAAAAAAAGAAAGAAATGAATCAAGCATTCAATTCAAAAAGATAGAAACAAAAGAAAAATTAATTTAAGTAATTCAAGTGGAGATTTTATATATGTACATACATATAAGATAGATAATTAAAAATAGGACAGAATTAAAAAAGGAATGACAATCAAATTGATAAGTATACACAAAAACTAGTATTTAAAAATAAGCCAAACCAATGGAAAGTCTGAAAAAGAATATATAAACTCAGTTTGAAATTAGAGATGATTTAACAATAAATGAAGAGTAGATAAAATCATAAGAGATTTTATGCTTATTAAAGCATACAATTTGAACATTTCAATGGCATGAATAGCTTTTTGAAGAAAAAGTATTAAAATTAACTCAAGATGTAGAAAACCTTTCTAATATAATAATTAGAAAGAAATTTAAAAACATGCCGATTATCTAAAATTATATACTCCAGAGTCACAAAGTCTTTAAAAATCATGTATTTAAAATTTAAAGGATTAGTTCATTTCAACAGTCTATTCTTTGCTCCAGAGCATTGAAAACCTGTGTGCTGTGTGTCCTTCATGTGCCCCTCTGGGTCAACTCCCCTTCTCCACCCTTCCCTCTGTACCAGACCACTACATCAAAAGACTCCATGCCCTCTGCTTTTGGATTGAGCTCAGCCAAATTGGAAACCCAGCAGGAGACCGGAAGGAGGGAGGAAAGGAAGCATGCACTATTTATTCCCTTGGCTCCCTACCTGAGTAGATACCTGTTTGAGAACTGAAATGCAGCTCACAAGTTTTCTCAAGGTGACCATTTTCAAGTTATTCTCTCATTCCAGGTCTGGTAACCACTCCTACCTATGATCTAGGTGTGTTAGATTTTTTCCTTCAGATCTAGCAGCCTTAAGGTATTGCAGTATAGTGTGTGGTTTTCCTCTACTCCCTGCTCACCTCTCTCATAACTTTATTAATCTTCTTTGGAATTACCTTAATTTGGCCATATGCTATTTGTTCCTTACTGGTACTTTGTGGTTTTTTTTTTGTTTTTTTTTTAACATTTTTATTGGAGTATAATTGCTTTACAATGGTGTGTTAGTTTCTGCTTTATAACAAAGTGAATCAGGTACACATATACCTATATCCCCATATCTCTTCCCTCTTGCATCTCCCTCCCTCCCACCCTCCCTATCCCACCCTTCTATCTGGTCACAAAACACCGAGCTGATCTCCCTGTGCTATGCGACTGCTTCCCACTAGCTATCTATTTTACACTTGGTAGTGTATATATCTCCATATATACACTACCACTCTCTCACTTTGTCCCACCTAACCCTTCACCCTCCCCATGTCCTCAAGCCCATTCTGTAGTAGGTCTGCGTCTTTATTCCCGTCTTGCCCCTAGGTTCTTCGTGACATTTTTTTTTTTTTTTTAGATTCCCTATATATGTGTTAGCATACGGTATTTGTTTTTCTCTTTCTGACTTACTTCACTCTGTATGACAGACTCTAGGTCCATCCACCTCACTACAGATAACTCAATTTCGTTTCTTTATATGGCTGAGTAATATTCCATTGTATATATGTGCCACATCTTCTTTATCCATTCATCTGTCGATGGACACTTAGGTGGTTTCCATGTCCTGGCTACTGTAAATAGAGCTGCAGTGAACATGACTCTTTTTGAATTATGGTTTTCTCATGAGTGTTTATGGTTTCTCAGAGTATATGCCCAGTAGTGGGATTGCTGGGTCATATGGTAGTTCTATTTTTAGTTATTTAAGGAACCTCCATACTGTTCTCCATAGTGGCTGTATCAATTTACATTCCCACCAACAGTGCAAGAGAGTTCCCTTTTCTCCACACCCTCTCCAGCATTTACTGTTTGTAGATTTTTTGATTATGGCCACTCTGACCGGTGTGAGATGATACCTCATTGTAGTTTTGATCTGCATTTCTCTAATGATTAATGATGTTGAGCATTCTTTCATGTGTCTGTTGGCAATCTGTATATCTTCTTTGGAGAAATGTCTATTTAGGTCTTCTGCCCATGTTTGGATTGGGTTGTTTGTTTTTTTGATATTGAGCTGCATGAGCTGCTTGTAAAGTTTGGAGATTAATCCTTTGTCAGTTGCTTCATTTGCAAATATTTTCTCCCATTCTGAGGGTTGTCTTTTCGTCTTGTTTATGGTTTCCTTTGCTGTGCAAAATCTTTTAAGTTTCATTAGGTCCCATTTGTTTATTTTTGTTTTTATTTCCATTTCTCTAGGAAGTGGGTCAAAAAGGATCTTGCTGTGATTTATGTCATAGAGTGTTCTGCCTATGTTTTCCTCTACGAGTTTGATAGTGTCTGGCCTTACATTTAGGTCTTTAATCCATTTTGAGTTTATTTTTGTGTATGGTGTTAGGGAGTTTTCTAATTTCATTCTTTTACATGTAGCTGTCCAATTTTCCCAGCACCACTTATTGAAGATGCTCTCTTTTCTCCATTGTATATTCTTGCCTCCTTTATCAAAGATAAGGTGACCATATGTGCGTGGGTTTATCTCTGGGCTTTCTATCCTGTTCCATTGATCTATATTTCTGTTTTTGTGCCAGTACCATACTGTCTTGATTACTGTAGCTTTGTAGTATAGTCTGAAGTCTGGAAGCCTGATTCCTCCAGCTCCGTTTTTCTTTCTCAAGATTGCTTTGGCTATTTGGGGTCTTTTGTGTTTCCATACAAATTGTGAACTTTTTCTTCTAGTTCTGTGAAAAATGCCAGTGGTAGTTTGACAGGGATTGCATTGAATCTGTAGATTGCTTTGGGAGTAGAGTCTTTTTCACAATGCTGATTCTTCCAATCCAAGAACATGGTATATCTCTCCATCTATTTGTATCATCTTTAATTTCTTTCATCAGTGTCTTATAATTGACAAACCCACAGCCAACATCATCCTCAATGGTGAAAAACTGAAACCATTTCCACTAAGATCAGGAACAAGACAAGGTTGTCCACTCTCACCACTATTATTCAACATAGTTTTGGAAGTTTTGGAAGCCACAGCAATCAGAGAAGAAAAAGAAATAAAAGGAATCCAAATTGGAAAAGAAGAAGTAAAACTGTCACTGTTTGCAGATGACATGATAGTATACATAGAGAATCCTAAAGATGCTACCAGAAAACTACTAGAGCTAATCAATGAATTTGGTAAAGTAGCAGGATACAAAATTAATGCACAGAAATCTCTTGCATTCCTATACACTAATGATGAAAAATCTGAAAGTGAAATTAAGAAAACACTCCCATTTACCATTGCAACAAAAAGACTAAAATACCTAGGAATAAACCTACCTAAGGAGACAAAAGACTTTACTGGTGCTTTGATTGAAACAATAAGCAAATCATTTAATAAAGCACCACATATGATACCAAAACCTGAAAAAAGATAGTGCACGAGAGAATTACAAACTAATCTCACCTTTCATTAAGAAGGAAATTCTAAATGAAATAATAATAAATTGAAATACTCCCTCATGATGGAAAACACTTCACCATGCGTAAGTTGTTTTTATTTTAAAAATGCAAAGATGTTTTGATATTAATACATTTATTTCATATCAATAATTTAAATAAGAAAAAATAATATTAACAGATACCAAAAAGGTATTTCATAAAATCTAATGTATTTATGATAAAAAACAATCAATACTTAAAAATAATTAATAATAAATTTGTCTCAAACTAAGAGCTATATCATTCTTAATAACGAAGCCAAAGATCTTTTCTTACCAGTGAATTATTTTTTACACCACATTATTCAGTAGTATTCCAGAGGGTCAATGTAATTAGACATGAAAGAGTAAAAACCAGAATATTTTGAAAGACTGAGACAAATTATCATTATTTGCAGATGACATAATTTTTTAGATGTAGCTGTCCTAGAATTAAGAAATCTCATTGAAGTGACAGATTCAAGAAGATTATCCAAAAGCAATAATTATTAATATGACCATTTAAATGAAACAGTCGGTAATTTTATTCACAATTGTAACAGAAGAAATTATAATAGTAGGAATTAACTTAAGAAATGTAAAGAAATATAAAGAAAACCTTAACATTTTACTGCTGTATATGTAAGAATTCTTGAATGGATAGAGAGACATATCATAATACTTGATGAGAAGAGTATATCATGATGATTAACATCGTGGGTTTGGATTCAAACTGGCCCAGGCTTGGATTCTGGTTCCTCCACATGCTAGCTGCCTAAAATTCCTAAGATTTAGTTTCACTATCTGTAACTTAGGAATAACAATGATACTTTCTAGGGTTCATATGAGTATATTAAGTCACAAATTTTTGTAAGGCTCTACCACAGCATCTTGAAAATTATAAGAGCTTGAAAATGTCAGAATGACTGGTAATTTTCCCAAATTCCATAATAGGTTTAACAGACTCCCGATCAAATTAAAAAGTAATTTTTAGGGGCAACTGACAGAAATTCTGATGTTAATCTAGAAGAAAATAATGAGGTAAGAATGGTCAAAACCTTTTGACAAAGAAGAGCTATGACAATGTCCTAAAGTGACATGTTTGAAAATATGGAATAAGGACTTAAGGGAAGAAAAACAGAAAAATGGCAACATGCGTAAGTATATGTGAGGACTTAATATCTCCTAAAGAGGGTCCATTAATTAATGGTAGAGACAAGTATATTCATCCAAATGGCATTGGCACTCTTGGCAGAGAAAAAATATCAGTTTAATAACAATTTCACACAAATTGGCAAAATAAAATCCAGATAGTTTTAAAAGTTTAAAGATGTATCATCACACCATCAAATCACAGGGGAAAATATGTGTAATTTGATTTAAATTCCTATTGAAGTGTGCCTTGCTGTACATTGATTGATAAGTGTAATTTAACTTTATTGATGGATTATTTCAGTTCTCCAGGTCTTAAAAAAACCTTCTTCTATCTTATAGAACAAATTTGTTTGCTTGGGCACTTCCTGTGATTGCTCCATTTTTAAAATTTAATTTTAAATTTGGATACATTCTACTCCAAATTTTCTACAATAGCTGTATGTTCACGTGTGAAGTCATTACTATTTTGTGTTTTAGACCAGTTACCTCCATTCTTCCAGGCAGATAGTAAGATCTGGCTTTGATTCACATTTAAAATCTTGATATTAGGACTAACAAAGTATATACTCATGTAAAAAGTGAGTTTGGGAGATCAGAGGGTTTTTCCTATCTCCATATTTCACAGACTTTAAAATTAGACCTTATAACTGTTTCCCCCCTATTCTTAGAGTAGTCTACTTAGTTAACGACAGTACTTTTTTTTTCCCCCATAAAGAGGCTGTCTCACAAGCAGTAAGAAGAGGGGTTTTCTTCCTTACGGAAATTACCTGCTATTTCTTTCATGCTGCATAGATTGGCTGTGCTTTACTGCAGGACAACTAGGTCTTCCTACAGAGTTTTGTTATGATGATACAATCCATTTTTCTGTCTAGAATGCTCCATTTCACTCTCACTAAGGTTTTCTTTTCCTGGCTGAGAGGTGACATTTCATAGCCTTTCCCCCTTTAATTCTTAAAGTGGCAGAAGCTTGGGGACAGTCTGGAAAGTAGCATCTGACACTTTTATTTCCACCATAAAGTAACTAATGAAATGCTGGACCAAAAATATAACTCTAGTGCCTAGAACAAATGGGGCATGGTCCCACTGTGCTTGGTACAGGTCAAAATACATCAGGTTATCTTATGTTTGACACTGGATACCTTTGGTTTGTAGGAAACTTGAGAAATTAGAATGTCAGTGGAAGAAATGAAGATCATGAAGTGTCTAGAGAGCATAGAACCCAAAGTATAGATGAAGGAACTAGAGAAATATAGCCTAGAAAATGGAAGGCTTGGGTTAGGTAGTTATAGGGCAGTAATATTATAAAATGATATACTGAAGAGAACACTGGACTTGAATTAATGTGAGTTGGGTTCTGTAGTGGCTTTGCCATTGAATACCCCTGTGGCCCTGGGGAAAGCACTTGCTGTCTCAGGACCTTGGTATCTCCTACAAGTTGAGGGTATTGGATGAGATCACCTCTGCATTTTTCTAATACTATCATTTCATTATCTTTTCATAATACTGGAATCTACCCATGATTTTTCAACATCATTTTTAAGAAATGTGAATCTCTTTCTTTTTAAACAATGTTTACTGGGAACCCCATTATGTAAAAACAAAGACAAAAAACAGAGCTTGTCTGGTTGAATCAATGACAAAGTCCTCGAGCCCTATCTCTGTGTGGCACTACCCCTGCCACTCCTCTTGAGTAGCAGTGTAGACACTTCTACAGACCTTCTCTATGGAGAACACAGAATAAATACACAGAAAAATTGGATTAAAGATTGACATCGGCCAACAGACACATGAAAGAATGCTCAACATCATTAATCATTAGAGAAATGCAAATCAAAACTACAATGAGGTATCATCTCACACCGGTCAGAATGGCCATCATTAAAAAATCTAGAAACAATAAATGCTGGAGAGGGTGTGGAGAAAAGGGAACACTCTTGCACTGTTGGTGGGAATGTAAATTGATACAGCCATTATGGAGAACAGTATGGAGGTTCCTTAAAAAACTAAAAATAGAACTACCATATGACCCAGCAATCCCACTACTGGGCATATACCCTGAGAAAACCATAATTCAGAAAGAGTCATGTACCAAAATATTCATTGCAGCTCTGTTTACAATAGCCAGGACATGGAAGCAACCTAGGTGTCCATCATCGGCTGAATGGATAAAGAAGATGTGGCACATATATACAATGGAATATTACTCAGCCATAAAAAGAAATGAAATGGAGGTGTTTGTAATGAGGTGGATGGAGTTAGAGTCTGTCATACAGAGTGAAGTAAGTCAGAAAGAGAAAAACAAATACAGTATGCTAAGACATATATATGGAATCTAAGGGAAAAAAAAAAAGAGGTCATGAAGAACCTAGTGGCAAGATGGGAATAAAGACACAGACCTACTAGAGAATGGACTTGAGGATATGGGGAGGGGGAGGGGTGAGATGTGACAGGGTGAGAGAGTGTCATGGACATATATACACTACCAAATGTAAAATAGATAACTAGTGGGAAGCAGCCGCATAGCACAGGGAGATCAGCTCGGTGCTTTGTGACCACCTAGAGGGGTGGGATAGGGAGGGTGGGAGGGAGGGAGATGCAAGAGGGAAGAGATATGGCAACATATGTATATGTGTAACTGATTCACTTTGTTGTAAAGCAGAAGCTAGCACACCATTGTAAAGCAATTATACTTCAATAAAGATGTTTAAAAAAAACAAAACAAAACAAAACAAAACAAAACAAAAAAAAAAAAAAAAAAAGATTGACATCGACTTTATAGGCTGAACGATGTGAAATCACCGATTTTGTGCCTCCACAATGGTCGAATAAATTTCATGTGGTTCCTCCTAATACAGAGTCTGAGTGGGGTTATAACCTTCCTCTTTCTGACCTTTGTGTCTGTCTGCTAAACAAATTTAGGCTTTGAGACCTATATAGTTGCTTGTTGCAGAAAAAGGAGAATTCCAAAAACTTCATACCCTTCATTAAAAAATCTTATTCCCACTTAAGGTGGGAAAAATTCATCTTGTGATAGCAGTGGGAAAAATGTATATTTATAGTAGAGAGTCTGCAGTAATGTCTATAATAATAATAAACTTTCTTTAATGGGTTTGTAATAAATTGAGAAATTTTCACAGTAGGAAATATTTTAAACCTTAAGTTATGTTTTTCATGGTTTTCTGAATACAGAAACAGATCTTAATAATATTCACTACTAATAAAAATATCTGTATATATGCATTTTACTTTGTATATAATTTAATCAATTTCATAGCAGGACCTTTGTAATTAAGAAATATCCAAAGCATCTTCAAAAACACTGATATTTGTATCAATGGTTGGGTTCTTTTAAATCTGTCTTTTTAGGAGGATTTTTATTTTTTTCTGTTTTCCTTTATTTTTTGAACTGAAGTATAATTGACTTAAAATATATTAGTTTCAGGTATACAACATGATACTTTAATATTTTTATAAATTATGCAATGATCACCATGATAAATCTGTTTTAACCAGTTTAAGGAATACAAACCAAGCTCCAGAGGGTAAGATAGCATCTTATTTCATGAAAATTCTACAGATTAGAACAGTTAATGTTGTTGACGTGACTTCAAACCAACCTTCTGGTGAAGAGAAAAATGTTGACAAAAGTTATAATATGCTTAAATGAAAATGAACTTCAAATAGAATCCTAATTATTAAAATAACTGGACTGGAAAAGACTGTTAGCTGAAAGAGTAGTTAATTTTTCAGAAAGTACCACGGAATAAACTTACATTCACAAGTTAGGCAGAGAAAATAATAACACCAAATATATGGAACCCTCTTGGTTTTAATGTATTACTTTCTGAGAATGTAGATAGATGAGCAGGAAGGTGACTTTAATACAGATACACTTGAGACTTTAATTCATTAGCAATCCAAGAGTGAATAATAAATACTTCCAATAAGCTGCACTTTCATATCTGCTTGCTATTGAAATTTTAATTAACTATAGAACCAATTATAAGATTTTGTATAAAATGTTGCAAGATTAATTTGTGAAATGGAAATTAAAGCACTCAAGCAGTATTCCTACTAGGCTTCCTGTAGAAAGATGTTCCTTCAATTTTTTTTATCATCATAAATATGAATAATATGTAAGTGTTTAGGTTTGAAAAACAAACCTCTTTCTTTTTGACTTGTACGTTTTGTATATATAACAATTTTTAAAGTATAAAATTATGTATCACCTAATTTAGATAAATCATTAGTCAAAGAGGGACTTTCTTCTACTTTGTAGGCTCTAAATGAATTAATGGCTTCCTTTATATGGCAGTCAGTGAAATACTCAGAAGTCTATGAAGCAGACAGCAAACTAAAGAATTTTTCAATAAAGTGCCTTTTATTTTCCTGTCAAAAATATTAAATCGTAAAAAGATATTGTTTGTACTGGTTTTTCATCTCTACAATGGGACAGTTTACTTTCCTGGAGTTCTTTCAAATGATTGAACATGAAGGTGTCCCCTCTGCTCTGCCCTACTAGGCTTCCTCTTAACCCCCATCCCCTACCCCATCCCATCCCTATCTTAAGAGGCAAACTCTGTGAAACAGGTTGTCACAACTTACCTGGGACTGAGGTGACCCTCTTTAATACACCTGAGATGATTGGGAGTAATGGCCCCCAATCACAACTTCTTCTGTTTTTGTTTGTGACATAAAGAAGTGAGCTCTTTATGTTCTTTTATAGAAATATTATGAAGAAGCAAGTATACAAAATCTCTTGTGACGCAGAGCAGTACATGACCACTTTGCGAGATATCGCATGCTTTTGTTCATTTCCTTATTATTAGCTTTCTATTTCTAGCAGTCTAAAACTAGATTGCACAGGCCTTATGATGGCAGTCTTCCGACTGGGCTGTGAATACTTTTGGGAGTTTGCAAAGAAAGTCAAGGGAATTATTTTCTGGATCCTCAATTTCTGTATATACTTTTCTTAAAACGTATCTACTGAGAACTCTCCTGCATGTTCAAGCAGATGTTCTTTTGCCACCTATTTTTCTTTCTTTCTTTCTTTTTTTTTTTAAACATCTTTATTGGAGTATAATTGCTTTACAATGGTGTGTTAGTTTCTGCTGTATAACAAAGTGAATCAGCTATACATATACATATATCCCCATATCTCCTCCCTCTTGCATCTCCCTCACACTCTCCCTATGCCACCCCTCTAGGTGGTCAAAGCACCGAGCTGATCTATCTGTGCTATGTGGCTGCTCCCCACTAGCTATCTATTTTATGTTTGGTAGTGTATATATGTCCATGCCACTCTCTCACTTTGTCCCAGCTTACCCTTCCCCCTCCCCGTGTCCTCAAGTCCATTCTCTACGTCTGCATCTTTATTCCTGTCCTGCTCCTAGGTTCTTCAGAACCATTTTTTTTTTTTTACATCTTTATTAGAATATAATTGCTTTACAATGGTGTGTTAGTTTCTGCTTTATAACAAAGTGAATCAGCTATACATATACATATATCCTCATATCTCCTCCCTCTTGCGTCTCCTTCCCACCCTCCCTATCCCACCCCTCTAGGTGGTCACAAAGCACCGAGCTGATCTCCCTGTGCTATGTGGCTGCTTCCTACTAGCTATCTATTTTACATTTGCCACCTGTTTTTCTTAATAGTTTTACCTCCACTCTGTAAAACAAAGGCACACCCCTCACCCAAATCTTGCTATGGAACATGTTACCAGGGTGTAAAAAGTTCTAGGGCAATAAGCAAAAAGACATTTGAACGTTGGTTGAAGGTTGTCATGTTCGGAATCCAGATACGTTGTAGAGTGGAATCAGGGAGTGACTTTGCCTCTTCTATGGCCTCCAGTGCTGTAGAAGCACTGATCTGGAGAGAATGTCTTGAGCACGAGTTTTTCCTTTTAAAGGTAACTGATTCTTTTCAGCCATTTCCAATAGTCATCCTCAACTTATGTCATTAGCTCAGAATGAAGAGCCAAAAGATTAAACATTCTTTTGCATGTAACTGGAAATCATTCTGACACTGTCTAATTTCTTAAGGCACAGGATGAAAACTGTAGAAGTACATTTTATGTGCTTTCTTTTAGACTGGAATTCACTATTTGCTAACGTGGTTAAACTTATTTTCTCAAATCATTTCATAAAATATTTATTCTGATTTCAGTCAGCCTAATCTTTCTCATCTATAAAATATTTAATATTTTCTACTACCTATTAGCAAGAAATACAACGGTATGCTAATTTTTGGACTAAGTAATTTTTAGCAGTGCATATCATTTCTTTCATAAAATACATGGGGCATTTTTATTCTGGATTGATTATATTTTATACATAGTTCTTATTTAATTATACACTAAAGCTGAACATCAGAGATTAAAACATGCAAGTATACATTTACCAAAGGAGTACTATGCTGATATACTCCTCACTTCATAAATAACTTGTAATTTTACACATAACAGTCTTGCAAATGAAGAAATAAAAATGGTGTTTTATCATACTTTCAACTTATTAGAATATGGATAAATTAAATTTTATTAGACATGAAAAATTTTAGTCTTAATGACTGCTTTTAGTAATCTACGTTACAAGATCTGATTTCCAATTTGTTTCACAGTGACTTTTATATTTCTAAAAGTACGTATTAACACTTTTATTGAAAGTAAAACTTGAAGTCCAGTGTTTTTTTGATCTGGCTGATTGGTTTGATAATGTGGGTTGGTTTTGCTAATTAGGTTGTGTGCTGGATGTTTTCCACTAATTACATGAGCTAACTCTGCATCTCCCGGACTTTGATAAGATAAAAATGTACTGTTAAAAAAGATTTTTACATTAACATAGGTGTATTGAATTTAATACTTTATTTTTCTCCTCCCTGTCTGAGAATAGTGGATAAATAAAAATGTCTTTAAGTGACAGAGTTGCAGGCATAAGGCAAGTCATTGGATGAGTCTTGGTAAAGCCTTTGTGCTCTTCCAAGAAACAGAAAATGCCAGGGCCTATAATAAAGCCCTTTGCACATAAGTTGGTTTCTAATTCTTTGCTCTCAATACAATAAAAGGGCTACCTAACAAGTTTGTGAATTGATACATCATTAGCAATAATTTTTGATAACAGATTACGGTGTGATTTTTAGTATAAAGTTCAGAAGAATTTAAAGAACAGAGTGACATTGTTATAAGAAAACTCTTTTTATTAATATCCACTTATTTATCTGATAATTTGCTCATTGCTTATATCTATGAAATAAAAAGAAAAATAGATTTGATGCTGAACCCTTTCTCTTTCTAGTAATTAATAATATTCATTCATAGATATATAAGCTAAATGCAAATAAATTAGCTTGATCCATACATTATGAGGTACATCTTCAATAAGTTTTATTTTTTATTTAATAATCAATCACCAATTTGTAATATATTTATGTTGAACAAATGTTTATAGAAGAAAAAAACATTTTTAAACTTAAACCCTATAGGCACAAGAGAAAATTACATACATATTTTTGAGCACAGATGTATTATACTTTCTAGCATAAAAGACTTGTAACTCCAGTAAAAACCTTTCCAGCATAAAACTATATTACATTAGCGTAAAATATGTTGGTGAAATGAAATGGAAAAGTTCAAGGAGATAAAGGAACTATATAAACTAAAGTGTTCACTTATTTTTTAAATAGATAAATCTAGGGTATTTAGATTCTACTGGATACTTTCTAAAACCTGATATAAGAAAAGAGAAAGAACTTGATATGAATATTTTATTTCAAGATGTCAATA
This sequence comes from Eubalaena glacialis, assembly GCF_028564815.1. Lineage (NCBI taxonomy): Eukaryota > Metazoa > Chordata > Mammalia > Artiodactyla > Balaenidae > Eubalaena > Eubalaena glacialis. Next base: position 101,615,055 of record NC_083726.1, read on the forward strand.
TTTATAATATGTCTGAAATTATATGCAATTTAAACTTTTTAGGAAAAATCTTAAGGGTAACTTGTAAATGTACAAGTGGATATACAGTTTCCCAAAATTATTTTGAGCATTTAAGGATTTGTCAGCTGAAGACCTCTGCTCATCAAGGGACCATGCTCTCTCTTTCTTTTTTTTTAAATTAATTGGAGTATAGTTGATTTACAATGTTGTGTTAGTTTCTGCTGTACAGCAAAGTGAATCAATTATACATATACACCACTCTTCTTTAGATTCTATTCCCGTATAGGTCATTACAGAGTATTGAGTAGAGTTCCCTGTGCTATACAGTAGGTCCTTATAAGTTTTCTATTTTATATATGGTAGTGCATATATGTCAATCCCAATCTCCCAATTTATCCCTACCCTGCTTTCCCCCTTGGTAACCATAAGTTTGTTTTCTACATCTCTGACTCTGTTTTGTAAATAGGTTCATTTGCACCATTTTTTAAGATTCCACATATAAGTGATGTCATATGATATTTGTCTGACTTACTTCACTCAGTATGACAATCTCTAGGTCCATCCATGTTGCTGCAAATGGCATTATTTTCTTCTTTTTTATGGCTGAGTAATATTCCAATGTATATATGTACCACATCTTCTTTATCCATTCTTCTGTCAATGGACATTTAGGTTGCTTCCATGTCCTGGCTATTGTCAATAGTGCTGCAATGAACATTGGGGTTCAGGGACCATGCTCTCTTGATGACAACTTTAAAGTCTCTCTTTTTGTCCATTGTAGGAACTAGTCTCCCTGTCTAGTGGCCAAGACTCTTTACCTCCAAGAGGGAACTGTACAAAGGCCTCGGGAATTTCCCTGCATCAAGCATCGAATGCTTGGTTTAACATGCGAGGCGATTCAATCTAAACGGCACCGCCCCCCTCTCCCCGCCCCGCCTCACTGCAATCCACTCTGGTCCCAAACGCAACTCTACATTCCTTCCACATCAGACTTCCCAGTATCTCTCTGACAACATCATGTCCTTTCATACTTTGGTGCCTTTGTATAGTATGTTTCTTGTGCCTGTGGTCATCTCACTGTTCAAGGCAAAAAACCCAGAACAAGTAATGAGATTGAATTTATCCAGTATATTGCAATAGAGGGAGCACCCCAGATCTGAGGATCAGAGTGTCTCAGCAGGGTGGTTTTGTAGATTATATAAGGAAGAACTGACAAGTTGCAGGTGGAATGATTTTACAGTTTTTGTCGTCAGAAGGAGCCTCAGTCAGTTAGACGAACAGGAAATGTTTATTTCCTTGTCCAGCTAGTTTTGTGGGCACAAACAGTTCAGCTAATCATTTATGAGACAAAGAATGAGAATTCTGAGGGTTGGTATCTGGCCTTATATGTAAACAAGGGAGTCAACTGAGAGTCTCATGGGAGTCAGGAGAAAGAAGAGGGTGATCTAAGTCGTGTGGGGAGGTGGTTCTTCGCAGGAAGCCCTTCCTTGGAACACAATAGGGTCGGGGTTTTTGGAAAACAAAAGGTTGGGAGGATTAACCGTCTCTATTTTCTAGGACCATAGAGTTTAGGTAAAATCAACACTGTCACCACCTCTCCTAATAAACTCTTGTTAAACCACTCAGTCTCAGTTAGTTCTTCCTTTGTCAAGCTGTCAGAGTCAGGTTCCCAGGAAGCAAACTCTGAGACAGAGATTTGCTTGCAGGATGTTTGCTGGGGAGTCCTCTTGAAATCAACACCTGTGGGGAACAGGCAAGGAAAGCAGTTATGGCTGGAGCAAGTTCAGCAAACCAAACCGGGCTCACAGCCTGTTTGTATATGACCCTGAGTTAAGTAAGAATGGTTCTTATATTTCTAACGGTTTAAAAAAAAAAAAGAGTACCAGATAGAGGTCGACCTTCTGTGGCTTGCAAAGCCTAAAACATCTATGATCCAGTCTTTTCAGAAAAAGTTTGCTTACTGCTGGGTTAGGAAGGGTGAGTGAACTGCAGATGCCGTCATAACAAAGGCCCTACCTAGCCAATCTTACAGGGCGCTCAGAAGCTGGATAACTGCAGACTTGTCCTGACTTAGTGCGAAGGGGTGGGGTCTCCCAGCGCCAATCAGTCCTGGGCAAGGAGCATCCTGGTCAGGGCGATGGCAGCATCCACTATGCAAGTGTTCCCGAACTTCTTCCCGGAGAGCTTATGACTACTTATTATGTAATCAGTTCTTTACACGCCAACATCTCTTACTCAGCTGGGACTTACTCAGGAGCAGGAATAGTGTCCTATTTCCTTTTGTGCTTCTGGTGTCTAACGCAGGGTTTGGCACAAAGAATGGGCTCAATAAATACGAACTGAATGAAGAAATAGTCTTGCTTTTCATAAGACTGAAAAATAGAAAATATGCTGTCCAGGAGTTCATACAATCAGTCATTGGAAGGGCCCTTTAAAAGTTATATTTCTTTAAGGAACCTCCATACTGTTCTCCGTGGTGGCTGTATCAATTTACATTCCCACCAACAGCATAGGAGGGTTCCCTTTTCACCACACCCTTTCCAGCCAGCATTAATTGTTTCAATAGAACTACCATATGACCCAGCAATCCCACTACTGGGCATTTACCCTGAGAAAACCATAATTCAAAAAGAGTCATGTACCACAGTGTTCACTGCAGCTCTATTTACAATAGCCAGGACATGGGAGCAACCTAAGTGTCCATCAATAGATGAATGGATAAAGAAGATGTGGCACATACATACAATGGAATATTACTCAGCCATAAAAAGAAATGAAATTGAGTTATTTGTAGTGAGGTGGATGGACCTAGAGTCTGTCATACAGAGTGAAGTAAGTCAGAAAGAGAAAAACAAATACAGTATGCTAACGCAAATATATGGAATCTAAAAAAAAAAAAAAAAAAAATGGTACTGATGAACCTAGTTGCAGGGCAGGAATAAAGAGGTAGACATAGAGAATGGACCTGAAGACATGGGGTGGGAGGGGGAAGCTGGGGCAAAGTGAGAGAGTAGCATCGACATATATACACTACCGAATGTAAAATAGTTGGCTTGTGGGAAGCAGCCGCATAGCACAGGGAGATTGGCTCGGTGCTTTGTGACCACCTAGAGGGGTGGGATAGGGACGGTGGGAGGGAGACGCAAGAGGGAGGGGATATGGGAACGTGTATGCATATGGTTGATTCGCTTTGCTGTGCAACAGAAACTAACACGGTATTGTGAAGAATTATACTCCAATAAAGATCTATTAAAAAAAATAGTCTTATTTCTTGAAAGCCAGACCTTAGTTTATGTTCATGAAGTGGATATGCATGGATTCATGACACTTGAATGCAAGAAAAGTAGAATGTCTAATTTGAATCTCATAGTTGGGTTTGGGAGTAATTCCTCCTTTGCTTGCAGAAGCAGCCCTCTCAGTGTTCCTGATGTTTCCTGCTTGTGGCAGAAATAGTGTGATATCTCTGCCAAACTTCCATTAGCCTCACTTGTCCCTACCTTCTAAACGCAAAATTCACCATCTCTTGTCACTTGGGAATAAGCCAACTTAATTCGCTTCCACTGGATCTGAATCAGAAAAAAAATAAAACAAAACAAAACAACCTGTTAATTCTAGGACAAAGGATTCCAGAATTCAAAACTCTGCTTCCCACAGAGTAAAAATAAAAAAACTCTGCTTTTTATTTTTGGGGTCTGTTGGAGCAAAGGGAGAGATACTAATTTCTCAATGACTTTCTCTGTTAAAATTATTATCTCCAAATGGTAGGAAAGCCAAGATTTTATCATTAAATAATAGTAACTATCACTCTTTATAAGGATGCTTCTTATTTGACATACAGTTATTTCTCTGTTTCTGTAGCACTGCACCATCAAGATTTTGAACTCCTGGAGAGCAGGAACCATATTGCCTTTCAAATTCAAGAGTTCTGGGACAGGGGTGTTTTCAGGACAATTACCCATAGTCTAACATTATAAGGTATGGTTTATACTTTGTTTCACCAATGGCAGATGAATTCAGTGTGATTTAGATATTCTCATGTTCTGTAGACCTTTGGAAGGAGTTTACTGTTGGCATCAGCAGAAGCTTCTCCACGGTCACTTTCCCAGGAGAAAGCTAATAGGGTGGGAATGCAGAAGAGGGGCATAGTTTTATTTGATGGATAGCATGCACAGATTTCTAACTCGGGATTTAGAGAGATGGCAATGACAGAGGGATTGCAAGGGAGTTTCTTGCATTCTACTGACTCCACGAGGTATTTTCTCACCACAGCCATTCCAAACACCTTTTGGCTTCAGTGCATAAGAGACATATTTTAATAATACAATTAAAAAGTTATTGTACATATTTTGAGTTTGGCTATAGGGATGCCCATAATATTTTCCATTGCTACCATGTTAACTGTAAAAATGCACTGTATTCCCCCGAACCATGTATCTTGGGGTAGATGTAAATTGCCTGTGTCTAATATCAAGTCTTGTGCTGTCTGTTCTTTGTGCCAGAAACTCCAGGGCATCCCAAGAATACGTGATTGCGTGGGGAGAGCATCAAAGCGTCTCCAATACCTATTTGAAAAGCGTCAACTCCTTTTCTGTTATAATGTCATTTCCCAGAAAAATATCACTAATAATTTTACAGCTAAATTCCTTCGAATGCAGCACTCTGCTTAAAGATAAATGGATTTTATCTTTGTGGTTTTGCTTTTTCTAACATATTCATTGAACTCTAATAAGTAAAAATTTTTAAATGAATAGTTCAGCCACTTCTTTCTGCTAATTTTCTTCACCGTCAGGAAGCTACATGAGGCAACAAGATAGAGGTGAATAAAATTGAGGATCAGAATGAGGGAAACTGGAGAAGCAGGTAATTTATGTACTCGACAAAGCACTTTCATTACACAGAAAATTGTTACAATTTTGTGCCAGTCACAGTAAAGCTGTGCTCTATCTTTATGATCAGACTTTTATAACCTTTTGACCTGGCAAGAAGTACCCTGACTTTCCAATTTTCTTGTTAGAACCCTACATCTCTTACAAGTCCTGGCCTCTTTTGATCTTTCCTAAACAATGGTACCCATGGCAGTCTATGCAGCCAAACTCACCTTTTCCTATCATCCCCTAGACAAAAACAGAGATGGACTTTCTTTTCCAACCCCAGTTCATACTTATCTTGAGGAATTCAACCTCAGACACTTGAATGGCATTTCTGACTTTGTTCAGGGCACAGCCTTCCCCTGTCCTTGGCCTCAGTCTTACTACTGCAGACTTTTCACAGTTATGTGTGCTGGAGACAAAGTGTAGTGCCTTCTAATCCCTGAGGAGTGAGGGGCGGTGAGGGAAATTTGGCGGGAGGTATTTCAGTTCATCTTTGGGGGCTTTAAGTTCGTGCTGCTTCTAAATAAGTACAATTCTTTTTACTTCTGTTTATTTTCTCTTTACTTTCCTCTTTTTGTGCTTGTAGTTGTTTATTTGTGGTTTGTTTATTATTACTTTTTAATTTGTTTCCTGCACAGGAAACCATTCTAATACATTTAATGTGTGTTTAAAAAAAAAATGTGTTCTTGAAAAATGTGTATTATTTGGAGCCTCTGTTTAATTTCTGCGTGTGTTATGATACAAATCACATTGTATCTTACTCTCTGTTATCCAGCAGTGTGCTTTTACCATCCACCCATATTGTTCTGTGTACATTTGCTCTGTACTTCCAGCCATTCATGGTACTACTTGGTGTGCATTTACCACAATTAACTTTTAATCCGTCAGTGGTGGACTTCTAAATTGAGATTAGCTTCCTGCTGAGACAAACACCACCACAGTGAACATCCTTGTACATGCTTCCTTCCAGACAAGTATGAGAAGTTTGGAGGGAAATACACCTAGGAATGGAATTGCTAAGACATATGGTATGCATACGTCTAATTTGACTAAATAGTGCCAGACTGCTCTTGAGAACAGCAGCTTTTGTTTAATCTCCCACCAGCAATAATGTATGAGAGTTCCTACACACACACACACACACACACACACACAGGCATATACACACATGTACATGCACATATGGACTTGCACACTTGTACACATACACATCTTTACCAGAATTTACTTAAACTAACTTCTAATTTTTTGCCTTTTTTTAATAGCTGTAACATAAAACTAATGGTGGTTTTAATTTGCGTTTCTTTGATTGCTGCATATGTTTTTCTTCATATTTGTTTTGGATTTCCTGTACTGTAGATTGCCTGTTTATATACTTTGCCCATTTTTAAATTAGGATTGCTGTCTTCTGGCTGACTTAAGCAGCTTCTTCTGTCAAACTGAGTGTATTAGCAGAAGAAGGATAAGATTTACTTCTCTTCTTTATAGCTTCCCACTCAAGACCTGTGTAATTTTACCATTCATCAACCACGTGAAGATAATTTTTAAAGATCTGTTAAAATTATGAGCATTAGTGTTAAGTTGATTTATTAAGAAGTTGTACAGTTGTTTCTTCTTCTTCTTCTTTTTTTTTTTTGATACTATCCACTTGTAGGCAACTTGGCAATATAAATAGGAATGGAGCTGTTAAGACTTTCTTTGTTAGGACAAGTTCCTTCAATTATCAGAAGGTAAAGGGAAAATAAAATTGGCATCTGATCCCACTTCTGCATAATGAACGGCTAATCATCTGCTCCACTGTGATAGGAATGGAAGTGGGTCTTTCCAAGCATCCTCTCTGAAATTAGGTGTTGCTCAAGCTCATCCTTTGGATCCAGCCCCTCATATATACTCCTTCTAATTTCTGTCTTATGGACTTAGGAATAATAGGGAAAATAGAACAAAATGTGAAAATAACCTGGACCAGGACTACAGTGTTAATTAATGCTGCATGATTTTGAGAAAGGCACTCAAATTCTCAGGGCCTCATTTCAGTGTCCCAATCTATAAAGGAAGAAATAAAGCTGTATGATGGTAACAGTCTCTTCGCCAAAAACCAAAACCAAAGTCAAAAATATTATTGAACTCTTCAAATTATTTCCAAACTTATAAGGGCTTACCAGCAGAAGCCTTTAACATGAATTTTTCAAGACAAGAATGGAATCAGTTGTAAGGAAACACCCAGTGTAAGGGAGAGTTCTTTGTAGAGCATATAATGACTAACGAAAATATATTAACACTGTAGATAAATAACCATTACCTAATAGCCTTGATATTACTCTGTAATGGATTTTTGAGCACGTGTCATATTTTTATGTCAGAATTCTAAAGCCCATTATATACGAAGAGAAATTCTTAACTCCCTGAGGGTATGTATGGACCTCTTATGTAAAATGGTTACTTTTTAGCCTACACTAGACTTTCTGTGTTCGGTGGAATGTTAGTAAGTTTTACTTGAAAGAGGACCCCCTGAATAAACATATTTGTTCAGCAAATATTTATTCCCTACCATGTGTCAGGTATTATTTAGGTGCTAACTATGTTCTGGTAAATAATATAAACAAGGGTTGGTATTCTAGTGTAGGAAATCAGAATCTTAAAAATTCAAATTGTGACGGTTACTATGAAGGAAATAAAGCTGGTGATGTGGGACAACTGGGAAGGCTCAGTTCTCGAGAAGGGTTTCAGAAAGAAGATATTTGAGCTGAGGCTTGAAGGATGAAGAGAAGCTAATGACAAGAAGAGCTGAAGGGCATGTTTTTAAGCAGAGGAAATGTCAAGTACACAGTCCTTCATGTAGGAAAGGGTTTGGAAAGGAAAAGGCAGAGAAGGAAGCCTAGTGAACAAAAGAGTGATGGGCAAGGAGGAGAGTGGTGGTTGATAAGGTTTGAGAGCGCGGCTCAGGCTAGAGGTCCTAAGGCCTTGTGGACCAATATATGAAGACTGGACTTTAAGAACATTAAACCCATTGGTATGCTTTAGGGATAAACAGGGAATCAATTTATGTTTTTAAAAGCTCATTTTGGCTACTTTGTTGGAATGGTTATGAGTCCAAGAGTGGAAGGAGAGATGTCAATTAGGAGGATATTGCAGTACTCCTGCGAGACAGGATGGCGCCATGGGCTACAGTAGTAGCAGCCGTGGTGGAGGGAAGTAGACAGATATTCTTTTAGAGGTCAAACTCATAGACCTTGCAGATAGGTTAGATATGGATGGTGAGGGGAAAAGGGAGGAATCAAAAATAATTCCAGAAAATACTCAACTAAGTACTTTTTTTAGTGGCAGACTATCTCTGAGCGTTTAACGTACATCGAGACTCTCCAAGTGGGGCATACACAGCATATTCGAACTTCTTTGTCCATGAAATCCCAGGCACATCCTTTGTCCCTGCGTTTTTAGATTGACATTCACCTCTTGATGCCTTGAAAATTAATCTAGTGGAAAAGGTATCTATTTAAAAGAAAGATTAATAGAGTTTATTTTCTTCCTTCAATGTATTCATTCATTTAACCATCCATCTACACATTCAGCAAATATCTACTAAGCACTCATTATGTTTCAGACTCTGTAATGGGATCACCAAAGTCAGTAAGATAGGATTCTTGATGTTACATCTATAAAGAACTATTTTTTGAAGATTAATTTAAAAGAAGGAATTGAGGGCTTCCCTGGTGGCGCAGTGGTTAAGAATCTGCCTGCCAATGCAGGGGACACGGGTTCGAGCCCTGGTCTGGGAAGATCCCACATGCAGCGGAGCAACTAGGCCCGTGAGCTACAGCTACTGAGCCTGCGCATCTGGAGCCTGTGCTCCGCAACAAGAGAGGCCGCGACAGTGAGAGGCCCGCGCACCGCGATGAAGAGTGGCCCCCGCTCGCCGCAACTGGAGAAAACCCTCGCACAGAAATGAAGACCCAACACAGCCAAAAATAAATATAATAAATAAATAAATTTAAAAGAAGGAATTGAGTGACGGGAAGATAAAAAGGAAGCAGAGTTAGTAATAGGTCCATGAAAATATTTTGCAAAAGAATTTTGGAAGAGAGTTAAATAAATTTGCAGTAACATAAGGGAGGATCTTGGGACTTCAGTCCCTTGGAAAGGAGGAAGTTGAGACATATATATGGATGGGCTCGGCCAGGTCAGATTGTTCTACAAAGTCCAGAAGGGTTTCATACGCGGTGTTCTTGGGTGAAATGAATAGTGTGACTATGGATGTTGGCAAGTGGTTAGAAGTACATCCTAGGCCAAGCTAAGTTAATGCAACTTAACTCAAAATTTCCAGTCAAATTCCCTGTGAATAGATGTGTGCTGAGAGTCAATGGTGGTCCCAACACAATGTATTGAATGGTACCATATAACTATAAAGAGCCACTGTCATCATATCTTCTTCTATATTGTGAGGTCTTGCCATTAGAAGTTATGGTGCACTGCAAGAATTTCTAGAAATTCTGAAGAGATCAGTTTGACCTATGAGTTTCAGCGCTAGACATGGCGAATTTAATTCCAAACAAACGCTACGGACCCTTCTTGAACTTTAGGCAGTGTTATGCTATAATAGTAGTTTGGCAAAAGTGTCCTGATTTTCCTTTATTGTTATTTTCTAATAAATCCAGAAGAATTTGAGCTTTGTTGAAGATTGTTTATCCAAGAATGAGGTATAAAAAGAAGTACTGATGTGAACATAGGAAATACTCATTAGGAAACATTGGGATACTGTTCAGGTATCTCTACTAAACAATATAATGTTTATGGAATTTTCCCCTTACTTCATTCTCTCATGCCATGACTCCCTCTGAACAGAGGGCTGCATTTGCATGCTGTTAGGGTCACAGATCACGTTCCTAGGGAATAAAAAAAAATGGATCTGTCGAATTAGTAAATCCTATTCACACCATAAATTCTTTTTTATTCATATGAGTTTGGAGCATGAACATGGTGCTTGCAAAGTGAGGGCACTTTACATAGTCTAAAATAAGAATAAAAAGTGACTAGGGAGATAAGAACAGTATGATAAGCATTACATTTATGTAATAAAATTAATTCAGGAAACCCGTTGCATTTATAACGTAGAAGAGTTTGTCCTTTTTCAAGGGAGTTAAAATGGACTAAAATATATAGAAAAATTACTTGAAATCCTTCCAAACACATTTTTTATGTAGCTCTACAAAATATTTATTTAAAATAATGACTTATCTAAGTGAACAAAAGCATATACTGAGTAAATGCCAGATGTTCATCATACTAAAACAAAAGTCCTGCCTGGTATCAGAAATCGCCTTCAGATGAATGAACATGTATCTTCCACTTGCCCTTCCAGATCTGTTCTCTTCCCTTCACCCCCCTACTATTGGCCTTGGGAGGCAGATGTGCATAGACTATTAATGGACTCCCTTGCCCTCTCATTTTTGATTGGGTTTGCCAATGGAGAGCTCTGACAGAAGACAGAAGCAGGAGAAGAATATTTATGCCCTTGACTCTCTTTCTGGGGGGTTTCCTTGGGCTGGAACGTTCCTCCACAGAGGGTATAGCCCTTCTTCTGTTGACCCATTATATTGACGCCTCCATTCAGGTTCTAGTGACTGCTCCCTAACCTTGACCTAAAGATGTAAACTGCTCTCATGGTATTTCGCTGTCCCTTGTGTTCCCACATCTTTGTGGATAATCCCTTCATTATACTCTCTTTGAACTATCATATCTGTATTTGTCATCCGTTTCCTGTTGGGACATTGATTGATTAAATCTGAAAATAAATCTTGTCCCTGGAGCCTCCTTAAGGGATCTATCTTCATTTGAAATATAATAAGATCTCAAGAATGTATTGCCAGGAAAATACAGTGTACGAATTATATTCTTATTGTATGCCAGACACTATGAAAGATCTTTAAAATGCAAAACTGTATTTCCAAATCAGAGATATTTGTAAATTAGAATTCCTGAAAGATAGAGAGCTTTGGTTGGATTGAGGAATGATGCTTCAGATACTCTCTCTTATCTTTAGGAAATGTTGCTTGTGAAGCTCTGGCCAACCTGAGAGACTTACGGAAGCTCTCCTCTCTTCAACATTTATTTATTCATGAACGATTTATTGCTCACACATTGTATGTAAAACATCATGCATTTAACCCCTATTTAACAAATGGAACAATTAGGTATCACAGAAGTCATATATTTTATCCTTGTCTTATGTCACAAAAGTAGTAATTGGTAGAATCAGGACTTGAACTTGGATATTCTAACTTAAAATTTCATAGATTTCCATTACACCGTGTATGAATAAAACAAAAAATCCCTTCCCTAATATATTAAGAGTAAAAGGACAAACACATATGTCTAATCTTCAAATTAGGATGGAAAAGTTTCAAGGCAAAATTAGAGCTAGAAGGTGTTTACATATAGGAAATGTAGAGAGCACTTTTGGTGAAGCTTCTCTTGGGCTTTTTGGAAAAGGTGGTTAAGTCCAGTCCTAAAGTCCAGTTTAGCCATGTTAGATACAGGGAAGATATAGGGGCACTCAGGTCATGGGGGACCTTGGGATGCTAAGCCAGGGAATTTGAAATGGATCCCCTAGTCAATAGGTATTGTTTAAAAGTATTTGATCAAGATTGTAACATCAATGAATAATCAGTTAAGGTTTATGAAAATTAATTTGGCAGAACTTCAGAGAATAGATTGGAGATTTAAAAAAGAAAATAAAGGCAGTCCAGTTAGAAAACTTGATACATGAGAAGTGACAAAAATTAATGATAAGGTGACAAAGGGAATAAATAAGAAAAATGCAGGAACAGAAATAAAAAGATGCAATGACTAATTGGATTTTAGGAAATAGGAAAGAAGTTAAAGATGCCTGAAGTTTTGACCTTGAATTAATGGTAAGATAGTGCTTCTAAGAGCAGGAAAAAAAAAAAGATAAAAGAAAGTAATTTTCTTAAAGGAGAGAGAGGTAGAAAGAATAAAAACAGTTCTGAAAATGTTGATTTTGACACTGTAAGGTAGAACTTGTAGGTAATATTGGAATGTAGAAATGAAGCACAAAGTCAAGTTGATTGGAGTCATCTGTATGATTATTTAGTAGATGTCTTCATTTATAGAACATGGGTGGTCAGGGTTGGAGAGATGGTGGGAGGGAGTGTGGATCAAGGGGGAGCAGTGTCAAGACAGGATATTCTTGGAGGTCAAGTCAAACTGGGAGATGTGTTTATGCAAAGCTGCTCTGGCAGAGTGTGGTCAAGGTTGTATCTTAGAATATACTGCTTAGTAACAAGTTCAATAATAACATAAAAATAGAAAAATAATCAACAAGTTTGGTAGCTAAGAGGGAAGAGAAAAAGATGCATATGCTATAAAAAATACTGTTTTGAAGAGCTACTTAGTCATAGGTATGGATAGTGAGTATCCAGTACTGTTGTACCTGAATATTGTGTTGAATATTGTGAAGAATAGGGTGGTTGCTGAAAACCTTGGTGAATGAGGGTGATCATGTAAAAAGAAGAGGATGGAGAACTTAAGTTTGGAGGATGCCTATGTTTGAGCGTGGGGTACAGTGGAGGAGGAAAAATGAAAAGAATCAGAGAAGGAGGAGACTAAGATGCAGTTACAACTGAGGAAAGAAAAGTTTTTCAGGATAAAGAAATAGTCAAGTTCCCATGATGCTAACTGACGGAAGGTCATTGAAATGAACCATGATGATATTGAAAACTTTCGAGAATGGATTTTCAATATACTGTTGGACTGGAAGGCAGAAGGTGCAGAGTTAAGGCAGCACGATGTGGTGTAAAGGGCAGGAGTTCTGAAGTGTGACAGACCTGAATTGGAAGCCCAGTTCTGTCACTTGCTAGCTGTGTCAATTTGCCAAAATTACTCAAGAATATTCTTCGTTTCCTAAGCTGTAAACAATAATTCCCAGTTGTATGATTCTTATAAGGATTCAATGAGGCAGGTGAAGTTGCTTGTTAGAATGCCTAGAACATAGAAAACTCTTAATTAAATCCATTCCTTTAAGAAAATATTAAGTGGTCAGGAAGCAGAAAAAAGTTAAGATAGGATAATCTTTTGAAAAGTTTCATGGTGAAAGGACCTGAGAGATTCATGGGGAAGATTTTTTTAGGATGATTGGAACTGAGTGTGTTTGCTTATAGAGGAGAGGAACCAAGAGGGGATAAAGAAAGTGAGGAGTCAAGAATAAAAAATAGCTGATGAATCAAGAGCCTGGATGACAGAAGATTAAGGATTTAGGATCAGGAGCACAGGAAGAAGAAGTAGTCTCAGAAAGGAACACACACTGCTTTGGTGACTATTTGGAGGGAGAAGACAATAAATATGTTTTTAAGTGCAGAGAAAAGAAGCTGTAGGAGCTCCTTTTGAAAGCATGTGTGTTCTTAGTAAAGAACAAAGTCATTTACTAAGTGAAAGAATGATGAAGTAGAGCTTGAGTAGAGCAGAAAAATTTGAAAGCGTATCATGAAGAAGGCCACGAGAGTCAATAGGAAAGAATAAATTGATTGCTCATCAGGAATGAGAGATCAGTGACTGATGTGGAGTTGAGATAGATAGGATTTGTAAGCAGACAGGGTAGGGGGTCCCCGGGGAAAGAAAACCAGGTGTAGCTTTCTTGACATAAGAGAAGTCATATTTGGCCTAAGGCATTTTGTGATCTAAGCCTGGCCACATGCTTGCCCTTGTCTCAGCAATTCATGATCTTAAGGGAACAGAAGAATGCAGAAACAAGCGATTGTTATCAGACAAGAGAAGTAACAATCGCAGCGATAACTTATTAGACACCTAGTTCTCTTTCAACGGTAAAGACTAGCCTAAAGCACTGTCTTGAGCTGTTTGCAGAATTTAAATCCCCCCTCAACCATCAGATCAACTGGAATCTAAGGGATGATGAGGTCAACCTTTTCTGACCCTCCTGGCATTACTTCAATCAACTAAAGCTTGGACTCAGTGGACCTCTGCCCCAATTCTATGCTGAATTCTCCTCTGCTCAAGCCCCTTCATGAATATGCATGTACCATTAGCTTAAAACTTCCCAATTTTGCTGTCCAGGGAGACACTGCTTTGGGAAAGATCCCTGGTGTTCTCCTTACTTGCTGAAAGTAATAATAAATCCTTCCTTATCCAGATCTTTGGCTTGGTTGTGTCTATTGGCTTGATACCCACCAAGAGGCTAACCCAGTTTTCAGATAACAAAGGGAGTAGTTGGGTCTTGTACACTGTGGTGAAGGTCCCAACAAAGAAGGAAGATTGAAGCCTGTTTTAACTTCAAGGCAAGCCTGAGGCTAAGGCACATCCCAGAACAGCTGGGACTCACCCTGACATAGGGGGAAGTTGCAGGGTGTACACCCCTCCACGGACCTCTGAGCAGAACATGAGATGGTCATTTGACTAACGCTCTGGACTAGCGCCCCAAAGGGAAGGGCAAAATATCTTTGACAAAGGATCATGGAAAATTGACAAAAAATACTGTACATGACTTTTGGAGAACTTGATTTTCTTCAACTTGTTGGAGGAAACATCTCTCTCCATTTGGAGTGGGAAAAGAGCAAAGGTTTTCATCAGAGCAGGAGACAGCCAATAGCAGCTTCAGAATGCAATCAACTGCCTTATAATGAAGAGTCCCAACCTCAGCCTTGGGAATCGGCAGAGGAATACATCGTTCCTAAAGAGACAGCAAGTATTTATGGTTTACAAAGTCTTAAGGCTAATTAAGCCTACATGCTTTATGCACCTATTATCATGATTTATTTGTTCATTTGCTCATTAATTCACTGAGTACCTACCATATGACAGACAATAATGGACTAGATACTTGGGATAGACAAGGTCCGTATTCTGATGGAGCTAACATTCCAGCTGGAAATAGGATTGGCGGGAGAGAATACTGGAATATTAAAAAAATATTGCACTGAGTCTTCAGAATCTGAAGGATTTTGTGTGTATATGTGTATATGCCTGGGCACATGTGTATTTTGTGTGCATGTGTGTATATGCCTGGGCACATAGTGCAGGTTTAAATGTAAGTGTGTGTGTGTGTGTGTGTGTGTGTGTGTGTGAGATAAAGGTTCAGAGCAAAGGTAGTAACTGTAGATTTTCCTGGCTATGCCAGCCTCCATATAAAGAAAGTAACTACCAAATAATATCGTTGTGGGAATGCTTTTAGGTATAGGGTAGCATAAGCTAGTGAAATACCTTTTTTACTCATTTTGTTTTAAAGTTTGTTGCCTATCAAAGAAAAAATTTGATATTCAATATTGTCAAGATTACTGTGGTGAGCTAGATACTTTTATGCTACCAACTGGATTATAAATTGTTAAATCTTTCTGGAAAGCAATTTGGCAATATGTATTAAGAGCATTAATATGTTCATATGTTTTCAATATGTGATTATAGGGAATTTATCTTAAGGGAAATAATGTATAATGTGGGCAAAGCTTTATGCACAGAGATACTATAGCCTAATTAATAACAAAAATAAAATGCTAAAATTTTAAATTATGCATGAATAGAGAAATGGTTGTCTTGTTATTGTGCATGAATAGTATGAATATCATGTAAATAATTAAAATTATGTGCTCAAGGGGTTTTAATGACAAGGGACAATATTTATGATATAGGAGGTTATATAAAAAGAACAGGATACAAATTTTTATATGCTGTATACCCTTAATATTTAAAACAATTCCATAAAATTGGATGGAAGGAAATTGGCCAACATGCTTTATACTTTAAGCATTTTCTATGATTTGTACATGTGACTTTTATATCCAGAAATACCAATAAATATTATTTTAAAAACCCTGTGTTAGAGTGGGTGTTAAATGCTTCTGTGATTGTTCCATAAAACATTACGCCTTACTCTGGAATGATCTGGAAAAGCAACACATATATAACCATAATATCAATTCAAATTTTTGCAAAAGAATTTGTCAGATGGGTATATTTTAGGGCAGTGAGAGCAATTTTCTTTGCTGTTTTTCTTTAGAAAGATTTTTCTTAATTTTTTAACTTGACAGATGAAGGCCTGTCCTTGGTCTGTGCATGGTGAACCCAGTGAAGTAGTAGAAATGACCTTTAATGGACAATAGGAAATGATTTCAATGAATAGCAATCAAAGGTGTGTTAGTTTAAGATTAGAACAATATATCTTAAAATGTGGTCCTAGAATCCCTCTCTTTGGAATCATCACCAATAATTGTTTAAAATGTAGATTTTTCTGACCTATTAAATCAGAATCTGAGGATGGGTACTGGAAAGTTATAGTTTTAGTGATACACCCTAGGTAATCCTCCTGAGATTCTCTAAGATCTACAAGTTGAGGAAGAGAAGTTTGAGATTTAGACATTTTTGCCTAGGACCCTTAATAAACACTTGCTCCAATGTTTATTAAGTAAAATTAGACCTTTTTTCAATTGCATGGATCCAAACTATATAGCACTTTGCTTCCTTGATAAGTTGGATTTGGGGGCTGGGGCCCATCTACTGCTCGACTGCAGTCTTATTAGAGAGGTTTAGATTTGGATTTCTTTGAGAAGAGACACAAGTGGTCAGTAACATTGCTGGGACTAGTGATAGGGGACAGCTTGGCTAGAAAACAGCAGCCCACCAGTTCCAGTTCCTTTGGGGGTCTCCTGTGGGTGAAATGCTTGCCTAGGGCATTTAAGTCGTTGCAGGGTAGAGTTCACAAGTCTTAAGGAAACAGGCCTCCACAGAGAGCTGCAATACCCTAGAGGTTAACAGTGTTAGAGGTAGTCACACCCACCACCTACTATGTGCCTGGGTGAATTAACCAACTCAGGTCTTAGATTCTTCTCATGTAAAATGGGGTTACTACTGGTAGCAGCCTAATGATGAAAAATTGTGTGTAAATCATCTAGCACAAGGTCCAGCATGAAATAAGCACTTATATATGCTTGTAGTGATGACTTCACAAGAGCTGGACTATATAATCTTGGGAGCCAAGCTTTTCCAGTTGATTCTTTGAAGACCATGTTAGGTATCAGAAAAGCCTGGGGATTGGAGTAATTCCAGATTATTGTGTGGGGGGGCATGGCTATGGATCCAATAATCCTTCATATGAGCTAGACTTTTGATATCTGTTGGTTTCATGGAACATCCAACCCTAATGTTACTTATTGAAATCTACCCCCTCAGGGTTGGTGTAGGACTGAACTGAGTTAGGTGAAGTATCATTCGCAGAATGACTTTCATTTGCATACCTTCTCCAGTTACAAAGAAAGTCAAAAGTCATTCCTGCACACACACACAAACACACACACATACACAGCCTTAACCCTGGCCACCTCTATTCATACTTCTGGGGTGCCACATTCTATAAAGCCATTTTAGGTTCTAAAAGTGTTTCTGGCTTTATGATGGTCCCTACCATGAAATACATTTCCATCATCATTTTCTTGACTTACTGGTAAATATTTCTTGAATAAAATGATTTGGTAGACTTGTCCCTAATTTAAACTTGCATCTGGAATTCCCTGGAGGTCCAGTGGTTAGGACTCTGCGCTTTCACTGCCGAAGGCTCAGGTTCAATCCCTGGTCGGCGAACCAAGTTCCCACAAGCTGCGCGATGTGACCAACCATCACCCCCTCAAAAAAACAAAAAGAAAAACCCCAGAAACTTGCATCTGCAAAGTGACAGGCATGTCTAGTGGCTTCTCAACTTTAGGAAAATAACCTCTGACCTTCCCCGCCCCCCTGAAACAAAGTAATCAGGTCAAGACAGTTACCATGAGCAATCCTTTATATAATCCAGTTGCATAACACACTTCTTGAATAAATGACGTATCCTAATTTAGGATACATCACCAGATTCAAGTCAGAGAGTATCCTCTGCCAGTCAATATGAGTGCGGGTCACTGGAAGATCTCTTCGTAGAATTCTTCTTAGGGCTTCGTTTGATAACTCCTGTAATTCTTCTAAGACTGCAGCTTGAAATTTATTCTCTTGCTCTTCCACAAGCCTCGCGAAATTTAGAGCCAGTTGAGCTTGGTTAACTACTTCCAAGCTTTCTTTCAGGTCCTTGGAGATTTCGACATGAAGGTTGACACCCCTGAAGAAGTGAGCTTGCACAAAAATTCTCCCTGTTACCTGGGTTAGAAATGGATTGACTTGGAAAATCCATTTCGATTTCCAAAGGCCATTCCAGTAATCTCCTGTTTCGTAGCTGTGATCTTCAATGCAAGCGATCAAGAACTCTTTATTTTTCACTGTTTTTCTCAGCACATTGCAGTTCCCCGTTGGATAGTGGTCATTCACATACAGTTTTAAGGCGCACAGAACAACAGTCCTCAGGTACTCCGTCTCATTCCGAATGATGCCGTGACTTTGGATGTCTTTTAACTGGTTTTGAAGCAGGTCGAATTTGAAAGAAAGTTTGCTCTGGTAGTCAAAAAACCGGTAGTCACCCACTACGTTGTGGTGAGACAGGAGGACCGCATTCCCATCGATGGAGAGTGGGATGTAATATTTTTGGCAGTGTTGGTGGCCTGCACACTCACCTAGATGGTGCATGAGTTTTTCATCATGGATAAGCAGACAGAGATCATCAAAGGCATTTACAAATTCCCCTGGAGGAGCCTGTATTAACAGTCTGAGAATTATTTTTTCTTTCTCTTTCTTACTCAGATCGCTAAGTGACATGTTTGGTTGTAGCAGAAGCAGAGCTTCTGAAATAAAGAGTGTTCAAAGATGAGAAAACATTCCATGGGACAACCTTCCCATCAAGGTGTTACACATTCAGCTTAAGATTACCATGTCTGACCATGAAAAAACAGGTTGTCTGGCAAGCTCTGAGTCTCCTGATGAAGTCATAAAGAAGCTTTCTCTATGACGTATGGAACTTTCAATGATATCACATTAGGTGTTCAGACCAAAAGAAAAACATGATAGTCACCTGACAGCGTGGTGCCCAGCCAACCAGCTATAAGAACTTTGAAGATTTTAAGAACTTAGCCTCCAGAACAGCCTTCTTCAAAAGTGGTGTGTCTCTGTGTGCATTATATGTTGTCAGGGATCTAGAGAAGCAGCCCAGAGTTTCTAGAGAGTGTCTGGCAACCCTTTGCACCTTTTGGGGACCACAATGGCATTGATGTATAATCAGGCCCTCAGAATAACTGTCCCCAACCCAATGGAAGCACGCTATGCTGAAAGGTTTGAGGGGTTTAAACAAAATAATAAAAATAAAATGAGGTGCGATGGTAGTTCATGGGAAAATGCCAGACAGCAAGAGATGCCTCATGTATAAACATTGTGGGTTTGGAAATGGTCAGAACATGAGCAAGAAACCAGAAAGTTTTAAGGGCAGTGAAGTGAAGAGACCACATGTTACATATGGTTTCTGTGGGATTTAAGTGTTGAGCTAACTCCAAAGAACAAAGGCAACAAACCACTGTGTTTTCTGCTTTCTTTCTAGAAAAGGGGCAGTGGCATCAGTGGATGAGTTTCAAGAAATCCCTCTCCTGCAAAGGGGCAGAGTTAATTATATTTGGAACTTGTGGCAACTCATAATGGGGAGAAACTTCTAAGCGAGGAGAAACTACAGGAACTACAGGTCATGAAAATATGGAGAACAAATATCCACTCAGAGTGCTTTCTGTTCCTCTTTCCTCTTTCTTTTGATTTATCCCCTTTCCTTGATTCTTTTCTCATTCTTTTTGAAGAGTCCTGAACTTAAGTTTCTCTCATTTAAGCAAAAACTGCTTCCTTCCCTTTCTGCCCTGAGTTTTTCTGAGTTTCCCTAGCTTCCTGTATCTTTTTTTTATAATAACTTGAGCTTTGCCATATTAAGTCATTGCCATTAGTTTGAAGGATTTCCAGTTAGTTCTAACAATCTGAAATTGAGTGTGTTGTTGAACAATTTTTACCAATACCTTTCACGATTTTATAGACTGTCGTATTAATTCTTCCTAACCTTAGTTTTTCAATTTGAAGTGTCCTAATTTTTGTAGTTTCTCTGTAGATAATAAGCAAGCTTGATTATTTTCGCCTTCTCTTTCATACTAAATAGACACTCATCATGGCATTTTTTTTTTTACTCTTTTTTATGGTCCTTAAAATGTTGTTTTTTGGGGCATGCGTGTAGCCTGACATTTGGCTAATGTAGCGGTAATCATCATATCAGCCATGGTTTGAACTCATTTAATGCCCCCACCTTCTGGAAGTATTAATTGGACCACTTTTCAGATGAGGAAACTAGTGCTGAGAGAGATCAAGTGTTGATGTTCAGCTGTCTCCCAAGTTCACGTCTTCAGAAAATAGACTGTATTTCCCAAGTAATAGCTTGATTTCTCAAATGTTAATTTTTATTGTTTTCCTGTAATTTTCATTGTGTTATACCCTTTCATACCTTTACCACAGAGTAGTGCCTACTTAGTTTTTTTTAAATATTATGTATCATAAAATTGTTTTCTCATTTAAGCCTGAGATAGACTCTCCTCTGAAAATAAAAACGTTGAACTGAAGAGAGGTAAAATATTCCTTAGTCATTTTAAGTACTTAATGACTTTCTGTGAGAATTTCCTTAACTTCTTTTTTTGGTGTGCTTCGTACATGGTTTTTGTCCATGGTTCGGGATGACTTTAAATGTGGAAAAATTACCCTAGAAAAAACTCTGAAATTACTTGAAAAATTAGATATTCGGTGCAATACTATTCATGTGAAGTATATTTTTAAGGTGAGATAATATCTGCCTTCTGAACACCCCACCCTAGGAAGGACTTAATCCAATATTGGAAAATGTCGATAACTACTTGGATGCTTTCTGAAGAAAATACATATGAAAGATTAGTCTCTTAAGAACTAAAGCAATTAATTATGCTAAATATATTTATAATCAAGACAAAGAGTTTAGGTAAGACGTAAAATGAGTTGTTGATAAAATTTGAAATCATGCCAAGTTATTAGTTTAGAACAATCTGCTGAGAATGCAGGAATGTTCACATCAGATTAGGATTGGTCATCTGATTAGATCAAATCATATAAATGATGAAATGGGTAAATGGATTGAATGTTAGTGATTTATAGAAGGAATGGGCAATCTTCAGAAAAATGGCATTTTTCTCACCTCAAAGCAGACAATCATGCCGTAAATTCTCTTTGTTTAAAGAAGAATTACTAGGAAGGGAACCTGGATCAAGTCTGTCAGTAGAGGACAAAGGGAAAGATCATGAAAAAAAAAAAAGAAAAAGCCAAGTGTTAGCTGAGTTTTGCACTAAGAAGATGGCAAATTTCTTGGCGAGTCAGGCAAGAATACTAGACTGGCCAGCTCAGATAGTTAGGAAGATAGGCATCCTGAATATGATTTTGTTTCTTGAAAGTGAGTAGCCAGATAACACAATCTAGGTTGAAATTGTTACCAACTAACACAAACTGGGAAGCTTGTGTTACCTTACCTGCGAGCTACTCAGTTAGCCTGATATAGTTTTAAGGATGTTGGCAGATGCAGGTCTCCAGTTCAGAGAAAAAAGACGGCTTGGCACTCACAAAAATAGCAACTGCCAGAGTATCAACATTTTGGTGCCATTTCTCCTAGCCCTGTTCCCAAAGTGTGATGTGAGGAGGGTCAGGTGACACGTGCATGGGCGGTGGGTGGCATTACCTGAGAGGGACCTCAAGTTTAGAAAGCCAGAGCTTTTATTATGGGCTGTAGGCCTGTCTGATCTTTGCCCTGGAGGCTGTCATTATCATTATTATCCTGGACAGTAAACAAACCTGCGTTTTCCTCTGGAGGGAGATACTATCTCTTCATTACGTAAACATCCTTGAAGAGCTAGTCCTGAAGAAAGGTGGTTGGTGCCTCTGCTTAGAAAATAAGCAGAAACACACAGCAGACCCAACAAGCATTTTTCTCAATAAGATTTAGCCCTCATGTTTACTAACCAAAACAGGAGGCTCGAAAAAGAAAAGCTGTACTTCTCAGGAGGCTGCAGTAAAAGACAAAGAATTCAGAGCTGTTTCTATGAATCCAAGTAGCTTGTGCTGCAATAAGCTAACAGAATTTTAATCAATTCATGTCTCATACCACAAGTGAAGAACACAAGTATCTGTGAAAGACCTTTACACATAGAATTTTCCCCCAGTGGTATTGCCCAAAGGGAGAAACAGCTATGTGCTTTCAGGTTTAATGAAATTCACATTCAACACAATATAGAGGTAGTAATATGCTAAATCTGTATCAAATGTGAAATATTGAAAATCTTATTTAGTGATTATCAAGTTGCTTTGAATTATCTGCAAGATAGAGATAGCTGTTTGAAATGCACTTGAGTAAAATGCATGCCATATTGAAAAGCGTCATGTAGAATGCTCAACAGTTATAACAAGTAAATAAATAGCTCATTAATTGAAATTTATGATTATTTGGACATAGCAAGACTGAAGGTCTATTTTGTTTAGCAAAACCTTTTTAAAGTAGCTATGAAAACAATGTTAATTATAGAAATTAGAGGGGCAGAGTTTGCTTAGAATACTTCAAAAAACCCTTTAAAATGACCTCAAATACATTAGAAGCATAAATTACATATAAACAAGGCTGACGATTATGATAAACCATTCTCTTCTATTAAAATAATTCCCCTAGGCCCTCTAATAGAAAATACTTTGTTGCCTTAGGCTAAATTGCTGTGTATGCATTAAAATGTTGATTAAGTAGTATGCTCAGGGAAAATGTATTGGCTAACTGAATTTTCTGGAAAGGTGAAGACTAAGTTTAAACATCTGACTCTTTTGCTTTAACTTTTGTTGCTAATCTTTCCACATTTCAGGGTACACATTTTAGCCAGAGCAAATAAAATGAATCATAATGAATCTTTGTTTTTGGTGGCCACAAAAAAAAAAAAAAAAAAAATGCTCAGCTGTTGTCATTAGCAAGCTCAATGGATGTGGAGATTGTTGAATCTATTAGATTCTAGTTGTATAGTACTTGGCAAGCCAGAAATCTCTGAGCAAATGTCTTAAACTGCAGCATGGGGATACTAATATAGTTATTTTGCAGGATGGTTCTGAATATTAAATAAGATATCGTTTGTGAATGTACCTAGTACCAGGCTAGGCATAAAGTAGGCACTCGATAAATATTAGTTGAAGCTACTTCATGATCATTCAAAAAAATATAGAAAATCATGTTACATTCATTGATTTCCTAAGAAGCTGACATAAATTCTGACATGAATTTATTTTCTAAGGTGAAATTTTGTTATAAAATTTGAGTAAAGAACATGTAAATTTATGACCCTGTCAAAATATTGTAAACTTCTTTTTACAAAATTAATTATTGAGTCATGGCTTGAGCAGCAGTTCTCTAAGCTTCTTTTTTATCCCTTTACTAAAATTTTTTTGATTGCTTTATTATTATCTTTAATTTGTAGCATGTCAGCTATTTTTAGGAAATATTATGTGCCATTTCAATACATATAGCTAGTCTTAGATTACACTCTTGATTTTTGCTGAGTATGAAATAGTATCCTCTTCCATTTCAAGAATTTTTATTATTATGGGACTAACCTTAAGTCTTCAAATTCTCTAAGCAGTTAGCAACCATTATTAAATCTACAGTATGTGCATGGCACTCTGTTAGAAACTGTGGATTGTAAAAAATAAACTGTATGTCTCTTTTAAGGAGAAAAGAGATACAGAAATTACTGTTTCAGAAGTAGATTATAATAAATTTCCTAGGTAATACTAACAGGGAATCTGAGAAGACAGAGACTCTAACTTGGGTTTTTATAAAAGATTCCATGGTGGAGGTGGCATTCTTGCTGGACCTTGAGGAGTGAAAAGCAGTATGTGTAGATCACATTGCTAGAAGTGGTTGAAGACTCAAAGGTAAGCAGCCATGACTTGAGTGTAGGATGCTCCAAGGCGAGTGGTGAGAAATAGCTGCAAACGCAAGTTATGGCCAGATGATAGAAATCCTGACTGGTAGGCCGTGGAATTTGGACTTACTTTTGTAGGCAATGGGTAGCCATTGGCATTTTTTGAGCAGGGAAATATTGCATATTTTAGGATAAATCTGGCAGCAGTATAGAACGGATTGGGAGTTAGAAAGCAGAGAGATGAGGTAGGATATTCCTCTGTTGCCTCTGCCCTACAAATCTGCAACTTGGGTCAATTCAGGCACTTACATTTGTGTTTTGTTCCACCTCTAGTTTATGATTTCCTACCTTAGTTGGTTCTCCAGAGTCTAAGTTTATTTTTAATCTTATCTGAAAAATAAATTGCACCATATCCTCTTCTAAATGTTACAGTCTCTCTTTTAGCAGATAAACTGAAAGAATCCTTTACATTTCTTCCTCCAACTTCTTCAATGTTTCATTGCAATCAATTTTGCCTTCATAGCTATTTTGAAAACCTCTTTATTTCGAAAATGCTAAATTCAATGGTTAGCTTCTCCATGCATTTTATTTATTCCTCTTTTCTTAAAGTTCTCTCTATTCTAACTCCTATGACATCACTCTCTCCAAGTTTTTCTTTAAAATTTCATACCGTTCCTCCATCTGTCCTGCTAGCATTCCTCTTCTGTTCTCCTCTTAAAGTTGAGTTCTTAATTTTCTTTCTTTTTACTTAACAAACTCTTCCTGAGCAATCTTAATGAGTCTTTCTCTGCTCCCACCCCCAATTTTATTGAGACATAATTGACATATAGTATTGTATTAGCTTTAGGTGTAACAGCATGATGATTTGATATATGTATATATTATGAAGTGATTACCATGATAAGTTTAGTAGATATTTATCTCTTCACATAGGTACAAATTTTTTTCTTGTGATGAGAACCTTTAAGAGTACTTTCTTAGCAACTTTCAAATATATGATATAGCAGTATTATCTATAGTTACCACGCTGTACAGTACATCCCAGAATGATTTATCTTATAACTGGAAGTTTGTACTTTTTGACCACCTTCATCCATCCTGCCCCTCTTCTATGCCCTAGCTGTTCTCATCCACCCCACCATAGCTAGAGAACCACTAATCTGTTCTCTAGCTATGAGTTCATTTTTTTTTTAGATTCCACATGTACATGAGATCATACAGTATTTGTCTTTGCCCGTCTGACTTATTTCACTTAGCATAATGCCCTCAAGGTCCATGCATGACATCACAAATTACAGAATTTCCTTCTTTTTTATGGATGAAAAATATTATATATGTTTATATGATATATATATACACACACACATATATATCTCATATTCTCTTTATCCGTGTAGGTTGTTTCCATGCCTTGACTATTGTGAATAATGCTACAATGAACATGGGGGTGTGCAGATAGCTTTTCAAGATAGTGATTTCGTTTCCTTTGAATGAGTGCCAAGAAGTGAACTTGTTGAATGTTATGGTAGTTCTATTTTTAGTTGTTTGAGGAACTTCCATATTGTTTATGACCATTATTTCAACTCTTTATCAAGTAATTCACTTATTTCTGTTTTAATGAGGTCTGTTTCTGGGGTTTTATCTTGTTCTTTTGTTCGGAACATGTTCCTCTGTTTCTTCATTTTCTTTTACTCTCTGTCGGTTTCTGTGCCTTAGATGGAACAGCCCCCTGTGCCAGTCTTGAAGGGGTGGTCTCATGTAGGAGATGAAACTTATCACTCAGTTCAGCCCTGGTTCTGGTTTGTCTCTCAACCTCTGTGACAGTCCAAGCAGCCTACTTCATTCTTAATGGCTCCCGGCCATTGAGGGTGTACCAGGACCTGGCAGTGTCTCATAACGGAGGATCAGGCAGCATCTAGATGCAGGCTGATTGGAAGCTGGACCCTCAGGCAGCAGCTTGTAAAGTGTGCAAATAGACATCTTTCAGGGAAAGACTGGAAGATGGGGGCAACAGTCCATCCCCTCTGAGCAGAGCCCCAGAGGGACTGCCAGCCAAGAACTTTCTCTTTGTTTGGCAGGGTTCTCCTGAACCCGTGAACACAAGCCCCACTGGCTGCCAGAGCCAGGCTATCAAGGGGCGTGTCCTCTGGGAAACAGCTTGTGGGCACAAGCTCCTGGCCTTAGGCTACAGTCTCCAAGGTATGCAGATAGGCCTTCTTCAGGAAAGACTGGGACTTGGGTGCCTCTGGCTGCTGTATCTGTGCAATAGAAGCAGAAGGAAACAGAATGAAAAAAGAGAAAAAAACAAGTTTGCCAGGTAGTTTAAACAAGTATGTCAGAGTTTGGGAAGAAAGTTGCGAGTCATATGATTTCCTAGAATATATTCTGAATATTTTGTTTTTAGTGTAATTTCAGAGATAATTTTAAACGTTACATTTTATTTTAAAAGTTCTTGTTTTGATAGATCAGCTTTCTCATGATGTCCTTTTTAAAGCAACATTTCATCTTTTTACTAACAAACTGAGCAACAGAGAATGGTAACAAAATGAAAAGGCTTAATTCTATTTTCTAAAGTGTACTATCAGAATGATTAACAATAGAATTTTTTTTTTTTTAAGTATTTGTTTATTTATTTATGGCTGTGTTGGGTCTTCGTTTCTGTGCGAGGGCTTTCTCTAGTTGCGGCGAGCGGGGGCCACTCTTCATCGCGGTGCGCGGGCCTCTCACTACCGCGGCCTCTCTTGTTGCGGAGCACAGGCTCCAGACGCGCAGGCTCAGTCGTTGTGGCTCACGGGGCCAGCTGCTCCGCGGCACGTGGGATCCTCCCAGACCAGGGCTCGAACCCGTGTCCCCTGCATTGGCAGGCAGATTCTCAACCACTGCGCCACCAGGGAAGCCCTAGAATTATTTTAATATGTTCTTTTATCCTCCTGTGTTCAGTCATTCATTTAAACATATAATCACTAGCCTCCTACTTTAGGGTAGGTCCAGTACCAGGTACTGGGAATAAAAATAAGAATAAAATATCTACCTTCACGGGGTTCATCATCTTAAGGTAAAAGATATATTTTAAAATTATACATAAATAATGAAAGAGTTGTTTGGGAAAGTTCTTTTTATAACGTTTGCAAAGAATAACCACTTAATGAGCTTTGTTTGTTTTTTTTTTTGTAAACAGGAGAAAGATGGCTTCATTACTCTTATTTTATGTTGTAAACTGTAAATGATTAATATGTAACATTTTAAAAAACTATAGTATTCCCTGCAGTGGGGCCTGAGATTTTGCATATTTTCTGTAATATGTTTTTAAAAATAGTTTTCCTACCCTCCCTAGCTTTAGGGAGATATTTAGCTCTTTTATCCAATTAAATGAACATATTTCACCAGGATCATAAAATTGTTTAAGTGCTGGACCAAGTTCTGAAGACCTCAGTCAGGCACTCTTATAAGTACTTAGGATACAAGAAACAGATGACAGACTTCCTGTCTGAGACAATTCGGCAATTCTAGAAGAGAAGTAGAAAAAAAGGCTTTAATTCCAGTGTAATAAGCCCTAGGAGAGAAGAAGGTACAGAATCGTATAAGAATCCTGAGTAGGACTCCTAACATGGCCTGAGGAAGAGACACAGAGGGACATAAGGGAAGACTTCTAGAGAAGGACACTTTTTCGAGGATTAGTACAAATTCGTAAGTTAAGAAGTACAATAAAGAAGGGCATTCCAGACAGAAGAAACAGCCTTTACAATAGCAAGAGACAGCTTGATGTTTATACTGCAACTAATTCAGAGCACAGGCAGTGTGAAGTGCAAGGGAGAAGAGGGTGAGGGCAGAAACCAACAGTGATGTCTTCAAGGGTCTTGGATTCCACACAATAGTTTGGATTCTGTCCTGAAGACAAAGGAGAAACACTGAGAAATTTAAGAGAGTTAAAGAGATCAGACTTGTATTTGACACAATTTATTTCTGCACATATACTCTCAATATGTGCGATGGTGTATTGCTTTTTCTTTCCTCCGGTCGCTTGTCCTTATTGTTTTGGAGTTAGTTCAAGTCCTGGTCTACCATGCCTGTGAGACTGGAGACAATTTACATAAGATTTTTGACCTTCAGTTCCCTCCTACAGGGGAGATATTAATACATTGGTACCCTACAAGTTGTGGCTGCTGTTATGTGCCTCAGTACTCAGATTGGAACCTTCCTTGCTTATCACTTTTCTTCTTCTTGCTTCCCTTCTGCTGACACTCTGTCATCTTTCTTCTCCTTATTACTTACCCTTTGTTGCTTTCCTTTTCCTTTTCTCTTTCTATCAAAATTAGAACTTCCCATCTTCAGTGATACGATTCTCACCTCTTGTATGTGGTTTTCCTTTTTTGGTAATCTGATTAATTTTTGACCCTTCATTTCCTTTGGGTTTGATCAACTGTAGCAATTATTTGGATTTGTGGAATTTTGTTTCAACTTTATATCTCTAATTCTTTCTAGTATCAGATAACAACTTCAATCTTTAGGGAAAAACAAAACAGAACGAGTTTCCAGAGGACATTTCAGATGGTCAAGTTTATATCCTGCTTGAAAGAAACAAAATGTTCATTGCTTAGTGGATAAAGTATATCTTATTTTATGCTGCTATTCAGTAAGACAGAAGTTTTTAATTCATACAATTTTACATGACAAAATGTTTCGGGAATTACAGGCACACTTTGATTTTTATTGACTTGCTTAAGATCTTATGACAAATTATGAGCAAAATGGAGCTAAATTAAAAAAAAAATTAATTCTGTAACACTGACTTATGTGGACCTCAAAATCCAGAATTTCAAAACAGTAAGTTGAACTTCATAGTCTACTGAGATTATTGATAATATGAATTATTTTTAAGATTATGTAATTTTAAGGTGCTATTATTGTTTAATGAGCTCTGGAGACCCAACTTCTCATTTGACGACCACCGATTCCAACCTTCTTCCCAAGCTTATCACCGTCTCATTCCCACTGGGGCTCCATTCCAGCCCCTGCTTCTTCAAGCTGCTCTGTACGTGTAGATTAATGCTCCTCCTTGAACTAAGCTGGTGCTCTTCCTACTTGATTCCCAGCTCAGACTGTTTCTTGGATTCCTCAGATCAAACTCTCTGGTAACCAGCAGTGAACTTTTCCTAAAAAAGTGAAGAGATCATTTCCAGCATGTTTATCCTCTGTTGTACCTTAGGGTTGTTTTATAGTTAAATTTGTCAAAAGATGAGACACTAAGCTGGAGGGTGTGAGGGAAACAGACCTAACAATACACTGATATCTCCATCCTCATAGCAACCTGTTGACATAAGTAGTGTTATCTATCCCCATTTTGCAGATGAAGAGTATGAAGCTCACAGTTAATTTAGACGTTCAAAATCCCACATACTTTGGAGCTAGGAATATAATGTCAGCTCCGACTGTCTACAGATTGTCAGCTTTTTACCACAATACAGTGGCCCTTTAACACGAGATTTTTGTACTTAAGCTTAAGTACTTTGCAATGTACTGAGAAAATTAAAATATAAATAGCCTCTTTGGAAATTAAATGTCCTTCTAAGGTGCACTTCCTATACCTCAGTTTTTTATTTGTAAGTGATACTCTAATTCTACTAGTTATTCTAACTCTCCCCAACTCCAGACTTTCTTGACTTCTCTCCCTCATGCATCTAAAATGTTAATGTGTTGAATCCTTCTGACTTCTCTCTTCATAATTTTACTGACACCTGTTCTTTAGTTTCTACTCACCACCTCCCACCTGGATGGCATCTTCTCTCTTCCCTTACCTGCAGTTCTCCTTCTCCTCCCATCGGTAATACACAACTAATCACAACTAAACCTCTCCTTTGCTAGTCATTTTCCTACTCAGAACCTCACAGTGATTCTGTTACTTTAAATAACTGGACCCAGCCCACTTTCCTGTCTCTTATCTCATAAAGTTCAAACGTGAATTTTCCAGAACAACCAGGTGAAGCTACTCTTTCTCATCGAAACTGACCTTGTTTGTCCCTCTCCCAGTTCCTTCAGTGATTATGCAGATTCCACTTCCTCAAAGTATTACCACCTATTGCAGCTTCTGTATTTACAATGATCTTGAATGACTGATTTATTCTGACATTTATGGTGCATGGTGCCTATTGGTGACATGGGGTTACATACTGTTTGGATGGTTTCAAGAAGCTACTCAAATAGAGTAGAATAGAAAAATGAAATGTGTAATTGAAAGATAACCTAGAATCCTCATCTTCTCCCATACTTCCTTCCATTCCAACTATGGATATCGGGTTGTTTTTGTTTTGTTTTGTTTTGTTTTTTACACAGAGGGTCTTCTTATTTCTGACCATTTCTTTGCAAACATCCACCCAGGAATAACTCCAACATGTTCATCTCAAGCCTGTATCCCCCTCCAGATATTTAGATTCATATTTCTGACTCTATAGAACACATGTCCCTGAAAGTTCCATGACCTCTCAGAGTCAACATTTCCCTCTGCAATCCTGCACCCCTGCTGGATCACCTTTCCTTTTCCCAGTCAGACTGAGCAGATCTGAAACCACAGGTCTGTTTTCCCTTCATGATGGACCCATGTCCTAGATTTCAGTTTCCAAGTGCCCAAAACAAAGCTTTTGATAGAGGAAACCAACTAGGCAGGGACAAAACAGCAGACTATAATGAGCTCTATGGGATGGCATATGTCATCACCACAGTGAGGAGAAGATCTGAGGCAAATCCAAATGGTTCTGGGATGTCCTAAGTCTGGAAGAATCTCTAGCAGCTTAGCCTGAATTTGGGCAAGTCTTTCCGGGTAAAGAACTGCGTAAGGGCTCTAACTCTTCCCAGGGGCAGGATACACTTCTTCACTTAAACTGGGCAGCTCTGGCCACTGGGTTTTAAGTGGTGATGATCCACTAACCTTTCCCCAACTTTGGCACCATTTCATGCAGTTTTATGTATTTTATCTGAAATAAGAATCCAATGTAACTTCTTTCCAGTATAAGTTGGTATATATGTTACACAAATACTCTAACGTCTTCATTTTGTGTACTTTTTATATTCACAATGTGAGCCCACCAGTCATTTTTTTTAGTAGGATAATGACAGGCTGAAGCAAGGAAGAATCACCATAGAAGAATTTAGAAGAATTTATCGAATTATTGCACACAGAGAAGAAATTATTGAGATTTTCAACACGTATTCTGAAAACCAGAAATTTCTTTTTGAAAAGAATCTGGCCCAATTTTTGACACAAGAGCAGTATACACTTGACATTAATAAAAGTACTGCTTCTGAGATCATTCAAAAATATGAGCCTATTGAAGAAGGTATGCTTGTATTTCAAAGTTTTATCAAATATTTATATGCAAACTATTTTTTAGGAATTGCACTTATTAAATTCAAATTTTTGATTGGGTCAGATTTCTTATGGGTAATATTATATGTTGGCTGTTTTAATTTCATATTTTACAGACAGCAGATGTATCTTTTAGAAAGCTATGTAGTGTAACATTCTTTCATTGTCCAGTTCCTTTCTTTTAGCTGCTTCTGTGTATCTCTCAAGTGTTCAGAGATTAGCTTATGCAGGGAAAGCAAGATGAGGATTCTATTACAAGTACTCTTGATATTCATTAATAAGATAAAAACCCAGGTATAGGCACTTTTCCATTTTTATACACTACCTTATTGAAAAAATATATGAATATTAAATTAGCTAAATGAAAACAATTCAAGAAAGAATAAAACATTATAAAATCACTAATTTTCCTGTTGTTTATACACATAATTGTCTACAACATTTCATAAACATTAAAACATTTTTGCTTTTCTTTCATTTTTTGAATGAAGTCATCTGGTTTAAGTTCAATGACCATTTTGGCTAGTGAGCTGTTGTATAGTTTTTTTTTTTTTTGTCATATAGTTTTTGATCTCTGTCTCATCTTTCATTGGTTAAAATATTTCAATTTTTTCTATTTATGTTCATTTTTAAATTAAATAATAAATAATAATGTAATAAAATATGCACAAAAAACACTATTAAAGCATGCTGTTTAACCCTACAGAAATTAATAGAATAGCTCAAAATATTTATTAACAAGGGATATATGAAAGCCCAAGTTCTGCCTTTGAAAACTGGTTTATGGCCACCAATGCTTAACATATGATAATATGGGTCCTAACAAAACAAAACTTATTCCTTCATGGGCTCGTACATTCATAATTTATTCAAATATTTATCTGTGGCCACCGAGTATGGTTCTAGGAGTTGGGGATACAGTGGAGAACAAGGCAAACTAGGTCTCATATTCCTAATAGGGGTTGGAGGGAGATTGACAATAAATAATTAAACATACAAATGGATAATTTCAGGGAGTGCTACGTACTGTGAAAAAAATAAAATAGGGAGTAGACAAGCACGAGGTCTAGCTCAGGTTGGTTGTTTTTTAAAATTTTTTATTTATTTTATTCTTAAAAATTAAAAAAAAATTTTTTTTAAACATCTTTATTAGAGTATAATTGCTTTACAATGGTGTGTCAGTTTCTGCTTTATAACAAAGTGAATCAATTATACATATACATATGTCCCCATAGGTTTGTTGTTTAGGAGAGTCCTCGATGGGGATGTGATATTTGTGCTGAGACTTAAGTGGTGAGAAAGAACTAGACATGTAACAAAATGGGGGAAGAGAGGTGTTGGCCCTGAGTTGGAGAATCGAGGAACAAGAGGAGGACAGTGTGGTTGGAACCTGGAGAATGAGGGCAAAAAGCGTTTGGACAGGGATTAAGTCATGTTGGTCTTGTTGACCATAATTAAGATTTTGGCTCATGACTCAGTGCCACGTAAAGATCTTGGAGGCTTTTAAGTATCATGGTGGTAAGACTGAAGATAGTGGTAGTAAGAGTTTGGTCTGATCACCATTAAAACTTTGCAGGTTTGCAACAAGATAAAGAGCTTGCATCAGAACGTAAAACAAGTACATCTCTAAGCACATCTGATGAGTCCAGCTGACGACTTCTTTCCTTTCAATAGCAAAGACTTTCTCTAAGAAAGTAGTGAATTGATTTAGGCTCTGGTTCAAGCTCTTTATGTCATTGCCACCTGGAAACAACCAGTTCACAGACAAGCACTTTTAGTAGCATTATTCCAGTCAATATTCAAAAAAAAAATTGCCACTGTTACCTGCAGGTGGTAAATTAAAAGATACAAAGGGATAATGGGATGGTGCCAGTGACATCTTGGAATTGTGTTTGTATTTTAACCATAATATTACACTGCTCATCTATTTCATCTTTTGGGCCTTACTCGGCTTCCATTCAGATAGTTTCACACAGCCAAGACCTTGCATTTCATTTACATGGCTATTGATCACTTTAGAGACTTATTAAGGTCAATTTGAATTATGATCTTACAGTCCCAAATGCTGCCAAGTTTCTCAGTCTCATCCCACATTGATACTTGACATATGTCAATACCAAATAAGGAAAACCTCATTTTATTTTAAAAATAAAAATCCATGAGATTAACTCTCATCTCAGTCTGGTAGTTTTTAAAGGCACAAGAGGAGTTTGTTTTCTGTTCCATTACCAAAGATAGTTACTTAATTAGTTAATAGTTCAAAAGGGCTATAGGCCAATCACTGCTAATTGCACTGGGAAAAAGAATAAATTCATGCAAATCATTACTATTACAATATATGATGCCTTTGCCCCATACACTCACGTTTCTAAATTTGCATAACTTTGAAATAGTTTGCATGACTGTAAACATTTTATGTATTTTCTTCTAGCTTTCATTTTTAAAACCAAAATTGTAAGAGCATTTTGAATGCTGGCTTTTTCATTTTTATGATGTCATAAATATTTACTTATGTCACTATATATTTTTTTTCTGATACATTATTTGTAATGGCTGCTTAGTATTGTATCATAGCTTGAGATTTAATTTGTTTCCTCCCCCCATTTAGTTTGCTTTTATAAATAATGCTAGTGTGAGCATTCTTGCACATCCATCTTAGTCTGAGGCTCTATTTCTGTAGTATAAATTCCCAGAAATAAAATTCTTTGCCAAGGATCACCACTCTCTATTCTAAAGTGAATACTCACACCAACTTTTAATTTGAGGCAAACTGAGTAATCAACAACAAAAGCAACAGTAACTAACCTTTATAGAGCTAATATATAAAGTTAGTATGCAGGGATGGGTGTTATGATTACAGTAAGTCCCCTACATACGAACAAGTTCCGTTCCGAGAGCGAATTTGTAAGTCCAATTTGTTTGCAAGTCCAACAAAGTTAGCCTAGGTACCCAACTAACACAATCTGCTATATAGTACTGTACTGTAATAGGTTTATAATACTTTTCACACAAATAATACATAAAAAACAAACAAACACAAAAAATAAAGACAACATTTTTAATCTTACAGTACAGTACCTTGAAAAGTACAGTAGTACCAGCTACATCACTGCTGCTTTTACGCTTGCTTCTGGACATCCTGGGCTTGCAGTAAAGATACTGTACTACTTTATACAGTACTGTACAGTAAAGTATACAGAAGCACAACCACTTGTAGAGGATGCATGCACGTGACAATGTACGCCAGACACGTGAACTAACTTACGTGATTGGACATGCAAATGCAGGTTCGCATCTTTGAAAGTCGCAACCTGAAGATTCGTATGTAGGGGACTTACTGTACCACCATTCCAAAGATAGGGAGAAGTTAATAGGCTCCTCATATAACAAATAAATGGATTTAACCCAAGCTGTCTCATTCCAGAGCCAGTGTTCTGCTTAAATAGATCATTTTGGTTTATATGATACTGAGTATAAAAGTTCAGAGGTCATTTGCTGAAGATGGTAATATGCAAATGACTCAGCAATTGCATTTATAGGCATGCACCCAACAGAAACATGTACATATTTGCACCAAAAGACATGTCCTGGTTGTTTATAGCAGAACTTTTTATAATAACCCCAAACTGGGAAATAATCTAAATGCCCATCAAGAATAGAATTGATAAACAAATTGTGGTGTACTCACACAATGGAAAGCTATACAAAAATGGGAATAAAAAATGTCTAACTGTGTGCAACTACAAGAATAAATCCTATAAACAATGTCAAGCAAAATAAACCGGTCACAAAAAATACATATTGTGTGAGTCCATTTATATAAAACACAAAAACCAGGGAAAACGGAATCTATGCTGCTAGAAGCCAGACCGTTGAATACACTTGGGGGTGGGGGAGTGTGGAGGAAGACTAGAAAGTTAGCAGGAGGCGGTCTTCGGGGGTGCTGCTCTGTTCTGCTCTTTCACCTTGGTGCCAGTTACGTAGATGTTTAGCTTGTGGAAATGAATGGATCTATGACATATGTACTTTTCTTGTATGTATTTTTAAAATGTTAAAAATCAGAGATGATTAAATAATATATAATCTACTTGAATGTTGATATAAAAGAACTAAATATAAGAACCTTAGAAAAATTTGTTTCCAAAGAAACATTAAAAATAGTATTAATATTAATTCTAAATGAATATTTTAGAAACACACTCTGCTACTAAGTTTTAAAGTGAGATGTAATTTACATACTACTAATGATATTTCTGCACTCTTTTTATTTATTTTCATAGTTAAACAAGCACACCAGATGTCATTTGAAGGTTTTACAAGATACATGGATTCATCTGAATGTCTACTATTTAATAATAAGTATGAAAGTGTTTATCAAGATATGACTCATCCACTGAGTGATTATTTTATTTCAAGTTCACATAATACGTACTTGATATCTGACCAATTAGTGGGACCAAGTGACCTTTGGGGATATGTAAGGTATTTCGATTTTTAAATCCATTACATTTTAAAAACGTTTGAAAGTTCCTGGTGGTGTCTACCTCAGTAGGTAATAATTCACAGTAAAAGAAGGCTATGCTTGTTATAAAAACACATAGGGAAGAGGAATTTTGATTCGTGCATATCTTGGATATCCAATCTTTGGGTGGTTGTATAATTTATTCAATATATTATTATCATACACTTCCCTTCTAATCCTGTCTGCCAACCTCCTCTCCCCAGTTATTGGCCCTCGGAAGTTTCCTGAGCAATTTGGATACTTCGTATAGGAAAATATGTGAAGAAGACTTCAAAAATCTTATTTAGCTAATTAGAACATCCGGGGTTTCTAAAATAATAGGGTTAAAATTAATTCTCAGATATCTCAGTGCTATAAGGAAAACCAACACATAAATTATATAATGTGGCATTTATAGATAATATATATACTTATATGTCAGACGATTTACATAGATTAAAGGCAGTCTACGCTGCACCATTAATTTTGCGTTCTACAATGTATCATACTGTTAATACCAGTTTAGTTTCAGCTTCAGTTTAGTCAGTCACCTGAAGATACAGTGGTGAGCAAGATTTTCAAAGTTGCTACACTCATTTGTTCATGAGAATAGGCAGCTAATAAGCAGATAAACAAATCGATATTTCCAGGGACTGATTCATATGGAGAAGATGAACTAAGGTAATTGTGGGGTGAAGGGTGTTACTTTAATTGAAGGGTCAGGAAAGGCTTCTCAAGAGGATATAGTTGTGGTCTGAGTGATGATAAAGAGGAAGTTTCAGGTCTAGTGGAAGGGCATGCTAAGTAGAAGAAATAATCAGTGCTTGGCATGTTCACATGAGAGAAAGACAGCAAGTGTGGGTGGAAACAAGTAAATGGAGAATGAAGGGAGGTGAGTTTGAGGAGGTAGACAGGATGCATTTATGAGGGTCTTAGAGACCATGGTAGGGAGAATGGATTTATTCTAGTTGCATTGGGAAGCCATTGGCGGGGCTTTCCTTGGGATAATATCATAATTTGATTTACTTTTTACTGTGGAGGAAGGACTGATGGTGCAAGAGTGGAGGTAGAAGATGCTTTGGGAAGACATTGTAGCAGTCAGGTGATGATGATCATTTAGATGGTGAATTCATGAGGCAGCAGCCGAGATAGAGGGCTGAATTTGAAATATTTTAAGGAGGCAGAGCCAACAAGGTGATTTACGAGGTGATTTGAAGAGAGGTAAGAGGGAAAGAGAGTATCAGGATTTTGGACCTGATAACCTAGGATATGATGACATTATGGACAGAGATGGTGAAGCCTGAGAGAGGAGGCCATTGTAGGTTGTGAGGCAAAAGCAAAAGTTCTGTGATGGCCGTGTTCAGTTTGAGATATCAATTAGTTATCAAAGGGCTAGGTCAGATAGGCAGTTGAGTGTATGTGTCTGGGATTTAGAAGAAGTATCCAGACTGGAAAAATAGGATTGGAAGCCATTGGTATATAGGTGATATTCAAAGCTATGTGATTGGGTGATATTACTTAGGAAAAATCATAGAAAAGATATCTTATAATCCCATGATAACATCAAACTTAGAAATTAATATTGCTTCTCCAGTTTAAAATCTAGGTAAATACATAAATCCACAAACTCAGAAATATATCTATTTAGAATCTTGTAAAGATTGCCCCATTCATAGCTCTACTTTTATTACAGAAATTTCTATTCATACCTCATTATATTAATTTTTTAAAGAGAGAAACTACACATTTTAAACACATTTAAAGTTTGACTTAGAAATACAGAAAATTACTTTTGAATTCCAAGAAAGTGTTCCACCCATGTGAAAATTTAAAGTTAAGTTTAATTGTATTTCTTCCTCTATTTCCTTACACACTTGTGGAAGATACACTCAAAATGCAAGTCTTTCAAAATTTCTCTACTTATGAGAGGTGGTGTAATGCAATGTTTACCTATTAATGTTTAAGTTTCTGGTGCTAATCTTTCCTCCCTTTCTCCCATTTGTTAATTATATGATAGATATAACTTTTTTGTGTCTCAGTTTCCTCCTCTTTAAAAAAGGAAAACTAATATTAACTACATTAAATATTTTAATCCACAAAAAGCCCCTTAAACTTATTTAAGTGGAGAATTTCTTTCCTGAGTGAGAGACAAATTTTCATTATTCGTTCCCACGTCATTATTCATTCATTTCACTCAGTGTGAGACAGTGAAAAGTGCCCTCCACACCACCGCTGGGAGAGAGACAACTTTCTTTTGCATGCTTCTGAGTAAAAGGGTTGGCATGACACAGTGCAATCCACTCAAAACATTTTTGCCGGGGACCAAACCATGTAGTTAAAATAAGCAGCTTGGTAAAGGTTGGCTTGATCTAAGGATAAAATTAAACCTATCTAGAGATGTAGCAAGAATCAGTATTATTTAGGTTGTCCTCCATGAAAAATTTTTTTCCCACAAAACTATAGAGGGTTTTGATCTATTAGTAGGGAATGAAATTCATGTAGTATTTTGTTAAAGGTATAATCCATAATCTAGGAATGACCATTTATTTTGTTTAAATTTTACTAGTGCCCTTGTGAAAGGATGCCGTTGTCTGGAAATTGACTGCTGGGATGGATCACAAAATGAACCTGTTGTATACCATGGTTATACATTCACCAGCAAGCTTCTGTTTAAAACTGTTATCCGAGCGATACACAAATACGCATTCATAGTACGTGCATATATTTGTTAAATTACAGTTATGTAAACATAAGATAATTTACTTGTTTCAAAATCCTATAATGCTTGGCCTTAGTTTAGATCAGTGGTATTTCCAATTGTGGGTTATGATCAATTAGTAGGCAGTGAAATCCATGTAGTATATCATTAAAGGTAGATTTATCAAAGTTAATCTCAGGTAGTAAGGTACATGTGGTTTCATGGAACTTTTAAAAAAAAATTTAAAAATTTTGTATACAGCAGGTTCTTATTAGTTATCTATTTTATACATATTAGTGTATATATGTCAATCCCGATCTCCCAGTTCATCCCACCACCACCCCCCATACTTTCCCCCCTTGAGTTTCATGGAACTTTTTGTTTAATTATGTAATATACATTATATGTGTGTGTATATGTGTGTACACATGTGTATTGTGTCATAATATAAATTATATTTCTTACCATGAGTTAATGGCCAAAAAAGTTTGAGAAATACTGGCCTATGTAATAGTAAATATTTTACCAACATTCGAATATTTTACTTTCAAGACACAAATGTCAAAAAAGTATTATCTCAACTTTTGGCATTTTTTCTACTATGATGTCAGCTATTTATACAGAAAAGAATGTTTAGAAGTTTACTTTGGATTTCAAAATCCTTGTTAAATGTATTAAGTTACAGATTCAAAGATTTAATTCTTTCTAGAGCTTCTTAATTCAGCTTAAAAATCCTCCTCTATAAATTGAGCCTGTTTTAACAGTCATTGAATTCTGAATAATACTTGATTCCATTGACAAGCTTGGCTAATTCAGTACCTTCAGACATTTTAAATTGTTTTTTTAAACTTAGTATATGTGATTTCTTTCTTAAGTACTTCAACCATAGTGCAATTGAAGAGATTTAATTGACAAAATCTTACTGAGTACTTAATGTATATCTAATAAATTAAACTTACAAATTCAAAAAACCTAAAGTACTCCTAAATAAGTCAATGTATTATCTGTAAACATAAGCATAACTTAAAATCACACAGTTAAATCAATTGCTCCATTATTTATTAGAAATAGAGTCTAAAATACTAAATATTCACAAAATAAATATAAATTATTTAAAAATTTATCTTAGTATAAAACCTTGATATATGGCATTAATTCTCTTAAACAACTAATTTCTGATGATTTCTAAATTTATATCTCTATCCAAACTTCTCCCTTGAACTTTACACCAATGTAGACAACTCCAGATTTGACATTTCCACTTGCGTATTTAATAGGTATAATTAACTTAACATGTTTAGACTTGAGCTCCAGATAATATTCCTCTTTTTCCTAGTCCCACTTTTCCCGTGGTCTTTCCCATCTCAGTTAATGTTAAGCTTTTATGTGTTAGGCCTAAATCATTGTTGTCAACGTTAATAGTCCCTTCTTTTCTCTCTAACCCCTCAATAAGTTCTTCAGCAAATCCTCTTAACTCTACTTTCAAAATATACACTCAATTTAATCCCTTTCCCCATTCTCACTGTCACTGTACTGGTCAACTACCATCACCTCTCACTTGGATTATTACAAAGGCTTCTTATCCAGGATTCCTGCTTCTCTCCCTCCTCCCCTGTGGTTTCATCTCAATATATCAGCCAGAGTGACTTTTTGGTAAGTCAAGTTATGTCATTCCCCTTTTCAAACCCTTCAATCCCACTCAAAAGCTAAAGTCCATACCTTGACTCCCAAGGCCCTACATGACCTGTTTTCCATTACCTCTCTGACCTCTCCCTTGTTCTTGTGACCATTCTGGCTTCCTTAGCCTTTTTCAGACATATCTGAAAGCGTTTGCACTTGCTATTCCCTTCATCTGAAATACTCTTCCCAAATATTTGAGTAGCAAACTCTCTCACTTCATTCAGGGTGGGTAACTAAGGGAATAAAAGGAAACAGAGACAATCTTAAAATTAAAATGCCTTGCAAAGATGGACAAACCCCTACAGCTTCCAAGTCTCCAAAGAGTAAGCGATGGAATAAAAAAAAGGCTTTGAACAACAGACTCAGTGAGACTTCTCAGTTGGACAACGTGACACAGTTTTGCAGAAAAGATTAGATCGAAGGTTGAACTTTTTACTCAATATAGTCACCATTAATTTGGGGAAGAGAGAACAATGAAATAAAATAAACTTGATAACTGTGGCTTGGAAAGAACTTTGGATATAGTTACTGACACATGTGACTTACTAGAAACAAACATACGAAATTGAAGTTTTTGAGGAAGTTGTATTGCTAAAAACAAAACCAAACATAAGTCTGACTTGTTAGGTGAACCTTAAAACAACCCTTGGTCAGGAAGTAAGCTGCAAAAGTGGCTTGGCTTTAAGGAAAACCAACTCCTCAGCACATGCTTTAGATATGAACAAGGAGGATAACGCCAGAGGATCTTCCCAGAGGGTGGAGCCAAGAACCACAGAAGACAAAAAAAAATGAGTTCTTCCCAGTGAGTGAAGTCAGGGCCTAATCAAGAAATCCATTTGCTAGGCCTTCACTTTGCCTAGTCTCAAAATCACTTATTATGTTTGGGAAAAGAATTTTACACTATTCTCTTAATATTAGACTGAGTCAATATATATGTACATGGGTATTTACGAGAAGGTCATTTTTTAGGCTGAACCCCAAAGATATTAGGTTCTAATTCCTGGAACTTGTAAATGTTACTTTATTTGGAAAAAGGGTCTTTGCAGATGTGATGAAGTTAAGAATCTTGAGATGAGAGATTATCCTGAATTATCTGGGTGGGCCCTAAATGCCATCATATGTATCCTTATTAGTGGGAGGTAGAGGGAGATTTAATACACACAGAAGAGGAGGCAATGTGAAGATGAAGGGCAGAGATTGGAGTGATGTGGCCACAAGCCAAGGAATGTTGGCAACCACCAGCAGCTGGAAAAGGCAAAGAACAGATCTCACCTAGAGCTGCTGAAACTTTAGCCAGTGAAACTGATTTCACTTTAACCAGTGAAACTGATTTCAAAATCTTGGCCTCCAGAATTGTGAAAAGATGAATATCTGTTGTTTCATGTGACCAAGTTTATGGCAATTTGTTACAACAGCCATAAGAAATTAATATACTCATACATTAATAAGGCATAATATTATATGTGATATATAACATACGACATATATATCAAAGGTCTGTAATAATGCAGCAGACCTTGCAATTCCTTTTCTTGTTATTCTAAATTGGTAAATTTGTGTCCTGATAATTATACGTGGAAACAAAATAAAGAAAATAATTTTGAATAAGATCCCAAAAGGAGTGCTGTTCACTATTTTGTGACAAATTTAAAAGTTACAATGGTGACTAAAGGCAGAAAATATCTTTGTAGAGTCACTTTTACTTACTAGATACTCTTTATTATTAAAAATTGGAAATATCTTTATCTTTGTTTTTAATTATAAAGCAATGAGTTTTGATTATAGAACTTAAAATTGAAAAAGTAGAAAATTAACCTTTTTTTTAACTTACCAGGGTTAAAGTTTTTCCTAAAAATATCTAAACATATATATGTAGTTTAAAAAAAAATGTAGAATCTTACTCTTTGGCAACTTGTTTTTCTTCATAAGACTAGATCATAGATAACTTTCTGTAGAGTATGTATAGCTCTACCTCTTTTGTGACAGAGTTATATCATTCCTTTAAAAGGATATGCCATAATTTATTTAAACAAGTACCCACTGTTGGGTGCTTCAGTTTTTTTCCTATACTTCTAATGCAAATAGTAATAATTTTCCTTTTTATACAGATTTAATGTTCCCTGTTTTGTCAGACTCAAAACTATTTTCAGTTTAAAGAAAATGTAATTATTTTGCGAAGGTACTGAACATTAGAAATGTTTTAAAATTAAGTGCTTCTATAAATTGCATTAAAGTTATTGAGGAGTTTTGATTAATAACTGTAGTAATGGTTAATTTTTTAGACATCTGACTACCCAGTGGTGCTCTCTTTAGAAAATCACTGCTCCCCTTCCCAACAAGAAGTGATGGCAGACAGTTTGCAGTCTACTTTTGGAGACGCCTTGCTTTCTGATATGCTTGATGATTTTCCAGACAAATTACCTTCACCAGAGGTAACACTTTGTCTGAGAAGCGCAGGTTAAGAAAAAGAAAAAAACATGCTACTATTGTATTGCCCCATGAAACTGGGCTAGAGATCAATGACAAATGCTTAGTTTTGATTATTTATAGAGGTGTATCTTTGCAATGTGTTTCCTAAGAAATAGTCCCGTGAGCATTTAGGTGAATACATTTTGATAAAGAGAATATATAGAGATACACCTAAAAATTCACATTTTAATTGTGCGTCATATCCCATGTGTCCAAAATTTCAAGTCAGTTAACATTCGACCACAGGAATTTGGTATGTTTTACAGGCCAAAGGCTACGAAAGAGGCAAAGATCTAGGCTGTAAATAGACTTCATGCCCAATACCTCAGCATGTGGGTGGCAGGTTCCCCCTTTTTTAATCTGCTCTTTGCAATGTCCCTGTCTCTACAGGCGTCTTACCCTCTTCATTTGAGCATACTTAAGTATTTGGTTTAAAAAAAGCACCCACACCCTACCCTCAGGATTGCAATTTCTACTCCAGCTATCTTTTTATTTTATTATTTCCTTTCTCAACCCAAATT
Organism: Eubalaena glacialis; assembly: GCF_028564815.1. Classification (NCBI taxonomy): domain Eukaryota; kingdom Metazoa; phylum Chordata; class Mammalia; order Artiodactyla; family Balaenidae; genus Eubalaena; species Eubalaena glacialis. Next base: position 101,658,018 of record NC_083726.1, read on the forward strand.
TTCATTTCCTTGTCTCCTCACAACCTACCTAATCAGGTTTCCTCTTCCACGTGCACCAAGTAAGTATTTCAGTGTGCTCATCACTTTCTTGCCAGTAAATTCTTTTTTTTTTTTTAATATTTATTTTCTTTATCTTTTTTTTTTTTTGGCTGCATCGGGTCTTAGTTGCAGCACGTGGGATCTTTGTTGAGGCTTGTGGGATCTTTCATTGCAGCGCGTGGGCTTCTCTAGTTGTGGAGTGCAGGCTCCAGGTCACGTGGGTCCTGTAGTTGTGGCGCTTAGTTGCCCTGTGTCATATGGGATCTCAGTTTCCCAACCAGGGATTGAACCTGTGTCCCCTGCACTGAAAGGCGGATTCTTTACCACTGGACCACCAGAGAAGTACCCTTTACCAGTAGATTCTAACGGACCTATTTCAGCCTTCCTCTGACTTGTTGCCTTGACAACATTCAATGCTATGGATGCCTCCTTCCTTTCCGTGAAACACTTCCTTCTGTAACACCACATTCTTCAGGCTTTCCTCATTCCTCTCTGGCCACTCTTCACTTTCCTCTGCTGGTCCATTCTCCTCACCCCAAATTTTATCAGGTGATGAATTTTTTTCTTTTTTGAATGACAGTATTTTTTAACAACCAATAGTTTAATTTTGACATGTCATCATTTTGGTAGATATAGTATATATTTGTAATATTTGAATATCCCCCTTTACATTTTTCTTTATTTTATTTAGATGAGTAGAAAATTTAAAGATGAAAGTGTTATGACACTAAGGACAAGAAGTATAGGACTCATGATAGAATTAAGACAGACAAAAATAAATTGAACAAATGGACAAACTGTGACTCTTTCACCTGATGAGAATGCTCACAGGCTAAATGTGTTCAATTATGACAGAAAAGAAAGGTTAAACCACTTGTGCAGAGTGCTGTAAACACATCATCAGAGATTGAATCTAAGAGTCATGGTCTAATTCAGGAAATAATAATAATAATTTCAGTTTTCTAGGAATAGAATTCCTCCTCTTATTATTTATAAATCTATTTTTTAGTATTCAGATATATAGTTTCCATTAAAGCTTTTGCTTCCACACTAAAGTAAGGAGATGCTTTCCAATGAGTAAATGAGAAATTAGAGATAAAGTCATTTTCTCATACTGCACTTAGCTCTCAGTATACAAAAGAATTGCCTGGAGACTTGTTAAAGAGACATGATTCTGTCCCACAATTCAAGATTCTGGTTCTCTAATTTTAAAGTAGATTGCAGAAATCTGTTTTTTAACAAGCACCCCAGGTGATGCTTTTGATACATGCGGTTGCAGAGTGCACTTTGGTAAACTCTGTATTAGTAACATGAGGGTCATAGTAAAAGAGAGAAGACCCAAGATGATGGAATAATTTGAGTGGGTACCTGGGGATGACAAAGAGAAGGGCAATCAAAGCTCCTCAAAGAAAAGAACTTTAGGGACTTCCCTGGTGGTCCAGTGGTAAAGCATCTGCCTTCCAGTGCAGGGGACAGGGGTTTGATCCCTGGTTGGGGAACTAAGATCCCACATGCTGTGGGGCAACTAAGCCCACGTGCTACAACTACTGAGCTTGCATGCCTCAGCTAGAGAGCCTGCATGCCACAAACTACAGAGCCCACGTGCTCTGGAGCCCATGCACCACAACTACAGAGCCCATGCACTCTGGAGTCCACCCGCCACAGCTAGAGAGAAGCCCGCCCGCCGCAACCAAAGGTCCCGCATGCTGCAACAATGATCCCACGTGTCACAACTAAGACCCAACACAGCCAAAAATAAATAAATAAATAAATAAATAAAAACATTATAATAAAAAAAGAAAAAAATTTTTCTTCACAGTCCAGATCCCAGCAACATTATATACAATGTAGCAGGCACTTAATAAGTATGTTTGTTAAATTAATGAATATTTGGAAAGGGCAGAAATAAGTAAGTGAAAGAAAAGAACCAGAAGGCTTTGGATTTAGAATGAGTGACCCAGATGGTGAATTTTGCCATGCTCTTAGTTTTGATGGGCAGGAAATATTAAGTTGATGATGCTCGTATGCAATACAGTTGAAATGTGAAGATTTATAAATCTTTAGCTTAAATTTAGTCTTTACTAGATTGCAAATACTATAATAGACATTTTTATATACCTGATCTCATATAATACTTTTTAATGTTGGATAAGAGAGTGATGACCTGAAGCATTCACTACCAGAAGTTGTAACATTCTAACTTCTGTAACACTGAAAAAATATATATTTATATATATATAGTTATATAAATAATAATTTATATAAAATTATATATATATAATTTTCATGTACTTCAAATTTGTGCATAGTAATAATTTATTGAATGTAGAAGAAATAGAAAAGAAAAGAAAGCCCCAATCATTACAGGCGTATTTTTTGGTGAATTTTGGTCAATACAATAATATCACTGGTTTCTATTAGGTTTTTAGGAATATGGAAAAAAGATGGAGCTTTTACATATCTTACTACTGTGGGCAAATTGAAAATATGATGAAAGACTTTTCGATGACAATGACAAGTGCAAATTTACCTGTGCATGTGTAATTGTATCTTTCTTTCAAATTGTTTCTGTAGGCATTAAAATTCAAAATATTAGTCAGAAACAAGAAAATAGGAACTTTAAGGGAAACCCGTGAAAGGAGAGGTTCTGATAAGCATGGTCAGGTAGAGGAATGTGAAGAAGAAGAGGAGGCAGAGCAAGAGGAGGAGGAAAATGAGGCCAAAGGACCAGAACCATCGGATGCTTTTCAAGACAATTTGGAAAAGGAGGCAGAGTCAAAAAGGGCAGTCGGAATTCCACTCTTCAAGAAAAAGAAGGTGAGATGAGGCTTTGCGAAAGCCTTACAAGTGATTGAAAAGTTGTCTTATTTTTTGTTGAGTAGTTTTAAAACATTATGGAGGAAAACATCTTTTTCTTACTTATAATAACTTCAGTCTATTATATAAAATTTGTTTGGAAAAAACTAGCAGTGGGCAAGAAGTTTTAGAAGTCATCTCTTCCTGTATTAGCTGTTTGTAATTATTTTTTTCTCTACAGCCAACAAATATTATGCCTTCTTATGTATTAGACACTGTGCAGTGTACAAAAGATAGTGTAACTGCTCTGAAGGAGATCATACTGTCAGAGACAAGAAAAGCACTGTTTATATTATATAGTATTTTAAGTATACAAGTTAGCATGACAAAGGAAGGTATACACGGTTGCAAGGGATACAAAACTAATTCAGCTGGTTGAAGTAAAATGTGAATTAATTCAATTGGTCCACAGAAATGAAAAGTTTAGGGAAAGGGATTCTAATTTCAGGAATGACTTGGTTGAAGTGTATCAAGCAAAGTCCACAGAAATTTCTTTCTGCAACTTTGGCCCTACTTTTCCTATATTGGTGCAAGCCTTTGCAAAGCTTCAGTTTTACATGCTTTCAGATTCAAATCCAGTGGAAGGCCTAGCTATCTCTCAGCTGACCAAGCAGATTCTTTTAGTACATTGGCTATGATCCAAGCTGCGCGCATCCCTGAGCCACTTACTGTGGGGAATGCAGAGCTCTGGTTAGCCAGGCCCAGTGCACGTTACCGACACTTAAGCACATGGATTGAGCATGTGCAAAAAGTGTTTTCCAAAAAAAAAAAAAAAAAAAAAAGAACACTTTGGAAGGGGCTAACAGAAGTGCAGAGGGTATAGATACTGGGCTATAGAAAAGCAATACAGTACTATACAACAGAAGTTATTCCAAAATGTTAGATCACATTGGAAATATACTTACTTATGACTAAAATTCTTGAATTTGTAGAATTCATGAAACTAAACTAAGACCTTTGGGAAAAAGAAAATAGAAATAATTGCCATCCTCAATACTTATTACATTAATTGGGATTTTAGGTTTAGGTTGTCTCATAATTAACATTTAATGTTATCATAATAGAACATATTCACATTGACCCAATCCAAATAGTTTTTGAGGATATAATCTTATGAAAAGACTAAGATCATTGATTTGAAAGCATATTTTCTTTATTGAAAAAAAAATTTTTCAAATGATTAGTGCAAAAATGTGAAATTATTGCCTTTTTTTTTTCACCGCAAAGTTAAAAATAGCTATGGCCCTATCTGATCTTGTTATTTATACTAAAGCGGAGAAGTTCAGAAGTTTTCACCATTCAAGACTCTATCAACAATTTAATGAAAGTAACTCTATTGGGGAGTCACAAGCCCGAAAACTTTCAAAGCTGAGAGGTAAATTCTTATGATTCAAATAGATGAAGTGTTTAAACAAGTTATATTCACTTTTAAGGTGTCAAAATCGGTCAATGATGTTTACAAAAACTATATTCTAGTACAATTTCAACATATTTAACATATTTTAAAAAGGGTTATATGCCTCAGGTCACATTAAGTTTTATTTCACAGAACTCAACCATTACTTAAGTCATGAAATTTTGATTGAGAATGTCCAGTATGGACACTTTGTTGGGAGGGGCTGTGGTGAACAGTTTACATGGGAGAGCAGCGAGTGACAAGGCTACAGAGGTAGGCAAAGCCAAATTACAAGGAACTTGAACTTTGTCCTACAATCCAAAGTGAGTAGGAAAAGATTGAAATCTCAGGAGTCACATGATCCCCTGTGTGTTTCTGAAAGATGCCTCTGTTAGCAGCATAAGGGTGACACTGCCTGCAGGGAGGAGATGATAAAGGCTTATGGCAGGGAGATTGGAGCCAGGGTGAACTTTGTGGACTCGGTGGGCATCTAAGAGGTAGAGTTAAATAGACTGGGAGGCTGTATCTCTCAGGTGAAGAAGAGGGAAAAAATGGTACCCAGGCCAGACTGCCAGATGGCTGTGTACCTGCAGAGGGACCATGTGTCTCTGCATATTCTTTTCACTGTCTCCTGACTCTACATCTGAGGTGGGTTTATTCTGCTTGGTAGAGCCCGAGACACAACAGGGAAAGAGAATGGGAAGAAGACGCTACCTTCTTCTCAGACTTATATGGCAGGGAATATCATCAACTTAAAAAGGGATGGTCTGTTGGGAGGGGAAATTTTTTCCCTCTATCCTTCTTGAGTTCTTGTGGCTGGACTACTAATAAAACTGACGCAAGTCATATTGACAGGAGAAAAGAAAAAAATTTAATTCATAGAAATGGGACCTAAGAAGTGACCAAAGTAGGCAGGTTTTATACTTTTTAGACAAAGAAACAATAAATTTGTGAGGAATTGACAGGACAAAGAAACTTAGGTTTTGGGTGACCAATTAGTGAAGAAGTCAAACAGAATTTGGGCTTGGGGTAGTAAATTAAAGAAGTCACAAAGTTTGTTTTCACAGTCTTCTCAGCCCTGAGTTCCCTGTCTTTGGTGGGAAGGGTGTCCTACGTTCAGACGCAGGGAGTGCATCTTTCATGTGAGACATTTATTTCCTGCTTTGAAGGAGACAGAAAGGAGGGATAGAGTGTCCCTCTTGCATTGGCCATTTCTTAAGTCACTTTAATTCAAAATAATCAATATGTCACTGAAGCACATTTTAGGGGCAGCCTACCCTGTGCCTCAGCAGTCAATTAACTTAGTAATCAGAATCAGGTGACTCTCCATATCCTTTTTAAAAATTGCAATCTACCATCTTATGTAGAAGCACCATGGCAGAGAAATCAGCACCTGCAACTGACTTGAGAAAAGCTGTTGGCTATTAGGAAATACAGATTCTGGTATATTTGTTGGTTAACCTCATTGGGTTCGCCATCAGTACCCTAGGGTTTTGAGGCATGCTTTAGCTTATCTCCTCAAACTGCCTATTAGAAAGATCCTATATTATAGGGCTTTTCTTTTTTTTAAACTGAGGCTTGTGACCAAAAATCAATTCAGTATATCTAAATGACAGTTAAAAGAATAGAATAGAGTAGAATGGAATGGAATATAATAAAATGGAATGGAATAGAACAAAATAATAGAATGGAGAAGATGTATTGTAGGCAGGAAGAATAAGTATTGTTTTATGAAACAATTTTGTGTGTGTGTGTGTGTGGTGTTGGGTTGTGATATAAAGCATATTTTTTACTGTGAACTATTGTCAACAGAGTTTGAATTTGAATGACCTACTTTACTAGCCTCCATCGTTTCAAACTATTGGATGGTTTTTGTTGTTGTTCATGGAGACAGGACGTCTGGGCACAGCTAAAGTCGTTATAATTCTCTCACTCTCATCATATTAAACACTTGCTCAAAATCTGAAAAGGGACTGGGTAGTTCAGAGAAGAGTCATAAAATATAGCATCAGCCTTTCTTTGGAAAGAGTATAGAACATTTTTCTTGTGCCAAAAGTTAATAGTAAATAATTAATGATTGGGCAAAGATGTTCTGCAAGGATGTCTATCATTATTAAAAACATAATAAACATCATTAAGTTTATAATAGGGAAAAATCAGAAACAGAAATTTTCATATGTGTGAATGCTTTTCAGTCATTTAAAAATAATGTCGTAGGTGAATATTATTGAAATGGAATGATTTTCATGTTATCTTAGTAAGTTAAAAAGTGGAAGTTTATAAAAGGGAATAAACAATAAGATTCAATTAAAAATAAGTATATACATATGACAAAAGAATGGAAATATATATATACCAAGAGTTTAACAGGGTTATTAATTGAGTGGTGAGATTATATGTTGTTTTCTTATTTTTTCTTATTTAATTTTCACATTTCTCATGCTATGTGAAAACATAGCATGTTTAATTTCTAAATCTCAGAAGTAACAAAATCATGTTAAGGATGCATAGTGATCATTCATGTTTATCGCTTTGTAGATGAAAAAAATTAAGACCCAGAAGAGTATGTATTTTATCAACAGATAGACATCTAGTTTAGGACTGGATAAGGGATCATGACACGTGGGCACACAAAGTGCATTTGTACATGAGTAGCTTCAAAGTGAACTTTTCCTCAAGGAGAGGATAACTTCTAAAATTGAGTGTTAATTAAATTAACTGTAATTACTATTAACTTCAGTAACTGTAATTTTTTACCTGACAATGCTTCCTAAAGAACAGTTTTTAGGATGAGGGTGGCAATGATTCTGTTCTAGCCTGAATAGCAAATAGAGTGGACATAGGCAATAACCATTTCTTCCATGACTGGTCACCATATTAGCAGAAATAGTTGTGGGAACAGGATCTGCTTAGTGAAAGAATAAAAACCTTGGAGAAACATAAAATCTATGTTCAAAAATTTGAGGGGTGTCCAATGGTAAACGGTGTAAATTAGTTTTGAATCTTAAGTGATTTAAATAGAATTACTAGAAATGTGTAAAAATATATAAGTAGAAACATAAAGAATATGTATAGAAACTGAAACAGACTCTGTGTGTGGGTGTGTGTGTGTGTGTGTGTGTGTGTGTGCTTCAAGTATAGACATTGTCTTACTTTCCTTGTAAGGAAAACATTTGAAATAATCAGAAGTATTGGGAGGTAGCAAGTTCTCTTTCTTTTTTTTTTTTGAAGAACAAATGCCTTTTATTTTTTATTTTATTTTATTTTATTTTATTTTATTTATTTATTTTTTAAACATCTTTATTGAAGTATAATTGCTTTACAATTGTGTGTTAGTTTCTGCTTTATAACAAAGTGAATCAGTCATACATATACATATGTTCCCACATCTCCTCCCCCTTGCATCCCCCTTCCTCCCACCCTCCCCATCCCACCCCTCTAGGTGGTCACAAAGCACCTAGCTGATCTCCCTGTGCTATGCGGCTGCTTCCTACTAGCTATCTATTTTACATTTGGTAGTGTATATATGTCCATGACACTCTCTCACCCTGTCACATCTCACCCCTCCCCCTCCCCATATCCTCAAGTCCATTCTCTAGTAGATCTGTGTCTTTATTCCCGTCTTACCCCTAGGTACTTCATGACCTTTTTTTTTTTCCTTAGATTCCATATATATGTGTGTTAGCATACTGTATTTGTTTTTCTCTTTCTGACCTACTTCACTCTGTATGACAGACTCTAACTCCATCCACCTCATTACAAATACCTCCATTTCATTTCTTTTTATGGCTGAGTAATATTCCATCGTATATATGTGCCACATCTTCTTTATCCATTCATCTGTTGATGGACACTTAGGTTGCTTCCATGTCCTGGCTATTGTAAATAGAGCTGCAATGAACATTTTGGTACATGACTCTTTTTGAATTATGGTTTTCTCAGGGTATATGCCCAGTAGTGGGATTGCTGGGTCGTATGGTAGTTCTATTTTTACTTTTTTAAGGAACCTCCATACTGTTCTCCATAGTGGCTGTATCAATTTACATTCCCACCAACAGTGCAAGAGTGTTCCCTTTCCTCCACACCCTCTCCAGCATTTATTGTTTCTAGATTTTTTGATGATGGCCATTCTGACCGGTGTGAGATGATACCTCATTGTAGTTTTGATTTGCATTTCTCTAATGATTAATGATGTTGAGCATTCCTTCATGTGTGTGTTGGCAATCTGTATATCTTCTTTGGAGAAATGTCTCTTTAGGTCTTCTGCCCATTTTTGGATTGGGTTGTTTGTTTTTTTGTTATTGAGCTGCATGAGCTACTTGTAAATCTTGGAGATTAATCCTTTGTCAGTTGCTTCATTTGCAAATATTTTCTCCCATTCTGAGGGTTGTCTTTTGGTCTTGTTTATGGTTTCCTTTGCTGTGCAAAAGCTTTTAAGTTTCATTAGGCCCCATTTGTTTATTTGTGTTTTTATTTCCATTTCTCTAGGAGGTGGGTCAAAAAGGATCTTGCTGTGATTTATGCCATAGAGTGTTCTGCCTATGTTTTCCTCTAAGAGTTTGATAGTGTCTGGCCTTACACTTAGGTCTTTAATCCATTTTGAGTTTATTTTTGTGTATGGTGTCAGGGAGTGTTCTAATTTCATACTTTTACATGTACCTGTCCAATTTTCCCAGCACCACTTATTGAAGAGGCTGTCTTTTCTCCACTGTATATGCTTGCCTCCTTTATCAAAGATAAGGTGACCATATGTGCGTGGGTTTATCTCTGGGCTTTCTATCCTGTTCCATTGATCTATATTTCTGTTTTTGTGCCAGTACCAAACTGTCTTGATTACTGTAGCTTTGTAATATAGTCTGAAGTCAGGGAGCCTGATACCTCCAGCTCCATTTTTCGTTCTCAAGATTGCTTTGGCTATTCGGGGTCTTTTGTGTTTCCATACAAATTGTGAAATTTTTTGTTCTAGTTCTGTGAAAAATGCCAGTGGTAGTTTGATAGGGATTGCATTGAATCTGTAGATTGCTTTGGGTAGTATAGTCATTTTCACAATGTTGATTCTTCCAATCCAAGAACATGGTATATCTCTCCATCTATTTGTATCATCTTTAATTTCTTTCATCAGTGTCCTATAATTTTCTGCATACAGGTCTTTTGTCTCCTTAGGTAGGTTTATTCCTAGATATTTTATTCTTTTTGTTGCAATGGTAAACGGGAGTGTTTTCTTAATTTCACTTTCAGATTTTTCATCATTAGTATATAGGAATGCAAGAGATTTCTGTGCATTAATTTTGTATCCTGCTACTTTACAAAATTCATTGATTAGCTCTAGTAGTTTTCTGGTAGCATCTTTAGGATTCTCTATGTATAGTATCATGTCATCTGCAAACAGTGACAGCTTTACTTCTTCTTTTCCGATTTGGATTCCTTTTATTTCTTTTTCTTCTCTGATTGCTGTGGCTAACACTTCCAAAACTATGTTGAATAATAGTGGTGAGAGTGGGCAACCTTGTCTTGTTCCTGATCTTAGTGGAAATGGTTTCAGTTTTTCACCATTGAGGACAATGTTGGCTGTGGGTTTGTCATATATGGCCTTTATTATGTTGAGGAAAGTTCCCTCTGTGCCTACTTTCTGCAGGGCTTTTATCATAAATTGGTGTTGAATTTTGTCAAAAGCTTTCTCTGCATCTATTGAGATGATCATATGGTTTTTCTCCTTCAATTTGTTAATATGATGTATCACGTTGATTGATTTGTGTATATTGAAGAATCCTTGCATTCCTGGAATAAACCCCACTTGATCATGGTGTATAATCCTTTTAATGTGCTGTTGGATTCTGTTTGCTAGTATTTTGTTGAGGATTTTTGCATCTATGTTCATCAGTGATATTGGCCTGTAGTTTTCTTTCTTTGTGACATCTTTGTCTGGTTTTGGTATCAAGGTGATGGTGGCCTCGTAGAATGAGTTGGGGAGTGTTCCTCCCTCTACAATATTTTGGAAGAGTTTGAGAAGGATAGGTGTTAGCTCTTCTCTAAATGTTTGATAGAATTCGCCTGTGAAGCCATCTGGTCCTGGGCTTTTGTTTGTTGGAAGATTTTTAATCACAGTTTCAATTTCAGTGCTTGTGATTGGTCTGTTCATATTTTCTATTTCTTCCTTGTTCAGTCTGGGCAGGTTGTGCATTTCTAAGAATCTGTCCATTTCTTCCAGGTTGTCCATTTTATTGGCATAGAGTTGCTTGTAGTAATCTCTCATGATTGTTTGTATTTCTGCAGTGTCAGTGGTTACTTCTCCTTTTTCATTTCTAATTCTATTGATTTGAGTCTTCTCCCTTTTCCTCTTGATGAGTCTGGCTAATGGTTTATCAATTTTGTTTATCTTCTCAAAGAACCAGCTTTTAGTTTCATTGATTTTTGCTATTGTTTCCTTCATTTCTTTTTCATTTATTTCTGATCTGATCTTTATGATTTCTTTCCTTCTGCTAGCTTTGGGGTTTTTTTGTTCTTCTTTCTCTAATTGCTTTAGGTGCAAGGTTAGGTTATTTATTCGAGATGTTTCCTGTTTCTTGATGTAGGCTTGTATTGCTATAAACTTCCCTCTTAGAACTGCTTTTGCTGCATCCCATAGGTTTTGGGTCGTCGTGTCTCCATTGTCATTTGTTTCTAGGTATTTTTTGATTTCCCCTTTGATTTCTTCAGTGATCACTTCGTTATTAAGTAGTGTATTGTGTAGCCTCCATGTGTTTGTATTTTTTACAGATCTTTTCCTGTAATTGATATCTAGTCTCATAGCGTTGTGGTCGGAAAAAATACTTGATATGATTTCAATATTTTTAATTTACCAAGGCTTGATTTGTGACCCAAGATATGATCTATCCTGGAGAATGTTCCATGAGCACTTGAGAAAAATGTGTATTCTGTTGTTTTTGGGTGGAATGTCCTATAAATATCAATTAAGTCCATCTTGTTTAATGTATCATTTAAAGCTTGTGTTTCCTTATTTATTTTCATTTTGGATGATCTGTCCATTGGTGAAAGTGGGGTGTTAAAGTCCCCTACTATGATTGTGTTACTGTCGATTTCCCCTTTTATGGCTGTTAGTATTTGCCTTATGTATTGAGGTGCTCCTATGTTGGGTGCATAAATATTTACAATTGTTATACCTTCCTCTTGGATCGATCCCTTGATCATTATATAGTGTCCTTATTTGTCTCTTGTAATAGTCTTTATTTTAAAGTCTATTTTGTCTGATATGAGAATTGCTACTCCAGCTTTCTTTTGATTTCCATTTGCATGGAATATCTTTTTCCATCCCCTCACTTTCAGTCTGTATGTGTCTCTAGGTCTGAAGTGGGTCTCTTGTAGACAGCATATATATGGGTCTCGTTTTTTTATCCATTCAGCCAGTCTGTGTCTTTTGGTGGGAGCATTTAATCCATTTACATTTAAGGTAATTATTGATATGTATTTTCCTATTCCCATTTTCTTAAATGTTTTGGGTTTGTTATTGTAGGTGTTTTCCTTCTCTTGTGTTTCTTGCCTAGAGAAGTTCCTTTAGCATTTGTTGTAAAGCTGGTTTGGTGGTGCTGAACTCTCTCAGCCTTTGCTTGTCTGTAAAGGTTTTAATTTCTCCATCAAATCTGAATGAGATCCTTGCTGGGTAGAGTAACCTTGGTTGTAGGTTTTTCTCCTTCATCACTTTAAGTATATCCTGCCACTCCCTTCTGGCTTGCAGAGTTTCTGCTGAAAGATCAGCTGTTAACCTTATGGGGATGCCCTTGTGTGTTATTTGTTGTTTTTCCCTTGCTGCTTTTAATATGTTTTCTTTATATTTAATTTTTGACAGTTTGATTAATATGTGTCTTGGCGTGTTTCTCCTTGGATTTATCCTGTATGGGACTCTCTGTGCTTCCAGGACTTGATTAACTATTTCCTTTCCCATATTAGGGAAGTTTTCAACTATAATCTCTTCAAATATTTTCTCAGTCCCTTTCTTTTTCTCTTCTTCTTCTGGGACCCCTATGATTCGAATGTTGGTGCGTTAAATGTTGTCCCAGAGGTCTCTGAGACTGTCCTCAGTTCTTTTCATTCTTTTTTCTTTATTCTGCTCCGCAGTAGTTATTTCCACTATTTTATCTTCCAGGTCACTTATCCGTTCTTCTGCCTCAGTTATTCTGCTATTGATCCCGTCTAGAGTATTTTTAATTTCATTTATTGTGTTTTTCATCATTGCTTGGTTCCTCTTTAGTTCTTCTATGTTCTTGTTAAATGTTTCTTGCATTTTGTCTATTCTATTTGCAAGATTTTGGATCATCTTTACTATCATTATTCTGAATTCTTTTTCAGGTAGACTGCCTATTTCCTCTTCATTTGTTAGGTCTGGTGTGTTTTGACCCTGCTCCTTCACCTGCTGTGTGTTTTTTTGTCTTCTCATTTTGCTTATCTTACTGTGTTTGGGGTCTCCTTTTCACAGGATGCAGGTTCGTAGTTCCCGTTGTTTTTGGTATCTGTCCCCAGTGGCTAAGGTTGGTTCAGTGGGTTGTGTAGGCTTCCCAGTGGAGGGGACTATTGCCTGTGTTCTGGTGGATGAGGTTGGATCTTTTCTTTCTGGTGGGCACGTCCACGTCTGGTGGTGTGTTTTGGGGTGTCTGTGGCCTTATTATGATTTTAGGCAGCCTGTCTGCTAATGGATGGGGCTGTGTTCCTGTCTTGCTAGTTGTTTGGCATAGGGTGTCCAGCACTGGAGCTTGCTGGTCGTTGAGTGAAGCTGGGTCTTGATGTTGAGAAGGAGATCTCTGAGAGATTTTCGCCGTTTGGTATTGCGTGGAGCTGGGAGGTCTCTTGTAGACCAGTGTCCTGAAGTTGGCTCTCCCACCTCAGAGGCACAGCCCTGATTCCTGGCTGGAGCACCAAGAGCCTTTCATCCACACGGCTCAGAATAAAAGGGAGAAAAAATAGAAAGAAAGAAAGAAAGAGGATAAAACAAAATAAAATAAAGCTATTATAATAAAAAATAAGAAAAAATTATTAAAAATAAATTTATTAAGAAAAAAATATTTTTTAATTTTAAAAAATAGATTTATTAATTTTTTATAATAGAAAATAAGAAAAAAATTATTAAGAAAAAAATTTATTAAGAAAAAAAATTTTTAATTTTTTAAAATAAAAAATGTTAAAAAGCTTATTAAAAAAATTTTTTAAATTTTTTAAAAATAGAAAATAAGGAAAAAATTATTAAGAAAACATTTATTAGGGAAAAAAATTTTTTTAAGTAAAAAAAAAAAAAACGGACGGACCTAACCCTAGGACTAATGGTGAGAGCAAAGCTATACAGACAAAATCTCACCCAGAAGCACACACATATACACTCACAAAAAAAGGAAAAGGGGAAAAATTAATATATCCTGCTCCCAAAGTCCACCTCCTGAATTTGGGATGATTCGTTGTCTATTCAGGTATTCCACAGATGCAGGTACATCAAGTTGACTGTGGAGATTTAATCCGCTGCTCCTGAGGCTGCTGGGAGAGATTTTCCTTTCTCTTCTTTGTTCGCACAGCTCCTGGGGTTCAGCTTTGGATTTGGACCCGCCTCTGCATGTAGGGCGCCTGAGGGCGTCCGTTCTTCGCTCAGACAGGACGGGGTTAAAGGAGCAGCTGCTTCGGGGGCTCTGGCTCAGTCAGGCCGGGGGGAGGGAGCGGTACGGAGGAGGCGGGGCGAGCCTGCGGCGGCAGAGGCCGGCGTGACGTTGCAGCAGCCTGAGGCGCGCCGTGTGTTCTCCCAGGAAAGTTGTCCCTGGATCACGGGACCCTGGCAGTGCCGGGCTGCACAGGCTCCCGGGAGGGGAGGTGTGGATAGTGACCTGTGCTCGCACACAGGCTTCTTGGTGGCGGCAGCAGCAGCCTTAGCGTCTCATGCCCGTCTCTGGGGTCCGCGCTGATAACCGCGGCTCGCGCCCGTCTCTGGAGCTCCTTTAAGTGGCGCTCTTAATCCTCTCTCCTCGCGCACCAGGAAACAAAGAGGCAAGAAAAAGTCTCTTGCCTGTTTGGCAGCTCCAGACCTTTTCCCGGACTCCCTCCCAGCTAGCTGTGGCGCACTAGCCCCTTCAGGCTGTGTCCACGCCACCAACCCCAGTCCTCTCCCTGGGATCCAACCTCCGAAACCCGAGCCTCAGCTCCCAGCCCCGGCCCGCCCCGGCGGCCGAGCAGACAAGCCTCTCGGGCTGGTGAGTGCTGGTCGGCACCGATCCTCTGTGCGGGAATCTCTCCGCTCTGCCCTCCGCACCTCTGTGGCTGCGCTCTCCTCCGTGGCTCCGAAGCTTCCCCCCTCCACCACCCGCAGTCTCTGCCCGCGAAGGGGCTTCCTAGTGTGTGGAAACCTTTCCTCCTTCACAGCTCCCTCCCACTGTTGCAGGTCCCGTCCCTATTCTTTTGTCTGTGTTATTTCTTTTTTCTTTTGCCCTACCCAAGTACGTGGGGATTTTCTTGCCTTTTGGGAGGTCTGACGTCTTCTGCCAGCGTTCAGTGGGTGTTCTGTAGGAGCAGTTCCACGTGTAGATGTGTTTCTACTGTATCTGTGGGAAGGAAGGTGATCTCCGCGTCTTACTCGTCCGCCATCTTGCCCAGACTCCCTCTATTTTATTTTTTAATAACTATTTATTTATTTATTTTTGGCTGCGTTGGGACTTTGTTGCTGCACGCTAGCTTTCTCTAGTTGCGGTGAGCAGGGGCTACTCTTCTTTGTGGTGTGCGGGCTTCTCATTGCGGTGGCTTCTCTTGCTGAGGAGCATGGGCTCTAGGAGTGAGGGCTTCAGTAGTTGTGGCATGCGGGCTCAGTAGTTGTGGCACACGGGCTTAGTTGCTCCACGGCATGTGTGATCTTCCTGGACCAGGTCACGAACCAGTGTCCCCTGCATTGGCAGGCGGGTTCTTAACCACTGTGCCACCAGGGAAGTCCTGCAAGTTCACTTTCAATGGAGGGATGCAAACAGAAATTGAATGAATTTTGGGGAAAGATACTATGGTGGTTAGAAGGTCAGCTGGAAGCTGAGTTGAGTAACTTTAAGGTCCCTTTCAGCCCTGAGGATCTGTTAAATATTCAACTTGATTAACTTGGATGACATCACATAGTTTTATATGACTTCTGTGCGATTCTGTCCTAATGTGAAAACCAAAGTGAAAAAAACCAAAATGGGTAAAGATACTTTTGTTTCCAAAAATGGATGCACTTTATTTTGGAATTTTATATACTCTATGTCAAAGTGAAATTAATTTGGATGTGAACAAAAAGAAATATAGTATCCAATTGTTTCTTTCTTCGAGTGAATAATTACATAAAATTGTTTAATAAAAAATAATTATTAACTTTTCAATAACAGTGAATTACACTGCCAAACAAAGGCATGAATTTATTTTGATTTCCATGAATTGCAAATATTTCTGCCAGGACAATAGACATCAACATTATTGAAACTGTAGTAGAATTAAATAAATATATAGACATAGTAGTTTATTTGAAATCTTTGCAATGTTTTAATACATTTCTTTTTTTAGCCAATGAATTTATTCTTCACACCACGAAGTTCATTACCAGAATATATCCCAAAGCAACAAGAACGGACTCTTCTAATTTTAATCCTCAAGAATTTTGGAATGTAGGTTGTCAAATGGGTATGTTACATAGGATATTGAGTTTTTTGCAAAAATAAGATAAAATAAATTCATTTTGTGAATTAAAAGATTCATGAAAAGAGCTTCCTTTGAAGAATTTTCGACCCTGGGTGTTTTGGAGTCAAGCAATGATGAATCATTGGCTTCAAGGGTTGAAGTTATTCCTAAATAGGTTGAAAAGGGTAAATCTAGGTGAGGGTAGAAGCATGGAGGTTAAATTCATGAAGAGTTTGCATGGGAATTGTAGGAATGGGAAAAAGAAACCAAAAAGAGATGTAAGAGGACAGTGAAGGTCAAGTCCTTTGCCTGAAAGATTTGCTAAAGGCCTCTTCAAATCAAGTGACCTCTGCTTTTTGTACTTTAATCACTTCTGCATTCATAGTGTTGAAAAGTAAATCTGCATAGCTTTGTTATTTGTCCTTGACTGACTCTCCTTATTCCAAATTGATCAACTGGTGTACCAGTGGGACGAACCAGTCAGAAAGTGCCAGGTGTTAACCCTTCTGCTGCTGAATTGTGACAAGGCCCATAGGTTTTCAGAGAGGGAGGGAGCGGGGTCAGGATGGTAGGGAGGGCAGTGGGGTGTAGATGGTGGTACTGCATATAGTGGCTATTTACCAGCCTATATGGAGTTGTTTCTGTATTTTAACAACAATTATTGCTCTGCCTGTTCCTCGCTTTCTCCTCAAGTGATTACAGTACCTCTTTAGACCCGAAAGTTTATGATACAGTTGGTGTCTTCCCTTCCAGCATTTAATGTACTGATTTTCTTTACTCTCATATTTCCTGAATGTTTTCTGACATGTACATTGCTATTCTATAATCTATGCTGTATGCCATTTTGATTTTTTAACTCAAAGCTGTAAAATAATTTGCAGATTAAATTTTGAAACTCACCTTCATATGTTAACAAAGACATGGCAAAAGGAAAGGTTTAAAAATCATGATTTATTTGACTAATGCTTACTCTTAAAATGTTCGAAGATATATAATTCATGATTAGGTTTCAGTAAACTGTTTAATTGCGTTTCTTTAGATATACCCTCTATTTCCTGACCATGTCAAAATAGTCTTTTTCCCTCACAGTGGCCTTAAATTTCCAGACCCCTGGTCTGCCTATGGATCTTCAAAATGGGAAATTTTTGGATAATGGTGGTTCTGGATATATTTTGAAACCACACTTCCTAAGAGATAGTAAAACAAAGTTCAATCCAAATAAAGCACTAATGGACAGAAATCCAATCATACTTATGATAAGGGTAAGATTAATTTCTTTTTCTTTTACCTTTATTGGTTATGATATAAGCTAGATAGTATGCATTAATATTTTTAGTTCTATTGATTTTCTTTAATGCCTTTTAAATTTCTGTTAATCTTTTCAGGTAATGTAGGTGGGTGGTATTTCAACATCCTTCCGAATCTGAAAAATGTCTTTCCATTGCCTTTTTGCATGAATGAAAAAAATTGCATAGTTCTACTTAGAGGAACTAGTCTAGTTGTTCTAATTGTTGTTCTAGTGAGAAGATGGGGTGTTTCAGCCACTTCTTCAGATCCCTTCCTAATCCACACAAATCTCATTGATGCGCTTCTGTGGATTTCTTCTTTCTTTTTTAATCTATATGCAAACGATTCTTTCTCACTTTCATTTGTGAGTGAGAAAGAATTTCTTAATCCTCATCTCAAACTAAACATTCTCCTTGTATTCTTTTATACACATTCACTGTTTCAACCACAAACAATGCCCAAATCTGACCTCATTTTTGGACTATAAAGGCTTATTTTTAATAGCCTACTTAGCATCCTTACCAATATTCTGTCAAACTTAAAATATTAAAGCCTGAACATCCCTTCCTCGTCAAATCTACTTCTATTTTATTTAAATCTCAGGGAATTGAGTCAAATTCCTTGACTCAATTAACTCAGGCAAGAAAAGTGGGAGCTATTCTGGTCTTCCACATCTCCTTCACTTCCCATGTCTGATCCATTTCTAAGTTCTGTAGATCTCACTTTAAATGTCTTCCTTGTCCATCCCCTTGATCTGATGTCATTTGTTACTGTCTTTTTTTTAGGAATCTGTTACCTGTCATCACCTCCATTCCTTTGGCTTCCTAAGGGGTTTTCAGGTAGCCTTGTCTCAGTTGTCCTGATCCATCTTCCACAAGTCAACCAGAGAGATTTTGCTGCAGTGCTAATCTTATCATGCCTACTTAATATCTATTTGTGTCTCCTGATCGTTTTCTTAGTCTGGCTTTGTCCTACTCCTCTAGCCTCATCTCTCACTTCTTCCAGCCTTTCAACCCATTCTGAAACTGTATGGAAGCCTTCTTTTTTGTCCACAATGACTCTTCTATGTATTGCATATGCTATTTCCTTTGATTGGACTGCTCTTCCATTCTTCATCTGCCTATTGCATTCTGACTCATTTTTCAATACTTTGTCACTTCTTTTTGGAAGCTTTTTCCTGTGCTAAGTTGTGCTTCTTTTGAATTCTTCTGTTTTTCCATAACACCCTATACATGCATACATTATGGCACTTACCACACTGTAAACTATAACTATCTACTTGTTATACTTGTCTTTCTCCCCCCACTTGTCTGAAGGTCCTTTAAGGATAAGGACTGTGTTTTGTTCAACCCTTATCCACAGTGACTGACACAAAGTATATGCTCAATACATGTAGGTTAATTGAATGAATGATTTCTTTTTCAAGTTGAGAATACTAAAGAGAATATATGTGCTCTTTTATTGCGAAAGTGAAGATGGAGGATAGCTGGTATGCGTAGATGTTTACAAATGCCACCTGTTTGTATTCTGAGAGGTCTAATGTAGGGGTGTAAGTGACATGGTGTGAAAGAGGCAGGGTTGATGATTTTCCTAGGAAGTTGCTGCCATAGCCATGTGTGTCTTCCCCTCTTGTCCTGATTGTTCTAGGGAGCTTTGTGATTACATTATGACTTGCATAATCAAATTGTGGAGAGCATGATTTGGGAATAAAATACCTAGTTTTGCCATTTGCTTTCTTATGTCCTTGATGAAGCCATTTAACATTTCTGGTTTACTCTTTGTCAACTGTAAACAGAGAACTTTGGATTAAATCAGTTATTTTCAAGCTTATAAAAACTAAGGTATCATTTTCTAAGTTTAAAATCTCGTATGTAAGACCAATAGATGAAAGCAGAACTATCTGGTTGACCACTAAGGGTTTTCTGTTTGACATCCATCCTCTGCAGCGGCCCCTGGAAGGGCTTTGTGAATCAGAGTGTACAAATTATTTGAACAATAAATCTCTAAATTCTATTTCAGTGCTCATATTCTATTATTATTTAGTTATAAATTTTTTTTGGCATGAGATGCACCTTCTCCATATTGACAAGGGTTTATTACCTGAAGGGCCTATATTCAGCTGATAGGCTCTGGTATCAGTGTACTAGTTTTTCACAGTCAATGTTCTTTCAAGTTACCTTGATATCTAATTATGCTTATTGATAAATGCCCGTTCCATACTGGTTGTTAAATATTTGCACAGTTACTCTGGTTTCTAGCTGATGCCATAATTTGTGGATGTAGGAAAGAAAAAATTACACACTGGCACTTTTTTCTTTTCTTTTCCTTCTCTTTTTCTTTCTTTTTTCACAATTATTTATTTGTTCCTCTTTATTATAATCTTCAGAAATTGAAATCATGTCTCAATTTTTTACATTAGTACACTCTATAAATAAACTAGTACACTTCAAATACTGGGTTTTTTTAAAATTCTGACTTTGTTCCTTAAAGTAAAACAAATCTGTGCTTCAACAATTAGCTTGACTAATAGAAGACTAAATAAAACTATTATTAGTTACTTTGTTAAGCATTTTTCTGCTATCCAGTCCCTAATATATATATGAAATAATCGATTTTGTCAAACTCAGGTTACTTATGATAATATAGAAAACAATGGTTAAGGTAAAATTTCATGATAAATTATCCAAACATATAAATTATACTGTCAGAAAATGCTATCATAGGAAATTATGTGTTTTTTCTTATATTTCAGAAGTCGTATTTATAGTGTACAATTTTTTTGTTGTATATATACAATATGAATTTGAAAAGAGTTCATGTTTTTGGAGTGACTCAGCCTGAATTACAGTAGAAGGGGACCATAACAATGCTTTTAAAATAAAAATATTTGTTGGACCATCAATCTTGGAGAATGTGGAATCTATTATAATCACACATTGGTAAAATGGAATAATTTAGACATGTTCCTGGTCATCATCTATTGATACTTGAGGATAAAAGAGTTAAAATTAAAAATTGGCACTATTTTCTACTTTCAGTTTGTTTGTTTGTTTGTTTTGGTGGGAAATGACTTAGTCAATCATGATTTTTGGAAAACCTATTTTATTTTGAAATTAAGCAGTGATGCAGTTTGACATTCTGCTAAATTCTTGAATTCCCTTATTTTTGTGCAGCTCATCAGTGGGATCCAGTTGCCTCCCAGTTATCATTCATCATCTAACAAAGCTGACACATTAGTGATTGTAGAAATTTTGGGGGTTCCAAATGATCAAATGAAACAGCAGAGTCGTGTAATTAAAAAAAATGGTGAGCTCCTAATATATTTTATCGAACATCTATTAGACTTCTTGTTGAAAAGCTTAAAAATTATATATTGATAGAGTTTTGATACATATTTATTATTCATAAGGGAAAGGTTTTGCATTATGTTCAAGATGACCAAAGTGTTATATGCAGCAAAAACAATTTGACAATGACTTAATTTTGGCTAGATGTATTTTCAGATTATAGATACAAAAATGTATCTGACCTGAAAAATTAGTGCTTTTTCCATTTTTACTTCCTTTTTATGTTTCCTTGTATGACTGAATTAAGAGCGACATTTTGACAGCTGCAAATCTACTTAGCTTCTAGCCTCTGTGTAAAATAAAGAACTTAAGATTTCTCTGATACAGCATGTTACGTAGTTTTACTTCACTACTTGAATTATTTTAGATCAGAGGTCTGTGGCTTCTGACTCAGGCTAAGGATGCCATAGAAACCTACTCGTACAGTATTTGGATAAAAAATTCAGTCATTTTTGCCAGAAGGGAAATGTAGGAATGGAAGAAATGACTTTGGTAAGATTTTCAGTGTTCCAGCATCCCATGATAGTTTAGGTAATACAGTACTGACATTGTTATTTCTTCTCTGAAGTTGAAATCATGAATGAAATTAGAAAAGTATAGATTCTTGGGGTTGACTCTTAGAATCACCTGGGAAGAGAGCTTGCAACTGATCCTTTGAGTCTAGAATCTTCTATGAGTAGATATTCCCAAAATATAGTGGACTTCATTTCAGAGTCTGGAAATATGCTCCAGGCTAAATGGCACAGACAGAGAAGCAGGTGCAGTCTTAGTAGTCTTCTTCTTCTTCGGTGATAATCCCCCCCCACAAATGTCCAATGTTCAACTCTTCCCAAATCCAGAATATTCCTCCAGCATGGCCCCTAGTGCAAAAGGCATGAAAAAAGGTTTGGGAAGTTTTGCTACCTCATCCTATGTTATCAGTGGGAAGGGATATTAGTGATGACTTCCTGCTTTATTTGGCACCCCTTAGAGTTGAAATGGCAGTGTAAAGAAATGGTAACTGCTATCAGGAAGCTTCTAGTAACCTATCCCTTGTTTTCTCCATCCCCTTATTTGAATCTTCATGACAAAATGTACAGAACATTAATTTATTCAATGCAACCCTTATATAATACTATGATTCTAGCTCCCATTAGAAATTTGATTGCATCCCTGGGTTTTATGAGAATATCCCTACAGAAGTTCAGTTTGGTTCATCAGACATTTCTGGGCCCATTATATTAAAAACCTGGTTCTAAGTATCAAAAAAACTTCAAATCTCTGTTTATTAACTGCATTCTTATGTATGTCCCAACTAATTCTATTGTAGATAGTTTACAGTTCAGAGTGGAATATGAGATATAAGTAAAACTGTTATGAAACAGTCATTAGTGCTTTAAAGAAAGTACAAAGAATAGTATGGAAGGGGCAAATTTGGAGATGGTTCTTGGCAAATGAGTAGAATTTTTTATAGAGATTGAGGATAAGGGAATTTTTTCCTTTTTCTTTTTCTCTTTCTTTCCTTTTTTGGCCATGCTGAGAGGCTTGCATGATCTTAGTTCCCTGATCAGGGATTGAACCTGGGCCACGGCAGTGAAAGAGCCAAATCCTAACCACTGGGCCGCCAGGCAATTCCCAAGGATAAGGAAATTTAAGGCAAAAGTAATAATATGAGTGCTAAAACATGGAGAAAACAAAATTCAAACATGTTAGGGAAAAGTAAAGAAGTTCAAATGCAATGTACTTAAGAAAGATTAGTGTGAGATAAAATGAGAAATTTACCTTGGGTATGGTCATGGAAAATAGTGAAAGCCATGATAAGGCAGTAGAAACTTTCTTTTCTGTATAAAATGAATAAAATTAAAACTTTTAAACAGGGATATAAAACACTAAGAGAGTTGAGCATTCCGGAGATCGTTTCTGCAGAGTAGAGAGGACAAAGTGTGTGAGAGAGAGATGAGAAATACAGAATAGAGTTAGATGTGATCTCACGGTTAGAGTATGTAGAAGTCAGGTCCCAAAGAAGGGCTGTGGCATCAGAAAAGGAATGGAGGATGCATGTGAGGAACACTAGAAGACTAAGGATGTAGATAACTGGACAGGAGGGATTCTGAGATCACTTAGCTACTAGGGTAATGGTAGTGTAATGAAAGACATGAGAGTCTGGGAGGAAGACGATCACATTTGGGTAAGGTGGAGAAGTGATTTTTAACTATATTTGTAACTAATCAAATTTGGTATTCTGGTTTATTTTTTATTTATTTATTTTATTTTGACACTAAAAGGACTTTCATATATATCTATATATGATTGTGTGTGTGTGTGTGTGTGTGTGTGTGTGTATGAAAGAGTGAAAGACAGTACGGTGAAGGAGGGTTGGAGGAGGAAGAATAAATTAGTATAAGAATTTTGTGCAGACATTTTTCAGTGTCTATAAAGAATTGACTCTTAAACCTGCCCCTGTACTCCATTGAATTATTTCTTTTCTTAGGGCAAGGTAAGATGGTTATTATTCCAGTGTGAGTCAATTTGTTTAATATTTTTACGGGCAGAGACTGCATTCTGGATTACTTCCTAGTAAATGTGCTCTTGTGACCACAGATGCATCATAGAAAACATAGATATGGTATAATTAGTCATAAATGCTTCAATATTTCTTGAAATGTAACTCAAAGGACAGATCTATTGAAGTAGTAGGTGTAGCTTGCCTTTGTACAATGAAAAATAATACATTATTTTTCTCTGAACTTTTGAGTTTTTATTAAATAAGAGTGTATATTTGATCTGGATGTGAATTTCTTGATTCCATTCAATTATGCTTAATTTTTTTCTGATTTGGTTCACATTGTGATACAATTTGGATTTCTTGTTTGGCAAGAGAGTGTTTGGGATAATCTATTTTGCTAAGGACATAAATTACTCATTGACTTTGTATTTTTTTTTTAACATCTTTATTGGAGTATAATTGCTTTACAATGGTGTGTTAGTTTCTGCTTTATAACAAAGTGAATCAGCTATACATATACATATATTCCCATATCTCTTCCCTCTTGGGTCTCCCTCTCTCCCACCCTCCCTACCCCACCCATCTAGGTGGTCACAAAGCACCGAGCTGATCTCCCTGTGCTATGCGGCTGCTTCCCACTAGCTATCTATTTTACATTTGGTAGTGTATATATGTCCATGACACTCTCTCACTTTGCCCCAGCTTACCCTTCCCCCTCTCCGTGTCCTCATCATGTTGTTTTGATGAAGCTCAATGAGTTGAAATTGAATAGAAGTAGTTCAAGTTCATGGGGAGATTATATCAGACAGGTTGGGTTAGATCAAACAACCCATACAAAGATAACACAAATTTAGTTCTAACTCATGCTTACTCAATGTCTTAGTTCAGGCTGCTACAGCAGCAACAAAAACAGACTGGTTGGCTTAAAACATAGGAATTAATTTTCTCACAGTTCTAGAGGTTAGAAATCCATGGTCACATTCTGATGAGGGTACTCTTCCTGGTTTGTACGCAGCTGTTTTCTTGCTGTATCCTCCTCACATGGCAGAGCCAGATTATTTCTCTTATGTCTCTCCTTATGAGGGCATTAATCCCATTCTTGGGGGCTCCAACCTCATGACCCAATTAATTCCCCGAGGCCCCACCTCAAAATAGCATCACGTTGGGGATAAGGACTTCAACATCTGAATGAGGGGCAAAAACATTCATTCCATAGCGCTCATACAGTCCATCACACATGGGCAATAAGCTTCTGTTTATTGGTTTGTGTGTGTGTTAGTTTCTCTTTAAAACAAAGTGAATCAGCTATACATATACATATATCCCCATATCTCTTCCTCTTGCGTCTCCCTCCCTCGCACCCTCCATATCCCAGCTGTCTAGGTGGTCACAAAGCACTGAGCTGATCTCCCTGTGCTATGCGGCTGCTTCCCACTAGCTATCTATTTTACATTTGGTAGTGTATATATGTCCATGCCACTCTCTCACTTCGTCCCAGCTTACCCTTCCCCCTTGCTGTGTCTGCAAGTCCATTCTCTAGTAGGTCTGCATCTTTATTCCTGTCCTGCCACTAGGTTCTTCATGACCACCTTTTTTTTTTTACATTCCATATATATGTGTTAGCATATGGTATTTGTTTTTCTTTTTCTGACTTACTTCACTCTTTATGACAGACTCTAAGTCCATCCACCTCACTACAAATAAATCAGTTTCGTTTCTTTTTATGGCTGAGTAATATTCCATTGTATGTATGTGCCACATCTTCTTTATCCATTCATCTGTCGATGGACACTTAGGTAGCTTCCATGTCCTGGCTACTGTAAATAGAGCTGCAGTGAACATTGTGGTACATGACTCTTTGAATTATGGTTTTCTCAGGGTATATGCCCAGTAGTGGGATTGCTGGGTCGTATGGTAGTTGTATTTTTAGCTTTTTAAGGAACCTCCATACTGTTTTCCATAGTGGCTGTATCAATTTACATTTCCACCCACAGTGCAAGAGGGTTCTCTTTTCTCTACACCCTCTCCAGCATTTATGGTTTGTAGATTTTTTGATGATGGCCATTCTGACTGGTGTGAGGTGATACCTCATTGTAGTTTTGATTTGCATTTTTCTAATGATTAGTGATGTTGAGCATTCTTTCATGTGTTTGTTGGCAATCTGTACGTCTTCTTTGGAGAAATGTCTATTTAGGTCTTCTGCCCATGTTTGGATTGGGTTGTTTATTTTTTTGATATGAAGCTGAATGAGCTGCTTTTAAATTTTGGAGATTAATCCTTTGTCAGTTGCTTCAATGTAAATATTTTCTCCCATTCTGAGGGTTGTCTTTTCGTCTTGTATATGGTTTCCTTCACTGTGCAAAAGCTTTTAAGTTTCATTAGGTCCAATTTGTTTATTTTTGTTTTTATTTCCATTTCTCTAGGAGGTGGGTGAAAAAGCATCTTGCTGTGATTTATGTCATAGAGTGTTCTGCCTATGTTTTCCTCTAAGAGTTTTAGAGTGTCTGGCCTTACATTTAGGTCTTTAAATCATTTTGAGTTTATTTTTGTGTATGGTGTTAAGGAGGGTTCTAATTTCATTCTTTTACATGTAGCTGTCCAGTTTTCCCAGCAGCACTTATTGAAGAGGCTGTCTTTTCTGCATTGTATATTCTTACCTCCTTTATCAAAAATAAAGTGACCATATGTGCGTGGGTTTCTCTCTGGGCTTTTGATCCAGTTTCATTGACCTATATTTCTGTTTTTGTGCCAGTACCATACTGCAGCTTTGTAGTATAGTCTGAAGTCAGGGAGCCTGATTCCTCCAGCTCCGTTGTTCTTTACCAAGGTTGCTTTTGCTATTCGGGGTCTTTTGTGTTTCCATACAAATTGTGAAATTTTTTGTTCTAGTTCTGTGAAAAATGTCATTGGTAGTTTGATAGGGATTGCATTGAATCTGTAGATTGCTTTGGGTAGTATAGTCATTTTCACAATGTTGATTCTTCCAATCCAAGAACATGATATATCTCTCCATCTGTTTGTACCGTCTTTAATTTCTTTCATCAGTGTTTTATAGTTTTCTGCATACAGGTCTTTTGTCTCCTTAGGTAGGCTTATTCCCAGGTATTTTATTCTTTTTGTTGCAATGGTAAATGGGAGTGTTTCCTTAATTTCACTTTCAGATTTTTCATCGTCAGTGTATAGGAATGCAAGAGATTTCTGTGCATTAATTTTGTATCCTGCTACTTTACCAGATTCATTGATTAGCTCTAGTAGTTTTCTGGAAGCATCTTTAGGATTCTCTATGTATAGTATCATGTCACCTGCAAACAGTGACAGCTTTACTTCTTCTTTTCCGATTTGGATTCCTTTTATTTCTTTTTCTTCTCTGATTGCTGTGGCTAAAACTTCCAAAACAATGACAAATAAAAGTGGTGCGAGTGGGCAACCTTGTCTTGCTCCTGATCTTAGTGGAAATGGTTTCAGTTTTTCACCATTGAGGACAATGTTGGCTGTGGGTTTGTCATATATGACCTTTATTATGTTGAGGTAAGTTCCCTCTATGCTTACTTTCTGGAGGGTTTTTATCATAAATGGGTGTTGAATTTTGTCAAAAGATTTTTCTGCATCTATTGATATGATCATGTGGTTTTTATTCTTCAATTTGTTAATATGGTGTATCACATCGATTGATTTGCATATATTGAAGAATCCTTGCATTCCTGGGATAAACCCCACTCGATCGTGGTGTATGGTCCTTTTAGTGTGTTGTTGGATTCTGTTTGCTAGTATTTTGTTGAGGATTTTCGCATCTATGTTCATCAGGGATATTGGCCTGTAGTTTTCTTTCTTTGTGACGTCTTTGTCTGGTTTTGTTATCAGGGTGACGGTGGCCTCGTAGAATGAGTTGGGGAGTGTTCCTCCCTCTGCTATATTTTGGAAGACTTTGAGAAGGATAGGTGTTAGCTCTTCTCTAAATGTTTGATAGAATTCATCTGTGAAGCCATCTGGTCCTGGGCTTTTGTTTGTTGGAAGATTTTAAATCACAGTTACAGTTTCAATGCTTGTGATCAGTCTGTTCATATTTTCTATTTCTTCCTGGTTCAGTCTCTGAAGGTTGTGCTTTTCTAAGAATTTGTCCATTTCTTCTAGGTTGTCCATTTTTTTGGCATACAGTTGTTTGTAGTAATCTCTCATGATCCTTTGTATTTCTGCAGTGTCAGTTGTTACTTCTCCTTTTTCATGCCTAATTCTATTGATTTGAGTCTTCTCCCTTTTTTTCTTGAGTCTGGCTAATGGTTTATCATTTTGTTTATCTTCTCAAGGAAGCAGCTTTTAGTTTTATTGATCTTTGCTATTGTTTCCTTCATTTCTTTTTCATTTCCTTCTGACTTGGTCTTCATGATTTCTTTCCTTCTGCTAACTCTGTGGTTTTTTTGTTCTTCTTTCTCTAATTGCTTTAGGTGTAAGGTTAGGTTGTTTATTTGAGATGTTTCTTGTTTCTTGAGGTAGAATTGTATTGCTATAAACTTCCCTCTTAGAACTGCTTTTGCTGCATCCCATAGGTTTTAGGTCATCGTGTATTCATTGTCATTTATTTCTAGGTGTTTTTTAATTTCCTCTTTGATTTCTTCAACAATCTCTTGGTTATTAAGTAGTGTATTGTTTAGCCTCCATGTGTTTGTATTTTTTATAGTTTTTTTCCTGTAATTGATATCTAGTCTCATAGCGTTGTGGTCAGAAAAGATACTTGATACAATTTCAATTTTCTTAAATTTACCAAGGCTTGATTTGTGACCCAAGATATGATCTATCCTGGAGAATGTTCCATGAGCACTTGAGAAGAAAGTGTATTCTGTTGTTTTTGGATGGAATGTCCTATAAATATCAAGTAAGTCCATCTTGTTTAATGTATCACTTAAAGCTTGTGTTTCCTTATTTATTTTCATTTTGGGTGATCTGTCCATTGGTAAAAGTGAGGTGTTAAAGTCTCCTACTATAATTGTGTTACTGTCGATTTGCCCTTTTATGGCTGTTAGTATTTTCCTTATATATTGAGGTGCTCCTATGTTGGGTGCATAGATATTTACAATTGTTATATCTTCTTGGATTCATCCCTTCATCATTATGGAGTGTCCTTCTTTGTCTCTTATAACAGTCTTTATTTTAAAGTCTATTTTTTCTGATATGAGAATTGCTACTCCAGCTTTCTTTTGATTTCCTTTTGCATGGAATATCTTTTTCCAACCCCTCACTTTCAGTCTGTAGTGTCCCTAGGTCTGAAATGGGTCTCTTGTCTCTGAAACAAATGATTCAGCCAGTCTATGTCTTTTGGTTGGAGCATTTAATCCACTTACATTTAAGGTAATTACCAATATGAATGTTCTTATTACCATTTTCTTAATTGTTTTGAGTTTGTTATTGTAGGTCTTTTCCTTCTCCTGTGTTTCCTGCCTAGAGAAGTTCCATTAGCATTTGTTGTAAAGCTGGTTTGGTGGTGCTGAATTCTCTTAGCTTTTGCTTGTCTCTAAAGGTTTTAATTTGTCCGTCGAATCTGAATGAGATCCTTGCTGGGTAGAGTAATCTTTGTTGTAGGTTTTTTCCCTTTCATCACTTTAAATATGTCCTGCCACTCCCTTCTGGCTTGCAGAGTTTCTGCTGAAAGATCAGCTGTTAACCTTACTGGGATTCCCTTGTATGTTTTTGTTTTTTTCCTTGCTGCCTTTAATATTTTTTCTTTGTAATTAATTTTTGATAGTTTGATTAATATGTGTCTTGGCGTGTTTCTCCTTGGATTTATCCTGTATGGCACTCTCTGTGCTTCCTGGACTTGATTATCTCCTTTCCCATATTAGGGAAGTATTCAAATATAATCTCTTCAAATATTTTCTCAGTCCCTTTCTTTTTCTCTTCTTCTTCTTGGACCCCTATAATTTGAATGTTGGTGCCTTTAATGTTGTCTCAGAGGACTCTGAGATTGTCCTCAATTCTCTTCATTCTTTTTTCTTTATTCTGCTCTGCAGTAGTTATTTCCACTATTTTATCTTCCAGGTCAGTTATCCGTTCTTCTGCCTCAGTTATTCTGCTATTGTTTCCTTCTAGAGAATTTTTAATTTCATTTCTTGTGTTGTTCATCATTGTTTATTTGCTCTTTAGTTTTTCTAAGTCCTGGTTAAATGTTTCTTGTATTTTCTCCATTCTATTTCCAAGATTTTGGATCATCTTTACTCTCATTATTCTGAATTCTTTTTCAGGTAGACTGCCTATTTCCTCTTCATTTGTTTGGTCTGGTGGGTTTTTACCTTGCTCCTTCATCTGCTGTGTATTTCCCTGTCTTCTCATTTTGCTTAACTTACTGTGTTTGGGATCTCCTTTTTGCAGGCTGCAGGTCCGTAGTTTCCATTGTTTTTGGTGTCTGCCCGGGGTAAGGTTGGTTCAGTAGGTTGTGTATGCTTCCCAGTGGAGGGGACTGGTGCCTGTGTTCTGCTGGATGAGGCTGGATCTTGTCTTTCTGGTGGGCAGGACCATGTCCGGTGGTGTGTTTTGGGGTGTCTGTGAACTTATTATGATTTTAGGCAGCCTCTCTGCTAATGGGTGGGGTTGTGTTTCTTTCTTGCTAGTAGTTTGGCATAGGGTGTCCAGCACTGTAGCTTGCTAGTCGTTGAGTGCAGCTGGGTGTTGGCTTTGAGATGGCAATCCCTGGGAGATTTTCACCGCTTAATATTACGTTGTGCTGGGAGGTCTCTGGTAGACCAATGTCCTGACCTTGGCTCTCCCACCTCAGAGGCACAGGCCTGACACCCTGCCAGAGCACCGACCCTGTCCACCACACCGCTCAGAATAAAAGGGAAAAAAAAAGAAAGAAAGAAAAATAAAATAAAATAAGGTTATTACAATAAAAAATAAAAAATAATTATTAAAAAAAGTTTTTATAGTAATAAAAAAAAGAAAGAAAGAAAGAAAAAAGAGAGCCACCAAACCGAAAAACAAATCCCCCAATGATAACAAGCACTAAAAACTATACTAAAGAAAGAAAAAAAAAAACACAGATAGAATCCTAGGACAAATGGTAAAAGCAAAGCTATACAGACAAAATCACACACAGAAGCATACACATACACACTCACAAAAAGAGAAAAAGAAAAAATATATATATATGTCATTGCTCCCAAAGTCCACCGCCTCAATTTGGGATGATTTGTTGTCTATTCAGGTATGCCACAGATGCAGGGTAAGTCAAGTTGATTGTGCAGATTTAATCCACTGCTCCTGAGGCTGCTGGGAGAGAGTTCCCTTTCTCTTCTTTGTTCGCACAGCTTCTGGGGTTCAGCTTTGGATTTGGCCCCGCCTTTACGTGTAGGTCACCTGAGGGCATCTCTTCCCTTTTGGGAGGTCTGAGTTCTTCTGCCAGCATTCAGTAGGTGTTCTGTATGGGTTGTTTCCACATGTAGATGTATTTCTGATATATTTGTGGGGAGGAAGGTGGTCTCTAGTCTTACTCTTCCGCCATCTTGAAGCTCCTCCTTGACTTTGGATTTTAAAATGAGCAGTTAGTCAAAGGAAGGATCAGGAGCTGACTTGAGAGCAAACATTAGTGAGCTTTCATTCCAACAACTGTCTATAGAGCTCTTCTCATAACAGAACCTGATATAGAAAAATGATGTTATTTAACTTCCTCATGTCTCAGTTTCTTTGTTAATAAAGTGCTGGAACACAACAGTCATATTGTATAATAGTGAAACGTTTCCATTCTGAAATCAGACTCCATTTGTTTGACTTCCTGCATGAGCACTTAATGGCTATTTATGTGAAACCCTTCGGAGCTTATGAAACATCTTTGTGGCTCAGTTTTCTCATCTGTAAGTGTGGATAGAAATAACCCTGATAGGGTTTTTGTGAGGATTAAATGAGATTATCTGCTTAAAGTTTTTAGGATATTGCCCAGAAATTGTAGACACCTAATAAGTGTTATTATTGTCATTATTATTCCTTTCTCATTGGGTGCATTAAAAATTTAAGTGCTCTAAACCCCAAGTTTTTATTATTACTATTAAAAGTGTTGAAAATAAGAATTTTAGAGAACAGATATTATGCATTTTTCTCTAGGGATGGTGTTTGATTTTTTTTTTTTAGTTGTATCCCTTTCTTTATATTTCAGCTTTTAGTCCAAGATGGAATGAAACATTCACATTTACTATTCAGGTGCCAGAATTGGCATTGATACGTTTTGTTGTTGAAAATCAAGGTTTAATAGCTGGAAATGAATTTCTTGGGCAATATACTCTACCAGTTCTATGCATGAACAAAGGTAATATTCCTAAAAGTAAGATGATTTTGCTAATGTTTATATATAATTTGAGTTTACCAAAGACACGCTTTTATATACCAAATAGCTCTCTCCACGACAGTCAGATGTAATGGAAAATTTATGTATTGACACATATTTTCTCCCAGTGGAATTATAGAGATGTGTTCTGATACAAAAGGTGGGGTTGGGGAGTGGGATTTCTAGGAAGACTAATTAGACAAACTTGACTTGTATGAGAATTTCTCTACATGGACATAGCTCTCTTGTTTCAGTTAAGAGTAGGTATGACTACCTTGAAGGAATGAAGGATGGGAACTGCACAGAAGGGAGAAGCAGTGAGTCCTCCTTCCCACCTGAGGATACTGGGAGCCCAAGACTCTCTTTTCTTGACTCTTTCCAGGGCTGCCTTGCAGTCACCTTTCAGGGGTGACTTACACTGTGCTCCCAATTCTATCCTTATTTTTACTTTTCTACCACCATCTGAGATGTACCTAGGAAACAGTCTTTCTGAAGCAGAAGGGTGGTGCCTGATTTTGGAGACGCTGCACTTTGAGGGAGGAGAAGTGTGAGCTGTGTGGTGTTTAGTAGGAAGTCGGGATAGAAACTTCAAATATTTTACTTTGGGGGAAAATTAATATATAGGATGGAATATAACTACATAGTCCTAGCTTTTATATGTGCTTACTGTATTATTTCTCAGGAGCACTACTGGGGCCACTGTTGATGAATTTATTTTTATTGTTCTAATCAAATGTGATTCTTTTTGCAGGTTACCGTCGTGTTCCTCTGTTTTCCAAAATGGGTGAGAGTCTTGAGCCTGCTTCCCTGTTTATTTATGTTTGGTATGTCAGATAGCAACTAATGGTGCCGGACACAGCGTTAGCTGTACGTCGCAATAAAACAGCCAGAATGGGTGTCCATATCTTTCCCTTTTTTTCTAACATAAAGCAAAATAATTATTTTGAGATATTGAGCCAGTGCACTTTTAAATATGCAAAATAGAACAGTGGAAACAAAACAGAAACTTCAGAGGGTCCCAACAGTATGGCATTCTCGTCAGCCAATTTCTCCTGCCCCTCTGCTGCTGAGGCTACTCTTTCAACGTGCTTGTATCATGTTTAATTAGTAGAATTTACAAGACGCTAAAATATGTCTGATTGTATAAGATAGGTTGGCAAGTATTTGGCAGTATAAAAGAAATGTGAAATCTAGGAGTGTTTTAATTTCTAGACACCCACTACTGCATATTGCAGTGGGAAGGAATTAGATACCCGGGTGCTTGGTGCCCTTTTGAATCCTGGAGAGCAATTAGCCCCTGCATTCTCAGACTGGTTCTCAGATGCTGTGTACTGGATTGGGTACCCTGTAATTATACAGACATTCTTATGAGTGCATATGATTTTGATTTGCATTCGAACTGCCTCCAGACTCCGTATCTATAAAAAAGATCTACTATGGGGACTTACATGCTTGGATCTCTGAATGAATTTTCAGTGTTTCTGAATCTGCACTAAATGCACATTGAGGGTTGCCTCTTGGTCAGAGATGAGATTCCTGTGCTGTTTCATATGCTGGGCTTCTCACCATCAGCAGGACTTTGCTTTACTAAATGTCATATGTAGAAGAATATGGTTCATTATTAACTGTTTTTCAAAAAACCAGGCATACTAATACTTGTTCTACCACATTGTTGCATGGTAGTGAGATGAAATCACCAGTACAATTTTTGACAAATTAGGGGGCCCTCATAGGTATTTGTTGAAATTAAATCTGAATTTAAAACTAAAATAACAAAAATGATTCTTTGTTTGAGATGTTTACTAATGCATTATCAGTTGATGGCCGAAAAAATATACAAAAAAATCACATCTACCATGTTTTACTATTATCATGGTTTAGCCTCAGAACTAAATATTTAAAATAAAAATGTCACTGGGAATTCAAATATCCAACCCATAAGGAGTCAGATGTCCCAGATTACTCAGTGCATAGTCGTTCAGATCCTCACTCATGGGCTCTCTGGATTTAAGATTAGGGTACAGTCTTCCCAGGAGGGACGCACAGCCAGTTCTCAGAGGCCCTGCTTCTATTTTGCCAGATTACAGGAAGATCTTTACTTATTAATTTATTTATATTGCTTTTATTTTATGAAAAAGCTAATTTCAAATCTACATTAAAACTAAGCTGAATACAAACTCTTAGCGAAGGAGGCCTGGTGGTTCTGTTTACAAAAACGTGGCCACTGTCCTTTGGCCTTAAAACTTCAGGAAGGGCCCTTCAAACGGCTTCGTGTTTGCATGTTTCAGTGCCAGAGGGTAGGAATAGGCTCTGGTGTCCACTGTCAGATGTTCATCAGCTACCAGAGCATCACGTCTCTTCAGCAGGTCATTCTTTGGTAAGGAAATTACTTCTGCAAAATCCCCATCTCCTGGCTTTGGCTTAGGCCTTACGCGTTCAGCATCATCTCCATTGATAGTTACTGTCACGATGTGTGTGGTACAATTTGACAAACCTGGATCCATACGTACAGGTGGAGAACATTCAGCAACATCACCCTCATGGCCAGTTTCTTCCTCAAGCTCCCAAAGAGCAGCTGCTTCTGGGCTTTTGTTGGCATGGATGAGACCTATGGGGAATTCAAGGCAACAACCTCCCATTGGTGGTTGGAACTGCTTCACCAGATGGATACATTGGTAAACGAAGGGTTGTTTGCAGCACTGGGGTGACCACCACCCCATCAGCCGACTGTCCTTACATGGTTGTATGCTTCCCAGTTTCCCAAGTTCCTGTTAGATCAGTAGGATCCCTATAAGTTGTTTTTTTAAGTGTGACCCATTTCAGAAGGATCTTATTTATAATATCCATTGTTCAACCTAATAGCAGGTGGGATGTTCAACCCATTAACCCAAGGATTTAATCTTCTCTAAAGCCCTAAAGCCTTTTGAAGATCTGGAATTTCATGAGGTTTAAAGACTTTGATCACATGAGTTTTGCAAAAGAGTTCATTAATTCTTGCAGCAGGAAAAACTTATTTCTCATTTATGCCAATAAGATTTGAAATAAGGAAGGAAAAAAGATGTATTTCCTTTTCTCATTTTTCTTCAGGTACCACTCAAACTCAGCTCACTAACTGTGAAGACAAAATCTATCTTTTTTAAATATTCCTAATTCACTTGTAGAAAAATAATAGTGTTGAGGAGAAGAAGAAAACCTAAGAAACAGCTAAAATGAACCCCTGGGCTGTGGTAACAGAAGATCTTTTAACTTTTAAGCTCTTAGTTTAAATGTCAGTTCCTCAGGGAAGCCATCCATGATCTCCTAGATTAGGTTACATTCCTTGGTTTATGTTTCCATACAACTGATTAAAGTGACAGCTAGGAAGTGACTTTGTGCTGTCAGGGAGGCCTTGGTGTTGCTAAGAGCTGGCCTGACACTCACAGTCAGGCCATGGTGTTCGTCTGCCAAACCTGAACAGTTTCACATCAGCACCCGACAAGGCCACTCTGTGACCACAATGGGTAAGGAGAAAAACAGAACCAGTCTGTAATCATGACAGAGCATCTGACAAAAGCATGAATATTGTCCAAACACAAAAGTGCCAAACAGTCCCCAGGAAACATGAATGACTGTCGGATTCTTCACCTACTTCCTTGAACCCTCTCCCAAATCATCTGACACAAGTCTGAATCCAACAGTAAGTCCTTTCCAACACCCTTTCACTGAGACACCCCATGGTTCTTCATTTGTGTGTCTCCCTCATTGCAATGAAGAATCGACCTACTGTGTGTGTTTCTGGTGGTCTTTGGCTGGAAGGCGTTAACATAAACCTGGACTCTTCCTTTTGTTACTCTCATTACCTTGTAGTGATCAGTGACAGGAAAGTTTTGTTATGTTGTTAATTTTGACCTTTACTTTTTTTCTGCTTCTGGTTGTTTAGAGCTTCAAATAGAAAACATGCAGAGCACAATCTAGACTTACCCTGACTTTTGTTTGGGGGATGGTGACCACGGGAGGCCACTGATGCTGATTGCTGAGACATAAAGTTGCCCTATTTTTGAAAAGAAGAGTGGAGAAACTCCCTGTAGCTGTAAAAAGGAGGTCTTTATTTTAATTTTGGGTAGGGGGGAGTGTATGGTGATTTTGAGGGATGCAGACACATGCACCCTAGATAGTGCCTCCAGGGGTTCCACTCAAAACCTTTATGCAAATTTCAGGGGTTATTTGGGAGCCACAATGGCAAAAAGCTCATGTTGTGGATTAGGATCCAGAAAATGGAATCGCTTACATTTAGTGAAGCCCTTATGGGTTTGAACAATGAACATTTTATTGGGAGAATATATGAACTGGATTCCATTTTTCAGGAGTTATTAAAAGTCCATATTTTTGGGTAGTGCATAAGCATTTGTTGAATTACATTTCTTTTAAAGTAATAACCCTCTGGAAATATTTGTACCAGCAAAGAAAACATTCTTATGATGCATTCTGGATTCTTAGGCCATGAAGTTTGAGCCCTCTGTAGTATTCAGAGTTAAGCCACTTTTACCAGCCACTAGAAATTTCCATTTAAAACATCAAAGGGGTAGATTAAAGTGGAATTTGAGCTTATGAGAGATTGGTCTTCTCCGTGTCTTGCATTCTTACACACCAGCTG
Source organism: Eubalaena glacialis (assembly GCF_028564815.1). NCBI lineage: Eukaryota > Metazoa > Chordata > Mammalia > Artiodactyla > Balaenidae > Eubalaena > Eubalaena glacialis. The sequence goes on from NC_083726.1 coordinate 101,694,027, forward strand.
AGCACGTGGTGGTGATGGTGGTAGTGGTGGGAGTTGGTGTTAAATTCCTTAAAAACCTACACATTTTCAGGGACTAGTGCCCTCTTTCTACTTCCCATTTGTATACAATTTAACTTTCACACTTTCAGTCACTATTCCTATTCTTCTCCCAGGACAGTCCCTTTTCTAACATGAGAGTTCCATCTCTGCAATGTTAGCAGTGCCTAACATGTGCCTGATATCAAACAGAAATTAGGGAATTCCCTGGAAGTCCAGTGGTTAGGACTCCCCACTTTCACTGCTGAGGGCCCGACCAGGTCAAGGAACTAAGATCCAGCAAGCTGCACGGCACAGCCTAAATAAATAAATAAACAAACAAATAAATAAATAAACAAATAGAAAATAACCTAAATCCTTGCAGCAATCCTACATTTTATTGTTAATGTAACAGGCTAAGAAACATTGAGTTGCCTAAGGTCTATAGTAAATGACAGAAACACGGTTATTGACCCAAGGCAATCTGGAAAAAAAAAAAGTTGACTAAGTTACACAATATACAAAAATTAGCTCAAATGGATATTAGACTTAAATGTTGAATGATAGTGTTTACCAGCTTATTTGCTGCTTTTTGTGTAGGGATAGACCTTTGGAGTTTCCTACTCCATCATTTTTGCTGATGTCATTTTCTACCAATATTATTAACATATTCAATTAGTATAATACTTTTATAACAATGAATGAACCAATATTGCTACATTATTATTAACTGAAGTCCATACTTTAGTCACATTTCCTTACTTTTTACCTAATGTCACTTTTCTGTTCCTGGGTCCCACCTACGATTCACATTACACTTACTAGTCATATTTCCCGAGGCTGCTCTCAGTTGTGACAGTTTCTCACACATTCTTTGTTTGTGATGAACTTGATGGTTTTGAGAACTCCTAGTCATGTATTTGGTAGAATGTCTGTCAGTTGGGTTTGAATAATACTTTTCTCATGCTTAGAACAAGGCTACAAGTTTTTGGAAGGAAGACCTCAGAGGTAAAGTGCCACTTTCATAAAATCTTATCAAAGGTACATTCTATCAACATGACTTTTCACTGTTGATATGGACCTTTATTACCTGATTGAAGTAGAGTTTGTTAAGTTTCTCCTCTGTAAAGTTCTGTTTTCCCTGCTTTTCATGCCATAGTCTTTGGGAGGAAGTCACTATGTGCAGCCCACACTTAAAGAGTTGGTAGTTATGTTTTATCTTCTAGAAGGCAGAGTATCTATATAAATTGTTTGGAATTCTTCTACATGGTAGATTCAAACCTCCCCCCCCCATTTATTTATTTAATCAGTCATTTATATCAGTATGGGTTTATGGATAACTATTTTATACTTTGAATTATAATCTAATACTCCTTGCCCAACTTGGTCCAGCCTTCATCAGTGAGAGCTCTTCCAGTTGGCACCTGTGTCCTAGGGAATATTTTTCACCCCCATCACTTCATTTGTTTTAATTGGAGGATAACTGGCAGCATATTCCTTACCTGAAGTTGCAGTTGACATATGTGAACAGTAAGAGTCTAGCGATAATTAATATTTTTGCCATCTGATCTTCAAAACACTTTCATATCTCACTTTTAAAACTTCCCAAGTCTTGAATAGTATTTTCTTCAGTTAAAGTCTTTTTTTTCTGATGATATGAGGTTAGGCTTTGCTATTTATTTCCCTCTTATTGTTTCCATATTCTTTTCAGATCGTTTGAGCTGTATTTCTGACTTTTTATTCAGCTTCATCTTTTGGTCTCTTTACTCCCATAGCTCACATAGGATAACATTGTTTCCTGGACCTGAGTGCCTTTTTTACTTTTCCTTTCCCTTTGCTCTCTGGCTCAGGCATTTGTTTTTCTTTCTACTCTCAAAGTTTTGTCTTGAGAAAGATGAAGTCAGTGAATTCCATGTTTGTTGCACATCCCTTGTTCAAACAAGCCTTGACCATCTTGATCCTCTTGAGTAGGTTAGTCCCACCTAAAAGATAATATTCCTTTCAGACCAACGTTTGCTCCATACCAAGTCTTGACCTGTAACCATCCTGTCTGATTTCCCTTCAGTAAGTCCTCTCTTTGTTTCATTTTCCCTTCGAGTACCAGTTCCAGAGATTTTCCAAATATGTTTCCCTAGACCCCCTTGGCAATACTTCTGTTCCTTTGAAAGTTACGTAATAATTCTTGGAATCTTTTACACCTGTTTTCCTGGGTCTCCCTCTCAAATATGACCAGATTTTCTTAATCACTTAGTCACTCTGTCTCAGTTTTTTTTTTTTTCCAAATTAAAGGTTGTTGACCAAATTCTTTTTTTTTTTAATTTTTATTTATTTATTTATTTATTTATGGCTGTGTTGGGTCTTCGTTTCTGTGTGAGGGCTTTCTCCAGTTGCGGCAAGTGGGGGCCACTCTTCGCGGTGCGCGGGCCTCTCACTGTCGCGGCCTCTCTTGCTGCGGAGCACAGGCTCCAGACGCGCAGGCTCAGTAACTGCGCGCGCGTGGGTTTAGGCGCTCCGTGGCATGTGGGATCTTCCCAGACCAGGGCTCGAACCCGTGTCCCCTGCATTGGCAGGCAGATTCTCAACCACTGCACCACCAGGGAAGCCCTGTCTCAGTTTTTAAGGGATGGTTTCCCAGTTGTTCTTACAAAATGCTGCTGCTTTATGAGGGATCTTTTAAAATTTTTCTAATTTTAGTTCTCTCCAGGATGTCATTATATCTGCTCTCCAAGGCCTTTCCTCTTTTTATCTGATTGATTTTCTTAGGTACCCATCCTCCCTTCTGAACTAGTAACAACTGAAATGTATTGCCCTTTTCTGTTACCTTTTTCAAGAGAAACTGGATTTAAGTCCATCACCTTTTTAACTTTATAGTTCTTTCTCCTGGCTCTTAACATCTCATTTCCCCTTCATATCTGCCCAGCTTATGTTTTAAGAGCCCAATATTTCTTTCAAGGAAATATCATTCTCATTACTACTCTGTTTGACGTCTTTTATTTTATTTTCCTTCTTCTACTACTTTTGTTCTGATGGTAAGAAATTCCAGTTCCTTCTTGATTCCTGGGGTAAATCAGAATTTCAGAGCCAGAGGCTGACGGGCACAGACCTTTAAATTGCTTTCCCAGTTTTGGGGCATTTAATAATCTCAGTCAGTTATATTTTGACCTCAGCCTAGGAAGAGGGCATATTCTCTTTATAAAAAGAATCCCCATTCTTTTTTATTTAAATATTAATAAAATCCACATCCCTTCTATGATTGGATGCATGGTTCAAACATCCAAACTCTAATAATTAGTTTCTTTAATTTTCAAATACAGAGTCTCCTTGAGACTGTGTTGTTTCTGTAACCTAAGGCTGTGGACATGACACACGAATTCAAGTTTGGTCTTGTTTCCTCCACTGCTGTTACCCTAAGGTCACTTCAAAATAACACACACACACACACACACACACACACACACACACGAACATGAACACAGTTTGAGGAAGTGGATATAGTAGGCAAGCATACATGTCTCTGGAGTTAAGAATTTTAAGCTTTAACTTTACTAGAGCTTGTAGCACACTTTGAATTCAGCCACTGTTCAAGATTTCTGGCCTAGTTATTTTGAGATGTAGCTGAGAAATCCATTAAAGAAAGCAGCCAATTTTTTTTTTTAATCACCTAATGCTTAAAAAGCTTATTTAAGGAAATTTTAAAAAGGTTATCTTTTTCTTATAGTCTATTTTGTTCTAAGAACTAAATCTTACGAGGTCTGTACTCATTAATGCCTAAGGTTTAATGTTACATCCCTTTAATGATAAAAACCAGTCAGTTGGTGCAATCTAAGCCATTATAACCAAGGTTAATAAATCCACCTGGCCCATTCTTACCAAAGCCTAAAGTCTAAGCAGTGTCTCTTGGTCCGCTGAAACTTCTGTGTTAATGCTGTGTTTGCCCCAACATTTTATTTAGAAGAAAAAGCATTAGTTAGGTTTAATTGGTTTACCTAAAATATATTGACAGCATACAGGATCCTATGCTAAGAAATAAAATATATCTTTTTTGTGACACGTGTTACAATATGAGGGTTAAAGTTGCTGGGCAATTGCTTTAATCACTAGAATTTCTCCCATGTGCTATTAAATCTTCACTTTGGGCCTTGATAATGTGTCAATAGTGGTAGCTCTTCAATAATCCATTTCCTCTAGGACTCAAGTCCTGACCTTCAACCATATTTGCTAGAAATGAGTCTGTCACCACAACCCCTTCATTGTTTGATAGCAGTAGCCACATCATATCTGTGATCGTCAGTTTCTTTTAGCCTGTGCGTTTTGTGATGTCTTAGTTTTCTGTGGAAGTTTCTCAGGGATTTTGAAGATGAGAATGGAGGGGCGGGGGTTGATGGGGTGGCCAACTGTCCAATGCTTCCGGTCCCTCACATCCGCTTAACTTAAAAATCTCCCCTCCTCCCCGGATGTGTGTGTATACATTCCATTCAAGAATTCATCTGAGTGGAAAGTTTATGCTGCTAGGAGGCATTTGAATGTTATTACTCTGTAAAACTGTAATAATCTCCCCTTTCCCTATCTCATTAGACTTCTTATAAAAAGCAAATAAAATATAGATATAAAAAGGCTAAGAGAAGTGTAAAACATGATATGAATGAGAGTTAAGACTAGGAGCCTTGTTTTTCTTGTTCACTGGTGTGTCATTCAATCATTTGTTCAGGCATTAATTTATAAAGGCTTATTGAGCATCTACTACATACCAGATATTTGTCAGGGCTGGAACAACAAAACAAATGAAGATTCAGTGTTAAATTAGTTTGGTAGGGCTGCCGAAACAAAGTACCACAAACTGGGTGACTTAAACAATATAAATTTTTTTGTCCCACAGTTCTGGAAGCTAAAAGTCTGAAATTAAGGGGTTAGTTCCTTCTGACAATCTGTTCCATTCATCTCTCCTAGCTTTGGGTAGTTTGCTGGTGTTCCTTGGCTTATAGATGCATCACTTCAATCTCTATGTCATGTTTTCATATGGTGTTCCCTCTAGGTTTGGGTCTGTGTCCAAATTTCCTCCTTTCATAAGGACACCAGTCATATTGGATTAGGAGCCCATTCTACTCTAGTATGACCTCATCTTAACTAACTACATCTACAGTGACCCTATTTCCAAATAAAGCCACATTTTGAGGTTACAGGTGGTTAGGACTTATAAATTTGGAGGACACAGTTCAATCCATAACACCTACATACCATCTGCCTAAATTTAAAAGTTATAAATAAAGCTAAGAAGCCATTAAATACAATATGATTTGTTCTCCTTCATAAACACCTGGGAGGACAGCTTTTAATTGAGAATTCTTGGATGTCTTGGAGATCCATGTTGGATTATGGTGACCTAAAGAGGGCTGTCTCCTCTCCTGAGCCCTCTATATGCCCTGCTTTTTCTTCCTACCCCTGGGTCCTTCCTGCACTGTCAGTGGCCTCATGCACATTTGTGGACATTCCAGCTGACACATTCAAGCTGCATCCATACACACTGCAAGCAGCCTGCCCTCGGCCACCACTGGAGCCTAGGCATTGTTCACCCTGGTAGTGGTGTCTGACTTCAGGTCAGTGGACCCTTAGAAGGCCTGCAAACGCTGTTCAGGCAGGGAATTCAGGGGTCATGTGTACCTAGAATGTGGTCTAGAATGAGGCTTTTGGGTGTGGCTGAGTCACACCTGGAGGAAGTAGGCTTCTCCAAGGCGAGGGCGCCAGGGCAAGGACTCCTCTTGCCTGGATCCAATGCTGTACTGTCAGTGAACAAAACTTCTTTAGAGCCTTGTGTTTTAGTGAAAGGATACAAAACATAAATAATAAGCAAAAGAAATAAGTAAATCATATAGAATGTTCAAAGGTGGTAAGTATATAAGACAAAAAAGTAGAGCAGAGTGGGAAGGATCTGGCATGTGTCTGGGGACAGGGCAGGTTACAATATGACACAGACTGGTCCAGGCAGGCCTGTCAGAGATGGAAACATTTGACCAAGACTTGAAAGAGGTGAGAGAATAGGCAAGTGGATGTATGGGACAAAAGCACATTTTGGAAAGAAGGAGCTGTCTGATAAAGATTTCAGAGAAGAAGCATGCCTGGAATGAATGTTCAGGGAAAGGAAAGGCCAGTGTTTCTTGAGTGTTTTGAGTATAGGAGGATATAATGGGAGTGAAAATCAGGGAGATGGCCGATGGGAGGCCAGATCACATTGGGCTTTTTAGGTTATTTTAAAGGTTTGTGCTTTTACTCTGAGAGTAGAAGCCCCTGCAGAGTTTTGAGCAGAAGAGAGACAAGCTCACTCCAATTTCTGTGTTGAGAATAGACAGTATGGGACACAGGGTAAACAGAAACAAGGAGAAGGCAATTGTAGTAATTTGGGACAAATTTAATAGGAGTACCTTGAACTGGAGAGGAAGCAGATGGAGAGTGGTAAGTGGGTGGATTTGGGAAAAGTTTTGAAGGCAGAGCTACAGGAGTTTCTTATGGACTGAATTATACTCAGAGAAAGAGCAAGGAAGTGGGTATCAAGGATGACTTCAAGTTTTTTGCTATTTAAAACTGATCAGGAGTCTAGTTTTAAACATGCTGAGTTTGCGATGATAGATATTCGAGGGGGATGCTGTGTAGGCAGTTGGATATGGCACTCTAGAATTTGGGAGGGGTTCTGGGCGGGAGTTATTATTTTTAAATGATATTTATTTTAATGGTATTGTTTTCTTTCTAATTTTACAAGCAAAACATGTTCATTGTGGACAACTAGAAGTACATAGCAGTATGAAAATTAACAATCACCCATAATCCCCAACCCACAGAGATAACCATTGTTAACATTTTGATGTATTTCCTTTCAGTGTCTACGTACCTTTTTCAAATTGAGGTGTAATTGACCTAGATCTCTACGTTAGTTCCAGGTGCACAACATAGTGATTCGATCGATATTTCTATACATTACAAAATGATCACCATGATATGTTTAGTTATCATCTGTCACTATACAGAGATATTATAATTGGCTATATTCCTCATGCTGTACATTTCATACCCGTGACTCATCTATTTTGTAACTGGAAGTTTGTACCTTTTAATCTCCCTCACCGCTTTCATTCTTCCCGCAACTTCCTCCCCTCTGGTAACTGCCTATTTGCTCTGTTTTTACGAGTTTGTTCTGTTTTGTTACGTTTGTTTGTTCATTTTCTTTGTTTGTTAGATTCCACATGTAAGTGAAAATCACAGGGTATGGTATTTGTCTTTCTCTGTCTGACTTATTTCACTTAGTATAATACCCTCCAGGTCCATCCACGTTGTTGCAAATGGCAAGATTTCATTATTTTTTTAGACTGAGTCATATTCCGTTGTAGGTATACACCACATCTTCTTTATTCACTCTCTGATTGGGCACCTAGGTTATTTCCATATCTTGGCTATTGTAAATAATGCTGAAATAAACATAGGGGTGCATATATCTTTTCTAATTAGTGTTTTTGTTTTCTCTGGAAAATACCCAGAAGTGGAATTGATGGATTGTGTAGTTCTATTTTTAATTTTTTGAGGAACCTCCATACTGTTTTCCATAGTGACTGCACCAATTTACATTCCCACCAACAGTCTATGAAGGTTCCCTTTTCTCCACATCCTTGCCCACACTTGTTATTTGTTGTCTTTTTGATAGCAACTATCCTGACACGTGTGAGGTGATACCTCTTTGTGGTTTTAATTTGAATTTCCCTGATGATTAGTGATGTTGAGCATCTTTTCATGTGTCTTTTGCCTATCTGTATGTCTTCTTGGGAAAAATGTCTTTAAAAAAGTTCTTCTGACCATTTTTTAAATGGGAAAAATGTCTTAAAGTTCTTCTGACCATTTTTTAAATGGGTTGTTTGTTTTTTTGATGTTGAGTTGTATGTGTTCTTTGTATATTTTGGATTTTAACCCCTTATCAGATATATCATTTGCAAATATCTTCCTCCATTCAGTAAGTGGGCTTTTTGTTCTGTTGATAGTTCCTTCACTGTGAAAAACTTTTTAATTTGATGTAGTCCCATTTGTTTACTTTTGCTTTTGTTTCCCTTGCCTGAGGAGACAGATTCAAAACAATAAGCCTAAGACCAATGTCAAAGAGCATACTACCTATGTTTTCTTCTAGGATATTTATGGTTTTAGGTCTTACACTTAAGTCTTTAATCCATTTTGAGTTTATCCTTGTACATGGTATGAGAAAGTAGTCCAGCTTGATTCTTTTGCATGTGGCTATCCAGTTTTCCCAACATCACTTATTGAAGAGGCTGTCTTTTCCCCATTATATATTCTTGCCTCCTTCATTGTAGATGAATTGCCCGTATAAGTGTGGGTTCATTTCAGGGCTCTCTATTCTGTTCCATTGATTGATGTGGGTTTTTTTTTTTTTTGAGTCACTACTACCATACTATTTTGATTACTGTACCTTTGTAGAGCATGATACCTCCAGCTTTGTTCTTTTTTCTCAAGATTGTTTTGGCTACTTGAGGTCTTTTATGTTTCCAAACAAATTTTAAAATTATTTATTCTAATTCTGTGAAAAATGCCATTGGTATTTTGATAGGAATTGCATTGAATCTGTAGATTGCTTTGGGCAATATGGTTATTTTAACAATATTAAATCTTCCAATCTATGAGCACAATATATTTTTCCATTTGTTTGTGTCATCTTCAATTTCTTTCATCAATATCATATCATTTTCTGAGTACAGGTCTTTTACATCCTTGGTAAGATTTATTCCTTGGTATTTTATTATTTTTGATGCAACTGCAAATGGGATTGTCTTCTTAATTTCTCTTTCTGATAGTTCATTGTTAGTGTATAGAAATGCAACAGATCTCTATGTTAATTTTGTATCCTGCAACTTCAGAGAATCCATTGATGAGTTCTAATAGTTTTTTGATGGTATCTTTAGGATTTTCAATATGCAGTATCATCTTAACTGCAAACAGTGACAGTTTTACTTCTTCCTTTCCAATTTGGATTCCTTTCATTTCTTTGTCTTTTCTGATTACTTGTGCCTAGGACTTCCAATATTATGTTAAATAAAAAGGTGAGAATGGGCATCCTTGTCTTGTTCCTGATCTTAGAGAAAATGCTTTCAGCTTTTACTGTTACGTTAGCTGTGGGCTTGTCGTATACGGTCTTTATTATGTTGAGGTATGTTTCCTGTATACCCACTTTGTTGTAAGTTTTTTATCATAAATGGATGTCGAATTGTGTCAAAAGCTTTTTCCACATCTACTGAGATGATCATATGATTTTTATTCCTCAGTTTGTTAATGTGGTGTATCACATTGATTGAGTTCCACTACTCTGTCTTCCAGTTCATTGATTCGTTCCTCTGTATCATGTAATCTACTGTTGATTCCTCCTAGTGTATTTTTTTGTTTCAATTATTGTATTCTTCAGTTCTGTTTAGTTTTTTACATTTTCTAACTCTTTGTTGAAATTCTTACTGTGTTCATCCATTCTTCACCTGAGTTGTTTATAATCATTACCTTGAACTCTTTACTGGGTTGATTGTTTATCTCTACTTCACTTGGCTCTTCTTCTAAGGTTTTATCTTGTTCCCTCATTTCAACAATATTCCTCTGCCACCTCATTTTGTCTGACTCTCTGTTTTTATTTCTATGTATTCCATAAGTCAGATATATTTCCTGATCTTGGAAAAGTGGCCTTATGTAGGAGACATCCTATTGGGTCCAGAAGCACACTCCCTTCTATCACCAGAGCTATATACTCTAGGAGTGCCCCCTGTGAGGGCTGAATGGGCCCTTCTGTTGTTGTGGGGCCATCTACTGTGAGAGTGTTGGTAGGCGTGACCAGCCCGCAGCCTGATTGGTGTCAGCCCTGCCTAGTGCAGTGGCTGCCAGCTGCTGGTGGGTGGGCCCAGGTCCTGGTGCTAACAAGCTAGAGGGAGTGCTCCAAAATGGCTCTTGCCAGCACCAGTGTCCTTGTGGTAGTACAAACTCTCAAAGGCTGCCACCAGCATCTATGCCCCCAGGGTGAGTTCCAGTTATAGCTTGCCTTTCCAGGAGGCTCTCCAAAATCAACTGGTAGGTCTGACCTGGGCTCCTTTCAAATCACTGCTTCAGCTCTAGGTCTCAGGGCATGTGAGAGTTTGTGTGGGCCCTTTAAGAGCAAAGTCTCTTTCCTACAGCCCTCCAATTCTCCTGAATACAAGTCCTGCTGGCCTTCAAAGTCAGATGTTTTGGGGGGCTCATCTTTCCAGTGCAGGGCCCCTGGTCTGGGGAGCTTAATGTGGGGCTCAGACTCCTTGATCTTTGGGGGGAATGTCTGCAATTGTGATTATCCTCCCACTTGTGGATCACCTACCCATGGGTGTGGGTGTTGACTATACTGTGTGTTCATTCCTCCTATTCATCTCATTGTGATTCCTTTTTTCTATCTCTAGTTGTAGATATTTTCTGCTAGTCTTCAGATTGTTCTCATTAATAGTTGCTCTGTATGTGGTTGTAATTTTGGTGTGCCTGTGGGAGGAGTTGAGTTCAGAGTCTACCTACTCCACCATCTTGGGCTGAAGTTATAAAACTGGGAAACTGGGAATAATCAGCATACAGATGATACTTAAAGCCATCAAAATAGATGAGGTCACTAGGGAGTGAAAGCTGATGGAGAAGAGGACCAAGGAGTAAGTCCTGGACACTCCAACACTGGAGACTGTGGAAAAGAGGATGCTCCTTCACAGAAGACTGAGAAGGAGGGACTGATGTTATATAGAAGGAAAGCACAAGAGGGTGTTGTGTTCTGGAAGCCAAATGAAGAGTATTGAGAAAGAGAGTTATTGATTGTGTCAAATACTGCTGATGGATAAGCTCAGATCAGGGCTGGAAATTGACCTTTGGATTTAGCTATGTGGAGGTCAGAAGGGACCTTGACAAAAGCAGTTTTGTTGAAGTGTTTGGGACAAACACCTCCTTGGAATGGTCTGAGAGAAAATGAGAGGAGAGAAACTGGAAGCAGAGATTAGAGACAACAGTTTTGAAGAGTTTTGCTATAAAGAAGATCAGGCCAATTGGATGAGTATTTCGAAGGGAGATGGAGGTGCCAAGAAGTTTTTTATGATGCTTGTGCCATCATGTAACCATGTAACATCATGGTTGTATGCCGAAGTGAATTATCCAGTAGAGAATAAAGAAATGATGCTTTTGAATAGAGGAGAGTTTCAGTAATGCTTGTGAGTAGGTGAGAGGGGCTGGGATCAAATGTACAAGTTGAGAGATTGGTTATGGTTAGGAGCTTGGGTCATTTTTCCATGATAATAAGTAGGAAGGAGGAACATAGAATCTGCTGGGCAGGTAGATGTGCTAGTGGAATATGTAGAGGTTTTCTTTTGACTGATTCCAATTTCTAAGTGAAGTAGGAAACAAAGTCATCAGCTGAGAGTGAGGATTACAGTAGAGGGTGATGAGGTTTCAGCAGAGAGAAGGGTGCGGAATCACTATCTGTTAGAAAAGGGAGAGTGAGTGGACCTGAAACATAGAACCATTGTCCAGAGCATTATGGCTTACTTGACTCACATGATCATGTGTTTGAAACGAGACTACATCAACCCATACCAGGCACTCAAATATTTTCAATGAATAAGTGTACAGTCTTTTACATGTTTACATGGTTATGCAGATGACCATATAAAAAGAGCTTAAATTACTTTTTTATCCACACACAGGAAAACACTGAGTAAAGCAAGGGTTTTAGTAATTTAATTGGAAGAAATTTTTAAAAAATGATATGATTCTCTTAAAGAATGTGGCATAGTGCCTTGAGTTACACCTACTTTGCAGGTGGAAATCTGCAGGATTGTTTACTCTGGTCATGATGAATGTGAAAGTAGGTTCAGAAGTAAGAAAACTTTTTGTTGTGCAGAGAAGAGGTTTTGATCAGAGGGGAGAGTTTCAGAGTTTGAGATCTTTGAATTAGCGGATAATGAAGTTTAAAATGTGATAATGCCTCTGTTTGGGTGAAATCCAGTGATGATGAATTGATTGGTGCTGAAGAGGGTGAAAAGCTACAAAGTTTCTTCCAAAAATTGGATTTAAGAATTTCAGGCATTTATGTTTGTTTTTTCTGACAGAAATTAATACAGCATTCTTCTAAAACTTACTAATCCCCTCAATAAATAAGATTATAAGTAGATATGTAGGTATATATATTTAATTCAAATTTTAAAAATTTGTTACAGATATACTTAGGTCTTGAAGTAATTGATGAGATTTATTTATTTGCTTGTCTTTTTTTGGAAAATACATTTAAAGTATTGCTTTTAACTGTAGGCACATAAAACGTGAACACATGTTTGATTTAAAAGACACATTAAATGTCCTTTTTTAAATTTTATACATTGAATTTTACACAATCAATTGGAAAAAAGGTTCTAAGAAAACAATGAAACACAGGTAGAGAATAAATAACTATAAAAGACTGATTCTGATTTATTTTCTTTGTGTCCTTAGTACACCATCATGCTACCTTTTTTTTTTTAAAATTTATTTATTTTTGGCTGCGCTGGGTCTTCGTTGCTGCGAGAGGGCTTTCTCTAGTTGCTGCAAGCGGGGGCTACTCTTCGTTGCAGTGCGTGGGTTTCTCATTGCGGTGCCTTCTCTTTGCGGAGCACAGGCTCTAGACGCGCGGGCTTCAGTAACTGTGGCGCGTGGGTTTAGTTGCTCCGCGGCATGTGGGATCTTCCCGGACCACGGATCAAACCCGTGTCCCCTGCATTGGCAGGTGGATTCTTAACCACTGCGCCACCAGGGAAGTCCCCACCATGCTATCTTTGATAACAAAAATGTCCTGATCTTGTGATAGAGAGGCCCCAAAGTGAAAGAAATACGAGTAATGAATGCGTATGTTCATAGCAATGCTTAAATGATACTGTTTCCTAGTGGATACCATTTTTCTTCCTTGAGTGGGACACTACAGAGTTGGATATTAATTGCTCCTACAAAGGTGGTTTTGCTCTTTACAATAAGCATTAAGACATGTCCTTGGAGCTCTGTGACTTCATCATATACTACCTAAAAAGGGAGAGAATAATGAGAATATAAATCAAATACGCTTAAATGCATCTTTAAAAAAATACTGCTTTTAACAAAAATATTTGCACACTGATATCTTGTACCTTGGAATGGATAGGTTAATGTTAGAATCTTCCATTTCTAACTCTAATTCTGAAGAGCTAAAAAGGTTCTGCTAACATAAAGGAGTTTAATGACAGAATATTTCTCTAAGAAGCTTAGAATTTACTCTGATTCCATTAAAAATTGTCTATCCCAAATTTAATAAGACTGTAAATCATTCTCTAGGAATAAATTTAAATACCTGTCACCTTTCAACTGTCCTTGGATTTATTGTTCAACATGGGACCTTGAACACTATCTTTCTTTGTTGAAGGCTAATGAGGAAAGCAGACCAATCTCCATGATTTCCTTGTGTTAATTTAATGTAGTATAGTATTTCCTTCTACATGTGAAGCAGTCGCTCTATGGTTACTTTAATTTATTTAAAATTGTTTAATTTTTAGTTATGAAAATATATGCTCATTAAATAAAATATGGGGATGAAACAAAAAAAAGAATAAAAAAGAAAGGAAAGATTTCTATTTCTACCATTAGGAGATAATTACAGTTAACATTTTGATGTGTTTTTTGTTTTCTATATATAATTACTTTTTAAGAATCTGAGCTGTAATTATGTTGTGTGTATAGTTTTGTGTTTTTCTCTTTTTCACTTACTAGTCATGTAACTAGTTTTAAAAAAGAGAGCTGTTCAACTGTGTGTTTTATAATATCCAAGAAGTAAGTCACAGGCATTACCACTGGGTGCCTGCAGTGGTAAAGAAGCTTTAAAAGTGTAGTACTATCAAGAAATTAGTTATACATCAGAGGAGGGGAGAGCTGTGTATAGACCCAACATGGTTGCCAAGGAAACTCCTTATAACACATTTGGAGGAGTTTCATATGATGATACAAACATGCTTGCTTTTTACAGCTAAACTACAAGATAGAAAGAAGCGTTCTCTATATATGCAAAAAGGAATCAGAGGAAACAAATTGAGAGGAAAGGCTTTGGAATCCACTGGGAGGCCTGCTCGGTGTGTATGGATGCAATTTCTAGCCCATCGTACCGCATTTGCCTACCATTTACGAACCCATTAATTTATCAATGAAATTCCATTCAAGATCAATCTGTTAGCTGCTCTGAACAATGATTTACTTATCAAGTAAATAATAATTCAATCAAGGGAATGAGATACAATATAATATGCTAATCCAGTCTACCCTGCTTCGTGTGACATCTCCTGCTACCAACTCTTCTAGAATCCTGCTCCCATTCCAGACAGGAGATTACCTTTTAAGTTTCTTAGGACAGCTTATTCAAATTATTCCATTTAATTTATTGAGTTCCCCTGGATAGTAAAGGATTTTAAGGGCTGCCTTAAAAATTTCAAAAGCCTACCAATGTAATTCATCTTTCATCACAAAGGGATGCTCAACGTGGACTCCGTGAACCACTCTTGTCTCCTGAATGCTTATCTTCCCAGGACTTCAGAGTAAGCTCCTTTCCTTTTCTCTACAGTGGTTATTTTGAACTGTCTAAATTATCCTCCATTTTCCTCCCCACAACACGTTCAGCAGATGAACTCATCTCCTATTTTAAAAAGAAAATAGATGAAAGGGCCCTCGAAGTGTTAGTGTGTGTGAAGAAAAATGGAATAATTCTAAGCATTAGGCCTTTGGAAAAGTCTGGCTTAAGAACTCTGTGAATCATATAAATTAGTGCTAAAGATATAACTTTCTAAGAAACATATCAGTATCAATGATTCATATTTATATAAATCTGTTGTCAACTCCAGCTCTTCCTCCATTTACAATGGGGTTACATCCTGATAAACCCATGGTAAATTGAAAATATTGTAGCCGAAAATGCATTTAATATACCTAACCCACCAAACATCATAGCTTAGCCTAACTACCTTAAACATGCTCAGAATGTCTCATGTAATTTATTGAATACTGTACTGAAAGTGAAAAACGGAATGGTTGTCTGGGTACCAAATGGTTGTAAGCGTATTGATTGTTTACTCTCGTGGCTGACTGGGAGCTGTGGCTCAGCATCAGGAAAGAGTATCCTACCACATATCGATAACCTGGGAAAAGAGCAAAATTCAAAATTCGAAGTATGGTTTCTACTGAATGTATATCTCTTTTGTACCATCATAAAGTAAAAAAAATTTCAGGTTGAGCCATCCTAAGTTGGGGGCCATCTGAATGTGTTTTCTCATTTGAATATGGTGATAATAATATTTACCTTCTGGCATTGTGAGAAAGAATAAAATGAGATAATAAATATAAGCCTTCTTACAAAGCCTGATACATAGTAAACACTAATGAATTACAGCTGAAAAAGATCCATCAAATACGCAAAAAAAGAACAGTTGTTTCTTGGTATTTTGCCTTCTCTGACTGGAGATAACAGTTGTACACAAAATTGAGTCTCCCAGGTATTTAACAAGCTGAAATTCTTTAATAAATTACAGGAATTAATTGCCTTCCTGGTTAAAATACAAACATTTGAACTCCAAAGTTTATATTACTTTATGGATTTTTTTCCCCCGTGCTTCATTATGCAAAAGCTATTTTCTTGAAAGTGACTGAGGTTTTATAAACATGTAATCATTGTACATTATAGAAGATATATATATATATCTGTTCTAATTGCTTTACTGCATCCATAACGTTGTTTAAAAAAATAAGCGCTTTTTTCTTCCAATGCAATGAATAATTAGTGGGTAATGCTAAAGAAGTACACAGATGATTATATTCTTTGAGCCTTTTCACCAAATGATTTAATATGTATTGTGCCTTAACATAAACAGAACCAAAAATGCACAGCTCTTTTAATTTCACTTTATAATACTTTTTACCCATAGGCATGTGTCAAGTCTTCATTGCCTTCTGACAAACATTGAATTTGTAGGTTTGAAATTGTCACATCAAGTAGAAAAACACTGTTTAGGGTAATTTAATTAAGTAGGATAATATCTAAGAAAGAAATACAATGTAAACTATTATATATAGAATGGTTAAACAATAAGGTCCTACTGTATAGTACAGGGAACTATATTCAATATCCTGTGATAAACCATAATGGAAAAGAATATAAAAAAAAAGAATGCCTATATGTGTATAACTGAGTCACTTTGCTGTACAGCAGAGATTCGCAGAACATTGTAAACTGGCTATACTTCAATAGAAAAAAAGGAAGGAATACAATGTACAACATACATTGACTATAACAATATAATTCTGTTTTAAAATAGAATCTGTATTTCTAATGAATCATTAAAAAAATAATGGTTCTTAACCAGATGCCAAATGTCGTAGAGTAGAAAGAGCAATGGCACTGGAGTCAGAATCCCAGCTCTGCTTATTAAAGGCTGTAGGGCAATTCCAGCAGTGCTCTGACCATCAGCCCTGCCCCATCCTGAGCCCAGTCATGTCTACCACAGGGATTTGCATGTGAGAGGGGTTTTTAGGAAGACTGCTGGCAATCCTGTTGGGAATCACTCTGGGAAGTGTTAAGGTGACAAGTCTGGCCCTGTATTAGAGCTTTAGTATCTGCAGGGTGGATACTAAAGGGACAACTTGGCAGTGGTCCTGACCCAGCCTCTCTCAGAATATTAGGGAGAAAGAGGGTTATGAATAACAATTGAACGGACTATTTTCATGAAAAGCTTTTTAAGGTGATGCGATGTAATATTCACTTTGTATTCCTCTAAGAGATTTATATAAGAAGGGGAGTGAGGTTGTTCTCTCCCACTTCCCAGACCATTGCCTGGCTTTGGCAGTTTGAGAAATCCCAGAGTGGCTGATGTAGCAGTACACAGGAAGCAAAGCAGGGGGAGAAGTTAAAAACAAGGTAGGTGCCATGTGATAACTTACTGGGCTCCTTAGAAAGCACATACAGTTGGCCCTCTGTATCCATGGGTTCTGCATCCATGGATTCAGTCAACCACAAATCAAAAATATTCAGGGAAAAAATTCCAGAAAGTTCCAAAAAGGAAAAGTTGAATTTCCAGCAACTATTTACATAGCATTTACATTGTATCAAGTATTATGAGTAATCTAGAGATGATTTAAAGTATACGGGAGGATGTGCATAGGTTATATGCAAATATTATGCCGTTTTATATAAAGCACTTGGGCACCCATGAATTTTGGTATCCTCGGGGCTCCTGGAACCAATCTCCCTGCAGATAAAAAGGGATGAGGGGCGACTGTATAAGGTGTTGCTAAGAATGCACAGAAATAATTGAGGGATTTGGCACAGAGATGGGGGTCTATAGCACAGCTGAGGGGGAGAGAAAGTAAAACCACAGTTAAAACTGGTGCACTTTTTTTGCATTTCTTATAAATAAGGATTTTTATATTGATACACAGCATAATGGGAGAAAAATTAAAATACTGTTAGTGTTTTTCTTCTCATGGCTTTCTAAATTCAACCAGCTTCCCTGTCAAATTTGTTTATATGATGATCATTACTATTAGTCACTTATCCATACACTAATTCACATTTCCTCTCATTTGGGTTATGTATAAATTGGAGTTTGCTACGCATAGACTATGAACTATTGTTTTTGAAACAATTTTAAATGTGTTCAATGTATAAAGAGTGTGTGTCCAAGCTACAAGTATGGGCTGATGGAGAAAAGTATTGCAGTGATTTCTAATCAATGGGCCATGAATGTGTGAGGACTCAGAATTATTGCAAGCCGTGAGACAATTTATGGACACAGCAAGCATCATAAAATAATCTCCACACATGTGCATTTACTACTGGTTTTTATAGTACATATAGCTTGAGATAAATAAAACACAAATTTATTTAAACTCCTGGATTGTTAGTGGCTTTTCATCATTATGTGTTTCCTTAGATACAAATGCTGAAGTACAGCATGCACTCTGAGAAGTTTCTTGATATTCATGTAGGGGGTCTTATACCCAGAACGTATGGAAACTAGGGATATAGAGTTGGGAGGTGTATACCTCTAGCTGTTGACATCATGACAAATAATAAAATGTCAAAATATATTTCCTTACTAAAGTATCTATTATTTGAATATATATAAATGTTTGATAGTTTTACATTTTATACAGTACACATAAAGTGTCACTTATAAAGCTATCCCAAACATTTAATTCCACAAATCTTTTTAGAAGTAGCTAAGTTTCAAAGATACTAAGAAAGATAAGACATTTTCCT
The DNA here is from genome assembly GCF_028564815.1 of Eubalaena glacialis. NCBI lineage: Eukaryota > Metazoa > Chordata > Mammalia > Artiodactyla > Balaenidae > Eubalaena > Eubalaena glacialis. The sequence goes on from NC_083726.1 coordinate 101,712,361, forward strand.
TGTCCTCAAGAAGTTTTCCATGTACTAGAAGAAAAAAGTCTGTGTAGGAATAAATAAGAGATGGTAAATGTGGCGTAAGAGACAGGGAAGAGAGACTGGTTCACAGAGTCCATATTTGAGGTAAACCTCAAAGTTGGCAGAGAAGGGCAGGAGGGTGAACAGCTACATGAGCTCTATCACAGAGGTCATAGGGATTATTCAGGGAATGACAAGCTGTCTGATGTGACTTGAGAATATGACTAAGTATGGGGCAATGGAAGGGCATGAGCAAACAAATCTTCCTTACTTATTGTTGTCAAAGGTGCAAAAGACATTTAACATAGGAAGAATTGCTTTTTCAATAAATGGTGCTGAAATAACTGGCATTCATAGGCAAAAAAAGTGAACCTCAACCTAAACCTCACACTTTCTTCAAAAATCAACTAAAAATGAATAATGGACTTAGATGTAAAATGTAAAACTATAAAACATTTAGAAAAAATATAGGAGAAAATCTTTAGAACTTAGTGCTAGGTGAAGAGTTCTTAGACTTGCCACCAAATATGCAGTCTACAAAAGAAAAAAATTGATAAACTGGGTCTCATCAAAATTGAAAATTTTTACTCTGTGAAAACCCCTGAGAAAAGGAGGAAAAGTCAAACTACAGACTGGGAGAAAATATTTGCAAACCACACATCTGACAAAGGACTATTATCCATAGTATATAAAGAATCTCAAAAGTCAACAGTAAAAATGAGTAAAAATGCAAACTATCTAATTAGAAAATGAACAAAGACACGAAGAGACATTTCATGAAAGAGGGTATGCAGATGGTAAATAAGCACATGAAAAAAATTCAGCATCATTCGCTACTAGATAAATGCAAATTAAAACCACAATGAGCTATTACTCTATACCTTTCAAAAGAACTAAAATTAAATATAGTGATAACACTAAATGCTGGCAAAGATGTAGAGAAATTGGCACAAACATTGTTGGTGGGAGTGTAAAATGGTATAGAAAAGGAGTTTGACAGTCTCTTGAAAAACTATGTACGGCATTACCATATACCATATACCCCAGTAATTACATCTTGAGCGTTTGCTTATGTTTACACAAAAACCTATATATCAATGTGCACAGCAGCTTTGTGTGCAATAGCCCCAAGCCAGAAATAACCCAGATGTCCTTTAATTGGTAAACAGTTAAAGAAACTGTCATACCTCCATGCCATGACTACTACTTAGCAGTGAAAATGAGCAAACTATTGATACATGCAGCTACTTGGATGGATCTCTAGGGAACTATGGTAAGTGAAAATGTAACAAACTGTATGATTCCATTTACATAACATTTGAAATGACAAGGTTATAGAGATAGAGAATAGATTAATCGTTGCCAGGGTTTGGGGATGGGGCGTTAGAGGGAGAAGAGTGTCTGCGGCTATAATAGGGTAGCACCAGGAATCACTGTGATGTAATGTTCTGTACCTTGACTGTGGGGGTGATCACACAAACCTACACGAGTGACATAAATGCACAGAACTAAACATGCACACATATACATAAGAACACATATAAAACTGGAGAAATCGGAATAAGGTCAGTGGATTGTATCAATGTCAATTTCCTGGTAGTGATATTGTCAGCAGTCAGGCAAAGTGTTACCATTGCAGGAAAGTGGTTAAAGGGTATATGAATTCTCTATATATTATTTCTTCCAACTGCTTGTGAATCTACAATTACCTCAAAACAAAAATTTTTTTGAAAAAGTATATAAGGATGATATTGGTCCAGAGACAACTCAGGAAAATTACTGAGTCAAATTTGAAAGGCTGTGAATGCCACACTTGGGATTTTGGATATTATTCAGTAGGCAGTAAGGAACATTTGAAAAAGTTAAGTAGGAGAATAATAAATATGAGTAGTTTTTGACACCTTAGATAGACATTTGAATGATTTAATTGAAAAACACAAGATAGGAGGCTGATAGGAGGCTATTATATTAGCGAAAGTTGCAAGGCCTTCAAACAAAGAAGTAGCGATGGGACACAGAGGAGAAGATGGATTGAAGAGGCAGGTGGCTGCACAAGTAGAATTGACAAAACTTGGGGATTAACTGGACTTGTGAGTGAGGGAGAGGGTGATGTCATTAGAAAGTTTCTTCCGAGGAGATGGCAAACAGAGGAGGAAAGCCTGGTTTAAAAGTGCGTAGGAGGCATCCTAAAGGGGCTCTTTAATAATCAGGTAGAAGTAGAGGTTTAAAGCTTGGGAGAGAAGCCAGGGTTTGAGGAATAAATTCAGATGCAACCTTCAAGTGATAAATGAAAATTTATCAACAAATGAAAATTTGTAGATACATAAGATGCTTTTGAGTGTATATATCAAGAGATGAGGGTAGGTCATGGAACTCCAGCAAATAAATATTTTCAGAGGAAGAATGGCAATGAAGGAAAGTGAGAGAGTGGTTAGAGAAGATAGAAGGCAATTAAGAAAAGGTAGAACTCAATGAAGTAAGTCAGAAAGAGAAAAACAAATACTGTATAATATTGCTTATATGTGGAATCTAGAAAAATGGTACAGATGAACTTATTTCCAAAGCAGAAATAGAGACACTGATGTAGAGAACAAACGTATGGACACCAAGGCGGGTAAGGACAGGTGGGATGAACTGGGAGATTGGGACTGACATGTATACACTACTATGTATAAAATAGATAACTAATGAGAACCTACTGTATAACACAGGGAACTCTACTCAATGCTCTGTGGTGACCTAAATGGGAAAGAAATCCAAAAAAGAGGGCATATATGTAATACCTATAGCTGATTCACTTTGCTGTACAGCAGAAACTAACACAACATTGTAAAGCAACTATACTCCAATAAAAATTAATTATGTTGATTAAAAAAAGAGAAAAGGTAGAGCTTAAGAAGCAAAAGGGAGGTGTAAAGAAAGAGGAAGCAGTTAACAGTGCTGCCGTCTAACTGTTCCGGAGAGGAGAGCCTGATGGCTCATTGGATTGAGCAATTAGGAGTCTTTTGATACCATTTGAATAAAACAGCATCAGTCAAGGTCAGAATCCACACTGCAGAGGATTAAAGGGTGAGAAGGAAGTGATGAACCGAGAGCAGGAAATGTGTTAATTTTGAAAAAGTTTGGAGGTGATAGCGAGGGAAAGAAAATTTGGATGCTTTAGAAAGGCTGACTTGAAGGGTTTATTTGTTTTGTTTTTTTTAAGATTTCTGAGTTGAGGATCCAGTGGATGAGATAGCCTTAAGAAAAGGTGAGCAAATAATTAAGTGAGCAAGGTACAGAGGAGATGGGAAAGGATGGAATCAAGAGAATAAATGTAGGGTTTGCCTTAGAAAGACTTAGGGGATCAGATGTTCAAATCATATACTACAAATGAATTAGAGAGCTATATAAAATATAAATTAACTTCAATATAATTTGTACTTTGTACTTCTTTATTTTTTTCAGTGTTTCAAAAGAGATTTTACAAAGTTTATTGCTATACACAGGTTAGACTATGATAAAGTTATTAGGTAAGGAAAACCAGGTAAAGAAAAACTTGTTAGAGAAAATAAGGTGGAGTCAGGGATAATGTTAGTAGGTGAAACAAATGCTGTAAAGTCTTGGGCTCTTGCTGGAGGCTAGCCACAATTTGAAAATTGGTTCATAAGCACTTTGAAAGCAGTATCTGTATTTTCCAGTTCCTATAGCATCAAGAACAGTGATCGGCAGACAGTGGCTATTTTGGGAAATGTCTTCCCTTTATGGAATAATGCTGCCAATTACTGTAAATTTTCCATATTTGGTCAAGCTGAAAAATGGTAAGAAAAATACAAAACGACTGGACAAGAGTTGACTCATACTTACAATTTCATTGTAAGTGGGGTCGGTACATTTTGGAACAGATTTTGTTTTCCTCATCCGAACTTCACTGGGATACGGTAAAAGATAAAATTCAACATGTGCACTGGGCGTGGAGCCATCTGGGAGATGCTGCAAAGGAAAATGGTTATAAATATTAATGTGCATCACTATTAAAGAAAACAAGTACACAGCTACTAAATTTATCTAGACCAAAGGCAGGATCAAGATTTATTACAGTCACTGTTTATCAGAAAATAAGAGATCAAAAGAAATACATCATTGCTCAAAAATAATCCCAAAATACAGTTTAAAAGAGTAAAACTGTCCATCTTAAATTAAGTGTTGTGTCAGAGAACTACATTTAGAAGTCCATTAAATGTGATTGGCTTTAGCTTTTTATAGTAAAAACTAAATTTGCATTATTTTTTATTGGAGTATAATTGCTTTACAATGTTGTGTTAGTTTCTGCTGTACAATGAAGTGAATCAGCTATATGTATACCTATATCCCCTCCCTCTTGGACCTCCCTCCTACCCATCTAGGTCATCACAGAGCACCGAGCTAAGCTTCCTGTGCTTTATAGCATGTTCCCACTAGCTAAATTTGCATTTTTGACAGAAATGGTCAAGAGATGAATATAACCCACAGGCACAGACAGGAACTGAGTGCCTCAGGAGACTGTACACCACTTGAAAATAAATAATTCAAGTTTAGCACATAATATATAGCATTTAATGATATGTAAATGCATATTATATAATATCACTTTTTCAAACAGAAAAATATCAATTAAACCTACAAGTTTAATATATTTATAAGACTTTGAGTTATAATAATTTTATTATCTAAATTATCCTAAAATATATTGGATAATTCTTTTAAAATTGTGTTCTGTGGAGCTCCCAAAGTTGCCTAAGTTGCTGCCTGATGGGTAGATCAATGATGCCAAATGAGTAGATCTCTGGACCCCCTCTCTCTAGTTTATCCTAACACCCCTGCTCCCCCATCCTCGTTTCAGAATGTCTCTCTTCCTTTTCCACTTTTTTCTTATGGATATTTTTATTTCTTAATAAATTTGAAGAATGAGTACACTGTTTTAAAAATTTGGAAACCATTGTACTTCAGAGAAATGGGTTCTATCTTTGTGACCAAATGGAGAACAAATTGTACTAAAAAACTATGCATATCTAGTTTGATAAAATGAGAAATGCTTGTGTAATTTATATTTAAGTGGATGATTTGAAAGTCACAATTGAGGAATTAAATGGTTCTCTTGGTGAATACATTCTATTAAATTAGTAATTTCCAACAAATATTTTTATATTCTGAATCACAGCGCCATTCACATGTAAACAACCAGTGCTACCCCCAATGTCGTTAGCTTTAATTTTACATCTTTCTTTGGCATTCAAAAAAGCATACTGGAAAGTAAGAAAACGTGACATATATTATTATAGGACTAACTTTTATTCCGTTCTAATTTACATGGTAAAAATTATGTCATTAGGAAAATCTGGCTCTTTATTATTATTTGCAAATTAGATAAAATACATCTGGACACACCCACATGTCAAAATGCTGATTGTCAAACCTGCTGCTTTAGATGGTGCTCAAGGTATCCCTGTCCCACGCGAAACCCTCCCGCAGGAGGAGCTCTGAAATGTATCAATGGCACAATGGAATTTTCTGTGACACAGAAAAAAACATTGCTATTAATATTTGAGAGTTGATTTGTGTGTGTGTGTGTATGTGTGTGAGAAAAATTAAGGGAGAAAAGTGTTTTTGCTCTGTGTAATTGTCTCTCTTTTCTACCATTGGGCACTGGGCTTGAGGATACCATACCTATAATCATTGTATGTTTCATCTTAGTGGTTAGAATCATGGTTCTGGAAAAGGACATTTTGGTTGCAATCTGGGCCTCCAAATTTCCCAGCTATGTGGCTTTTGGTAGATAACTTTTCTGTGGATCAGTTTCCTAACCTGTTACATGAGGATAAAGGTGATATCCGTCTCAAAGCATTCAAAAAATTAAATAAAATAAACCATGTAATGTGAGTATAGTGCCTGAAATAGAGTAAGATTCAATAAATGCTTGTTACTATTTTTATTTTCTATAAATTGAACAAGAATACACTACATGCATTGATTAGACAAGATATGCCTAATGTACTATGACATTTATGAGCAGGGTTTCTCAATCTTGGCACTAGTGGCATTTGGGGCCAAATGATTCTTTGTTGTAGGGGGCTGTTCTGTGCATTGAGGATGTTTAACAGCATTACTGACCTCTACCTACCAGACTGCAATAGCACCATCCTCCCAGTTGTGACACCAGAAATGTCCCCAGCCATTGCTAAATGTCCCCTGGGGAGCAAAACTGACTCCAGTTGAGAACCACTGATGACTCCCAAATAAGAATCTGTAATTCATCCTTAGGATCCCAGCCTAGTGACCTGTAAAGAGTTCTACAAGTACCTTATACTCTAACCAAAATCTATCTTCTACCTTTCCTCACCACTCCAAAACAGATTTTTTCAACTTGTTAAAATTGCATTAAATGATACAATTTCATTTCTCCAGTGTCTCCCTTGTCATTTTCAAATCCAAGTATGTACCAAGATCAACATCCCCCCTTTTTGCCCTAGTTCATCTGCCACCACAGATCTTTATTTCCTAACTTATAATTAGATTTTAATTATTTTTTTATGCCCCAGTCTTCCCACTTCATTCCTTCATTCATCCTGTATATCACTGTTGCATTTAACCTTCCTGTAAAGCTGCTTTGATCCTGTCACTTTCCTTCTCAAAACATTCAAGGAGTCTCCACTGAGGAACAAACTCCCAATCACAGAAGGGAAAAAGTATTTTGTATACCAGCCTTCACCAAGCATTTAGCAATTAAAGGTTTGGGCTTCTGTTTCCAATTAGTGTCTGACAAGATCCTTGAACATCCTGTTGTTTTCAGAATAATAGAACAATTTAAGTCAGGGATGCATTTGATCTGAGCAGCACACTTAGTCTGTCCTCCGCAGCTGTAAATGCAGACATGGATTTCTTTTGAAGAGAATCCTTTCTCCCCCTATAGCAGCTGTCTTATCGACACTTTTTTTTTTTCCTCTTCTTACTGGCACTGTATCCTGCTCCTTAAAGATCTCATCTGATTTATTAAAGAGATCACTAGGTGTCTTTTCATCAATACTTCTCAGTTTACTGTTTGCCCTTATGTTCATGTGAATTAAATTTTATTTTAAAATGATTAAATAGCTCCTACTTGTCCATCTTACCCCAGAATTTTTACTCTGGTTGTGTTTTAGACCTTCACAAAGACTTAACACTTTGACTTGAAGAGTCATAAGGCTTGGGGTTACAGAGTTCTTAGTCTGAGGCTCAATCTAAACAATGAGAAGTTTCCTTGTGTCACCCAGAGGATGTTTTTATTCATGGTGGATTGAAGTCAAGCAGCACTACAACTTTTTTTAGAATTCTGGATAATATTTTTACTGTGCTCAGATGATGTGAAGTCATCCAAATTTGATTTTTTTTGCTCAGACTAGCTCAGAATTTTATATATTCTAGATTTCCTGTTAAAATGCTTATCATTTTCTATGTTTAAAAATGGTTTTATATATGTGTTAGCTTCCTTATGAGATGAGAAATTATTTAAAAGGAAAATCCATGTCTTGTTGTTCCATACCTCCCCTCCCCCCATATTTGCTTTGGGTTTTGCTCCATTGGTTACTGTACTCTACTACCTTAACCCCACCCTCATTTCTTTCTTCCTAAGCTTTCAGTATGTTTCTGAATCTCCAACTAAAAATTTTAAATCCTCACTTGAGATTGGGCTTTCCTTTACCTTATTCGTTTCTTTCTTTTCATAGCTATGTCTTCCTCACAGCATTCTTTTCTTTTATAGGAGTCCTGTCCCTAACACAGTACTTGGCATATAGTGAATACTCAATAAACAGTTATCAAATGACTGATTAAATGAGCTATATATTCATAGTGCCTAGCTCTTTGAAACCACTTCATAAGTATTTGCTGAATCATTATTTATAATGCAATATAAAAACCAGAAGTCTTCCTAACTTCCTAAGATTTAAGCAATTTCTCTTACCTATTGCAATATTTCTTATTGTAACCAAACAATAAAAAGCCCACTGCAGGGTAAAAAAGATGTATCTTGGGGTCTATTTCCAAGGTCTGTCCTAGGTGTTTACCCTGAACTCTAAGCTGTTTGAAGGCATCTCTCTGCTAGAGCTGATCTTCTCAAGCACATCATTGCATCAGGAATATATGTGTTAAGTTCTGTTTGTTATGTCCAATATCTTAATGCTCCACTTTGAAAACTTTGACTTTATCTCACCTCTCAGATCATGTTACACAATTAGATGCTTACTACCTTTTCTTACTCCTTTTTTCTCCAACTGGAGCTAGACTGAATTTGTAACGTAATTACTTGTACTCCTTCTCAGAACGAATCCTTGGTCACCATTTCTTCCACCTGGAGACTTGATCTGTAATTGCTGTCCTCTTCCTGAGACCGTGTTTACTCTTCTGTGATAGTCCTCTCCACCTCTCCAGACTTCTCCCACTAACTCATTAAAAATCTCCTTAACAATAAGCACAATGGGTTATTTAAATCTCCTTCTAGGAGCTAATGATGACCTGACAATTTCTTGGGGGCTTAATATATGGTGAAGTGTGAACTAAAGTCATATTTCTGTGCTACATTCCTATGCCCTCTCTCAACCTCCTATAAGTTTTCCCCTCCATGTCCTGCTTTGTGGAGTACATGGAAGAAACAGAAAGAGGTACATTCAATTTAATTGGAGGAGTGCCTTATGGGGACCTTTGTGTGGAGGCAGGGAGCTGGACCCACATTAGCACCAAGCACTCCCTGCAGAGGAAATAAATATGTCTCATACATGTTTACTACTATACTATTTTTTTCACATATCCATAGGTGCTTTTGTCAATACAATTTTATAATTTAAAAACACTACTGCATTTATAGTAGTTTTAAAAATTATTATGTATTTCTTAAATTTATCAGATAGCAAAAGGACTTTAATGACATCTGAGAAATCAAATTTTTTTTCATTTGTTTGTTTGTTTAAAGAGAGGTCCCTCTAGTTGAAAAGCCTTAGGATATTCTTAGCATTCACTGGTGGAAGAGACTTCTTTCTTAACTGAAGAATGAAATATAGGGGATTCTTAGCTAGGTTATTATTTTAGGTTATAAACATTAAAATTATGTATATTAGTAAATCTTTATTCACGATATTGACTTCTAAATAATATTGTTAATAATTAAATATACCAATTTTCTACCTTCATTTCTTGCCTCAGATTGCACACAGCATTTCAAATGGTTTTCAATGCTTTTTTTTTATGATCAGTGAATGAAAGTATCTTGAAAATATGGTTAATTTATCAAAATTGAGAAAAAAAAAGTAAGCAGTAACATGTTGGTATAAAGACAAAGCAGAATATAAGTTGTTTGTAAAGTAAATAAAACCATCTCACATTGTAGGGTATGCCAGCAACTCTTTGGTATTTTCATATGAGTATATGAGAAATATATTTATTTTTCATACATAGTAATAATAGCTACCACATACTGAATATTTAACTTATTTAAAGCACTCTCTTAAAATAATCCTTGAGCCAGTATTGTCTTTATTTTATTTAAGAGCTTTTTCTGTAAAGCCTATGCTCTTAACCACTACCCTATACAGACTCTCTACAAAGAATGCAAAGGAAACTGTCAGATTCAAATTAAGAGCACTTCTAGATCAAATTTTATCAGGAACGTGATGAAGGTACATGGTTTAAAAATATCAGACACTTTGGAAACGTCTGTAGATTAATTCAAAGTTTAATTGTATTTAATACGTTATCTTTTTTATGAATAATTTATGAGAATTTTCCATCAAGTTTTTTTTAACTTAAATGTTTCCAATCATAGGATAATATAGGCTTTGGAAGAACTCAACCAACAATGATTAAAATATGATGGGACTATCAAAACCTGAGGTCTATGCCAGAAACAAAACAACATAATAAAAAAGCATTTTCCTCATCTATGTGCCTGCCAAATTTCAGTTCTGAAACTGAGGCTAGCCATCATGAAGAGGGTCTTTTTATAAAATGACAATGTACAACAAAAGTACGGAAGTACAATAAAAGTGCTTCTGATATGTGGTTTGCTGTATGCTTCAGTTAAAGAAATGGTGGAATGGTCTTTCCAATCTTTCTGTGTGTTAATTCGTATAGAATGGGATGATTTAAGGTATTCATGAATTCAATTAGGGTGGTCTGCTTCATTTCACACCAATTTAAGCCTTTAATAGAACTTTTATCATCAATAGGTGATTTCCAATAATTTTTTAAAAAATCAGCTCAAAAATCAAACTGCCATGTGTCTAGCACTTTGGATGGTCTGGGAGAGGACACAGAAAAGTGATCAAAATAGTTTCTGCTTTCAAAGAACAAACTCTTTGGCATGATCATCTGGTGTTTTATATATATATATGTATATATATATATATATATTTAAATTTTAATCCTCAACTTGATGTAGTTAACAACCAGACAGAAGTCACAGTCTAGTAGATAGAATTCCTTTTCTGACTCAATACATACAGATTGAATTGCTTCTAAAAGTCCAGAATTCTAATTATGGCTCCAGAATTTATCACTGAAATGTCTTGTTTGAAAAGTTTTTCCATTTCTTAATAACATGTAACAAGTAAGGCATTAAACCTCATTTATTTTTCACAGTCTACTCAATAGCAAATCCTGAAGAACTGTTTGTAAGTTAACTGGTAATTACATTTTTTTTCTTTTTACTTTTTCTTTTTTTTTTTTTTACAATTGCACTGAACCACTCTAAATAATTGCAAATTTCCTAACCCTTAGCCTCTATCCACAAGTGCTGAGAAAATTGTACAGATAAGAGACAGAATATGTTTTGTTAGAGATTGCTGAGGAATTGTGAAGAACAGATGAAATACTGGAAGATTAGCTTTATGATATTAAATTTGATAGTATGGGAAAAAGATGGATTACAAAAAGCAGAAACTAGTAATTTAGAGGTAAAATATGAGTTTTTTACCCATATACCTCAAATATTTGTCTTGATCCTGTCCAACTAAACAGTTTTATCATGATTTAAATAAAGATATAGATATATGATGTACAGGTGTTAATAATCTGAGTGTTATGGCCAATATGCTGGAACAGATCATCAGGACTGAGTTATGAGGGGCTGGAAGGATGAACTGTATCTAACAAAGTTGAAAACAATAGACTGAATGTCAGGTTCTTCTTTTGGGAAAACTCACTCTGCAAATCCAGGGTATGAAATTCTTGTTGCTTTCCTTCATTGGAATATGTATTTTTCTTTTGTTGCTGAACAGTATATTCCCTGGCTATAGAATTCTAAGTTGACAATTCTTTTCTTTCAACACTTTAATGATGTTCCACTGTCTTCTCACTTCAATTTTTTCTTGCCTACATTGTTTCATTGTTCTCCTATATGCCAAGTATTTTTCTCTAGCTGTTTCACTATTTTTTCTTTGTCCTTGGTTTTTAGCAGTTTGAGAACAATATATAAATGCATGCTTTACTTTGAGTTTTTCCATTTGGTACTCACTAAGTTACTTAAATTTATAAATTCATGTCCTTCACTAAACTTTGGAAGTTTTTGGCCATTATTTCTTCAAATATTTTTCTGCCTCTATCTCTTTCTTCTGTCCTGGGAGTCCAGAAAACAAATGTGGCCTAATGTTAGATCTTTGGGTATTTTCCCACAGACCCCTAAAATTCTATTCTTTTTTTCCAATCTTTTTTCTCCATGTTCTTTAAATTGGATCATTTCCCTTGATCTATCTTCCAGTTCACCAATCATTCCCCCCATCATCTCCATTCTTTTCCTGAGTCCCTCAAGCAAGATTTTAAATATTAGATATTTTATATTTCAGTCCTTAAAAGTACATTAGTACTTTTAAACTGAAGTTTATAATTAACTTTAATATAATTAATAGAACATTAAAATAACATAATATTAATATAACATTATATTAGTTTCAGGTGTACAACATAATGATTTGATTATGAAGTCTAGTTTACATCCATCACCACACAGAGTTCCAAATTTTTTTTCTTATGACGAGTACTTTTAAGATCTACTCTCACCAACTTTCAAATACACAACACAGTATTGTTAACTATAGTCAGCCTGCTGTACACTATATCCTCGTGACTTATGTATTTTATAACTGATAGATTTTACTTTTTGACCACTTTTACCCATTTCACCCCTCCCCCGACCTCTGGCCGTCACCAATCTGTTCTCTGTATCTATGAGTTTGGTTTCATTTTGTCTAGATTCCACATACAAGTGAAATCTAGAGGTATTTGTCTTTCTCTGCCTGACTTATTTCACTAAGCATAATGCCCTTAAGGTCCATCCATCCATGATGTCACTAATGACAAGATTTTCTTCTTTTTATGGATGAATAATATTCCATTGTGGGTCTATACAACATTTTCTTTATTCATTCATCTTTTGATGGACACTTAGGTTGCTTCCACATCTTGGCTATAGCAAATAATGCTGCAATAAACATAGAGGTACACATACCATTTTGAATTAGTATTTTCATTTTCTTTGAATAAATACTCAGAATTAGAATTGTTGGCTCATATGGTAGTTCTATTTTTAATTTCTTGAGGAACCTCCATACTATTTTCCATAATGGCAACACCAATTTACATTTCCACCAATAGTGTACAAGTGTTCCCTTTTCTCCACATCCTTGCCACCCTTGTTATTTCTTGTCTTTTTGATAACAGCCATTCTATATGTGAAGTGATATCTCACTGTGGTTTTGATTAGCATTTTCCTGATGATTAGTGATGTGGAACACCTTTTCATGTACCTGTTGGCCATCTGGATGTTTTCTTTGGAAAAATGTCTTTTCAGATCATCTGTCCAGTTTTTAATTGGCTTGTTTGGTTTCTTTGTTGAGTTGTATGACGTCTTTGTATATTTTGGATATTAGTCCTTTACTAGATATATGATTTGTTAATACTTTCTCCCATTCAGTAAGCTGCCTTTTCATTTTGTTGATGGTTTGCTTTGTTGTGCAGAAGCTTTGTAGGTTGATATAGTCCCAGTTGTTTATTTTTGCTTTTGTTGCCTTTATTTTTGGTGTCAAATCCAAAAATCATCACTAAGCTCAATGTCAGGGATCCTTTTTCCTATGTTTCTTCTAGGAGTTTTATGGTTTCAAGTCTTATATCAAAGTCCTTAATCCATTTTGACTTAATATTTGTGTATGGTATAAGATAGTGGTCCAGTTCCTTTTTTTAGCATGTGGCTGTCCAGTTTTCCCAGCACCATTTATTGAAGAGACTGTTTTTCCCCATTGTATATTTTTGGCTCATTTGCCATAAATTTGTTCTTTCTCAAGATTGCTTTGGCTATTTGTCCTCTTTTGTGGTTCCATACAAATTTTAGGATTGTAGGTTCTGTTTCTCTGGAAATGCCATTGGAATATTGATAGGGATTGATTCAATATTGATTCAATATTGATTGAATCTGCAGATTGCTTTGGGTAGTATGGACATTTAAACAATGTTAATTCTTCCAATCCATGAGTAGGGAATATCTTTCCATTTACTTTTGTTTCTTCAATTTATGTTGGTGTCTTATGGCTTTCTGTGTACAGGTCTTTCACCTCCTTGGTTAAATGTATTCCTAGGTATTTAATTCTTCTAAATGCAGTTATAAGTGGAATTGTTTTCCTAATTTCTCTTTCTGATTGTTCACTATTAGTGTATAGACATGCAAGTGATTTTTATATATAGGTATTCTCTGCTTTTTTGGAAGTTTGCTTTAGGCCACTTTGCTTTTAAGAAAGACTTACATTAGCACCTGTTTTTGCTAATTGAACAAAATCCGAAGAGGATTTTCACTTTTACAAGTAAAGGTGAAAAGCAAAAACAGTGTTCAGCATTTTTTGGGGGGCAGCAAGCTGTTATAGAGGTAGCATGAACCCTGAGCAGTGAGAGTGGCACTGCTAAGCTCTTTTCCCAAGAGCTACACTCAGCATCTCAGCATCAAGCCGCCATAGCTTTGACCTGTGTCTGTGAGCATGTGTGCTTTATCTCGATTTATTCTGTGAATTTGTTAGCAAGATGTGGCCTAAGGTAATTGCTTCTTCATTTTTGTCATTTTGGCTTACTAAAGATTTTGTAGGAATGCTCTATTTTTGGATATCGAGGGAAACGTATTGATTTTGTATCTTGCAATTTTACTGAATTCATTTATTAATTCTATTAGTTTTTTGTGAAGTCTTTAGGGTTTTCTATGTGTAATATCATGTCACCTATAAATAGGGACAGTTTTACATTTTCCTTTCCAATTTGGATGCCTTTAATATCTTTTTCTTGCCTAATTGAATAAAAGTGGTGAGAGTGGGTATCCTTGTTGCTGATCTTTGAGGAAAAGCTTTCAAGTTTTTACCATTGAGTATGATGTTAGCTGTGAGCTTGTCATACATGTCCTTTATTATGTTGAGGTACACTCTCTCTCTATCCTCCCTATTGAGAGTTTTATCATGAATGGATATTGAGTTTTGTCAAATGTCTTTTCTGCATCTTTTGGGATGCTCATATGACCTTTAGCCTTCATTTTGTTAATGTGATCTATCACATTGATTGTTTTCTGGATGTTGAACCCTTCTTTCACCTCTGAAATAAATCCCAGTTGATCATGGTGTATGACTTTTTTAACGTATTGTTGAATTCAGTTTACTAATATTTTGTTGAGGATTGCTTCATTTATGTTCATGAGGGATACTGACTTGTAATTTTCTTTTCTTGTAGTGTTCTTGTCTAGTTTTGGTATCAAGGTAATGCTGGCCTCATGAAATGAATTCAGAAGTGTTCTCACCTCTTCCATTTTTTGTAAGAGTTTGAGAAGGATTGATAGTAATTGGTGCTAATGTTTGGTAAAATTCACCTGTGAAACTTTCTAGTCCTGGTGTTTTCTTTGTTGGGAGGTTTTTAATTACTTATGCGATCTCCTTACTTGTTAGTGGTCTGTTAAGATATTCTGTTTCTTCATGATTCAGTCTTGGTAGGTTGTATATTTCTAGAAATTTATTCATTTCCTCTACATTGTTCAATTTGTTGGTGTATAATTTTCATAATTTCTGATTATGCATTTCTTTGGTATCACTTTTAATATCTCTTCTTTCATTTCTGATTTTATTTGAGTCTCTCTCTTTTTTTTAGTCTAGGCAAACGTTTGTCAGTTTTATTTATCTTTTCAAAAAACCAGCTCTTAGTTTCATTGATCGTTTC
Source organism: Eubalaena glacialis (assembly GCF_028564815.1). NCBI lineage: Eukaryota > Metazoa > Chordata > Mammalia > Artiodactyla > Balaenidae > Eubalaena > Eubalaena glacialis. The sequence continues at coordinate 101,727,595 of NC_083726.1, forward strand.
TATTATTTTCTCCTCTTTATTTACCCCTGCTTTGATCTTTGTTATTTCTTCCTTTCTGCTAACGTTGGGTTTAGTTTGTTCTTCTTTTTCTAGTTTGTTGAGATGTAGAGTTAGGTTGTTCATTTGAGATCTTTTTAAAAAATATTTTATACCATTGTGGCTGGAAGAGATTGTTGGTATGAATTCTATCTTCTTAAATTTGCTGAGGTTTTTTTTTGTGTGTGTGAAATATAATATGTTCTATCCTGGATTACGTTCTGTGTTTGCTTGAAAAGAATGTGTATTCTGCTGCTGTTGGATGGAATATTCTGTATATATATGTCTGTTAGGTATATTTGACCTAAAGTATGGTTTAAACCCAAGATTTTCATATTGATTTTCTTTCTGGGTGATCTATGCATTGTTGTAAGTGGGCTATTGAAGTCCATACTATTATTATATTGTTGTCTATTTCTCCCTTCAGATCTGTTAGTATTTGCTTAATATATTTTGGTGCCCCGATGTTGGGTGTGTATATATTTATATTTCTTATACCTTCTTGATGAATTGATCCCTTTATCATTATATAATGAATTTGTCTCTTGTTACCACTTTTTGGCTTAAAGTCTACTTTGTCTGATAAAACTACCTCGCTCTCTTTTGGTTTCCAATTACACGGAATATCTTCTTTCATCACTTTACTTTGAGATTATGTGTGTCCTTAAAGCTGAAAGTGTCTTATAGGTGGCATATAGTTGGATCATGGTTTGTTTTTCTTTTTTATCCAACCAGCCATTCTATGTCTTTTGATTGGATAATTCAATCAATTTGCATGAAGAGTAATTACTGACAGGTAAGGACTTACCCATGTCATCTTACTGTTTTCTTGCTATTCTTTTGTTCCTCTCTTCCTCTCTTGGAGTCTTCTTTTGTAAATTGATGATTTTCTGTAGTGGTATGCTTTGATTCCTTTATCTTTATCCTTTGGGAATCTACTGTAGGTTTTTGCTTTGTGGTTACCATGAGGCTTACAAAAAACATCTTATAGATATAATAATCTATTTATGCTGATAGCTTTACTTCAATCATATACAAAAACTCTACCCCTTTATTCCCCCCATTTTATGTTATTAAAGTCACGATTTACCTCTTTTTATGTTGTTTGTTCATTAACAGGTTATTGTAGCTATACTTATTTTTAGTACTCTTGTCCTTTAACCTTTATACTAGAATTAAGTGGTTAACACTCCACCATATTATAGTATTAATCTAACTTTGACTATATACTTTACCAGGGTTTATACATTTTCATATATACATATTACCAATTAGTATCTTTTCCTTTCAGCTTGAAGAACTCCTTTCAGCATTTCTCGTAAGGCAGGTCTAGTGGTGGCAAATTTCTTCAACTTTTGTTTGTCTGGAAAACTCTTTATCCCTTCTTCATTTCTGAAAGACAGGCTTGCCAGGTAAAGTATTCTTGATTGGCATTTATTTTAGTTCAGTACTTTGAATATATCATCTCACTCTCTCCTGGTCTATAAGGTTTTTGCTGAGAAATCTGCTGATAACTCTACGGGGGCTCCCTTGTAAGGTACAAGCCTTTTATCCTCTTGTTGCCTTCAAGATTCTCTCTTTATCTTTGAATTTTGACAGTTTTATTATCATGTGCTCTGGAGAGGATCTCTTTAAAGTTGAGTTTGGTGACCTATGAGCTTCGTGAACATGAATATCCAAATCTTCCCTCAGATTTGGGAAGCTGTCAGCCATTATTTCTTTAAATATACTTTCTGCTCCCTTTTTCCTCTCTTTTTCTGGAACTCCAATATATCACATAGGCTTTCTTCACTCTCCTTTTTTTTTCCTTTGTTCTCCCCTGACAGGATAATTTCAAAGTTCCTGTCTCCTATCTCACAGATGCATTTTCTGCTTGATCCATTCTCCTGGTGATGCTCTCTGTTGCATTTTTCATTTCATTCATCATATTCTTTAGCTGTAAAATTTCTGTTTGGTTTCTTTCATAAAAAATTTCTATCTCTTTGTTAAATTTCTCATTTTGTTCATGTATTATTTTCCTGATCTTTTTGAATTGTCTTTCTGTGTTTTCTGTAGCTCATCAAATTTCCTTTAAATAGCCATTTTGAATTCTTTATATCAGGTAAATCACAGATCTTCAGGTCTTTGAGTTCAGTTACTGGAAGATTATTGTCATCCTTTGGTGGTGTCTTGTTACCTTGATTTTCATGTTCCTTGAAATTTTGCATTGTTGTCTTCCTATTTAAAGTGGCAGTCACCTCCTCCAATCTTTACTCTCTGCCCATTTCAATGTATCCAAATTCATATTTTTTGCTACCACAGTGTGGTGGAACTTCTTCTCTGCATACCTGCACTTCCACAAAGGCTCTTTTATCCATGGATGATTGTCTAAGACAATGCTTTCCAGGAGCTCCTGCACCATGGCTGAGAGGAGCAGGAGTCAGTTCACAGGCCACTGCAGGGTCCTCAGCTGGGACTGAGGTCTGTGTGTCTATTACGTGAAGCATAGGTAGGTGAGACTCCTCCTTGATCCCTTGGTGGATGGTGCTGGGTCTCACTTTTGTCTGTGGATGGATGCTGAATTTTTGTTGTTGAGTAGGAGACAAAATGAGGGATGTCTTTTCCCACTATTATGCTGATGTCACTCCTAAAGGGACTTCAGAAAAGTCAGGAAGGAACCAAATTATGAGAACCAATGTCAGGGCCTTAGCTTATGTTTTTTTGTTTGTTTGTTTTCTTAAAGTTAGAATGTAGAATTAAGGGAGATTTTGGATAAAGGATAGAGATTAGGGTAAAAGGCTTTCAATAAGAAGAGAGACTGATTAAATAAAATTTACATCATGTGGTGTCCTATACATTGATGGCTATGTCATCTGGGGAGATGGTGAGTGTCCAGAGCTGTTGAATATTTAGAGCAATAATTCTCAGCAGGAAATCACTTTATTCTTAAGTGAGACAGATGTGATGATCAAATATTTGTCACTTGACCATTCTCAGTTTAGTATCAAGTATTATAGAGAGCAAAATTCACAGAGAAAATCTATTCAATTGTAAATACAGCTTAAACTAAACTGCTGTGGATTGTGGTTATTTTTCACAGTGACATACACTTAAGCAAACATTTACTTATTTAACAAACATGTCTTAAGGGCATAGTATTGTGCTAGCACTATGAAGTATACAAAATATATTTCCCACAGCTTTTACAATCAGTAAATTTTCAATACAATTGAAACTACAGGATGAGCCAAGATGATAAGTTTCAAGAGCTGAGATAAGGCAGTGAATATCAAATGGATGGTATATAGAGTAAATATAACAGGAGGCCAAAGAAGGAAGGATAACTAGGAACAAGAGTGGCCCAGGAGCTTCAGAGAGAGTAAGAGGTTTGAGCTGAGCCTTGAAGTTGAGTTGGACGTAGAAGGTAAATAGAAGGTAAGCAGAAGTATGATATAGTGAGCTAGAATGACTGATGTGTGTCTAGTCAACAGTGAATGTACCATCTAGAATATAACACAAGTTTTGTACTGTGGATGGTGGATATAAAAGGCAGGTTATAGCTAGACTGCATAGTATCTTAAATATTAGGCTAAAGAATTTTAAATTTACAGAGACTCTATTAAAACTTTTTATTGATATGATTAAAATGGAGTTTTAGGATGTTTTAGGCAGAATAGAGAAGTAGGAAACAAGGAAAGGAATACAACAGGAGTCAACCAAAATAATCTATAGATGAATTAACAGAGACTATAGAGTCAAATTTTAACAATAATAAAAGTAAAAGGAAACTAAAATGATTTGTTGATGATTACATATAGGAGTACTGGAATAAGTTAAAATATAGAAAATAAATTATAGAGAAGTTTTCATCAAGAGTTACTTGGGGATGGTGCAAGTAGTTCTGAGTGAGAGTTGGTTTTAGTGGAAAGTAGAGGACTATAATTAAGGATTGTTGAGTTTAAAGAGATGTCAAGATATCAGAATGTAAATGCCTATCAGGCAGTTGGAAATATGTAAATTGAGTTCAGAGAAATATTAAAAGCAGAGACATAAATTTAGGAGTAATTCACGTAATCTTTGAAGTTTCAAAACTGAATAAAATTTCTTAGGAAATTAGTTTGAAGAGTTAAAGCCCTGAACACTGCAAAATCTTCACATTTAAGGGCTAAAGATGAAGTCAACATCTATTAAAGCACTATGTACCTTATCTAGTTTAAATTTATAAGTGCTAAGGAAGCCTCAGAAAGAGATTTAGAGAATGTACAGACAGTGAAGTTTTATGGAGAGCCTGAGAATAGAAAAGTTCAAGAAAGAAGAACTAAAGATGTTGGCTATTGGAAAGAGATCAATGACCATTATCATACCAATTATCATAGGTTTATAGAACAATTTATGGTTTGTTTTATTAAGAAATAATTGGTAATCTTTGAGGGTTAATGTTTCTTTGGTTAAAAAAATCATGAAACACAATAAAATATCTATATCTGGGCTGGGTACTCTTCACTATCCATTGCTTTGCATCTTATTCTTTGAAACAGGAAATCAATGTTGTAATGGGCCAACTCTGGAAGAACAATTTTTTATTCATGGAATATAAACCAAATACAATCCATGAGATAATTATTATTAGAAAATTGCCCTTTATCAAGAAACTGACATTTATTTATATAAAGTGAATCTAGGATGGGGCAGTGACAAATTTCTTTTACAAATCTAGATTTTAAAAAATTGAAAAGAATTGGGATAGTCAGAGAACTTAGCCAAGTTAGTTTAAAAAGATGCACAAGATTGATGGGCCAAGACAGCAGAGTAGAAAGACCCTAAGCTCACACCCCATCACAGACACACCAAAATTACCACTATTTACAGAACAACGATCAACAAAAAAGACTGAAACCTACCAGAAAAGATTTTCTACAACCACAGTGAGACAGGTAGGAGGGTAGGAGTCACAATATAGTCTAGTCCTATACTCCTGGGTGAGCAATCCACAAACAGGAGAAAATTAACAACTTATTGACCAGAGATGTATCAATACGTTTTCAGAGAGTGATACAATTAATATCACCATGTGAAGTTGTTAGAGCTTAAAATTGATCAAGGGTTCATTATACAATTTATGACTGTCATTATCATTCACATTTTGCCCCATTAGGTTTTTGTTCCAAACTTGTGTATATTATAAATTCAAGTTTATTACCATAAAATTTTCAAAAATGACACATAGCAAACGTTTGAGCGAAGAAGAATTTTCCGGTGAATTTTATGCAGATACTTTCTCTGATTGTCCGAGCGACATATATACTATTGTCTCAGGAGATGACAGTTCTTCAGAATATAGTTCTGATTCAGACAATGTGAATATTAGACCAATAAAAAGACAAAAAACCTTAGTGATTTATTCTGATACGGAAAGTGAAAATGAAACGGTGCTGGAGAATGCTCCTTTGCTTCTACAGAAGAGTGGATTGAAGACAACATTTCAGGAAAATTAGATGACTTTACAGATATGTCAGGTGTAACTACTGAATGTAATAACCCGCAAAGTGGGAGGGAGGGGCAAGATGGCGGAAGAGTAAGACGCGGAGATCACCTTCCTCCCCACAGATACATGAGAAATACATCTACACGTGGAACTGCTCCTACAGAACACCCACTGAACGCTGGCAGAAGACGTCAGACCTCCCAAAAGGCAAGAAAATCCCCACGTACTTGGGTAGGGCAAAAGAAAAAAGAAATAACAGAGACAAAAGAATAGGGATGGGACCTGCACCAGTGGGAGGGAGCTGTGAAGGAGGAAAGGTTTCCACACACTAGGAAGCCCCTTCGTGGGCAGAGACTGCGGGTAGCAGAGGGGGGAGGCTTCGGAGCCACGGAGGAGAGCGCAGCCACAGTGGTGCGGAGGGCAAAGCGGAGAGATTCCCGCACAGAGGATCGGTGCCGACCAGCACTCACCAGCCCGAGAGGCTTGTCCGCTCAGCCGCCGGGGCGGGCGGGGGCTGGGAGCTGGGGCTCGGGCTTCGGTGCTAGCCGGGAGGGAGTCCGGGAAAAAGACTGCAGCTGCCGAAGAGGCAAGAGACTTTTTCTTGCCTCTTTGTTTCGCGGCGCGCAAGGAGAGGGGATTCAGAGCGCCGCCTAAACGAGCTCCAGGGACGGGCACGAGCCGCGGCTATCAGCGCGGATCCCACAGCAACAGGGACGCAGAGGGAAAAACGAGAGATTCCCGCACAGAGGCTCGGCGCCGAGCAGCACTCACCAGCCCAAGAGGCTTGTCTGCTCACCCGCCGGGGCGGGCGGGGGCTGGGAGCTGAGGCGCGGGCTTCGGTCGGATCGCAGGGAGAGGACTGGGCTTGGCTGCGTGAACACAGCCTGAAGGGGCTAGCGCACCACAACTGGCCGGGAGGGTGCCCGAGAGAAAGTCTGCAGCTGCCGAAGAGGCAAGAGACTTTTTCTTGCCTCTTTGTTTTGCGGCGTGCAAGGAGAGGGTATTCAGAGCGCCGCTTGGGCGGACTCCAGAGACGGGCGCGAGCCGCGGCTGTCAGCGCGGACCCCAGAGACGGGCATGAGACGCTAGGGCTGCTGCTGCCGCCACCAAAAAGCCTGTGGGCGAGCACAGGTCATTCTCCACACCGCCCCTCCCGGGAGCCTGTGCAGCCCGCCACGGCCAGGCTCCCGTGATCTGGGTACAACTTCCCCAGGAGAGCGCACGGCGCGCCTCAGGCTGCTGCAACGTCACGCCGGCTTCTGCCGCCGCAGGCTCGCCCCGCCTCCTCCGTACCGCTCCCTCCCCCCGGCCTGACTGAGCCAGAGCCCCCCAATCAGCTGCTCCTTTAACCCCGTTCTGTCTGGGCGGGGAACAGACGCCCTCAGGCGACCTACATGCAGAGGCGGGTCCAAATCCAAAGCTGAACCCCGGGAGCTGTACGAACAAAGAAGAGAAAGGGAAATCTCTCCCAGCAGCCTCAGAAGCAGCGGATTAAAGCTCCACAAACAACTTGATGTGCCTGCATCTGTTGAATACCTGAATAGACAACGAATCATCCCAAATTTAGGAGGTGGACTTTGGGAGCAGGATATATTAACTTTTCCCCTTTTCCTTTTTTTGTGAGTGTATATGTGTATGCTTCTGGGTGAGATTTTGTCTGTATAGCTTTGCTCTCACCGTTAGTCCTAGGGTTAGGTCTGTCCTTTTTTTTTTTTTTTTTACTTAAAAAAAATTTTTTTCCCCTAATAAATGTTTTCTTAATAATTTTTTCCTTATTTTCTATTTTTAAAAAATAAAAAAAAATTTTTTTAATAAGTTTTTCATATTTTTTATTTTAAAAAATTAAAAAAATTTTTTTCTTAATAAATTTTTTCTTAATAATTTTTTTCTTATTTTTAGTATAAAAAATTAATAAATCTATTTTTAAAAATTAAAAAAAAATTTTTTTCTTAATAAATTTATTCTTAATAATTTTTTTCTTATTTTTTATTATAATTGCTTTATTTTATTTTATTTTATCCTCTTTCTTTCTTTCTTTCCATTTTTTCTCCCTTTTATTCTGAGCCGTGTGGATGAAAGGCTCTTGGTGCTCCAGCCAGGCATCAGGGCTGTGCCTCTGAGGTGGGAGAGCCAACTTCAGGACACTGGTCCACAAGAGCCCTCCCAGCTCCACGTAATACCAAACGGCGAAAATCTCTCAGAGATCTCCATCTCACCATCAAGACCCAGCTTCACTCAACGACCAGCAAGCTACAGTGCTGGACACCCTATGCCAAACAACTAGCAAGACAGGAACACAGCCCCATCCATTAACAGAGAGGCTGCCTAAAATCATAATAAGGCCACAGACACCCCAAAACACACCACCAGATGTGGACGAGCCCACCAGAAAGACAACATCCAGCCTCATCCACCAGAACACAGGCACTAGTTCCCTCCACCAGGAAACCTACACAACCCACTGAACCAACCTTAGCCACTGGGGACAGATACCAAAAACAATGGGAACTACGAACCTGCAGCCTGTGAAAAGGAGACCCCAAACACAGTAAGATAAGCAAAATGAGAAGACAGAAAAACACACAGCAGATGAAGAAGCAGGGTCAAAACACACCAGACCTAACAAATGAAGAGGAAATAGGTAGTCTACCTGAAAAAGAATTCAGAATAATGATAGTAAGGATGATCCAAAATCTTGGAAATAGAATAGACAAAATGCAAGAAACATTTAACAAGGACGTAGAAGAACTAAAGAGGAACCAAGCAACGATGAAAAGCACAATAAATGAAATTAAAAATACTCTAGATGGGATCAATAGCAGAATAACTGAGGCAGAAGAACGGATAAGTGACCTGGAAGATAAAATAGTGGAAATAACTACTGCAGAGCAGAATAAAGAAAAAAGAATGAAAAGAACTGAGGACAGTCTCAGAGACCTCTGGGACAACATTAAACGCACCAACATTCGAATTATAGGGGTCCCAGAAGAAGAAGAGAAAAAGAAAGGGACTGAGAAAATATTTGAAGAGATTATAGTTGAAAACTTCCCTAATATGGGAAAGGAAATAGTTAATCAAGTCCTGGAAGCACAGAGAGTCCCATACAGGATAAATCCAAAGAGAAACACACCAAGACACATATTAATCAAAGTATCAAAAATTAAATATAAAGAAAACATATTAAAAGCAGCAAGGGAAAAACAACAAATAACACACAAGGGCATCCCCATAAGGTTAACAGCTGATCTTTCAGCAGAAACTCTGCAAGCCAGAAGGGAGTGGCAGGATATACTTAAAGTGATGAAGGAGAAAAACCTACAACCAAGATGACTCTACCCAGCAAGGATCTCATTCAGATTTGATGGAGAAATTAAAACATTTACAGACAAGCAAAAGCTGAGAGAGTTCAGCACCACCAAACCAGCTTTACAACAAATGCTAAAGGAACTTTTCTAGGCAAGAAACACAAGAGAAGGAAAACACCTACAATAACAAACCCAAAACATTTAAGAAAATGGGAATAGGAACATACATATCGATAATTACCTTAAATGTAAATGGATTAAATGCTCCCACCAAAAGACACAGACTGGCTGAATGGATACAAAAACAAGACCCATATATATGCTGTCTGCAAGAGACCCACTTCAGACCTAGAGACACATACAGACTGAAAGTGAGGGGATGGAAAAAGATATTCCATGCAAATGGAAATCAAAAGAAAGCTGGAGTAGCAATTCTCATATCAGACAAAATAGACTTTAAAATAAAGACTATTACAAGAGACAAAGAAGGACACTATATAATGATCAAGGGATCGATCCAAGAGGAAGGTATAACAATTGTAAATATTTATGCACCCAACATAGGAGCACCTCAATACATAAGGCAAATACTAACAGCCATAAAAGGGGAAATCGACAGCAACACAATCATAGTAGGGGACTTTAACACCCCACTTTCACCAATGGACAGATCATCCAAAATGAAAATAAATAAGGAAACACAAGCTTTAAATGATACATTAAACAAGATGGACTTAATTGATATTTATAGGACATTCCACCCAAAAACAACAGAATACACATTTTTCTCAAGTGCTCATGGAACATTCTCCAGGATAGATCATATCTTGGGGCACAAATCAAGCCTTGGTAAATTTAAAAAAATTGAAATCATATCAAGTATCTTTTCCGACCACAATGCTATGAGACTAGATATCAATTACAGGAAAAGATCTGTAAAAAATACAAACACATGAAGGCTACACAATACACTACTTAATAACGAAGTGATCACTGAAGAAATCAAAGGGGAAATCAAAAAATACCTAGAAACAAATGACAATGGAGACACGACGATCCAAAACCTATGGGATGCAGCAAAAGCAGTTCTAAGAGGGAAGTTTATAGCAATACAAGCCTACATCAAGAAACAGGAAACATCTCGAATAAACAACCTAACCTTGCACCTAAAGCAATTAGAGAAAGAAGAACAAAAAAACCCCAAAGCTAGCAGAAGGAAAGAAATCATAAAGATCAGATCAGAAATAAATGAAAAAGAAATGAAGGAAACAATAGCAAAAATCAATGAAACTAAAAGCTGGTTCTTTGAGAAGATAAACAAAATTGATAAACCATTAGCCAGACTCATCAAGAGAAAAAGGGAGAAGACTCAAATTAATAGAATTAGAAATGAAAAAGGAGAAGTAACCACTGACACTGCAGAAATACAAACGATCATGAGAGATTACTACAAGCAACTCTATGCCAATAAAATGGACAACCTGGAAGAAATGGACAGATTCTTAGAAATGCACAACCTGCCAAGACTGAACCAGGAAGAAATAGAAAATATGAACAGACCAATCACAAGCACTGAAATTGAAACTGTGATTAAAAATCTTCCAACACACAAAAGCCCAGGACCAGATGGCTTCACAGGCGAATTCTATCAAACATTTAGAGAAGAGCTAACACCTATCCTTCTCAAACTCTTCCAAAATATTGCAGAGGGAGGAACACTCCCCAACTCATTCTACGAGGCCACCATCACCCTGATACCAAAACCAGACAAAGATGTCACAAAGAAAGAAAACTACAGGCCAATATCACTGATGAACATAGATGCAAAAATCCTCAACAAAATACTAGCAAACAGAATCCAACAGCACATTAAAAGGATTATACACCATGATCAAGTGGGGTTTATTCCAGGAATGCAAGAATTCTTCAATATACGCAAATCAATCAACATGATACATCATATTAACAAATTGAAGGAGAAAAACCATATGATCATCTCAATAGATGCAGAGAAAGCTTTCGACAAAATTCAACACCCATTTATGATAAAAGTCCTGCAGAAAGTAGGCATAGAGGGAACTTTCCTCAACATAATAAAGGCCGTATATGACAAACCCACAGCCAACATTGTCCTCAATGGTGAAAAACTGAAGCCATTTCCACTAAGATCAGGAACAAGACAAGGTTGCCCACTCTCACCACTATTATTCAACATAGTTTTGGAAGTGTTAGCCACAGCAATCAGAGAAGAAAAAGAAATAAAAGGAATCCAAATCGGAAAAGAAGAAGTAAAGCTGTCACTGTTTGCAGATGACATGATACTATACATAGAGAATCCAAAAGATGCTACCAGAAAACTACTAGAGCTAATCAATGAATTTGGTAAAGTAGCAGGATACAAAATTAATGCACAGAAATCTCTTGCATTCCTGTATACTAATGATGAAAAATCTGAAAGTGAAATTAAGAAAACACTCCCGTTTACCATTGCAATAAAAAGAATAAAATATCTAGGAATAAACCTACCTAAGGAGACAAAAGACCTGTATGCAGAAAATTATAGGACACTGATGAAAGAAATTAAAGATGATACAAATAGATGGAGAGATATACCATGTTCTTGGATTGGAAGAATCAACATTGTGAAAATGACTCTGCTACCCAAAGCAATCTACAGATTCAATGTAATCCCTATCAAACTACCACTGGCATTTTTCACAGAACTAGAACAAAAAATTTCACAATTTGTATGGAAACACAAAAGACCCCGAATAGCCAAAGCAATCTTGAGAACGAAAAATGGAGCTGGCGGAATCAGGCTCCCTGACTTCAGACTATATTACAAAGCTACAGTAATCAAGACAGTTTGGTACTGGCACAAAAACAGAAATATAGATCAATGGAACAGGATAGAAAGCCCAGAGATAAACCCACGCACATATGGTCACCTTATCTTTGATAAAGGAGGCAAGCATATACAGTGGAGAAAAGACAGCCTCTTCAGTAAGTGGTGCTGGGAAAATTGGACAGGTACATGTAAAAGTATGAAATTAGAACACTCCCTGACACCATACACAAAAATAAACTCAAAATGGATTAAAGACCTAAGTGTAAGGCCAGACACTATCAAACTCTTAGAGGAAAACATAGGCAGAACACTCTGTGACATAAATCACAGCAAGATCCTTTTTGACCCAGGTCCTAGAGAAACGGAAATAAAAACAAAAATAAACAAATGGGACTTAATGAAACTTAAAAGCTTTTGCACAGCAAAGGAAACCATAAACAAGACCAAAAGACAACCCTCAGAATGGGAGAAAATATTTGCCAATGAAGCAACTGACAAAGGATTAATCTCCAAGATTTACAAGCAGCTCATGCAGCTCAATAACAAAAAAACAAACAACCCAATCCAAAAATGGGCAGAAGACCTAAAGAGACATTTCTCCAAAGAAGATATACAGATTGCCAACAGACACATGAAAGAATGCTCAACATCATTAATCATTAGAGAAATGCAAATCAAAACTACAATGAGGTATCATCTCACACCAGTCAGAATGGCCATCATCAAAAAATCTAGAAACAATAAATGCTGGAGAGGGTGTAGAGAAAAGGGAACACTCTTGCACTGTTGGTGGGAATGTAAATTGATACAGCCACTATGGAGAACAGTATGGAGGTTCCTTAAAAAACTAAAAATAGAACTACCATACAACCCAGCAATCCCACTACTGGGCATATACCCTGAGAAAACGATAATTCAGAAAGAGTCATGTACCAAAATATTCATTGCAGCTCTGTTTACAATAGCCAGGACATGGAAGCAACCTAGGTGTCCATCATCGGATGAATGGATAAAGAAGATGTGGCACATATATACAATGGAATATTACTCAGCCATAAAAAGAAATGAAATGGAGGTGTTTGTAATGAGGTGGATGGAGTTAGAGTCTGTCATACAGAGTGAAGTAAGTCAGAAAGAGAAAAAGAAATACAGTATGCTAACACATATATATGGAATCTAAGAAAAAAAAAAAAAGGTCATGAAGAACCTAGTGGCAAGATGGGAATAAAGACACAGACCTACTAGAGAATGGACTTGAGGATATGGGGAGGGGGTGGGGTGAGATGTGACAGGGTGAGAGAGTGTCATGGACATATATACACTACCAAATGTAAAATAGATAGCTAGTGGGAAGCAGCCGCATAGCACAAGGAGATCAGCTCGGTGCTTTGTGACCACCTAGAGGGGTGGGATAGGGAGGGTGGGAGGGAGGGAGATGCAAGAGGGAAGAGATATGGGAACATATGTATATGTATAACTGATTCACTTTGTTATAAAGCAGAAGCTAACACACCATTGTAAAGCAATTATACTTCAATAAAGATGTTTAAAAAAAAAAAAAAAATAACCCGCAAAGTGTTAGTGAAATAACAGAATTAATTTTTGGTAACGACTTTTTCGAGTTGGTCGCTTCTCAAACAAACTTGTATCCCCGACAGAATAAAAAACCATATAAAAAGTATGATAAGGCTTTAAAATGGACTGATGTAACCAATAGTGACAGGAAGATGTTTCTTGGATTAATAATTTTGATGGGACAAATAAGAAAGTCACACTGGAAAGAATATTGGTTGACTGATCCCTTACTTGAAACACCTATCTTTCCAAAGATTATGACAAGAAGAAGATTCAAACACATAATGAAATTTCTTCACTTTAACGATAACTCGGAAACTCCACTTCCTGCAGACAGAATTTCAAATGTTAAACCTCTTTTGGATTATTTTCTACCAAAATTTCAATCTATCTATATACCCAAACAAGAGCTATCACTTGACGAGGCAATGATAAAGTGGTGAGGATGCCTCAGATTCAAAACCTATAATGCCAGAAAACTTACAAAATATGGAATTTTGGCCAGGATGGTTAGCGAAAGTGAAACTGGATATATATGCAACCTTGAGATTTACACAGGTGAAGGAAAGAAACTGCAAGAAACAATATTATTGGTCCTACAACTTTACCTTGGTTCATGGCACCATATTTACTGAGACAATTTTTACAACAGTGTGTCCACATCTGAAATACTGTTGAAAAATAAAACCAGAGTTCGTGGGACTATAAGGGAGAATCGTGGTCTACCAAACCAATTAAGGAGAAATCTAAAAATCTACGGAGGGGAGAAATGACATTCTTACAGAAGGAAGAAGTGATTCTTCTTATACGGAAAGACAAGAGGCTAGTTCGCATGGTGACAACTATTCATGACGCCTCTATAGCATCTACAGGAAAGGAAGACAGGAGGACTGGCCATCAGATAACTAAGCCCACTTGTATATTAGAGTATAATAAATATATGAAAGGAGTTGATCGATCTGATCAATATCTGGCAAACTTCAGTGTCCTCTGGAAAACTAGAAAATGGTATAAAAAAGTGGGTTTCTATTTGAGTAACTGTGGTTTATTCAATGCATTTAAAATTTATTGTAGCCTTAATGCACAGAATAAAATGACTTACACGCAATTTTTGTTAGCAGTAGCTAGAGAATGGGTAACTGACCATCCTGGTGAATGAAGTGGTAGTCCTGCACCTGGTCCTTCTTGTGGTGTTTCTAAAAGAGCCTCCCGCAAAGACCCACCTTGTCAACTATCAAGTAAAATAAAGAACATATTCTAGAGGGAATAATACCCACAGGACTAAAAAAAAAAAAAAAAAAAAAATTGCCGCCAGCAAGTGTAGAGTCTGCTCTTCCAGGGGAAAGAGCAGTGAAACACGGTATATTTGTAATAGATGTTCTGTTCCCCTGCACAGAGGTGCCTGCTATACTGCCTATCACACTCTAACGAAATATTAGAATATGCTTTAGTAAGACATGTACAAAGTTTCAAGTAAATACATTAAGTGCAAAAAAAGTTGTTGATATTTACTCAAATGCAGGTGTTTCGATATTCACTTAGGTAAAAAATCGCCAGCCACAGGCGTCAGTTTCTGCAAAAATCCACCGGTCAATAATGTGTTAAAATTGCAGAAGTTCTCCCAAAGGAGTAAGAGGTCTGAGCCCCACATCAGCTCCCCAGCCTGGGATTCCTGTATCGGGAAGACAAGCCCCGGAAGGCCAGCAGGTCTTACTTTTGGGAGTCCCAGAGGGCTGAGGGAAATAGACTCTATGCTTAAAGGGTGCACACAAAATCTCACAAGCTCTGGGACCCAGGGCAAAAGTGATTTGAAAGGAGCCTGGGTCAGACCTACTTGCTGATCTGGAAAGTCTCCCAGAGAAGCAGGAGGCAACGGCAGCTCTCCCTGATGACACAGACACTGGCAGCAGTGGACACTAGTGCTGGCAAGTGCCAATCTGGAATCCTCCCTCTAGCTTATTAGTCTCAGGACCCAGCCCCGCCCGCACTCACAGCCTGTAGGCGCCAGCACTGGAACGCCTCAGGCCAAGCAACTAACTAGGCAGGGACACAGTCCCACCCACCAGCAGACAGCTGCCTTAAGACCTCCTGAGCCCATAGCCTCCCCTGGACACAGCCCTTCCCACCAGAGGACACAGGAACCAGCCCCACACACCAGTGGGCAGAAACCAACACCAGAATCTTTGGCTCCACCCACCAGCGAGCCTGCACTAGCCTCAGGACCAGCCTCACCCACCAGCAGGTGGACTCTAGCCACAGGACAATGGCAGCTCCACAGCCTACAAACCTAGTGTGCCCACCAAGGCCAGAACCTGCCTGGAGACCAGCTGGGCCCTGGCCCTGCCAACTAACAGGCCAACAGAAGCTTCGGGACGGCCCAGACCCTGTACCCAACTGTGTCAGGAGGCCTCTACCCCATTACCCCCCTTCCTTCCCAGCAATCTGACATCAACTCTGGGATTCCTGGGCGCTACAACCAGACTCCAGAAGCCGGCTCTGCTTGACAGTCGTCCAGCACTAACCCCAGGACCTGGCTTCAGCCATCAGTGAGCCAGCACTAGCCTCAGGGCCCTGGGGTGCTGCAGCTGGCTGCCTTGTGACAGGCCCTGTAAACCAGTGGTTGGCAGCCTCTGCACAAGGCAGGGCCTGGCAACCAACCAGACTGGGGGCCAACCAAGCCCACCAGACCACCCTCAGTAGTCAGCCCACCACAACAGAAGGACCCACATAGCCCACATAGGGGGCACCCTTAGAACATATTGCTCTGGTGACAAGAGGAGAGTGCACTGCCAGGATGCATAGGACGTCTCCTACAAAAGGCCACTTCTCCAAGGTCAGGAAACATAACTAACCTACCAGATACATAGAAATAAAAACGGCAAGTTAGGCAAAATGAGAAATAAAAACGGCAAGTTAGGCAAAATGAGGTAGCAGAGGAACATGTTCCAAATGAAGGAACAAGATAAAGCCCCAAAAGAAGCACTAAGTGAAATGGAGATAGTCAGTCTACCTGAGAAAGAGTTCAGGGTAATGATTGTAAACATCTTTTAAAGAACTCAGGATAAGAATGAATGCACAGAGTGAGAAGTTAGAAGTTTTTAAAAGGATACATAGAACATTGTTATTTTTACATGTCGAATATTGCCATCGTCTGTGATTTATTTTCACAGCCCTCTTTTTTTACCTTCACCAAATCCACGTGTTGCCTCTTTTACACCAGTGGACAAGTCACTTGGTGCTAAGTACAGAACTCCCACTGTATGCAGAGTGCCATTTATGGGGTAATTAGCCATGAGAAATGTTTCTCAAAGTGTGTCCATGGACCACTTGTGTCAGAGAACCTTCTGAAATGCTCGTATTTGGGAGGAGGAGAGAAGAAAACAAGTCTAGACATGAAAGAGTAGAGGAATCCATGAGACCAGGAGAAGACTGTAAAAGGCAGATGTAGAAATTCCAACCCAAACTACAGAATCATAGTCACTGGGAGTTGCATCCAGGAATGTGGATTTTAAAAACAAGAACCCCCAGACTATACATACATAGTAAAATTGCAAGAATTCTTTAAAATAAAATGTAATAAAATTTTAACGTGTGTGTGTGTGTGTGTTTAGCCTGGGTTCTTGTTGTGTTTGACTACTTCTCTCTCTCTTCTGTTAATTTCCATACAGTAATGATTTTCTGCAATTTTGTGTCTTATGAAAGGATTAAACAGCACTCCATTTGAGATATATCCTGATTTCCCTGACATGACTTGCTCCTCATTTGAAATGACTTATTATTCTGTTACAGAGTAAGAGACTCTCATAATGTGAGCGTATTCAATATCAGAAGGGAGTCTGGCATCCTTATTGATTACTTTTAGAGCCTTCTGGAATGGGCTTATTCTGGAGCAGGTAGAAGAAAACAGTCTAGAAATGACACAAAACTAGGGGAATCCATGAGACCAGGAGAGACATTGTAATATATAGAGAGACATTGCAGAAGTCAATGGAAGAGATCATTTTAAAGTGGGCTACATGGGAAAACACTAGAAAGATTTAAAAACATATTTCAAATCTAAATGATTTTTCTATGTTTCTCTGTTATATAAACTGAAAAATTATTGAAAATAATCTTGGCCAAGTTTCTAAATACCTGCATTACTTTGTCAGTCTCTGTTCACTAGGATAAATCATATTGTGCTGCTTTGAAAGGAAAAAATTTTAGCAATTTTTTTTTAGCTTGTGAATTCACAGGAGGGAAGTAATTCTTAGAGAAAGCTTCAAGGATTTAATATAAGATAAACAATTCTTTTCATCAAACTCACTATTAAATATAACAGAACTGCAGGCAGAATAATTCATTTTAATATTAAAATCAAGCACAACGTCTTTAGTCTGATTACTCAAGCATGTGAAAATACTAAAGTCTAAAAAAATAAACAATTAGTTAAAACTTGAAATGAGAAAGAAAATATGTTGAGAATTTACAGATAGATTTTTCTGTCATTTACATTATAATGTTATCTCTGTCTTCAGATAAGCAGAAGAAATAAAATAGTCATTTAAGAGAAGCTGTGAAAAATGCAAAGTGTGAGAGCTTTGTTGTGATGATTTGGGGAAGGTGAAAAAAGTCTTAGTTCTTGGTTGTTCACATTAGAAGTAACTTAACATTCTTTCATTTAACAAAGTATTCATTGAGCACCTACTATATACTTGGCCCTGCTTTAGCCTCTGGGTTTACAGCAATGATACAGGGCAGTGGAGAAAATAAAGTAGGAGAGGAAGTTTGGAAGCGCCAACCAACAGGGGTGGTTTTGCAGTTTTACATATGGGAGTCAGAGAGGACCTCACAGAAAAGGTGACAGTTAAACAGTTGTTTAGGACATGTGAGATTGAACCATGGAGAATTTGAGTCATGGGCCTGGGAAAGAGCAGTCCCGATAAGCTGAGTAGCAGGTACAAATGTCCTGGGGCAGAAACATGCAGAAACATTCAAGGCATAGGAAGAAAATCACTGAGGCTGGAGTGGAGTGATTCAGGGAGTCTGTAGCACGAGGTGAGGTAGGAGAGGTCAAGGGCGCCAATACTTGGCTTTCATTGTAAGTGGTATTAGATTCCTTCCCCAGAGGCGTATGAGAGAGGAACGACAGGATTTGACTTTTATTCTCAAAGGAGTATTCTGGATGCTAGGTTAGGAAGAGACTAAAAAGATATAAAGGCAGAAGCAGGGAGACCTGTTAAGAGGCTACAGCAATAATTCAAGTGAGAGATGATGGTAGCTTGAACCAACGGTGGTAAGCAGTGGAGGTGAAACACGGTGGGATTCTGGATTTATTTTGAAAGCTGAGCTCACAGAATTTGTTGATAAATTTGGATATAATTTGTGAGAGCAGTCAAAAAGACTCTAAGGATTTTAACCTGAGCAACTAGTAGGATGAATGTGCCATTAAGAGGTGAGACAGGCTGCCAAAGAAGCAGGTTTAGGGGGGTGATAATCAGAAGTTTGATTGGATGTATATTAAATTTGTGCTGCCTATTGAATTTCTACTAGAGTTGTTGAATAATCAGTTGTACATATAATTCTGGATTTTAGGGAGACTTTCAAGCTAAAATTATAAAATATGGAAGAAAAAGACATGTAAGTGATATTTAAAGCCACAAGCCTGGAAATAAAAAAAGAGAAGAGTTCCAGGGCTATGTTAAGAGATTGGGGAGGAGAGAAGAACTAGTAGGGAGCATGACTTCATTATTAACAACTTTCCTTCCGAGGGCATTGGCAATGTACAGGCTCTAGCGGCCCTAAGTGGTTTTCAAATTTTTATAGGATTCACCTGCTCATTTTCCATTTACCCATAACTTGATCTAAATCTTAAACTCTTGCTCTTAGTCACTTACTCCCCACCTTTATGCCTGCATCACACTGGTTTTGAATATACTTATTGGTAGTGCAACTTCATCTGAGTGTAAAATGCATTTTTGAAAACTGTCAAAAGTAATTTGGGGATTTAGCTGATGAATAAAATGGGTGACCAAGTTGGTTAATACTGTTTTTGATCAAACATTAGGCATGACTATTGAATAGTATCAACAAGTTTATTGTGTGATTTATATGCAGATCTAAAAGCAATGTCAACAGGCATGTCCTAAAATGTTTTGAGCAATGGCATTACTGAAATATATGTATAGTTTCCAAGAGGACTGTTTTCAATTGACAATTATATATCATACACATATATAAGTTCTGTTAACTTGATTAACACTATTTCTTAATAGTCTATTATTTTATCATGTATATTTATACAGATGCGTAAAGTCCACGAACACGCATACAGCTATAAAAAATATCTAACTTAATCTTCTTTTCCCAGCCCAACAATTTCTTAAACAACTGCTATTCTCAGCTAAGCTGATTAACTTATCAAAAGCAATTGAAAATAATTATTTTAATGAGTAAAAGTTCTACAAAAAAACATTTAATAATATTTGCCCAGCTCTTACAAAAATTGCTCATTGCAAACACCACAGATTTACAAACAAGCATCCTTGGATATCTGGCTAATACTAAATTTGTAAAGGATGCAATCCCTGAAAGTTATGCCAAATATTTGTTCAATGAACAAATATTTATTAAGTTCTAGTGTGTTCCAAATGCACGTCATGTTGAGAAGAGTTTGCTCCTTTAAGTCCTTCAAAGTGCATCCTTAGAAATTTATATGCATAAAGGAGAGAGCTAAAGTCGTGCTTCTGACTTTCTCCACGTTGGTGGAGTCTCCTGGGGAGTTTCACCATGTGGAGGAACTGTTTTGCTAGGCTAGCAAAAGACCAGAGAAATGGGTGAGGCTTAGAGTTACCCTTTTCTGTTTGTTGCACCCAGATTCAGACCTTTAATCAATTACCTTGTGACAAAGAAAGCTCCCTCTCTTACTTAACGACATGGCCCAGTTGCCATCCTTGCCTCTCTGACTCGACCAATCTTCAGGAAGGAATGGGGTATAATAGAGAAAGCAGCTTTTAGTTTTCCTTAGAGGCTAACTACCATTAGACGTTCTTGGTTCTGGGGATGCAAAGATGGGGTCCCTGTCATCAAAGAAATTATTACTTTTTGAGGGAAAAGAAATATCCTTGAGCAATTACATCAGAATATGATAACTGATACTCAATGGCAATCTGTGGGAAAACACTAAGAGCTCCTGGCTTCCCAGAGAAGGTGCTGGCACTATTCAAAGAGATGAGTCAGTCTTCCACAAAGCTCAGCGTGATGAAAGAGGTGTAAGTTCTTGGGACATAGCTTTTTTTCTTTTGGCTCTTAATACTCTAGCTAGTCCTGCTTTTTCAAAGCTTTTTCATTAGATTTGTCCTGACACTTCATTTTGAATAAAGCCTGGGTTTCATTCTAGGACTTTCCCTGTGAAATATTTTATAGCCTTCCCCCAAGGATCACAATCACGCTGAGGCAGAACACTGTAACTGGTCCATTGTTCCTTACTTACACTCGGTGGCTGGGCCCATTTCTCTCACGAATGCTGACATTAATTGCTTAAAGGAAGAAAGCGATTTCTAAATGTAGGTTTACATGTTTCTTATTAGATAAGATAAACTCACAATGTTTTTCATGTGCTTCACAAGTATGGTCAGCTTCGCATCCTCGTATGTTATGACTAACTGCACCTTAGGCTTCTTGTCAGGAAACTTCTCACCTGATGAAACAGTAGAGTTTCAGTGGGTTAAATTGGAAGTGGCTGATCACAGGATAAACTGAACATTCAAAGACTAAAACAGGACCAATGAATAATATGAAAAAGAAACATTCTTCATATCACACTGAAAACACAATACTCTTCAGGAAACTGGGTTGGTTAAGATAGGATTTGTGTCTAATCTTCCTGAATCTATTCTACCTCCTCATATTCTATATTTTGTTTCAATCAATACCATTATTTTCCCGATTATTTAAGCCTGAGACCTCAGTGTCATTTTTGGCTGCAATTTTCTCCTCAACATTCAGTACAATGTGCTTAAAGTATTAGAGAACATGGGGGTTGAAAGTGTTGGCTTTAGAAGTCAGTGAAGTCTGGGGTGCAGGTCCCAGCACTATACTAAAGACTGTGTCAACATGACTAAGTTAATCGACTTCTGTAAAATGGAGATAATAGTTATCTACTTCAGGACAGTTGAGATGATTAACTGATAACATTCAAAAGTTCTCACAATGTAATCTCTCAATGAATGTTTGCAATTACTCCATATATTTACACTCAGCTCTTCCTTTCCAGTTCTGCTGTGCCTAGTTCAGATGCATATGGATCTTTTGCCTGAACTACTAGAACATTCTCTTCCCCTCCTCCAGAACCCAAATGTATTTGTACACAATTACCAGTATAATCTTCCTAGGGCAACTTTTATAAAATTACTCTTCGATCAAAGTACTGTTCATAGCTTTCCATAGCTTATGAAAAAGTCTGAATTTTGCAGCTTTGTAGTACTGCTTCTTATTGAATCTGTCTTATTTCCCATTATTATTATTTCATACTGCAGTCCGTATGTTCAGTTCTACAGACATGCTCTGCTATTTCCTTCCAGACATTGCTCATATTATTCCCTTTATTTAAAATGATCTCTTCCACCATTTTTGGCTATTGAATTTTTACCTATCTACAAGGCCTAATTAAAATGCAAAAGAGTTTCTGTGGTCACCACCCTCTGAACTCCCCTAGCACAGCCCTTATCACTTAATATTTATATTGTAATTATTACCTTACATGTCTCAATTTGCTTAGTGGATTATAATCTCCCTAGGGCTTACTTTTTTTTCCTATTTCCCCAAGGGATATATAAATCAGTGCTTGCTCCATAAAGTTGCACTAAACGTTTACTTAATGACAAAAGTAATCTCAATTTTCCTTTCAAGTTATATCATTCCAACATTTAAACGAAGGCTTTAGTTTTTTAATTAAAAATTTCCAGTTTATAGCCCAAGGATTAAGCATAATTCACAGTTTTCTAATATTTCCCTTGGTAATCTCTGATTGTATGTTTTCTGAGGGAATTCAGAAAGAAGAAATTTACTACTAATAAGGAATTTGGCAATGTTTTGTGGTGGGCTCATTGGGGTCCACATTGTTTTCTGATAGTCAGTTTTAGCTCTCTAATCCTAACATTTGAAAATTAAACCTGAGCATTATGTTTCTTCTCCCAAAGCCTTTTACATGTTTATTAGAATAGTTTACACATTCTAAATAGGTAATATTAATTAATTTTATTGTTAATGTGGATTATTGACATTGAAATAATTAAAATTCACATTGAGTGTTTCTTACAACTGAAATGGTAATTACGTAAATATAATAAAAACATTCTTCCTTAAAATATCTTGATTTTAATGACTGAGTGACGCTGTGAGTTTGAGACACTACGAGATAATTTTGACTGTAGTACTTGGGTAAATTGTATTTCATAATACAAAAATGTAGTTGAACTTTTGGTATGAGTATGCTAAAAATGCTGATACTTTTTGATGCACAATGAACATAATTTTTGAATTAAAGAGTGAAAGGATTATTAATTAGAAACTTAATGTGTTTAATTAGAGGAGCTTTAATTCAGACAGGAAATTAGCATAAATTTATGGGTGAGTGTCTAAATGATAATCATACAACTGTTACTTGAATTGACTGAAGATGATATTCCACCCTAAACCTTTCATGCAAGATTAGTAATCACAGTATCCATCAAAACATGTCAGACTTTAGAACCCACTGAAAATATAGGCCACTAGGAAGTCTTAGTAGTCAATGTAGTAATAGTAGAGGTACTTAGGATTTTTAGAATTCTTATTGTGTGCCAAATGTTGGGCTAAGAGTTTCACGTACATAAACTCACTAAATCCCCACAGCAAACCTACAAAGTTTGTGTTACCTCCATTTTACACATGAGGAAACTGAGGTATTTTGGTCCAAGTTTAGGCAGGGTCAAATGATCTCTAAAGATTATGTTTTTGAACATCATGCTGTAAGGGGCAACAAGGGGTCAATAACCTAAGGGAAAGAATTTAAATGAAGAGCCCAGAGAGGGAGACTTTTGAGAATAGCTTCACAGGGACAAGAAGATGCTAGAATATCTTGATTTTTCTGCTTCAGGTTATTCTGGGGGATCTAATCATGCTTAATCTAACCATTTATAGTAACCCCAAGAACTGTTAAAATATTATTGATCCAAAGAATGACTGTGTTGAAACGCTTGAATGCATGGTACTACAGCAGCTAATACAGGCTTATTATGCATAATGTGTCCATTAATGTTAAAAAATATCATTTCAAAATTTAACTTCCTTTCAGATATAATATATTCATATGATTCAAAAATGAAAATTTATTTTTAAAGCATACAGTAAAAAGCCTTCCTCAAACTCCTAACACCTATTCACCCACTCCTCCCATTATTATCATTATGTTTTTTTAACATCTTTATTGGAGTATAATTGCTTTACAATGGTGTGTTAGTTTCTGCTTTATAACAAAGTGAATCAGCTATACATATACATATATCCTCATATCTCCTCCCTCTTGCGTCTCCCTCCCATCCTCCCCATCCCACCCCTCTAGGTGGTCACAAAACACCGAGCTGATCTCCCTGTGCTATGTGGCTGCTTCCCACTAGCTATCTATTTTACATTTGGTAGTGTATATATGTCCATGCCACTCTCTCACTTTGTCCCAGCTTACCCTTCCCCCTCCCTGTGTCCTCAAGTCCATTCTCTACATCTGCATCTTTATTCCTGTCCTGCCCCTAGGTTCTTCAGAACCATTTTTTTTTTTTTTTTAGATTCCATATATATGTGCTAGCATACGTATTTGTTTTTCTATTTCTGACTTACTTCACTCTGTATGACAGACTCTAGGTCCATCCACCTCACTACAAATAACTCAATTTTGTTTCTTTTTATGGCCGAGTAATATTCCATTGTATATATGTGCCAAATTTTCTTTATCCATTCAGCTGTTGACGGACACTTAGGTTGCTTCCATGTCCTGGCTATTGTAAATAGAGCTGTAATAAACACTGTGGTACATAACTCTTTTTTGTTTTTAACATCTTTATTGGACTATAATTGCTTTACAATGGTGTGTTAGTTTCTGCTTTATAACAAAACTCTTGTGTCTCCCTCCTACCCTCCCTGTCCCAACCCTCTAGGTGGTCACAAAGCACGAGCTGATCTCCCTGTGCTATGCGGCTGCTTCCACTAGCTATCTATTTTACATTTGGCATGACTCTTTTTGAATTATGGTTTTCTCAGGGTATATGCCCAGTAGTGGGATTGCTGGGTCGTATGGTAGTTCTATATTTAGTATTTTAAGGAACCCCCCTACTGTTCTCCATAGTGGCTGTATCAATTTACATTCCCACCAACAGGGCAAGAGGGTTCCCGTGTCTCCATACCCTCTCCAGCATTTATTGTTTGTAGATTTTTTGATGATGGCCATTCTGACTGGTGTGAGGTGATACCTCGTAGTTTTGATTTGCATTTCTCTAATGATTAGTGATGCTGAGCATCCTTCCATGTGTTGTTGGCAATCTGTATGTCTTTTTGGAGAAATTTCTATTTAGGGCTTCTGCCCATTTTTGGATTCGGTTGTTTGTTTTTTTGATATTGAGCTGCATGAGCTGCTTGTAAATTCTAGAGATTAATCCTTTGTCTGTTGCTTCATTTGCAAATATTTTCTCCCATTCTGAGGGTTGTCTTTTGGTCTTGTTTATGGTTTCCTTTGCTGTGCAAAAGCTTTTAAGTTTCATTAGGTCCTATTTGTTTATTTTTGTTCTTATTTCCATTTCTCTAGGAGGTGGGTCAAAAAGGATCTTGCTGTGATTTATGCCATAGAGTGTTCTGCCTATGTTTTCCTCTAAGAGTTTGATAGTGCCTGGCCTTACAGTCAGGTCTTTAATCCATTTTGAGTTTATTTTTGTGTATGGTGTTAGGGAGTGTTCTAATTTCATTCTTTTACATGTAGCTGTCCAGTTTTCCCAGCACCATTTATTGAAGAGACTGTCTTTTCTCCATTGTATATCCTTGCCTCCTTTATCAAAAATAAGGTGACCATATGTGCGTTCCATTGATCTATATTTCTGTTTTTGTGCCAGTACCATACTGTCTTGATTACTGTAGATTTGTAGTATAGTCTGAAGTCCAGGAGCCTGATTCCTCCAGCTCCGTTTTTCTTTCTCAAGATTGCTTTGGCTATTCAGGGTCTTTTGTGTTTCCATACAAATTGTAAAATTTTTTGTTCTAGTTCTGTGAAAAATGCCATTCGTAGTTTGATAGGGATTGCATTGAATCTGTAGATTGCCTTGGGTAGTATAGTCATTTTCACAATGTTGATTCTTCCAATCCAAGAACATGGTATATCTCTCCATTTGTTTGTAAAATCTTTAATTTCTTTCATCAGTGTCATAGTTTTCTGCATACAGGTCTTTTATCTCCTTAGGTAGGTTTTTCCTAGGTATTTCTTTCTATTTGTTGCAATGGTAAATGGGAGTGTTTCCTTAATTTCCCTTTCAGATTTTTCATCTTTAGTGTATAGGAATGCAAGATATTTCTGTGCATTAATTTTGTATCCTGCTACTTTACAAAATTCATTGATTAGCTCTAGTAGTTTTCTGGTAGCATCTTTAAGATGCTCTCTTTACATAGTATCATGTCATCTGCAAACAGTGACAGCTTTACTTCTTTTCTGATTTGGATTCCTTTTATTTCTTTTTCTTCTCTGATTGCTGTGACTAAAACTTCCAAAACTATGTTGAATTATAGGGGTGAGAGTGGACCACCTTGTCTTGTTCCTGATCTTAGAGGAAATGGTTTCAGTTTTTCACCATTGAGAACGATGTTGGCTGTGTGTTTGTCATATATGGCCTTTATTATGTTGAGGTAAGTTCCGTCTAAGCCTACTTTCTGGAGGGTTTTTATCATAAATGGGTGTTGAATTTTGTCCAAAGCTCTTTCTGCATCTATTGAGATGATCATATGTTTTTCTCCTTCAATTTGTTATATATGGTTTATCACATTGATTGATTTGTGTATACTGAAGAATCCTTGCATTCCTGGGATAAAACCCACTTGATCATGGTGTATGATCCTTTTAATGAGCTGGTGGATTCTGTTTGCTAGTATTTTGTTGAGGATTTTTGCACCTATGTTCATCAGGGATATTGGCCTATAGTTTTCTTTCTTTGTGACATATTTGTCTGGTTTTGGTGTCAGGGTGATGGTGGCCTCGTAGAATGAGTTTGGGAGTGTTCCTCCCTCTGCTATATTTTGGAAGACTTTGAGAAGGATAGGTGTTAGCTCTTCTCTAAATGTTTGATAAAATTCGCTGGTGAAGCCATCTGGTCCTGGGCTTTTGTGTGTTGGAAGATTTTTAATCACAGTCTCAATTTCAGTGCTTGTGATTGGTCTGTTTATATTTTCTATTTCTTCCTGGTTCAGTCTTGGAAGGTTCTGCTTTTCTAAGAATTTGTCCATTTCTCACAGGTTGTCCATTTCATCGGCATAGAGTTGCTTGTAGTAATCTCTCATGATCCTTTGTATTTCTGCAGGGTCAGTTGTTACTTCTCCTTTTTCATTTCTAATTCTATTGATTTGAGTCTTCTCCCTTTTTTTCTTGATGAGTTGGCTAATGGTTTATCAATTTTGTTTATCTTCTCAAAGAACCAGCTTTTAGTTTTATTGATCTTTGCTGTTGTTTCCTTCATTTCTTTTTCATTTCTTTCTGATCTGATCTTCATGATTTCTTTCCTTCTGCTAACTTGGGGTTTTTTTTGTTGTTCTTTCTCAATTGCTTTAGGTGTAAAGTTAGGTTGTTTACTTGAGATGTTTCTTGTTTCTTGTGGTAGGATTGTATTGCTATAAACTTCCCTCTTAGAACTGCTTTTGCTGCATCCCATAGGTTTTGGGTCATTGTGTTTTCATTGTCATGTGTTTCTAGGTATTTTTTGATTTCCCCTTTGATTTCTTCAGTGATCTCTTGGTTATTTAGTAGCGTATTGTGTAGCCTCCATGTGTTTGTATTTTTTACAGTTTTTTTCCTGTAATTGATATCTAGTCTCATAGCATTGTGGTTGGAAAAGATACTTGAAACGATTTCAATTTTCTTAAATTTACCAAGGCTTGATTTGTGACCCAAGATATGATCTATCCTGGAGAATGTTCCATGAGCACTTGAGAAGAAAGTGTATTCTGTTGTTTTTGGATGGAATGTCCTATAAATATCAATTAAGTTCATCTGATTTAATGTGTCATTTAAAGCTTGTGTTTCCTTATTTATTTTCACTTTGAGTGATCTGTCCATTGGTGAAAGGGGGTGTTAAAATCCCCTACTAGTATTGTGTTACTGTCGATTTCCCCTTTTATGGCTGTTAGCATTTGCCTTGGGTATTGAGGTGCTCCTATGACGGGTGCATAAATATTTACAATTGTTATATCTTCTTCTTGGATTGATCCCTTGATCATTATGTAGTGTCCTTCTTTGTCTCTTGTAATAGTCTTTATTTTAAAGTCTATTTTGTCTGATATGAGAATTGCTACTCCAGCTTTCTTTTGATTTCCATTTACATGGAATATCTTTTTCCTTCCCCTCACTTTCAGTCTGTATGTGCCCCTAGGTCTGAAGTGGGTCTCTTGTAGACAGCATATATACGGGTCTTGTTTTTGTATCCATTCAGCCAGTCTATGTCTTTTGGTTGGAGCATTTAACCATTTACATTTAACGTAGTTATCGATACGTATGTTCCTATTACCATTTCTTAATTGTTTTGGGTTTGTTATTGTAGGTCTCTTCCTTCTCTTGTGTTTCCTGCCTAGAGAATTTCCTTTAGCATTTGTTGTAAAGCTGGTTTGGTGGTGTTGAATTCTCTTAGCTTTTGCTTGTCTGTAAAGGTTTTAATTTCTCCACCAAATCTGAATGAGATCCTTTCTGGGTAGAGTCACCTTTGTTGTAGGTTTTTCCCTTTCATCACTTTAAATATGTCCTGCCACTCCCTTCTGGCTTACAGAGTTTCTGCTCAAAGATCAGCTGTTAACTTTATGGGAATTCCCTTGTATGTTATTTGTTGCTTTTCCCTTGCTGCTTTTAATATTTTTTCCTTGTATTTAATTTTTGGTAGTTTGATTAATATGTGTCTTGGCGTGTTTCTCCTTGGATTTATCCTGTATTGGACTCTCTGTGCTTCCTGGACTTGTTTGACTATTTCCTTTCCCATATTAGCGAAGCTTTCAACTATAATCTCTTCAAATATTTTCTCAGTCCCTTTCTTTTTCTCTTTTTCTCTTTTTCTTCTGGGACCCCTATAATTCGAATGTTGGTGCGTTTAATGATGTCCCAGAGGACTCTGAGATTGTCCTCAATTCTTTTCATTCTTTTTTCTTTATTCTGCTCTGTGGTAGTTATTTCCACTATTTTATCTTCCGGGTCACTTATCCATTCTTCTGCCTCAGTTATTTTGCTATTGATTCCTTCTAGAGAAATTTTAATTTCATTTATTGTGTTGTTCATCATTGTTTGTTTGCTCTTTAGTTCTTCTAAGTCCTTGTTAAATGTTTCTTGTATTTTCTCCATTCTATTTCCAAGATTTTGGATATCTTTACTATCATTACTCTGAATTCTTTTTCAGGTAGACTGCCTATTTCCTCTTCATTTGTTTGGTCTGCTGGGTTTTTACCTTGCTCCTTCATTTGCTGTGTGTTTCTCTGTCTTCTCTTGTGCTTAAGTTACTGTGTTTGGGGTCTCCTTTTCACAGGCTGCAGGTTCGTAGTTCCCATTGTTTTTGGTTTCTGCCCCCAGCGGCTAAGGTTGGTTTAGTGGGTTGTGTAGGCTTCCTGGTAGAGAGGACTGGTGCCTGTGTTCTGGTGGATAAGGCTGGATCTTGTCTTTCTGGTGGGCAGGACCACGCCTGGTGGTGTGTTTTGGGGTGTCTGTGACCTTATTATTATTTTAGGCACCCTCTCTGGTAATGGGTGGGGTGGTGTTCCTCTGTTGCTAGTTGTTTGGCAAGGTGTCCCGCACTGTTGCTTGCTGGTCCTTGAGTGGAGCTGGGTCTTAGTGTTGAGATGGAGATCTCTGGGAGAGCTTTCACCGTTTGATATTACATGGAGCTGGGAGGTCTCTGGTGGACCAATGTCCTGAACTCAGCTCTCCTACCTCAGAGGCACAGGCCTGACACCTGCCCGGAGCACCAAGACTCTGTCAGCCACACAGCCAGGTGTGTGGGGAGTTTCTTGCGTTTTGGGAAGTCTGAGGTCTTGTGCCAGCGTTCAGTCAGTGTTCTGTAGGAGTTGTTCCACATGTAGGTGTGTTTCTGATGCATTTGTGGGGAGTATGGTGATCTCCATGTCTTACTACTCTGCCATTTGAAGGTCTGCCTCCCCATTATTATTTTATTTGTTTTCCATATATTTCTCCAGATGGACACATATTCTTCCAGAATTTCTCCATATAAGTAAATATGAATAAGTATTTTTATTCTTCCCCATTTTTCCAAAAAGGAATAGCATATTTACTATTCTACACAACAGTCTTGGAGATACTTTCATGTCAATAATACAAAGCTTCTTTATTTTTTAAATATACTTTCACATTATTCCATCATGAGGAAATAGCATAATTTATTTAACACTTTACCCATTGATGGGCAAGTGGGTTGTTCCAAATGCTTTCCAGATGTTACAAACCATGCTGCAATAAATAGCCTTGAATGTGTATCGTTTTGTACCTGTGCACAAATACCATAGGATAGATTTCAACAGCAGAATTGCTGGGTCATAGGGTAGTAGCATTTTAATTTTGGTAAACATTCCCAAATTGTCTTCCATGGAGATTGTAGCAATTTGCATTATCACCAGCAGTGTATGAGTGTCTGCTGATTTATAACCAAGCTTGTTAATTAAATTTTTGAATTTTTGCCCATCTGATGAGTTAAAATGGTATCAGTGTTGTTGTAATTTGCATTTTTCTTATGAGTGACCTTGAGGATTCTTTCATTTGGTTAAGAGCCACTTGTATTTTTTTTTTGGTGTGTGTGTGGATTATTTTTTCGTATTCTTTACACAGTTTTCTATTTGGTCATTGGTCTGTTTCTCACCAATTTATAGGAGATTGTTACATGTTAAATAATTAACCCTTCATATGTGATAAATTGCAAATATTTCCCCCATTTTGTCACTTACCTTTGCTTTTCTTGAGCTTTGCTACAGTGTTTTATATCATGCAGAATTGTTATAGCTTCTGAATTTGTAGTCATAGCTACAGCAGCTCATCCCAAGATTAAAAAGGATTTTTTCCATTTTTTCTTCGTTATATATATGGTTTCATTATTTACATTTAAAATCTTTCACTCATTTGGTATATATCCTGGCATATGGTGTGAAGTGTACTATGCCAACATTATTTGTTGAATTTTCTCTTATTTGTTTGGGCAACTATTAAATTCCTGAATATATCTGACTCTATTTATGGACATTCCATTATGTTTTACTTGCTTATCTACTTATGCACTGACACCGCACTGTTTAATTATTGATGCTTTGTAATGTGTTTTTATATCTGATAAGGCTAAACTCACCTCTTTGTTTTGCTAATTTTCCTGGCTTTTCTTTGTTAATTTTTGTTTATGAACTATAGAATTAGCTTATGTAATTAAAAATAAATCTGTTGGAGATCAGTCAAAATGGTGGAGTAAGAGGATGTGGCACTCACCTCCTGACATGAACACATCAAAAATACATCTATATGTGGAACAATTCTCACTGAAAACAACTAATTGGCAGAGGACTCCTGTACAACCAAGGCTGTAAGAAAGATATATATGTAATCAGGTACGAAGGAAAGAAAAGCAATTGGGTTGGGATCTTTGTCCCTGAGAGGGGCCCAGAGGAAAAGGGAGGATTCTTGGGCAGACACCTGCCCTTGGGAGTGAGCAGTGAGAGCCAGATTGGGCACCCCAGTCCTGGGGTCCTATACAGGGGAGAAGCGTCCCCTTGGCTGGTTGGAGGACCACTGGAACTAACAGGGGAGCTGTGAGAAGCCTGAATTCTGCTCCTGAGGAGCACATGCATGCTGGCTTGACCCCAGGAAGGGCAGAAAGATCTAGTGGTTGCTGGGTTTCCTGCAATCACCTTGGTGCATGCCCCAGCCCATGTTGAGTGAACACTCCAGCCCCATTCACTTCACATCACGGTGTGGTATTTGATCTGGGGCAACCAATACTGGGGATAAGACACAACTGAGGGGTACAGAGACTACCCAGAGCTTGGGCAAGCCTGGGTGGAATGGCAGAGGCCATCATTTGTGCTTCCTCAAGAAGCACATCACAAGCAGCCCAGATCTCTGAGAGCAGCCACTCCACCACAGCTCATGCCCTGGTACATGTTGAGAGTCCACGCAGGCCCTGCCTGTCCTGTGCTGTGGCTCCACAGTGGAAAGGAGGGTGGTGGAGGCCGGTGACAGTGACTGATTGAGAAGGATGACGAAGACTTGCACCTAAGGCTGCACCTGAGCTGAGTGAGGGAAAAAATTGCAGGTGCCTGCACAGGCAGTGCAGCAGAGACAGCTAGGACCTCTGCTGTGGCCGACACAAGCTGACAGCCTGCGTGGACCCCCTTGCTTCAACATTCCCTCACTCTGGGGCAAGGGTTCCAGTGTGGGGCTAGGGGAAAACCCACACTTAAAGGCACCTGTAATTTTTTTTCACACTTGACTCCAGCTCTAAGACCCTCCATTTCCAGCCCCACCCTCTACCAAGGTGGTAGCTGTCAGCACACCCTGAGGAAAGATGTGATTTGCATCCATGTCAAATCCAGCTCTCCCACTAAAGGCACTGGGCACATACAGTATGTTTAGGGATGTTCCCATATAGGAACACCCCTTCAAGACTGCAACAGGTAACTGTTTCATCTAAATTCATAGAGGCAGAGAAAGTTAAGCAAATGAAAAGGCAAAGGAACTGCTCTCAATTGAAACAGCAAGAGAAAACGGTTGAAGAAACAAATAATGAAACAGAAATAAACAATTTACTAGATAAAGAATTCAAAGCATTGGCAATAAAAATGTTAATTGAATTAGGGTAAAGAATACATGTACACAGTGAAAATTTTAACAAGTAACTAGAAAATATTTTTTAAAAAATCAGAAATGAAGAATTCAATAGCTTAAATTAAAAAACACACTAGAAGGAATGAATAGCAGATTAAGTGATACAGAAGAAAGCATAAGTGATCAATGAAACCAAGACTTAGTTTTTTTAAAAGATAAACAAAATTGATAAACATTTAGCCAGGCTCACCAAGAAGGAAAGAGGGAGGACCCAAATAAACAAAATAAGAAATGAAAGAAGAGAAATAGCAACTGATACCACAGATTTTTAAAAAATCATAAGAAAATACTACCAACAGTCATATGCCAACTAATTGGATAACTTAGCAGAAATGGACAAATTTCTAGAAACATACAACCTGTCAAGACTGAATCAAGAAAAATAGACAATTTGAACAAACCAATCACTGCAGTGAAATTGAATTTGTAATTAAAAATCTCCCAGAAAACAAAAGTCCCAGATGGCTTCACAGGGGAATTCTACAAAACATATAAAGAACGACTACTACCTATCTTTCTCAAACTATTCCAAAAAATTGAAGAGGACAGAAAACTCCCAAATTCATTCTATGAGGCTACCATTACCCTGATATGAAAACCAGACAAGGACACTACAATAAAAGAAAATTACAGGCCAATTTCTTTGATGACTGTAGATGCAAAAATCAACAAAATACTAGGAAAGTGAATCCAACAATCTATGAAAAGGATGATACACCACGATCAAGTTGGGTTTATTCCAGGGATACAAAGATGGTTCAACATTCACAAATCAATCAATGTGATACACCACATTAACAAAAGGAAGGATAATA
This sequence comes from Eubalaena glacialis, assembly GCF_028564815.1. NCBI lineage: Eukaryota > Metazoa > Chordata > Mammalia > Artiodactyla > Balaenidae > Eubalaena > Eubalaena glacialis. Next base: position 101,760,755 of record NC_083726.1, read on the forward strand.
ATCACATGAGCATCTTAATAGATGCAGAAAAAACATTTCACAAAATTCAACATCAATTCATGATAAAACTTTCATCAAAGTGGGTAGAGAGGGAACATATCTCAACATAATAAAGTCCATTTATGACAAACCCACAAGTAACATCATACTCAATGGTGAAAAGCTAAAAACTATTCTTCTAAAATCAGGAACAAGACACTCTCATCACTTCTATTTAACATAGCGTTGGAAGCCCTAGACACAGCAATCAGACAAGAAAAAGAAATAAAAGACATCCAAATTGGAAGGGAAGAAGTACATCTGTCACTATTTGCAGATAATATGATACTTTATATAGAAAAACCCAAAGTCTACAGCCACAAACTATTAGAATTAATAAATGAATCCAGCAAAGTTGCAGGATATAAGATTAATATACAGAAATCTGTTACTTTTCTATATAGTAAAAATGAACTATGAAAGTTAAAAAAAAAAAAATCCCATTTACAGTTGCATCAAAAAGAATGAAACGCCTAGGAATAAGGTTAACCAAGGAGGTGAAAGACCTATACTCTGAAAACTATAAAACACTGATGAAGGAAATTGAAGGTGATACAAAGAAGTGGAAAGATATCTCATGCTCTTGGATTGGAAGAATTAATATTGTTACAATGGCTGTACTATCCAAAGCAATCTAGAGATTTAATGTGATCCTTATTAAAACACCCATGACATTTTCCCCAGCACTAGAACAAATAATCTTAAAATTCATATGGAACCCCAACAGACCCTGAATTGCTAAAGCAATCTTGAGAAAAAAGAACAAAGCTGGAGGAATCATACTTCCTGACTTCAGACTATACTGCAAAACTACAGTAATGAAAACAGCATGGTACTGGCACAAAAACAGGCACATAGATAAATGGAACAGAATAGAGAGCCTAGAAATAAATCCATGCACCTGTGATCAATTAATCCACGACAAAGGAAGCAAGAATATACAATGGAGAAAAGACATTGTCTTCAATAAGTGGTGCTGGGAAAACTGGACAGATACATGTTAAAGAATGAGATTAGAACATTTCCTCACACCATATACAAAAATAAACTCAAAATGGATTAAATACCTAAATGTAAGATGTGAAACAATAAATCTCATAGAAGAGAACGTAGGCAGAACACTCTTTGACATAAAGTGTAGTAATATTTTTTTGGATCTGTTTCCTAAGCCAAAAGAAATAAAATAAACAAATGGGACCTAATTAAACTTAAAAGCTTTTGCACAGCAAAGGAAACCATCGACAGAACGAAAAGGCAGCCTACTGAATGGGAGAAAATATTTGCAAATGATATGACTGATAAGGGGTTAATACCCAAAATAATATAAACAGCTCACACAACTCAACATCAGAAAAACAAACAACCTGATTAAAAAATGGGCAGAAGGTCTGAATAGACATTTTTCCAAAGAAGACACACAGATGGAAAACAGGCACATGAAAAGATGCTCAACATCATTAATCATTAGCGATATGCAAATTAAAACCACAATGAGATATCATCACCTCACACCTGAGAGAATGGCTATCATCATAAGGTCTACAAATAATAAATGTTGGCAAGGACATGGAGAAAAGGGAACCCTCATACACTGTCGGTGGGAACATAAATTGGTGCAGCCACTATGGCAAACTGTGGAGATTCATCAAAAAACTGAAAATGGAACTATCATATGATCCAGTATTCCACTCCTGGGTATATAACCAGAGAAAACAAAAACACTAATTCAAAAAGATACATGCACCCCAATGTTCTTGGCAGTAGTACGTGAGCCAACACATGGAAGCAACTCAACTGTCCATCAACATATGAATGGATAAAGAAGATAAAGACAATGTGGTGTATATATATATATATATATATATATATATATATATATATATATACACACACACACACAATGGAATACTACTCAGCCATAAAATGAATGAAATTCTGCCATTTGCAGCAACATGGATGGACATAGACAATATTATACTTAGTGAAATAAGTCAGATAAAGACAAATATTGTATGATACCACTCATATGTGGAGTCTAAAAAGTAAAACAAAAGAATGTATATAGCAAAACAGAAACAGACTCACAGATACAGAAAATAAACTAGTGGTTACCAGTGGGGAGGGGGAAAAGGGGAGGGGCAAGATACGAGTACGAGATAAGAGATACAAACTATTATGTATAAAATAGAGAAGCGACAAAGATACATTATATAGCTCAGGGACTTAAAGCCATTATCTTGTAATAACTTTTAATGGAGTATAATCTATAAAAATATTGAACCATTATGCCATACACATGAAACTAATATAATATTTTAAATCAACTATACTTCAATAAAAAAATACTTAAATCTGTTTGTAGTTTAAAATTTTATATTTCAAAATTAAATTGGAAATATCTGACATCTTTATGATGTTGAATCTTCCTACCCAAGGTATGCTATGTCTTTCCATTTGTTCAAGGCATCTTTCAATAGTGTTTTAAAGTTATCTTCATTTGATATGGCACTTTTCCTGTTAAATTTATTCCTAGGGTTTTTTTGTTTTGTTTTGGTTTGGTTTTCTGGGTTGTTTTTTGCTGCCATTGTAATGGGGGTCTTTCTTCTATTATATATTCTAACTAGTTATTACATATATGTAACAATATAATATATATATATATGCAATAGATATCTATATATGAAGTTGGTACCTGATACCTTTGTTGAATTTCATCATTTGTGATAGATTTTTAGTTGATTCTCATTTTTCTAGGTATGTGATCATATTACTGGCAAACAGTAATTAATTTTGTCTTCTCTTTGCCAAAGTTTATGCTTCTAATTTTTTTTCTATTTAAAATAGCTTAGCCAGTTCACAGATATTTATTGACCTATTACGGACAAGGCACTGTTCTAGGCCTTTGGAACATATTAGACAAAATCCCTCTCTTCGCAATTCTATAGTATTGGGGGAGATGTAAAAAAACCAATAAACATAATAAATAAGTAGAATTTATAATATGCTGAATATGATTAATGATAAGAAAAAAACCACAACAGGATGAAGGCACTGGGAGCTTCCAGAATATGAGGCAGATTGCAGTATTAGATGGGATGATCAGGGTACTTCTCATTGAGAAGGCAAATTTAGAGCAAAGACCTTCAAAAGAGGGGACGGAGGAATCACATGTTGGCTAATACTTTCAGCACAATGTAATGTAATTGTGATGCTCAAGGGCATAGTGCCTTATTTTATACTCTAGTGGAAATATTTTTCCACTATTTCTCTGCATTCCTTATGTGGGCTTTGGATAGCCAAGATAGATACATTTTCTCCTGTTAAGGCATTACCCATTTATTTTTATTTGAGTGTTTTATCAGGAAAGTTTATTGAAATTTATCAAAAGCCTTTTCAGTGTCTGTAATGATGACCATGCTATTTTCTCCTTAAATCTATTAATATGATAATGTGTATTATATACTATGTGCATTACCAGCATTGAAATGTTCTGGCATTTATGGTCATGGTGAATTATACTCCTTTAGTGTGCTGATGGATTATTTTGGCTAATATTTTATTTAGAATTTTCCATTATATTCAGAAGTGAGGTTAACCTGTGATTCCTTTTTTTTTTTTTTGCAATCCTTGTAATCCTTGAAGCTACTGGAATAACTACTTTATTTGCTTCATAAAAGTAATATAGAAATTTTTCCTAACTTTTCTCTGTTCTGGAATTGTTTAAATAGCAGTGGAATTATCTGCTTTTTAAAAGTTTGGCATAGTCCCTCTGGAAATCATCGGAACTTGGTACTGTTTTAAAGGTTGCTTTTTGAAACTTTTTCTATTTATTCTATCTAATTTGATCTTTTCTGGGGTAAACTGTGTTTTCCTAGAACACTACCTATTTCAGACATTTACAAATTTATTTTTGTAAAGTTGAACAGAGTCTCGTACTACTCTTCAATTTCATCTCTTATGGTTACTTCTTGCTTCTCCTTTTGTATTTTGTGTATTTGCATTTGCCTCCATTCTTTTGATTAGATTAGCTAGTGGCTTATTTATTTTATTGTTTACTTTTAACTTCCAGATTTATTTAATCTACTGTTTTCTGTGTTCTAAATCATAAATCTACTTTTATCTTTATCCATGTTTTTCTTTTTGTCGTCCTTTAGTTTGTTTTGTGCCTCTTGTTCCAATTTCCCTCTGAGCATTGCTTTATCTTTCTCTCATGGTTTCTGAGATGTGGTATTTCATTATTGCCCTTCTTTGGAAATTTTGCAATTTTGATTTATAAGTCCTTTTGACCCAAGAGATGTTCAAGAGAGCTTAATTTTTTATATCTCCAAATTTAAGTATCTCTTAGCTTTCTGAATTTTTCCATTGATTTCTCACTGTATTGTCTCATGATTAGAGAATATGTCATACTATTTCTACTTTTGAGGATATATTGAAATTTCCTTTGTGACCTAATATATAATCTCTTTTCATGAATGTTCCATGGGCACTTGAAAAGAAGATATATTCTCTATTTTTAGGATAAAGAGTTTGATACAAATTAACAAAATTTGCCTTATTAATTTTACTATTTAGTTTTTCTATGTGTCACTTATGTTTTTCTACTCAGTCTTTCATAAATCAAGAGAAGCAAATTAGAATATCCTATTACTAGTTTGTTTTTGTGTTTCTCCTTGTATGTTCCATAATTTCTGTTTTATACATGTTGCTGTCATATTTGATATGTTGTCCTAACTGCTTACATCTTTATTGAGAATTGTACTTGTTATAGTTAAGTTCCATTCCTGTTTAATTCAAGGCTTCTTGGACTAAATTCCGCCTTTATTATATAAGACTGTGACTTCTGGTTTCCATGTCCTTGCATTGCCTAATATACCTATGCCTTTATTTTAATTTTCAATCTTTTAAGATCACTTTAAAGTGATTTCTTTTAAGTGTGTTTTTACATTAAATATAGAGTTACGGTTTTCATTTTCACTCCAATTGGAATTTCTTAATAGATGAGTTAAGCCTATTTATACTTATTGATATAATAGATATGTTTTCCCTTTGTTTTTATTGTTTTAAGCTATTAAAGAAATAGAACATTTTTGTTTTCATGGTTTTTAAAGAAAGTCTTTCACAAAGTAATTTGTTTTTATTTTTATGTACTTATGATACTTAGGGAAGTTTTAATTTTTGTTCTAGTGGTTACTTTTATTTAATATTCTTTTCACAATATTTGTTTCCTAATAGAAACAAAGATAAAATTAGTGTGCATAATCTTTCTCATCTACTTTGATCTACCACCCAATTATTGATATATTCAATGTTGTGATCTTTCTCAGTGTTTCTCTAACACTAATATTATATATGCTAAGATTTTTTTACTGCTTGATTTGTTAGATTTTAAGTGATATCTTTTGACACCCAGCTATTAGACATGGGGTAATTAGAGAAAGTCCTCTAACTCTCATCTTTTTTCCATCTTTTCCTTCTCACATCAGCCACAAGTAAAAATCTAAAATAATCTTCTAATTAAAAACATGAGATTATATGATATAGTATAGCAAAATGCATATTTTAAAGCTTTCAGTTGAAAATTTGAAATACAACTTAATACAAGCATTTATTTCCAAGTAGTCCTAACCCTTCACCTCTTGTCCTTCCATATCACTAAAATTTAAATTGAAAACCTGGATAAGATACTTCAACCTACAGATAATTGGTCTGGGCTTTGCCACAGCAAGTAGCTAGAACATTAACCAGAGAGACCCTGCCATGGAGACTGCATGGCTTCAAGCTCCCTTTTAAATTAACATCTCAAAGGAGAGGTAGTGATGTGAGGTAATGATTGAAAACTCCTGTTTGCCATCATTTGTCATTATCAATGGAGTCTAAATAAGCTCATTAATTCATCCTCTTAACGCTGGCAACTGTTGTCTTTGATCATGTTCTACTCCATTACCTATGACATTGTTTCTATATCTTGACAAAAATCAATCTTCTGTGTGTCAGAGTTGTGTACTGGTGGATAATTTTTATTTTTCTGGAGGTATTGTTTGGCACGAGGGCTATATCAATTTGTGGGGAGTTTAAACAGTCTGTCATTAAAGAATATACAAGATAAAATCTATCAACTTTCTGGTTAGTGCCCTGGTTGGGTCTGGTGTCTGTAATATTTAATGCAGTAACTTATAGATTTTTTTCCAGGTGATACTTCAAGAGAATTCTAGTGGTTGGGAAGCACTGAATTCCTTGTGCCACGGCTTTTCCACATAAAATGGTGAGTGTGAGAGAAGTAGCATAAATTTGGGTTTTGATTTCTTCTCTCTTGTCCTTTTTAGAAAAATGGCAAGCTACCTTGGCAGAGAATATTAACATATCTCCCATTATTGTTCTTTCTATCATCAGTTATTTGTTCAGTAATTCTTTATGAGCATGTAGAGAAGGCCAGACACTGCTATGCACTGGGGTTACAATATTGAGCCATACAGACATGGATTATGTATTCATGGATTTTTAGCCTACAAAGAAGCACATAACATAGTTATCATTGCAATACATATTTTGAGGAAAAAACATTATATGACTATATAGCAAAGGCAATTGAGATGAAATCTGAAGGATGCAAAAAATGATGGGGATGTTCTTGGATTGGAAGAATCAACATTGTGAAAATGACTATACTACCCAAAGCAATCTACAGATTCAGTGCAATCACTATCAAATTACCAATGGCATTTATCACAGAACTAGAACAAAAAATTTCACAATTTGTGTGGAAACACAAAAGACCCTGAATAGGCAAAGCAATCTTGAGAAAGAAAAATGGAGCTGGAGGAATCAGGCTCCCTGACTTCAGACTATATTACAAAGCTACACTAATCAAGACAGTATGGTACTGGCACAAAAAACAGAAATATAGATCAATGGAACACGATAGAAAGCCCAGAGATAAACCCATGCACATATGGTCACCTTATCTTTGATAAAGGAGGCAAGAATATACAATGCAGAAAAGACAGCCTCTTCAATAAGTGGTGCTGGGAAAACTGGACAGCTGCATGTAAAAGAATGAAATTAAAACACTCCTTAACACCATACACAAAAATAAACTCAAAATGGATTAAAGACCTAAATGTAAGGCCAGACACCATCAAACTCTTAGAGGAAAACATAGGCAGAACACTCTATGGCATAAATCACAGCAAGATCCTTTTTGACCCACCTCCTAGAGAAATGGAAATAAAAACAAAAATAAACAAATGGGACCTAATGAAACTTCAAAGCTTTTGTACAGCAAAGGAACCCATAAACAAGACGAAAAGACAGCCCTCAGAATGGGAGAAAATATTTGGGAATGAAGCAACTGACAAAGGATTAATCTCCAAAATATACAAGCAGCTCATGCAGCTCAATATCAAAAAAACAAACAACCCAATCCAAAAATGGGCAGAAGACCTAAACAGACATTTCTCCAAAGAAGATATATATATTGCCAACAAACACATGAAAGGATGTTCAACATCACTAATCATTAGAGAAATGCAAATCAAAACTACAATGAGGTATCATCTCACACCAGTCAGAATGACCATCATCAAAAAATCTACAAACAATAAATGCTGGAGAGGGTGTGGAGAAAAGGGAACCCTCTTGCACTGTTGGTGGGAATGTAAATTGATACAGCCCCTATGGAGAACAGTTTGGAGGTTCCTTATAAAACTAAAAATAGAACTACCAGACGACCCAGCAAACCCACTACTGGGCATATACCCTGAGAAAACCATAATTCAAAAATAGTCATGTACCACAATGTTCATTGCAGCCCTATTTACAATAGCCAGGACATGGAAGCAACCTAAGTGTCCACCAACAGATGAATGGATAAAGAAAATGTGGCACATATATACAATGGAATATTACTCAGCCACAAAAAGAAACGAAATTGAGTTATTTGTAATGAGGTGGATGGACCTAGAGACTGTCATACAGAGTGAAGTAAGTCAGAAAGAGAAAAACAAATACCGTATGCTAACACATATATATGGAATCTAAAAAAAAAAACCAAAAATGGTTCTGAAGAACCTAGGGGCAGGACAAGAATAAAGACGCAGACGTAGAGAATGGACTTGAGGACACGGGGAGGGGGAAGGGTAAGCTGGGACGAAATGAAACAGTGGCATGGACATATATACACTATCAAATATTAAATAGATAGCTCGTGGGAAGCAGCCACATAGCACAGGGAGATCAGCCTGTTGCTTTGTATCTACCTAGAGGGGTGGGATAGGGAGGGTGGGTGGGAGACGTAAGAGGGAGGAGGTATGGGGATATATGTACACCTATGGCTGATTCACTTTGTTATACAACAGAAACTAACACACCATTGTAAAGCAATTATACTCCAATAAAGATGTTAAAAAAAAAAATGATGGGGAGGACTTCCTTGGTGGCGCAGTGCTTAAGAATCTGCCTGCCAGTGCAGGGGACATGGGTTCGAGCCCTGGTCCTGGAAGATCCCACATGCTGGGGAGCAACTAAGCCTGTGCGCCACAACTACTGAACCTGCGCTCTAGAGCCCGCGAGCCACAACTACTGAGCCTGTGTGCCACAGCTACTGAAGTTCGCGCGCCTAGAGCCCCTGCTCTGCAACAAGAGAAGCCACCACAATGAGAAGCCCATGCACTACAACTAAGAGTAGCCCCTGCTTGCTGCAACTAGAGAAAGCCCATGCACAGCAATGAAGACCCAACGCAGCCAAAATATAAATAAATAAATAAATTTAAATAAATAAATAAATAAATAAATATGTGACAAATAGCAGAAACTTCCTTATTAAAAAAATAAAATGATGGGGAAGGTGGAACAGGAGTCAAGTGATCTAGGCAGAGAAAACTGAACCTGTGAGGTACTGAGGATCTTGTCTTAGTTGAAGAATTGGAAAAAGACAGGAATCAAGATGGGGAAGGACCTGATAGACTGGAAAGGGAAATTGGTGGGTGCCAGATTCTGCTGAGATGCATCAGGAGGATTTTGGTCTTTTTCCAAAGAGCTGGGCCAGCTACATAATTTGTGGGGCTCAGTGAAATAAAAATGCAAAATGAAAATTCAGAGCCCTTTTTACAGAAATTATTAAGAATTTCAGTACAGTGACAGCAGGATTGTTCTAAGCACTGTGCTTTGTGTGACTGCATAGGTTACAAGCCCATGACGTTGCCCCTGCCTAAAGGCAATGAGAAGCCAAGGAAAAGTGTTAAGTAGAGGAGAGAAGTGATTGGCTGGCACTTGAAAAAGATAAATTCTTCTGTTGTTCTACCGAGGCACATTTAGTTAGTGAGTAAAGGCAAAGGAATATGAGTATCTCCCAGATGCAGGACTACAAATGATTTCTAATATGATCTTTATAAGTCATGTGCCTAGATACATAGATGTCCAGAATCCACTCTCAATTCATTAGTTGCGGTAGTAAAACGGTAGTAAAATGGTAAAGTCTGGGATTTTTGCTTAAGGTCATCCTATTTAAACCATTATTTTAATACACTTGAATAATTTTATCCTCTAATCATTTAACAACATAAGCTCAAAGTTTCAACTAGTTGACAAGAATTATGCTTAAAATAATATTGTGCTCCTTGTTTAGAATCAACTGATATTCTGTGACAAAAGTATTAACATTAAGAATTCATAAGTATGAAAGAGGAAATAATTTAAAGAATACAAGAAGGAACAACTTCCTGCTAATCCTTGTTTGTTGTAATGATTTAGAAGGTGTGTTAGAATGATTTAGAAGGTACGTTAGAATGATTTAGAAGGTGTGTTAGAATGATTTAGAAGGTGTGTTCTGTTGTTTTAAGATAACAAGCTGTATTTCATAGGCAGCCTGTATTTAAAAATATTGAGAATCAAATCTTTTGCTCATTACCATTGACGAAACAAATCCTGAGTATTGTATGATGTAGTAAGATATAAGCAAACCAGACAAAAAAGAATTCTCAAGCAACCATTTTAGTTTTTACAATAAGAATCTTAAATTTTTTGTGTGTATGTATTTTAAAACACCTTATAATAATCACCAAATTTAAAAACTTGATAGTGATCTACAGTTTACTTTTTGAAACACAGAGAAAGAATTTTCTTTAAGGCATTTAATGACAAAATAGAGGCCAATCTAGTAGCTTTTTCTTAAAGTTTGACATCTCTAGAAACTGGCAACTTTATTATTATTGGTTTTTTTAATCTGTTTAATGCAAGTTTATAAATATTGATTGTAAAAATCTCCCCAGCGAATACTATTTTTTAAAAAAAGATATTTGTTGTATAATTTGTAAATTATGACAATAAAAATATTTTATATTGTGGGCATCATTCTTCTTTAGATACATGCTATAAAATGTAAGAAATTACCTTACCATATTGTTTATGGTTTGGCTATATAAAGCAACTTAGAGAGTAACGTTACGTGAGTAAAATGTGGGGAATAAAAGTGGTACAATTCTCATATATTAAATTAAGATTTGTTAGTATAGAGCAATGCATAGTAGGGAAGTGAGTCCTTGATTTAAAGTTACTCTCAGTCTAACAGGAGAAACAAGGCAGACACAAAAATAAATATGTAACAATAAACAGTCACATTATAAGACCTGACCTGGCTGTACAGAACTGTACACCTGAGGGTTAAATATCTAGGATGTCAGATACAGGCAGAGGTAATGAGCAGATGGGCCTAATATTAAAGGCAGAGAATCGGAAGGTGGACGTGGATAAAACTAAGACTGGGAGTTGCAAAGGAAAGGGGGGTGAGCCCTAGCAAATTATGGGTTTGCAAATTTTATGTGAGATAAAAACCAATATCAGTATTAGATGGCCACTGGCAATGGAATTATATTACGAATGCTTAAGATTGATAGGACATTCTAATATTTTAACAGCTGAGATGCTCTTGGCTTCACATAAGGGAAAACTAGAGATAACTTAAGCAAAAATGGAGATGAACAAATGGGTAAAGACCCATCCCCAAGCATGGAATTAAACCTAGGCCTCTCAAAAAAGTAAATAATATTTTAAACTGTCAAAAAAAAAAAAAAAAAGATTGATAGGACATTCAAAAAGAGTCTCTGCCAATCTAGGAGAGATGATAGAAAAATTAATTAGAATTAACATACATTTGGCAGAGAATAGGGTGGATAATTGTGCTGGTCTAGTTTGGGATCCTGGTAATAAAAGAAGACTTCATGAGGGAGGTGGAATAATTATTGAGCTTTAAAAGATAAGAGTGAAACTGTCAGATAACTCATGATCATTATTATTGCCTAATATTTATTTTTGTTGCTTCCAAATATGTTGAGTAAACTGTAAGACTTACCTGCAGGGGAAAACAGGACTTCTGCCTCTGAAATGCAATTCCATCTCAATGCACAATTAATTGAAATGAGTTAATAGTGTGATACCATGTAGTTATTATAATTGGACAAATATATCCGGGTTTAATTTAACTTGATAGACATATTCTAAGGAGTTAAAAAGCTTTTGAAGTGGTTAGAAAAGACTCTTAAGGCCTTATTCTTAAAAAGAGATTTTAATTTGAAGAATAAAAAATTATAGTTATGATTTTTTGTACAATTATATTGAAACAATAATTGTACATAGAAATAATGATAAAATTACTTGCCTAGGTCCACAGGTGATGATTCTTCCATTGTTTGTTCCACAGGCTCAGAGAGGAAAAAACTAAGTACACAATCACTCTGAAAAATAAGGCAAAATAAAATATTTTTTCATACCTTACATTTATTTATTGTTCCTGTTCCCTAGTATTTAAAAACATTGACCCTAATATATAATGTTTATAGATACCTGTTTTATTTATAGATATATCTATATTTACAGATTCCATAAATAGAAAAATATATACTGGGAAGTTTATTAAGTCAATGCTATAATTTCACCCCAAGTTAAACTTAACTTTCATGAGATTAGATATCTGGTTATTTTATATTTTTTTAAGAGGCTCAGGTGTGCTCTGCTTTTAGAGCTCACCATAATGTTTACATTCTTGAACTTTACAATTATGCATGAATCTCACACCTCCTTTTTCTAGAAAATGTGTACCATTGGACAAAGCTTTTGAAGAAAAATTACTCTCAGTAGGACACAGGTACTCAGTGAAAACCCATTACTCCTCAAGGTTCAATTCTAGAAATGCTCACTAATTACCAGCTACACCAATGCCATAGAGGAATGTTAGGGGATATTTAGAAACAGAAAGATGCAAAAGGTGACCCCTCTCTTTAGAACACAGTCTAGTGGAGGAAACAGATTGTATTGAATGCTTTAATAGAAATTCTAGTTCTGTTTAATTTTAGAACAAAGAAGTGAGTGTGCTTCTCTTTTAAACTGAGATTGTCACAAACAAACTGACATTTAACCTGGGCTCCAAATAAATGGGCTAACTGGTGAATCAGAATAACTTTTCCTTAGTGACACTGACACACATTTTGTTTTAAGCCATTATGTGACCAAAGCAGCCCTTCCTATATTATTATCTGAAGGGCACCACTAAATAATTGATTATTTCTTTTGACTATCATAAGCTGATGCCATAGTACCTGCAAAGCTGCCTGACATTCTACCCAGTTAGCCTTCATTCTGTGCAATGGCTCTTTAAAACCTCTTCCAGAAACTTAAACTTCCAACTCTGACTCCTTCTTTGCTGACGATTTTGTCTCCACTCTAGAGAACATAAAAGGCAGATGGAAACTCCTACATTTCCTGCTACAAAATCTACAGCTGCACAAAGCCACTTTTTCTCTTTTTTTCCTGCTACACAGGAAGAAGTGTCTCTCTTCTCATCTATTATAAGTTGAATTCTACCCTCCGAAAATTTATATGTTGAAGTGCTAACCCACAGTAGCTCAGAATGTGATCTTATTTGGAAATAGGGTAATCGCAGATGTAGTTAGTTAAGTTAGGATGAGGTCGTACTGGTGGAGGGTGGACCTCTAATCCAATATAAAAAGGGAAAATTTAGACACATTCATGTAGCAAAGATGATGTGAAGAGACATAGGGAAGAGATGGCCATCTACCATCTGTAAGCCATGGACAGAGGCCTGAAATAGACTCTTCCTCACAGCAGTCAGAAGGAACCAACCCTGTCGACACCTTGATTTCAGACTTCCAGCTTCCAGAACTGTGAGACAATGCATTTCTGTTGTTTACATCACCCAGTTTGTGATACTTTGCTATGGCAGCCCTAGCAAACTAAGACATCATCCAATGCTGATCACGTCTTTCTGTGTCCTAGATTCTATTCCTTCCTCCTCAAGAACCTTGTAGAATATCCCAATCTATACTTTAGTGTCTTTTTCTTCCTCCCTTCCTCCCTTCCTCTCTCCCTCTTTCTCTCTTTCCTTCCTTCCTTCTTTCTTTCTCCCTCCCTTCCTTTTCTTTCTTTCTTCCTTCCTTTCTTCCTTCCTTCCTTCCTTCCTTCCTTCCTTCCTTCCTTCCTTCCTTCCTTCCTTCCTTCCTCCCTCCCTCCCTCCCTCCCTCCCTCCCTCCAATATAAAGTATGGCCAACTCTCTCCATTTTAACAACTAACAAACAGATGAGTCAAACCACACAAAGTACACTCACACAAAAATAATGTCTTGTCACTAGTGCTCCTTTCGAGTCCTATTATTTATCTCCTCTTTGACACAAACTTATGGGAAGAGTTGTCAGCACTCACACTGGTTCCTCTTCTTCAACTTCCACTCACTTTATGATCTATCACACTCAGGTTTCTGTCATTAATCGTCCTCTGAAAATGTTCTTACCATCATTTCTCTTTTTTAAGGTCATTTTTTCCCCTAAATCCAGTGGAGATTTTCTTGGCCCTTATATAGCTACTCCATTTTTAGTGAAAAATTCTCTTTCACTTGCTTTCTTGATAGTAAGTTCTCCCAGTTTTTCTTCCATTTGTCCTGCCATCTCTTCTTAGACTTTTTTCAGGCTCCTTTTCCTTTTGCTTATAACTTAAATTCTAGCATCCCTCACTTCTAGGCCCATCTCTCTCATTACTCTAACACGTTCTTTCCGTGTGATGTTATCCCTTTTGGTGGCTTCTATAATGATGAACAAATCTAGACCTTTATCTCAGATCTATGTCTTGAGTCTCAGCCCTCTACATCAAAATGTCTTTTTGTTGGCTTCTTTGACCTAAAGATAATTAAAACCCCCAAACTACACAACTACATGCATTTTCTTTCCCCTCGATTTGCTACTTCTTCCTGTATCCAGGCTCAAAATAAGGTATGTCGTTTTGGACTCTCCATTCTCCCTACCCCACACAAAAAGTTAAATGATAAGTCTTATTAATTTCACCTCCTAAATATCTCACTTATCCATTTCTTCCTTCCAGGTATACTGTCGTCTTCCTTGTTCTAGTATCATCACTTCTCACCTAAGTTACAGCAAGTGTTCCCAACTCTTATCTTGCTACCCTTTCATCCAGTCTATTCGTCACACAATTGCCAAACTGATCTTACAAAATAAAAATCTAATAATTTACTGCTTAAAACCCAGAAGTGACTCCCCATTGCTCTTAAGCAAAAAGATCAACTGCTTAACAAGGCTTGTAAGACCTTTCTTGAATGAGATCTTGCTCATTTCCCTATCTTCATCTCTCACCATTTCTCTTCTAGTATATTAACTATACTGAATTATATTTCCTCAAGTGTGTCATGCTCTCTTATCTCTCTGTTTTTCTACATGCTCCTTTCTCCGTCCTTTCCACCTCTATCCACGCATTTGCCCAAGTTTTATCACATTCTCTCTTCTCTACTCTTTTAGCCTAGTCAGTGAGATATCAAGAGCAGAGATCATTTATTCACTCATATTTAATATAGTATTTTTACTCAATAACTATTTATTAACAGAAACTGAGATCTGTCTTCAGATATAGAATACATTGGTCTTCTAATGCAAATATTTTTATCTATGTAGCAGTTTTATGCATCATTGTAAACTAGTTAATTAGCAATTTTTATCTCTACATATTGATCTCTTGTTAACTTGTATAATAATCTATCCTGAAGAATATATCCATCTTCAGGAAGCTGACCAAATCAGGTTTTTTAGTTTGAAAGTCTGAAATCAAATTTCAGAATTTGTTGAAGGAAATTTGACCTTCTTTGGCTCTTGACAACCAGTCAATTATTATTCTCTGGCAACATTTTGACCTCACCTCCTAATGGTTATTAAACTTCAAGAGTAGGCAGAATATCTTCCCAATTAGTGTCTGAAATGTCACCAATAGCTAATTATCCCCTTGTATTTACACTGTCATATCCTTGAAACCTACATTTGTAATTCCAGGTGTGGGTGACATGCTGAATACTAATTTCTTATTGTAGCAATATTGTTTTCATTCTTGAGGAGAAGCATGATCCAGTGTCAATGGAAGGAAGAAATCAATAAAAATAATTAAGAAGATAGAAAAAGTAGTATTGCTTGATTTCAAAATAATCAATTAAAGTTTTTCCTCAGATTTGGTTTTACTTATGTACATGTATCCCACAGCTTTTTAGCACATTGCACTATTGGATAGTTTGGAGAATTATAGAAATGTTAGTGCTACAGTTGCTTTCACTGATAACCTGAACCAGTGTTTTCAGTTGGGTTTGTACTGACCACCAAGCAGTGTGGCTATATTTAGTTGTGTAGGTTGTATACTGAGCAACTCTAGGGGTGCCATTTTTACATTGACTATAGATATAATCCTAGTCTGCAGGGCTTTCCATATGTAGAGCTGCCAGATATAACAAATAAAAACAGATGATGCCCATGCAATATTTGCAATATACTTACACTAAAAAAATTTATTTGTTTATCTCAAATTCAAAGTTAACTGGGCAGCCTGCATTTTATCTAGCTATCTGACAATTTGAGATGCTTAAAGATGTATGGGCACACTTTTGGTTGTCTCAGTGACTGGAGGGTACAATTGGCAATTAATGAGCAAGGCCACTTATCTTAAATATTCTGAAATACCTACAATATTCTCCCATTATTAAGCATGTTGTTTTTCTGGGGACTTCCCTGGTGGTCCAGTGGCTTGCGCTCCCAATGCAGGAGGCCTGGGCTCGATCCCTGGTCAGGGAACTAGATCCTACATGCTGCAACTAAGACCTGGCGCAGCCAAATAAGTAAATATTTAAAAAAAAGAATGTTGCTTTTCTGTTTAATTCTTCAAATGGTAATAGTTTTCTGGAGGAAAAGCTCTGAATTTAACTACTTCATTCTAGAAATGAGAATGCCAGATAGCATAAGTGGTTGACTGATTGAGATTAGTATAAAAAAAAGAATGTAGAGTGTAATCAGTAAGCCCAGGCCCACCTGTGTTACCACTGCCAATGACCTATAGACGTGAAGACTATATATGGGGATAGGTGGGAGATGTGCCTAGGGAGAGTTTTGTAAGAGTCCTAGAGCATGCTGGTCTTCTGCACCAGCTTAAATGTACTGGGACCTATTGATGAATTTTAAACAGAAAAACATCGTGATCAGATATTTCTTAGAAAGTTGACAGTGTAGCATTGTGGAGGAAAGAAAAAACAGCAGTCAGCCTTGGAGAATGTCATCAGCAAAGCTCCTTATAAGCTCAACATATTATATTCTCTGAACAGTCCCTTCTGCTTTGCTTTTAAGTTTCTGAAATGGTAGTAGTGCCGTCTCACATTCCCTTTATAACCCTGGTCCTGGGGATGGGGTAGGTAGCCTCCTTGCATCTCCTTGATCTTCCGATCTCCACACTTTCTTTCCGTATAAAAATGCCCTGCTTTGAATATCCATGTCTACTGACTATACAGCCCTCTCCCTCTTGTTGTTGCACTTGTCTACTGATCTCTAGGTCACAGACCTTCATTCCTACAACATTTTAAACACTGGAACATTGTCATTTTCTCCAATAATACTTGTCATAATTCACACTTATTTTAACATTGACACAAAGCATCCTTCTTTATGGTAGATTCTTTGTTTTTAACTCATCTCATCCAATAATCTTGTTCTGCATCTTACTCCATCACTCACTCCTGTTCTCTTGATCTTATCTGGATCGGTGACTGAAGTTCTTCCATTGTCTTGATTTCTAGCCTCTGAGTCTACAGCCACCCGCTCCCTCCTTTTCAGCTCTCTTCCTCTAGTTATATAACTCGAACAATCTGTTGACCTTTTCACTGACCCTAACTCCTCTCATTATTTTCATATCCCTCCTTGGCCAATATGGATCTCACGGTCAATACTTATAATAACTCTCTCATATACTCCTTTTAACTCCTTTGACCCTTTCTCCCGTTATTTTATTATTCACTTGGCAAATAACAAAAACGAAAACAAAACAACTCTGGTTCCTCTCTGCCAACTCTGCAACTGTAACAGGTGTGCTGAATGTTGCTGGAGAAAAGCACTCAACCGTGCTTACCGATCTTACTTTCACCTCATGCCCACTACCCACAAGTTGGTGCTCAATTTTCTGGCAATTTTTCACATCACTACCCCATTTATTCTTCCATTCACCTATAGGACTATTTAATACCGTAGCCTCACTCCTCAAAATGCCAACATGCTTTTCCCTTCTTTCAATCTGCTCAAGGCTGTCTTTTTTTTATTGGCTGCACTGTACAGGCTTGAGGGATCTCAGTTCCCTGACCAGGGGTTGAACCCAGATCATGGCAATTGAAGGGAATCTTAACCACTAGGTCACCAGGAACTCCTATGGCTGTCTTCTTGTTTACAGAAAAAACAGAAGCAGAAAAGAATTTCTATAAGCGCCCAATGTCTATCATCTTACCTTACCTCTGCCATTTCGTCCAATACATAGGTGGACTGCCTGTGCTTTAATTTGAGACTGATTTGGGCACTAGATCGCATGCCCTCTTCTCTAGTCAAGGTCATCGCTCTGGTATCTGGCTAACTGCATCACCAATTTTGGCTTCTTCAGTGGATTTTCCTACCAGCATACACATATGCTATAATTCATCTCAGCAAACAAAATTCTTGACTTACATTTCCCTGCACACTGTTTTTTTCCTATTCATCTTTAGTAAAGATTCTGCAAGGATTGTTTTCCACTTTCTATCCCAAATTTCTCTCTTCACATTCTCTTTTGAACCCATTCTAATAAGGTTTTTGTTCCCAGCACTCTCACCAAACTGTTTTTGTTAAATTCACCAATGACATCCATTCTGCTAAATCCAGTGGTCAATTCTCAATTTTTGACCCATTAGTAGCATTTGAAACAGCTTGTCATTCCTTCTTCTTTGAAATAATTTCTTATCTTGGATTTCAGGCACCACGTTCTTTTTTTTTTTTAATTAATTACCTCCACGAGTCATTTATTTATTTATTTATTTATTTGGCTGCACCACATGGCATGCAGGATCTTAGTTCCCCGACCAGGGATTGAGCCTGTGCCCCCTACAGTGAAGCGTGCAGTCCTAATCACTGGACCACCAGGGAATTCCCAGGCACCATATTCTTTTGGTTTCCAACAGATTGCTCTTTCTCAGTCTCTTTTGTTGATTCTCTTCCATCTTCTCAAACTTTAAAATTGGTGTGCTGCATGGTCTCATCTTCAGACCTCTTCTCTTTTATATTTACATTTTCACCCTAAGTAACATCCAGTCTCATGGCAATGAAAACCAATTATTAGTTGAAACTCCAATATTTATATTTCCAGTCTCTCTTTTTCCCTCAACTCAAGACATTCAACTTTCCACTTGACACCTCTACTTAGAAGTCTCACAGGCAACTCAAACTTAACATATTTTGATCCAAGCTCCTGAAAACCCTCATTCTGCACTGCTCTTACTACAGTTTTCTCCATCCATCACAGCAAACATTCAACCAATGCAAGCTTGTATGGCCATAAAGGTGGGTTGGTGGCCTGCACTTATTCTGATTAATCAGTTCCTGTGCCCTAACAGTTGTTAAATATTTGGAACATCCCTCCTATGTAAAACATTATATATTTGGTGAATAAATTAATACATGGTGGGTATTTGTCTTAAGGACTCTGAAGTTATCGGACTTTGATATCAATGATCCATGTAAACACATTAGGTTATATTAAACACTCTATGAGGTCATACATATACATTTTTTTGCTAGAGTAGATGTTTATCTAACTAATATAGGATTCTTAATGTCTAATAATGTGTTCTTAAATTAGAAATTCAGTCAATAAAGACCAAACTTGAAAGCCAAGTGAGCAATTTTAAATCAAAATCTGCATCAGCTTATATTTTAAATTCAGAGCTCACATTAATATTTTGTTTACCAATTATATTATTAAGACATTGGTAATTTAAAATCATTGATTTTTGAGACAGTTGATCAATTCAAAGTTGCTCAAAACCTAAGTGTTTTTCCAGTATCCTATGAACATATTCTTATTCTCAAAGACTACAGAGAGTTAAAGTCCTTGCAAAGATAAGAAATGATGTAATATAACACTGAAATCAATTTTTTCTTTCTTTAAAATAACACATTAAGAATTCCCATTTATTAACAGACCAGCCAACATCTAGAACTGACTGCAAGATTTAGTTTCAGTGAGTTAAAACAATAAGCTAAATCTCTCTCAAACTCCATGAAGCGCCGTAAAAATGTGAATTTAAAAATGAATTCCCATAAGCGTTTTAAATCAAAGTTGAACAGTAATTGTATTTTATTGCTTTTTTCATAAAGCAGCTTGTCATAATGTCCAGTCTTTAATGTAGTTCAACCCACTGTATTTGTATTGGAGTTTCATGTAAGAATGACGCTATGAAAAATAGTGAACTTTTAAGGAATCTTTTATAATTCTGGTTCTCAAATGTCATCAGCATTTTACCAGACTCTGAAAAATAATCTTGGTTTTACTGATGATACACATATGACATTTATCCTGCCTGCATCGTAATCTCAGCCAGCTCCAAATAGGAAAAGAGCAATGTACTGACAAATGTAGTAATTAACATCTGGGTTTAGCAAGCAGGGAACAAGAAACATATGTTCATTATTAAGGTAGGATTTACCCGTTTGGATTTATTTTGACATATGATTTCTGCTTAAAAAAATAATATTGCTTAAGCCATGACAGCATTCCTTATTTTAAGGGACTTCTAGAAATAAGCAACAATACTGAGAAGAGCTAAAAATCACAATGAATACATGGCTTTAAAAAGTTTTAAAGCAACTGCTGTTTGTATGTCTCAGCTAAACTCAAATGTGGGTACACATTTCCTTAGGTACTGCAATCATTTGCTATAACTTTTATTACATATTTATATTGCCCTTTATAAAGATCTTAATTTAGTTCACAACACAATTCAACTAAAACAGAGCAAAATTTAAAAAAGCAAAAGGAATTCCTGTTATCACAGCTTGTGGAATGAAACTACAAACACTTCAAGAAAAAAAGAAGTTTCAATGAGTTTGGGAGAAGGGAGTCAAGCTAAACAAACAAAAACCAGGTAGATATAGGACTAGGATGTCTAAACTGATGCTTGCAACCTCATTAGAAGAGATATAAAAACAGTGTATACTGTTTTATAGTATAGTCCTCATTTATATCTGTTTTCTTTTATCAACCAATTTGTAGTCCTCATTTATATCTGTTTTCTTTTATCAACCAATTTGTGTGTGGGGATGAAAGGGGAGCGAAGAGAGATGAGGAGAAGAGAGAGATGGTCTCAGGGATTTACAGCCATCCCTCTATTTGGGCTGCTCTTGTGTTTTTAGATCGAACCCCCAGAGACATCTCTCCCACCTAACTTAACTCTGATACCTGAGACTGGACTACAAACAGACTCTGCATCTCATTTCCTTGACAAAAAGCAAGACTGCTTACAACTGAGTATGCCTCAGAAGGGTATATAATATTTGATTTTAGTAAGGTAAGGTTGTTCAATTTCATATTCAAGCTGCATCTTCTACTTTCTTTTCTCTCACTTTTCCACTCACTGCTATGTATTATTTATGTTCATGTCTGTATTTATCACCATATTATAAACTCACTGAAAGTAAAGTGTATATTGCATTACTTTAATCTTTCCAATTTGTTCTCTACAACTAATTTAAAGCTTTCAATCTAGAGTGTTATACATAGTAAGTGATCAGTAAAAATTTAAAAATCGTTACAAAGTTATGTACAGTGATAAAAAATATTTTTTAAAAGTTACAAATAAATGTATCACGTAACTAAAAAAGAATGTGAGTTTTAATGTATAGACATAATAGGATTATTTGTCTTTCCTATACTGTCATACGACAAGCAGCTATGGAAGAAGAAAAGTGTTTTTATAAGGATTTTTCTAGGGTCAGAGACGAGGATTAACCTATCACAGGAGTATTGAGCACAAATATAATAAATTTACTTTAAATCTCTTATTTTATTAGAAGAGGAAAAAGCTTATGTGTGTTTAAAAATTTCCTCTAAGTTGTTCATATCATTTAAAATAATTACAATATTTATGTTACATACCTGGTTTTATATATTTTAGTGTTTATAGACATAACTGTTAAAACATATGAGGGAAGAGAACTTCATCAATAATATAAAATTTTAAAAAAGCTCAAAATAATGTGAATTATTTTGGGATTATTTATGTGATTTTTAGGCCAATAAAGTTTTATTTAGTTGATCTTAACATAAGTTTTTATTCCTTGAATATAAACAAACTGAATCAGGGAAGCATCCACCAGCATATGGAGACAAAGCTTTCACTGTGGTCAATCCATCTGAAGATAATTGAAAATTGATGACATTATGCATCAAGGAGAACCAGGGTGATTAGTCAGGTCACATTATTAAGGCTAGTCAGCATCTGCTTATGTCCCTGTCAAATTATTACTGTTCAATCACTGTGTCATATGTATAGTGAGTATTGTATCAAGACCCATAAAGTTCCTTAGGAAGAAAGGAAAGAAAAACCCAATGTGTGAAGTTGTGAAAGGCTTTATGAAGCCACTGGAACACATCAACATAGAATACTGACAAAGATTGTAAGCTTCTCAGAGCAGTGTACATATGCGATTCAGCTTTTGAATTTCGAGAATAGAATTTCCCAAACCTGGCTGTGTATTGGAATCACTTATGTTCTTAAAAAACAACACATACAAGGGAATCCCCATAAGGTTAACAGCGGATCTTTCAGCAGAAGCTCTGAAAGCTAAAAGGGAGTGGCAGGACATATCTAAAATGATGAAAGGGAAAAACCTACAACAAAGATTACTCTACCCAACAAGGATCTCATTCAGATTCAACAGAGAAATTAAAACCTTTACAGAAAAGCAAAAGTTAAGAGAATTCAGCACCACCAAACCAGCTTTACAACAAATGCTAAAGGTACTTCTCTAGGCAGGAAACACAAGAGAAGGAAAAAACCTACAAAAAACAAGCCCCAAACAATTAAGAAAATGGTAATAGGAACATACATATCAATAATTACCTTAAATGTAAATGGATTAAATGCTCCAACCAAAAGACATAGACGGGTTGAATGGATACAAAAACAAGACCCGTATATATGTTGTCAACAAAAAACCTACTTCAGACCTCGAGACACATACAGAATGAAAGTGAGGGGATGAAAATAGATATTCCATGCAGATGGAAAACAAAAGAAAGCTGAGGTAGCAATTCTCACATCAGACAAAACAGACTTTAAAATATTACAAGAGACAAAGAAGGACACTACACAATGATCAAGGGATCAATCCAAGAAGAAGATATAACAATTGAAAATACTTGTGCACTCAACATAAGAGCACCTCAATACATAAGGAAAATGCTAACAGCCATAAAAGGGGAAATCGACAGTAACACAATAAAAGTAGGGGACTTTAACACCCCACTTTCAACAATGGACAGATCATCCAAAATGAAAATAAATAAGGAAACACAAGCTTTAAATGACACATTAAACAAGACGGACTTAATTGATATTTATAGGACATTCCATCCAGAAACAACCGAATACACTTTCCTCTCAAGTGCTCGTGGAACATTCTCCAGGATAGAACATATCTTGGGTCACAAATCAAGCCTTGGTAAATTTATGAAAATTGAAATCATACCAAGTATCTTTTCTAACCACAACGCTATGAGACTAGATATCAATTACAGGAAAAAAAAATGTAAATAATACAAACACATGGAGGTTAAACAATACGCTACTAAATAACCAAGAGATCACTGAAGAAATAAAAGAGGAAATCAAAAAATACCTAGAAACAAATGACAATGAAACACAATGACCCAAAACCTTTGGGAGGCAGCAAAAGCAGTTCTAAGAGGAAAGATTATAGCAATACAATCCTACCTCAAGAAACAAGAAAAATCACAAGTAAACAACCTAACCTTACACCTAAAGCAATTAGAGAAAGAAGAACAAACAAAACCCAAAGTTAGCAGAAGGAGAGAAATCATAAAGATAAGATCAGAAATAAGTGAAAAAGAAATGAAGGAAATAATAGCAAAGATCAATAAAACTAAAAGGTGGTTCTTTGAGAAGATAAACGAAATTGATAAACCATTAGCCAACTCATCAAGAAAAAAAGGGAGAAAACTCAAATCAACAGAATTAGGAATGAAAAAGGAGAAGTAACAACTGACACTGCAGAAATACAAAGGATCATGAGAGATTATTACTACAAGCAACTATATGCCAATAAAATGGACAACCTGGAAGTAATGGACAAATTCTTAGAAAAGCACAACCTTCCAAGACTGAACCAGGAAGAAATAGAATATATAAACAGACCAATCACAAGCACTGAAATTGAAACTGTGATTAAAAATCTTCCAACAAACAAAAGTCCAGGACCAGATGGCTTCACAGGCGAATTCTATCAAACATTTAGAGAACACCTATCCTTCTCAAACTCTTCCAAAATATAGCAGAGGGAGGAACACTCCTAAACTCATTCTACGAGGCCACCATTACCCTGATACCAAAACCAAACAAAGATGTTACAAAAAAAGAAAATTACAGGCCAATACCACTGATGAATTTAGATGCAAAAATCCTCAACAAAATACTAGCAAACAGAATCCAACAGCACATTAAAAGGATCATACGCCATGACCAAGTAGGGTTTATCCTCGGAATGCAAGGATTCTTCAATATATGCAAATCAATCAATGTGATACACCATATTAACAAATTGAAGGATAAAAACCATATGATCATCTCAATAGATGCAGAAAAAGCTTTCAACAGAATTCAATATCGATTTATGATAAAAACTCTCCAGAAAGTGGGCATAGAGGGAACCTACCTCAACATAATAAAGGCCATATATGACAAACCCACAGCAAACATCATTCTCAATGGTGAAAAACTGAAAGCATTTCCTCTAAGACCAGGAAAAAGAAAAAGTTGCCCACTCTCACCACTATTGTTCAACATAGTTTTGGAAGTTTTGGCTACATCATCAGAGAAGAAAAAGAAATAAAAGGAATCCAAATAGGAAAAGAAGAAGTAAAGCTGTCACTGTTTGCAGGTGACATGATACTATACATAGAGAATCCTAAAGATGCTACCAGAAAACTACCAGAGCTAATCAATGTATTTGGTAAAGTAGCAGGATACAAAATTAATGCACAGAAATCTCTTGCATTCCTATACACTGACGATGAAAAATCTGAAAGTGAAATTAAGGAAACACTCCCATTTACCACTGCAACAAAAAGAATAAAATACCTAGGAATAAACCTACCTAAGGAGACAAAAGACCTGTATGCAGAAAACTATAAGACACTGATGAAAGAAATTAAAGATGATACAAGCAGATGGAGAGATATATCATGTTCTTGGATTGGAAGAATCAACATTGTGAAAATGACTATACTACCCAAAGCAATCTACAGATCCAATGCAATCCCTATCAAACTACCAATGGCGTTTTTCACAGAACTAGAACAAAAAATTTTACAATTTGTATGGAAACACAAAAGACCCCAAATGGCCAAAGCAATCTTGAGAAAGAAAAACGGAGCTGGAGGAATCAGGCTCCCTGACTTCAGACTATACTACAAATCTACAGTAATCAAGACAGTATGGTACTGGCACAAAAACAGAAATATAGATCAATGGAACAGGATAGAAAGCCCAGAGGTAAACCCACACACATATGGTCACCTTATCTTTGAAAAAGGAGGCAAGAATATACAATGGAGAAAAGACAGCCTCTTCAATAAGTGGTGCTGGGAAAACTGGACAGCTACCTGTAAAAGAATGAAATTAGAACACTCCCTAACACCATACACAAAAATAAACTCAAAATGGATTAAAGCCCTAAATGTAAGTCCAGGCACTATAAAACTCTTAGAGGAAAACAGGCAGAACACTCTATGATATAAATCACAGCAAGATCCTTTTTGACCCACCTCCTAGAGAAATGGAAATAAAAACAAAAATAAACATGTGGGACCTAATGAAACTTAAAATCTTTTGCACAGCAAAGGAAACCATATACAAGACAAAAAGACAACCCTCAGAATGGGAGAAAATATTTGCAAATGAAGCAACTGACAAGGGATTAATCTCCAAAATATACAAGCAGCTCATGCAGCTCAATATCAAAAAAAAAACAACCCAATCCAAAAATGGGCAGAGACCTAAATAGACATTTCTCCAAAGAAGATACACAAATTGCCAACAAACACATGAAAGGGTGCTCAACATCACTAATCATTAGAGAGATGCAAATCAAAACTACAATGAGGTATCACCCCACACCAATCAGAATGGCCATCATCAAAAAACCTACAAACAATAAATGCTGGAGAGGGTGGGGGGAAAAGGGAACCCTCTTGCACTGTTGGTGGGAATGTAAATTGATACAGCCCCAATGGAGAACAGTTTGGAGGTTCCTCAAAAAACTAAAAATAGAACTACCATACGACCCAGCAACCCCACTACTGGGCATATACCCTGAGAAAACCATAATTCAAAAAGAGTCATGTACCACAATATTCATTGCAGCCCTATTTACAATAGCCAGGACATTGAAGCAACCTAAGTGTCCATCGATAGATGAATGGATAAAGAAGATGTGGCACATATATACAATGGAATATTACTCAGCCATAAAAAGAAATGAAACTGATTTATTTGTAGTGAGGTGGATGGACCTTTAGTCTGTCATACAGAGTGATGTAAGAGAAAACAGAAAGAGAAAAGCAAATAATGTATGCTGAAACATATATATGGAATCTAAAAAAAGTGGTCTGTTGAACCTAGGGGCAGGAAAGAAATAAAGACGCAGATGTAGAGAACGGACTTGAGGACATGGGGAGGGGGAAGGGTAAGCTGGGAGGAAGTGAGAGTGTAGCACTGACATATATACACTACCAAATGTAAAATAGGTAGCTAGTGGGAAGCAGCTGCATAGCACAGGGAGATCAGCTTTGTGCTTTGTGACCACCTAGAGGGGTGGGATAGGGAGGGTGGGAGGGAGGCGCAAGAGGGAGGGGATATGGGGATATATGTATATGTATAGCTGATTCACTTTGTTATACAGCAGAAACTAACACAACATTTTAAAGCAATTATACTCCAATAAGTATGTTAAAACAAATAAAAAAACCCAACACAGATACCTAGATGCAGTCATACCTTGGAGATATTATAGGTTCAATTCCAGACCACCACAATAAAGCGAATATCGCAATAAAGCCAGTCACATGAACCTTTGGTTTCCCGGTACATATAAAAGGGATGTTTACAATATACTGTAGTCTGTTAAGTGGGCAATAGCATTATGTCTAAAGAAAACCAATGTTTATAACTTATTTAAAAATACTTTACTGCTAAAAAAATGCTACCTATCATCTGAGCCTTCAGCGAGTCAGAATCTTTTTGATGGGGGAGGGCCTAACCCTGATGCTGATGCTGCTGACTAGTCAGGGTGGTGGTTGCTGAAGGTCGGAGTGGTTGCAGCAACTTGTGAAAATGAGACAGCAGTGAAGTCTGACCCATTGATGACTCTTTTTGACAAACGAGTTCTCTGTAGCAGGCAATGCTGTTTGATAGTGTTTACCCACAGTAGAATGTATTTTGAAATTGCAGTCAATCCTTTCAAGCTGTGCTGTTACTTTATCAACTAATTTTTTTGTTGTCATTTCAACAATCTTCACAGCATCTTCACCAGGAGTAGATTCCACCTCAAGAAACCACTTTATTTGCTCATCCATAAGAAGCAACTCTTCCTCATCTGTTAAAGTTTCATCATGAGATTACAGCAATTCAGTCCTATCTTCAGACACCACTTCCAATTCTAATTATCTTGCCTATCACATCTGTAGTTACTTCTTCCACCGAAGTCTTGAACTCCTCAGTCGTCCGTGAGGGTTAGAATCAACTTCTGCCAAATTCCTGTGAATGTTGATATTTTGACCTCTTCCCATGAGTCATGAATATTCTTAATGGCATCTAGAATGGTGAATCCTTTCCAGGAGGGCTTCAATTGACTTTGCCCAGATCCTCAGAGGAATCACTATCTATGGCAACTATAGCCTTAAAAAATGTATTTCTTAAATAATAAGACTTGAAAGTCAAAATTACTCCTTGATCCATGGGCTGCAGAATGGATGTTGTATAAGCAGGCATGAAAAAAACATTAATATTGTACATCTCCATCAGGTGCATTGTCAATGAGCAGTAATATTTTGAAAAGAACCTTTTATCTAGGCAGTAGCTCACAACAATGGGCTTAAAATATTTAGTAAACCATGTAGTAAACAGATGTGCTCTCATCCAGGTTTTGTTGTTTCATTTATAGAGCATACGGCACAGTAGATTTAGCATAATTCTTAAGGGCCCTAAGTTTTTTGGAATGGTAAATGAGCATTGGCTTCAACTTAAACACCAGCTGTATTAGCCCTGACAAGAAAGTCAGCTAGTCCTTTGAAATTTTGAAGCCAGGCATTGACTTCTCCTCTGAAGGTATGAAAGTCCTACATGGCATCTTCTTCCAATAGAAGCCTGCTTTGTTTAAATTGAAAATCTGTTGTTGAGTATAGCCACCTTCATCAATTATCTGAGCTAGATCTTTTGGATAACTTGTTTCAGCTTCTACATCAGCACTTGACGCTTCACCTTGCACTTTGATGTTATAGAGACTTTCCTTAAACCTCATCTACCAACCTCTGCTGGCTTCAAATTTTTCTTCTGCAGCTTCCTCATCTCTCTTAACCTTCATATAACTGAAGAGAGTTAGGGCCTTGCTCTGGATTAGGCTTTCGTTTAAGGGAATGTGTGGTTGGTTTTCTATCCAGACCACTACAACTCTCTTTTATCAGCAATAAGCCTATTTCTCTTTCTGATGATTCATGTGTTCACTGGAGTAGTACTTTTAATTTCCTTCAAGAACTTTTACTTTGCATTCACAACTTTACTAAGTGTTTGGTTCAAGATGCCCAGCTTTGTGACTATCTCATCTTTCAACATGCCTTTCTCACTAAGTTTGATCATTTCTAGCTTTTGCTTTAAATTGAGAGATGTGCAACTCTTCATTTCACTTGAACATTTAGAGGCCACTGTAGGGTTATTAATTGGCCTAAATTCAATATTTTTCTGTCTCAGGGAATATAGGGAGGCCCAAGGAGAGGGAGAGAGATGAGGAAAAGGCCAATCAGTGATGTGGACCAGAATGCACAACACTTATCAAGTAAGTTCAGAGTCTTATATGGGTGCAGTTTGAGGCACCTCAAAACGATGACAATAGTAACATCAAAGATCATTCATCACAGATCACCGAAACAAATATAATAATAGTGAAAAAGTTTGAAATATTGTGAGAATTACCACAATGTGACACAGAGACACAAAGTGAGCAAATGGTGTTGGAAAAATGGCGCCAATAGACTTGCTCAAAGCAGGGTTGCCACAAACCTTCAATTTGTAAAAAAAAGCGTAATGCCTGTGAATGGCAAATAAAGTGAAGTACAATGAAACGAAGTATGCCTGTATCTCCCTTTACTGATATGACGAGCATCTCTAAGGATGGGCCTCAGAACATACTTTTTAAAACCTCCTCACGTTATTCTGAAGCAATTGATCACTAGGTACTATTTTTGCACCCTTGGCCAGAAAGTATACAATGTAGGCAATCAATAAACATTTGTTGAATGACGGAGACAGTAGATTTTGAAAGTGGTCCCTATTGTGCCAGTGCCCACGTTTAATTTTTGTTGATTTTATCTTTGTTAATATAGCACTAACTTATTTACTTTGTAGGATAGAAAGGACGACTAATAAACAGATGTAGGATTTACATCTTAGGAAGATATTTTCTTGTACTCCAAATACTCATTGTACAAAATTCAATTAAATTATTAGGAGGGTGTTACTTTGGGAGAAACTCCTATAATAGCAGCTTCCTTTTGTTTGATACTATTATGGGACAAAATGGGATTGCTCTCTTTGGGAGTCCAGTGTTAGAAGATGGTTGATGTATTCTCACTTGGAGCATTTCTGGAATCTGTGATTTCACAGTCATATCTCATGTTTGATGATATAAATATCTCTTCTTTTTTCTCCTATTTCTTCTCCTTTTTTTCCCCTCACTCAAATCCTAGATCTTAATTCATCCAAGATAAAAACAATGAGGTGTTTGAAATTTCTTCAACCTTCTTTTCCCTAAATATTGACCAATAGAGTTTAAGAACAATATAAAAACATCTCTTCTTGGGGCCTCTACAGTAGTACTTATTAGCACATTAGCAAATGTGAATGTGATGAAAACTGTGAGGTACACGTTTGGTGGTCTTGTTCAGCTTTCTCTATGCAGCTGTGATTATGATAAGCAACAATATTCATTAAACCTTGTTGTGATAAACTGCACTTTGCAAGTCTTCCCTACCTGTATATGTCTGACCCCTTTGCTTTTCCCCTTTCATAACAATCCTCTGCTAACAGTTCTATATGAACCCATACTCTAGGCAGATATACTTAGGAGTTCCCTATTGAAAGCCTGCTGCCATCTGAAGACAGATCTCAATATTTATCCTATTCACACTAGGACCAGAAATCAGAAGCCTCTCCACTTTGCACTTACTTGCCTCTGCTTAAATAGGCCAAAGCCTAACACTTTCAATGGTTACTAGATATTTTGTCAATTATCCTGAAAAGGCACAATCTTTAAAACAGCTTTAATATAATCAGTAAGGCAGCTCTCAACAAGAAAGATGACAATCCCATCCACTATCCCCTCAGCACTTTCCCTTACAGACAGTTGCCATATCCAAGTGCCCTTCACTATAGCAAAGTGAATGGACATGACCTTCAGAGAATGTCAGAGTTAGTAAAGAACATTAAGATTTCAACATACTACATTCCTGAATATGCAAAAAAGCACTTGAAATCCAATGAAGTAAATTCAGTTGCCTTGATCCTATAGGACAGAAGCTTATCTTATAACTCATTTCCCATTACTCACTGATTGAGACCTAAATACTGAATATATTCAAAAGATATAATACAATTTATATTGAGCATGCTAATACAATAGATAAATTCATGAATATGCAAGATACCTACACATAATTATTTAGTATACTGTAGCTTTCCTATTGTCTAATGCTGTTTTCAACAATCATTTTACATCTTTGTTTTCAGTTATCCTATTATTATACATGGTTCTGTTCCCATGATGAACAGATACTGTTCATTTTTTCTCTTTGTTCATAACAGATATATTACAGATATGCTCTGAGTGATCTTTCTGAAGGGTAAAATCATGAACCAGTGCACTATTAATGCTTATCATTTAGAGCATGGCCAGGCAGTGTTCCTGGGCTTGGCACTAGGTAACCTATGGAGCCTGTCCTCAAGCTTGCAGCTAGCAGGATTCTCAAGATCATTCTCTACCAAGCCAGAGGTCTCTGTTCATGGGGTTCATGTGGGATTATACAGTGGGGTGAGAAAAAAAAAATCAAAATTACATTCATATTTACTTTATAGTATCATCCAAAATTTTTTCCAAATTTTGCATTATTTTTCTACAAATTTTAAAGCATTTATCACTTATTAGTGTAGTAGTTTATATATTAAAAATAAATAAATTGTATGTTTTGGAAACATGTGCTAATCTAAAATAAAACTGGTAAGGTATAAGAATAAATAAGTTGGGCTTCCCTGGTGGCGCAGTGGTTGAGAATCTGCCTGCCAATGCAGGGGACACGGGTTCGAGCCCTGGTCTGGGAGGATCCCACATGCCGCGGAGCAACTAGGCCCGTGAGCCACAACTACTGAGCCTGCGCGTCTGGAGCCTGTGCCCCGCAACAAGAGAGGCCGCGACAGTGAGGGGCCCGTGCACCGCGATGAAGAGTGGCCCCCGCTTGCCACAACTAGAGAAAGCCCTCACATAGAAACGAAGACCCAACACAGACAAAATAAATAAATAAATAAATAAAATCCAGCCATTCATATAAAAAAAAAAAAAAAGAATAAATAAGTTAAGAGACTGCTAAATACTTTCCGGATGCAAAGTTTCACTCTCCTAGGTTTTGAAAAACAACATAAATCCTATAGGTTAATATATGTTAATAATTCTGTTATTTTCCATTTAAAATATATATTAAATGTTGATGAGATTATAAGTTTGCTATACACATGGGTAAAAATTAAATGAATATAATCATTGAGTTCTTTAAGCTTCCAAACAAGAGAAAAGCATGTAACCATAATGCATGCTTTGTCCTTGTAGTTCCCCTTGTTTAGAACAATTTTTCCCTAGTTTCCATTTACTAACTTCTATCTGCCCTTTAATAACAACTTGAATGCCATACTCCCTGGGATGGCTTCTCTACTTCACTGGGAACTGGGTTAAGTATACCTTCTTAAGTGCTCAGGCACTTGTCCTTTGATACAAAACAGCATCTCTAGCTGAGCTACCAGCCCGGAAATAATATTGTAGCACAATGTGCTTGAGTCCAGATTTGCAAAAAAATCAATGATATAGTAGGGTACCTTAGTACCTACTACATTGGAAACCAAATGTCTGATCATGTCCAAACTGGGGGAAAAAAAAAAGGAAAGATGACCAGAGTCTGAAATAATGGTTCTCAAACATTGTCATCGATTAGAACACCCTGGAGGGCTTGTTAAAACACATTGCTGGACCTCATCCCCAAAGTTTCTGATTTAATAGGTCTAGGATGGGACTGAAATTTTGCATTCTCATAAATTCCCAGATGAGGTTCCAACCACAGTCCAGGAGCTGAGCTTTGAGAACCACTAGTCTTAGGAGCTGGTGATAGGGATTTAAAAGTTTCTCCTCTTGACCCTGACTATATGCAATCTAAAGCAGTCATTATTGACAATTGTGATTTTTTTCTAATAGCCTTAGGATGCTTGTGATCTGAATTGTGGAATTTTCTTAAGTGGGTCTATTCATCATCAAACCACAATATTACCCAACTGGGAGGTATAGCAATAAGCCAACATCCTGAATCAGCAAACCTACAGTTAGGAGACAATTTTGAATACATTCATTAATATATTTTATTTTTAAATTTCAGTAAGGTTTCCTTGATATATACTGACTTAATCTACTATACAACATGTAATTAAAACAATTCACACTCTGACTGGAAAGTAATCTCATCTAATGTCTTTCCCAAGCTCCACATGGAGAAGGAAGGTTGTTGAATTGACCACTGAGAAAAATAGGGTTCTTTGACTCAATTAAGTCCTGGTTATGGGGTCGGTTGTAGTCCTCCTGTTACAGTGCCTGTAACTTACTGAAGTTCAAAGTATGTCTGTATATACAGCATGATATTATATATGCGTTTCTTAGGTCAAAGTATAACCGGAGTGCTGGTAGGATTTAATCAAGACTGCAGAAAAATGATCAAATCACTATGTTGTACACCTGAAACTAATATAATATTGCAAGTCAACTATACTTCAATAAAAGGAAAAAAGACTAGAGTCCAGGAATGGTCTGTTAATGTCCTAATCAAGGCTGCACTATCGGGGTGCCTGGATAGAGCAGGAGGAAATAAGAGGTTCTCAATATTTTAATCAGGCAACCCATACTAGAAGCAGTCAGTGTAAGTAGTTCTGTTAAACTCTCACAACTCAATCAACAATAGACATTTTACAAATGCTAATTATTGATATAATTAAAAGCATGCTAAATTTGGGGGAGAGGACGAGGAAGAAGAAGTAGAGCTATTAAATCTTCATCTTATGACATTTATAAATTTAAAAGTTGCTTTTTTCTTTTCTTTTTATTGTATCTATATGAGATGATAGATGTTAACTAAATCTACTGTGGTAATCATTTCACAATATATGTAAATCAAGCCATCGTGCTGAACACCTTTAAAAAAATGGACATTATTAATTAGCATACTGAATGTCAAAGGATTTTGTTCATAAAAATGGTAGCTTGTTGACTAGCATGATTAATATTAGAAATGGGCTCTCACTGGTGACATTAAAGTTATTCCAGACATGTGGATTAGCTAAAGATATTCCATAAATAGTCTCCATTCTTGCATCAAAAGGCAAAAAACCTAACAGGCCTTGTACTTTTTACCCTTAGAGATGATGTTTTAGATAAATCCCTAAAAGATCCTATGTCTAGCCAAGAACTCTGGAGGATTGTTAGCTTGGTACCTGCCTTTGTAACTTACATTTGTCTCACAGGACCTTGCAAGCAAGACGGTGATAGGAATTTAATAGTAAAGGGAGCTAATCCTTCCTTGAGTCCTCAGAAGGAGTTGGAACAGCTGTGTGCATGTGTAGGTTGTATGCACATGTGTGTATGGGGAAGGATCTTAAGAGTCTTTTTTTGATGCATATTACCGAGGGGAGCAAAACTGGGGTCTGGCATGTCTCTTCAATTTTCTAGGCCACTCAGAATCACTGATGAGTAGTACCAAAACCTCACCAAGAAATCCTTAAATACTTTTTTTCAGATGGGAATTGACCATAGATTTAGATCCTCTGAAATAGTTACCTATGAGAGACAAGGTTCATCAGAACACAGGATGGGGGAGAGGAGGCAGAACAGCAGATATTTCTGAAAGCTGAGGGGTAGCATGACTGCAGCTGTAAGCTCCTATTTTTAGTGATATTAGATTTGGTCATTTAGTCCAGACTTCCTACGGAGAATAACTGGAATAATTAAACAATTTGTTTTTAAACTTCGCTTGAAGGCATCAGAGAGCTAACAAGATAGTGAAGAATTACCAGGCTAGGATCTGGGGCAAGACAGTCTTGGGGAAGTGAGCTTGGGTTTTGGCACAGCTTTTCTGTTGTGGGTTTTTATTGATATAGGTTGGAGCAGTGGAATGGCTGGGAGGTAGAGCAGTACTTTTGACCACCTTGCAGAGTTAAGAGGAAAAGGAAGGGAATCCAGAGCTGCCAAGTAGATTCTTGGTGAGTCTGCCTTACCCTGGGTTTAGATCCAAAGTGGCTACATCTAAGGAATAAGGATGAACCAGTAATAGTGCCTCACAAGAGCTACAGTTCAGTTTTGAATAATCTGAATCCCTGCAACTGAATTTCAGCAACCCTAGACTGTTAATGTACTCAGATATTATAATTCTCTAGACCAGGATAACAGTAACATAGGCATCCAATTTCTACAAAGGACATTGCAGTACAATATGTGGCCACAATAAAAAGGAAAATAACCAGGCTCACAATGGAACAAGACTACATGATTAAAAACCAGCAGAAACATTAGAAAATAAAAATGTACATGCAGTAGGTCCCAATATTGGAGTTTTTAGGAAGATTTTAAATAACTGTGCTTACGATTTTTGAAGAAATAATAAAAAGGACAGATTTTCAGCAAAGAACTAGGAACTGAAAAAAAAAAAAGGAAATTCTGAAACTGAAGAATAATCGAAATTAAGAACTCAAAGAATGGACTTAACAGTATGTTAAACACAGATCATTAGAGAATAAACAACCCAAAAGATAAGTTAGAAGAAGCTATTCAGAAACTAAGTCATAGAGGACAAAGAATTAAAAATACAGGAGTAAAAGTATGAGACATAGAGGGTACAATGAAAAGGATAGACATATATGTGATTACAGTCCCAGAAAAAGAGGGGAGAGGAAATGGTATGAACAATATGTGAAGTGATAACGACTGAGAACTTTCCAAAAGTGATGAAAGACATCATGGCACAAATTGAAGAAGTGCTGAAGCTCAAGCATCATCAGTAGAAACAAAGTCATATCTGAGCAAATTAAAGTAAAACGGCAGAAAACCAACAGTAAAAAGAACAATATTATAAAGAATAAAAAAACTTTTTCAAAGAAGCAACAAATATAACAGATGGATTCTAAACAAAATCAATGGAAGCTAAAAGACAACGAAATGATAGCCTTAAAGTTTTTAGAATAATATCATTGCTATCCAAATGCTCAAATACCAAATAGTCAGCAAAAATATCCTCCAAGAATGAAGGTAAAATAAAAACTTTTCAGACAAATGCAAATTTAGAGGGTTTTTTTAGCAGCAAATTCATATTAAGGGGAATAGTAGATGGTGTTCTTCAGGTAGAGGGAGAACAATCCCAGACGGAAATTCAGAGCTACAGGAAGCAATGAAAATGAGATATGTGAGTAATATTAAATATTGATTGCAAAAACAACAATAATAATTACTTATGAAGTTTATGGATACAGATACAGATATATATTTTTAGTACAGCATATAAAACTCAAGTGGGTGAAACAGACTTAATCCATGGTCCAGGAAAATTCACAGTGAAAATTTTATAAATATTTTTAAGGAATGATACAGAAAATACAATACTGTATATAAAAACTTGTGGGGTGCTATTAAATCTTGATTAGGAGAGAGGATTTAGAGTTTTAAATGGGTAAGTGAAGATAAGTTGAAAATAAACAAGTTAAATTAACTATCTGAGGATGTTATAAATAGAAAGGAAGCAGAAGGAAGGAAATAATAAAGATAAAAAATAAGTGAAACAGAGAAATAATATAATAGAGAGGGTCAATAAATCCCACATTTCATTCTTTACAAAGATTGGTAAAATTCATAATCCTCTGGAAGTATGGATCAGGAAATATGTGTGAGAAATTGAAGAGTGAATACCTTTTCAGATCCTATAAATGTTAAAAAGATTATGATAGGATATTATGAGTAACTTTATGACAATAAATTAGCACAAATTCCTATAGAAATGTAACTTAACAAAGAGACCCAAGAAGAAATAGGAAATGTGAAATGTCTTATAGCTCCTAAATAAATTGAATCTCCAGAAATAAAACCAATTTTATACAAACTGTTCCAGGGAGTAGGGAAAAAAGCAGTAACTCTTTGCAACTAATATTATGAGTCCAGCATGCTCTTGATTCTGAAACCTGGTAATGACTTTATAAGAAAGAAAAACTCCAGGCCAATCTCTGTCATAAATAAAGATGAAAACAAATGCTAACGAAAATGTTAAATCAAATCCAATAATACATAAAAAGTATAATACATTACGTCCATGTAGAGTTTATCCTAGTAATGCAAATTTGTTTAAAATTAGAAAGTTCTTCAGTGTAATTCACCACATTAGCAGAATAAAGGAGAAAACTAGGATTATTGGTGATCATTGTTCATCCCAGTAGATTCAGAAAAAAAATTTGATACATTCAACCTTCTTTGTAAAAACTATTGGCAACCTAGGAATAGAAGGAAACAAAATAATAAAGGGTACCTACAAAATCTACATACTTAATAAGGAAATATTAGACACTTCTTCCCTGGATTCAAGAATAATGTAGGTATATCCACCATTACCACTTCAATTCAATATCTATTGAAAGCCCTAGAGAGTACAAAATAGCAAGGAAAAGAAATACAATATATGAATATTGGAAAGAAAAAATAAACTCTTGTTATCCACAGACAATATGATTGTAAGTTGAAAATTCAAAAACAATACAGATAATTATTAGAATTAAAAGTGAAGTTAGTAAGATTGTTGGGTAAAATGTCAATATACAAAATCAGTCCTATCTATATACTGGTGAAAAAACAGGAAAAGGATTTTTATAAAAAGTACTATATCTAGTATAACAAAATACTTCGAAGCCCTCTATGCACAGAACAATAAACAATTATTGAGAAAACATTCTAAAAATACTTGAATAGGTATATGATAATGGATTGAAAGATATTAAGATGCAATTTCAACTAAAGTCCCGGTTGGTTTTTGCATGGAATTGACAAGATAATTTTAATTTGTACATTTGTTGAATAAATGTAGGACTAAAAATGTTATCATAAAGTATTTAAAAAATATTCCCAGTAATAATACATAAAACAGTCCATATTTTATGTAAAAATATAAAAGTAAATTGTAACATACGTTTGCAACTTCATATGATCCATTTAATATCTGTTCCATGTAATGATTTAGATCTCTGAATCTCTTGTGATCTGAATTTGTAAAAGGTAAGTGCCACCAATGAGGAAACCTGTTTTAAAAGAAAAAAGTACATCTTCATTAGTTTGAAAATTGGCATCTGCATCTTAGAATTGTTCATAAAGTTAAAGCTGCATCTGATGGAAGGGCCACTGAAAACGTTTTTTAAAAACCATAGAACGCATGATTAATTCTGAGAGTTTTATTAACATGGCTGTGGTCACTTGTGCTATTTTAACTATCATTAATATTAATACTAATTTAATTTAACTTAACATACTAAATTAATATATATTTCCCTTCTTACTGTATTTATGGCAGACCACACAATTTGTCCTTTAAATACATGTGGGGAGTTAATAAATACTTTCTGAAGTTTAATGATTCATAATTTTTCAAAAAGGTCATGTGGTATTGTTTCCTCTGGGTTCACGAGGGACATTGCTACACTAAGTAGATTAAACATTTTACCAAGCATATGCTTCCATCTGGTCTTAGTCTTTTGGAACAAAGTATCACTTTCCCCAGGGGTCTAGCTTGCAGAATTTCCTCTTCACTATCTTATGATTCATCTTGAAGGGCTAGACGTTGATTAAGACCAATTATTGGTGGCATGACCTGTTAATGGGAAGCATTTGGCAACACATTTTGCTGGTTAAATGTATCTTTTTAGGAACTATCTAGCAGCTTCCTCTGACTGCAGTCTTGCTGTTGCTTCCTTCCTCTTCTGCTTCTTTGGTACAGACCTTCCTCTGGGCAAAGGAGCATGGGGGATGGTGAAGGGCTGTTAGCAAACACACAGAAGTATGTGACAACTGCAGGACATCCCATCCATTGCTTCCTGTTGGAAGTGTCAGGGAAGTCCAAAATAATATTTCTGTGTATTTAAATAACTGACATTTTACTTTTTTACTCTTGCTTTACTCTTACTAAGGCTTAAAGTGTTAAAAATTTTCATCCAGATTTAATTATCATAAAAATTATTACCATTTATAATTAATCAAAACATAGAAATACATTTGATAAATAGGTGGATTTTGCTGGTTTTAAATATTAACTTGTATATCTGTGGGTTAATTTTCTTTATTGTTAGAATAAAATGAAGTTCAACATTAGTTCTATTCCTTTTTTTATAGATGTACGTACTAAAAAAGTCTTGTGTGTAAATAAGTACATAAGAATTAAGGAATTCAGCTCTAGTAATGTCATTCAGTTGTTTAAAATGCTTTTGAGTTACATGTCAAATATAACATAGTAATCAGTTCTTGAAAATGATTTTTTAGGATATTTTATCTGACGGTGCTACCATGCCCTCCCTCAATTTTGTTCACACCAAAGATTAAGAAACACACGACCTGCAAACAGATTTGATACCTGGTTATTAGAGTAATTCATTTTCTCAATACCAACACCAGTATTTTGATTTGCCCTTTATTTAATCCTTAGAGATTTTTTACTCCCTGGGACAGTGTACCAAAATAAAATTCTGGATGGCTGGGAGAAGAGCAATGGTGAAATTAGGAGAGGGAAAGGAAATCAACCTTTCTCAAGCAGGTGACTTTTAAAGAAGACCATTAATTTCAAGGAAGATTCCTATGCTTGTGTATTCTCAGAAGCTGGAAGAGGTACAAACAGCCTGATTTGAAGACCACTGTTACATGCTATGACTAATTTGAATTTTATTCTTTATGGCTCTAACTTTCTGATCATACTTTCCAGATTGGGTTTACATAATTCTCATAGAGCTTCTCTTAGTAAATTGAGGAGTCAGAGGAAATCTTGCCCTCATCCTTAATCTGTATGCATTGCTATAAGCCAGAGCTCCTTTGGGACTGTTACCATACAAATATTGTTCACACAAAGGACTAAATATTCCTCCTCTCCACACATTGCTTGAATGGTTTTAAAATCAATTTAGGTCCCATTACCAGGCAGGAGTTGTTGAACAAAACAGAATCCTAACTAAAGCTGAAAATCGAGAAGAGGCATATGGAGAGAGATTATTGGCACTTTAAAGTTTTACAAGTTTTACTAATATGTATTGGGGAGAGAAAAGAGTAAAACAGAGACATTTTTGAAACATAAAAGGACAGCCATTTAACAAGAATGAACATATTTTTAAATCATTAATTATTAGGGTACAATGGAAACCACTAATGTTGAATTCAATATTTGCAATCAAACTGAATATTTTTGCCAGTATTTCCTTTTCCTCAGTTATTACATTAGATGTTTTCTGATAACTCTTAAAGCTGATGTTGTCTTTAAGTTTCCACAGTGACATCCTTCCCTCTTAGTCTCTTGAACGTGCTCTTACTCTGATGACTTTCTGATGTTTAAAGCATCTGTATTTCAAAATCTCTGTGACATCTGCAAGTATAGTTTTTCATGAATGTGAACTACACAGTCTTCAAAATAATGCACACTATCTCTCCATCCATTGGCAACGTTGTTTAGATTTACATTTTGGTAAGTGACTAAATCCTGAAAGTCTAACAAAAATCCACATGTACAAAGTATGTCAGGTCTGGTATGAACTTTCATATTGTTAAAGGACCATTTACTCAACAAAAATTCTGGTACAGCTGGCTCTCCCTGTCTGCAGGTTCTACACCTGCAGATTGAACCAACTGTGGATTGAAATGTTAAAAAAAAAAGTCCAGAAAGTTCCAAAAAGCAAAATTTGAATTTGCTGCATGCCAGCAACTATTTACATAGCATTTACGTTGTTATTTATAACTGTTTACATAGCATTTATATTGTATTAGATATTATAAGTAATCTGGAGGTGATTTAAAGTATACAGGAGAATGTGGGTAGGTTATTTGTAAATACTACGCCATTTTATGTATAGAACGTGGGCATGCAAGGATTTTGGTATCTGTGGGAGGGGTCCTGGAACCAATCCTGTGGATACCAAGAAACTACTCTATAGATAAGATAACATTTGATTTGCCTAAGTGCAAATACCGTAATTTCTAAGAAGTTCACCTTTTTAAACTCAAGGTACACCTCTGGTCAAGATACACGCTCAAGTCTATAACATAAATTGGGCTAGTTCTAAATAATGAATTTTAGAAGGTTTATTTGAACAGAAGCATTTTCAATTATATTATTTATGCTTAATATTTTTTCATTATAACATGAACTGAGCAATGGTTTTCAAGACTGCAAAATGAAGATAATGACAAATTAAATTTGGATAACCCAAGTCCAAGTTAATAATTAATGATAACAAAAGTGAGTTGATGTTAATAAGTTTTACTTGTATACTAATTGATATTGATAAATTTTTCTGGTACAGCAAATAAATATATCAGAGCTTTTTATTGCAGTTATCTGTTGAAAGAGAAGATATATCCAATTTTGTTCTGCAGTTTCAATTTTATTTTTATAGAAAACACTAAAACAATTAAATTTAAAAACAGGCAAATAAAACAATTTCCCTGATAATCAATGAAAAATAAAATTGGTTCTGATATTTTTGTCTACAAAATCAATGGCTGAAAGCAAACAAAATTGAAAACCTTTATTCTGTTTTATGAGACAAAAGGTTCTTTATTCTGAGAGCAATAGAGACTCTGCTGGGATAGGTTCAGTGGCACTGGAATCAGAATGCTGTGTTGTGTTGCCCACAAATAGAAAATCCCATAACCATAATTTTTGCTTACGATCAGGGACAAGTACTAAAGGCAAAACACTGTGGAGGACAGTCCTTACTCTGGGAGGGCCAATGATGCAAACTGCTTTTGAAGTTGGCTGTGAAGTTTTGAAAACTGGTCAAATGATTTTTCTGTCAGGCTTGTTTCATTGTTACTGTGAGTCACCTGGATTAGATAAAGCTGCAGAAAATAAAGAGACAAAATCAGAAGATGGCAATATCAACCTTCAATACATTCTAAAATTCTGTTTCATGTAAACCAAGCAAAGTAAGAACCTCTCTGCAAAAAAAAAAAAAAAAAATCATCACAAAAGATAAGAGATGCAATTTGTAAAGGCAAAATTACCTATAAACACAGTATATAAAAATATCATAATCTTAGGTGCTGGGAACAGACTGCCTAATTTCTGATCTTCTTTTCTTGTGGACATTTTAATTAGGTCTGGATTTATAGTCTACCACAGGGCAGAAACTGTTCTCTTTGGTGGTTCTCTACTAGTAGCTCTGGTTATTATGATTTCTCCTTGGAATATCCGCCTTAATCGCTCTTCTGTTCACACTGTGACTGATTTTTCAGTTGTATAGCAAAAAAAAAAAAAAAAATCATGGTATAAGGAGGAATGTGTAGCACAGTGAAGGGAAGTGTGAGATGTAGTCAAATGATATTTAAGTCAAGATGACAGACTTGAGACTTACATGCCTAGTTTTCTTGCTGAACCCTAAAATTGTTGCTCTTTGGATTGACCTGGTTGCACTCATCGTACAGGATTCCCGGGAAAAAGTCTGCGAAGTAGATTTGGCAGGATTTATGGCTGTCATTTGTGCGAGCGTGTGGATCAAGTTATTCAATTTAACAGGGAAACACTCCAGACTTTCCTTTATTTTCCTAGAGAAATGAAAAAGAAAAGATAGTGAGTAACATTCCCCTGAGTTGACTCATTTCACTTGAGTTGTTTCCTTATGTTAGATGTGGAAGAAGAAGTCAAGGACCATGCCTATTTATTTGGAGTCCAACTATTAAACATTATTTTTATAAACTTCAAATTCACATCTTGAGCTGTTAGCAAATATAAAAGAAACTTTTGTGGTGAAATATAAAACTGTAATTGCAATATTTGTATTTTGACTTCTTTTAAGTTTGTTTTCGATTTTTAGGGATGATTTTTTAAAAAATCAATTTGTTTATAATTATTTAAAATATTTACACAATTCCAAAAGTTAAATCTACAAAACAGTGTATATTCCAAGAAGCCCAACATTTATCCTTGAACTCTTTACACTACTCCCTTCTTCCCCCATACGTAAACATTTTTTAAAAATTATGATTTAACTTTCATTGTTTTATTTTTAATTTTATTTTTGTGTTTGTGTTCCTCTGTCAACTATCTTACAAAAAAGTTGTATAATATAATACTATATTTAATATACACATATTTTATATGAAATGCTTTTCACTCTGGTTTTTCTTTTTCTTTTTTTTTGGTTTGGTTTTGGTTTGTCTCTGCTTTATTATTATTATTTGTATTTAAGAAGGTTTGCAATTGTGTCCTAATGGTATAATAAATACCTTTAGATAATATCCTTTATCCCCTCTGCACCATCTGGTCCAGTATATGACTTGCAGTGTTATCCTTTTTATCCCAGTTAATACAATAAAGCAAACATTATGCTCATTCTACTTTTCATATGTGCTTCCTATTCCACTTCCATTTTTTATAGAGCTATTCTATCCACATCATATGGTATTTATAGTATACATATTATACAGTCTCTCTTCTAGCTATCATTAAATATTATCTGCTCTACAAGTCTTTATGTCACATCCCTCCAGTCACTTTGACTACCTGATGGTCATTTTCCGATACATTCCTCAGGAAGTGCTCAAGGAAATAAGTTTCTGAGTTCTGGGTGTTGATAACAGTTTTTCTGTGGCCTTTATACTTGAAAGTCAATTTTGCTGGCTAAAACGCCCTTGGCTCACATTTTCTTTTTTGAGGGTCATAAAAATATTATTTAACTTTCTTTTGGAATAAAGGATTACTGTCCAAAACTCTGATGACATACTGAACTTCTTTCCCTTACAAATGACTTGAACTTTTTGCTTAGATGCTTAAAGGAAGTTTTTTTCCCCCTAAAAGTCGAACAGTTTTTCCAAAAATATGTTTCAGGTTTGTTACTCAGGGTCACTTTTCTCAATATGCAAAGTGTCCTTTCAATATGTAATTTCAAGACTTTTCATTTTCCAGAAAACTTCTTGAATTATGATGTTAGTATTTATTAAAATACTAAATATACAATTCAGTTTTGATAGTTTTTTTTAACATCTTTATTGGAGTATAATTGCTTTAAATTGGTGTGTTAGTTTCTGCTTTATAACAAAGTGAATCAGCTATACATATACATATGTTCCCATATCCCCTCCCTCTTGCGTCTCCCTTCCACCCTCCCTATCCCACCCCTCCAGGTGGTCGCAAAGCACCGAGCTGATCTCCCTGTGCTATGCGGCTGCTTCCCACTAGATATCTATTTTACATTTGGTAGTGTATATATGTCCATGCCACTCTCTCACTTCATTCCAGCTTCCCCTGCCCCCTCCGCATGTCCTCAAGTCCATTCTCTACATCTGCATCTTTATTCCTTTCCTGCCCCCAGATTCTTCAGAACCATTTTTTTAAAAAAATTCCATATATGTGTGTTAGTATACGGTATTTGTTTTTCTCTTTCTGACTTACTTCACTCTGTATGACAGACTAGGTCCACCTCACTACAAATAACTCAATTTCGTTTCTTTTTATGGCTGAGTACAATCCCATTGTATATATGTGCCACATCTTCTTTATCCATTCATCTGTCAATGGACGTTTAGGTTGTTTCCACATCCTGGCTATTGTAAATAGAGCTACAATGAACATTGTGGTACATGACTCTTTTTGAATTATGGTTTTCTTAGGGTATATGCCCAGTAGTGGGATTGTTGGATCATATGGTAA
Organism: Eubalaena glacialis; assembly: GCF_028564815.1. Taxonomy (NCBI): domain Eukaryota; kingdom Metazoa; phylum Chordata; class Mammalia; order Artiodactyla; family Balaenidae; genus Eubalaena; species Eubalaena glacialis. Next base: position 101,804,865 of record NC_083726.1, read on the forward strand.
TTCTATTTTTAGTTTTTTAAGGAACCTCCATACTGTTCTCCATAGTGGATGTATCAATTTACATTCCCACCAACAGTGCAAGAGGGTTCCCTTTTCTCCACATCTTCTCCAGCATTTGTTGTTTGTAGATTTTCTGATGATGCCCATTCTCACTGGTGTGAGGTGATACCTCATGGTAGTTTTGATTTGCATTTCTCTAATAATTAGTGATGTTGAGCAGCTTTTCATGTGGTCCTTGGCCATCTGTATGTCTTCTTTGGAGAAATGTCTATTTAGGTCTTCTGCCCATTTTTTGATTGGGTTGTTTGTTCTTTTAATATTGAGCTGCATGAGCTGTTTATATATTTTGGAGATTAATCCTTTGTCCGTTGATTCGTTTGCAAATATTTTCTCCCATTCTGAGGGTTGTCTTTTCGTCTTGTTTATGGTTTCCTTTGCTGTGCAAAAGCTTTGAAGTTTCATTAGGTCCCATCTGTTTACTTTTGTTTTTATTTCCATTACTCTAGGAGGTGGATCAAAAAAGATCTTGCTGTGATTTATGTCATAGAGTGTTCTTCCTATGTTTGCCTCTAAGAGTTTTATAGTGTCCAGTCTAACATTTAGGTCTTTAATCCATTTTGAGTTTATTTTTGTGCATGGTGTTAGGGAGTGTTCTAATTTCATTCTTTTACATGTAGCTGTCTGGTTTTCCCAGCACCACTTATTGAAGAGACTGTCTTTTCTCCATTGTATATCCTTGCCTCCTTTGTCATAGATTAGTTGACCATAGGTGCGTGAGTTTATCTCTGGGCTTTCTATCCTGTTCCGTTGATCTATGTTTCTGTTTTTGTGCCAGTACCATATTGTCTTGATTACTGTAGCTTTATAGTATAGTCTGAAGTCAGGGAGTCTGATTTCTTCAGCTCCTTTTTTTCCCTCAAGACTGCTTTGGCTATTCAGGGTCTTTTGTGTCTCCATACAAATTTTAAGATTTTTTGTTCTAGTTATGTAAAAAATGCCACTGGTAATTTGATAGGGATTGCGTTGAATCTGTAGATTGCTTTGGGTAATATAGTCATTATCACAATATTGATTCTTCCAATCCAGGAACATGGTATATCTCTCCATCTGTCGGTATCATCTTTAATTTCTTTCATCAGTGTCTTATAGTTTTCTGCATACAGGTCTTTTGTTTCCCTAGGTAGGTATATTCCTAGGTATTTTATTCTTTTTGTTGCAGTCGAAAATGGGAGTGATTCCTTAATTTCTCTTTAAGATTTTTCATCATTAGTGTATAGGAATGCAGGAGATTTCTGTGCCTTAATTTTGTATTCTGCAACTTTACCAAATTCATTGATTAGCTCTTGTAATTTTCTGGTGGCATCTTTAGGATTCTCTATGTATAGTATCATGTCATCTGCAAACAGTGACAGTTTTACTTCTTCTTTTCCAATTTGTATTCCTTTTATTTCTTTTTCTTCTCTGATTGCCATGGCTAGGACTTCCAAAACTATGTTGAATAATAGTGGTGAGAGTGGACATCCTTGTCTTGTTCCTGATCTTAGAGGAAATGCTTTCAGTTTTTCACCATTGAGAATGATGTTTGCTGTGGGTTTGTCATATATGGCCTTTATTATGTTGAGGTAGGTTCCCTCTATGCCCACTTTATGGAGAGTTTTTATCATAAATGGGTGTTGAATTTTGTCAAAAGCTTTTTCTGCGTCTATTGAGATGATCATATGGTTTTTATTCTTCAATTTGTTAATATGGTGTATCACATTGATTGATTTGCGTATACTGAAGAATCCTTGCATTCCTGGGATGAACCTCACTTCATCATGGTGTGTGATCCTTTTAATGTGCTGTTGGATTCTGTTTGCTAGTATTTTGTTGAGGATTTTTGCATCTATATTCATCAGTGATATTGGTCTGTAATTTTCTTTCTTTGTAGTATCTTTGTCTGGTTTTGGTATCAGGATGATGGTGGCCTCATAGAATGAGTTTTGGGAATTTTCCTTCCTCTGCAATTTTTTGGAAGAGTTTGAGAAAGATGGGTGTTAGCTCTTCTCTAAATGTTTGATAGAATTCACCTTTGAAGCCATCTGGTCCTGGACTTTTGTTTGTTGGAAGATTTTTAATCACAGTTTCAATTTCATTACTTGTGATTGGTCTGTTCATATTTTCTATTTCTTCCTGTTTCAGTCTTGGAAGGTTATACCTTTCTAAGAATCTGTCCACTTCTTCCAGGTTGTCCATTTTATTGGCATAGAGTTGCTTGTAGTAGTCTCTTAGGATGCTTTGTATTTTGGCAGTGTCTGTTGTAACTTCTCCTTTTTCATTTCTAATTTTATTGATTTGAGTCCTCTCTCTCTTTTTCTTGATCAGTCTGGCTATGGTTTATCAATTTTGTTTATCTTCTCAAAGAACCAGCTTTTAGTTTTATTGATCTTTGCTACTGTTTTCTTTGTTTCTATTTCATTTATTTCTGTTCTGATCTTTATGATTTCTTTCCTTCTGCTAACTTTGGGTTTTGTTTGTTCTTCTTTCTCTAGTTCCTTTAGGTGTAAGGTTAGATTGTTTGAGATTTTTCTTGTTTCTTGAGGTAGGCTTGTATAGCTATAAACTTCCCTCTTAGAACTTCTTTTGCTGCATCCCATAGGTTTTGGATCATCGTGTTTTCATTGTCATTTGTCTCTAGGTATTTTTTGATTTCCTTTTTGATTTCTTCAGTGATCTCTTGGTTACTTAGTAACGTATTGTTTAGCCTCCTTGTGTTTGTGTTTCTTACATTTTTTTCCCTGTAATTCATTTCTAATCTCATAACGTTGTGGTCAGAAAAGAAGCTTGATGTGATTTCAATTTTCTTAAATTTACTGAGGTGTGATTTGTGACCCAAGATATGATCTATCCTGGAGAATGTTCCATGAGCACTTGAGAAGAAAGTGTAATCTGCTGTACTTAGATGGAATGTCCTATAAATATCAATTAAGTCCATCTTGTTTAATGTGTCATTTAAAGCTTGTGTTTCCTTATTTATTTTCATTTTGGATGATCTTTCCATTGTTGAAAGTGGGGTGTTAAAGTCCCCTACTAGCATTGTGTTACTGTCGATTTCCCCTTTTATGGCTGTTAGCATTTGCTTTATGTATTGAGGTGCTCTTATGTTGAGTGCATAAGTATTTTCAATTGTTATATCTTCTTCTTGGATTCATCCCTTGATCTTTATGTAGTGTCCTTATTTTGCCTCTTGTAATAGTCTTTATTTTAAAGTCTGTGTTGTCTGACGTGAGAATTGCTACCTCAGCTTTCTTTTGTTTTCCATCTGCATGGAATATCTATTTTCATCCTCTCACTTTCATCCTGTATGTGTCTCGAGGTCTGAAGTAGGTTTCTTGTAGACAACATATATACGGGTCTTGTTTTTGTATCTATTCAACCCGTCTATGTCTTTTGGAGGGAGCATTTCATCCATTTATATTTAAGGTATTATCATTATGTATGTTCCTATTACCATTTTCTTAATTGTTTTGGGTTTGTTATTGTAGGTCTTTTCCTTCTCTTGTGTTTCCTGCCTAGAGCAGTTCCTTTAGCATTTGTTGTAAAGCTGGTTTGGTGGTGTGAATTCTCTTAGCCTTTGCTTGTCTGTAAACGTTTTAATTTCTCTGTCGAATGTGAATGAGATCCTTGCTGGGTAGAGTAATCTTTGCTGTAGGTTTTTCCCTTTCATCACTTTAAATATGTCCTGCCCCTCCCTTCTGTCTTGCAGAGTTTCTGCTGAAGGACCAGGTGTTAACCTTATGTGGATTCCCTTGTATGTTATTTGTTGTTTTTCCCTTGCTGCTTTTAATATTTTTTCTTTATATTTAATTTTCGATAGTTTGATTAATACGTGTCTTGGCATGTTTCTCCTTGGATTTATACTGTATGGGACTCTCTGTGCTTCCTGGACTTGTTTGACTATTTCCTTTCCCATATTAGTGAAGTTTTCAACTGTAATCTCTTCAAATATTTTCTCAGTCCCTTTCTTTTTCTCTTCTTCTTCTGGGACCCCTATAATTCGAATGTTGGTGCGTTTAATATTTTCCCAGCGGTCTCTGAGACTGTCTTCAATTCTTTTCATTCTTTTTTCTTTGTTCTGCTCTGCAGCAGTTATTTCCACTGTTTTATCTTCCAGATCACTTATCCCTTCTTCTGCCTCAGTTATTCTGCTATTGATTCCTTCTAGAGAATTTTAAATTTCATTTATTGTGTTGTTCATCATTGTTTGTTTGCTCTTTAGTTCTTCTAAGTCCTTATTAAATGTTTCTTGTATTTTCTCCATTCTATTTCCAAGATTTTGGATATCTTTACTATCATTACTCTGAATTCTTTTTCAGGTAGACTGCCTATTTCCTCTTCATTTGTTTGGTCTGCTGGGTTTTTACCTTGCTCCTTCATCTGCTGTGTGTTTCTCTGTCTTCTCATTTTGTTTAACTTACTGTATTTGGCATCTCCTTTTCGCAGGTTGCAGGTTCGTAGTTCTTGTTGTTTTTGTTGTCTGCTCTCAGTGGCTAAGGTTGGTTCAGTGGGTTGTGTAGTCTTACTGGTGGAGGGGACTGGTGCCTGTGCTCTGGTGGATGAGGCTGGTTCTTGTCTTTCTGGTGGGCAGGACCGTGTCCAGTGGTGTGTTATGGGGTGTCTGTGAACTTATGATGATTTTTGGAAGCCTCTCTGCTAATGGGTGGGGCTGTGTTCCTGTCTTGCTAGTTGTTTGTCATAAGGTGTCCAGCATTGTAGCTTGCTGATCATTGAGTGGAGCTGCGTCTTAGCGTTCAGATGGAGATCTCTGGGAGAGCTTTCGCCATTTGATATTACGTGGAGCTGGGAGGTCTCTGGTGGACCAGTGTCCTGAACTCGGCTCTCCCGCTTCAGAGGCACAGGCCCGACACCTAGCCGGAGCACCAAGACCCTGTCAGCCACATGGCTCATAGCATATGCTGAACTTTAGGCCTTTCTTGATACTGTTTTGATATATTACTTTGGTTTTATTTTTCAGGAAGTTCATTTTATGTATACTGGATCTTTATTGACTTCATTTCTTTTTGTTTTAAAGGTCCTCCTTTGTTTTTTTTCATCTTTTTTTCTCTGGAGGTATTATCTATTGTGCTGTTTTTATTTTCTTCTGTGTTCTTTCTAGTTAACTATTTTTAAAAGTATGCTTTCTTTTATTTTCTAATTTTTGGGGGGTTCAATCACTTCATTTCTGAGTTTTCTCTAATTGTAATCTATATTGTTCCAGCATATTTTATCATTTTCTTAATTTCTTTTAGATCAATTTGAAATATAAGGATACAGTTTATCCCTTGTTAGGAATGTCTTTCTGGCATATTTTCATTGAAGAGATTTTATTTTGCATCTTATTTCTTTTTTAAAATTATAATTCTGTATGACATTCAGATATGATCCATATTACTTACTCATTTTAATATAAAATTAAACTTTCAGGAAGGAGTAGAGGGTTTTCAAGGGTCTGAAGCTTTCTTTTCTGTTGCTATCACAGTGGTAAAAACACTGTTTCATACTTTCTGAGATATTCCTCTTTGGCTTCTCTCTTTGCCCCCAATTTTTTCTGGATTGTGGTTTTCCTTTGCTCCTATGATCTTTCTCCTTTCATTTGGATTATAGTTCCAGCAGTTTCTCTTCAGCATACAACTTTTTCTAGGCAGGAATCACCAGTTACCTTTGAGAGTGTATAGATTTCTCCAACCTTTTCAGATTTGCCATGGACCCTTGCCCTTCCTTGTGAATTGAAGTGTGTAAAAATCCTTCCCAGTTTCAGCTGCTAAACAGCTTATCAAATGGGCCTGCTCAGGTTTCCAGTGAGTACCTGTGGGCTCTGTGGAGTCCTGTTCTCAGGTCAATCAGATTAACATGTTGCTTCCTTAGCTTCCTCCCATAAGATGCTGTTACAAAAGTCTTGTAACTTGATTTGCCCCATCTGCTTGTATTTTAGGGTTCTTAGGAATACCTTGTTACTTAGTTTTGTTGTAGATGTTGCCCATAGTTTTGGGGTTTTGCTACCCTGTTTGATCTGTTTTATGGAAGAAATTCCAGGGACACTAAAAAACTTGATTTTTTAAAAATAATATATAATTCAAGCCATACAGTAAAATATTAAGTAAAATGTGAAAAGTTCCCTTCATCCATCTTCCGTTGTCACTCTCCTCCCCCAAAATAACTACTACGAACAAGCTGGCAGTATTCTTCTGAGCTTTCTCTATACACTTGCACAAACCAACAGACACACAGCCAGACACACTATTCTTACTCCTGTTACATGCCAGGTGCATGTTGGGATATAGCAATGAAAACAAAAACAGACACAAATGTCTCCCCTTAGAGAGATTATATAATGTGGAATTCACACCATAATGAAATAAACATGTAAAAATATAGGATTTGAGAAAGTAATATATACCATAGAGGAAACTAAAATAGAAATTGGGGAGAGGGAGTATGGGGTAGGGAACAGTGTTGCAATTTTAAGTAGGATGGTCAGGGATAGTCTCACTAAAAAGATGAGTTGAATGATTTGACAAAAACCTTAATTTGCCAAGAGCATAGGCCACGGAAATTTCTGATAGAGGAAATTCTAAGCAGAAACAACAGCTCATCCAGAAGCTCAGAGGTAGATGGATGACTGGTGATTAACAGACAGCAAAGAACAGCAGAGTGGCTGACAGAGTGAGGAGCAGAAGAAGGGAAACAGACAGATAAAGGGAGCATGATTTTGTAAGAATTTTGAAGTTGTGTGAGATGGAAGTAAAAAAGACAGGAGTCAAAAATCACAATTACATGAAATGTTGTAATTTGCTTTTTTAACTTAGTAATATGTTCTGGAAGAAAAACTTTATAGTAACTCATGCATAGTAAGTGGCCCCAAAATATATGTTGAATGAACAATCTAATTCAGAAAATAGAGTTAACTTGTTTTTTTTAATGATCTATCTGGAAGTATAGATGTACAATGATTAATTTAACCAATTTTGTTTTTTCATTGCAAAGACCATTCTTTCCTTACTGATTCAACTTTGTCCAGTACCAAGGGTATGTATATACATAGGCTTGTTTCTGGCCTCTTCATTCTGTTGTACTTTTCAATTTGTCTGTCTCTGTGTTAATACAACACTTTCTTAAATAGCTAGAACTTATAATAAATCTTGAAAATTCTTTTACCTTGTTCTTTTTCAGGTGTTTTTTTTCATGATTTTAGGTCCTTTGACTTCCCGAATATATTTTAGGCTCACCTTATCAAGCTTACCAATACACAAAATAAATGTGTAAGGATTTGTGTGACATTTCATTAAACTATAAATTAATTTGGGGAGAATCAACATCTCTGCAGTATTGAGACACGCAACTACTAAACATGGCATATTTCTCCATTTAGTTGGGTCTTATTTTACATCTTTCTGTATAATTTTAGAATTTTTTTCTGTGGCTGTTTTCCATATCTTTTGTTGGATTTATTGTGAATTGTAAATTCTAGCTTTTTCTAAATTTTATTTTAACTAATATTTGTTAATATATGAGTCGATTTTTAAGTCATTAATTCTAACAATACACTGTATATTCTTTTGAAATTTGCATGGACACAGTCATGTTATCTGCAAATAATGACAGAGTTTTCTGTCACCCTTTGCACTGCTAAGACCTCCAGTTCAATGTTAAATGGAAGTGGTGATAGCAGGCATTTTTCATTTGTTTGATTACAGGGAAAAGCTTTTAATGTTTTACCACTAAGTATAATGTTTTCTGTAGGTCTTTAGCTACAGGTTTAAGGATATTCCTTTCTATTTCTAGAGAGTTTTAAAATAATGAGTGATTCTAAATTTTAATAACTGAATTTTCTGTATCTATTTAGGTGATCATATAATATTCCCTCTCTAATTTTTTCATTACTGAGTGTTGAATGTTTATCTTGTAACCACTTACTGTACTAAATTCTTATTTCAAAAATTTAAAAAAATTATATGGAATTGTTTTATTTGTTTTCTTATTCAAGTGGAAAATAACAATATAACAAAGCTTAAATATAGAGCTTTACTAACAAGATAGAGGCATTATTATATTTTTCCTGACATTAATGGGAATGCTTATAATTTTTCACTTAAAAAAGTATGTTTATCTAAGTTTCCTTCTATTCTGAGCTTACTAAAATATTTCCATGAGGAACAGATGTTGAATGTAATCAAACACTGCTTTTCTTGGTTGGCATCTATCAAAGTTACCAAGCAATGCCTTCTTTACAACAAATCAGCCATGTCCTCAAAGTTAAAAATGTAGTTCAATAATGTTTAATAATTTCCCCCTCATTTTTATAAAACTTCAAGCCCATTTATCTTGTTCTGGTATTAGACTTAAAAAAAAAATCCAAAATTTTCCATTATTATACATCAATATTGGACATAATTTGCTACAAAGGTTAAAATATGACCCTGATCATTATTCATTTCCACAGTGTTCATTATTTTTAAAGATGTCCTTTGACTTTATGAATTTATGGGTACATAGTGCAGTATAAAACATTCATTTCTTTCTTCATCAGTAGTTCAAAGACATGAAGGTAATAATAGCAGTAAGAGTATAATACTAATCATGATGTACAGAGACCCTACAATTCTCTCACTCATTCAACAAATAGTTACTGAGCATATTTTATGTGTTGAGGTGGAAAGCTCTAGGATGATAGCATGTACTCACTTTTCATGAAGGTAGGCTTATGAACCATAAATCTTAAGTTCTGATATACTCACACTCACATAATCTCAACTATGTCTAGGCCTTATTCTTACATTGCCCAGCAGTTAAGATGCAAGAAGACTGGAGATGAAGGATGAACTTTTACGATAAACTTAGAGTTTTAATGCAGACTTTCATCTAAATGCATCTCCAGTTTCTCAAGTGGCAGATTTAACAGGTCAGATAAAATAATGTTGTTAAATATGACCCAATTTAGGACTGGGGACCTGAAAGCAGTAAGTTTCAGGCCTCTATGAGGATCTGATTTATCCAAGTGGCAGCTCTCTGATTTATCTATTTTAATGGCAGCTTCAGCTGGATTATGCTTTGGAGTATCCTTATGTTATAAATCCAAAGCAGCATGTAGAAGGATTCAGTTCTCAAATTTCCTAAGGAAATCCTCCAGGCAGTCTTGATAAACACTTCTAACTTCCTGCTAGGCACTGTTCTTTGTACTGGGACATAGAGGTGAAGGAGAGAAATCAGATTTCTGCCCTCAGGGAGTATATATCCTTTGGCAGGCACTGCACTAAACGCCTTATGTTAATCTTTTCATCCTTAGAGGTGAGCAGTAAAATTATTTTGGCAACAGATAAGAAAAAGACCTGGAGAGGTTAAATGCATACCAAAGGTGACATCATTTAGAAAGTAGCAAGGAAAAATTCTAACACATTTAGAAAGTCTTTGCTCTCATTGTGGATTATTTATAATGAACAGTCTTCCAACTTTGTCTTTGAGAAATAAGCCAATAAATGAGTATGGAATTCCCAGGTGGAACAAAGTCACTAAAACAACGATTCTTTAATTTTTACATAGGAATAACCCTTAGACGGAAAAAAAAAAAAAAATTAACAGTATTTCTTGCATCTAGGGAACACAGTCCAAAGGGGCATACATTAAGATAAAATTTCTTAAGCCATAGGTCCCATCTTAAACATGTGTACAAATTGTATTCTACTTCAGAACAGATGTACCTTTTTATAGGATACAAATATTTTAAATTGCTTATCATCAGAAACTGCTACTAATAGGTTTCCTAGCTATGTGTGTGTGAATGGGCAATGGAGTTTATCAGTCTCAGAAAACTGGGTTAAATCCAAGAGGTCTAATCTTTCACGTCAGGTTTAGCCTATAGGCAGATTTGTTTCCTCAGGTTAAATATTATATTTTTTGAACTCACATTTATATTAATATGTGACTACAAATGGTAAATGTTTCTTTTCTTTTTTTTTTAACACCTTTATTAGAGTATGATTGGCAAATGTTTCCAACTGCTTCATGAGCTACATCAGAGTAACTATTGAAGAGAGATGCCTAAATGTGTGGAGTGGCGATCAAGAGAAGGTTCTCGGGCAACCCTTGACAGGAATTTCAACAAGAGCATATTTCTATTGCTGAAGTCGTTGATATCATTTTGCGGTTTGATAGAACACTGACCTATTTCACTGGTCAGTCTCTTTAAGAGTCACAGGGAAATATTTCTCAAGTGACTTTTTCTGTGAAGGAATTTGCATGAGAATATTCTTATTTTACCATTGACACTGTAATTTTATGATATATAAATGGAAGAGTTTCAAGTGACTCACACTCCCCATGAACAAATTTCTTCATCTAACTCTCAAACTTCATTTTTGCTGCAGTGATTTGGGCACATGTAAAGAAGACATTACTTTTCCTTTTCTTTTTTGTATTGGAGTTACTGAGTGTCTAGCTCTGAGAGTCATTCTTAACTATTCAGAGGGAACAATGAATTAATACAACTTTGTCATAATTTCTTTTATTCCATGAAGAAAAATAATGGTTCAGTGTTGAATTTGTAATCTATAATATATCTGACCAGCACTTTCTCATAGCTAAACCAATAAAATATGCTATCAAGATAATTCCTATTTTGTTACAAATTTATATTGGACCAATAAGTATTCAGAAGTACTCAAAATATTTTTGAACCAAAAAATTAACATTTTAAATGAATTCAATGAATAATCATTGCTGATGCAGTCTTGGTACACAATTTTTAAAAAAGTTCCTCTCTATGCACTTTTATTTAAAAAAATTCAAGGTTGTCTGACATGGAAAAGAGAGCACCTGATGATTTTGGTTGCATATTTACGTAACATGTATGTACATTTGTGTGAAGATAAAAATTTAAGCTTCATGTTCTAACCTTTTAAATAAAATAGATACTAAAAAAGGGTATCTCATGTTAATCCTTGTAGCCTAATTTGGGAAACACAACTTTAAGCATTTAGATTTTTTTTACTATATTCTTTCAACTAATCCAAAGATACTACAGTTAAAGAACATCTATATTATCTGAGATTATCAGTTTTGTATGTAGGACTTTTTTTTCCATCTGATTTTGTTTAGGGTCCTGGGAAGAGCACCCATTATGCAAGAAATCAATTTTGTTCCCTTTTGAACTCATCAGTTCTGCCCGTGATCCAAGAAATTCAATTAGTTTTCAATCGTGGGCTTCCCTGGTGGCGCAGTGGTTGAGAATCTGCCTGCTAATGCAGGGGACACGGGTTCGAGCCCTGGTCTGGGAAGATCCCACATGCTGTGGAGCAACTAGGCCTGTGAGCCACAACTACTGAGCCTGCGAGTCTGGAGCCTGTGCTCCGCAACAAGAGAGGCCGCGATAGTGAGAGGCCCGCGCACCGCGATGAAGAGTGGCCCCCGCTTGCTGCAAATGGAGAAAGCCCCGGCACAGAAACGAAGGCCCAACACAGCCATAAATAAATAAATAAATAAATAAATAAATAAATTAATTAAAGTTATCTTTAAAGAAAAAAAAAATCGTTTCATCTAGGAAACATAGTTGATGACTAGACCATGCCATTCCCTGGGATTATCGATAGAATCAAAGGAAGTAACATATAAAAAGTTATTGGAAATAGAATAATATTATGCAAATATTATTTCAGAAAGCTTATTACCAAATAAGTAAAAAAATGAATATATATATGAGCCCAAAAGGTAGTAAACTACAGATAGAGAGATACAAAGCAAAACACATGTACAGATTTATGGTTCTGTGGAAACTGACTTGTGGTAAACTCTTTTGAAATCCTCTTTCAAATCCTTTTGAAAGAGATGTTAGGGATTAAGACAAGAGGCAACTTTAGAGTTTCTTATCTTTTTCTCTTTTCTTTTCACTTTTTCTCCTGCTTCATAGTTTAGAACTTGGCTTAAAAAATGAAAGATTTTGCTGTTTTCCAAGTTGAAGTTTCAAGTCTTCATAATTCATCTACAAGGTCAGCAAGTCTTACGCAAATGTCATCACAGGCCCCTAACTGCATACAAACAAGAATTCCAGGCTCCATGGCTTTGAATACAATAAGTAATTCTTACACTTTCTTATGGAGGCTCCTTACAAAATTTAGCCAAATCAGAGCAAATGGAATAAAGAAACTAGGGAAATATTGATGGGCTGGTCTTACTATGTATAAGTACTATGCCAGTGAAATGACATTCCAGGCTTCTATCCTCACCTCCTCTCCAAAAGCTACCTTATTTTATTGATGTATTGTAAAAGCTGTCATACCTGCAGTTTAAAAAACGTAGTTTAAAAAGTCAATTTAGTTCAGATTAGTGCTTATAATTAAATTTTTTAAAATGGGAAACTTTCACAACGAAAGGAGAAATGCCACTTATTTTAACTTGCATTTCCCTTTGAATCTGCTTTCTTCATTTAAGGAAAGTTGGACATCATGATTGTCACTTCCTCTAGGTTCTGTTTTTTTGTTTGTTTGTTTTACCTTATGAGCATTTATTTCTGTAGGTATCAACGGTTAAGCTAAGGCAAAGAAAAACTTTGACCCATATTTATGGAATTACAACAATCCATGAGATGACAATTTGCAAAGTACTAAAAAAAAATCAAGAAACTTTAATGATAAAAGAACCCAGGGATCTGCATTCCTGTCCTATACTCTGTTTCTCAATTCTGAAGAGAAACCAGATAGAAAGCCATTGAATTATGTTTTGAGACATTTGAGCATAAAGAGTCTTGTCTCACCCTATAGCCGTGAGAAATAAACAAGAAGGAATGCAGGGAAAACTGGGAATTTCTGGCATTGTGTCTGCACTCTCTAGGTGGCTCAGAGACTCTGACTCCTGTCTTTGTGAAGAAGTCCAGAAGCACTCTCTCTGGATGCTATCTACATTTTCAGCAGCTTCACAGTTGTACTTGTTGGGACAGTCATTGTGTCTGCTCTTCCCAATGGCCCCTCATAATTAAGACTGTTCTTTCTAAAGCTCAAAGTTCAGAGAAGAAGCTCCAGGCTGTTCTTTGTGAAGGGGTGGCCCATGTTAAGAATAAGAATGGACAACAGAATCCATGATGGCTTGGCATGAAGGACCCTGTCCAGTAGGGTCAAAGGCAACTAGTTAAGTCAATTAGACTGTCTCTCTCTGGAATTTATATCAGAGAATACTGGCCAGTAGGGAAAAAGAAGTAGAATATGCTAGGTAGAGATAAGCAGAGGAGAAGGTCTTCATTTCCTTTAGAAACTGGCCAGGCCATATTGGTTTCTGGAGCTTGTTACGTTACAGTTTGAGTCCACGTATACCCTGTTCCCCAAGGATACCAGATAGAATCTAGTTCTTGCTATCAAAATACCTCACTAATGCAAATAATTTGTTATTCTGAAGTCTGGAGTTTTGTTTTGCTTCAAGCTGTCTTCAAGCTGCTCTTCTCTTTAGCTGAACAGCAGGGGATCTTATACTTACTAAACCAAAGAATCTGCCTGGCAGGCCAAATGGAATATATGGAAATACATGGAAAATTTCTTCTCACATTTCTGGAGGAGGAAATGGGTAACGTAAAAAGCATAATCTGCATGTGGGAGGGGAGGTAGGCCAGGAAATTTATGCTTAATGATCTGAGTCTGGTCTGTGAAATAGGTTATCTGTTTCTAAAGACAGCTAACCCGAGGTGTGAGAGTGATTGAAAATTCTGAAATAATCCATTTGGACGGCATTTTAATGGATGGTTGCCTTTGTTGCCTAGCAGTGGGCTCAGCAGAGATATTACATGAGAATATCGATTTGCAGGGACTGAGTCATGATACTTTCTTGACTCTATTCAACAGAACTCAGCTGCAAGGGGAGTAAAAAAAAGTAAGGGAAGCAGAGAGAGGAGTTGGCAATGATGTGAAAAACCTTTGTGTCCAGTAAACCAATTTTATTTTCATTTTTCTCTAAATGCCATTCATTGTAATATAATTGTTTAATGCCACGCAGAGTACAGCATCCTCTGAAACTCTTATGATCAGCTCTTAACCCAGAATGTGAATACCCAAGAGTGAAGTAAGATCCTGTATTGTTCATAAATAGAGGACTCCCTCAGAGAGGCAGGAAAAGCCATTTCTTTCTTTCAAGTCTCAAACAGGGTCAAGAGGGGCAGCCTCTTAATGCTAATACTGTGGTCAGGACTAGGGCACTTAAGGTATCCACACATGCTGTGTCTCAGATGGCTTAGTCCTTATTCATGACCCAGATCTGTGAGCTTAGTGGCGGTGGTGGGAGTGGGTGGATTTTCGTCTTATTTTTATCTGTATCTTAGTAGTACCCGAATAAAAAGTGGCATGAAACACTTTAAGCTTTTCAGAACAAAGAGAGCAAGGTATTTAAATATACAGGGCCTCTCAAAAGTATATCCGAGTTAATGACACTCATTGAAGCACCAAGACCAACGTTGGATCCATTAATGAACTTGATTTCTTTTTTGGTAAATTATGTGCACTGACATCTACACTTCAAGTTTTTCCTTAAGTTTTGATATCCATATAATGTCAGAGAACATAGCTTAAGATAACAGTATTATTTACACAGAAAAGTAAACAAGTGCACATAATTTTTAAGGCTCCCTTATTATTTTTAATTCACCAGCCTACTTTTATAAATTCACTCTATACATTAAGTATTAACAAAAGGAATATTGTATAATTTTCTTTAGAATTTTAAATATCTAAATAACAGAGAGTTTAAGTAACTTTTTTAAATGGTAAAGAATCACAGTCACATTCAACTGAGGCTTCTTGAACCTCGATAATAGGTTCTTCAAAGTGCTGGATGGAATGTGTGATAGAATAGATCCTCAACATGTGATCTACATATGCTGACCGAGGAACTTAGAGAAGAGTTGAAAAGGAAATCTCAAAACATATTAAATCATATCTAAAAAATAAAGGTACATAATTGAGATTTTAGGATAAAAGATACTACTGAGACAGGCTCTTGGAAATTAATGGTAGGGTGAGTCTCATGGGAGATTTCTCTGAGAAGAAAAGTGGAAAACAATATAGAGAGGTTCAAGGCACCTGGTAATGGGCCAAAACAGAAAAAAGAAAGAAGGTGACGGCCTTGGCATCATTAGTCAAATTATCCCATGGGGGTCTCCCAGGGCAGTCGTTATAGCAGATCCTGAACCAAACACCCAGGGGACACTTGGTGGTAGCACAGAGATAATAGTTCTGGGAAGGGACTCTGTCCACCAAGGCTCGGGATATTCAGGAAGGAGGATTAGTGCCCAAGGAAGGTTATAGGGTCACCTTGGTGAAACTGCAGCCAACATGGGCTCTGAGGAACCTTGAGAAAACTGTGGTCTGAATTATGAAGCAGCACATCCCCGGAAGCCTGCATATGAGAGGGGTGGATTTGAGCACACAGGGTAGAATTTAAAACCCCACACTCTGGAGCATGACTCCTGGATTTGAATTGTGGCTTTGTCTTCTGCCGGCTGCATCCTCTGGCAAATTATTTTATTTCTCTGGGGTCTCAATTTCCTAATCTAAAAATGTAGATAAAAGTGATACTACCTCATAGACTTGTTATGATGATTAAATAAGTTACTGTATGAAAAGTACTTAGAGTAAGGCTTGAAATATAAGAAGCACTGTATTAAATGTTAGCCATTGTTATATGACTTCTATACACTTAATGTTTCATGTTTAAATTGTATTTTCTGTTAAATTTTTTAATATATTTTAAGGGACTAGAACTTGTTTCACATTCAGATACTTTTGGACTTTGGAAGTGGGGAAGAGGGAATATATCCCCTGCTTTACTTGGGACATACTGATATAACCAACAAGCATATTTACTTAGGTGATATACTAGACAGTATGTAATTCAGTAATAAATGAAGCATATCATGAAATAATACATGTTCTGTAGAATTAAAGAAGAAAAGAGTAGTTGGTACTAGAATAATCTGAGAAGATTTTGTGGACGAGGTCCAGAGTCTCAAGGGATGGGTAGGACTGAAAGTTAGATCAGACCCCCCCCTCTATTCTAGTAATTTTATAATTCTTAGGGAGCGATTTTGATGAGGCTATGCATGTGAGTTAAATAGACAAAGCAGGAATGAATGTATATTGACAACGTGATCTACCCTGACAAGAATGCATCTGGGAATAATAGAGGTGGTGTGGATGAACCTTGATAAAGACAATCAAATTTATAAGGTCCTCAAAAGTAAGAGGTAAGAAATGGCAAGTCAAAGACAATTATTGAAGAGAAATGACGTGCCCTAATTTAGATGACTAGATGCCTTTTAAGTCTGCCACGGAGAACAAATTATTTACCATAAAGTTGTAGAAAGAAGTTTAATTAACAGAACATACTACATAACATCTGAAAGTGAGAAAATTAGCCTGGCAGAGATATGCAGGCAGGATAATGAGGTCTAGCTCACTGCTAGGAAGTTACTGGCTTCAGCTCTACTTCCTGTATTAGTTCACATCCTCTTAAACAGGAAGGGAAGCATGAGTCAACAGAGTCAAGCTCACCCATCTCTAAGATTCTGCCCCTTACAGATCTGAGTGTGTCAGATGAAGTTGGAGGATGTGGAGGGATGGGACTCCGGCAGACAAATCAAGCCTATTTATCTTTTTCCTGTGGCCATGGCCTGAAAGAGCTTTTTTCATCCAATATATAGTTTTTTCCTTTGTTTTAAATTGTAGGAGGGATAATTTGTGAACTGCAGCACTATAATTGCTTTGTCCAAGCAATGACATATCAAACACAGGTTGCAGCCCAATCACGTTTTTAACCTCCACCTTTCCTGGCCCTCTCTATGCTCCTCCCCTATCTCCCCACCCTGTCTCAATGACATGTCAATAATTGTGCCTGCCTTACTGCCGCCCACCTTAAAGAAAGGCATCCCGGTCAGACCCTGATGGGATAGCCTGAGGGGACTATTTTTGGTACCATGTTAACCCACCCACCTCGGGTATAGTTAACGGGACAAGGGATGGTAGCTAGACTGAAAGGCTGATTCCTACTCATGAGATCCCCAGAGCTCTCTTGAACTCCGGAGGACCTTCCAGGCTCTGTGATAGATGTCCTTCTGCTTTTCCTGAGGCAGGCTGTCAGCCCTTCCTTGGGATTTCTCATACAAGTCCCTTGTCCCCATTAGTTGAGGCAACTTGAGAGTCCCTCATCCTTGAAACCAAGGATCTGAAACAGCTCTGCCAGTCTTCAAGCTAGTGTCTTTGGCCACAGACAGTTGTCAACTAATATTTGTAGTTTTCTAAGTGGATATAAACAAAAGCTTCTTTCAGAGGTAACTTTACTATTAAAGGGCATTTTCAAGACTCAAAAAACCTATCAGACTCACCGAAAGAATTTCTAATGGTAGAATTTCAGAAACAAACCAGATAGCAGGAAGGAATATTTTTGGCAGGGGCTCTGCCTGGAGTTCCTTAATCATATATACTTTCCAACGGTAAATGTTGAAAAAACCCTAGAGCATGCGATCAAATTCTTAGCTTTGGGCCCTAGTCCTAGCTCTATTTCTTACTACTTCTTTTAATCGTGGGCAAGCCTCTTAATTCTTTGGATCTCGGTTTTCTAGTTTGCATATTTATTGTCAGAATAAATTAACTATAAGGGTTCTTCCTGCTCTAATATTCTGTGATTCTGTCATATTGCTTCTACTCAACCACAAGAGCAGCCTATACATTCAAGTTCATGAAACAGAGATTCCTTGCAAAAGTGAAATTCTCCAAGTGTTTAGGACATGCATCCCCATGAACTCCCCTGACTCCCTTGGAATGGAGACAGATTCTGCACTATACATTCTGGAAAAAGGAGAGAAAAGTAATACCTGTGTGGGAACTATAAGTACTGTTTTCTTCAAAAGGACAGAGCATATATCTATTAAAAAATATAATTTGTGTTTCCAAATTTCCAGTTGAAAATATTAGAAAAATTAAAAATTAGACTCAAATAAGTTTCAATATCAAGAAATTATAGGAAAGAGCACTGTATTTCTCTACTTAAAATATTTACTAGGATAATAATTACAGCTAACATTTATTGAGCACCTAAAATTTGCTAGCAATTATGCTATCCATTCAAAAACTGAAGTTCAAAAGAATCTTATATTATAAAATGCACCACCCTTCTGACAATAATTTTGAGTCTAACCGATCATCACTGTGCTGTGCCCAGACTCTGAACTTGATGTACACTAGTGTTGCCCCAGACTTGCTTAATAAAAACTATATTAAAAATAGAA
Organism: Eubalaena glacialis; assembly: GCF_028564815.1. Classification (NCBI taxonomy): domain Eukaryota; kingdom Metazoa; phylum Chordata; class Mammalia; order Artiodactyla; family Balaenidae; genus Eubalaena; species Eubalaena glacialis. The sequence continues at coordinate 101,823,154 of NC_083726.1, forward strand.
GATAGTCACCAAATATTCCAATATTTGTATCATCTTAGAGATGAAATTAGTGAGTCCATATCTCATCATAAATCTCTTTTTTCCAAATTGTTTTTCTGGACATAGTTCAAGTAGAACAACCAATTTATTTATGTCAGCTCTTGCTCTTTTCAATGGCCTCTTATTGAGTAATGTATTATATGAGGAGGCTGGTTAGCAAACAATAGCTTGCTCCAGAAACACTGACTCAGGCCTTCTGCTAGACATTCACATTGCTCCTTTTCTATCCCTTGGGAAAAAGACACAAACTTGTTGTAGAAATGACAGCTTCATACCAATGGCTGTTCACCCTAAAATCATCTCAATTGTGAAACATGTGTCTGTATTCATGCATACTCACACATTCACTGCTAATCTTACTTGGTAAAATGACTTGTCGCTTCCAGGTCTGTGTCTTGTGGACGAAGATTATTATACACATATTTCAGGTCTTGGATTCCACTTAGCTCAGGCAATCCTGCATGTAGCATCTTAGCAACACAAGCAAACACACAAACAAAACAAGATAAATAAAACAGAAACAAAAAACCTCAGAATAAATGTAAATCAAATCTCCATCTTGTCTTCTTGTTGAAGAGACATATTCAGCATGGGAGAATAGAAATAATAAGAGCTCTAATGTCAGAATTTCTGGACCCATCATTTAAAATCTAAATGATCTTGAAAAAGTCTCTTAACCTGTTTGAACCTCTATTTTCTCATTTTTAAAGTAGATATAAAAATATCCAAAAAAATATCCAACATGTTCTGGGAGAATCAAATGCTAATGATTAAGAAAGAGCTCTATACATATAAATTATAACAGAAAAATTATATCACAATACCTATTTTCAAGAAGAAAAACTTAATGCCCTAAAACCTGTAAGTGAAGTGTCCAGGTCAAATGGTGTGTAAGGACAGAGAATAAAACTCATCTTTCTGGTTCTTAATCTTAGGCTCCATTCCTTTGCTTTTTAATCTTATGTTCTTTCATGACTCTATGACTCATACTACAAGAACACAATTTTCCCTAGTTAAGTGGTGATTGAATTTACTAAAAGTTATTAAAACAATGAAACAATTAAAGATTAAATTGTACAGAGACTCAGGTATTTTTTCTGCCAAACTTTGGAAAAATACTTCGCTTAAATTACAGTGTAGATTGAAGGGATAATATTCTCTTTAGTTATAGGCAAACATCTTAGAAAAAAATTAGATCTTTCTGAGATAAATTTGAACTCTGAGAAAAAACAGAAGACTATCATCAGTGTATCTCATGACTAAAATAAATTATTTCCTACTCTGGGAACAGAGGCACTTTTACAGCAGTGGGAAGTTAAGAACAATGCTGTTGATCCTAAAAATAACAGATAAACTGAGAATACAGCTATGGAGGATGGGTGAAGTTGTGATTGACTTGATGAAGTTCAAGTGAGAAAAATGGGTTTGAAACTGTTTTCCTTTCCTACTCTTCCCACCCAGACTGAGGGGATAGCATATATAGGTGGACAGAGGAGAGCAAGATACCTTCCATTTGTTTGCAGAAGAGATCCAGGATAGCTTTCTGGAACATTGGGTATCTTGTGGGTGAGCGACAAGAGATGGGGCTGAAAAGGCAAGTAGTGCAGGATGTTTTAGCAATCGGAAAGGTTTTGTACTTTGTCCCAATGGCAAGGAAAGTTCTTTTAGTGTTTTAAGATGAGCATTAAAAGAATGAATTGTGTTCGAGAAAGATCATCATGGTTATATGTGAAAAATAGATGAAAGTGCGGCCAAATAAGAGGCTGGACTAGTAGACTGTTTAGGAATGAAGAAAAGTTATTACATTTTAAATATACGTAGGAAGTAGAATTGAGAAAGCTGGGTGATTGGATATATTTGGAGGGCTGGGTGGGGTCTAAAGCATGAATATAGATTTGGGAGTCATTAGCACGCAGATAGTAATTGAAACCATGGGAATGGATTAGGTAGTCCTGGGAAGTTGTCAGCTGTCTTTCCTCATGGATGTCTTTCCAATGGATGATATCAGATTCATGATATCTAAATTTGAGCAAATTTTCTTCTCCCATAAACTCTTCCTCCTTTTTCCTGTTTCATATTTCACTGCCATCATTGTCCAAATAACAAGAAATTCATCTCTTCTTTGATTCTCTTTTTCTTGATTCCCAATGTCAATCACTTAATTCTATAAAAACCGCCTCAACAGTCTCATGTATTCATTCCCTTTTCCACTGCAATTATTGTCCTAGTTCAGCTCCTCATCTTCATTTGCTTAGATAACTTGAATAGCGCTTTTCTAGTTCTTCAATTGTTATCTCTCTAATTACATAATTTCCGAGTTATCTGTCTAAAATCCAAGCTAGATGATGGTACTCCCTTCATCAAAAACAAAGAAACTTCTAGGTTCTCAGGTGACTATATATAAAAGTCCAAAATGTTCATTCTGTTCTAAATGCCTTTCTTAATCTACCTGCGATCTATCACTTCAACCTCACCGTCTACATAGGTCTCCATCTGTGCCACAGACTGGGTGCACTTGATTCCCCCCATTTCCCACACATGTCATGCCCATGCTCTTTAAGCCTCCACAGACACTTATACTTTTCTTTCAGCCAGGATCCCTTTCCTCTCCTTCCTTGTCTATTGAAATTCTTTTTGAAGGCTCATCTCAAATACGTCTTCCTCCTTGAAAGCACCACAGATCCTCTTGATAAGATTTTATAACTTGCTTTCTTTGTACAGTAATCCTATTTTGGTTACATGTCTTTCATAGTATTTATTTCTGCCTAGCTTTAACTACGTTTTGTCATGTGTATGTTTGTCACGTTAGATTTTAAGTTCTTTGAGAACATAAATTAGGTTTTTATTCCATGTTGAATTGTCTATATTGTTAACATGGTGCTTTGTAAGTAGTTAGAACTTAATGAATGTCTGTGAAATAATGAATGCATGAGTAAATGAATGAAAATATATCTGTCAGGCATTTAAAACCTATAGATAGCAAGTTCAACCCCAACTAATAAACTTAAAATCAACCATAGGGAGATACATTGCCAACAGCAACTACAGTCTAAATTAGGTTTTATCTTATCAGTTCTGTACTTAGAGTTCTAGAGACATGTGTGTATTTATTGTGGCAGTTTCCCCCGTTATCACACTATGACTGTCCATTTACTATGAACAAGCTTCTTCCCTAGATATGAATTGCTTTCTAGTTTCTCTGGATATTCTGAATTCACACCTGCTCATTTAGGACGCTGTCAAACATTTCCTTGGGAAGTAGACCCTATACTTATCCCTTCCTACACACACACACACACACACACACACACACACACACACTACACACCAGGTGCCAAGTGCATATGGCTTCAAACCCAAGTTCTCTCCCTTTCATGTGGCTGATTAAAGGTAACAAGTGCTAACTTTGCCCTTGTTGATGTGCTTCATTCCTTAGAGAGGAGGCTTTGAGTGATGTGACTCTGCACATCAGAGTATGGATGGCCTCATACCTGGGTCCACTTAGTCAGGTCTGTTCACTGACCCACAGAGATGTGGTTCAAGTGCCTCCCTGGCTTAGATTACATGGGTTATAACTTTAATTGGGGCAGTAAGAAAGAAAAAGCATGGCTAGTACAGATAATAAACAGATAAGTTCTTTTTTAAAGGATAGGAACATTAACTTTTTTTTTTTACTTTTGCTCTTCCCCTACTAAATCCAAATCTATTTTGATAGTTATGCTTAGGGAAGCAGACACCCTTTGCCACCACGTAGAGAAGTTAGAAAAATTTGTGCTTGGAAATATCTGATATAATAATGGGTGTGATAAACATTTTAAACTGGGTGAATGGTCCCTATGTTCTTTGGGAGACTTCCATAATAATTGCTATTGATTTTTTAATAAGAGAAAAGCTGATGAAATACAGGCTTTTAAGTTAGTGAATTCAGCTAGCAACATTCTTCGGTCTCTACAGATGTTTTGCTTTTAAGCAAGATGGGAATTTCATGGATTATTTTCCCCAGCTTTTCCCAGGAGTAAACAAAAAGGACTGTGAATATGTGGAAACATGCTGCTCTCAACCAAGGATGAACAATTAACTCCATAGCAGACTCACCAAACACTTGTGGCTCATAATCCTTTGTTAGTGACCATTCATGGAAGGTAGAATTTATGACCCATATCAAGTATTTCTCAAGTTGTAACTAGGTTATGGCACAGTAGATTAACTTCTTTTTAAGTAAGTTAACACAAAAAGAGTTAATTTGAGAGAGATTGAGGGAAATATAGATTTCCCACATAGGTAGAAAATAATCTTTTGTAAATTTAAATTTGGTTTTTATTTTATAAGAAGCTCTACCAGAGAAGGTGTGGTCTTGAAACCTTTACTGATGCTTTGGTTATCTACATAATCCCATAGGAAAAAAATGTGAAGAGAAGAGAATCAAGAGGTAAATAACCAGAAAGAGAGATAATAACACACTGCTGTTTTACATATCTTTATTCACTGGTCTAATTGGTCCACATTGCTGCTTAGCTCTGTTTCAATTTCTGTAAAAGTTTAAATCTAAGATTATAAGATTAATCTGAATTAGTACCCTTCACTGCCAAAATTTCTTCATTAGCCTAAAAGTCATGCTTGAATAGTTAAAACATAGGGACATTTTTTGCAAACACTATATATCAGAAGCCTTCAACATCTGATTTTAATATTACTTTATGAGAAATTATTTCAATACTTGATTAAAATACCATATATCTACTTCTTTTAAATGAAATAACATCATACAAACTCTTCAATGACTATTTAATATATTATGACTCACATGCTAAAAGTTTTCTTTTTAGGTAGGTAGAAACATTTATTAAACAAAAGAAAAAAGCCCACCAATAGCTTTTAGAATCATTTTTTTTTCAAAAAGCTGTCCTTTCACATTATTTTAACATGCTTACTTGTCATTCAGCATAATTTTACTGTCACCTGAGAAAGAGTATGAAACGATATTTGTGCTTTTCTGCTTTGAGTTTATTTTTGAAACGTCTGTCACTTGTTGAAGTTGTTGTTAGAATATGGTACTTACTCCTAGTATGCAGTTATTTATAGCATTTTAGACATTTAGAAACGCTGGATACCTCATTTGCCTGTGTACATGAATTTTACCTTCCTTATTAAATTAAAAATTTTAGGACCGACTGGTCTCATATGTTAATGTATCCTCCACAGCTTCTGGCACATATTAAGTACTCAAGAGCTCATGGATTCATGAGTTAGACCCTGCTAGAGCCCAAAAGGATATTAGAGTTGATAACTACCTGGATATTTATTATGAAATGGAGTCAAGGTCATGGACTCAGTCTTTGTATGGTTTTACCCTTGGTATGAATGCAGATTATGAACTATAAACCATCTCATAATTGCAATATGACCTAATAGAATTGGGAGATAGAATGAAATTCTACCAATATGAATCATTGGCCGTTACTGGAAAGCCAACTTGAAGACTCTGGAGATGGGCAGGACCTTATATATCCAGTTTACATGTGAAGTGACCAAAGTGTCTTTCTAAATGAAGGACTACATGTATATAGTATATTTAGAAATCCATATTTTTCAAGACAGAGAGGAAAGAAGGTGCGTATGTTGTTTGAAAAATGAAACAAAGATCAAAATCAAATCTTCACTGCAACAAGGTCAACATTTATTTAGCACTACCCAATAGAACTTTTCTGCTATGATGGAAATGTTTTATATCTGTGCTGTCCAATATGGTACCATGAGCCAGATGTGGCTATTGAGCACTTGAAATGTGGCTAGTGAGACTTAGAAGCTGAATTTTAAATTTTATTCAATGTTAATTAACTTAAATTTAAATAACCAAGTGATTCGGGGATACTGTATGGACAGTGCTCTTATAGGTTAACAAGGATCTAGTATAATAAATTAATTGGATTCTACTATGTGACAGGTACTGTGCTAAGTGTTTATATTAATTATCTAATAGGGTTATTATGAAATGTAAATCAGTTAATACACATAAAGCACTTAGCATAATGCCCATGCAAAGTATTCACTATTAGGTCATTTATCAGTCCTACAAGGCAGATGTTATTACCTTCATTTAATAGATGAGGAAACATGAGTCCTACTGGAGTTAAGTAACATACCTGAGGAATGTAGTCAGTAAAATGCCAAGCTAGAATTCAAACCCAGGAAGGCCCTGCACCAAGTCTGTGCCCTTAACAGCATCTAGTAGAATTGTCATCTGAAGGCTCTAAACCAGTTATTTTTGATGATTGTATTGACTACAAACACCATGCTGATTTACAAAAGATGTATTTCTCTCCTACAATTTGCTGCAATTACTAGTGTATGTATGTGCCCAAAGGAACCACCACATTTTCCTCCCAGAAGATATGTCTATCAGATCCTTCTCCTCTCACCCTGACTATCTGGTCTGTCCATTGGACGGTGGAATGAAACATCAAAAATTCCCCTGTTGGTCAACAGAGAGCACCCAGGACCATGACTCAGTAGACTCAATGTAGTAAATGTACTACCCTCGAGTTAAGTTGCTAGGAAGTCACCTTACATTTTTGGCTCTCAGTTTCTTAATCTGGAAAATAAGCAAGTGATCAAAGGCAGAGATTGGGAGGGAAACCAGGAAAACTCCTTGATTGTTCTACATCATCGGGTTGACATAATGTAAAAATAAGATAGTATTTTAAAAATACTTTTGAAAAAATTCTAAAGCACAGTGCAATTGGTATAATATTCTAAATTACTGTCCTTGACCTTAAATCAAAATATACTGAGATAACCCCTGAATACATCAATATTATTGTGAAGAGAAAGGTTTGAGACAATAACTGTGAACAAATGTTATGAATTATTAAGAAATGTATTTATAAGCTGTACAATGGTACTTTTAGTTTGTTCATTCCATTCTGTTTTGAATAGCTCTTTGGGGAACTCCAAGCCATTAGCAAAGATAGACTACTGAAAGAGAGCCATAAAGGAAGCTTATTATTTCTGTTATTTCCCCAAGGGACTTACCATTTCTAGCAGGTTCAAGAGCAGGCGGCTGTGTCTTCTGACAATATTATAAGCTCGACAGCAAAGCTCCACAAAATCTTGGAAATGCTGTGGGTTTTTCCCACCCTCTGTAATAAAGTACTCCATCTCTGAAGTAAAAATAAAAGGGGCTCTGTCCCTATAAACCAAAAAACAACACCAACCATAAGCAGGAAGAGAAATGGTTTGGAGGGTTAAATTAGGCAGTGACAACAACTTATTTCCATTTGAAATTTTTTGTTATTTTCTCTCTAATGCATGAACCTCCTTCATTGTAGGACAGCTGGAGAAACTTGCTAACTGCAGACTTTGAATAATGTAGCTGAACTGCAACAGAGAAGGAAGCATAAGTTATTTTACAAAGTTGACCTATACTGGCTCAAATAGTTAATTCCAAGTTATATTTGATGTGAATATTATTCATTAAAATTAATGTAAGGCCCAATTAACAATTAAGGTGATTTTACGGAAAGTATATTTATTGCTAAATTTTGAAATGATAGAACAGATCATGTATTTAACCTCATGGTGCTTTTTTTTTTTTTTTAAACCTTTCTTTTTCCCTTAGATGGTATGCTGACCCTTGTGCACCCACAGTAGTCTGCCTCATCACAAAAGAAGGGCCCACTCAGCCCACATAAAGGGCACCCCTAGAGCATACAGCTCTGCCGACCAGAGGGTAGTGTGCTGCTGGGCCCCAGAGGACATCTCCTACGTAAGGCCATTTCTCCAAGGTCAGGAAACATAACTGACTTACCTAATACTTAGAAATAAACACAGAGAATTAGGCAAAATGAGGAGACAAAGAAATATGTTGCAAAGAAGGAACAAAACCCCAGAAGAACTTAGGAAGTGGAGATAAGCAATCTATCCCATAAAGAGTTCAAGGTAATGATTGTACAAATGCTCAACAAATTGGGGAGCATTATTTACAATAGCCAAGATATGGAAGCAACCTAAGTGTCTATCGATAGATGAATGGATAAAGAAGATGTGGTGTATATATAATGGAATATTATTCAACCATAAAAAATAATGAAATCTTGCCATTTGCAACAACATGGATGGACCTAGAGGATATTACACTAAATGAAATGAGTCAGACAGAGAGAGACATACATACCACATGGTTTCACTCACATGTAGAATTTAAAAAACAAAACAAACAAACATAGCAAAACAGAAACAGACTCAGAATCAGAGAACAAAGTGGTGGTTGCCAGAGGGGAGGGAGGTGGGGGGATTAGTGAAATAGGTGAGGGAAATTAAGAGTTACAAACTTCCTGTTATAAAATAAATAACTCACAGGGATGTAATGTATAGCATAGAGAATATAGACAAAAATATTGTAATAACTCTGTATGGTGACAGATGGTAACTAGACTTATCACAGTGACCATTTTGTAATGTATAAAATATTGAATCACTATGTTCTACAGCTGAAACTAATTATGATGCTGTAAGCCAGTTATAGTTCAAAAAAAAAAAAGAAAAGCTAAGATATGTAATGACAAGTTCTTTCAGAAGGTAATCTGAAAAAAACAGATGTTACCAGCTCACTGTGATATGCTTAGTAAGGGAAAAAAGAGGTAACTATATTTCATTTCTGGAAAAACAGAAAAACAAAGGACCAGAAAGAAGGACCAGAAGATCCTGTTTTCCCTTTATTTGTCAGTTTTTTCTCATGTTATTTGAAACACGAAGAGACCTGAGATGAAGTGTTAGTGCTTCTAATAGAGAGAGCAGAGAGAGGGCTGCTCACCCGCTCTGTGATGAGGTCTCCCTCACTGAATAAGAGCAAGAATGAGACAGAGTTTCAATACTGATTTGGCCAAAGGTCATCTAGAACAGCAGGCCCCAACCTTTTTGGCACCAGGGACCAGTTTCATGGAAGAGAATTTTTCCACGGACCGGGGGTGGTGGTGGTGGGAGGGGATGGTTTTGGGATGACTCAAGCGCATTACATTTACTGTGCACTTTATTCCTATTATTATTACATTGTAACATATAATAAATAATTATACAACTCACCATAATGCAGAATCAGTGGGAGCCCTGAGCTTGTTTTCACTTGCCGCTCACTGATAGGGGTTTGATATGAGTCTGCAAGCAATTGATTTATTATGGTCTCTGTGCAGTCAAACTTCTCTGCTAATGATAATCTGTATTTGCAGCCGCTCCCCAGAACTAGCATCACCGCCTCAGCTCCCCCTCAGAGCATCAGGCATTAATTCTCATAAGAAGCACACAACCTAGATCCCTCGCATGCACAGTTCACAGTAGGGTTCGCCCTCCTATGAGAATCTAGTGCCGCCGCTGGTCTGACAGGAGGCGGAGCTCAGGCGGTAATGCGAGAGATGAGGAGCGGCTGTAAATACAGATGAAGCTTCGCTTGCTCACCTGCTGCTCACCTCCTGCTGTGCGGCCTGGTTCCTAACAGGCCACGGACTGGTACCGGTCTGTGGCCTGGGGGTTGGGGACCCCTGATCTAGAAGCATTTGAAATGCGAATACAGTTTTGAGTAAAACGTTGTTTAAAACATAAAGATTTTTGAATGAATTGAAGACATTTTAAAATTTGAGCCTAGCAGCCTAGATATAACTAAGTTCAGTTCAAGCAGTAACTGAGAAAAGTCAAGGATTATTGAGGAATCCTCTTAATTTTTTTGGTTAATTTTATGTATATATGTATATGTATATATATATTTGTATATAGTTGTTTGTTTTTTGGCCATGCTGTGGGGCTTGCAGGATCTCAGTTCCCTGACCAGGGATTGAACCTGAGCCTCGGCAGTGAAAGCCTGGAGTCCTAACTTAGGCCACCAGGGAACTGCCAGGATAATTGTGTTCTTTATTGTTGCTATGCTTAGCTATTTTAATAAAAACATAGTAGTGAAACTGCACCTCAGATTGGGTCTTGAACCCACTTGCTGGGACTTGAACCCAGCCTAAACCCAGATTGGGACTTGAACCCCCGAGGCCGGAACTTGAACCTGGCCAAAATCCTGGTTGGGACATGAACCCATGTGACCGGGACTCGAACCCGGCCAAAACCCAGGGTCTTCCAACTGAGATCACACACCTGGTTTCAGGACTTAAGGAAGCTCAGGTTCTTGATGTCTCATTGCAGAAAGAATTCAGTGAGAGACAGGTGATACGTAAGAAGTGGATTTATTTAGAGAGAAACACACTCCACAGACAGAGCATGGGCCATCTCAGAAGGTGAGAGCGGCACCAGGGTAGGGGGTGGTTAGTTTTTATAGGGGTGGGTAATTTCATAGGCTAATGAGTGGGAGGAGTATTCCAGCTATTTTGGGAATGGGTGGGGATTTCCAGGAATTGGGCCACTGCCCACTTTTTGATCCTTATGGTTGGCCTTGGAACTGTCATGGTGCCTGTGGGTGTGTCATTTAGCTTGCTGATGTGTTACAATGAGCGCATACTGAGGTTCAAGGTCTAGTAGAAATCTACTTCTATGCCATCTTGGACCCATTTGGTTCTAATCAGTTTATGTCATGTCCTTGGGCTATGTCATTCTTTCAAAGGTTGTGCCCTGCCCCCTTCCCTCCTGTTTCAGTAGAGCTGGAAATCTCACTAATTGAACTTAGTTAACCAGACCTTCCAGAAGTGTGTATATTCAAATCAGAAAGCCACAACTCAGGTATTTTGTAGCTGATCTGGGGCAGTGGAATCTAATTGCAGGCGAAGTATTTTAATGAAAATAAGTAAGCTACCTCTGTCTGGTTGTGGTTTTTAAATTTTATTGTGTGATCCATGCTACCACTAAATGTCTGGAGGAGAAGCTGATGTAATAATTTCCCCACTTAGCTTTATATTCATTCATTCATTCAATCATTCATTCATTCATTCAAGAAAATTTATTGATCACCTAGACACTGAGGAATTTCTTAAGAATCAAGTCCAAATTTAAAAATTTTTGCTCAAAATCCTTTTATATTTGGCCTACATTGACTTATCTAGCCTGTATGCTATGAATTTACTTTACAGCCCTTTACTTTGGTCAAGCGCAGATGTTGAAAACATGCGATACAGCATGGGTTCTAATCCTGGACCTGCTGTATCTTAGTTTCCTCATCTCTGAAATGGACAAGCAATACCTAGCTCTTAGAATTGCTGCGAGGATTAACTAAGAACATATACACAAAGGCCTGACACAGAGAGGACTACACACTTGTGAATGGCTATATGAGGTTCTATGCAGAGGGCACAGACTGCAGGCCTGCCAGCCAGGCTTCAAACCATGTTCTACCACTTAGTAGTTCTGCAACCCTCAGCAAGTTACTTATCCTCTGTGTGCCTCAATCTCTTCCTCTGTAAAATGGGGATAAGAGCACTTGACTACTGGGATTGCTGAGAGGATTAAATGAGATAAAGCATGTAAAAGTACTTAGAACATAGCCTGGCACATAGTAAACACTCAATAAATTTTAAATACTCTAATTAGTCCCCAAGCTAATAAAAATGTTCTAGAGCTGAACCTAGTCAAAGCTAAATCTCCCTTTCTCTTCAAAAATGACATCTGTAGAATCCCATCTTTCCTTCAAGGTTTAATTTACTCCCAGCTCTTCCATGTAACCTCTTTGGTTGCATAAGCCCTTAAGTGGACCTTTGAATTTGGTAGCATTTTTTACATATCACTCACCCACAGAGTCATCACTACTGCTAACATTTTAGTGAGTTTTAGAAATATCCTAGACTTCCATAATCAGAATAAAATCTTAATTTTGTATATAAAAGTTATCCAATTCTTTTTTCTTACTCTCTATACTGTTGTATATTTGCTATATTGAATGAAACTTTTGAAATAATTTTGAAAGAGCACTAAATTTTACAACTTCCTGAAATTTTCTTTTCTAACGTGATATATACGCTTTTCTTTTCAATAGAGAAAAGTATGTTTGACCAAAGTGATTTCTCTTGGAAAGTTTTTGTAGTTATGCTTAAGTTCATGTGATAACACATTTCCTTCTTCCATGGTAACCACCATTATAAATCAGATGAAGAAACATTATAGCAGAGTCAAATACACAAAGGAAACATATCCGTTAGAGAAAATATAAACTAATAATAATACTGAAGAACCCAAGTTTAGCTGTGTTTAAATTATTACCATAGTTTAAAATGCTGCATCTTTTCTATATGATTTGCATGGCTCACTTCTGAGCAATTTAAAAAAATAACTCAGAATTAGACTAAAATTTTTCTAGAAATGGAAAGAAGCCTCACGTGTGAAACAGAATCCTATCCCATCCCTACAGGCTGTAAGAGCTGTAGCTGGTACGTGATTTATCAATCTACTCAAATGTGAACCTAATCCTAGGTTGCAGAATTAGTGTACTGGAGCCTGTGTCTGAAGTTTAAGCAGGACTTATAAACCTGAGATATAAACTGGCTGTGGCAAGAGGGAAGATTGGAAACGATTTGATCTCTTAGAATCTATACTGTGTTGCATTCTGAATAAAATGTTGAAAATCTCTCATTTATAGCTGTGCAAATAAACCAGAAATTTCTTGTTGTGACTATCCTACCTTTTTTTTTTTCTTTTCCAGATAAGTGGTTTTACTATTACCTGCCTAAGTCCTAACTATTCATGCTTCTGTACCTTTTACCTGTATAGTTTCCCACTTCTGGACATCTTTTCTATTTCTCACTCTCTCTCACCTGATGTCGTAATATTAAGGGATCAGGATCAAAAATTTTTTCTTTTAAGAAGTCTACTTCTTTATTTTTTTAATCCCAAAGGCTATGCATTTATTCCTTTCTAAATGGTATATAATTTCATTTTAGGACAATTAAATATGTGTTTGCATTAATGAATATATGAAATGACAAAATTATTGAAACGGAGAACAAATTAGTGGTTGCCAGGGGTTAAGGATAGAGGGGGATTGGGGGGTGAGAGGGCAGTGGGGTAACATGAAGCATCCTGGGGGTGATGGAGCTGTTCTGTATCTGGATGGTATCAATATTAATAAGCTGGTCATGATATTGTACTGTAATTTTATAAGATGTTACCATTGGGAAGAACTGGTAAAGGGCACATGGGATCTCTTTGTATTACATCTTAAAACTGCATGTGAATCTACAATTATCTCAAAATAAAATGTTTAATTAAAATTTGTATAAGACATCTGGATATAAATATTGATAGAAGCCTTGGATGTAACTGATACCAGTTTGCTGGAGACAGTACAGTGAGAAGAGAAAAGGACTATGATAAATCTTCAGGAATCTGACATCTAGTGGCTTGGTAGAAGGGAATCATCCTGCCTTGGACACTGAGTAGGGGAGAAAAACTAGAGGGTGATGATGCATCATAGAAGGCAAGCAAAGAGGGTATTCTGAGGAAGAAATAGTCAACACTGTTGAAATCTGCTGCTAAATTAGGTAAAATGAGGAATAAATATTGTTGGGTTTAGCATTATGGTCATCATTGATTTTATCAGGTAATGAAGAATAAAGCCAGATTGAAGTGGTTATGGAATAGGAGGTAAGAAAAGGAGACCAGGAGTTTAGAACCTCCTTCAGGAAATTTGGGAAGGTGAGCAAAATGGCACAGAAACTATTTTTTTGAGGCAAGGCTAAACTTTGGAGCGATAAGCATATTTAACAGGATTATTTAAAAGAGAGAGGAGGGAATTCCCTGGTGGTCCAGTGGTTAGGACTTGGAGCTTTCACTGCTGTGGCCCAGGTTCAGTCCCTGGTCGGAGAACTAAGATCCCACAAGCCACACAGCATGGCTAATAAATAAATAAATAAATGGGAGAGGAATGCAAGGAAAAATGAATTATTGATAGCATAATGCATGTAAGAAGATGGGAGGGAAATGGCTCCAAAGCACAGATGGAGGTATTGGCTTTAGAAATGAAAAACTAATCTTCTATTATCACAAGAAAGAAGTTTATATGCAGATATAAGTTTGTGAGTTTTGTATTGAGTACAAAAGCAGGCTCTGTTCTGTTTCTTTTTATTTTTCCCCAAAAAAGTAGGAGGTGTGGTTGTCTGTCTAAAATAAGTAGTAGTAAATAATGGGTTGGAGAGATCTGAGGTTTAGCCTGTGAGGATAAGTATTGTGGGATTGCTGGGCCATGAGGATGGCCCATTTGAAACTGAGGACAACATCTGCCCTGTTGTGTCAATGCTTTCTTGCAGTGCTAGGCTGCTCAGTGTCACTAGCCCTCACAGTGGAGACTGCCCTATTCTGAAATACATTATTAAGTCAATGGACCAAGCATGCTAACTGTAATAGATGCGCTCTGAAATAGCAGAGGTGCTGTATCCTTAAAATGAGCATTCTTTCATTTATTGAACTATTCCTTAAACAAATATGTACATACTTGAAAAATGAATGATGTTTGATTTTAAAGTATCGAGCACATAAGCTATTTGAGGACATAATTATTCACAGAAGCAACTTCCTTATATGTGAATTATGCAGTCTCAATAGTACCACTGGGCTTCATCCCAACAGTTCAGGGTGGTCTTTGGCCATACTGAGTTCAACAAAACAGTCCCTGGCGAGCTCGGAAAACTGGAGTCACATCCCATGAGCATTTAACTTCTTCTATTAGATTAATGATTCCTATTAGACTTTTTTTTTTTTTAATGTAAGAAAAAAATTAAAAGAGAGTGAGCAATTGTGCCTGATTTTTCAGTCATAAAAGAGCATATTGCCCATAGATGGGAGAGTGGCCCTGCTATTGTAAGACCTGGTTTTAATGTCTGAATGCCTCCCATCATGCAAACATCTTGCAACACATTTGATTATAGTTGTTAAAGACATGAATTTAATATATATCATGGTCATAAATGCGGATAACTATGTCATCTGGTACTAACTAAAGAAACAGCCATCTTTCCCAATGCTGAAGAGGAAACAGTGTGTTGGAATTACTGAGAAATGGAATTACCAGATTCCCACATGGCACCTTCCCAAGGTGGACTATAGCAATGAAGACTTGTGTCTTAGTTTGTGATTCGTAAATTAGAGAAAATAACAGTAGCTACCGCAAAGAGGTCTTGTGAGGATTAATTAAGCTAATGCACACCAAGTATTGATAAGGCTTTAAAGGGTAATTTTGACTTTTCCTTTTAGAATCTGATCCCATATACTGGATGACACAGCACCACCCTAAGGAGCACTGCTTTCTGCCACTCCCAGTGACATTTCACCACCATCTGAGAAAAGCTATGTGTTTCAGTAGTGGTGATGTAGGCAGGGGATATGGAGAGAGGACTGGAAAGACAGAGAACTCAAGCAAGGATTCATGATGATAGAATCTGTCTTCTGTGCTCTGTGAACATACTTATTTCTTCCTTTTATAGGATAGTTCATCTAATATTTACTCGAGCAACGGATAAAGCCTGTAAATGGACACATACAAATGGACATTGAAAGGCTCGAGGGCTGAATATGTATTTGTACCTTGAACTGAAATGTGGGACTCAGTAATGAGGCGCATTTTATGTTTATTATTGAAATTATTATTAATTTCATGAATTAAAAATGTTTTGTCCCCAGGAAATATCATAGTAACATTAAAATATATTGTTTTAAAGATTCCTAAAAGCTGCAGACTCCCATCATAGTGAATGGCGATATTAGCATACAAATAAATGACTACAGAGTACATTGGGCAATGTTTAAGCCTACACTTTTCCTGATATCACAAATGACCTACATTTCAGAGAGCACATTTTGCTGTCCAACAGAAAGAACACAAGTCTCTTGTCTCATATCCATGAGTTAATTGAGAAGGCAGATTTGGAATCTCCATTGGATAGGATAGAACCTTGTATAATTAGACAACACAAGAAACCTCATATGTGCAATATAATAAGAACATAAGGGTGCATGTACTATTACAAAAAGAACATTTAACACCCTGTGAGAGCTCCAAGCTCTCAGCAATTATTAGCTAAGGAGACCCTCACCAATAATCTCTTAAGTGTAAAACATGTTTTTTCCCTGGTCTAGCCTCTTTTATAAATACACTGTGGGTCCTAAGTTAGACTCTGGGAGGTCCCTGATCTTTAACTGCTTAATAACTTTAGATACTGACTCTGGAGTTCCTCCCAGGCTCAGGTACACTGTCTCTCTTATTTGAAGAGGGTAGTTAAAACAACTACCTCTTCACAAGGCCTACTTTCCTAAGTCTGATATTTTGGGTGTGAGTTTATAGTAGATCAGGATTTTATGAGAATGGCAACAGAATGGTCAGCTCCTCCAAATTCCCATGTTTCCCCCACCTTGAGCTTGAGTTCAAGGGAAAGTGCATAGTTATGCTTTGCATGGAATTCCAGTGTATGCTTGGAACAGAAATTAGTCTGGATATAGGGAAAAGATTATTAATGCTATAATGCTTGGGTGACAATGAATGGTAGTATCACATTTTAAATACGATAAGGTTTTAAAATCAGGTTGAAGGTGTAAATCAAGAATAGCCCAAGTTACCTCTGAAAACATTTAAATCACTCTTAAAGTTACCATATGCATGATCAATATTTATGTATAAAGCTTGAAATGGACCTTTTATCTCTTACTAAGTTTAACATCAGGAGTGTCTCCCCCAGCACAGAAGCAGGTACTGTTTCTTCATTTGGGTACCAGAAGAAGTTCTAATACTAGGCTCATGTTTAGGAGGTATCTGTAGTCTTTCTTCAAAAACTAGACTCAGTCTCAGGGCTATGAGATGCTTATATTGACAGGCACATTGTACCTTAGACCAGCTAAGGAGTCAGCACTCATGTCTGCCATCTTAAGCATGCTTTGTTCTCATTGGGTGCAGGAAAGCAGAATCCTTACACTATTTAAATTGTTTTCTCTCTCCCCTTCCCTCCTTCCCTCTCTTTGTTCCCCTCTGTGTCACAAACTTTTCTTCCTTTCTCAAGCACCCTTCACTCTTTCCATCTGAAAATCTGCAAGTCTCTTTTTGAAGAAAACTCATGGTTGGGTGGTTGGGTTTTTTAATTAGAGAAACTGTTTTTTTTTTACTTATAATGGGAGGGAGGTAAATATAAAGGAAGTTGCTCAAAAGAAAGCAGGTGATAAAGCATAGTGGAATGATAAATTGAAGTAGAAGAGGGAAAAACAACAGCGAGAAGATGGGAATGACAAAATAAACTTCATTTCTTGAAATAGTGAGAGTGCTTTGGAACATCCAAAGCCCTATTCAAATGCTAGGTGTAGTTTGCCTGAGATTGACTTTGTGACTGGAGAAGGCCTTTGTGAAAATTACAGCGTACCAAATTGTTTTTTCAGTTATTTCGCTGTAGTAAAATATATATAACATAAAATGTACCATCTTAAACCATTGTTAAGTGTACAGTTCAGTGGTATTAAATATATTCATCATGTTGTGCAACCATCACCACCATTCACCTCCACAATTCTTTTCATCTCTTAACACTGAAATTCTATACCCATTAAACAATAACTCCCCATTCCCCCCTCCCCAAGGCTCCTGGTCACCACCACCTTAGTTTCTGTATCTCTGTAGCTATGATTTGGACATCATGTAAGTGGAATCATACAGTCATTTGTCTTTTTGAGACTGGCTTATTTTGCTTAGTGCAATGTCCTCAGGATTCAACCATGCTGTGGCGTGTGTCAGAATTATTCCTTTCAAGAATGAATAATAGTCTACGGTACGTATACTCCATATTCTGCTAATCCATTCATCTGTTGATGAACATTTGGATTGCTTCCACATTTCAGTTATTGTGAATAATGCTGTCATAAACATGGTTGTACAAATATCTCTTTGATACTCTGCTTTCAATTCCTTTGGGTATATTCCCAGAAGCAGAATTGCTGGATCATTTGGTAATTCCATTTTTAATTTTGTGAGTAACAGACATACTGTTTTCCACAGTAGCTGTACTATTTTATATTCCCACTGACATTGCACAGGGGTTCCAATTTCTCCACATCCTTGTCAAAACTTATTTTCTGTTTTTTGATAGTAGCCATCCTAAATGGTTATGAGGTAGTATGTATCAAATTTTGAGTCTCATCCCCCAGACTCCCACATGTAAAGTGACCATCAGGTAAGAAAATCCCTGGGTAAATTTCCAGTTAGAATAACAGAATATGGCAAATTCTTAATAATTTTATCTTCAGAAAAACTGCTGCTTCTCAGGTCAAGAAAAGTAAATTGTACGGCATTTTTGTAGTGATCCTTCAATTAACCAAAATTGAGCCTCTGCTAAATGTCAGGCACTAGCTAGGCGCTTAAGATACAAAGATGTTCTTATGGCACTCACAGTTGGAGAGGTATTAGATAGTGTGTTTTCTTCTAGAAAGTTCAGATGAAATTGAAACCTGCTTTGAGTTAAAGGAACCAGAGTGTTTCTTAATAAACAATCTTGTGAAAACAGACCAGTGAAACATCTAATTTCAAAGAACACTAAGGTAGTAATTAAAGCATGTGGGAGATCATTAATAACTATATGGCATTTGGATTACTATGAATATTGTACTAAACCAGAATGACTGGAGTAAGACAAAAATTAATCTTTTAATCTGCTAAGGGAGTTTTTTCCCAAAGATGGTTATATTGAGGATATTTAGAATATAAATAATATAATACTCAAATTAGAGCTTAAACATTAAACATTTTTAAATTAGTGGTAATTAAATATGGAAGACAGTGTCAAAACGATTATAGATATAGATAATTTTTATGACTAATATTGAGATGAAAATTCTGAGATCAATTATATTAGGTGATTGTTGATCTGTTGGGATAAAACTTGAAAATCGGGTATAAATCATGTTGTTAAAAAGACAGATATATAATATTTTGATCACCCAGGTGTATATATTTTAATAGGAAAAGAACAGAGTTTGACTTTTGTTGAGTTCTGGAATGATTTTTCATCTGTTTTAAATGGATTTATGTCCTAGAGTGTGGTGGTAAATATTTAATAACCAGCTCACTTATTTTTTTTAGGAAAAAAAAAAAGCTCTGATTTGTGACATTTGCCAATTTCCATGGTGTATATTCTCCCACCATGGCTGATTTCAGGCTACCAGTGGAATGTCATTGAATGTGGAGTTGAGAAAGAATACACATAATAGGCTCTTCCAAGCCAGTGTGAGCCAGCTCCAGCACACCTCTGCTCATGTCTAAAATTATATCAGAAGTCAAAAGTGACTTGGTGAAAAAGATTACAATCCAAATAAACCTAATAGTGCAATCTAATCTATCAGTCAACAAACTTCAAAGTCAGAGAAGTTCAATTTATCAATTTAAAAAGTACCAAAAAAGTACTTTAAAAAGTACCAAAATAAGATATTTAGATAACTTTGAACAAAAAGAAACAATAATTACCTAAAGATGCAATCTCATTTCTTGTCACTTCATTTGGAATACTTACATTATAATTAATTCCAACAAACATTTATAGAGCCTTTACTCAGTGCTAGGAACCCTTCCAAGCATTTTACATATATCAATTAATTTAATCTTCAAAACAAATCTGTTTTTTATAAAAGATTAAACTGAAGCATACAGAGCCATTTGTTAAAGTCACATCATTAGTAAATGATAGTAAGGGATTAAAAAAAAAAAGCATAGTCTATCTCCAGGGTACCTGCCTTTAACTACTGCTCATACAGCCTCTAAAATTATCTAGAAATAAGGCTGCAAGAAAGACTTCATGCAAGTCTGGCATTACAAAGTGAAAGACCATACAGACTGGAAATATAGTCTGAAAAAATAAAAGTATGAAACAATGAGTTAGGAGAATGATAAACATCACCAATAAAGGCCTTCCTTAATTTCTCCTCCTCTGTAAAAGAAAGTCACCATCAAGAAATTATTGAGTGGAAATTTAGAGTTTATTACAATAATATCTTTTATGCAATGAAAAAATTACTATATGGAAATCATTGTTATAGGGGAACTTTGAGTGAAAAATTGTGGATGTATAATTTGTTAACCACTTTAATTTGAATCTCTGTAAGAGAAAATAAAGAAATGAAGATAATAATTAGGCAATACTTCAAAAGAAAAACCAACTGGTTTCAGAAAGTTGGTGAAATTTCTCATTGTTTTCATTGTAGGGATTAGCCATTTTTTTCCTCAGAATCATTAAATAATGCTGGGGCTGAATTGTCCTGTGATTTAATCTGCTGGTGTAAATCCTCTTCATCTAATCTCATAATTAAAACCGATAAGGAAGAACTTCTTGTTTATATACAAGATGTGAAATCCTTCAGATTCATAACCGAGATGTAATTTTTTTTCTTTCTTCAAAGTTAGAAAGTTAGAGCTTCATATTTGGTCTAAGCATGAAGATGGGCTTTCCAGATTTCTGGAAAACTGAATTAAGAGCAGTGGTTCAGGGAAACCTGAGCAAAGACTCCTAATGAGAGTGTTGCTGGGATGACTCCACATAATTCAAAAATCAGGACAGCCCAATGTTTATAAACATGTCTTAAACAGAATCACACGGATGATTAGTGTAAGATGTTCTGGAATGATGATATAAGCATCAGTACAAAGCATGAGTACAAAAGGGCAATGGCCCAGCAAGAAATCCCTTTATTTCTCAAGATCTTCCTTGTAAGGAGAATATCACTTCATTGCTGCTTCCTCTTAAGGAAACCAAGGGAAAATCTCTCCCCAGATATACTGCATTTGCTTTCGCTTTGTTGGCCTGCTAATTTCCATTATTAAGTTCTGTATCCTTGGCTAAGGGTTAAATCTTAGAGAGGGATTTTATGTTATGTATGTGATTTCTTTTTGTCAACCCCAAACTTATCCACAACTGGAAACTGTATTTATGTGAGGCTGAGCAATTGTATTATGAAGTAAAATCAGTTAATGTATGTTAGTGACACTTTGTAAACCATAAAAAGTCACACAAATACTTTCCTTCCCCATGTTTTTAAGGAGTAGACAATAGGAGAAACACGTGTCTGGGATACATATGCTCTTTACTCCCTGTGGGTGCTGCGTTTTATGTTAAGGAGTATGATCCTGGCTTATTGCTGTTTATTACTGGGGCATTTATATGGCCTTGCGAGGCTACGGGAGATTAGGATAGTCATAGGGCATGATTTACAAACCTGGCTTTGTACATTAGGGAGTGTTTATTAATATATCTAGTATGTGTGCAGAAGAGGCTAGGTGGAGCTGGCTTTTCTCTAGAGATCAGTTTTATATGTAATAAGTGTAGTACAAATAAGAATGTTCATTTATCCTAGGGGGATTCAGAGGCCTGATTTATGAGACCTTTGTCCACCTAGCAACCAAGAAGAACAACCAGTGGACCTAGGATGGAAGACATCAGTTGCCTAATGAAACAACAATCAAATGAACTCCAGAAACAACTGAAAGAGACTTTGAAGAAAATTATTAGATGCTGCCTATAATTCAAAATATATAGTGAGTAATAGGGAGTAGACATAGTTCAGTTTAACCATTAAAGAAACTCAGGGCAGAAGTATCAGTATCAAGAAAGAAATCCAAGGATACATTGCCAATGAGTCTTACATAGCCATTGGTGGAGATAGAATCCTGCAAACAATAATCCAAATGGGTCATAATGCTGCAGTTGGCCTCCTTAGCTGGTGCTCAATAATCAATAATCTCAAGGGAAGACAGGGCCAACTTCATTTTCTTTCATCCAATTAATAATTATTGAAAGGTTGAAGGCTGACCTGTGAATAGTTTATTGGCTGGCTAATTCAGAAAACAATATTAAGAACCTACTATAAGTGAGGCTCTTTGCTGGGCACATTTTCATGACCTCCATAACGGTTGCATAAAAAAGATTTAAATTGCTGCACTTCAGAAGTAGCAGTAGCTGCTGTAACATCAACAAACAAACAATTGGGCTCCATCTTTTCTACAGACCTTGGTGGATATCTTTATTATAGCACTTACTATATTGTTTAGTAACTTGTTCTTTACTTTGTATGTTTCCCCAATTGAAACTTTTTCTGTAGAGCTGGAATATCTTTATGCATCTTTTAACCACCCCCATGGTCAACACAGATGCTGGTCGAATAAATGAATAAGGGGGTTAACCCGAATTCTCAGTGGACAATACAGCAAAATAAATAAAGATGTTACAGTTTTAATCTAATCTTTAAATTTCTAGGAAAGAGTGGATTTAGGGAAAGTGTTACATGAGTAAATTATGCAATATGCTCGTATATGTTAATTAACATTTGTCCTTTATAGACCAGATATCCCTCCTCTGTGATGTTCTAATTGTCTATACATCTATCTCTGCCCTCACCACATTCTGGAGTAATTATTTATGCGTCTGTCTTCCCAGTATTTTAAAGAAAGAGTAAGCCCCACTGAGGTGGTAAATGTGTATTATTCATCTTTGTATCCCCAAGGTTTATCACAGTCCTTGGCACACAGACCATCCTCAACAGATGTGTAAGGAATGAATGAATATGTGGTGCCTCTTCCTGAGCTTATTCATTATAGAAGGCAATGTACTGAAAATAATAAAAAGTGAGACAATTCCATCTGTATGCCTCCACAAAATAGAAGCTATCAGTTTATAAGAATTAAACCTTATTATGTAGTTTATATTGGTATTTTAATACCAGATTATGACAATCTGGTGAAAATTCATCTTGTTATATTGTAGGAGACTTTTATTTCCTCTGTTGAAGAGCTATTTTTAGCTAAAAGTGACTGATTAGTCTTTGGAATGGTCTGATCCCATTTCTACTTTAATATGAAGTATCCTTTTGGAGCAAGGGACTTTTAGTCTTAGATTTCTGCTTCCCTTGCCCCCAGCTCAAATAAAATAAAACAAAAACCTATTCAACCACCAGTCTTTTCCTTTTCAGTAAATGATATAATTGTTTGCTAAGAACAAAAATCCAGGAGTCATCCTTGAATATTTTCCTTTCTTCTTCTACCCACCGGGCCCATTTTCCTAGCCCATTAATGACTGCCAATGCCAATCAATTAGCAGGTCCTGTGGTTCAGATTCCAAAATATATTCTGAATCTGTCAGTTTCTGCCACTTCTTTACCATTAAGGTCTTGCCTTAACTATTGCAATAGCCTTCGAACTGGTCTCATTACTTGACAGGACAGCAGGAGAGAGCTTTGAAATCCACTGAAATCCATCAATGGTTTGCCTCTGAACGTAAAGTAAAAGCCAACCTCTACACCATGTCCTCAGTGCCCTACTTGATCTGGCCTCCACCAAACCCTTTATCTTTCCCTCCTACTACCCACCCCTCTTTATTCCACCTCCAGGCCCCAGGCCTTCTTGCTGTCACTGGAACATGCCTGCTTAGTCCATGCTCATGGCTGTTATTTTTGCTGTTCTCTCTTCCTGGAATACTCTTCTCATGGATCTCCACAAGGTGATTACTCACCATACAGCTATCTCTCATTTCTTTAAGGAGGCCTCTTTAAAATAGCATCCCTGCCCCTGTTAATTTCTATCCCATTTCTCTGCTTTAGTTTCTTAGTAAGAAATGAAACTCCTCATTTCCTCGTGTTATCTTTTTTAATGTCTGTCATCCCTACTAGAAAGACATCACGGTTTGTATCTGCTTTGTCCACTGTTGTAGCCCCAGAGTCTTGAATGGTAGATGCTTACTAAATATTTTTGGAATAATTCAAGCCTAATTCAGTGCAGGAAGTGTGCTCATTTTACATGTAGACCAGGCTGGTGATTGTTATGGGCAATATACTAGATGTATTGAGACCATGAACTCAGGCCTCGTTGTCCATTCAAGGCTTATAAGAAAATGAACATATCATATTTCATACAATTCAGACTGGAGCAGTATTAGTATCCTGTGGGAGAAGGCCAATTTAGTCTACTAACAATTTGAGGAAATCTAATTTGTTCCATTAACAGTCTATCAAAAAAAATCTTTCCTTCAATATTATTAGATACATAGTCATGTTTATGTTATCTTGGGGAATTTGAGAGATGGGGAACAAGTCATCTGCTGGGTTTCTACGCCATTACATGTTATATATCACTCCGGGAGATTGCTTAATTACATTAATAAACATTATTTGAGCACTGACCTTTTTATCCCTCCAAATGTTTGTGCATGACCCAGGAATTTTCCAAAGTCAATATGAAACATGTGGCCTGACTTTGTCAGCATGATATTGTCGTTGTGACGGTCACAGACTCCCAGGATGAACGTTACCACACACCAGCCAGCACAGGAATAGAAAAAGTTCCTCAAGGCCTAATCGGTTGAAAAATAATAACACAACAATGACACACACAAAAAATGAGCAAACGCAGAGGTAATGGTAAAAATACGATAAAAAGCAAAATTATATAATCAAGAACCAATTCTACATCTCAGTTGAGTGGATATGATTAAATGGTTGGTTCTTGATATGCTACAGAAGAACATGAAGCAATCTGTTCTTTAGCCTAATGAGTGTTTTTGTTGAAATGGGAGAAAGTAACTTTCATTCAGTTAAAGCTAATTTTCACAGTTTATTAGAGAGGATTCTTAGTGTTATTTTTTAATGTCACAAATATACAATAGTGGATAGCTTTTTTCAAGGTAAAAGAAGAAGGAACAATATGGTCCAGTATTGCCTATTCCCATAGAAATTTAAAATACCAATTTTTGAATACTTGAAATTTTTAACACAGAAAAAACTACACTGAGATATCTGTAACATTTTATGTTTATCCTACAAATACGTCATCCAGTTAATGCCCCAAAGGGTTTTGGTACAGTATATACCAGTGAACGCTTGTGCGGGTAGAAGCAGATTCCACTAAGTTAGTTGTGGCTTATGTTTCTTTAATAGACAGAGGTTTCTTGCCAAAATTACTCTTTTTTCAAAAAAACTGTCTCCTGGGTGTTCATCGTTTTGATCGATGATGCAACGATGAGTGTAAGCACGAGTGACTGGCTGAGCCACAGGTATGGGCCTCCTCAACTAGTGAGTGGAAGACCACGTGGCTGGACTACATGCCAGGACACCTTATTTCCTGGTATCCCAGGTGCCTGAGCAAGTCTTTAATTTGTCTGTCTAGATTTTCTCTACTTGTAAAGTGAAGATAATAAAATATGTCCTTCACATGGTGGTTAAGAACATCAAATGTACATGGAAACACCCCAAACAATATAACCCCAGGGGTTTGTGCCTAACTCAAGCTACAATTTGGGGAAAGGCTAAAAAATAGATTTCTAGATAATCGCATCTAATTCCCTGTTACTTGGCCTCCAAAACCTGTATTTTGCTCTATTCCAATCTCACAGAACTCTGGAGTAGATGAACTCTTGGATCTCTCCTTCATGGCCCAGGCCAGCTAGGGTGACCAAGCCTGCCAGTTTGCCCAGGACTGAGGAGTTGCCTAGAATGAGGGATGTTTAGTGCTCAGGACAGTTCTGAGCAAATCTAATGCTGGCCCATATTGCATCTTTGTGTGAATTAGCATAAAGGTGTCCCTGCCTCTGGGGCAGCTGTACCAGTTCATGCCTTGGCAAGTGAAACAAGGCCTGGCTCTAGCCAACTCATCCCCTAATCTGGGAGGCCTGGTAGAGGGTGGAACCTGTACGATTGTAGACTGCAGGCTAGATGCCAGGGTAAAGTGGGAAAAAATGTTGGCAGTCAAATGGAATAGTATACATTTTGTAAAGTTCTGAGATACAAAAAAATAAAAACTCTATTAGGCATTCTGCAAACATTGAAAGAGTGAGGCATGAAAAAACAGAACTTGGAAGAAGAAATATATTGCAATGGAAGGAGGGAGATTTATAGAAATTATAGGTTGTGTACAAATAGGCACAGGTAACTTGAAGGAGGTAGTTTTCAGGAGCATCATCTCAGGTGATATTGCTGTAAGGGTTTTCCCAGAGGGAAAACCAGACACAGAAATTGTTATGTAGGTAATATACCATTTAAACTCTGTCATGATTACTATGCTGATGACTGAATGAATTAGACCTCAAGATGTACTTAATTTACTTTTTCATAAATCAGAATATCTAATGAGCCAGAGTATATCCTTATTTAAGTACATTATTTAAAATTTGCTGCAGAAGGACAAACCTTTTCATAATCCACCTTTAAATGGTTGTGCTGACTGAACCATTTTTTGATTGTATTTTCTTTCAGTGGTCCTATCAGTCCAGAATGGCGATGGATTTTCGCGAGGGTTATAGCATCGGGCACCATCTGCACCAATCCTGGTTGATAAAAAAGAGATTATGGAAATACGTCTTTCTTTACAGGATGAGGGATACTTAGGAAAGGCATCTTGATATAGGTAACAACATCAATAGTTGCCAGCACTACTCGGATTACCCTTTTTATTTCCCAATCTTCTTCTCTGAAGGAGTCTTACCTAGATGGTATTGCTTCTAATTTTTCCTAAATCCTAGGGAGCGATGAGGCTACTTGTGTTTGGATCAGATGTATCAGAGCAGCTTTAATATTTTTTCTAGAACTACAGTAGAGAGCAAATCTAGATGGTCTCCCAGAGACCTCACTGAGTCAATAGAGCAGTGAATTAATTAACATATGGCTTGTGCATTCATTTACAGTTTAAGGGAGGACATTCAAACTTGTGTAACAAGCATATTTATGATGTAAGTGAATCAAATACAACCTCCGTGACAAATATTTCAGATATATTATAAAAATCAATGTTCAGGTTAATAAAAGCTTCACTGTTCAATGTTTCATTTCTAGGAGTGAACAGAGTAACTCTGCAGTGAACATGTACAGAACCACCTGCTTCTTCCTTCTCAGTCCGCATTAAAGTGAAACTATGATAACAATCTTTTTAAGGGAGCATATATTGATTGAACTTCAATAGGAGCTTTGCCCCGCTAGCCATGCATCCATCAAGGCTTCTTTTCATTGTGTTCCTAAGGTTATTGGAATGTAAATATTTTCAAGCCTTCTGATTTTTATTCTGTACAGAACAGCAATTTAAACCCGGTATTTAAAATTCTCCCAGGACTAATGTCCACAAAACAACCTGTAATGTACAGTTCTGTAAATCAAGTCATTGAAAGAAATTAAAGTCTAGAATTTCTGATTTCCACAATCTTGACAACTGCAAGAGTTGTAAACACAAATGCCCAAAGGGACCAGGGACATAAATGTAACTATATGAAAAGAGAGAAGATTAAGTTTTAAAAATTGACTATTTCATGGTCTACCTTAAAAATATTCAAATTAAACAACAAACAAGAAGATCACAGTAATGGTAAACGAAACATTTCTCTGTGCTGAATTTGGCCAGTGGCAGCTGGTTGCAGGCTTAATCTCTCTCTCTCTCTCGCTCTCTGTCTCTCTTTTTTTGCAGCCTTAATCTCTTAATATCCAATAGCCCAGCCCAGCCCAATCATGACCGTTAGGCATCTATTGATACATTGCCTCATCAGAAAGAAACTTAAACATGGAGAGTGGGAATTCAATGCTGCAAAAATAACCTATTAAAATCTATTTGTTAAAAACAAAAAGAAAGAAGGAGATGTAACATCCCAGAGATAAATCCTGGGCATATCTTTAATATCATAACACTTCTCCCTTCTCCCCCAACAGTATTAGGTTCTTGTGCTAGTTTTCTTGTGCTTATTAAGTGAGATAGCAAATGTAAAGCACTGCATTTAACAGTAATATAATTACTCTAAAAAGAGTAATATAATTCCACTTTCTAATCCTGAAATTTTCCCTCATTTTTCCAGTTCCTCCATTTAACACTTCCTAACAGAAAACCACCTTCTACCTGGTTCCTGTGTGCCTCATTGCCACCTTGCATCTGACCATGCTCCAAATTAGGACTTAGATTACTGCACCCTTTAGATAGGGTGCTGTAGCAATGTCAGTTACTCTTCAGACCACATTTGTCTTCAGGGAGTTAATCATTGCTAAATCCCAAGCCATTTGTCATGTCTTTCATTGTTGACTACCCAGAAAACTTTGCACCTAATTTATAACAATCATGGTGGCTAAATTCTGCTCATTAATTAAAACCATAAATTACATTTTATACATTTTAAGCTAGTATGTATCATATACTTTTAAAATACTTCTAGCATAATTCTGTGCACAGTAATATGTGTGGCTCCATTCCCATAGTTCTCTAATGCAGATTCCTCAAAATTTAATGCCCATATGTATTACTTGGGGATCTTGTTAAAATGTAGGTTCTGATTTAGTAGGGTGGGAGTGGGGTCTGAGATTCTGAGTTTCTAACAAGCTCCCAGGTGATGTCAATGCTCCTGGTCCACAGGTCATACTTTAAGTAGCAAGGTTCTTAGGGACAAAATTTTTCAAGATGGTATCACACAAAGCAGTGGGTCTCAAAAAGGTGTGCATGAGAAGCTCCAGAGCAGCTTTTTGCAATCACTGAGACTTGAGCCTCAGTCCCCCACCCTCCGTCTCCTCCCCACCCCTCCCCAATGAAGAGCCTGATATAGCATCCTGCTTGGGTCCTAGATATAGTTGCTCCAACTCTCCTAAGTAATTTTTATGTCCATCAAACCTGGAGCAAATTTAGAGCAATGAAATAAATCCTAAAGAATTTTTATCTGCTCTGATAATCTCTCCCAAAGTTCCTACAACATCATATACAAAGTAGTCATGAGAATTATAGTCAACAATAATGTTGATAAAGCCATGTAAACTTGTGGCCTGGAGTATACTCTCCTTAAGGGCAGCAGCCCTGTTTAGGTTGTTTTAGTATTCCCTATCTTACTTTGTGACATTTCTTGAGAACAGTAGATATTCAATAAGCCTTGGAACCTGATTAAAAATGGAACCTAATCTCTTAAAAGAAGACATTTGCTTTAATGATCTCCATTTTTCTTGAAGAAGTATTTTTCCAGTACAACTGTACAACCAAAAGAAATTGTTGGTAGATAGTGGGAAAGAATAATTTGTTTGTCTTATGACATCTGTAACTTTGGGCAAGTCTAGAGTTATTTCTGCTGGATTATTTTATTAACTTTAAAAGTCTTAGCCTCCATTACTTCTTATGATTATACACAGAGAAATGAGTAGATGGAATTGAAGAATTCCACTGAGGTTGGTGTTGTATTCAATTTCTGAAGAAAAAGTAATCCATGTGACACCAAAAAGCTCAGCTTGGTTCAGCTAAGGTTTACTCTTACCCTTTCAACATATTAGGATATGAAAGAATTAGGTCATTTACGTGAGAAAAGGGAGAGAAAAACTCAAGGAATAATGATCTCAGAGTAGCAGTAATAAAAGACTTTTAGGAACTAGAACTTTAGAAGGAGTTCGGGAGTGGGATACTTGGCATGGAAACAAGGGCCCTATTATCAGAATAAAAATAATTGGGCAGTATGACTTGTAACAGTAGTCCTGAAGTATCCAATTGCAAGTTAAGCTAACTAGGAGGTGCTTCCATGCTTAGTTTCCAAAATCTTGAGTCACAGTTGGCTGGGGTACTGAGCCTAGCAGTGGGACCTCAGGAACTGGAGGGCCAGGCAATGACAGTCTCTCTTTTGAGATGATGGGTTTAAACTGTAGTTCTGTCTGAATTAAAAAAGAAAAAAAAAAAAGACAACATAGTTCTAGGTCCCCTTTCCAGTTCTATGGTTTTTTTTATCCCTTTGTTTATGCAGATGCATCTGCTATAATTCATACTAATTAATTTAATGAAATGCTAAGTGGCAATGGCCCCATGTAAAAAAAATTATATGATATCCTAGAAATTATTTCTTCAATTTAGCATGACTGTAATTAAGTACAACTTTTACCTCTGATGTTTGAGTAATTATTAGGGTGGATCTTCAACATTATTTTCATTGAAAATGTGTATAAGTGTAATTATATTTCCATATTAGTGGCTTGGCTTTTATCAAGGAAGAGAAATGCTGAAGTATGCTCAAAGTTTGCATGAATGGTCATCTTTGACTGTTGATATTACACTTTACTCAAAAGTCTTTTAGAAACTGAATGCATGTTTATAATGTATTTAGAATTTTCAGAACCCCTTTAAGCATTTGCAACTTTGTAAATTTTGTGTTAATAGGCAACAATTATATTTTTTTGAATGAGTAGACTTTTCTATTATCAGCTTAGAAAAAGAGAAAAAAATATGTGTTAATCATTAATGTAACTAACCCTTAAGGACACACAAAAGGATATTACAGTTAACATTTGAGTTGTCAAGAGTCCTAATTAATATCTAGAAGGACATTATGCTTTACATAAATCATTTTGGCTTATTGTTTTTGAAAATAATTCTTTGTAAAAAAGAAGAATGACCAGGTTTAGTTCTTTGGATTTTAAAATTTGTAATCTAAAATGAAAGCTGTGGCAACTCTGGGGGCATATTATTGATGAATGCGTGAGATCAATAATGTAAGTCAACCAACTTTCTAATCTATACCGACCTTGGCCTTTTCCTGTGGATAGACATCTATAAATGATCATTTGCATATCCAGGCCCTCCTGCAGCCAAATATTGTCCATCACATGAATAATCTGCAGAACAAGCATATCCTGACGAAGATCATCTCCAGCCTGTTAAAAACAAAATTATAGACTCCGGGTTTCTCCTTGAATTCCATTAAACGCTTTCAAATATGGTACATGTCATTTCCTTCCTTGAATAATTTTCCAGCCTGACTTAGGGTGGTTTCAATTGTTTTATTAGCACTAAGAATACCTTGTGTTTCTGATAGAAGATCAAAGAAAATGAGAACTTTCTTTTAAATGATTACAGAAGCTTTAGCCATTAAATTAGAAGCTGCTTGGAATGTTGTTCCCTGATAATAATCTTTCAATTTATTATCCATGTGCAATGTCTTAACCTCAAAGTCTGGTGAAGAGAGGTTGGACGAATGTTTATGCAAATTTCAAACTCAGCCAAGTGAAATCTCTTTCTAAGGGAAACATTATTTGATGTGCCATAAATTTATGCACTGATATACAGTTAGCCTACCAAGAGCTTCTTGACTGGGAGTATAAATAGCACACATATAATTCATCAGACTTTGAATCATTGACTTCTCTTGTTATGAAGGCAGTTAAAAAGTTTTCAGAGTAAACAGCCTTTGATAATAATAAGAAATGATAAAGGGGTGTTTTTCTAGCATAGGTGAAGGACATGGAATATGTCCAAAGGGGAAGGACAGTTCTGTGCTTTTAACTAATAAGAGGCTTGGTTTTGAAAATGCTTTCTAAATTATAGAAAACTATGCCAAGATGAGATTTTGTGTTCTTCTTTTTTCTTCACCAAAAATGCAGTGCCGGGGTAACATTAATGCTTGAGGTTTACACAGAAAACAGCAAAAGTATAGGTGTGTTAATCATTATCTTCAAAACTAGTCAAAATCTAACAAAAATTCCACTCTGCGACCTTGTTGTCTGGTTTGGCTGAATAACTTATCAAATTTAACTGAACAACTGGCAAATGCTTACTTTTTACTTACAGCTCCTTTTTCTGTCCCTTTTTCCTACTTGACTTTTACTCTTAACCTTTTACTCTATTGTCCCATGGGATTCATGACAAAGACTGATATGGCCCTTATTTATATTTTATTTAAAGAGAAGACAACAACCCAAATTACTAAAATAAGCAAGTGCTCACAGATAAGAATTTTAGGCTAAATCATATCATTTGAGTTTCAGCTAATTTTGATTCGAACTTAGTATCTAGGCCAAAGGAAGACTCTCCCCCTAGGAACTTTACCACAATTCTGCTTTCTGTATTACTCAAAAGTGATTGCATTATTTCATTTATTGAAACATACCTCCCGGAGTTTTGCACTGAAGATTCATTGGCTGTGAGCCAGTAATGTTTGATTTATTGCTAATCATAGTTTGGCATGTACTATAATTCTGTAAAAATGCAGAATCAAAAATAACTGGAATCTTCTGTGCTGCTGCCAGAGGAAAAGAGCTATAATAATTTCTTTTTGTGAGTAATAAATCAATAGTTCTACCAATGGAATCAATTTGATGTTTCAGGAGGGCTACTGTACCTTAAAAATGACGCTGATGTTTTTGCCCATTGGATTAGCATTAATGAAAGTAATCTTCAACGGCAAAGCATTAGATGTGAAATATGAACATGCCTATGGGACAAAAAGAAGAGAAAAATGGTGAGCAAAACAAAGCAAAAAGAACAGCTTCCTTGCAATCATGGCCCCCTGCAGAATTTGTTATATGAGCATATGTAACACATATGAATAATTCTCACACTTTGGAACAAAGAAACATATTTATTAAAAAAAAGACTTTAGTCTACCAACCAAAGCCTTTATTTGTAAACTAAAAATGCCAGCTTTTCGGCAGGTTGTAAATCTTCAACTACTTTTTTTTCTCACTAAACAGTGATGATGTGTAGGGAGTTTAAATAAACTAAGTAGTATGTAGGTATTGTGCTTATGCTAGTTAGTTAATACCTAAAAGATGGAATTGCTATTTAAAAAAATATATTTCCTTTTCATTCTTTCTGCCCTGCAGCATACTTTAAGGAAACATGCATATAGAATTAACAAAGACCTGAGTTCAAATTTGGACTCTGTAACTTATCAGCTGTAAGACCTTGGACAAGTTACTTAAATGTTTGTATCCCACTGTAAAATAGGGATAAAACTCATACGTCACACATTTTTGTAATAGGTATATGAGCTAATGGATATAAAATACCTTTTACAGTGTCTGACACTAATTGGGTACTTCAAAAAGATTAACGCATTCTTCTTCACTTTTTGCTAATGAACATTTTCTTATCTTTACAAGTAACAGTACAACATATATTTCCTATTCTCGTTTCTTTCAATTATACTTTACATTTCTATTTTCAGTTTTATGATGTTGACTACTGTCCATTATTTTCCTTTTATGTGCTTACAACTGTTTGAGTGTTAAAAGGCTGTATGTCTTTAGGTTATTAGAGAGTTCATGTTGACAGCGAAGAATTAAATCAATACTAAAGAAAGGAAAACGACTTGATACTTTCAATTCATCAACTTAGTAAAATATGACATCAATATATTTTGAAGGATCAGTTTGAATATCATTATTTCTGATAAGTCTGAAATCAGTAGAAGTTGAGAGGAAAGGATCTATTTCTTAATCTATCAACATAAATCTAACCTAATCCCTAAGCAAACAGAAACCCTTGTTTACTGAATCAATTTGAGTTTTATAGTAAAAGGATGAGGCTGCTTGTTAAGTAATGAATTCTCACTGCAAGAATCAGTCAATCAGGGAACATATGACCTTCTGTCACGGTATTGAATTAGGAAACCCTGTATTAGGCCAGAGTCTAGATCAGTGGTTTTCAAATTCTCCTCATTCAATTCTGGGGGCTGGGGTGGGAGAGTGATGATCTCTCTGAGGTATGCCAAGTCCAGGGAAGAGACAAAGGGCTAAGAAAGGCTGAGGGCAAGGTTTAGCCCCTCTTCTTAATTATATCACTCAGAGCTATATTGCTTTCATTGCTTAATATTTTGGTTTTCACATGCAGTATATTTTTTGAGAGTCATGGCAAAAATACTATACATTTGACAGCTAGTATGCACAAAGCATTATCTATATGCTAATAGAAAGAGACACCATATCCACCTCTCATAGAGCCTGCAAAAGTTGGTATGAATGTATACACGCATGCATTTCACAGCTGAATGAAGAAGCATTTGAAGAAGAGAGTCTTTCAGAGATGAGCTGAATTTGAAGATTGTGAAAGACATAGATTGGCAAACAGGTAAAAGAAAAGGTTTGCTAGGTAGAAAAAGGTAAACAAGGACACCTTAGATTAGAGTAGAAGTTAAAAGTGGATTGGGAGGGCCATAACCAAGAGATAGCAAAGAATGAATCAAAATCTTGGAGGATATTTTATGTAAATGGTGAGATAAAAGATCTGGAATAGAGAAAGGAAGATAAGAAAAGCTAGAATGGAGAAAGGAAGATAGGACCTCTGGTCTTGAAAAGTGAAAATTAGTGAAATAGACTTAAAACAGTTTTTAAAAAGGAAAAGAAACATTAGTAAATGAAATGTCTGGTCTTTACTTTCCCAGGAGGGGAGAAGGATTGCATTCAGTTATTCCCACTCTCTCATATGATCTACCCCTTAGTGAAACAGGAAATGGTCCATTGTGATTAGTGGTTCCAAGGAGAGACAGGGGTAAGAATTCTTCTTATAAAGAAAGTTTAACCAAACCTAAGACCTTTGCTCTCTGTCTTGGAGACCCATGCTTTAAAGAATGGATTGAGCCAGGCCTGAGTACTTCTCCCTAGTGTAGTTTACTGATGGTGATTAAAATAGAATGCTGACTATACATGCAGGCTTTCCTACACTCACTACATTCATGGGACTTCTCTCCAGAGTGAACTCTAATGCACGATAAGCTCAGTAATGACTTTCCCAAAATCACTGCATTTATCAGGTTTCTCCCCAGATGGGCTCTCTGATGTACTGTAAGATTGGTGCTATAAACAAAGACCTTCCCATACTCACTACTACATTCATAGGACTTCTAACCAGTGTGAATTCTCTGATGTGTAATGAGGTATGAGCTTTGACGGCATATTTTCCACATTTACAGGGCTTTTGCTTGTGTGAAGTCTGTGATATAAAATAAGACATTTACTAGACTGAACGTTTTGCCATGCCGCATTCAAAAGGCTTTTCTCTGGTATGAATTTGCTCATAGTCAACTAGTTGAGAGGTCTGACTGAAGGCTTTTCTACACTGCTGACATGTATGTGCTTGTTCCCTGGCATGGAGGATCCAGTGTCAAATAAGACATATACTCTGACTGAAGGCCTTACTACATTCCTTACCACCGTAAGGCTTCTCCCCAGTGTGAACTCTCTGATGGTCAGTACGGTCTCTAACGGAACAGAGAGCATTCTCACACTCGCTTGAACATGACGTTTCTCACTTGTGTGAAGTGTCTGATGCTGGAAAAGGGTTCTACTCTGCATGAAGGCCTCACACTCATTACACTCAGAAGGCCCCTCCCCAGTACAGGCTACCCGATGAGCAATGAGCAGGGAACGCGGAGTGAAGGCTCTAACACATTCGTCACCTTGATGAGGTTTCTCCCAGTGATGGAGTCTCTGGTATTTATTGAGA
Organism: Eubalaena glacialis; assembly: GCF_028564815.1. Classification (NCBI taxonomy): domain Eukaryota; kingdom Metazoa; phylum Chordata; class Mammalia; order Artiodactyla; family Balaenidae; genus Eubalaena; species Eubalaena glacialis. The sequence continues at coordinate 101,858,318 of NC_083726.1, forward strand.
TGGGAGGAGTGATGACAAGTCTTCCCACACTCTCACATTCATAGGGTTTGTACCCTCATTGGTTTTTCAGATGAACCACTGGCTGAGGGGTTTGTCTGAAGGTCTTACTACACTCATTACACTCCCAGAGGTTCTTTCCAGTATGGATCCTCTGATGGCCAACCAGATGCGGGCTCTGACTAGAACTCTGCTGCATTTACTGCACTTCCTATGTGATGCGTGTCCCTTCAGACCTCCTCGTTGTTCAGCAGGACTGGAGGACAGACTAACATGTTCTGCAGGTGAGAGCACCATCCTCCACATCCGCCCTGTTCATTGCTGTACGCTCAGGCACAGCTGACTAGAGCAAATGGGACAATGAGGTGGCTCTACTTGGGGCGCTTCCCAGCCTCAGGGAAAGTGACGATGGCTGCAGGTTGCTGTAGGGAAGGAGTGTGGTCCCAGCCACAGCACTATGGGTGATGACTCCTGAACTGGTGATGCCCCCGGCATGGTCTGCTCACCTGGACACTCACAGCAACGATCCACTAGAGCTGGTGCCCCACATCACCAAGGCCTGAACAAGCCACAACACATATGTAATTTTCACCAAGGCCTGCACAAGCCACAACGCATATGTAATTTTAATTGAAAACAATCTTTCTATTCCTTAAACAACAATGACAAACCAAGAAAGCAGAAATAAAAAATAACATCTGGACTCAATGAACTATTGATATATTGTTCTTTCTACATTAAGATACTCTGTGTTTTTGAAATGTTTCCATGTATCTTTAGCATCAATCAGTGCATACTGCTAATCATTAAAAGGTTACACAATTTTTTAAAATCAGTGATGATTTGGATTTTAGCCCAGATAGACATATCTCAGCTTATAAAATTGATGCCTTATTTTGTTATTATTCAAAATACGTCTATGCAGCACATTTGGAAAATTTGTAGGGTGTCTTTGCAGCAGCAAAATTGTAAAGGTGACAGTATTAAGCTTCTAGTAAAACTTTTTCTATTCATACTAATGGTCTGATTTTTCTCCTAATTATTAAATCTGTTTTTCTTGACTGTATTCCGACTTTAGTTAAGTAACACTTATTGTGCGTGCATGAGAGTTTAACCTCTTCATTTTTAAATATCACTTATCAATCCTCTTTATTAGAGTCTTCTACTCTTGGACTTTTGAGAAGGAATATAATAAAGCTCATGGAGAAAGAATGATTCTAAGTCAGAGAAGGGTGGCTGATAGAGACTTAAGAAGAGAAGGAGTTTGTGAGTACAACAATGCCAGGAAGGGCTTTCCAGGCATGAGTAAAATCACAAACATATCATATGGCACAGTGACTCATAAGCATCAATGAATTTTAAATTGAATCAAAACTGAGATGTTATAGCTAATGATATACCAGCGTCCTAGGCATGGGCATGCACATAATCTAAATAAGCATGAAATTAAACTAGCCTGCATGGGGTCGCCAAATCAACCATTTTGAATAAGTCAAGAAATCAATTCAGTGAGAAGTGTCTTCATTTTTTCCCACTGAACTGTGGTTAGTGTGTTTCTAAACCAACGAAATATCTGATGAGGTTAATGTGATACCAGCTGGTCACAGTGCATCAAATAGAGCACACACAGTTTGGATGGGACTCAATTACTTTTTTCTTAAATAATTGCAATAACAATTTATAAATTGTTTTTGCCATTTCAAAAACATCCAATGAACTAAACAATACACAATAAAAATACTCAACTTATCTACTGAATACGTTGACTTACATCTCCATCAATTCCCTTTATGCATAGGGCAGGGTTCAGAGGAAGGTGGCAGGTATTTGTACACTGAAAGAATTCTTCTAGTCTGCCAAGTTCTTTCTTCAGGACCTCCTGTGAAAAATCATTAGAAGAAGCATTTTCGAAACTGAAAAGAACTGGACTTTTCCTTCAAGTTATAATTTCTTTTGTTGATTAAATGAACTCCTTAGTTCAGGGGTTGCACACTTGGGTGCTTTGGGGTCAGGTGGGTGATGTAGCCACATATGAGGGGGCAGCGGGCTAAAGACAATAGGGAGTACTGGGGAAAATGGGGAAGTAAAGATTGCATGTCCTTTCTGAAGAACTTTAAATTCAATTAAAAACAAAACCAAAACAAAGCACTGTTCTGTTCAAACGAAACACGATGGGTTGGACTTGACCTGTAACCCACCAACTTGCAACCCCTGCTTTAAGTAATTATTAACATGATCCATTTATCATAATTCCCTGAAATCTTAGTTTGTAACTCTCAAGGTTTACACTTAATAGTTTAATACTTTTTAGAAAAAAATTTACATAGAGTAGGAGACAAAATAATGACAAAAAAGATAATTATAGACCATTGCTAAATGTCAGAAGCAGTAATACATATGAACAAATAGTTTACTAAATGCCAGTAAGTGTATTTCTGATACTTGACTCACTGCCTTCCATAGTCCTCTGTACATGTGGAAGGTCTGAGACCACAAACGATACCTTTAGAATTGTGTATCCCCTGACACAAAAAGGAGAAAAACAATAATTCAGAAATAATAATAATTCAAAATTTTAAAAAAACTCCTTTTAGCCTACTTTGAAAACTGTTTAAGCCCAATTCTAAAAATGAGGATATCAGATTAATAGTGTTTAACTAATTCTCAAAAGTTTCTTAGCTCTTACTCCGGGTTCACTGCCAAATAACAGAATCTACTGCTCCCAGAATCCAGCAAAACAAGGTGGAGAAATGAGGCAAAGCTCCACAATGGCATTCTTTTTGTCTTCCTCTTTTGTCTTTTCTATACCTGGATTTGCCTGAAGAACACCATGGAGGGGAACCTCTGCTCTCTTTAACTAAAATCTCTTCACTTCATATAGTTAGGTTTAACTGGGCTTTAAAAAAAAAAAAGAAAAGAAAAAAAGCTTACAGTAACTTGTGAGAAATTATAAATGCTTCTCCCACCTCTTTCTTTTTCTCTTTCTATTTTCACGTGAAGAGGTGTTATCACAAGAGCAGCCAGTCACGGTGAGAGAAATGCATTTATCTGAGAGAATAATGTCAGTATCACTGGAACGTGATGTAAATAGTCAGAAAGGCACTGTATTAACTGTATCATGCATCTTAAATACATGAGGGATTTTGAAACATAAGAAATAAAGACCAAACCTATACACAAATTTTGTAAATTTTAAGCCAAATTTATTTTACTTGCTTTCAACTTTTTGTCTACCATTAGAAAATAATTAATGATTTTGCAGTAATGTGGAGAAATCATAGAACTTTTTTTTTTGCATTGCCTATCATGTTACTAGCCTTAAGGCTCTTCTGCGCATACAGAGTTTATATGTCTCCCATTTAAAAATAAAGTCCCTGCTTATGCTTTTTATTTTCCAATTTCTCCTAGGTAGGTGAAGTAGCATAGCTTCTGGAATTACTGCCAAATGAAGTGACTTCCAGCAAGAAAAATCTTGTGCTAGGAAAAAATTCTGGGACCCTTTGCCTATTTTCATATCATTTTGTTGAAAAGTCTTGTTGATTTTAAACAGTGGGTGGAGAGAAACTATGAGCTCCCTTGAGGACAAGATTCGTGTTTTAGGCATCTTTCTATCCTTAACTCCTAGTCTGTAGTAAGTACTTGTTATTGAATGAAATTCTTAATACAGTGAATGGATGTCCACTATCTCCCTGCATCTAGAATGTTGAACTTAAGAGAACCTACTTAATGATCTATATCAGTGAAGGGAACTAGTAATGCAGTTAATTAAGAAGAGCAAGTGTTCTTCCATTAGAGCAAGGAAAAGAACAGCCAGATCCATTATTATAATCAGTGATGAAAGAGGCACAATATTTTGACTATCATCCATGGATGTTAGAATAAAAGTATCATTCAATACTATCCACACCACTATTGATTTCTTTCATTTAATTCATTTAATTTGTTGTGGAAAAAAGAAAAAAGTCTTTAAAAATGTGACTTTGATTAGTGCAGTGTGAGAAAAATCTAGACCTAGATTTTGTACCTTGGACAAGGGTGCTCTGAAAAGTCCCCTTGTGTACTTCTTCCATGAGTCTGAATTGTGCTGCCTTTCTGAGTAAATTACTTCATCTGGTCATTTTAATCAAATTGCCTTTAAATTGGCCTCTTGTCAGGTACTGTCTATGCTACATGGCTATTTAGATCAAAAAATCATGTCCTGGTGATAGATATTATCATTAACATTAGGATAGTAAATTGAAAAAAACTTGATCAAAAGAATTGATTTAAGTGTCTTAAGACAAAGTGTAGTCAAGGAATTTACCTTCTGTGTTATGAAATTCAAACTTAATTGAACCAGGTTTAAGAAATAAAACAAAACTTTATTACATGAAGATTGATTTCGAAACAAACCTGTCTTTGAGGGTCACTGGCAGATTTGACTTTTTCACCAATGTCTCCCAGAATTTTGATGAGTTTCTTTTCCTTGGAAAACTCATCACTCAAGGCTTTTCCTGCACAGAATTGGAGAGCAGCCAATAGCTTCTGATACCAGCTTTTAAAATAAGCTTCATTCTGTGCATCCTTTAGCAGCCTGAAGGAAAGAGAGAAAACAAATTCTTGTATCTAAAGCTGATTTTTAAAACACCTCTAGCAGGAACAATAAGTGTGTTTCAGACTAATCTGTATGTGGTGGCTTTGGGCAGTTTAACAGGCCAGGCTGGGGAAAATGCTGTTTATTTGTTGGCAGTCATCATTTCACCTGATAGTTAATGAGATTCCAAGAGTGAAGAATCAATAAGAGACCTGCCTTTTCTCATTTCAGTTCACAGTGCACTTTTTCCTCTTTCAGGCTTCTTAAATTCTATAGCAAATACTTATCTTAAGAGCATATATTTGACTTCTTATTAAAATACAGACAAAGCATTTTAGAAATGGTATTTATTAGTCACTACACTATATGGCAACTCAACCATCAACCCCACATTTTTCTGCTTTTCTTCAAAAGATAATGTCTCCACACTGTCACATACGTAAGTATTGCTCTTTCTTCCAACACCTCCCTTTGATTACCTGGAGGAAGATATTGTAAAGGCAAGAGCATGGTTTTTGTTTTCAGGCATTTCTGGATTCAAATCTCAGCCCTACAACTTAGATGTAAGTTAGGCCAGTTATTTAACCGGGCTGAGGTTAAAATAAAGAAATAACTCTGACTCCATAGAACTGTATGGAATATAGAATAAGCTAATGTTATTCTAATTTGAAAGGGCTTAGCACAAAGTATATACTAGTAGTCAAAAACATCAGTTTATCTGTATCCTGCAGCCTCCCCAAGCCAACTTCTGTCACTGTCTGGCAGTCTGCTTGTATCACGAACACGGGAGGCATAGAACAAAAAAAGGGAAGGATACTTCGCTAGATAATGGAGCAGTGACAATTATTTGATTACGCTTTCTGCCATGTGACAATTTCTATTGCTTTGAAATTAATTCCAACATACTTAAACTTTACTTTTTATTATGCCCTAAAACACTGAAATAAAAGACTGGTTCCCTTGCATGTTAACCTCTCTTTGATTGATTCTTTAATTCTTAACTTGTCTCTAATCTTCTTCTCTTCTGAAAAATAATTATCATTCAAAGAACTAGAAGAAAGTTATTGTGAGAATGAAATACTGAAAAAAAAAAAGGATTAAATGCCTAGCAGCCAAAATATATATAGATGAGTTTCATTCTGCATTCCTAATTTTGCATCTCTGCCCAATATGTATTGTGCTACAGAGACTCTAAGAAACACATTATTTTCATTTGTTCTATGTTCTCTGTTCCTACACATCTGAGTTAAAAAATTAATTCAATGAACCTGGCTTTTTTTTTTTTTTTTTTTTTAGGTAAGGGCTTGTTCCCTTGTCATTGTTACAAAGCCAACTTATCTCCTAGCACCTCTTTTACTTTACCAAAGGAAATATAATAATGCTGGAAATAATGCTGGAAAGCATTAAAAAACAAAAAAAACCTCAAGGGTCTAAAGATGTATTGATGGAAAATATAATCCATCTATACTTATACCTTCAATGTAAGAAGAATAGTTGACAATGAAAAGTTTTCCAACCCACCTCTATGGTGAGATTTTTGAAATGTCAGATGTAATAAATGTATCACATCATTATTTGGAGGCTCTAAGAAAATGAGTGTTATGTGAGTATGAATTGGAAAGCCCCAAAGAAAGCATCCACATCTGAAACTTCAAGATATTTTATGCAGAATTATACCTCAGAGATTTTCACAGTATTTTGAGGACTTTGGTAATATACCATTGTACAGTCTACTTGGTTTTCAGTGGAGGTAGGAAATTGATGGGTAGAGTATTTCTATATCCCGTATCAATGCTTGCCAGCATTTTCATACACTTTGAATATTGAGTTACTCGTTTTTAAAGATATTTAAAACCTGTTCTGGTACATAAATATAACTCTATAACCACCTGACTGCTATATACATGATAAAAGGAAAGGTTATTCTGCACAAAGTCAACTTTTTACTAAAATTATTAAAGAAAATATATATTTTAGGGGTGGGGAGTCATAGGAATTGTCAAAATTATATAATTAGTATTCCTAATACTCAATTCTTATTCTATGAGAAATGTATTTGCTTCTCTCATGAGCAGCTGATTCAAGGAGGGAAAAAAAATCAGTTTGATTCCTTGCTCAAAATAAAACAGAGCAGGGGAGATTTGCAGAGAGAATATGTGACTGTGTTTTAAAAAATTTAAAAGTGAAGATAACTCAGTGTATTCCACTGTGATTATTTTCCTTATAGAACATACCTCATGCCAACTCTCATTCCTGCCATGATGACATGCTCTCCTGGTGAGATTTGGTTCAAGCTCTATGGCTTTTTATCCAACTTTAAAGTTTTTTACAAATTGCAGAATTGAAATCATACTGTGTTATAGATGACCACGAGAGGTCAGTTAGTCTATTCCTGTGTTTTTAGGCACAGTCACTTTAACTGATGAGAGAAATTAACATGTCCTTTAATTTTAATCAATTTAGAGAAAGTTGGACTATACAGTTTTGGGTGGAGAGTTAGCCAATTCTACGTCAATGACCTTCACCATCAGGAAGTGGTTAAAACCCTCATGTGGTAGTTTTTACCCATTGCCTCTGTTTGTTAAGACTGTGGAAAACAGCTAGCCACTTTCCCTTGAGCATTACAGAAACCCTTTTCATAAGGCACTGTCACTGGGAGACACAGAATTGCTTATGCCAAATTCAAAAAAAAAATTTTTTTTTTTAAGTTCAGGTCAAGGGACTGAGAAATATGAAGTAAGACTCGGTGTTGAAAGATTGGGCTTTTAAGATGCAGACAATGTGACCACGTACAAACTGTGAGGTAAATCTCAAAATGTCAGAGACCTGTTTATCCTAGTGCATGCGAGATCCAGGAATGGTTCAACTTGATATTATTTTGTATAGGTGTCTTATGGACTGTAAGTAATGACAACATTAAAATGAGAATAAATGCATAAAATCTAGCTGATTAAAGGTTTGGGTAGTGTTGAGTATGAGAGGCAAAAAGCAAGAAGAGAGGCAAAAAGCAAGAAGAGAAGCAAACATAACCCAGGTGACTGAGCATATTTGTTATAGGATATCATAAAGGCATTTACCTAAATTAAGGAGCTAGTGGTGGACTCAGATACACAAACCCCAGCTAGCATGAAATGGAGATTTTCCTTGGAAATTAGAGCTTTTCTCCATTTCTTCATGCACAAAGTACTTCTGATCCCATGGTGAGTGACTTGCTGGAGGCTCAGGAAAAGTATAGATAGTTCTCATTTCATCAGTCTACCAGCAGGACAGAACAGACTAATCATGCCAACCCAGCCCTCCTTGCCTCATGACTCCCTTCAGTGTAGGTCTTAATTTTTGTTCTCAACAGCACAATATCCCACAAATTAGGGGTTGCCTTAAATTTTTTACCCACTTGTGTATTTCTGGTGAGTGAAGAGGGGAAACAACATCCAGAAGAAAACTGAGCTACACATGAAGATGAGTGATTTCAGGTCACTCCAGGACCTCCCCTTTCCATTTCCTCTATTGGTGGCTACTTTATGGGGAGTAAGATGTGTGACTCAGTAGACCAGGTCTTAGTGAGCACAGGTGGATTTTAAAATGTGACTTCTTCAAGTGTATTTATAACCCTGGGACATATAAAGGCTGAAATCCAATACTTGATATGGAATTTTTAATTTTAAGGTTTCAATAGTGTGTTACGAAGTGAAAAGCATATATCTCTTTAGCCTTTACAACTTTATTTTACTTCTCATTGGTTGAGAGATTTATTTAATATTTCCCTAAACTGAAGAACTTCATACATTTTATTGTCTTGCAAAGATAACTGTTTCCTATGACTAGCTCATTTTTAGAATACTGATTTGCTCTTTCAGAAATATAGCAATGAACTTATTTTGAATTTTGTATATAAGGAGCATTACACGGTCCAAGTCTGCAGAAATGTGATTTCCAATCAATAGTTATTTTGCAACATATGTTTGTCAATAAGCCACTTTGAAACAACTTGAATATAAAACTATTAAATGGGAATAAATTCAGAAAATAATGGAATCCATACTCTAGAGATTTTATACATTTTTAGAACACTTAAATATATGAGAAGGGCCCTTAAGGTATGTAACTGACTTAATTTTATCCCGATATTTCAATTAATATATCTAATATTTATTACCACCTCAAAAACAGTCATTCAGAATGCTACAGTTCATACTTATGATTTTTCCATTGTGTTCACATTATGTGGTAGGTTTATTTTTCCCAACTCCATGCTTTCTTCCCTGAAGCTTATACAACCACACTCTTTGCTCTGTAACTTCCAGTGCCTTCCCAGAGGCAGCATCTACTTCTCCACCCCTTGTCTGGATTGGCCATGCGACTCACTTTAGCCAACAGGATGTGACTAGATAAAATGTATGCCCAAGTCCATGGGGATGCTTTAAATGTGCTATCATGGATTGGTCTGCTCTCTTGTACTTCTGTTATCTGTCACAAGAACAGTGTGTCCCCGCTGGGGGATGTTCCTTCAGTGCTGGAATGAGAGAGCAGAGCTGAGCATTGCTGTGAGGAGTCCAGTGCAGCCAAGTGGAAGTACAGCAAGTCTGCAGCCTGCATGCTGCATAAGTGAGAAATAAGTTTTTTTTGCTGTAAGCCACTGAAACTTTGGGCCTATTTGTTGCTATGGTAAAAATTAATGAATATGCCAAGTTTCATATTATTTCTTTTTCCCCTTTCTTTGTTTTTGTTTTCATTTGTTTGTTTGTATTGCCTTTAGAATATGGAGCATATTTTTTAAACCTCCCCAGTGTTAGCCCTGAGGATACTTTGGGGCAAACCTAATTACTGAAAATAAACAAAAGTCATCTGGAGACAAGTCTGGCGAATTAGATGGGTGATCAATTTGAGTATAACATTTTAGATCAAAAAAACTATAAAAGTAATAAAAATGGCTTTCTTCTATGGATCCTAAAAAGCCCCAAAGTGTATTTCAAAAACGATTTGATCTGGTTCATTTGGACATGTATATTATGTTATACTGCTAAAATTTTATTGTTATTATATTACACTAACATACTGTTTGGCTCATTTAAAAGTGTGAATAGGCTTATGTACCATCTGCTGTCTGTCCAGCCAAGTGTTTGAGTATCTAATAGGAAATTCTCTCTGAGTAAAAATGCACTAATGAGTGCAATAGGGCAATGGCAAGTCTTTTTTTAAAGACTTACATAACACAGGACTAGACAAATCTAACACATTACCAGACAAAGGGTCTGATGGCTGAGGGCAGTGAGGGAGGCAGTACACCTGGCAGTTTGGGAAACTGAGCTCTGCTCTAATGGTAACAGCTGGAAGACTAAGATGGCTAAATAGGGAGGGGATCAACGGTTTTGGACAAGGAAGCATCTATCTATATCAGCATGTTTAATGGAACTCCCTTTATTGCCCTGGAGTTGGCGACCAAGACCCAAGATTAAAGAAAAGAGAGTATCCTATGTTTTAAGAATAGCCAAAGAAACAACTGGAAGTCAGAGAACTCTTCGAGGTTTATTGGGAGATGGCCAAAATGGCTATGATACACCAAGTGTTATCTCCCCTCCTGGACCTTAGTATATATTTGCAAGTGGGAGTAAAGGAAAGGGCTGTTTGAGAGTCATGAGTCATCAGCTTAGTGAGGGATAGAGTGGATCCGCTATCCCCACTCATCCTTGCAAAGTCCAGTGAGGAGGGAAGCTCAAAGATACCCATTGATTCAGATGTGTGCAAGAATGGGAGACTATTGCCTCATTCCCAGGTTAGATTTCTGCTCTAAAAGAGGGTTTGTTGAAAGACAGGATAGCAAAGGAGCAGCCTGCATTTTTGCACCTTAACTGGCCAAGCAAGGATGTGTGAATTTCTCAAGGTTCAAATAAACACATGGAAGGTAATTAAATGTGATCCACTCCTGTGTAGGAAGAGGTTGAGCCAAAGGCAGATCTCCTGGTGGGAAGCCCTGCAAGGCTACCACTCAGATGAGGTAGCCGGCTTTGACAGTGAACCCAGAGCGGGCCTTGATGGAAAGTCAGAGACCACAGACAGGGGATTGTACTGGCTTGCCTCAACAAGTGTGAGGGTCACTTTCCTCTTTCTCTTTTTTTCCCACTCCAAAGTCAAGAAAAGCTAGAACTAGAAGACAGAGAGAAGAGGAGTGAAACAGCAGACAATATTCTCCCCACCACAAGTCCCCCAAGCTAAAGCTTGGCTGGTGCTGGAGAATGGGGAGGAGGTATGTGTCAAATTGGAGAAGAAAACAGAGTTTTAAATTGGACGAAAGTGGTGAAGAGTTTTTTGTTATCTAAAAGTGATCAGGAAACTATGGAATCTACCCTGGTTTTAATTAGAGAATGTAAAAGGGCAAAAGTAGTAGTTTTAAAATAATAAAAACTTTTATTGGAGACCTACCAATACCAAGCTCAGCCAGTTTAAAGAAAACTAGGCGAGACCGTTAAACATCTACAAGTCAGTGCAGGAAGAAATATAGCTTCGGAAAATGCACTGATTGCACTGCACGAGAGAAAAAGCCTCAACATGCAGAACGAAAACTGGGGAATCTTGCCCCCCAAATCTTCAGAGAGTTGGCTGAGATTTGTGTTTTTGCCTTTCTTCATCCCCGTGCAGCCACTCGCCGCTCTTATAGAGCATTGCCGATTCTGGCTTCATTTGTGGATGATCATTGTTAAGCACAGAACTGTGTTCAAGAAATCAAAGTTGTTTCGTCAAGAAATAGGTTATTAACACTGAATATATGTGGATATATAGGTGTATATTTACTGTTATAATTGATACTTTATCATCATATCAAAATCTTTAACAGTTATGACCAGTTGCATAGTTAATTATAAGCTTAAATGGTATTTTTCTGAATGAAAATTAGCCATAGATGGTACCCAGTTTGCGTACACACTTGTAATCAGGGTGACTGTTACCCTGCAATATTCCTCTCTTAGGATCATCTGGAAGCTATGAAGGAAAAAAAAAACAAAACTATGCTGAGCAGGTAAGTTTCCCTGAATAAGATTCTTAAATCTATAATTAGGATTCAGAGCCTGTTCCCACTCATCTTGCTGAGGGATATAGTCAATTTGGGAGATACAGGTAAATAAATAAAACTCCTTCCAATCCACTCATATGTATTCGAATGTTCACATGTTTAATATACTGAATGATGTGATATCAGAGAGCAGAAACTCTCCTCCTCCTCTCATTCCAACACACATTTCTGCTTTAGGGTAAGTTATTTTATTCAAATCATTTTCCTTAGCTTAGCACCAAGCTGTGAATGGCTATCAGTGACCTCTCTCAGCCCCCACTGTTATACTCCTTACGTGCTTACTAACCCTAAAACAAAACAAAACAAAAAAAAACAGGTGGAATTTTGGCCCTGAGCACACTTTAGAAGAGATAGCTTTCTATGAGACCCTCCTGTAATGCCTTTCGCTTTTTTCTCATTCTGGTTTTATCCCCTCCCTGATCCCCAAGAATCCCTCAGATCCTGCCACTCTTCCTTTGCCAAAAACACCTAGCTCTGCTCTCTCCTGTTGTGTCCTGGGATCCCGGTTAGTCCTTGTTTTTCTTACTCCAGTCAAACACATGTCTCTCACTGTAAATTACACTCATATTCTCAGAGAATTATATTCCATTAGCATAGAGCTGAACCCCATTTTGAGATAATCCCTCCCACCCGTCACATTTATTAGGTGAGGAAACTGAAAGATTAAGAGACCTGCCTAAGGTCCTTAGGACTAGAACCCTCAGTTCTTAACCATTGCTCCAGGCACTTTCCACAGCACCATATTTTGTGTCTGTTATGGACCAAATGTTTGTGTCCCCCCCAAAATTTGTGTGTTGAAGCTCTAATTCCCAATGTGATGATATTGGAGTTAGAACCTTTGGGAGGTGATTAAGTTTAGATAAGGCCATGACAGTGGGGTCCTATAATTAGATTATTGCCCTTATAAGAAGAAGAGACTGGAGCTCTGCCAGGTGAGGACACGGAGAAGGCATCCAGCGTCCATCCCTGAGCCAGGAAGAGGGCCCTCACAGGGAATTCAAACTGGCCGGCACCTCAGTCTTAGACTTCCCAGCCTCCAGAACTGTGAAAAATAAATTCCTGTTGTTTAAGGCACACAATCTATGTTATTTTTTATTGCAGCCTGAGCTGATTAACACAGTGTCCTAAAAACCAGTAAAACATGACTTGGAAGATGATTTTCCACTTGCATCACCTCTGGCAAGAAACGTAATGCTTTAGCTCTTCACTTGCCTACTCTGTAAAATGTTGGAGTTTGTGAGGTTCGGTAAGATACCTTCCAGCTCTAGGGCTCCATGACGGTAATACTTAATGAACTTATCCAGCATTTATGCCAGGCATTTTCCAAGCATTTTACGTAGCTGTGTTAGGTAATCCTCACATCCGCTCCAGGTAACGTGATTCCTTCCATTTTACAGACGAGGATATTATGGTTTATAGAGGTCAAATAACTTGTCCAGAGTCACCCAATCTGTGGACCAGGGATTCAAATGCAAGTTTATCTGACTCCAAAGCCCTTGCTGTTCACCATCATGCTGTACCACCTCCTGATATCCTAACACAGATACCAGCTGACGATTTAGCCCAAGACTAACACACAATCCAGAAATTCTCTTTTTGCTACTTTCTTATTATGTTTCTCTTTAATATCTTTCTCTTACTTCCTGTTTCCTAACCCTCAGAAATCTCATGCTCTCCTGACTTCTTTCTTTCCAAAGTTCATTTAATTTTGTCCTGCTACCTACAAATTCCCTGCCAAAACCACCAACAAATGCTAATAATGTTTTCCTTTCTGCTTTTAACATTTTTTTGAACTTTTAAAGAAGAGCTTGTTAACCTAAATATATTTTTGTGTAAAATACTTATAAGCAGGAATACTTTTCTCTCCCCTACCTTGCCTGTAAAAAGAATAGAATATGTGGATCTACTTTGATAATGCAAGTAATACATTCACCTCTGCTCTGTCCTTCCTCACTTTAAAAAGTGAGACCAACCCCACAACTTCAAAGGATCTGGACTTTTGTGGTTTCTTTATACAAGTGGTGGTGCTGAGTGGGGCTAGGAGAGTGGAGGGAGAAGATGCTGAATTGAAAGTAACAGCCTGATTGCACTTGGGAACCTAAAAACCCTGTTGAGCTGTGCACACACAACAGATGTGCCTTGAGCTACCCACCTTAACTGGGCCTGTGGTTCCAGATAACTCCAGGTTGTGGCAGGAGAGAAATACGGAGTCATTAACAACAGCACGTGTGCCAAAATAAAATTAATTCTGCTTGACATCTAATTAATGTTCAAATCCATGCTTGTGGAATTTTAAACTAGTCCAATAGATGTCTACATTTTCCCTTACTTACGTTTGAAAATATGGTTCTGAACTGAGTTCCTAAACTCAGCCTTTTTTTTTTATATATATATATTTTTTTCTGAATACATATATAGTTACTTTAAAAGCAGTGTAAGCACCTTTTTCATAAAGTTTCCTTAACAAAATTTCTTTTAACGGCAAAGCAATTCCTTTGCTATATGAATGTCTCATAAGAACAGCAACCTAATAATAAAAATCCTCTTTACCCCTCGGCCTTTTGTTCTTGCACAGCTCTCTGGTGAAAGTTGGATAATCATTACACTGTGCAGTGAACAAGTCATGTGTTTGAACACAGCCGGAGGGGCAGGTGTACAGGGCTAAGGCAAAGCTTGCTTTGAAATACCTAGCTTCCCCAGAACCCGGTCGCATCAGAACCTCAGTTTCAAATCACAGCTGGGGCGGCCGTTTCACTCTTCATTCTTCAGAGGCACGGATAGCGTGGTTTATTCTGCGAGGATATTAAAGATTCCCTGAGATACTCTCCATAAGATCTGGAGCTGTGTTTGATGTCCTGAGAAAATTTCTGGGACATTCCTGCTCACCGTCATGAAGCAGCGTGTCTCCTGAAGTCAGCAAGCACCATTTAATCCCTCTCCTTTTAGAAATTCAATACAGCCTTACAGATGTTCTAGAAAGCCTCTATAACCTATCTGGTTAATTTTCTGTCGATTTCTGTGATGATGTTGTTGTTGTTTTGGCTGTTGTTCAGGTTGTACTTGCCAGGCAGGGATAATCGCCCTATCCACTATATTGTATGAATGTGGAAAGAGGACTAAGCCTATTCCATCTCCAGTGCTCTCTGTATGCACAAGTAACTTAGCAGTTCCAACCTCAGTTTTTCTGTTTCTAAAATGATAATAATGATTGTCCTATCATCAGATCTATGTTTCTGTTATGGACTGAATTGTGTTTCCCAGATTCTTCTGTTGAAGCCCTAACTCCCAAAGTGACTGTATTTGGAGATAGGCCTTTAAGGAGGTAATTAAGATGAAATGAGGCCATAAGGGTGTGGACATAATCCAACAGGACTAGTGTTCACGTAAGAAGAGGAAGAGACACCAGGTAAGCGTGCACACAGAAAAAAGGCCATGTGGGGACCCAGTGAGAAGGTGGGCTGTCAGTAAGACAGGAAGTCTGTTTTCAGGTCTTACCAGTAACCAACCCTTCGGCACCTTGATCTTGGACTTCTAGCTTCCAGAATTGGAAGAAAATAAATTTTTACTGTTTCAGCCACCCAGTCTGTGGTACTCTGATATGGCAGCCCTAGCAGACTAATAAAGTTTCCAACCTAGAGCTCATTTTTCCAATCCAGACCTACATGTTCATCTGTCTACAAGATATCATTCTTGGATTTTCTTAAGGCATCTATCTTAACCTTAACATGACTAATTTCATCATCATTCCCCCCAATACCTGCCTCTTTACCTGAATTACTGATCTCCATGAATATAACCGCCAGCTTTCCATCACGCTAACTAAAAATGAGACATGATTCTTCTCTCACCTTCATCACAATATCAAATTTGTTACCATGTCCCATTATGTTTATCATCTAAATAGCTCTCAAATCTAATTTCTTCTCTCTGCACATAGTGACAGGATTTAATTGAGGCCTTAATTTCTTGAAGGTATTACCTGAATCTACTGGTACTTGATTTTCCTACCACTTGCATTTTTACTTTTTTTCTGACTTAAATTAGTTCTCTTAGTCTAATAAGTCCTGTTCTAGTGATTAAAATCCATATAGCCTCAGGATAAAATATAAAATCCTTAGTGTAACAGGGCACTTGATGATTTAGTGCATCTACATCTTAAAGTCTTATCTCTTATTCCCATTCATGTTTTTCCATCCCAAGCACAAAGTACTACTTATAAAAAGTTATCTCCTCTGCTTTCACAGGCTATAATGCTTTTGTATTGGCCCATCCCGTGTCTGAAATGATATTTCAATATGCCAACATCTGTTTATCCTTTAATATTTAACTTAATTAGCACTTTTTCTAGAAAGTCTTTCTTAATTTTTTCCAATCTTGGGCATGTGTGCAGCATCCTCTCTGTAAGGGTGAAGTATTTTCCTGTATCCATTATTCTTACAACACTTACTGTGTTTTTTAAAAGGGTGTTTTAATTGCTTGTTTTTTTTGATCTCTCTCCTACTAGACTTTAAATTCTTTTTCTTTTTTAAAAAATTTTATTGGAATAGACTTTAAATTCTTTAAGGGAAGGATTATGATTTTACACTCTTGTGTCCTAACAGAGTTTCCGATCATGACACTAGCCAGTCAATATTTGTTGAAAAAATAAATTGACTACTAAATTAAATAAACTTTGTCTTAAAATTGGTTTCTTCTATTTCTTGATTAAAATTTTAGGATGTGAACTAATTTGTTAATAACTCTGGAATTATAGCATCCTTTTAAATTATGTTTTCATGTGCTATTTCCTCTAATCTCCAAAAAGTTTAATATTACACATATATACACATGTATTTAAATTATATTTATTAACCTACACATTAATTAACATATATTTGAGAATTTTGAAACATTCCAAGCAATTACTAGAGATTCTCCATCATATTGTGATTTGAGAGCTCAGGTCATGGGGAAAAAATATTGGAGGAATTTCTACTCAGCAGAAACAACTAAGTCCTCTACACATGAATGAGTTTCGTTCCTGAGAGCAAGTTTGTAAGTCCAATTTGTTCGTAAGTCCAACGAAGTTAGTCTAGGTACCCAACTAACAGAATCGGCTATATGGTACTGTACTGTAATAGGTTTATAATACTTTTCACACAAATAATACATAAAAAACAAACACAAAAAATAAAGAAAACATTTTTTATCTTACAGTACAGTACCTTGAAAAGTACAGTAGTACCAGCTACATCACCGCTGCTTTTACGCTTGCTTCCAGACGTCCTGGGTTTGATTTCAAAGATACTGTACTACTGTACTCTACACAGTACTGTACAGTAAAGTACACAAAAGCACAACCACTTGTAGAGGATGCACGCTTGTGACAATGTACGCCAGACACGTGAACTAACTTACATGATTGGACATGCGAATGCAGGTTCACATCTTTGAAAGCTCGCAACTTGAAGGTTTGTATGTAGGGGACTTTACCTAATTAAATGGACTTAGTTGAGGATGGTCATATTGAAAGTACTTCAGTGGCAAAGGTATGTGAGCTACGAGGCAGGTAATTTGTAGAGAAGCTATCTTCCAAAGCACTTTTCTGTTAGATAAACCATGCCATTTTAGAATTGGATTTTCCTGTATCGCAGAGGGAAAATAATTACAAATGTAAGAAAAAAGTACTGTATGTTTGTGAGCAAGAATGTGTCTGTGTGGGAGAGTGGATCTATTTAGGTGAGTAATCAGAGCATTTATTTCCAAAGAATTTCCAAAAGCTTGCTGTATGATATTTAGATTGGATGTTAAAAATAACATTGGTACAAAAAAAGTCAGACTATAAAATTTAGTCTTAAGATGTGAGCAGTTATAATAATTAAAAAAATGTTTATCTACCCAAATTAAAATGGGCTGTAACAACCTAAGGGTGGTTTTTATTCCTATTGTTATTTTTTTGGGGGGGGCCTCCAAGTCTTTTCCACTTTGGACAACCAAATCATCTAGTCTTTTATGGGACTCTCCCTTCATAACTCATCCTTTAAGAAAAGTTTCAGGAGCTTACTTTAATGAGACTCTCTATTTGTCTCAGAAATCAACAGTGGAGCTTGGATGATAGTGCTCAAAGGGCTGATAACTGAAATTGCTTTGGAATAAATTAGTTAGGAATTTTCTATTTTTTTTTTTTAATGATACACACATTAAAAAAAAGAACAAGTAGTTTACTGTTCACATTTCTTAGGAAATAACATTTACTCTTAGCCAGGATTTAAAAACTATTCATTTGAATTCTGAATCAAATATTTACATGCTCTATTTTTGGAGGTGTTCTTCCCTAAAATAGTATTTTATGTTAGCCAAATCCAATAATGCTTAACTTCTTATTTTCCTTTTTTTATGCTTTAACATTTTTTTCTGTTTCCCTCTATTTCAATTAGCAGCAGAACAAAATAACTGATTTATTTTAATGATTTTTCTGTTTACAGTGTAATGATTTTTTCACAAATGAGGAAAACAGGCTGATGAGAGGATAAGTTGGTAATGAATTTTGCTCATTTCCTTTCCTAAGAATTCTGGAAAAGTATAAATAGACAAAGAATCCAGCAAGAGAAAGTTTATTATTTTTGCATGATAAATTCTGCTTCAGGGAACCTCATTCATGGTCTCATTTCTCTCTCGGATTGGTAATACCATTGGTAATCAATTAAGAAGTTGTAATTTCAGTTTGAAGGCTTTGAAATATAAGCAAAAAACAAGCCAAGAAGTCAGACATATCTGAGAGTGTAACGTCGTTAGGCCATTTAATTGCTGTGTGACTTTTGGTCTCTGATTTAACCTCTCTGAGCCTCAACAGTATCTAATGACTGCTATGAGGACTAAATGACACAATTCAGGAAAGTATCTAGTGAAAATCTGACATTACTATCAGCTCAATAGTAACAGTAGTTGTTCTTGTTATTCCTAGAAATATGCAGTTTGAATTCTAGTTTATATTTCTCTAGATTTCATAAATATTTTTGGTTACAATGTGGCTCATTTTACAACAAATGTTTTTCTAAACATGACCTAATTGAAAACTTAAGCTTTTCTCAATCAGAATAGCTGCTGAATTAAAGATATTTCTTATTTGAATGCTACTTAGCCAACATGCTCAGTTTAACAAAAACAATTAGGAAGAATGGTGGAGAGCTTTCTCCGCTGTTCAAGACAAGTCTGGTCCCAAGGATATTCAAGTTCAGTATCCTCAGTTTGTTTTATATCATTATCAAAAGTACTAGCAAAACAACCACTGGAATAACAAAGAGAATAAACATATAATAACAACAACAATCACTTAAGTCAAGGCATCAATGTACGAACAGTAATGTAACTGATTCAGCAGGCACTCTAAAGTGACCATTATTACTGATAAGACTCAATATATGTGAGTATTTTTCTTAGTTTCAAAACATATACTGAGTAGTTGCTCTAGACATATTTCCACTTGACCCACATAGCTGTGCTTGTTGTTTTTGATATTTGATCTGAATTGGTTGAGCATGCAAAGAAGTAGCAGTCGAGCATAAGATAGAAATCAACTTTGGCAACTCCCACATCATATAAATGGCTAGACTGGCCCAGATACGCAAGGGCATTTTGTCTTTTCATAAGACACAACCTATCACTTGTAGGTTAACATTTGCACAGTAGTGAGAAAATAAGTATTTCTTTCAGTGTTTGCCCAATAAAAAATACCCCAAAAACATAAGCTGTAATGGAAATAATTTTATTTGGAAGTTTTTTTTTTTTTTTAAGCAGCACACATTTTTAAACAAAATCTTATTTAGAACCATCTTCTTCCTCCCACCTCTCTCTTATTAGGAAAACAGATAAAAAGAGATTTGCCCAATTGAGAATGAGGTAGGCAGCTGCCTAGACCAATGGTTGGTTTTGGTCTCCCCTTTCACACTCTGAGATAGCTCCAGGGAATTCTGTGGTTTGAAAGAACACTTGTCTAAAACATACT
The DNA here is from genome assembly GCF_028564815.1 of Eubalaena glacialis. Classification (NCBI taxonomy): domain Eukaryota; kingdom Metazoa; phylum Chordata; class Mammalia; order Artiodactyla; family Balaenidae; genus Eubalaena; species Eubalaena glacialis. The sequence continues at coordinate 101,877,941 of NC_083726.1, forward strand.
GGAATAGATAAACTTTTCTATTTTTATAGATTTAATGGTTGAGGCCAAGAGAGAAAAAGTGATTTGTTCTAGTTTATGCAACTACCTTATTTATTATATTCAAAAGATAGATACTAAGCATCTACACATACTCTGATAATACAGTAGTGACCAAAACATGACAGTGCAACAGTGACCAAGACATAGTGGTGATCATGATGACTAAAATTCTTATGGCCATGGAGTTAACATTATAGTGGGGAAAGACAGATGTTAAACAAATATGAAAATGGATTAGCAAGATAATTTTAAGATGTCAAATAAAGTGACTGGAATGCAGACCTTTAGATAGGTGATAAGTACAGCCAGTGAAAGAACATCTTTAGACACAAATCCAGAGCCCCCAAAATACAATTAAAATATCTGCAGATGTTTAATTTCTAAGATGGGGATACACTTTAAAGAAAGATACTTTAAGCAAAAGTGAAAGAATTACAAACATATAATTACAACCACTTCTTGAACTAAATCAACTGCTTAATCTGTTTCATATTTTTATACATTTGAACATACTTTTTGAATCAAGAAATGCAGAATGTTCTTTCAAATTTGAACATAAGGGGAAGTTGAATTAGTTTCTATTTTGAATAAGTTAGTGACTGAGAAAGTTCACTGTAGCAGTATAAAGTAATAGAATCACATTTCTCACAGCTTTTTAAGGATATGCCATTTTGATTTTTGTGATGCAGCTTTGAATTTGATATAGGCTTTCTTATGGATTTAGAGATCTTCCATAATTAATTAGTATCCAAATATTCATAAATATTAATTACTGACCATGGGTAATATATTTTATTAGGAACTGTCAGAAAGCCATTAAACTATAAGAATTCCTTGCCCAAGGGGGCACATCTAGCTTAACATGGGTTATTAATATACACTTAAAAACATAAGATCTTACACTATGAGGATCAAATAATGGCATACAAATTTCTGGTATAGAAAATTGATTAGAAAAAAATAACTGTTGTTCAGAATGATTGCAGAAAGGTCAGATGTAAATTAAACCGTAAGAAATAAGTAAGACATGGATGGGGTACCTGTTGGAAAAGTAGGAAGTTTCCAGGGATGGGTCATTTATAAGCAATGACTCTGTGATGGGAATAAGCAAGGATTATTCAGGAACTAGTAACCTGAAAAATCTGACAAGAACAGAGTTTATGGAGGAGACTAGTGGAAACGAAGTTGTAAAGATAGTTTTGTGATAGATTATGGAAGATCTTAAATACCTAGCTAAGAAGGTGAGATTTGTTCTATAATTAACATCAGGGACAGTAGTATGTGTATTCAAGATTTATGAGTAGGGAAGAGATGTTATATTCATATAGGTTGAAATTTGTCTTATCCTGTGCACTCATTTTGCAGGGGAGGAGACTAAAGTCCATAGGGAGTAATTGTCTTGCCTGAGGTCAGGCAACCTGTTCTTCTGTAGCAGTCCCTTGGTTTCCAGTGCATTTTTATAGCTTCTCAAGATGAGGACAAGTTTTTGTTTATTTCTTTTCAGATAACTGCATTGCTGAGAGTGGCTATGGTACATGGGAGGGGCAGAGAAACAGATTAGGCTAAGTCTGATACAATGCTTGTGGCCTCACAACGGTGTTTCTTGATTTCTAAAAACCTATTTGCTCTTTTGATAAATAAAACCAATCTCATGCCCTTCTTTAATTCTTTTTTGGAAATTTTGAAACCAAGTAAATTATTTTAATGATGAGCAATTAAATATAAAGTTCAATTTGAGTTTTGAAACTATGCATAATCCTGTTGATATGAGCTATGTCTCTTTCTCCTCATTCATACTGACACTGAGAACCTCTAACCTGAGCACAAGTGGTAGCAGGAAGGAAGAAAGAGCTGCAAGAGATTCTTTGAGGAAAGAATTCCTGGGCCTTACAGAACTGGGTGACTGGATATGAAGCTAACAGAGGAGATGGTAAGGATGCGTCCAAGGCTTTAGTTTCCAAAGAGTGTTCATTCAAGGAATGTCAACAGGTCAAATAATCTGGGGAAAAGCTACATAAACAAAATTGTTCTAAAGCACAGGATTTTTCAGAGCCTTAAACATCTTGAAGTGCACCATGACTTTCCAGGATTGGAACAGAGCATTCGGCCCTTTGAAAATTTACCTGACCTCTGAGCTTTACCTGTGTGGGACTGTGATTCCTTGGAAGACATTTTGGTGTCTACACCTCTATGTTACCAGAAAGTTTCTACCTTAAGGCTCTCTGACCAAGTGGCAGAGATGAGGGTCTCTGTGTCTTCCTACCTTGACCTTGTGCCCTAATTTTAACACTTCTACCAATCAGAAACTTTGACAAAAATCTTGGCCTTGACTAATTCCCACCCCAAATGCTGGTCTGGATCCATTTCTATTATGATTTTAACTGCCCCCCTGCCAGTCACCTACCTTTACTCATGCTTATATTATTATAATTAATAATTTCCCAATCTATAATGTTATTATAAATAATATACCATTATAAATAATAATCTTCCAAATTGATTTTTACCCTATTATGCCTTAAAGTGGAAGTCCACTTCCCACAATGGTCAGAAACAGAAGATGAATGGAGTAAAAGATGAGATGTAACAGTAGAATGTAATAAAGAAGGAATGGATGTTGGGCTATAACTCAGGTCAACTCTATGTGGCTCCAAATCGTCTAACTAAGTTGGCAGTGCCAGGTCTCATAAAGCCTAAAGGGAAAAAAAAAAGAGTAGCAGGTCACTACGCTATGTTTTTTCATACTTAAAAAATTTTAAGCACGTAGGAAATATAGCTAGAAGGTAAAAAGTGCTCATATTTAATATTACAATAACTAGTTGGTCTAGTAAGTTTTTTTAAAAAAGAAACTCCATAGGTGAATTAAGCATGCAAGTAAATTTTAAATTTATTTTAAAATTTTTTAAAGAAAAAATAAAATGAAATATCAGAAAATAATATAAAAAACCAAATATGGAAGGTAGGAAGGGTTGGAGGGAAGAGAGGGAGAGAGAGAGAGAGAGAGAGAGAGAGAATGATTTGGAGAGTAGAGGAAATTTGGGGAAAATGGATTATTAGAAAGTATTTAAAGGGGCTAAGGTGTTAAATAAGAGATGAGCAACTATAGAATAAAAGTCAGAGTTTTTTATATATATATATATATGTATATATTTATAATGGCTAGTTCAAATAAAACCTCAACTACAATCTGAAATGTGATTATAAGTATAGTATAATTTGAGCATATTCTTTGAATATATAAATTGAGCATGTCTTTGAAAAGGTCATAGTTAAAATAAGCAATTTATTGCCATCAATTACCAAGTTTATGAAAGTATTTCTAAGAAAACGTTCCCCTTCTCTCCTTCTCCTGTGGGCGTTACTCCTTTATTTCCCATAAGAAATGATTATTTACATTTTATGCAGAGTCAAAAGCTTCATTGCACTGGTAACAAAGAAGCTACATACTGCTTTGCAGGTAAGAGCCTCCTTATCAGAAATGGGCCTCTCAGGCAGCTCCAAATTAGGAGCAGTAGTTTAGGGACTGAGGGGAACAGAGGAGCCTCTAGTCACATTTCCGTATGAAGCACATTTAACTCTGATTTGGAAAGAAAGTTTGAAAATACAATACAAAGGCTTTATCTGAATAGTTGATTGAAACAATCTAGGTGTATCATCAAAGAATATATTCAACAGTTTCTAGAGACCCTTTTGCTGAAAAGACGGATTACAGGTTTAGGATGTTATAATTTCAGGGAAATAAAACCACGTTGGCTTTTTTCTCTCCCTAAGATACATTTCAGTCATTGCTTTATCTTATGCATTATTTACCTTCAGCCAATGAAATTAAGCTGCTCAGTTTCACATGAATACACTGACTCATGTTCTGGTTGTTAAGCACATGGCTTTTTTGTTCACAGCAACAAGCGTAAGATTAAAATATTTTTTAAAAAAGGAATTCACAGAAGCACTTACATTCATTATTTTTTATGAAACTCAATCCTTGAGAAACCAATTTTGAATCACAAATGGTTGAAAATTGTTCTTTAATCAACAGAATATTACTGCTCAAAGATCATAAGGCACAACAATTAATCACAATGTATTACTTACAGTCGATAAAGGGAGAAGATGTCACAATAATGATTTGTTCCCTGTGGTCGCATAATCCATGACCTTACCTCACACCGAACCTAAGGAAACCATGTCAGTCAGATCAATTGAACAATCAAATGATCCAAGATGTCCAAGAATTTCCTTTTAGCATTTAAAGAACAGGCCCATGAATTTAAAGATGAGGCATTCCTGAAAGCAAGAAGGAAGAATAGCTGGCAGTTGTGAGGTAGTGAGTAGAACCTGGCAGAAAGATGAATAAGAAAAGGGGCAGTGATCCTTGTGAGAGGGTGATAGGCTGAACATTTGATGATGGGAAGTGAGGAGACTGTTTCCGCAGATTCCCAGGGAAGAACCTTATTTATCAAACGTGAAATGTTGTCAGGATTCTTGTCAGGTAAATCTTGTCTTACACTGGCTCCTGATCCAGGTCTCCTTTGCTTGACATAGTTGAAAATTTTTTGAAAAATTCTCTATAAATGAAACTTTATAAACCAAACAATATTTTAAAGATTCTGGTGGGGGAGAGCATTCCAGAATCAACAAGGAAGCCAATCAAGGATAAATTTTTGAAATGAGAAATGTCGCTCCCTTGCTCCCATGCTTCTTGGTTTTAGAGGTCAGCATTTTGTGTGTCAGATTTCCTACCAGAGTAATAGGAAAGCACCAGGAAAGATCCTAAGAATAGGAGTAGAATCAATTCTCTGAAACAGTGTCTATGTATTTAAAATCTGTTTGCTAGCTTTGAGCAAACTGACATAGTCATAACTTGTTTGACTGAACTGGTGAATCAATGAATAACTGGACAGTTCAGTTTACAATATCAAGTCATTTGTATATGGCTTCCTATCTTTCAGCATTTCAAAAATAGTACACTATGAATGACAAATGTAAGGTCATTCAGTACTTGTTCTTCTAAAACATGGTAAGCTCCAAAAGTGAATGCAGTAAAAATAGTAATGAAAGGTAAAAATGAAGAGTCCTATTGATTGTGTTTTGTTTTTAAGAACTTTCTTGCATTATCATATTATTTCTATTAAATTAGGAACATACAAAGTGAAAAAAGAGGTTATTAATTCTATTTGTGTCAAATGTTAATACTGTGTTCATGTGTGATTGAATTAGAAGTTTGCAACAGATGAAGGTTAGGGAAGGGTAATGTTGATTATCTGACCCTGCGTTATCTTAACAGAGCTTTCTCCTTTCTATGTTAAAGTCAAGTGGTTTGGTATTCACTTTTTCCCATGTGCTAGTTCTTGAACTTTTCAAGCTTCTCTAAATAAATTCATCCATCCATTCAGTCATCGTGCCATCCAAATAAATGTTTAAACTTCATGAAGGCACTAACATTTTTCAAGTCTATTCTTAAAATAGCTTTTTATTAGTTAACTGATTAAATTTATTATAAGTGTTACAAGCTTGTATTTATGTAAAACATTTATACAAATAAAATACAGCTATGTATTTAAAATATTGTGGTATGGTATAGGACATCATTTATAAAAGTTCTACAAATAAAGAAGCTTGAAACCAATACTTTGGTTCCAACCCTAAAGATAATTGGTGTTAGAAGCAGAAATTCAAATATTTCAAGATGGAATGTAATAATGCTTAAGGATATTATTCCAGTTTTGATTGACATTTTTGCTTTTAAAAAAAAGTTCATTAAGCCCACTATTTCTTTGTCTGCTTCCACTGTTTATGGAAATTTCGCTTGGTTTCATGTTCACATGAGAAATCCACTTTAATAAATTGTGTTGTTTCTACCTTTAATGTATATCCTGAATCTGACTGCTTTGTGCCTCTTTCATCACTATTACTGTACTCCAAATTTGGGCTATTTGAACTGTTCTGCCTGTTTTCATCTTTACATTCCCATTGCTTTCTCCAACCACACATGCACGTGCGTGCACACACACAGACACCAACAAAATCTGTTACTGCACAACAGCTGTTAGGCTTCTAAACTAAATCAGTTTATATCCTTTCCTGTTCAAAATCCACCAAGGGATTTCAACCTCATCTATAATAAAATCTAAAATTCTTGCCATGGCCTATGATGATTTGACCTCTACTGACCACCGTGGCCTCACTTCCAACTACCCTGGCTCACTCCACTCTAACACCTGGCCTTCTCTAGTAACCATGTATAGTCCCAGCCCTCATTCCTAAGGGTCATCCCCTAGGCATTCAAATGGATCCCTCCTTCATTTCGTTCAGATGTTTGCAGAATATCTTACTATCCCTACCAGCAGCATCCTGAACACTGTTCTATTTGTCCTAATAACACTTGTCACCACTTGACATCATAGATTTATTTGCATTTTTTCCCTTCTAGAACGTACACCCCTAAAAGCACAAATTTTGTTTTGTTCACTGATACATCCCAGCAACTATGAAGTACTCAATAAAGATTAAGTGAATGAATAGATAACCAAATGAATGTGCATGCCCTTTCTCTTATCTTGCTGATATGGACTAACTAACTCCAAAGTAAGCCATAGAAATAATGCTTACTATTTTACACTATTTAATCCTGGAATATCTTTACAACTCTGACATGGTGATTTTCTTGAGATGTGAATTCAAGGTTAAAGCAATTAGAAATCAAAATTTTAGAAACATTGACCCATCTAAGATTATTTTCAGTCTAATTCTATGATAAGGAATTGTTAAACTGTATACTTCTTCAAAGACAGTCTATAATAAGTCTCATGCGGCAACAGTATTTATCATAATTTATTCTGTATCAGGTAGATCTTCAATTTTTTTTGTCTATCATACCAAAGAGACATAGTCGTTAGGAGTGTCTGGAATCACACTGCTCAAGTCCCAGGTTCAGCAGGTATTAGCTGGATAACTTTGGGCAAGTTACTTAGTTTCTCTCAGACCCACTTTCTTTTTCTGGAAGAAGAGGATATTAATATAGTCCGTTCTACAATAGCACATATTTCTGTAATGTGAACTAACTCATATTAGATTAGCATATGGGGGAATGATGTTAACATAATGCAGAAGTCACATTGGTTCATAAGCAATTTTTTCCAGCACATTAATATTTTGTGCCACTAAGAAGCAACTGAATGCAATGTATAGCAAAAGAGTTGAATACAATAAACCATGGAGGAATAACAGTAGTATTCTAGTAGTTTCGAGTAGTATCCAAGTTCTCTGCTCAAAGTGGCCACAAGCTTTCTCATGAAAGAGCCTTACACTTGCTTCTATCAAGGTAATTTTAACTTATATTTTTAAGTTAAAATATTATACTGACTTTATTATTTCGTTATTAGGAATTTAACATCTTTTAAAACTGTTCTGGTATTTATTACTAAGATTGTTATTGTTTTGTCTAGTTCTCTAACAACAATATTCATAGAAATTTTGAATGGTCAGCCTCAACACTTTTTCCCCCATAATCCTTATTTCCTTTTAGTAAATTGTTCTGCAGAATGTGAGTTTTCTTTAGGAATGCATATGGCTGTGGTGAGGATTACATGAGATAATCCATATGAAACTTACTGGAGTGTGTGGCATCTAGTAAATATTCAAAAAAGAATGCCTGTCCCACACTCTTGATGTGTGTGTGTGTGTGTGTGTGTGTGTGTGTATGTGTATGTATAAATTTTGTTGAGAGACTACTAAATTGCTAAACACTGGAAATGCACAGATAAGTAATGATTTATCATATGCATATTGCTTCTTATAACAGTATTAAAGATATATTTTAAAATTGATCATTGACTTCTGTTTCTGGCAGTGCAGCAGTTTAAATATCCTGACCAAGTTTATTGCAAAAGAAAACCCCAATGCTAGATTATAATTAAAATATTTATTTTTAAATGTATTAAATGCATTGATAGCCAGCAGGAAGGTAAAGATTTTTCAGATGCCAAAAAATAAGAGAAAGCAGAAATATGGAGAAGTAAACAGGATTCTGAAGCCAGATTTTGCCTGGCATTTGCTGAACCTGAGCAACATGGAATTTTATTTTTCACATGGGGAGATAAGGAACAAAGATTGTACACTAAGAAGAGGAATTTAATAAGAGATTTACACATAAGTCTTGGAGCCCAAAGGGGGTAGGCCTTTAGTGTAGGAGTGAACTAAAATCAATTAGACATTTTCCAGAGCACTGCAAGGAAAATTAACTTTCTGAAAACTTGGTGCTGGGTGGAGAATTCTTTTGGCTCCTATCTGAGTATATATCTCATACATATATACCCCAGTGTTCAAAAAATCCTTAAGCAAATAACTTAGTTAATATCATTCTGGATTGAGAGAGCTTTCAGCCACATAGCAGAAGCAAATGCAAATCCTCTTTGAAGGAAACTAACTTCCATCCAGGCAGGCCTTATACCAATGGATAGAATTCTTACAGATAAGTTTCCAGAAAGTATGATCTCTTAATCAAATACCCTAATATACATAAGGAAACAGGACACCATGAATCAGAGTCAGCAGCAATAAAAAACAGAAAAATCAGACCCATAAAGACTTCAGCTATTAGAATTATCAGACATACTATAGAAATGTTTATATCTCATATGTTTAAAGAACTAAAAATAATAAAAATGATGAATAGGAGAAAGATGGTATAATAGATAAATAATAAAAATAATTTTCAGAAATAAAAATGTAATTAAAATAAATTTAAAGCTCTCTCTCTCCACACACACACACACACACACACACACACTCTGCAAAACATTAGAAATAGCTAAAGAGAGAATTAATGAACAGAAGGAAAAATTTGAAAAACATTATTTAGTGTCCCGTACAGAGAGATAAACGAAAAATGTGGAAAAGCAATAAAAAATACAAATAAAATAGAGTGAGAGGATGTAATGTATGTTTAATTGGATTTCAGGAGGAAAGTAGAGAAAGAATGGGGGAAAGACAATATTCAAAGAAATGAAGATTGAGGAATTTCCAGAACTGATGAAAAACATTAATCTTCAAGTCAAAAGGCCCAAATTCCAAGCAGGATAAATAAAAACAAGTCAACATCTAGACACATCATAGTAAGTCTAAAGATAAAGAGAAGATCTTAAAAATGACCAGAAAGGAAAAATAAAACTACAAAGAAAAAACTAGAATGATGAATGATTTCTCAACAGCAACAGTTGAAGTCAGAAGATGGTAGAATATCTTGGAACTTCTGAAAGAAAACAGTTGTCAACCTAGAGTTGTATATTTAGCAAATATGTCTTTCAAACATGAAGGTAAACTAAAGTTATTTTAGAAAATAAAAATGGTCAGAGTTTGCATCAATACATCTCCACAAAGAATTCCCTTTAGATAGAAAGTGATTCCACGTGAAAAGTAAAAGACGTGAGAAGGACTGATGAACAATAAAGTAGAAAATATATTTATTGAACAAATAATAACATATTTAGAGCTAGATATAAAACAAATAGAACTATAATATATAACAACAATAGCATGTAAATTAGGAGGCACATTGTTTGGATATAAAGTGTGCTAAGGTCACTAGATGTAAGTTTCCACAGAACCAGAATGTAGTTCCAATAGGGCATGGCTTCTGTCTGTTTGTTTGTTTTACTGAGCTATTTCAAGAGCTGTATCAATGCTTTGAAGGGATAAATACATGAATGAAGTTCCTTATTTTTCAATCTTAGAGTCTAAGTTTAATATGGATGTTATAATTTCCAATGTAGCTGTTATAAGATTTGACAGAGTTTAAAAGTGTCAAACTACTTAAGGGGGAATAATAGAATTAAAAAAAATCATTCAGAAGAAGGCAAAAAAGGAGAGAGAAATAAACAGAAGATGAAAGCACTTAAAAAACACAAAATAAAAAGGTAAAAATAAATTATGTATCTATGCATATTTACAATAACTATCCATGGCATCCAAAGTAGAATAAATAAGTTGTGATACATTTATACAATAGAGTACTGCAAAGTAGTGAAATTTAATAAACTAGAATTACAAGCATGCATGAATTTCAAAATCATAATATTGTACCAAAAAAGCAATTTGCAGGAGATGCACACAATGATTCCATTTACACAGGGTTTAAAACACATAAAACTAAATTTATTTTTGTAAGGCTAAGGTAAGTGGTAAAATCACACAGAAGAGTAAGTGAATTTGAATAATTAACTTCAAAGGCATTCCTTCTGATAGGAAAGATTAAGTGGATGTGATTGGAATAGGTCACACAGGGGTGTTAAGGTTCATATTCTGATATATCTTTAACTTGATGGTGGGTATATGAGTGTTTGTTGTATTGTCATTTATAGTTTAGACCTGTCTTATAATACCTCATTTTATCTAGTTAATATAAAACAATTAAAATCAAGTCTATACAAAATGTTTGTGGAACCTCTAAATGGTGCTTGCTGATCCACTCTAGGTTTCTGAGGCCAACTCTTTTTTTTTTTTCATTGCTTAAGGGCATATGGGGCCAGCTTTACACTGCAGAGGCAGCCAATTTTCAAGTTTCATTGCCTCATACATACACTAATGTCAGACAATTCTTCGCTCCACAATTTCACAGTTTATGATTTGTTAATGCAAATAATTCTGGGGAAGGTAATAATGGAATTAAGTACACAGCAAAGTGTAAAGGTCTGAGATCAGACCTGTGACTGACTTTGATTTGGGGAAGAGGGGAAAGCAAATGGGCAGGGAGGAAGTGAGACCAGGTAAAGGGCAGAGTGGAGAGGCTGGAGAAGCAAAGAGCCCTATGATCGTCATCAATTTGCATACTGTCAGCTCTGAGACCATCAATAAACTCACTTAGGGCTAACACAAGGGGGTCTGAGGTAGGAAGACATTGTGTCTCTCTGGGTTTGTTTCCTCATTTGTAAAATGAGAGACTAGGTCATAAAGACATATAAGGTCTCTTCCATTTCTCATGTTCTATGCTTCTGTGATTCCACAAACACGAAAACTCTTAATTGCCTTGGTTTGCACCAGAGAATAAAAGCTGCTAAACTACCTCTGCTCATTAAATTCCTTTCAAATTATGAACACCTGCATCAGAAACACAACCAACACATAATCACCAGTGCAGTCCACGGGTGACTAATTAGGGAGCATTCATCCCCTCGTGTAAACATTTAGCAAGAATCCTCTCTGTGGCCTATGCCAAATTTATCTGTGAGAGGAGAAACCTGGACTGAAGTATTAAAGAAGAAAGATTTTATTATGGGGAGCGGTGGCAAACAATTTCTTTTTGAAGCATTTTATTAAACTGCTGAGCTGTCGTTGTCTAAGGGAGATAATGCTTTGGTTTCTTGTTGCCTTATATTTAATTTCCCTTAGATATGTTATTAAAAACTGTTGTGCTCTACTATAAGTATGCTTGAAAATCACATGGTGAAATAAACTATTCTGTATGTTATCAAATTTTGGTATATAAGGTATACCATGACAATGAATAGCTAAGGCAAATCTTATGACTCTAAAAGAATGTTAGAAATCAGACCACAGCAATCAGTGTTGATGATGGTGACTATTAACAATAATTAACTGAGTCAAAATCAAATATATCCTTATCAATTACTGAATTTTCCTATGCTGTATAGAAAAACTGTATCTTTAAGCATAGTTGATAAAGGCTGTGGTATTCTTGTACAAGTAATGATACTATGCCAAAAGAACATTTTATAAATGACAGCATTTATTTATTCTTTTAAAAGCTGTTTCCAAACCATTGAAAATAATGCAATGCTGGATAATTTAGTTTTATTAGTAAAGAGAATAGATTTTATTGTTGGTAAGCAAGTTGGTCTTTAGAAAGCAGCCAATATTATGTGTTGAAATGAGGCCAATTTAATCAGTGAGAGGAAATTCCTGAGACAGAAATTCAACTTGCAAAAAAAAAAATGACATTACTTGGGAAAAAAACAGAGGATCCATATTTATGACTTCTCTTGTAAACTTGGTTAAGTTTTTAGATTTTTCTCACAGGTTAAGAAAAAAATGCAGTTGTTTCATTCAGCTTTCCCATGGGTGCTGGTCCAGATTTCAGAATCATCAATGCCTTTTGACTTATCCTCTGTCAGTGATCTACAAAACAGGTCTGAATTATAGTGGAGATAATGCAAACAGAAGGGAATGAGAGGGAAAAGGACTGCTTACTTGATTTCACTCTAGTTTACCCTACTATCAGCTATAATATGCATGCAATATCCTTAAGGGAAAGCCAGGTTTTTTGTTTTTTTTTTTATTGTTGTTGTTGTTATTGTTCTGTAGTTCTCCAAAGTGTGTTATTTATCTTTTGCAAAAGGGCTGTGTTTCAATTTGAATACTATCTCTGAGTGGCCAATATTCTGTAGACCATTTATCAAGTTTAATATTAGAATTAAATCTCTTCAGCATTTTCTAAGGATTAGCTAATACATGGTGGGTTAAACTAAAGGCTACCCAGGGAAAAAATGAAGGTAATTTCCTATGGTAAGCTGAATAATGCACTCCTTCCCCCTATTATGTCTGTGTCCTTATCCCCAGAATCTGTGAATATGTTACCTTAAATGGTAAAAGAGACGTGTTATGATTAAATAAAGATTTTGAGATGGAGAGATTATTCTGGATTATCTGGCTGGACCCAATGTAATCACAGGGTCCTTACAAACGGGAGGTTAGAGAGTCAGAGTGAAGAGAAGGAGATATGGAAACAGAGGTAAGAGTGAGGCCATTGCTAGAAAAGGGTCATGAGCCAAAGGGCAGCCTCTAGAAGCCAGAAAAGGCAAGGAAGTAGATTCTCCCCTAGAACCTCTGGAAGGAATGCAGTTCTGCTAATACCTTGATTTTAGCCTGATAAGACCCATTTTCTGATTTTTAATATCCAGAACTAAATTGGTGGTAATTTGTTACAGCAGCAATAGTAAACTAATACACTTGCTGTTGGGCCTTACAGAAAAATGGAATTTTTTGTAATGCAAGTTGTATAACATCCCTCGTAAAATAAATATACCATTCAAAAATTAAGAAATACTAAAGAAAAATTAACAGAAAACCACACCCAAGTTCCTTTGTAATACGATGAACTGAACAGTTAGACGTTATTATCAAACCAGTTAGAGTACAAGTATGGGTGAGGGTCCAGGAAACAGTCATTCTTGTGCACTGCTAGTGACAGTGTAAATTCCTACAATCTTACTTAATAAAGGGTAATCTTGCAATGTAGATCAAAAGAAGTATAAACATTTACAATCTCTATTCCAGCAATTTCACTCTTGGAAAATAGCCCACAGAAATAACTAAGGACCTATGCAAGCATTTAAGCACAAGGGAGTTCAACTCAATGTGACTATAATAGGAAAATACAGGAAACAATCTGAATTTCCAATAATAGGGGGTTAGCTAATTGTATCATAATAAATTTTATATAATAAATTAACAATATTAATTAACAACGGAATACTGGTCAGTTGTAAAAATAACATTGTGAATGTGTACTTATTTTTTGGAAAGATGCTCAGGGCAAGTTGTATTTTTAAAATAAAGCTATGTACAACACAATATCTGCAATATAATATTATTTTTAGAGTGTATATACTACACACAGATTATACATATAATACACATAAACACACAAATTTAGGAGAATATTTGCCAGCAAGGCCTACTAATGGCTAACATTTACAGATCACAATTGAATTGCAGCATCTATTCTAAGCATTCTACATATATTAACTCGTTTGATTCTCCCACCAAACCTAGAGAGTAAGTACTATTATCAGTTTCTATTCTACACCTGAGGAAATCAAGGCCTAGAAAGTTTAATTTGTTCAGTGTGATATAAATAGTGAGTGGGAGATCTGGTAATTCTACCCTGGTAATCAATGTGCAGGATCTATGTGCCTAACCACTGGAAATTCTGCCTTCTCCCATAGGGGTAGCCTTAAATGCTGGGATTAGTGACACTTGAAAAAAATATTTTTGCTGATCTACATTTTCTAGTTTTGACATAACAACAACAAAAATAATAAAAAAGATTAAGATATATTGAGAGCTTTAATTATTCTAGGCATTGTGCTAAGTGCTTTATATGCATGATCTCAATTAATCCTAATTAACATCTTATGAAGCAATATTTTTAATCATCCTGTTTTGCATATTAAGTAACTAGATCTTAGAGAGGTTAAGATACATTTTCACAGTCACAAAACTACTGAGTGTCAGATTGAAGTTCACATCTACCTGAATCCAAAGCCTCTGTTTTTAACTACAGTCATGCTGCCTGAATAAATATAACATTGTAGAAAATTCATTAAAAGAAAAGAAACCCTCCCTTTCTGGCCTTAGGTTCAGAGCTTCAATATAGCATCTGATGTAGCTTAATAACAGTGATTCTCTACACACTATAGACTTGGTTATATTAAGTATATTTCATTAAAAAAGAGTTCAATTTAGGCACAGGTTAAACATTCAACAGACTAGAAATGAATCTCAACAAAACTAATGCATTTCCAATATAAAATCCAAGTATTGAGATTTGAATTTAATGGTTCCTAATAGGAAAAATACCCACTACATAATATAAAGGAGTGAAGCAGTCTACACATTCATAGGGATCAATACCTAAATAGTAGAAATTTACCTCTCACCCTTTCCCATGAACATTTCCTTGAGGCTTCTGCTGTAGTAAAAGAAGTTTTCAACAAAATAACTGCTTCCTAATGTAGGTTACTTTATTAATTAGTTCCTCATGTAGGCTAGTCTCCTTTTCCTTTTTCTAAATGCTTTAGAATTAGGTGAATGGCTAAAACAACTCACATTGGACTGACTTGTGCCAAACATATGCACTTCTACATACAATTATTTATGGGGATCTATATTATAAGATTTAAGGATTGTCTGAGAAGCAGTTACATATTATTAAAAACAGATTAGCTGAGGGTTTCCAGGTGATAAACTTCTTCAAACTCTCTTTCCCCAAGGATTCTTTTTCTCAGATTTTAATGAGAATGAGAGCTGATAGGCTACACACTTAGCGGCTTAAGACAATGGCCACGTATTAGCTATGGATCAGCAGTCCGAGCATGGTGTGGCTGGGTAGTCTGTTCAGGGTATCATAATGCTGAAATCCATGCATTGGCCAGACTGAGTACTCCGCTAGAGACTCTGGGGAACAATTTGCCTCCAAGCTCATTCAGATCGCTGTCAGAATTCAGATCCTCGTGGTTGTAGAACTGAAGTCTCCATTCCCTTACTGGCTGTCAGTTGGGGTCACTCTCAGCAAGTAGAGGTCATTATCATTTCTTGGCACATGGCCCCCTCCACCTTCAAAGTTAGCTATAGAGCATCTCCTCACACTGATTCCCTCTCACACTTGGAATTGTTGTAGTGACTTCATCTTCTGCTAGCTACGGGAAACTCTCTGCTAATAAGGGCTCAACTGATTGGTCAGGCCCACTCAGGATAATCTCCCTTTTGCCATATACAGGCATACTTCCTTTTATTGTGCTTTGCTTTATTGTGCTTCCCAGGTACTGCATTTTTTTACAAATTCAAAATCTGTGGCAACCCCGCTTTGAATAAGTCTATCGGCGCCATTTTTGCAACAGCATTTGCTCACTTCGTGTCTCTGTGTCACATTCTGGTAATTCTCACAATATTTTAGACTTTTTCATTATTATATATTTGTTATAGTGGTCTGTGATCAGTAATGTTTGATGTTACCATTGTAATTGTTTTGGGGCACCATGACCGTGCCTACCTAAGGTGGTGAACTTAATGGATTGTTGAAATGACAACAAAGGATTTAGAATATTACATAAACTTAGTTGATCAAGCAGTGGCAGGGTTTGAGAGGATTGACTTTAATTTTGAAAGAAGTTCTGCTGTGGGTAAAATGCTATCAAACAACATTGTGTGCTACAGAGAAATTATTCATGAAAAGAAGGGTCAATCCATGCTGCAAACTTCATTGTTGTCTTATTTTGAGAAACTGCCACGGCCACCCCAGCCTTCAGCAGCTACCACCCTGATCAGTCAGCAGCCGTCAGCATCGAGGCAAGAACCTCCACCAGTAAACAGATTACAACTCACTGAAGGCTCAGATGATTGGTAACAAGTTTTACCAATAAAGTATTTTTAAATTAAGATATGTACTCTGTTTTTTAGACATAAGGCTATTGCATACTTAATAGACTACAGTATAAAGTAAACATACTTTTATACGTACTGGGAAACCAAAAAGTTTGTGTGACTTGTTTATTGTGATATTCGCGTTATTGTGGTTGTCTGGAACTGAACCTTCAGTATCTCTGAGATATGCCTGTAATGTAACATAATCACAGGAATGATATCATATTCACAACTTCTTCCCATTGAAAGGCAGGGGATCTTACAAGGGCAGGGGTCATTGCGGGTCATCTTAGAATTCTGCCTACTACATCTACTGAGTACTTGTCACTGATCTATTTGAAAAATTCATTCAACATTTATACATAATAAGCATCTACAACATGCCAGGCACAGTACTAAGCATTTGATGTAACAAGACTAACGGTGAAATTTACTTATTCTCTTGATTTAATCCATTGCTCGTTATATAGGCAAATTGTTTGGAGGGATGGAAATTTGTTCTAAATAATACAGTATGGCTGGACAGCTGTTAATTCATGTTAACATTTCTTTCATTCCTTAAAAGATGTAATATATTAAAATGTTCAATCCACTTCTGAAAATTAAAAGCAATTGGAAGATCTATCCCTAAAAATTTTCTATCCTTTCATCTCTATAAAATTAACCTTGATTACGGTGGATAAGATGAAGGTAGTAAATGGAAGGGGCTAGCCCATAAAATTTAAGATGTTTAAATCTTATCTTTTGAACACTGATATAAAATAAATTGTTAACATTAAAAAGGAAAAAAAGATTGTAAAAGGAATGCGTGGTATAGTTTTTTTTTTTAACTTGACGAAAACCGACCAACCAAGCAACCAAACAAAAAATACCATATCGTATATTGATTCGAGTTAAATAATGCTAAGCTTCTGATTAGGTTTTATTTACTATCTAAATAATTAACACAACTCTAGATCCACGTACAAAGTCCAATTTGCCATTTTTCATGTTAGAAAGTCCAAGAATTGGCAGCTCTGCCATGAGTATCACTAGATTCATTCTGACTGAAAGACAGTCTCAAATAGAAGATGTGGCCTTCCATTAAAAAAAATTCAGCGCACCTTATTCTTACTTAATAGAGATTGAAAAGCTTTAGAATCAGCACAGATAAACACATTACAAAGAAGGAGAGTTTGGGACCCTATACTTGCAACATAAAACACTGGGGAAGTTTTTTGGAACTATATGAAGATACATACCTTTTCCAAAATCAATGATGTATGTGGTTTCGTCAGGTAGAAACGGGCTCACACAGAACTGAGGCCAATGCTAATAGCACTGAAGAATGAGCTCTATCATTGATAGTCTACATAATAGTATAATTTCCCGATGGCCAAAAGCCATCAACAGTATAATTTCCTGATGGCCAATAAAGAAGGATTGTTAAATTATTTTTCTGTATTGAAGGGATGATGCAGGAATACACTGTGTTCATATCTGTTTTTTCTACTCCCTCAGTTACCACCATAAATAAAAGTAAATTCAGAAAGAGAGAGGTAATATGTAACTTTGCAGAATCAAGCAAAAGCATTTAACTATTCTCTGCTGATATTAATCTTACTTTCACATTTATCTAATAATTTCCTATGCACAAACCACAAAGGACAATATAATATGCATATTTTATCCTATCCATTTTTCAAGGCTCCATTTTGTCTTGTTTCCTTCCAGCCAATTTCTCTACTCCAATCCACCTTGCTTGCTCCTTTTTCTTGGTTTCAATTTTATTCTCATTTCACATTAAAATGCATTGCAAGTAACCACTTTTCGATGGCTTCAAGGGTGTTGGTTTTGTCTCTCAGGAATACAAAACTCTTAAAAACTGAATATTGCTGTGTAAAGAGGATGGACTATAAAATAAGAAAGGCACAGACGTACAGGCTCAAATCCAGATCTGCCTTACCAGCAGTATGGCCTTGGACAAATTATTTAACCTTTTAAGAACTTAATTTCTTCCTAAACTTGTGTCTAGCTTTCCTTAAATCTCTGACTAGTAAACAATTGCCTCTGTTGAGTTCTTTTTGAGATCAATGACTGTGTTACTGCCCTGTAACCCAATAATGAGCACATTTGAACCTCAATCAAGATTTCTGGGCCACTTCTGGGAACTCCACAATGGTTAAAAAAAATGGTGAAGAAAAGATGGCACAAGGCAAATGTCTCTGACATATTATGAATGGAGGCAGAAAGTCCTTAAATAAAAAGGTATCATGAAGATTTTGAACTTAAAATCAATTGCAATTCAAACTCTGCAATTCAAGGAAAAAAAAAACACGCAAGATTTTAAACTCCAAAATAAACTTTGTCAAATAAGATGATCTTATTGACTATTATTTACATTGAAGCCATTCCTGGCTCCTGGCTCTTTTTTCCCCCCTCATACCTCTAGTGGGAGGCATCTTCTGATATGGTTCTCAATGATGCCCTTCTGGTGTCCATGCCCTTGTGGAATCCTCTCCCTTGAATGTTGGCTGAACCTAGTGACTTGCTCCCAACTGATAGAATATGACAAAGGTGATGGGATGTCACTTCTATGATTATATTATAAAACTCTGACTTTTGTGTTGCTGGTATTTTCTCTGGCCATTTTTTTATGACTGCTCTGATGAAGAAGGTCTCCCGGCAAGGAGCTGAATCTTGTCAACAATTACTTTGAGTCAACTTGGAAGTAAATTCTGTTCCAGCTAAATCTTGAGATGACTATGCATCCCAGGCTGACACCTTGATTACAGCCTCTTGAGAAAGAAACCCTGAAGCAAAAGGTCCAGCTAAGCTCTGCCTGAATTCCTGATCCCCAGAAAGAGTAAGATAATAAATATGGTTTTTAAGCCAGGAAGATGTTGGAGTAATTTGTTACCCAGTATTAGATAATGAACATACCTCACTTTCAATTCATCAGTACATTCTGTTGGCTCTACGTTCACATTTAGAATAGAAAATTCTAAAATTTTCTGAATTCTAAATTCAAAATTAGAATATAATCTTAGCACTTTACTGCTACACCTTCATCTAATGCAGTACAATTTCTCACCTGATTATTGCGGTAGCCTCCTAAGAATATGTGACTTTTCTGCTTTTGCCCTTTCCCCCTTGATTCTATTTCAAAACAGCGACAAAATGATCCTATTAATGGAGTTACTCTAATTCAGATACTCAGCCACCTTACAGAGACCTATAAGGGCCTGCCTGGTCTGTTTCCTTTTCCTGTGCACACCTAGCATGACCACACCAGCTTCTCAGAGTTCCCTAACATGCCATCACACTTTGATACCTGCCATTCACACTGCGATACATTTGTATTTTGTTTTCTCAGCATAGAATGCGCTGCACCCAATAGCTTCATGGCTGGTTCCCTCAAAGATCTTTAACTCAAAAGTCTTCTTCTCAGAGAGGTCTTACCTGGATACCCCACTTAAAATTGCAACTTCTCAACATGGTTCCATTTTAGTATTTATCACAATAGAATATTTTATATACTTTATCTTGTTTATTGTCTGTCTCCTCCACTAGCATGTAAGCCCTATGAGGGACAGAGTTTTTAATTTGTTTACTACTGTTATCTCTGGCACATGAAATAGTGCTTAATATATGGTAGGCATTCATTAATTCATGTGTTAATTGAATGAATGAATGAGTGAATGAATACTACTAATTTTCACTTGCTAGAAGAAATTAGTACAAAAACTGTTTTGAAAAGAAGATGTGTATCATATAAGTATGCAATGGCATTTTTATGGCACTTAAGGCCACAAGGAGCTTTGCATTAATAAGCTAAGCACTGGGGTGGAGTTAAGCCAACTCTTGGCTCTTCCTAACAAACAGGAGTAAACCTTGGCATGGAATACTCCAAACCACAGACAACTGACAACATTCAAATTAGGCACTGAGTCAGAACACTAATTAAAATTTACATTAAAAGCTAACTGACCTGTGTTTACTTGCACAAATTATTTCAATAGCAAATTACTTCCTCTTTCTTTTTTTAATTAAAAAGAATAAAACAAAGATGACAGAAGGTCTCTCTTTGTTGCTTCACAATTGTTCTTCAGAATCAACACCTGTAAGAAAAGTCCTAAGGGCAGTTTCCAATGTTCAGTATTGCCATTAACTCAAGATAAGGGTGTTACCTTGAACTACTGTGTTGAACTTTAGGCCCTAACCCCAACACTCAGGACCTATAAGCCAAGTATTACAACCACAGGTCACCAAACTTTTACTTCATACACTTCTCATAAAAAAAAAATTGTGGAGCAACTCTCAGATATATAAGTTCATTTAAGAGTTACATGCATATTCTTCCATACTAATATGTTACATTATAAAACATACAAAAGATATATTAGAATAGGATAAAAAGAAAATAGTATTTAAAAATAATTTTAATTCCATTGTATGTATCAACCAAATTGCATTTTTTGCTCTTTCTAAACATTATTACTAATACTAATTGGTGAGAATTATATTATTGAATATTCTGCATTATATTTTTTTAATAGATCTTTATTGGAGTATAATTGCTTCACAATACTGTGTTAGTTTCTGTTGTACAACAAAGTGAATCAGTCATATGCATACACATGTCCCCATATCCCCTCCCTCTTGAGCCTCCCTCCCACCCTCCCTATCCTACGTCTCTAGATCATTGCAAAACACCGAGCTCATCTCCCTGTGCTATGCTGCTGCTTCCCACTAGCTATCTGTTTTACATTCAGTAGTGTATATGTGTCGAGGCTACTCTCACTTCGCCCCAGCTTCCCCCGCCCCACCGTGTTCTCAAGTCCATTCTCTATGTCTACGTCTTTACTCCTGCCCTGCCACTAGGTTCATTAGTACCAGTTTTTTTTTTTTTTTAAGATTCCATATATATGTGTTAGCATATGGTATTTGTTTTTCTCTTTCTGACTTACTTCACTCTGTATGACAGACTCTAGGTCCATCCACCTCACTACAAATAACTCAATTTTGTTTCTTTTTATGGCTGAGTAATATTCCATTGTATATATATTTTAAGGTCTTAAAGTTTACTGCTTTATGGTGCCGAGGTCTGGCTTCAATATCTGGTCTACTTGGGTTCATTACTGGGAAAGACCCATCACAAAGATGCATAGATCCAAGTGGGGGAAAGACATCAGAGTCTGCACTATCATAGGTGTATTTTAATAATAATAATTTATAATAATACTATCTAACAGCTAAGCAAACATTTTTAAAATTTTGCTAGAGATTTTTAATATTACCTGATAGTTGCTAGTTATTCTTACAAGTTAGTGGAAGTTGTTGCACTTTTATACTTTTAAATTCTTTATTTGGAAAATTTTAATGCAAGTTAGAAAACTCTATCCCCAAGTTTTAAAAGTACACAGATATGAGAGATTTTGCAGGTAATACTTTTATATAATTTTTGGCAACAAATCCACTTAGTTTTGAAAACATATCCAAACAAACACAGCATTTTCAAAATACTCCCCCTGTAGCACATTTAAAAGAATAACATCTGCTTTTCCATTACCTTAAAAAATTACCTTTATCTTGAAGAGACACATAAAATGAGGTGTGTGCGTGTGTGTGTGTATTTTGAGGAAATATCTGCCACGTAACATACTAGACATCACAGAAAAAGCTGAAAATTTGGAACTCATATTTTCATAAATGAAAATGCACAACACATTTTTATGTTTGCCAGCTTTTTAAAGTGTTCTGTCACCAGATAACCACTGTCTGTCTGGACCATCTGTCTGGACAAAAATTCTTCATGGTTACTTCCTATATTATTACAAAGAATTGTAATGATAGGATTCTGCTATCCAAAATAACATAAATCTACTTAACCAGGCACAAGTAAAAAGTGCCATTGACAATTGCTATATGTTGTGGAATTCATTCTTCTTTTATGATGTTATGTGGTCATAAGAGAAAAATGATCACCTGATACTCAAATCAAGTGAGGGTACCAATGAGTACCCTTATATTATAATGCAACAGTTACTGCAGTATGTAGTTCAATATCTGTATTTAATCACTGAACCAAGGTGAAGCACCATGGAGCACTGGGAAGAAACTGAAGAGGTTTAAGATCTCTACCTACAAGGAGATATTCATATAATTTTTGTCCCTTCTAAGTGAAAGAATTTCATTCAACTTCATCTACTCATTATTACATATATGTACTATTAAATAGCAAAAACATCTAGCAATCAAATAAAAAAAAAAAAAAAGAGAAAACAAGGCCTGTGAAAACCAGCAGACTAAACAGAGTGTACTTTATTTTGAGCAAAGACTATCTTAACACATATTTACTTTTGAAGTTAACATAAACGTCTCTGACTGTGATGATTCATGGTACATGGTTCATGACAACAATTAAATATTTACTTTTGCTCATTCCTATATATTAATTGTAACAAAACAACAACAAGCAACAACAAAGCCTACTTCCTTCGCTGTAACAGTCAGGGTCCAAACAGGGAACAATGCCCATTTAAATAATTTAAGGAAAGTGTTATGAGACTACTGAAAAAGATATGAGTGGGATGATGGGAAACCACTTTGAACAGGCAATAAGTTGCGGCCACTAACAGTGGAATTATTAACACTCTTAGGCCTGAGGTGTGGGAGCAGTTATGGGACCTCAGGAGAGAGTCAGTGACCATGCGAGGAGCAACTGAAGGAGAGCCTCACAGAGGGAGACAGGGAATGAACATATACCCCAACTTCACTTTCTTCTTTCCCTGTAATAGCCTGCTGGGGCTGCTCATTGGCTGTATCCAACCAAAGGCAAAAGAGACTCTGGAAGCTGTCCATGCCGGTCAGCCTCACAGGGCAGAGAGCAGGGTGGAGGGTGGAGAGTGGGTCTGGAGAGGCAAACACAAGACACAAGGCCAGATCTTCTTCGAGTTTATTCCCTTCTTAGGATAAAATAATTAAATGACAGACTGGCACTAAATTCTATGTTAAAAAATGTGAATATGAAAAAGATATGAGGTCAATTAAAAAAAAGAAGATATGGGGAGATTACACAGTCTGTTGCTGTTGCCCTAAAGCATGACTAATTATAGGTTTTTAAAAAATTACCTACTTCTTTTACCATTTTGAATAGGTGATGTTTCTACTTTACAAAATCTGAAAGATGTAAATGGGACTACAGTGAAAATTAAGTCTCCAATTCTCCTTTCCTTGTCCTCATTTTTCCTCCTTACACAAAACCATGGCTACTAGTCTCTTTTGTATACTTGCAGAGATTTTTCCATGCATTTGTAATCAAGGGTAAGTAAATAAATATATATTTCTTATTGTTTACAAGAATAGTAGCATATTATACACACAGAATGCATGTTCCTTTTGAAATGTAATAGTACATCTTTAGATAGTTTTAAATCAGTACATAGAGTGCTTTCTACAGTATGTAGGATTTTATTTGTAGGGGGGAAACAAAACCTCCTTTATTAGTTCTCTATTGATGAGTATTTGTTTCTGATTTTTTTCCTACAACCAAAGATATAGTGAATATTATCATATATACATCATTTTTCACAGGTTCTACTATATTTATAACAAGTACTTAAAAGCAAAATTGCTTTGTTAAAAGGTTAGTGCATTTAAAATTTTAAATTATATTGATAAATAAATCTCCACAAAGGTCATAACAATTAAACTTCCAGCTGCAGTTTGAGAGTCTGTTTTTCTACATTTTCACCAGTAGAGTGCCACCACATTTTTTATTGTTGCTAATTTGACAGGTTCAAGTGGCATATGATTTTATTTTAATTTCTATTGTTATGACTTAGGTTGAGCACCAATTCAGGTGACTAGGGACCATGTATATTTATTTTTTAATGGATTATTTGTTTATTTCCTTTAACCAGTTTTATGGATTTGTAGGGGTTCCATATTCATTAGGAAAATTAGTTCTTTGCCACTGAAAAGAGCAGATTTATAAAACACTTTGATTTATTAAAAAAGTGTTTTTCTATTTAAAAGAAACTCTATCTTTTGTCCTAGAAATTTTATGGTCTCTTTCTTTTTTACCCTCTTTTTCTCTCTCTCTCCTTAAAAATCTTTGATATACTTGGAATTTATTTAAGTGCATTATGTAAGATACAGCTTTTATGGCCCAGTTGGTTATCCAAGCACCATTTACTGAATGATCTATCTTTCCTCCACTGATTTAAAATTCTTTTTATTTAAAAAAAAAACCTACTAAATTATTGAAGATAATTTGGTATTTTTGTTTTGGGCAGTACTATACAGTTTTAATTATGGATAATAATTCATTTTGATCATAAATGTACTAAAATTATAACAAAATCATCCACTGTGCTGGAGAGTGTTCATGAACATATCAAACTTGGAATATAACCTGAATGAGTTTTTGGATTTTGGATGAAACAAGTGGCCTCAGAGAAGTATTTTTAATAAAAATAAAAAATAAAAATATTCATACTGTGTTGGCTAAAAGGTCAGATCAATTTAAGCACACTGAAAATAATAAAAGAAAAAATAGTCATTGTTGACATTGTCATGTTTGTCATTGTCATCAGCAGTGGCAATAGAAACATCAGCATTTATTGACTATTATATGCAGGACATGGCCATGATTATCCCCATTCTACACTGTGGAAACTGAGGTCGGGAGAATTTAAGATTATGCAGCTAGGAAACATCAGAACCACCACCCCACCTCAATAAAAATGTTGATGAGTGTTTGCTACAAATATTAGGCTAACTGTGAGTATTCATAAGATTCAGGCCTATATACAAGAGTAACATAAATATCAAATGATTGATAAAGACAAAATATGACATAGGATTTCAGCAGTTAGAAATTCTCGAGATTGGAGTTGTTCAAGTAAGACTTCATATTACTGATGGAACTGGTAAAGAGGATGATTCAGGAAGTAAAGATTATGACTCAAGAAGTCACTCCAGGAAGGGGGAATGAAGGTGAAACATAATGTTTGGAGAATAGGTGTATAGATTTTAGCAGAACGGGAGCTTTTATATTCATTTATTCATTTATGTATTCATTTTGTAAGAGAATAGTGCTTTGGTACTCTCTGATGGACAGGATGAAAGCCGATATTTGTTTCTATCAAATGAAATACATTCAATACATATGAGAGTTATGAATAGGAGTCAGGCCTGGTATGAATATCTGCATGGTTATATAATGCTCATGAGCTGGGAATGCTGAAGTGGCAACTGTGTAAATAAACAGCTCTTGGGTGGCCAGGAGAAGGTCATTACATTCTAAAATGTTTTCCATCAAAACTTTACTGTCCTATTTTAAGATAATCCTTGGATCTTTCTTATGACTAAATGATTAGAGATGACACATACAATTATTAGAATTATTGAATAGTAAGAGGTTAGGAACAGACTTGAGTAGTTATACATTTTGATTTAGCAATTCTTCATTGTCTTATTATAATCATAATACAATGTAATTCACTTTTGCCATGAAATAGTTTTCTGTTCATTCTGCCTCTGATTTGCTTCTTTCCTTGTTTTTTAACCAAAATTTCAACTTTTGACAATATAATTTTTACTACTACATATGGAATTTTCCAACGATTATGGGAACAAAAGGGTAAACACATTTTTCAGAGGTTCCTTTAATTAAACAAGGAAACAACCCAATAAATGGTTTTTTATTTCCTATGTGCTGTGTAATGAACAGAAACGCTTTTCCAAATCATAACAGCACGTGAAATACAAGTAAAATATATTCACGTAGTATTGAACAAAAGTAAAAATATTTAATATACAAGTATACATTTCCTTTTATTACTTATGAAAAATACATATATACATATACACTCACATACATATATATACACACACTCACAAACAAACACAGAGACAGCACAACACAGAGTACCCTATTGATTTCTGAATACTAATTCTATTTCTTAATTTGTGAGATCAGGTTCTAGGTAGTCATTCCAAACTAAAAATTAACACATTGAGCATACAGAGAAACTTGTAGCCTGTATTATTCAGTTCTAACTCACTTCTATTTGAAAATGGTAGGTACAAAAAAACACGTAGCTTTTCTTGTCATTTTAAAAGAAGTACTCCTAGATAGTTTAATAAATTGTGAATGTAGTTGGTAACAGCTGAAGAATTATAATGCTATAACTTGGTACTCTTCCTCTCTTTCTTTCCTACAATGAGCCCAGTTTCAGAAAGTTAATCTGGCCACTCCTTTCTCATTTCAGCCTGTGTCTTTCTATCAGGTTCTTGGAATCTACTCAGTTAATCCTTATCCATAGCCTCCTTGAAACACAGTGTCAAAACCTCGCTTCCAAGAATTCATCTTAACTAAGCTCACTTAACCCAGAGACACTTTTATTTTCCATTCCCTTGACGGTTATTGTAATTATCTTACAATTATTGTGATATTCCTTTATAAATGTTCTTATATTGTTTCAGATTTAATTGCTTGTTTATACTTGTTCGTTTAAGAAAGAATGTAAACTTTTTGAGGACAGGCAATAATACTTAGTTTATTTTTTAAATTGGCCCACTGCATATTTTACAGTGCTCCACACTCAGTATCATTAAATGTCTCTGAGTGAGATGAATATAGTTGTTTCTCATAGTTTGGGGGTTAATATTATCACTTAAAACAAAGCAACCATGACCATTCATTTTAATATAGCTTTTACTTAAACGTTATTGTGCTAAAATGTATCATACATTAAATCCTAATCTGATGTTCCTAAAATGATAGAGTACAGATCTTAAATGCTGCTGATACGTGGTCAAAATTTTTTTTTTCTCCGTAATGGAAACTGGTATTCAGTCCCACGACTGAATTAAAATTTTGTTTACTTAAAGTTTTACATTTTTATAACTTCATTTGAATAATAAAATACACAGATACAAGTAGGAGATTAAAAGAAAGCAAAGCTTAAAGAATAGCTAAGTCAGGGGCTTAAGTAGAACAATCTGCATTGCTACACTTGGCATTCATGCCTCTAGAATGTACTTCTGTCTTTAGCACACTGTTCTCGTACTTTCATTTTGTCTTTATCATCTGCTCCACTAGTTTGTCCTTTGCCGTATCATTGAAAAATCTTGGACTTCTCCTATTACCACACATGATTTTAGAGTTTGTAGCATACAGGAAATAAATAGGCCCAGAGACAGTATTTTTGCAAATGAGTAGGTGAATGAATGAACAAGCCAACTAAGCATTCTGGGGAAATAAAAATTTTGAATTGTAGTCTTAGATAGAGGTGGTTATTTAATATATAGGTCAGAAATTCAATAAAGAAACCATAGTGTAATTGGAAGAGTCAACGTTCATATATATATTAATTGAAATAAACGTACCAAGTTCATGGCCTCACCCCAAAGCTTTTTATCTTTGAATAAGTTATTTAGCTTTTTGGAGGCTTAATTTTTTTCATGTGTAAAAATAACACCTTGCAGATAGAGTAGCCAAAGAGTTGCCAGGTCTAGCAAATGAATGTACACGACACCCAGTTAAATTTGAATTTCAGATAAACAATAAATATTTTTTAGCATAGGTATCTCATAAATATTGCATAGGATATACTTGTACTAAAAATTATTCCTTGTTTATCTGAAATTCAAATTTAACTGTGAATCTGGTAACCCTACTCAGAGATGACATGCTAAGTACTTGGTACTTGGTACATGCTAGATAATGGTAAGAGGTGGTGAAGGTATTGGATGATAATACTTCTGTGATTGTGAGAGGCAACATAGTTTAATTAGTATTCAGAGTGGGAGCTCTGGAGTCAGACTGATTCAAATCTCATTGTCCCACTAACTGTTTGTGAGTTCCAGCATATTACTTTTTTTTTTTTAACATCTTTATTGGAGTATAATTGCTTTACAATGGTGTGTTAGTTTTTGCTTTATAACAAAGTGAATCAGCTATACATATACATATATCCCCATATCTCCTCCCTCTTGCGTCTCCCTCCCACCATCCTTATCCTACTCCTCTAGGTGGTCACAAAGCACTGAGCTGATGTCCCTGTGCTATGCGGTTGCTTCCCACTGCTATCTATTTTACATTTGGTAGTGTGTACATGTCCATGCCACTCTCCCACTTCGTCCCAGCTTACCCCTGCCCCTCCCCGTGTCAAGTCCATTCTCTACGTCTGCGTCTTTATTCCTGTCCTGACCCTAGGTTCTTCAGAACCATTTTTTTAGATTCCATATATTTGTTTTAGCGTAAGGTATTTTTTTCTCTTTCTGACTTACTTCACTCTGTATGACAGACTCTAGGTCCATCCCCCTCACTACAAATAACTCAATTTTGTTTCTTTTTATGGCTGAGTAATATTCCATTGTATATATGTGCCACATCTTCTTTATTCATTCATCTCTCGATGGACACTTAGGTTGCTTCCATGTTCTGGCTATTGTAAATAGAGCTGCAGTGAACATTGTGGTACATGACTCTTTTTGAATTATGGTTTTCTCAGGGTATATGCCCAGTAGTGGGATTCCAGCATATTACTTAATGTCTCAATTTTCTTATAACAATAGTATCTAGTAGTGGAGCTATTACATGGATTAAATGAGTTAATACTGGTAAAATATTTAACATAGTGCCAGACACCATCAATATAAGCCCTGGATACATGCTAGTTATGACTGTGGTTTAGGGTGAACCACAGTCCCACTTTGCCTGGAACTGAGGGGTTTCCTGGGATATGAGACTTTGAGTGTAAAAACCCAGAGAGTTCAGGACAAACCAAGACATGTAATTTACGATTTTAGCCAGGGAAACAGAAGTCACAGATATGAGAATACATAGCAGTTAAATAATAATAATAGCAAATAATAACATCATCATCATCATCATAAAAATAATAGCAATTTAAGTGTTAAGGGCATTGATTATATTTCATATTTACCAGCTCCTGACTAAAACAATTCAAGGAAATCATGTTGAACTGGTTACTTTTAGGAGGATTTAAGGAGGGTAAGATACAGCCCTTGCCTTCAAGGACCTGTCAGAAGGACAGACTTTAAACAATTAATTCCCAGACAATTTGATAAGTAACGTAAACAGAAGGCCTTTGGGAATCCAAGGCTTAACCGACTCTAGCAAAGGATGGAGAAGATTTAGAGAAGATATTTAAAATGGGTATTGAGAAATGCCAAGGAGTTTTCCAGGCAAAAGGGAAGAAAAGCATTTTTAGTATCTTCAGACAGCAGAGAGATGTGAAGGTCGGGGTATCTCCAGGCAGCAGCAGCAAGTATGCTGGTACGGTCTGACCAACAGTGCATTGAGCAAATAGTAGAAAATGAGGCTGAAAAGGCACGTGAAGGACCAAATGTAAAGGGCTTATATGCTTTTCTACTTATGTATGTGCTATGTATGTCTGTAATATAAAATGAAAATTTAAATTAAATATGAAGCATGATGCAAAGGGAAGGTACAGATAGGAAAGATGGACCCAGGAGTCAGGTTAGTATTCAGAATTCATGCTACGCGCTCTTGTTAAAGGTCTGCTAAATTTTTGACCCCAAATGTGTATGCAGCCAAAGGGGAGTAAGGACATTTAATGAATGTTTACTATGTGCCAAGCACTGCTCTTAACAGTATCAGTCTTCTGGTGTCTTCAAACAGTTTTTAGTCTTGCAAAGATTTTTCAAAAATTAATTTGGCTTTAAAAAGTAATATTTATTTTATTAACTTTTTATTTTAAAAAGCCAGTTTTTCTTAAGCTTTTAAGTTTAGTTTACATTTCTTATACTATTTACAAATGTAGTAAATTTTAACAATCACTTTTGATGGGGGGCGGGGGGGCGTCTGTGATTAATGTTTTCCCAGTTAGAAACCTAATGCTCTTAAACATTTTGAACTTCATTTATAAATTTAGTATATTTAACTTTCTTGTTGAATAGCTCAGTAATCTGTCTTGAGAGAGAAACATTTCCCAATATATCTTGTACATAATATTATAAATATAGTGCACTGTTTACTCAAATATTTCATATTATTTATATAGTACCATTTCAACTTTAAAAATCACAAGCCTATTTGATTACTTGGCTAATCTGTTACTCTAAAGGCTACATTCTCTTAAATATTAAAAGGAAATTAAAATGGCATATGTATACATGTAATAATAATTACTACAGTGCAATTCAAATATTTCCAAATTTGGTTATAAATCTAAGAATTAAATAATGCTTTCTTAAATGTACCAAAATCTTGGTAATTGTTGAAACCTGGCGATGTATATGTGTGTAGGGGCATGGTTATGGTACTATTCTATTTTTATAAATATCTGAACATTTTCAAAACAAAAATATTAAAATGCTTTGTCATTAAAGATGCAAGCGTGTTATTCCAAACAATCTTGGGATACCTTTTAAAGCAATTTTTGTGTTGCTTTCTCAGCTCAGTGAGATTTCCTAACTACCAGAGTGGTTTTGGGGTAGAACGCTGGCCAGTTGAGGCTTATTTTGTAATTTCTAGGTCAATAGCTTCCAATTGAGGGAGTCTTTAAACCCATGCTCCGTAGATGCACATTAGAAATTACATAATTTTTCAAACTGACATTGGCATTCTACTACATCCTCTCATACCTGCCTCTCCCTGCCATTCCTGCCCTGACAGCTCCCTCTCCACTCCTCACCTCTGCTCCCACAAGCTGCTTTGCCACTTAAATAAACTTTGCTTTTCTCTGGATCTTAAAATATTTAAAGGACTTTCCTTTTGGGTCCAATGACCATTACTGGTGAACCCGAGCAGGACACTCTTGGGCCCTCCTGGGTACAAAAGTCTTTCCGAGTCCTCAGTTTCTTGTTTGTAGGAAGAAGGCTTTAGCGTTCTAGACCTTCCCTGAGTTCCAAAGGGCTGATTCAAACAGTTACTAATTAGGGAAGGGAGGGAATACAGAAACAGAGGAGGAGCAGGCAATAAACAATAGTGCAGTAGGGTCTTGGTTCCTCCTCAAGGGATATACATAACAATATGTATATATGAGTCCTTCTGCAGGAACTAAGACCCCCACCCAGGTGGAGCATGGGAACTTCAGGCTGAGCACAAGAGTCCTAGAATACCACCCTGTTACCTCACCACCAACCAATTAGAAGAAAGTCACACACCCAGCAGCCCACACCCCATACTTTGCCTTTAAAAATCTCTTGCCCCAAAACCATGGGGGGAGTTCTGGTCTTTTGAGCATAAGCCACCAGTTCTCCTTCCTTGGCCCTGCAATAAGCCTGTCTCTGCTCCAAACTCCAATGTTTCGGAGTTTGTTTGGCCTCACTGCACATGGGGCACAGGAACTTCTGTTTGGCAACACTACGTCACCATCACTCCCTCCAATACCACTTATATCATAATTTTGGGTGATTTCACTATCCATGTAGATGATTTGTTCAATATCCTGGACTCTCAATTCCTTAATCTCCTTTTCTTTAATGATTTTATCTTCAGTATCAGTCGACCCCTTGTCATATACTTGACATTGTTAATATCAAAAGTTGCAAACTCTCCTTAATTTCAATTTCAGGCATCTCACTCTCCACCGACCACCTCCTATTTTTTCAGTTCACTGCTTCTGAAACTGAGCAGGACCCTGTGGGGCTCCTGGGCACGGAAGACTTCCTGTGTCCCGTTTCTCTTTCGTAGGGAACAGACTCCAGCCTCCAAGACCTTCCCTGAATTCCAAAGGGCAGATTCAAACAGTTGCTAATCAGGTAAGGGAGGGGGTGCAGAGACAAAGGAGGAGCAGCCAAGAAACAACAGTGCAGCCTTGGGGCAGGGTCCTGGTTCCGCCTCAAGGGATACACATAACAATGTCTCTGAGCTCTTTACAGAACTAAAACCCCAAACAAATGGAAGGCGTTAGCATTCTTCATTCCAGAGAAGACAACCTGAGGCCAGATTAAAGGAACAAAAGAAGCTCATGAAGAGATTACCTGAGACGAGAGGAGGAGCTTCAAGATGGAGGAAGAGTAAGACGTGGAGATCAACTTCCTCTCCACAAATACATCAGAAATACATCTACACGTGGAGCTGCTCCTATAGAACACCCACTGAATGCTGGCAGAAGACCTCAGACCTCCTAAAAGGCAAGAAACTCCGCACCTACCTGGGTAGGGCAAAAGAAAAAAGAAAAAAACAGAGGCAAAAGAATAGGGACGGGACCTGCACCAGTGGGAGGGAGCTGTGAAGGAGGAAAGGTTTCCACACACTAGGAAGCCCCTTCGCGGGCGGAGACTGGGGGTGGCAGAGGGGGGAAGCTTCGGAGCCATGGAGGAGAGCGCAGCAACGGGGGTGCGGAGGGCAAAGCCGAGAGATTCCCGCACAGAGGAGCGGTGCCGACCTGCACTCACCAACCCGAGAGGCTTGTCTGCTCCCCCGCCAGGGCAGGCGGGGGCTGGGAGCTGAGGCTCGGGTTTCGGAGGTCGGATCCCAGGGAGAGGACTGGGGTTGGCTGCGTGAACACAGCCTGAAGGGGTTAGTGCGCCACAGCTAGCCGGGAGGGAGTCCGGGAAAAAGTCTGGACCTGACAAAGAGGCAAGAGACTTTTTCTTGCCTCTTTGTTTCCTGGTGCGCGAAGAGAGGGGATTAAGAGTGCCACTTAAAGGAGCTCCAGAGACGGGCACGAGCCAAAGCTATCAGCGCGGATCCCAGAGACGGGCATGAGACGCTAAGGCTTCTGCTGCAGCCACCAAGAAGCCTGTGTGCAAGCACAGGTCACTATCCATACCTCCCCTCCCGGGAGTCTTTGCAGCCTGCCACTGCCAGGATCCCGTGATCCAGGGACAACTACCCTGGGAGAACACATGGCACGCCTCACGCTGGTGCAACGTCACGCCGGCCTCTGCCGCAGCAGGCTCGCCCCGCACTCCGTATCCCTCCCTCCCCCCGGCCTGAGTGAGCCAGAGGCCCTGAATCAGCTGCTCCTTTAACCCTGTCCTGTCTGAGTGAAGAACAGATGCCCACAGGCGACCTACAGGCAGAGGCAGGGCCAAATCGAAAGCTGAACCCCAGGAGCTGTGCGAACAAAGAAGAGAAAGGGAAATTTCTCCCAGAAGCCTCAGGAGCAGCGAATTAAATCTCCACAGTCAACTTGATGTACCCTGCATCTGTGGAATACCTAAATAGACAACGAATCATCCCAAGTTGAGGAGGTTGACTTTGGAAGCAATGATATATACATATTTTTCCCTTTTTCTCTTTTTGTGAGTGTGTATGTGTATGCTTCTGTGTGTGATTTTGTCTGTATAGCTTTGATTTTACAATTTGTCCTTGGGTTCTGTCTGTCCGTTTTTCTTTGTTGTTTGTTTTTTTGTTTTTAGTATACTTTCTAGCGCTTGCTATCATTGGTGGATTTGTTTTTGGGTTTGGTTGCTCTCTTCTTTCTTTTTTTTTTATTACTTTTTAAAAAAAATTTTTTTAAGAATTATTTTTTATTTTAATAATTTCATTTTATTTTATTTTATTTTATCTTATTCTTTCTTTCTTTCTTTTTTTTCTCCCTGTTATTCTGAGCCGTGTGGATGACAGGCTCTTGTTGCTACAGCCAGGTGTCAGGGCTCTGCCTCTGAGGAGGGAGAGCCAAGTTCAGGACATTGGTCCACAAGAGACCTCCCAGCTCCACGTAACATCAAATGGCAAAAATCTCCCAGAGATCTCCATCTCAACGCCAAGACCTAGCTCCACTCAACAACCAGCAAGCTACAGTGCTGGATACTCTATGCCAAACAACTAGCAAGACAGGAACACAACCCCACCCATTAGCAGAGAGGCTGCCTAAAATCAAAATAAGGCCACAGACACCCCAAAACACACCACCAGACGTGGACCTGCCGACCAGAAAGAAAAGATCCAGCCTCATCCACCAGAACACAGGCACTAGTCCCCTCCACCAGGAAGCCTACACAACCCACAGAACAAACCTTAGCCACTGGGGGCAGACACCAAAAACAACGGGAACTACAAACTGGCAGCCTGAGAAAAGGAGACCTCAAATACAGTAAGCTAAGCAACATGAGAAGACAGAGAAGCACACAGCAGATGAAGGAACAAGGTAAAAACCCACCAGACCTAACAAATGAAGAGGAAATAGGCAGTCTACCTGAAAAAGAATTCAGAATAATGATAGTAAAGATGATCCAAAATCTTGGAAATATAATGGAAAAAATACAAGAAACGTTTAACAAGGACCTAGAAGAACTAAAGAGCAAACAAACAATGATGAACAGCACAATAAATGAAATTACAAATTCTCTAGAAGGGATCAATAGCAGAATAACTGAGGCAGAAGAACGGATAACTGACCTGGAAGATAAAATAGTGGAAAGAACTACTGCAGAGCAAAATAAAGAAAAACGAATGAAAAGAATTGAGGACAGTCTCAGAGACTTCTGGGACAACAATAAACACACGAACAGTCCAAGTATAGGGGTCCCAGAAGCAGAAGAGAAAAAGAAAGGGACTGAGAAAATATTTGAAGTGATTATAGTTGAAAACGTCCCTAATATGGGAAAGGAAATAGTTAATCAAGTTCATGAAGCACAGAGAGTCCCATACAGGATAAAGCCAAGGAGAAAGACGCCAAGACAAATATTAATCAAACTATCAAAAATTCAATACAAAGAAAAAATATTAAAAGCAATAAGGGAAAAACAACAAATAACATACAAGGGAATCCCCACAAGGTTAACAGCTGATCTTTCAGCAGAAACTCTGCAAGCCAGAAGGGAGTGGTAGGACATATTTAAAGTGATGAAGGAGAAAAACCTACAACCAAGATTACTCTCCCCAGCAAGGATCTCATTGAGATTTGACAGAGAAATTAAAACCTTTACAGACAAGCAAAAGCTAAGAGAATTCAGCACCACCAAACCAGCTTTACAACAAATGCTAAAGGAACTTCTCTAGGCAGGAAACTCAAGAGAAGGAAAAGACCTACAATAGTAAACCCAAAACAATTAAGAAAATGGGAATAGGAACATACATATCAATAATTACCATAAATGTAAATGGATTAAATGCTCCCACCAAAAGACAAAGACTGGCTGAATGGATACAAAAACAAGACCCGTATATATGCTGTCTACAAGAGACCCACTTCAGACCTAGAGACACATACAGACTGAAAGTGAGGGGATGGAAAAAGATATTCCATGCAAATGGAAATCAAAAGAAAGCTGGAGTAGCAATTCTCATATTAGACAAAATAGACTTTAAAATAAAGACTATTACAAGAGACAAAGAAGGACACTACATGATGATAAAGGGATCAATCAAGAAGAAGATATAACAATTGTAACTATTTATGCACCCAACATAGGAGCACCTCAATACATAAGGCAAATACTAACAGCCATAAAAGGGGAAACCGACAGTAACACAATCACAGTACGGGACTTTAACAGCCCACTTTCACCAATGGACAGATAATCCAAAATGAAAATAAATAGGGAAACACAAGCTTTAAATGATACATTAAAAAAGATGGACTTAATTGATATTTATAGGACATTCCAACCCAAAACAACAGAATACACTTTCTTCTCAAGTATTCATGGAACATTCTCCAGGATAGATCATATCTTGGGTCACAAATCAAGCCTCAGTAAATTTAAGAAAATTGAAATCATATCAAGCATCTTTTCCAACCACAACGCTATGAGTCTAGATATCAATTACAGGAAAAAATCTGTAAAAAATACAAACACATGGAGGTGAAACAATACACTACTTAATAACCAAGACATTACTGAAGAAATCAAAGAGGAAATCAAAAAATACCTAGAAATAAATGACAATGAAAACACCATGACCCAAAACCTATGGGATGCAGTAAAAGCAGTTTTAAGAGGGAAGCTTATAGCAATACAATCATACCTCAAGAAACAAGAAACATCTCAAATAAACAACCTAACCTTACACCTAAAGCAATTAGAGAAAGAAGAAGAACAACAACAAAAAAACCAAAGTTAGCAGAAGGAAAGAAATCATAAAGATTACATTAGAAATAAATGAAAAAGAAATGAAGGAAATGATAGCAAAGATCAATAAAACTAAAAGCTGATTCTTTGAGAAGATAAACAAAATTGAAAAACCATTAGCCGGACTCATCAAGAAGAAAAGGGAGAAGACTCAAATCAATAGAATTAGAAATGAAAAAGGAGAAGTAACAACTGACACAGCAGAAATACAAAGGATCATGAGAGATTACTAAAAGCAACTATATGACAATAAAATGGACAACATAGAAGAAATGGACAAATTCTTAGAAAAGCACAACCTTCCGAGACTGAACCAGGAAGAAACAGAAAATATGAACAGACCAATCACAAGCACTGAAATTGAGACTGTGATTAAAAATCTTCCAACAAACAAAAACGCAGAACCAGATGACTTCACAGGTGAATTGTATCAAACATTTAGAGAAGAGCTAACACCTATCCTTCTCAAACTCTTCCAAAATATTGCAGAGGGAGGAACACTCCCAAATTCATTCTACGAGGCCATCACTCTGATACCAAAACCAGACAATGATGTCACAAACAAAGAAAACTACAGGCCAATATCACTGATGAACATAGATGTAAAAATCCTCAACAAAATACTAGCAAACAGAATTCAACAGCACATTAAAAGGATCATACACCATGATCAAGTGGGGTTTATCCCAGGAATGCAAGGATTCTTCAATATACGCAAATCAATCAATGTGATACACCATATTAACAAATTGAAGGAGAAAAACCATATGATCATCTCAATAGATGAAGAAAAAGCTTTTGATAAAATTCAACACCGATTTATGATAAAAACCCTCCAGACAGTTGGCATAGAGGGAACTTACCTCAACATAATAAAGGCCATATATGACAAGCTGACAGCCAACATCGTCCTCAATGGTGAAAAAGTGAAACCATTTCCACTAAAATAAGGAACAAGACAAGGTTGCCCACTCTCACCACTATTATTCAACATAGTGTTGGAAGTTTTAGCCACAGCAATCAGAGAAGAAAAAGAAATAAAAGGAATCCATTTTGCAAAAGAAGAAGTAAAGCTGCCACTGTTTGCAGATGACATGATACTATACATAGTGAATCCTAAAGATGCTACCAGAAAACTACTATAGCTAATCAATGAATTTGGTAAAGTAGCAGGGTACAAAATTAATGCACAGAAATCTCTTGCATTCCTATATACTAATGATGAAAAATATGAAAGTGAAATTAAGAAAACACTCCCATTTACCATTGCAACAAAAAGAATAAAATACTTAGGAATAAACCTACCTAAGGAGACAAAAGACCTGTATGTAGAAAATTATAAGACACTGATGAAAGAAATAAAGATGACACAAATAGATGGAGAGGTACACCATGTTCTTGGATTGGAAGAATCAACGTTGTGAAAATGACTATACTACCCAAAGCAATCTGCAGGTTCAATGCAATCCCTATCAAACTACCACTGGCATTTTTCACAGAACTAGAACAAAAAATTTCACGATTTGTATGGAAACACAAAAGACCCCAAATAGCCAAAGCAATCTTGAGAAAAAAAAACGGAGCTGGAGGAATCAGGCTCCCTGACTTCAGACTATACTACAAAGCTACAGTAATCAAGACAGTATGGTACTGGCAGAAAAACAGAATGGAACAGGATAGAAAGCCAGAGATAAACCCACACACATATGGTCACCTTATCTTTGATAAAGGAGGCAAGAATATACAATGGAGAAAAGATAGCCTCTTCAATAAGTGGTGCTGGGAAAACTGGACAGCTACATGTAAAAGAATGAAATTAGAACACTCCCTAACACCATACACAAAAATAAACTCAAAATGGATTAAAAACCTAAATGTAAGGCGAGACACTGTCAAACTCTTAGAGGAAAACATAGGCAGAACACTCTATGGCATAAATCACAGCAAGATCCTTTTTGACCCACCTCCTAGAGAAATGGAAATAAAAACAAAAATAAACAAGTGGGACCTAATGAAACTTAAAAGCTTTTGCACAGCAAAGGAAACCATAAGCAAGACGAAAAGACAACTTTCAGAATGGGAGAAAATATTTGCAAATGAAGCAACTGACAAAGGATTAATCTCCAAAATTTACAAGCAGCTCATGCAGCTCAATATCAAAAAAACAAACAACCCAATTCAAAAATGGGCAGAAGACCTACACAGACATTTCTCCAAAGAAGATATACAGTTTGCCAACAAACACATGAAAGAATGCTCAACATCATTAATTATTAGAGAAATGCAAATCAAAACTACAATGAGACATCTCACACCACTCAGAATGGCCATCATGAAAAAATCTACAAACAATAAATGTTGGAGAGGGTGTGGAGAAAAGGGAACCCTCTTGCACTGTTGGTGGGAATGTAAATTGATACAGTCCCTATGGAGAACAGTATGGAGGTTCCTTAAAAAAGTAAAAATAGAACTACCATACGACCCAGCAATCCCACTACTGGGCATATACCCTGAGAAAACCATAATTCAAAAAGAGTCATGTACCACAATGTTCATTGCAGCTCTATTTACAATAGCCAGGACATGGAAGCAACCTAAGTGTCCATCGACAGATGAATGGATAAAGAAGATGTGGCACATATATACAATGGAATATTACTCAGCCATAAAAAGAAACGAAATTGAGTTATTTGTAGTGAGGTGGATGGACGTAGAGTCTGTTGTACAGAATGAAGTAAGTTAGAAAGAGAAAAACCAATACCGTATGCTAACACATATATATGGAATGTTAAAAAAAAAAAAAAAAGGTTCTGAAGAACCTAGGGGAAAGACTGGAATAAAGACGCAGACCTATTAGAGAATGGACTTGAGGATAATGGGGAGGAGGACGGGTGAGCTGGGACAAATGAGAGAGTGGCATGGACATATATACACTACCAAATGTAAAATAGATAGCTAGTGGGAAGCAGCCGCATAGCACAGGGAGATCAGCTCGGTGCTTTGTGACCACCTAGATGGGTGGGGTAGGGAGGGTGGGAGGGAGGGAGACGCAAGAGGGAAGAGATATGGGGATATATGTATATGTATAACTGATTCACTTTGTTATAAGGCAGAAACTAACACACCATTGTAAAGCAATTATACTCCAATAAAGATGTTAAAAAAAAAAAATGAGATTACCTGAGAGCAGATTAAAGGAGTGCAGGCCCTGCATACACCCTAATCTTATCAGCAACCCCGCACTGAACCGTTGCTATAAAACTCCTCACCAAATCCTCCCAGGTTGAGATACACAGTTTTTGATGGCATGAGCCTGCTGTGTCCCCCTTTGCCTGGCAAAGCAATAAAGCTATTCTTTTCTACTTCACTCAAAACTCTGTCTCAGAGATTCGATTTGGCACTGGTGCACAGAGGCTGAGTTTGCGGCATCACTTCTATTACCCGAGTGCTTACAATCTTTTGTCTGCAAGGCCCCTATTCTTTGTCAATTCTTTTTACTCTCCTTAACCTAGGTCATGTCCTCACTTCCTTCCTTATACAGTTTATATTTCATGGTTTATCATTATCATCTATTGTAAGCAGACAGGGTAGGGGGTCCCCAGAGAAAGAGAACCAGGCATGGCTTTCTTGACATAAGACAAGCCATTTTTGGCCTAAGCCATTTTGTGACCTAAGCCTGGCCACGATGCTTGCTGTTAAACAGGGCTCAGTAATTAATGATCTTAAGGGAGCAAAAGAATCCAGAAACAAATGACTGTTATCAGGCAAGTGAAGTAACAATAGCAAAGACAATATATTAGTTGTAAAGACTCCCAGTTCTCTTTTAATGGTAAAGATTAGCCTGAAGCACTCAACCACCAGATTAACTGGACCCTAAGGGATGATGATGTTGACCTTTTCTGACCCTCATGACTTCAATCAACTAAAGCTTAGACTCTGTTCACCCAAGCCCCTTCTTGAATATGCATGTACCCTTAGCTTAATACTTCTTCAACTGTTCAAGAAGACACTGCTTTGGGCAAGATCCCCGGTGTTCTCCTTACCTGCTGCAAGTAATAATAAATCCTTCCTTTTCCTGATCTTTGGCTTGGTTGTGTCTTTTGGCTCAACACCCACCAAGAGGAAAACCCAGTTTTTGGGAAACATTCTCTTGCATATACCTTCAATTTCCTTGCCTCTCTTGCTTCATCATATGTTATGATAAACAATATTGCTGGTTAAATCCAGCTCTCCACCTATTTCTTGGACAGGGAGAAAAACACACAAGCATGCTGGTTGTCCCTCTTTTTAATTATAAGCTGTAATTTCAAGTAGGCCCATTCCTCAAACCTCCAACACCAACTACCCCATTCAAAGACGGTCTTGTTTCCTTCATTCCACAAGCAAGTACCACTACCTCTACCCACCTACCTGTTCCTATCTACTCCTCATTTTTTTTCCTGTTACTTTGTATGAACTCTGTGTATTAATCCTCTTGTGCCATAGATTCTGTTCCTTATCATTACTTAATGATGTCGCATCAGAAAATTTCCCACTTTCTCTTGTCTCATACATGTTGCCCTCTCTATTTGATTTTTCCCATCAGTATATAAAAAAGCTGTTGTTTCTCACATTCTAAGAAAAACCACAATGCTCATTTTTGTTATCCCATTTCTCTTCCCCCTTCCCAGCAAAACTCCTAAAATCATTATCTTTGATATCTCTCCTTCCATTATTTCTTGAATCTATTCCTATGGCTTTTATCTCCACTGCACTGCAAACTGCTTTTTCAGTGACCTGCAATGACCTCCATGGTACTACTCTGATCTCAGTGCTACTTAACCTATTAGTAGCACTTGACAAAGTTGGTCATACCACTTTTATTTCTATACTTTATTTAATGTTGCAGGAGTCCATGCTCACTTGGCTTATCTTTTACCTCTCGCCCTGCTTCTGCTTTTTTTTAGTCTTCATTTCTGCTTCTGCCTTATCTCTTTGACTTTTAAATGTTGGCTTGACCATGACATCATGTCTGCTAATAGCTTTAAACCTCATCTTTGTGTTGATAATTCCCTCATTTTTATCTGTAGTCCAGATAAAGACGTCCAGCAGTTATTTCAGATTTTAATAGGTCCAGATTGATCTTTTGATATCTTTTTCCCACCCTTAGAAATATGCCCTCTTGAAACTCTATTCTTTCAGTTGTTCAAGCAACAGCCTTGGTATCATAATTCAATTGTGTCTCTTATACTCCTCATCCAATCCATCAGAAAATTCTGTTGGCTTTATTTTCAAAAATATATCTAGAATTCAACCATTTCTCACTCCTTCTGCTACTATATCCTAGTCTAAGACACTATGATCTCTCATCTGGATTACTGCATTAGTCTCTTAATTGGTTTCTTGTTCTTGCCATTACTTTTCCTCAGGCGATCTTCAACACAACACCCAGAATAATTCTGTTAATATATAAGCCAAATCATGTCTTTCATCTTCTCAGAACCCTCTGATGACTTTTCATCTCACTTAAAGCCAATATTCTTATAACAGTGCAGCAGAAATTTTTACATAACCTGCCCCCACCTTCACCTTTTTCCCAGCTGACCTCATTTCCCACTGTTCTTCCCCCTTTTCAAGTTAATCCAGCCACACTGGCCTCATTGTTTTTTCTCTAACACCCCAAGTACACTTTGAGTATGCTATTTCCTCTTCCTGCTATCCTCTCCTTTTAGATACTTAGATAATCCATTCTTGTACTTCATTGAGGTCTTTTTCCAAATACCACCTTTTTAATAAGGCCTTTCCTTGCTACTCTACCTTAAAATTGCAATTCCCCTGACTCTTGTATTCCTGTATCTCCTGATTGTTTCATTTTTCTCCCTAGCTCATATCAACATCTTTTAAGCATATATCTTATTTCTCTCAAATGCTACATAAGGAAGGGCAGGGATTTTTGTTTGTTTTATCCATTGCTGTATCCCTGAAGACTACAGCATGACCTAACTAATGGAAGGTGCTTAATAATTACCTATTTAATGAGTAAGTCTTCCTATGGGAGAGGATCACATTTCTTACAGATATAAGCCTGACACCTGGTTGGATTCTCTGTATCACAAGGCTCCCCAACTCTGTCTTCCCAAATCTGATATTACATTAATTCTCACAACAACCTTCTGAAAGTAAATATTATTATTATCATTTTTAATGCCTGAGAAAAACTGGTCTCATAAAATTGAAGTACGTGCTGGAAGTCAGACACCTAGAAAATAGTAGAAACCAGGTTTTGCATCCAGGTATATTGATGTAGATCCTAAACTATTAAGTATTACCCTGTGAGTTAAGAGAGCCAACATTTTCATATGTTGAAAACAAACTGGTTGTTTTGGAGAAGCACAAGCTTTCCTGATATTGATAATAAAATAAAATTTATCTTATGGGTCATTATATATAGCTTAGGATTAATGAATTTGATCTTTATCTTACAGACATTTTTGAATCACTGAATTGGGTGGATGAAATAATAAACAATAGCACTATTAGTAAGGAAATGATGATGTCCTAAGCTAAGGTTTTAGTGGAGATGGAGAGAAGTGTACTAATTCATGAGACATTTTTTAAGTGACTTGGTAGATATAGAGGGTGTTGGAGGAAATCAACACAGATACAGAATGAGTGGATAGGAAAATTGATAGGTCAGTCAAACTATGAGTGGTTGGATGAGCCTGAAGAAGGGAGTAGAGTTTCTATTGACACTGAACACCAGGTTTAGTATGTGCAGTAAAGTCAAAATGTGAAAAGGTTAATATGAGGTGCCATTCCTAGTGATGACAAGATTTAATATGTAGCCATGGAAAGGAGTTACTGAAGTGTGAAGGTGCTAAATTTTATTGGTGAAAAAGGATGTCAAGGGTTCTTGAGGCTCGGGGTTTTTAGCTGAATCATCCATTTAGAAACGAAACCATCCAGAATGGTGGTAAGATGTGGGATAGTGAGAAACACAAGGAATGGTGCCCCAGATGTTTTCCCACATACATAGTTTTCCCATTTACACTTAGGTGAAATGTGCGTGAACTAGACCACAGAGTTACAGATATATGCCCACTTATCTGATAAAATACTTCAGCTGGGGAGTGCTATATTCCAACAAATAAAATATCATCATTTGATTTAAAAAAAAGGCAAAGAAGGGAAGCCAGAAGAAGAAATATTTGTTAAGGCTAGGAGCTGTACAAGGAATATTGCATAATTTTATGTCATTTCACCCTCAAAAATCTCAATTCTTTCAATTATTGACTTATTCAACATATATTTATTAAGTAGCTATAATGACAGGTCCTGTACTATGGTAAGTATTTTATTTACTTACTTATGGTAAGTATTTTATTCTTATTTTGCAGATGAGGAAATGGAAGCTCAGAAATTTTAAGTCAATTGCCCAGGACCAAAAATGCTTGATATGTCATATCAGAGATCCCCAGGTGCTTCAACATAAAACACCAGAAATGATAGGTACAGTGTCACGCAGAATTTGGAGCACCTGTTGGACCTAACTTTAATCTATGTATAGGAATAACAATAATTTCTTCAGGATAGTCATTGCTAAGGCTCCTGGTTACAGGAAAGAGAAAAGAGAAATATCCAATCTTCACTTGTCACTAACCAATTGGAAAGAATTGCCAGCTATAACCCTGAAAGTGATACCTGTATAAATGGTGCTATTTTACCTCTAGAACAAATTATCTCATTTTTGTCACAGGCTCAGTAATAAGGTTTATTATAGACATTTTATACCAAATGAATAAGTCATTCAAGATTTAAAAATCTGACTAAATTATGAAAAAGTCCATGACAACCACCAATCACATTTTCTTCCCCATTTCATGAGATGTTTCAGTGATTTCCTATCTTTTCTTGGATAGTCTACAATGCTTTCCTAGTGTGGAAGGTTTAGCAACGTTTTAGTGATCCATTCTCCTGCTGTTGTAAAGGGTTCTTTAGTTCTTTGCCTTTGAAATTCCCAACTTCTTAAGTGGGTACAATTTTGCATTTGCAGTTCACAGTCATAACCCTTTAAAATAACCAAAGGATTGATGAAAATTTTTACTCATATCTTCTTCTTCTGAATTGTGCTAGCAGGCGGTTGAGTGATGTGAATGATATAGATGTTGGCTGTTGAAACGTAAAAGCATGTATCAACAGGCAATCTGTGAATGTTGCTAGATTCCTTTGTCTGCTAAATTTCTCTGAAAATAAATGATGCACATACTCCCAACTTTTTCTGACACTTAAAATGTTTCAAGATACTTTTCT
Organism: Eubalaena glacialis; assembly: GCF_028564815.1. Taxonomy (NCBI): domain Eukaryota; kingdom Metazoa; phylum Chordata; class Mammalia; order Artiodactyla; family Balaenidae; genus Eubalaena; species Eubalaena glacialis. The sequence continues at coordinate 101,922,437 of NC_083726.1, forward strand.
CAACAGGTCTCTAAACTAATTTGTCTACACAGTGATTTTTCTTGTCCCACTTCCATGCATTTCAAATTCTATTATTAAACTTCAGTTATAAATTTGAAATGGAAAAAAAGAAAGAAAGAACAATGGTAGGAGTGAGGAGTCAAATGACAACAATCCAAGATCTAAATTCAATGCAATTATTAATTAGTGATATAGCCTTGGGAACTGTAATTTTATGTTTCTAAATGAATTCTTATGTGTTCTAAATGACTCAAAAAATACACCCTTTAGATGTACTAACTATATATTAAGGATCTTGATATATATGATCTCAATTAATTTTAACAACTATCAGGCACAATTATATTTCTTTTACAGATTACGAAAAAGATCAGGCAGGTTAAGTAATTTTTCCGAGACCATTCAGCTAGTAGAGACCTGAGTTGGAATTTCTATTCAAGTACATTTTCCTCCAAATCTTGTTCTCTTACTATGACATTATTCTGCCTTTTATTGTTATTGTTATATCTTTCATAATATTTAAGTGGCTTGGCAGATCATAATGGATGAGGTGCAGGGTCAAATTTTGGCTCTTCTACTTAGTAGCTTTGCATATTTAGCCTTTTGAGTGGTATTTTTTTCATCTGAAAAGTGGAGATAACAGAGTTGTTTGAATTAATGAAAGAGTATTTGAAACGACTAGCATATTATTTAGCATTAATCATATTATACCATGTCTACCATAAGGCAATGCTGTCATGACAAGAACGAGTATTGAAAACAGAGAGTTGAATGATGAGAATTTTTAGTAATACTCTCCAAGTCAGAGCCATACTAGAGCTGATAAACCTTAGTATTCTAGTCTCCATAGCAGAGAAATGACAGTAAAATATTCCGAAGGATTATCCAAGTCACCATCTGGTCACCAATTCAGTTCATGAAGCTCCTTGATCCTGGGACGGGGTTCTCTGGACACTTAGCACAACTCTTCCCAAGAATGAATAAGTGTGAATGAACACACTGAATTTGGTTTCATAATCCAGTCAAAGAGGACTTAAAAATCGTTGAGTGAAATGTTTATAATTAATTTGTCGAGACAACAGAGTTGAAAAATAAACTCCAGCATCTCTAGTAACTGCCTGAAATAGCTAGGAGGGTTTAAGAAATCACATTACTTAAACCATGTTTATTATAATTTGTTTATACTTTCCATTCCTTTCACAAAATAGCTATAAATTTTGTATATAATAGACCCTCAAAAAAAACCTTGGAGAATAGATGAATGAAAGAATGGATAACTAACATAATACTCTCTTTCCTCAGTATACTTCTTATGCACTTTCCTGTCTCTGTTCCCTGAAGTTCCCTTGTCTACTTGTTCAGCTGCTGCTACAACATCTAGTAACTGAAGCTCTAGACTGAGTCTTGAGATATTTTCAGCCATCAATCAATTTATGTCAATCAATCAATTTATGAGCAGCAGCCTCTCTAAAAGTGATGTTAAATTTTACTTAGAAGAAAATAATAAAAGTTCCATCATTTTGGTAAATTAATGACATTTACAGTACCTTAGGAAACATATATACACAGTGCCCAATTTAAAAAGGAAAGTGATGCATACATTAGGATTCCTTCCTTTAACAACTTCAGATGACTAAACTCAAGCAAGATACACCAATTATTTGACATTCTGTCAAGACTGGTTAGTGTACCAGGCAGACTGTCAAATCTGAAGACAAACACTATTTGTGCAAGCTGTTCACTCATCTTTGGTCAAAAATGAATCATACATGCCAAAACAAGAACAAGAATTCTAAGTTATTAAACATGACAAATATTTAATTGAAGTATCCAAGTCTAGATTTTCTTACAGATAAAAGCAACACACATGAAGCTCTTTAGACAAGGAAAATAAAGTAACTGTCTTTCTGTTGTAACTACAATAATTGTACACAAATGAAGTAGAAAATTGAGTTAGAAGAAAAGCAAGAAAAATCTCCATTCAACTTTTTCAAAGAGTGATCTTTGATGAGCAAAGATAGGAAGTAAAATAGAGCCTGATAAGAAAGGACTTACTCAGTAACTGACACAAAACAAAAAGAACTAAGAATCTTCACAGTCCAGAAAAACAAATAAACAAACAATCAAACAAAAAAAAACCTAGAGAATATAGGAGCCAGCAAAAATCAGAAACTGTTCAGTAATTCCCCAAACCTCATAGAAAGTCTCAATACAGAAAATTATATTTTAAAAGTTTGTAATTGGCTGCTTGGCAGGGTCTCCCCATAAAACACTTCTTGCCAAATCACTAGATATAGCCTTTCATTTTCAATCAGGGTTTTAAGAAACAGCATAGTTAAGTCAGTAAAAGCACCTCACACTATGAACCCAATCAGTAACACCTGATACCTCTTCAAAAAATTTATTCCAGACTCTCATATTTTTCCATAAGTCATTTAGCTCAACTTCCCCCAATTCCAGAGCAATAGGGGAGTCTATTATTTAAAGGGAGCAAAGGTGATTATCAGAATACCAATGGCCAACTCTATATGTTTAGTATAGTATGACTTGTGCTGATTGCTTGCTGTTTTAAAAGGCAGTGGTCCAGATAAGTTAACCTGTAGGCAGTACAAATGTATGTGGTATGATTATTTTTTAAACTTCATTCAAGTACTTACTGAGTGCCAATAATATGTACTATGTGCAATGTTCTGTGTTAAGGATGTATGGTCAGGATAGAGCCTCACACTCCAGAAAGGGAACATAGGGCTTTATCTATACCAAATCTATTCTCCCCTTCACACCTGAATAAAGAATCTGATTTTGTTCAGATATCATAACCTTCAGAGAAGATGACCAGTTTACAGATAGATTCTCAATATTCTAAATCAACTGGGTAAGCCAACTCACTCAGTTGCCATCTAATTAGGTTACTGGTTCAGGATGACATGCAGCCCAATTCTGGCAAATCATATAGGAAGTTAACTCTACTATGGGATTTATAGAAAACTTTTCTTGTTGGAGAGGGATCAGTGCCTTTTCTTTAGCTGTATGGTGTCATGTATGCATGTGATACCAACTATGGCAGTCTTCTTGTAACCATGATGTGAAATGAACTAACTAAAGACAAGTCAACACACTAAGGATGACAGAGCAGAAAGACCAAAGAAACTGAGTTTAACACAAAATCAGGCAGCTGCTGCAATAATAAACTCCAGAACCACCCTACTAGCAAACTTCTTGTTATGTGAGATAATTAATTTTTCATATCATTTAAACCAGTTGAATCAGGATTTTCTGTTTCTTGCAGCCCAAAGTGTCTTAAAGAAAAGGGAAACGGTGAAGTAAATGAAAGTATGCAAAATGTTAATAAGCGCATTGGCAGTGTGTATAAGCGCTGAGGTTGGAGACATTTTCAAAGAGGATAAAAATTTGAGTTGAGTCCTAAAAGACTCTGTAAACAACAGGACAGTTGCATTTCAAGCAGAGGGAAATGCAATACGCATAGTCATCAAGGCATGAAAGACCTCTGAAAATTTGAGTAACTACTTGAGAATAGAAAAGACTATGTTTGGTTGTAGAAAACCATACAAGATGGGATGGGAGGTAGATGGAGTTGAGATCATGAAAATCTACTGCAAGGTCATATTAAGGGAGAAGAGATTAATGTCATAGTCTAATAATTCTAAACCCTGTAAGCAGAAAAAGGTGACTGGAATTATGGAATTATGCTAGCCAGCTGGGGGTTCCCTAGGAACTACAGCCTACTTTATGAGTTAGGGATCAAGCGGTATTACACAAATATTTTTCTCAGAGCAATGTGAAGGATGGATGGGCTGAAAACAGGAAAGAATGGAAGGGAAGAAAAACAATTAGGAGGCTGTAGTCCAAGTAGGTAACACTGAAGGCTTGAGATAAGGTGCTGGCCATGGAGACAGAAAAAGGACAAATCAAAATATATTTTTGAGAACAACAGTTAGGACTTAAGGACTGCTGAATGAGGAAGATTGCTGGGTAAGAAAAATGCCTCCCAGATTTTCTATGTTGGATGATTTGCTGGTGAGCATAAACCAGGACACTGCATATAAAAAAAGACAGTTTGGGAATGGTAGGGGCAAGGATTGAAAGAGTAGAGAGTAGAAATGTTTGATTCAATTTTGGACCTCTTGAGCTAAGATACCAGTACCCACCAAGCTACATAAATATCTTAATAATGAGCCCTCCAGGTAAAATGGTTACAAAATGTACCTATAGGTTAAATCTCTTGGAAATATTATAGAATTGTTAGAGAAAAGCTACTTTTAGAGGATGTCTGTCAAAATGATGATTCTTAATCAAGTAGTTAGGTAGTAGTATTTTTTATCTGTTGAGACAATTTCAGTTTTTGAAAAGAAAGCCAATTAATACATGTAAAGGGGAGTACTGGTTTTCTTTTCAAGTCCTCTTTATCACTTAATGGCCAAATTTCTTGAGTCATCTATATGGCTTTTACCTCTGTGGCAGACCCTGCTCTGGGTTTACCAGATCCAACAGCATTTTGCTTCTGTATATAGATGTACACCTGGTCTGCTTTCCTTGCAGTGGGTGGGGCCTTCTTACTGACTTCCCACCTATGGAATATAGGCCAAAGTGGTGTGTGCTACTTCTAGACTTGGCACCTAAAAACATCTTCGACATGTGCTCTGATTCTCTCCCTTTCTTTATCTGGGTCCAGCAGCATCAACGTGCTGATACATTCCTATTCCTTGTCACCAATCCAGATCTTTTTCCTGCTCTTCTTCATTGAGAAACAACAAAAGTTAAGCAGTATAATGATGTTTTTCAAGGTCTTAACCCAAATCTGTAACATAAACTATGACAGAGAGGAGCTGATATTATTATAAGGAAACCAGATTACTACCTAAGGAAGCAATGATGTAATTGCATGTGGCTATTATAACGAAAAATTGCGAGAGACTGGATTAGAAAGTTTAGTTCCCAAAGGCCAGATGTCTGAGTTCCAACTTTTGAGGTCAGTACGTATATACAAAATGTGCATTTTTACAACTCTTCACTTATTTAACAAAATAGAAGAACTTAAAGGGAAAATAATTTAAACTAGGTATACATTTAAGGTGGAGCTCTGTTCCTGGTTTTTGCATGGATCTATGGAAGAGCTTTGTATCAGATTCTATTTTCATATACATTTAATAGGAGTAATAAGACTTAAATGATACTAGAAAATAACTTAAAAATTGTATTGTTTTTTAATAAATATTTTTTACTAAAGGAACTACATATAACCTCTATTATATGAAATAAAAATAAAACAGACAAAAACAATTGTTCTTACATTACACCTTAACTAGAAAACTGTGCTAATGAATTTTACTAAGTTACTTAATTTTATTAAGTAAAATGTAAACTTTCTTACAAATAGCCATCACTATTTTTTTCAGGTTGGTTGGAGTACAGAAAAGCTGTCGTTAGTTTAGTGAATTGCTCATTGTAGGGATTTTATCTGGTGTATACTTTTCTGAGAATGATGAGTATAACAGATCAATATTAAATGACAACAAGACATATCTTCCCCTTACAAAAAAGTGAAGCAATAATTTATTATTTATTACACTGTAAAGGTAAAAAGGTGAATTAGTAGCAATATAATGATTCTAGAAGGTAAAGGATTGAGGCTTTAAAACCTCCTATTGATTCTGTATCATGCGTGCCCTATTACACCGCAGTAACTCCCTGAAGTACAGCTCTTTACTCTCACTTCAGGGAGTGTTCCAGACATCAAAGCAGAGAGAGCATTTACCTCCTTTATATATTCATTTGTATGCCTTTATCAGTATTTAACTCTGACAGAATGGGAGCGCAGTTGAGGCTTTTTTATTTACCTGATGGCCAGACTTGCCTCTCTGCCTTGTGCTTATATTTGGAACAGGTCATGGGCAAAACTGTAAAATGGACAGAATCTGTTGTCAGCTTCCTCCTTCTACTCTGTCCCTGCCACACAGCCTGTGGGCTTTTACCTGCTGCCTGGATGCTAATGTGTTGTTAGCTTGTGAGCTTCTTTAGGCAAGGACCATTCTAGTCTATCCTTTTGTTTAAAATTAATTTTTATTGGAGTATAGTTGATTTACAATGTTGTGTTAGTTTCTGCTGTACAGCAAAGTGAATCAGTTATACATATACATATATCCACTCTTCTTTAGATTCTATTCCCATATCCTTAATAGTTCAACAATGTCTAACGTCTCAACATTTGTCACATAAATGAACAAATGATAAACTAATTCATCATAAGCATTATGTTCTGAATATATATACTTTTTACATGAGAAGAGAAATTCTGGGAGGGAACAACATTAACCTAAAGGAGTGACTTGCTAATGAGAGGATTTCAGGCACTGGGGAGACATATTTAGGAGAGGAGGTGAGGGGAACATAGGACTTCAAATCACATGATGCAAAATTTCCACATTATTTTGCTTTATTTAGAGTAGTCCCTGATTTCAGAAATTGCCCCAAAATTCTAGATAAGTTTAGATTGTTGAGAAAATGAATGGGCAGATTTCGCATCATCTCAATTTTATGCATAGTATATTACAGCTCACGTAGTCCTTTAATACCATGGGGCACCTCGGAAAGTCCTCGTGATCCCAGAGACACCACGGCCTTAATTCACTCCGTGGTTCTCCCAACTGGTCCAGCAGACATTGCATCAGCTTGTTTTTCAGGCCTTAATTCCCGACTCAGGTTAGTCCCTGACTTCTGCTCACATTCTCCCTCCAATCCAGTTTTGACTTCACTAGTGATATGCATTGCCTTGTACCTGATTGGGCCAATGTCCTGACATCGTTCTAGTCTTGCCAAATTTGTTTGGCATCAAGACGCACTGACTGCTCAAACAGCCCTCTTATGTCACAAGTCTGCATGTACCCAGTTGGGCAACTTTGTCCTATTCATTCATTCAGTAAAAATTTATTTAATATTTGTCAAGTGCCAAGTACTGTCCTAGGTGCTTGTGCTATATCAGTGAATAAAACAGAAAAAAATCGCTGCACTTAGAGAGTTTGCAAATGCGTGTTTCATCTCAGGTTATCCCCACACTTTGAAGGGAATGCTTTCAGAGTTTTGTAGGATAGGCCTTAAAAAACAATTTATACAGATTTCGATTCAAAATGGTTCTCTTGGAGCTCATTCAATCAAACTAGTATTAGGAGTATGAAAGACTGCAATATTGCTGTTCCATTTGTGACACATCCCTAGCACACTGATGCTCCAATTTTTAAAAAACACATATTTAAATTCTTTTTCTTCAATAAAGAAATGCTTGTCTTAGGTAAGCTTCCCTAGAACAGACTATGAGACAGGAATTAAGGTGTATGTGATTTACTGAAGGAGTGCTCTTTAGGAAAAAACCTTTAAGGAAGTAAGAGAAGCATTGTAGGGGAGGGGAAGGAGTTAACCAGGAGGTCAGGTCAAATCTAGCTTTGATTCATCCCTGGGGAGGTTCTGGAATGTAAATTGTACCTTAAAGATTTCCCACTTCCCAGGCCAGGTAGCTATGTTAGCAGAGAACAACTCTCCAGAGAAGAGGCAGTTGTCAGTTGGCAGTCAATATTCACAGAAACTGCAAGATGGGTCCACCAGCCAGGTAAAGGGGATTTGGCTAGAGCACTAACAGTGCCTTTGAGAATGCACTGAATTCCCAGCATGTGAAAATATTGACAGCCTTAAAGAAATTTCTATGGTTTCATGATTTTAAGAACATTTTTTTCGGCACCTCTTGAGTCCCCGACATTGGTGTGATTAGTGTGCTGACGAGTATGACATGACTGCATCGTTAGCCACTATACGGACTAGGAGTGGAAGCAGACAGGGGAACAGAAGCGTTAAGGTCGTGTGACACGACATCGGCTGCGTCATGCAGAGTATACTCCGGGACACAACATGGGAGCAATACTCAACCAACCCTGGAGAGTGGCTGCGGAGAGGGTCAGGGAAAGCTTCCTGCATGATGTGACAGCAGAGCCAATCTAGTCAGAGCCCTTCATACAGTCCTTTCCTTGCTGTATATTTCCTGTGGCTGCCATAACAAATTAATACTAGCTGATGGCTTAAACAATAGAAGTTAATCTCACAGTTCTGGACACCAGAAGTTTGAAATCAAGATAGGCTGTACTCCCTTTCAAGGCTCTAGGGGAGAATCCTTCCTTGCCTCTTCCAGCTTCTGGTGACTCGGGACAATCCTTGGCTCTGGGCTGTATTGACTCCATCTCTGCATGGCCTTTTCTGTTTGTGTGCATCTTCTCCTCTGTCTCTTATAAGGACACTTGTCATTGGATTTAGGACCCACCCCGATAATAAAGGATGATTTAATCTCAAGATTTTAAATTTAATTACATCTTCAAATACCCTTTTTCCGAATAAGGTCTTAGTTACAGGTTCCTGGAGTTAAGATGTAGGTATATCTTTTGGGGAGCCCCATTCAACCCAATATCTCACTATCAGCTAGTGGCAGCTGTTTGTTTCTTATTCAAAACGGAAAGGGGCACTGAGTTTAAGTTTCTATAATTGTTATATGATGGGGGAGGGGCCTCCTAGTTGTGAACTCCAAATGCTACTGTACCCATTTACAGTCACCTTTTAGGGTGCAAATTGTGATTGAAAGCTTTTAAACCTTCCCAATCCAAAGCTTACTGTTAACTCCCGTTCCATTAAAAATACGGGATACTCATCCTACATCACCCTTCCAACAGTAACTCCAAGTCAATTTCCCTTTTCAGGAAGGCTACCCACAGTGATGGCAAGTAGTCAAGATGGTTTCTGTGCAAGCCTGTTTATTCATAACTCAGTATCTGATGAGGCAACCTTCTGATCAGTGGCAGTGACAGGTGGAAGCAGTGGATGGGGGGAGAGCTATTTAGGAGGTATAGGATTATAGGGCTTGGTAAACAACTGGGCATATTCGTGAGAAACGGGGAAGATCCAGAAAAGCCTCCAAGACCTGAGTGAGCAGGGTAAGTTGTTGCGTTCAGTGTTGAAAATGCTGAATATGAGGAAGCAGGAGCTCACCCGAGTGGAAAAAAATCATTAAACTGATGTCTGATGGATCTCTACCTTTTTTTTAAAATTACAGGGTATTGGCTTTTGTTGTTGTTGTTGCTGTTTTGTTTTATAAGGAAAGATATATTGAGAATATTTTTAAGTCTATCATGCAGGGTCTGAGCTGCATCTTTAAAGTTTTAACTCAACATTCTACACACAAAAAATCAATATTCTACAAACAAATGTCCCCTAAATATGATGATATGCACCAGCAGCTATTATTTTTTAACTCCAAGATATATTCTAAATATATGTAATGTTCTTTGATGCTTAGGATATTTTGCCTGATTCTTAATTTTTATTTAAGTTTTAAAAGAATGTGGGTATTTTAAAATTTCCCTCCATGTTTTCCTTTTCCATATTTTCACAAATTAAGCATTCAGAAACAAGCAGTCCATTTATAACTTATATTCTTTTCTAGCCCTTCTTACTCATTACTTATATTCTTTCCTAGCCCTTCTAACTTACTCACTCTCTTAAATCAGTGAGAAGAGAAACGGGCTTTGTTATTGGTTTTTCTCTTTTTTATAAGGGTGAGAACTATACTTAGAAAGTCTTTCCTCCTAACTTCTTTGGAAACAGTGACATTATTGTATTTATTGTGAATCTGCAAGTATGACATTGACAACTTTGCACTCATTGTTGTCTTTCAAATTACTCCACTTTTCACACCCTTTTAGCAGATGAAGAACTTACTAAGGTGGCTCTAGAATTAGTATTATAACAATCAATGTATTAGGATAAGTCCTTAATATTTTATTCTATTTTTTAAAAATTATCTTTCTATATGCTTTTTTACTTTATATATTTTATATTATGTTTTGGTTCAAATATTTAAATCAAGATTGTTAGGTGGTCATGTTATTTTTTAATATGCCTTCATTTGAATAAACATATGCTAAAAAAAGTGAAAAGTGAAAAAAAGTGAAGTTTTAAGGGAAATAAACATTGAGGTTAATGGAGTTCTAGCTTTTTTATGACAGTGAAACACCAACAAGTGTATCCACTTAACTTCCCACCAAAGTAGCTGATCGAAAAATGGTAGGGAATAAGACTTAATTCAGAGCTGGATAAGAGAGTCTATTTAGTGAAAGGCCACTGTTGGCCAATGTATCTGATGCCTAATTATACTGACATACTAGAGGAAAATGTCCTAGCATTTCTATTAGGAATTTGAAATGAAATTCAGCATCAAATCAAATATTAGTGCTTGACAATTCCTTGTATTTCTATTTTGCTATGAAATCCTTGAGTCATTTTCATGGGAAGAGTGATGTCAACATGAGTAATGTTTTTTGAAGCAGAAAAACATGATATTCAAAAATGATATTGACTTCCTTTTTTTCTTATTAAAGTTCTCCACTAGCAATTGAAGCCAATAAATGATGCTTGTTATACATATGTGAGGACAAAGGATAGATTCAATTTCATCCTTAGGTCACTGACATTTGTAATTGTTAACATTTTTGTGTGAATTTACAATGTTATAATAAAAGTAGGGAGAACAGCATCCAAAGAATATCTTGTCCAGTAGGATCAGGAGCAGGTTATGATGGGAGGAATTCTGGTACCTCTTAAATAAGTCTGACTTCTCCACTAATAATATTCAAAATTTATGCTTTGGGAAAAGTTTAGTGCTGTAGGAATTTTTACCTTAAAGAGCACATATTGGTCTTTAGACCCCACTGTTTATAACTAATATTGTACAGAAATTGCTTTTAAAGCATACATTCTTCCAAAACATACACAGTCTTATAACTAGATTTTATATTGAAATATTCAGCAAGTAGATGTGATCACACGTAGACCTTGTGATTTAAAGCTATAGGAAAGGTATCATCCAGATTTAAAATTCTGGTTGGATTTAAAGAGCAGCAACGATACGAAAGGAAGATTTTGAAGATGATGACAGTTAAATTATACTCATAGATAAAAATAACCTTGACAAAGACTCAAATTTGGCTGAATTTTAAGTGGAAGTTTGTATCAATTACAAGGGAAAGCTGCCCCACAGAGAAAAGTTGACAATAAAAAAAGGCATCCTAACCTATTTTGGTTAATCTTACCAGTAAAGACGATGGGCAATCTGGATGCTTTGCAGTGAGCGGTGTAACAGAAGTTGCACTAGAGAACTTTCAAGGTTCCATTCAAACTTGACAGCCTGAAATAAGAGATACAATTAGTTTCCTTTTTTTTTTTTTTTTCTCAGTAACAAAATTATAGCAGAATACAAAGGGACCTAAGAGTCTTGAGAAAGACAGGGAAAACAGCATCAACGTTTTAACAAAATGTTTATATTTGATAGCTTTATTAGCTGGTGTATAACTAATAACAGAGCATACACACAACACACAACTGGGGTTGTGTAGTCTGCTTCCTTTCCTTATTTTTGCTTTAGTATCACAGGATAATAAATAGGAGCAGGTTGTTGGTGGAGTTCAACCATGCCTAGGAAGAGAATCTTGGCACAAAAAATAATATCATGAACAGTGTCTTGGATATAAAAATGGCATTATTAAGCAGTAGATGTTTCTCTTCTTTTGGAGATGAAATTAATACACACTCAAAGCCTTAACTGAAATCACCAACTGAGTATTAATCTGCAGGCTTTGAAGCTTTCCTTATGGGTTTCAAAGCTGACTGTTGCCACCATAATTCACCCATCCCCTAATCTCCCATGCCTTCATCTGCACTGGGAACAACTTTCTAATGTTTTCTAGTATACCCAACCTGGTGGGAAACACAATCATCAATAGCAACCTTTGATCTCCTTAGGGACCTAATTCAGACCTCCACCCACATTCTATAGGGACTTTACCATCGGCAGTCAGTATCTGGGCCCCCATCATCTCAGGAATCTGAATAAGTTGTGAAAATGAAAGTCAGGTTTTCTTCCTATCTTTCTAAAAATGCTTATTCCTGCTTGAGAAGCAAAGCTTCTACGGTTTGTTGCCCAGTAAGCCATTTAAGTCTCTCACACACACACACACACAAACACACAAACACACAGACACACACACACAGAGTTTAAGCCAGGTTTTATATCACAGTATAGACAGCAGAAAAAAGTGGGTACAACATTCATTTAACGCACACCTGAAGAAACACCTCAGTATGCTAACCATCCGCAAGGATGGGAACGTTTATGAATTCCCAAAGTGTGAGAATGTCAAAGATGATTTCAGAAAATTTGCATAAACTCTCAATGTTGTCTGAATATATAAAGACCATAATGTGTGTTGTCTTAAACTGCAGTTGCAGGCTTCTTTAATTTACATGCTAATACTGGACTGACTAGACCACGGGTTGTGTTCATGCCCTTATAGTGAACATATCCTATGAGCATATGACCAGGAGAGATGTCTCAGAATTTACTTCTGTGCTTGTCTTTTAGCTTTCTTTTCAGATTTCCCTGTGGTTTCTTTCTGAACCCAGTAACTACTTATTGATCTTGAATTGCCGTCCTTGCTTCCAAACTCCCTGCTCACTCTGTCTACTGCTACAATTTCCACCTGCATCCTGCCTCACCATCTAGGAGGTAGGCAATATTTTTGGTGCATACTGCATTATTTTGAACTCTCTTCTGGAAACCTACCTGCATTGTTACGGCCTGTGGTTTGCAGTACCTCTGGGTCTGTGTCTTATTTGATTTCTAGCTATAAGCCATACCTTCTGTTTTCATTATGGTCTTAAAGTCCATTCTTATTGCTCTTTAATATAGCCTGTTTAATTCTAATAAAACAATGCATAACAAAAATTACATTATTCCAGAAAATAATCAGCAGGGTAGGATTTTTTTATGTCTTGGAAAGTTTTTTTTTTTTTTAACATATTTATTGGAGTATAATTGCTTTAAAATGGTGTGTTAGTTTCTGCTTTATAACAAAGTGAATCAACTATACATATACATATATACCCATATCTCCTCCCTTTTGCGTCTCCCTCCCACCCTCCTTATCCCACCCCTCTAGGTGGTCACAGAGCACCGAGCTGATCTCCCTGTGCTATGCGGCTGATTCCCACTAGCTATCTATTTTATATTTGGTAGTATGCATAAGTCCATGTCACTCTCTCACTTCGTCCCAGCTTACCCTTCCCCTTCCCCTGTCCTCAAGTCCATTCTCTATGTCTGCGTCTTCATTGCTATCCTGCCACTAGGTTCATCAGACCTTTTTTTTTTTTTAGATTCCATATATATGTGTTAGTATATGGTACTTGTTTTTCTCTTTCTGACTTACTTCACTCTGTACAACAGACTCTAGGTCCATCCACCTCACTACAAATAACAATTTCATTTCTTTTTATGGCTGAGAAATATTCCATTGTATATATGTGCCACATCTTCTTTATCCATTCATCTGTCGATTGACACTTAGGTTGCTTCCATGTCTTGGCTATTGTAAACAGAGCTGCAATGAACATTGTGGTACATGACTCTTTTTGAATTATGGTTTTCTCAGGGTATATGCCCAGTAGTGGGATTGCTGGGTCATATGGTAGTTCTATTTTTAGTTTTTTAAGGAACCTCCAAACTGTTCTCCATACTGGCTGTATCAATTTACATTCCCACCAACGGTGAATAGGGTTCCCTTTTCTCCACACCCTCCCAGGCATTTATCGCTTGTAGATTTTTTGATGATGGCCATTCTGATTGGTGTGAGATGATACCTCATTGTAGTTTTGATTTGCATTTCTCTAATGATTAGTGATGTTGAGCATTCTTTCATGTGTTAGTTGGCAATCTGTATGTCTTCTTTGGAGAAATGTCTGTTTGGGTCTTCTGCCCATGTCTGAATTGGGTTGTTTGTTTTCTTGATATTGAGCTGCATGAGCTGTTTGTAAATTTTGGAGATTAATCCTTTGTCAGTTGCTTCAATGCAAATGTTTTTTCCCATTCTGAGGGTTGTCTTTTCATCTCATTTATGGTTTCCTTCGCTGTGCAAAAGCTTTTAAGTTTCATTAGGTCCCATTTATTTATTTTTGTTTTTATTTCCATTTCTCTAGGAGGTGGGTCAAAAAGATCTTGCTGTGATTTATGTCATAGAGTGTTCTGCCTATGTTTTCCTCTAAGAGTTTTATTGTGTCTGGCCTTACATTTAGGTCTTTAATCCATTTTGAGTTTATTTTTGTGTATGGTGTTAGGAAGTGTTCTAATTTCATTCTTTTATATATAGCTGTCCAGTTTTCCCAGCACCACTTATTGAAGAGGCAGTCTTTTCTCAATTGTATATTCTTGCCTCCTTTATCAAAGGTAAGGTGACCACATGTGTGTGGGTTTATCTCTGGGCTTTCTATCCTGTTCCATTGATCTATATTTCTGTTTTTCTGGCAGTACCATACTGTCTTGATTACTGTAGCTTTTTGTATAGTCTGAAGTCCGGGAGCATGATTCCTCTAGCTCCGTTTTTCTTTGACAAGATTGCTTTGGCTATTTGGGGTTTTTCGTGTTTCCATACAAATTGTGAAATTTTTTGTTCTGGTTATGTGAAAAATTCCATTGGTAGTTTGATAGGGATTGCATTGAATCTGTAGATTACTTTGGGTAGTAGAGTAATTTTCACAATGTTGATTCTTCCAATCCAAGAACATGGTATATCTGTCCATCTCTTTGTAACATCTTTAATATCTTGCATCAGTGTCTTATAGTTTTCTGCATACAGGTCTTTTGTCTCCTTATGTAGGTTTATTCCTTTTTGTTGCAATGGTAAATGGGAGTGTTTCCTTAATTTCTCTTTTAGATTTTTCATCATTAGGGTACAGGAATGCAAGAGATTTCTGTGCATTAATTTTGTTTCCTACTACTTTACCAAATTCATTGATTAGCTCTAGTAGTTTTCTGGTAGAGTCTTTAGGACTCTCTATGTATAGTATCATGTCATCTGCAAACAGTGAGAGTTTTACTTCTTTTCCAATTTGGATTCCTTTTATTTCTTTTTTTTCTCTGATTGCTGTGGCTAAAACTTCCAAAACTATGTTGAATGACAGTGGTGAGAGTGGACAACCTTGTCTTGCTCCTGATCTTAGTGGAAATGGTTTCAGTTTTTCACCATTGGGAATGATGTTGGCTGTGGGTTTGTCATATATGGCCTTTAGTATGTTGAGGTAAGTTCCCTCTATGTTTACTTTCTGGAGGGCTTTGTCATAAATGGGTGTTGAATTTTGTCAAAAGCTTTTTCTTCATCTATTGAGATGATCATATGGTTTTTCTCCTTCAATTTGTTAATATGGTGTATCACATTGACTGATTTGCATATATTGAAGAATTCTTGCATTCCTGGGATAAACCCCACTTGATCATGGTGTGTGATGCTTTTAATGTGCTGTTGGATTCTGCTTGCTAGTATTTTGCTGAGGATTTTTGCATCTATGTTCATCAGTGATATTGGCCTGTAGTTTTCTTTCTTTGTGACATCGTTGTCTGGTTTTGGTATCAGGGTGATGGTGGCCTTGCAGAATGAGTTTGGAAGTGTTCCCCCCTCTGCTATATTTTGGAAGAGTTTGAGAAGGATAGGTGTCAGCTCTTCTCTAAATGTTTGATAGAATTTGCCTGTGAAGCCATCTGGTCCTGGGCTTTTGTGTGTTGGAAGATTTTAAATCACAGTCTCAATTTCAGTGCTTGTGATTGGTCTGTTTATATTTTCTGTTTCTTCCTGGTTCAGTCCCGGAAGGTTGTGCTTTTCTAAGAATTTGTCCATTAATTCCAGGTTGTCCTTTTTATTGGCATATATTTGCTTGTAGTAATCTCTCATGATCCTTTATATTTCTGCAGTGTCAGTTGTTACATCTCCTTTTTCATTTCTAATTCAGTTGATTTGAGTCTTCTCCCTTTTTTCTTGATGAGTCTGGCTATTGGTTTATCAATTTTATTTATCTTCTCAAAGAAACAGCTTTTAGTTTTATTGATCTTTGGTAGTTTTCTTCATTTCTTTGTCATTTCTCTCTGATCTGATCTTTATGATTTCTTTCCTTCTGCTAACTTTGGGGTTTTTGTCTTCTTCTTTCTCTAATTGCTTTAGGTGTAAGGTTAGCTTGTTTATTTGAGATGTTTCTTGTTTCTTGAGGTATGATTGTATTGCTATAAACTTCCCTCTTAGAACTGCTTTTGCTGCATCCCATAGGTTTGGTGTCGTCGTGTTTTCATTGTCATTTGTTTCTGGGTATTTTCTGATTTCCTCTTAGGTTTCTTCAGTGATCTCTTGGTTATTAAGTAGCGTATTGTTTAGCCTCCATGTGTTGGTATTTTTTATAGATTTTTTTCCTGTAATTGATATCTAGTCTCATAGCGTTGTGGTCGGAAAAGATACTTGATATGATTTCAATTTTCTTAAATTTACTGAGGCTTGATTTGTGACCCAAGATATGATCTATCCTGGAGAATGTTCCATGAGCACTTGAGAAGAAAGTGTATTCTGTTGTTTTGAGATGGAATGTCCTATAAATATCAATTAATTCCAACGTGTTAAATGTATCATTTAAAGCTTGTGTTTCCTTTTTTATGTTCATTTTGGATGATCTCTCCATTGGTGAAAGTCGGGTGTTAAAGTCCCCTACTAGTATTGTGTTACTGTCGATTTCCCCTTTTATGGCTGTTAGCATTTGACTTAGGTATTGAGGTGCTCCTATGTTGGGTGCATAAATATTTACAGTTGTTATATCTTCTTCTTGGATTGATCCTTTGATCAGTATGTAGAGTCCCTCTTTGTCTCTTGTAATAGTCTTTGTTTTAAAGTCTATATTGTCTGATATGAGAATTGCTATTCCAGCTTTCTTTTGATTTCCATTTTAATGGAATATCTTTTTCCATTACTCACTTTCAGTCTGTTTGTGTCCCTAGGTCTGAAGTGTGTCTCTTGTAGACAGCATATATATGGGTCTTGTTTTTGTATCCATTCAGCCAGTCTGTGCCTTTTGGTTGGAGCATTTTATCCATTGACATTTAAGGTAATTATCGATATGTATTTTCCTATTACCATTTTTGTAATTGTTTTGGGTTTGTTATTGTAGGTATTTTCCTTCTCTTGTGTTTCCTGCCTAGAGAAGTTCCTTTAGCATTTGTTGTAAAGCTAGTGTGGTGGTGTGAATTCTCTTAGCTTTTGCTTGTCTTTAAAGGTTTTAATTTCTCCATCAAATCTGAAAGAGTTCCTTGCTGGGTAGAGTAATCTTTGTTGTAGGTTTTTCCCTTTCATCACTTTAAATATTTCCTGCCACTCCATTCTGGCTTGCAGAGTTTCTGCTGAAAGGCCAGCTGTTAACCTTATTGGGATTCCCTTGTGTGTTATTTGTTGTTTTTCCCTTGCTGCTTTTAATATTTTTTCTTTGCATTTAATTTTTGATAATGTGATTAATATGTGTCTTGGCATGTTTCTCCTTGGATTTATCCTGTATGGGACTCTCTGCGCTTCCTGGACTTGATTAATTATTTCCTTTCCCATATTAGGGAAGTTTTCAACTATAATCTCTTCAAATATTTTCTCAGTCCCTTTCTTTTTCTCTTCTGCTTCTGGGACCCCTATACTTGGAATGTTCGTGTGTTTAATGTTGTCCCAGAAGTCCCTGAGACTGTCCTCAATTCTTTTCATTATTTTTTCTTTATTCTGCTCTGTAGTTATTTCCACTATTTTATCTTCCCGGTCACTTATCTGTTCTTCTGCCTCAGTTATTCTGCTATTGATTCTTTCTAGAGAATTTTTAATTTCATTTATTGTGTTGTTCATCAGTTTGTTTTTCTCTTTAGTTCTTCTAGGTCCTTGTTAAATGTTTCTTGTATTTTCTCCATTCTATTTCCAAGATTTTGGATCATCTTTACTATCATTATTCTGAATTCTTTTTCAGATAGACTGCATATTTTCTCTTCATTTGTTTGGTCTGGAGGGTTTTTACCTTGCTCCTTCATCTGCTGTTTGTTTCTCTATCTTGTCATTGTGTTTAACTTACTGTGTTTGGGGTCTCCTTTTCACAGGCTGCAGGTTTGTAGTTCTCCTTGTTTTTGATGTCTGCCCCCAGTGGCTAAGGTTGGTTCAGTGGGTTGTGTAGGTTTCCTGGTGGAGGGGACTAGTGCCTGTGTTCTGGTGGATGAGGCTGGATCTTGTCTTTCTGGTGGGCAGCATTGCATCCGGTGGTGTGTTTTGGGGTGTCTGTGACCTTATTCTGATTTTAGACAGCCTCTCTGCTAATGGGTGGGGTTGTGTTCCTGTCTTGTTAGTTTTTTGGTATAGGTTTTCCAGCACTGTAGTTTGCTGGTCGTTGAGTGGAGCTGGGTCTTGGCGTTGAGATGGAAATCTCTGGGAGAGCTTTCACGATTTGATATTATGTGGAGCCGGGAGGTCTCTGGTAGACCAATGTACTGAACTCTGCTCTCCCACCTCAGCGGTACATGGCTGACAGCCAGCCGGAGCATCAAGACCTTGTCAGCCACATGGCTCAGAAGAAAGGGGAGAAAAAAAGAAAGAAAGAAAAATAAAATAAAATAAATTTATTAACATACCAATTAAAAAATAATTTTTAAAAATAAAAAAATTGTAAAGTAATTAAAAAAAAAAAAAAGGACAGACAGAACCCTAGGACAAATGGTAAAAGCAAAGCTATAGAGACAAAATCACCCGAAGTAGCATACACATACACACTCACAAAAAGAGAATAAAGAAGAAAATATATATATGTTGTTGTTCCCTTAGTCCACCACCTCAATTTTGGGATGATGTCTTGTCTATCCAGGTATTCCAGAGACGCAGGGTACATCAAGTTGATTGTGGAGATTTAATACGCTGCTCCTAAGGCTGCTGGGAGAGATTTCCCTTTCTCTTCTTTGCTCGCACAGCTCCTGGGGTTCAGCTTTGGATTTAGCCCTGCTTCTGCATGTAGGTCGCCTGAGGGCATCTGTTCTTTGCTCAGACAGGATGGGGTTAAAGGAGCAGCTGATTCAGGGGCTCTGGCTCACTCAGGCCGGGGCGAGGGAGGGGTATGGAATGCGGGGCGAGCCTGCTGGCGGCAGAGGCCGGCGTGATGTTGCACCAGCCTGAGGCGCCGTGTGTTCTCCAGGGGAAGTTGTCCCTGGATCACGGGACCCTGGCAGTGGCGGGCTGCACAGGCTCCCAGGAGGGGAGGTGTGGAGAGTGACCTGTGCTTGCACACAGGCTTCTTGGTGGCTGTGGCAGCAGCCTTAGCGTCTCATGCCCGTCTCTGGGGTCTGCATTGATAGCCGCGGCTCGTGCCTGTCTCTGGAGCTCGTTTAGGGGGTGCTCTGAATCTCCTCTCCTCACGCACCCTGAAACAATGGTCTCTTGCCTCTTTGGCAGCTCCAGACTTTTTCCCGGACTCCCTCCCGGCTAGCTGTGGCGCACTGGCCCCCTTCAGGCTGTGCTCATGCAGCCAACCCCAGTCCTCTTCCTGGGATCCGACCTCCAAAGCCCGAGCCTCAGCTCCCAGCCCCCGCCCGCCCCGGCGGGGGAGCAGACAAGCCTCTCGGGCTGGTGAGTGCTGGTCGGCACCATTCCTCTGTGCGGGAATCTCTCCGCTTTGCCCTCCGCACCCCTGTTGCTGCGCTCTCCTCCATGGCTCCGAAGCTTCCCCCCTGCCACACCCCGTCTCTGCCAGTGAAGGGGCTTCCTAGTGTGTGGAATCTTTTCCTCCTTCACAGCTCCCTTCCATAGGTGCAGGTCCCATCCGTATTCTTTTGTCTCTGTTTTTTCTTTTTTCTTTTGCCCTACTCAGTTTCTTGCCTTTTGGGAAGTCTGACGTCTTCTGCCAGCGTTCAGTAGGTGTTCTGTAGGAGTTGTTCCACATGTAGATGTATTTCTGATGTATTTGTGGGGAGGAAGGTGATCTCTACGTCTTACTCTTCCGCCATCTTGAAGGTCTCTCATGCTTGGAAAGTTTTAAAGTCAGGGTGGAGCACCGAAGTGTAAGGGCAAACCCCACAATGAATGTTTTGAAAATTCTTCCCAACTTTCATTTATTTTCCAGTCACATTATAGATTTTTTTCCATCTCACATGAGTTTATAATCATCATTTTTAATTAGGGAATAGTTGCAACGTTACTTATCTTTACCTCTGTGTATCCGCTATGTTGGATCCTGTGTGCACCTTGTCTACGAATTTGCATTTACAGGCATATGGCTCTCAGCGACATTCCTGGTGCCAAGTGTTATTGATTCAGATTGGGGTTTTTAAATGGATTTAATCTATATAAACTTTTGTAAAAACTTACTTTTTTGAGTTGGGTTAGATATAGCAGGTTGCCCATATTCATGAGGCATGAGATGAATAGTGTTCCTGCAAGTTGCATTAATCTTCATTTTCACTACACTATCCTGGCAAGCCTAGGGAAGTCACAACTATAAGGAGTGGTAGAAGCAACTGTATGGTATATATATTTCTAAACCAGCTCTCTCTTTAGGAGGCCTTTAGAGAAGTGCATATTCTGTTTGTAAAGTAACATGGTATTCAAGTCTATTCATAGAAGCTCCCCACTTCAGTCTTAGGGTCTCCTGTCTTAAATTCAAAACCTGAGGCACCTGGCATTTAAAATAGCTTGTAACTACAACCTGACATTTCAGATAAGAAAATACCTGTGTTAAAAGCAAGACAAAAGAAAAACATAAAGACCACTATTTTTAGACCTATTCAGCATTCAGTATACAGTTAACTTAGAAAAAAAATCATTGCTTATATTTTGGATATTCAATCATATATCAATACATGCCCATTTGTGTAATTGTTTATATTTCAACATATTCAGACTAAATCAATCCTTGATCATATTTCTAGATAAATTTATATTATTTTCCAAAATTACTCCAATATTGTGATATTTGATGTCATAAAAGTGTACTATCTGGCAGCAGAATTTGGTTATTAGAAATTACTTTTATAAAATCTATAATTAATATTAGAATATGGGAAAAGCAAGAAAAATATTATGAGCAGATGCCTAGTAAATGACTATTTTTTACATAATATTTATTTGGTTAATTTTTAATTGTTTTATATATACAGTTGGATACAAATATTTTATCACAAGCATTTCTATTTTTTTCTAATTAATAAGTGAAGTCGTTTTCTAAAAATTTTCCCTTTTGGTGTTTATATACCTTTTTTGTAACTGTAACCAATTTTGGCTAGAGAATGTCTGCTGTACCCATATTGACATATGATCTATAATTTTTTAGCCCCCTGGCTGGCCAAATTGCAATTATCACTTTTATGTAGTCTACTGTTGATTCACTGGGAACTGTTTTAGAGAATTCTTGGTTAAAATCCTGGAATTCCTTGGCAACTCTGCTGTTCTTACCTGAACTAGCTGTGGGAGATATTCCAGTAGTTCATCATTCAAGAGGTTGTCTAACTGTTGAACTGCCACTTTACGAATTTCTTGATCTGGAAAACTAATACAAAGTAAATATATCTACTAAGCTGTTAACAGTATAAAATAATACATGAGAAATATCAAGAAAACAGAGAATTAATTTCACCCCCAATGCATTAGATAAAATAATAATCTCACAATCAATTAAGATGTTCATTAGCACCAAATAATCATTCTTTTTTCATATTCTGTATTCTCCTATGAACTGCAGTAGAAAGTTGTTTTGACTTTCAGATCCCTGCCAGCTTTCCTGCCTATAAAATGTGGATTATAGAATATAAAAGATATTTTCTAAAATATATGAAAATCTTTGCTTATTATTTAGCCATGTATTTATGAAAACCAGAAATCTAAAGTATCTTACAATAAATAAGCACAAATAACTTAATACAGTTAAATCTTACTAGATGGTTAAGTTCTTGAGGGTAACTATGCCTTACTCATTTTTGGACTGCAAATGCCTGTTGTAAGATTTAGCACCAATTAGACACAATAAAAGTTTGTTACTGAACTAAATTTAGTTAGCATTTGAAACCCTGTAGTCGCTCTTCATATTGGCAGGTCTCTCATCTGTGGGTACATAGGGTTGACTGTACTACACCATTTTAAATAAGGGACTTAAGCTTCTGCATTTTGGCATCCGCAGGGGTCCTGGAACTAATCTCCTGAGGATACTGAGGGACGACTGTGCTCCTCCGATGGGCTCCTCCGACTGCCATTCTCTTGCTCCATCAGTAGAATTAGATTCAATTATCTCTAGCTCCTGGGAAGTGCCTAGATATAACTTTGACACCATACTTAGATGTAGATTAGTAGATATAACAAGGGTATTGATAAGAGCAATTAATTTTAAACAAGTCAAAAAATTAGTATGTATAATTTAAAACTTGAAGGAAACTTTTTATAGTAATTCACTTAAAAACAAAGACATGAATGAACAAAACCCCCAAATCCTTTTGTATGGGAACAAACAAAATGCTTTTCAACCAGTCAGGTGAGAGCTCTAAAGACTGGCTCTCAATACTGTGGCGGTCAGAAAACTTTAAAGTCTCCAATGCCCAGTCTCTTTTCAACATGTCAGGTTACTGAAGGGTGAAATGAATACTACGCAGCTACAGTGTAAAGGAAAAAATGGCATTACTCAGTATCTCCCAACTGTCCTTGATAGCAGTTTGAAATGCACTGCTTAAACAGGTTACATATTTTTTCTTCATTTAAACTGAGCATTTTAATTGCAACAAGAATTTCACTTCCCAGGTTAGTCATCCAAAACCCTTATTTCTGACCTGCAAATACTTTTCCAATAATTTTCTCCCTATGAACATTCTAGCAATAAGACCTAGTGAGAATGTAGTCCAGGCACATCTCAAGAAGTACCGCTAAGGTCAGAAGATCTTAGCATAGCATCAAGCACAGATGGAGAGTAGAAATGGTGTAATAAAAATGCAAAGCTGGAAGAAGGTCAGCTTGTTTTAGCACACTAAGACTTTATTTTCTCCTAACGAAATGTGATTGACTAATTTATTATTCTCAATTACTAAACCATTTGTCTGTGGCTTGTAGATGTCAAGGTCAGTTTGAGGACAGTTTGAAGTCTTAGAGGGAATAGTTAGTTGGTATATTTTGTTGCCTCAGTGATGACTTAGGTCCGATACTAGTCATCCATGCTTTCCTGTGTGCCTATTTTACCTTATTGATGTGAATGACAACAAAGAAGGAAAAACAGAAAACAAACATCACAACAAAACAAAAACCTTTGGTGAACACTATACTGGTAATTATGTATTTATTTCCAAACACTAGAAGGTAAACACTCTGAAAGCAGAAAAATTTTGCCTGTTTCATTCATATATGTGTCCCCATTGCCTCTAGATTGGTGGACACTCTCCACATATTTGAGAAATATCTAAATTGAATTAATTATCATTCCACCTAAAACATCTCTACTATCAGACTTCTGTCTTGCAGTCTGTGTTATCACCTTTCTCCAGTCATGTAGGCCTGAAATTTTAATGGTTATATTTTCTCCCTCTTTGCCCTCTTCGTTGAATTCTTCCCCCTTTCCATCTGGTGAAATTCTATTCATCCTTGAAGTCAAAGCTCAAGCATCAATTTACTGGTGAAGCTGTCCCAGCCACTTTCTAGCCCCCTGTTGAGTTCATCACACCCTTCCTTATGGGATTCTATACGCATGGTTGAGGATAGGCTCAATCATTTATATCCCTAGTCCAAGCATAACTGAATATATTTGTGGAATTCCTAGTAGTCTCTTATCTTTATATCTCATCAGTTGCCAAGTTCTGTTGATTTTTCTATCCCAATGGCTCTAGCATCTACACTTGTTTCAATTTCTTCTGCAACTGTCTATGCTAGGCCATAATTATCTGATGCTGGTATTAGCATTTTTCATAGCAATACCTCATAAAATTTCCTGAATTATTTTGTAAGTTCATTTCTCATAAACCATTAAATGGTTTTCTATTTTCAAAGGACCTCTCAGGCCCATACTATTCATTTAGATATTCAAGGCTGGCTGAACACTCCAGATTTTTCTACTACTGTAATACTGAATAAACTGCTCTGGCTCATTGCATGTTATTTTTATTTTGAAAATGCTATGCTCATTCTCACCTTTGTGAGCACTGTAACCTCTGCTTGGAACACCCTCCCTTCTCTTCTTAAAGTTTTAGTCCTCCTTCAAAATGTGGATCAAATCCCCTTGAAGGCCACTACGCCAATCTTTAGCAATCACTTCTCTGAACTCCAAGGGCCTTGAGTGGTTAAATCCACAGGGCAATTAGGATATGCTAGTGTGTATTAGGATTTATCATTTTATATATATGTATCTTCATTCCTCAGCTAGTGAATATATAAACTGAAGATAAAGATTGTTCTATCTTTTTTTTATTTCTAGAATTTAGCACCATGCTCCATACATGTTGAGTGATTAATAAAAATGCATTGGCCATGAAGATAATAATGAAGAAAATCATACTATGGAGCCCATCTTATTTCTTGTGCTCTGAGATAATTTACATTGGTAGCAATAGGCTTAATTCCACAAACACCACTCATACAAATTCCAGATTTTTTTTTTCCTCTCAAACAGTAAGAGAAAAACAAATCTGAAGGTAATGGAAAAGAAGGGTTTATTTTCTTTTTTTTCAGGCTCCTCAGGAACAGGAGAACAAAAAACTAGTAATATCTGTATAGTATAGTCCAAAAGGAAAATTATATATTGTATTAACATGTGCAAATGCTGGGAAGAATGTTTTTGCACCTTCATAGAAAGGAATGTCTCTTTTTATTCATTACTGTTACTTGAAGTTCAGGAAGAAATTGGAAGAGAAATTGCCTGGAAATGAACCACAAGACATCTTGAGATGTGACTAAGGCCTAACGACATTAAAACATATCCAAATATAACTTGAATTTGACTATTTTAGGAAGAGTTGGCCACATTAAAAGAGACGCTGGCAGTGTTGGTGAAGTTCCTGGGAAATGGGCTCTTTCATATATTGCTGGCAATATACGGGAACATGTATTTGAAAAGAATCTTTAAAACGTGCTTACTCCTGGATATAGCAATTCTACTTTGGGAATTTTTCCTAAGAAAATAATCAAAGGTGTGTGTGAGGATATATGTATGCAAACAAAATTGGAAATAATATAAATATCTAAAAATAAGCAGTTAAGTTAAATGTGCTATGACCATATGATAAAATACATGCTGTCATTAAAATATTAAAATAATATTTAATAATGAGAATATTATGAAAAAATTGTGCAATTTGTGCAGTATAATACCATTTAGAAAAATGTGTGCATTTTTCCATATGCTTAACAAAAAAGATGGAAAAGGAAGGAGCAAAATATGAATACAAAATTTCTGAATGGAAATGTCATGGATGGCTTTAGTTTTCTTTTTTATGCTTAGTTTTTCAAGTTTTCTATATGAAAGTTCTATTGGTTACTAAAAAATAATAATTTTTAAAGTAAGTCTCATTCAATTAACTATGAAAATATATTAATAATTGCAAATATATTACCACTAGAAAAAAGATCCAAATCATATGTCCTTTTAAGAGTGCACATTGTTGAGTAAAAGAACAAGCCTCATATCTTGTAGTTGATTGAGAATATTCTTTTAACATGATAGGCCCAAATAGGGATCTCTGCCCCTGAAGAATTTATGCTTAATACCTTTTCAGGGCCATGAACTTAGCCACAGATCAATGGACAAACATGTTCCACAAATCCTGGCATTTCTTTCCTGTGATGTTGTCTGAAACTATTTAAACATTCTTTGGGGATATAGTTGTTGGCATTTCATGCTCAGTAACTCGCTCCTCAATGAGGTGAGGGCTACCCATATTAGTTCTCTGACTGTGGTGTGATATTTACACACTGAAATGTCATATGTATCAGAAGAACTGCAACCTATTTTGAATTTTCCACAAGCCAGGTTGTTGTACTTTCCAATGACCTGATTTGCTTGAAAAATAAGTATAATTTTTGCTGATAATAAACCGGAGCCACTCTCTAGTGACCCTGCTAACCTTGGGATTACTAATTACTGTAGGCATGGACATAACACCTTGAGTCTGGGGAATAAACAAAAGTCTCGTTAGAAGATTCATCAGGCTTATGTCAATTAGGTCCTTGTTTATATTTATAAGAAACTTCCTTATAATCAATAAGAAAATAGATAATTTAAAATGTAATAAATGGAGATCTGTTTTGAGGTATTAAAAGGATACAAGATCAGTAAAATTCCATTACTTGTTGGGGAGGAGATAATGTAAGGTGAAACATATTTTCATTTATTATGAAATTTAAAAAAATTAGGCATAACAAGAGTCCAGTGAAATAATCACTTATTTAAGGTTATTCATAATTTTTTAAATGTCCATTTAAGTAACTTTACGCTATCTAATTTAGTTTCCCAAGCATCTCTGAATAGAGGAGCAAAAAAACAATTATGGTCAAAAGCAAAAACATCAAGACTGGCTTACTATTCAGTTTTATATGAGTTTTGTGAGCAGTGATTCTATATATTCAGGGTTTAGTTGCTTCCGAATTGAGCTAACAATTGCATCTCTGGGATTTCTAAAAGGACAAGATACCATAGCTAAGGTAAATATAACTGTGTATGGTAATTGTTAAGGAATTACCTAAAAATAGCTTACTGTCCAATGACGACATTTGGACACAAAGAAAAAATACTCCTTGAAGACTGACTGTAAAAGTTGATAGAATCTAAGATGTGGCAAAAACCTTCAAAATGTGAAAAAATTAAGTAAAATTAAAACAACTTCAAGATAAACATTTTTCAAAGAAACTTCAGTGAAATATCAACTCTATATTTTGCCAACAATGTAGGGTAAACACAAAGTTTAAAGTCAAGCAGAGAAATAAGTTGGAATTGAATCTTTACATGGGCAGGAAAGGAAGAGTATCAAGTACTTAGGTAATTTTTTGGCTCAAGGTAGAAGCAGAAACTGACCAGTGGTTAGAATTTGCTGTACAATAAAAGTTCTCCAATTTATTTTTTGGTATCCGGACCCTTTTACACTCTTAAAAATTACGGAAGATTCCAAAGAGTTTTTGTTTATGTGAGTTATGTCTATCAACAATAACCAATTAGAAATAAAACCAGGACATTTAAGAAATATTTATCAATTCATTTTATATGACATTAATAAACCCATTACTGGCTAACATGAACATTATGTTTCTATGAAATATGTCTATATTTTCACAAAGAAAAAATTTAGTGAGAAGAATGATCTTGTTTAACATTTTTGTCTCTAATGTCTGGCTTAATGGAAGACAGCTGAATTCTCTACCTGCTTCAGCGTTAACTTTGTTGCAATATCGCATGTCATGTAGTCTCTGGAAAATCCCACTCTACACTCATGAGTGAATGAGTGTGACAAAGAGAAATGACATCTTAGAATTATTATGGAAATAATTTCAATCTTGTGACATCGCTGTAAACATCCTTAGGACTATAGACATCACTTTGAAAACTTTGGATATACAACATAGTTTTGGCATGTGTTATTGTAGTGGGGCCATAAGTCAAGGAATCAGCACTTGTGCCCTGTTTCTAAGATAGCAGCACATCAACTTATGTCTTCCCTGAATGAAAAATTGGCTTTGCAGTCATCTGACTTGGGAATTGTCATTCCTCCTCTTTTCCCTCAAACATTTATAATTTCTCTCATCTCAGAGGGCTATAGGAATATCACAAAGGATTCAGACAAGCTTCAACAGGACCAGTGGAATTGTGAAGTGAAATTTCAACAGAAAAATACATCTTTCAACTTTTTCCATTTGACTTGTTATTTTGTCATTTCTACTTCTTTCTTATTTTCTTTCTTTTTCTCTTTCGTTCTTTTTCTAGTTTGAAAAACGATATAGGGTCAATACCTTACTCAAAGAACTTTTGAAGTGACAGGTGAAAGCCAAATGCAATGTAACAAATGACCTTTAAAAAAAGCAGCTTGGAGTAAACTGAAAAGCAAAGAAATCTGAGGTCAAATTTAAGTGTAACAGAAATGTCAGACTTCTGAAAACACACTAAGAATTCAGGCAGAACGCCATGAGGCTATTCACAGTTAAAAACCCCAATGTCAGGTTAGAATTAGAAAACCATCAGAAGTACAGAACTGTTTTTCCAACAGGTTTTGAGTCTGATGACACACTCAGCATCAACTTGGAAGAAATATGTCAATATGAATATCTTTGCTATTTTTCAAAAAACAATCAGAAGTGACAGAAGAAATTTTTTTCTGGGAAAAATGGTGAATAAGGCTTCTTTAAGATGATCGTCAACTTCTATCTACTGAATAATTCATGTTCCTTCAAAAATTTTCACATGATTACAAAATATTAGAATTCAAGGTAACTTGGAGACCTGGTTCAACCTCGTGATTGTACAGATGAAGAAACTGAAATTCAAGAGAGTCTGAGCTGTTTTCCTAAGGTCATTCATGGTGACACTGCAACTAGACTCCAAATATCCAGAATACTAGGTCAGTTTTTCTAGCAAGGGCTTCTAATCTTTTGACTAGATATTATCATATATGCTTATATGATATGCACAAGACTAATTTGGGTGTATTTTTAATTTTATTTCATTCTAAGTGGATCAAAGAGACATATAATAGTGAGCAGTGTAATTTGTCTGTTTGGATCGGGGCATTGATCCAGTCATGAACCAAAAGGAATAAGAATGTATCATAGGCCCAAAGGGACATAGGAACTGTACAGACATTTCCTGATGGATAGTCTATGGTCTTATGCATGGATATTGGGAATTAACTATATAGTCATGGTATTAATTAAAATTATTATTTAAAATTAAAGAATAGTTATTGATTTTGTTCCTCTTTATGATTGCATTTTGATTTTACTTATAGACAAGCTTAGAAAGGTCCTATCTTAAGCAAGTGGTGCATTGAAAGCACAATGGAGAGATTTTGTGTTTGGATGCATTAGACGTTACATGCAAAAGCAGCATGATGTTAAGAAAAAAAATAGGGATTTTGAATCTAAATATAAAGGTTCTTCTTATCTTACACCCTCTCTCTCTAAACAAATTTATCTGCACCCTTAACTTAATTCCCATTCTTCTCTGGATGATTTCCAGATCGGGGTCTCTAGCTTAGATATCTTTGTTGAACCACCACCAGTCATCTCAAGCACACCTCAAAGCCAACATACAAAGCCTGAACTGCAGGGTTCTTGTTCTTCTATAATCTATTTGTCACCCAGCGTGCCCCATCTTAGGGAATGCTTCTATTATCCTCCTACTTACATAAGACAGAAACCTAAAAGTAATCCTTGACACCCCTCTTTTTCACTACTCCTCCCCATTCAATCCTGTCATTTTTACTTCTAAATGTTCTGATTCTCTTCATTTTATTATGTCACCACCACCACCACCTTCTAAGGCTGACTTGCCATTCTCAGACACCTGGACTACTTCTGTAGCTTCCTAGCTCATCTTCTCTCATCTACTTTTGCTTCCCTCACCAAATCCATGTTTCACTCAGAAACCAGAGGAATCTTTGAAAGATGAAGATCAATTCAAAATATTCTCTCACTGAGAATCATTTATGGCCTTCCTGTTGCTATCAGAATAAAGACCAAGTTGCTTAACATGGTCCTGTTTAGAAGACCTTAACATGATCTTCTAGTTCCATCTGAACATATCTGTTCATCTTATATCACACACTCCTTCCCTGGATTCCAGGCACACTGGCTGTCTTCCCGTTTCTTAAACAGAGTTTCTGCATTTCATAGATTCCCTCTTCCCAGGAAGCTCTTCTCTTACTCTCCTTTTTCACCAATTCATTCCCACTCATCTTTGATCTGAAATCAAACATAACTTCCTCAGGGAAGAATTTTCCCACTCTGGAGAAAAGATTTGGTTCCTTTATGTTATCATGGAACCATGTGCTTTTCACTCAGAGCTGTTATAACACCTGTTATTTTACATTTATAATTTGGTAGTGGCCTATTTCTCCCCACCTCCAGTAGACTGCAACTCCATAAAGGCAAGATTATGTATCTTTTTGCTTAATATGCTTGCTTCAGGGCCAAGCATAAGTAGGCCATCAATAAGTACATATTGAGTGAATGAATAGACAAATTGGGTTTCAATTTCTTCATCTGTAAAATGGGGATCAGTAAAATGGAATTTGTAGATGATGGTAACAATATTAAAGAGATTGTTTTATAGGTCGAATCACATAACATATTGTAAAAGAGCTTAATAAGTAAGCTATAAGTCATTATTCCATTGTCAAATATTTATTAAGTTGCTAACTCTTTTAACATATACATTTTGACAAGTGAATTTAAGCTTACTGAAGCTTACTAGAAATGAAATTGTTCCCATGAATTTATTGATATTTACAATTTGACACTGAAAAAATCTGAAAACTCTAAACTCTCTTAAAAGTATAGTTATGATGAAGAGGATAATGATGATAAGAATGATTATCAGCATTTACTGAAAGCTCTCATAAGTACTTTATCCTGTAAGGTACATGATGCTTATTACTCCCAAAACTTGTCCAAGGTCATTCAAGTAATAAGTGACAGAGACAGATATGTTTGATTTCAAAGCTTATATTATCAACCATGAAATATGGACGCAACTCCAGAAACTCTTCAAAAGTACACAAAGGCAAGATACATATCTTTGGGTTTATGCACGTCTATGTTCTTCATTTTTAGTATATCACCTTGACTCTCCCTTCATGGAGAATACTGAAACTTTCACATTTTTCTCTTCCATATCCATAGTTATCTAAAATCATATTCATATTTTTCCTTCCCTCCCAACTGAGAGGAACAAGTTACTCTCTTCCTCTCCTTGATAAAATTTCCATTTGTATTTTTGGTCCAGGTTGTTGGCTGTTGGTGCCATCTCATTTTGTCAGTTCACCCATCCCTGTTTTCTGATCTTCCCTTCATGCATCTTTCATCTCAGTTTTTAAACATGCTTGAAGCTCTTTTATTTCAACAAACATATGAACCCCAAACATCAAAATCTTTTTCTTACCTCCTCCAACTTTAGTGATCTTCTTGCCTTTACTAGCAATCCTATTCCAAGAGGCACGATTTATTTTTCTCCATTTCCTCTTCAAGCCTTGAAGTATGGCATCCAACTTCACTACCCAAATCTGCTCTTTCTTCTATAATTCGTCTTGGTTAATGATATAATTATTTATCATTTACCCAAATCAGAAAGCTCAAAGTCTTCCTTATTTCCTCTCTCTTTTTCACTTTCCTCTGAAATGTTTCTCAAATCTGTTCTGTAAATTTCTACTGATGCCTTGATCAGGCCCAGACCATTTTTCAAGTAGACTATTTCAATACTTGCATCTATCTAATATCCTTGCTCTTATTCTATTCTTTTTTCAGTCCACCCTTCACAATAATTCACAGAATTATCCTTGTATAAAATAAATCTGATTGTATGACTCCCATTCTTAAAATTCCATGGGCTGCAGTAAAGTTAGTTCCTAGTAATTACCTGACTCATGAGGCCCCAAATGACCTAAACTGAACCACTCTTTTCAACCTTGTCTCCCAGTACAATTCCCTTCTAATATTATATTAAATTACTATTCTCTGAACCTCCATAACTGTGACCATGCTAGTCTTTCTTCCTGGAATGCCATTTTCTCTCTTCTCTGTTCAGGAAATTCCTATGAATGTTTCAAGTCAGAATTTTATTCCTTTGTGAAGCTTTTCTTACTTTCCCTGAGAGAATTTGCCTCTCTCTTCCTTGGGGGCATACAGCACTTAATACTTTGATTATAGTATAGAGTATATTGTGTGATCTTCAGTTTGAGTCTTTCCCTCTAAACTGTTTAGAGACAGTCATTATGACCTATTCGGCTTCTTTGATTCATTGCATGCCAATTTTCATGTACACATATTTTTGCTCAATAAATAAATAGAAAGGATACACCATCGTCCATCACTTGATTACTTAGTCAGATGTGTAAGTTATAACTGTCTACCTTTTCCATATTCTATTCTGCCTGCTTACAATGCTAGTTAAGAATGGTTTTAGCATACATTAATTAATCTTTACAATAAAGAATATAGTGGTTTAGTGCAAACATTTTTGTGGAACATTTTTCCAAGGAAACTGATTTTGAAAGCTAAGGCACTGCCTATTAAGTATTGCTCTTTTTCCTGCAAAACAATAATTTCACATCATGTAGGATGGCAAGTTCTGGTACCTTGTCAAATTTTTATTTAAGCTTCTGATGTAATCCTCTGATGCCAATTTAGAGTTACTATTTTTAAATGAATACTTCCCTTGAACTGCCTTCTAATTCCTTGGGTAATTTCTGCTTATTATTAGTAGTTGAATAGTTGCACCTGGGCACCAGGGTTCAAGAAAACAGCAACCATCTGCCAAGAACTACAGACCTTAGTTAGCCCTTGGTCTCTGGTATTCTGACAGTACTGCCTTCTCTAATGGAAGTATCAGTACCTGGTGAACACACTGCTAACACTCAGTCATGGAAATATTAACACCCTATGGCCCACATGAGCTAAATCAAATCTCAACATGTCTCTTGCTAAAAATAAGCCAAAAGGAGGTGGTGAACCTTCAAACAGGATTAAGTAATCAACAATAGTAAAAATTATTCAAGCTAGAAATGGAGCACACCAGTTCTCAGGAGGTTAAGCCATTGAAAAAATAAGACTATTCAAAGGAGAAAAAATACAGACCTCTGAAGAACTCACCCTGACAACTCACTTAACAAGCACAAACTGTTTGTTCTCAGAGAAGTCAGCTTTTGAATTTAGAGAAGTTGAAAGGTTCATTTCTGGAAACAGCTTGTCCTCAAGTTTTTTAATAGTTCAGTTAAACTGAGAGTGGGAGTCATAGGATAAGTACAATGGAAATACTCCAACCTTTGCAGTGACCTGTTTTGATGCATGATAAGGAACTGTTCAATGTGCAAATAAATCCAGTTTCTACTAAGTTCCCTGAATGACACTTAATAAACAGCACTCTACTTTGAAACCAGTCCCTATAACCTCTAAAAATCTGGTTATTCAGAAAAAAAGAAATTACACAGTGAAGTAGAAACATCCAAGCATAAGACGGTAAGTACTGCTATTTACTATAATCAAACTACTTTAGGATAGTTTTATTTACATATTTAGTATGTAAACAAATAGTATGTATTTATGTAGGAAGGCTGTAAGTCAATAGTGTTAAGATTGCAAGCTCCAAATCTCTGGATTTAACTCTAGCTCCTTAACTTACTAATGTCAGTTGGGCAACTTAACCCCAGTAAGCCTCAGTTTCCTCAATGGTAAAATTGGAATAATAATAGCATTTGCCTTAAGGTTATTGTAGATAATAAAATGAGGTAGTATTAAGGAGCACTAAGGAAAAATCTGATCTTTATATTTAAAACATTAAGTGAATCAAATAGATGTTCAGCATCTCTTTAAGTAGAGAAGGCTCCTATAAACAGAATTATGCTTAGTTATCAGGAATCAGAATTTTGAAGTCCATCTAGTGAATCCTCTTATTTTATAAGCAAGAAAACTAATCAGTCTTACAGGCTTCATTCTGACAAAGATTTTTGTAAGAAATATTACATGAACTTAACAAAAAATATTAGTTAACACATTTAAATGTCTTTAAAATAGACCAAGGTACATCTTAATAAAACAATAAGTTACCAAAAAAAAAAAAAAACCAAAAAAAACCCCACCAGTTAATGCTTTAGAAACTTTAGAAAGTTGTCCCGTAAGAAAATTATGCTTTAGAGATATAGTCATAGTTTTTACCTTTACAATTACTCTTTAAATATTTTTAATAGTTTTATAGAGATATAAATACCATACAATTCACTCAGAGTGTACAATGTAATGATTTTTAGCATGTTTCCAGAGTTGTGGAACCATAACCACAAAAAGAAACCTCATATCCATTGGCACTCATTCCCTATTTTCCCCCTCCTCTAGCCCTAGGTGATCACTAATCTACTTTCTGTCTCTATCCATTTGCCTATTCTGGGCATCTCTTATATATGGATCATACAATATGTGGTCTTTTGTGACTAGCTTCTTTTGCTTAGCATGTTTTCAAGGTTCATTCATGTTGTAACATATATTAATATTCGTTCTTTCTTATTATTGAATACTGCTACATTGCATGGATAGACCACATTTTATCTATCCATTCATTAGCTGATGGCCATTTGAGTTGTTTCTACTTTTTGGCTATTATAAATAATGCTGGTCTGAACATTCATGTAGGAGTTTTTGAGTGAACCTACTTTTTATTTATCTTGAGTATTAGCTAGGAGTGGAATTGTTGGGTCATATGGTAACTTGATGTTTAATATTTAACAAACTGACAAATTGTTTTCCAAAGTGGCTGCCCCATTTTACATTCCCTTGAGCAACATATGAGATTTCCAATTTCTTCACATCCTTGCCAATGCTTATTGTCTTTTTGATTATAGCCATCCTAGTTAGTGTGAAGTGGTATCTCATTGTGGTTTTCATTTATATTTCCCTAGTGGTTAATGATGTTGAGCATCTTTTCATGTGCTTACTGGGCATTTGTATATTTTCTTTGGGGAAATGTTGGATCCTCTGACTATTTATTTATTTAAAAAAATATTTATTTATTTGGCTGCGCCTGGTCTTAGTTGCAGCACATGGGATCTTCGTTGCCGTGTGCGGGATCTTTGTTGCGGCACGTGGGATGTTTTAGTTATGGCATGCAAACTCTTAGTTGCCGCATGTGGAATCTAGTTCCCTAACCAGGGATCGAACCCGGGCTCCCTGCATTGGGAGTGGGAGTCTTAGCCACTGGACCACCAGGGAAGTCCCCCTCTGACCATTTAAAAATTGGGTTATTAATTGTTTTGTTATTGAGTTGTAAGAGTATTTATATATTCTGAATACAATTCCCTTATCGGATATATGATTTGCTAAATCTTCTCTTACTCTGTGAATTGTTACCTTCACTTTTTTTTTTTAACCTTCACATTTTGAGCCAAATTTCTAAGAGCTAATCAGTTCAGGAATGACAAAATAATAATTGTGCTAATATTCTAAGTCTTACTTGAGCCAAAAACAACTAGAATTTAGCAAAAAATTTTGGTAGATATTGGCCATTCTTATCTATCTAAATCAGAAAAAGATGTTAGGAGTAAGGTGGAAATGAGAACTTATTTTTTTCCAGAAGTTTCTTGAAATACAAGTATGAACTGTAAATAATTCCAATGAAACCAATCAATTGTTAATTGATTTTCTTATCATAGCATTATTTCATTAATTCATTCACCTGTACAAGGAGATGTAGGAAATAAAGATAATTGATGATTCCCTCAAATAATATAATTTAAATATTAAAATAAAGTAGTATAAATAATCATAATGTATTTTTGAGAGTGATTGAGTCAATACTGAGTAATTACTATGTCCCAGGTATTATTAAGCCCTTGGGAAACAGAAACACTATGATGAACTGTTTTGCCTTAACTAGCTCTCAGTCCAATATGGGCAAATTACATGTTTCACATGTTGCATGTAAACACATTGCAATAAAATGTAATTCATAAAGAAACAAAGCACTGTATTAGGAAGATGTGGTCAATTTTACTTGGCAAGATCAAGGAAGGATCCACTTAGAAGCCTTATAAAAAGGGGAAAAGCTGCAAGCTCAACTAAAAGAAAAATTCTCTATCTATCTATCTATCTATCTATCTATCTATCTATCTATCTATCTATCTATCTATCTATCAATCTATCATCTATCAAGGAAGAGTGGGCATCTGGGCATGCAGTAATTAATGGAAGACATCAGAAAACTGAATAAAATATTCAACGTGAGAGGCACAAAACATGTAGGGTTTTAAGATAATTTGTGAATTTTGAGCTTGGAAGATTGAGAGGAACCTATTAACTCTTACAAATAATAGAAAAAGAAAACACTTTCTCTTCCTTTCCCATGCTAGAAGTTTTATAAAAGACACAAATTTTAAAATAAACCTAAATAAATCCTTTGAAAAGTCCTTTGTGTCACTTTCTCTCCCTCCTTTCTCCTTCATCAGGATCTTGAGAGAGAATTTAGAATAGAACTGGGTGTCACAATTCTTCTCTGACTCTAGAGATTGCAGACTTTCTTCATGGCATCAGTGAGCTGATGCCATCAAGACAGACTTAAAATATCTCTTCTTGGCTTTGAATATGAAACAGAAGCCAAGGAAGAGCTGCTTCCCCAAACCAGAGCCAGACACCACACTTGTTCCCTCATGCTTCTCCTTAACTAGAAGATGACATCATTGCCCCACCCGATCCCCTACCCCCATGCATTTTATTCTGAGGGAAGATCTGGAGAATATATAAGGGATAGCTTTTCCTTTTATTCTTGTCATCATCATTGGCTTATTAACTGAAAACCTACTGTAAGCAGGGTATTTTGCCAGGCTTTGCATGTTTCAGTAGTAAAAGATATTGTTTTAATTTTTAAGGACTTTTCTTTTGAGAGGGGGACAAGTAGAGAATTTTATTTTTCCCTATTCAATATTTTTTGTTGTTATTTCTCTAAGAGCAACTAGACTCTCCATTTAAGATACTATGGCCATTAATTATACTTCAAGTTTAGTACAGAAGACACAATTATAGTTTAGATTTGTTTAAAATTTGTATTCATAGTTTACATTTATCTAAATTTAATATTCATAGCTACTGAAATTGGAAACAAACGGAATTACTATTGAATTAATCATATAGTCCTACAGCTTTTCTCTTCAAATTTTTCTCATTAGTAATGTCATGCCTGTCATGCAATTCTTACCTGGAAGTCAAAAGTCCAAGTGCCTCCAAAGGGTGAGAAAATTTCCATCTTCTCAAAATGGTATGCATTTCTGAAACAGTTGTTTCATCCCATCCAGGGGCACTACCCAGGACCAAAGGAAGGGAGCAATTTTCATTATTGCAGTAGAGGCGATAAAACCATAAGTATCTTCTCTTTTCCTCAGAGAGTCTGCAAAACCAGATTGGAAACTATAATTTACTGGAGTTTGCTACACTAACAAATGTTTGCTGTAAATACACAGTACAAAATGTTAGTCTAGTTCTTTGACTTTTATTTTAGTTTATTTTGGAAAACAAGTCCTTTATCTTTTTGGGACAGTTTGATAGGTTATTTTATCAGCTTATTTCCCACTAAATTTATTTTTTTATAGAAAAATAAAATGAAATAAACTTCAGTTCAGATAATTCACATTTATTTTTCCTCACTCTTATGCTTGCCACTTTTTAAAAAACGTCATTTTGGTTGGCAATGTCTCTGTCTCCTTTAAGGCAGACCAAGTTTATCCGAATCCTGCAGCGTGTACTACTTAGAACAAAGTTGCTTAACTATTTACTTTCTTACATTCTTTATAAATTAACTTAGACCCAAGTGGGCCTGTGGAGAAATGGCATATTTTGAAGACCATATTCCTTCATTTCAAAGCAAGTTTCAATCAGAGTTCAGAAAACTTTTTGCTCTGAACTTCAAAAACAAAGATCTCAATTTATCCCTGGATTCTGGCTTTAAATTCTCAGAGTTTGCTGGAAGTTTGGGGTTAAAATGCCAGTGAATAGGACTTCCTTAAGTGCTCAAGTGTTTCCCTCTGGAGAGTGGTCCTAACAGAAGATTTAAGTCTAGGACAAGGGCCATTGATTCACTGACAGTTTACCATGTTTTGCTTACACTCGACCAAAAGCATTCAAGACCATGGTTCAGCTGAAGGACAGCATTTCTCACATGACAATGACAGCTTTTCAACACTGTCTCCTCCAAACTGATACTCTGTTGCTCAGCTTAAATTAACTAAAACTCCCAAGCAGGATAATAAGAATTATTGAAAGATTTTAAATATCGATATTTCTCTACAATTTCTTCTGAAGCCATCTTCATCTGCAAAGTGAAAGAACTGGATTATAGAGGATGATTTTTGAGGTACATTTAGGCTCCTTTTCTGTTTTGTCACTACCTTCCTCACCAGAAAGTCCTGGAAGAAAAAATTCCATAACCAAATTATTTCTATGGTATTAAAACAAGTTATTTTTTCCTAACTGAATTCATTTTTTCAATATTGAACAGTGATTTTTTTCTCTTTTACCTTCTTTTATTGAAGCATAATTTACATAAAAGAGAATGCATGGATTCAGTTAATTAAATTTTGCCAAATGCATATATCAAGTAAAAACTACACGCTTTTCAAGATATAAAACAGTTTTCTTATGCCACCAAAGGCAAGCACTAGTATGATTTCTTTCACTTTAGACTAATATTACCTATTTTCAAACTTCATATAAATGGAATCATAGAGTAAATATTCTTTTAGTTATAGCTTCTTTCACTCAGTATAATGTTTTTTAAATTACCCATATTGTTGAGTGTATCAGTAGATTATTCCTTTTAATTAATGAGTACTCTTCCTTTGTATGAATATATCACAATTTCTTATCCTTTCTCATATTTGATGGACATTTGTGTTGTTTCCTGTTTTGGGATATTATGAATAAAGCTGCTGAGAACATTTGTGTGCATGTGTTCATATGGGTGTATTTTTCATTTCTCCTAGAAAGTACCAAGGAGGGGAATGAGTTGGTTGTATGTCACATTTTTGTTTAACTTTTGAAGAAACTGTCAAACTATTCTCTGAAGTGGTTGTAATATTTTACATTATCATGTGTAGGGTATGATAGAACCAACTGCATGGCATTCTTGCCCACACTTGATTTTTGCCCATTTAAAAATATTATCCAAGTCTTCAGAGTTTAATTAAAAGCATACTGATAATTTGAAAAAAAAATATACATCCTAATGGGTGTGCAACTGTATCTTTATCACTAATTTGGGGAGGACTAGAACTGTCATCTTAACAAAAGGGGTTATTTTAATCAATGACATGATATATCCTTCCATTTACTGAGATTTTCTTTAATTTCTCTTAGCAAAGTTTTGTACTTTTTAATGTAGAGATGTTGATATTATAAATAGAATTTTGAAAAATAAAATTTATTTTCTATTTTTTACTGGAATACAATTGCATTTTGCACATTAACCTCAAATGCTATGATCTTACATAATCACTCATGAAAATAGAGTCAGTTTTCTTTCTTTCTTTCCAATTTCTATACATTTAACACTTATTTATCTTGCCATAGTGCACTGGCTAGGATTTCCAGTACAACACTGAAGAGGAATATTTAGACAAACATCTTTGCTTTGTTCCCAATTTAGAGGGAAAGCATTCATTCTTGCACCACTTAATACGATGTTAACTCTAGATTTTTCCATAGATCTAGACTCAACTCAGGAGTTGAAGTCTGAAGAAGTTCCATTCTACTCCTAGTTTTGTGAGTTTTTATCAAAATGGGTGTTGAATGTTGTCAAATGTTTTTTTCCAAATATTTCAAGATGGTATGATTTTCCTTGTATATCTTTTTCCATTCTTTCAACTATAATCAAGCTGAATTCTTATATTTAAAATATATGCCTGTAAACAGCATAAAGTTGGATATTACTTTTGTAATGTAGGCTAACAATTTCTGCCTTTTAATTGGGGTTTTTATTAATTTATATTTAACAGAATATTGACATGATTGGGTTTAAATCAACCATATTGTTACTAATTTTTTTGTCCAAACTATTTCTCCTTTTTTCCTGCTTTCTTTTGGATTTTTTTAAATTTAATTTTTGTCATCTTTTTGACTTTTAAATGTACTCTTAAAATTTGGGGGGTGTGGTTTCTTTCAAGATTATAATATTCTTTTTTAGCATATCACAGCCAACCACAATTAATGTTACACTACCTTATGTATAAGAATCTTAGAACACTATGCTTTTATTTTTCTATTTCTCATTCTTATTGTAGTTGTTACACATTTTACTTTCATATATTGCAAACCCAGCTGTATATTGTGATTATTTTTGTTTAAACAATTATTTTTTAAAATAAATTAATAAATGTGTAAAAAATGTGTATTTTTATTATCTACCTATTTTCCCTTTGTGGTGCTTTTCATTTATTCTTGTAGATTTGAGTGTCCATCTACTTATCACTTCTTTTAGCATGCAATATTTTCTTTAAGATTTCTTATAGTACAGATGAGCTTATAACTAACTCAGCTGTGCTTAGTTGAAAATGTTTTAATTTTGCCTTAATTTTTGAAATGTAATTTTACTGGTTATATAATTTTAAGTTGATGTTTTTTCTTTTCCCCTTTCAAAATGCAAGATAATGTTATAATGTCTTTTGGCTTCCATTGCTTCTAATGAGAAATCCTCAGTTAATGAGTAATCTGCTGAATTATAGTTGTTCCCATGGATGCAATTTGTTGATTTTCTCTGATGCTTTAGAAAAAATTTATCTTTATCTTTAGTTTTCAGAAATTTGACTATAATGTGCTTAGGTGGTGTGTGTGTGTGCACATGCACACACGCTTGGGATTTGCTAAGCTTCTTATATCTGTGGGTTGATTTTTTTTTTAATCAAAGTTGTAAAATTTTGGCTATTATTTCTTTCAGTTTTTTTTTTTTTTTTACTTCAATCTCTCTCTTCTCTCCTGTGTGTCCAATACACACATATTATATTACTTGATATTGCCCCACAGGTCACAAGGCTCTATCACTATTTTCAGGTTTTGTTCTTTCTGTACTTCAACATGGATAATTTCTATAGCCCATTCTTCAAGCTCACTGTTCTTTTTTTCTTCATTATGCAATCTATTAAGCTTTTCCAGTGATTTTTAAAAATTTAGATATTGTGCTTTTCAGTTCCTAAGTTTCCATTTTTCTGCTGAGACTTCATTTGTTCACTCATACATATCTTTTTATTTAAATCCACAGAAGTCTTTATAATAGTTGTAAAATATTTGGATCTGTTTCTGTTAACTGCTTTCCCCCATCTTGGGCTATGGTTATATATTCCTGACTCTTCCTATGTCTAGCAATTATTGATTGTACACTAAACCTTTAAAATTCTGCTTTTTGCTATCTTTTGAGTGTTGAATGTTTCAATTTTTTTAGTAGTCCGTTTAATTACTAGCAGATCAGCTTGATCCTTTTGAGGCTTGTTTTTACGATTTGTTAGGCTAGGCCAAGTATAGTCCTTAATCTTGGGCTAGGGCACACTTACTCCTAATATGCACCTTTCTGATTTCTTTATTGAATGCTGGGGTGTGGTGATCTTTCTCTATTATTACTAGTCGGAATTTCTATGTCTCCCAGAATTGGGCAACCTCTAGAATCTGCATTTATTTCACATCTCCCTGTAGCAGTTCTTTTGCAGTCCCTACAAAATCTCTATCTGCTCAAGAGTAGCTTAGTACTCAGCTAAATATATAAGGGGACACCAATACATATTTCTATAGCTTCTATCCTGTACACCTTCCTTTTCTCTACTATTATGCTCTGTAAATTCCAGC
Source organism: Eubalaena glacialis (assembly GCF_028564815.1). Taxonomy (NCBI): domain Eukaryota; kingdom Metazoa; phylum Chordata; class Mammalia; order Artiodactyla; family Balaenidae; genus Eubalaena; species Eubalaena glacialis. Next base: position 101,963,878 of record NC_083726.1, read on the forward strand.
TGCCTCAGCATCATTAAACTCCGATCTCTGTCTTTTTTTTTTTTTTTTTAAATCTCAGCAAGACCTGCATGCTCTTCTTGAATTATATCTCCCAGATCTATGGTACAGAAAATGCCTCTGGGCTGAAAGTCACTTTATTAATGGGTTCACCTCAAGGCCTGTCTGTTCAATTTCTGAGAGCAGTTGTTTCATATGTATTTTTCTTGTGTCATATTTCTTTAATTCAGGAGGATTAGTCTAGTAATAGGTAATCTTCATGGCTAGAAGTGGAAGCATAATTTCTTTCATACCAAATTATTTTATACCTTATGTTCCAGGATTTTCTTTATATTTGACATATTCTTTTAGCTGTCATCAAGAAGGTGTTTTTCTTATTTTTACAAATATTATAGGCACATTTTCATTGAATTTCATTGAGTCTGAACTTTTTGACTGATTACATTTGATCAATTTGAAAGAAGGAATAATTAAGTCACCAACTAAATGATAAAATGTGGTATTTTGAAAATGAATTTAATCTGTTTCTAACACAAGTTTTATCACACTGAAGGCTGGTCTCCATCTGTTTTCATAGTCCAGAATGAAATTGTACTCTACTGAGCATTGATAATTGTATTTGAGTGGGTGAAACAGAGGAAAATGTTACTTATTTTATAGTATAAGTTATTCTCTTAAATAGAAACTGAAGTATAAAACCAGTTAGAAATCACTGGGGTTAATTTAAAAACACAAACCTTTAATATTTAAAGGCAGTTACTGTGATTATTATTTGTTGGTTTTGATATTTTTTGTTTGAATATTTTAAAATTTCAATGTATAGTATCTTTTTTATATATTAAAAATCTCTCATTACAAATATATTAGCCTCTGATATGTGACACACTTGTTAAATGCAAGGTTTTATATTTTTGATTAAGGAGTATAAAAAGATGCTTCACCTAGTTAAGATGACAATAGTCTAGTATAAAAATGGATCATCAAAATATGTGTCTTGAGGACTAAGAGAGTCTTTCAACATTTTCAATCCTTAAGGTAATTTTTATACCAAATTCTATGCAAAGGAACTTTATTCATTATAACATTTATTTCACATATATTATTTATCAGGCACAGTGTAGAACACTGGAAATGTAGTGATAAACAAGATAGATAGGTTCCTTGTTCTCTCAGTTCTTACAAGCTAATAAGAAAAAACACATTAATAAACAAGATGATAATAGATTTTGCTAAGTGTGATAACATAAAAGGTAATAAGACTGATTGTAAAGAGAGAAAAACTCCATTAGGTAGGGTGATCAAAGAAGGGCTCTTTGAGAAGATCACAATTAAGTGAAGACCTACAGGGTGAGATGATTCAGTCATGTGAAGAACTAGGAAGGAGTATTTCATGTAGAGGAAACACCAAATAAGAAGGCCTTGAGATGGGAGAGGAAATATAGCACATGTGAAGTATGTGAAGCAAACTGATGTCACCGGCTTGAAGTGAATGAGGAAAAGAGTAAGACAAGTTGAAATTAGGGATCAGGGGAGTAACAAGATTACCCAAAATGGAATGCTTGATCACATTCAACACCTCAGTCTGGACGGTCTCAAACTTATTCCTCCTCCAGAAAATGACTCTAACATCTGCCCAGTTCATCAATTCAAAACCCTTAGATTCTCCATGGACTTAACTTGATTATTTGGTTTTTCGATTGACTTAACTCCTATTTACTAATAATCATGAAGTCACATCTTCTCAACTTCCAAATATGCTCCAAATCTAGCCATTACTACCAGTGTCCACTGCCATCTCCCTAGTTCTAGTGACCATGACCTCCTGCCTAAAATATTACATAAGCTACTCTGCTGTACTGCTTGCTTCCACTCTTTCTTCCTCTCCAATCCATTCTTCAACTTGCAGTCAAAAGAATCACTCAAAAAGATTATTCAGATCACATGACTATCCCATTCAAAACCTTTAAATAATTTCTTATTCTTGGAATAAAATGCTTTATTATGTTATATATATATTATCACCATAAATATATGTATATATATATATATATATATATACACACACACACACATAAAGAGTTGCTTTCTTAGTTTTATGCTTTTGCCATGTTAGTAATGAGAACCATAAGCTGTGGCTTAGATATTACCAAATATTAAAGTCAAGCAGTAATTACAAAGAGAGAATTAGTATTCTCTTATAATTCTTCCTGGTATTTTTTTTTCCCCAGAGAATTACTGTTTGACAAAATTTAAGTACTCCTTAGTTACTAATTTAGTGCTATTAAAACACGATTTATTTCTGTTCTTTTTTAATCTGCCATTATAATTAAATTTTGCATTTTCCTGTTTACTACCTACTTGAAGGACTGAGCAATGGTTTATCACTGTTAAATGCTGATCTATATCAGTCTCTGCTTTGTTGTTTTGAACTGAATGATCTCCAATCCTTTTATTTTTCCTTTGACCAAACTTAAAGTTGCTAAATGCCCCAAGGGAAAAAAAAAATCTTTAAAAAAACATGAAAAATTACTAATTTAGTTCCTAAACATTAGTTGATCATCCAACAGGCATGATTTTAGGAAATGAAAGGAGTTACGTGGGAAGGAAGGTTCACTCTTGAAAGATATGAGTGCTTCTAGTATGACTGCTGGTATCATGAACAGCAGGCAAAATTCCCTCCCAAGAACTGGGTCACTTACAGCAAGGGAGACTGTTTCTGTGAAAGTCTGGCAATATGCTTTAAACATTCTTTTGGTGGTTCTTCAAGATCACTTCTATTCTCTTCAGAATCAAGTTTCATATATTCCCACTCAGTAGCTGGAAAATCAATCTGAAATAAATAAAATGGTTTGCCATGTATCAAATGCCTGAAAAATGCATTATTAATTTAATGATTTCTATCTTAGATTTATAGAAACTAAAGTAAAATAAATACCCTATATTTTCTGTGCTTTTTATTATTTAAAAATAATTTTAAAAGAATCATTACGGTTTGGACTTGGTGTTTAAATATACATGATATTTGGCAAATCCTCAATTATTTATATAAATGGTATATAAATTAGTAGACTGTAACATTATCTTAGAAAAAATGAGAAAAATAATAACATATGAACTTTTCATACAGTTAAATGTTACATTTTTGTTTAGTGCTGAAATTACATCCTTTCCAATTTTCATTACTAAAATGTCTTTCTATTATTAAATGATGAAAATTATAGATGGTAATTACACTTTTTTCATATAATCACTTGATAAAATAAAAAGAGTTACTTTATGTTGGTCTCTACTACCTGAAATCTGTAAGTCTGTGAACCACTCTGTAGACATGATAGTGAAATCTTCTCTGGTAAAGATCTGTTTCACGAGTATAAAACCAAATAGAATATTTTTGCTGTGGCTCTATAGTTCAGCTTTATAGACAGAAGTAGAATGCAGGCCTTCTTTTTTCCTGGCTCAACATGCTTTCCACTAAACCATGTTTAAGTGATAATCTGATTCTTGTAAATAAAATAATTGTTAACAAAAAATAGTTTCCAAGTATGTAAATGAGCTAAATATTTTACGGCCCAAAATATTTGCTTAAGAGTATCATATATTATTTTTCATTTTCATATTGGAAAATCTAAAGAATTTATTTTTCCCTGCTGAACTATCTTAGGTTGTGATCTCCGAGAAAAATGGAAGAATATTATAAGGTAGAATGTGAGATGCAGTTTAATCTATTTGGGCTCTTATTTGAAAAAGTCTTAGCAATTTTATTCTGTAACCTTTGAAATTTGTTGCAAAATTTGTTTTGATATAAATAAAAACAAATTTGTTATAATTTTGGTATAAATTTGTTATAATTATCACTTATTATAAATTTGTTATAATTATCAATATAAATTTGTTATAATTATCACTTATTATTCCAACATGAAAAAAGAGTTGAGTAACAGAAATGCTAAACCAAAGCAATATTACAGTAAATTTTGCCTCTTGACAGAAAGAGTAATTTTGATGCCTTGGAGGGAAGTGCCTGCAGTATTAGCATGTTACACTTTACTCTTTATGTATCCAAATATTTTAAACACATAAAACAAAAATACTAGAAATAGTATTTAATGAGCTAATTCAATTTTATATTGGTCCTAAGTAAAGGCAGGGTAGATGAGAAACTAAAGGTAGTAGATGAGAATACAGGAGTTCCCTGTGAACAATCCATAATAAATTATTTGATATATTTCAATTATGAAAAATTTTTTTCATTTCTGATACAGGAATGAGGCCCTATACAAACTGCATATCTTCATATATTATGAAGGCAAACAGTTACTGATTCTTGAGCCACTTATAGAAAATATTAGGATTTTCCCCAATTGTCTCTCGTTCTAATTTTTCACAAAAGAGAAAATCCCCCAAAGTATGTGTTAATGTATTTGCACTAGAATTCTTTTTTTTTTTAACACCTTTATTGGAGTATAATTGTTTTACAACGGTGTGTTAGTTTCTGCTTTACAGCAAAGTGAATCAGCTATTTTTTTGATAATAGCCTGGTTTTCTCAGGGTATATACCCAGTAGTGGGATTGCTGGGTCGTATGATAGTTCTACTTTTAGTTTTTTAAGGAACCTCCATACTGATCTCCATAGTGGCTGTATCAATTTACATTCCCACCAACAGGGCAAAAGGGTTCCCTTTTCTCCACACTCTCTCCAGCATTTATTGTTTGTAGATTTTTTGATGATGGCCATTCTGACTGGTGGGAGGTGATACCTCCTTGTAGTTTTGATTTGCATTTCTCTAACGATTAGTGACGTTGAGAATCCTTTAATGTGTTTGCTGGCAATCTGTATATCTTCTTTGGAGAAAGGTCTATTTAGGGCTTCTGCCCATTTTTAAATTGGGTTGTTTGTTTTTTTGATATTGAGCTGCGTGAGCTGCTTGTAAATTCTGGAGATTAATCCTTTGTCAGTTGCTTCATTTGCAAATATTTTCTCCCATTCTGAGGGTTGTCTTTTGGTCTTGTTTATGGTTTCCTTTGCTGTGCAAAGGCTTTTAAGTTTCATTAGGTCCCTTTGTTTACTTTTGTTTTTATTTCCATTTCTGTAGGAGGTGGGTCAAAAAGGATCTTGCTGTGATTTATGTCATAGAGTGTTCTGCCTACGTTTTCCTCTAAGAGTTTTATAATGTCTGCCCTTACATTAAGGCCTTTAATCCATTTTGAGTTTATTTTTGTGTATGGTGTTAGGGAGTGTTCTAATTTCATTCTTTTACATGTAGCTGTCCAGTTTTCCCAGCACCACTTATTGAAGAGGCTGTCTTTTCTCCATTGTATATTCTTGCCTCCTTTATCAAAAATAAGGTGACCATATGTGTGAGGGTTTATCTCTGGGCTTTCTATCCTGTTCCATTGATCTATATTTCTGTTTTTCTGCCAGTACCATACTGTCTTGATTACTGTAGCTTTTTGTATAGTCTGAAGTCCGGGAGCCTGATTCCTCCAGCTCTGTTTTTCTTTCTCAAGATTGCTGGCTATTCGGGGTCTTTTGTGTTTCCATACAAATTGTGAAATTTTTTGTTCTAGTTTTGTGAAAAATGTCATTGGTAGTTTGATAGGGATTGCACTGAATATGTAGATTGCTTTGGGTAGTATAGTCATTTTCACAATGCTGATTCTTCCAATCCAAGAACATGGTATATCTCTCCATGTGTTGGTATCATCGTTAATTTCTTTCATCAGTGTCTTATAGTTTTCTGCATACTGGTCTTTTGTCTCCTTAGGTAGATTTATACCTAGGTATTTTATTCTTTTTGTTGCAATGGTAAATGGGAGTGTTTCCTTAATTTCTCTTTCACACTTTTCATCATTAGTATATAGGAATGCGAGAGATTTCTGTGCATTAATTTTGTATCCTGCTACTTCACCAAATTCAGTGATTAGCTCTAGTACTTTTCTAGTAGCATCTTTAGGATTCTCTATGTATAGTATCATGTCATCTGCAAACAGTGACAGTTTTACTTCTTCTTTTCCAATTTGGATTCCTTTTCTTTCTTTTTCTTCTCTGATTGCTGTGGCAAAAACTTCCAAAACTATGTTGAATAATAGTGGTGAGAGTGGACAACCTTGTCTTGTTCCTGATCTTAGAGGAAATAGTTTCAGTTTTTCACCACTGAGAATGATGTTGGCTGTAGGTTTCTCATATATGGCCTTTATTATGTTGAGGTAAGTTCCCTCTATGCCTACTTTCTGGAAGGTTTTTGTCATAAATGGGTATTGAATTGTGTCAAAAGCTTTTTCTGCATCTATTGAGATGATCCTATGGTTTTTCTCCTTCAGTTTGTTAATATAGTTTATCACATTGACTGATTTGCGTATACTGAAGAATCCTTGCATTCCTGGGATGAACCTCACTTCATCATGGTGTGTGATCCTTTTAATGTGCTGTTGGACTCTGTTTGCTAGTATCTTGTTGAGGATTTTTGCATCTATGTTCTTCAGTGATATTGGCCTGTAGTTTTCTTTGTGACATCTTTGTCTTGTCTTGGTATCAGGGTGATGGTGGCCGCATAGAATGAGTTTGGGAGTGTTCCTCCCTCTGCTATATCTTGGAAGAGTTTGAGAAGGATAGGTGTAGCTCTTCCCTAATGTTTGACAGAATTCGCCTGTGAAGCCATCTGGTCCTGGACTTTTGTTTGTTGGAAGATTATTCATCACAGTCTCAATCTCAGTCCTTGTGATTGATCTGTTTATATTTTCTATTTTTTCGTGGTTCAGTCTCGGAAGATTGTGCATTTCGAAAAATTTGTCCATTTCTTCCAGGTTTTCCATTTTATTGGCATATAGTTGCTTGTAGTAATCTCTCATGATCCTTTGTATTTCTGCAGTGTCAGTTGTTACGTCTTCTTTTTCATTTCTAATTCTGTTGATTTGAGTCTTCTCCCTTTTTTTCTTGATGAGTCTGGCTAATGGTTTATCAATTTTATTTATCTTCTGAAAGAACCAGCTTTTAGTTTTATTGATCTTTGCTATTGTTTCCTGCATTTCTTTTTCATTTATTTCTGATCTGTTCTTTATGATTTCTCTCCTTCTACTAATTTTGGGGGTTTTTTTTGTTCTTCTTTCTCTAATTTATTTAGGTGTGAGGTTAGGTTGTTTATTTGAGATGTTTCTTGTTTCTTGCGGTAGGATTGTATTGTTATAAACTTCTCTCTTAGAACTGCTTTTGCTGCATCCCATAGGTTTTGGGTCATCGTGTTTTCATTGTCATTTTTTTTCTAGGTATTTTTTGATTTCCTCTTTGATTTATTCAGTGATCTCTTGGTTATTTAGTAGTGTATTGTTTAGCCTCCATGTGTTTGTATTTTTTACAGATTTTTTAATGTAATTGATATCTAGTCTCATAGCACTGTGGTCGGAAAAGATACTTGATATCACTTCAATTTTCTTAAATTTACCAAGGCTTGATTTGTGACCCAAGATATGAACTACCCTGGAGAATGTTCCATGAGCACTTGAGAAGAAAGTGTATTCTGCTGTTTTTGGATGGAATGTCCTATAAATATCAATTAAGTCCATCTTGTTTAATATATCATTTAAAGCTTGTGTTTCCTTATTTATGTTCATTTTGGATGATCTGTCCATTGGTAAAAGTGGGGTGTTAAAGTCCCCTACTAGTATTGTGCTACTGTTGATTTCCCCTTTTATGGCTGTTAGCATTTGACTTAGGTATTGAGGTGCTCCTATGTTAGGTGCATAAATATTTATAATCGTTATATCTTCTTCTTGGATTGATTCCTTGATCATTATGCAGTGTCCTTCGTTGCCTCCTGTAATAGTCTTTATTTTAAAGTCTATTTTGTCTGATCTGAGTATTGCTACTCCAGCTTTCTTTTGATTTCCATTTGCACGGAACATCTTTTTCCATCCCCTCACTTTCAGCCTGTGTGTCTCCCTAGGTCTGAAGTGGGTCTCTTGTAGACAGCATATACACAGGTCTTGTTTTTGTATCCAGTCAGCCAGTCTATGTGTTTTAGTTGGAGCATTTAATCCATTTACATTTAAGGTAGTTATCAATATGTATGTTAGTATTACCATTTTCTTAATTGTTTTGGGTTTACTATTGTAGGTCTTTTCCTTCTCTTGTGTTTCCTGCCTAGAGAAGTTCCTTTAGCATTTGTTGTAAAGCTGGTTTGGTGGTGCTGAATTCTCTTAGCTTTTGCTTGTCTATAAAGGTTTTAATTTCTCCGTCAAATCTGAATGAGATCCTTGTTGGGTAGAGTAATCTTGGTTGTAGGTTTTTCCCTTTCATCACTTTAAATATGTCCTGCCAGTCCCTTCTGGCTTGCAGAGTTTCTGCTGAAAGATCAGCTGCTAACTTTATGGGGATTTCCTTGTATATTATTTGTTGTTTTTCCCTTGCTGCTTTTAATATTGTTTCCTTGTATTTAATTTTTGATAGTTTGATTAATATGTGTCTTGGTGTGTTTCTGCTTGGATTTATCCTGTATGGGACTCTCTGCACTTCCTGGACTTGATTGACTATTTCCTTTCCCATATTAGGGAAGTTTTCAACTATAATCTCTTCAAATATTTTCTCAGTCCCTTTCTCTTTCTCTTCTTCTTCTGGGACCCTTATAATTGGAATGTTGGTGCATTTAATGTTGTCCCAGAGTTTCTGAGACTGTTCTCAATTCTTTTCATTCTTTTTTCTTTATTCTGCTCTGTGGTAGTTATTTCCACTATTTTATCTTCCAGGTCACTTATCCGTTCTTCTGCCTCAGTTATTCTGCTATTGATCCCTTCCAGCGAATTTTAAATTTTATTTATTGTGTTGTTCATCGTTTGTTTGCTCTTTAGTTCTTCTGGGTCTTTGTTAAACGTTTCTTGTATTTTCTCCTTTCTATTTCCAAGATTTTGGATCATCTTTACTATCATTACTGTGAATTCTTTTTCAGGTAGACTGCCTATTTCCTCTTCATTTGTTTGGTCTGCTGGGTTTTTACCTTGTTCCTTCATCTGCTGTGTGTTTCTCTGTCTTTTCATTTTGCTTAACTTACTGTGTTTGGGGGTCTCCATTTCGCAGCCTGCAGGTTCGTAGTTCCTGTTGTTTTTGGTGTCTGTCCCCAGTGGCTAAGCTTAGTTCAGTGGGTTGTGTAGGCTTCCTGGTGGAGGGGAGTGGTGCTTGTGTTCTGGTGGATAAGGCTGGATCTTGTCTTTCTGGTGGGCAGGACCGCATCCAGTGGTGTGTTTTGGGGTGTCTGTGACCTTATTATGATTTTAGGCAGCCTCTCTGCTAATGGGTGGGGTTGTGCTCCTGTCTTGCTAGTTGTTTGCCATGGGGTGTCCTGCACTGTTGCTTGCTGGTCGTTGAGTGGAGCTGGGTCTTAGCGTTGAGATGGAGATCTCTGGGAGAGCTTTCACCATTTGATATTAAGTGGAGCCTGGAGGTCTCTGGTGGACCAGTGTCCTGAACTTGGCTCTCACACCTCAGAGGCACAGGCTTGACACCCAGCCGGAGCACCAAAACCCTGTCAGTCACACAGCTTGTTGTCCAAGCCACTAGAGTAGAAATGAGGTGGTAATTAAAGAAGTGAAAAGGCTTCTGCTAGCCCCACAGAGACTGCGACTGCTGTAGCGGGGCCGTGCCGCCACAGCTCACAGTCCGCGGAGCAGTTGGAGTCACGAAGGCTTCCTGTGAGGCTGTTGGGGCCGCCTGGGTTGCCTGGGTTGCCTGCGTCACGGCTGCCAGTGCCACTCTGCACACTCTGTTCAGCTGGCTTTCTGCTTTGCCGTGCGGGCCGCTGCGTGCAGCTCGTGCTCACGGCTCCTCCTGCCCTGACAGTTCGCCGACAGCTGCCCTAGAATTCTTTTGAGTACTATGCATTATGGAGGAGGAGAAAGGTAAACATTAACAATTAAAATAGGGTACAATATGTATATAGCACCCCAAAGCTGTGTTTCAAGTTATTAATGGCAAACATGTGACTCTTCTCCTTCTGTGGTCATGACCCACTAAGTCTGGCCTTGGCCTCAGTCTTTTTTTTTTAATGGAGTGCTCCAGGAGCCTTCTTTTAATGTGTGCACTGCATGTGCCATGACACCTATTTGTTAAGTGTTGAAGATAGACTCCTGTTTTCAAGCAAAAAAAATTATGAGGCTCTTTCTTCTGGGGTACAGGCAAATACTCAGACCCAGTCATCCAAACTTCTAATTCATACCTCCTTAAACATTTGAATATTATCTTCTTGTGTTCCATTTATCCATCTTACCTTACTTCCTCCCTCATCCTTTTCCACTTACACTTGGCCACCAAGGTTTCTACTATGACTTCATGTCTTGGAATTCCTTGAAGGAGCTGCTGTGAATGTCCCTAGTGTCCGTGATCCACAACCATGCCAATAAGGTGTCCATGGGCTTGCTCAGACTCCCATGATTCTGTCAGTTTGTTCAAAGAGATGCAGCCTGACTGTAGATGTAGCTTGGATATTATAAGGCACACAAATATTGGACCATAAGTTCTATGCAGTTCAAGGGAGGGAAGGATGCCTACTAACTGGATGGCAATTGCTGTGAGTCTCAAGGAAGGAGTTGTAAAAGAGGGACCCATATAGTGGTTCAGGAGTGAAAAGAACCTATGCTACATTAGGACACAAAATGTACTGTGGTCTAAGGACCAGGTACCAATAATAAGACTGTTGCCTCCCCATGACATTGCTGATAATTAAGGATAAGCAGGTAATGAAATGTTAGGCAAAGGAAAATACTTTGCATGAATGAGTAGGTAAGAACTATGGTTTAAAGAGAAGGACTGCTCACACAAGAAGAAAAACTGAACATAGTGGTATCTACCAGAATTCTAACAAGCGGCCAAAGTGCTAAGTTTAGAAATATCTGTAGGTTTGATTATTGTAGTGATCAGATGTATGGACACATATCAGTAATTTACAAATACTGTATTCCTGGTGCTATGCTAGATTCTGGGGATAAAACACTGTCAATGTCCTCAAAAATCAAGAAGTCAATGGGAAAGAAGTTCTTGAGAAAGAAATATAATGTAAATGTGTTGATAAAAATCTTATTGGCTATTATGTGAATATAGAGGAAGGGCACTTAACCCTGCTTGGAGTGGAAAGAGAGGAGGGGGTAAGGGAGAGATCCCTAGAGAAGGGTCCATGGATCCTAAAAGGTAATAACAATTACAGACACTAAGCCTCAGAGGTGGGCAGTAGACGGTGAAGGGAAGACGGTAGATACATTGCAGGCAGGGAATAGTATTCATAAATGCACATAAGGTAAAAGCAGGACAGTGCATGTCAGAAACTATAACTCTTTCAGTGTTGCTGGAGCAACATTGTCAGTCAAGGAGTGGCAAGGGAAACAGTGGAGGGGGCTACGTTGTATTGCTCGTCCTTAATTCTCTAGGTAGCGCTGAGTTATTGAAGAGTATAAATGGGAGAGTGACAGGTTCAGATTTACGTTTTAGAAGGATCACACTTGTGGATTTTGGATTAGAGAATAACAAAACTAAAGACAAGAAAAAAAAAACATCTAAACCGTTGTAACCTAGGAGGGAACTGTTGAACTAGGGCAGATGAGGTGGGGAATTGTGAGGACAGACATGAGGAACACATGGAGATAAGTTGGCAGAATATAGTGTGGACTGAATATGAGTAGCGAGAAAGAAGGAGGAGACAAGTGAAACAGCTCGGTGTATCTGGGGCATGAACAGACATAAATAATTCAGGGAGTGAAAGCACTTTAAGAGGATGGTGAGCTCAGTTTGGGATGTGTTGTCTTTGAAGCTGTCTACAGAATATCCAGGTGAGAAGCTAGGCAGGCACGTGCTTATATTTCTCTGAAGCATGTGGTGTAAAGGAGTCTGAACTAAAGATACAGACTTAGCAGTGAACCTGCAAGATACTGTAAATTAAACCTTAAGAATGAATGAGACCCAGCAGTTCCACTGCTGGGTATACACCCAAGATAAATGAAAACGTATGTTCACACACAAATTTGTATATGAATGTTCATGGCAGCACTATGCTTAATAGCCAAAGGTGGAAACAATGTAAATGCATATCAACTAATAAGTGGATAAAGTGTGGTATATCTATATAATGTAATATTATTCAACAATAAAAAAAGAAATAAATACTGATATATGCTACAAAGTGGATGAATTTTGAAACATTATGCTAAGTAAAAGAATCTAGCCACAAAAGAACACACATTGTATGATTCCATTTATATGAAATGGGCAGAATAGGTGAATCTACAGAGACAGAAAGTGCATTAGTAGTTGCTTAGAGTTGGCACTAGGAAGTGATAGCTAAAAGTTATGAGATTTCTTTATAAAAATGAAAATGCTCTAAAATTGACGTTGGTGAGATTAGTTGCACATATCTGCGAAAATACTAGAAAACACTGAATTGCACACTTTAAATGGGAGGATTGTATGGTATGTGAAGTATATCTCAATACAGCTTTAAAGAAATTCTCTCAGGGAGAATATGTCTACTGAGAATAGCAATGGGCAGCAGATGGAATCCTTGAGAACTGGCAACAGTGCGGACTAGCTGAAGAAGACAGAGAAAGAATAACCAGAGAGAGTGTGAAGAGAAACCTAGGGCAGCAACAGAGGGGAAGAGTGTTCTGTAATGGGGAAGAGACAGTGCCAAAAATTGCAGAGAGAGGGCTAGTATGAAGAGGAATGAGAACAAGCACTGGATTTGGCAACTAGAAATTAGCGGCTTGCCTGACAATAGTTCAGTGTGGTGAGGACAAATAAACCAAAATATAGTGAATTTAGACATGAATGAGAAGATGAATAAGTAGAGAATCAAAAAACAAAACAAGAGCAACATTAACTAAAACAGCTCTGCTCTTAGGGCTTAAATTATGAGTCACTCTACTAGATTGTATACAGAGAGAGGGAGGAAGTTGAGGGAGATACAGGTTGATGGAATCATATAACAATTTGCCTCCATGTCTGAACTCAGATCTACTTCACTCTATCCACTGCTTCCAGTCAGCAGCACAGCATGAAAAAAACAAGACTGACTTGAAGGAATCAAGTTCTGTAACATATATCCCTTATCATACTGTGGTGGCAACAGTGTGGCAGTAATTGTCCATCTAATGTAGACAGTCAGCAAAGTACAGACCTGAAAGAAGTTGGACAGGCATAGTACTGTACAATTCTTTCATTGCACGTAGGTGAAAATAGAAGGTTAAATGACTTGTTCACAGTCATAAAGTTTACTGTTAAAGAGCTAAGACTAGACTCCAGATTTCCTAACTCTCAGCCTGACCTCTTTCCCTTGAGACCCACCCTGACTCCTTAACAACACTGGTTGCAGAACTTGCTTCTAATTTCCTTACCATCTCATAATCTTTAGGTTGAAAATTCTGCTCTAAATTTAGCTGTGTGTAATTAGAGTGATGCTGGTTATTAAGGCTTTTAATACTTTAGTAACTCCTATTTTATTGTGTATATTTCATCATCAATTAAAAACATCTGAGACGTTTCCCTCTATGTCTATACCATTTGAAATTATTTTGTAAAAGCAGATAATTTAATGTTTTTGCATACTGTTGAATTATTTCCATGCCCTCTCTCCTTTTTTTGTAAGATAAATTCTGTCCTGGCTCCAGGTCTCTGCTTCGAAATCTATGCTGCTGTCGAATGCTCGAAACTTTGCTTCAGATTCCACTTCCAAGATCTGTGTTCCTAAAGCAGCTGTTCCCCTCATCTGAGAAGAATCAAGGCGAGTCTCATCTGATAGTCTCCCTTACATCCTCCACCCCACCGCTGCTGCTAAAGGCCCAGATACTCATAAATTTATATGCACAAAGCTCTGGCAATGGTCAGACTTGGAAGATTTTGGTTAAGCTCAGGTGGTTTGGATCTGACAAGAAATAGTCTGATAAGAAATGCATTCATCCTCTCAAAGAAAGGTAGCTGTCCTGTTACGAGGAAACATCTGCTAATCAGTAAGCCATCACATGCTGAGTGTTAGGATGTTGTGCCGAGATCCACCCTGAACAACCACTCTTTTTTATCATCATGTCCATGGATTCGAAGTGGATTTTTGGCTACTGTCTGGGGGGGACATCCTCCATCCTTCAGAGTGAAAGCCACATTTTTATTAGTGTTATTTTTCTTTACCGTTTTTAACATCTTGCTGTCCATTTTGCTAAACTTTGTCCCTCACACCCCTCACCCCAAACCTGGAAATTTTACGAACCTCCGGACTTCACTAGTTCCCTCTAGTGTAGTGATCCTCACTGAAGGCAAATTTACCCCTAGAGATCATCTGACAATATTTGGAGGCATTTTTGATTGTCAGAACTGGGGAAGTGCTACTGGCACCTAGTGGGTAAAAGTCAAAGATGCTGCCAAGTATCCTACAATGCACAGGACAGTCCCCACAACAAAGACTTATCCTGTCCAAAATGTCAATAGTACCGAGGTTGAAAAATCCTGTTCTACAGAATGCTGCCCAGTTTTCCCTATGGAGATGGAAAGTCCATATTCCCTGTATTGCCATGTATGGGAGTGTCCATGCTTCAGGTATCTGATGAATCTGATCACTTATAATCATGAAAAAATGAGGAAAGTGAGAAAAAAATCCTCTGAGTAGAAAGGACCAAAGCCTGGAATCATTAACCACCTTTCATTCATGATTACAAATAGCAGAAAGTAGAGAGCCTTTAAGGAAAAGGAAAGGATTTTTGTCTGCAGTTTCTCTCCCACTATCCAGCTAATTGCTAGTCATTTAGGAAACACACAACAAAAGAAATTTTAAGGAAACATGACACAATGAAGAGGCAGGTGTGAATAAGGTACCAAGTTAATAATATATACTAATGACTGTTTTTAGACAATGGAAAGAAAAATGAATACGTATAATGAGTAGATTCATGGCAACACTCCATCCCTCTCCTTCATGATTGTGTTTGATAGAGAATGGCTTGAAATTGCTATTATGTAAGCTGAGAGAAAAGTGCTTTGAGAATACTGAATGCAAAATAAAAGCAATAGAGATTTTACAAATCCCAGAAGGCTGGAGAAAGAGAAGACTATTAAAATGTGTGATCCTGGAAGAAAATTGTTTCTATAATTGACAACAAGCTACTTATCAACCAGTACTTGCTGTGTGTACTTTAATCTCATAGCCTGACACTTACCTGCAGGATCACTGGGGATGGCTGACTTATATCCCACACTCCTGGAGCTATCAGTTCTTTGGGAGGCTCACTCTGTAATGTTGTGCTGAATAACATAGACCTGAGAATTGATTTGCTGCAAAAGACAACACATATGGACAGGCAGAAGTCACTTCAAAAGGGAAGCTATTATTATCTATAAATTTCTTTTGGAGTATAAACATAATCAGCTATTTCAGTAGCTTCATTCAGTAGCTAAAAGATAAATACAATATTCCTCAAGCCTAGGTACTGATCAGTGGTTCATTTCTAATATACTGCATGCATGGCTATGTCCATAGACACCTACATTTATTTTCCACATAAGAAAATTGTTTCCACAATGGTTTCTAACAGGTAGCATTTACTCTTAATTTCCAACAATGTTGATTATAAGATGGGACTAAGAATCTCAAATTTATATTCTTGGAGTTATGACTCCCTTAAATCAATAAAGATGTTAACTCTTAAGCACATTGTTTTGCTCCGGGGTGACTAAATTCATTGGGCATCTTTAAAGATATGAGCTCTAAACTTATAGAAAGAAAAGATTTAAATTAGCGTATGATTTGCAGAATCAAAATAGTTGTGGGACTTCATAGAGGAAATGATTCTTTAAGCATAAATAGAAAGATTATTCATATTTTGAATATTTAAAACTATGCTGTAAATTACCATAGTAAATGAGAGTGAATACAGGAAAGACTTTAGACAGGAAGAATTCATGGATACTTTTAACAGCTTCAGTAACATCCAGATCCACAGAGGCTTATAGGAATTAAAAAACAAGCTACACCTGGCCTGTATATATGAATAAGATTATTGGCAAAATGTTCCATGATCACTAAGAACAGTCTTTGATCAACATACCAAATTAAAACTGTAGAACTTAAAGTCAATAAAATTAAGTTTATAAAGAACTTTAAAGCAAAATAAGCCTTTTTGAAAATAACATAGAATTCTACCTTGCCATTTAATGGACAAATATGCAAAATATGAAAGAAAAAATCCAACAAATAAAGTTTTTAAATCCTGAGGCTTCCTGAGGCTTGGCTTCTTTATTTTTCATATCTAAAGATATTATTAAAAAGTATCTGCCCAAGGGATATATTTTAAACATTTTAAACATTTATAATTTTAAACATTCTGGGCAGATATCTTTAAATAACCCAAGAATATTCTTTTAGCAGAATGAATTTTAAGTCATTTTTTTCCCCTTTGTTCTATTCCCTCCTCATCTGGAGAAAGTTGTTTTTGTTTTGTTTTGTTTTTTGGTATAACAATACCAGGGACCAGTATTAGCAAGCTAAAAGTTAACTCAATGAGGTAGAGATTAGAAAATTATGATTGTGATTTTCTCTTTTACTTTTCAGAGTATATAACCTTGCCCTAAATGGTCTGAAGCATCCATCCTCTTGGGAAAAGTTTTGGCCTAGTTTCAGCCAGAATGCGAAAAGAAGGTCTAACACTAAGTTTGGAGGGCTCAGATGTTAATGTCCTCCACAGTATTTACAGAAAATATTCCTATCCACAGTAGAATCAACAGGAGTGAGGAGGGAGGATGTGGCATATTGGAAGGGGAATGTGGCAAAAGAAAAAGCCACTACTTTCTGGCAATTTGAGATTGTGGGAAGCAGAAGACAGAGAAAGAGGGACAGAGTGAGTATGGTAGACAGAGGTATCCCAATTTCCCCCTCTTCTGCCTATAAGAAGACCCATGGGGAGGAGTGTTAGATAAGTGAGCATAGCCTAATGATGAAGGCAGAGGGGACTCCATTCTGTACCCCATGCTTCAGATCCTGGAAGAAAGTCACCTATTGAGCTGCTCTTGTACCAACTTGTGGAGTGACCTTAAACTTCGGGCCCTGTGACATACAGGCAAAAGGAACTCCTGTGTTTAGCTTTATTGGGTCTTCTTTGGTTTCTGTACAGAAGAGATGGAGTCTAGGCACAGCTAAAAATATCTGTGTGAGGGCGTTTTCATAAAGGGGGTCACATGGTGGGGACAAAGGGCCTCTGTAATAAGGGCATCTGATTGAACCATCTGAGCTGAGGTCAGCTGGATGTCCCATATGGGTCTACGGTGCCTGCGAGAGCCCAAGTCACCCAGGGAGTGTCAGTAAGCCCTGGTGAAGGTGGGAGAGCACCAATCACAAGCTACACAAGATATAACAAATAACCACCAGCTTAAAAATGCCTTCGATTTGGATATCATAAGTAACTAGTTCAAATAATCTGTTTCTTTTCTGATCCTTTGTATCCAGATATCCTCTTAGAAAGAGAAGGTGCTGGGAAGCTATCTGAGTGACTGAGCATTTTATCCGAAGGAGGGAGACTGCATAATTCTAAAAGGACTATTTAAATTATTGAATTGACTAATTTTTTGTAATTGATGTAAAGTTTTTTTCTTCTCATTAGTTACAGGGTAGGAGCTCATGAGGAAAAGTGTGATATATTAAGTGCATTTTTCTTCACATTTAAGTTGTGTAATGAGTTATATTTATGGCCTTACTATATTTATACGTCTTGGCCATATTTCACTCTGAAAATCTGAATGACCTAAGCTGATTCCTACAAAAATGAAGGGACTCATTTCTCTCCTTTGATGGAGTCTGGATCAACAGTCACCCTGGCCTTAACCCTGAAGCATACAGGGCAGAGTGAAGTCAGAACTCTTGATTCAAGTATGTGTATGAAAGGATGTATCAAGCAATAGGGCATAGAGAGAATGAGCTTCTAGCTGTCCAACTGAGGTTGACATAATACATACTTTAAGGCAATTTGGGGGAAAGGATGTTTGGCACCATTCTTTGGGTTCTCTGTGTGTTGGATATTAGCTAATTTATATTCTGATAAGGGACTATATCTAAACATCTTTTTCGATATTGTAAGCATGATGGGGACTAAATTTCCATAGACTTCTGTGAATAGAAAACACGAGGATAAGGAAGATGATCAGTGGAATTAAGATGTTAAAAGGATGCATCTAAGAGTGTTGATGGTCTCAGAAAGAGGATGAAAATGGAAACTTTTAATACTCAAGTTGGTGGGGTTCACCAGTAGTTTTTTTTTTTATTGGAGTATAATTGCTTTACAATGTTGTCTTAGTTTCTGCTGTACAATGAAGTGAATCAGCTATATGTATACCTATATCCCCTCCCTCTTGGACCTCCCTCCCACCACCCTGCCCCCCATCCCACCCATCTAGGTCATCACAGAGCACCGAGCTGAGCTTCCTATGCTTACAATGTTGTGAAAAGGTTTATTAAGTCAGTTGAAATTAAGCAAACAAACAAAAACATGGCAAAAGCAAAACATGCCAGAAACAGTTTCATATAGTGGAAAGAGCACCAGACGTTATATCAGAACATCTGTACCCTGTCTTCATTAACTAGCCTTAATTACCTTAAGTTCTTTGAGCTTCTTGCACAAAATCAGTGGTTTTCAAGAGTTTTATATTTGTTTTTATATGGCTTGGTGGTTGGGGGAGTAGACTTTAGAAAGGTGTTGAGGAGATGGCAAATAGATTTGACTCCAGAATTTCAAATGCCACCCTGCCCCCCCCCTCATCTAGCATGTATATAGACTGTTCATTGATCTTATACGTGGAGATTTTGAATAAGATGTCATTAGAAAAGGACCACGCTGATAAATATAGCATTTCTATTCTTAAGGATCCTTTTAATTTCAATATTGTACAAATTCCTATGCCTAGAAAAACCAAACCAAAATCTGTGGCACCAGGAGAACAGATGGGTTGGTTTACCCTCTCTGGGTCCCTGTTTCCTCAGACAATAAAAAAGTGGTTTGAATACATTAATTATTGTCATTTTTAGCTAGGATTCTATACAACCATGGCTTGGCATTCTGGAACCAGCACTTCCAGAAGATCTCATACTGTAAAACTCTTTGGGACTCTGACTCTCATAGGTCTAACAGGTTTCATGCCCAAGAGCAGAGCCCAGGTAAGGCTGAGACAGGCAGTGAGGTTTTCACAGTGCATTCATGGAGCAGGGCATGACACATAAGGGCAGGAAGGGAGGCAGCTTGATGTAGTAACATGTGTGAAGAGGAGAGAAGTCAGCCCTTCATTCTGGTTCTTGTTCTATTCCTAAGTAGCCCAGTGACCTCTAGCCAGCCCCTTTAACCTTCCTTCATCATAAAGATGTTCACATATAAATGAGATATTTGAATTAGTTGAGCTCTGAGGGTCTTTCTTATACAGGATGGAAGAATGATAAGGAATTTTCATCCACAACTTGCTTCTATTATTTGATTTTAAGGATATACCTGAAATGATCATTTATAGTGGGATCAGGGTTGGTTACTCAGACAACAGTCTAAGGAATAAAATTTTATTAAGATTAAGATTTATTTAGGCCTCTTTTGAAATTCCGCTAAAGATTCTGATTTTCCTGGGCTTTAACGCATCTCAGGGGCTCTGAAAATACTGATGCCTGGCCCCTCCACAGACCAGTTAAATTAGAATCTTTGGGAACACATGGGTTTATTTTTAAATCTCCCCAGGAGATTCCATTGTTCAATAAAGGTTGATAATCTCTGCACTGAAGGAGTTTACCACAATTTAGAAATGCTAAGTAACTACCATACTATTTGTTTTGAATTTAAGTAGGGAAGGTAGGTCATAGAAATTATTGAGGTGAGAATAACACTTTCTTGCTGCAGTGTGGAGGCACTGTGAATATAGATATGGTATAAGTCCTATCTGCAAAGGAGAGGATTATAAAACTTTCGTGGGCAAAATTTTACCTTTGTTTTTGAAACATATTTTTTAATAGGGTTGAAGGTGAATTTGTGTGCTTGAAAATGTTGAAGTTTATTTTTATTTGTACACACTCTCGATGCAGCTATGACCAATATATCTGAGTTTAATCTTCATTGGTTCTTCTGAAAACCACTTCTGGAAACCACAAATAGATAGGAAACCTTTAATTCTGCATATTTTCAGGTTGTGTGTATCTTGGAAAAAATAGAGACATAAATGCTCATTACAGCTCCACATGGCTGGGTATGAGAAATTCAAGCTGTAATAAATGATAGATTCAATACCAAATGTTTATGGGCAGGGGTCATTCCGTGAAAGAAAATGAAATTAAGTGACTTATTTGCTGTGATCTGGAAATATCTCCATCAAATAAATTGGGTTAGAATCTCTGTAACTCAAAGCAATGAGCACAGTGGGAGTTTTTACATCTCCCCAACCGGCCCACATGATGGATTTCTGATGTCTTAAAAAGATCTGGATTTAAGTTGTTTAGCCCAGGAGAGAGGCAGATTTTCTGATTTTCATAAGAAATAGTCTTTTGGAAATACATTTACAAATCCTTATTGAAGCTCTCTTTGAAGTAAGTTGTGTTTCTGTGATGTCTCATCATCCACAATTTTGCCACTTTCTCTTAGGAAAACCATTTAGTATCAGTCCCATATGGCATTTCTTAAAGATGCCCATTGTCCACGATCACTCGCATATAAAATGTTTATCAGAGATTAAGTGACAGATGACAAAACAACATGGAGGCAGTGTTTTACTATCATAACCATGTAGAAAAAAGCTTTGAAGAATAGCTTGAAAGACAAAAATATTCCGAACTTTTTATATGTTTAACATTTTTTGATTACCTGTTATGTGAAAAAGTAGTATGTTAGATGATGAGAGAGCATAAAATGGATTAAATTCTTTTTCAGTGAATAGCTGGAAATATATTCTACAAACATGCTAGATCTTACAAATACTGCAGTTGAAACTTTAAAGAAACTCACTCATGAGATGGAAGGGCACCTGCATAGCTGCTCCTAGTGAGAAAGTAATGAAAGTTCTTAGCCCACAAATCAGATTTTTGAAATATCTGCTAACAGCAGTTGGTATTCCTTTTAGGGCTGAACTGTTTCTTATAGACTTTTGAAATTTTATTTCATTCTAAATCTCCTACAGAGATTGATATTTTTTCCAATTCACTTTAATAAACAAACCTGTACTGATTGCCTGTTTATAAGAGGTACCATGTTAGATGATAGAAATTACAAAGAAAATACATTCC
Organism: Eubalaena glacialis; assembly: GCF_028564815.1. Taxonomy (NCBI): domain Eukaryota; kingdom Metazoa; phylum Chordata; class Mammalia; order Artiodactyla; family Balaenidae; genus Eubalaena; species Eubalaena glacialis. The sequence goes on from NC_083726.1 coordinate 101,985,126, forward strand.
CTGTCCTCATACATGTGGAAATTGGCTATAACATGAAAACTATTAAAAGAGCAACACACACACACACACACACACACACCATGTCATAATTAACCTACTAAAAAATGATTTTAAAAATGTATCACAGTTGCTTTGATGATAATTTATTTATATTGACTAAATGTGGGAACTAAAAGCTGATGAATTTTCCTAACATTTTTATATTACCAAATCTTTCTAAAAGAGCAGGGGCAGAAACATCCTTTATAATAATATTAAAATAACAATATAGGTTCTATTTCTTCGAAAGTCATGTATTTTACAATTTGATTCTAAAGCAAGTCTTGCCATGGAAAAGTAACTAAGATGTTTTATTTAAAATATTTTTTCCTTAATAACACTGAAAAATCATGTAATTGACTTTATCAAATATTCTAAGTATTAATAATTCCAAATCCTTATGGTTAAATCAACAGTTAATTTTTCAATGGCAATTAGTTCTGATAGAATATCAGAACTCCTATTTGGCTTACTTTTCTGAAAAATATCCTCTTAAAGTTGACATATATTTCTTCTTGGCAATAAAAGGTCAGTAAACCAATTACATTGAATAATTTTACTTCAGCCAGAATTTCATGACTTATATTGTTTCTAAATGACAGTACTGATCTAAATCATTTTAAATTAGTAATTCCAGAGAAACTGGCTGGTCACATAAGGAAAAGAAATTGAGATTGGTCATGCCAATACCTTTTCATGACCCAGTTGACAAGCTGAGCATGAGGCCTGTTTCTAAAGCCACTTCTACATTTTGCTTTTCAGTCCCGCTTTCAATAGTCATGATTTATATTGAGCTACCTCAATTTTAGAATAAAACGTCTTCTTGATTTTCTCATTATGCCATATACGGCTCACTATCCAGTTCCAAGGAGGTTTTTATTGAGATGGAAGTTTTATTAATCACAAATGATATACTTACTGTTTTGGAAACAGTGGAAGACAAGTCCAGGCCAATAAATCTGCATTGTTCGTTGCACAGGTAATCCCAAACAGTTTTATAGTGAGCATGGATTCCCTTGGAAGTGACTTTATTTCAAGAGGAAAATTGATTCTTAAAATAAAAGAAAGAAGTAGGTTATCTACCCAATTGCAACGATGTTTTCATAAATATTTCCTTGTAATATAATGTCATGTGACAAAAATATTTTAACCATTTGACTCGAGGCATCCTCTTAAATTTTGTGTTGTATCTTGTAAAAGTAGAAATATAGCAGAAGTACATAGAGTAATGAGATTGATTACTCTATGGGGATTGCTGTAATTTTGATATATAAGCTTATTTTTTAAATTACAATAACTTGAGCATAATAAAAGAATGATTAACATTGTCTTAGGGAATGGGGGGAGGGCAGGAAATAACTCATAATGGGTCTTAAAGAGTAAGTTGGTTACAATCAGATGGAGATTTGCAAAAGAATATTCCAAGAAGAGAAAAGTGCATAGACAAGGGCATATATGCATGTAGCTGAGGAGTGGTGAGCGGCTCATTGTGGCTAGAACACAGAATGTAGTCAAGCTGATCTGGAAAGTTATGGAGGATGCAATTAGAAAGACAGGTGGTTGCCAGGATGTTTAAGAACTCTGTATGCTAGGCAAAGGGATCTGAGATTTTTCCTAATGGCAAAAGGAAATGTTTAAATGAAAGAGCTAAAAGCATAGAAAGTTGTTTATAATTTTAAATGTGGACTATTCTGGGTGATAATGAGATTCCAGGAATTTGGGGCTGATTGCTGAGATGTAATAGACAATACAATTCCTGGATATGTCAAGGTGAATCAAACTCAGACCCTGGATGGATTGTAGATATGGACAAAAAAAGTGGCTAAGTATAAACACAAGATTGTTAATAGTGGAAAAAAACTTGAATTGGGGCATTGAATCCATCAATATATATGAGACTGCTTAGAAGGTTATAAATGATACTGTAAGATTGGGAGGGGTACACCTGGGTGGTAGAAGTATCTAAGAAGAAAGGGCTTTTGACAGAAAGTTGAGAGTGTGATCTGAGGTCCCTAATCATGGACAGGAAGAAGGATACAAGAGCCTCAAGAGAAGTATGGGGTTTAGGAGAGATCTATTTATGAGACAAGAAGACATTTTTCAAAAAGTTGAGATGGGGGGAATATGTTTACTAGAAGATGAGAATGCTATGAAGAAATGGGAAAACTGGAACAGACGTTAGCATGTAGGGGACGATTAATGGGAACTGATTCACCAAGAAATGGGAAGAAGTAAAAGGAAAGTGACTGGAAGAGCAAATGCGCAGTTTGTATTGGATAATATCTGATGCCGTTAGGTATGAGGAGTATGAACAGAATCCACTGGCCTTGTAATTCCCAGTTGAACTTTGAAGTCAAGTTGTTTTAGCAGTGGGTGATTATTAGAGGACTGATTGTGACCAAAGTCTATTATCCAACTGGAAAGTGCTTACTGAGGTTGGCCCAGGTGAGGCCTCAGGTAGTATCGAGTGTCTTCTCACACAAGAAGTTGGCTGTCTAATCTGGATATGGGGAGCAGTCCTTACTCAGGGTGTAAAATAAGACTTTGGTGACCTCCTTTTGTGTGTGGCTAGGCAGCATTCAGCCTTAGGAATGAGGAGGAGTTAATTCAGCCCAGTGATCATAACTGATTTTGAGGAAGTACACATCTCTCCCCTCAACATGCTGTTCTCTGAGATGGAGAGGTCCAGACCCAGGTGGTAGTAAGACATCTAACAAAAGGAAAGACAGAAGGGCTATTTTAGAGTTTGAATGGATATTTGACTAACAGCATATTAATGGAATAGGACAATAAAGAATTAAAGATGAATTCCAGGCTTCCAGATTATGTTGTAGTGGATTACCTTTAACAGATAGAAAACACAGAGGAGGAGTATGGGATAGGGGATATATGTGCAGTTTAGGGCATGATGTCATTGAGTTAATAATAACTCAGAGATGTCAATATGTAAGCTATGAGTGGAGATGAATCAGAGGTTTGGATTTGCATACATGTGCATTCAAATATTGGCCCCATGACTGAACAGATGTTCTTCTTTGAGTGATGAATTTAACCTTTCTAAGCCTTGTTTTTCTTATCCATAAATGGAACGAATATTACATAACACAGTATGTGGCAAATGGTAGGTTGTATATCAGCCTTATATTCAGTATTCTATCAACAATGTAATAACTTATATTAGCCATTGTAGACAGATAAAATATAATTCTAGTTAAAAGTAAGGAAGGGAAATAAAGACTAGAGTAAAAAAAAATATTTTTCAAGATTAGCGAAATTTAGACTATTGAAAATTAAATTATTACACATTTAGATATCTAAAACTACAAGTCTCTTTTCTTTCATATTCCTTCATGGTCATAATATTCATTCAATGTAATGTGAGCATATTTCTCGGCTTAAAAGAAGCTGTGAAACTCAACATAGAATGTGGAATGCACAGTAATTTCTTGAATATTCTCTCTTTTACCTGTAAATGACTTTCTATTCAGTTTTCATATTGCTGTGGTAGGATGGAAGCTATAATTTCACTTTATTTCTCACATAATCTGGAATGTTCTTTTTCCCATTGAGTCTGGCTTCTTCATGTATAACTTCACTTATTAGTGAGCTTTTCATATCAAGAATGACAAAAAATTCGATAAGTTACAGTGGGTAGTTACTGCCAATCTCCATTCTGTCATTTTTATTAATAAAGATAAATTCTTCTAGGGTAAGAATATATGCTTTACAAATAGTTATTTATTCATTTCTTGAATAGATATGGATTTTTGAAGCCAGAATAATCTGAGTCACTGAGAAATCTTTTTTTATTAACTTCTACATGGCTATTGAAAAATCAAAGGAATGAACTTTTACACAAAAAAAGGAAAAAAATACTTTAAGAGACAATTCAATAAGTGAAGTCAGATTGCTTCTTTATATCCAAGCTGTTGGCACAGACCTCAAGTTTTAACCAGATGTTTGCCTTACTCTGCTGTTAAAAATGAGTAAACACTGAAATTTTTCTTAAACATTCTTTTCTTCTATATGAGACAGCTTTTCTAAAATCAGAATAAGTTTTTGATAGTGAAAATGGAAGATTTAAAAAGTCACATTGTATAGAACTCCCTTATTAACACTAATATAAAATAACAGACCATTGTAAGGACTTTGACTTTTATCTGAGTGAAAAAGGGAGCCATTGAAGGATTATAAAACAGAAGAATGATGTGGCCTGACTTACATTTTAAAAGAGGTTACTTTAACTGCTGTGTGAGAAGGATTCTAAAGGTGCAAGGGAAGTAGGGTGACTATTACAAGGCTACTGTAGGAATACAGGGGAGATATGATGGTGGCCTAGACCAGTGAAAGTGATAAGAAGTAATGTTCTGGAAATATTCTGAGGAGAGAGACAGTAGGATTCCTGGGCATTGGGTTCTGAGAGAAGGAAATTCAGGCTAAGGATTTGACCTGAACAACCGATACTGGAAATGATCATCCAGAGTGGCCATCCATGGGTGGAACAAGTTTGGAGTGTAAGATCAAGAGTTTAGTTTTAGACATGTTGAGTGAGTACGTGTGAAGTTTGTGACTGATGCCTGTGTTGGCGATATAAATTTGGGAGTTGTTGGCATATAGATGGCATTTAAAGCTATGTGACTATAAGAGAAAACTAAGGAGTAAAGATAGATACAACAGAAGAGGCTTTAGGTTAAGACTATGACCAGTTTGGGAGAAGAAAAGAATATGGAGAAGGAATGCCCAGTGAGGGAGGAGAAAAGCTTAAAGAATGTGGGAGCCAGCTCCTACCAGATCATGTAAGATGAAGACTGAGAAACAAACATCAGATTTAGCTTTGCAGGTCATGAGTGACTCTAATGGTCAATTTCAGTGGAGCAGAGATGATGAAAGCCTGATTGGAGAATGCATGAGAGCAGAGGAAAAAAATGGAAGAACATGAATACAGACGACTCTTCGGAAGGGTTTTGCTGCAAAGTAGAGGGAAAAATGGCATGGTTGCTGTTGAAAAAATGAAGTAGAGTTTGTTTTGTTTTTTAATTTAAGATGTGAGAACTATTTGTAGAATATAAATACTCAGCCCAAGATTTTATATGTTATAAGAAACAGTATGAAAATCACAGTAAAAACCTCAGCTTTGGAGTCAGAGTGGGTCTGAGCACTAGTTCTGCCACTTACTGGTTGTGGGACCTGGGGCAAGTTAATTAAATTTCATAAACATTAATATTCTGATCTGTAAAATGGAGACGACAGTATCTGTTCTGGATTTTTGTTATTAAGTTTAGATGAGATAATATATTTGGGGGGTATACTCTGATGACTGGAATACAATAAGTGGTCAAAATCTATGTAACATATTATTGTTAAATGAAGTTTCTGTCCTTAAGTTTACAGTCTAGTAATAAAATGTATGATCAACTGTAGAGTAATGGGTACATGTTAATAAAGTATATAAAGAATGCTACAGGCCAAGCACCTAGAAAAATGGTAAATAAATATTTTTAATGGAAATAAAATGAGAAGAACTCTGGGTTAAAGTAACTAACTCTTGAGGGAATCAAAGAAACTCTCATAGGAAAGATAACAATCATGCACTCTCTTTTTTTAATTTATTTTTAAAATTTTTTACTTATATTTTATTTTATTTTTTATTTTTATTTTTATTTTTTTAACATCTTTATTGGTATAATTGCTTTACAATGGTGTGTTAGTTTCTGCTTTATAACAAAGTGAATCAGCTATACATATACATATGTCCCCATATCTCCTCCCTCTTGGCGATCAGCTCAGTGCTTTGTGACCACCTAGAGGGGTGGGATAGGGAGGGTGGGAGAGAGACACTCATGCACTCTTGAAGGAAGAGAAGAAAAGTATATCAATGAAGTTATTCCAACAACACTAATGATTTTCAATTTATTTTGAGATTTTTTTTCTTTGACTTTAGAATTAGTAGATTTTTCCCTTGAATTGTTTAAATAATAGCACATATCTGTCAGTTGAAAATGAATCTGACTTTTTGAAACAACCAGGAATAAGTTTTAATTAAGTCAGAAGAATAATTCTAGTAATTGAGCTGGTTAATGCATTTTTGAGGAATCACTTATTATACAAAATTCATTCACTTGCCAAGCTACACTTCCTGGACTCTTACTCTGTCTGGTGCTGCTAGGGATAAAATTTGAAAATTTGAAAATAAAAAAATAAAAATCTTTGTATCCTTTAGCAGAAGCAAACAGAAATGTAAACAAACACATTCAGTAAGAGACCATAAGACAGTACTTTGAGGTTCAGACCAAACGAAAAAAGAAAAGGTGGCCAATTTTTAAAGAATGATACAGGAAAGGGTTTATAGAGAAGGTGGAGGAGTGTTCTGGAAGATAATTGGGAGTTCCCAAAGTAGGCAGTGAAGACAATGTTCTCCTGACAGATGGATGACCCCTAGCAGAGGCGTGATTTCTCAGTTCATAGGGTAAGTAGATTAGATGCAGAGAGTGGCTGGGTGCACGGGCAGACAGTGGGGCTAACTCCAGAGATGAAAGTGCAGAGATAGGCAGGGACCAAACCACAGAGGGCCTTGTGTGCTATGCTAAATTACTTGTATTTTACCTTACAGGAATTGGGGAGCCACTAAAGAATTTTACAAGCAGAAATGATTCTGTGCAATGGAAGGGGATTTTGTAATTGAAGGTCAGGTTTTCAAGAAGAGATAAAGGTTGTCACAGTCCTAGAAGAAGGAGGATTTGCTTTGGAGTATGTAAGAATTGAGGAACACATGTTATGTCTCAGGACTCAGTCTCCATTGATTGTGGTAACACTAAGAGTGGGATAGATGGTACTATTCTAACACCATCTTCAGAGTCCCAGAAATTTTGGCTCATATATATCAATAGGACAGTACAATATTGGGAGTCAAATTATCTCCTAAGAAAGCCTGACCTTCTGAAAGGGCTGATGGATAGTAGGTTGGGGAGTTTTCTTCTACTTGTGGTGGGAAGAAAATTGGCTCTCAGTGGATCAGTGGAGACCCCAGAGAAAGGAGAGCAGAGCAGTGTCATGGGAATAGCAAGGAAAAGCAACGGTAACCATATAAAAGCCATAGATGGAGCCTAGGAGCCCCCTGAGATTCTGAGTAAAGCAAAGGCTTGAGGTGGGAGGCAGAGAAGAGGAGGAAGGCATGGATAGTGTCAAGAAGGTACTCTTCCTTCTTGATTTAACAAATCTCTATAAAATGAAGAAGTAGGAGTTGATTACCCCAAATTAGGTGACAGTTTACACAATGCATAGATAATTACTGTTCAAAAACTTGATTGTTTAAACAAATTTATAACTGGCTTTTGGGGAAAAATGGAGATTACATATGTTATTAGGTGATTTCTTTCTTCTTTGTTATATCTGGACTCTACCTCCCTCTAACCCCAAGTAGAGGCCATTCCTTTTATCCACAGTCTGTGAATGATTAATAATTCTCCCTTTCCCAATTTCCCTCTTTGAGCAGTTCAACACACGTAGATTGGACACTTATCTAGATTTTTAAATGGACCTTTAATCTGCTGAATTGAAATCAGTTATCTATTATGCCTAGCATATTTATCACATCACTGAATCAAATCAACTGGCAACATTTAAAAAAAATCATACCCTTCACTTAAGAATAGGGGGAAAAAAATCCTGATCTTTATTAGACAAATGATCCTGCCAGAATAAAGATTAAACTTACGTTTCATTCCAGTTGACCAAGAAAAAAAACAATTTTTTGACTGGAATATTTCTGCAGTTTCTCACTTGGCACAGTTTCTTTCCAGCATATGTAAGCCAACAGGAAAAAGAAAATGCTTTATACCTAAAAAGAAACAACACTGATTCAATAAGCTGAATGCTATAAAGGAACCAGTTTTCTATATGGGTCAATTACTTTTATAGTTAAAAGTCAAATGAAATGGTAAAGTGTTATTTGCTTGTATAGAGTGTACTTTAAAAATTACTAAGAATTTATGTTTGGTGACTTCAGCAAGATTGCAGAATAAGAAGCCCTAGACCCTCCTTCCCCCCTGGAGACACCAATTCAATTTCCTTTGAGAGAAATCCAGAAACATGTTAAAAGGCTCTTGCACCACAGGCAAGTGCAAAACCAGCCACATAAAAATCAGTAGGAAAATTCATGGCACTCATTTTCCAGAGCTCCTCCTCACAGCAGAGTGTTGTGGGATCAGGAGGAAACTCCCAACTCCCAGCTTCTCCTTTGGCTGGGAAAGAGAAGACTGGAACATATGCCTAACATTTAGACTTTTTAGGGGTCTATCCAAGGGACTGGTTTCTCTCTTGCTGCATCTAAGTGCAGAATAGGAATGGGTGTCAGTTTGGAGGACTCTGAGAACAAAGGCAATGGTTTGAACTAGCACAAACTCACTCACCACTTCCCCCCAGCTCAGTGCAAAATGAATAGGAGAAAACCCCCAACTCCCAGCTTCTCCCTTGGGAAAGATTTGGATTGTGATTCCAATGTTGCAGCTTTTTTGGGGGGTGCTGCCTGAGGGACTGGTTTCTGTCTCAGAATGCTGACAGGGTATGATACACTCTAGATGCCTGGGGACCATGGACTTAGGAGAACAAAGAAGAGCTGGGAGGCTTGCTGCCACTCCAGAGGATATGTGGGGCAGCAGACAGAGGTTGATGCAGCTTGATGGTCTCTGCATTGGCAGGAAGAGAGGGGAGCAGGGAAAGTGTAGTGTGCATCCAACATTTTGGCTTTTTCAGGGGGCTGTATGAGGAACTGGTTTATGTCTTATGCAACAGAGCACTGATGGGACCTGGCATATTATGGATGCCTGGGAGCAACTGAGAACAAAAAAGAGCTGGGCAGCTTATGGAGCACCAAAGAACCAGCAGTACCACAGGTCAACCCTAGATGAAACAAGAAATATAACATCTTGAAGAAAGAAGAAAAACCTCTCTGATTGGGAATTTACACACAGAAGCCCAGGGAATATGCATCTACAGAAAAGATTTGAAAAGCCCCCCAAATCTCTAGCTGGACTGATTGGTAACATTCTTCCCCTGTATGAAACCACTCCATAAAGACTGGGAGAGGTAGCTGTTTTTTTCAAATGCTCGAATCCCAATACAAAGTAAAACAAAGGTATACGAAGAAAGAGGAAAACGTGGTCCAACCAAAGGAACAAAATAAATCTCCAGAAACTAATCTTAAAGAAATGGAAGTATATGAACTACCTGACAAAGAATTTTATATATAACAAAATGAGAACATCAAGAAAGAGATAAACATATTAAAAAGAACCACACAGAAATTTTGGAGCTGAAGAATACAATAACTGAATTGAAAAAAATCAGTAGAGAGGTTCAAGGGCAGACTTGATCAAGCAGAAGAAAAAAATCAGTGAGCTCAAAGATAGGTATTTGAAATTATTCAGTTAGGGAAGCAAAAAGAAAAAAAATGAAGAAGAGTGAAGAAAGTCTAAGGGACTTATGGGACACACAGGACAAATATACACATTATATGAGTCCCAGGAGGAAACGACTGAAAGAGGCAGAAAGCTGATATGAAGAAATAATGGCTGAAAACTTATTAATTGTGGGGAAGGAAATGGACACTCAGTTTCAAGAAGCCCAACAGACCAAACTAGGATGAGCCCAAAAAAGACCACACTAAAACACATTAAAATCAAACATCAAAAGTCAAAGACATAGAGAGAATTTTGAAAGCAGCAAGAGAAAAGTGATCTGCCACATAAAAGAGATCTCATCAGTTTTTCAGCAGATTTCTCAGCAGAAACCTTAAAGGCCAGATGGAGTGGAAATGATATATTCAAAGTTCTGCAAGAAAAAAATGTAATTATATCTGGCAAAGCTGTCCTGCAAAAATGAAGGAGAAATAAATACTTCCTCAGGTAAAAAGCTGAGGGAGTTCATCAGCACTAGACCTGACTTACATGAAATGCTAAAGGGAGTCCTTCAAGTTGAAATGAAAGGATGCTAAACAGCAACACAAAAGCATATGAAAGTATAAAAGCTTACTGGTAAAGGAAAATATACAGACAAATACAGAATACTGTAAGACTGTAATGGTGGTCCATGAAAAACTTTTAACTCTGGATAAAATATAATGGACAAAGTATGGAAAAACTTTAATTATAAAAATATATAAAATATAAGAAGATGCCATTTGTGATATCAGTAACATAAAGTGTGGTGAGGGGAGAAGAAAAGAGTAGAGTTTTTGTATCTGATTGAAGTTGTTATCAGCTTAAAACAGTGTTTTAAATATAAGATGTTTTATGTGAGGCCCATGGTCACCACAAAGAAAACACCAACCTATACAAGATAAAAGAAAATAAGAAAGGAATTGAAGTATGCCATTACAAAAACTCAGAAGAACACAAAGGGAAACGGCAAGAGAGGAAAAGAGGGACAAAAATGCTACAAGATAGAAAACAATGAAAAAAATGGCAATAGAAAGTCCTTCCCTATCATTAATTACATTAAATATACATTAAATTCTACAATCAGAAGACATAGCATAACTGAATGAATTAGAAAACAAGATCCAACCATACGCTGTCTACAAGAGATGTACTTTAGATTTAAGGACACACCTGAAAGTGAAAGGACAGAAAAAGATATTCTATGTAAATGGTAATCAGAAGAGAGCAGCAGTGGCCATACTTATATAAGACAAAATAGACTTTAAGTTAAAACTGTCACAACTGACAAGGACATTATATAATGATAAAGGGGTCAACTCATCAAGAGGATACAACAGTTGTAAATATACATGCACCCCAAATTGAAGCAAATATATTAAGCAAACATTGACAGAATGAAAAGGAGAAATAGACAACAACAAAATAATAACAGAAGATCTCAATACTGGTTATAATGAATAGAACAAACAGACAGAAGCCCAATAAAGAAACAGAGGGTTTGAATAATACTATAGCCTAAATGAACCTAACAAATATTTATAGAACATTCCACCCAAGCTTAGGGCAATACACATTCTTCTCAAGTGCACATGGATCACAAAATAGGTCACAAAACAAGTCTTAACAAATTTGAGAAAATTGATATCATACCAAGTATATTTTCTGAACACAATAAAATAAAAGTAGAGATCAGTAGCAGAAAGAAAATTGGAAAATTCTCAAATTAATGGGAATTAACACTTTTTAGTTTCTCTTTTTTATTTTATTGAAATATAGTTGTACAATATTATGTTAGTTACAGGTGTAATATATAATGATCTGATATTTGCATACATTATGAAATGATGACCATGATAAGTTGAGTAACCATCTGTATGGGTAACAAAGTTATTACAATGTTATTGATCATATTCCTTATGCTGTATATTACATCTCAGTGACTTATTTATTATATAATTGGAGGCTTATGCCACTTTACCCCCTCACCTATTTCACCCCCATCCCCACCCCTCCCTTCTGGCAACCACTCGTTCTCTGAGAGTCTGTTTTCATTTTGTTTTGTTTTGTTTTTTAGATTCCACATAAGTGAGATGAATAAGTAAATGAATACTTTTGAACAACTAATGGGTCAAAAAGAAATCAAAAAGGAAATTAGAAAATATCTTGAGACATGAAAATGAACACACACCATACCAAAACTTAGGAGATACAGCAAAAGCAGTACTAAAAAAAGAAGTTTAAAGCAATAAATGCCTACATTAAAAGAAGAAAGATCAAATCAAAACTACAATGAGGTATCACCTCACACCAATCAGAATGGCCATCATCAAAAAATCTACAAACAATAAGTGCTGGAGAGGGTGTAGAGAAAAGGGAATATTGTTGGGAATGTAAATTGGCACAGCCACTATGGAGAACAGTATGGAAGTTCCTTAAAAAATTAAAAATAGAGCTACCATATTATCCTGCAACCCCACTCCTGGGCATATATCCAGACAAAACCATAATTTGAAAAGATACATGCACCCCAATGATCATTGCAGCACTGTTTACAATAGCCAGGACATGGAAGCAACCTAAATGTCCATTGACAGATGAATGGATAAAGATGTGGTACATATACACAATGAATACTACTCAGCCATAAAAAATAACGAAATAATGCCATTTGCAGCAACATGGATGGATTTAGAGATTGTCATACTGAGTGAAGTAAGTCAGACAGAGAAAGACAAATATCATATGATATCGCTTATATGTGGAATCTAAAAAAATGGTACAAATGAACTTATTTACAAAACAGAAATAGATGTAGAAAACAAACAGATGTAGAAAACAAACTTATGGTTACCAGGAGGGAAAGCTGGGGGGGGGGGGGTAGGGATAAATTGGGAGATTGAGATTGGCATATACACACTACTATATATAAAATAGATAACTAATAAGGACCTACTGTATAGCACAGGGAACTCTTGTCAATACTCTGTAATGACCTATATGGGAAAATAATCTAAAAAAGAGTGGATATATGTGTATGTATAATTCATTCACTTTGCTGTACGGCAGAAACTAACAAACCATTGTAAATCAACTATACTTCAATAAAAATTTTTAAAAAGTCTTAAAAAAAGAATAAAAAATTTAAAAAGAAGAAAGATCACAAATAACCTAAATTTATACTCAAAGAACTAGAAAAAGAAGAACAAACTCAGCCCGAGGCTAAAAGAAGAAAGAAAATAATAAAGATTATGTGAAATAAATAAAACAGAATAGAAAAACAATAGAAAAAATAAACAGAACTAAATTTCCCACCATATATAAATACTGAATACATGCTCTATGCATATAGCTTTATCTGTATTTATCTGGCTACATAGTTTTTCCATGTGAATTAAAATTAATAAGGATACAGTAATGATCTAAAAATTATGAGAACATTCATTAGAGTGGCAATTTGTTAGATTATACATCAGCCTCTTAAAATTCTTCATAAAATTAAGAAAAAGCGTAAGACAATCTTCCCATGGGTTTTAAAGAAATGCATTATGTGAGACAGATAGATGATAGAGTTTTTCTTTTTTACATATGAAGGTAAAATTTCCTTTATAATTAACTCTATAAATATTCTTACAGTTGTTATTTGCAAAAATACAGTCCAAGATAAAAATTATTTCTCTTTTTACTAAAATTGTTTCTTTTAGCCTTTCTTTGAATGCTAAATGCAGTGGGTACAATAAATCCATTAGAAAATTACTATTCTCTTATCAACTTTAATTGATTTAATCAGTATTTTCTTATAGATTTAATCCATAAGGAATTTAAAATAATTATTATAATATTACTCTAATTATGTTATTCAAGAAAATACTATATAACAGAGTCAACCTAAAATCTGGCAATGTTCCATGCATAAATGTGCTTAATTTCTATTGTAACTCAAATAACTCTTGGCTAATTCCCACTTTATCAATGTACTAATCTCACAAAATATTTACTGCTCACAACTTGATAGGGATCAAAGTGATTTTTTTTTTCTATTTTTAAATACTCTCCATCACCCTGTATGTGTGTGTGCTATCTTGCTCTGTGTTAATTGGCATTAGTCATTTAAACTCAAACAAAAAAAATGAAAAATTTAGGGCAATCACTAAGTAGGATGAGCATTTTCTGTTTCCATAATGATACATGGACAACAGGCAGTTGTTTTTAATATGGAGAATGAGAGAAGACTTGAGGGAAAAGGAATGTGCACTGGAAATAAAGTTGTAAATGATTTTAAGAATATGGATAAATCCATGCTGATTAAATTTCAAAATAAAATATTTGCTCCTGCAAATAAGAACAAGGCAAATTATACTCAATTAGAAGCTACACAAAATTAATTAACCCTTTTGCAAAAAACTCATCATTACTTACCTGTGCACCCAGGTCTCTGGAATATTGTGAGCTGCATACACTGTGAAGCTAAGGTGGGAATGGAGCCCAAGATTTACACAGGAAACACTACGCACAGGTGCATTTAGAGGTTGGAAATCTGCATAAAAGCTGCTGCAATAGATGTCAATTAGGTGGTAGATGGAGGTGGATAGTTCAGTTGTCACGTTTTCTATCAAACCTAGGTGGGGAAAGGGATAGAAATCAGGTCATCTGTGAAGGGCAATATTTATCATAAAATCATCTGTTACAGCTTTGAAAATTTTTATAACAAAATTTAAAGAAAATTTATTTTAAATGACCCTCTACCAACTGAAGCCAATTAGCCATCTGTGCCTCTGTATGCAGCCTGGGTTAGCTGCTAGTAGTACAGATAGTTAATAAGCTTTCATATCTTTAGTTGCAGAAATTTGGGAAGCACAACCTTTAATCACAAATCAGAGTTTTGGGTTATTAATTTGGCATTCTGATCAACTGTAATTTGCAATATTTTTGTTTTAGATTATTATTGTTTAGAATTAATTTTCAGACAAGGAACATGTTATCTACATGGCTTATAAGTACTTTAAACAAACTCCATCTAAAGAATTAATCATAATAAGTTTGATTATGCTATGATGTTTGCCATTAACTGAACACTAATCATACACATTGTGCTGCTATAAAATGAGAATGGTATTAGTACATGGCTGGGATCTGAAATAAGTTTAAAGTGAAAGATTTATGATATTTACTACATTTCTTCAAAATCACAGCCTTACTTGAGTTTTACCATTAGTTATTTAAAGGGAGTCTATTGATTATTCCCAGAAGTGACTTGTCATGAAGGAAAAAATAAATGAAGAAAACTGTTTAAGTACAGAGGCCAGGAGTTTCCAAGCATCTGCTAAATGAAGGCATGCCAATTTACTGTAGAGCACATGAAAAGTGTCCCTTAATCATCGAATTTAAGGTAAATTTTTCTGAGAATGGTGTTCTCTCTCCCAATAGACGCTTTGCTGGAAAAACTCTTCTCTGAGGGGAAGGAAGCAGAAGAGGCTGATGAAATGGACCAGGCAGAACTGGCGGACTCGGATCCAAGTCAGGAAAGATGGCACCATGACAATGGAGAAGGTTATGAGGATGGTGAACGTCATCCTGGGGTAGGAGTCACTGTCAGACTCTTAATGGGGCCAGTGAATAACACTCACTGCTGGTATTTTGTATGCAGTAGTGAATGAGTGAAGGCCGATAATCATAATACGCTCATGACTTGTAATTATTTTTAATATTCAACTATAATGTTTTAGAAGTTAAATGAATAACCTCAAATATAAAAATTATATTTTAAAATTATTTTTAACCTAGAAGAGGAAAATCTTTAATTGACACATATTTAAGTGACAAAGGGTCTTAGGTGAATGTATAAAGCGAAGTGTCATGAATGGAAGCTCTGGCGCCCTCCTGCTCCTCTGAGTCACCCGTGCCTGACTTTGCTGACGAAGTCTCGAGGGTCGGGGGTCGCAAGGCTCCTGTGGTCATGACCAAGACCCCTTGATACCTCAGGCCTCGTCCAATCCCCCCGAAAGGCCTCCTTAAACCCCACAGGTGCGTCTTGATAGATGAGAGTGACGCAGAAAACCCTGCGAAAGATACGACCTGAACGTTCCCTTTTCCATCCTGGGCCAGAAATATGTACTGATATGCCGAATTTTAGATATTTCTACTTTTCCGCCGCCTTGTCGTGGAGAAATGAAACGAAACGGCAGTACAGCCCATGCGGGGAAGTCAGAGGGGAGAAACCGTGTCATCGGCGGCTCCCACGCAGGTAGCTGGGCGCAGGTCTGAGGAGGAGAGCGGCCCCTCGAGGCGGCCCTCAGAGGGAGACACTTCGTCTGGAGGCCTGAAGCCCGTGTCCCCGAGCGTCCGGACAGCTCCTCGGCCTTCGGGCGGGAGCACCGGGTGGGTAAAGCGGCCGAGGCGTAGGGATGGGGGCCCGCCTGTGGAGGGAACGGCCGCCCCCGCTCCAGGAGTAGCGGCTGAAGATGCTCGCCGTCCGCCCGTGGATGCAGCTCCAGAAGTCGGCCTGCATCCGAGCTCCGTCTCGTGATTCCGCGCAGCCTCCGTTTCCCGCGAGACCCGGGCGGGTCGGCTTCGACGGGCCGCCTTCCCACCCAGCAGGGCTGTGCTGACTTTCCAGACGCCTGGCAGGTGTTAGCTGATGATGTTGGAGGTTTCTATAGCGCTGGTCACAGACGGACGGACGATTTTATTAAACTTCAACTCCAAGCTTGTGAGTCCCAGGTCAGTTAGTTCTTCCGGTTCACGACTCGGGGGGTCAGAGCGCGGTTCTTTCCGGGGAGGCGTCAGCGTAGTATTGGGAGTGTCTGGTGAGGAGGATGTGCCGCGTGGCCTTGGCTTCGTAGTGGTCCAGCCTGAACACCAGTTCTTCTCCAGATTGCAGGCTCTTCTTCCACAGGTTGAGCAGGGCTGGTGGTGCTCACCTGTCCCAGGTGGGGTCCTCGACGCCAGGCCCGGGACGGGGTTCCGCCGCCCCGCCCCGCTCCGCTCCCAACCCCGCGGGAGGCTGGGCCACGTGCAGCTCCGAGGCCCCCGGGGGCCACAGCCCAGGAGAGCGAGGTGGCCGAGCCCTGGGAAGCTGAGGAGACGTTGAGAGAACAAGTAAGCACATCCTTAAAACTTATGTTCTTAAGATCTGTTGTGTTTTTTTTTTTTAATTCACATAACGTGTTTATTCACTGTACCATATTTAAAGGTTTTCATATTTTAAGTTATAGAAACAGAAATGTCCATTAAGATTAGGAATGGAACAGGTCACAGATTTGGCGTAGTCATGTTCAGTGTCAAGTCACACGATACTGCTGTTTTTTCAAACACGTGCACTTTCTCGTAAGTAGTTTACAAGCATAAATTGCTTTTCGGTTCCTAGTTGGTTTGAAAAGAAAATAGTAGGAAGAGCTTGATGTTTCCTCCAACAGTCTGCAGTGTTCCAGTGCCCAGGCGTTTGGATACTCAGGAAAGAGGCCAGCTTCAGCATGAAGCTTCTTCCCACATCCTGTCCCTCAGTAGCTCTGCCCCTAATTAAACATGTTGTTGTTCAACACATGCTATTATTCCGTTATTATAAATTTGTACAAAATTCATGAGATGGCCAAATTTTCCTTATTTGCTGTATTTCTAAAATTGTGTCCTTTGTTGAAACACCCTGAGGTGACAAGCAGAGTGAAAGAGCTGTAATTAAAATTCTCTGAGAAATCAGCAGTAGCAATTAATGAAACAGAAGAGTAAAGCAGCATAAAAATAGTCTTTAAAGAGGCCTCCTCAGACTCTGGAGGCCAACCAACAGGGATTCTCCTGAACAACAGGAGGCAGAGAATTATAAATTTATAGAAACATCTTGTTTCTCTGGTCCCCAGATTGTACTGTTGGTACTCTGAAGCAGGAAGCACAAACTTCTCGTTAATAATTCCCAGTCTTGTGCAAATGAATACACAAATCATAAACTTGAGTGAGAGATCTCATTAATTCAAGCTCCAGCACACATTTTGGAGAATCTTAATTATTTGGATAATTACTCAAACTCTACTCTACTTTTTGTGCTGAAATACACTTTTAGGTTATAATTTGCGTCTTTGAGGTAGTATAGGGATGTGTGCTTATGCATTATGCTTTACTTCCAGAACTCTGGGTGAAAAATGCATTTCAGATATCATCAGAAATGTATTAAGGACTCAAAGTACTGGGCTTGGTGGTGAAATATGGAGAAATAATACTTATCACACCTGATTTTGCAATGAGAAAAGAGTTATAGTTATCAGGAAATAAAGAAACAATGACAATATATAGGCAATTAAAATGCATTAATTAGAATCTGTTTTGTTTTTTTTGGAAATGAAGGGGTAAGAGTATATGACTTTATTCTAGTGTACACTTGAAAGGAAAATGGTCTCTGCAGCGTTGCTGTTTGTCACATCCTATGTCCAATGCTTCTTGTGTCCAATGAAGGCTGTACTTTCCTTGCAAACATGGTCTGCATTAAAATCTGGGTTTTTTTCATGTTCCAAAAAAAACTTTGTTTACACGAACAGGCAGCATGCCAGATTTGTTCACCACTGGTGTAGAGCACAGGTATGATCAAACCTCTCAGCTTCAAGGTATATTGAGGTTAATCAATAAGAATATTAAGTATAAGAATCATCAATAATAGTGGCTTATTGTTGGATCAAAATTTTGTGTAAAGAGTGTTCTAGACTTTTATTTCAGAGTACCCGAATAGAAAGCAACTGCATGTATATGCTGGCAAATGTTCATTTCATTTTGCTGTCATTTCAGCAAACTCTTCCTTTCTGCTCCATAAACTGCTGTAAGGTGCTTCTACATAATAAAATATTAGAAAAAATATATTTATCTTGCAGAATGAGAATTCTGATTTATCAAAAGCTTATGAGAGCTGTGGATGGGAATTTTTAATCCATAGAATTAATTCCTTCTCTGTGATGACTTAGCATAGAATATAAGTCCCTGGGAACATTTCTGTCCAGTTTTGTGAGATCTCATATCCCAACCCCTGAGGAACATGGGATGAGGGGATTTTGTTCCAGCATTCCTAATAGAAAGAAAGAAAGGGCCAGTTTCATATAGGCATACCTCCAGCTTGTTCACTCCACACTTTCACTTGGACTCTATGTTAGAAATATTGTTAGGGGGTGTCTATCTCTCCCCTTATTCTGTGGTGTTCTGGAGTTTTATGAATGCCTAGATTTTTGCATTAGCACAGGTTTTTTTGTCCCATATCCTTTGCTGTCCCATTTTCCTCTATGATGTGAAGTGGGGGAGTTCTTCCTATGTAATTGAATGTCTTCTTTTCAGTGGTGAGAATAGAGTTGAGGGGGTATCGCTCTGTACATATCTTTCTACTGAAAACCACTAAGGGTATGGAGGGCAGATTGGGGTTATCATTTGTGCTTCACTGTCACCTTTGAATCCAAGGGTGTTAGTTGAACATCTGTGAGTCAGACCATTTCCTTAAAGATAATCATAAGTGTTCATAAGCCAAATACCATCTGCCTGTGCAAACAAGAACAACCCTGACCACACCCTGCACTTTACATACTATCCTACCTTTTATGCATATTAGGAAGACTGGGGATCAAAGAGTTTACTTCTTTACGATCAGAGTCAAAAAGTGGGCAGAGTGGGAATTCAAAACCAGTTCTGCCTGATTCCAGAAACCAGACTGCTCTACACCACACTGTCACAGTCTGCTCTTTTCTACAGAGGCAAAGTCCTCCTGTGGCTTGCAGTTTTGTAGGCTCAGAGCTTCTGTGAATACTAATTATTCCAGAACCGAATCCTCCTACCTGTTATGTTAAATTGGTCTTTCAAATAGAGCTTGAATTTAAATTTGAAATTTGTGACTTTGAAGAAAGACATCTGCTACATTTCTGACTTCTCTTACTTCAAAATATAATTAGCTAAATAAAATTTTATAGTTTCTTTGAATTGTTGTAAGGATATTTTCAGTATTCCTTTAATTTTTATAGCTCTCTTGACTTTCCCTATTGTTAAAAAAATCTCAGGCCAAAAGTCTAGGGAATGTGGATTTTTATTCGCTTGCAGAATAATCACTTCCATCAGTAAATAAAGTTTTAACAAAGCATTTTTTCCCTCAAAAGTATTTTGTGTGTGTGTGTTATAATATTTGGAGAAAAATTGAAAAATATAAATTATTTTTGGTTTTATAATTTGTTTAGTATGCATGTGTGTTTTACCTTTTGCTGAAGTTTCTGAATTTTGATGAAAATTCTGAAAAAGAAAAACAGGTCCAAAGATACACTTGTTATTCAGAAAACAAATTTGGGAAACCAAACCAATAATATCCAAAATCTACATACAGAAATTTCTCTGGCATGATAAAAAGGAAATGTATTTCTTGGTGTCATATATCAATGTTGCTTGCTAAACAGAGGAAATCTAAATTGTAACATGAAAGAAAAGCCTTCTGACTGTTGTAATCAGCAATCTAGGTTATTTGATTCAGAAAAAAAAAAAAAGAAATCTCTAGCATAAGCTCAGCCTTTTCTTAGTATTATTAGAACAGTTCTCCAGATATTGCCTAAACTCAATCCCCCTTCCACAACAGTGACTAAACTTTTAATATAAAAGATTTGTAATTCTCTTTGTTTAGTGTGTCCAGTTCTTATTTTAGCTGTCACTTCAGATACACGCTTTGGGCAGCACAGAAAGAAGGCTGGATGGAAGGGTGCAAAATCATACAGATTCACTATATAGTTTCCTTTATTTTTTAGGATTAAAAAAAAATGATAGTCAAACACTTGAGATCATATCCTGAATTTTAAAAAAATACTATCTGAAATTTTTGTTGTCATTTAAGTTCATATACATTAGCTTGGTGGTTTTATTTGTTTGCTTGTTTGTTTATGTTTATCTCTATTGTAGGCCTGGAATTACTTTAGTGGTTTAGGATTTACTGGTTATAACTTTATTATCATGAAAACTATATAAGGTAGGTGATTTACAGGTTCATGAGAAATGACGTTTCAGTCCAAAAGCAAATTCAGTTTTCTAATAAGATCCATTTTAATTGACACTAAATTTTTTTAATATTTTGCTTTGACAAGCTTGCTTTTAAGGAAATCCAATTAATGAAAAGCTGAATTTTCACACAAATAAACTAGGGAATAATCGTTTTCCTGTAACAAAGAACTTGCTACAGTATTCCTTTTAGAGAGAAAACACTTCTGTAGTGTTTAGAATGTAATTAAATTTATATACAACTTTTCACTTAAAAGCATCATTCACATGAACCTTTTCAGAAGCATTTCTCTTAGGTAAAATATTTCATCTGAGCATAGTTTCAACCACAGGGCTTAACAACTACACATAAGATCTTTACCCCAGCCATGTGGGTGCGACTATTAAACGTGTCAGCATGACTTAACTAGAATTCAGTTTCTTCAGAAATGTAAACTTGTATTTTAAGATCACCATGACATCCACCTACAGCACAATGCGTAAGACCGTATTTTTTATTTTGTAGTTCATTTATTGTGTATTTAATGGAAATATGTGAGCTTCTGGAATATAATTCTGAAGGATGGAAAATTGTTTCCAGTGCTGAGTGGGAGCATGCAGTAGACAGAGTACAACTGCATTTGTGATACAATTTTTCATTTTGCCAAAACTTACATTTAATAAATACTTAATTACTTCCATGTATGGCAGGAAATAGTCTCTTGCTAGTTGACCAAAAAATGCAGCCAAGAAAAAAGGAAAGCTTCTGAATTTTGAGTTTGTTGGCAGATGACATATTTCTCAGTATTTCTTTAATCTTAGGTTATGGTGGGTGGATAGATTGAACTACTTTGGCATTATTAGCCGCAGTTGGTTAATGCACAAATTCTGTAAAAGGTACTTATTATTCTTGCCAATTTTCTTATATAGGTGGGCCTATAGTTAAGATAGGATGGAAAAATGGATGGAGAAAAAAATCTGAATGATGTGACATATGTGAACTTTTAAAGTGTCCTCAAAATAAGTAGAATCTGGAGTAGAAATTTATTTGGAGATATTGAACTATTTACTTTGACCATTGACATATATGGAATAAAACTGTTAATTGTCAACTTTTTTCTTCATTTCTGTGCATGAATAATCACATACAATTTATTGCTCATAAGTATATAAGAAATGTGAAATGTGAATATGAGCTTCTCTTGATAATTGTAATTGTTCATAGCTTTCGTAGGAAATATCAATACTTAATTTCTCCTTGAAGGATTCTTTTGGCTTCAGATATATTGAAAGTTTGATATTTCTGAGAAAATTGTCATTTTCATTCTTTTAGGGAGTTTCAGAAAATGAATGTTTAAAGGTAAAGCTTTTTATAGCTAGTACTAGTTTAACAGCATTTGAAGTGCTTCATCCTAAAATTAGATTTTCCTCCTTCTTTGATCAGTTTGTTTCTACTGATTCACCAAGAGCAGGACATAACAATTGAAGAACAACCAAGTGGTCTTAACAGATGGAAAGACATGTGTCCACATTCATACATCTGGTCTCCTACTCTAGCAAAGGCTCATATTTGTTGTGAAGCTGGCTGTAACCAATGGCCCTGAGATAAGAGGGTCCAAAGTGGTGCTTGTGTGAATTAAAACTTTCATCTTGTCCTCATGAGGAAGAGTCTAAAAAACTACCACCACCATCAGCCCTACAACTTCCAGTAATAATAATGATTCTCATTCAAGATGCACTATCATCTGGCCCCTTTATTAACGTTATTTCTAATATTCACAAGAACCCTTCAAATTCTGTTTTCTTTTTCTGTTTTAGAGATGAGGAAAACTGAAACTTAGAGAAATGAATTAATTTTCCAAAGGATATTCATCTAGAAAGTTGTAGATCTTGAATTCAAATCATCTTTGTGTGACCCTGTGCTCTTTGTGTTTTATTATCAGCTCTAGGTATTTGTAATATCTCCAAAATGTGATAATCTAAGAGAAACAAATGCCTTGTTGAAAGTTAATTCTCACTACCTTGGTATCCTGGCTTAACTTCAAGTGTTGGAAAATCTTTTGGTGGTATAACTCTATTGCTCCTTAGTTATCACTATCACTGTTCATGTAATGCAAATAAGGTATTTGAATTTCTATATTCATTATTACATCTAATCGCAAAAACCCACAATTCTAATTATAATAAGACATAGGAAGTCCAACATTAAGAAATTACTGATTTTTATCAGTCACCTATTTGAAAAAATAAGCATGGCGATTTATATATATTAGTATAATTGTCTACTTTCTAAATCTATCTTTTTGAAATTTCAAGGCTGGCACATTCAAGGTAATATAATCTCTGCTCTTCCTATCCATCCAGATAAGGAATGAATGAAATCACTCTCTCATGAAGTTTCATATGTACTGGAGTGTGTATAGAGGCCTGGATTCAAATCTCTATTTTGCCACTTATTAATCCTCTGTACACAAGCACTCTAAGCATCAGATTTTAATACTAAAATGAACTTTAAAATACCAACTTCAAGGTATTGCTGTGAGGATGAATTGAAATAAAATAAAAATTAAGTGAAATGAAGTAATACGTAAATGAAACTATTATTGCAATGCACTATCAAGTATTAGTTATTATTATCAGCAGCATCATATCTTTTGGCTTTATCACGTGCTAAACTAATAACAAGATTGAATGATTTGTTGTAACCAGATGTCCTAATCTTTTTCTTGGGCAATAATCACACGTAATCTACATCATATTTCTGAGATTTTAAAAAAACAATCACATAATACTCATTTTTTAAACTGAAAAACCAGGAAATCATCACAGAATGTGAGATCATAGAAGCAGTGTGCCTTGAAGATTCAGCAAAAAATACCACATGAACTGATCTCTTCTTTCCTGCATATGTGCTTGTCCATGCAAGCATGGGTGCTTACATCTGCATACTCTGGTGTGCATGAGAGCCATTAATAGACTATACAGACGCTTGCCTGTGAATATTATTATGTAAGCATATTCATCTAGGTAGGATTGTAGAGTTGATTTCAGTCTCACTTGAAGGTTATATTGTAGTTACACTTCAAAGGTATAAGAAATTTCCTTTTAATTTAATTAAATCCTTTTGGTATAATAGAATTAAATTTCTATTACCCGCAAATGATTGAAATGTACATGTACCCACACACACTCACACACCACATATATGCTAGTTAGTCAAAAGTCTTTCACTCTCTTTAATTAATTATTGAACTTAGGTTTAAAATAATTACTGTGTAATAAATGAGTGTACTTACCTCTGCTTTTCTCTGAAGAATAAGATTTAGTTCATTTACAGCATCTGTAATTTGTTTGGTCTCCACACATCCCAGAACAATGCATATATTTTTAACATCTTCAATAATATTATCCACATTTTGCTGTAGATGAAAAGATTGACATCTTAGAATTTATTGCAATCAAGGGGACACTAATTTATCTTTAAACTACCTCTCTTTCCAGGAAGAGGAAATGGAATACAATGTGGTTGTTTCCATGTAGCGTGTTCTCAAGACTGATTATCCTGTGGCCTAAGCCATAATTTGCATTAAGTAAATGCTGGAAAGTAGGACTATTAGTATTTTATATATATCAACTCTAATTTAACATTATCTGATATAAAATGGGAGGGAGGGGGAGAGAGAGAGAGATAGAGAGAGAGAGATTGAAAGTCTGTGGCTCCCGCAAAATACTTTGAAAGCAAGACAATTGATGGCAGACCTATGTAGAGTTTCAGAATGCATCTGTGTTTGTAAGCAGTGTACAGGAGGGCAAAATTATTAAAAATCCGATCTCAGAACAAATTTGGGACAGTGAAGTTTGGTGTTGGGGTGTTTGGTAATCATTTGATTGTATTGTCTTTTAAGCAACTGATGTTTCAAAAAAATCACTGATGACAAGTACGGTCTACAGTAATGACCAGCTATTCTTAAAATCAAAATTGCTGGCTTTGCTTAAGATAGTTATACACAGATTTTGTGGTCACAGTTCTAAGAGCTTTTCATCGTTTTATTTTTTATTTCTCAGCTTTCACATGTTCTTAAATTAGCTTTCATTAAAAAAAATGCCCTATTTTGTCCTTATTCTTTTTTTGTGTTTTACCAGTAACTATATTGAGAAGTATCCTTTCTTCTTTAATCCTGTGCTAATCACCTTTCACTCTATAATATTTTAATGTATTTTATCTGTATCATTAATAATGTTGGCTTTTCAAAACACATCAGCTCTATCAATTCCAGAATCACAGTCATTCCAATGGAGGATTTCAAAATGGAGTTTATTTCAGAAGAGGTGGAAAAATATTTTTCCTTTTTTTTACACAAAGATATGAATTCATAACATAAAAAGAATTCAACTCTACTTATTCTAGAGCATTTTCTTAGCAAAACATTATCAATATAAAGACAGAAAACAGGTATTATATTTAAGGAACATCATTTTGTGTCTTTTGTGGAAAAAAAAACTTTTTAATATGTTGTCAGTACCTTTTATAAGATTTTATAAACACTGAAAACTGATGACAAAACCTACGAAGAATGGCTAACTAATACTTTGAAAGACACAGTCAGGACTCCAGAATTGTCAACAGACTTGATTAATGAGCTAAAAGTAAAAAAAAAATGAACTTAATTGGGTTACATTTTAAATCTTTCACAGATTAAGAAAATACAACTACTCAGTTATAACATGGGAAGAAAAATTTATGAGTAATTCATGTGGAAAAAGCTCAGTTGTTTTATTTATGTGTGAATTCAATGAGTCAACATTGTGACGTGGCTGCCAGAAGAGCTACTTTATTATTAAATTAAATTAGAAGACATGTACTCTCCATAACCAGAAAGTTAGAGCTCAGCACATGTATATAATCTGAACTGGAGATTAGTGTTGAGTACCACATTTGAGACTGAACTGTTAACAAATAGGGCTTTCCCCAAAGAGAGCAACCCAATTATTAATATAATGTTAATATACTCATTCACAACAGCATAGGAAACTCTGTTTCCAGCTCTGCAATAAGGTTATGTGTGATAAAATCCTGATTCTGCCCCATTTCTACCTAAGACCATTATCAAATTATTTAACTTCCATGGGCCTGAATTCCCTCTTCTGTAAAATTGGAACAATAATAATTGATTTTTGGTTTGTTGTAAAATTAAGTAAGGTAAAATAGAAAAGGTGCCTGGCAGAGAATAAGGGCTAAATTTTAGTTAATTCATTTTTAATTAATTCCTTTTAATCCATTCACACAGACTTTTCAGTTTATAAGAGAAATCAGACACTGTACGTGCCCAGATAACAAATAAGATGAAAATTTAAAAATCATTAAAACTATGAGAGAGGTATGTATTAGGTGCTGAGTTTAGTGTTCATTCGTACATTCTTAGTAGATATGTGATATATGTGAATTTGTAGGAATCCGTAAAATATTGCTAAAGTGCAAATGCTGGGTTGACTTGGGTCACTCAGCTAATTTGCTCCATCTCTTACTGCAGTCTTGCAGTGCTTCTTATTTGATCTCTTTATCTCATTTGATCTACATAAAAATTCTGAAAGATAAATATTTACTTCATTTTTGAGTCACTGAGTTTGCTAGAATATGTTAAGTGAAATTTTGCAGTTGTAGAATTAACTTGGTGATTAATTGGATTGAGCACCAACAGAAGACTGGATTTAAGATGATTCCAAAACTTCATACTCGGAAAACCAAAAGACAGAGTGCCATTAATTATGGCTGGAAACACAGGCAAAATGAGAAGAGTTTTGGTGGAATTGTGATGCGTGTATTTTTTGATACACAGAGCTTGAGTTGCCATTGGGACAACCAAGTAGACTCAACCTTCATCCAAAATGCAGTGGGGTTCTAGCTCTGGCAATTGTTGGACTGAGAAAACATAGACACCTTACACACACACACACACACACACACACACACACACACACACACACACAGTGTGTGCTCACATAAACATTAGCTGAACCATAGAAAAAAATGTAAATGCAAACTTTAGCCCAAAACAAAGATAGGATAAATCTCTGGCTGACAGAAATTTAAGGAGGGAGCTTAAAGCCTGAGCAGTAGCTTCAACATTGATATGTCAGTGGCCTGAAGAAAATGTCAGCGGGCTTAGAGATTGGTGTTTACTGCTTACAGTGGGACAAGTGCTGAAATTTTAGACCTAAACCAATTGGTTGAGGTAGGGAAGGGGCAGACCTGGAGCTGAGATCCCGGAATAAACCCCTGACACTGGATAGATTGTCACCTGCAAAAGGTGGGAGAAGAAAAACAATGCCTACTGATCAAGAGAACTTTTGAGGAATCCTCTCTCTACCCTGGGGCTTTGAATGAGGAAAATGATTACCTGAGAAATCGTGTTACGTGTAGTTGTGGAGTATTAATTTACACTACCCTTAGCAGGAAGTTATGCTAGAAATAGTGCCAGAGTGTTGTTACTATTTTGGACTCAGGCAAAAGCAAATGCAGAACTTTTCTGACCCCACATCATTAGGTTTCCCCCCCAAATATACACACATGTGTGCACACACCCACCCACACATACACATACATCATGTTTGGTGGGGAATAATCAGCCTAAACTTTACAAATCCTATGATGGCTGATCCATCATATGAGATATTCTACAGACACAAAACACAGGATTAGTCCCGATTTCAAGAGATATCAAAGCTAGATTTGGGCATTATTTTCATAGAGGTGATACCTGGCCAAGAAATTGGATTTGATTGTCCAGAAGGAGAATATAGATAGAGGAAAGAAAAATGGAAACCTGGGTATATAACATTTCAGAACATTTAATATTTAGATGATGGGGGAGGAAGTATGGGTCACAGTTGGAGCACACAGAGTACTGAGGCATAAGCCATAAAACTACAGTTTAATGGGCATAAAGGAAAGATAGTTGATGGTACTAGGAAATTTCAGTTTGGAAAAAAAGAAGAAAAAGGAAACATAATCACTTTCAAGTATATGATGATCTTTCAACTGAAAAGGGGATTAGATTTACTGTAAGTAGCTCTGGAATGATAAATTAGAACAAATGGTTGCAAATTTAGAGACATTCATTTTGGCTCAATAATTTTTGTAAAAATTATTTTTTCCAAAAATTGAGTAGGCTGCCCTGTGAGTAGAGAGTTCTTCCACATTATAAGTATGCAAGCAATCAGGAATGTTTAGAGGAAATTTTTGCATTAAATAGGAGTTTGGACTAGACTACCTCTAAATTCTTTCTAACTCTATGGGTTAACAAAAACTAACAATAATGCTGTGATGTTATTTTATGTGCTATATTCCAAGCTTATCTTAGAAATATTTGACGTGTCATAGAGACTGAAGGAGCAACATTCTAATACTTCAGATATTAAGGATATTTTTAAAATATTTTGAACATTGGTGAAGATTGGTAACAAACTTTTCTTATCTGCATCTTTCTGGAAAACAAAACAAAACAAAAGAGCGTAAGGTTCCCCTGCTACCCCATTCCCTTCATTTAGGTGTGATGGAGACCAAAGTAATATGTGTTGAAAACAGCCACATAACAACTTGCCATTTTCCAAGTTTTATATAAACCTTAATGAATTTCTATTTCTGTTTACATACTGAAAATTATCAAATTCAGTTAATGAATTTAGAGACAAATTGAGAATTTAGAATTATTTTTATTCCAGGTTCAATAGTGCTATCACAAACTGCTCCTTAAAGATTAAGAATCGTCTTTGGATTTTCATTTCAGCTTAAAATGTAGAACTTTGGAGCCACTGTAACAATGAAAAAAGGCAGATAATATACAAAAATCATAATTTTTGCTGACCCCACTAGAGATCTGAGGTCAAAAGGTGACCAAGTATACTGAATTCCAAAGAGTGGTAAGGGGAGATGGAGCACACATTTGACCTTTGGTAGAGCACAGGAAAACTAGGCGGCCACTATATACGAGGGTAAGAATAAATCAGCCAAAATTTTAAAAATTCTTAAAGGCTAGAGTAAGCACGTCAGTTTGGAATATCTGGGAGTCCAAGACACAAGGTGAGTTACCAATCATTTGTAAGCTCTTTTCTGAACACCTACCAGTTGTTCAGGGGAAATAATGAAGACAGTGCAGGAAGCTGAAGGTCCATTCAGCGGTGCAGTATGTGGGAGGTGATCAGCTTTCTGGGAGAGAGGTATGAAAGATCTCATTCTGTAGATCTTTCTCTCATAAGAAGGAAAAGCTCTAAGTTGCTGGTTTATGATACTAGAAAAAATGATGATACTAGAAGAGAGAGAAATCCTCTGTGACCCTGACCCCAGGCAAAAATCTCTTGCTTTTTGAGCAGGGGAGAAAAAGCAAAACCTTTCTGGGGGAGAGGTAAGACATGGGTTAAGATCCTTTGCTGATGAGAGAATGGTAGAAGCAAAAACCTTTTGCTCCTGGGGTAGGGGCAGGAGACCTCTCTTGAGTCCAGGATCCTACATGGATACCAGTCAGCAGTCAGAAACCATGGAGGAGGGACAGAAAACTCTCTCCTGTACAAGACTAAGTGCAGATATAAGGTACAGTTTGGCTGCCAGAAAGTT
The DNA here is from genome assembly GCF_028564815.1 of Eubalaena glacialis. NCBI lineage: Eukaryota > Metazoa > Chordata > Mammalia > Artiodactyla > Balaenidae > Eubalaena > Eubalaena glacialis. The sequence continues at coordinate 102,014,181 of NC_083726.1, forward strand.
CCAATCTTGAGGCAGAAATGCTAAGAAAGTTCCAATCTTGAGGCTCAAAAACAGTCTGCCTAAGGCTGTGGTTGATCATTACCACAGAACTTAGAGACAAAAAAGTATTGCGAGAGATCTTCTCTGCAGCATAGGCAATCGGGGACTGTTGAAAGCTGAGGGTGAAGCAGGAACAGAGAAAAAGACGCTAGTACTGCAGGCCCCCTATATAAGTACAGGTAATAGTAACTAATCACTGGAGGAGTTTGAAGCTTGATGTGCCCTGACGATAATGATAGCAACAACAAAGCACAAAGCTCAAATCTTGACTAGATTTATCAACTCTATCTACATAATAAAAGCATAAGCAGAATATATAACCCAGACGTTAGAACAATCAGTCAGACAAGGACTTTTAGTAACTATGATAAGCATGTTACAGGATCTAGTGGAAAATGTGGACGACATGCATGAACATGTGGGGAATTTCAGCAGAGATATGGAAACTATATACAAGAGTCAAATGGAAATCATAGAAATATAAAAATATATTTGGTATTAGAGATGGGGAACTCTTTCAATGAACTCACCAGCAGATTGAACACAGCTAAGGAAAGTATCAGTGAAATTGAAGGTAGGTCAAGAGAAATGATCCTAACCAAAACCAAAGGGGAAAAAGAGTGGGAATAAAAACCAGAACATACCATCTAATACCTGTTATAGTCATACATGCATTTGGAGTTCTGGAAAGATAAGAATGGGGCAGAGAGATATTTAAAGAGATGATGGCCAACATATCAGAATTTGTGGGATGCCACTAAAATTTAGAGGCAAATTTATGGCTTTAAAATTTGAATAATTCTATGTCAAAGTGAAATTATAATAAAATCCTGCTTATAAGGAAAACTCCAAACAGATGGTTTCATTGGTGATTTTTATCAAACATTTAAGGAAGAAGTAAAACCAAATCTACTCATATTATTTCAGAATACAGAGTCAGAGTCAGAGGGTATATTTCTCTACTTATTTTATAAAGCCAGCATTACTCCAATGTTAAAATCAAGCCACAACATTATAAGAAAAGTATAGACTGATGTCTCTCATAAATACAGATGCAAATATCCTTAACAAAATATTAGCTAGTTGAAGCCAGAAATATGTAGAAAGGGTTCTAAATTGTTACAAAGTGTGGTTTATCCCAGTAATGCAAGGATATTTTTAAAATTTGAGAAGAATAAATGAAAAAAATCATATGCCCATCTGTATAGATACAGAAAAAGCATTTGATAAAATTCATCACCCCGTTATGGTATAAACTCTTAGCGAATTAGGAATAGAAGGAAACTTCTTCAGCCTAGCAAGGAGCAACTAATTTCATGCCATAACCATGTAACTTCCACATAACATCATACTCAGTGGTGAAAGACTAACTTTCTCTCTAAGTTTAACAAGAAGGCAAGGATTCTCCTCTTACCACTTGTCACTTCTAGTAAAATTATACTGGAGATCAGGTAAAAGAAATACATATTGACAGAAAGTAAATCTTTAGTTCCATGATGTCTAGGATGGCAGGGTTTTTACTGCAGGTAAGTACTGGGGCACTTTTTTTGTAACGGAAATGTTTTATATCTTGTTTTCCATGGGTGTTATATAGGTATATACATTTTCAAAACTAGTCAAAGTATACAGTTTACATGAGTGTATTTTATTTTATATATATAAATTAAACTTCAAGAAAGTTGATTTAATAAATGTGACATCATAATGAAAGTAAGATAGAAAGTAAACAGTTTGATGTTATGTTTAAAAAGAGTGAAGAATTATGAAGGCATTAGTAGTCAGCAAAATAAAAATTAAAACTGAAATAATATCTCATTACATATACCTCATGTAGGCAAAATTTTTAAAAGTTGGACTATACCACACTTTGGTGAGAAAATAAAGCAATGGGAACTCTTATATATTGTGAAATGTGTATGACCAAACGAAGTGTTTGGTATTACCTTGTAAGTCTATGGCCCTAGTTATGTACCCTAGAAAACCCCCTGAGATTAGCTTGAATGTACATCAACAGTAGAATAGATAAGTTGAAGTTTGCTAATCTAATTGAGTAATGTACAGCAATGAAAATAATTCAAAAGCATATATAGAATAATGTGGATAGATCACAAAAGTGATATTGAGTGAAAAATACGGGGCACAAAAAGTACATATAGTTTGATTCCATTTAGGTACATTAAAAAGGAAACCTAAACCTTAAACAGGCATACCTCATTTTATTATGTTTCACTTTATTGCACTTTGCAGATATTGCATTTTTTACAAATTAAAAGTTTGTGGCGTTGAGCAAGTCTATCGGTGCCATTTTTCCAACAGCATTTGCTCACTTCATGTCTCTGTGTCACATTTTGGTAATTCTTGCAATATTTCAAACTTTTCATTGTTGTATTTGTTATGGTGATCTGTGATCAGTAATCTTTGATGTTACTATTGTAATTGTTTTGGGACACCATGAACCTCACCCATATAAGATGGCAAACTTAATCTATAAATATTGTTTTGCCTGCTCTGCTTACTGGCTGTTCCCCCATCTCTCTCCCTCTCCTTGGGCCACCCTCTTCCCTGAGACACAAAAATTTGAAATTAGGCCAATTAATAACCCTATAATAGCCTCTAAGTGTTCACGTGAAAGGGAGAGTTGCATATCTCCCACTTTAAATCAAAAGCTAGAAATGATTACGCTTAGTGAGGATATCATTTGACATTAAGCATGTCGAAAGCAGAGACACGCTAGAAGCTAGGTCTCTTTCACCAAACAGTTAGCCAAGTTGTAAATGCAAAGGAAAAGTTCTTGAAGGAAATTAAAAGTGCTACTCCAGTGAACATAGGGATGATAAAAAATCGAAACAGCCTTATTGCTGATATGGAGAAAGTTGCAATGGTCTGGATAGAAGATCAAACCAGCCACGGCATTCCCTCAAGCCAAAGCTTAATCCAGAACAAGGCCCTAACTCTTCAATTCTAAGAAGCCTAAGAGAGGTGAGGAAGTTTCAGAAAAAAAGTTTGAAGCTAGCAGAGCTTGGTTCATGAGGTTTAAGGAAAGAAGTTGTCTCTATAACATAAAGGTACAAGATGAAGCAGCATTGCTGATGTAGAAGCTGCAGCAAGGTATCCAGAAGATCTAGTTAAGGTAATTAATGAAGGTAGCTACACTAAACAACAGATTTTCAATGTATGTAGACAAAACAGCCTTCTCTTGGAAGAAGAAGCCACATAGGACTTTCATGGCTAAAGAGGAGAGGTCAATGCCTGGTTTCAAAGCTTCAGAGGACAGGCTGACTCTCTTGTTTGGGGCTAATGCAGTTGGTGACTTTTAAGTTGAACCCAATGCTCATTTACCATGCTGAAAATCCTAGGGCCCTTAGGAATTATGCAAAATCTGCTCTGCCTGTGCTCTATAAATGGCACAAGAAAGCTTGGATGACAGTATATCTATTTACAACATGGTCTACTGAATATTTTAAGCCCACCGTTGAGACCTACTGCTCAGAAAAAGAGATTCCTTTCAAAATATTGATATTATGCATATGGTCACCCAAGAGCTCTGATGAAGATGTACAGTGAGATTAATGTTGTTTACATATCTGCTTGTACAACATCCATTCTGCAGCCCATGGATCAAGGAGTAATTTTGACTTTTAAGTCTTATTATTTAAGAAATGCATTCTGTAAGCTATAGTTGCCATAGATAGTGATTCCTTTGATGGATCTGGGCAAGGTCAATTGAAAACATTCAGGAAAGGATTCACCATTCTAGATGCCCTTAGGAACATTTGTGACTCAAAAGAAAAGGTCAAAATATCAACATAGGATTCCAACATTCATAGGAGTTGGAATCAAGAAGTTGATTCCAACCCTCCTGGATGACTTTGAGGAGTTCAAGACTTCAGTGGAAGAAGTAACTGCAGATGTGATAGAAATAGCAAGAGCACTAGAATTAGAAGTGGAGCCTGAAGGTGGGATTAAATTGCTGTAATCTCATGATAAAACCTGAACAGATGAGGAGTTGCTTCTTATGGATGAGCCAAGAAAGTGGTTTCTTGAGATGGAATCTACTCCTGGTGAAGATGTTGTGCAGATTGTTGAACTGACAATGAAGGATTTAGAATATTAAATAAACTTAGTTGATAAAGCGGTGGTAGGGTTTGAGAGGAATTGACTCCAGTTTTGAAAGAAGTTCTACTGTGGGTAAAATGCTGTCAAACAGCGTTGCATGCCGCAGAGAAATCGTTCATGAAAGGAAGAGTCAATTAATATGGCAAACTTCATTGTTATCTTAAGAAACTGCTGCTGCCACTCCAACCTTCAGCAACCACGACCCTGATCAGTCAGCAGCCGTCAACATCAAGGCAGGATCCTCCATCAGCAAAAACGATTACAACTCACTGCAGGCTCAGATGATGGTTGACATTTTTTTAGCAATAAATTATTTTTTAACTAAGGTATGTACATTGTGTTTTTTTTGACATAATGCTATTACACACTTAATAGACTACAGTATAGTGTAAACATAACTTTTATATGCACTGGGAAACCAAAAAAATTCATGTGACTCACTTTATTGCCATATTTACTTTATTGTGGTGGCGTGGAACTGAATCTGAAATATCTTTGAGGTGTCCTTATTGATAATGGATGCATACTTTGGTGCTGAAATGGCAAAGAAAAGCTACAACATGGCTTTTCACCAAAGGATATCTCTTATGTAGAAGAAAAGAGATATGAAGTGGTGTAAAAGCAGATCCTATGATATTGGCAATATTTTGTACCAAACTTATTGTGTAATAAGATTGTCTGCTTAGTTCTTCTTCTTTAATGGGTGTGTGTGCATGTGTGTGTGTGTGTGTGTGTGTATGTTCTTCGTATATTATATAATTCACTGCACAAATCTTAAATCATCAGATCATGTTATTCTTTTGACAAAAAGCTTTAATTCTGTATCTCACTAGGAATGCAGATTATGTTGGTTAGTGATTATCTTCCTTATTGAAGATCTTTCAGTTTTCTTCTTCTTCATGTCTGGCAGTGTTCTATACATAGGTTTGACTTTTAGTAGTTTCAATCTGCCCTTTATTTCTGCTAAGGTAGGTTCCAGTTCTGCAAAGGTGTTTTATTTCCCTTGTAACCTGACTTTATCTCCTTCATGTCTTTGACTTCTCCTTTTGTGACCTTTCAGCTGGTCCTTGTTACCAATTCATTTCACCCTATTTTCTTCTTATGATTTTTTTACTCCTTTCCCACCTCTTATACTCTGTTGTGAATGCAAATCAGTTTTGTGACATTTTTCTTCTAGATCCTATACAATCCTCTACTTTAGTAATAGTGTTAAAAATAACAACTCTAATAGCAATAAAATAACACTTGTACTTATCTTTTCTTGAACATTTTTTATCTTCCAGCCACTATATAATATTAAACACATTACATCTACTGTTCAGTTAATTTTAAAAAACATCACATTATTTTATTATCTTCACTCTAGTGATGAATAATATAAACTCAAGGATGGCTGAATAAAAGCTTCCCTAGTGGCAGAGGGTTTGCAAATACGTTTACCTGACTTTAGAATCTCTGCTCCTAAATTCTGTCTTTACTGCCACTCTGATTAAATTATGTTTGATATCGAAACTTCTGAAAATCCAACAGTTGATCTGCTTGTTACTAAGAAAGCTTCAGTTCTAAAAAAGTAAATATATATTATCAGATCCCTATGTGCCCCCTTTCTTTCTCCTTATAAATGGAATTTTTGGTCTCTCTCTAGAGTCTAAATATTGTTGGATTTTTGTCTTGAGGAGAGGAAAGTGTGAGTTAAGAATTATTCTGCCTTCCTCATTGAATTACTTATACCTGAATAATAGAGATGCCATATTTTTCTGATTATCTAGTTGGTACATCCTCTGAGCCATGGGCTTGATGGTAAAGGGTTTGGAGGCTTTTAGCTCATTTCACACCAGGCAGATGTTTCATGAAGCCAAACTACATTTTGAAGCATGAATAGATTTTTCTCAATCCAGATCCATCTGGTTTACAATTAGTTCATCAGTTACTAGATCCTAGTGTAGGTTTGTCATCAGTGGTAGGCATTGCTAACTGTCTCTAAAGGTCCTACTTGTCATTTAAATAAAATTTTGGAGACAATGCACTAGAGGCCACTAGGAAAAAGCAACTTTGAATCAGAAGCTGATTCTTCCATCTAGATTGAAATCTGGTTTTACATTGCTTTGTCCTGTACATACACTGCTCTATGTGCATTATGTGAACATGCTGTCTTTCCAACTAGATCATCAGCAATTTCAGAGCATGGTTCTGACTTTGATTTCTGTTGATTCCAGTGAATAAATAGTTCAGTAATTTGTACTAAGTAAGCATTAAGTAATACCTTAGGGGAAAATTCTTTCTCTTTCTTCTATTCTTAATTTCTCCTAAATGTTAGAGATGAATTCAGAATATAGCATGAATACAGAAAACATTCCTTAATTATGAGTAGAATAGAAGAGAGGAAAAAAAATGCCCAAAGAAAAAGCTCTATGTACATTACTTACAAAATCAGCCATTTAACAAACATAATAGTTAGGATGCCCAATCTGAAATAAGTCAAGCCTAAAATATGTTAATAGCCATTGCTGGGGAAATAAAATATTTGGAAATTTAAGTTATCCATGTTATTCAATAATATTAATGGCATATTTATTTAGCCTGCTTGTTATTTTTTTTCAAATCATGTAATAATCCAAGTTTGAGAAATATAAAAATTATTCTTCAAATTGGTACTGTTTTCAAGGCTGATGAAATGCTACTTAATGCACTTGTCAAACAAATAGAAAGTGCAAAATTGTGAATTGATAATATCACAGTCTGTCCTCATTTCTTAGATATTTAGCTGTTGATGCTTAGTAGGAAGAATGTCATTTAAAAAGTTCATTGTTTTGGGGGGAGTTCATGTGGAAAGTTGCAGACACTGTGGCCTATTTATAAAATAATTCAGATGTGGGTGATAATAACTATTTGCCAGTGATAATATAAAGACAGTATTTCTTTGATGTTTTGCCAACTTTTCAGTCATTTTGGAACAATTGGTTTCTTTCAAAAATGGTTTCTTTCAAAGTGAAAACATTGAAGCCTTCATATATAAGTGGTATGATCAAACTTCTATATTTGGAAATTAAGAACTGTTACAGATTCTCAACAATTTGTGCATGTGTTTGTGTGTTTGTAAAAAGATATCTATGATACATGAGCAGTACTGAGACATTTAGATAATTAAAATTCATCCATAAGTAAGTTATGATAACCTCAAAAGTATATCTGTGTCTAGTCAAGAGACATAAATGATCTAGGAATGAAGTCTTAATGTGCCCTGGGTACCTGGTAAATTTCAAATTCTATGCTAGAAAGAATGACTATGACAAAGAAGTAGTAATTGTGACACTTTTATGAGACTTAATTTAATTGTGAATTCTTTTCACATTCCACATTTTAAACTTCCAGATTCAGGCCAGGCTCAAGAAAGAAAAATGGAATTAGAGTGAGAGGATTACAATTTGGGAAGGAATATGAGCTGTGTATTTGTCACCACCATATCTTTACATATTTATGTGGAATTCACGTATGAGTTTGGTATCTACATCAAATATAACTTATTATTTTCAGAACCCTTTACTGTTTTTTAATATTAGGAGTAGTTACTTAAGATCTGTATCCTTTTATATATATCAAGGTCATTTTTTTTAATGGAAAAAGGAGTCTTGTTTTCAATACATTCTCTTACCTCATTTTCTGTAATCATACAATGTTTTATCTGTGGAAGACTGATCCTTCCCTGGAAGAACAAGCTATAAGAAATGATCTGCTTAATGGTGACTACAACTTGGATGCCCAATAGGTGGCCAAATCTCAGTAGTCTTGGACTGAATCCATTATGTTCCCTGCCAAGCTAGCTTCTCCTATCTTCACTGTTTTAGTTAATTGACATCTCCATGCAGTCAGTCAGAAGCCAGGAATCTGGAGGTATTCTAAACACTGTGTTCTTTCATTGCTCACAGTTTTTCAGCAAGTCATGTAAATTACAGATTTTCACCTGTTGTGAATCTGTCTCCTCCTGTCCTTCCCTATAGTAGAGCTTTTGTCCATGCCCTCCTCATTTCTTTGGGTTAATGAAATGTCCTATAATCACCCATCTGTCATTCTACCGCCCTGCATAATGGCTCTATGTCATCAGCTGATAAATTAGAAAATCATTAAATTGTCCATGAAATGTCCTTAAGACCCTACGTAACTTGGTTCCTGCTTGTCCCTTTCATCTGGTCTTTTTTCCAGGCTCTCACCTTGAACCCTAATTGTAGCCATTCCAAAGTACATACAGTTTCCTAATCACACCAGGCTGTTTGCTACCTGCTCTGTTCATGTTGTCGTATGCTTAAAGTTATCCCTACTTCCCACTTTCCTTACCACGCTGCTTCTCTGGCTGGCTTACTTATTTTTCAACACTCAGATCAAATAAGTAAAATTGATAACCCTCTTTTGTGTGTCCTGTATACACATAGGTCTTTCATAGTACCTATGACACTTTATTACACACATCTGTTTACTTGTCTGTTTTGCCATGATAGAATGAAAGTCACTCAAGTGTAGACCCCCTGCTTTATTCATCTTTGTAGCTTCAGAAACTTGCAAAGCTTTAGAAAAAAGAGTAGAAAATTAATAAAATCTTATTGAATTAATTAAAGAAGTTACAAAAGTTAATACCTGGGTTTTTAATAGGTATTTCAGGTGGGAGTCATATTTTTTGATTACTGTTGAGAGACATTGTCTGGAAAGAAAAAAAGAACTTTGGTTAAAGTTGGGTAGGAAAACTTATATTAACTTTAGCACATTTATCACAAGTTCTGCTTTGTCCATGTTTCTATAGCAAATATGGTTTAAAAAGGATTACTGTTGACGTACTTTTAAATGTAATTTCAGATGGATGCCTTATAAACTTGGTATAACTTGATAGACTACAAACGTATTTGAAAACTTTAGAACTCCAGAGAAATCCATGACAACTTAACCAAACCTCTGAAAGACTGTTCATTATATCAAACTACTCTCAATTTAAAATATAAGTTGCAAAGGGATTCATAAGCAGATAATGACAAATAAATTGAGAAATATTAAATATGCAAAACTTTTCAGAGAATTGCTTTTAGAATTAATGACATATACTTATCATAGATGGTGTTGTCTTTGACACCAAACCTCTGTGTTTTCTGGTATTTTTGCTTTTTTCTCTAAGCTTCTCTTAATGCTTCAGCTTTATCTATACTTAGGTGGAATAGACGTGAGTTGAGCAGAGATTCTTTTGGCTTCACTGTTCAAAATTATTTTCCCAAATGTTATTAACTTTCCCTTCCTGTTTGTCCTGAAAACTCCTGAATTGAATTGAATAATCAGTCATACAACACAAAACACAGTGTTAAAAACACACCAATATATTTTACAGGAGCTGCTTTCTCAGTCTTTATTAAGTTACCACTTTAGTTAGACAAAATGCATAGAATATGTAAAAGTCCATGGAGATGTAGGAAAGGAACTGTGAAAGATTTTGGCTATGGAGGATTTTTATATAAAACCTGATCCTAAAATTTAAAAAGAAAAAACCCTCAAGAATTCACCTGCTTCAGCACCTTTCTATTAGGTATTATATCTATTTTATAGAAAACTCCTAGGAACCAATGAAGGTATGTGATTTGCCCAACTTCTAAGAGGAAGTCGAGTCAGAGAAGAGGGACACTGAAATCAAAGCTTGTGCCCTCTAGTGCTTGGTCTCATCACATCATAAAGTGGTCTGAGGAAGGCAGGCAGAGTAGCATTGTATTTCAGAAAGCAAAGTCCTGGGGGTCACCAAGATGGCACAATAAGAGATCCCAGCCTCTCTCTCCTCACAAAGATCAACGGATAGCTATCCACGGACAAAAACAGCTCTGGGGAGAGCTCAGGAAACCACCCAAGAAACTTCAACAACACAGTGGGAAACAAAAACCCCTGAGAATAATTCCATAAAGAGGGAAGAGAGAATAGCTTCATTTTGCCTGCATCATCCCATCCTCCAGGCCAGCACTGCTCAGTGCCAAGAGGGAAATCCCCTGCTAGAACGAGTTCCCCTCTCTTGGAAAAGAGGAGTGGGGAGAGCGAGCAGCTTCCCCAGCTTTTTGGGACACTGCATGAAGGACCTGCATTGCTTTCACCTCACCCAGAGACCAGCAAAGCTGAGACGGATAAAGGTGGCTAGAACAAGGAAGAAGGGCAGTGGCTACCAGCATCAGCCATGCAGTGGGAGTTACCATGGTTCCCAGCCACCTGCTCTGCAGAAAGTCTCAGTAGCTTTCACTACTGAAGAAACCAACAGCCAACACAGCTGCCACAGACCCCCCGTAGATTTCATTGGTTTTGTTTTCCTCCACTGCACCGCCCCTGCCAGACCCTGAGATCCACACCTGCAGCTAGCCCAGGCCTCAGTGGCTGCTCAAGTGCAAGGTGCAAGTCTATTCCCCATGACTGACCCCTTCCAACAGCCCCTCCAACTGTGCACCTGCATGCCACTAGCCTGACCTCTGTCACTGGCGTCTGCTGCCATGTACACATCTGTGGTGAGATCTGGCACCTATGAGAGTTCACACTGACAGCCAAGATCCCCACAGCTGTGTCTGGGGCAGATTTGGCCCTTTCTCCTGTCAGTGGTCTGCACCACTGGGCTCATCTGCAGCTAGCCCCCAAGCTGTGCACCTGCACACCCTTGTCCTGACTCTCGTCACTGGCTTTCACTGCCATGCACGTGCCCATGGAGAGAGACTGCAGCCACAGAAGTGCACACCAACAGCCAGGATCCCTGCAGCTGCCAGTGCCCCCACAGTTAGTCCTCACTCTTGAGACTGGCCCTGCCCCCCACCCGCCAACTATATGAGTGTCTGCAGCCAGCCCCTGCCACTCCACAGGCGCCTGCAGCTGGCCCCCAGAGCTGTGAGTATGTACACCACCAGCTCCAGCAGCAGTGCTGCCTGCCCTGGTCCCTAGCTGCTGGACCTGGAGGCACCACTGAGCATCACAACAGCCCTTGCAGCTACTGCAGATCCCCCCACAGTGCTTACCAAGGACCACACGGTTGTCGATGCTGTGGACCCCAGTGACCTGAGCTGAGGAGACATCGTGCCCCCCCGACCCCCCGACCTGGCGTTGTCTCACAACCCTGCACTTGGTGCCTGGCATCATTAGGCCCAGGGTCACAGCACGTTCCAGTTGGCCCTCGCCTGTAGGTGAAGGTCTTTCCGTACTGAAGCCAGCCCATAAAGTCTGGAAGAGGTGACTGCTTCTTCCTGTATATAGACAGCTATGCAAGGCTACAAGATCACAGTGAATCAGGGAAATATGACACCACCAAAAGAATACAGTAAACTTCCAGATACAAGAATTGTCTGACAAAAAATTCAAAATGATTGTCCTAAAGATGCTCAGAGGACCACAAGAGAACACAGAAAAAGAATTTAATGCACTTAGAATAACAATACAAGAACAGAATGAGAAATTCAGCAAAGAGGTAGAAAACATAAGAAAGAACCAAACAGAAATCTTTGCGCTAAAGAATACAATGACTGAGCTGAAGAATTTGATAGACCAGACCAAGCAGAAGACTCAGTAAACTCAAAGACAGATTTCTTGAAATTACCCAATTGGAGGAACAATAAAAAGAAGAAAAGTAATGAAGAAATGTTGTCTGTCAACTATACTTCAAAAAAAAAAATACAGTAAAAAAGAAAAGTGAGCGAATAAATCCTATGGGACTCACAGCCTCCTTTTGTCTCTCTGTGCCCCAGGTAGCAGCCACCTACAAGTCACAGCCCTCCACAGAACAGTTCAAAACAGGTCTCTGATTCCCAGGGATTCCCGAGTTTTTAAAGAATTTGTCAGGTTTGATGCCTCTCTCTGCGTTTGTTGTTGTGGTAGTTGTTGATTTATAAATTTATTTTGGAATACAACCTTTGTTTAATATGCCATTTTGATGGGGACCTATCTGAGGCATGTAATTAGCAATACAGTAAAAATTTGGATTAAATTATATCAAAAGTCCTCCTAAGTTTTACCCATTCTATGATTTTATGGTATGAGGCCGAATACTGGGGTGGGGGGAGGGGGGGAGAGAAAGACACAAAAAAGGAAAAAAAAATGGAAAGATATGATAGTTTAATGAAAGAATGTGGCCTTTGCAAATTGCAGACAGCCCTGATTTGAATCCTACTGCTAACATACTGAGTGGCCGACCCCAGGCAAGTTATTTACCCTTCCAGAACTTCAGTTTCCTTGATTCTGAAGTAAGATAATATGTATTGTTATGGGGTTGTAGGGAGAATTAGATGCGACGATGTATACAAAATGTATTAGAACTCCAGGAAGTGATAGCTATTATTAATAGTCACTAAAAACAATTTAAACTCATTCTTATATCAGGCTGTGCTTTAGAGATTTATGACATATACCTCCCACACTCCATTTTTTGCTCATTCAGCTCAGAACAACTTTAATTCCAGATAAAGGCACCCTGTAGCACTGATATCTTCTCCCAGGTTAGCTTCCTGATAGGTCTGTTCTTTCAAATAATACATGCATACGTTGAGATATCAGACTCAATTAGGATATGTTCATTTGCTGTCACTTGAGTTTTCCAATTTGAAGTCACACTCCTCTGTTTATAATGTACCAATTATTTTCAGGGTGTTCCAGAAAGGAATTTAAAGCAGGAGATGGTGACTTTCAAACTATGGGAATTCAGTTATACAAAGAGCTTAGTGACACATGCACAATCAAATTTACGAAATGAATGAGGAAAAAAATCCTTGAAAATGTAATAACCGGTAGCAGAGATATTTTTAAATGAATGTTAGATTGTTCTGGAAGGTGTTAGCAGCTCTTCAGATGTATCTGAATGGCTGCGAAGAATAGATAATTATTAACAGAATTTGCCAAAGGGAGATATCTATTAAAAGTACAATAGCTTCCACAGTACTAGTGAAAGGACAGTTATTACAATCGGCTGAAAAATATTGTGATTTGGCACTTGAGAACTCAGTCAGAAAGTAGTCTTGGAACAGGAATAAAATGTCTTACCTGGATACTTTCCAAATATGCATAAATTCTAGAAGTTGGTTCAGATAAAACTGACTGTGGTCATCTTCAGGCTGTAGACAGCAGAATATATTAATATTTATAGAGTGAATAGGAACGAATACCAGATAAAAATAGGTCCATAACTTCCTGCTGTCATTTTATTCACCTCTTTTGATAACTCTCATTTATCATTTTAATACTTTGTTTTAAAGACCTTATAAGACTCTCCTCAACTGTATAAGCATTCTTTTCAAAAGTAAAACAGAAAGCTGAGCTTTGGTTGAGGATAAACCCCAAGGATAGTTGAAAAACATACTGCCATCACCAAGGTCAAACATTAATTTCTCCCAGCAGGAAGGCAGTTTTTCAGACACCAGTTCTCCCACATACGTGCACATTTTCTTTACATTTAGGCCACGAATCCGTGGCAGTATAAGACTTGACAGCTTGCCAGATTGGCCGGCAGACACAGAATGGACTCCTCCTTTTTTCAGATTTTCCATACCTTGCCACCAAAACGTCAGCGTAAGAGAACCTTCCATCTCATGAATATTCAATTATGCTAATGAAAGACAACTACTGATAGGTGTAAATTCCAGAAGTTATCAGATGGCACTGTAGTTTTCTCGCAAGATGAGCAGGAACTACTCATCTTAAAATATGAGTCCTCTGGTCCACATGTATGCATGCACACACACACACACACTCTCACATCATAACTCCTTGATTAGCTCTTCTGGAATGGGCATCCATGAAAACCCTATGCAAGTCTGCAGAAAATGCAAATATACTCCATCATAATTGCACTTTTTCACCACACAGTGACGTTAAGTTTGACAGCTGAATGAATTCCTCCATGCCTGGGATGCATGTAATCCTGTATGTCAGTACACACACAATGTATTTTTAAAACTGCCTATTAGAATTTCTGACAGAAAACATCAGAAGGAAAACCTTTACATGGCTTAAGGTCAGAGGTGAATTAATTTTTATATTGGGTTGTATTGTGAGAAAGAAGAAGGAAGCTAAGTAACATGGAAAGAATAAGGTTATTGTTATAATACCTTGAGTGCATGCTATGAAAAAAGAATGCTTTGTAGAAATGCTAAGGAACTTGAAAACATGAGGCTTACTCAGTAGGAATTTACGTCTAGAGTCACTGGCTGATGAAATCTGAAAGTGTCATAGTGGTTAAGACAAATTTTTTTGCAGTAGAGAAAGCAAAACTTTAGGCATGGAGAGGACAGTGAAAGGGAAGGGAAAATAGAGAGTGAAAACCAGAGCCAGAATAGAGGTAGTAAGATTTGAGGTGTAGTATTTGGCATTTGCCTTATTTCAGAAGTTAAAACCAAAGCAGCATATAAATAATATGACTTATTTGCATCTTTCTGAATAACATAATCATATTCATTTAAAAACCACTTTACTTGGCTTCCAGAGATACTTTTGGGGGAGGGGGAATTGTCCATTGTCATACAGTGACTTACAAGAAAAAAATTTTATCTAAAGGATCTCAAAGGGTTGGAGGAAAGTTTGAGCAGTTGTCCATGGAATATATTGTGCAATTTACTTTTCTCCAAAGGTGAGGGCCATACCTTTGTCTTAAGAAAAACATTAAGGTATTTTTTTCCTTTTTTTCATACAGAAATCTATTGCTGTAAATGTTTTGTGAATGTTTTCTTGAACTAGAAAGAAATCTTAATTTTACGATTAATGTCTACAATGTTGGCAATACTTTTGATCAAACTTGAGAGAAAGGAAGAAAAAAATTTTTAAAAAGTCTCAGCCATTCACATCACTTCTAATCAAGACAGGAATTTAAAAATTTTGAAATATAGGATGATTTCTAAAGACTTTCAACATGTTTTATGAATAATCTCATGGAACATGAATTAAATCACTATATATCAGTGTAATAGAAGTGAGTTTAAAATAGAAAACCCATCTAAGATGAATTGAGCTTTGCAATGCCTTTTACAATTAGAGTACTCTGAAATATCTACTGAAAGTTGATGGTGTCAATAAATTTAATAGAATGATAGCTATCATTATATTCCTAATATTATATAAAAAGAATATTATCAAGCCAATTTTATGTTGTTTTACTAGAAAGAAAATTTAATTATTCATAAATGTTTAGCTTACAGCTGAAATTATGAAAATCATAGATAATTTTGACATTATTTTAAATAATAAGAGAGAAGACCATTCACCATTCCCTTATCATAGATATATAAAAGAAAAAAAATCATTGGTCATTTATTTTAAATATAGCAATTCAGACCATGAAGGAGGGTCACAAATTGATAAACTTTCTCGGTTATATTAAATTAATCAGCATACTATGTCTATTCCTGAAAGAATATTTTATAAAACAAGGCAATTATTATTTTTTTTAATTTTCTTCAAATACAAGGTTTTCAATTGAAATTATAATCTAATCTACTCAATGGGTATTAAAAGCTAACAACAAAAAGTGTGATGCATCAGATTGCAACATATACATCATTTTGACATAACACACCAGTGTCTATGCTCCTCAATATTTTCAATATCATGAGTAAATTTTTGAAATTTTAAGTGTCTCAACTAACATTAATAAAGTTTTAGAGTTTTTAATAGTAAAAGACTAAAATATCATATAGTCTAACATCCTATTGTTTTTGCTTTAGTGCTGTTATGAATTAATACATGTAAAGCCCTAATAACAGTGCCTGGCACCTAATATATACTTAATGTGGTTAATTATCATTGAATACCTATCATGGCCCAGACTTTGGGGTATGTGGATAAAGCTGTGGAAAACAAAACAACACCAAAAAAACATATAAAGGTAGAATTTTGACTAATTGCTCGGAAACCACATCTAAGACTTTTGAGTGTAGCCCATAAGTTCTAAGTGTTTTTGTAATATAAATTGGTAGCATAAGGTATGTGAAGACTCACTGACTGGGCTCAAATCCAAGGTCCTCTACTTACCAGTTCCATGAATGTGACCTGAGGAAAGTCATGAGCGCCCTGGGATTCAGTGTCCTTATTTTTAATAATATTTGACACATGGAATTGTTGTAAAGAGTAAATATGATAGAAATATTAAAATTTCAGATGTAAAATATATGCTGGATACATATTACATCAAAGTAGTGGAGTTATATGCATTTCAGAATAAACCTTAATTTACATGAAACTGAAATATGTATGATTTGTGAATTACTACCAATGAGATAGTTTGTTTTTTCTTTAGCAATATGCAACTTCTAAACAAGAGTAGAAATTTGAATTATACATTTTCTCTCCCACCCCCCATTGAAATGAAACATGATAATTTCAGCTTTTTCATCAACACTGAGGACAATTTGAAGACTCTTAGATTTATTAATACTGAGGGTATTAGTTGTACTTTATAATGTTTCTTTGTGGAGAGTTCAGATGCATGGCCCTGGAGCTGTCAACACTGGCTGAGCTGGGTACCAGTTCCAAAAGACATTTCTAAACAACCCTCTTTTGGCCTCATTATGCTATGTTCCACATAGATATATTGCAACCTAATGCACCACCTGACACTTTTTATGATGAAGCACCTCAGACTAGAAAAAAAAAAGTCATGCACTGCAAGTCTGTTATCTGATGTAAATGACAGGGTGATGGGATTTTTGCCTAAAGCAGGTAATTGGAAGAGTCTACAGATAAAAACTGCTAAAATATCAAAGTTTACTGCATACTGTGCAATTTGGGTTTGAAGTAACTCAAGACATCACACAGGGAATAAAATTTATATCTAACACCATGAAACTGTCATTAAAGCACAGTAATCCCTTTCTAAGTAGTTTTATTATATATATTATGAATATTAATCTGTCCTGATTTAAACTGTGTTGATACCACCGTAGTCTTCAGATAGAACAAGAGTTGTGTTATTTTTCTTCCTTCCGTGGTTTCCCCTTCACTTTTTCTATTCCATTCATTTCCTGGTGGATTCATGGATAGTATGAATAAGATAACATTAATAAGTTACTCATAAATGATTTTTCAAGAGACTAGTAGATTTATCATACTGAGGTTGCAGTAGTGTGTTCATGTAATTGCTTCAGTCCAAATTGTTAACAGACATAAAGATAAATATTTCATTATGTTTCAGTAAATATACTCAAATATGTATTCATTAAACATATTTTAATCACAAAATGGCAATAATCCATAAGGATGGGAATACTGTCCTTAAAATAATACATTTGCTAATTGAAACCAAAGCTAAGAAAGTCTTACCTTTCGAGATAACTTTCCTGGAGATTCCCTATTTTTCTGTAGATTAAGTTGAATAACAGATTTATTTTTCTGAAATATTCTGTGGCTTCCCAAATAGTGATCACTGAAAGAGAAAAAAAAAATACAGTTACTTCCTCCTATAATTTCCCCAAGTATATGTTCTCCTCCCTGACTTCATTTCCTTTTATTTTTGAAACTTAGTCTGGTTAAAAGTTTTATATCTATCCCTAGTTTTATTTATATCTATCTATCTACCTATCTATCTACTATCTATCTATCTATCTACCTATCTATCTATCTATCATCTAATATATGTATATAGATATATATCTCTTCATATTGTTTTTCTAATATTTTATTTATTTATTTATTATTTATGTATTTTGACTGCACCGGGTCTTAAGTGCGGCATGCGGGATCTTTAGTGGCGGCATGCGGACTTCTTAGTTGCAGCATGTGGACTCTTAGTTGTGGCATGCATGCGGGATCTAGTTTCCCGACCAGGGATCGAATCCTGGGCCCCTGCATTGGGAGCTCGGAGTCCTACCCACTGGACCACCAGGAAGATCCTTCCTCATACTGTTTTAAATGACAAGATATTACACGTATTTTCAAATGCATTACATTAGAAAATGACTAGACACATTTAGAATAGACATAATAAAGAATACTTAACATATTCAAAGTTACTTTCACCCAGCCATCGCAAAGCTGAGGACAACATGCTTCTGGGAGGTCTAAGTGATGCCACAAAGTGTTTGTGGGGACCACTGTATCAAGGAAGCAGAGCCGTGTGGTAGAAATGTCATTGGCTTTAGAGACAGATTTACTAGCTTTGTGACCTTAGGCCAATTAAACTGTCTGAAACTCAATATTTTCCTTTTTAGATTTGGGATATTAATGTCTACATCAAAGGTTTGACAAGCAGATTAAACAAAAAATATCCTTACACATTTCAGAAATTTTAATGGTGTAATTATATTTTCCCACTCCCTCCCTCCCTCCCTCCCTCCCTCCCTTCCTCCCTCCCTCCCTTCCTTCCTTCCTTCCTTCCTTCCTCTCTCTGTAAATATTTCCTAATCACAAATTAAATGATGAGCAGAATGAATTACTGATTCACCACATAGTGTTTGGAATACAATCTGATTCTACTTCTTTTAAATGAAAGGCTTTTATTATATGATCTCCTTTATAGATTTAAATTTTGATATTTATAGTGACTTAGTCATTAAAAGGGATGAATTATGTTAATGTAGCACTTTAAGGATTTTGGTTAAATACATGAAAGATTTCAGGGAAAAAAAAACCACTCATTAAAAATTTGGGGCCCTTCAGGTGATGTATTCATTTATCTGGAAAACCCATTAGATGTTTGGGACCACCTATTTCTAACAATGTCCGACAAATAGAGCATTACTCTGTTGATATCTACTATATTCTCTGTAAATGTTATTTTGACAACTGCTATTTTTTAAGAAAATCCAACACCTATCCATTTTGGTGAGTGTTAGTGTTCACAGCATGTGTTTCCCCTTCTATTCCCATTCCTTCCATTAGTCTAAACTAGATTCCTGTTCCATTGCTATCCATAGGGCTCTTATATGGTTCCTTGAGTTATTTCTACTGTGGGTCCAGACATAAGACATGGCCAGTGTATTCCCTGAGTTTCTGGAATCATTGATTCCTGCCTTCCTCCAAGGGCCATTCTCATATTCTATCACATATACTCAGGTTCCTCTCGTTTCATTTCCCCCAACCCTAATTCTTCTTTCCATGCTTAGAGTTCTGTTTTCCTCTTCCTATTCTGGGAACCACTTTAAGAGCAGTGACCCACCTTGCTCTCAAAGCTTCCTTTTCTTCAATGTGTTGAAGTCTGGACTCTGGACCCCAGTACAGTGAATTCAGCCTCAGATATGGCTACTGCTTTCCTGAACTACCTTATTTTACCCACCTGTATGTATGTCCCTTAGTAGGCTTACCAGATAAAATAGATGTCCAATAGATATGAATTTCAGATAACAATGAATAAAAATTTTTAGTATAAATATGTTTTGTATAATATTCGATCCATACTTATACTAAGAAAAATTGGAATTTTTGAAATTCAAATTTAACTGAACATTCTATATTTTTATTTGCTGAATCTGCCAATTCAACTCCCTTCTAAAAGTAGGTCCTAGTTCTTCCCTTATCTTTGCCTCACTCTATATTTGTGGGTGTGTGGCAGGGGTAGGGTCTGGGTAATTATCAGATTTTGGGTAATTAACAGACTTTGGAAGGAATTTTTCCTCTATAAATTTTCTTTTTTTTTTTAAGTTACATTATAGGAATATAGTCTAAGGGAAAACACTTGAATTGTACTAAATTGTGCAAAACAAAAAAGGTTTGAAAATTTTTTCCCTTTTTCCAAAATAACGGTTACCAAGAGTTTATTGTACTTTTTTATATAGGCTGACATAAATGGCCAACCACACATACATTTATGTTAAAAATGAGATCAATTTTATTTTAGCTGTGTCTCTAACCTTAGATAAACTTCTTTTAACTTATTTTCTGAGACTTTGCTTCCTAATCAGAAAATTTAAAGTACTCCATTCATAGCAATACCATCTGCTATGTTATTATAGGTTTGTATTAACCATATTTGTTTTTAAATTTTTTTCCTCCATTTTTTGGGATTATTTGAGTCCTGAGTCTCTTTTTTCTCTATCTTTAGAGGCTTAGGAGACATAATTAATTTTAATCTTCTACTGGTTACCTAATTTTTTTCTAGTAAAACATATCTTAAATCTTTTCCATTGCAACCTCAATCATTATTTATATCACACTCTCAAATAAATCTTAGAGCTTAATATGACTTTAATTCAGTTCTCTTTCATTATGCTACAATTGCCCAAGTAGAAATCATTTCAATTTTTTTCCAGATTCTTTTATAATTTACCTGATGAAATCGAGAAAAGTAGTAGATCAGTTGATCCAAAAAGTTATGAGATGAGAATTATAAAAAAGACAGATATCTTAATATACTTTATTTTTAAACTAAAAATAGTTAAATAGCCTGTCAGTAAGCAAAGTTTTGTTGCTAGAATAAAGAAAGCTGTTGATATAGGTGAAGGGTCTGTTGATTACAATTTTGTGCCTTTCTGTCATACCTATAAGTAATTATCTTTAATTTCCAGCTGCAGCTTCTTTAATGAGGAACATATACTTGAAGTTGAGGAACAACCTGAATGGAGAATTGGTTTAGATTGCTGAATATTCTAATCTTTTGAAGTTGTTTCTTCCACACTTAATTCGGCAGTAGTAGTTTTTAATGATCTATCTGGAATGCATTTGTTGAGTAAAGAGGGATATACAGCTCCAATTTTAGACATTTTTTTCAACATAATAACAATTTGCCTGAACATCCCTAATTAATGAGGACATCTTTTCAGCTCTGACTTATTATATTTATCACATGAACAATTTTCATAAATATCTGATCTGTTTCTGGACAACTTTATCTATTTCTTTCCAATATTTTTGCTTCCTTTAACTTTCTTATCCTAATGTGATGTCTAGGATGCTTGGCACACTGTTGAATAGTAGTAATGAAAATAGACATCCTTCTCTTTTTCTTGACGTTATAGAGAATGCATAGAATGATTAACAAATACGATATTTACTGTGTCCCTGGTACATACTTTTGTTGTCTGTTTTGTTAATGATTTTTTAAAATTATGAATAAGCTTCAGATTTTATTTAATGAGTTTTCTGCATCTACTGGATACATCATATTGAGAAGATCATTTTTTCTTTGAATATGTTAATATATTAATTGTATCAGTAGATTTTTCCAAGTATAATTATCTTTACATTCTTGGGTAGATGCGTCCACTGGTAGATTTAATTTGCAGTTTTTAAAGTTTCTTTTTTCTACATAGCAAAATTTAGATTGGCCTATAATCTTAATGTTTTGTGTTTAATCTTTGTTTTAGGCATTACAATTAAACTAGCCTTGTAAACTGCATACACCTTTTTCTCAGTCCTGGAACAGTTCATATAATTGAGAATTATCTATTCCCTCAAAGTTTGGTGCAATTTGCCTAAAACTTCATTTTCTGCTCCCCACTGCTCTTTGTTGTATTTCACATTTATACTTCTTGAGCTAATTTTGAAATTCATGATTCCTTAGGAAATTGTCTATTTTTTTATAAAGCTGTCAAACAGATGTCCCAAGTCCCTTCTATTTTAAATATCTTCTGACATTTACTTGGGAGCTCTACAATCCGCTTGCAATCATTCTGTCCTTTGTGTGCTATCACTCTTTCTTGTTTTACCAGAAGGTTTTTTATTAATATTTTTTCCTGTCATTTCATGAGAATTTTGGTGGGCTGGTGGGTGTATTCGCATTTTCAGTCTAATGAATTAATCCAGTTCTGAAGATATATATAATTATCATTTTAATTATGGGAATAATTTTGCATGACGAGAGAGCTCAAAAACTGGAAAGGAAGGACTTTTCTGGTCCAACTCTCTCATTTTGCAAGTAAGGACACTGGGTTCAACCAAATAAGATCAGAGATTAGAACATAAATATTTGGAATAAATATAGCATACTTGAAGTTTATTTATAGATTCAAGCATTCCTGTTATAATGTGATACATGTGTTTCTTCTTGTAAAAGGGGGGATTGAGGTGTTCTGCAAATTGTGGACTAAAAATAAAAGATCTCATGGGAAAATAGGGCTGGAAGAGACCACTCACATTAATACAGGTCTCTAAGCAGAGTGTGTGCGCTTGTGCACACACACACACACACACACCCCTTAGTACAAAAAGACACATCTAATTTCAAAAATTTAAAGACATACTATAGTAAATAACAGACCTGGCTTTTAAAAATGTCTTTAGCTTGGTGGAAG
This sequence comes from Eubalaena glacialis, assembly GCF_028564815.1. NCBI lineage: Eukaryota > Metazoa > Chordata > Mammalia > Artiodactyla > Balaenidae > Eubalaena > Eubalaena glacialis. The sequence continues at coordinate 102,036,527 of NC_083726.1, forward strand.
AGGCTATAAGAAAGTTTTTTGATGCTGCTGAATATAGAGATGAGGGCAAAATGTACAAAAATTTTGGAGAATTCTTCAATAAACATTTTCAAGACAGAGCCTGAGGCCAAGTTGAGAAAAAAAATGCATGTTGGGTGAATGGTCACTGGTCACTGGTATACTACTGTCGCCCTCAGCAGCTTCATGTGTACTTTGCATTCAGCCACTGTTACTTAGTGGAGCAAAACATTCATATGCCAGAAAAATTTACCTGTATGAAGGTGACTACTCTGAATAAACTAATTCATGTTACAGAAATATGTCATATTGCAGAAGAATTTGTATTTGGTACATCTTTTTTGGGGGTATCACGTTTAAAATACTGAACAGTCCTTTTTGTGTGTGTTAGCAATAACAAAAACTATTACTGTGCTATGTCCCTTAAGATTAAGTCTCTGATGTTATTGAAAGGACTACAGATCCTCCAATAACCCTCACACTTTCTAAGAGCTGGAAACTACTGTTCACCACTTTGCCATCACTCTATTTGGCAAGACCACCATTTTGATTAATTTGTCTTTGATGATCTAGGGCTACACTATCCAGTATTGTAACTCTTAGACACTTATGGCTACTGAGCACTTGCAGTGTGGCTATCTGAATTAAGATGTGCTGTAAGCGTAAAATACACACTGAATTTTGAAGACTTAGCATAAAAAAGGAATATAAAACATCTCAATATGTTTTTAATTCTGATTACATGGTTAAATGATAATATGTTTGGTATATTGAGCTAAATAAAATATTACATTAGGGAATTCCCTGTCTGTCCAGTGGGTAGGACTCAGTGCTTTCACTGGCAAGGGTGCAGGTTCAATCCCTGGTCTGGGAACTAAGATCCCGCAGGCCAGGTGGCATGGCCAAAACAAACCAAAAAATTACATTGAAATTTATTTCCACCTGTTTCTTTTTATTATTTTTTTTAATGTGGCTAGTAGAAAACTCAATTATGTGGCCCACATTATATTTCTATTAGACAGTGTTGATCTACAGAAAATGAAAGAGAAGAGAGAAAAAGAAAATAAAGCATTAAAGAATAGAAAGAAAGGTGGTAGGTAGAATTTAGTTAGTAAATGGGATAAAGAAAATTAAATTTCTGTTTGAGGACTCTAGGTATTGGAAAAATATAGGAAGAAAGACTACCACACCAAGAGAAGGAGAAATGAAAAATATTAAAAATATTGCTGCTAAGATGGGTAACGTGGAGAGCAGAGTTCGAGCACTGAGAGAACAGGCCACAGCAGGTATTACTATGCTTATAATGTGAACATTGGTATTTTCTATCTCAGATTATACACACCAGGTGTTTTTCTCAATCTGGTAACATTTCAAATGTGGGTGCTTAGTAGTTTTATTTAATAATAATGTAAAAAACTTCAGCTGTTAAATGAACTCAATATGATACAATCAAAAGTTTAGTTTTTTCTTCATATATACTCATAAATAAAAATTCTGCACATCCATTTATTTATTCTCTCAACAAATATTTGATTCCAGCTATGTGCTTGTTGCTATCTTAGGAACTGTTTTCTGAATATGACTGTCATTTAAGATGAACACCAAAAGGCTGAATCCTTGCACATAATTACTCCTATTTCCTATTCATAAGTAGCTCATATTATTTTAAAGTTTATCACATGAGCAGTTTATACATGGCAGTATGTATATATTAAGAGATTAATAACATTAACACCAAAAAGTCGCATGCAGATACTTTAAATTTGTCCTACAGGCAAAAAAGACATCCTAAATAATGTCCAACCTATGAATACTGATTCAGCCTAAGAACTCCTTGAAAACTCACATTTATCAACATTACTCTTTCATCAGGATGAATACATATTCTTATTTTATAGGATCACTAGATCTAAATTTTCTCCATTCTGATGTATAGGAAGTAGTCACAGATGTTTGGTGAAATATTATAGTCATTGGTCGAAAAAAGTATTTTAATTTTATCTTACAAATATTGAGAGCCAGGATTGCTGACAGCTATTAAATATGTTTCTTTAAGAAAACTCAGTAATTAAGCTGACTTTTAATACTTTGGTTGACTAAGAAATGTAAGGTGAGTACGACAAGACATTAAAATATTAATAATACTATAGTACTCCACAGAGCATTTTTCAGGTACTTATGTACACACACATGAACACACACACATGCACACCCACACATTCCTTTGGTATTTGCCACTTAAAAATTTCTATGATGTTATATTGATATCTACCATATCTTTAGTTCCAGTGAGCTTTGTAACTAGCGGAAATGACCTGGATTTTATGCTTAAAGTGGTATTTATTGCTGGCTCAGCATAGATAAATATCAGCGATATGTTGTTTTCCTCAACCAGTGCTCCTCTCATTTATAGTTATTTTGCTTTCAGGGGAACCTTGAGTAAGAAAGTTAAACTTCATGACTTGGAGAGACAAGCATAGGTGAAATTCTAAAACTATAGCTCACAGCCATGAGATGGTTAGTAGAGGAGGGTCATGGTTTTGAACAGAGGCCTTCGATGGAGCATAAATGGATACCAACAGCAACTACTCAAGGGAAAACTGGACCTAAAAGATCTTGCCCCATTTTTCTTAATTCCCTCCAGCCTGTAAAAAGGCAACTATCCCTAATGCTTCTTCACTTGAATATGGCTGTATTCCTTTACATATATAGTATACATACTTTTTTAAATTCAAAAATAAAATGAAATTGAACATATTGCAAGGGATTTTTTTTTTTAATCTAGAGGAAAAGTTTTATAACAACTTCCAATTTTACAGTGCCCTCTCTATTAAGCTATGTATGCATAAAAGAAAAGTAGGGCTTCCCTGGTGGTGCAGTGGTTAAGAATCCGTCTGCCAGTGCAGGGAACACGGATTCGAGCCCTGGTCCGGGCAGATCCCACATGCTGCGGAGCAACTAAGCCCATGCGCCACAACTACTGAGCCTGTGCTCTAGAGCCCGCGAGCCACAACTACTGAAGCCTGCGCACCTAGAGCCTGTGCTCTGCAACAAGAGAAGCCACTGTAATGAGAAGCCCGTGCACCACAACAAAGAGTAGCCCCCGCTCGCCACAACTAGAGAAAGCCCATGCACAGCAACAAAGACCCAATGCAGCCAAAAAAAAAAAAAAAAATTAAAAAAAAAAAAGAAAAGTAACAACAACCTATATAAATGAAGTTAATTAAGACAGAGGGTCAGGACTTCCCTGGTGGTGCAGTGGTTAAGAATCCACTTGCCTAATGCAGGGGACACGGGTTTGATTCCTGGTCCGGGAAGATCCCACATGCCACGGAGCAGCTAAGCCCGTGAGCCACAACTACTGAGCCCGTGTGCTACAACTACTGAAGCCTGCGTGCCTAGAGCCTGTGCTCCAAAACAAGAGAAGCCACCACAATGAGAAGCCCCGTTCACCGCAACGAAGAGTAGCCCCTGCTCGCTGCAACTAAAGAAAGACCGCACGCAGCAATGAAAACGCAATGCAGGCAAAAAAAAAAAAAAAGAAAAAAAAATAGGGTCAATAAGAAAGAAACACAGCAGTGAAGCTGGAACTTTGTATCTTTTGCAAAAATATATACTGAGCTCCAGGGAGGTTTTTTTTGAGTTATTTTATGTAAAATTTGTAATATAGTCACCAACTTGGAGGATCAAAAATATAGATTTTATTCCATTTCAAGTTTCATTATTTTTCCCACAAATGTCCAGTGAAGAAACATTCTGTGGACTTTCCTAATACAAAACATTCAAGAACTAAGATTAAAATAGCACATGTAGGCCTTATTAAAGTGATATTAGCTAATTTGAAATATTATGTAATTCAGGTATTCTTAGCTAATAATTTCTTTACCTTATTTAAGATAAATAGAGCACTAGGCTATTTAAAGCTCAATTAATTCAAAATTAGGGGGATTAATTAATTCTTAGCTTTTAGAAGTAAACAAGACTTGAGTAAGCAAAAATAACTTGATAGATGCATGTTGGCTACTATAGTTTTAGGTATAATGAAATTAAATTATATACCTGCATTTAGTTCTGATTTGCCTTGTCTTCATGGAAAAATCATGCAACAGCTTTGTGACTCTTTTTATCAAGTCTGTTGGTTAATGATGCTTGCACAATCACAGAGCTTTAAAAAAAGCATGGAGCTGAAATATGCTATAATTTTTACATGTTTCTTTCAATAATAAACATCTTTATTTAGTGTAAGCCCTTTGGGGAATTGCTTTCAAAGGAAGATATGTATAGAGTATTCACGTACTGGGACATTAGTTCTAGTACAGTTATTGGCTAGAACCAAATGCAAGTTTGTATATATTACTATTATTAATTTTTAGTTAACTATTTATTAAAGATAGCAACCGAAGTTAATATTAAAGTGTTAGGAAGAGTACTTTGAAGGAGATCCAAAACTAAACTGAAGTAACTCAAGATACTCTTAATGAATGATTTATTAGCAGAACATGTTTTCATTATTGTGTGTGAGAGCTCTCAAAGTGATGATGTTCTTTCCTATGCTCTGACATGGTTCTGTGATTTTATAAGAAGAAAGCAAAGTTATGTAAAAGAGAAACACACCTTAATCTATTTATTTGCTCAAAGTAAATCTAAAAAGTTACAACAGATTAGATTATAATATTGGAATTCTTAGCTGTTCTGAATGTGCTGGAACTAATCAATTTGTTCAAGTTTGCTAAATGAAATCCTTAATTTCATTGAGAATAAAAAGACTCATTCCACACCACCCCAGGAATATATGTAACTGAGCTTTTACTGCTAATGAGTATAATCTGTTACCTTAAACTTTATAAAATATTACCTAGCCTTTTCCTCACTGGTAATTAATAGTCTGATTTTTACTTTGAATAAAAGACAATTCCAATTTATAATCAAATGTTTAAAGAATAAATTAATACTAATTGTATTGGGATTAGCTAAAACATTTTTTAACCTAGAAGTTTTCTTAAGATTATTTAAAAATTCTAATTAGATTTAATTTTTGAAGAGGATTTTCTTACTCTAATCAAAGGAATTCAACATTTTCTCTCCTAGGAGAGGTCAGGAGAGAGAAAAGGGACTCCAGAGTAGATAACCAGATCAGACTAATCAATGCTGGTGGTGAATCAAGAGGTAGATACTGTTTCTTAATTTAGATTTAAGAATATATATGACAATTTCAAAGTAAGATTTTTAATTACCATAGGTTTTCTTTTTCTTTTCTTTTACATTTTTTTGGTACTCTTTGAGTTCTAGAATTCCTTGACAAGAGTCAATTAAATTATAAAGAAAAGTTTTGTTTTGTCTTGTTTAAGTCAAGGATGTAAAACGTGGCCATAACTGTAAGCAATAGGCCCAAGCAGAATTTTCAAGAAAGATTATTTACTTTCTCCTTATGCGGCTTACTACTGACAATGCAGTCATGATTTATTCAACTATAGCTTTTAGGTGCAGTACATTTTATTTATTCTGCAGTACAGAAGCTGGTAAGGAAAATTGTTTTTAAGTTGAATTAGAAAGTAAGACTTATAGCAAGACTTTTTTTTTTTTTTAATTTATTTCTTTATATATTTATTTATGGTTGTGTTGGGTCTTCCTTGCTGCACGTGGGCTTTCTCTAGTTGTGGTGAGTGGGGACTACTCTTCGTTGTGGTGCGCGGGCTTCTCATTGCAGTGGCTTCTCTTGTTGCGGAGCACGGGCTCTAGGCACACGGGCTTCAGTAGTTATGGCACACGGGCTCAGTAGTTGTGGCTCGCAGGCTCTAGAGCACAGGCTCAGTAGTTGTGGCACACAGGCTTAGTTGCTCCGCGGCACGTGGGATCTTCCTGGACCAGGGCTCGAACCCGTGTCCCCTGCATTGGCAGGCAGATTCTCAACCACTGCGCCACCAGGGAAGCCCAAGACTTTTGAGAAAACAAATTACTCAAATCACATAGATTAGGAGTAAGAAACAGAAAAACCTGCACTCCTAGTAAATATCAGGCTCTTAGATAATAAAGGATAAAATTATGAAGTAGCATTATACTTCATGTATTATAAATATATGAGTCTAGGAGAAGGTACAACTACTCTTACTCTCTGGAAAGAGAGCAGACACAGGAACACTCTAGGAAACAGTCTTTCTGTCCCTAGGCCTTTGTATCTGTGCTGCATCTCATGGAAAAGACAGGAAGTTACAGTCCCTGTCCTCACGTCTGCCACTGCCTCAGCCCGAGGGGGTGTGTCTACTCAGTAAGGTCATGAGAACTGGGGAAATGGGATTACCAAGGACACTCCTACCATGGCAGTTAACTTGGGGGCTAAAACCAGGAATGTAATGGAAGATGCTAATATTTTTTATTATTTCTCAGTTTAATTTATTCTGATTTGCTGATTCAGTATCCGTGCTTCATATTGCTCACAACTTTGTTTTAAGCTGCCAACAGCCTGTGATAAAACTGATTAAGTTCTAATGCTTTCATTTACTCTTTGCTTATAATTTAAAAACCCTGTTCGTAAAGCTGTTTTTGAGGAGAAGACTGATATTTAATGAAACTCTTTTTGATGGTAATTGAAGTACCTCATAAGACTAGCATGATATCCAGGTATAAGAGGTCAGGAACTTTCTCATTTAGAGAAGAGTTATGGAGATGTGTTATTAGAGTGAGTTACTGGATTTATAAAAGCGTTTAACAGGGAGAGGGAGTGCCAGAGCAAGAGCCAGAGTGAGAATGGAATATTTTAATTGACAGAAAGAGTTTGTCGTACTAGATTAAAATGAGTATTTAATGAGCTGTAAAAATAATATAGTTGACCTTTAAAAAGGGGAATTTTGGCTTGCTAAGAAAGTTATCTTTCTTAATTTTTAAATATGCTATGAAGTATAACATCTTATTTTGTTGATTAAATTCAATATTTGTACAAGGTACTGGTTTTAAAAAAATGTGTAAATTTTTTTTTCATTGAGTCAAAATTCTTAGGTCACTAATATCCCTGGTCTCTAATATCTTGCTACTTTGAAATGTCAACCATGAACCATTAGCATGAGCATCACCCAGGAGTCTGTTAGAAATGCAGTCTCCTCCCCATCCCAGACCAAGTGAGTCAGAATCTGTTTTCTAACAAGATCCTCAGGTGACTCATATACAAATTAAAGTTTGAGAACACTGTTTTAACATATCAATATAAATATAGATTTATGTGTAATTTATGTCTATCTATCTTCCTCTTTATTTACATTTCCCTCCTTTCCAGGATTTTATTTATTACTTGACTAACCCTGGTTAAGACAGATGAATTCAATAAAATAGCAAAATATGACTTAAGGAGGAAATTAAAAAATAGAAAATCACAAAAATACTACTAGCAAAGTAGTAGTATATGAAAAAGTATCCTGACCATTGACATTTAATTTTGATGATGAAAGGTCTTAGCTACTTCCTCAAAACTTGGTTAGTTCAAGTAGTTACTTTTTTGTGACTCTTTTAACAGACTGATACACCTTCTGGAAGAAACCAAGGAGTTTAAATTTTAAGGATTTGCCCTTATCTAATCCAAAGTAGATGAGAAACTGCAGAAGTAGATAAATATAATTTATCACTATCTTCATAAAACAGGTTAAGGAACATAGTTCTGATAACATAAGGGAGTTTAAAATGAAAAATCTTTCTACATCATTCTACAACAGTAATAGTGGGGTGTTTTTGGAGGGGGAATACTTATCCATTTTTTAGTTTATTATATTTTAACAACCATATAATATTTTTAATTGATTTAGAACTATGATTCACAGGAGCTCATAGCAATCCATATATAATGAAAGGACTAGTAGAGGCTTAATAAAATTTTACACTTGGAATTAAAAAATACTAAAATATAATCCTACAGCTTATTTTTTACAGTAGAAAAATATATTAAAAATGCAGTTTTTAACAGGAAAAGAATTTGAAGTTAAAGGAGGTTAACTCATTTTGCCAAATCAACAGTGTTAGAGAGTAGTGTTACAAATAGTGGGAAGGATTTGTTTTCATATTCTTCATTTGCTTAAACAGTCTAAAGATACCAAAAAGAAAGTCAATTTTTACCTAATCAGAAATTTGGAAATGACAGAAAGTCCATCTTCAGTGATTAGGATTTAACATTATTTTAGTCAAAGCATTTCTAAACACTTCCTGATTAAAAGTTTTAAAAAATTTTATACACGTCAGAAAATGAGTGTTCTGTAAGTTATGTATCTTTTCCTTGAGTTTGACCTAAACGCTGTATGTTGAATTATAAGCTCAACATATATTGTGTTTATTGCACAATATATGGTCATTATTCTTAATGAAGCGTTATCCTGTAATTTTTGTTTTCAAGTGGCCCTTTATCATGAAAGGAGGCTTTGTAATAGAGTGGAAAGACTGTGGGCTTCAGAGTCAGATAAACCTGTGCCATCCTGACTTTGCTGCTTCCAATTTTATGACCTTTACCAAGTCATTTAATTTCTTTTAGCCTCAATTTTCCCGTATGCAAAATGGGAATAATTATGCCTTTCTTATATGAGAATGGGTGGTATTACATGTGAAAATTCTAGCCCATAAGAGGCTTTTAATAAGTAAAATCGATTTTCTTATTGTTTTTATTGTTATAATATTATTATTTTCATTTCTATGCAACTTGCTTAAGCATTCCTGCTTTTATCAGAGATCCAGTTTTCCAAATGCATAGTTATCTTTCTGGTTATTAAAATTAAAAAAAAATTATATTTGTTTGAACTCCTGCTGATCTTTCAGGGAAGGAAAGGTCCTCCTTCAGGGCACTGCTAACTTCTTCATCTGTCTTTTTGATCCCATCTTCTCTCAACTCCTCACCATTGATATATTCTCTGCCTTCAATACTTCCCTCTCCATTGGTTCTTTCCCTTCAGCTTATGAATATTTTCAAATCTCTCTTATCCACATTCCCCAAATCTCCAGACTGATTCTCCTCAGCATCTAAAACCCCATTTTTCTCCAGGCTTTTATCACCACACATTACTTCTGAGAGAGTAGTCTGCTTATGTGTTTCTGTTTAACACCTTCCATTCTCCTTAGCTCATTGTAATCTTGCTTTTTTCTCCTCCGTTTTACTAAACTTGTTCTTATTTGAATCACCAACTCATTTTGTAATTGCCATATTTAATGATGATTTTTCAATCCTCATCTAATTTATTTTCAGTATTTGACACTATTTACTTAGTAATTGAAACTTTCTGTTCCCTTGTGAAAGGCACGTTTTCCAAGGTGTCCTACAATTTAAATTGCTTTTTTCCATTTTCCTTTTTCTGCTCCTCCTCCTTCTGTCTTTTATATGTTAATGTTCTCAGGATCCTTTCTTTTGTCACTTTCCCTACGTGATTGCATCTGTCTCTAAGACTTCCATTCCTTCTTAGAGCTAACAGTTCCTTAATCCACACCAGATTTCCTAAAATCTGAGCTATTTTCTCAATAACAGATGACCCTTGGCACTCACATACTCAATGTGTTTCAAACTTGATTAATTATTGTATACCCTCAAACTTCCATTTCTCTGATAACTGTATCGTCGTTACTGAACTCACATCAAAACTAGTCATCATCTTCTACTCCCTCCAGGCAATCCCGCTGTCAACTAAAGAATGTTGCTCACCATATGGCTCTACAAGGATTGAGTCATTAGCCACTGCAGTTGCTGACCTCCACACCGTGAAAGGAGTTCAGGGCAGAGATCAGGAATGAGACACTCTGTGCTCTGGGAAAACTGGCAGAGCTGGCTTTCAGATAGTTAGATATTTTCAGGAGAAAATTTTATGATTCCAGTTTCTTGCATCTTTCCATACTTAGAAGTGCACGAAAATCATTAACTAAGATATCTGTGCCTCCTGACTACCAATAACCTTCTACTGAGATGTGTTTGATTGCATGTACCCTTTCTCCAAAATCACATATAAGCTGATCTCTCCACCATAACTCTTCAGAGCAGTTCCTCAGAGATAGCTGAGAGGCTATAGTCCTCATCAAGTCCCCCCCAAAAATTGTAATGCACAGCTTTCACGTTGTGCGTTTTTATTTCAGTTGACATCACATATTTAGTTGCCAAGTTCCATTAATTCCACTGTTTTAATACTCCAGGGATTTAATACTTCCTGTTTAGCCCCACTGCTGCTACTTTAGTGCAAGCTCTGTCATCTTTCATATGTTCAGTTATGGTCTCCTAACTCGAGTTTTTAACTCTTTTTAAGCATACATTACTGTTCATATGATCACTTAAATGCTTCTCCCATCCTCCAAAATAATTTATTTCCTTAATCTCCTGATAGCAAAAAAAGACATATTTATTGTAGACATTTTATAAGTAAAAAAAGAAATGAATAAATATTATCTGTACTGTAGTTCTTTTTCAAGGATTGGCTACTCCAACATTTTAGTGTATAGGATTTCATTTAGTGTATAGGATTACATTTTCATGTATAGGATTTTTATTTCTTTTCCAAATAGTAATATACTTATTTTAACAAATATTAATATATTAAAATGTGGTTTGAAAATATATCTTGTCACCCTTAAAAACTATGATACGTGTTTTCATATCAAGATATATGATATTGTATTTTTATTAATTTATAAATTCTGTGGCATATTATAATGAAATTATGTTCACAATTTTACCACTATTTTTGAGTACTATTGGAGAGTTAGTTTTTTCTTAGTATTAGAAATTATGCTATGGTGAATGTAGAATTTTGTATTTAAGTCTTTTTGTAAAATTATGATTGTTTCTTAGAAATATTTGTAGAAGTAGAATTGCTGAAACACATATATGTTTTCGACACATTTCTATAGACTTCTGACACATTTTTGACAAAATTCCCTTTAGAGAATGCTATATCAGTTTAAATTGCTAGCAGCTGTTTGGATTTTGTCCATTTTCCCACTGAATTTCATCATAATAAATATTTTAACAATTTGATAGGCAAAGATGGCATCTCATTGTTTTAACTGCATGTTTGTCGTTAAACTCTTTAAGTAATTTCTTGACCACTGAATTGCTATTCACGTTCTTAGCCTGTTTTTTAATCTTGATAATTATTTTTTTGTAATTTATGCACATTTTATATGTTCTAAAGCTATTAACATTAACATTTAAGCTATTAAGTACTTATTTCTTTCCTCAGTATTTACAGTTTAAATATATATTGGTCGTTGACTTTCCTTTGCACCATTTCCTTATTCTTGCTGTTAATCCTTCTCTCTTTGATCTACAGGTAGTTGGTGTATAATAAAACTAATACTGCACTCACAATAGGGCATTGTAATAACTGATGACATGGCTTTATGAATTCCTTAGCCAAGGAAAAAGGCAAGGATTATATCTAAATCGTCTTTGTATTCTCAGTGATAAACCAAATCCCTTGCACACGTGTGCGCTTAGTAGGTGTTGAATTGGACTGTTATAATCCCTGCACAACTGTGTATAATTTCCACCCCATGCTCCAGCATGAAGAACCATTTGCTATTTTCTGAATCCTGCTTACGGGATTTTTAGTATTGTTTTATAGTTAAGAGCCAAGGTTATGCAGGCAGCCAAATCTGGGTTTGAGTTCAGGCTTGACCCTACCAGCTTCCTAGATGTGTCACCTTGAACAAAGCCTCAGATGGCCCATCTGTAAAATGGGTTATTATAGTATCTATCTCATTGATATATTGTAAAACTTAGATGTTTACCCAATTTGAGACTAGGAAATAATTAGCACTTAATAAGTGACAACTATTATTATTATTATCATTGCAATCAAAGTTAGTTGGGTACTTCAGATGAAGTGTAGTACTGTAACTGTTAGAGTTTAAATTATTACTTATTACATTATTAACTTATTACATGTTACCCGTGTTCCCTCTAAAGAAAAATATGAACAGATTATCCAAGTCTTTAAGGACATATTTTTAAGACAAATTACATAGGAATAAATGAAAAAAATCTGAATAAAATATATATTCCTTTAGATATTAGAAAGAATAGTAATGAATATTCTGCTTATTAATATACATCAATACTGATAAACTATTACTCTTAAAAAGTAAGCAAATTCCAGATATGTACATATCCTTCAATTTCCATTAGATAATAACTGACTGTAATTAATCTACACTAATACTTGGCAACTTTCCTAACTTAATAAACTCACGTAAATGAATGTTAATAAAAATAAATGAGTATAAAAACATTTCAGAAATCTATTATGTTTATACTAACAAGAAAAAAAGAGTGAAATGATTTTGTTGTAACTGAGAACACAAAAAGGAGAAAATCAGTCTTAAAAGTCACTCATCGTTAACATTACACAATAAAAGAAAATTACCGACGATATTTTCAAGCACATTCATGGTGGAATAACAATGACAGTAACAATGGATGTCTCAAAAGAAATACATTTTTACTTTCATAAGACTGTTGGCAATCTTTAGGTACTTGTAGAAACACAAAGAGGAAATGTAAATATCAGGAGAGAAATATGCAATAGCAGGAGAGAAATATTTCCTTTCTTAAAGTTGTATTATATTTTCAAAGATGGTCTTTAAGGAATTTTAGGATAAGAGTTATTGTGGTACACTAAGTAAGTTTTCTATCAAATAAATATTTGCAGTTGACATATATGAGAACAAACTTTTCTAATTGTTTTAATGAGCTGCCTGAATAAAGAATTGAAGACGGTGTTTTAAAACTTAGACTTTTATGAAAATGTTATAAATATAATACTCAAACCCTCTGTGATTTTGAAAAATCAGTGTTTAATCAACATGCTGATATTATTCCAAGTCAAAAAAACTACTTATTACAAAAGAATTTATTTTTTAAATTGTGATCAGTCCTACTAAGCTTCGTTACAAGTAAGGTAACTTGGGTTGCCCAGGATTTTCTTGATTTCAAAACTGAAAGTCCCATGTCCTGGGAGCTGCTTCAGTCCTGGGCAAACTGAGATGGTTGGTCACCCTAGTTACAGGTTACTTAAATACGTGTTGCCATAAATACACAAAATACAAAAGAAAACGAAGAATAAGACTGTCAATATGACATGACATTTTAAATTCACCTTAAAGGGAGGAAAATTGATTATAAGAGTATAGTGTTTATACAAAGTCTGTTTAAAAGAAAAGAAAGTGCTAAAAGAAATATAGATTATAACAATGATCCAAATTTACCTTAATAAGATACTTACTTTTGTAAAAATTCTTCATAGCCACATATACTTAGAAGATAATTTTGGGGTGATAACTGGTCATTTGTACAAAAATGTAGAATTTCTGCTATTAGGTCTTTGACAAGATAATTAGCTGAAAACAAAGTTGAATAACAAAATGTTAATAAGAGCATATTATATATTGGCTGGGAGAAAGATTTTGAGCACAAAAAGTGATACATGCTTTATGAACTATTATAAGTTTCTAGCTCCATCAAGAGGAGTTAAAATGAGATGCATCTCATTTATTAGTCTGGTTAGATTTCGAGATTTTTAAAAAAATATTCTTTGCGTTTTCTGTGATCAATCTGTCTTCAAATAACCGAACAGAGCTAGGTATTTCATTCCTCATTCTAAAATCTTTGGTAATTGTAGCTCTGCATAAAAAATATTCTACTGTGATTACCCTTAGGGATTTGGGAAATGCCAAAGAGATTACACAGTGAGTGCTAAGTGGCAAGCCAGGAATCTAAATCTGTCATCTTCCAAAGCCTGTGCTTTTAATAATTCCACGTTTTCACAACTCATCACTCTTCCTTTCCTGTGTAGGAATCACCCCAGGTTCTGTCTTGGACAATGTTATAATAACCTTGAAGAACATGTACTCTCTTTCTCCACCTTCTCTGGGACTCAAAGTGTCAGCATATTATAGGGTAAAGTTTGTTGCCTTCTCATATTCACATTCCATAATATCCCCCTACCAAACTCTTACATGCATATGCCATTTAATAGTGGCCAGAACCATGCTGACTTGGTACGATTATATCTGTCTGTGAAATATTTTTCTAATTGTAAATGATAAATCGTATGGGATTCATTTATTATCATATGTGATAATGGAAATTATCTGTTATATATGTATTATCTATCTATCTATCTATATCTCCATGCTTTCAACATGATCTTGAATGAAAGTTAGTGCAACAGATTGTACTGATGATCCTTAATGAGGACTTGAACAACATACTGCAAACACTCATTTGCATTTATTTGAGTTGCGTTTTGTTGGCAATTATGTGTTTAATTTGCTGTGACTTCTTTTACTGCCACACCTTTTTGTTTGGGAAAGGTTTTTGACACAGACTGGCTCATAAAAAATAGTGCAAGTGATATTGTTGGACTTGCCATGAAGAAAAAAACTGAAGAGTATTATAATGTCTGATTTAAAAGTGTAGGTTTTACGGTAGATCAAGTTGTTACCAATAAAACGGTTGGAGAAACAAATGGTAAAGATCATCATAGGAATTAGAGATTGTGGAAATGCCCTGACACAGAAGAGAGTATATTAGACATGCTACTGCTTGGGAATATTAACTGAAATAGTATGAATTGAAGCTAGAAGAAAATATGGCCACAGGCAAAATCATGACTATAAAGGCTTTGACAAGAAGGGGAGAGCATTGCCAGTATAAGATGGCAGGAAAATATCTCTGAAGACACCAGTTTATTTTAATTCATTTGACTTTTCTGTTTCCAGGACTGTGTCCCCTGTGCTATTTGGGGCATGCATGCATTCATTATTTCACTACAGTCATCTTTGCAGTTTACATGAAAGACTCCATAATCCAGTTTCTAGCTATTACTCCTCTCCTGTGCTTTGGTGTGATATCTCCTACTATTTGCTTCATGTTACTTTTTGGTTTTCTCATTATTGCTTCAAATTCAGCATGTCTAAATCTGAAATTATCATTTTTCTCCTTGAACCCAAGCATTAAGTGTCTGTGAGTTAAACTTCTCATCCATATTGTAAGCCAACAAGTACTATGGCTTCTTTTAAGTAGACTTTATACCTGTATCTTCAATTTGACAGCTAATATAACCCTTTTTCCAGTTTCTCCTAGTCTCCAACTTCATACAATCCTTCTCAATCTGTTGACCGTATTGCCTACCATACTGAAAAGACTAAGGCCCATTTGAGATTCTTTAATTATGCTACTCTACACCTTAAATCTAGTTTTTTTATGCATCCTTCTCTATCCCTTTACACCTCTTGATTCATAAGTATCACTGCTTTTTACTGCATCTTACTTCTTCACATGTGATCCTTCCATCACTGTTTCCAGTTCCAGCAATTTAAAGCCCCTCTCTTTTATATATTTAATATCCTCCACTCTAAAGATGCTTTTGTCTTTTCTTTAGGATGTTTTGTTTCTATTTAATATTCCAGTAAAATCACTCCTCTTCCATTCTATTCCCTTAAGATAGTATCTTATTTATTTATTTATTTAATTTATTTTTACCTCCTCATTACTGCCAGATTTCTTTAAAGTGTAGATAACTTCTGCAAATAATTCTCAATTACTCTTTAATCTTGCAAACTGACTTCTACTTCCACCACTTTGCAGGTCACAAACAGCTTCCTAATACTGTTCCAACTATGTGTCATCTAAATCTAGAAGGTAGTTGAGAATAAAGACACTGGCTCTAGAGTAACTTTGGAATTGGAAAAAAGGACAGGGCAATCATCTTCACTGAAGTGATAGCTGAAGACTGTAGAACAGAGAAGTCCTTGTTCAAAACACCTGCTCTTCCAGAAGGATTCTATTTTCTCACTCTGGGAGAAACAGAATTCTCTTTGGATGAAATCCTCTCATTGTCTCCTCCTCTTTGCTTATCTAGATTTCATTATTCCTTAAGTTTCTAGCAACTTATTGGTCATTCTTGAAATGCTTTTCAGACTTTTGTTCTCTAGAGCACATCTATATTATTAGTAAAACACTCATATAAAGTGGTGAAGGGATCACAGTTTTGGCATAAAGATTATCTTAAAGTGAAAACATTTGAAAACTTATCTTCACTTTTCTTATCTGACTATAGCCAAGACTCCCTAATACAGGTGCTATCAACTTTCTTCTGAGAGAGTTTCCTGCAACTTCTGGGAAGGAGACCAACTGCCCATCCATTAGCGTAAAAAGATATCTATGTATTTCCTTACTGAAGCTCTAAACACCCCCCTCCTCACACACACTTTTACATTAACTTTTTCTGTAAACCTTTACCTCTGGGTTTCAGCAGGTTACTCATTACTGAGTAACCCCTGCATGTATGTATAAGGAAACCTTGTCTTTTGTCCTGTTAATTTCTCTATTGTCAGTTGTGTCACAGCCTAACCCCTCTTCAAATTTAAATGGGCAGAAGACAAGTTTTCCTCCTAATAGCAGCATATGCTACTCTGTATATTTTCATAAATGTGTCCTCTCCCCTCCTCTGCTTTTTCCTTCTTCCCCTCTAATCATCCCTTCCTCCCCCGTCTTCTTATAGACCCTTTTACTATCTTTGAGGCCACAGACATCCTCTTTACCACTGTACATGTCTAACAGTAAACACAATGACCTAATCACTTTACTGAAACTTCTTATAAAAGTCAAAAATGGCCTCTGTTTTGCCAAATCTAATATTGGAAATTAAATATTATAAATTGGAAGATTAGGAGTGGTCTCCCTCGTTCATAATTATTTCCTCTTCTCCAGCAACTGAAGTCGACATAACCCAGATGCCATTCTGATTGGATCAAGGTACAGCACTACTGATCTTGGCTGTGCAATCAGAACTCTGGTTTTAGAAATTTGAAAGTGGATCTGAAAGCAGCTCTTCTGCCCCTTTCCTGTTTGCCCATTTCTATTCCCCTCTAACCTTGAAAGAACCTAATTAACCTGTTGATTCTTTTCCTAGATAAAAAGAAGTAAGATAAAGAATTAAGTAGTTAAAGAATGACTAGTTCTCTACCAGCAATGGCCTCCTTAGCAATCCTGCAGGCATATCACACAGGCAAGATAACATCTGAAGAGAGAGTCAGCCTGCCTTCACAGAATGGAGAACAATGCATAACCCAATCTCCTGCCTCCACGATTCACTGAGATTCTTCCTCCCCTTTTTTCCCTTTAAGAACTGTCATGGCTGAGCAGAATCTTTGGAGTTGGTCTTGGAACATGAGTCTACCTTCTCCCCAGATTGCTGGCTTTTCTGATTAAAACACCTTTCCTTTGTATTGACGTTTGCCTCTTGATTATTGGTTTTTGAGCAGGGAGCAGCCAAACCTGAGTTTGGTAACAGATCCAATGGGATGGTTGAACTATCTTTCTTAGATCGCTGGCCAAATAGCATTTAAGCTTGAAAGCTTAGCTTTCCATGTGTTGCAGAAAAGTAAGGGAAATGAGTCAGCAGAAAGCAAGAGAAACATAAGAAGCAATTACACAGAGAGGAGATGAGGTGAGAGACATACTGGAATTTTGGACTGCCTGTACATCAGTGTTTTATTCCCAAATCTTTGCTGAATTCCTACTCTTAAATTCTATAAGAAATCCCTGTAATCTTTAATTTTTTTTTTCTGCTTACATCAGCAGGAGTTGGTTTCTGTTAGTTTCAAACCAGATGGTCCTAACTAATATTCCTACATAACATTGTTATGTTTGCAGTCATCTGTACTAAGTCGGAGCCTTGGCTAGAGTAAGAAAGAAAATAAAGCAAAATACAGTGATAATAATAATAATGAAAAAAATTTATTGGACCATTATTTGTCAAGAAACAACAGTTGATACGCAGAAACTTGGTAGCAACTAATGTGTGAAGAACTAATATTGTTTTGCAAAATGGTTGATGGTAACGGTGAAATAAATATTAAACAACTTTAAAGAGATTCTAAAACTTTAGAGAAATGAGAATCTTCTGGTGAGTTTGATAAAATACAGGTACCTGGGATCCATCCAGAGACTTCGATTCAGTAGAGCTGCTAACTATGCTGGGCTGTACAGGGCTATTATAGTTCTCACTGTGGAGATAGAGTCTGTGTAACAGCCATTTTCACTTACATATAGTCTTTATCTAGAATCTTTTTGAAATTTAGCTTTTATTTTTAATATGCTAAAAACTTGCTATACTTGCTATTTCATAGCAGGAAAATAAGGTGTCCTGGGGTGAGCTCTGAAGAGAGTTCTAAAAAACAATAGCCAAACAAATGTTAAAAGATTTCCAGCCGTTTTCCTCTTACTTCACTTCAGGGCAAAATACTAGCTAATACTGCTTCTTTTAATGACTTCAGTCTGTGGACTCAAGGCAGCTTATACCAGCTTTATGTAGATTTTTATACTTATTTGCAAGATTGCTTACCATATGGCATAAAATGAAGTTGTTGTGTTGAGTCATCAGTAAAAATATTTATATTAACCTTAGTATTAGAAAAGAACTTGTATGGAAATGCTGTAGTCATGCTCCAGATCTTCCCCGAATTGGAATTAATGTCAGCTGCATGATATGTTTCTCTTATTCTGAAAAATATATATGAAAAAATACTTAGGACAAGATTTTAAGAAACTTCATGCAGGGTTTGCTATAGAAGATTTGAAATATGAAAATAACCAGCAGCTGATTTGTGGTATAGTGCTATTAGCTAGGCTAGATTGGTGAAGATTACAATTAAACCAAAAGCAACTGTAAAGCTCTGGTCTTTACGTTTTCCCTGGGACACCTCATTTGAAGCAATTAAGAATACATTGTCACTTATAAAACATGAAAATTCACTCTGAACAGTGATTGCTTGCTTCACTGACATTGCCTTCTGAAGCATGAACTCCTCCCCTTGGTTTTGGCTCATGCCTTTGTCAAGGCAGAAGTCACTCATTTATTATTTATTCATTTATTGATGAATAAATTCTCTTGTTTGTGTCAGATTGGTAAATACCATTCTTGGCAGCCCATTTTCTTTAAATTTGGGGTTTTACACAAATCTTTGGCTTTTACGTAAATAATTGAGCCCAGAAGTCATTTGTACATTCTGAACAATTACTGCGTCAGAAAGTTAGAGAATTGGAAAATAGTTTATCCTTGGAGTCAGAAGCCTTGAGTTTGAATACTGACTCTTTTTTAATTTTTAAAAATTTTTTTAACATCTTTATTGGCATATAATTACTTTACAATGGTGTGTTAGTTTCTGCTTTATAACAAAGTGAATCAGCTATACATATACATATATCCCCATAACTCCTCCTTTTATTCAGTAGTTTTATGGTCAGAGGCAAGTTATATGACCAGTTTCTTTGTTTGCACAAATGAGGATATTTATATCTACTTTAAAGGTTTATGAGAGAAAAGGCATATAAAAGACTTTTGTAGAATGTAAAGCAATATATCCATGTAATGTATCATAATTATCATTATATTATTACAGCTGAATCCCTGTAGAGCCATATTTTATGCCCACATGTAGAATTTAGCATAAAATTATTTGTAACTAGATATTTAAAATGTTTTTGATGATGAATATGAAGTCCTAGGGTTTTTTCTTTTTTTGTTAATTTTGCAGACCTCTAAACTTTGTAGTGCTTTTCCTGAATGAAAAATTATGCATTCTGTGTATGCATTCTATGTAATGTATCATATATATTACATCCTTGGCATTTATTCTAACTATTTTTGCAGCATTAAAGTGGTGTAGGCCCATTGAAGTAGCTCTGTCTCTATGCCCTTAAACTCTACCAAAACATCCCCTCCTTGAGGGTCCTCACAAATGGAAAAGTGTGTATTCACCCAATGGGTCTGGCATGTATCAAAATCACCTTTTTGTCTGGGTTCCATCCCCAAAGTTTTTGATTCAGTAGATATGTGGAGGATTCCCCCCCCCACCCAATTTTTAGCAGTTTTCCAGATAAGCCAATACTACTGCTGCTCCAGAACTGCAGTTCAAGAACCACTGCTTAGGATAAAGGTATGGGCCACTCTTCCTTGTTATACCCTACAACAAAGGTTTGGACTCCAGTTCTGAATTGAGGAGCTTTATGATCTAGCATTCAACCATATGATAAGGTACTACTCAATGTATACATACATGATTTAACCTTCTACCATTTTGGAGAATTAAATTTAAAATGTAAATTCATGACTCATTCTTTCCTAAACCTTCGCTGAGCATCTACTGTGGGCCAAAAACTTTTTTCATGTGCTATGACATTTTATTGTATTTTTAATAAAAATATGACATATTTCTTGAGAGATGTGCCTTAAAAGTATGTCACAACAAGAAACCAAATCCCACAAATTAGAGAGCCTCTTTAAGGGTGTATGGCGGGAATTAGGTAAGGTTATTTAAATGTTAGAAAAAAAAACACTGATGAAATTGGATATATAAATCCATTCTATATGGCTTTCCAGAAATTTTGGAGACCCTCTTAAGAAGCTTGGCTTTCAAATTCAGTTCTGTCTTCTTTTGAATTAAGAGCTTTGGATAGCACCTAGCACATATTAGGTCCTCAAAAATATTTGCTATTGAGTGAATAGTGTGTTTGTGTACAAAATAATTATGCATATATAAATTTAATTATCTTTATATGAGTATTTGTCAACAAAAATTATAGAAAACCAAAAAAATGTATAAATATAACCATTATCTTCTTTTTACTACTTTAAAGTTTATTATTGTTTGGTTGTCTTTTTTAGTACTCATGGTTACTTTGAAAGAAACCATTGGAAAAAAATTCCATTTAAGAATTTAAAAATGTACCATGAGCTACTGACAAACCATCATATAAAATATTTTCATGTCACTATTGCATTCACAAGAAGATTTCATCAAAGAATATTACATTCTCTTGAAAAAAAAAAAGTGATGGGAGAGGCTAATAATAAGTGTTTTTTGATGGAGCTATACCAGGTATTACCTTGTGATATTGAGAGAGCTATTTCTTACACTTAGAGGGTAGAAATTATCACATCTTAGATTTAAAGTGTCAAGTTCCTGGCAATGCTTGTCAGGTTGTTACAGTGGGTAGCTCATTCCTGACAGAATCAATATTTATATCTGTAAAGATCCTAATTAGGAATCCAAAGTGCCATTTAAAATATTCTTCTGTGAACTGGAGCAAGAAATTAATTAAAGATTGAATATAGGTTCATGGATTTGAACCGCTTTGTTTTGTATTTTGTATGTGTGCCTTTCGGTTCTTCCAATATGGTGACAAGTTTTTTAACTTGACTTTGCTTTTTTGTTTGCTTGCTTGTTCTTCATTTGAATATCTGTCATGCATTGACTAGTTATTAGGCATTCAGATAGCCTTTTAAGGTAGTGATTAAATAAATGATTCAAATCTTTAATCCCAAATGATTCTTTAGCAGGCCGCTGCTATAGCTGATAAATAAGCTAATGTTTATTTATATGGATATTTATTATATTTAAAACAGCCCAAAAAGGATAAAAATCAAGATAACTAAAATGTAAGTGCATTAATTTTTCAGAATTTTCAGGAATCTTAGCAATAGAAGAGATGGCATTATATAAATTTTAATTGATAATGAGAGATTGGTCTTTAAAAAAGAGGCGTCTACCTTTGTAAGTTCTTTTTTTAGATTAGCAAAAAGCGGATCTGGGATCCCCTTGTGATCAAATTTGTTTTTCAGTGGACAAACACCCATGCACTTGTTCAACATTCTGGCAGCCCATTCAGGGTAAGATTGAGTTATTAAGCAGAAGGTATTCTCATCATTCTAAATAGTATATCCCAGGTAAGAAGGATAAATCTATGCTAATTTGGGACAGAGCCAAATAAGTCAGTCACTTATGTGCCATTAAATGAGAAATTAATTCACTGCAAACTAAGCTATCAACAAACAGCAAGGGCACGACTGAAATTATAAAACATTCGTCTGTAGCCAAATTTTCAGGGGAAAAATTTATTTGACTATAAACAACAAAAGCAATACCAGAAGTTGATTAATGAACTAATTTGTCATAAATTTATACTTTTAACTATGTTAAAAAATTATAGAGCTTTAACATTTTATATGCAAGATTAATCAGTTCAGCGATGTTAAAATAGACAAATTTATGCAGGTACAGAAATTTCTAAGTTTAATGGAATAGCAACACTTACTTTTTTACTTTGTTGCAAAAGGAGGCCAGACTTCTATTACTGCCCTGAGGTACTTCAACCAGCTGAATGGAACAACCTGTCAGCTTAAAATAAAAACTGTTAAAATAGCTTGGTGTGGAGAAAAGATTAATACAATTCTAAAATTTTTATTTTGTTTTAAAAAGCCATTATGTTTTTAATTTTATTTTTAAAAAATTTACTGAAGCAATACATATGGAAAAATACATAAATTTTAAATATATAATTTGAGTTTTGAGGAATATATGCAACTGTGACTATTAATATCCAATCAAAAAATATAGAACATTTCTGTCACTTTAGAAAGTTCCCCCATATCTCCTGTCAATCTGAACATCTATTTGGTAACTGTTAATTCAGATTTCTATCACCATAGATTAATGAATGTGCTCTTTTGTTTCTGGCTTCTTTAATTTATTTTATTTTATTTTTTAAAATTTATTTTATGGCTGTGTTGGGTCTTCGTTTCTGTGCGAGGGCTTTCTCTAGTTGTGGCAAGCGGGGGCCACTCTTCATCGCGGTGCGCGGGCCTCTCACTATCGCGGCCTCTCTTGTTGCGGAGCACAGGCTCCAGACGCGCAGGCTCAGTAATTGTGGCTCACGGGCCCAGCTGCTCCGCGGCACGTGGGATCTTCCCAGACCAGGGCTCGAACCCGTGTCCCCTGCATTGGCAGGCAGATTCTCAACCACTGCGCCACCAGGGAAGCCCCTGGCTTCTTTCATTTAAATGATATATGTTTTAAAATTTATGTTGTCATATGTATCAATAGTTCATCTTTTTTTATTGCCTATTAGTAGTATTCTATTGCATGAATATTCCATAGTTTGTTTATCCGTCTTCCTGTTGATAAACAGTTGTGTTGTTTGTAGTTTTGGGGTATTGTAAAGAAAACTACTAATTTTCATATACAAGTGTGTTTTGGACATGTGCTTCACTTCTTGTGAATAAATCCATAAACGGCTCAGTTAAAGAAATAATTTTGCTTTATGCATTTTGGAGCCATTATTAGGTACATCTACATTTAAATTTATTAAGTCTTCCTGATTGACTGTTTTATTATTATGAAATGACCCTTTTCTTTCTCTAATAATACCCTGCCTTAAGCTTCATTTTCTGATATTAATAACCACACACAGATTTGTTTTGCTGGTTGAATGTTAAATATTTTTACTTTTTTTAAACTTTCAACCTGTCTGTGCCTTTGTTTTTCAAATTTGACTCTTGTAAAAAATAAAGCCTTTCTTTTTTATCTAGTTTGTCAATTTCTCCCTTTTATTTGGAATATATTTAGTATATTTATGGGTATTGTTAGATTTAAGACTGCCATGTTCATATGTGCTTCTAGTTGTTTCTTCTGTTTTATTTTGTTCTTCTATTTCTCCTTCCCTGATTTTTGCAGTTTGATTTTTTATCCCGTTTTATTTAATTTCTCTGTTGGATTTTTAGTTTTTCTTCTTTGTACTACATTTTTAGTGATTATACTAGCTTAGAACTTACAATATGCATCGTAAATATTTCACAGTTTACTTAGAGTTAATATTGTGCCACTGCATTTAAAATGTAAGAATTTCCAATAGCAGATAACATTTACCCTCCCTTCATCTTTTATTCTCTTGTTGTCTTTTATCTTTTGTTTACATATACAACAACTCTGACAATGAAATGCTGTTTGTTTGCTTTAAACAGTCAGCTGTCTTTCAAAAAATTAAGATAAAAGTAGTTTTTCATATTTACTAACATATTTACCATTTTTGCTGCTCTTTTTTCCTTTCTAGATTCCATCTGGTATCATTTTCTTTGCATCCAAAGACTGACTTCAGTTTTTTTTGTGTGCATGTGAGCTGACTGATTTCTCTCAACATTTGTTTATATGATAATATATTTATTTTAAATTTTCAAGCATGTACTCAATGAGTTATAGAAGTATGGATTCTTTTCTTTTTTTATAGAGCTTTAAAAATGCTATTCCACTGTCATCTGGCTTCCATCGTTTCTGATGAGATAATGCTTTAATTCAGATTGTTTTTCCACTGCATGAAATTTTTTTCCCCCTCTCTGCCACCTTTTATGATGTTCTTTTCAACGTTGGTCTTTATATGTTTGAGTATAACATGTCTACATGTGGTTGTCTTTGCATTTATTCTGTTTGGGATTTATTGAGTTTCTTAAATCTGTAATTTGATATTTTATACCAGAGTTGGAGAAAATTTCAGAGCATTATTTCTTCAAATGAATTTTTCTCTCTTTCCTTTCCTCTCCTGCTAGCATTCCAAAATTATCCATATATTAGGCTCCTTATCTCCTAAGTTTCTTAGGCCCTGCTCACTTTTATATAATTCTTTTATTTTCTCTTCTTCAGTTTGGGTAATTTCTATTCTTTTTCTTTTTTTTCTCTCTTTTTTTAATAAGTTTATTTATTTTATTTATATTTATTTTTGGCTGCATTGGGTCTTCGTTGCTGCGTGCGGGCTTTCTCTAGTTGTGGCGAGCGGGGGCTACTCTTCGTTGCAGTGTGCGGGCTTCTCATTGCGGTGGCTTCTCTTGTGGAGCACGGGCTCTAGGTGCACGGACTTCAGTAGTTGTGGCACATGGGCTCAGTAGTTGTGGCTCATGGGCTCAGTAGTTGTGGCACATGGGTTTAGTTGTTCCGTGGCATGTGGGATCTTCCCAGACCAGGGCTTGAACCCGTGTCCCCTGCATTGGCAGGTGGATTCTTAATCACTGCACCACCAGGGAAGCCCTATTCTTTTTCTTTCAAGTACTGTTTTTCCCCTGTCATCTTATATCTGTTTTTAAGCATACCCAGTGACTTTTTAACTACAGATAATATATTTATATTACTAAATTTTCCATTAGTCTTTGTTTGTTTTTTCATAGTTTCTAATTTCCTTCTGAGAGTCCTCATTTGTCTACTCATTATGTTCATCTTTACTTCATCTTCTTGAACATCCTTTTAATAATCGCCTTAAAGTCCCCATCTGTTAATTCCAACATCTGTTCTATCACAGAATCTCTATTCACTGGGTTATTTTCTTGACTATGGTTCAGAATTCCCTGTTCTTTATGCATCTGTGCGTTTGTTATTAAATGTTGGATATTGTAGATGACACATTAGGAATTGTTTTTACAAAATGCAATTTTTCTCTAGTAGGCAGGCAGTTAAGATCGTTTTGGTCTTGTCAGCCTCGATTTTATGTTTTGTGGGGCCACATGTAAGTTAATAGGTAGAACATTTACTTTAGAGCAGAATTTTTACTCTTAAGAGATAGCTTTGTGTGATCTCAAATGAATGCCTGAAGTTCTCAGCTCAGTGTCTTCTCTCGCTGGGTCAGAACTTTGGCACTGCATAACTTCTACTTGTGTGTGGTGAACACAACCTCTTGGCCAACAATCTGCAGTAAATCTCACATAGACTCCTGACCCCCATGCATTGCGTAGTTCCTTCTGCTGTCTGCCCTACGAATTACAGCTTCCTTTGCAGCCCGGAACTGCAGTCTCTGCCTCCTCAGTTTAGTGATACTGCTGCTCAAATTGGGCTCCACTAGTCTGCCTAGCAGCAGGAAAGAGCCCTGAAGACACCAGGATGATCATAACAACACTTTGGTGTTTCCCTTCTCTTAAGGATTGATGTCTATACTGGCTGTTGTTCAATCCTGAAATCAGTTGCTTCATATATTTTGTCTAATTTCATAGTTGTTTTCAGTGGTAAGGGAAAGTTTAATACTTGTTACATTGTCATGATCAGAAGTAAAGGTTCCTACAATTCATGCACTTTTAATTCAGATCATTTGAGGTATTACCTCTTCTGCAAGTGCCTCAGACACAATTAGTTGTTTCTTCTCTTATGAACTCATCCTCTCTATTATTTTACTGTGTTGCCATTATTGGTTTACAGGTTAATTTAAGCAATATGCTATTGCTGAAATCAGGTATTATGCGTTTTCTTCTTTGCATTTGTTATGCCTAATCATATATAGTTTAAGAATATGATAAATAGTTGTTGAATAAATGAAAAATCCTCTTGTCTAACCCTGTAAATTACAGCTGAAATAATGTTTCATCATTTTACTGTTTAATTCTGGTTTCACTTGTGTCTAGACTCCGTATAAGCAGAGAAATGTTCAAATATTATACAAGAACCTCTGTGGTTACTAAATGATTGGAAAACTACTAATGAAACCATCAGGATGAATTGCACAATGATTACTTAATTTCCTACTCTTGGAATGTTCCCAAAAGAAGTTGCCTGCCAACAGTATAATTTAGTAGCCTCTGAGTAAAGGGACATTTTTCCTACCAATAATGATATGAAGTTTTAATTCATGGTAATATAACTCAAAATATAAATGTAATGAAATGTATGTATGTTTCTATGTGTGCATAATGACACAATAAGAATAGAAAATACTATCATTTAAACCTCCAACTATGATATTTTTATCTAACAAAATGTAAATACTATAACATTTTATTTAGTTTTGATGAAACCAGAACTTTAAAAATATTATAAAAAATTTTCTCTTTCTTTAGAAAAAATCATTAATTCAGGAACACGGAATTTGTGAATAAGTTTTTTTTTCCCCAAAAGTATTGATAATATTAATACATTCCCCTAATTAAGATTAGTTACTTTCATTACCAAATTAACCCAGCACATTATTGAATGATTCTTTCAGATTCGTATTTTTAAGTTGACATATATGACACATACCTCTTTGTTCTTTGGCCATGTACTTTCCCAGGTCCTGGGTAGAAAAGAACCTTTAAAGAGCATCAGAGATGGTTCCACAATGTTCATATTTCTACTGCTTTTATTTTCTTCTTTTGGCATCAAGTCAGTTGAGAAGGATGGATATATAGGAGGAATGCTACATTCAAATCCTTTATGGTAGTTGTCCAGTTCACTCCGTGAATTAATTTCATCCACACTAGTGGATGATGGAGGTAAAATATTGAATCCGTAATCATCAGCACCATGGTATTTTCCTATGGGGTTTCCCCAAGAGCTTTCTTTATTTATGTTTTGAGGATTTGGTAGCGTGGAATGCCTAAAACCAATTACTCCTGCTTTATTAACTTGGTGACAGGAGAGTTCTGTGCTTTTAGAAGTGAATTCATTCAAGGATATTTGGTCTGCTTCATCTAATGAATGCCTTTTTGAGTCCCAGTGTGGTGCACTGGGCACAAAAATGGTGTTTTCTTCAATTTCTCGCTGATAGAGTGGGATTTTATTACTGATCTCATCTACTACATGATCAAAACCCAGACCGGTATGGCTAGGAAAAAGAGGTTGATTTACAGAGTGAAATTCTTGGTGTTTTTGCTGCTTTTCATGTGATTCACTGGGATTTAGATCTGTTTTCCAACAATATGCCATTCTTTATTTTATGTAACTGAGAGGGTTGACTCTGCTCCAAATATCTCCTAGATGATATTATAAAAGATGATAGGAATTTTCCTAGAAAAAGCATACAAGGAAACAAAAAAACTTTAATTAGAAATAAAAGAGCTTGCAAAAAAGAAATATGTTGAGTAAATACAAACAATTGTTTTGAAGTTTCTCCTTAGCAAATGAAATAATTCCATGAGTAATATAAAACTCCATCGGGGCTCACAATATTAAAGTCCGAGGGGGAGTATTGACTTCAGAGACATTCATGAAACTCCTGTGATAGAAAAATAAGTCCACTTCAATTGTGACAGGAGTTTCATGAATCAATCCAAAGACAATATTCCCCTTTGGACTCCTTTTCCTACTGAAAATCCACTTGCCGACAGCAGCATTATCTCCCTCAGTATTCAGTCATCTATCAGCATGCTAGTATGCTAAAGTCTTTTTATTATCTTAAAAGTCTCTTAGTGATCAGCAGTTATTCCATCCCTAGATACAGTCTTAACTTCTTTCTTCTCTCCATAACCAATCATCTTATAGGTTGGCTAGATCCTTTTGTCTCTTCCCCAAAACTTCTTTAAATAATTGCAAACTTCTTTCATCATTTCTCCAGAACAACTTTCATTAAGTTTACTAATGGGTAAATTCAACTGATGTTTATCAGTCTCTGTTTTATCTCTCTGCAAAATTTGAGTCCGTTCATTCACTATCCTTCTTATTTTAAAATTTCTTGCTGTGTCCTACTTTGGTTCTCTGTGACGCTGTACTCTCTGAGTTCTTTGTTAGCTCTTTCTCAAGACTCCTTTGTCTATTACTCATTTTCTACCTGACCCTTGTCAGAGCTTCTTTTCTTCTCAATTATTCTCCTCTTGTAAGTTATTTCATACCTCCTGTGGTTTAAATTACCATCTATATGCCAGTGACTCCAAACTAGACCATTCTTATTATTATCTACTCAGTGTCTCCACTTTGAATTTTTTTTTTAACCTCTAAGAGAAAGTCCAAAGCCTAAATCAAAATTCACCCAAGAACCTGCTCCTATCCTAGTGTCCTCTGTGACAGAAAATAACCCAGCCATTCACTCAGTTGTTTAGCCCAGAAACCAGGGTTTTATCTTTGAATCTTCCCACACCTTTATTCTTCTATATCCAATAAACCACAAGTTCCTGTAGGAAGTCTTTCTTCCTTTCTCTGTCTACCATTGCCACAATCCTAGTCTATAGTTTTCATCTTCTTACCTGCAATGTTACATTGTCTCTGAAACTGCTTCTACATTTTCTGCAATTCATTCTTGTGTCCTGTAGTCCATTTTTTAATATTATAGTGTTATGTTTAAGAGACTAACCATGTATCGCTCCTGGATATAGCTTTTCAGTGGTTTCCTACTGCCTCAGATAACATGTATAGATGTTACATATGTAAGATTTCTCTTTCCCATTAGATCATTAGGCCATGTTAGTTTTTCTCACTTATAACTCAGTACCTAGTACTTTGCTTTACTCAGACTACTCATTTATATTTATTGATCAAGTGATTTAATAAATTAGAAAAATTATAATAGAATTATAAGAAAATAAAATTGAAAAGTATTTGTGTTATTTTATGGATTTAATAATTCACTTAACAATTGTATGTTAAAGACAAAAATATTTTAAAGGATAATTATGATAATTGTTACCTATCAAATATTATTTCCTATCAATGTGTTTTACAATGGCAATTCATTTTTATTATATTGGCACCAAAATTTTACTTAAAACTCATGATCACCTGAGAAATAAGTGAATTAGATTTATTATACTTAACTCAGGAAATTGAACTGATAGGTTTGAGAAAGATTTTCAAGAGCTGTAAATAAAATGTGTATAGAAGGAAATATAGCAGAGGGAGGAACACTCCCAAACACGTTCTACGAGACCACCATCACCCTGATACCAAAACCAGACAAAGATGTCAAAAAGAAGGAAACTACAAGCCAATATCACTGATGAACATAGATGCAAAAATCCTCAACAAAATATTAGCAAACAGAATCCAACAGCACATTAAAAGGATACTACACCGTGATCAAGTGGGATTTATCCCAAGAATGCAAGGATTCTTCAATATATGCAAATCAATCAATGTGATAAACCATATTAACAAACTGAAGGAGAAAAACCGTAGGATCATCCCAATAGATGCAGAAAAAGCTTTTGACAAAATTCAACACCCATTTATGATAAAAACCCTCCAGAAAGTAGGCATAGAGGGAACTTACCTCAACATAATAAAGGCCATATATGACAAACACACAGCCAACATCATTCTCAATGATGAAAAACTGAAACCATTTACTCTAAGATCAGGAACAAGACAAGGCTGTCCACTCTCACCACGATTATTTAACACAGTTTTGGAAGTTTTAGCCACAGCAATCAGAGAAGAAAAAGAAAGAAAAAGGAATCCAAATCGGAAAAGAAGAAGTAAAGCTGTCACTGTTTGCAGATGACATGATACTATTCATAGAGAATCCTAAAGATGCTACCAGAAAACTACTAGAGCTAATCAATGAATCTGGTAAAGTAACAGGATACAAAATTAATGCACAGAAATCTCTTGCATTCCTATACACTAATGGTGAAAAATCTGAAATAGAAATTAAGGAAACACTCCCATTTACCATTGTAACAAAGGGAATAAAATACCTAGGAATAAACCTACCTAAGGAGACAAAAGACCTGTATGCAGAAAACTACAAGACACTGATGAAAGAAATTAAAGTTGATACAAACAGATGGAGAGATATACCATGTTCTTGGAATGGAAGAATCAAAATTGTGAAAATGACTATACTGCCCAAAGCAATCTCCAGATTCAGTGCAATCGCTATCAAACTACCACTGGCATTTTTCACAGAACTAGAACAAAAAATTTCACAATTTGTATAGAAACACAAAAGACCCCGAATAGCCAAAGCAATCTTGAGAAAGAAAAACGGAGCTGGAGGAATCAGGCTTCCTGACTTCAGACTATACTACAAAGCTACAGTAATCAAGACAGTATAGTACTGGCACAAAAACAGAAATATAGATCAATGGAACAGGAGAGAAAGCCGAGAGATAAACCCACGCACATATGGTCACCCTATATTTGATAAAAGCGGCAAGAATATACAATGGAGAAAAGACAGCCTCTTCAATAAGTGGTGCTGGGAAAACTGGACAGCCACATATAAAAGAATGAAATTAGAATACTCCCTAACACCATACACAAAAATAAATTCAAAACGGATTAAAGACCTAAGTGTAAGGCCAGACACTATCAAACTCTTAGAGGAAAACATAGGCAGAACACTCTATGACATGATTCACAGCTAGATATTTTTTCACCCACCTCCTAGAGAAATGGAAATAAAAAAGAAAAATAAACAAATGGCACATAATGAAACTTAAAAGCTTTTGCACAGCAAAGGAAATCATAAACAAGACAAAAAGACAACCCTCAGAATGGGAGAAAATATTTGCCAATGAAGCAACTGACAAAGGATTAATCTCCAATATTTATAAGCAGCTCAATATCAAAAAAACAAACAACCCAATCCAAAAATGAGCAGAAGACCTAAAGAGACATTTCTCCAAAGGAGATATACAGATTGCCATCAAACACATGAAAGGATGCTCAACATCACTAATCATTAGAGAAATGCAAATCAAAACTACAATGAGGTATCACCTCACACCAGTCAGAATGACCATCATCAAAAAATCTACAAACGGTAAATGCTGGAGTGGGTGTGGAGAAAAGGTAACCCTCTTGCACTGTTGGTGGGAATGTAAATTGGTACAGACACTATGGAGAACAGTATGGAGGTTCCTTAAACAGACTAAAAATAGAACTACCATACGACCCAGCAATCCCACTACTGGGCATATACCCTGAGAAAACCATAATTCAAAAAGAGTCATGTACCACAATGTTCATTGCAGCTCTGTTTACAATAGCCAGGACATGGAAGCAACCTAAGTGTCCATTGACAGATGAATGGATAAAGAAGATGTGGCACATATATACAATGGAATATTACTCAGCCATAAAAAAAAACGAAATTGCATTATTTGCGGTGAGGTTGATGGACCTAGAGTCTGTCATACAGAGTGAAGTAAGTCAGAAAGAGAGAAACAAATACCGTATGCTAACATATATATTGGAATCTAAAAAAAAAAAAAAAGTTTTGAAGAACCTAGGGGCAGGACAGGAATAAAGATGCAGACGAGAGAATGGACTTAAGGGGGAAGGGTAAGCTGGGACGAAGTGAGAGAGTGACATGGACATATATACACTACCAAATGTAAAATAGATAGCTAGTGGGAAGCAGCCACATAGCACAGGGAGATCAGCTCTGTGCTTTGTGACCACCTAGAGGGGTGGGATAGGGAGGGTGGGAGGGATACACAAGAGGGAGGAGATATGGGGATATATGTATATGTATAGCTGATTCACTTTGTTATAAAGCAGAATCTAACACACCATTGTAAAGCAATTATACTCCATTAAAGATATTTTTAAAAAAAGAAGTGGTAACTAGAAAATTAATGTATAAAATGTTATTCCAAACTATTCTAATCCATGGGTCACATAGATACATTATCTAGCCATAATCCCTTTTTCAGGAATTGCCATTTTTTCCCCTCCACGTTAGTAGTGAAAGCTCTGCTTCATTGTAGCAAATTATACTCTAATCTATCTCTGTCATGGAACTCAGAATTTGTCAGCAGGTGTGACTTTACTCTGACGACCATAGTTAATATCCTGTTCCAGTCTTCCTTAGCCTAGCCTGCTCTGGCTTAGCTTAAATACAGTACATATGGCTATATTATATTGACTTTTAAATTTTTTGTGGTTTCAAGAGAACTGAGCGTTTTTAAATTAATTTTAAAATTGTCTAGAGCCATAAAGGAGGTCTTTAAATGAAGTATGAGTGGTCTAATGCTGAAATTAAAGATTCACTTAACCTATACCACCTTGTTATTAATAATAATGATACTTAACATTTTTTGAGCACCTGCTCTGAGCTACTGCTCTATATACATGAACATGTTTACATATATTCACATATCATCTCAACCTGTGATATTATTACTGCCATTTAACAAATGTGGAAACTGAGGCACAGACAGGTGAATCAACTTACCCAAGGTCTGAGGGTTTGTGTTCACAGATTTGTTTTAAACAGGAATTAAAGACAGCATTTGGGTGATAACGCCATACTAATATGACATCTAGAACATGCCTGAATTTAGGTACTGAAACACAGAATTAACTCAACTCAAACTATCTTTGCTGAAAAGAGTTGAAAACTTTAAAATTTTTATTAATAATATTTTTCCATGCATTTCTTGCAGCACTGTTACTTGAAATGGGTTAGAGGCCTGTCTGAAAAAATCTCATTATAATGAATAAGAAATACTTATTCATATTGAAAATGTAATAAAACAATCCAGATTCATTTTTTTCAATATTAAATTTGGTGATTTTAAGGGATTTCTAATAATTTTACGTCTCCTCTTTACCATCACAATCTAGAAGCTAGACTATTTCTTAGTTTATAAACAAACAAAAATGTGATTTAATGCTAGCTGGTAAATGTGTGCACTCTGCATTATGAAGTAATGCATGAAATAGTAAAAGTCATATACCTTGACTTTGAGGCAGAACTATACATACAACATGGTAGCAAATATGTCATAATTGAGAGGGCATGGCTATTGGTTCCTGACTTAAATAAGACTGCAAAACTATAGAAAAAAATCTGTGTGGTAAGCAGAATAATGCCCCCCCCCAAATATTCCCATATCTTAATCCTTGGAACCTGTGACTATGTTAGATTAAGTGACAAAGAAGAATTGAGGTTGTAAATGGAATTAAGTTTCCTAGTCAACTTACCTTAAAATAGGAAATTATTTGAATAGGCTCAGTATAATCACAAGGATCCTTAAAACTAGAAAAGGAGGCAGAAGAGGTCAGAGAGATATTCAGGGAGGACTCAACCTGCTTTTACTGGCTTTGAAGATGGAGAAAGGGGGCCATGAGCCAAGGAATGTGAGCAGCCTCTAGAAGCTAGAAAGGGCAAGGGAATGGATTTCCCCCAGAAGCATCAAGAAAGGAACACAGCCCTTATAGCACCTTGATTTTAGCACAGTGAGACTTGTGTTGTATTTCTGGCCTACAGAATTATACGATAATAATTTGTGTTGTTTTAAGTAACTAAGTTTGTGATCATTTGTTACAGTGGCAATAGAAAATCAATACAACATGAAAACTGGAATCTACTTCCTGAATGGACTGGAAAATCAGGGACCAGTAGAAGGATAGCAGACCACACAAAAACACTCCTCCATTCTTCGTTGGTCAATTCAGCTAAATTCGAACAGGGATGTTTAAAAGGTATTAGTAATGACAACTTAGTATTCTGCAATAGCTTATAACTTTCTATTCAGTTCAGCTTTCAAAAGATCTGTTTTTATTGAGGGTTAATTGCTGAATTGTCTTCAAAGAAAAAGTAGAGACAAAATTTGGGTACCTATCAGAGAAAGGGCAGCCCCTGCCAGCTGCTTCCACTTTCTAAATCTACTAAGTTGCAAATATCATCCAAATAGCCCCAGTGTTCAGAATGTTTATTTTACAAAAGAACAAAGAACTTTTCTGAAAATGTCTGTTCTTGATCCAAAAAGTCCTGGCTACATTACTGAATAAGTATATCTGCAGGGGTGAGATGAGAAGAGTGTGAAAGGAATAAATTATGAGATTGAAGAAAAGTGATCTTTTTCTTCAGATAACAAGTTGTAGGCATTGAAAACTGACCAGTTTTTACAATATATATTAATGTCATGGGAGGTAAAGATCATGCCAACATAAGCCATGTCAAAGTCTAATCAAACTAAACCGTCTGTATTTCGGTAAGGTGGAGGGTAAGTCCATATATCTATAGCAGCTAAGCTGGGTCCTGAGAAGACTCTGAGTTGGACACATGGCCTGAAATTCCCATCTCTCCATCTTCTGAGCCAATTTTATGTATCATGCAGACACTCGTATTTTAGATAGACATAAGTATGGTCTTTTTCAGCTCAATTTGCTGAATGAGTACAGAGACGAGCACAACTATATATATATATATATATATATATATATATATATATATATATATAGTGTTTATATAATTTAATGAAATGTATATATAATTAATCCATATTATGTATAAAATTTGCACTAGCTTACTTTTTCCATTTCTAATTTGGAATTGAGTGGTAAGGTAAACATATTATTTTCATGATCTCTAATTATTTTCACCTAGGTGCAAACAAGAGATGCTTGGAAAAAACATTAATTTCCAAGGAGTCTCTATCAGGTGCCTTTTTGTGTGAACAATTGACGTTTTCTTAATCATGTATAATCCTATAGAAGACTCACTTCCTATTAGACTGCCTAAAGCTCTTGGTATATGGAAAATTTGAAGCTGTCACTTATGCTTATGTTTGAGAGATATTGACTTGAATAAATCAATTCATTTATTCATACCTCTACTCATTTGCACATTTATTTATTCAGTACCTATTTTAAAATATTTTGTGTCAAGTACTGTGCAAAACACTGGGAATATAAAAATGATAAAGCACAGCTCTTGACCTCAAGTACTTCACAGACATAAATTTATAATACGGTATTATATGACAATGACTTTAACAGATGCAGTCTTCATTTTGTTTGGGGGAATTTCATATAGAACATTGTTAAGATTATTTTGCCTTAGAAAAAGCAGAAGTAAAATTCATGAAGGACATTTAAGGTTTATGTATTGGGTATGTTCTTGTTTAGAATGTGCAATATATCAGAGATAATTTTATGCAGGTCATTGAAACCTGGTTTCAAGAATACTTTGATTCCTAAGTATTGTTAAGTTTTCAGCCCCAAACATGATAAAGCAGTTGAAACAGTAATTCATTCAGTTCCTCTGAATGTGTCTTAGGAGTAAATATGACAATGGAAAGTCAGCCTCCAGCTCTGATGTAACAACTTTGGGGGAAATGATATAGTGGGAATGAAACCTGTTTCAGGGGAGGACACACACAGTCAAGGAATATGACATCAACTCTTAAGGGAGGAGGTCCTCAGACCCAATCCTGGGGGCTCCATAAACGCAGCCTAGTGGTATTTGGGAAGAACCAACAGTGCTTCACCTATTGTCAGACAAATCTATTCTGAAAAATCAGGACTATGAGAATTTTTATGTGATCGAAGCAGTAGTGGCTGCTGTTTTCTTTTTCTACTGCAACCAATATGTAGGTCCCCATCCCCTATTTGAGTTTCTGTTATTGAATTTTCTATTAGTAATGAATGGGTAAGTTAGAGAGTTATTTTCGATAATTTATTTGGTTTTCAGAGAAATCCTTTACATTAAACCTTTAAGCAGTAGCATTAGGAAAAGACAATTGCAATTTATCAAAGTGAGTTGGGTAAGGTTTCAGGAAGAGAAGATTCCTAAACTGATAGAAGGAAGAGTAGCAATTTTCCGGACAGGTTTGGGACAAGGAAGAGGAGATCCTTTGTTTTCCAGACAGAGACTATTATATGTTAAAAGTCAAGGAGAAAAATAAGAAGAAAGAAAAACAAGAATAGGAAAAATGAGATAAAGAAACTGTGGAATCCAGAAGAAGCAAGATGAAGAAGATGGTAGAAAGGTGAAGACGTGAAAAGGTACTCTGCTGGGAACAGAGTACTAGCTGCTCAGTTAGAGCAGTGAAAAGACTAACATAGTCTTGTAACCTAATGGAAAAGAGAATTGTCATCAGATTTTTTGGCAGCAACACCTTGTGCCGGAAGAAAATTGAGTTATATATTTAAGATATACAAGAAAAGAAATTGTGAACCAAGAATATGTGTTCACTTAAACTGACTTCCAAATTAAAATCCTCAAACTGCCATGGCCACACAAGAACTTAGGGAATATTGTTTTTATGGACTATTTATTAATCAGCTACTGGAGAATGAGCTTCAGATAATCAAAATGACAGAGATACATCAACATTAAGACTATCGATGTGTATTGAATATATACATATTTTCTTGAAGAACTCAAATAGATGAGGGATATGGAGACAGTTTAATATGGCTGTCTGCACTGAAAATGTAGATAGGGTTCAGCTTTAATAAAAGGCAGGGGAAATGAAGAGAACATATACACATTTTTTGAAAACTTTTTATTAATCATATGGGTGATTGTGTTAGAATTGTTATCCTTAGAATACTTGTATGTAATGCTAGGTAAAACAAATGAGTAATTCTGGCATCCCCAGTGCCCTTAAGAACCAGTATTCTTAGTAGTATAAAATTATACCTGAAAGTATCAGAATGAACTCATCAGGTTTTAAAAAAAATCTATAATTATCTATCCATAGCTTTTTTCCTTGGAAAGGCCTAGAAATAATGCCCATCTTAATAGCAGTGAGCATCCCTACCATCCAGACTGTTTGAAATACCACTTCCTCCTAAAAGAAAGAAGCCTACTTGGAGTACCACCTGATTTTGAGAAAAGGACAGCTAATGTAAGATGAGCATAGGATATCCTATTATTTTAGTTAATAAGGAAGCTATCACAGAATACAATGATGCACCAATAGAAGTTGAGCGCCAGCTTGAAAAGGCTCACATTGGCCTAAAAGTATAATAAACTGAAATGGATGAAAACATATCAAACATGTTAAATGCATGAATTCATAATGATACACATACACACGTACAATTAATTGCTTTTGTACAACACAGTGTTAATAAAATACACAATAAAACATGTTTTGTCTTTTTTATATGAAATGAACTCTGGATAACTAAGTAATAGATGAGGCAAAGTTTCTCTTTGTACAAGTATTGCAAAACATAAGTAAAGAAAGAATGATGAAGTTGGGTTATCAATATTTTACAGTAAGTCATGAATTGTAAAATCTAGGCATCAAGCATTGGTGGTTGCTAACATCACAAAAAGTGGAGCAGCCAGCATTTTGTGCTTTCTGATAAAGAATTCAAAACTATGATGAAGAAGTCTTGCCAAAAAATCTAACCTTAATCTATCTGATTAAGCTTCTAGATCCAATCACCATGCACAAGAAACACAGGGTAGAGGAAACATGTTAAACTAAATCAGGATGGAAATTGATATAGAAAAATAAGCTGGCTTCTTCAACAAATAAATTAGAAGGGAAAAAAAAGAAATGGGGATGAAATGCATCAATTGAAAAAGACTGTAAAAACCCACACCTACACCCCCCCCCCCAAAAAAAGAAGGTAAAACAAAGCCATGCACTTTAGGGATACACACTTGAATGATGAAACTATATAGAAAAGTATAGAAGTGACATCAGAAGAGCTATTGTTCTTGGGGAGAGGAAAGGTATTGTAAGGGGGGAGTGGAGGGCTTTTGGAGGGCAGGAAAGGTTTATCTCTTGACATGGAGGGTGGTTAGAAGGTTGTTCAATTTATAATAGTACATTAAGCTGTACATTTGTTTTATGTAGTTGGTAATATCATAAATTTTTTAAAAGGAATAGATAGCTTGATTTCTTGCTATCCAGTGAATCCCACTTGAATCCCAGTTTGGGAGAAAACCAATATTTAATGAATGAATCTAAAAAGAAAAAGTACAAAATAACCTGAAATGTAGGAAGAGGAACTATAAGCCACTATCACTTCACTTTGTCCACTTCTGTTCCTGGTAAGAGGGAAAGAAGTGAAAGGCAAGTGGCTTCCTTTCAAGAACCTGATTATGAAGTTGCACATATCACTTCTGCTCACATACATTGGCCTGAATATATACCTGTAAGGAAGACTGGGAAATGTAGTTCCTTATTGTGTTGCCAGGAGACCAGAAGAAACACGGATGTTGTATTACTAAAAGGAAGAAATAATGGAGAACTTGAAGTTCTCTGGGAGGCCTGGAGTTGGAATGGGAAATGAAGATGCTGAACCAGGTGCAACTAGGAGCAAAAGTCCTTAATGGATGTGGAGGAACAAGGTCAGAGGATGTCAGTAAGTAGAAGGGACACCGGTAGGAGAGCAAGATGTTATTGGACCCTGCTTGTCCTTGCCTCCTGTTCCTTGGTATGAGGGGCATGGGAGAATGAACAGCTTCCACAGGAGAGCTACAAAGAAGCAGAGTCCTTGGAGAGCCAGGGTTCCCTTTCAGAAAAGGAAGTGAAGAGGGCTAAAGAAATCAACAATGAGTCTTGCATAGATTAAATCTCAACCGGACAAACACCTCCCACATTTTACAAGTTGGGATTTCTGTCACTCCTTTTACTTTGAGGAGATATGGAATACAAAACATTAGTTAATCAGTTCAGCTCTAGTTCTTAAAATTATCTGTTTAATTTAAATATTTAATTTTTTAAAATAACAGCAAATATTAGTATGTTTTTAGTAAATAACTTGAGGCATATCAAAGTTACCGGTTTAGAATATGAGATGCTTCACTGTTTTATACTAATATAATTTACAAAA
The DNA here is from genome assembly GCF_028564815.1 of Eubalaena glacialis. NCBI lineage: Eukaryota > Metazoa > Chordata > Mammalia > Artiodactyla > Balaenidae > Eubalaena > Eubalaena glacialis. The sequence continues at coordinate 102,075,572 of NC_083726.1, forward strand.
TTTTCCATACATGCAAAAGGTTATTCTTTCTGTTATATTTGACTGAGAATGGAAATTAGTAGCAGAAACAAGTCAATAACAGTTTCTTCTTCGGGGGAACCCTAATATGGATCTGAAACTGAAGTGGTAAATAGTATCTCATAAGTGAAATCTCATTACTTGGTAGTGGCTTTTCAGGACATGGTTTGAGAATTGTGCAGCTGAGCAAAACTCAGGGAGCAGTGATGCTCCATTACTGCAGTTGGCGTGGATGCAGGAGGGGGAGGAGGCATGGCACGCCACGTGGTATCCATCCTATTCTAGTAGCTAGAAACGTGTCCGTGTTCTTCACTGAATAAATTTAAACTTCTGGGTGAATTAAATATTCAAAATATCACAGATACGAAGAGATTTCTGCTTAATGATACTTAACAATCATTAGCACAAGGTATAAGTTCACAAGAAATCTAGGTTTTAACTGAATCTTTGACAAAGTCATTGATATGATGAATTTGATTTGAATATGAGTGAGAGAAAGATCCCAGAAATTTTTTATAAGCCAAGTGTAGGAGAAACCAATGATAATATGAATATATTGGTAACTTCAGTGCTTCTAAGGACATGTTTATTGTACCAGCTCATGCAGTGAGATATACGACAAGGCATTCCTGTCAGATATATGGCTCATATATACATGGTTTGAATAACCATATTTTATTTTCATCATTTAAAACATAGATCTGTGGTGCAGCCACTATGGAGACCAATATGGAGGTTGCTTAAAAAACTAAAAATTAAGATACCGTATGATCCAGCAATCCCACTCCTGGATATATATCCAGAGAAGATGAAAACTCTTAACTTGAAAAGACACAGGCCCCCCAGTGTTCATAGCAGCACTATTTACAACAGCCAAGACATGGAAGCAACCTAAGTGTCAATCGACAGGTGAATGGATAAAGAAAATGTGTGTGTGTGTGTGTGTATATGTATATGTGTGTATATATATATATATATACACACATATACATATACACACACACACACAAAGTAATATTACTCAACCATAGAAAAGAATGAAATAAAGCTATCTGCAGCAATGTAGATGGACCTAGATATTATCATACTAAGTGAAGTAAGTCAGACAAAGACAAATCACATGATATTACTTATATGTGGAATCTAAAAAAATGATACAAATGAACTTATTTACAAAACAGAAACAGACTCACCGACATAGAAAACAAATTCATAGTTACCAAAGGGGAAAGGGGAGGAGGGATAAATTAGGAGTTTGGGATTAACATAAACACACAACTGTATATAATATAGATAAACAACAAGGACCTACTGTATAGCACAGGGAACTATATTCAATATCTTGTAATAACCTATAATGAAAAAGAATATGAAAAAGAATATAGATATATGTGTGTATAACTGAATCACTTTACTGTACACCTGAAACTAGCACATTGTAAATCAACTATACTTCAATTTAAAAAATAAATAAAATAAAATAAAACATACATCTGAAAGGTGTACATCATATGATTCACTGCATAAGAGCTACAACAATAGGAATGCAACTAAATATCAATATAGTGTAAGAATTAAATGAATTAGTGTGTAAAAGCTGAATGAAAAAAACAGACAGGCAAAATCAGAAAACTTTAAAACAACCTGAAAAAGCTTGTAAATTATAAAAAAAGAAAGCTGGTTGACAGACTGTGAGCTTAGTAAATGAGTTCAGTTCCCTAATCTTTAATGATAATAATAAAATACATTGAGGTTTTTAAAATCAGTCCAGTTGACTTTCTTTAAATGGAATCTGGCTGGTAGTGTGTGACTTAAAAAATTAACCAAATATTAAAAAAATGAAAAAACAAAGTCTATTCATTGTATAACATTGCCAGCAACAAAGACTGGCAACCATTCATTTGATTACCCAAATTCCTACCATATGTAAGACAAAGCAGATCAATCTGAAATAGAAGGAAAAAAAAAAAAAACTGGATGGCACTTTCTTTATTATCTTAAGGATATGACTTGCTTTATTATCTGAAGGAGAATAGATCTCCCAGTCTGAACAGTGTTAAGGAGATGACCAATTTCCCTGCTACTGCCTGACTCAGAGACCTAGTGTCGGATCAACTCTCCCCACCACCCAAAGAAGGGTATCTGCAGGCAGGGCCACTTTACCATCCCCCTTTCTACATGTTTTCTAAGACTAAAATTTGTATTAATGCAAAATATTCAGAGTCTACAGTGGCTAAGCATTTGGTTTGCTGCATCTGAGAATGTGAGAAAAGAAAGTGCCATAAGAAAGTACAAAGGTAGACCACTTCTGGCAACAGAACTATACATTGTTTAGAATTACCTAGAAAAATGCTTACCTTCTCAAAGTAGTCAACTAGACCACAGAAGCAAGACTGGTGAAGTACAGAATTTAGAGAAATTAAGTGATTGCCACTGACCAGTAATTAGACTAAGTCTGTTCACATTTACCATTGCTCTAGCTAAAAATCTGAGAAACGTGTTTTAACAGCAACCAGGAAAACGAGAGTAACCAGAAGAAGCTACAAACATTATTTATGAGTAATCAGTGGAGAGAATCTTCATTCCTAAAGGATGAGTAGTTGGAAAAAAATCAAATTAGAGATGTGAAAATATTCTGCAAGAAGTAAAATGACTAACAATACACAAAAGAAGTCATTTTTGAAAAATATATGCTATAGTACACCTAAGTAAATTTTACAAAAACATAAGCATTTTTGTTTTTATAAAATTAAGAAATGTGTTCAGTGAAATAAGATATAAAAATAAAATTTTAAATAATATAACAATAAAATGAAGAATAAAGATATGGAGGAAATGGATAAAAGGGATATGTTAACGAAAATGGGGCTTAATGAGCTACTAAGATGTAAAGAAACTAAAAATTCAGTGACACGTTTCAAATATTCATTAAAAGCAGAATTGACAAAGCAGAAAATGAAATTTTGAGATGAACATTGAGAACCACTTTATGAATACAGAGGAAAAGGAACTAGTGATAGAAATGAATGAGAGGTACTCTTGAAATTGCAAAAGTCAAAGAAAGGACATCTGACATCATATTATTGAAATGAAACAGAAGTAACATTGAAGATTGCCAAAAAAATATATAACTGGGCTGAATAAAGCTCTGCATATGCATATCAAACCTGAATACGTATATGACACACATACAACCAGGAAAAATTAAGGAAATATGTAAAATATGTAAACTTTTTAAAGGAGGAGGGGAAGAGGAGGGAAGAAAAATAAAGGAAAGTTAGTCTGGACATAGACTTCACCTTTAAACACTAACTGTCCCAGGACAAGGGGACAGTAGCTACATAGTTTCGAGAGTAAATATGTTTTGTGTCAGTCATTCAGTTTGCCATTTATATGTGAAAACAGCTAAAACATATTTGCATGTATGTAAGTGCTCAGAAATCTTTGTACCCTTCTAATGGAAAAGGTGCACCAGTTGACAAAATTTTAATCAAAAATAAGAACTCAAGATTAGGGACCTAAGAGTAGGTATTAACACGGGGAGATTGGCTCGGTACTTTACGATGACCTAGAGGGGTGGGATAGGGAGGATAGGAGGGAAGCTCAAGAGGGAGGGGATATGGGGACATGTGTATGCATATGGCTGATTCTCTGTGTCGTGCAATAGAAACTAAAACAGTATTGTGAAGCAATTATACTCCAATAAAGATCTATTAAAAATTTTTAATAAATCAGCTAATATTGACTTAGTCTAAATAATTATTAAAAACATAATTTTAAATATAATAATTGCAAAAATTATTTGGTATTAATAAGCTAGATGAGAAATCATAGACCATTCCAAAACTGAAAGGCATGCTAAATTTTCTGCCTTAAAAGAAGAAAGGGGATTTAAGTATGCTATTTCCTTTTCAACAGTGATTAAGAAAAAATAAATTCATATATAATATTTGTACAAATATATAATTGTAATGTGTCACAGAGACTTATTAGTTGAAGAAGAGCAGCGTGTATAACTTCCAAACTACCAGAAGAATCAAAATTTGGTAACATTTGCATTATACTCATCAGGAAAATGGGAAAAGTATGTTTTAAGAATAAAAACCAGAATGAGACAAGTAAGATCAGTGGCATTTCTTTTTTTTTTTTTTTTTTTTTTTTTTTTTTTTAAAACATCTTTATTGAAGTATAATTGCTTTACAATGGTGTGCTAGCTTCTGCTTTACAACAAAGTGAATCAGTTACACATATACATATGTTGCCATATCTCTTCCCTCTTGCATCTCCCTCCCTCCCACCCTCCCTATCCCACCCCTCTAGGTGGTCACAAAGCACCGAGCTGATCTCCCTGTGCTATGCGGCTGCTTCCCACTAGTTATCTATTTTACATTTGGTAGTGTATATATGTCCATGACACTCTCTCACCCTGTCACATCTCACCCCTCCCCCTCCCCATATCCTCAAGTCCATTCTCTAGTAGGTCTGTGTCTTTATTCCCATCTTGCCACTAGGTTCTTCATGACCTCTTTTTTTTTTTTTTTTTTTCCCTTAGATTCCATATATATGTGTTAGCATACTGTATTTGTTTTTCTCTTTCTGACTTACTTCACTCTGTAGATCAGTGGCATTTCTGATGACAGTAGTATAAATGGTCAATTGGAATAAAAAACATTATCCAAATATTTAATTTTTAGTTGTGTGGTTTTTGTAACAGAAACGTGAAAAGTATCAAAGCAAAGTTAAGAGAAAAGTGTTGCCAAGCATATAACTCAAGCACAGAAAACACACACTCTCACACACACACACGCAATGAAGCAGAATAGGCAATGTAAGTATCTAGTATCAGAAAACAGAATATAGGGTAAAAAAAAAGCATCAAGGTGATCTTATTGCAATTTCTAGAGACGTTATAATAGATGTGGACATTTATGTGTTAAATAAAAGTGTGTTGTGTGTATACTTTTTTAAAACATCTTTATTGGAGTATAATTGCTTTACAATGGTGTGTTAGTTTCTGCTGTATAACAAAGTGAATCAGCTATACATATACGTATATCCCCATATCTCCTCCCTCTTGCATCTCCCTCCCACCCTCCCTATCCCACCCCTCTAGGTGGACACAAAGCACCGAGCTGATCTCCCTGTGCTATGCAGCTGCTTCCCACTAGCTATCTATTTTACATTTGGTAGTGTATATATGTCCATGTCACTCTCTCACTTCGTTCCAGCTTACCCTTCCCCCTCCCCGTGTCCTCAAGTCCATTCTCTACATCTGCGTTAGAATATGTGTTAGAATATGGTATTTGTTTTTCTCTTTCTGACTTTACTTTGTATGACAGACTCTAGGTCCATCCACCTCACTACAAATAACTCAATTTCGTTTCTTTTATGGCTGAGTAATATTCCATTGTATATATGTGCCACATCTTCTTTATCCATTCATCTGTCAATGGACACTTAGGTTGCTTCCATATCCTGGCTATTGGAAATAGAGCTGGAGTGAACACTGTAGTACATTACTCGTTTCGAATTATGGTTTTCTCAGGGTATATGCCCAGTAGTGGGATTGCTGGGTCGTATGGTAGTTCTATTTTTAGTTTTTTAAGGAACCTCCATACTGTTCTCCATAGTGGCTGTATCAATTTACATTCCCACCAACAGTGCAAGAGTGTTCCCTTTTCTCCACACCCTCTCCAGCATTTATTGTTTCTAGATTTTTTGATGATGGCCATTCTGACCGGTGTGAGATGATACCTCATTGTAGTTTTGATTTGCATTTCTCTAATGATTAATGATGTTGAGCATTCTTTCATGTGTCTGTTGGCAATCTGTATATCTTCTTTGGAGAAATGTCTATTTAGGTCTTCTGCCCATTTTTGGATTGGGTTGTTTGTTTTTTGTTATTGAGCTGCATGAGCTGCTTGTAAGTATTGGAGATTAATCCTTTGTCAGTTGCTTCATTTGCAAATATTTTCTCCCATTCTGAGGGTTGTCTTTTCATCTTGTTTATGGTTTCCTTTGCTGTGCAAAGCTTTTAAGTTTCACTACGTCCCATTTGTTTATTTTTGTTTTTATTTCCATTACTCTAGGAGGTGGATCAAAAAGGATCTTGCAGTGATTTATGTCATAGAGTGTTCTACCTATGTTTTCCTCTAAGAGTTTTATAGTGTCTGGCCTTACATTTAGGTCTTTAATCCGTTTTCAGTTTATTTTTGTGTATGGTGTTAGGGAGTGTTCTAATTCCATTCTTTAACATGTAGCTGTCCAGTTTACACAGCACCACTTATTGAAGAGGCTGACTTTTCTCCACTGTATATTCTTGCTTCCTTTATCAAAAATAAGGTGACCATATGTACGTGGATTTATCTCTGGGCTTTCTCTCCTGTTCCATTGATCTATATTTCTGTTTTTGTGCCAATACCATACTGTCTTGATTACTGTAACTTTGTAGTATAGTCTGAAGTCCTGGTGCCTTATTCCTCCAATTCTGTTTTTCTTTCTCAAGATTGCTTTGGCTATTCGGGAACTTTTGTGTTTCTATACAAATTGTGAAATTTTTTGTTCTAGTTCTCTGAAAAATGCCATTGGTAGTTTGATAGGGATTACATTGAATGTGGAGATTGCTTTGGGTAGTATAGTCATTTTCACAATGTTGATTCTTCCAATGCAAGAACATGGTATATCTCTCCATCTGTTTGTATCATCTTTGATTTCTTTCATCAGTGTCTTTTAGTTTGCTGCATATAGGTCTTTTGTCTCTTTAGGTAGGTTTATTACTAGGTGTTTTATTCTTTTTGTTGCAGTGGTAAATGGGAGTGTTTCCTTAATTTCTCTTTCAGATTTTTCATCGTTAGTGTATAGGAATGCAAGAGATTTCTCTGAATTAATTTTGTATCCTGCTACTCTACGAAATTCATTGATTAGCTCTGGTAGTTTTCGGGTAGCATCTTTAGGATTCTTTATGTATAGTATCATGTCATCTGCAAACAGTGAGAAGTTTATTTCTTCTTTTCCATTTTGGATTCCTTTTTTTTCTTTTTCTTCTCTGATTGCTGTGGCTAAAACTTCCAAAACTATGTTGAATAATAGTGGTGAGAGTGGGCAACCTTGTCTTGTTCCTGATCTTAGTGGAAAGGTTTCAGTTTTTCACCTTTGAGAACAATGTTGGCTACGTGTTTGTCATATATGGCCTTTATTATGTTGAGGTAAGTTCCCTCTATGCCTACTTTCTGGAGGGTTTTTATCATAAATGGGTGTTGAATTTTGTCAAAACCTTTCCTGCATCTATTGAGAGGATCATATGGTTTTTCTCCAATTTGTTAATATGGTTTATCACATTAATTGATTTGCATATATTGAAGAATCCTTGCATTCCTGGCGTAAACCCCACTTGATCATGGTGTATGATCCTTTTAATGTGCTGTTGGATTCTGTTTGCTAGTATTTTGTTGAGGATTTTTGCATCTATGTTCATCAGTGATATTGGCCTGTAGTTTTCTTTTTGTGACATCTTTGTCTGGTTTTGGTATCATGGTGATGGTGGCCTTGTAGAATGAGTTTGGGAGTGTTCCTCCCTCTGCTATATTTTGGAAGAGTTTGAGAAGGATAGTTGTCAGCTCTTCTCTAAATGTTTAATAGAATTCTCCTCTGAAGCCATCTGGTCCTGGGCTTTTGTTTGTTGGAAGATTTTTAATCACAGTCTCAATTTCAGTGCTTGTGATTGGTCTGTTTATATTTTCTATTTCTTCCTGGTTCAGTCTTGGAAGGTTCTGCTTTTCTAAGAATTTGTCCATTTCTCGCAGGTTTTCCATTTTATTGGCATAGAGTTGCTTGTAGTAATCTCTCATGATCCTTTGTATTTCTGCATTGTCAGTTGTTACTTCTCCTTTTTCATTTCTAATTCTGTTGATTTAAGGCTTCTCCCTTTTTTTCTTGATGAGTCTAGCTAATGGTTTATCAATTTCGTTTATCTTCTCAAAGAACCAGCTTTTAGTTCTATTGATCTTTGCTCTCATTTCCTTCATTTCTTTTTCATTTCTTTCTGATCTGATCTCTATGATTTCTTTCCTTCTGCTAACTTTGGGGTTTTTTTCTTCTTCTTTCTCTACTTGCTTTAGGTGTAAGGTTAGGTTGTTTATTTGAGACGTTTCTTGTTTCTTGAGGTAGGATTGTATTGCTATAAACTTCCCTCTTAGAACTGCTTTTGCTGCATCCCATAGGTTTTGGGTCATCGTGTTTTCATTGTCATTTGTTTGTAGGTATTTTTTGATTTCCTCTTTCATTTCTTCAGTGATCTCTTGGTTATTTAGTAGTGTATTGTTTAGCCTCCATGTGTTTGTAGTTTTTACAGATTTTTCCTGTAATTGATATCTAATCTCGTAGTGTTGTGGTTGGAAAAGATACTTGATATGATTTCAATTTTCTTAAATTTACCAAGGCTTGATTTGTGACCCAAGATATGTTCTATCTTGTAGAATGTTCCATGAGCACTTGAGAAGAACGTGTATCCTGTTGTTTTTGGATGGAATGTCGTATTAATATCAATTAAGTCCATCTTGTTTAATGTATCATTTAAAGCTTGTATTTCCCTATTTATGTTCATTTTGGATGATCTGTCCATTGGTGAAAGTGGGGTGTTAAAGTCCCCTACTATGATTGTGTTACTGTTGATTTCCCCTTTCATGGCTGTTAGCATTTGCCTTATGTATTGACGTGCTCCTATGTTGGGTGCATAAATATTTACAATTGTTATATCTTCTTCTTGGATTGATCTCTTGATCATTGTATAGTGTCCTTTGTCTCTTGTCATACTCTTTATTTTAAAGTCTATTTGTTCTGAAATGAGAATTGCTACTCCAGCTTTCTTTTGATTTCTATTTGCATGGAATATCTTTTTCCATCCCCTCACTTTCAGTCTGTTTGTCTCCCTAGGTCTGAAGTGGGTCTCTTGTTGACAGCATATACATGTCTTGTTTTTGTATCCATTCAGCCAGTCTATGTCTTTTAGTTGGAACATTTAATCCATTTACATTTAAGGTAATTATCAATATGTATGTGCCTATTACCATTTTCTTAATTGTTTTGGGTTTGTATTGTAGGTCTTTTCCTTCTCTTGTGTTTCCTGCCTAGAGAAGGTCCTTTAGCATGTGTTTTAAAGCTGGTTTGGTGGTGCTGAATTCTCTTAGCTTTTGTTTGTCTGTAAAGGTTAATTTCTTTGTCAAATCTGAATGAGATCCTTGCTGGGGAGAGTAATCGTGGTTGTAGGTTTTTCCCTTTCATCGGTTTAAATATGTCCTGCCACTCCCTTCTGGCTTGCAGAGTTTCTGCTCAAAGATCAGCTGTTAACTTTATGGGGATTCCCTTGTATGTTATTTGTTGCTTTTCCCTTGCTGCTTTTAATATTTTTTCTTTGTATTTAATTTTTGATAGTTTGATTAACATGTGTCTTGGCATGTTTCTCCTTGGATTTATCTTGTGTGGGACTCTCTGTACTTCCTGCACTTGATTGACTATTTCCTTTCCCATGTTCGGGAAGTTTTCAATATAATCTCTTCAAATATTTTCTCAGTCCCTTGCTTTTTCTCTTCTTCTTCTGGGACCCCTATAATTTGAATTTTGGTGCGTTTAATGTTTTCCCAGAGGTTTCTGAGACTGTCCTCAATTCTCTTCCTTCTTTTTACTTTATTCTGCTCTGAGATAGTTATTTCCACTATTTTATCTTCCAGGTCACTTATCCGTTCTTCTGCCTCAGTTATTCTACTGATGATTCCTTCTAGAGAATTTTTAATTTCATTTATTGTGTTGTTTATCATTGTTTGTTCGCTCTTTTGTTCTTCTAGGTCCTTGTTAAACATTTCTTGTATGTTCTTCATTGTATTTACAAGATTTTGGATCATTTTTACTATCATTACTCTGAATTCTTTTTCAGGTAGACTGCCTATTTCCTTTTCATTTGTTTGGTCTGCTGGGTTTTTACCTTGCTCCTTCATCTGTTGTGTATTTCTCTGTCTTCTAATTTTGCTTAACTTACTGTTTTGGGGGTCTCCTTTTCGCAGGCTGCAGGTTCATAGTTCCTGTTGTTGGTGGTGTCTGCCCCCAGTGGCTAAGGTTGGTTCAGTGGGTTGTGTAGGCTTCCTGGTGGAGGGCACTGGTGCCTGTGTTCTGGTGGATGAGGCTGGATCTTGTCTTACTGGTGGGCAGGACTGCATCTGGCGGTGTGTTTTGGGGTTTCTGTGACCTTATTCTGATTTTAGGCAGCCTCTCTGCTAATGGGTGGGGTTGTGTTCCTGTCTTGCTAGTTGTTTGGCATAGGGTGTCCAACACTGTAGCTTGCTGGTCGTTGAGTGGAGCTGGGTTTTAGTGTTGAGATGGAGTTCTCTGGGAGATTTCGCTGTTTGAGATTACATGGGGCTGGGAGGTCTTTGGTGGTCAAATGCCCTGAACTCGGCTCTCCTTCCTCAGAGCTGATGCCTGACACCTGGCTGGAGTACCAAGACCCTGTCAGCCACATGGCTCAGAAGAAAAGGGAGGAAAAACAAAAGAAATAAAATAAAATAAAATAAAACTGTTATTAAAATAAAAAATTTTTAAAAATCATTAAAAATAAAAAAAAATAAGAGTAATAAAAAAGAAAGAAAGAAAGAAAGAAGAGAATAACCAATCCAAAAACAAATCCACCAATGTTAACAAGCACTAAAAAGTATACTAAAAAAAAAAAAAAAAAAAATACGGACAGATAGAACCCAGGACAAATGGTAAAACCAAAGCTATACAGACAAAATCACACAAAGAAGCATATACATACACACTCACAAAAAGTGAAAAAGGATAAAAATATATATATATTAAGAAAAAAAGGGAAGAGCGCAATGAAATCAATAAACAAATCTACCAATGATAATAAGCTGTAAATACTAAACTAAGATAAACATAAAACCAGAAACAAAAATAGATGCAGAAGGCAAATCCCAAGTCTACAGTTGCTCCCAATGTCCACCCCCTCAGTTTTGGGATGATTCATTGTCTCTTCAGGCATTCCATAGATGCAGGGTAACCTCAAGTTTTTGTGGAGATTTAATCCGCTGCTTCTGAGGGTGCTGGGAGAAATTTCCCTTTCTCTTCTTTGTTCTCACAGGTCCTGGGGTTCAGCTTTGGATTTCGTCCTGCCTCTGCATGTAGGTCTCCTGAGGGCGTCTGTTCCCCACCCAGAAAGGACAGGGTTAAATAGATGCTGAGAGGGGACTCTGGCTTACTCAGGCGGGGGAAGGGAGGGGTATGGAACACGGAGCGAGCCTCTGGCGGCAGAGGCTGGCATGACGTTGCAACAGCCTGAGGCTTGCCATGTGTCCTCCTGGGGAAGTTGTCCTTGGATCTCAGGACCCTGGCAGTGACGGGCTGCACAGGCTCTGGGGAGGGGAGGTTTGGATAGTGACCTGTGCTTGCACACAGGCTTCTTGGTGGCTGCAGCAGCAACCGTAGGGTTTCATGCCCATCTCTGGGGTCTGCACTGATAGCCATGGCTCGCACCCATCCCTGGAGCTCATTTAGGCGGTGCTCTGAATCCCCTCTCCTAGCGCACTTGAAACAATGGTCTCTTGCCTCTTAGGTAGGTCCAGACTTTTTCCCGGACTCCCTCCTGGCTAGCTGTGGCGCACTAGCCCTCTTCAGGCTGTGTTCACACAGACAACCCCAGTCCTCTCCCTGGGGTCTGACCTCCGAAGCCTGAGCCTCAGCTCCCAGCCCCCACCCACCCCAGCAGGTGAGCAGACAAACCTCTCGGGCTGGTGAGGGCTGGTCGGCAGTGATCCTCTGTGTGGGAATCTCTCCACTTTGCCCTCTGCACCCCTGTTGCTGCGCTCTCCTCCGTGACTCCGAAGCTTCCCCCTGCCACCCCCCGTCCGCCAGTGAAGGGGCTTCCTAGTGTGTAGAAACTTTTCCTCCTTCACGTCTCCCTCCCAGAGGTGCAGGTCCTGTCCCTATTCTTTTGTCTCTGTTTTTTCTTTTTTCTTTTGCCCTACCCGGGTATGTGGGGAGTTTCTTGCCTTTGGGAAGTCTGAGGTCTTCTGCCAGGGTTCACTAGGTGTTCTGTAGGAGTTATTCCACATGTAGATGTATTTTTGATGTATTTGTGGGGAGGAAGATGATCTCCACGTCTTACTCCTCCGCCATCTTGAAGGTCCCCCCCATGTATACTTTTTTAATGGTGAATTAATGGACACCTCTGGGATTTTGTAACCAACTCAATTTATTATTAAATTTTATACTTATATTTTATATGTTTTTCCTTTTCATCTTTCCAAGATTGAATCTTCTAATAAATAGTTCATTAATAAATCATAGCAGCAAAAAACTTTTTTGGATCTAATTTTTTTATCCATTCATGATTTTTTAAATGGTGAACTATGAATGAATAGAACATACTTAAAAAACACAAAAAATAATTTGTAGACACTAACAACCAAATTTTGTTTAATGAGGAAACGCTTATGAGTGTTCTCTTTCAAATCAAGAATAGGATAATTATTCCTTCTATCAAATTATTTTAGGACTTCTAGCTAATAAAAAAGATATATGAGGATGTAACCATTAGAAAGGAGAATAGCATTATTATGTAGAGATGATATATTTATGTATGGATAATGTGTTAAATCCTTAGGATATATGGAGACATAATATTCAACATGAGAAGGTATAAAGTTATAAAAATATAAATAAACTTTGGAAGAATTTATAAACTTAATTCAAAACCCTTAATTGGGAAATTGACAAGCTGATTCTAAGGCACTTTTGGTAAAGAAAAGGATAGAAAAAATATTGGTGGGATTTGAAAAATAATACACCTTTTAAAGACACAATAATTAAAACAGTGTAGAAATTGAGCAGTTTTAGACTTACACATCAAAGAAGCAGAAGAGAAAATACATGAACAAACCCTAGCATATATCACTTTTAGTTTAAGTTAGACATGGAGAAAATATTGGGTTACTTAATAGATGGCGTAGGCACACCTGGTTAGTCATTTGGATAAAAAAGAATCTTAGCACCATTAAGTACGAATTACAATCCTCCCAGCCAAGGACCACTTCAGAGGAACCTGCACACCCTCTTCCTCAAAACCACCAGGGGAGGCTCAGGAGCAGGAAGGGACTGTTTGCCAGGCTCGTCAGTCCGTCATAAGGACACCCCCACTTTGTCCTTGTGTGCCTGTCCAGCCCCACAATATGCACCTGACTTTCTTATTATTAAGGATAATCCTCTTTAGCTCTTTCTTGGTTTCTGACAGCAAAAAACAAACAAAATAAAGGGGCACTTCCCTGGTGGTGCAGTGGTTAAGAATCTGCCTGCTAAGGGGACTTCCCTGGTGGCTCAGTGGTTAAGAATCCACCTGCCAAGGGGACTTCCCTGGTGGCTCAGTGGTTAAGAATCCGCCTGCCAATGCAGGGGACACGGGTTCGAGCCCTGGTCCGGGAAGATCCCACCTGCCGCGGAGCAACTAAGCCCGTGCGCCACAACTACTGAGCCTGCACTCTAGAGCCCGTGAGCCACAACTACTGAGCCTGCGTGCCACAACTATGGAAGCCCGCTCGCCTAGAGCCCGTGCTCCGCAACAAGAGAAGCCACTGCAATGAGAAGCCCACACACTGCAACGAAGAGTAGCCCCCGCTCGCCACAACTATCTTTATATAGGGAATAAAGATCTATAATGTGGAATCATGAGACTCCTATATCTGTGGTCTCAAAACCACTGTGAAACACAGGTTTATTCTGTGAAACACAAGTTTGTCATTTGTTACAAGAAGTTGTCAGGAAAAATGTCCAGGTATGTTTGAGAGATGCTGAGTTATGCTAAGGTCGGCCTGCCTTTTAAAAAATTCTTCTAAAAGTATTGATATATAGAGGTTTTACTATGCTTTGTGATAACATAGTGTGCTTTGTAGAATTTCAAGAAGGGGCTATAGTTTGCAGTACTTTTAAAACTAATTTACTCAGGATACTTTTTAAGAGCTTTTCTGTTTTGGTAAGGACTCTTGGTCACAAATGGCAGAAGTCAATACAGGAGGGAATGTGATGTGAATTGAGGACATGAACACTGTCACAATGAAGCCTCTCTTTCTCTCTCTTGATTCTCTTCCTTTCTCAGTATATTGGCTTCTGTGTTTTCTACAGTAAATGGATTTTTCCTCCAGGATGGGGAATATGGGTAGAGGCTTCTGGGAAACATGTTCTTCCTGCATAGCAAATGACGTACGTTTAAAAATTTTAAGCAGGAATTTGATTGACTAGCTTGAATTGTATGCACATCCTTTGGGTAAATCCCAGGGGTCGGTGGTAGGCAGAGGATGAAGTACTAGGATTAGCACAAACTGAACCATGAACCTAACTTTATGTCCTGTTAACAGAAGAATGAAAGCCCAGACATGGCCACACCTCTTCCAGTCACACTCATTAATATTTTCTGGAAGATTGTCCTTTAGAATATGTTCCAGAAAATGCTGAATAGGAAGAAAAAATGTAATTTAATAATTACATTTGCAAACATTTATTGAGTGCTAACTTAGAATGTGCAAAGTATTAGTCTCTCTAAGTGCTTTCTACTTTTAACCTCTTTAATCCTCATACAAAACATAAGCCTCATGACAGTCTTTTGAATAGGCATTATTATTATCTTCATTTTAGAGGAAATTGAGGCACAAATAATGTAAACATCTCGCAGAGTTGCTATATAAATAGGAAGTGGAAGAGTTGGAATCAACTCTTTTCATCAGAAAAAGATTATTATATTTTAAGGATCAACTCAACAAGCCACTCTTGATGCCAATGATTTTGATGTAATCTTTTAGAAAACTAGTATAAGACATTATTGATTTGTAGTAACTCGTAAAATTAATGCATGGGGTGAAAACTGATTGTATGGTATTGAAATATAAAGATTAGCAAACCAAGCACTGTTCTTTCAAAATATATATCAGGAAGGTTTTTAGTCTTGATTTTTATTTTGGATGCTACTTATGGTTTTATGATTTTAAGAAATAGTATATGTATTATTCAGTTGTTACATTTAGCAGTGGAAAACTATTTGGTAACTCTCAAGTAGAAGTTTAAAAATAATTTGAAATAGCAAAGATGCTTAGTTGGCAAAGTCATTGGAAATTAATACAAATTAATGAAAATTAATACAAACAGCAAAATTACAATTTACTAAAGTTGATTGTTTTCCTACCTTTAAAAAGGCCAGCTATGGGAACACTCAGTGAAAGGGAAAATTAAGGTAAGTCTTATGAAAGGTATAGGAAAGATCTGTACCTTACTTTCTGTCTCTAAGATCAGAAAAAAATTGTGCCTCTGTGTGTGTGTTCTGCTTTTTTGGGGCAATCAGAGTTTGTGTCCTTTTATTCATAAAATAAAAGATTATTGAATACATATTCTACTAGATCAGTCACCATGGTAGATACTGGCGATATGTCTGTGGATGGTGCTGAAAGTATTAAAAACCATATAGGCAGGTAATTTTGAATGTTATACGCATGTTAGAAAAAGATGCTTTTTTTCCTTCTTCAAGTCTGAGGCTCCAACCAAGTGAAAATAATGAGCTATAAAATAGTAGCAGAATGTGGCTAATAATGGTGAATTGCATCGAAGAGCGTACAGAATTCTTATATAAAAATCACCATAAGTTTGAGACAAAGATGAAAAAACCTCCTGACAGAAGATTTTGCTAAGGATGTGTGTGTGTGTGCGCGCACGCTCACGTGTGAGCGCACATATGTGAGCATGCATGGTCATGTGTGCATGCATGTATGTGTGTGTAATAATGTATTTTGATAATCTAAAACTAGGTATGGGTGTATGGAATTATTCCATTTTAGTTCCTTAAACTTGGATAAATTGAAAGCTCCTTAGAAGCTAGAAAATAGTCAAGGCACATCTGAGGGGGTTCAAACAGAGCCCAAATGGTGAGAGGATAGATCAAAGGAAAACACACATATCACTCATTTCTCACCTTTTTCTTCTTGAAGGTAGAATAGACAGACTTGTATGTGTATACACAAACATATAGACTCACACACCCGTGTGCACACACACACACAATGAAGAAGTAACCAATCTGATGCTTATAGAATTAATACTGTGGGAGAAGAACATCATCTTGAAGACCCTAAGAAAGAGAATTCTCCAAGTAATTGAGGACAAGGGTTGCTGAGGGAGCAAGTGTGCAGACCCCGCCTCCCCCCGCCACCATGCATGCTTTTAGAGAATATTAGTCTGAAAAGATAGAGGAGAAAAATGTGGTGACACTGATTTCAATCAGTTGAAGACAAACAAACGCCTTTGGTCCATCTGACCATGACATTCCGACCTTCACTGTGAGACAGGTAGATGTCTTTCTGTCCCAGAGGATGCCTACCCAAGAGGTAGATTGTTAATAAGAAAGTGTAGAACACAGATCTGAATCCAGGCTAACTGCTCACACAGCTAGTTTCCTGGTTTCCCTCACACACAGTCCTTCAAGAAGTAGCTGTCTCAGAATCATCTTTGTCTCCTATTCAAAGATGCATAATTTTAAGAAGGTAATTAGAATGCGAACTAAGCAAAAATATCACAACAAAAGAGGAAGCCAGCATGATCGGGAAAAAAATCTGATGAGGAATGTAAGCCTGTCTTTCAAGAAGCAGAGCAAAATAAGATCATGTTCTCAGAAAGGAATGGTGAATACAGATTGTGCTAAATATGTTGATAATTCTAAACTAATATTGGCTGTACAAATAGTAATAATTTCTAATATAGAGATCAAAATAAATTAGATATAATTAAATACTAGACCACAAGGCTATATAAATTGGGATCGGGTGATCCAGATTTCTTAAGTTGCTTGTATTGTCTAGGAGGAAGTATAGATATAGATAGCTAGATTTTTCAAGAATTCATGTTAAATTTTTAGATATAACCACTAAGATAATAGAGGGTGTATCTTTCTGCAAGTAGAAAGAGAAAAACAAATGAAAAAAACCCCAAAAAACCAGCAACAACACTTGATCAATTAGGAAAAAGGTCCAATGGTGACAGGAAAAACATAGGAAATGGTACAAATATAAACATTCTCTAAGATGGTAGGAATGAAAAAGTGTATTTCAGAAATCCATAAATGTAAATAGACTGAATATATTATATAAAATCTCTGGATTGTTACATTGTTTTTAAAAGGGAGGAAAAAGCTAAAGAGACATACCAGAAACACAAGGATAAGTATTGCTTAAAATTAAAAGGATGGAAAAAGATATCCCAGGCAAATATTAATAGTAAGAACAGCAACAACAGAAACCTGGTGAAGTTATATTTAAAACAGGCTTACCGGCAAAAACAACCACAAATCAATCAACCAAACAACCCCACCCCCAAAAAAAACATCTGGAGGTGAAGAGGAGCATTTTATAGAAGTAAAAGATTCAATTCACCCGATGGGTATCTCAGATATGTACTAAAAATAATTCCTTCAAAATTTATAACACGACACATTACAGTTCTATCAATACAAGAGAAACTGACAAATCCACCTTCATAATGGAAGGATTTAATAAAAATCCCACATGATTTATAGATCAATTAGACAAAAATATCATTAGGCATATAAAAAATTGAAAAAAATTAACAGGCTTGATGTAATGAACATATATAGAATATTGCATTCAGTAAATGGAAATTACATATTCTTTTCAAGGACATGTATAACTTAAGAAAACTGACGGTATATTTGACTACTTTTAACATAATTCAAAGTCAGTATGACATAGACTATTCTCTCTGACTCTAATGTAGTTAAATATTAGTAAAAAGAAGATAATTTACAAAAGAACTCATGTTTTCAACTTCAAAAACATTTCTAAATAACTCAAGAAGAAAAAGAATCACAATAAAGTTGGAAAATATTTAGAAATACAAAATAAAGTGGTCAAGAAAAGCATTTTGTGTAAGAGAAGTTCAAAGATACACATTACCCTTATTCTGTAGCTGAAAATAATTCTTGAAAATATTACATCCAACAAAAAAATAAAGGATAATAACTTAAAATGGAAAACTGTGTCATAAAAGGACTATTGCTAATGGCTGATAACAGTTAAAATTGATTTATACCTAAATAATTATTCATTTTCTGCTATGATTATGGTGTATCATTTCATCAGATCATAAATTAAGAAAAAAAGGTAGTAATTTAGTTAGAAATACAATGCAATGCTTTTCTATATAGGAAATGACTATTTCTTTCTAAGCTCCAAGAGAATTATACTCTGCTTTTTTGCTTACTTAAAGAAGGCCTCCTCACGACCAAAGCAATTCCAGCTCCGACAGAAAATAACGTGAAATCAGGGCCTGAAGTTTCATCCTGGCAACATAAGAGCTTGTTCATTCCATCTGTGAACTCACCTACTTAATATGATCCTTTTCTATAGGAGCTGGATGAAGAAAGCTATCTTGTTTTATTTTCCCAGCTCAGTCACAATACTCTTTTCCTTATGCTCATTTCACAAACTTGCTTTGTACGTTGTGTAAATGGCAGTATGAGTAACACGTCATGGAAAGAGCCCTTGAGTTGGAATAAGAAAACCTTGATTCGAATCCAAGCTCTTGATGCTATTAATGACGTAGATGATGTTATTTATAACGTAGGCAATGTGCTCTTGAACCTCTCTCTGTTTGTTACTGGATATACAATATTGCAATTAGATAATTAGATAATTCATTTTAAAAGTTAAATGGTATCACATGTATATTATGATTTTTTTTTTTTAAGTGGGGCCTATCATTTCTATCTTCAAACTCAAGTATCAGAAATGTAATTGTTTGCCAGGTAAGAATGTAAGGGGACAGTTGGGTCCCATACCCTGTTTATATTGGTCTTCATAAGCTTCCAGTACAGAGATAGGCAGACAGAACAGGGCAGGAGCCCAGTATGGAGTAACAGAACAGAAAGAAAGCAGCTGCTTCCTCAGCAGGAACTCTTGTCAGTTTGGAGCCCATTTGTTAAGAATATCCACCCTTCATTTAGTAAGAATTTCTTTCTGGAGTCATCAGCAGCACACAGTGTATAGACTACAGGCAGTGGCTCAAGACATTGAAGAAAATGTGCACAAAGAAAAAATCTCCCAGCAGACATGACTAATTGGCCCAAGACTCAGACAGACATGAAAGTGAGCAGTTAAGAGATGTTATAAAGGAAATGATCTCAATGCAGTCTGTGGGGTCAGTCGGAGAGAGAGAGGGAAGGAGAGAGGGAGAGAAGGCATAATCAAGGTGCAGTCAGTTCTTCAGGGAAGATCTATCTTCTGGAAAATATTTACAAACCTACTGAGAATTGAAACTCATCTACCATTTAAGTTTTACAATATAATTAAAGAGCTACTTCACTTCAGCAATACATTTGAATTCAAATATTCTCCTATGTATTGAGTTAAGTATAGAAAGTTTGTTTCAGTCTCTTACCTGAAGCATACATCTTCCTGAAATGAAACATGATCTCATTTCTTTCCAAGAGTGAAATATGCTTATACAAGCTACAACACTCCTATTTTAAAGGAGCATTATGCTTCCACTGGAAGCTTTTATTCCTGTTTGGCAGGTTAGACATGTTTAGGAATCTATTTTCATCAAACCTTGGAGGGTTATGTGGAAAAAAGGAGTTTACATAATGAATACAGGATTTAAGCCAAAAACCTAACAATGAATTAGCTTCTCTGTGCTAAACAGATTCTGTGCGAGAAGACATTGAACATCAATATGCAAACAAAAATATGTATTTGAAAAAAACTGTGTAGGGTGAACATATCTCCCCTCAAAGTGCTTTTGCTCATGTTATCATGCCTTTGAATGTGGGAGTGGATGGGGACAGGGGGACCAGTGGTTTCAGTTAGAAGAAGCAGAGTTGAGCCCTTGAAAATGCTACTCTAGCCCTTCTGTGAGTTTAACTGCTAAGTTATTTTCTTTACTTAATTAGGATTTAATATGTTCATTTTTTTTCTAGTTTAGGAAAATGTCAATTTCTTTTGGTTGGAGCTCAGAATCCATAGTAAATTTCAACTTAAAAATAATTTTTAGGGAACTTCCCTGGTGGTCCAGTGGTTGGGACTTTGCCTTCTGATGCAGGAGGTGTGGGTTCAATCCCTGGTTGGGGAGCTAGGATCCCACATGCCTCGTGACCAAAAAGCCAAAACCTAAAACAGAAGCAATATTGTAACAAATTCAATAGAGACTTTAAAAATGGTCCACATCAAAAAAAATCTTAAAAAAAATAATTTTTATTATCTAAACATATTTGAAATAAACAGAAATAAAAAGGAATATTTACAAGGTTAGCAAGAAAGCAGATGTGGATAGTTTGCTGTTGTTTTGATATGTTGCTGTTGAAAATGAACAATGTGTGGAGATTTCGGGGCAACACGTAAAATTACCTAGTTGGATCCAGGAACTAGGTTCAGCCAGAAGCGTGTTTGCTTCACTGGGGAAAGTTTTAGGAACCAAAAATGTATCAGGTAACTTTTTTGTTACTAAGATAAATGATAGGATCCTCATCCTTTTCTCTTTTTTCCTTCCTTTTAATTTTATATTAGTGTTTTTTTTTTTGAGATTGATATCTTGAATGGAAGGATAGACAACAGAAAATTAAAAATTACATTCACTTTCAGAGCTGCTTAGGAAAAGCTATTTATAACATGAAAGTCACAAAATTGTACATTCCCCCTTGCACTCCTTTCCTTATAGTGCAACACAGGTGTGAGAGGTCAAGACAGAGTGGAAGCTTAAGTAGAAATGGACAGTGGTGATACATGGAAATGTTTGTACCTTTATATTTTAATAATAGCCTAGATTGTAATTCTTAACTTTGGAACTCTGGAGAGGTAGAGGGGCTTAAAAATCACTTTACATGTAGTGAGTTTTTTCAATACATTTATGCTAAACATTTAGTCTCTCTTTAAATTAATTCCTAAACTATACCACTAATTTTTAAGAAAATAAACCCTTGAAAAATCGGAAATTTTTGTACCTACAAATCTCTTATGGTAGACTCATGTGCATTTTGGAGGAGAAGCTAAGATAGCTAGACTGTTTGAAAAGGGACAATCTAATCTTGGCAAAACTGAAAGATTAGTGTTAACACAGTTTGATAGTCATTATTTATTAACAAGAAAGGGTACCAAAATGTTCCCTGTACTTTGACTTCTTTGAAAATATGCCCTTCAATACCATCTATGTCCTTACTTAATATGTATGCATACCTATTTTAGTAGATCTTTTAATTAAAAATAAAGTCAGATGGACAACTATGCCATTTCTACAATTTATTTTTCCATGACTTTGTTCTATGCCTACTACTTAAACAAGTAAAGCCTTCTCTTCTACATAGTAGTCTACTCATTTTCTAGACAAACATTTAAGACAAAGTGATCAGCCTTCAAAACTGAAATTGCACATCTTTCAGGAAAAAAAGACAATCTTTACAGTGTCAGTTTATTTCATTTTCTCTGTGTTGTGTTAACATTACTTTAGGTTATTTTGTTTATGCATTTTGTTTTGAGGCAAAGTTTAAAAAATGTTAGAAACAAGAGTTTTAAGTGGCTTGGTGAATAGCCTCCTAAAACTTTCCTGCTTGTTGGATTAAGAAATCAATGTCCAAGTACATATAACTGATTAAATTTATTGTTTCCCCCCACTCTATAGTAAAGATAATTTATTTGTTGGAAATGACTTAATTTTCAGAACACTCATTCCAAGATAAGTTCTGTAAGTGTCCTTGCTGGTCAGTCTGCAGTCTTGCCTCAGACCTGAGAAAGAATCTTCAACAGTGACCTTACCAGCAGGATAAAATTTAACAGTCATCTTGAAAATGACTACAAAGAGTTATGATCCAGAACCTTGAGACTAGCTACATGTGTGTTTTATATATGCTCAGCGTTTTCCTTACCCCTCATTATCTTCCTAATATTATTTGTATAAACCGGTTTGAAAGTAGGACCTCACTTATTAAGTCAAGAATTCTTAAAAAGTATCTAGTGGGTGCTTAGCAGTGCTTGGTGCTGGGTATAGTGTGATGAACAAGACTGGCAAGGTCCCTGCTATCATGGAGGGTATAGAACAACTTTCTACCCCTCACTTTGTTTCCTAGTAGAGTGACCTGAATCTAGCTAGCACCTCTTTGAAGAACAAATAAAGGCAGTTGCAGATATGATAAAGTTATTTGCATATTCCTAGTTCAAATATTAGGAAACTGACAAATAAAGGGAAATGTCTATTAAGTTTTTTTGAAATTAAATGCTAGCTGCATTGCTACTATATTAAAAGTAAATTGCTTATCTTTCATTCACTTTAGCTTGGGAGAAGGGAAAAAGTGAATTAATAGAACATGAAGTCTTTATAAAGATAGAACTTTCAGACCTTTAAAAATAGTATTTGTTTAAAATCTAGTATAAAGGAGTGAGAAATTGATATTGATATGTCCAAACCTTACACAAGCTGAGTTTCTTGACATTTTTTTGGAGAAATTAATCCAATTATTTTATTTTAAATGATGATTCAGTTACTAAAGGATAGACACAGATGAAAGGTTCATTTAGAGTATTCAGTTGGAATAAAATAACATTTTAACAATATCTGCGCTGCTGGAGTGCCTGTTGTTGATTAATAGCACTGGTGGTGCCATGGATTGATTCATTAAACACCATTCCAACCTTCTTCTTCGTGTGTGTGTCTGACTGAAGTTTCTGAAAAGCTTAAAGTGATACTTCCCATGTGCCTTTGCAGCCAAGAGTCAGGAAGAGAATTAGGTTCTACCAATAAAATGTATTTGCACACATTTTAGAAGGTGGAAGCAAAGAATATTGGCATTGCTTTGGATTTTTTTTTTTTCTACTAGCAAAATCTTGGTTTCTAAAGCAATACTCCAGTGTACATTATCCACTTCCCTCCATGTTGAGAGGCAGCTGTTGCAAAAGTAGTGATGACAGCTAGTTCCCAGCTTTCTGATTATGGAATTGCTTTTAAAGTGGAATGTTGCTTTTAAAGTGGAATGTTTGTACTCAGTTGTTCCAGTGGTGGCCTCAGTCCCTGGATGTGTCAGTTCTGTAGTGTTGTGTTCCAGTCCAGAGCCCACAACTTTGGCTCTTCCTGCTATTAATTTTGAAAGTACTTTATTCTCTGTATTAAATCTTTCTTCCCTGCTTTAAATATTTAGATTTGTTTTTGAATAACACAATAGTGTGTCAGACTGTGAGTTGTTGCCCAATATCTGGTCACCTCTTTCTAATAGTAGAGTTTCAACTGGTCACATATACAATTAAAGACTGCCTTTCTCAGCCTCCCTTATTGAAAGGTATGACCATGTGTCTGTTTTTTAGATAATAGAATTTAAACAGGTATTATATTTGGTACTTCTGGTTTTTGTCCTTAAAATGACAGATTATACAATACTCTGATACTTTCTAGTTGCTATGAGATGGCAAAAGTTGAATACCTTCCCTGAATCTAGGGACAGAAGTCACATGTTGAAAGTGTAGAGTGTTCTGCCAGTAATGAACCACCTACCTTTGAATTACTTTATGAGACACACATTTCTATCCTGTTTAGAATGCTGGATTTTAGACTCTCTCTTGCTTTTAAAAACTAACATCTTATTCTTAAATAAAACGTAATTCGGTAACTAGAAGTGGAATTCTACCAAAATAAAAAAAAATGAGGCATTGGTCTAAGAGTTGGGTAGTGGGTGGCAAGAATACCAATATTGCAGGCTGGAAAGACAGTGATCCTTACGTCATGATAAAACATTTGGTAAAACTGTCACTTCTAATCCTTAAAAAGGTAGACTACTTGACAAAAGAACATGTAACCTCTGTGAATTGTTTGAAAATCTCAGAACATTAAAAAACACAGAATGTTTATATATGTTGGCTCTTTCTTGTCGTGCAAAGTTCTGTGACAAGATGTACTTGGGCTGGTTATAAGACGTGATTTTAAAGAAGCAGCTTTACTAGTAAATAACCTCTGGTGTCCTCAAGTGCCTACATTAAAACATCTCTGTTAATTGGGGTCCATTCTAGTTTCAAAGGTTAGATTAAGGGTGATGCTTTCTTAACTCAGCTAATATTTTCAGAGAGCATCAAAGTAGACACTACTAAATTGAGGGAAAGCAAAAATGTTCTGAACAAAGAAACCGGAAAATATAAGAGGATAGTCTGTAAGCATAGGAACATTCTCTAGATTAGATCTCTGGTTATGGTTATGTGCCTGTGGATCTGACTGTCAGTAGAACAAAAGCATACTGAGTTTTTTAGGGATTGTATTGATCTGCAAAAACCAATGCATGTTTGACCTTTAAAGCAAATCCAGAAGCCTCCCAACTGGCCTTGCAGAATATAGCCCAGAAATCTGTACAGTCTCCAAGGAGAGAATAGAGTGCAATTCTCTCTTAAAGAGATAATTGTAAGGTATTCAGACACTTTCAAGAGAGAAAGGGACACATATTTAGAACAAATAATTCATTCATTCAATATTGATATTACACCAGGACAATGCATATAAATCAGAACTGTCACAAGCAAACCAGTCCTTATGGTAATAGAAATAATGGACAAAGAAAAACATCCCAAAGTAAAGAAAACAGGAACTATAAATGACAAGGGACAAAGAAATTTCTTCCAGATAATATAATCAGGACCTAGTCAAGGAAATTATTTAACTGCCAGAGCAGGGAATGTTTAAAATTCATATCTGGTAGGATTTGATCATTGCTTTGAAAAATGACAGCTGTTATTTTCCTATTCCATTTTTTTGGAAGGCAGCTGTGCTCACCACTATACCTCCAACACTGTACTGTTCCATTTTTTTTTGTTGTTTCAAATGGAACTTTATAATATTGGATGTATGTGTGTGTAGAGGGGGTAGGTAAGTGGGAAGAAGTGCACGCCTGGATTTTTGGTGGCAGGTTGCAAGTTATGTCCCAGTGTCTTTTTCCGCTCCCATAGTAAACGGCCAGCCAGTCAAAGGCCACATTTCCCAGCCTCCCTTTCAATGAGATGTGGGCAAGTTACTGGTTCTATTCAATGAAATGTGAAATATATGATTCTTCCAGTTGTGCCCATAAAAGGATGGTGTGTGGACCTTCCTGTCTGCCCCTCCTTCTTAAAACACACACACACACACACCTGGGAGATGACAATGGATAGAGTAGCCACCTTGGAAACGGATACCTGCTCCTGACAATGGTAAAGCTGAATTGCTGGTTCTCATTCTTACCTTAGTTATAAAGAAGAGAGAGAAAACACAAGAGAGAACATTCTATCTTGTTTATACTGCTGTATTTTGAGTCTTTGTTATAGAGTTTAAGTTAATACTACATTAACTACCACAGTATACATAGATTGAAATGATTATTTTCCCTAAAATTTTACTTAACGTTACTTAGAAAAATCGAATCAGAGATTCACACTATTTCTAGGTGCATGTTTAAAATAAAAATTGCACAAAGTACTCATATTCCACAAATTTAGAATAAAAATTTAATTGTTCTCGAATTATTATTTCCAGAGAATATTTACAATGAAGAATTCATCCATTGAATATTGATGCCAATAATCATTAAATTCATTCTAATAAACATTTTATCACAGGTTCACACATTAGACTACTACAACTTTTCACGTGGCTTGGTATAAAGCTGAGAAATATGGTCCATACATGGACTACTTGAAATGTCATTTTATAAAGTCTAATTTCCATTCTGGAAAAAACAAAATAAAACAATAACAACTGAAAAACTATCTTAGCTTGTTAAGTGTATGTAAAGTTAATGTTCAGAGTATGTATAGAGTGCACAAAAAGAAATAGTGGATTGACTTTAAAAGGAATTCAGACTTTTATTTCCCCTCAGCATAATATGATGAGAAGATTCCTCTACATTAAAAAAAAAATAAAAACAAAACCAAAACATGTATTCCATCTCTATTCCCAAATTTGTCAATTAAAGTAAATTGCTCGTTTTCTTAAATCCAAGACCAAAGGGCGTAATATGCACTCTTTTTCTGTTGCTCGGGTTTGTCTCTCCGAAGCAGCCTGAGAAAATTCTGCCTTACGGCTAATAGGGCTGCCAGGGTGAGAGCAGAGCTCAAGGATGAAGCCTGAGGAGGGGAGACCAGAAGACAAAATTTGGCTAAACTGTTCTTTTGAAAGCAAAGTAAATTAGTTGAAGTTGTCAGACTGGTTTTAGCTAAATTTTTTTACTAATTGTTATCTTTTACTGTATGGTAGCTGATTAGAATTTGAAGCATAAGGGTTAGTGATCATCAAACTGGAATTACATTGTGGGCATTTGGGAAATACATGGATACTTTTAGGGCTTCGAGGGTATCGTTGTGCTACAACTACAGAGGACAGTGGCCATGGACATCAGGGTGGCTAGTTTCCTTTATGAGTCTATATTTATTTACCTTTT
Source organism: Eubalaena glacialis (assembly GCF_028564815.1). Lineage (NCBI taxonomy): Eukaryota > Metazoa > Chordata > Mammalia > Artiodactyla > Balaenidae > Eubalaena > Eubalaena glacialis. The sequence continues at coordinate 102,102,060 of NC_083726.1, forward strand.
TGTCATCCAAACCCTTCTTGATATCTTCTCTTGTTCTTCTGAAATTGCATTGCTCTCATATCATCAACTTTTGGGGCATTTACTACTTTCTGCCTTGTATTATAATGTGTATGTATGTATATTTACTCTCCTATATTATAGAGTCTCTGTCTTATTCACATCCTCTTGTTTTTGAACATATTAAGCACCAATACATTTATTTTAAGAATTCATTGTCAATAGATCTTGATCCTGCTTCTGGGTCTTTTTGTATTTCCATACTTTTATTGTATTATTTCTACTAACTATGTGCATTCATAAAAAAGGTGTTTTTTCAGTTACTGACATTTATTCCTTTATTCATTTTGTTACCTTCTGAAACCAGAATTAATACAGCAATGCAGGAAATTCCTTTTCCATCCCATAACAATTTTTAGCACAACTTTAAAAATTGCCCTCTCTTTTTCCCTATTACCTTGTTTAACATTATCTTTTTTGAGACATAATTTACATGCAGTGAAATGTATAGATCTTAATTGCACAGTTTGATGAGTTTTGAAGAACTGGTAGGTCTGTTTAACCCAAAGCCCTGTCAAGATATAGGACATTTTCATCATCGCAGGGAAAGTTATGTCACGGCCCTTCCAAAACAATCCCCACCTCTCCTCCCCGACACAATTACGGTCCCAAATTCTATCACAATAGATTAGTTCCACCTTTATAGATCTTCTGGATTATGCCATAAGACTGTGAAGAGTCTTTAATTTTGCTCTGGCAGCCGAGGGACTTTACTGGTGTCTCAACTTGATCATTTTGGGGTTTATTACAGTAGGGGGATAGACTAGCTCTGCTTCTAAGTTCTGGCAATTCTGGAGTTTCAACTGAATTCCTGGCGTGTTCAACAATGCCTCTCCCCTCTGGCTAATGAGATCTATAATGTATCCTAGCACTGCCGGGCCCAGTCTCTGTTGGGTTTATAGCTCTACAGTAGCAGTGCACTAGGTCTGTGGATCTCTTCTCTATGCACATACAGCTTAGAATTTACACAAAGACTTGAGGACACTTCCTCAGATTTGTAAAGTTCTCTGTCCAGCTGCCTTCTCTCTGGTACCCTTTTCCTGAAAATAACAGCTACCTTGGTGGCCCAGAACTCCAGTCTTTATTTCTTCTACTGAGGGAGGTTACTGTTCTGTGTTTGGCTCCACTTCTTAAATTGGAAAGTGATCCCCAACAAAAGCTAGGATGAATGTAGACCTCATTTTGTGTATTTCCTTTCTCTCAATGATCATAGCCCTGGGTTCTCTGTATTCCAGTTTTGTCCGGTTTCAGAGTTATTTGCAGCAGAATTGTAATGCTGGTGAACATTACTCTATCATAGCCAGAAGTGAAAGTCCCGTATCAGGTTAATTTTTACTTTTTTTTTGGGGGGGGGGACATTTTGTCTTGATTGATTTGCCTCTTTTTAAAGATAGAGTAAAAATAATGCATTCCATATCAATATTCTATAGTTGTTTGGGGAGCAACTAAAATACTTCTTGAAAAAGACTGCTCTCTCCATACATGATATAACTAAAGAGTATTTAAAATCTTAACTCTTAGTGTAACTCTTTAATATAATTAATGTCATAACTTTATGAACATACACACTGTATGTTAAATTGACTTAAGTAAAGAAAGAGAATGCAATTCTGAAAAATAATATAATTTAGGGAATAAAATACACTCATCAATTTCTCTCAAACTTTTCCATTAAAGTACCTTATTGACAAAGGGAGTCTGTACTGGTCTATAGCAAGTATAAAATTTATTTAAGGTGTTACATTTTATCTTAAAATTGTATTATGCAGTGTATAATTATGTTAAACTTCATGAAAATATAATGTTCCCTCCTCACTTCAATCTTGGAGCAAAATTAAGAAATTTGTACTGTACTAGTTCTATAGCTTCAGTTGTAGCCTGTACATAAGTAGTTGTACTCTGCCTAGAGAATTGTTGTAATGTGTGTTCATATTTGTCTGAAAACTGGAAACACTGATTTGAATCTGAATATTTGATATACTTAATTCCAAATGTTAATATTTGAAAGAGTTTTGTTTCATAGCTTTTTAACTGAATGTTTCTTACATCCATTTTTCTGGGAACAACCCTATTTTAAGGTAAATTCTAGTTTATCATATTCAGAGATGGATTATCTTTACAAATGGGTGTGATGTGTATACTTCTATAATTCATTGTGATACTAGTTGCTTTACTAAATACATTTTACATGATGCATTTCAAATATGCTTTCTAGTAAGCCTGTAATATGGTCACATACAGTTATATTAATGATGCATTTGTGGCTTGTGTAATGTAACAACTGGCAAACAACAATACTCAAAGAGACAAATAGTTCTCAGGATATAAATGATTATGATTAAAACTTCCAATTCTTTCGGAAAACTATTAGCTGACAGTTTAAATGAACTTTGACACTCTAAACATAATTTTCCTTTGACCATTGAATAAATTCTTATTGCTGATAGAAATAAATAAAAGTGCTGGAAATATTCATAATTTCAGGCAAGATCACAAATGTTCCCAAATTGTCTCTGCATAGAAAATGGATCAATTTACTGTATTTATTTAATTTAATGTAGTCAAACTTCATTACCTCTGTGATGCTACATACATTCTCACCAGGCAAAGATTTTTAAAATCTCTCTTTAGAAAACTCAAGAATTAACAGAAATCTCCTTCCCTGAAGAAATTTTTTTTATGTCTCTTCTAATTTTTTACTCTTTTTCAGCTTCTCCATATGCTTATTACAGGTCAAGGATTTTATAATTTCAGGTATATTTTAAATAATCACTGGGAAATCAAAAATATCCATAATTAATTATATAGTTTTGCATATATTTTTCATATAATATAATTGTGTGGCATCAAATATTATTCAAATACATTTATAAATGAATATTATTAAAAGTGAAAACAGAAGCTGGTATACTCTTATGTAAAACTGGCCTAGTTTTCTATGTCCCTTTATATCTTTGTCTATTTTTTTTCCAGTTTTATTGAGATATGATTGACATACAGCACTGTATAAGTCTAAGGTACACAGCATAATGATTTGATTTACATTCATCATGAAATGATTATCACAAGTTCAGTGAACATCTATCATCGCATGTAGATACAAATTTAAAGAAATAGAAAAAAATTTTTTTTCTTGCGATGAGAACTCTTAGGATTCACTGTCCTAACAACTTTGACATATAATGTACAGCAGTGTTAATTATATTAATCGTGTTGTACATTACATCCCCAGCACTCACCTATCTTATAACTGGGAATTTGTACCTTTGGACCACCTTCATTCAACTCCCCCTTCCACCACCCCTTGTCTCCGGTAACCACAAATCTGATCTCTTTTTCTATGAGTTTGTTTTGTTTTTGAAGTATAATTGACCTACAACACTATGTTAGTTCCTGTTACACAACATGGTAATTCGAAATTTCTATACATATCAAAATGATCACCGCAATAAGTCTAGTTACGATCTGTCACCATACAAAGGTATTTCATAGTTATTGACTATATTCTCCACATTGTACATTTCATACCTGTGACTCATATATTTTGCAATTGAAAGTTTGTACCTCTTAATCTTTCTCACCTATTTCTTTCCTCCTCCAACTCCCCTCCCTTCTGGCAACCACCTCTTTGTTCTCTGTATTTATATAACTCTTTCTGTTTTGTTATGTTTGTTCATTCATTTTGTTTTAATGCTTCAATATCTAAACTGTTGCGTTGCTAGTTTTCCCAGACAATAAGTTAGGTCATGGACATAGAAAAATACTTGGAGTTTTAAATGCTATCAAAGAAAGGACAGCAGGACATTTTTTTGGTTTGAATAGCCACTCTGTGTTTCCAGAATTTCGGATAACTTAAATGTTAATTGAATGCACCTCTGCTTTGTTTGAAACGGAAGCAAACCCGTTTCCAACTGTTCTAGAACGCCACCTTCTGGAAATGAAATTCTTCTTTAAATGTCAAGAAGCAGTTCATTGTGATTGTGGTAGAATTAGGACTTTGTACTGAGAAAACTCAGGCGTCATCAGGAACATATGTTCCTTTCAACCAAATATTCCCCACCTCCAGCCCAGGGGAAAGACACTGATGTATGACAATTGCAGAATAAGTGAAAGTTTTTGACTGCTTGTATTAGGAATAAAATTCTATTTTATTTACTTTTTTCCCTTGTTAGAACCAAAAACAAAGTTGTTCTGCTTCTGTAACATGTTGCATTTTTACATGTAGTAATAGGACATAGAAATAAGTAACACCATTGTTAACACCATTAAGAATGAGCTAAGCCTTAGCGGTTCCAGTTAAATATGTTCTAAAGGCTAGTTAATGAATATGCATTTTGTTTGCCATAAGACACAAGACAGTCAGCCTTTTTCTGACTAATTCTAACTACCTAAAGCTAGTTAAACTTTTAAGTAGCTGGAATTCATATTTAAGTGCAGGGCATCCCACATTTGCCACCTCCAAAAAATGATATTTTCACTGTGATAGTATTAAAACTTTTAAAAGAAACTATTGGTATTTCTCTATTGGAAACTTATTGGGGTAGAGGTATGTATAAACAGATTTTTTTACATGGAAGTTTTATTTCTGAAATTTCAACTTTGTAAAATATGTTTCTGAGGTTTCACTCTTTAAATAAAAAAATCTGCTGAAGATTTAAAAATTCCTAGTTCCTGTCTTAATTTCTAATTCTGGCCACTTGAAGACTATGTAGATATATGGTAGTCAGATCATCTTAATGGTTTCATACAAACATTGGCTAAATCTGGAAGAGCAAATTTATCGTACATGAGTAACCACTCATGCCCACAGCAGATTTTACTAACTAAACTCAGCCCTATTTTTCACAAATCCAGGAAACAGTATATACAATGCTTTGCTCCAGACGGTTACCCTCAGTAGAATACAGTTATTTATGAGATGAAACTTACTGATTATTGAGGCCCTAGAGGAACCACGAGAAGGATGAACAGTAAAATACTTGCAGTTGGGATGGGAAAAAAAGATGAGCAAGAGAAATATCAATTTTAAGGAAAAGGTGGAAAGACAGTTGCTTTAATGATATAATTTGAGTAGGCAAATAGTGCTAATAGTCTTAAACTATCTTCAATTAAATTTCACCACTATATATTCATTCTTTTGAAAGTAGTTCTTATTCAATAGGAATGACTATTGAAAAGTCAAAACCATAATACTATACCAGTCATTAACAATTTTACTATATTCTTAAAAACATCAGTCATCACAGGAACATCTGTTCTTGCGGGGAGGAGAAGATAGAGAGGCAGACCAAATGTTTGAGTACATGTGCAGTCCAAGGAGAGCAAAAGCCAAAACAAGAGAAAATAGTAGATTGATTATTTTGTCTAGGATGAAGTCCAACAACCTTCAAACCTATTAGATGCTAGATACTGGTTATGGTGCTTAAGATACAGAGAATATGTGCTAGAGTCCTAAAGTGCCCTATAGAGTCAGAGAGATTGACATAAAAGAAGATGGTTGGAACTATTTCATTGAATTCATTATTATTCCTGCAAGTGGTACAGGGGGAAAAAGTTGAGTAGAACTTGCAAATAAAACAAAATTCCCTTGAGAAATAAATTTAAGACCAACATAATGAGTCAGAGAAGGGATAAATCATATCAAAGAGATTAATAACAAGGGCAAGTGCTGCCCCAAAGTATTGTCTTTTATATAATGTATGACCTTGATAGATACAAAGAACATGATGATCTTAAGAGGGGTTGTACAGTAATAGGAACATACAGAAAGCAGCTGTGGAATCAAAATTGGGGGAACCTATCCAGATATTGCCCATGTTAATCAGTAAAGCTAGTTTTGGTTGCAGTTTGGTTTAGAAGTGGGGGGGGGGGAGGAAAGAGAGAATTTACAAATTTATATAACTTAAAAATTAAGAGGTACAGTTGACTTCAGACACTGCTTGATGTAAGAATTCAATACTATAATCAGAACTTGGTCTTTCTTTTTTCCTGTCTCACGTTTGCTTTCCTCTGTGTCTGCCTTATTTTCAGGTGCCCTTGGTAGCTGTCAGGTACCACCTCCATAGCTCACAATCCAGGAAGTTAATTTCTGCTTCCCACCAGTTCTCACAAATTGAATTCTCACTGATTCTGATTGTCCTGGCTCTCCCTCCCTATAGATGTTGGGCATGCCACAAAAGATATGTCCACACATCTTGTGAGAAGAAACTGGAACCTTTTCAGTATTACAATTCCATAGTCTGAACCTGGGTTTCCTGGAACACTAATTCCAGGAAAGCAAATTCTAATTTGTTTAGAATTTCTAGAATTTGTTGAGTACACATTATGTTTTACACAGCATATCATTTTTCTTTATCAGCCCATTGTGATATGATTTGGGAAGTTCAGGAATAGACAGTCTCCAACATAAAAATAAATGATTCTCATCATCTTAGTCTATTGCCATTAAATATTCAAACTATAACATTCCTCTTTTTCTGCTTCAGATTCTGCCAAGCAAACAATTGATTATAATCATAATTTGAGTTTCTATATAGGTCAGCCTGTGGGGGGAGTATGTCCTAGTTTTGACCATCAGAGAATTCCAATCTGCGTGACAGTCATATTCCTAATGATAAATTAGTAAATTGGACTCCGCTTTATACATCAATGATGTAATGGAATGCTGCAACTATTTTATGATATAATACTGAAATGTAAGTAAATCTTTCACTGTGAAGTAGGATTCTTCTCAGTGATTATATTACACCAATATCAAAAAGTATAAAGTGCAGATGTTAACTTTGAATTAAAATGAGAATTCGTTGGAAATAAGTGATAGTAAAATATAAAGAATAAAGCACTGTGCTTGTTAAGTAATAAATACTCCCAAACTTGAACTATATATTATAGAATATGCCTTTTTTCTTCTTCCATAAGCTTTTCCCTATTTTTTTTGGCTCACAGCACCTCCTTAATCGAGTACCTTAAAATACATATGCCCAATTAATGTCTTATAGTACTGTTCAGTTCTTGTGTTTTATCTCTTGATATTCACAAAAATTCTTGAAAAAGTCTGGGCATATGAAAATACATTCCCTTTATAAAAAATTGAGAGCCAGAAGGAATGTAGCACTTCTATGACAGCACATGGAAAAACTATAAATCTGGAAATCTCACCCAAATCTTTGACTTCAAAACAAATCTTTTATTATAATCTACCTTGCTAAATTTTAAAATATATTTTGCTTTCTTCCTTCCCAGACACCATCAATATTATGTATTATCTATACTACACACTTACGTTTTGAATTTAACTCCATTTCTCATACATCATTTCTGAATTGTTTTTTAAATTAATGTTTGTTGTTAAAAAGCTATATAAATGTCCTGAGGACAAGACTATGTCTTCTTAGCTATTCTCCACAGCTCTAAGCAACTTGATGGCATTAGAGGTGCTTAAGATGTACCTCATCCAATAATGATTGGGAATCCTAGTACTCTTTTGGCTTGGTTAACACTTTAATTATGGTACGGATGAACCTAGTGGCAGGGCAGGAATAAAGACATAGGCATAGAGAATGGATTTGAGGACACGGGTGGGGAGGGGGAAGCTGGGGCGCAGTGAGAGTAGCAGAGACATATATACACTACCGAATGTAAAATAGTTAGCTAGTGGGAAGCAGCAGCATAGCACTGGGAGATCACCTTGGTGCTTTGCGATGACCTAGAGGGGTGGGAAAGGGAGGGTGGGAGGGAGGGTCAAGAGAGAGGGGATATGGGGACATATGTATGCATATGGCTGATTCACTTTGGTGAAACAGAAACTAACACAGTATCGTGAAGCAATTATACCCCAATAAAGATCTATAAAATTTTTTTTTAAATCACTTTTAGAATGATAATGTAAGATATCAGAGAAAATTACCTGATTCATGGGTCTTCTGGATTAAGGTGGTTCTCAGAGACCCAGAAATTAGGTATGACAAAAGCTCAGAATTCCACCAAAAGTAATGTAAAATTCATGCCTACCAAGTGCTCTGTTTTATTATACTCTTTTAGCAATCCACTAAGAACCTCCAGAATCCCAATGTGTTATACTGCCTAACTATTAGAATCTATGTCTCCTTCTACAAAGGGTTTGACCAGAGCTGATTATACTGGAATTATCTTAGGTTTTATATTCTTTTATTTTCTTCTTAGGTTCTGTTATTAACTTCTGATTATCTTGTTATCTCTACTGGCAGTTAGTTTTCTACTTTATTATATATTATGGAATTTGGGGAAAATGTCCTTTTCTTCCAGACATTTTCTTTGGCAGATAAAGTTATTTTGCTTGATTCCATATCTTTAATTTACCAAGATCACTGTGGCAGCCAATACTCTTCTATCGCTGTTTTTACACTAAACTCTTGTATTAGAGCCTCTGTGTCTCATAGTTATTAGCACACGGTACCTTGAAATATAATTCAGTTTGTTCTCTCCTACTGAACATAAGATCTTCAAAGCAGGGATTCAGTCATAATTTTCTCAATATTTCTTTTATCTGTAGTAATATCTAACAATAAAAATACTCAGAATATTACATTAATGAGCTTGTGAGAATGCTCTGTAAATATTGTTACAATGAGAGATTCAGGGTGAAGCCTAGTGTCACATTTAGATTTTCCGAATTTGAAATTCTATTTAAAAATGCAAGAACTGTAGGAAAAGAATGTACACATTAAAAATGAAAGCTAGTTTCATAAACTAGAAGATAAAAATAATCCAAAGTGATAGCTCTGTAATAAGGACTTTATTATCTTGCCACTGGTTTCTTAAGGGTTCAGCACTCTCACTGCTGTTCTTCAACTGCACACTCTGTTTGTGACTAAAATGTCTAGAGTGATCTATCTGTGTTTTTAAAGTTTCTATTTTACCTCTTTTCTTTGAATTTGAATTGTTCTTTGGACCAAGTGGAAATCAAATACTGACCTTGACCATATCATTTAACCTTTCTGGGTTTTATAGTCCCATCTCTAAAAGAAGAGTTTTGAACCAAAATCCTCAACAATTAAATGATTAAACAAAGTATTCTTGCTATATTTCGTTTTATTTTTACCCAGAAAAACTATCCCTGAAACTTAAATAAATGTACATCGTAGAAAACTTTGCTTATGGGAATTCTAATGCCATTTATGAATTAATAATTTTTATAATTATTTAGGCATTTCTATGAATATATAAATATAGATAATATTTCACAACACAATGTACATCAGTATTACTTACCTTATCATTTCTTCTTTATTTTAATTTTATTTCTCTCGTCATTTTATTTCTCTCTCAAGGCAATCAGGGTGAGCTCAGAAGCTCATTTCATGTTTAATGATTCACTACACATTATGAAAGGAGTTTTGTTCACCCTTGATTTTATCTTATCAGTTGCTACACAAATAAAATTACATGTTCCCATGCTTTGTTTGAGCACCTTGAATGATTGGCACGACCCCTATCAAAATCATTTTCTCCAATCTCTTCCGTTAACTGTTACTGTTGACACATTTAATTTATATAATTAAACAGTTACCAGTAACAATCTAGCTGTTTAATACTCCCTCTTTCACTAACTCCCAAGGCTTGGACAGGGGGATCAAGGCTTGAAAGGACTTCTATAAACTTTTTTTAGAAATTTTATTATTTTTCTGTCACCCATATAAAATCTAAAAGTTCCATTGATAATTTAGTGGAGTTGGAATTAAAAGTGTGCTATAGCTTTGTAATTGTATTTCTTCCCTATAAAGAAATTACTAGATTCATTTGTCTCTTGAAGAATCGAGTTCAGTCTAATGGAGCAATTCTCAGAACTTTTTTGTCTCAAGAATATTTTATCCTCCTAAAGATAAGAACCACTGAATAACTTTTGTTCATATAGTTTATGTGTATTAAAACATCATATTAGAAATGATAATTGAGAAATATTTAATATATATATATTAATTAATTTTTTCTTTGAATTTATTTTTCCCAGCTTGATTGAGATATAACTGACATATAACTTTGGGCAAGTTTAAGGTGGGCGACAAGTTGATTTAATACACATACACTGCAAAATGATAACCACCTAGTATTAGCTAACACCTGCATCATGTCACTTAATTGCTAGTTCTTTTTTGTGGTTAGAACATTTAAGATTTAATCTCTTAGCTACTTTCAAGTATATAATACAGTATTATTAACTATCATGACTGTGCTGTATATTAGATTTCTAGAACATATTTATCTTATAACCAGAAGTATGTACCATATGACCAATATCTCCCATTCCCCTGCCCCCCCACCCCCCCTCCCCAGGACCTAGTAACCACCACTCTACTCTCTGTTTCTATGAGTTGAGCTTTTTTAGATTCCACATACAAGTGATATCATACAGTATTTGTCTTCCTCTGTCTGACTTGCTTCACTTAGCATAATGCCCTCAAGACTCATCTATATTGCACAAATGACTGGATGTCCTTACTCACAGCTGAATAATATTCCATTGTGTGTGTGTGTGTGTGTATCTTGCCTATTGTGAATAATGCTGCAGTAAAGAGGAGAGTGCATGCGTCTCTTTGAGATTTTTTTTTTCATTTCCTTTGGATATATACCCAGAAGTGGGACGTGCTGGATCATATGGTAATTCTATTTTTAATTTTTTGAGGAACTTCCATACAGTTTTCTATAGTGGTTGCACCAACTTACATTCTCAACAACAGTACACAAGGATTTCCTTTCCTCCACATCCTAGCCAGCACTTCTTATCTCTTGTCTTTTTAATAATAACCATTCTAACAGGTGTGAGGTAATATCTCATTGTAGTTTTGATTTGCATTTCCCTGATATTTAGTAATGTTGTGCATCTTTTCATGTACCTGTTGGCCATTTGTATGTCTTCTTTGGAAAAATATATGTTTAGTTCCTCTGTCAATTTTTTAATCAGATTGTTTGGTTTTTGTGCTATTAATTGTGTGAGTTTTTAATGTGTTTTGGATGTTAAACCCTGATCAGATATACAACTTGCAAATATTTTCTCCCATTTGGTATGCTGTTTTTTTATTTTGTTGATTGTTTCCTTTGCTGTGCAGAAACGTTTTAGTTTGATATAGTCCCACTTGTTTATTTTTGCTTGTGTTGCCTTTGCTTTGGTGTCAATACAAAAAATCATTGGCAAGACTAATGTCAAGACTCACCCCCTAGTTTTCTTCAAGGAGTTTTATGGTTTCAGGTCTTACATTCAAGTCTTTAATCCGATTTGAGTTGACTTTTGTGTGTGGTGTAAGATAGGGGTCCAGTTTTATTCTTTTGCATATGGTTATCCAGTTTGCCCAACACTAATTATTAAAGAGACTATCCTTTCCCCATTGTATATCTTGGCTTCTTTGTCATTAATTAATTGACCATATACGTATGGGGTTATTTCTGTGCTCTCTATTCTGTTCTATTGATCTCTGTGTCTGTTTTTATTCCAATATCATTGTTTTGGTTATTATAGCTTTGTAATATAGTTTGATATCAGGAAGTGTGATACCTCTAGCTTTGTTTTTCTTTCCAAGATTGTTTGGCTATGTGGGGTTTTTTGTGGTTCCATATAGATTTTAGGATTTTTGTTCAGTTTCAGTATAAAAGGACATCAGAATTTTGATAGGGATAGCATTAAATCTCTAGATTGCTTTGAGTAGTATGGACATTTTAACAATATTAATTCTTTCAGTCTATGAGAATGGAATCTTTCCATTTATTTATGCCTTCTTCAATTTTGTTCATCAATGTCTTATTGTTTTAAGTGTACAGATCTTTCACCTTCTTGGTAAAATATATTCCTAAGTATTTTATTCTTTTTGATGTTATTATAAACAGGGTTGGTTTTTATCTTTCTGATAGTTGTTAGTGTATAGAAACACAGGTGGTTTTTGTATATTGATTTTGTATGCTTCTAAGTGACCTATTTTGTTTATTAGTTCTAACAGTTTTTGGTGGAGTCTCTATATATAATCCATCTCATTTTTCTTGTTTAATTGCTCTGGATAGGACTTCTAGTACTATTTTGAATAAAAGTGATGAGAGGGAACATCCTTGTCTTGTTCCTGAACTTAGAGGAAAGCTTTCAGATTTTCACCATTAAGTGTGATGTTAGCTGTGGGCTAGTCATATATGGCCTTTATTATACTGAAGTTTGTTCCCTCTGTACCATGTGTGTTCGCAGTTTGTGAAGTTTTTATCATGAAAGGATGTGGATTTGTCAACCCACTTGAAAGAAAGAAATCTTTCTGCATATATTATGATGAGCATATGATTTTTATCCTTTTAATTAATGAGGTGTATCACATTGATTTGCAGATGTTGAACCATCCTTGAATCCCTGAAATAAATCCCACTTGGTCATAATGTATGCTTCTTTCAATATATTGTTTAATTCAGTTTGATAATATTTTGTTGAGGATTTTTGCATCTATGACATCAGAGATATTGGCCTGTAATTTACTTTTCTTGTAATAATTTACTCTGGGCTTATAATTTACTTTTCTTGTCTGGTTTTGGTATCAGGGTAATGTTGGCCTTGTAGAATGAATTTGGGAATGCTTTTTCCTCTTCAGTTTTTTGGAATAGTTTCTGAACTATTGGTATTAACTTTTCTTTAGACGTTTGATATAATTCACCAGTGAAGCCATCTGGTCCCGGACTTTTGTTTGTTGGGAGGTTTTTGATTACTGATTGAATCTCCTTACTCATAATTGGTCTGCTTATTTTTTCTATTTCTTCATGATTCATTCTTGGTAGGTTGTATATTACTAAGAATTCATCTGTTTTTTTCCTCTAGGTCATCCAATTTGTTGGTGTATAATTGTTCATAACTGTCTCTTATTATCCTTTATATTTGTGTGGTATCAGTTGTAAGTGTATAAATTTATTTTAAAACAGTAATAATATACTTTTAAATGACAAATAGCATATTTATTTTAATTTAAAAAACTATATTTTCCAAAAACTATAAAAGAAAATTGGCATTTTTAAAAACATTATTGCAAAACTTCTTAGTGTCTGGTTCAATAGAAAATTGATGGACTCTGGTAAATGCTTCTGCATTCCCTTAGCCTCACTCAGATATGTAGTTGGAAAGGGAAAAATATAAATATTTTCATAAATATTGGTGATATTCTTGTATACTTCCACTTACGAAATCCTGCTGTTGCAGTGCTCTCTCTTTTCTGTACCATGGCAACTGAGATATATGTTTGAGCAGCTTCCTCACTGCTCACACCAAGTATTAGTGTAGTAAATTACAGCCCTTTCACATCATTGTGGCCATTATTCTTTGATACCAAAACAAAACTCATCAGGTAGTAGTTTCCTAAATGTTAGTTGCAATATGGAATCTGAAACCCTATTAATAAAAATTTACATTAAAATTGATGAGTTTATCTTTCAATGGATCTTTTACTCATGTATGATTTTGTAATGTCATGCATTTTTTTATTTGGAAAGTACTGATTTACTGAGTTATGTGTATGTTTCAAGTGGTGACACATTTCATTAAACAATATCCAAAAACAAATCACATTTGTTAATATCACCACTCACCTAAGTCTTCAGGTGTTGCAATATACTAAGCTGAGTGGTGGGTACAAATTTTTGAAAATTTAAATTTTTGTTTCAAATACTGAATTTGGTTGTTGGCAGCAAATAGTTCTTTTTTTTTTTTTTTAAATGACAATCACACTTAATTTAGTTTTTAGAATAGCAAATGCCCAATACCCAAGTTTGACTAGCCACGGTTTCTGTCAGTAATTCCTATAAGTAAAAATGGTGTTCCTTTGAAAGGGGCGTAGTTCACCTTTCAGTTCAAACAATTGCACATTTGCTTTTCTTCAAGATAATCATTATACTTTGATATGTAACAAATATGCTTTGTGTAATTCTCATTTAATTATCCAGAATATGAAAATAACTCATATCCAAAGGCTGAGGTTTTATAAAATAAATGAATACAGCTTCATCACACTTTATAAAAAATATTTTTTACTGATTTTATTCTTAATGAAACTGACTTTTTTTTTTTTATTGTCCCTCGGTTTCAGTAAAGAGCATAGTAACTACTAGAACAATTTATACCAGTTCCTTGTTTTGTGATAGCAGTTTTACCTGCAATTACTTTTGTACCATCAGTGCAAATGCCAACAAAGTGTAAAAGGAATATAACGTTTTGTATTTTTATGAAAATATTTTGACCTCATGGACCTCCTCAGAGTCTGGAACCTCAAGGTTTATAGATGATACTTTGAGGACTATTGGTCTAGTGAAAAGAGCTTCCATCCAGAGTTAGGAAACCAAATGGATAGCTCAGCTTTGCTGAAATTATTTTATAACTTGAGGTAAATTTCTTAAACTCTTAATCTCTTAATTTTCATTTCTTCATCTATAAAATCTATAAAAGTTAAAGGGTTAATGGTTTTTCATGTCCCTCAGAATACTAAAAAGTTATATGAAATTTAGTATAGTGTGAGTTCGTTATAGCTACATGATAACTTCACATTAATTCAATATTAGTATAATTAGAAATGTGATTACATTAAGGTACAATTCTATTTTTCCATTTTTTGTTTAATTAAAAAATTAGGGAAATTTATACCTAAAATACTTTGAAGGCTATTTAAAAAGTAGTAGTATCATTTTTGAGTTAATTGAATTCCGTTCCTAAGTAAGGATTTTTATTAAAAAATAATTCCTAAAAATTCTGTCCTTGTTAACAGTGCACCTCTACCATTCTCTTTCATAGATCTAGTTAATAATCATTTTTTTCCCTTTCTAGTATATTATAAAACACACATTGATTCAGAAGCATCATTTGGAGGCCTTTTTTAAATCACTTTATAGAGCTATAATTAGTCTTGATAAGTAAAATTAGGTTGAATTCCCAATATTTACCTTGTGAATATACAAAACTCTACAATATTTTCATAAATATTGGTGATATTCTTGTATACTCCCACTTACGAAATCCTGCAGTTGCAGTGCTCTCTCTTTTCTGTACCATGGCAACCAAGATGTATGTTTGAGCAGCTTCCTAACTGCTCACATCAAGTATTAGTGTAGTAAATTACAGAAACAAAACTGTTTCCATAAACTTGCCACTTAAACTAATGCAAAAAACCTATCCTTTATCCCTACAAAAAATTGGAAGTACTGAATAATGTGGATCGCTCATCTGACTTCTTACAAAAGAGAAGAAACCCCCAGTGGTACACAGAGAGAAGGGAGAAAAACTAGGGTTAAGAGCACTAGGGTTAAGCTGACCCTATGATTACTTTGAGGTGTGATTTTAAACAGACTCTTGCAATAAGACTTGAACCCATAAACATCTGCCCCACAAGTTTTGGGAGAAAAGAAAATCAAAACTTTTCCCTGTTAGTTAAGGAGAAATGTTTCCCTGTGAGAAATCAAGACCTGAGGTCTATGTCTCAGGTGATATCAAGTATGAATAAAAGGCGCTGACTGTGTGCCGAAGTCCTCAGTCCAAGAGATTAGCAAAATAAGTTGTCCTGGTCCAGAGCTACCCTTGAAAAACCTGTAGCACCACTCTAGAGCCACCCTCTTATAATCAAAGCTGGAAAGAATTCAGTAGGGAAAAAATACAAGCCTCACTAAAAAGCAGCTTGCAGTTAAAAATAAATCACAACACAAGTGAATGAACAAAGTGTCATGAACAAAGCATCAGTTCTAGCAAAAAGAAGCCAGAATTTTGAGATAATAGGACTAAATGAAAATAATAAAGCTAATATGTTTAAAATGATTAAAGCAATAAAGGAAAGCATAAAACCTGTAATGGGATAGAACAAAATACTGTAAGGATAGACAAAATAAAATAAAAGCAGAAAATTACACACACACATATAATCTGGAAGAAACAGGTTTAAAAAGAGTATATATATATTTGAAATTAAAAGAAAAAAATAATTGAAAAAATATAAACACTTATCAAATGGATTAAATAGTACCTTAAACTCAGCTAAAGCAAATATTAGTAATCTGGATTCGTAGTTGTGAGGGAATAGCCCAGAATGGTAGCACAGATGTATAAAAAAACAGAAAAATTCAAGACAGTTAAGAGATATGAAATTAGAATATATCTCAGGAGATTATAGGACTCATTTAGAGTCCTTAAGAAAGAATAGAGACAGAAAATTTTCAAAAATATAAAGCCAAATCTTTTCCAGACTTGATGAAAAGTAAGAAATCTGGCTTTGTAGAAGCAAATCAGGGCCAAGAACTATAAATAAAAATGAATCCAGATATATATAATACCAAAATGGAAGAAAAATCTTAATAGCAATCTTAAATAAAATAAAAAATGAACTTCCAGAAGACTTATATAAAGTAACAAAATAAGGCACATAATTAATGAAACAATATGCTTAAATTGCTCAGGGAAATAATAGAAAATTTTAATTTTATAGCAAATTAAATTAGCTTTCAAGAATTAGGGGAAACCACCAGAAACCTACTAGAGCTAATCAATGAATTTGGTAAAGTTGCAGCATACAAAATTAACACACAGAAATCTCTTGCATTCTATACACTAACAACAAAAGATCAGAAAGAGACATTAAGGAATCAATCCCATTCACCATTTCAACAAAAAGAATAAAATACCTAAGAATAAACCTACCTAAGGAGGTAAAAGACCTGTATTCAGAAAACTATAAGACACTGATGAAAAAAACTCAAAGATGACACAAACAGATGGAGAGATATACCATGTTCTTGGGTTGGAAGAATCAATATCGTGAAAATGACTATACTACCCAGAGCAATCTACAGGTTCAGTGCAATCCCTATCAAATTAACAGTGACATTTTTTACAGAACTAGAACAAAAAATCTTAAAATTTGTATGGAGATAGAAAAGTCCCTGAATAGCCAAAGCAGTCTTGAGAGAAAGAAACAGAGCTGGAGGAATCAGACTCCCTGTCTTCAGACTATACTACAAAGCTACAGTAATCAAGACAATATGGTACTGGCACAAAAACAGAAATATAGATCAATGGAATAGGGTGGAAAGCCCAGAGATAAACCCACACACCTATGGTCAACTAATCTATGACAAAGGAGGCAAGGATATACAATGGAGAAAAGACAGTCTCTTCAATAAGTGGTACTGGAAAAACTGGATAACTACATGTAAAAGAATGAAATTAGAATACTTCCTAACATCATACACAGAAATAAACTCAAAATGGATTAAAGACCTAAATGTAAGACTGGACACTATAAAACTTTTAGAGGAAAACATAGGAAGAACACTCTTTGACGTAAATCACAGCAAGATCTTTTTTGACCCACCTCCTAGAGTAATGGAAATAAAAACAAAAATAAACAAATGGGACCTAATGAAATTTAAAACCTTTGGCAAAGCAAAGGAAACTACAAACAAGATGAAAGGACAACCCTCAGAATGAGAGAAAATATTTGCAAACGAATCAACAGACAAAGGATTAATTTCCAAAATATATAAACAGCTCATGCAACTCAATATTAAAAAAACAACCCAATCAAAAAATGGGCCGAAGACCTAAATAGACATCTCTCCAAAGAAGACATACAGATGGCCAAGAAGCACATGAAAAGCTGCTCAACATCACTAATTATTAGAGAAATGCAAATCAAAACTACAATGAGGTATCACCTCACACAGGTTAGAATGGGCATCATCAGAAAATCTACAAACAACAAATGCTGGAGAGGGTGCGGAGAAAAGGGAACCCTCTTGCACTGTTGGTGGGAATGTAAATTGATACAGCCACTATGGAGAACAGTGTGGAGGTTCCTTAAAAAACTAAAAATAGAATTACCATATGACCCAGCAATCCCACTACTGGGCATATACCCAGAGAAAACCATAATTCAAAAAGACACATGCCCCTCAGTGTTCATTGCAGCACTATTTACAATAGCCAGGTCATGGAAGCAACCTAAATGCCCATCGACAGATGAATGGATAAAGATGTGGTACATTTATACAATGGAATATTACTCAGCCATGAAAAGGAACGAAATTGGCTCATTTGTAGAGACGTGGATGGATCTAGAGACTGTCATACAGAGTGAAGTAAGTCAGAAAGAGAAAAACAAATATCGTATATTAACACATATATGTGGAATCTAGAAAAATGGTACAGATGAACCCATTTGCATGGCAGAAATAGAGACACAGATATAGAGAACAAACATATGGATACCAAGGGGAGAAAGTGGCAGGGGAGCTTGGTGGTGGTATGATGAATTGGGAGATTGGGATTGACATATATACACTAATATGTATAAAATAGATAACTAATAAGAACCTGCTGTATAAAAAAATAAATAAAATTAAATTTAAAATAGAATTAGAGGATAAATAAGGGCATTTTCAAGAAACTTTGAGGGAATATACTATCTAAATACTGTCACCAAAAGAAATATTGAAGTGTATATTGCAGGAAGAAGAAAACCAAACACAGGAAGGAGTAGCATGCAAAAAAAAAAGGTGGGAGAATAAATTAGTGATGTGCACATCTATAAGAATAAACATTGACTGTAAAAAATAATAATGGGGCCAACTTTGGGAGGTTTAAAGGCAAGGTAAATTAATATAGTAGATAAAAGTTAAATAAAAGATGAAAAGGTGATTAAAGTTTGATATTGGGGTGGAGTGACTGATTTATTGGTGACTTTAAACTAATGAGAACATACTGTGTGGCACAGGGAAATCTAATTAATGCACTGTGGTGACCTAAATGGGAAGGAAATCTAAAAATGAAGGGGTATATGTATATGTACAGCTGATTCATTTTGCTGTACAGTAGAAACTAATATAACATTGTAAAGCAACTATACTCCAATAAAATTAATTTTAAAGAATGACATATACGTTTAAAAAATTTTTACTGTAATCCTTAATTAAATAGAAATAATATGTATATTTCCAAACTAGTAAAAGGAAGTAAAGAAAAATCAGGTAAAATAAGAGAAGAAAGGAAAATGGGTTTAGAAAAGCAAGGATTTTTTTTTTTAAAGCACAGTGAATAGCTTTGAAGCATAGAAAGCACAAAATAAAATGTAGAAATAAATCCAAATATGTTGATAATTATGGTACATAACAAAGGAAGATACTTTCAAGTTAAAAGACAGAGACTCTGGTTTAGATTAAAGTAAAAAGATGTCCAACCAGTTAGAATCGGCATCATCAGAAAATCTACAAACAACAAATGCTGGAGAGGGTGCGGAGAAAAGGGAACCCTCTTGCACTGTTGGTGGGAATGTAAATTGATACAGCCACTATGGAGAACAGTATGGAGGTTCCTTAAAAAACTAAAAATAGAATTACCATATGATCCAGCAATCCCACTACTGGGCATATACCCAGAGAAAACCATAATTCAGAAAGACACATGCACCCCAATGTTCACTGCAGCACTATTTACAATAGCCAGGTCATGGAAGCAACCTAAATGCCCATCGACAGACGAATGGATAAAGAAGATGTGGTACATATATACAATGGAATATTACTCAGCCATAAAAAGGAACAAAACTGAGTCATTTGTTGAGACGTGGATGGATCTAGAGACTGTCATACAGAATGAAGTAAGTCAGAAAGAGAAAAACAAATATCGTATATTAACGCATGTATGTGGAACCTAGAAAAATGGTATAGAAGAACCGGTTTGCAGGGCAGAAGTTGAGACACAGATGTAGAGAACAAACGTATGGACACCAAGGTGGGAAAACCGCGGTGGGGTGGGGATGGTGGTGTGCTGAATTGGGTGATTGGGATTGACATGTATACACTGATGTGTATAAAATTGATGACTAATAAGAACCTGCAGTATAAAAAAACAAACAAACAAACAAACAACTAATACTAAACTTTCTTTGGGTTATTTGTATGGAAATATGTTAATATAAATGTTTCAGATATTACACGAAATTTCTAAAAATCTTATATGTTCTGGTATAATGTTATAAGTCATAATTCTAGTTATTACTTTAAAATGTATATCAGAAATAACTAAATTTCCTTGTCAATTGCATTATTATGAGCTTTCACCAAATCTTTAACTGTGGTCATTTTTAAGTCTTTTGTCATTTACAGACAGTTCTGGGTGTACTCTGATGCTTTTGCAAAAATGTTCCTGTAAAAGGGTTTCATCTTCAAGGAATTCATGGAAAAGACTCTGACAAGTACAGGTTTCTGGTAACTGATTATACTGCTGAACTGAATGAATAAGCATTTTCAGAACTCTAATGGAAAACTGATGAATTCATAAAAGTGCTAACAAAAGATCAAGATGAAAAAAAAATTAATTACATGGGACTGAGTGAACTGATGAAGATGGTTATAATTTTTGTGACTTTCTGTTTGAATAAAAAAAGAAATCCCACAAGGACTCAGAGGCAAAAAATATACAAATCAATTTTCACTGCAAAGTAAAGGAGCTGTTACAGTGGAGGATTACTGGACCGAATGTCAATATTATGACATAGTATGGGTGTGTTTCGTGTTTGGTAATTGCAATCATTGTTGCTTTTGATGTGGTCATCCATTTACAATGCTTGGTGTCAGTTTATCTCTTGTAAAAATAAAATACAGTGTGTGTGTGTGAAAAAAAAATATAATAATTAGGGCTTGTGTGTGATGAAAAAGTACAAGAACAAAAGATGACAAAGGTTTTCCTAGCAGTGAAGTGGTGTCTTGAATTCTCTTATTTTCCACAGGGAAAGAGAAAATCACTAGAGAGAAAAGAATATCTTAGTGGTGTATATCAACTGGCAAAGACATATTAATATATGTGAATGAATTTTAAATAGTCTTCTTCAAGATCAAATTCAAAGATGAAAGCAATAAATGCCTTCATTTGTTTATTTTTTTATTAAAGTATAGTTGATTTACAATGTTGTGTTAGTTTCTGCTATACAGCAAAGTGATTCAGTTTTACATATATATATTATTTTCCATATTCTTTTTCAAATTCTTTTCCATTATGGTTTATTCCAGGATACTGAATATAGTTCCCTGTGCTATACAGTAAAAAAAAAAAAAAAACAACAACAAAAAAAAGAAAGATGTCCAGTTAAATATAAATTATAAGCAACATCATAAAATTTGCTCAACAAGTATCTTTTGAGATCCTATTATGTGCCAGGCGTTGTTCTAGATGTTTCAGTACATCATTGAATCAAACATACAAATATTCCTGCCCTCATGAAATCAGTTTCTAGTGGGAAAGGGAAAATAAGCAGTAAGTAAGTACATTATATAAAAGGTGAAACATATGAACTAGGAACACAGAGAAGGTTTAAAGTAAATAATATAAAATATATGTCAGCAGATACTTAGTGAAAGAAAATTGTGATATCTATATTAGTATGAGAAAAACTGAAAGCTGAACAATTATAGTGAATAAAGATATTCTGTAGATATGATACAAAAATTCTACAGAAACACATAAAAATCTTTAACCTGATCACACCTAGCAACATAACTTCAAAATTTGCAGAGCAGAAGTTAAAATAATTAAAATTTAATATTTAAAAAGCCACAATAATACTAATATTTTGAGATTTTAGTGCAACTCTTAAAAATTTACTAAAGGAAACAAGAAATAGAAAGATAGAGAATATTTGAACAACAATCATGAAAACAAATTTGATCAAATGAACATGCCTCCAACATAGAATACAAGTTTTTTTGTTCCTCTCTTTGGTTTTCCTGAATATACAACACCTTGAAGAAACAAGTAATTGATTATGCGTAAACTTTATCGGAGTATGGAAAACTTACTGACTCTTTTATGAGGTTAATATAACCTGAATTGCCAAAACCACCCTCCAGAAAAACAAACCCCCACTTCAGAAAAACAGATAAGGGAAGAAAATATTATAATCCAAGTTTATTTATTAACATAGGAACAAAAATCCTAAAACAGTATGTTAAAAAGCAAACAGGTACCTAGAATTAAACGCTGACTCATAACCAAGTTGATTTTAACCTAGGACTCTTTCACCATTGGAAATCTACTAAGATTTCTTTCCATTTTAACAGTCAAATAGAGGAAAACTATATGATTATCTCATTATATGTAGAATATTTTTAAATTAAAAATTTACACTGATTCAAGATAAAAAGTCCTAACGAACTTGGGCTAGATAGGAAAATCCTCACTCTAATTAAGAGTACCTAACAGAAATGTACGTCATCATTCTTCATCAAATATGATGTATTTAGAACAATTATATTTTCATAAGGCAAAAGAACTATTAACACCAATTCTGTTCAACTTTCAGTGGAGGTCTTAGCTAGCACAATGAAATAAAAAATAATAATAATAAATGATAGTGATTAGAAGAATAGCTTTATTTTGATGATGTGATAGTCTATGTAGAAAAGCCAGGAGACTACAGATAAACTTTTAGAGCAAATAAGAGAATTCAACAAATTTTCTGGTTATGGAATAAATAATTTTAAAAATGAATAGTGTTCCAATATTTGTAATTAACAATTAAAAATGTAACTTAAAGACAGATACAATTTATGCTAACATGGAAACAATACTATGCCTAGGAACAAATGTAACAAAAGATGTAATCTTTACAGAGAAAGCAGTTACTACTGAAGAACATAAAACAGGGCATAAGTAACTGGAGAGACTTATCACTGTCATGGATATAAACACTCAATACCTTTTTTTTAAACATCCTTATTGGAGTATAATTGCTTTACAATGGTGTGTTAGTTTCTGCTGTATAACAAAGTGAATCAGCTGTACATAAACATATATCCCCATATCTCCTCCCTCTTGTGTCTCCCTCCCACCCTCCCTATCCCACCCCTCTAGGTGGACACAAAGCACCGAGCTGACCTCCCTGTGCTATGCAGCTGCTTCCCACTAGCTATCTATTTTACATTTTGTAGTGTATATATGTCCATGCCACTCTCTCACTTTGTCCCAGCTTACCCTTCCCCCTCCCCGTGTCCTCAAGTCCATTCTCTAGTAGGTCTGCGTCTTTATTCCCATCCTGCCCCTGGGTTCTTCATGACTTTTTTTTTTTTTTTTAGATTCCATATATATGAGTTAGCATACGGTATTAGTTATTCTATTTCTGACTTGCTTCACTCTGTATGACAGTCTCTAGGTCCACCCACCTCACTACAAATAACTCAATTTCATTTCTTCTTATGGCTGAGTAATATTCCATTGTATGTATGTGTCACATCTTCTTTATCCATTCATCTGTCGATGGACACTTAGGTTGCTTCATGTCCTGGCTACTGTAAATAGAGCTGCAATGAACATTGTGGTACACGACTCTTTTTGAATTATGGTTTTCTCAGGGTATATGCCCAGTAGTGGGGTTGTTGGGTCATATGGTAGTTCTATTTTTAGTTTTTTGAGGAACCCCCATACTGTTCTCCATAGTGGCTGTATCAATTTACATTCCCACCAACAGTGAAAGAGAGTTCACTTTTCTCCACACCCTCTCCAGCGTTTATCATTTGTAGATTTTTTGATGATGGCCATTCCGACTGGCGTGAGGTGATACCTCAATGTAGTTTTGATTTGCATTTTTCTAATGATTAGTGATGTTGAGCATCCTTTCATGTGTTTGATGGCAATCTGTATATCTTCTTTGGAGAAATGTCTATTTAGGTCCTCTGCCCAATTTTGGATTGGACTGTTTGTTTTTTTCATATTGAGCTGCATGAGTTGCTTGTATATTTTAGAGGTTAATCCTTTGTCAGTTGCTTCGTTTGCAAATATTTTCTCCCATTCTGAGGGTTGTGTTTTCATCTTGTTTATGGTTTCCTTTGCTGAACAAAAGCTTTTAAGTTTCATTAGGTCCCATTTGATTATTTTAGTTTTTATTTCCATTTCTCTAGGAGGTGGGTCAAAAAGGATCTTGCTGTGATTAATGTCACAGAGTATTCGGCCTATGTTTTCCTCTAAGAGTTTTATAGTGTCAGGCCTTACATTTAGGTCCTTAATCCATTTTGAGTTTTTTTGTGTGTATGGTGTTAGGGAGTATTCTAATTTCATTTTTTTACATGTAGCTGTCCAGTTTTCCCAGCACGACTTATTGAAGAGGCTGTCTATTCTCCATTGTATATTCTTGCCTCCTTTATCAAAGATAAGGTGACCATATATGTGTGGGTTTACCTCGGCTTTCTATCGTGTTGCATTGATCTATATTTTTGTTTTTGTGCCAGTACTGTACTGTCTTCATTACCATAGCTTTGTATTATAGTCTGAAGTCAGAGAGCCTGATTCCTCCAGCTCCGTTTTTCTTTCTCAAGATTGCTTTGGCTATTCGAGGTCTTTTGTGTTGCCATACAAATTGTGAAATATTTTGTTCTAGTTCCATGAAAAATGCCGTTGGTAGTTTGATAGGGATTGAAATGAATCTGTAGATTGCTTTGGGCAGTATAGTTATTTTCACAGTGTTGATTCTTCCAATCCAAGAACATGGTATATCTCTCCATCTGTTTGTATCATCTTTAATTTCTTTCATCAGTGTCTTATAGTTTTCCACATACAGGTCTTTTGTCTCCTTAGGTAGGTTTATTCCCAGATATTTTATTCTTTTTGTTGCAATGGCAAATGGGAGTGTTTCCTTAATTTCTCTTTCAGATTTTCCATCATTAGTGTATAGGAATGCAAGAGATTTCTGTGCATTAATTTTGTATCCTGCTACTTTACCAGATTCATTGATTAGCTCTAGTAGTTTTCTGGTAGCATCTTTAGGATTCTCTATGTATAGTATCATGTCATCTGCATACAGTGACAGCTTTACTTCCTTTCCAATTTGGATTCCTTTTATTTCTTTTTCTTCTCTGATTGCTGTGGCTAAAACTTCCAAAACTATGTTGAATAATAGTGGTGAGAGTGGGCAACCCTGTCTTCTTCCTAATCTTAGTGGAAATGGTTTCAATTTGTCACCATTGAGAATGATGTTGGCTGTGTGTTTGTTATATATGGCCTTTATTATGTTGAGGTAAGTTCCCTCTATGCCTACTTTCCAGAGGGTTTTTATCATAAATGTGTGTTGAATTATGTCGAAAGCTTTTTCTGCACCTATTGAGATGATCATATGGTTTTTCTCCTTCAATTTTTTAGTATATTTTATCATATTGATTGATTTGCATATATTGTAGAATCCTTGCATTCCTTGGATAAACCCCACTTGATCATGGTGTTTGAACCTTTTAATATGCTGTTGGATTCTGTTTGCTAGTATTTTGTTGAGGATTTTTGCATCTATGTTCATCAGTGATATTGGCCTGTAGTTTTCTTTGTGACATCTTTGTCTGGTTTTGGTATCAGGGTGATGGTGGCCTCGTAGAATGAGTTTGGGAGTGTTCCTCCCTCTGCTATATTTTGGAAGAGTTTGAGAAGGATAGGTGTTAGGTCTCCTCTAAATGTTTGATAGAATTCACCTGTGCAGCCATCTGGTCCTGGGCTTTTGTTTGTTGGAAGATTTTTAATCACAGGTTCAATTTCAGTGCTTGTGATTGGTCAGTTTATATTTTCTATTTCTTCCTGGTTCAGTCTCAGAAGGTTTTGCTTTTCTAAGAATTTGTCCGTTTCTTCCACATTGTCCATTTTATTGGCACATAGTTTCTTGTGGTAATCTCTCATGATCCTTTGTATTTTTTTCAGTGTCAGTTGTAACTTCTCCTTTTTTATTTCTAATTCTGTTAAGTCTTCTCCCTTTTTTCTTGATGAGTCTGGCTAATGGTTTATCAATTTTGTTTATTTTCTCAAAGAACCAGCTTTTAGTTCTATTGATCTTTGCTATCATTTCCTTCATTTCTTTTTCATTTATTTCAGATCTGATCTCTATGATTTCTTTCCTTTTGCTAACTTTGGGGTTTTCTTCTTCTTCTCTCTCTAATTGCTTTAGCTGTAAGGTTAGGTTGTTTATTTGAGATGTTTCTTCTTTCTTGAGGTGAGGTTGTATTGCTATGCACTTCCCTCTTAGAACTGCTTTTGCTGCATCCCATAGGTTTTGGGTAGTCGTGTCTCCATTGTCATTTGTTTCTAGGTATTTTTTGATTTCCCCTTTGATTTCTTCAGTGATCACTTCGTTATTAAGTAGTGTATTGTTTAGCCTCCATGTGTTTGTATTTTTTACAGATCTTTTCCTGTAATTGATATCTAGTCTCATAGCGTTGTGGTCCGAAAAGATACTTGATACGATTTCAATTTTCTTAAATTTACCAAGGCTTGATTTGTGACCTAAGATATGATCTATCCTGGAGAATGTTGACTATTTCATTTCCCGTATTAGGGGAGTTTTCAACTGTAATCTCTTCAAATATTTTCTCAGCCCCTTTCTTTTTCTCTTCTTCTTCTGGGACCCCTATAATTTGAATGTTGGTGCATTTAGTGTTTTCCCAGGGGTCTCTGAAACTTTCCTCAATTCTTTTCATTCTTTTTCTTTGTTCTGCTCTGTGGTATTTATTTCCACTATTTTATTTTCCAGGTCACCTATCCGTTCTTCTGTCTCTGTTATTCTACTATTGATTCCTTCTAGAGAATTTTAAATTTCATTTATTGCTTTCTTCATCATTGCTTGTTTGCTCTTTAGTTCTCTAGGTCCTTGTTAAACGTTTCTTGTATTTTCTCCATTCTATTTCCAAGATTTTGGATCATCTTTACTATCATTACTCTGAATTCTCTTTCAGGTAGACTGCCTGTTTCCTCTTCATTTGTTTCATCTGGTGGGTTTTTACCTTGCTCCTTCATCTGTTGTATATTTCTCTCTCTTCTCACTTTGCTTAATTCAGTGTGTTTTTGGTCTCCGTTTCGCAGGCTGCAGGTTTGTAGTTCCCGTTGTTTTTGGTGTCTGCCCCCAGTGGCTAAGGTTTGTTCAGTGGGTTGTGTAGGCCTTCTGGTGGAGGGGACTGGTGCCTGTGTTCTGGTGGATGAGACTGGATCTTGTCTTTCTGGTGGGCAGGACCATGTCCGGTGGTGTGTTTTGGGGTGTTAGCAGACAAGCCTCTCAGGCTGGTGAGTGCTGGTTGGCACCGAGCCTCTGTTTGGGAATCTCTCTGCTTTGCCGTCTGCACTCCTGTTGCTGCACTCTCCTCCGTGGCTCCGAAGCTTCCCCCCCGCCACCCCCCACCTCTGCCAATGAATAGGTTTCCTTGTGTGTGGAACCTTTTCCTCCTTCACAGCTCCCTCCCAGAGGTGCAGGTCGCATCCCTATTCTTTTGTCTCTGTTTTGTCTTTTTTCTTCTTCCTTACCCAGGTACGTGGGGAGTTTCTTGCCTTTTGGGAAGTCTGAGGTCTTCTGCCAGCGTTCAGTAGGTGTTCTGTAGGGGCTGTTCCACATGTAGATGTTTTTTTGATGTATTTGTGGGGAGGAAGATGATCTCCACCTCTTACTCCTCTGCCATCTTGAAGCTATCTCTCAACACACAATATCTTAAAGATAGTAATGCTCCTTAAATTAAACTATTAAGAGCATGCAATTCTTATTTAAAATCTCAACATGTTCTTTCGTGAAACTTGATAAGCTTTTCTACAGTTCATTTGGAAGGGCAAAGGAACAAGATTGACTAAGATAATTTTGAAAGAGCACCGACCAGCCACTGGTGGGGGACCCTGACATCCAAGGAGATGGGAGGACCCCCAAGTGAACCGGTAGGAAGTGGAGGGACTGAGGGGGAGGAGAAGTGGAGGCCAGACTGGATCAGTGCTCCTGAGGCCTGGGAGATCAGAAGAGGCAGGTGGGAGGGACCCTCTGGGAAGAGCAGGATAGGAGCAGAGGGTTATCACCTGGCCCACCTGGTCCGGGGAACCTGCTGAGCTCCCAGGCCGGTACCCTCCCTCCAAAGCCCCCTTAAGGCTGCATGGGTCCTGGGGGTATAGGAGGGAGGATGGGGAGATCAGGAGAGACAGGCAGGAGGGGCCCTCCAGCTCCAGAGGAGCAGGAGAGGAGAGAAGGTTGTTTACCCCTGCAATTCGAGCCCAGGAAGCCTGCGGGGCTCCCAGGTGAGGTCCCCTGCCCTCTGAGACGACTGGTGCAGGGCATGCCTGGGCCCCTTCTGTTCCTTGAGCCTAAACCCCACCACCGATAGCCCCCAGTGCCTTTTCCAGCCTTGTGGGTCCTAAACGTAGTCCCTGCCCACTGCCCAAACCTCACCCTTGCTTAGGCCCTGCCCTCCACAGCCAAGGCCTTTTCCCTCCTTTTTTTTCTTTCTCTCTCTTTTTTTTTTTCTTTTCCCTCCTCTTTTTTACTATTATGGTACTGATGTACCTTCTGGATGTTGATTCATCTATATATGTATTGTAATTTATTTTTGGCTGTGTTTGGTCTTCATTGCTGCACAGGCTTTCTCTTGTTGCGGTGAGTGGGGGCTACTCTTCATTGCTGTGTGTGGGCTTCTTATTGCAGTGGCTTCTATTGTTGTAGAGCATGGGCTCTAGGCACACAGGCTTTAGTAGTTGTGGCTCGTGGGCTCCAGAGTGCAGGCTCAGTAGTTGTGGCACATGGGCTTAGTTGCTCCACAGCATGTGGGATTGTCCCTGACCAGGGCTCGAACCCATGTCCTCTGCATTGGCAGGTGGATTCTTAACCACCGCGCCACCAGGGAAGCCCTCATCTATATTTTTATTTTTATATTCTTTCTAACATATCTGTTAGTTTCCTACTCTAATTTTATTTTTTACTTTGTTATTGTTCTCTCTCTCTCTTTTTTTTTTTTGCCACCCTCCTCAGCTTGTGGGATATTGGTTCACGAGCCAGTGTCAGGCCGAAGATCCTGCAGTGGGAGCTCTGAGTCTGAACCACTGCACTAACAGAGAACTTCAGACCCCAGGGAATATTCATCAGAGTGAGGTCTCATGGAGGTCCTCATCTCAGCGCCAAGACCCAGCTCTACCCAGCAGCCTATAAACTCCAGTGTTGGAAGCCTTAGGCCAAACAACTAGTAAGACAGGAACACAATACCACTCATTAAAAAAAAAAAAAAAAAGACAACAAAAAGTATGTTTTGAGATGAAGGAGTAAGGTAAAAACCTACAAGACCAAATAAATGAAGAGGAAATAGACAATCTACCTAAAAAAGAATTCGGAGTAATGATAGTAAAGATGATCCAAATCTTGGAAACAGAATGGAGGCACGGATTGAGGAAATACAAGAAATGTTTAACAAAGATCTAGAAGAAATAAAGATTAAACAAACAGAGATTGACAACACAACTGAAATGGCAAATACACTAGAAGGAATCAATAACAGAACTGAGGCAGAAGAATTAATAGGTGAGCTGGAAGACAAAATGGTGGAAATAACTGCTGAGGAGCAGAATAAAGAAAAAAGAATAAAAAGAATTGAAGACAATCTCAGAGACCTCTGGGACAACACTATACACACCAGCATTCGAATTATAGGGGTCCCAGAAGAAGAAGAGAAAAAGAAAGGTTCTGAGAAAGTATTTGAAGAGAGTATAGTTGAAAACTTCCCTGACATGGGAAAGGAAATAGTCATCCAAGTCCAGGAAGCACAGAGAGTCCCATATAGGATAAATCCTAGGAGCAACACACCAAGACACATATTAATCAAACTAACAAAAATTAAATTCAAGGAAAAAATATTAAAAGCAGCAAGGGAAAAACAAAAAATAATATACAAAGGAATCCCCATAAGTTTATCAGCTGATTTTTCAGCAGAAACTCTGCAGGCCAGAAGGGAGTGGCAGGATATACTTAAAGTAATGAAAGAGAAAATCCTACAACCAAGATTTCTCTACCCAGCAAGGATCTCATTCAGATTCAATGAAGAAGTCAAAAGCTTTTCAGACAAGCAAAAGCTAAGAGAATTCAGCACCACCAAACCAACTTTACAACACACGGTAGAGAAACTTCTCTAGGTGGGAAACAAAAAAGAAGAAAAAGACCCACAAAAACAAACCCAAAACAATTAAGAAAATGGTAATAGGAACATACATACCAATAATAACCTTCAATATAAATGGATTAAATGCCTCAACCAAAAGACACAGACTGGCTGAATGGATAGAAAACAAGACCCATATATATGCTGTCTACAAGAAACCCACTTCAGACCTAGCGACACATACAGACGGAAAGTGAAGGAATGGAAAAAGATATTCCATGCAAATGGAAATCATAAAAAAGCTAGAGTAGCAATACTTATATCAGATAAAATACTTTAAAATAAAGACTGTTACAAGAGATAAGGAGGGACACTACATAATGATCAAAGGATCAATCCAAGAAGAAGATGTAACAATTATAAATGTTTATGCACCCAACATAGGAGAACATAAGGCAATACATAAGGCAAATGCTAACGGCCATGAAAGGAGAAATCGACTGTAACACAATCATAGTAGGGGATTTTAACACCCCACTTACACCACTGGACAGATCATCCAAACAGAAAATAAATAAAGAAACACAAGCTTTAAATGACACAATAGACCAGATAGATTTAATTGGTATTTATAGAACATTCCACCCAAAAGTGGCAGAATACAGTTTCTTCTCAAGTGCACACGGAACATTCTCCAGTATAGATCACATCTTGGGTCACAAATCAAGCCTCGGAAAATTTAAGAAAATTGAAATCATATCAAACATCTTTTCTGACCACAATGCTATGATATTGGAAATCTGTTACAGGAAAAAAAACTGTAAAAACCACAAATACATGGAGGCTAAACAGTGCACTACTAAATAACCAAGAGATCACTGAAGAAATCAAAGAAGGAATTTAAAAATACATAGAAACAAATGGCAACGAAACACGACGACCCAAAACCTATGAGACACAGCAAAAGTAGTTCTAAGAGGAAAGTCTATAGCAATTCAATCTCACCTCAATAAACAAGAAAAATCTCAAATAAAAAATCTTACCCTACACTTAAAACAACTAGAAAAAGAAGAACAAAGAAAACCCAAAGTCAGTAGAAGGAACGAAATGATAAAGATCAGAGCAGAAATAAATGAAATAGGAACAAAGAAAACAATAGCAAAGATCAATAAAACTAAAAGCTCTTTCTTTGAGAAGATAAACAAAATTGATAAATCCTTAGCCAGACTCATCAAGAAAAAAAGGGAGAGGGCACAAATCAATAAAATTAGAAATGAAAAAGGAGAAATCACAACTGACACTGCAGATACACAAAGGATTATAGGAGACTACTACAAACAACTATATGCTAATAAAATGGACAACCATGAAGAAATGAGCAAATTCTTGGAAAGGTACAATTTTCCAAGACTGAACCAGGATGAATTAGAAAATATAAACAGACCTATCACAGGTAATGAAAATGAAAGCATAATTAAAAATCTTCCAACAAACAAAATTCCAAGACCAGATGGCTTCACAGTTGAATTCTATTAAATATTTAGAGAAGAGCTAACACCAATCCTTCTCAAACTCTTCCAGAAAATTGCAGAGGGAGAAATATTCCCAAATTCATTCTATGAAGCCACCATCCCCCTATACCAAAACCAAAAAAAGATATCACAAAAAAAGAAAATTGTAGGCCAGTATCACTGATGAATATAGATGCAGAAATCCTGAACAAAATACTAGCAAACGGGATCCAACAACATATTAAAAGGATCATACACCACGATCAAGTGGGATTTATCCCAAGGATAGGATTCTTCAATATATGCAAATCAATCACTGTGATACACCACATTAACAAATTAAGGAATAAAAACCATATGATAATCTCAGTAGATGCAGAAAAAGCTTTTGACAAAATTCAACACCCGTTTATGATAAAAACTCTCCAGAAAATGGGTATAGAGGGAACCTACCTCAACATAATAAAGGCCATATATGACAAACCCACAGTGAGCATCATACTCAGTGGTGAAAAACTGAAAGCATTTCCACTAAGAACAGGATCAAGACAAGGATGTCCACTCTCACCACTCTTATTCAACATAGTTTTTGAAGTCCTAGCCACAGCAATCAGAGAAGAAAAAGAAATAAAAGGAATGAAAATAGGAAAAGAAGAAGTAAAACTGTCACTCTTTGCTGATGACATGATACTATACATAGAAAATCCTAAAGATGTCACCGGAACACTACTAGAACTAGTCAGTGAATTTGGTAAGGTTGCAGGATACAAAATTAATGCTTAGAAATCTTTGGCATTCCTATACACAAACAATGAAAAATCAGAAAGAGAAATTAAGGAAACACTCCCATTTACCATTGCAACAAAAAGAATAAAATACCTAGGAGTAAACCTGCCTAAGGAGGTGAAAGACTTGTACTTAGAAAACTATAAAACACTGATGAAAGAAATCAAAGATGATATAAACAGATGGAGAAATATACCATGTTCTTGGATTGGAAGAATCAATATTGTGAAAATGACTATACTACCCAAAGCAATCTACAAATTCAATGCAATCCCTATCAAACTACCAATGACATTTTTCACAGAATTAGAACAAAATATTTCATAATTTGTATAGAAACACAAAAGACCCTGAATCACCAAAGCCATCTTGAGAAAGAGAAGCAGAGTTGGAGGAATCAGGCTCCCCAGCTTCAAACTATACCACAAAGCTACAGTAATCAAGACAATATGGTACTGGCACAAAAACAGAAATATAGATCAATGTTACAGGATAGAATGCCCAGAGATAAACCCACGCACATATGGGCACCTAACTTATGACAAAGGAGCAAGAACATACAATGGAGAAAACACAACCTCTTCAATAAGTGGTGCTGGGAAAACTGGACAGCTACATGTAAAAGAATGAAATTAGAACACTATCTAACCCCATACACAAAAATAAACTCCAAATGGATTAAAGACTTAAATGTAAGACCAGACACTGTAAAACTCTTAGAGGAAAACATAGGAAAAACACTCTTTGACATAAACCACAGCAAGATCTTTTTTGACCCACCTCCTAGAGTACTGGAAATAAAAACAAAAATAAACAAATGGGACTTAATTAAACTTAAAAGCCT
Source organism: Eubalaena glacialis (assembly GCF_028564815.1). Lineage (NCBI taxonomy): Eukaryota > Metazoa > Chordata > Mammalia > Artiodactyla > Balaenidae > Eubalaena > Eubalaena glacialis. Next base: position 102,135,132 of record NC_083726.1, read on the forward strand.
TTGCACAGCAAAGGAAGCCATAACAAGACAAAAAGACAACCCTCAGAATGGGAGAAAATATTTGCAAATGAAACAGCAGGCAAAGGATTAATCTCCAAAATATACAAACATTAATGGAGCTCAATATCAAAAAAAACAAACAATTCAGTTAAAAAATGGGGGGAAGACCTAAGTAGACATTTCACCATGGAAGACATACAGATGGACAAGAGGCACATGAAAAGATGCTCAACATTACTAATTATTAGAGAAATGCAAATCAAAACTACAATGAGGTATCATCTCATGCCAGTCAAAATGGCCATTGTGAAAAAATCTAGACATATTAAATGCTGGAAAGGGTGTGGTGAAAAGGGAACCCTCCTGCACTGTTGGTGGGAATGTAAATTGATACAACCACTATGGAAAACAGTATGGAGGTTCCTTAAGAAACTGAAAATAGAACTACCATATGACCCAGCAATCCCACTACTGGGCATATACCCTAAGAAAACCATAATTCAAAAAGAGACATGTACCACAATGTTCATTGCAGCACTATTTACAATAGCCAGGACATGGAAGCAACCTAAATGCCCATCGACAGATGAATGATTAAAGAAGATGTGGCACATACATACAGTGGAATATTACTCAGCCATAAAAAGAAATGGAATTGAGTTATTTGTAGTGAGGTGGGTGGACCTAGAGTCTGTCATACAGAGTGAAGTAAGTCAGAAAGAGAAAAACAAATACCGTATGCTAACGCATATATATGAAATCTTAAAAAAAAAAAAAGGTACTGATAAACCTAGTTGCAGGGAAGGAATAAAGATGTAGACATAGAGAATGGACTTGAGGACACAGGTTGGGAGGGGGAAGCTGGGGCGAAGTGAGAGTAGCATCAACATATATACACTACCGAATTTAAAATAGTTAGCTAGTGGGAAGCAGCAGCATAGCACAGGGAGATCAGCTCAGTGCTTTGCAATGACCTAGAGGGGTGGGATAGGGAGGATGGGAGGGAGGCTTAAGAGGGAGGGGATATGGGGACATATGTATGCATATGGCTGACTCACTTTGTTGTACAACAGAAACTAACACAGTATTGTGAAGCAATTATACTCCAATAAAGATCTATTAAAAAAGTAAGAGCAGTGTAAGAAAAACTTAACCCTTCAGGTCTCTAGAATTATTATAAATGATACAGTGTTCGAACAGGGTTAGACAAATAGGACAGTATATATGCAGATATATTGTAGTGACATTACAAATCCATTTACTTTTGATATGTGTCTTTATATTTAAAGTGGGTTTCTTATAGAGAGCATATAATTGAGTCTTGTTTTTTGATCCAGTCTAACAATCTCTGTCTTTTAATTGGTGCATTTAGATCATTGACATTTAATGTGAATGTTGATATAGTTGGATTAATTTACCTACCATATTTGTTACTGTTTTCTATTTGTTGCCCCTGTTCTTTTTTCTTACTTTTGTCTTCCACTCCTTTTCTTCTTTGTGTGGTTTCTGGTATTAAATTTTAAGAGAAAAATTTCAACTCTTTATAGCTATCTTAGTAAATTACTGAAAGGAATTTGCTTTCTGATGAGTTGTTTTATCCTCCAAGATTTCAAATGCAGAAAATCATTATGTTGGTGGCTGACAATGGTGAGTGAGGTAAAAAGCAGTGAAATCCTTAAATATGAATTCCGTTTTCCCAGCATTTGCCTCAGTGCCTAGCTTGATAAAATGGCAATTTTAATGATAATGACAATAAATCATCATGTGAAATAATCATTATGCAGTCTCTAAAATTAAGAAAGTGTAAATATTTAAATGACAAACATAAGGAGGCCTCTTATTTTTCATTTTGTGTACTTACTACCTATTTTTAACTTGTTAACATTTTGTGGTGTTAAATGGGGTTTAGTATCTATAACCTGGTGCTTTGGAGTCCCCCATTTTAATTGACTTTCAGTGATTGATAATGCTTGTTTATAATTTTGTCTCATTTCAGCGATACTAATGTTAAGAATATAACTCTATTTACACTAAATTCTAAAGACTTGCCAAAAGAAATACCATGAAAGAAAAGTAACAACTGGATCATAAATTTAAATTCCTTAATCTCAGTCCTTTACTGGTTCTTGAAATTATATTTGCTCTAACATGTCAATATTTTAGCATACACCAAGAATATAATATATAAGTAAAGATTCACAGCCTAAAATATTAAAAAGTGTATGCTTGTACATATTTTTGTTATGAATGTAGTGTTGTCTTTCAGCACTAAATTTAAACTAATGCATATTTTAATTATCTAGGTAAGATTAATATGTTAATTTACTTTACAAGTGTGTATTTAAATTCCTCATTTTCATAGCCTTTCATTTTCCATGTGCCTTTCTAATTCCTGCAGAATTCCTCTGGAGGGCACTATTATCATAACTAATACAATTAGCTCCAGCTGGCTGTGACAGGGAATGGCACTGCATCTTGGCTGGTGCTTTGCTTACCTATTTCAAATCTTAATTTTCAGCATGACTTTGACTTTTCCACCTTCTTAAGGGTAAAAATAAACTCTTCTATCTCTTTTGAGGGTTATAGAAGTTATCCCCAGTCACATTATACCCTATTTAAAAACAAACACCATTTCTGCCCTCCTTATTACTTCTTGATAAAACACCCTGGAAAGCTAATGAGGTGCTAGTGTGAAATGTGAGTTCTGTGTGGGAATTTTTTTTCTAATTGCTTTAATAAAAGATATATAAGAGTTTGAATGACAGTATAGAAATCAGCTAAATAAAAAGTCTCATCCAAATTTAATTTTCTTTCACATAATCTTTTGCTCACTAAATGAGAATTCAAGGTAAAACCAAATTAAAAAAGGAAAAAACCCTTCAGAAGTCAAAGTTGTTTTCATATGTCTGTAGAGACTGCATGTTATTTTAGGAAAGTGAGTCTGCCCAGAAAGCTGTGTTTGATGACTATAACCTTGATAATCAGTTCATTAAATAATTATGTGATCCCACTCAGAATTCTAATTGAAAAGGAATGCATTTCATTTAAAGTCAATTGAGATAAGTACCTATATAAATAACACCTGGGTCACTGAACTATTTGTAGTCTTTTTTTAGTATATTTGAATACTTTGTGTTTTTGAATCTTTTTCATTAACTGCTTAAATAGAAAATCAAATGTGTTTGCAGATTTCATAAGTTTTGAAATTACAATCAGAAATTAAATATTACCTTCTAGATAAAAGTTTTCAGAAATACTGTCTTTCATTTTCATGATGTATAATAGAAATGCAGAAACTATACTTTCTATTAAGAAAGTAATGCATATAGAAAGTAATTTTCTTCTTTTCTTGGGGGGGTGCTTATTTATTTACTTTTTAAAGATTCTATTTTGTGCTTATAAGGTGCTTAGTCGGCAGTGTTTTGATTGCCTGGATTAATAGCAGAATGGTAAAAAACAACAAAACAAAACAAAAATCAAAACAAAATACAAAACAAACAAAAAAAAAAATAAAAAATTGAAATCCAGATATAATCTCCTGGATAGTACATGAGGTTAATTTTAAATGCATAATATTCCTTTTATTATATCCAAGTTTTAGAATATGATGATACAGTTCCACCCCACTGCCCTCCCTACTTCTGGAATAGTATTCCTCTTCCTTTTGGAAATGTCTCCAGTCTCCACTTGTATCATGTGTTCCTGGTGGAAGTTTTGCATCTGTTATGCCCTGTCTGGGTATAGGGGTGGGCATGGGCCCCAAACTGAGCCAGTCCATTCAGGGTCTAGAAAGTACTTTTAAAAAGGAGAAAATATCTTTCTTAATTTTCCAAAAAAAGTATATTTTACCTAAGTATATTCCACATCCATTCATATTCATTTCTGAAGTACTAGAAAATATGTTAATGTTTAACATTGACTGCTCTATCTTAAATGAATCATTGCATATAGATGACATTGATAAGAGGTAGATTTTTTTCCTTTAAAGAAAATAACCTTTTTCTTGTCCTTAGCAGATTATACAACTCTACTGATCAGTGGCTGATCAGTGGGCATTTACTCTAAGATAGTGGTATGGGAGGGGGCTCTGGGAGTGAGTGGGCTCTGCTTCCTACCATTTTCTAGTGGAGTACTCCTAACACAGAGTGATCCCACATAGTGTGAAAGCTATGTAGAGCTTAGCCTCTTGTAGTCTTAAGAATTCATTTAATTTTGCATTGTACTTTATATAATTCCATTTTTGTTTTAAAAGAAAGAGAATATCCAAAATACTGTGTGATGTTTATCTCTGACTTCAGTACTCTTGAGATTCCACTGCCAAAGCCATATTTGAGAAGCAAGAGATAGAAAATGGCATTTGTAATTAAATATAAGTTCAGATCGTACGTTTATTGCTTACTGGTATTGGGCTTTGTACAGTGTATTTAATTTCTCTAAACCTCAGTTACCCCTTGTAAAATGGAGATCATATTCTACTGAACCACATGAAATTGCTATTTATGCAGGTTAAAAATAGTGGAGTACTGAAAATTTCTTCTGATTCAGGCTAAGAATAGCCTTACCTTCCCACATATATATGACTAATTAATATATGCAAAGCTCCCAATAAAGTACTTGACTGAAAGTAATTTTAATTATACTAGGAAAATTGTTCAGAGCTGTATGTTAACAACATAAATAAAAACACTCTATTACAAATAAACATACCCTCTACTGAGGTGAGAAGTCTATACAATTAGAAATCATAGTTACATTTTTTACCACTCATTAACAATGAGAGTGAACATCAACATTGTTATTTCTTAAAAAACTAGTTCATGTGATTGTTAAAATGACTGTATATATGAGCATATCTGTTGTGTATTTATTCAGTAAAGAAAGAGTAAAGTAGTACAAATAGGTATTATGTAGAAATAGTACAAACAAAATGTGTCAGGTACTGTTCTAGATGTCGGGAATACAGCAGTTAATATGACAAAATCCATTCTCTCTGGAGGAATATACACTAGTAAGTGGAGACCGATAATCAAGTAGATACATTCAAAAACCTAATAATTGCATATAGAGATATGAAAGAAAAATTAAAATCTTAGCATGTAGTAGGTACTTAACATAGATTTTTACAATTCAACTTTTTGTTAATCATTGCATATCCATACCATTAAATCTCAGCCCATCATTCCTTTCCTTTGTAGCTTAATTTACACGGATATGTGATAAGATGGTCTGTAAATTTGGAGAATTCAAAGAATTCTGAATTATTAGCTTCTCTGGATAACAAACATCCTGTGAAAAAGCCTCTCTCTTCTTTTTCTTCATTAATACATTAGCAATAATACTTGCCTCTGGTTAAAAGGTGGTAGCACCATAAAATTTTAAGGCTAAATCTAGTCTAGGTTAAGAAATATGGTAATTGTTACCAAGCTATCTGACTTATATTTCCCTAAATAACCAGGCTTCCTAAATGAAACATTTTTATTTCAACTTCTCTTTTTATAGCTTCATCCCCTTGGAATCTTTTATCATTTTATTGCATTTGAAGCGCTTTCTTTTTTGGGAAAAAAAAGAACTGTTTGAACTTTACAAACAGATATAAATGGAAAGAAAGAAGAGGAAGGTCAGATTTTGGGTCTGCTAACCTTGGCAATGTCCTTTGAAAGTAGTCCCCGGGTAGCTTTAACTTCTGCCAGCACATGTGAGCCTGAGATCACCCCCGGGCCCAGCCTGCTTGGCAAACTGACAGAGGTCACATTTTCACACAAATGAACAATTTCCCTGATAAAGTGAAACTGGTATTTAAGCACAAGCTCTAATGAGCAGCCCCCATCTTTAGCTCCCACTTTAAAGTATCCCCAAGGTTTTCAGTATAATTTCATTTGACCTTTAGCTAAAGACCGTATTTTACTAGATCACCAATTTCCCCTGATCCCTGGAGTGTTTGCCTGTGTCAGCACTTATAAGAAACCCACACTGCACACAAGGCAGATGTTCTCATCCCTCTTTAAGACCATCAGTCCTCTCATCCACTCCCCCTGATCCTATCTCTCCTTTATCCGGATGATAGAAATTTTCACACTATTTCTTCAAATTCCCCAAACAGTATGCTTTGGATTGATATATTTTGTCCTGGGAGCAAACCGTAATTATGGGCTATCTAAACTACTAGTATTTTTTGGACAAACTTAATAAACTTTCTTAACATTATAGTGAGCACAGAGCCTCAAATCGTTTATGAAACTCCCCGTTTTCCTATTTTGTTTTGTAATTAGGATTGTATAAAAATTAGTGTAAGTAATTGATCATATTGATATTTTTTGGTGCTAGTAACTGCCTTTAATCATGCAATATTGTTATTACTAAAAAAGACATCCTTTTTGAATCAACTGATGTACAAATAATATCATAGAGATTATTAGGGGCAAACACTTATTCCCCAGTAATTATATCTGCATAAGGGGGGAGAATTTCCATTCTGCTTCCAAGAGGGAAAAGCTTGGACGGGACTCCTTCATCTTTGCTACACTTTCTCACTCCCTCCTGCCAAGGGAATAATGGTGAGCTATTAACTTAGTGCTCTGTAGGTACTGAGGAGACACTGTGATCTGGTTTTCCTGCCGTATGATAACTGTAGTAGGATGGGCTTTGTCCCTACGAGGTTGAGGTCTGCAGTTTGGTAGAGTAAGTGAATTCTAGAATGAAATATTAGGAAGAGCATTGTAGCTCTACATGGAAGATGTATGCACCAATTTATCAAGAAAACTGTACCTTGATCTTCGTCTCTCTCATTCGTGTATCTTTCAATCAGTTGCAAATGTGTCAGGGAAAGTAAAGGTGGTATTTGTTCTAACGAATACACCTTTTAATCTGTAACATGATACATGTTATCACAATCACCAGTTTATTTTTTAGCTGTGCCACGTGGCTTGCGGAATCTTAGTTCCCCAACCAGAGATCATGGATTGAAACCTCCTTCAAACCCGTGAAAGTACCGAGTCCTAACCACTGTACCACCAGGGACTTCCCCACAATCACCATTGTTATGTTTATTCATTCTAATGAATAAAAATTGGAAACACCTAAGTTGTTTTTGGATGGAACAAGTTCAACAGCAAAATAAAAACTAAATTTGAATGCCCTTAGACATCTTTCTATTCTCTAGCATTTTCAATCCTCACTGTTCCCAAGTATCAAATTCATTCCAATGTATAAAATTTTAAACAACTTAGTCAGAATTTAAATTTAAATTGTCAGGTATTTTAGATCTGACAATATATGTTATACCTTTAATGACTTAGATATTTGAAACAGATATAGGAATATGAACATAGTGCACATTTTGTGACCTTTTAGTTACATACATCTATCCAGACACTGGAAATACAAATTCATATAAAATGACTACAGCAAGAACTACTGGAATCTATCAAGGATCTGCCACATGTTATTTAAGGTATCAAATGCTTAATTAGTGATATCTTATTTAATTCACAGAAATCTGTACAGTTAGATGTTATTCCTGTTTCACAGCTAAATGAGCTACTGAGATGATCAAATTTTGAAGGGTACATAGCTTGTAAGTCTTTAAATTCACATTCATGTCAGGATTATCTCCAGACCTGACTCCTGTGCTTTCCTGCCCTCAGAAAAAAAGTATGGAAATTTTTCTCTGCCCTCAGACTAAGTTTGGCAGAAAAAGATGATTATTGTGCCTTACTCCTAGCTTCAGTATTGTTGTATTTCATTAATATTACAAATTTTGGCAGCTTGAGTTGTACAGATTAGTCTTTCACAATATTTTCTAACAAATACTTCTGACATATATGAATTATAAATATGTAATTTTTTTCTCCAGGAATCTTTTCAACCACACAACTAATAAACTTATGTCATCAGTAATGAAAAAGCATCTGACAATTTGGATACATCATCTTACGGTGTATAGTTCCTTTGCAGTAAAAGCAAAATTTAATTAATATATAATACACAGGAAAGAAAGAAGAGTTTATGTATGACTCATATGTCTAGGGGGGATTTAATACATTAGGGCCTAGAGTATGAATTTGGAGTAAAAGCTCTGCAGGTCTTAGGTCCATCCAGTTTTACTCCATATCAACAGGAGGAACATAAACCCAAGTAATTTTCCACTTCCCCCATTTTTTCAACAGATTACTTGTCAAAGTCCTCCCATTAAAAGTAACTATTGATTCAACAAATATATATTTTTCCAGGCCAACAGCTCATAATTTGGTACTTGAATTCTTCTATGGAGTTCCTTTAGTTATATTTTCCCTAAAATAGGGTACTGCTTTGGAAATTGAGGGCACAAAAAAATTGTAAGTAATTGGAATTTGGGGAAACAGACAAATGTTACACAACACCAAACATGTATAAAGTTCTATAAAAAAAGAAGTGTGAATACTGTACAAAAGGAGCCCTGAGATGGAAATGATTGATTCTGTTTGGGTATATTGGTAGGGCCAACAACTGTTGTGGTTTGTCTGGGACTGAGAGATTTCCCTGGATGTAGAACTTTCAGTGCTAAAAATCAGGACAGTCTGGATAAATCAGGACTGTGAGTCAACCTAAATTGGAAAATTGTTCAGTAAGAATATACATTTGACAATAAATGTTTAATAATAATAGTAATAATTACTGTATTATTTTGTCTAATAATAATTAGCCTTATTGTGTGCTAGATATTGTTCTATGGTAACTAATGTGACCATCCAGTGCTATAAAGACAATTATTATCTCCCTATTGCAAGGAAACACAGGCATATAGAAGCTCATCAGGTAGCATAAATGTGTGAATCAGGATAAAATGAGATGCTTGGTAATAGTGGGGATTGAAGGCACTAGAGAGCAAAAGTGTATCTAAAGGCCTTCAGATTTAGTTTTCTTTTTGAACTTGTTCCATCCAAACAAGTAACATCTACTGTGTCTGCTCAGTGTCTACCAGTTTGAAACTTCTGAGGGATTAATAGATGTTCCACAATGAATACGGAAAGGGAAAGGCATTGCAAGAAAAGAGAGTACTCCATGCCAAGTAACAACAGTGTAAAAGAGACAGATGCGGAAATGTTCAGCATGGCAGGGACACTGGCTATCATGAAAGGAGAGAAAACAGGTATGGGTATTGTTAATAAAATAGATTAAGGCCAGATTTATGCAGGTATGTGTTGTTTATATTGTGAGCAGTGATAATTTATTAGAGGTTCTTATGTAGGAGCGTGACACTATTATTTCTGAAAGATAAGTTGGACGTTGGACACAGCATTGCCAATAATTTGAAGAGAGGAGAGGGAGAGAGAGAGCAGCTGAGATGTTATGACTATTGTCTCCTAAACTCATAATGACCTAATGAAGTCAATGACAGTGGAGTTGAAGAGAAGAGAGTCAAAAGCACACAGGAGGTAAAACTGAGTACTCTTACTTAGTACATGACTGAATATGGTAGCCAAGGAGAAGCAAAATAGGATGGTTTGAAGCCTTCTTGCTTGAATGAATGAATAAAGTGTGAGTGATTTGAAAATGCAGAAAGTGGAGCAGATTTGAGCTAGGGAGACATCAGGGAATCTAGTCATAGTTTAAATATGCATGTGGTTTTATGCTCCCCAGTGAAACAGTTGGAAAGTTGTTTTTATCATTCTTAATATTATATCATAAGTCCTAAGGTGAGCATTCTGGTAGAAATGCTATAAACTTGGTAGAATGAGCATGGCTTTACAACAAATCCAGGTATAGAAGCTGGCAAATAACAAAGTGGAACTCTGCAAAATAGGTTAAGGGTCCTGAAAACCATGTTACCCCAAGATAAAACAAAATGTGGGGGTGAATTAATGAGCTAACAGCCTTTACTTTTAACTTCAGAACAAGTCATATTTCATAGTCTTACAGGATGCTATTTAGGGACTGTTTCATCAGGCTACTTCACCAACATTAATTATTATTTATCTCATATCTACAGTACAGGACATTTTATTACATAATTTGCTGGATAGGAAGACGCACAATTCCTTTCCCCCATGGAGGTTATATTGCAAAATCGAAGTGCCCCAAACCATTATCAATTATGCGTGACTCTTCAAAATGATAACTTATTGATTTTGACCTAGTAAAGTTATAGTCCTCCAGTGCTACCAACACACACACACACACACACACACACACACACACACACACACACACACACATTATATCCAGGTCAAAATAATTGGAAAAGAATTTCAAGAGCAAATGAGTAGCACAACTCAATTTGAAAAAACATTTATTGTATATCTATTACATGCAAACCTTTGCTCTAGGTACTGCCTCTTAAAAGTAGAGATTAATAACATATTTTGGGCTTTAAAAACATGTCATAATTTATCAATATGCAATTTGCATGGCATTTTTATACATACTATCTCATTGGATTTTCACAAATATTTTCTGGAATAGGCAAATGAAGTATTGTCCCATGTTTTACACATGATGCAGTTGTCTTGTAAGTAAGGTAATATCATATCTTTACACTTTGAGATAAAGAAAGTTGTTGTTAGTTAGATAAACAAGTCAGCATCACAGATGGGGGATAAAAAATAAGGAAAGGTTAAATAGAGAAGAGTTTATGGTCTGGAGTGAAAAGTTTGGATCAGTTTCAACAAACACACAGCAGTTTCCCCAGACTACCCATTTCCTCCAGCACAGCAAGAATCACTAATCAACTCCAGAACTCTTTTCTATTACACTGAAATTGATCTTAGAACAATCTCTACACAGCCCTTCAAACAGCCATTATAGTCCACTGCGAGTGGGATTTGTCATGGAATCTATTTGTCACTGGATTTAGCAAAGACAAGAAGACAATTGAAAAGCCAGGGGGGGACCTTCAAGATGGCAGAGGAGTAAGATATGGAGATCACCTTCCTCCCCACAAATAAATCAAAAATACATCTACATGTGGAACAGCTCCTACAGAACACCTACTGAATGCTGGCAGAAGACCTCAAACTTCCCAAAAGGCAAGAAAATCCCCACATAACCTGGGTAAGGCAAAAGAAAAAAGAAAAAACAGAGACAAAAGAATAGGAATGGGACCTGCATCTCTGGAAGGGAGCTGTGAGGGAGGAATAGTTTCCACATACTAGGAAACCCCTTCACTGGCGGGGACGGGACCTGGGCAAGGGGGGAAGCTATGGAGCCATGGAGGAGAGAGCAGCAACAGGGGTGCAGAGAGCAAAGCAGAGAGATTCCCACACAGAGGATCAGTGCCGACCAGCACTCACCCACCTGAGATGCTTGTCTGCTCACCTGCCAGGGCGGGTGGGGGCTGGGAGCTGAGGCTTGGGCTTCGGAGGTCAGACCCCAGGGAGAGGACTGGGGTTGTCTGCCTGAAGACTGCCTGAAGGGGGCTAGTGCATCACAGCTAGCCAGGAGGGAGTCAGGGAAAAAATCTGGACCTGCCAAAGAGGCAAGAGACCATTGTTTTGGGGTGTGCGAGGAGAGGGGATTCCTTCCCTATGTGCCCACAGAAGCCAGAGCACCGCCTAAGTGAGCTCCACAGACAGGAGTGAGCCACGGCTATCAGCTTGGACCCCAGAGACGGGCATGAACCGCTAACACTGTGGCCACTCCCTCCAAGAACCCAGTGTGCAAATGCAGGTCACTACCCACAACCCCCAGCCGGGAGCCTGTGCAGCATGCCACTGCCAGGGTCCCGAGATCCTGGGACAACTTCCCCAGAAGAGGCGGTGCACCTTAGGCTGTTGCAATGTCATGCCAGCCTCTGCTACCGCAGGCTCACCCCCCATTCCAATTATGACAATCGTACCCCTCCCTCTCCCCAGCCTGAGTGAGCAAGAGAGCCCTAATCAGCCTATGCTTTAACCCCCTCCTGTCTGGGTGGGAAACAGATGCCTGAGGGTGACATACATGTAGAGGCAGGACTAAAACCAAAGCTGAACCCCAGGAGCTGTAAAACAAAGAGAAAGGGAAATTTCTCCATGCGGCCTCAGGAGCAGCGGATTAAATCTACACAATCAACTTGATGAACCCAGCATCTGGGGAATACATGAATAGTCAACGAATGTTCTCAAAATTGAGGCAGTGGACTTTGAGAGCAACTGTAGACTTGGGGTTTACTGTCTGTGACTGATTTGCTTTGATTTTTATGTTTATCTCAGTTTAGATTTTAGTGCTTGTTATCATTGATTGATTTGTTTATTGGGTTGGTTGCTCTCTTTTTTTAAATTTATTTAAAAATTTTTATTATTTTTTTTTAATTTTAAAATTTTTTATTTATTCATTTTTTTCTTCCTTTTTTATTTCTTCCTTTTTTCTGAGCCATGTGGCTGACAGGGTCTTGGTGCTCTGGCCAGGTGTCAGGCCTGAGCATCTGAGGTGGGAGAGCCGAGTCCAGGATACTGGGCCACCAGAGACCTCCTGGCCCCACATAATATCAATCGGCGAGAGCTCTTCGAGACATCTCCATCTCAACACTAAGACCCAGCTCCACCCAACGGCCAGCAAGCTCCAGTGCTGGACACCCCATGCCAAACAACTAGCAAGACAGGAACACAACCCCACCCATAAGCAGAGAGGCTGCCTAAAATCATACTAAGTTCACAGACACCCAAAACACACCACCTGATGTGGCCCTACCCACCAGAAAGACAATATCCAGTCCCACCCACTAGAACATAGTTACCAGACTCCTCCACCAGGAAGCCTACACAACCCACTGAACCAACCTCACCCACTGGGGACAGACACCAAAAACAATGGGAACTATGAACCTGCAGCCTGCAAAAGGGAGACCCCAAACACAGTAAGTTAAACAAAATGAGAAGACAGACAAATATGTAGCAGATGAAGTAGCAAGGTAAAAACCCACCAGACCAAACAAATGAAGAGGAAATAGGCAGTCTACCTGAAAAAGAATTCAGAAAAATGATAGTTAAGATGATCCAAAATCTTGGAAATAGAATGGAGAAAACACAAGAAACGTTTAACAAGGACCGAGAAGAACTAAAGAGCAAACAAATGATGATGAACAATGCAATAAATGAAATTAAAAATTCTCTAGAAGGAATCAATAGGAGAATAACTGAGGCAGAAGAAGGGATAAGTGACCTGGAAGATAAAATAGTGGAAATAACTACCACAGAGCAGAACAAAGAAAAAAGAATGAAAAGAATTGAAGACAGTCTCTGAGACCTCTGGGACAAGATTAAACGCACCAACATTCGAATTATAGGGGTCTCAGAAGAAGAAGAGAAAAAGAAAGGGTCTGAGAAAATATTTGAAGAGAGTATACTTGGAAACTTCCCTAACATGGGAAAGGAAATAGTCACCCAAGTCTAGGAAGCACAGAAAATCCCATACAGTATAAATCCTAGGAGAAACATGCCAAGACACATATAAATCAAACTATCAAAAAATTAAATACAAAGAAAAAATATTAAAAGCAGCAAGGAAAAAGGAACAAATAACATACAAGGGAATCTCCATAAGGTTAAACAGGTGATATTTCAGAGGAAACTCTGCAAGCCAGAAGGGAGTGGCAGGACATATTTAAAGTGATGAAAGGGAAAAACCTACAACCAAGATTACTCTACCCAGCAAGGATCTCATTCAGATTTGACAGAGAAATTAAAACCTTGACAGAGAAATTAAAACCTTTACAGACAAGCAAAAGTTAAGAGAACTCCTTAACTTTTGGTGGTAAAGCACCACCAAACCAGCTTTAAAACAAATGCTAAAGGAACTTCTCTAGGCAGGAAACACAAGAGAAGGAAAAAACCTACAAAAAACAAACCCATAACAATTAAGAAAATGGTAATAGGAACATACATACCAATAATAACCTTGAATATAAATGGATTAAATGCTCCAACCAAAAGACATAGACTGGCTGAATGGATACAAAAACAAGACCCATATATATGCTGTCTACAAGAGACCCACTTCACACCTAGGGACACATACAGCCTGAAAGTGAGGGAAAGGAAAAAGATATTCCATTCAAATGGAAATGAAAAGAAAGCTGGAGTAGCAATTCTCATATCAGACAAAATACACTTTAAAATAAAGACTATTATAAGAGACAAAGAAGGACACTACATAATGATCAAGGGATCAATCCAAGAAGAAGATACAACAATTGTAAATATTGATGCACCCAACATAGGAGCACCTCAATACATAAGGCAAATGCTAACAGCTATAAAAGGGGAAATCAACAGTAACACAATAATAGTAGGGGACTTTAACACCCCACTTTTCACCAATGGACAGATCATCCAAAATGAAAATAAATAAGGAAACACAAGCTTTAAATGACACATTAAACAGGTTGGACTTAATTTATATTTATAGGGCATTCCATCCAAAAACAACAGAATACACATCATCTCAAGTGCTCATGGAACACTCTTCAGGATAGATCACATCTTGGGGCACAATCAAGCCTTGGTAAATTTAAGAAAATTGAAATCGTATCAAATATCTTTTCCAAATACAATGCTATGAGACTAGATATCAATTACAGGAAAAAATTTGTAAGAAATACAAACACATGGAGGCTAAACAATACACTACTAGATAACCCAGAGATCGCTGAAGAAATCAAAGAGGACATCAAAAAATACCTAGAAATAAATGACAATGAAAACATGACGACCCAAAACCTATGGGATGCAGCAAAAGCAGTTCTAAGAGGGAAGTTTATAGCAATACAATCCTACCTCAAGAAACAAGAAACATCTCAAACAACCTAACCTTACACCTAAAGCAATTAGAGAGAGAAGAACAAAGAAAACGCAAAGTTAGCACAAGGAATGAAATCATAAATATCAGATCAGAAATAAATGAAAAAGAAATGAAACAATAGCAAAGATCAATAAAACTAAAAGCTAGTTCTTTGGGAAGATAAACAAAATTGATAAACTATTAGCCAGATTCATCAAGAAAAAGGACGAGACTCAAATCAACAGAATTAGAAAAGAAAATAAGAATAAACCTACCTAGGTAGACAAAAGACCTGTATGCAAAAATATAAGACACTGATGAAAGAAATTAAAGACAAAGATGATAGAAACAGATTGAGAGATATACCATGTTTGTGAATTGGAAAAATCAACGTTGTGAAAATACCTATACTGCCCAAAGCAATCTACAGATTAAATGAAATTCCTGTCAAACTACCAATGGCATTTTTCACAGAACGAGAACAGAAAATTTCACAATTTGTGTGGAAGCACAAAGGACCCCAAATAGCCAAAGCAATCTTGAGATAGAAAAATGGAGCTGGAGAAATCAGACTTCAGACTCTACTACAAAGCTACAGTAATCAAGACAGTATGGTACTGGCACAAAAAACAGAAATGTAGATCAATGGAACAGGATAGAAAGCCCAGAGATAAACCCACGCACATATGGTCACCTTATCTTTGATAAAGGAGGCAAGAATATACAATGGAGAAAAGACATCCTCTTCAATAATTGGTGCTGGAAAACTGGACAGCTACATGTAAAAGAATGAAATTAGAATCCTCCCTAACACCATACACAAAAATAAACTGAAAATGGATTAAAGACCTAAATGTAAGACCAGACACTATAAAACTCTTAGAGGAAAACATAGGCAGAACACTCTATGACATAAATCACAGCAAGATCCCTTTGACCCACCTCCTAGAGAAATGGAAATAAAAACAAAAATGAATGCTGCCTTATGAATCTTAAATGCTTTTGCACAGCAAAGGAAACCATAAACAAAATGAAAAGACAGCCCTCAGAATGGGAGAAAATATTTGCAAATGAAGCACCTGACAAAGGTGCAATCTCCAAAATATACAAGCAGCTCATGCAGCTCAATATCAAAAAAACAAACAGCCCAATCCAAAAATGGGTGGAAGACCTAAATGGACATTTCTCCGAAGAAAGTATATGATTGCCAACAAACACATGAAAGAATGCCCAACATCACTAATCATTAGAGAAATGCAAATCCAAACCACAATGAGGTATCACCTCACATCAGTCAGATGACCATCATCAAAAAATCTACAAACAATAAATGCTGGAGAGGGTGAGGAGAAAATGGAACCCTCTTGCACTGTTGGTGGGAATGTAAATTAATACAGCCACTTTGGAGAACAGTATGGAGGTTCCTTAAAAATCTAAAAATAGAACTGCCATATGACCCAGCAATCCCACTACTGGGCATATACCCCGAGAAAACTATAATTCAAAAAGAGACATGTACCACAATATTCATTGCAACACTATTTACAATAACCAGGACATGGAAGCAACCTAAGTGTCCATCGACAGATGAATGGATAAAGAAGATATGGCACACATATACAATGGAATATTACTCACCCATAAAAAGAAATGAAATTGAAGTATTTGTAGTGTGGTGAATGGACCTAGAGTCTGTCATACAGAGTGAAGTAAGTCAGAAAGAGAAAAACAAATACCGTATGCTAACATGTATATATGCAGTCTAAAAATAAAAATGGTTCTGATGAACCTAGGGGCAGTACAGGAATAAAGACGCAGACATAGAGAATGGACTTAAGTTCCTGGGGAGGTGGAAGGGAAAGCTGGGCGAATTGAGACAGTAGCTTTGACATATATACACTACCAAATGTAAAATAGATATATAGTGGAAAGCCGCTGCATAGCACAGGGAGATCAGCTCCGTGCTTTTTGACCACCTAGAGGGGTGAGAGGGAGGCACAAGAGGGAGGGGATGTGGGGATATATGTATACATATAGCTGATTCACTTTGTTATACAGCAGAAACTAACACACCATTGTAAAGAAATTATACTCCAATAAAGATGTTTAAGAAAAAAAAAGAATATGGGACACCCATAATAGAGATAAGCTGATGATCGTGGTAGTGTGAGGAGCATCACAACAAATGCCTTGTTTACTTGCTTGCTTATGTATGTATGTATTTGTGTATGTATGTGTTTTTGGTCCATGTAACTGGATTATACAAATCTTAAGTTAGGTATTCTACCTTATACTTCTTTTATTCTTCTTTTACCCTAGCCATGGGAAGATCAATTAATGGGGGAAAAAGAGCTGATGAGCAGGAGTTTACCGAACAATTGATTGAGAAGATAAAATAATTTTTCAAGTTAATTTATACTTAGAGCAATACTAAAAGATCTTAGTTTCTAAGACCAATGCATTTAACTAAACACACACTCAGAAAGATCAAATCAGAAATATAATCATATGTGTTTGCCTCTCAATCCCTTTTTTCTCAAACTTTTAGTAACCTTTGCATGACTGTTAGAATCTCTCAGAAACAGAAGAAAGAATAAAATGCTTATGTCAATATTGTTACTTATCAAGTTATTTATCTAGAGAAGTGATTGAGTAAGCCAAACCTAGTGGTTTCCATAAAAGGTTGGGAGATTCGTGTTTATTTATAACATCTCTGTCCTGTTGCCCAGCAGAATGGATCATTGTAACTTACTCATCCTTTAACTGAATAGTTGTTTTAAAGGAATGCAGCCATTTTGTTCTGAATTTTGCTTAAATACTAAATAATCATCCAGGGTCTTTAAATGCTTAACAACAAAATCCCCTCACAAGATTATTTTAATTGAAATTACAAAGGAACTGACTACCAAAAACTTATATCTGCTTTCATAAAATTATGGATAGAGGTATTTACCGAAGGAGAGAAAGAAGAGAGACTGATACAGAGAATGAGAAAAGAAAAGAGGAGGAAGGGAGGAACAAAATGAGGAGACAGAAAATTATGGGATAAAAACTGCTTAAAGCTTCAATATCTTTGTGTTAATAAAAATACAAATTGTAAACAAAAGTATTGCATATGAAGATTATTTAGCTCTAAGAGCTAACTCTTAGTTATTAGATAGCTCTAAGAGCTATCTTATTATATTACATTTATTTGCCTAAATTACTGATTATTAAAAAGTATCAGGATTTATGTGAATTAATAAGATAAAACCCCCTTTACTGTCTTTTTTCAATCTGATTGTGGAATACACAATAGCAGATGGAAAATCAAAATATTGCACTAATACTTGGTGATAATTTTTTGGTCTGACACCAAAACAAAGGCAACAACAACAAAAAAATAAGCAAGTGGGACTACATTAAACTAAAAATGTTCTGCACAGCAGGGGAAACCATCAAGAAGATTAAAATCAACCTACCAAATGAAAATATTTGCTAACTATATGCTGGATAAGGGGTTAATATTCAAAATATATATTAAAAAAAATTCATACAGCTCAATAGCAAAAAAGTCCTACAGCTCAATAGCAAAAGTCATACAGCTCAATAGCAAAAAGTCCTAACAATTAGATGTCATACAGCTCAATAGCAAAAAGTCCTAACAATTAGATGTAAAATGTCATACAGCTCAATAGCAAAAAGTCCTAACAATTAGATGTAAAATGGGCAGAAGATTTGAATAGGCGTTTTTCCAAAGAAGACGTACAGATATCCAACAGGTACATGAAAAGATGCTCAATATCTAATCTTCAGGGAAATGCAAATCAAAACCACAATGAGATGTCTCCTTCATTTGTTAGAATGACTATAATCAAAAGGACAAGAAATACCAAGTGTTCAAGAGGATGAGGAGAAAAGGGAACACTTCTGCCCTGTTGATGGGAATATAAATTGGGGCAGTCACTATGGAAAACAGTATGGAGGTTTCTCAAATGATTAAAAATAGAACTACAATATGATCCAGCAATTCCACTTCTGGGTATCTATCTAAACACTAACTCAAAAAGATATAACCACAGCCATGTTTATTACAGCATTATTTATAATAGCCAAGATATGAAAACAATCTAATTGACCATCAATTATTGATGAATGGATAGATAAAGAAGACATATTTTATATATATATACATATATATATATATATGTATATATATTTCGGTCATAAGAAAAGAATAAAATCTTGCTATTGCCATTTGTGACAACCTGTTTGGACCTTGAAGTCATTATGCTAAGTGAAATAAGCTCACAGATACAGAGAACATATTGGTGATTACTAGGGGATGGAGGGTGGACAAAATGGGTAAAGGGGGTCATAAGGTACAAACTTTCAGTTGTAAAATAAGTAAGTCATGGGAATGTAATGTATAGTATGATGAATATAGTTAATATTATATCAAATATTTGGAAGTTTCTAAGAGTAAATCTTAAAAGTTCTCATCACAAGAAAATATTTTTGTTACAGTATATGGTGATGGATATTAACTAAACTTATTGTGATAATCATTGTTTAATATATACAAATATTGAATCAATAAGTTGTACACAAATCTAATATAACATTATATATCAATTATACCTCAATAAAATATTACACTATAAAAAAAATGAAAAGCTAGGAGATACCAGTGAAGGAAAACATGTAACACATATGACAAAAAAAAGAAAAAAAAAATAGACAATAGAGAAAAAGAAAAGAAAAAAACTTGGAAAGCAGAATTATAGCCCTAGTCTCTTAAACTTGTCAGCCTGAGGTTGTTGGTCTCTTTAAGTAATCAAGAGTCTTAGTTCTTAATTGTGAACGATGGGTGAATTTGAAACTGAGACCACTACATAAAGCTAGGATCTTTCAGACCTCCCTCATTGAAAAGGACTATGAGAATAAATCTACCTGCCTGCAAAATAAGACTACAAAGAGATTTGTCTGTCTTGGCCTATGTTCTGGATGGGAGAAACATCATGTCACTTAACAAGAACCACACCTTAAAAATGTATAGGTATGCCTATCATATTACAATTGGAGGTGAATTTATATACAAACTGGAAACTGATTTTACTGAACAGAATTAGTCTTCCAAAATTAGTTTATAATTTTGTGACTACATATAAGAAAATAACATAAACTTCTAATATATTTAAAAGATCATTTGTAACTAGTCCTTTCCTTGATTCAACCTTTGAAATGTTATTGAGGATTAAATTAGATCATATGCATAAAGGTCTTAGATTAATGGCACAAGGGAAATGTTCAATAATATTGATTACTATTATTATCATTATTATAATTACATCCACATTAAATTTTCATGCCTAGACACATATAGAAAATAGGGAAACTAACGATTACTGAGCTTCTACTATTAGTCTAACACTATACAGCATGCTTTCATGATCTTATTCTTTGAGGTAGGCATTGTTATGTAACTTTCTGAGAGTTGAGGCTCCAAGAAAGTTAATGTTCTAAGATTATTGGTAAATAGTAAATCTGGAACTCCAAATTTTGTGTCTCTGACCCCTAACCTTTAATTTGTTCTCTATATAAGAAAACCATCCACAGTACTATTTTCTCATATTTATTAGTGAAGCTTTAAGTTTCAAGTTTATATTCATCAAGATTGGATGCCAGATTATTTTATTGATAATTTCTATTTAAAAGTAAAACAAACATACAATGGAAAATATATGCTGAGCCTAACCCCCTATCAAAGCAAATCAGAATTTTTTTTTCTGGATTTTCCAGCTCATTGCTTGAGGCTTCTACAGCCACTAACCTTCTAGAAACGAATTAAGACATAGACAGTTATCTGAATTATTTAATTGTGATTATTATTTTTAACTTTGTCATTTAAAAAAATCTAAATCTAGCTTCAAACTGTTTTGCTATAGTTTTCCCATGATGGTAATAAAACTGTATGTACTCCCATATGCGTTTAACTAATGTATGGCTGTAATGGTAATGATGATGAAAATGGTACTGAAATTGTTGGTGGTGGTGGTTTGGATGCACTAGGTTAGTAACAGGGTTGAAGAGACAAGTAAGAGCCAGATAGCAATGGCTTTGAATATAGACATCCTAGTTACTTCAGTCTCTGTCTTGAAGGCTAGTAGAGAAACTAAAGGATTGGAACATGTGAGAGACTTGAAAAGATTTTCGTTTTAGAAAGAGAATTCTGATCATGTGGAGAGCCAATAGTTGAGGATAACTAAACAGGGAGACAAGCTAATAAGTTTTTGCAATAATCCAAATAAGAAATTATGAGGACCTGAATTAAGACAACAGTGGTAATGTAGAAAAGAAGATAGATTTAACAGATATTAAGAAGATTGACATATACAACCAGGAATGACTGGAAACGGGGGAGTAAGGATTCAAAGATGGGTTCCAAGTTTGTAGCTTAAGTGAGTGACTGGGAGGTGATGGCGTGTAAAGAAATAAAATATAGGGTGAAAATAGGAGGAAAGATAATGAATTCGGCTTTGGACATTGGAGTAGACACTTTCCCAGCTTCAGTGAACCAGGACGCAGACATGTGATCTTGGCTCCAGCGATTTCTTGCAATGGACTTTGATTCTAAAACTGGTGACACAAGCTGGTTAGTGGTGGGGTTGATCTCTCTCTCTCCTTGTCTCTCTTCCCTCTCTCAAGTGCTGGTAGTAGCAGCAACACTAACAGCAGCAGTAGTAATAGTAGTAATAGTAGTAGTCGTCATATAGGGTAAACTTGCAAGGTCAATTGCCCGGTGCAAAAAAAAAACTGTCTGGTGTTTAGTGCTCAGCTGTGTTGGCAGAGGAATCATTCTACACCACTGTTTTGGTAACTATTTCTGGGTGTTTAGTCTCAATCCAGGTTCTTTGGCCCTCTCAAAAAATTTGTTGGACATTTTAATGACCTAGAGTCAGCTTCTGTGGCTTGCAACTACTGATTCTTACTCAAATAATTTAAATTTAGATGACTGTAGGATATACAATTAGAATTGTCAAATAGGAAGTATGGATTCATGGGTCTTAGTTCTTGAAAAAATCCTGATCAAGAGAGTAGATTTCACCGTGATAAGTATTTGACTTTTAAACTACTAGAATTAAGGTCCCTGAGGGGGCAGGTGGTGATGGAATTCCAAACACAGGTGAAGATTGTCCTCAGATGAGTTATGGATACTTCATTCTCTGAGACAAGAAAAAAAATTCTAGAGGCAATGACAGAAGTTGAGCACCTGCCTTCCCATAGAATCTTTAATAATCATGATCGATTTTCTTTCTTCAAATGCTTAAAGTTTTGTAATAGCAGAGCTCTCTCCTACAACCCAATATTTCAGCCCAAAGAATTTCCTTTTAATCCAAGCTTTTAAATATACTCTTCTGAGTATCCAGTTCATGTAAATGTTACATTCACAATTATTTATTCTACTAGAGGTATGTCTTTATGATGAGAATACTTGATGTTTTCACAGGTCCTAAACAACTTTTATGATCAGAGATCTCTGCTTTACACCTGAACTCACTAGTACAGTAATATTGGCAGGGTTAAATAAAATAGAAAAAAAAATCTACTTTTCAAGAAAATGCAAGGATTAAAGGAACTCAGTAGTTTCCAACACAATTTTCAACAGAAATTTCTATTAATAAACTGTGACAAAAACAGGAACAAATTAACTAAGATTGAGATAAGTGTAGATTATTAAATGATGGATTGCAATAATCTTTTTTTCTCATCAACTACCTCTAGCTCTACTATTTATCTTGAGTAACAAACATTGATTGATCTCTAATAATTAAGAGCTGTATATTTTAAGGGTCTGTCTGCTCTTGCCTTAGTATATATTTCTCTTCTTATACAAAAGAAGAGGAATCAACCATTTGGAATGAGGACAAACGTATTATCACTTATCATTTTGGTCTTGTGACTTTGCAGATAATTTCTTTATTGCTATTATAAGATTGTATTTTCATGTTTTTCTCCCCCATAGATTTAAGATCCCCTAAAGTGCAGATAACATGCCTTTATGATTTTTGTAAATCCAGATGCTAACATAGGATCTAACATGTAGCAGATTTTCAATACATATTTGTTGAAGGAGAGATTGAAAGAATCATGAACCAATCAAGAGAAATTTTGCCCATACGGAGGTTAAAAGAGGTACATACAATATATTAAGAAAAGTATTTCAGGTACAGAATTCATTTTTAATAACACATGTTTATTAAGCACCCACTAAAATGATAGACATTGTGGTTACAAAGAAGTGATGAAACTCTTTTTGTAGGCTGCATATTAGGGAAAGGAATATTTGAGAGATTGTCAGGAAAATTCAACCTACACCATCACAAAAGGTGGAAAACTGAACACATTTCTTAGTATAACAAAAACATTTTATTTAATACTTGTGAGAATGGAATGAGAAGAAAGAAAAGAAATACATTCTAACAAGATTTCACTAAAGGAGTTCTATATTGAGCAATTTGAGTTGTTAGTCTTTGGAAGCATTCCCAGTCATAAGAATTAAGGCACATAACATCTGTTTTGCATAGTATTCACCTTCTTTGTGAATATGGATTGAAAGTAAATAAACCATGATTCTCCTAATTTCTTTTTGAAAAGTAAGGATCATCTCTTTCAGAACTTTGACTGACTCCAAGTGTTGTCACTCCAAAGGTTCAATATGAATTAAGGGTTTGTGTAAGGATGCTTTGAAAAATAATGTCTGTTTATAGGGTCTATTTGAAATTAGCAGATGACACTAGAATGATTAGATGAAAATGCTAATTTTATGATGCTTGTATCCTGCTGTTTAATGGTTGATTCTGACAATATTGTAATTAATTTTTTGCATCTATTTTGTTAGAGTTTCTAAAGCCAAGGGCATAATTTATACAATTAAATAAAACCTTGGTGTTTTCAATCAAAAAAGAAAAACACTCAAAATAATATGGGTCAGACTTTGTGAAAAAAAGCAAGTTGCTCATAAGATAGCTACTTCACTCTGAATAGTTAGTATCTCAGCTCTGAATTTCAATTAATGGTACCCTTCAAAAGGCTCAGGCTTTGATAATTAGTTTGGACCTGTGTCAAATTCACTTAAGTGAGAAATCAGCTTTCAAAAATAAAACATGCTTTAATTTAGAGGTTGGCTTTGAAATTTTAAAAAGTTTGTCCTTTATTTTGAAAATTTGCAAAAGGTCAGAAAAGTTGAATGAAGAGTAAAATTTAAACCTGTGGTATCATCACCAGTGTTGACCAATTACTAAAATCCTATCCATCTGCTCCATTTTCCCCTTTCTCTGTCCAAATGGATGCTGCAAACATCAAGACATTTCACTCCAAACTACTTCAGCATGAATCACCCAAGACAAGGACATTTTCCTACCCAACCACAATAATATTACACTTAAGAAAATTAGCATTAATTCAAAATCATGATGCAACATGCAAAATTTCCTCAGTTGTAGCAAAAATGTCTGTGAAGGGTTTGTTTTACCCCGCTGAGGATTCTGTCAAGATTGATGAATTATCATTGGTTATGTCCCTTCAGTTTTTCTCATCTGTAAAAATTCTAGGTTTCCTGCCATTCTTCATATCTGATTCATTGAAGATTCCAAGCCTTTTGTCTTGTCATATTAATAAGTATGTTTATGGCTTGATTTAGTTCAGATATTTTTGACAAAATTACCGCATAAGTGATATTGGTTACCTCTTACTATATCATAGGAAGGGATCATAAACCTTCAAGAATCTCTGCTGAAAGCCTGAGGTCTTTACCAGAGTCTCTTGAACTTCAACTTCTGTTTTCCCAGAACTGTAAATCTTCGGAAAACTTCTCAGCTCTTTAGCATTTCAGCTGCTGCTTTCTGGTATTTTTTTTGTGTGTGTATCTGTTTGTTTTTTGAGACATGTCCTTCCCCTGAGCAGCTTTGGCATCCAAACTTTTCTAAATAAAATTTCATGCAAATTTTTGGGTTTACTTTTCAACAGTTTCCTCACCTTCATTTTCATCTCTTTGGAAATCCTAGATTTCATATCTCTGCTGCCTTAGCTCAGTGGGACTGGGTCTTTCTGTTCATGCTGTATTGTCCTTCACTGACAATTGGCAAATGCCCTCAAGTTAGAAACAAAGGTGAACACGGAGCTCATATCCACACATTTCCTTTCTCTCGAGGATTACAGGCCCTGGAGTTCTGACTGTGTTGGCTAATCTACAAAGCCTTCAAATAGGTGTTTTATTGTTTTTAGAGTTGTTTTGGCAGACGGGTTATTTTTACACAAGTTATTCTCTAACAGCCAGATTTAAAGTCTACTCATTCTTTTAATAATAGTCTAGTTATGCAGACTCAGCTTCTGTTCCTTGCAACCTAAAATGTCATCCAGTAAAAAAGAAAATGAAATGAAAATGCCCATAGATGAGATAACTTCTTTATTGAACTTAGGGAAACAGAGAAATTTGTGGTTTTAAAAGTGTTTTGATTATTCTTCCTTTTCCTCTTCCCCCAAACCTGCCATTTTGTGCCATATTCTATGCTCTTACAGACTGAATTCTGTGGACTGCATCATCTGGGCTTCTTCCATTTTAACTTCTAGTTGGGCCTAGACACAAGGAGTCTCTGGCAGTAGAATGTAAGCTATTAGGATAGACAAAGTGGGAATTTTTTTTTCTCTCCTCTTTCTAAGCCTCATGACAGTTCTGGCAATGCCTGCATTTCTCTATGACTGTGCTTATTGTTCCTACAGACCTTACCTTCTTTTACAGCATCAGCACTTTCTGTTTCCTAAAACCGTTCTCTTCCTTTGTTTGTTCAGGCCTCAAATTATGTTTCCCACTATTACTGCTCACTGAGTGTTTCATCATTCCTACTTTCCTTAGGCATGCCTCACTTCTGAAAATAGCTGATCGATTAAATACTTTTCAGTTAAAGACTTGAAATAAGCCATCAGTTTCTTAGAGAAGCTTTCACTGAAACATTAGTAAGTATTGAGAAATACTCCCAGAGGGGGGAAAAAAATCAAAAATATAAATAGAAGGTTTAAAAGAGGGTAGACTGAGAAATTTGATGTTTGTTTTCATAGGTTTTTATAAAGCAGATTCTGTTAATACATACCTAAGTAAAAATGACTGAAATGCATTAAAAATAACAAATGTTGAGTTCTCATTCACAGAACATGTCCATGAAAGCACGATGCCACCATGTCATTGCTCTTAATGCATCTGCTCAGAATGTGGCACATGCCACACTCCCACTTAAATGTTGTTGGCCAAAGCAAGTCCCATGGGCAAGCCTGACTATAATGTGGTAGAGATAAATAAGCCTTCCACAGAATATTGTGAATGTTATGAATATTTAGTACACTAAACACAGGGTATTGCAGAAGAAGAAAATGAGAAAAATAAATATATAAATGGACAACAACTTAGAATCTTCCACAATTGAAGGAAGTTATGAGTCCCCAAATCAAATGTATACTCTGTGTACTAAGCCAATTAAACTAAAGTAAAGCCATACTCAGCAAATCAGAGTGAAATTGTAAAATACTAAAGGTGAAATGAAAATTTTAAAATATGTCAAAGAGAAATGACATTTTCTGCAAAAGTATGACAACTTGATTAAAAGATTTTGTCTCATTAACAACAATAAATACCAGAATACTTTACCAGGATATTGTCTAAGTTCTAAGAAACTTAGACAACTTAGTATTTTATGATAGCTAAACTGTCATCCCTTAGACAGAAAAATAAAGGCATTTGTGAGTCATAAAATAGTAGGCAAGTTTTCTCCTCTTAGACTCTCACAGAAAGAACTAGTAAAGATGTTAATTGAGCATGAAGAAAATGAATCCAAGTTGAAGGAGAGGGTAAACAGAAAAATATTAGCCAAAAAATACCTGATGTTGCAGTATTTCTATCAGACTAAGATGATAAAGAAAATACAATTTAGTAATCAATGAATATACAAAGAAGATATAGTACTATTGAATTTGCTTGCACCTAATAACTTGGCTTTGACATTTATAAGACAAAACTAAAAAAATAATAGAGAAATTCTTAAATCCAGAGTCATTGGAGAGATTTCAGTATATTTCTAATAAAAATAAAGAAGTTATGAATAAAGTTTTAAGACAGACTCATCTAATAGAAATATATTAATCCCTAAAGCCTAATATACATTTATTTTTAATGAAAAATACATTTATTTTTACATAAAAATATATTTACAAAAAAGAACATGCACATTTTCACAATTATGTCTCTAGAAATTTAAAAATAAATATTACAGAGACCTCATTTTTTGACGTAATGCAGTTAAGTGAGACATGCAAGAATAATGAATATAATAAAACAAAATCCCTACAGTTGACCCTTGAACAACATGGGTTTGAACTGCACTGGCCCATTTATATCCAGTTTTTTTTCAATAAATACATACTGTAGTACTACATGATCCATGGTTGGTTGAATCCACAGATGCAGAACCACAGGTACAGAGAGCCAACTATAAAGGTATATGCAGTTTTCAACTGTGTGGGGAGTTGGTATCCCTACCCCAACATTGTTCAAGGGTCAACTGCATATGTTGTAAAATTTAAAATGCCTTGAAAAAAAATACCATGGCTTTGAGGGAAAAAAAAATCAATGGACATTACAAAATAAAACGGAATGGTTGAATGTATTAAAGGCATGGCAATATTTTGGAACATTTCCCACCATAATTTCAATCGTGTTTTAAATCAAGAAAAACTGCAATTTCATGACTAAGAATCTAATGCAGGAAACGTAAAAGGACAAGACTGTAGCCTAAAGAAAACACAAGCATGAACATGATAAAGATGACAGAAATTAATAAAATATAAAATAGTGAAATACACAACATACATAAAATGATGACCAAAACCAAAGCTGATTCTTTACAAAGGATATGATAGAGATCAAGTGTATATATATATATATATCATGAAAAAGTTCACGTCAATAAATTTGAAAAATTCTATGCAATGAAATGTATCTTTTACTAAAATTAATAACCAAAATTATTTCAAGAAAAGAGAGATTTAAAGTCCCCTAAGCACTAAAAATTTTAATTATTAATCAAGATAAACTACTTAACCCCAAAGGCAACAGAACCAGGCAACTTTACAGGTTAAATTTACGAAAGCTTCAAAGAACTGATAATGTCTTTTCTATACAAACCATTAAAACTATATATTGCAAAGGTGGGAATGCAAAATGCAAACAGATGAAGCTAGTCACAGATTTTACACCTTCACAAAAATTAATTCAAAATGGATTGTAGACCTAAGTGTAAAATGCAAAACCATAAAACTTCTAGAAGATGACATAGAAAAAATCGAAGTGGCCTTGGCTTTGCTGATGATTTTTTAGATACAACACCAGAAGCACTAGCCACAGAAGAAAAAATTGACAAGTTAAAAAAATTAAAATTAAAAACTTCTGCTGTCTGAAGGACACTGCTAAGAGAATGAAAAAACAAGACACAGACTGGTAGAAAATATTTGCAAAACACATAGCTGTTAATGTATTGGTATTCAAAATATACAAAGTACTGTTAAAACTCCACAATAACAAAACAAACAACCCAATTAAAAAATGGTCAAGAATCTGAAAAGACACCTCTTCAAAGATACACAGATGGCTTGTAAGCATATGAAAATATGTTTTAAATTATATGTCATTAAAGAATTGCAAGTTAAAACAACATCGAGATACCACAATACTACACACTTATTACAATAGCCAAAATTCAAAAAAACAAACAGACAAACAAAAAAACCCCACCAAACCTGAAAAATACCCAGTGTTGGCAAGAATGCAGAACCATAGGAATTCTCATCCATTGCCAGTAGTAATGTAAAATGGTACAGGCACATTGGAAGACAGTTTGGCAGTTACTTACAAAGCTAAACGTAGTCTTGCTGTATGATCCAGCAGTCATTCTGCTTAGGTTATTTACTCAGTTGAGTTGAAAACTGTCGACACAAAAACCTGCACAACAATCTTTACAGTAGTTTTATTCATAATTGCCCCAAACTGAAAGCAACCAAAATATCCTTCAGTAAGTGACTAAACATACTGTGTTCTATTTATACAATGGAATGCTTTCAGTGATCTAAAAAATTAACTATAAAGCCACACAAAATAAATAGATGAACCTTAAATGTGTACTGCTAAGTGATAGAAGCTAGTCTGTAAAAGCTACTGTATGATTCCCGCTGTATGACATTATGAAAAAGGGAAAACTCTAGGGACAGTAAAAAAACAACAGTGGCTTCGAGGGGCTCAGGGCTATGAGGAGGGTTGGATTAGGTGGAGCACAGGGGGTTTTTAGAACAATGGAACTATTCTGTATGATACTGTATGGTGGATACATGACATTATGCATTTGTCAAAACGCATAGAACTTTATAACACAAAGAGTGAACCTTAATGCTAACTATGGAATTTAGTTAACAATAATGTATTAATATTGGGTTAATTAAACATAAAAATATACCATATTAATGAAAACATTAGTAATAGGTGAAACTGTATGAAAACATTATTAATAAGTGAAACTGAGGGCAATATATGGGAACTCTCTGTACTGTACTATCTAGTAACTTTTCTGTAAATTCAAAACCATTCTAACAAATGAGTCTGCTAAGTGAAAAAACAAATCCAATATGCATTTGTATGAAAAGCATAGAATAGGGCAGAAAAGGGTGGAGAGTGGTAGTGGAAGGGTAAATGAAATATATCCAGCATTTGAGGAATGGTTTGATATTTAGATATCAAGATATACTCTAAAGCTATATCAAATCAGGTAGGCTGGTGTTGGCACAGGGAAATGTTTGCTAGAACAATTTAATTAGTGAAACCTCAGAAACAGACCCATGGACAAATGGAACTTTAATCCCATGAACTAAGAAGCACTGCCGATCAGTGCAGAAAGGATGGATTCTTCAATGGTGCAGGAAATGTTTTTCTATGTGGAAAAGAATGTTAAAATCCTACCTCATAGCAAACATACAAAAAACAATCCCTGATGGGTAAAAGAGCTAAATGATAAAAACAAAGTTTTAAAATTTTTAGAAGAAAATAAATGACCTCCTGGTAGTTAAGCATTTCTTAAACTAGACTCAAAGTCATAAAACCTAAAATAAAATTTGTGATAATTTGACTATATCAACAAATGTTTTTATAAAATATATAATAAAAATTAACAGAAAAACCACAGACTGGGAGAAAATAATCACAACAATTATATTTGACAGAGGACTAGTAATCAATGTTTCTAAATTATTAAAGAAAAATTAACAACAGAATAGAAAAGTGAGCAAAATATGTAATAGAAGATCCTAGTGAACCATATAAATAAATTATATAAATACATGTTTAATTATATCATTTATAATATTTGGGAAAGTGCAAAATCAAACAATAATAAGGTACTATTTTACACTTATCAGAATGGAAAAATGAAAATATTTGCTAACATCAAGCTTTTGTTTTTTTGTGGAGAAACAAACATTTCTAAACCATGACAATGGGAGTGTAATCAGCACAACTTGGTAAGTAATTTGGTAATATCTGGTAAATTTGAAAAATGCACATATTTTTTACTCAGAAATTCTACTCTCAGCTCAAAAATCACTACCTATTTTGTCAATGTTATATTCTTATTAATACGTATTGTTTTGTGTGCCTAGTAGAACTCTAAAAATTCTTTTGGTTGTAAAATTTACATTATAGTTTGACTTTGTGTCAAGACACCTTTCCCAGGCAGAGAAAGCGTCAGTCATTGGAATAAAATATATAGTATTTCAAACATCTCCTAATGTCTATTCAGAAATGTAACTATTCAATAACATTATTACAGTTCTTCAATATAGTTGAAAATAGAAATTGTCCATTTTAATTTACTAATAAAGATCAAAATCAGTGAACTCTTTATTTACATGGTTTGTTTTTCTTCCCAAAGGAGGAAACAGTTTTGAAAGGCAAGTAATATTTGATTCTTCTTCTTGAGAATTCTGGATCATAGACAAAAATCCCACTGGCATTTCCATCATCCACAAGCTTACTCCTTTCTACATTCTTTTGTATGGGCTCTGACTCTATAATGACATTTCTTAGCCTTTTATTCTTGATCTTGAACAAAAATCATGGTGTGCCTGTCAGAATTGCAAGGGAAAGTATAAAGAAATTATGCATTATGGTGCCAGAAAATGAGAGGCAAATGAATAATTTGAAATGGTAGATTAGAGAGAGAGTGAATGGAATTTGCTATTCTTAAGAAAGTTTACTAAGGCATTTAGGAGAAAAAAGATCTAAATCAATATATTTCTCTAACAGCTGAACAGTAAATACAACTTGTTGACTGTTATATTTATCTAGTGATATACAATGCTTTTTACTTCACCTTCAGGCATTGTAGACGTTACTAAAAGCAGATTATTTGATTGTTATAGTATTTATCAAAATGTACTTATTTTGTCAATATAAAATGTCGTGAGAATACTACATTATTCAGGCAGTACAAAAATAAGAAATTCATTCTGACAGCTTCATGAATTTTATGAGTTTTAAGGAAACATTTATAAAGAAGTCTAATCCAAAATTAATATCCAAATGTAAAATAATGATGTTATATTTCATTGTGAATTTACTATATGTCAAACACTCTGATAAGTTCACCTGCAATAAAAAATAAAAATCTATTTAACCCTCAAACAACCCTATGAGTCCTTAGGGACTACTATTATTCCAATTATATGAATGCAGTACTGGATTTAGATAACATAAGATCACATAGATAGTATCAATAAAACTAGTAAGTGGCCTGACTACTGTAGCAGTTATCCTTACTATCTATCTATCTATCTATCTATCTATCTATCTATCTATCTATCTATCTATCTATCTATCTATCTGTCATGTACTGATTTTCTGCAAGTTTGATCTATCTATTACTGACAGAGATATTTTGAAGACTCCAACTATAATAGTGTATTTATCTATTTCTCCTTTCAGTTATGTTGGTTTTTGCTTCACATACTCTTTGATGCTCTGTTGTTAGGTGCATACACATTTAAGATTAACATGTCTTCTTTTAGAATTGACCCCTTTGTCATTATATAATGTTCCTTTTTATCCTGAAGTCTGCTTCGTCTGAAATTAATATTGCTACTCCAGCTTTCTTTTGATTAGTGCTAGCACTGTATATCTTCTCTCTTTCCCTTTATTTTCTGTTTGAGTCTTTTATTTTAAGTGGATTTCTTGTAGACAATGTATAGTTTGGCTCTTAAATCTATTCTGATATTCTCTGCCTTTTAATTGGTGCATTTAGATCATTCAAATTTAAACTGATCATCTGTATAGTTAGATTAACATCCACCATTTTTGTAACTATTTTCTGTATGCTGCATTTGTTCTTTGTTTCTTTTGTGCCTTCTCATATTCTGTCTTTTCTGGTTTTAATTGAACAATTTATATGATCTTACTATATCTCCTCTCTTCGTGTATCAATTTAGTTAAAAATATTTAATCGTTGCCCTAGAGTTTACAATAAATATTTTAAGCTAGTCTAGTCCACCTTCAAATAACATTGTACTGCCATCCATGTGATGCAGGTACCTTATATCAGAGTATTCCCAATTTTACCATCCCATTTCTTGTGATATTGCTGTCACACACTTGTTTTTTCATATGCTATAATCACATAATACATTATTATTTTTATTATTATAAAAAGTTATCATTTAAATTAAGAATAAGAAAAACAAAAGGTTTTATCTTTACTTATTCCTTCTCTGACACTCTTCCTTTTTTTAATGAGAATCCTGTTATCATTTCTTTCTTCCTAAAAAACTTTTTTTAACATTCCTTGAAAGGCACATCCATGGGCATTGAATACATCAGTTTTTGTTTGTCTAAGAAAGTCTTTATCTTTCATTCCTTGTGAAGGATAATTTTACTGGATATATAATTCTAGGTTGGTGGCTTTTGCTTTTTCCTTTTCATTATTTTAAATATTTTATGTTACTCTCTTCTTTACCGTATGGTTTCAGATAGAAATCCACTGAAGTTCTTATCCTTGTGCCTCTACAGGTAAGATGTTTTCTCCTTCCTCACTACTGATTTCCTTCAAGATTTTTTCTTTTTCATTGGTTTTCTTCAGTTTGAATCTGATATGACATGATATGGGTAAGTTTTTTTGTGTTTATTCTGTTTGGCATTCTCTAAGTTTCCTGGATTTGTGGTTTGATGTTTGTCATTAATTTTAGAAAATTTTTAACCATTACTATTTCAAGTCTTTTTCTGCTATAACTTTTGTTATTGTCCCACAGTTCTGTTCTGTTCTGTTCCCTCTATGTTCTGTTCTTTTCCCTTTTTGCATTCTGTAATTTCAGATTAAATCTCAGTGTTTTCATGGGTCTGTGTATCTGGGCTGTGACATTCAAAGTATTCTTCCAGTGGGATAACTTTCTTTCCCTTGTCCCTACTTCATTATCTGGTTGTAATATTTTCAGTCTACTGAAAAGTCCTGACTTCTGTTGAATTCTTTTCATCTATAGGTGAGACAGCAAAGCTAGAGGGTGCTCCTCCCCATTCTAGAAGGTTCTGGTAAAGGTCTTTTTCCTGGAAAGTAATCCTTTGTTATGGAGGAGGTTCTGAACATATTTCACAACGGTTGTTTATTTCCTCCCAGCCAGAACCATCAGGAAATCTTTCTCAGATCTTCATAGTGACAAACAAAAGTTTGTAGGCTCCTCTAAGATTGTGGCTTAGAGGAGTTTCTCAGTCTCAAGTTAGTCTTGACTCAGTCTCCAGTAAATTGTAAAACTTACCATGAAAGTGTTCCTATCAATTTATGATTTCAGCAGCTCCTGCTCAAGATATGTAGATCTTGACTAGACTCTCTACATTCACCTGTCCCTCCAGATTTCAGTGTGGCAGTTTGCTTGCAACCTCAGTTTTCTGATGGATCTAAGAGAAGTTATTTTTTTTTCAGTTTGTCAAGCTTTTTCTTGTAAGGATGACATGGCAACTTCCATTCTCTTTAAATGTAGGAGCTGATGCCAGAATCGAAGTCCGAGCACGTGTTTATACACATACATAGACACACACACACATTTTACAGATGAGTTGCTGAATCTTAGAGACTCTTATAAAGAGACATTAATTCAAGGCCTTGCACCAAAGTCACATAGCTATAGAATGGCAGTGCCAGGCCTAAAAATTCAAATCTTCTTACTCAAATTCGAGATACTTCCTGCTATAACACAATTCATTGCTTCTTTTCTCTTTAACCATAAGTTGGATCGTGTGGCATAAAATCAACAACTTCTATTCTTTGTGCTTCCAGACTTTGTGGAGATATTATATATGTTTCAAGCCTAATTTTCAACTCACAAAAATGAATGTATTCAAGGTTGCATCAAGATACTTTTACAGTTTCTTATAAATAGCTTCTAATTTTTCTGTATTACTCCACCTCAGCCATATAAGAGAATCACTTGAATATTCACAAACATTCAGAATAATTAATTTTTTCAAATGGCTGTTCTCCGAAGCTCATCTTTATCAATAGGTGTTTGTCACTGCAGAGGTGGATCAAAGCACTCAGATGGAAAGGAATTTTAAAATTTCATTCCAATATGTAACTCAATCTTTCTATAAAGAAAGTGAAGCTCACGAATACATTGCAGTTCTGAACAAAAGGACAATACCAAAATAGATGATTTAATATTGTATCAAATAATCTGGAGATAAAATTACCATATGCTGTCATCTTTGCTTTCATATGCAAAGATACTGAAAACCTTTTGCATGTCACTATGATTTCTATAGCAGTAGAACCTATCTTTTCCGTTCCCTGGGAGTGAGTATTTCAGTTATGTGGACTGCAGTACACAGAATTCTTAGAGTTGAATTGAATGTTAATGAAAGATATGATCATGACAATTATAAGAGTAATCTTAAAACAGCCTTTTACTTTAACTCAGTGTTATAAAAATCTCAATGAGAAATAAATGATCAGATTACATTTTAGAGAAATATCAAGAAAAATATCCATAATTTATTTTAATATTCTTTTGTCAAAAGTAAAAGTTCCTGTTTACCTTAATATGACAGTCTTACTAAACAGAACCTCCACCAAGGCAAAGAAAGGGAGATTTTTTTCATGGACTTTGAAGCAAAGACTGTTCCAAACACTCTACATATGGATACTTCTCTTCATTAGATATCTAATGTTTCCGCCTGGCATTGCTTGATTCATTCTTTATTATGTTACCCTATTTAGTTTTCTACATGGCATCTGATACGATGTGAAGGATTTTTTTACTTGTTTAGTGACAAAGTTTCGTAGTAAGAATTGTTTTACTGAAATCCTGTCTGCTATTTTGAGTAGACTAAGGCTTCATGTTGGAGGATAATTAAAGATAATGCTAAAAAGTAGTTTAGAGGCAGAATGAAATGAGCTTTAAATGCCAAGGTAAAAAGTATAGACTTCACCCTATGGATAATGACAATTTATTAAAAGTTTTGGAGTGGATGAGTAATATAATTAAAGAAGTGTTTTATGGAGATTAGTTTGGACATGCAATTTGTATGGAATGAAAAAGATACAGCAGATACATTAGAAGAATATTTTAATTGTCCATTGTATACATGTGTAGTTTATATGGGAATGAAAAAAGAAAGGAACATAACTGACAGATAGTGTTAAATATTGACCTGCCTGAAGGGTTGGGTTGGGGAAAGAGGGAAAGCGTAAACCTTAAATCACTTTTTAGCCATGGAATTTTAGAATTTATATTATCAAAGCATACTTGTACCGCCATGTAAGTCATCCTGTTATTGAAAATATAAATAACTGATCTTCTGAAGTCTTATATTTGGGTGAATCTAAATTAGTTTTAGCTATGTAAATAGAAATAAATAACTTTATACTGAGAACTGAATTAGATGTACTATTATTAATTATTGCTATTTCCATGACACCAATTACATTCACTGTTTTATTTGATATAAAATCCATGAAACAGACTGAAGTCCCCTATTAAATAGGAGCAAAAGTAAGTGGGAGATTGTAAAAGCTAAACTATATATTCTCATAGCTGTCTTGGATTTTCATAAGGTAATTACCTTGCTATCATCAAAACAAACTCAATAAAATTCTTTATAAGAAATGTGTAAGAAGAAATTTTGATACATGTTCTTTCAGTATAAGAAATATATTACTATCAGTTAAATTCTACATTAAATTTTTATGTAGAAATAACAACTCTAGTCTCCCAATACTTTGTAATAAAGTATAATTTAAGCCAATGATTCTATGAATCAAATTTTTCTTCCTGTAAAATACTCCAGCCAGAATATTTACTTGGAAACTGACAGCATATTTATTAGATTGCCAGAAAATTCAACCAAACATTTCTTGAAATTCTTCTAATTCCCACTTGTAAAGAACATGAGTGATATTGACTGAGTGTAATGTTTCACTATATTAACTGTCACAAAGAATGATGAGAATTGATGGCTCCTTTATGAAACCGAGCTCACTCAAGAATTAAATAGGCTTTTAATATAAATTTTCAAGAACTCTGTTTAAGAAGTATTAAGTTTCTTAAGAAAACAAGAATATGAGTTATAATTCTAAATTAAATTTCATGTATAAAATGTTAAATTATCATTAGAAGTACTGGACATTAAGTACTTACTAACCTATAATAAATGCTTTTGCTTTGATGTTTATCTTTTTAAATTAAAAATATATTTTAAACTTATATTTCCAATTTATTGTCTTGACTGTTATACATTACAATCATAGAACTGGCAAGTAAATATAACTATATTTTGTCTCTTTAATTTTTATACCTTGAAATATTGCTCTAACATAATTACAGTGGTGATTATACCACAACACTGAAAACAAAGTGGTGCTAGGGTACATTCTTGTTTTGTTTGTGACTTTAATTAGATTGCTGCAGTCTTTTCCTATTATGTGTAAGACTAGCTTTTTGTACTGTATGTATCTACATAATGTATACAAGAACATAAGCATACCCGTTAGAATCTAATCTCAATTTCTGCAACATTCAGACCTTAAATATTCATGGATTAAGCAAAATAAAAGTTTATTTCTTGATTGGCTATGCTCTGAGAAGTTGTAAGGGAATTGACACCTGTCTTGTTGCACTATTTTTCCTACAATCTTGCCCTCACTTCTCTGATGCAGCATGTTTCATTATCACAGAAATAGAAGGGGGAGAAAGGTTGCATTGGACTTACTGCAAGCAAATCACAAAGAGATAATCAAAACTCAGGTTTCTCTGACTTTAAAAACCTGCAGTGCTTTCCATATTCCCACACTGAACTGAGCTGCTAAGCAGTTATTTCAATTCAGATAGAAAAGAAGAAGGAAGAAAACATTACCGGCAGGGTTAACCATGTAAGCAATGGTTCTAACATCATGTTTTCCAGACCCCGATGACTTCTTATAAGTACAACTCACAGAATCCTGTACTATTCAGGTTCCAAGGTAGCAAAAAGCATAGTGGGAACATTTGAGGTAGAGAAAAAA
Source organism: Eubalaena glacialis (assembly GCF_028564815.1). NCBI lineage: Eukaryota > Metazoa > Chordata > Mammalia > Artiodactyla > Balaenidae > Eubalaena > Eubalaena glacialis. The sequence continues at coordinate 102,172,472 of NC_083726.1, forward strand.
GTTGTTTAAATTTGGCAACTTCATTAAAAAAGCATAGTTTGCCCTGAAGCGGTGCTGAATTATAGTGCTTGATGGTAGTTTGTGAATCCATCTACTCACATATTCTAGGTCAGGGGCATATTTCAGCACCTGCTACATATTTTATTTTGCCTTTTTATAAAAATAAGAAAATGCAAAACAAATCATTGAAAAGCTTTCAGTATCTTGTGAAAGTAAACTTAACAGTCTTTTGAGGGGACATAGAATGTAGAACAGTATTTCTGAAATACCTTAGAGTGGTTCAAGGATCAGGAGAGGCTCGGAACCCTGGCACGGTACTGATTTACAACTTAATAACTTCAGTTTCTAGAAATAAAGTGGAGTTCTTATTTAAAGGCTGAAATTCTACCATTTCCTCTGGATACTAGTAATAATTTAAATTCATGACTTCTGTATTATTCATGCAGCCCAATTTAATATGAACAGTGTTTCTCATGTTTAATGATTATGAAGGGTATGTCTGGAGGGTACACTGAGCTTTATAACAAGCAGATGCTAAAAGTAACTACCTCATGTGCTGCCCTTACGAATCTGAGCCTGAAATATATTACATGTATTTGACAACCTGAGTATAAGAGGAAATGAGAATGTTTTTCTTGAAATTTAAAAAAAACCCTTACTTTAAGAAGATGCATACTTTAAAAGCAAATATATGAAAAAAAATACTGTTTACAAAAGGAGATTTCTCTTTAGGGCAGAAGTCATATTTTGGAATTTGAGACATATTGATGGTGATTTCTTCAATTTAGGCACTGACATGTTTGTTGATCACAGAGAAACAATGTTTTAGACATTATTACTAACGGAGATCCACTAAAAAAATTAAAGCTTTTACAGACATGTCATATAATTCAGTAAGAAAATATGACATGTTGGGAATGCAATTTAAATGCTGACTATTATTTTAGATATTATACTAATATAGTTGTATAAAGAACATTGGACATGACTGGAGATACTAAATATCTGTTGCATAAAATAAGAAACTCCTTTATAAAATTTTGTTTTTAGAATACTTGAGTGATAATTAGTGATTTTTATTTATAAGAATTTGGTATTTATATCAGCCTCCCAGATGGGTAAAATATCACTGTATTAATGAGTATCATTAAAATTATGTAATTTTCCCTTTTGCCATATTGTTCCCGTCATATGATTTTTAAAGAAGTTAATGAGGGGTCTTTGAAGCAACATGACCCTAAAATTACTATGGATAGTTAAGGTTTTATTTGGAATGCGCTAGTAATTATTTTCAAGAGAAAACATTAGTTACTAATCTATGTAAGAATTTTAAAACTATTGTCAAATAGTATTTGAAAACTCTTTAGATGTTCTCAAATATATCAGTTCAAGAATATCTGCTGGTTTAAGCTTATATTCTGAAAAATGTGAAAGTGGTTAAAGACTAATTATATGAAACGTTTATTGTCATTTTCCAATGGTTCTGATTGTTGGTAAAAATATAGATGGACCTTGTTGGCCAGAAACCTGTGCTCAAATTCTAATTCTTTTTATTTTTTACTGAAGGAGTTTGGTCAAGTTATTTGATTTTTTTGAACCCACATCATCATCTTCAAATTGGAGATAATAACAAATAAATAAACGGTTTTTCGTGTAGAGTAAATGAAATAATCTATATAAGGCCTTGATTCATAATAGGAATTCAGAAAATAATATGTAACTTCTGCCTCCGTTCTTCTTTCATTTAAATTTTTTTCCAGTTTAAAAAGTGTGTTGTGGTAACAGCAAAAACTGGGTTGCAGCGCCAGCAGAAAAATAACTGAAGACTCTGAATATAAAAGTAAAGAAAAAAAAAAAGAATAGGCTGATTGTGGAAGGGAGTAAAAATCTGGAGAAGTGGAGAAGAGACCCAAATAGGAGTCACTGATTAAAGAAATTGAATTTGTAGTTTAAACGTTGAACAAAGAAAGCTCTACCCATCCATGGCTTCACTGATGGATTCTTTAAAACATTTGTGTAAACTGGAAAGGACAGAACTCTTTCTAACTTGTTTTATGAGTCCAGCATTATTTTGATACTCAAACCAGATAAGAACATTACCAGAAAAGAAAACTGCAGGCTAATATTCCTCACGAACATAGTGGTAAAAAATCTTCAATGAAATATTAGTATATCAAATTAGCTAGCAAATCACACCAGAATTATTTTTAAAAGGTAATATATTTGGACTTAGATTTGGATTTGAGCTGAGTTTTCTTACCAAGATGAAGGACAATGTCTGTGGTTAGCCAGGTTGGCCTATATTCCCCAAGTCATTAATGAGAGTGCATTAATAACTCTCAAGCATTTGCAATTGCTTAGTCTATAAATTATTCACACAAGAAATGTTAATATCTAAAAAATCATTGGATGAGATCTCCATATAATCAAGGAGGGGAAGGTCAAAACAGTCTTTTTATATAATCTCTAATGAAATATCCCTACTTATTAGGGCATGAAGGTTGTAATGGAAAAAGGAGATGGAGACTGAACTGGAAGAAGACTTCAAACGTCAAACAGATGTGATTTGCACTATCCTGTGTCTCAGTTTATTCACTTGGCTGGACTTAACGGTTCCATCCAATGCTTCCATGGTGTTGGTGAACACTGGAAGTTCAAGAAATATATCTAGATTTCTTTCAGACAGAGTGGCTCTGGCTTCTCTAGGTCACCCTGGAATTCAGGATATTCAGAGCTATTAAGTGTGTGTCTCCAATAATAGTCTAGTGAATTGAGTTTTTGAGTTTTATAGACACAGGACAAGAACTCTTTTAAATGCTAATTGAAATTTCTGAGCATGAATGTTTTTATTTTAATTTTTAATATAAATCTTTCTAAAATATATAATATGTGCCTCAGACTTCTCAACCTATTCAACATAAAATAATATAACTTAATACCTGCCTCAAAAATTCAGGTCCAAGGTAAAAAACAAATACACACACACACACTTTCTGGATGGCTCAGACATACTATTATAGACATGTTTATAATTATAACTTTAGGTACAGAGAAATAAATAAGTACAGAGGAGGCCCTGTAGTTTATTTTACTGAAAAAGATCCTGATGTATGTTTTTTTCAAGTAATATATCATATCTCCCCAAAAGTCAGAGTAATTCATTTCTATCACCTCTTCATCCTTCTCCCCACTCCACATATCACATATTACAGAAGTCTTCTATTATTGATTTGTCTTTATGGTGGAATATTGATTCTCCTAGAGGCCTCTTGCCTTACTTCTCTATGCAAATATTTCTAACTTTTGGTTATTCATTGCTGGATCATCTTTTCTTTGATCCCTGCTTCTGAGAACCTTGACTGCCGATGAGCCACACTGTTTTTAGCTATCACTTCTGCCAACAGATTTAATTTAGGGCACCATTTCTATTACCTGATCACTATTTCTCTTCACTTTTCTCCTTCTCTTGTCTGTTTTTGCCAGTAAAACTTCATCTTCCTATTAGTTGTTTTAGAAAGCATTTTATATTTCCAGTTAGCAAACATTAAACATTCAATAATAATAACTTCTGAGTGTTAGTATTTACTTACCTTTGTAATTTAAGAGTGTGGCTTTTGGAATTTGACATGGGTGAGACTTTCCCAAACATTTATTCATTTACTTAATGAATATTTATTGAATTCCTGCTATGAACAAAGGACTGTGCTAGAAGCTGTAAATAAAGTGACCAGTAAGATGGAAATGTTTCATCCTTAAGGGAATTATGGTGGTGGTGGTGATATTGATATTTAATGTTATATAATATTTTAGAAATTGCTTAATTTTCCTAATCCTCAATTTATACCTCTGTAATGAGAATAATAATATGTACCACAAGGTTGTACTTGAAATTAAATATGGTTATGTATCAAAAGTGTTCATTTTAGTTGTTAATAATTAAGCATTCAATGAATTATGGTTATTTTTATTAATCTATTGTCATTATTTTACTATGTGCTTTTATATACATATTTCTAAACCTCATGACAATTCTAGAAGTACTACAATCATTTCTTTACAGATAAGGTGACGAAAGCTCAGATAAGTTGTATTCTGACCTAGGATCACAGCCAAAATGTTAGAACAGGGTCCTGAATGGTTATGACCTATAGGGTGGGACACCACTCTGTCCACAGTCATTAACCCAGTTGTACTCTGTCCCCTACAAAGACACAGGCTCTTCCCTCTGTCCTCAGAACCCAGATCAGCTGTCCTCTCCTCCAGGAAGGCTTCCTGTCTCCTAGGTAAAGTGAATATTTTTATTCTGTAGTAACTCAATGTACATATTTCAATTGTGCTGTGCCTCTACATCTTCAGATTTTATTAGTTTATTTTCCTGTCTTCTTTGCTTGGCTAGGAGCTTTTTACAACCCTTAGTCTAACTCTTTATCTGTGTGTCTGCAGTACCTTTCACAATGCCTAGTAGGTAATAGTTTTTTTAATAAATGTGTGTTGAATTGAATTGAAAAGAACCATGACATTTATAGCACTTTATATATTGATTAAAAGACATTATACATCTTTGTCTTCGTGGTGAACAGCAAGTCCCTTTCCAAGTTTAGATAACTATCCTTTTTTCTCTTTGTTATGTACTTGATGATATCTTGGTTTATTCATAAGTATCTGATAACCCGAAATCCTGACATTTCTTTTTTCCAATATCCCCTTACTCTATCTTCCTGCCTGGTTGAAATTAATAAATCAACAAGTTATCTGTCTTGTTAAGGACTGATAACTAAAGCAAGGAACTTGTAATTTCATCATGTTGTGCCTTAAGTATCTAGTCCATCCATCAAAATGCTTAACTTAAACTCCATGTTGTGAATTTATTTCATAGCATATCATGGGGATTGCACAATACTTGTTTACTGTGGAAATGTTAATTTCTTAAGTTTATTGTGTGCTAAGTTGTTTATAGACCATTACAGAGCAAAAACTTCATGTAGTGCTAGCATTTCCACAGACTAACCTATTTTCCCATATGTCAGTAAGGAAATATCTATGTTATATTAAGCTATTTTGATTTTAGGGCCAATTTATCTTCTGAAAAGTACAGGTTTCAAATTTTAGACTCTACTTTTCTACCACCACCTTACAAACAAATACTAGAATAATCAAAAAATTTTGTAAGAGAAATTTTACACATCCCTCCTCAATTTAAATTCAATATAATTATGATACCTCTTAGAACTAAAATAAATCACCTCTCACTTATTTAACACACCTATTTTGTATCTGGCCTGGCTTTAACTATTGTGAGATGTGGGAGATGGTATAAAAATATTTTGGATAAAAATTCTTTGTATAATACCAGTTGATTTTATTATGCTACAAAATTATAACACATTCATTCAAATATATAGATACAGAATCAATAGAGAAATCATCACACATAAATATACAAACACAGGACAATTTTACACACTCACGTGTATGGGAATATACTTATACACATTAAACAAGTACGGATATATCAGCTGCAATAATAATTACCCTACTTACTCCAATATATACTTCACACAGGGCAACTGACATAATATTCCTTTCTTGCTCTTACATTTGTTTCTGCTATTTAGTGCTAAGCAAGTCCACCAGGCAAGGAGAGAGCCTTTAAAATTCTCCTATTAAAACTTTCTTAAATTTTTTACTTACTATTAAACAAATACTCTAATTACATATTATTTCCTTCTCCTTTAGAATATAATTTATTTGTCCATCACTTTTTTTGTTGTTTATCTGTTTTACTAAAGGTCTCAAATAATCAGGTTTTTAAATTATTTTATCTTTCCTCTTGTTTCTTAAAATTAATTTATACTATTTGTTTTGAATATTATTTCTTCCATTTGCTTAAGATGAGGTTGCTTCTGTTTTTTTTTCCAAGCATCTTGAATTGACTGGTTAACAATTTCTTTCAAAATTTCTTGTTAAGTTAATGAATGCATTTAAGATTATAAAATTTCGACTAAAAACTATTTAGCTGCATTCTAGGTTTATTGCTATGCATTATTTTTATTGTCTACAATTCTGAAGATTTTGGAAAACCATTATCATTTTTCTTTATGAGTCATTGAGGAATTTATATATATATATGTAACATATTATATATATATATATTTTGTTTCCAAACCCATAAGACTTTTATCTCTTTTTTAGTTTTTTATCATAATATAATCACATTATGTTGAGAGTAAATAGTCTACATAATATTGAATTTTTTAGTTTTATTGATAATTCCTTCAAGAGTAGCACTTAAAAATTATAAAGAAAATGCTTCATGAATGCTTAAAAAATAGTGTCTGTTTGTGAGATATAGGTTCCATATTATATGTTCATTAGAATAACTGTTAATTCAGAGATCCTATAACCTTAATAAATTTTAAGCTATGTCAATAACTTTTTCATAAACATGCATAAAAACCTCTTTGAATCAAGATTTATAAATTATTCTTGAGAGTATATCAGTTTTTGTTTTATATATTTCAAAGCTATATTTTTATGTGCATAGGAAGCCATGATTGTTGTTATCTTTGTATTTTTGTGATATGTAAAATGTGATGCAGTATAAAGAACTCCATAATTTTCTGTGTTAACAAGGATTTATTTCTTTCTCATACAAAATATATTGTGGATCTAGTGGATTTCTCAGGGAACCTGTCTTCTGTAACATAAGTCAGCAATTCCAGGTCAAGTGGGCTCCACGTGGCAACCCCACTATGTAAAACTATGCTGTCCAATACAGAAGGACCCATAGTGGTTACTGAGTGCTTGATATGTGGCTATCTGATCAGAGATATGCTATAAGCATAAAATAATTTCAGTTATTATAAAAAATGTTTTTATATTGATTATATATGTTGAAATGGTAATATTTTGCATATATCTTGGGTTAAATAAAATGTATTATTAAAATTAATTTTATTGGTTTCATTTTACTTTTTAAAAATGTGTTAAAAGAAAATTTATAACTAACTATGTGGGTCACACTATATTCCTATTGGAAAGTTCTGATCCAAAGCATATAGCCTCCTTAGTCCTTGTGGCAGGATCAGAGGCAGACTGGAGAATCTTGCATGGGCTCACCATTGCCTCTCTCATAAGGGGCACACATCTCTTCTGCTCACATTTCAGTACCTAGGACTAGTCACATAGGACCATCTCACTGCAAAGGAAATGGAAAGTACAAGCTTCCATGTGTCCAGAAAGACAGGATAACAAGCTATCTGTGAGCATGTGTAAGCTTAGCACAATATTTTGATGAATTATGCCTTTTATTTTTAGGTACTGTGTCTGTTTACTTCCCTGCTTTTTACTTTAAATTCAAATTTCTCTCTTTTTATAGTTAATATATAAGTTTTCTATGTTGATCTCTTTTTGATATCATTACATGGGCTCTCTTTTGAAAAGTATTTTTCTGAAGTTTTTTGCTTAATTTCCTTTTTTTTTTTTATTTTTCAAATTTTCTATGAGGTATGGATTTATCAAATCTTGTGAGCAGATTAAACATAGATTTTTTTAAATAGGTGGATATAACTAGTTTATATTTATTATGATTATATATATATGAATTTATTTTGTGTTTTCCATTTACCAGTTCCATTTTTTATAAAAAAAAAAAAAATTTCCTTACTCCCTTTTGTTTTATGCATTTGGGTGGACAGATAATGTAATTTCTATCTCTTCCTCATGCTCCTGTTTTTTAGAAGTAATGGAGTATATAACCATTCTTACAATAGTTAGCTTTAAATATATAACATACATACATAACTAAATTTTTTTCTAACACAATCTAAAAGTATGCAACATCATTATTCTCTTTAAAAGACAAAGAAGTTTATTTCCTTTACCCAGTATTTGAACAATCTCCCTCTTATTACTATTGATTAGAATCTTGCCTTTATCATTTTTTTTACTCTCTAATTGGCCATAATGTCTTACAAATCAACTTCTAATTCTATTTATTATTATCATTATTATTATATTTTTATTATTCATCATATTTTTCATATGGCCAGTCCTTACATCTGAGCTCAATTTTCTTCCTGTTTAAATATACATTTTAATGAGTCTTTTATTACATGTCTGTGGACTATAAACTCTCATGCTTTTTATGTCTGAAGGTATCTTTATTTTATTGATATCCTTAAATAATAATGCAGCTAGAAATAGAAATTTCAGTTGAAAGTTGTTTCCTTCAGTACATCATACCATCGTTTTCTGGTATTTGTTATTGCTGATAGTAAGGATATTGTGAATCTAATTGTCTCTGGATTTTTTGGTGACCTGACTTTCCTCTCCATTTGCATGTATAATTGTTTATCTTTAATTCTTCATAATTTGTAGCTTCAGTATAATCTGACTAGGTGAGAACTTATTTATCCTGCTTGGAACTCAGCCTGCAAGTTTTCTCTCAGGACTCACAAGTTTTCACTGTTTCTTTAGGTGATTTTCTAGTATTCACCCGTGCTTCTTGGATTCTAATTGGAGGTGGGGGTCTCTCAATTTATCCTTCATGTCTCTTAATGCTCTTTTATACTTTTAAAATGTAATTGTCTCTCAATACTGCATTCTGAGTAAATTCCTCATTATCTTCCAGTTTATCAGTACTCTGACTGTGTTCAAGTCTCTTTTGTTGGATATTTTTCTTCTAGAGATAATATTTTGACTTCTCAGATTTTCAATTTATTCACTTTTTCATACATGTATTTGTATAGTTTATGCCTTTTCAATTTTGGAGAAGATTCTCTAGTGATGCAATTTCTTTATTTAACTTTCTAAAGACTGAACATTTTTTTAATCTTTTCAAAAACTTCAATTATTTTTATTTCATCTGGAGTGAATCCAACATTCAGTTGCTGATATTTTGGGCTATCGTTCTTACTGGTGGCTTCAAATACCTTGATTCTTTAACCTGCTATTTCATTTAATAGGCTATCATGAAATTTTCATGTTATTAAATACTCTTCAGATTTTAATTGTTAACATGAATATTATTGCACTCTAGCTCTAATACGTTTCAAAATTTTTATTAATATAGATTCCAATACACATTTTTATGCATAAAATGTTACAGATAATAATGAGTATCTTGCTAATTCATAAAAGTTTTCACTTAAAGTGTCTGAGCATATTTAGATATATTTTATTGGGCATATTTCCAATTTGCCTTGAAAATTGTTTCAGTTTTCTCTTCTATATCACAAATTCTATGCCAAACAAGTGAGTTCAAATAAAGTAGAAATATGATGATAACACGCATTACCAAGACAAGGGATTTTCCCAGAATGACATCACTGATAACCTTAGAGAATTTTCCATTTAATGGCCAAAGCTCATTTGCTAGAAAGAGAATGAATTTAAGAATAAAGAAAGATGCAATGGTAGAGTTATCAGTTATCTCATTAAACTAGTATCTGAATGCACAGCAATTTAACTTTCAATATTAAATCCAATAGACAGCTCTTATATCTTACTTGACCTCTTTAGTATTATTGCATAATCCATAACTCTTTGTCTTTGACAGTCTTATTTTCTCTGACTTCTTTCTTCTAGAAATATGTAGCTAATATATTTTTTTAAATAAGAAAAACTAAAGAATCAATAGTCTAAAAATCCAACTACAGAAGTTGAAAAATAAACAGCAACATATAATCAAAGAAAACTGAAGGAGGAAAATGATAAAGGTGAGAAGATAAATTAGTGAAATTAAGTGAGTAAATTAATGAAATTATTAATGAATTAAACTAATGAAATAGATAATTAACATATACAAGAATCAAATTAGACAAAGATTAGTTCAAAGAAAAGACTTTGAATAAACCTCTACTTAAAGTGATCAAAAAAGAGAGAAAAATAATTTTAATTAAGAGTGTAAAAGGAAACATCAGCATCGATAGTTCAGGTGTCAAAAGGCGTTAAGAAAATTTTATGAACAAGTTTAGCCTAATATATTTGAAAATCTAGATGAAATTGACAAATTCCTTTAAATACAGAATTTACCAAAACTAAGAAGAGATGAGAAATTTTCAGTCGTTTACAAACTCTTAAGAAAATGAAACCATTATTAAGGTCTTCAAATGCAATAACCTCCAGTCTTTCTCAGTGAATTCCACTGAATATTTAAGGGGGAAATCTTCCCATAGAGTCAAAAAAGAGAGAAAGCTTTTTAACTCATTACAGAAGGCAGCATTTGGTATCAAGCAAGACTTGTTACAAAAACCTAACAAGGACTTTTCAAGAAAGGATCATTACATGTCAATTTTACTTAAGAATATAAATGCAAATATCCTAGAAAAAATATTAAAATGCCCAATCAAGCTGTGTATAAAAAGCATAATATGTCGTGGGAAAGTTGAGCTTACATTAAGAATTCAAGGATTTTTTTTTTGACATTCTTTGATCAAACACATTCTTTGATTCACCACATTAGTAGAATAAAGGAGAAACTTATTTGATTATTTCAACAGATGCAGAAAAAGCATTTGAAAAAAATCAATATCGGGACCTTCCTGGTGGCACAGTGGTTAACAATCTGCCTGCCAATACAGGAGACATGGGTTCGAGTCCTGGTCCAGGAAGACCCCACATGCCACGGAGCAACTAAGCCCGTGTGCCACAACTACTGAGCCTGTGTTCTACAGCCCGCGAGCCACAACTACTGAGCCAGCGTGCCACAACTACGGAAGCCCGCACACCTAGAGCCCACGTTCCACAAGAGAAGCCACCACAACGAGAAGCCTGCGCACCGCAATGAAGAGTAGCTCCCACTCGCCGCAACTAGAGAAAGCCCGCGTGCAGCAACAAAGACCCAATGCAGTCAAAAATAAAAAATAAATAAATTTTTAAAAAATCAATATCTATTCATGATAAAACTTCTTAGTAAAGTAAGAGCAGAGAGAAAGTTGCTTAATTTAAATTGTGTGTGTGTGAAAACGTACTGCCAATCTCAAAGCTGGTGGTGATACATTGATAGCTTTCTCTGTAATACTGTGAATGAATAAAGGAGCCATCACTTCCATTCAAGACTGGACTGGCTGATGAAATAAGGCAGGAAAAAGAAATTTATAAAACAGAGTTATAGGATTAGACAAATAATAATATTGTCAATATTTTGGAAAATATGCCTTTGTATATAAACTCTAAAGATGATTTTTTGTTTTTTTTGCAACACTGTGTGGCTTGTGGGATCTTAGTTCCCCAACCAGGGACTGAATCCAGACCATTGCAGTGAAAGCACTGAGTCCTAACCACTGGACCACCAAGGAATTCCCTAAAGATGATTATTTTAATTCATAAGATAATATAGAAGTTTCTGGATATCAGGCAAAACTTCAATTATATTTTCATAGTCCAGCATCAGATAATTAGAAAATTCAATTTATTAGAGAAATCCTTGCAGTGCTGAAATATACAACTCCTTCTGATATCCAAAAAGATGCATTCAAAAATGTTCTGAGATCCATACCATATAATCCAGGAATTCCACTCCTGGGTCTGTAAACAAAGAAGATGAAAACATTAATTTGAAAAGATATATGCACCCCAATTTTTATAGCAGCATTATTTATAACAGCCAAGATGTGGAAGCAACCTAAGTGTCCATCAACAGATGAATGGATAAAGAAGATGTGGTATGTATACACAATGGAATATGAACTACTCAGCCATAAAAAAAGAGTGAAATTTTGCCATATAACAAAAAAAGAAACAGAATCACAGATATAGAGGACAAACTAGTGTTTAGCAGTGAGGAGAGGGAAGGGGGAGGGGCATGATAGAGGTAGGAGGTACAAACTATTATGTATAAAATAAATAAGTTACAAGGATATATTGTACAGACAGGGAATATAGCCAATATTTTATAGTAACTATGAATGGAGTATAACCTAAAAAAATTGCTCTGAGTAATAACAAAGACTGATTAAAACTCAAACTATAAGCAAAATTCAATTTAAGATGTATTTATAAAGCCCTTTAGACTAAAAACTAAATGAATCAAGGTGGTCCCTGCAAATGTGTTCATTGCAGAAAAAGGCTCAGAACAAAGAGACTAAGAGTTTGGCTCCCCCAAAGTTATCTTAATAACTTCAGAGAGAGCTCTGTCTTGAAAATAATTGTGGACATTATTATTGACACATTAGCAACATTTAGTTAATTACAATAAAATGGAAAAGGGCCAATAAAGTGTTTGAGAGAATCCTACTGCCAAAGTGCAATCCACCTGAATTAAGAAAGTGAGGCTCTTCAATATACATAATGACCTTAGATTTCCTAAACTTCTACTGGCAAGAAGCATTGCTCTGAAGATGTGGATGAGGAGTACAAAGAAAGGAATACCCAGAAAGTGAAATCAAAGAACAAAGATTGGAGAGCTACTCCTAGGGAACAAGACAACAGTATTCTAACTAAGGAACATTGCTCATCTTCCAGATAAGCTCTCTTGTAAAATTTGCCAGCATGAATACACAATTGCTATGGATCAATGATTGCTATGTGCCTCCCTTTCCTATTTCTAAATGGGAGTGTTTGCTATACTACAAAGCTGCAGTAATCAAAACAGTATGGTACTGGCACAAAAACAGAAATATAGGTCAATGGAACAGGATAGAAAGCCCAGAAATAAACCCATGCAACTATGGCCAATTAATCTATGACAAAGGAGGCAAGGATATATAATGGAGAAAAGACAGCCTCTTCAATAAGCGGTGCTGGCAAAACTGGACAGCTACATGTAAAAGAATGAAATTAGACACTCCCTAACACTGTACACAAAAATAAACTCAAATGGATTAAAGACCTAAATGTAAGGCTGGACACTCTAAAACTCTTAGAGGAAAACGTTGGCAGAACACTCTTTGACATAAATTGCAGCAATATCTTTTTTGATCTGCCTCCTAGAGTAATGAAAATAAAAACAAAACCAAATGGGACCTAGTTAAATTTAAAAGCTTCTGCAGAGCAAAGGAAACCATAAACAAAACTAAAAAACAACCTACAGAATGGGAGAAAATATTTGCAAATGAAGCAACTGACAAAGGATTAATCTCCAAAATATACAAACAGCCCATGCAGCTCTATGTCAAAAAACAAACAACCCAATCCAAAAATCGGCAGAAGATCTAAATAGACATCTCTTCAAAGAAGACATACAGTTGGCCAAAAAGCACATGAAAAGATGCTCAACATCACCAATTATCAGAGAAATGCAAATCAATACTACAATGATGTATCACCTCACACTGGTCAGAATAGCCATCATCAAAAAGTCCACAAACAATAAATGCTGGAGAGGGTGTGGAGAAAAGGGAACCCTCTTGCACTGTTGGTGGGAATGTAAATTGGCACAACCACTATGGAAGTTCCTTAAAAAGCTAAAAATAGAACTACCATATGATCCTGCAATCACACTCCTGGGCATATACCCTGAGAAAACCATAATCCCAAAAGATACATGAACTCCAGTGTTCATTACAGCATTATTTACAATAGCCATGATGTTGTAAGCAACCAAAATGTCCATCGACAGAAGAATGGATAAAGAAGATGTGGTGTATATATATATATATATATATATATATATACACACACACACAATGGAATATTACTCAGCCATAAAAAAGAATGAAATAATGCCATTTGCAGCAACGTGGATGGACCTAGAGATTATCATACTAAGTGAAGTAAGTCATACAGAGAAAGACAAATGTCATATGATATCACTCATATGTGGAATCTAATTGAAAAATGATACAAATGAACTTATTTACAAAACAGAAACAGTCTTACAGATATCAAAAACAAACTTATGGTTGCCAAAGTGGAAACGTGGGGGTGAGGGATAAATCAGGAGCTTAGGATGAACATACACACACTACTATATATAAGATAGATAACCAAAAAGACATACTGTATAGCACAGGGAACTCTACTCAGTATTCTATGATAACCTATAAGAAAAAAGAATCTTAAAAAAAATGAATATATGTATATGTATAACTGAATCACTTTGCTGTACAGCTCAAACTAACACAACATTGTAAATCAGCTATATGCCAATAAAATTAAAATTTAAAAATAATTTCTAGAAAGATATATTTTACATGGAGGCTGCATGATGCAAATCTAAGTGTATTACTTTCCTTACCTGTTATCAAAGTCTGTGAAGAGGTGCAATTATACTCTTGTTCTAGACAGTAAAATAATAAAATAAAATAAATAAATAAATGGGAGGGTTTGTTGTGATTATTATGACTATACTTCAGAGAGTGTCACCTTATGTACAGTTTCACATGCTGTATTCTCATTTTATTTCTTTGGAATTTATGGGAGTGTATCAGCCTGGGTTAAGTCAGGAAAGCAGATGCCACTCTATGTATTCCAAGAGATATTAGTTTTAATAAAAGGAATTGGAGATTTACACATCCATTGAAATGGACTGGGAAGTAAAGTTCAGAAAAAATGCCACTAGAGGTTACAAAAATGACATTGCAGTCAATGATCTCAGCTGCCTCAAATGGGTTATTTGCAGAAGCTCAGTTAGATGTTATCAACTTGAATGATATCAGGTAATCCTGCCTATTCCAGGTGCTTATAGCACTGAGATGGATGGTTTTACAGGATATCATTTTGGAAGTCTCTGCAAACCTTCTGTCTATTTCTTGCCTATATCCCTGCTTGCAGCTGCCATCAGAAATTAAAAGCCTTTCTTTTTCTTATGCTTTTCAAATCTCAAGTGAGGGTCTCTCCTTGTCAGATCTTGACCTAAGAACACACTGGAAGGGGATTCTCCTATGATTCAGAGGAGAATGTGAGGAGTATTAGGATGTAGAGTTAACAACAAGACAATCTGATAAATGGGAAAAATAAAAAATATGATGTATAGGGAAGACGCACGTGATTACTTTAGGATGTTTCACTAGTTCAAATTCTTAGCGTTTGACACTTATAAATGTAAGCCTGAAACAAGTCATTTCTTTGATATAATTAGAAATCATCAATGCAGTCTCTTCGATATCAAGATTTTTTTCCATGATTTCAATTTTATTTTGCTTTTATGTATTTTACCATTTCATATAATAAAACTATCTTTTAAAATAATCTTTACAAAATACATTTTTTATAGCTTCAAATCTTTTCTCAAAATGGTGTTAAGTATATAAACAAGCAATCACTTATTCTTTTTTTTTTTCTTTTTCTTTTATATTGGAGTACAGTTGATTAACAATGTTGTGTTAGTTTCAGGTGTACAACAAAGTGATTCAGTTATACATATACATGTACCTATTCTTTTTCAAATTCTTTTCCCAAGTAGGTTACAGAATATGGAGCAGAGTTCCCTGTGCTATACAGTAGGTCCTTGTTGGTTATCCATTTTAAATAAAGCAGTGTGTATGTGTCAATCCCAAGCTCCCTAACTGTCCCTCCCCACCCACCCTTCCCCCCAGTAATCATAAGTTCATTCTCTAAGTCTGTGAGTCTGTTTCTGTTTTGTAAATAAGTTCATTTGTATCGGTTTTTTAGATTCCTCATATAAGCAATATCATATGATATTTCTCTTTCTCTGTCTGACTCACTTCACTCAGTATGACAATCTCTAGGTCCATCCATATTGCTTCAAATGGCATTATTTCATTCTTTTTAATGGCTGAGTAATAGTCCATTGTATATATGTACCACATCTTCTTTATCCATTCTTCTGTCGATGGACATTTAGGTTGCTTCCATGTCTTGGCTATCGAAAACAGCACTGCAATGAACATTGGGGTGCATGTATCCTTTCGGACCATGTTTTTCTCCAGGTATATGCCCAGAATTGGGATTGCAGGATCATATGGTAGCTCTATTTTTAGTTTCTTAAGGAACCTCCATACTGTTCTCCATAGTGGCTGTATCAATTTATTGATACATTCTTAACAACAGTGTAGGAGGGTTCCCTTCTCTCCACATCCTCGCCAGCATTTATTGTTTGTAGACTTTTTTGATGATAGCAATTCTGACTGGTGTGAGGTGATATCTCATTGTAGTTTTGATTTGCATTTCCCTAATAATTAACATTGTTGAACATCTTTTCATGTACTTCTTGGCCATCTGCATGTCTTCTTTGGAGAAATGTCTATTTAGGTCTTCTGTCCATTTTTTGATTGGGTTGTTTGTTTTGATGAAAACTGGACAGCTACATGTAAAAGAAATGAAATTAGAATATTCTTTAACACCATACACCAAAATAAGCTCAAAATGGATTAAAGACCTAAATGTGAGACCAGACACTATAAAACTCTTAGAGGAAAACATAGGCAGAACACTCTCTGACATAAATCGCAGCAATATCTTTTTCGATCCATCTCCCAGAGTAATGGAAATAAAAACAAAAATAAACAAATGGGACCTAATTAAACTCAAAAGCTTTCACACAGCAAAGGAAACCATAAATAAAATGAAAAGACAACCCACAGAATGGGAGAAAATATTTCTAAAGGATGTAACCAGCAAGGGATTAGTTTCCAAAAGATATCAAGATATTTTGTTACTGTATTTTGATATATAACCATTCTGCAATTTGTTATCAAGGACAGACAAGGGAAATCCAAATGCTAAAACTCCACACACACAAAAAAAATGTTGTGTGTAAACATAAGAGACGAGCCACAGTAATTTTAGGTCAAGAATTTTAAGGGTGAAATGTCAATATTGACCAAAGCTCTAGTTGATTCATTTATTCACACTGCTATTTTAAACTATCCCATAGATTTTAACATATTAATTTGGAAAATCACTCTTTAATGTGATTTCAACAGTTATATATTCTTGGAATCTCATATTTGCTTTCAAAACACTAAAAACAAACAAACAAAAATTAAAACAAGAACTCTTTAGCTTTTGCTTTAGGAAACAAGAATGTTTATACTCTGTGAGCCAAAGATTTGTTTTTAAAGAGTAATGTCACCCTCTTGTGGTGTTTTAAGATATTGCTTCTAAAGATATTAAAGGGTATTTTTATATCTATGAATAATATGAAGGTACTACGTTTTTCAGTACTTGCCTCTCAGTCAGGATGAAATGTATTAGCCAATGCATGAGCACTTTTGTTTCAATCTTTATATAAATAACTGCTTCAAAGCAGATTTAAAAATTATTTTCTATTTTAGAAAATTCTCATTACATGGAAGGCTTTTAGTAATAAGCTGAATATCACTTAAAACTTATTTGTTTGTTTTTGATTATTGTCCTGCTTCTCCCATATAAATGTAAGTTGCATAAAATAGAGACATTGTCTTGTCTCCTGAGATTAATCTCCTGAGTCTAGAGCAGTGCATAGTCGGCCAACAAATACCTGATGAATCAATGAATGCAAATGTGAGTGAATGGATGCTTGTTATCTTTTGTAAATATTTCAAGATAAGTCTGTTCCAGAATTTTCCTGGTTTTCTAACAAACTAAGCAAGGCAGAACTTATTTTTGTTTGTGTTGTTTCAAACAACCAAATTGGTATGCTCTGAGAGATTTGTGTTTTTGTTTTGTTTTGTTTTTTATCAAGGAGTTTGTAAAGTGACCTAGTTCAGGAATATATTGATAACTTGATTTTAATTAATTATATTTAGAAAATATGTAAGTTTGTTACTGAATTTATTTGGCTCACCGTGTGATACAATGTAGTGGAAAAAGTGTAGCCTTTGGAGTCGGCAAGACCAATTTCCACTTCTAGCTTTGCTGCTACTGTGATTTGGGGGAACTAACAAACTTTCTGAGCCTTGGTTTTTCTCTTTTGATATTGGAGATAATAATAAACTCCTTCATAGCACATAGACAGGCTAGAAATGTGAGCTTTTATAATTTGAATATAATTTTTATTCATTTTTTATTAATTTTATTAAGTTGAATTATTCAAAACCCCCAAGTGAATCAGTCACCAAACATTTAAGGATGATATATTTTTTCGAGTGTCATGCTTGGCCTAAATGGGGAAAGTACAAACATGTAAGACCTATTCTTCGTTTTCAAATGCTTATAATTAATACTTGAAAAAATATTTAGGAACAACAAATTAATATTTTTTATTCTGGATTGAAACTCCAGTTAAGTCCAAGCCCTGACATTTATTAAAATAAGTTTTAACTAATATAATTTTAGGAACCTTCTAATATAAGTAATTAGTATTTTAGTATCATATTTTAGAAACATACAATGTCATTATTTTTAATAAATGTGATATATTTTCAATCATACAAAGTACTTTTCTTTAATCCTTCAAAAATTAGGTCACGATCATGCTGAGTAAGCAGAACTCATGACATAATAACATCCCTATTTTTTTGCCTGCCATCATCCCTTTAAAAGTATTCAGTTGGGGTAAATACTCCTTGGCCCATATGAAAGTTTTGGGGGGGGTCCCTTGTTTTTTGTTTGTTTTTTTTTACTACTTGCTTATAGGTAAGTCTTTCAAGACATTTTAATTTGCAAATGCTATCTTAACTTAGTAGTATGAAAATAAAAACATCAAACTTGATTTGGGATTTGTCCTTCTTGCCTCAGTGCTATTCCAGATTTTCCACAGCTCCTTGAAGTTTGACTTCTTCCATATTCAAAAGAAGAGGGAGGGAGGGGAGGTAAGGTGATTGGATAATCTCTATTTGTGGATACTTTCCTGCTTCCCAGTCCTGGCAGCTGGTTTAAGCTAACTCTCTGCAGGGTTCTTTGAGGGATTTTTGCTGTCTTTCTCCCTGGAAGTTCCCTGTTGTGTATGACTGTTTGTGACTCCCAGGATATCAGGAATTATACCTCCAGCTTCTTTCTGCTCCCCAGTTATGTGAGACTCTTATCCCTGGGAAATATTTGTGCGACTCATGCCTGAAAACTCTGAATGCAGATCTATCTCATGGCAATAGTATTCCTTAAATCTGCCCCCAAAATAGTCCATCAGCTTTTTCCTTGGTCTCTAGATTTTCCAGGCAGGAGTCATGCCCTAGTTCAAAGGCAGCTTTGGCTTTCTCAGACATTAGTCAGGCCCCATTCACCTATGCCTACAAACCTCAGGGAATAGACTTCTAACTGAGGCCTCCATAGAGTCCTCCTTCTATGGCTTGAAATAGAGAGAGGATCTCATGCCTCCCCTTTGACAAGGGGGAAGGCTCACAGTGAGGCAAAAGCCCTCATCAAGAAAATTTCTTTGTGATGTTTCCATTTGACTATTTTATATTCTCAAAATAGGTGTGAGGGTTCAAGAATCCTAGACCCAGTTATCTTTTGGAAGATTATATTTTGGTGTGGCAACTTATGGTGGAATTTCATATCTAATATCACTTCTGCTTCAGTGTCAAATTATATTTTAACACTCGGTTATACGTCTTTTGATCTTAAGTATCAAACTGCTGTGGGAAACTTTAATACCCTAGTAAGCAAACAGCTGCTTCAATGTTACCTCTTTTCCAAGATCTGGATAAAACTAAACCTAGGGGACAGAATTAATTTCTAGCATCATCTTTTAGTCCTGTTTCTCAATATCAGTGTATATGCAGTTGAAGTTTGATTTTAAGGTAAATGATTTTACAGACTGTGTTATAGATAACTTACATGCAAAAAGTCATTTCTGCCCATTTGAAAGAAAAGGTCTGTTACAGAAGATTACCAAAGGTCAAGTAGAGAAAACATACTTGATGTTTACAAGAGACTATCAACTGCATAAGTGGACATTTAATGATATGTGAATCCAGTAGCAGAAATGAGAAATTCTGTGTGAAATGTAATGATATAAACTAAATTACAGAATAAAACTAAAAGAGCTTAATAAGGAACATTTCTAAGTACAGTGAGTCGTTAAACTGCCAACTGTCTGAAAGAGCCAAGGCAGCAAGGACATCTTTTGCCCTTTTATAGAATTCTCTAGGGACAAATCTTATTGAGGAGATTTTAGAAGAAAAAAAAAAATCAATAGACTTTTAAAATTCTGAAGTGCTTATTTGGCTGAATTAATTTTTTTTTTTTTTTAAGAATTTAAGGGAAAAGATAAGGCAACTTAATTAAATGATCACAAGTTTTCACAATAATAAATATTAACACATACTGAAACTATCTTTTTTGGTCATCATAAGGCCATCTCTCTTCTTTTCTGTGATTTTCCCATATTGATTCAAATATAATTTAAGGCAGCTAGATAATAAGGCCAAATTTGCACTAGATTTCTTCTATTTGCATTTTTCTGATAATTAGACCGAAATGAGTTTAAAGGGAGTTGGGTAATAGGAAATTTTGGACTGGAGTAAGTCATATTAGGCAAAGTCTACTTATTTTAACAAAACCAAATCAATTATTTCATATTCCCTGTTAGAGTAAAAAGCCCTAAGTTTTATATATATATTATATAGATATTTATATATATATTTCATTACTGTGAAAACTGAAATGCAAAATCAAAGTACAACAATCAGCATACTCAGTGGTGGTACAAGTGAATTTTGATTAATCAGAGGACAGCTCTCCGTGAGCTCCTACAAATGAAAGCATTTTTATAGTTGAACATGTTTACAAATGGGTCATCCAAACCATCATGCATATTGAAGAAAAGATTTGATATTTCCTAACACAGGAAAATCCTGAGACCTGTTTAAGAAGGAAAAAATTTGATTTCTTCTCTCAGAACTATTCTTAAAGCCAAATCACCCTTTCAAAGAACAAAATTATTGTTTGTCAATGAAAGTAAAGACAATAAAGTTATGATTGTTTAATGGTAAATTTTAAAACTGCAGTGCTGGATAATTATAACACAAACATGTCCAATTACTTGTTGCTTGTTAGACAGTATAGCTAGGCAGTCTACATTCCGAAGAGAAAGCAGAGGATGTTTCTTGTCTTGGTGACCTGATTAAGATAAGAAGGAAGGTTAGAGGATCTGAATAAGATCATGGTCCATGTCTGTGAGCTACAATCATGATAGACTTTTCCAGTGGGAAAATGAGACGGCTAGAAACGCCTCGTGACATGTAGATGAGGTCACTTGGCTATAGTCCTCAGTTTATTTTGCTTTCCATAAATTTAAAAATCTGTACCTGATAAATTTAAAATATGTAACAATACTTTCTGTGATCATGTACACTCTGTAATATTTACCCTAGAAACCCACCCCTCATTCATAGCTGTCTCACCTTTTGGAACCACTGATTTTTTCTCCTCTGTTTCAAAAAAGAAATTATAAGAGGTAGCTACCTCTGGAAAAGGTAGTTGTAGCTTCCCAAATCCCATGCTCTTAATCACCACTGCTGTGTCATACTAAGTTCAGTTACTCACTATTTTTTTTTTTTTTTTGCAAGGGCTTTCTCTAGTTGCGGCAAGTGGGGGCCACTCCTCATCACGGTGCGCGGGCCTCTCACCATCGCGGCCTCTCTTGTTGCGGAGCATAGGCTCCAGACGCGCAGGCTCAGTAGTTGTGGCTCACGGGCCCAGTCGCTCCGCGGCATGCGGGATCCTCCCAGACCAGGGCTCGAACCCGTGTCCCCTGCACTGGCAGGCAGACTCCCAACCACTGCGCCACCAGGGAAGCCCAGTTACTCACTATTTTAACTGAGCCATAGTTTCCCCAACTCTGGTTTTCACCTTCACCACAAATAATACACATATATTTTCCCCAGAGTGAGCCTCAGTTATCAGTCAACTATTACTGTGAAATAGCTGCATGACAGTTAGAAAATCTCAGTGGCATACAACAATAGGATTTACACTTCATCTCTGCAGCTCAATTGAGGTAGTTCTCTGATTTTTGACTCAGATGGGTAGCTGTGTTTCCAGCTGTATGTCTGCCTGGGCATAGCTCCCTGTTGACAATTGGGCTCACTTCTGCTATTCATGTGTCAAGGGGTACAAGTTTCTTCTCATCAAAGTGTCATAAATGCAAGAGGGAAAGGTCCCTGTGCAAGTCCATTTCAGGGATTTTCTTTGGCCAAAGCAAATCATAAGTCTAAGTCCACCATCAGTGGGGAGTGAATATTTGGTGAATAATCCCAATAATCACAGCTTTCTTATTCTAACTACTACTGACATATAAAAAAATTACCCCCAAATAAGTGATTAAAAAACAAATTCCTTTTGCTCATGATTTTGTAGGTCAGGAATTTGGGAATGGTTTGTCTGCCCTGTTTTTGTTTGGAGTATCTCAGTGGTCATAGTCAGATGGTAGCCGAGGCTGAAATCATTTGAAGTTTTTACTGGACTGGATGTCCAAGGTAACTCACTTGCATGGCTGCCCATTGATGCTGATTGTTGGCTAAAAATTCAAGTGGACAGTTGCCTGCAGAGCTTATATGTGACCTCTTCAGCATGAAGGTCTTAGGGTAGTGGGACATTTATATGACAGAGTCCAAGCAGAGTCAGAGGGACTGGGGAGAGAGTGGCAAAGTAAGGGACAGAAAAAGCCTTACTCAATTGCCTTGTGATTGCAAGATATTAAAATTCTCCAGTCTTAGTAGGTGGTTAAAGCTGCCGCGCGCGTGTGTGTGTGTGTGTGTGTGCGCGCGCGCGTGCACGCACATAGACATTTTCAGATTGTTAGAGATACTTTACTGTTAGAATATTCTTAAAGTTTTCTTTTAAAGGGTGATATATGTCCTCTGGAAGACACTTATAGGACTCTACTTTCATCACTTGACGTCTACCAATAGTACTGTTTAAGTTGAGGATATCTCCCTCGGTAGAAAGCCCTTCAGAAATGACCTCTTGGCAACCTTCCACAAGGTCCAGTTAAGGTCTGCAGAAAACAAAAACCTCTGACATGCTGCTGGTGGACAGCCCAGCTGGCTTCCATTATAGCTACCTCTAATCACTTTGTGAGGGTCCAACACAGCCTTTCCTCTTAAGACTGCTTCCTTCTGTTTGGCCCTATGCCACTACGATGCAGCAAACCAGAAAGTGGCCTCAGGGACAGAGTCAGGTCAATGTGGAGCCTGCCTTGTATATTTCCCTTGTTTCAAGGATCACTGTCCCTCAGTTCCTGAGTGTGTTGGTTGCTTTCCAGTGCCATCAAACAGTTTGTTCCCCCTCAGCTTTTCCAATTGTTAGTAAATGAGGGTTAGTTAGATTCAAGCTACTCCATCATACACAGAAGCAGAAGTCAAATCTTTATATCCTGTTCTCTGTGCCTTGGTATTGTCTAGGTGGCAACTCAGGGTCCCAATTTTTTAGCAACTACATTCAGGACTTAATCTGGAACAAGCACTTGCTTATCTCTGCAATTTCTTCCTTGTTCCTTTCAAAATTACTGCTTTCATTAAGTTAGCAACATGCTTAAATAATTATTCTTAGTACATTTTATTTGATATTGTAGTTTTATCAATGGAGAAAGTTGTTTGGGTAATTCTAATCTGCCTTATTAGATTAGACTGGAAACAGAAGTGCTAAATCTATATCCATGCCAGAATTGTGGATCTAAAAAGTAAACATAAGCATATTACTCCCATGTTTAACACTGATCAGTACCTCTCCAAATCCTTCCAAATTCTAAATTCCTCAAATGGCATACATCACCACACTTAAATGAGTGGGTCTTGCCAGCCTTGCTAGCATCATTTTGAACAACGTTTTTTCCTTCCTTTTCGACAGCACAAAATCACCTGTGCTCAGACATACATACCATGCTGCCTCATAGCCCAGTACCTTCACCTTTGCTGCCTCATTTTTTTAGGAAAACTTTGCAATTTTACTCTCTCCTTCTGATAAATAAAGCGACTCATTTAAAGTACCAACTCGAGGAAGCCTTTTCTAGCAATTCTCCAAGACACACACACAGACACGCACACTTGCATATATCTCTTATCAGTGTTTTCACTACAGTTACAGATCCTGGACCATGGACTTTCCGTTCTTTTTTGAGTGTATATGTTCTTTGTCAAACAACATTTTATACATCTTAAAATTTTAGGATGGTCCTTTTACTTCTGTTTTGCTACATATTACAGTTGTATCACACATAAACCCAAATATTTGGTTTCAATAATCACCACTGGAGAAATAGTGCCTGACATTAATTCAATCAGTATATGTTACCTTTTTTAACTTTCTCGCTCATATTGACACAATAAACCACTTTAAAAAAAATAAACCACTTAAACCATTGTATGTTAAATTCTTGAAATTGTTTTTTTTAATTGAATGAAAATTGAAAAAGTAGCATAGCACAATCACCATTGATCTTCATAAGATCAATGTTAGACTGCTCCAGAGGGCAACTGGACATTCAGCTACTTGATTTAAAATATTTTGCAAAATATTCACCAAGCATGAATATAACTTAAAAAGAAATGTAACCTATACAAGACAGTATAGATGATGACACTTATTAATTCCTTTTTTGTCCCAAAGGAGACGTCAAAAGAGGTGGTCATCCATATCAAATAACAGTTTGCTTTATGATCATACTGACCATACACTTGCTTTGGTTAGCCCATATTTTCTGTTTTCATAAATTATAACTAGATATATGCTGGGAAATTTATGCCATTCTTAGCAGATTTTAAACTATGTTAGTAAGCTTTGTATTTGACACAAAAAGGGTTATTTTCAGTGTGTGGTTTAATCTTGCTATCTATTCATGTAAATTTTTTTCTAAATTGTTATCCTCGTGTATGTTCTCTATACTTTTTGCTTCTCATGTGTCTCGCTTAAGCAATTCTTAAAATAGAGCAAATGTTTTAAAATGTGGGTTGATTGAATTCTTTCAACCCTGGCTACATTTTGCACATATATTTAATGTTTCTAAACTTTGCCCCAAAATCTTTAAATTCATAGTGCACAAATGTAACACATATATTCTATGTCTTTCATGGTGATTACAACCTATTGAACTTTCTCGTCTGATACTTCTAGAACTTGATTAGTCTTATGGCAGTTTGCTTTTCTTCCTAATTTCTAATTGTGCTTGTCTCTCATCAATATTCTTGATCCATCTTTGTCATTATAGTTCCGTTTTAGTCCCCTAGACTATTTGATTGCTTCCAATACTCATAAGTATCTAATTTCTTCTATTGCTATACATAGTTCTGGCATTTTTACACATCTTAGAACTTTACAAACTTATTTTAAGTGATTTTATGCTGAAAATACAAAGAGATGTAGATCCTATAAGGAGCTATTACTTTTTGTAAATTATAGGCAAACATGTCTTATGTGTGCATTGATAGGATAATCACATAAAATCATGCCTATTTAAACTTAGGTGAAAGATATTAGTGTTTATATACCAAGGTTTTAAAATTTCTGTAGATTGTTGCTATAAAAGGGTATGAAAGAGGCGGGTCAAGATGGCGGTGTGGGAAGATGCGGAGTTAGCATCTGCCTACAACTAGAGCACCTGCCGGCCACTGGTGGGGGACTCTGACCTCCAAGGAGATGGGAGGAACCCCAAAGTGAACCAGTAGGACGTAGGGGGACTGAGGGGGGAGGAGAAGTGGAGGCCAGACAGGATCGGTGCCCCTGAGGCCAGGGAGATCTGGAGAAGGCAGGAGGAACTCTCTGGGAAGAGTGGGAGAGAGCAGAGGGTGATCACCTGGCCCACTCGGGCCAGGGAACCTGCTGAGCTCCCAGGCTGGTCCTCTGCCCTCCAAGGCCCCCTGCAGGCCACGTGGATCCTTGGGGGCATAGGAGGGAGGCCAGGGAGATCAGGAGAGGAAGGTGGGAGGGGCCCTCCCAGACAGGAGGAGCAGGAGAGGAGAGGAGTTCGTTTGCCCTGCCCGCTCGAGCCCAGGAAGCATCCTGGACTCCCAGGTGAGGTCCCCTGCCCTCTGAGACTAGGGGTGGGGGACACGCCTCAGGCCCTTCTGTTCCTTGAGCCTAAGCCCCACCCCCCCACAGCCCCCAGGGCCTTTTCCAGCCCTGTGGGTCCTGAGCACTGCCCCGCCCACTGCCCAAACCTCACCACTGCTTAGGCCCTGCCCTCCACAGCCAAGGCCTTGGCCCCCCCCTTTTTTTTCTTTTCCCTTCTCTTCTCTTTTTACTACTGTGGTACTGATGTACTTTCCGGTTGTTGATTCATCTATATTTTTATTTTTATATTCTTCCTAACATATCTGTTAGTTTCCTAGTCTAATTTTATTTTTTACTTTGTTATTGTTGTTTTGTTTTTATGCCGCCTCAGGCGGCTTGTGAGATCTTGGTTCACGAGCCCAAGGTCCGGCCGAAGCTCCTGCAGTGGGAGTTTTGAGACCGAACCACTGGACTAACAGAGAACCTCAGAGTCATGGGAATATTCATCAGAGTGAGGTCTCACGTAGTTCCTCATCTCAGCACCAAGACCCAACTCTACCCAATAGCCTACAAACCCCAGTGTTGGAAGCCTCAGGGCAAACAACCAGTAAGACAGGAACACAATCCCACTCATTAAAAAAAAAAAAATGAGATGGCAAAAATATGTCACAGATGAAGGAGCAAGGTAAAAACCAACAAGACCAAATGAATGAAGAAGAAACAGGCAATCTACCTGAAAAAGAATTCACAATAATCATAGTAAAGCTGATCCAGAATCTCAGAAATAGAATGGTGGCACAGATTGAGAAAATACAAGAAAAGTTTAACAAAGATCTACAAGAACTAAAGAACAAACAAACAGAGATGAACAACACAATAACTGAAACGAAAAATATACTAGAAGGAATCAATAACAGAACAACTGAGGCAGAAGAATGAATAGGTGAGCTGGAAAACAAAATGGTGGAAATAACTGCTGAGGAGCAGAATAAAGAGAAAAGAATGAAAACAATTGAAGACAATCTCAGAGACCTCTGGGACAACACTAAACACACCAACATTCAAATTATAGGGGACCCAGAAGAAGAAGAGAAAAAGAAACGGTCTGAGAAAATATTAAAAGAGACTATAGTTGAAAACTTCCCTAATTTGGGAAAGGAAATAGTCACACAAGTCCAGGAAGCACAGAGAGTCCCATACAGGATAAACCCTAGGAGAAACACACCAAGACACATATTAAACTAAGAAAAATTAAATTCAAAGAAAAAATATTAAAAGCAGCAAGGGAAAAACAAACAAAAAAAATAACAACAAAAGAATACCCATAAGGTTATCAGCTGATTTTTCAGCAGAAACTCTGCAGGCCAGAAGGGAGTGGCAGGATATACTTAAAGTAATGAAAGAGAAAAACCTACAACCAAGATTACTCTACCCAGCAAGGATCTCATTCAGATTCAATGGAGAAGTCAAAAGCTTTTCATACAAGCAAAAGCTAAGAGAATTCAGCACCACCAAACCAGCTTTACAACAAAAGCTAAAGGAACTTCTCTAGGCAGAAATCACAAGAGAAGGAAAAGACCTACAATAACAAAGCCAAAACAATTAAGAAAATGGTAATTGGCACATACATATCGATAATTACCTTAAACATGAATGGATTAAATGCTCCAACCAAAAGACACAGACTGGCTGAATGGATACAAAAACAAGACCCATATATATGCTGTCTACAAGAGACCCACTTCAGACCTAGGAACACATACAGACTGAAAGTGAGGGGATGGAAAAACATATTCCATGCAAATGGAAATCAAAAGAAAGCTGGAGTAGCAATTCTCATATCAGACAAAATAGACTTTATTATTTTTTTTCTTTAAGATTTTAAAAACTTTTAATTGGTTATCAATGCATAAAAGTTGGGAGAGTTTACATAGAAATTTGGATTTCTGGCTTATCCTGAAAAGTTAAAAACTCTGGTAACATTGAGCTTGCATTTCTTCTTGCAGCCTGGCAGAGATGAGCAGCAGTTGCCTCTTTTGGAAGGAGCATGTACTCTTCAGTTTACCATTGTATCAGTCCCCCAACTCTTGTTGTTTTTGAGGGGAAATTTTCACAATGTAAAATTAATCATTTATAGTGAATAGTTTGAGACTTCCCTGGCAGTCTAGTGGTCAAGACTTCGCCTTCCACTGCAGGGGGTTCGGGTTCGATCCCTGGTTGGGGAGCCAAGCTCCCATGTGCCTCGGGGTCAAAAAACCCCAAACATAAAACAGAAGCACTAGTGTAAAAAATCCAATAAAGACTTTAAAAATGGTCCACATCAAAAAAATAAATAAATAAAGTGAATAATTCAGTGGCATTTAGTACATTCACAGTGTTTTGCAACCATCAACTCTATCTAGTTTTAAACTATTTCCATCACCTCCAAATAAAATCCCATTAAGCTGTTGCTCTCCATTCTCCCCCAGCTCCAGCCCCTGGCAACCACATCTGCTTTCTGTCTCTGGATTGATTTACCTATTCCAGATATTTTACAGAAATGGAATCATACAGTGTGTGACCTTTGGCTCTGGCATCTTCACATGGGATTTTTTTTTTTTTAAACATCTTTATTATAGTATAATTGCTTCAAAGTGTTGTGTTAGTTTCTGCTTTATAACAAAGTGAATCAGTTATACATATACATACATCCTTATATCTCTTCCCTCTTACATCTCCCTCCCACCCTCTCTATCCCACCCCTCTAGGTGGACACAAAGCACCGAGCTGATCTCCCTGTGCTATGCGGCTGCTTCCCACTAGCTATCTATTTTACATTTGGTAGTGTATATATGTAGTGTATATATGTCCATGCCACTCTCTCACCCTGTCACATCTTACCCCTCCCCCTCCCCATATCCTCAAGTTCATTCTCTAGTAGGTCTGTGTCTTTATTCCCATCTTGCCACTAGGTTCTTCATGACCTTTTTTTTTTTTTTTCCTTAGATTCCATATATATGTGTTAGCATACTGTATTTGTTTTTCTCTTTCTGACTTACTTCACTCTGTATGACAGACTCTAACTCCATCCACCTCACTACAAATACCTCCATTTCGTTTTTTTATGGCTGAGTAATATTCCATTGTATATATGTGTCACATCTTCTTTATCCATTCATCCGATGATGGACACTTAGGTTGCTTCCATGTCCTGGCTATTGTGAATAGAGCTGCAATGAACATTTTGGTACATGACTCTTTTTGAATTATGGTTTTCTCAGGGTATATGCCCAGTAGTGGGATTGCTGGGTCGTATGGTAGTTCTATTTTTAGTTTTTTAAGGAACTTCCATACTGTTCTCCATAGTGGCTGTATCAATTTACATTCCCACCAACAGTGCAAGAGGGTTCCCTTTTCTCCACACCCTCTCCAGCATTTATTGTTTCTAGATTTTTTGATGATGGCCATTCTGACCGGCGTGAGATGATATCTCATTGTAGTTTTGATTTGCATTTCTCTAATGATTAGTGATGTTGAGCATTCTTTCATGTGTTTGTTGGCAATCTGTATATCTTCTTTGGAGAAATGTCTATTTAGGTCTTCTGCCCATTTTTGGATTGGGTTGTTTGTTTTTTTGATATTGAGCTGCATGAGTTGCTTGTATGTTTTGGAGATTAATCCTTTGTCAGTTGCTTCATTTGTAAATACTTTCTCCCATTCTGAGGGTTGTCTTTTTGTCTTGTTTATGGTTTCCTTTGCTGAAAATAGACTTTAAAATAAAGGCTATTCCAAGAGACAAAGAAGGATACTACATAATGATCAAAGGATCAATCCAAGAAGAAGATATAACAATTATAACTGGTTATGCACCCAACATAGGAGCACCTCAATACATAAGGCAAATGCTAACAACCATGAAAGGAGAAATCAACAGGAACACAATCATAGTAGGGGACTTTAACACCCCACATACATGAATGGACAGAACATCCAAACAGGAAATAAATAAGGAAACACAAGCTTTAAATGACACAATAGACCAGATAGATCTAATTGATATTTATAGAACATTCCACCCAAAAGTGGTAGAATACACTTTCTTCTCTAGTGCACATGGAACATTCTCCAGGATAGTTCACATCTTGGGTCACAAATCAAGCCTCAGTAAATTTAAGAAAATTGAAATCATATCAAGCATCTTTTCTGACCACAACGCTGTGAGATTGGAAATCAATTACAGGAAGAAAACTGTAAAAACCACAAATACATGGAGGCTAAACAGTGTGTTACTAAATAACCAAGAGATCACTGAAGAAATCAAAGAAGAAATAATAAAATACATTGAAACAAATGACAATGAAAACACGACGACCCAAAACCTATGGGACACAGCAAAAGCAGTTCTAAGAGGGAAGTGCATAGCAATACAATCTCACCTCAAGAAAGAAGAAAAATCTCAAATAAACAATTTAACCCTACACTTAAAACAACTAGAGAAAGAAGAACAAAGAGAACCCAAAGCCAGTAGAAGGAAAGAAATCATAAAGATCAGAGCAGAAATAAATGAAGTAGAAACAAAGAAAATAGTAAAGATCAATAAAACTAAAAGCTGGCTCTGAGAAGACAAACAAAATTGATAAATCCTTAGCCAGACTCATCAAGAAAAAGGAGAGGATGCAAATCAATAAAATTAGAAATGAAAAAGGAGAAATCACAACTGACACTGCAAAAATACAAAGTATTATAAGAGACAATTACAAACAACTATATGCCAATAAAATGGACAACCACGAAGAAATGGACAAATTCTTGGAAAGGTACAACTTTCCAAGACTGAACCAGGAAGAAATAGGAAATATAAACAGACCAATCACAAGCACTGAAATTGAAACTGTGATTAAAAATCTTCCAACAAACAAAAGTCCAGGACCAGATGGCTTCACAGGTGAATTCTATCAAACATTTAGAGAAGAGCTGACACCAACCCTTCTCAAACTATTCTAAAAAATTACAGAGGGACAAACACTCCCAAATTCATTCTACAATGCCACCATAACCCTGATACCAAAACCAGAAAAAGCTATCACAAAAAAAAAATTATAGACCAGTATCACTGATGAACATAGATGCAAAAATCCTGAACAAAATACTAGCAAACAGAATCCAACAGCACATTAAAAGGATCGTACACCATGATCAAGTGGGATTTATCCCAGGGATGCAAGGATTCTTCAATATATGAAAATCAATCACTGTGATACACCACAGTTACAAATTAAGGAATAAAAACCATATGATAATCTCAATAAATGCAGAAAAAGCTTTTGACAAAATTCAACACCCATTTATGATAAAAACTCTCCAGAAAATGGGCATAGAGGGAACCTACCTCAACATAATAAAGGCCATATATGACAAACCCACAGCAAGCATCATAATCAATGGTGAAAAACTGAAAGCATTTCCACTAAGATCAGGAAAGACAAGGATGTCCACTCTCACCACTCTTATTCAACATAGTTTTGGCAGTCCTCACCACAGCAATCAGAGAAGAAAAAGAAATAAAAGGAATAAAAGTTGGAAAAGAAGAAGTAAAATTGTCAATGTTAGCCAATGACATGATACATACATAGAAAATCCTAAAGATGCCACCAGAAAACTACTAGAACTAATCAATGAATTTGGTAAGGTTGCAGGATACAAAATTAGTGCACAGAAATCTCTGGCATTCCTATACACCAACAATGAAAAATCAGAAAGAGAAATTAAGGAAACACTCACATTTACCATTGCAACAAAAAGAATAAAATACCGAGGAATAAACCTGCCTAAGGCGAAATACTTCTACTCAGAAAACTATAAAACACTGATGAAAGAAATCAAAGATGACATAAACAGATGAAGAAATATACCATGTTTTTGGATTGGAAGAAACAATATTGTGAAAATGACTATAGTACCCAAAGCAATCTACGGATTCAATGCAATCCCTATCAAACTACCAATGGCATTCTTCACAGAATTAGAATAAAAAAATTTACAATTCGTATGGAAAGACAAAAGACCCTGAATTGCCAAAGCAATCTTGAGAAAGAAAAACGGAGTTGGAGAAATCAGGCTCCCTGACTTCAAACTATACCACAAAGCTACAGTAATCAAGGCAGTATGGTACTGGCACAAAAACAGAAATATAGATAAGTGGTACAAGATAGAATGCCCAGAGATAAACCTACACACATATGGGCACCTAATTTATGACAAAGGAGGTAAGAACATACAATGGAGAAAAGACAGCCTGTTCAATAAGTGGTGTTGGGAAAACTGGACAGCTACATGTAAATGAATGAAATTAGAACACTACCTAACACCATACAAAAATAAACTCCAAATGGATTAAAGACTTAAATGTAAGACCAGACACTATAAAACTCTTAGAGGAAAACATAGCAAAAAACACTCTTTGACATAAACCACAGTCAAATCTTTTTTGACCCACCTCCTAGAGTAATGGAAATAAAAACAAAAATAAACAAATGGGAGTTAATTAAACTTAAATGCTTTTGCACACCAAAGGAAACCATAATCAAGACAAAAAGACAACCCTCAGAATGGGAGAAAATATTTGCAAATGAAACAACAGACAAAGGATTAATCTCCAAAATATACAAACAGCTCATGGAGCTCAATATCAAAAAAACAATCCAGTAAAACAATGGGCGGAAATGGGAGGGAGACACAAGAGGGAGGAGATATGGGGATATATGTATATGTATAGCTGATTCACTTTCTTATAAAGCAGAAACTAACACACCATTGTAAAGCAATTATACCCCAATAAAGATGTTAAAAAAAAAAATGGGCAGAAGACCTAAATAGACATTTCACCAAGGAAGACATACAGATGGACAAGAGGCATGTGAAAAGATGCTTAACATCACTAATTATTAGAGAAATGCAAATCAAAACTACAATGAGGTATCACCTCACACCAGTCAGAATGGCATTATCAAAAAATCTAGAAACAATAAATTCTTGAAAGAGTGTGTTGAAAAGGGAACCCTCCTGCACTGTTGGTGGGAATGTAAATTGATACAACCACTATGGAAAACAGTATGGAAGTTCCTTAAGAAACTGAAAATAGAACTACCATACGACCCAGCAATCCCACTACTGGGCATATACCCTGAGAAAACCATAATTCAAAAAGAGACATGTACCACAATGTTCATTGCAGCACTATTTACAGTAGCCAGGACATGGAAGCAACCTAAGTGTCCATCGACAGATGAGTGATTAAAGAAGATGTGACACATATATGCGATGGAATATTACTCAGCCATAAAAAGAAACGAAATTGAGTTACTTGTAGGGAGGTGGATGGACCTAGAGTCTGTCATACAGAGTGAAGTAAGTCAGAAAGAGAAAAACAAATACCATATGCTAACGCATATATATGGAATCTAAAAAAAAAAGTGGTACTGATGAACCTAGTTGCAGGGCAGGAATAAAGATGTACACAGCGAGAATGGACTTGAGGACGTGGGGTGGGAGGGCGAAGCTGGGGCGAAGTAAGAGTAGCATCGACATATATACACTACGGAATGTAAAATAGTTGGCTGGTGGGAAGCAGCAGCATAGCACAGGGAAATCGGCGTGGTGCTTTGTGATGACCTAGAGGGGTGGGATAGGGAGGATGGGAGGGAGGCTCAAGAGTGAGGGGATATGGGGACATGTGTATGCATATGGCTGATTCGCTTTGTTGTGCAACAGAAACTAACACAGTATTGTGAAGCAATTATATTCCAATAAAGATCAATTTAAAAAAATTTTCTGTAGATGTGTTTTTTCCCCCCAGCAATGTCAGGTTCTCAGTTCTTAATCAATTAAGAATAAGTGCTTTTTCAGTGGTTTCATTTCATTTTACCTACCAAATGTTTCTCTCCTACTAGTTTCCATCCACTCCATGCTTCTGCTTGGTATTTTATTAGACTAAGATAATACAAAGTAATGGATGTAGTAAACATGACTATTTTTCACCAAAACTCAATTTCTAAAATGAAAGACGGAGGTAATCATGTTAAACTTTCAGTAGAGCCATTACTTGATTTTATTGCTCCTCTTTACCTATGTATTTTTTCCCAAAACACTTCATAAGATTAAAATGAAAAGTATTTCACTCACATATAAAAGGATGCAAACATTTAATTAGTTACGGCATTCAACTTGAAATTTCCAATTTAAAACTTAAACATGATCTAAAGCAAGACAACAAAATTTTGATCTCTTGAAAATGATGCAGGGATGTGAAATTAAAGCCAATTAGCTAATTTTCAAAAATGTAGGTTCATGGACTTTAAGTGATATGACATATATTAATAACAGTAAAATAACCATGCAAACCAAACACAAAATACAGTTCAATTAAACTTCTTTAATTACAAATTTCAAGTAGTACATTGCAATCGAAAATAAAAAGAAATCACTAAAATAAAGGCATAAAATGTGGTATAAACATTTAAAACATCAATATTCATATACAAAGTTATGTTTTAGAAATATGTGATAAAAACAAAATAAATCAGGGATATATATGCAATGGAAAATAGTGATTGCAGGCACATTTTCAATGAAATTTGATGTTAGACATTTCATTAAATGAGCTGAAACTCTTTCTAGATACATGTTATAAAACAAGTTCATCTACAAGTAATATAATTTACTTATGGGAAAAGCTCAGCGATGCTCTGTGTGGCATTAGGTGTCTGAGACATACCACTAAAGCTGTTAGATCATACCGGAAACCAGCTGTGCATGAAGTAGATTGCTTTTATCTAAATGATAAAAACCTTGTAGATTGCGAACAATACTGGATATAAAATGTAACATTTTAATGAGCAACATGAAGGAATAGAATGAACAAGAGAAATGGTAGATTTGCACGGGACACGTGCAAGTGGAGGAAGGAAAAAGGAAGTGAGAAAGGTTTGTACTGACTGTGATAAAATGTTCGCCAGTTCTAACTTTTAATCAGAAAAATTTCTACATCATTTAACTAATTTATCCAACATATGCTCCTCCCCAAAGAAGGTTCTATACTAAAAGAAATTATGTCACCAACAGTTGAAATAATATGTATTTGTTTTGCCTCATAAAAAATAATTTCGTAAATAATAAAGATTATACTTCACCCATCTGAGAAATCATTCATTATACATTATAATTAAATAAATTTAAAATCATTCAGTTGGTAAGGTTATTAATTTTTAAGGTAGAAGCATATAAATACCTCAAGCTGTGCATCAAATTTCAAATGGATTGAGTCAAAGGTAAAAAATTCAAATAATTAGATGGCTATCTAAGTAATTATATGTCTAATCTTCCAATGGCAAAATATTTTACTGCCGCTAAAATACATGAAAAAAAGACTGTGAATCAAAACATTTTTTTGGCTGATCAAGATTGTAATGAGTAATGGCAAAATAATTATACTCAGTGCTTGTGATTGAGGATTGCCTTTTATCAGTATCTCAGCTAGATAAGATTCCTCTTCCATGAGGTGACCGAAACCTGCATATTTACATAGATTGAATCCTTGGTGGTTATGTCTTTATAAAGTTGTCATGTAAAAATTTCCAATGTACTACCATTCTCATAAAAGGAATACTAGACAGTGCATCAGTAATAACTTCTGGTTTTCAATATATTCTCCTTATCCTAATTGAGTAACAGTGGCTCAGTTTGCCCTGAGGATTTAGAATCAGTCACACATCAGCCAATACAATGCTCCCTTATTTTGCCTGACTGAATCTGCATGGGGAGCCTAAGATGGTCAGGGCCTGTTTCAGCTTCCAATTTAATAGGACCTTGACTGTGCCCTAGTGGAAACATTTCTCTCTTAAGCACTAAAACCTCCCAACCAACTGATCAACTTTACAGATATGGGAATGTGGTTTGTTTGCTGTCAGTGACAGGGGACATTTTCTTTTCTGTTCCTTTATTACTGGGTAGATGGCTCTAGAGTAGATGGCACTATATGTGGCGTCTCCTTGGAGGAATATACCACATCTTAAAGAATAGCATCCCAAATGTGTAGTTTATGTATCCCAGATGATTTTGTATTGAGCCTTCAGTAGGTTATTCCACCATTCCTTTGCCATTAACTGAATCCCATGATGATGTGTGGAATGTCAAAATGATGGATAAAGCATGAATGGTGGTGCTGACAGAAAAGTTTCAGACTGGAAAAACAAATCTGTATATTAATCTGGTATACGAATCTCTTCATTTGAGGGTAAATCATTACTCCTTCGATGATGCAAGGAGATAGTGGAAACAACCTGCCACCACGTCTGGTACTCCCAGGGAATTATGCCAGATCAAAGACTTGGAATTTGTTTTTGCTGTTGTCAACAGGATCCTTAATAGTGGTAGTTGGAAGATGAGCCTTGGTGAGGGATATTATGTATTTAGGCCATGCATAGCCTTTCTTCCTGCTGTCATGGAGGCTTTATAAGTACACAGGATGGCACCTGACAGAATTTCATAGGATGGGTCATCTTACTTAATTATTAAAAGTCTCCTCTTCACGGGTGCTCTCTGGTCAGCACAAATGGGACACAAATATCCTTATATACTGTGCACGGTCCCAGAGGTCTAGTCATATGCTATTCATATGCTTCTCCTCAAGATTACTTTCTCATCTACCTTTCAATCTTGCAAAGATTGTATATATATGTGTGTATGTATGTATGTATATATGTGTGTGTGTATGTATGTATAACTGGATTTTTGTAGTAGAAGCTTCAGTAGAGGTAAATAAATTCAAAGCAATAGTCAAGGCAGAATGTGACTAAATGATATAATTGAAGGATAAACACTTAAATCTTTTTCTGTGGTATAAATGATGTATAATATTATATTAGTTTCAAGTGTACAATATAATGATTCAATATTCGTATATATTGTGAAATGATCACTACAATAAGTCTAATATCATCCCCGTACATAAATTTTTTTCTTGTGGTGAGGAGTTTTTAAATCTACTCCCTTACTGTCTTTCAAAAATACAATACATTCCCATGATTTCTTTAATTTATAACTGGAAGTTTGTCCCTTTAACCCCCCCTTACCTCATTTGATCACGCTCCATCCCCTGCCTCTGGAAACCACCAATCTGTTCTCTGTATCTATGAGCTTGGTTGTTTCTTGTCGTTGTTCTTTAAATCTTTAAGTAGAAGGGAGATTAAATATATCTGGGTAGACCAGGGTAAATATGAATGACAAAGTAAATTTTGAACTGGGCTTGATGGGCACTAAAATTTCAACAGAAGAAATATTCTTGCTCTTTTTTAAAAGAAGAAATGCATATTCCAGCTTCATTATGTTCTTTCAACATATGTCAGTTTACATATATAAATCACTGTTCTTTCACATACGTTTTTATATCTCAGCAAAGGAAAAGAGGACACACATACACAAAACGAATATATAATTGAAATGATAATTTCTAGTTAACTAGCATTTGCTTAACCAGTCTCATATTCCCATAATAGACATTTTATGATATTTTTAGAAAAGAACATTTCTTAGAGTTTTTTTTACCACCAGATTGTCAAAATAACATTGATTTTCATCATAGCCATTCACCAAAGCTCTAAAATTTGAAATGTGTGGACATCAATCATATTAAACTCAGGGGTGAAAGTTCCTAACTTTTTGAAGTCCCCAAAAGTTGTATGAATGTCCCTTCAAATCCTGTGCTTGAGAAAGGTCAGTCCTGCTCTAAAAGTAGAAACAGTTAAGTCATGAGTAGGCTCAGAACTTTTCAGCCTCTGTTCTCTCGTTATGGTAGAAATGCTGATGTTTTAGGATAACCTTCTGCTAATACAATAAGGGCTTCTTCAGTTCAGAGGATAAGAGTCAATATTAGAAAGTCAAGTCATGTAACATGTTTTTAAATTATGATAAAACCTTATGAATTTTAGAATACACTTTTTGTGTGTGGATTTGTAACCATCATATCTGTAAATAAGACGGTTAGTTAAAAGGATAAAATTTTTTTTAAAAGATGGAAAATATTTAAAGTAACTTAAAGTAATCAAGTATAAATCAAACTGTTTGAACCAATATAAAATATTTGCATGTTCTTGTTTTAAATCATAAAACTTCTAACTGTGGGAAACATCTTGAACTGTGAGAAACAGATTGCAACATGGAAAAAAAGAATGGTGAAAAATTTGAGTTATCAAAGAAATTATTTATCTCCATATTGAAATTTTTTTGCAATCCCTTAGTAACTATTAATTGCAGTTAGTTCAATTATTGGGAAATACATGATGTATATTTTAAAGATGTCTCAGAAATTATTCTTTCTTTAAGTTTTACCAATGCAGCTAAATATTTAAAATAAAAATGCTTATTTCTTATTATAATAAAACTCTGACTGAATTTTTAATGTTTGACTGCTGATAGATTTCACATCACACAACTCCCCTTGCCCCCTCTACCCCATATGTGCACAAGCTGATAAAACATCCCAGGTACTTCCTCATTTGGTGCCAGCAGGAAGTTTGAACACTTCAAACATTGGCCATGTGCACTGGTACCCTCAACCCAGCCCCATTCTAATCACAGTAAAAGCTAAGATCGACTCCTTTCCCTGCTCCTAAGCCATTTTGGATCTGCTTGGGAGCCTGCACTGCTATCCCAGAAAACCTCATTATATGAGTAATAAACCTTTTCAGAACCTCTTGATGTGTGCTATCAATCTTAATACCCAAGCCAAATTTTTGATTGGTACATTTGGGCCTGTGGGGATAACTACAGTATTTATTTATGAGTAAAAGCTTTTATAAATCTATAAATGTTCTTAAACTAATTTAATTAGTCTGTAACTCATTTTGATGTATTTATATTAACTATTCATATACACACACAGTGGTCATTTAGTCTTAAAGTGTAGCTTTTAGTTTAAAAAGAAGAATTTTTAATTAAAATGACACAAATATTGTAAAGTTAAAATTACATTATAATATTAAAGAACAATAATAAAAGTAATTTAGAGAAAGAACAATAATAAAAGTAATTTAGAGTGATACAACAGCCATGAAACATATTGATTTATACAGACTTCATCAAACATAAAATTTCAAAATAGTAATTAAGGAAAAACAAATGGTCTGGAATTAAAGTGATATAAATGTATAAGATCAAATAGTAAACTGAGAAAATTCTGCAAAGAGCCTCCTTTAAAATGCCTGTTAGCTAAATGGGCTGAGCTAAATGATCTCTGAGATTCCCTTAGTTACACATTCTATGATTCTAGGGAAAAATTGCTCTGAATTTGGTAACTTGCCTTCATTCATTCCACTTTTCCCTGGAGATATTATATACTGACATTTACATATATATCCTAGATAAGTACTGAGCATACACAGATGAATAAAATATTATTCTTGACCTCAGTGGAAACTATACACTGTTCTTGTTGTACAGGTTGGTGAATTCTTTTGTATAATCCTCGTAGCAGCGGTAGCAGCACACAAATGCATAGTAAAGAGATATTTCAGGGCTTCCCTGGTGGCACAGTGGTTAAGAATCCGCCTGCCAATGCAGGCAACACGGGTTCAAGCCCTGGTCTGGAATATCCCACATGCCGCAGAGCAACTAAGCCCGTGCGCCACAACTACTGAGCTTGCGCTCTAGATCCTGTGAACCACAACTACTGAAGCCCGCGTGCCACAACTATTGAAGCCTGTGCACCTAGAGCCCATGCTCCGCAACAAGAGAAGCCCCCGCTCGCCGCAACTAGAGAAAGCCCGCACGCAGCAACAAAGACCCAATGCAACCAAAAATAAATAAATAAAATAAGTAAATTTTTTTTTTAAAAAAGAGAAATTTCAAAGCACTGGAGGCCAGGTCAGTGGCCCCAGGTTCCCATGTATAGGAGTATACTGTCTTTCCTTAACTCTTTTCCCTCTTTCCCACCATTCCATAAACTAAAGTGGTACTATCTTGTACTTTAATGTGCATATGAACCACCTAGGAATTTTGTTAAAATATAGATACTGATTCAGTAAGCCAGGAGTAGGACCTGCAATTCTATATTCCTAATATGCTCCCAGGTTATGTTGATGCTTCTGATTCAATGCAAAAAGCATTCTTAGAGAGAAAACTCTCCTTTCAAATGCAGTTTTACAAGAAACTATAATACATGAACTGGATACATGAAAATAATTGTTTCTCAGGCAATTTAAATTTCTATAGATTGGCAGAAATGTTTCCTTTTATGTCGACCCTCCATTTTTATTCTGATGATTACAAAACTACAGCTTTATCCAGAATCTTCTCTGAGAAGCTGACTCAGATCTAATATCCTAAATTTCAAGAGGTTCAAAATGAAGTTCTTGATTCTTCACATCTTCCAATTTGTTCCCAGATCCTGCCAACTCTTTTTTTTTTTAATCTCAGTAAATGGTACCATAAATCCTATTTTCCCCAATCCAAAGTTCTTGAAGAATCTTGATTTCTTCCTTTACGTTTTTCATTATTTTCAATTTATTTCCTATTTCTGTTTATTCTGTCTTCATATATCTTGAATCTAAACTCTTCTCTCCATTTTTGTTGCTTCATTTTAATCAAGCCATTGTTCTTTCCTGCCTAGACTGCTGGGTTGACCTTTTATCTAATCTTTCTGCTTCCACTCTTGCCTCCTATAACTCATTCCCTACACACAGGCAAAAGTGGTCATCTATAAAGACTTCCCCTAGTTCTCAAAATACAATTCAAAATCATTACTTTAACCTACAACTTATTCCATGATCTGCCCTATGTTTATTTGTATATCATCTAATATAAACTCTCCTCCTTGATTTACTACATTAAGTAGTATGAGTTCTCAATTCCTCAGACACACCAAATATGCAAAATGGCCCATCATTCCATCTTTCCCATGCTCACTGTATAAAATACAACTGAGGAACATCCCACTCCACCAACCAGATGCGTCATCTTCTAGGGCAATGGCCATAGAATATACTTGGGCAGGCATTACTTTGGGAACTGGCAAGCGTGTGTGAATGGTGGACCAATCTCTGCTTACAAATGCGTTAATTGGATAAATACTCCTATTAGGTCTCCATAGGCATCTCATTTACTTGGGCCTTTAGTTACAGCACCTTGAGAAGTGTTTTCCAGTTACGTTGGAGCCACCTACCATCTGCTTCAAGATTACCTAGGGTACATGTTAAAATGCATTTTTGTCGGGGGGATGAAGTAGAAAAGAATAGCTTTATTGCTTTGCCAGGCAAACAGGGCCACAGCAGGCTAGTGCCCTTAAAATTGTGTGTCCCAACCCGGGGGTAAAATGCATTTTCTTGAGGCCAGCCTCTGCAGAAATTCCTATTGAGTAGGTTGGGTTGTAGCCCTGGAAACTGTCTTTTAACAATTTTTCCAGGAGTTTAGATGCACTAAAGCGTTTGGATCCCTACTTAAGAGAAAATCATTTTTCCAGGTATAATCTTGGCTTGAGGTTGTAAATGTATTGCATAGAAGTTTATAGGGCTTTTACCCCAAAAGCCAACAAAAGTTGCGCTTATTATACTGTCATCTGGGACAGATCATATAGATGTGTCATCCATGTCTTCTGTCATTTTAAATAGATGTAGTAGATCCTATAGAAACACTCAGAATCCAGAACTCAGAGTAAATATCTGTTTGTTATTGTGTCTTTTGATACAATATGTTTTTCCCCTTTGCTAGAAGAATAGAAGAACAGGAAAATCTCTCAGCCTGTCATAGGAAACTAGAGGCTTGGAGAATCATAAGGCTCCTAAATTCAAAAGGAACTGTGAAATCATAATGATGTGGCACTTGTTGATGCTTACTTCTATGCATTAACTTATTCCTCCATCAGTCCCTTGACAGAATCACTCTTATTATACCCATTTTATACATGAAAAAACTGATACAAAAAAAGGTTAAGAAAATTTTCCAAATTTGTGTACTTATAATTGGTGGATGCTGAGAATTCAGTTTAATGTTTTAACCTCTACACTTTTTTTTTTTGTAGAAGAGAGTTTATTGATTTCTAGCTTATATTTCATAGTTATGTGATAAAAACTTCAAGGGATATAGTATATATAGGATTTTTCTTTACTTTTGATTCTTTTTTAAATTTATTTTTTATTGAAGTATAGTTGAATTACAATGTTGTGTTAATTACTGCTCTACAGCAAAGTGACTCAGTTATACATATATATATATATATATATATATATATATATATATATACGTATATATATACACATATATACGTTCTTAACCTCTACACATCTTTGTTGGATCTTCTATTATCTCAGGGGTCATTTTATGAAACACAGCATACTCTTGAGATTGCCCTGCTGTAGAAAAAGTCAACTTTATCAGCATATTTTCTGTAAACTACGTAACAGGAAATTTTCACCCACAGATCAGATACTTTCTGTAGAATAGGCAACTTGCCGATTTGAAATGACGTTAACGGTTTTTATTTGTTTTCCAAGTCTTGTCGATCTACAAAATAGAGGACATGATAATGTTAAAAACCTGAATCTGTTAGACTTAAAGCTGGGAGAGATTTTGGTTCTAAACATGGTGGTCTGTATTCGCAGAAGCCACACTAAGAAGAACTCATGAGACTTGCCAAAGGCCAAATCTGATATGTGAATTAGTTGGGAATTTGGCTCAAATACGATCATGCTTTGGATAGAGACAAACTATGAGCCAGAAGGCAAAAACTGGATCAGAAATTACATATATCAGAGCCAAGGCCAAAAGCAGAAGTGTTTAAAAAAAGTCAGTGGTTTGCAGAAAAGAGGAAGTGTGAGAACTGATATGAAACAGGCAGGAAAAAGGGTAAGATAAGTATTAGATATGTTTATAATAGGTCTTTGAAACAATGGATTCTAGAATTTACTCATGTTCTTTGGCTCTCCTAAGCTGGAATGGGGAATTAAAGAGAGAGTCTCCTATTAAAAACCATAGACTTTTAGTCCCCTATTCATACAAAAATTAAGTTAAAATACTCAATATAAATTAAACTCTAAACATTACAAAACATTTGAATTAGCAATATATAAAGAGTAATTTACTGGGCTCTAAGTTTTTAGATCAACTAAATCTAACTGGCATAATTATCTTTTCACAGATATATTTAAATTGCCTATTTGGATCAGAGTTAAAAATGATTAAGGGAAGGAAAGAGCAATTAATTTCATGAGTCCAGATTTTAGGTTTTTTGAAGCTGCACTGAGAATATTTAAGGATGACACTTTTAAACTAGTGTATTGCGACAAACTAGAATTTAAGTCAGAGAATAAAATTAATTATCCTAATTTTTTGTCTGGCATTATTCTAGATTATCTTACATGAAAAAATATTGAAATGCTTTCCTTAACTTTAAATTCAATCACACACAGAGGTTTTGATGATGATAACAATGATGATAATTTCAACTGAAGGGATAAATAAAAAATAAAGATGAAACAGGTGAGTATTAGACTTTTATCTTTCTGCAAAAGAAAATTTTGCCACATTCATTCCAAAACTGAATGCCTTAATGAATAAATATAATATATACTTTACCCCAGCACTTTAATGAACCTCTTGACCTCAGTGGTGAGTGACAACACTTAGGACTATATCAGAT
Source organism: Eubalaena glacialis (assembly GCF_028564815.1). Lineage (NCBI taxonomy): Eukaryota > Metazoa > Chordata > Mammalia > Artiodactyla > Balaenidae > Eubalaena > Eubalaena glacialis. Next base: position 102,215,892 of record NC_083726.1, read on the forward strand.
CTCTGTGTTGAATAACTAAAACATTTCTGAAGGAACATTCTGTCATACAATACAATGACAGCACTTGCTTTTTCTTTTTTTGTTCCTTTGAAAAGAACAGTTTAAAAAGTGATCATATATAGAGCTTTAATCAAAAATACTATGTAGACTAAGGTAATCATAACATGTCCCATTGTGCTGGATGTTTTCTCTTTGCTCCTCCATTTTCTTCTGCTTTGTTCTGTGCCTTGAGATACTGACTAAAATGAATTGTATTGGCTTGCTTTCTTGCCCTCTGGCTTTTGGTTGGGTTACACCAATGGGACCCATTGTAGTAAATTATAGTAAACTGGAAGGTGGCAGAAGAATGAGGCTGAAGTATTGTCCTCCAGTATCGCTTTCTGCTGGGTTGCTTTGGCCTGGCTATATCATTCTACAAAGATCAGACATCTTGTTAGGTTGTGCTGTCCAAGCAGCTTTCTTTACAGCTTCTTAAGACTGCTGTCTTCTCTTATGCCTTCAGACTTTGGTATAGTAACTCTTCCCAGATTTTTTTTCCCCTAAGATACTATACCATTCCTTGTTGTTTTCCCCAAATCCTATAAGTAGTATCTTTACTAACACGTCATAAATCATCCATTCTTAATATCGCATATATTTTAATAAACTGGATAAATAGAAGCTGAAGAGAAAATTAGTGAACTGCAATATAGATCTGAAGGAGCTACATAGAATACTGTATGGTCTGCAAATATTAAAAGAGAAATCCATGAAACAGAGGTTAAATGTCATAGTACATCTAAAGAGAATGTTAACACATATCCAGTTGAATTCCAGAAGAATAAAATAAAAAGTTGAGAGGCTGTAATTAAATAAATATTAGCTGAGGACTTTATATAATTGAATAAAAACACAGAAATCCCAAACAAAACAAGTTCACAAAATACACACATAAACACATTATCATAAAACTGAAGAATAGCAAGTGCAAGATAAAGATCCTAGAGGAAAAAAAAGCCAGAAAGCAAATAGAGATTACCTTCAAAGTCTGACAGTAGCGATAGCAACAATGAAAGGCAGCATAAAATGGTATGATCACTTCAGAGGGCAAATACATACCAACCAATATATTCAAAGAAATTTTCTCTCAAGAACAAGAGACAACTAAAGACAATTTCAGACAAAATAAACATACAGCTTACTTCCAATAGATTGTTACTAAAGGAACTTACAAGGATATAATTTCAGGAGAAGGAAATTATTCTATAGGGAAGATCTGAAATATAATAGGCATTTGTATGATGAGGATAAATCTAAAAAAAGTCACTTGGACTGTAAAAACTGATGATAGTAATACCACGTGATTTTAAGGATTAAGAAAAAACTATATTACTGATATCATTATTGTGAGGCTTAAATGATGTAGGGTTTGCAGAAGTTCATATTATATTTTTACCTACAAAATATTTAAAAAGGGTATTAGTCCCATAATCAGATTCCCTTCATGATAAGTATATTTGTTTGGTTCCCATATGTTTTATTTTTAGCTTGTCTTATAATTTATCTTCAACTTTATTTTTGGTAATGTATTCATTTTCTTTTTTGATTTTCTCTGTGAGATATTTTAGTCCTGGATTTGAACCAATAGAGTAGTTTGAGGACATAAATCTTGATTTCTTATGTTTGGACGCATTCAAAATGATTGAAACTCATAATCTAATTATGTCTTATATCATTTTAAAAATTTAAAAATTCATCAAGAAAAGAAAATTTGATTACTTACAGAGGTTTTTAAAAACTGTGACTTGGGGCACAAGCCCAGCCAGAGAATTTTTAGCTTGTTTTTTTTCCCCTAAATTTGTGCTTGAACACCTTTAAATGGGGGTAGGCATTCACTCCTCAGTTAACCATCATATGCAGAACCTCCTTTGCTTTATCTCACTCCATTTCATGTCATTTCACACATTTGTTTTACCTGCCTAATACTTAAATGCATTTGAGTTCTTGATTGGTGACTTACAAGATGGCAGCTATCTGAAAAATATGTATTCCAACTTAAGAAATGTTGGAAATTCTATAAATGTGCTTTCCCTTTTCTAAGAAAGTCTAAAGTGTAATAGAAATGCCAAAGCTTGTTGAAAGCATAGATTTGCCGATTTTTGATGTGTAATCATGGGGTAATTATTTAATCCCTCCCAGAATCTTCTTAGCAACTGTAAAATAATATAATAATAGTATAATAATAATTGCCCTGTCCATTTCAACCAGCATACTATATAGATTTCTGTTACCAATGTTTTTTCCCTAAAAAGGAAATATAGGGGTCTCATATGTACATAAGAAGGTTAGAAGTCACCACTCACTCCTAACAACAAGTAACACGCTGAACAAACTAAAATATCAACAACTTTTCTTAGATCCATCAGAAAAATGAGGTCACAGGGCAAACCAATGCTCCAAAATTAAAGAGACAGATAGGCAAATACAGAGAATCACAACTTACCGGAACAGAAACCCACAAGCAGAAATCTCTGTGGGAACCAGTGCCGTGATAGAAAAACCTGAACTGTAACTGATGAATTGCTGGGGGCTCAGTGTAGACAAGTATGACAGTAAAAATCTCCAGGGGAACCCAGTTGTAGGGAAGCCCCTATGTTTTTGTGAGTTTTACTCTCAGGAGCTCTATCAGATTCTTACAGTGTGTACCCAAGGGGAAAAAATACCCCTTCTGGCAAGAGGAGAGGACAAGGAACCATTTTGAAATATGCCAGATCATTCTGTTCTTCTTAACAAGGCCTGCCCTGTGGAGAAAACTATTTTACCAGAACCTAACCTGTTGGGAAAAGACTTTGAAGGATACTAAATAAGAGGTATATAGGCACTATACGTGGAATAGTTAAATATCTGAAAGCTTTAGAATAAATATATCTTTAAAAAATAAAACATCTCTTCATAGGAACTATCTAAACAACTAGTTCATATTCACATCCAGACACTCCTGTTTTCCCTTTTCTAAAACTGAGTAATATCACTGAGATCTTATGAAATATATTTCTTACTTAATAAATTTAATAGCTGTTGAAATAATCAGCTTACTCTCAAATAGAATATATCTTGAATTTAAATGATCTTTTCTTCTCGATTTCCCCACTCCTGTTAATAAGGCAGTTAGTATCCCCATATTACAGACCGGAAAACTTTTTATCATCCTTAAGCCATTCTGTTTCTGCAAACAAATTTTCACAAATATTTCTCAGAATTTCTCATTCATTTTCATTACCACTGATTAGCCCCGGGGTTATTACCATTAATGGTGTCCTGAACATCTTTGAACATCTTTTGTTTCTATATATTAATTCTGTTCAGATTCAGCAGGACTTGACTGAAATATTAAAGCTTACTTGTTATCAATGATCACTAAGGTATAGAGCACCCCAGACTGAGGGCTATGCTCGGTTGGGATGGAGGTGGGTATGTGAATCCCAGCCACAGAGACAAGTCCCTGAGAAGCAGCTGGCTTGTCCAGGCCTAAAGTCCAGTGGAGAACTACTGCCCAACTCAAATTCCCCAAATGGTCACTATGACAATTTTAAATCAGGTAGACAGCGAAGAGTGGGAACAAATCCAAGCTCTTAGGAACCAGGCTAGTGGTAGAAATGGTTTTTAAAAATGTGTACATATAGGGCAGAAAACTAAACAAGGCACTGGTAACGTGTAAAAACCATTTTCTTGAGGAAGTCAACTGTCAGTGTTCTTTCTTGATCAAATATACTTTTTGTGATTGTATTTTCAAAGATTCCTATAACAAAATACAGTTCTGTTTGCAACTTGTATGGAACATAGCTAAATAATGTCATCATTGAATAAGGAAAACAAGTCTAAGAATAAGGACGATGAGATTACACAGATTTGCAAAAGGAAATTCTGTTTCAGATTCTCATGGGAAGGTTTCTGTTCTCAGCTGGAGTTCCTTTGGGAAGAACTTAATTATAAGAGTGACAGAGCACAAACATTTGCTTAGATAAATAGATAATGTCTATCAGAAACAAAGGATCTCTCTGTAACGGAAGTTAGAATAATAACTTGGCTATATACATCTCATCTATTAAAATACAAATTCAGCAATCAACCTTGGTTTGATTGTGAACACTCAGATTTTCAGACAACAGTGAATGAATGACAGTTGTAAGACCTGCTATATGGTAAATGCTATGCTATGTATTATAGGACTATAATTTGTTTCTAAAATTGATTTCTGTCACATTTTTGGTTTTGTTACATAGTGCTAAAAAGCTGATAAAAAATCAGCTTCAACAAATGTTAAGAACAAGAATCATTTAGATTTGAGAAAAAATATCTTAAAGCCAAGAGACAGTAGAGTGAAGTAGAAAACACTGGGATTATGTATCAAAGAAACTGTAGCTTAAATTCAAACTTCTACTTACTAAGAGTGTTTCTCTGGGTTGCATACTTAAAACCCCCTCTGAGACTCAGCATGTATGCCTATAAACGGGGACGAATACGATCTATAATGCCTATTTAAGGGGTTGTTAAAATAAGCAAAAGTATTTTACTTAATATGTTTTTTAGAAATTCCAAAATATCTAGGGCACTTTGGTTTAAGAAACCATCTAAAAAACCAAATGTGGAAAAGTCTATGTGAACATCTTTCTCTCTTCTCCAGAGATCAAAGTGGATGTTTTTTCAAAAAATCTTTCATACATCAATTTGAAAACCCTGTCCGGAAAAAAAAACCAAAAACCTTAACTCTGAACTGAAAATTTATTGATAAGACGAACTGCATGTTGTACCAGCTCTGCGTCTTCTCTCACTACCCTTAGACTTGTACAGCCAACTCACTACTGCACAGCCCCCGGGGTATCTTCAACTTAACATGTCTAAAAATGGAAGCGTCTGTTCCTTCAAACTGCTTCTCATAGTGAAATTAAACAACAAAAACCTGTTAATGACACCACTCTCAACCTAATCATTTAAATCAGAATTTGCTACTCATCTAAGGTTTACTCTGCCTTTCTCATACTACCTCTCCAGATTTTCTTATTTTTATTGGCTACGTATTTCTCAAAACAAGTTTCCTTTGATCTCATTGCTGCTCTAACTCAGAACCTTTGAGAATATAAGATAGCCTTTTAAGAGGTGTTCCTGCTTCTACTTCTTCAGCTTCTTTTACCTCCTTTATTGCACTGTCTCCAAACCATATTTTATATTACTTTACAGAGTAGAGTATAAATAATAGATAATAATAATAAATAATACATAATAATAAATAAATAATAAAGCATTTCTCTCCTACTTAAAAATTCTTGCTAACTCTTTATGCCTACAGGATAATGTCTTTAGTATGGTGTATAAGGCCACTCTGATTTCTCCTTGTCTTTTAAATGAGCCTCAGCTCCCCCCATTTTCACTCATTCTTTGCTCTCAAGTAATGCAGAGGTTTTTCAGTGCCCAGTATCTCTCATCTGCTTCCTCCTTTCCTGACTGTGCTCAGGCTTTTCTCTCTGTCTATAATACCTTCTCTACTAGTTTCCTATGGCTTCTGTAAGAAATTACTACAAATGTTGTGGCATAAAACCACATACATGTATCCTCTTACAGCTACTTAGGTCAGAAGTCCAAAATCAGTTTCACTGGGTTGGAATCAAGGTGTCGACCGGGTCCTGCTCCCTCAGAGTCACTAGGGGAGAGTCTATTCCTTGCTTCTTCCAGTTTTTGGTGGCTGCCAGCCTTCCTTGGCTTGTGGCTGCATTACTTCAATTTCTGCTTCTGTGGTCCCATTATCTTCTCTTCTTCTGTTAAATATCCCTCTGCCTCCTTCTGATTGCATTTAGGGCTCACCCTGATCATCTAGGATAATCTCCGCATCTCAAGATTCTTAACTTAATCACAGTTGCAGATAACTTTTCTTATATAACTTAACATTTACAGGTTCCAGAAATTAATTAGGACCTGATATCTTTGAGGGCTATTATTCAGCCTATTATACTATCCCGTTAGAATTTAGCTAGGTTTCTTTTATCTGTGCACCCATGACACCCTATGTTTACTTCAATTTATAATTGATATACAAATATTAAATCTTCCTCAAGGTCAGAGGATGATTTTATTTATCTTCCTTTCTTACTCTCTGTGCCCTAGCAAGGTATCTGCCACATAGTAGGCAATTAATGCATATTTCTTGAACTTTTGAAATGAAGTCAGCTCTGCTCTTTTATTTTCAAAATGGGTGACTTACCCAGATGGAAAGAACAAGAAGGATAGCACATGCTTTTCTCGCTGTCTGGAGCACCTCATAGCCAGTGTGGCTTGCTTTCTAACCCTAGCTAATAAAATAATGCAAATAAAAATACTTCATTTTTCAAATGCTGGTTTACGAATTCATTTTCTTAGGATAAAAATTCCAAGACATAACTGGCCAATGGAATTATATAGAGCCCTCTGACGCAGATTACCACATTAAACAATAGTTATGTACCTACATGCTTATCTATTAATGTGAAATGTGATCTTATCACCATTAATACTTACATCTGTAAATAAAATGCAATAAAGGTATGCTTTGTTCAGGAGTAGCATCAAATAAAGTGTTAGGGCATGTGACACATATGCCCTAAGTTGATCCCCAATGAGTTAAACCCTTGTATAATCCTCTGCCCTTCTAACCACTAGAATACAGCAAAAGTGATGGAATATCCATCCTATAATTACGTTACAAGATATATATATATATATATATATATATATATAAGATCCACTGCTACACACACACAAGATCTATCTATCTATCTATCTATCTATCTATCTATCTATCTATCTATCTATCTATCTATCTATCTATCTATCTATCTATCTTTGTATTGCCAGCATGCCCTAGAGAGATGGCCCTCCACTGCTGGCTTTGCAGAAGTAAGCTGCCACGTTGTGCATGGGCATATGGACAAGACCATGTGGCAAGGAACTGCAGGTAGCCTCCAAAAGCTGAGAGAGGCCACTGGATGACAACCAGAAAAAAACAAGAGGGACCAGAGTCCTATAGCCACAAGAAGAGTGGAAATGGCTCTTTCACCAGTAGGGCTTCAGAGAAGATCACAGCGCCAGCTGACACGTGGGTTGCAGCCTGATGAGACCCTGAATCAGAATATTCAGTTGCCTGGACTTCTGACCTATAGAAACTGTGAAATAATAAGTATGTGTTGTTTTGTCATTAAGTTTGTGGTAATTAGTTTGCAGCAAAAGCAATCTAATGCAGGACATAGCTTTCTTTGTAATATAGCATTGGCAGAAATGTAAGAAAGCCATTTCAGAATCTTCAAGTAGTAGAAATCATAGAAGAAAATGCTTGATATAAAGCAAACGTGAAAAAAATTCAATTACATTTACTCCTAAAAAATTAACCATGACTTTATGAATATAAAGAGAGGGCACTCTAATGGGCTTGGCTCAACTTTTGAGAAAAAGCCAAGGAGATGCGTAAAAGAAAAAAGCCAAATGTAAACTTGTATTATAAACCTGTTAGAATAACGTCATTAAGGCTAAAGCATATATGATCAGAATTTTGCAAAAAATATCGGAGAAGGAAGAGTCTGCTTCACATAAGAACAAAGGGGCAGGGAAAGGGGAGATCTGCAGTGGGTGGCAGGGTGTTATAGTGGAAAGACTGCAGGCTTTGTGCCAACCTGGCTTCAATACTTACTCCTTGTGTCACCCTGAGCAAATTACAACTCAAAGTATACTATTAGAATAAAATTTCTTCTTGGAAGTTTTATTAGTCAGAGTATTCTAGAGGAACAGAGACAATAGGGTCTGATATAGATAGATAGATGATAGATAGATAGATAGATATGTGTGTGTGTGTATACACACACGTATACATATATTAGTTTGGCCGAAAAGTTCGTTCGGGTTTTTCTGTAAGATGTTATGGCAACACAGCAATCTTAATTCTGAAAATTTAATTTTAATTTTGGAATATTTATTTCTAAAGGGTAATGAAAGAGTTGAGAAAATATGAACGACATTTTTCTCACATCTGCCTCGCTCAGCTTTTTAAACTCATTATTTCTGCAGAATGTGCACTCAATCAGGCTTCCTGTTGCAGCAGCTGTGTTACAGAAGGAAGACTGTTTTTGAAGACCACGCTTTTGTATCTACTGGCCAACTTCAAGTGATTAAGAAAGAGCTAACTAAAATTTTAGCCTACTTATGACTTTTGAGGAGACCTAAAGTAGCTTCAAAGATTTCTCGTGTCTGTGGAAAGATGACATAAATTTGTAGAGGAGACAAAGAGGGTGACTAGCTGAGTCATAATTACTGTTAGCTATCATGTTTTAACTATTATAAACGTAGTGGGAAACTAAAACCTTATGAAACAATAAACACCTCAAGAATAATTTAAAAGAGTAAAATAAATACTGAATCATTACCTTCAAAAGATAATTGCAATTAAAGTATACATGCTGAGAAAAACTAGCAAAGCCATTCAATTATTTAGTCTCACATATGCTTTGAAAACCCTTGAAAATTGTTGAAGTATTCATCATTTTTCTTTTGCCAAAAAAGCCCATGTAATTTAGTTAATTACTAACATTACATATTGAATAAAACATTTCTTTAGAATTTGATACCCTAGTGAAAGATTATCTTTCAAAGCTTGTTCTAAAAGTGATTTAGAATAATAAAGGCATGAGTGTCATAGGTCAATTCTATTAATGATGTCAACTGAGTTTTTAAATTGCTTGGGGATGATATAAACATCTTTACCTTGTTCAGTTGCAATTTACACACACACACACTTATCATAGAGAAAAAAATCATATGTTATAAATATATTAATACATAAATGTTTATTGTAACATAGAACAATACTAGTTCATAAAGGTGAATTTTATTACGATGAGGATTATGTCCAGTTACAAATTCTACTACAAAAGTTATCAAACTTTATCTTTTTCTGTAAATTGAATTTAATGTATAAAGTATTTTATTACAATACTAGCAAACAAGAAAGCACTCTTCTTCATAGTAACTACTTTTCATATTAATGGAAGTTTTGTATTGTAGCCACTATTGCAATATCTTCATCATTTGGTTATTAGAGTAAATGTCTGGATTTGAATAATTTCTTTGGAAGAGGTTTTGGAGGATTTGTGATTGCAGAGAAATTGCTTCTGATCTCTGGCTGGGAATGTTACCTGTGCTATTCGTGCCATGATGAATTGCAAAAAGTGCTTTGAGAACAGAAAAAAAACAGAGCTTAGCAATCAAATGTTGTTGTTGTTTTTTCTGTAAAATTTTCCCTTTAGATTCCTTACCTAACCCCACTATAATGTGCAAATGTTTGTACACCTCAATGCAGTTTAAATCTGTTAGCTGTTTGAAGACATGTGCTTTGTGAGATTAGAATAGCATTTTCTTCTTCTTAAAAAAATCCACTACTCTTCCATGATGAATTTCCATATTAGCACATATAAGTATCCAGAAGTAATTCCATCTTAAAAACATTTGTTTCTGCTAGAACTTTAATTCCTTCAGTAACTTGCATTATAATCAGAGGTGAGATGAGTACCTCCATTATGATTAAAAATGATCCATTTGTATGTAGATACTTATTGTGCTATTAATAAATCTACAAATGCACTCACTTTGGTAAATAATCCCATGGGACTAACATAACCGACATTTAAAGTTCAATTATGAAAAGTCACTGGATTATTTTTTTCTATATGTATTTTTCCTTTGTCTTTGGATTCATTTTTTGCCTAGGAAGACTTTACCCTCCTCGAGATTATTTGGAAGATTCCCATATATATGTCAATTTGACCCTTTTCTAGTTTTTCATGCTAAGGTTTTTAATATTCATAATTCATTTTTCTGCATGTGAGGTACAAACATAACTTATTATTCAGTGACTTTTTCTGATAGTATCAATGCAATTTAATGATAGCACATATTAAAAACTTTATATTTATAATAAAATTAACTTCTATGTACTCAATTTCTATACTTAAATATCTATTCTATTAATGAGCATATCAATCCAGTTCTAATAAAGTAGCATTTAATTATTTTTTGGTATGATTTGGCTCATAAGAGATATTTTCTTACTATTTTTGCCTTAATTTCTCAATTATTCTTGCATATTTTCTTTTCCAAAACAGGCTGTCCACATTCAATTAAACAATCTTTGTTGGGATTTTAATTGTCATTACATTTTGCTTGCAGATTAATTTGGCAGTAATTACAACATTGAGTCTTTCTAGTCATGTTTGTCCACATATTCAAAGCTTGTTTTATAATCTTCAGTAAAGGATTACAGAATTTATCATATAAATGTTATACATTCCCTTTTAGCTTTATTCTTCTTTGCATCCTTTTTCCCCTCTTCTTTCTTTGTGAAAAGGACTGTATTTCTATCATGTTAGAAGTTATTAATGATACCTACTTCATGAAGTTTCTCAGAGGATTAAATATTGTATACCTGGAAAACATTTTAAAAAATTGCCTGTTATTATACTGTGTTAAACACGTGTTAGCTGCTAGTTTTACTGTTTGGAATTATTGCTTTTGTTATGGTATCTTTTATCTGTCCACCTTACTGAATGGTTTTAATGCATGCTAATAATGCAGATAATATAGCTATAGAAAACTATCATTTGTAGATAATAATCATTTTGTCTCCTCTTTTTCATATGTGCTATTTCCTCATTGTGTTGGATAGGACTACCAATTCCATGCTAAAAAGTAACAGACAATATCCTCTTTTTAGGGGAAAATTAGGAGCAATAAATCTATAGGCATTTTTTTGATATTTCAATTTCTAAAAATTATAACCTTAATCACGTTAAGAAATCCCCTATTTTTAGATTACAAAAGTTTTTTTTTTTTTTAAGTAGCTGTTAAATTTCATGAAATGCTTTTGGGAGCATATGAGACATATAGTTTTTCTCCTTTATCTTGGTAATGTATTAAAATAGTCTACCAAGCGTCCTAATGTTCAACCAATTTGACATTTTTAGAATAAGTTCTACTAGCTCATGATGCTTGGCTCTTTAAATACGTTTCTGGATTTGATTTGCTCATATTCTTAGGACCTGGGCTCTATATTCATAAATGACATTGGTTATTTCTTTGTTCTCTCTCTGTGTGTGTATACCATTTATGTCTGGTTTAGGTTTATGATAGACACAGAAAATAAGTTGGGAAGTATTTCATCTTTTCAAGATCTGGAACAGGATAATGGAACAAAGATACTCTTTCTCCTTAGGTATTTGTTTGAATCACTCCGCTCTTGTGAATCTGAAGCTTTTGATGGAAATTTTGCATCTACTCTAACAGAAACTATAGGGAAATGAGCTGAGCTGAGAAGGGCTGGTTAATCTGACCTCAGAGAAACAAAACTAAACAGATAAAACTAAAACATTCATGAATACCGATACGTAACTAGTTGGTTTTTTTTTTAGTGTTACATGTCCATCTCCTATGACCAGAATCTATGAATACTTTGTTTATTGATATGTTTTTAGCAGTGAAGATTAGTGCCAAGCCCATGGTAGACACTCAATAAATTTTTGTTCATTCAGTAAATGAATAAAGTAATAAATGATTTTGCTTTGGTTGTGAATGGATGTTTCTTTAGGGAGATGTGAGAAAAAAAAATTCTAGGTAGTATAATAATGTGTCTATCAGAATATTAACTTTTTAGCACCCTTTACATGAGCTCGAAAGAATATATATATATTGGCACTCTGTTTCTTAGAAAAGTATGTGCATAACTATATTCTCTTTGTACAGGTTTATAACTTCACTCTATTCTAGCCCCAGGCTGCTTTCTTAACTAGATTTACTTTGGGATACCAATGGACATAGGGAGGAAGAGGCTATGATGAAAGAATGAAGGTGTCTTGATAACAACCCTTCATATGTTGTTTTCAATGTCATGCATGTCATGAAATGAAGTTCTTCCTTCCTATCAGTAGATATACTAAACTTCCTAAAGACATCAATCAGAAGTTTCTTAGGAAGATAAGAATAGGATTTCTCCAAAAAGAAGAAAAACATTTAATTCCATAGTGTACTAAATCAACTGTTAAACTTCCTTAAAAAAAACCACTCTGTTACTTTTAATACAGCGGCATGGATTAAAGAGAAAACATAGCTTATTTAAAAATTTTTTATAATTTGTACTGAAAGGAAAAAATCTAAGTTATTCAGATGTTACCTTGTTGATCCCACAAACTGATATACTCTCTCTTGCCTGTTTTTCTTTACAGAGTCTGTTTCTTCTTTTAGAGCAGACACATCTCCCCAATCACTTTTTCCTTCCTCTTTTCCTTTCCCAATCACTTTTTCCTTCCTCTCTGTAGGTCCTGATCATGTTTCAAACTTTACCTACTTTTTGAAGACCTTTCTATCTACTGATCTGCTTTCTCCAGCTCTTGATCAGAGCCCCATTTTAGCAATGATAATATTCATTGTAATTCTGTTTCCATTTTTCTCTTGGTAGACTGTAGACTCCATCAGGTCAGAAAATTCATTATTTAATTGTTGACCTATTTAATTAAACCAAATATAGCTTTAACAGAGAGTGTCAATTAATCAATATTTGTTAAATGAATGCATTTTTAAGAAGCATGTATTTCTGTGATAGACCCAACCTGGAAATGAAACTTCTTTACCTCGGTCTTAAAATGTAGTCCACAAAAGTTGAATTCTTCTATTTTTTTGTTGTACTCTTTTCTCAACTTTCAAATTTATACATATACAAATGGGCAGAAAGAAAGGGAAGAAAATAATTTGGGGACTTGGAGTAGCAGGGACAATTGACGAAAAGAAGTATAAAAGAGTGATAATTGTGCATATCAAATTTGCCTTTTTATTTCATAGCAGGAGTGAATTATGTCAGAACACCCCTTCCAAATGTTCTTTTCTTTTAAAAAAGTACTATGTAAGGAAACATGACATGTTCCTGTTTAGTGCTATTTAAACAACATGAGGCTGATTGCTTTATTGTTTTTTCCAGAAATCTTACTGTTGTCTATTGGTATAACACTTTTTTAAAAAGAAAGAGAAAAGTTACTTTTTAAGGAAGACATTGGAAAGGTGAAACTCTGGGGTTCCCACATTTCTCCTTGAGAGCCTCAAATGACACAGAAACATGAGCTGGATATTCACGTGCATTGCTGTCAACACTAAACTAATCCATCCAAGAGAGCCATCCTCTCCCTTCTCTCATTTCTTTTCATGATTGAATAAACTTATTCCCCCTTGTCTTTCACAGGAGAAACCCAAGAAGATGTAGCCTCAGGTATTAATAGAAAAAGCAAAACTGATCCACTCAAAGGAAATTTACAGGAATGTTTACCCATCCTCTAAAAACTTCCTTAATGAAGAGAGATCATCTTTCTAGGTTCTAGGAGAAGGTAGATTCCAGGTACATGAAAGTAGAAGATGAGGAGCTACGCTTCTGTTAAACTCTTAACTATTGGCTTAGTAAACCTTTGTGTCTAAATAGTAAGTCCACTGTTTTTTTATGAGACATGTTCAAAACTACTCTAGGAAAATATTTTTAAAGTTATTATTGGATGGTAGGAGTATGGGGTGGAGTTGACCTTAGGGAAACGAGAGCAGCAATAAAAAGGATTTTGGAAAACATATGCTTGGCTCAAGTCAGTATATCTCCAGAAGTCAGGACGGACCAAGAAGGAGCAGAAAAGCAAGATGAATGATGTGAAACTTGCTGTCTTGGGTGGTGAAGGAACGGGCAAATCTGGTAAGTGGTGTTGTTTTCTGTGGCATGGTGTAGAGTACATAAAGAGTGAGAAATATATTGACATGATATGTATTACATTATAACATATTATATGTAGATAAACTTGATATAACTATATATTATTTTTAAGTAGGAGTTTTCATTTTATAAGCAAGTAATGCAATTATCTGTATGTAAAATTTATATACAGGTTGAGGAATACACCTGTTTGAAGTATTAATTTGTATCTTGTTCTACTGATGTTTGAAATTCATTGGAATAACAGGAAATCCCTCCCATCACTATCCCACCTACTTCTCACTCCAGCACACCTGCCTCCACACCTACCAGTGGCCAAACAATGCCCTTGAAAAGGTTCTGCTTCCCTGAGACTAAGGGTGGAGAGAGATGCGTGGAGACCTATGAATTATTTTTTAAATGCCATTTTTTCACATTATCAAAGTGAGAAAAACTTTGGAGGGGCATGGCTTTTTAAATACCCAGAAATGAGCAAGAAGTGCCCAGACCTTGGAAGCTATGTCTTTGTTTTCTTTTGTTTTGTTTTTGGTCACATTATGATGGTACTAAGCATGCCACCAATAGAACCACCGTAGCCTAATGAATCTTAACAACGGGCCAGACCCAGGAGCTGCAATAAGATAAACCAACACTAGAGGTCGTTCCTCTGTTTCCTGGATTTTGAAGTCCCTATTTCCTTAAACAATTGCAAATGCTTAATACCGTCCTGGCCACTATTAGCATGCAGCACCATGGAGCCACAATTAATTTTATAAAGAAAATATAGAGATGTTATAGTTCTTGCATCTCATATTTAATGAGAAATCTGTCTCTGTTACAAAGGTGAGTTGTCTTACGTGTCTTTGCATTCGTAAATTACTTATGCAGTGATTTGAGTGGGCAGCACACTGAGATCACTTTCTTTGTAGCCTCCTAATTTTTATGGCTGTACAGTGGAAATTCTTAGACCAGAATTTAGTAAAGTTTTAAGGTCTTCATTAATACTTAGTAAATTTTGAGCTGAGATGCTAGATGCTTACGTACATTACTAAATTATTTGTATCCTAAAACAAATAAGACCCCAAATCCAGCTTGTTTTGTTTTGCAGCCCTTACAGTAAGGTTTCTTACCAAGCGATTTATTGGAGAATATGCTTCTAATTTTGGTAAGTCACTACTTTAGACTTTTTCACCTTAAAACTTCAGCATCATAATTAATATCAGAGAAACATTTTAATAGAATCTTCCATTTTTGCACTTCTTAAAGAATAAATTTATTTATTTATTTTTGGCTGCGTTGGGTCTTCGTTGCTGCGCGCGGGCTTTCTCTAGCTGCCGTGAGCGGGAGCTACACTTCGTTGCAGTGCACGGGCTTCTCATTGCGGTGGCTTCTCTTGTTGCAGAGCATGTGCTCTAGGCGTGCGGACTTCAGTAGTTGCGGCGCACGGGCTTAGTTGCTCTGCGGCATGTGGGATCTTCCCGGACCAGGGCTTGAACCCGTGTCCCCTGCATTGGCAGGCGGATTCTTAACCACTGCACCATCAAGGAAGTCCCCCATTTTTGCACTTTCAAGCAATTTATTTATTCATGGGTTCTGGTTAGACAAGCCCAAATAAGTAATTGAATTAATTGTTCTTTTATGATAAAAAGTTATCCAATTTGATGTTAAATAAAATGGATTAGAAATCCAGTTGGTTTCAGTCTAGAACCAGAAAAACATTAAAACTGGGACCTGCTGCCTGTACCAAGTGTTGTAGAGCATGTGAGTGTGGATTTTTTTGTAAGCTACGAAACAATTTGAAATTAAAGCAACATCTGTTGAAAAAGAAAGACAAATTAATTATAAAAGCACAAGTAACTACAAAATAAATGCTTATTTTTATTGCAAAACCATGTGACAATAACTGGAAAATTATGCTATGATTAAAGATCATATCATAATTAGCTAGGTTGCTTATGTAAGTTTCAGAGAAATTCTAAAACAGATGCCAGGGCACCTTGATATAATCTTAGGATCATTTCACTAGCTCTACTATAAATTTCTGTTATTTTGATCAGAATTAGCATGACATATGGGAAATGCCACAGTGGGGAATTAATAACAAGTGGGGAATTTTGCCAGAGGTTTGAATATATTTTTGGCTCAGCAATTAATCTATATAATGCTACTAGTATCTTACCTGACTGAAGGTGTGGTGAGGAAAGGTTTTGTGGATTTTTTAAATAAGAACGAAGATTTTAAGAAATATGAGAATTGGGAGAAAGGGAAATTATTCTTTTGTTCAATAATACTTATTCAGAGTAAGAAGAAGTTATGATTGGAAGTGTTTTCATGAGAAATAAACAACAAAAATCTTTAGCATTCATTTATGATATAGCATTATTAGAGCATTTTAGAAAATAACGTTAAAGTATTGCATTGTTTCCTACGTGTAGCCCATAGTATTTCAGTCCGTATGCCATTGTAAATGTTTTAGGGCAAGCACTTGAAAACTGATTATAGAAAGAAGAAATATATAGGAAGAGAAATTCTTATTGTTTCATTTCCCAGGTCAACAGCCTCAGTCAAAAAAGGTAACACACAAACTAGGAGTCAGGCATAAGAAAATGTTCTAAAACTATAAAACAAAACATAAATAAAAGAAGACACACAAAAAGCAGTAACAGCAACAACAAAATAAAAACATCACCTTAATCTTTTATAAGATATATCAATAGATATATAGGTATATCAATAGATACATAAGCAAATGAAGTGTACACATTTCTGGCGGTTACATCTATATTAAAAATATAAGACCTAGAGACATTCTTAAAGACAACCAAATGAACAAAAGTTCACACCACATGAGGATTAATTAGCAAAAAAATGACCCCATTTGTAAATGAGGGCTAGAAGGGGAAAATAATAAAATTCTAAAAAGTTAAGAGCTGGTGACCCCTGCTGGCAGTTTTTGAGTTTTGAGAGTGAGTATTTTAAAATGTCTTAGAAGGAAAGTATATGGTTCACAGTAGTAAGCTTATAAAGTTTAGAATAAACTGTCTGAAGACATTTTAAGATTTAATGAAACACTAACAAATTTCATTAAATGTAACCTAGAAGGATTTTAAAATTCATCCCTAACCTCCTGAAGTCGGCTTTCCCAAATGTCTGCTACATTTTGCTAACCACAGGTTACAGAGTATTTGCCAGAATGGGTCATGATTTTGTGTCAGTATGCAATTTTGGAGAGAAGTAGGTCTTGTATTAAAACACTGGAGGGACAGTTACAGAAATGAAGTCCTTTGTTCATTCAACAAATATTTATTGAATACCTGTCATGTGGCAGGTACTCATCTAGGTAGAGAGGCTATAGTAATGAACAAATATCCAAGCCTTCATAAGATTTACAATCTGGAGGGAAGGGTCAGCTAATTAAAAATACATTTATCTATCTATATCTATACATATATATATATATCTACATATATATATATATAACGTCTTATGGTGATAAATGTTATGAAGGAAAAGAAAGCATAGGGGAGTGGTGTGTGGTCATTTAAAATAGGGTAGTCAGGGTAGACCTGGCTAAGATGGAGACATTTCAACAGACCTGCAGGTGATAAAAACTGAGCCATGAAGATATTTGGGCAATTACATTCCAGGTAGAAGAAACAGTTGCCAAAGTTCAGAGGAAGGAACTTTCTGAAAAATGTGAGGAATGGTATGGAGGACTGTGTAGCTTCAGTGGAGGAATGTGAGAGACAATAGCCAAAGAGGTCTACTGAGATCCCAGGGGTAATGGGAGACTAGATAACTAGGGAAATTCTCAGGCATTTTAAAAACTTAGGTTTATCCAAATGAGATGTGGAGCCATTGGAGAGATTTGATCAGGCAAGTGACATGATCTGGCTGCAAATTGGCTTTTGCTCCTGGATTGAGAATAAACTGAGAGCAAGAAGGGAGTTAGGGGAGGGATAAAGCAAAGATCTGAGTTAGGAGGTTTTCTAATAATACAGGCAAAAGTAATGATGGCTTGGACCAGAGTGTGAGCAAAGGAGGTGATGAGAGGCAGACAAATTCAAAATATTCTTTGAAGATAGAGTAAAAAGGAATTTTTAATAGAATAAATATAGGATGTAAGAGAAAGAAAGAATCAGGGATGCCCTTGAGGCTTTTAACTCGCAAGACTAGTTATGGATATGTCATTTAATGAAATGGAAACTTGTGGGATATGCAGTCTTTGCGGGGAGATCAGAGGTTCCATTTTAAGCATGTTAAGGTTGAGATGTCTATCAGGTATCTAATTGGAGGCGCCCAGTGGTGGTAGATGCCTAGAGTCCAGGGAAGGGGTCCAGACTACAGAAATGGGTTTATCAGCAATAATTGTTACATAAAGACTCTGACTGGATGAGATTAGCAAGGGAGTGAGTGTAGATAGAGAAGAAATCCATAAACTGGAATCACAGTTGGAGTGAGAGAAGATATTGTGGGACAAATAAAAAAGATTAATACAAAGCAATATGGAATAAAGAAAAAACCCAGGAGAGTATGTTGCCTTGAAAGCCATGTGAAAGAAACATTTTGAGGAGGTAGGTGTGATCAACTATACTAATATTACTGACAGGGCAGGTAAGATCAAGAACTTTCCACTGAGTCTAAAACCATAACCCTGATAAGAACAGTTTTAGTCAAGTAATTGGAGTTAAAGCCTGATTGTAATAATTTGAAGGTCATGGAAGGAGAGAATTTGGACACAGGGAGTATAGATATTTACCAAAAGGCCAGCAGAGAAATAGAGCAATAGTTGGGATCCAAAGGGTTGTTAAGTTAGGAGAAATTCAGCTGCTAGTAATGATATAATAAAGAGGAAAATTCTATGGTGCAGAAGAGAGAGGTAGAATTGTTGGAGCCATGTCTTTCAGCAGGTCAGAGGAAATAGTAACTAGTTCATAGTGAATGGACTGGCCTTAGAAACACAGATAATTCATCCATAGTAATAGAATGGAAGATAAGTACATAGGCAGAAAAACATGTAGGTGAATAGATATAGTGGTAAAGTTCATTTGTAAGAAATATACATTAGCAAATATATGCAATAAAGCAATAAGGAAAAGCTACTGTAGCACTCAACTAAAATATGGCTGGTTGACTTTGCAGAACTGCGATCCAAATATAAGGCCATTTTTAAAATTCTGGACGATTTCCATGCTGACAATGAGTATATGCATATTTTTCAGAATCTATCTATAAAAAGCATTTGTATTTGGAAGGGAAGCAATTGAATCTAGAAATATACGACTCTTGTTCTCAGGTAAGTAAAACAAAATATGTTTTCAATCATGATTTGAAGAAGATATCCCTCAAATCTTTTTAGCTAAACCTTATCAATACTGTTTTTTTTTTTTACTGATTTAAATCTAGTACGAAAAATCAATACATATTCCATTTACTAATAAGGATAGAAAATATCATCTCTTTTCAAACATATATGTGGATATCAATTTTAAATGCAATTATTAGGGCTTATCAAATTTTAAGAAAAAGTTTTTTTAGAAAAAAGATATCAAATGAGATGGATATAACTTTATTATAGTTCTTTATTTTTTTAAATTTAATCAGTTTTGTTTAAAGAAAGAGGATGATAAAAAAGAAACAGAGACTACATTTTAGAAAATATCAGTATTTGGCTTACTGAATTCTCTTCCAGGTGAAATGGGTCTCCATTAATTAACTGTCTAACGGGTAAAATACAGGGATCAGATCCCACCACTTTCAATGTGCTTGGTTTATTTTCAGCCACAGAAAGCAAAATTTTCCCTCACAAGTGAGCTGCATTGGGCAGATGGGTTTGTTATTGTGTATGACATCAGTGACAGGTCTTCGTTTGCTTTTGCAAAAGCACTAATCTACAGAATTCGGGAGCCACAGACTAGTCATTGTAAAAGGTGAGGTATTTTTATTTCCTCTCTCCTTTCTTTTTAATAAATCCTCATAGAGCTGTAAGCATCATTAGGAAGAGTTTAATACAGGCTTCCAATTACAAAATTTAACAGCCCTGAACAATCCACCTTCCATTCCACAGGAGTTACACATGTAGTAAAAGGAATAAGATGAGAATACTTTATATCCTGGCTGACATAAACAGTTACTTGCCCCGAGTAAATGGCTATTTTACAAGACAGCTCCTATTGTTAACATGCCATTCACTTGCAAAATACTGGTCCTCTGTACACAAGATAGTTCCCTTTCCACCTTTCTTTTTCATGCCCACAAAAATGTGAAGGATGCTAAATAAATCCAGATTTATTACACTTGGCATCCAATTCCTAGTCATTGAGCTATTCAGTCAATCAAAGCAAAATAGACTGAAAAATCAAACTGTTACAGATTCTAAGTATGAGAATACCTTTTTCTCCATTTCACCTCCTAAAACAAAGAGCTGATCAACGACTCTGGATTGTTAATGTCTTGACACAAGTGACTATGAAGGAAAACATAACTGTGCCTTAAACTAATTTTGCATTAGTAGATATAAATGTAAACCTACGAATTTCCCATTTTAGTTTTCTTTTTTTTAATTGTTTTAGCCTTTCCATTTAAAATATTTATTTTTGTTTAACCTGCTGGTATAAGGGATTCTTTGTGCTCTTAACCAGATTTGCCCTTAAAATCTAAAATAGCATTCTAATCTGGGAAGCAAAAAAGCACAATATTATTCCTGAAAATTGGTACCTGTACTTTTTATATCTATTTTAAATGCCTACTATCAAGAAATCATCAGATAATAATTGATAAGTTATATTTCCCTAGACTCATTTGATCTAAATTCTTGTTTATATCTGATTGACCTTGGGTAAACCCTTTAATCTCTAGACCTCCTTTTTCTGACTATAAAACTGATAGAAACACGGTAGGAGAAAAGAATGTGATTTTACTGAGGTACCTCATGGCTCTGATTTCCTATAATATTACTGATTTTGAGGGACCTCCATTGTTTCAAGTGTTAAATGCCTTATATTTAAGCACCATAACTTAGGTAAGGGAAAGTAATTAAAATTACTTTCTATTCTTACAAATAAAAAGAATCACTCACGAATAGGCAAAAAATATGTATATTTTAAAAATTCCTATATTTGACATTTTTCAGGCAAACTTTTTAATGTATTGACCAAATAATTTTTGAGTTTTTCCAGTTCTCAATCTCTAGGTAAACTAGAGTCTCTTATTTGTAGATAAAAAGCAAAGTTATGGCATTGTTTTATAAAATTACATCTGATATTTGTGATTCACCCTTCAAAATATTTCATTTATTCTTCCCCATTAATTCTTCACAATAATTTTCTGAACTCTATAGAAAAAGATACTCTTAGTGCCCTCAAAATCCAACACATACAGTGCTTTTTCCCTTACGGCTCACACTGTCATGTGAATGAAACCAGCCTGAAGACTGTTTTCATTTTCCCATTTCTTCCCTATAGGAGATATCTTGGCAGAGTTCCATGCCATTTAAGACCTAGTAACCTTACTGTATTCTTCAAATGAAACTCTGCTTTAGGAATGTTACATTGTAACTGAGGAGATTATATTGATATTTGCCAGACATTATCTTACCAAAGCAATATACTTCTTCAATAAACAGAAAAATTGTACAAGGTCACGAGACTGTAAAATTTTCTTTAAAGTATGCTATAATGAATATTAACAAACAGCAACAAGTATTGAATTAGTAAAGAGGCATTAGTTAGTCCTTCTCTTTCAGTTGATAAAGAAATGAAAGATAATACTTAGTAAGCCTATTTTATTGCCTGGCACTGGACTAGATTTTTATACACATCTTCATTTAACCTCTGTGAGCATTCTGTGTGACGAGGACTATTTTACTTTTTTTTTTTTTTTTTTTTTTACATATAAGGGAATTGAAAGTGGAAAATGTTACAGTCATGTCTTGTTAGTAAACAGAGCCATAATTCCGGGAATAGGTTTGTACCACTTCAAATGTTATGCTTTAAGAGCCTTGTTGCTTCTGTGTCATTTACACATTTTATCTAAAATAATTTTTATAAGTAAATGAGATACACACACACATGACCACAAATAACACACATACACACACAGTATTCTTTTTTTTTGGTCCATAATTCTTTTTGATATAAACCTACTTAATAAAAAAAAAAAAAGAGTTGTTAAAACAGTCTTGCCAAAGAATTGTGTATCTGTGTTTCAGAGCTGTGGAATCAGCTGTGCTTTTGGTGGGTAACAAGCAAGATCTCTGTCATGTGCGAGAGGTTGGCTGGGAAGAAGGGCAAAAGCTGGCACTGGATAACCGGTGCCAATTCTGTGAACTGTCTGCAGCAGAGCAGTCTCTGGAGGTGGAAGTGATGTTTATCAGAATTATCAAGGGCATCCTGACAAACTTCAAACTCAAAGAAAAGAGAAGACCCAGTGGATCTAAATCCATGGCCAAACTGATCAATAATGTATTTGGAAAGAGAAGGAAATCTGTTTAATTGACATGTGATCCTAAGGGATTTTTATTATATCAGAGAGTTTCAAACGTTTGTATGGTAATTAAATTTAGCCTTTGTATGCAATTAAAAAATTCTCTTAGAGATATGAAATAATTGACCATGAACCACACTGTGTTTTCAAATATATAGTTTGCCTTCTTAGTTGTTTGTATCTTGTACATTTTGCTTCACACTTAACCTTTTCTTTATTACACAGAATAATATGAGTATAACCTATTGGTGGATTACTATATAATTTTATTAAATTACCATTCTACAGGGCTCAATTTACCTTTATTTTATATATATCTTTTTAATGAAATATATAGTTATATTCATATAGTTAATACATTATAGGGCTTAACTTATCAATTTGTGAAATTCATGATCTATTTAATTGAAACGCATGGATTTATTTTTGAAAGTGTCTTTATAAAAAACCAGTGAATTATTTGATAATACATAAATTTTACTTACAACTAAGGCCTTAAGAAGTTAAATCCTTACCCATAAGTACATAGTTTACAGTTGGTCTGATGATGAAAAAATCTGCCTTTCCTTATTGTATGCTAAGCTAACAAGGGCAATTATCATAGAGAAATTAACTTATACAACTAAGATACTTTTTAGATTAAAAAATTAGGGATTTTTTAAAGTTCATTTAGAAATCCATACATCATAGGAAAAGAAAAAAGTAAAAACTGGTTGGTAAATATATAACCTTGAAGGCCTTATTGTCCTGAAAGAAATATTGTATTAGATACAAACATTTTGGGCCTTCTCAGATTACATTGGGTACAATTTCCTTCAGAAGTCAACTGTCCACCTCCTGGGCTGCAGCATCCCTTCTGCTGTCCCTGATGAGCTTGTCACCTGCTGCGTTTCAAGTTGCAGCCCTAGGCCTCACTTCAGCCAAATCGCTGATAAGTAAGGTTAGATTTTGGAGAAGTTAACCTGGGCATACATGCAATGCTGCGTGCACACTTGGTTAACATGTGTCAGCACTAACCTGGGGACCACGTAGAAGATCTTGAGTGGCGGGTGGTAGACTGGAGTCAGGGAGGGTGACACAGACTATTAATCTGGGCAGGAGAGAATTAGGTCATCGACATGGTCTTGCTCATCGTGAGTCACGATCCAACGTTTAGCTTTCTTGTTCTGTGGAAATCTAACCTGGATGATGCACTAGAGTAAAAGGAGTGGAAGTAAGGGAACTCTGTGTGGTAGTATACAAAATAGTCCAGAATGTTCATGAAGATGGGGGAGTTAGAATTGCTATGGTAGGTTGGACCCAAGAACCCGCCATCTGACTGTGTTCTCTGGGACGATTCAGAGGAGCTTCCTTTACTAAGGAAGTGAGGAAAGCCATGGTGAGGAGGCAAAGACAACTTTGACAAGCTTCCTAGTGACTGTGCTCCATGGGTCAGAGTTGACAGTCAGGTTGCTTCCACTGAATTGTGCGCCTCGATATTAAGACAGATGATAGACTCCTGGGACAGCAGAATCTGGATGCCAGCATTTAACCTGATGCCTGTTTAACCTCGTAACCTGTTTACCCACTCAGCCCCCAGATAAATAGTGCCATTTCCAGGGTAGAGGCTCCATTTCTGATGCTGGCTGGTTGGAAACTTAGAAACTATATTGAGACAAAGTCCATATTGTGGGCTCAAGCATTGCTCCCATCCCTGCCACCAAGGCCACTGTTATCATGGGTCCATTACATATAAGCACAAAGGTAGTCAAGAAAAAAGGCAGGTTATCTGTAGGGCAGTTCATCTTGTCCATTTGGTTGTAAAGTGACTTCTCATTGGTGGATGCTTTCCGGTTGGCATTACATAAAGATCTGTAAATATGATGCCCTCTCTGAGAGATCCATTCACATGCTTATTCTCCAGTCCTTCTTGGCACTGTTCTTCCAGTCTTACCTCTTTACAGATACCTCTGACCAACTGGCGAAACCACTGATCGCAGCCTAGGACTCTCTACCACATTATACCTTTCTTGACTTATGAGGTACACAACAAAGTGTACTTCTTGAAGCTTTGGCAAATGGGATAATTTCCTTTTATCGATGAGCTTCATGGTTACCTCTGGGCAGAACTGTAATGAGGCCCAGTCTTCTTTTGCCTGGCACTAACACATCAAGCTTAAGTGAGGAGTGCTTCTTATCAACTAGGAATATTCAGATTAGATTGCTTTGTACATGAGAAATAAACTTTTATTGTGTAGTTATTCTAGTAAATTCAGTTATATACTTTTTTGATCAACTATTTATAGGGATTTTATTAATCTTTTATAATATTAATCTTGACTATATAAGTATATGTATATGTACATATATATCAGCTTAAGCATTTATACTTTAATCTTTTTTTGGTTTTATTTTGTTCTTATTATTTGTCTGAATAATCTTAGAGATTTGGTCTTCATTCTTTAAAATTCTTTTCCTAGTTAAAGAAAGATTCTTTTGGGATGATTTTGCATTAAGAATAACATATTTATCCATGTTATATGGAAGAACTCTACTGTCAAAATGGTATGAAAGTTCTTTCATAGCTTAATCTGTGATTTAATCTTAATCTTAATCATAGCTTAATCTTAATTTCATAGCATATGTATCTGTGATAGGTCAGAGTTCAAAATTTCTCTGGTAAGTATACTACTCATATTTGTATATATTAACATTTTTTTCTTTATTATACCCTGATTTTTTAGCAAGATGATCTGAGATGACACATCTTGTTATAAGGAGTCTATGGAACAAAGGAATAAGAACAAGCATTCTCACCAAAAAGAAAAAAAAAAAGATAACTATGTGAGATGATAGATGTGTTAGTTAACTTAATTGTGGTAATCATTTCACACTCTATACATATAAGAAATCATTATGTTGTACACTTTAAATAAATTGAAAATTTATTTGTCAATTATACCTCGTTAAAGCTGAAAAAATTGTTTTACATTAAAAAAAGAATTTATATTTTAAAAATAGTTTCTGTGAGGCAACTTTAGAAATGAACCACTGATTATTTTTCATAGTGATATTTAAAAGTCCTGGGTTAATTTCCCCTTTTATAATGTGACAGTTATAAAACATGTCCACACATTTTTTGATACTTCTCCCATTAAAATGTTGAGTCGGATTCCCCTCCCCTTGATTATGGATCATCCTTGTTGACTCTCTTTTAACACACGGAATGAGGTGGAAGTAATGGGAAGGACTTATGAGACCAGGTTGGAAAGAGCTCGAGCTCCCTTCTCTTCCTGGGACTCTGCATTGTTCAGAATCAGCATGGATCAACCTGGCTGCCCTGAAGGCACTAGGCCAGAGATACCACATGGGGTTAGTGACCAAACAACCAACAAACAGACAAGCTAATCTTCAGGTGATTTCAGCCTCTAAACTTGGACTACTCTAGCCGATGCCAAGTAGAGCAGGGATGAGTTATCCCCACTTGCAGAATTGTGAGCCCAGTATATATCCTTGTTTTGTTAGGGGAAGGTTGTTATGTGGCAATAGATAACCAGAACCGATAACTCATTAAAACCCACAGTAACTCAGCCAATATGAAATGTTTGGCTTTCTTATTGGGCAAAAACAGGGTGAAAAAAAGGATTGTTTACAACATAAAGTTCTCCCAGTATCAGTTTTCTTGCGAATATAATTCACATGTAAAGCAACTTGCAAAAACCTAAAAATAATAAATTGCAGTTTTCCAAAATGAGAGAAACCACATCTACTTACAGTAGAGAAGCAAATACATCAACATAAGGCCATAGAATGTTGTAGGTTGAAGGTAGCAAGTGTGTCTAAATCTCAAAGATAGTTAAGCTGTAGCACTAGACTGGGAACTGCCTATGCTGCTTCTAGTAAAAAAAGATGCTGTCATTCACTTTGGATGAGCTTCAGTGAGATAACACGTGATGAGGGGCAACAGCTGAGGAAGGGAATGTCAAAGGGGAGGGGCCTTTAAAACAGTTTTGATTTAATACAAGGCATGCACTATTAATAAAGAAGTTGAATGATACCTATATGTTTTATAGGCTTATAAATTGGCTGTAGTAAAATATTTTACATCTTAGATCACTAGGTATTGTTTCAGCTTATTATGGGAGATATCTATCTAGAGTTGACTGAATTGTATTAATCTGAACCTAGTTTAATGATGCCTTAACATTTTTATGGGGGAATTTAATGTTTGCAATATCCATGTTCCTTCTTTGAAAGTGTGACTTATAGGTTTTTCATTTTCCTTAAATTATGAAATCCTTCAGCTAATAAAGGAAAATGATTATAGTTTGCAAAAAAGGCAAAGTCATTTAACAATCCATATAACTGTCTGTTGTAGGACTTTGCATAATAATTGTAATTTAGCTATTAAGGATTCTAAAGGCAGTTATCAGTCATACTCTACACTTCTGGGGGAATCAGGCAAAGCCCAAATTATTTAAAGTATTTTAAATTCCCAAGGGAAAAAAAAAAAAGACACTATAAATTGGGAATATACTTCTTAGTGACAACATATTATTTCAAAGCAAAGAAGAAGATCATCATAATATTCAAATGTATAAACCACCAAACATTATTTTTGTTTATTTTGGATAGAGATATAATTTGTTTATTTTTAATAATGGAACTATTAGTTCCTGTAAGGAGGGAATTAGCAGATGAAAAGTATCAGTTGCAATGTGAAATTTGACCAACATTTTAGTAATCCTGGAACAACTAAGACATAAAGAATTAGGAAAAAACAGAAAATTGAAGAAGAGTAAGATATGGAATTATTTGCCCCATTATGTGGAAGTATGACCATGCGTTACCTCTGTAGTTTTTAGACCGTTTTATAAGACTGAGTATTTAACAACTCAGTTTTAGTTGTTTAGTCAACTCAGTTTTAAAAATGAGTATTAAACAACTAGATACATGAAAACATTTCAAAACACATATTAAATTAAACTGATATTTTTTCTAGATATAAATTTACTTTCAAGGTAAGAAACTATTTAGGTTTGCAAAATTTGGGGTTATTTCTACACACAAACATATTTGGGGTTAAAATTTTGGTGTTGAGTTGGGGACAGAAAGTTTAATTCATTCAAACAATAATTGTAAAAAAATAACCGGTTGGTTGACATTTATCAGAAGATTTTGAAGCCTTACGTAAAAGAAGTCTATATTTTACTCATATTGTTCTCCACAACAGGAGAGGTTTTGAGCAAAACCTGCTCAAAAATAGTTTAAAAATTTTGGAATTTGGTCATTCTAAATTAATATTTATTGTTTTCTTAATAACATCTTTTTGAAGATAAACATATTTGTTAGTAGACTTAAAACTAATACACACGTATGGTATAGTGTACATAGATATACTGTATATCTATACTATATATCTATCTCTATATCTCTCTAATGATGTTCTTTTATTAAATATATTTAAACCAACTGAATTCATCTATAAGAAAAATATAAAACAAC
Source organism: Eubalaena glacialis (assembly GCF_028564815.1). NCBI lineage: Eukaryota > Metazoa > Chordata > Mammalia > Artiodactyla > Balaenidae > Eubalaena > Eubalaena glacialis. The sequence continues at coordinate 102,243,625 of NC_083726.1, forward strand.
ACAGCTTTTATGATTTTATTTCACCTTTACATAACCACCAGTAAGGAATCATCTATTACAGAACTTTAATATTGGACACATATTGACATATATTATTTAATCATGGGGGTTTAATTGAGACATTGACTAGTTAAGAGGACTGAATCTGCCATTTCACAATTTTCAGTTAAAATTCAATTTTTTAAGTTGAATAATGACATTTTATAATAACATTGAAGTTTCATATAACAGAAGTCATAAACAGAAATGCAGTGTTTCACTAACTGAATCGAGAATAGAAATCAGAGATAAAATCATAGCTATCTTTGTGCTACCTTCTGGACTAAAAATGCAGTTTGCCTATATTACCCTTTTCTTAAGTCCTCGCTTCACATAAGCTCTGCACAACCAGAAAAGAGACCAGCTGCCCCTTCCCTCCATGAGAGTGATTTTCTGAACCATACACCTTATCTCTTATTACTCAGGACACACTACCAACATCTATCTTTCTTTAAACATGCACAGCTTGAGGAATAAGAACAATAGTGGCAAACTTTCTTAATCTGTATTGTACTCATGGATAAAGGCAAACACAGATGAGGTAGAGATTTGGTTGTTGGAAATGTTGGGGCAGGGTCCCAAAGAGCTGTGATTTAGAATTATTCATGGATAGCATTTGTTAAAAATAGACAAAAACAAAACAATTTGTGTCATGTTATTCATTACATATCTGTTCTTCCTTGTAATGAGAAGATGGCAAGTTTGGGAACCCTCTCCACCTCCACAAAGCACAGCCAGACTCAATCAATTCTGATTATGCATAGAAATTACACTGAGATGGCACAACAATCAGACTTCAAGTATGAGATTTGAGAAAGCTACACTATCCCTTTCCAAAATAATGATTGAGAGGGTGATGAAGATAAGGATAAAAATGGAAGCACCATATGTTGGCAAACCAGACCACAAAACATCCTTCCTTTTATAAGGATCAAGAAACATAAAACAGAACAAACAGTTAAATGCCCCCCCACCATATGTACACATTAATAATAATGGATTTTTGAAAATATTACTCAAGACAAGAACATAGAAATATTAATCTGAAATGGGAATGTATATATCCTAAAATTATTTTTGAAATGAAGAATAAATAGAAAGTCTAGAACAGACTTTAAAATATGCATTTTAGGCAACGAAGAGTTGCATTGGCATTACAGAAAATCAGTTAAGTGACACTGATGTAAAACAAGAGGAGATTTTTTAGAATACAAAGAAGGACAAAGGAATGAATATATTAAAACATATCATACTACAATATAAATAAATATTATAGGCATGAAGATTAGAATCTAGCCTAAAATAATTATAATAAAGTCAGAAATCTATAGTAGAAACAACAGTCCCTGCCTTCGTAATGCAAGGAGATAGGTAAAATTGTAAGTCTCAAATAGGATTCAGCGTGTTTCAGAAAAAAAAAAAAATTACATAGTCTGGTCTCCCAGAAAGAAAAAGCAGGTAAATGGAAAAATTTAATATGGCTTAAATTTCTTTGCAACTACATGATAAGTTAGTTAAGAAAAGTGAGAAGTCTAAAGAGTTTTGAGGGAAACTTTTGCAAAATTCTAATTATAAAGACAAAAATTCTGGTTGAAATATGAAGACAAAGAATTTCAAATTTGCAAGTGCTCTGAAAAATATACGCCATTAGTATTACTGAAAGATTATCAATGTTTCAATTCCAATAAACAGAGAATAATTAAAATTAATAGTTTAAGAACTAGAAGGCTATAGTATAAAAAATTGTGATAAGACTGATTATATGCATAGAATGATATATGTGATGTTATTTATCATCAGTGACCCTAAACTGACAAGTCTTGACATCTAGGCTATGGTTAATCAGAAAAACAGACTAGTTCAGGTACACTTTGTTAAAACAGAGAAAATTTTAAACAATAACATTGTCTAAAAGTGTGGTTAAAAAAAAAATAGTGTGGTTAAAATAATTGTGGTATGTGAACTGTATAATCACTTATTGAGTACATGCTAGGTACATAGCACAGTGCTAGATGGTTTAAATACATTTTATATAAATATATAAAGGTGCCCTGCAAAGAAGATATTGTTATCTCATTTTGCCTAACTTAGTTATATCATTTACACACCTCAACACAGACAAAAAGATTAATCTAGTCAAAGGCTAGCTATTGGCTAAGCTGGGATTCAGAAAGGAATGTAGCTGGGTCTATATACTGTTTTCTCTACCACACCACACTCCCTCAATACCACTGAAAAACAGACACACATTTAAAATCATATCTACAAATGGTTTTTAATTTGGGGGGTGATGCCTATGTTTTGATAATAAATGTGAAAGCCAGATACAAAAGTATAGGTAAGTATAATTTCATTCATGTACAAACGTATCTTTGAAAAATGATTGCCATAGCATATGCCAAATGATTATTAGCCCTTGGATGATTTTCTATCTGTGATTCCAAAGTTTCTGTAAATAAACATTGATTAATTTTGTAATCAAAGGACAACTAAAGATTATTTCATATTTACAAATATTGAAAAAGTCTATTGGGCTGATTTGCACAGTAAAATTTTTATATGGATTCTAAAACTCTCCTCAGTTTATTACTAATATCTATAGATTTTTATTTGTCAATCTAAATCTAATCCCAAATCTTAGTAATCACATTTATTAATTTTCTATTTTAAAGATGGATTACCTCTCACTAATTTTCTACAAGACCAGGTGTTATAATTTAGAAAACAAAACATACACTTTTGCATTTTTGATTAAGACAATTTACATACAATAAAATGCACATATTTTATGTGCACAGTTCAGTGAATTTTAACAAATGTACTCACCTGTGTAACTGCTGTCGTATCATGATGTAGAACATTTCCATCATTCTGGAAACTGCCCTTGTGCCCCTTTCCAAGCAATCTGGAAATCAGTTTGCCGTATTTTCACAAATATAAATGTATCTTTATAAACACTAGAAAGTACATGCAATCTTTAGGCAATGAACAGACCCATATTACATTACTTCAAGCTCCAAGAAATTGGAGTTCTTGCGATTCATTTTCACTACCATCTACCCCGGGTCTTACCACAGTGTCTGGCATATAATTGGAGCCCATAACATGCTTATTGAAAAAAATGTTTGAGTGCATACTATATAGCAGGCACTGTGCTATTTTTTTAATGGTTAATTTTATTATAATATTCTTTGGTGATAGAAATACATGCTGTTAATAAAAAGAAAATGCTTAAAATAATATAAAAGTATAAAGAACAAAAATGCTGGTAGTTCCCTTATACCATTCTCAAATGATCACTCCCAGAGTAGTCAATATTATTAGTTTGGTGTATTTCTTTCATTCTTATCTTTGCACTTACAAACATAAAACACATATATTCTTTTAGAAAACAAAACAATTAATGTTTATCAATAATCTCTTATGGGTCAGGCTTTGTTCTAAGCTTTGGAGATACAGCAGCAAACAAAATATATTAAATGCCATACCTTCATAAAGCCTATAGTTTAATGGGAAGAGACAATGATAAAGAAAGTATGTAAATGATACAGGATGTTAGATAATGTTGCGTGCACAAGGACTGCAGAGGAAAACTAAGCAGCCAAGAAGGACATGCATGTCTCAGGAGTGGGCGAAAGCGGGGTGGCTATTTTAAATGGGAGTTAGGTATGGACTTCTTGAGAAGATCTTATGAGCAAAACATGAAGGTGGTCAGGAGTAAAGCATTCAAAAAAAAATGCATTTATGTTTTTAGACTCCAAAGCCCTGTGGCTTACTGGGGGCCAGGGCCAAGTGGGCCCTGGTGGGCAGGGGAGCTACGTGTCACCTTTCTCAGAGCTGGCAGCCGTGAGGATGAATGAGGGATGCAGGCCCCCCGGCTCTCCTCTGCACACAGATGCTGACCAGGCTGCCCTGGGCCAGGGACTTCACCATCTCAGCTGAGCCCACCACCATTGTCTGGTTTTCAATGACCAGGGCCCAGCTTGTGCTCTGGTGGACTGCAGTTCTGCACAGGTCATAGGTGGGCCTACTGGGTGAACTTGGAGCCACGCTCGGTGCAGTTGAACTTCCTCACTCCCTTGTGCTGTCTGACGTGCCCACACAGCTGGGCCATCACTTTAAAGGTCTTCCCACAGATCTGGCAGAAGTGGGACCCTCCTGGTGGCTGCCAGTCATGTAATAGGGCAGAGTGGGCACGCAGCCATTAGCGAGTAACCATCATTGCTCAACAATCAGCACGGGGGTCAGATGTCCTGCTCAGACAACAGTGGTCCTTGGTGCATTGAATGTGGCTGGAGGTGGATTCTGGCTTTCTCCCCAGGGCCTTCCAGGCCCTCTGGCCTCCGGGCCGGCAGGTGAGCTTGGGGGCCGGGGTCAGGCTAAGGGCTGTGTCCTGCAGAGCTCCAGAGCCCTCACCAGGGCCTCCCGCTGGCCTTGAAGTAGCGGCGAACCTCTCCCCCATCCCCACCTCTGCGGCCTAATGGCGGCAGCCGTCTCCATGGGTCGCGGTCCACGGAGGCCTCACCAACTGTAGTCTATGGATGTTGCCATTAAGGTGACAGCTTCAGCCAGCTTCAGTCTCTCTGTGCAAGTTTCAAAACTTGGTCCAGCTGAGATCGGTTGTCTACCCCTAGGAGCTGGCCAGAGGTCAGGGTTAAGTAGCAAGGACATTGCACATCATTACTTCAGGTCCACCTCTGTGTTGGGGCTATTCTCAAAGAAGGGCAATTGCTGTGAGCTGGGAATTCACCTGACGGGTATTTGCTACAACCTGTATTCCTATTGATCCTATACAAATGATTCTCTCCAGTTTAAATGAAAAGCCTGAGGGCTGGCTGGGTCTTGGGCGCCTGACTCCCTCGGTGATGACAGCTGGGAAGGGTCTGGGCACCTGACTCTGAGGGCGCCGTCAGCTGAGATCTGCCTCTTCAGCCAGGCCTGGGCCCTGGTGAGAGGAGCCAGACCGGGTGCTGGATGAGTGCTCCCAGGCAGGGTGACCAGCCTGCACAGGCCACTCCCCTCCCCCTTAGCCAGGGCCTGGACCTCAGAGGGCGAAAGCTGAGCCTTGGGACCTTGCCCTTTCTTTTCAGAACAGAGAGTAACATTTGTTTTGGTGGAGATTTACAGGAACATCATGACCTGATGGTGACCTGACCTCAAGAACAAAGGCTCTGACACCAAGAAGTGTGCACCAACTAGCCACGCCCCTCCCTTGCCTTTCCTATAAAAGGGCTTTGCTGAAAGCTTTCGGGGAGTTCGGGGTCTTTAAGGCATGAGCCACTCTTCTCTTGCATCACCCTGCAATAAACCTTTCTATGTTCCAAACTCCGACGTTTTGGTGGTGTTTGGCCTCACTGTGCATCAGGCGCAGGGCCTCGCGTTTGATAACAGTCCCGTGCTTCTCAGCAGGGGCCCTTCTGGGTGCCGAACTCACAGCTGCAGGCCTCTCACTGGTGTGGTGCTGTTGTGCTTCTCCAGGCCAGCTTGGGTGCAGAAGCTGTAGCCACAGAGGTGGCACTGGAAGGGCTTCTGGCCCGCGTGCCTGCGCAGGTGCAGGTTGAGACCTGCCCTCTGGGTAAAGGCGTGGCTGCAGAACTTACAGACACATGCCCTCTGATCCCTGTGTTTGGCCTTGCTGTGCATCTGCAGGCCACTGTGGCTGCACGCAGCAGAACTCCTTGCACGCCAGCAGCTCACCGCAGTGCTTAAAAGCCTGGTGTAGCTGCAGTTCCCTTTGGGACGAGAAGAACTTGGCCCGGGTGGGACAGGTGTGGAGCTTGGGAGCTCCATGCAGTTTGGTCCCTTGGCTCTGCATGAACTTCTTCTTCATGAACTGCTGCGAGCAGGCACAGCACTTGGAGGGCATCTCCGCCGTGTGGGATGCCAAGTGTACCGGCAGCTCCATCCTCCAGCAGAAGGCCTCCAGGCACTTCCCGCACGTGAAGACTTGTTACGATTGGTTCAGACAGCTCCAGGCTTCATGCTTCAAGATGTTCTCCTTTGGAAGATAACACATTCCAAATTTGGGACGCTAGAAGGTTTTCTCCCCAGTGTGTTTCCTGTTGTGTACTTTTTAATATTTGCTGAGGAACTTTTTGGAAGAAAAAAGAGGGTAAGAGTTTTCTTTCACCTGCTGTTTAAGTGCCTTGAAGTCAAAATGCTCAATATGCCAAAGTGGCATATTTTGGGGTGACCTATTCTGATTTCCTTCAAAAGGATATAGCTATCTTCTAGGATTATAGGGTTCTGTGCTTATTTTTGTGGTACAGAACGGAGTGGGGAAACAGTACTTAGAATGAAGTATTTCAAGCCTATCCAAAAAAAAAAAAAAAAAAAAAAAAAAAATCCTCTATGTACATGAGAACTGACCAGAAAGTCAGGTTAGGACAGCAGTCAGGGAGGAGACGATGTATAATGTATGGTATAGAATGCTTGGCCCCAAAGAAATTCACAAAGTGTACAGGGGATCTGGTTAGAACTAACCAAATAAATTTGTCTAATATATTGTTTCTAGCTCAGAATCTTGTATGTTTACAGTTGTCTGACAAATATCTCACTATGCAAATTCCTAATCCTTTACCTAATTTTAGGATAAAAGATGTGTGTGCCTACATCTGGAATTATGAAGACAGATTGAGTGAATGCACTTTGTAAAAGCAGGCTCCACCTGACTCGCATATGGATGAGAAACCATCTTAGCAGTATGCACTGGTGGATATGTCTCTGGAATTTTTAATCCTCTTATTTTATTATCATGCTGGTTTATGTTTTAAACGTATTAAAATGGCTTGTGTTTTTATTTCTAAACATCTAATGTAAAAGTCATAACTCACATTGCTCCTTTAAAACACAATTAGAAAAGCATTTCTGGGATTATCATTCAATTTATTACATTCAGTGATATTTTGTTACTTGTACCATAGGAAGCTAATAGGCCTCATGAACTGTATCTAGAATACAAGTTGTACTGCTAGCATATTCCAACCTCTAAGTGCCTTTCATGTCAGCATGAGAGATACGATCAGGCATTTGAAAGCTCCGGCCTATTTATAAAGATACCATCAAAACCTGCCTGATGCAGCTGACTTATGAATCAATTATCTGAACTACACCAAGTGATATATCTATTCTGAAACTTAGAGTCATATATTTGAAGTTAAACTACAAACAGATAAACTATTCAACAGCCTATCATGATTCTTATCTCTATGTCTATATCTGTCAAATGCTGGGAGAAAAAAAAGGCAAAATCTTACTGATTTTACTGGGAAGAGTTTTAAAAAATAAATCACACAGATACAAATTCTCTCTCTTTCTCTCTTGCTCTATCTCCCTCTCTCTCTCTAACACATATACACAAACACACACACACACACACACACACACCCCTAGCTATCAAATTACTTATGACCTGAGGGAAAATTTAAATAAAATCAAGAGCCTGCAAGGGATGACTCTCGTTGTAAAAGGGGAAAAATAACAATAAATAATATTAATTCTCTTAAATTTTATGTCTTAAATGAAATGGCTGAGTATTTCAGTAAATAGAAATGCCACTGTTAGGACAAAAGGTACAAAGCCACTGGGTGCAGAGAGACAACAGTTATGTTTCATCCCAGATGTTGTTGGAAATAAGCCAAACCTAAGACAGATGCGTGTCCTTTTGTTTTGTTTTTAGGCGATACCTCACAAGATGTACTCTATTTCAGGATCTACTCTTCATTTCTAAATATTAATGCTCTCAGTTTTATTGCTTTGCCTGATAGAGTTCAGATTTCAGGAACGTTTTATTCATGCTGACCAAAGTCATGAGAGACACGTGCACTAGGATGACAAAGTATTAATGTAAAATGAGGAAATGTAGTAACTTTCAACTACGCAGTGAGTTATCTTCTCAATAGGAAAACTTGTATAAGAGACCAAATTAATATCAGAAGTCTGCTTTTCTCCAAAGAATTAAAATAAAAGAAACTCAACATTTTACTGCTTCCTTGAAAAAGTGACTTCTATGGTGAGTAAAAAAAAAAATAAGAGGCAGTTAGGCAAGAAATGCTGAAAAAGGCCTTTGGAGTATAATACAATACAAGCCAAAGTTTCTGAAGTTGTGTTCCCTCATCAGAATCTCTTGGCGGTGGTGGGGTGGGGACGGCCTGAGAAGGTGCAGGAGGTAAAGTTAATTTAAAATGCAAAGTTCTGAGCTCCACCCTGGGTTTACTAAATGAAAATCTGTGGGTATATGATAAGAATCAGTCTGAATATACTTTTTAGTAATTCTTGGCACACTCAAGCTTGTAGACCTTTTTGTCAAAGAAGAATGCAAGAAAAAAATCTGGCATGATAAGCAGGAGACAGGTCAGAAATGGGTTAGGCATGGTGATTAGGGGTTTGGGATTTACGCTGAAACTAACGGGTACCCACGGGGCAAGGGAGTAATGTGCACACATTTGTGCTTTAAAAATATGATTCTACCTGCAACATAATGAAAGGCAATGTGAAGGAAAGAATGGAATCAGGGAAACCAGAGTTAGGAGGTGGTTGGGTTGCCATGATCTAACCATGAGGTGGTAGTGACTTGCACTAATAACGATTAACAATAGTAAAAGTCAAAGCTAACATTTGCTGAACAATTATGCACCAGGGAAAGTGCTTTACAAGAATTTCTCACCTATATTTTAAAAGTACCCTATGAGGTACATGGGAACTATTATTATCCTTATACAGACAAAACAGAAAACCTGAACTCAGGGTAATTAAGTTACTTTATATAATTAGTAAATGGTAAGACAAGGATTCAGATCCACATCTCTCTGACTCAGCTACCATATTCTTAACAGCTATGTTATTCTGTCTAACAAATGAAGTGGCAGAATAGGGAGCTACATAGAAGGTAGAGTTGACGGGACTGATGGTTGCTTATAGGACAAAAGAGATGAGAGGATGGAGATGATGCCTGGGATTTGAGGTGGGTTATGATGCTTTTCACTGGCACAAATGAATATAATAGGAGTGGGTTAGAGAGGAAAGAGAATACATTCATTTTTAGACATTGGGTTTACGGTGCCTCTGGAACATCCATGTAGCATGTCCAGTAGGAGATGAGTATAACATTTTTGAGTTTAGGATATAAGTGTGTGTGTTACAGTTTGAAGAGTCAGATGTACATAGGAGAAATTCAAAGTCTTATAAATGGACATTAGTGTCTGGAGACTTGAATATAGGGAGAAGAAAAGCAGGCCTAGTACAGAAACCTTGAGAGGAATAACAGGCAGAGGAGGAAATAACTAAGACTATTAACACATAATTTATTTTTCAAAAGAGATCACTCGAGAGTGAAAGAGACACTAGTAATAATTACAGTAATAAGAGGTGATGGGCATAAATGGGTTCTGACCCAGACCAGCCAGGACATAGGACTGCCCTTCTCTAAGGAGTCTGAGAAATGAGAATTTTAAAAGGCAGGAAGAAAACCAGCTGAGAGTGTAAATCTGGAACCTGGAACCTCGAGGGTCTATAATATTATTGTAATACTTATATGGCATAAACGTATTTACTTTCATGAAGCCTACAATTTTAATCATGATTCCAGTTCTCACAATGAGTACAAACAGGTAGGAAAAATCACTTAAAGATTACTTGTCTAGTCTGGCTTTCCCAAGTATCCTCTGCATCCAAATTTGTATTCTATTTAAGGATAAAATTTCTAAATGGATTTAAATGGTCATTTCAGTGGAAATTTCATCTCTTTTTTTCTTCAGTATTTTTCATTTGTTATGAAAACTTACCATAACTTATACTGCTTCTTGAAAGACTCTATAATATCTTCATTTTTAGAGAAACACTGAGGAATCATAATGAAGATTAGGCAGCCCCCTTTATCTCATGCTGCCCAGAAATTCTCTCTTAAGTATACATCTCTGGGAAAACGTCTGTATATGACTAATCTAATCTGTGGTTATTTATTTTTGTGAACATATTTTTTTCGGAGAGTGGCATTTTTATGATAGTAATTTCAAATTGTGGGTTAAGCCTTATTTCAGTTTGGTAGCCTGATATGAACTTGCTGATATTATTTTCTTAAAATTAATGAGGAGAATATTCTCAGGATCAATTATGTCTCTTATTAGAAGAGTAATCTCAGTGCCTAATAATGCCACTCAATTTCCTATTCTTCCATAAACATTTCCAGCATACTCTAGCCAAATAGGTTCCATTTTCTTTTTTCATTCCCTGTAGTATTAGTGGTTAATTCTTTCCTTCATACCACTTGGGCTATTTTATAACTGTCTCTTAATGCATGAAATATTTCTAGTTCATTATGCTGTTTCTAAGTGGATATATTCAGATTTTTATAAATAGATGTGTGGAAAAAATTAATCTTTGATAGATGTATTTTTGTCCATTAATAATATTATGAAGACATAATGGTGTAGGAAATTTACATGCATGGTCTAAGAATGTAATAAGTATGCAAAAATCATTATTGAAGGGAATGAAATTTCAGAATTATTCAAGTAAGGAATAGTATTTTGTATAAAGTAGATATAGAAAATTTAAGTTGGCACTGATAACCTAGTCCCTGTGATAGAAAGTGCTCGTCTTGTAGAACAGGGCTTGATATTAAAATGCCCCACTCTATTCTCTGCATTTATTAATGTTTTGGGGGGGGGGATTTTCAAAATGCACTGGACCATTTTGGATAATTGAGTATCCCTTAGTAAAGGGATAGATAAATTGACCATTATTTACAGAAGCATTGAAGTTGCCATGTAAATATACTTTAGTTATTGAAACATCTCACAATGTAACTGTAAAAAATTCTTCTAATTTAAGGTTTATTATATCCTTAGAAATAATGAAAAATATAACAAAAGACACTATAATAGATCTGCCTTTGCACAGGATCTGATCAGAAAGTGTTCTTTCTCACACATTATATGTATTAAAAACAAAATATAAAAGTCAAGAGCTGCAAAAAAAAATTCAGTTAATGATGAGTAAGGATGTCATAAAAATTTAAATATTTTATCTGTGGTAAGAAATAAATAAAACCAGTGAACTTCCAGAGCATATTTCTTTAATTTTTAGGTGATAAATGTCATGTCTTCAATACTTAATGTTGTCTCATAAATCAAAAGAAAATAAAAACAGCAGCAATGCCATATAAAATGAGTAAAGGTCACAAAGAAGAAAATACAAATAGCCAATGAATAGATCAAAAATCATTCAAGTTCCTCTTAACCAGAGAAATTAAAATACAAAACTGAAAATATGTTTGGCCTATCATATTGACAAATGTTAAGATGAAGATAATGTTCAATGCCAAAACCAGTACAGTGAGGTTGGCATTTCCATACCCTGCTGGTAGCATACACATTGGTTCAACTTCACATAATCTATTTGTCATTATGTATCAAGAGCCTACGTACTAAAAATCTGATTTTCTTCATCTTTGTGTGTGACAATGCATAGATTTAGTGTTTTATGAAAAAATAAAATCAAATTAAAATCACAAAATAACATTTTAAATAACTATTATTCACTTTTTTCTGACATAATTGTTAATTTATTACTAAATTTAGAGAGAGGTAAGACAATAAAATATCTGTATATTCCTTTTCTTTTCGTTTTGGCCAGTTCCACAAAAGTTATACACCCTATGATTTTATATAAATTTTCAAATTTAGAATAGTCAAAACCATACCAAAATTAGTAGGTTGGTTTGAATTTCTATAATTTTTTTTAAAAGTTTAAATTATTTCAGTTACATTTTTATGTGAAAAGGAGAAATAAATTCTGATTTCTTTGTACCATTATGCATAGTTATATTCCATTTGATTACAGATAGTATATGTATGCAAATTGTTTTTGAAGTTTAAATGATATGTTTTGGAGTGGTTATATACAATACTTAAGATATAGTTAAGACCCTAAAGAAAGTTCCTCCCTTCCTCCGTCCTTTCCTTCCTTCTTTCTATTTTTTTAAATTTTAAAAAATAACACCCATTGTTTTCCAAACCCAATATTGACTTAGGTCAGAATTATTAGCTGCACTTTAATCATTGTTTCCAATTTTTTTCTTTTAATAGATCACATTTACTTCAAAGCCTAGTCCAAGTTGACTTTTGGTAAGAATTCTTACCCCTCCCAGTGTACTCTTTTATTATTTCATTGGGTATTTTAAGGATTAAATGTACAACTTGGAAGTTTTAAATTTCTCGTGAACTAGGAGGGGAAGGTAGAAATAATACATAGGGAAATTATGTCCCCTTTAATACAATTCCTTCAAGACACACAGAGACACATACACCTCAGTCTTGTGAAATAATATTTGTATCTTTTTGTCATGAAATACTATTTCAGGAATCATTTTGCAAATTGTTTTCATTTAATGGGAAAAATAAGATATTTTAAAGTTTTCACTAATTATCTAATTAATACATATTGCTGATTTTATAGATGCTGTGTCTTTAGCATAATATTATTTATCATTTCAGTTTTATACATTAAAAAATTCCACAAATTATAAAGTTATATTTTATCTGATTTTAACCATCTATGTGACAATATTTTTTTCACATAATTATCTTAAATTTCATCATCTTATTTTATGAGTGTAACACTTATTTAATCAATGTTCTATAGATACACATTTATTTTTTTCAATTTTGTTATAATAAATAATGCTGTCATATGTATTATCATGCATGTATTTTTCCATAGAATCATTATATAAATAAGATAACATTCTAGAATAGGAAAATGTCAAATGCTATGCATTGTTTTAAGACTTTTGATACATATTGTCAAATTACTTTCTTGGAAAGTCTTCAAACTTACACCATCTCCAGCACTGTATGATAGCACATTTGCTTATCCATTCTTTCTTTGGTTTCTCAGCATCTCCTGCATTTAGTCCCCAGGGGATTTTTCTTATTGTAAAGTGCATTTTCTATGTTTGAAAATATTCAATTCTCTTATGGAAGAAAGGAAAGTGAATGGAATAATTTACGTGGTAAGCAGAGGTAAATTAGTAAACTGTGATGCATTTTAGAAAGACAAAGTAGGTCATATATATGTGAATATAGAAAGGGATGGAAGAGCGCAGAGATACCTACCTAATATTCACGAGGTACCTGGGACATTAGGTATTCCATGACATATGAAATATATATGAGACATTTAATATTCCTTTAGTCTTAATTCAGCCAAAGTTTGATGACTCCCATCATGGCCCCATGAATCCTCCACCCAAGAAACACTCAAACATCACTTTTTATCCTTGAGTCCAAACCATCAGTGGGGAAGGCTGATGTAGCAGAGAGACATATGAATATTAAAATCCCCCGGAATCAGGAAGTGTCCTTTCAATTTAATTGCGTGATATCCTAAGCCCATTAACTCACCCATCTCTTTCACTTTGCTTTGTGCTGTGTGCTTTAAGTTGACTAAAGGAATTCAATTTTCCGTGATTTTTTCCTTTCCCTGATCTCTGTGAAACTTGTCTGGTAGGGTGCTTGGAAGCTACCTTTGTGTGAAGGTAATTTCCCACATGACACTTTCTTACTTTTGCAGCTATGCATTTAAATTTTTAAAAAATACATTTTAAGGAGGGTAGGGGGGAGAAAAGAAAAGAGAGAGGGAGAGAAAACGAGAGAGAGAGAGAAGAAGGTAAGTATTTCCAAGAAGCAGGGTGCTAGATTCTAATTTTATCACTAATATATGATATTGTGGACAAGTCACTCACTGTTTTTATTGTGGTTAAACATGCATAACATATGATCTATCTTTTAACAAACTTTTAAGTGTATAGTGCAGTGTTGTTAACTCTACACACAATGTTGTACAGCTGATCTCTAGAAAGTTTTCATCTTGGAAAAGCCACTCACTTTTATAAGTGTTTTTCCTATATCTTAGGGGAGTTCTGAGTTTTAAAGAGTGAACTGATGAGAGTATGTTTTGAATGGCATAACATGATATATGAGAATAAAAGATTTTGGTATTTTGGTTATCTTATTCTTGGCTTTCTGTTGGTGCACCAAAGTCAACTGTTTAAAAGCACATTTTTAAACATTGATAAGAACGTTCTTCCTTATCCTGTAGTATAACTGCTACTGTAGTGAAACAGATGTTTGTATTATGTGTAGTCAGAGAAGACAGTGTTTTCAGTTTCACTTTGAATAAATCCATACATGAGGCAGAATGAATCATTCTAGATTCTTTCTTTACTACTGTGGGTTACCAGGAAGCATGCAGAATGTGTTAGCTGCTGCTACTAGAATCATCCCATGATATACATGTCCTATATGAAGATTAGGAAGTATCAATACATAGGAGAAAGTACTCACCACTTTGACAAGTGAGGATGACAAGCTATGGACACATGGGTGGCTGTCTAGGCTTAGGAAGAATAATTCTCTAGGTATATAGAGTGAAACTCTTTTCCTTCCATAGGCACCAAATAGTGTTCCTTTACCTTTTTGAACTGAAAGAGGGACCTCACACTTACATAGTAAAATTAAAGTTCCAAGACTCTTAGATCAAGTGGAATACTTTTATAAAACTATTCACTGAACACAACCATAAAAGAGATGAACAACTAGTGTAGTTGTCACAAAATAAGCTCTATCGAGCAATAATTTAACTGCAGTCTTGAAATAACCATGGTTTTATTATTAATGAAGTGTATATTTCTTTAAGAATTGAGAGCTTGGAATTAAAGAATAAAACAGATGCCCCAGAATTCATTTAATCTATACATTCACTGAGTTTTAATTAAAATCTTATATACTACTTGCTAAAAGTACTCTTGTGGTAGCTATTGTATGTGTTTTCCAGTTTATGGTTTCACACAAACTAGGACCTAACAGATTCACTACTCCCTCAGAAGAATACCTTGATATAAGGGTCATTAGCTGTATAAGCAGGAAGACAGTGAATTACATAAGCACCTGCAAATTCTAGATAAAGAACAGATGACATGCTTCTGTGCATTTCTCTCATATAGGAATAAGGAACCCTCGGCAGGCTCTTAAATTTCTATTGACTGAGGTCATAGTCGGGGCTACACATGGATACACCTGCGCCTGCAAGAGGAAATGGTGTCACCTATAGTATAGAAGAGAAAGGACTGGGAAAATAAGCACCAAGGCATATGACACATATTCTCGAGGAATTCACTGTCAGTGGGAACACCTACAACTAATTCTAACATAACATCCACTCCACTGCTCTAGTTGTTGAGCTGTCCTGAAGCCAATTTCAGCATCAACGTATATTCAAAAGAGTCACCAATCTGAAGTCTGTAAAGCACCAAAAAGCAATTTATATCTTCACTAAAATTTCTCAAATAAGTGGCAAAAGAAATTATATCATATGTCACAGAGCAAACCCCCTAAAATTCCACTTACCTTTGCTAGTCTCCCCAAAGTCCTAAATATTACAGATGTCCTCCTACAATTTTTGTAATTCCATCTAAAACAAAAGTCTTTTCCTCTCTCAAAACACTAGTCCCAACTTGGTAATATTTTCTCCTCTTTCTTTTGTATTATTTTATAGCCTAAGTTAATTGCCCCTGACTTGGCAACTCTCCTTCTGTTATTACAAATAACTCAATAGTTTCAGCTAGAAATCTCCTTATAAAGCAGAGTAAGGGGAAAAGTTTGCTGTTTATCTGGATCACACTAGTGGTATAAAAGTGCCTTGGGACTATAGAGGAGTTTTCTTGTCTTCTCTTTAATTTTATTTTTTTTTCTTTCTTTTCCTTTGCTTTCCTTTCTTTTCTTGTTTCTTTAATTTCCTATTCTTTTTTTTCTTTCCTTTTTAGTTTTTCTTTGTTAGGTCTCTTTCCCTTATTTTTTTCTCTTGTACAGATCAGAAAATGTTTCACAAAGGGAAATACAAATTGGCCATTTCTCCAGAAGCTTCCTTGCCATTAAAGTCAATAATCTTTACCGTGGCCTGAAATGCTTTCTCTATTATCTTCCTGTGTCAACCTATTGGACCTCATCTAATTACAGAATGCAAAGTCATTGAGAAGGACTGCAGTTAATTCTTGGTGTTAATTTGGATGATGGTAAATATTGTAATCGTATTAACACCACCAAATATACTCAAAGCGCATCCTTTCTCTGTCTCTGTCTCTCTCTGTTTCTTTCTCTCTCTCTTCCTCTCTTTCTCTCTACACCTCCTTCTCTTAGGTCACTCCTAATGGAATCTTCTAAGCAATAAAATGGACTATATATAAAATGGAAGGAGAAGATGTGAAAAATTAAGCAAATGGTCATCGGATTTGGGGGAATCTATAGCACTGCCTCACCAGAAGTTCATGAAGATAATGAAGCTGTTTTTAGGCACTCATTCTCTTCTTCTCCTTTAAAACTTTCCACCTTCTATTTGTCTGTAACTTTTACATTTAATATCTACTGGGTGGGAAAATTTGGACATACCTGCTTTTCAAATTAAAGATTCATACTCAGTAGCCTCGAGATTTGTGGCAAGGTGCTAAACTTTGTTTGTTGCGGTTGTTGCATCTTGAACATAAAAATAGCAATGCCTATTTTATAAAATTGGAGGTGTTAAATCAGCTAGCATATTTAAAGCAACTAGTATACTGTACAATAAGCAAAAGCCAGTCAATAAGTGTTTCTTACCTCTTCATCTACTTTTCTTTATTAAAATATATTTCCTTGAAAGGGTCTAATATCAGGAAATTACACTAAAGGGAGTTTTGTGAGTGAATTGCTTGTTCTGAGGGCCTTCAAATTTTAAGCTTTATATATAATAGTAAAGTATCAAATTTATTCTGTATTAAAGGGGATTCTAAAATGTTTAAGCTGGTGGAATTTAGATACAGTTTCTTTCAGTAAGTCTTATCTGTAGGAGGTGATAATACAGTTGACTCTTGAACAATGGCGAGGGTTAGAGGTGACAACCTCTTGTGAAATAAAAAATCCATGTATAATTTTACAGTTGGCCCTCTGTTTCCAAGGTTCCACATCCATGGATTCAACCAATCATGCGTCATGTAGTACTGTAGTATGTATTTATTGAAAAAAATATGTGTATAAGTGGACCTGAGCAGTTCAAACCTGTGTTGTCCAAGTGTCACTCTATTTGAATATTTGGCTCTATTAGTCACAAAACTTCTATCACTATATTATTGTCAATAAAATCATTTAAATATATAATCATGGAAAAAATGAAACATTATGATTTCCAAATCTTTACCTGGATATAGATTATCAACATGTGAAGATCACAGTTTTACCATAAACACAATAATGTTTTATATCTTGTGCTAGATATCATAAGAACCATTAATCTCTATGTCTATTAAAACTTCATAACTAGTTAAGTGCAGTTGTTAAATAATTTCCTTTTATAGTAAAAGCTTTACAATTAACAAGCTAGGCACTGATTCAAGTCATTATCAATTTCTCTGTGATTATTATAGCTTCCATAATAATCTGCATTCTATTAACATAGATTAGACAGCACTTTAAAGACCAGCATCATTAGCTTTAGTTTCACGAAAAGATGAGAAGAAACCAGACTTCATTTCATGGAGTGTCATAGTTGCAGAGTAACACCAAAGCTCTCAGACAAAAGATATAAACAAATAATAATGTATATAATTTTGAATGTGACCCTTTCCTGGTTCTAAAACTATCTTTGGGAGCTTAGTGCATTAAGATTTTTTTACAATTGTCTATTTTTCATTTAGATTTCAAAGTTAAACAGAGTAGCACCTAGAAACTCAGGCAGTTACACAGCAGACTTAATTAGTTATGATTTATGTTTATTATCCAAAGGATGTACATATAAGAAACATAAAAATACTCCCAGAAGGGAAGTCCAAGATGTAACAGTAACGCATCAGATATACTGTAAATGTAGTTGAATCTAGACAAACAATGACACTGTAAAACAGTAAGAATATTATGTCAATTGAATAGATAAAGGTTCAAAACAGGACTAGAATGCTAGAAAAGAGCATGAATTTTCAGAAGAAGATTAAAGAAAATAATTAACTTTATATATTGTTAAGTTACAAATGTATTTATGATTTTTGCCTTGGGAATTTTCAGCTCTGATTGAGATATGGTAGTTAACAGCAGATGAGCATTCCCATCTAGTATAGATAAACATAAATAAAATACATACAATAAATAAAATAAAATACATCAAATATAGCTAAAATACAGGAAAAAAAACCTGAAGGAAATGGAGGGCTGCTGGGGTCAAAAGAACTCAAGAAAATTCTGGGAGAAAAAACTTGGAGATGAAAGATGGCTTCTGAAACACTTAACAACCTGTGGGCATTTGCTAAGCCCAGGCATTTGAAGAAGCTGGAAGTCCATTACAAAATCCAAGAGAAGTTACTGAGAAAGGGCAGAGAAAATCAAAGACTTTGGATGTAAATTTAGAGACTCAAGTACATTGCTAATTTTCCTTCAGTACACTTGCCAAATGCTGGGGCTCCATGGAGTCCAAGGATAAGAATAGCAGAAAAAACTGAAGAACATAAGAGAGTTTTCAGCATTCTCATGAGAATAGAGATTAGAGTTTTTTACCTAGTAGGGAAAGCACCCCACAGAGTACATTATATTCTTAGTTAAAAACAAAAACAAAACAAAAACCTAGACAGCAGTATAAATCAGAGGTAGATTAAACCTTACTAGAACTTCACCCCCTTTAATTTATCATAATCTGGTTGGATTAAGATGATCAGTCACTGCTCTATCTGTACAGTGAAATGAAAGATAAGATTTTCCCAGATATAGAAAATAACATTTGAAAATATGATATGAAACTCTACAATATTTTAGAGTCATAATATCTGAAATTCAATCAGAAGTTAAAAAGCATGGCAAAAGACAGTATCATAAGGACAAAAACCAAGAGGAAAACAGAAAATATAAATGGACATCTATGTAATGCAGACAGATGTAGATTCTTTTATTACATATTTATTTATCTTTAGGCAAAATGACTCATTAACAGAGTCTAACATTAGATTAGATACAGCAGATGATAGGATTACAGAACTAAATATTATGACAATGGAAGATATTTGAACATTTGCATAGAGAAAAATTATAAACATTGGGGAAAAAAGAGTGTCAGAGTAAATGTCAGACTCAGAAAGAAGGTCTCACATTGGTATTGATGAAGTCCATGAATAGAGGACATGGAATGTGGGGGAAAATTAATATAAGAACCATTAATATTAGAAAGTAGTGGAATACTTCACACTAGAAAATATTAGAAAAATTAGTTAAAACACACTCAAGAAGTACTGAAAAACTCAATAAATATGAATACAGTAAAAATTACATCTAAGTACATACTGTTAAGACCATTGAAAATCATATATATATATACACACACACATATGGTATATACATATATATCATAAAAAATGAAATATTGCCATTTGCCAAAACATAGATGGACCTAGAGGGTATTATACTAAGTGTAATAAGTCAGAGAGAGAAAGACAAATACTGAATGATTTCACTTATATGTAGAATCTAAAAAAACAAAAGAAATGAAACAAACATAACTAAATAGGGACAGAGTCATAGATACAGAAACTAAGCAGATGGTTGCCACAGGGGGAGCGGGGATGAAGGGAGGAGAGAAATAGGGGAAGGAGGTTAAGAGGTACAAACTTTGTTACAAAATAATTGCACCATGTGTATGAAATGTACAATGTGGGAAATATAGTCAATATAGATAATTAATTAATATGTGAAAAAAATCAGAACTTGCTTTTACAGAGTGATTGTTATTTTAGGAATTTTTCTATGTGGTTGGATATTTTACACATGTAATGATAATCATAGGTATTATAGTGACATAATAGTGAACCACTTGGAATCACCAATGAGGCACTGGGTAGTTAATTTACATATTTTCTGTTTCATCCTTCTCCACGCTTGTCAAGGAACATAGTTTCATCTCCATCTTACATGTGAAGAACTGATACTCAGGGACATATTCAAATGGTTTGACTAGTAAGTGGTAAATTGGACTTAAACTATTCTAACTCCAAGACCTCACATTTTTAAAAGGGTGATGGATCATGAGCCCATAACTAATAATACTGCAGAAAATAGCATAGCCTAAGCTATAGTATCCCTCTATGAACAACATGATCACTTTTTGCAGGTGCAGCTGAAAGCAAAATTAATTTACTTTCCAGGGACTATATAGGTGGTGAGAGTCCTATCTAAAATTTTTGAGATTCCGATTCAACCATCTGACTAAACTTGATTTCAATCCACTACAACTTTCACCTCATCAAGCAGAAATAAATTGATTCTGACCAACTGGGTCTTTCCAGGTCCCGCTTCTCTTCATCCTCTGTTGTTTTTACTCAGTATCACCTTTACTTTGCTGATAATCTGATCCTGATTTCAGGCTCTTCTTCTGAGCACAAGGGCCCATCTTGCTCCATAATCGCCTCTCCATTTGAGTTCTAGGTAGGGTCATTTGGTTGCAAGGAACAGAGACTCATTCCAGCTGCTTTAATAAACATGTGATTTGTAATTAGGAATCACATGGACTGAACCTGGAAGAAGAATTCTTTCAGTAAATGAAACGCCTCTGGAGACCAGCTTCATTTCCATTTCTTTCCCAAGAAGTGGTATTGAAGATAGCTTCACTTCAGTCCTCACTAGAGTGACCTACAAGTTTGTGTTCTTGGAAAATATTTTCATTCGTCTTCTGTAAAATACAGATGATAATAACACCTACTCTATAGGCTTGTGATAATTAAATGATTTTAGTACTTCTAAAGCAGTTAAATTTTGACTGGGTCATAGTAAACCCTAGGTATGTGTGAACTTTGCTACTGCTTTGAATAGATTTCGAAGTCACTTTTTTTCTTTATTTTTTGTTGATGTGAAATTCACATAAAACTTACCATTAAAATTCACATTCACCATTTTAGTAAATTTGTATGCAGTGCCTTCAACATGTTATGCAACCACCACCTCTACCTAATTCTAAACCATTTTTTATCACCCCCAAAAGAAAACTGCATGCCTACTAAGCTATCTATCTCCATTCTCCCCTCAATCCAGAGCCATTTTTTTAAAATTGTGGTAAAAACGAGTAACACAAAATTTACCATCTTAACCATTTTTAAGTATACAGTTCAATGTTAACCGAGTTCACACTGTTGTACAACAAACCTTTAGGAGTTTTTCATCTTATAAAACTGAAACTCTGTGCCCATTCACCAACAACTGCCCACCCTTACCCCAGTCTTTGGCAGCCACCATTCTACCTACGGTTTCTGTAAGTTTGACTGCTTTAGATACATTGCACAGGTGGAATCCTACACTATTTGTCTTATTGTGACCAGCTTATTTCACTTGGCATAATACCCTTTGGGTTCATCAGTGTTGAAGCATCTGGCAGGATTTTCTTCTTCTTTTTAAATTAAGGCTGAATAATATTCTATTGTGTATTTATACCACATTTTCTTTATCCATTCATCTGACAATGGACATTCAGATGCCTACCACTTCTTGGCTACTGTGAATAATGCTACAATGTGCTCACAGCCACTTTTGAATTTTTACTTTGTCTGCAAGTTCTCATTATTATTCTCCTCTTACTACACACTTACATATTGTTTCTTTCCAATTCTTAATATCTTTCCCTACCTCATAGGTTTTGCTTATAATACCATTCTTAAGTTAATCATTATTAGTCTGATTTCATTACATGATATCACAAAGCATCAAATTTTGGTGGCAGATTTATTACTTTTGTGTATCAGTTATGATGGTTTCAGTAGCAAGATATAGACAAATGCAACTCAAACTGGGATTTGTTCACACGAACAAATATCCAGGAGCAGAAGCTCATGACTGATGCTTTTCTCTGGATCTCATCTTTGCCCTCCATTTGCAACTGGCTTCTTTATCATGGTAACAAGATGACTTCTGTCAATTCAGGGGCTAAAGGCTTCCTCCTTCACAGAAAAAGAGAGGACTTCTTTCCTTTATCAACAACAAACCTTGAGTTTTCCTTTGACTGGTTTGAAGTAGAACAAGTATTTATGGCTAAAGTGACCATCCCCACACCTACACCGCAGCTAAGGGGTTTTGGCATACATCGAATGATTTAGCCTAGTCAGGGGACGCCCTCTGGAAATTCAGAGCCTCATTAAGAAGACATAAAGGGGAAATGAATGTTGGAGAAGCAACCAAGAACAACCTACTTGCTCGGAATATTTTTCTTCCAACGATAGCTTCCAATGTCCTGTTGCTGTCATCTTGTTAAGTCGGTATAATCACGCTTTCTGAGTTTTCTAGTGGTTCTATCACATCATGCTTTTATTTACGGTCACAGTTCTTCAGGAACTGCGTATTCAGAATGCTCTGACATTATGCAGGACAGAAACACCTTGAGGGTAACTGCAAAATATCATACTCCTATCTTGATATCAGTTATTGTGACCAAGCACTGAGGCAATTAATAGACTCAGAAACATTGTCTTGACCTGGGGCATTTCTGATACATCCCGAGAGCATCTTTGTAGGAAAGTGAGGATTTTCTTTCTCTCCTGGTTTCCAAACTCAGGTACATAACTCACCCTTATTTATCTAGGAAGGGAACACATGAGGTTTGCATACAATCCAGAAACGTGAATGATACTCTGGTGTGAAAATTAAACTAATATATCTCTGGATTATCTTCACATCTGTGTTCACTCACACTATCTTGCACTAAATAATAAATACTAAACTTGTTTTAGTGTTATTATTCTCATTTTATAGATCAAGATACTGAGGCTCTGAGTTAGTACTCTTGTTATAAGAAAAAAAAAAATCACTTAATTTGTTTTGCAAGAAGTGAAGCAGCGATTAGAACTTCAGTCTTTCGATTTCCAAATCCTCTTGTTGTCTGTTTTAGAGGAATTTCACTCTTGGCAGTCTTCTTTATCATGTTCCATAAGTGTAATTTTATTTATTGTAATCTATTGTCTTACTCGAGCCTGTAGGTATCATTTGGAAAGGTATTTTTGTTTTGTTTTGTTTTAATTAATTTAATTTATTTATTTATTTATGGCTGTGTTGGGTCTTCGTTTCTGTGCGAGAGCTTTCTCTAGTTGCAGCAAGCGGGGGCCACTCTTCATCGCGGTGCGCGGGCCTCTCACTGTCGCGGCCTCTCTTGTTGCGGAGCACAGGCTCCAGACGCGCAGGCTCAGTAGTTGTGGCTCACGGGCCCAGTTGCTCCGTGGCATGTGGGATCTTCCCAGACCAGGGCTCGAACCCGTGTCCCCTGCATCGGCAGGCAGATTCTCAACCACTGCGCCACCAGGGAAGCCCGGAAAGGTATTTCTTTACCTTGGATGTTGAAAACTTTTAGACGGTGCTGGCAGTGGACACACTGTCATTGTCAAGTATTTTGTCAGGCTGTCTTTATTTTTTAAATTTTTATTTATTTATTTATTTAACATCTTTATTGGTATAATTGCTTTACAATGGTGTGTTAGTTTCTGCTTTATAACAAAGTGAATCAGCTATACATATACATATATCCCCATATATCTTTCCTCTTGCGTCTCCCTCCCTCCCACCCTCCCTATCTCACCCCTCTAGGTGGTCACAAAGCACCGAGCTGATCTCCCTGTGCTATGCGGCTGCTTCCCACTAGCTATCGGTTTTACATTTGGTACTGTATACATGTCAATGCCACTCTCTCACTTTGTCCCAGCTGCCCCTTCCCCTTCCCTGTGTCCTCAAGTCCACTCTCTAGTAAGTCTGCGTCTTTATTCCCATCCTGCCTCTAGGTTCTTCAGAACCGTTTTTTTTTTTTTTTTTCAGGCTGTCTTTAATATGTTAGTAGAACAAATCAGAAACTAGTTTTAAAATAAAACTAAATAATTGAAAAAATATTACTGTAGAGAACATGTCTTAACTAGCTACTTG
Source organism: Eubalaena glacialis (assembly GCF_028564815.1). NCBI lineage: Eukaryota > Metazoa > Chordata > Mammalia > Artiodactyla > Balaenidae > Eubalaena > Eubalaena glacialis. Next base: position 102,267,615 of record NC_083726.1, read on the forward strand.
CATCCTTCAGTGGGTTAAGTTATACGGTAAGCATCAATCACTAGAAAACAATTAATTGCAGAATTTTACTAATAAGAATTTGAAGTTAATTTTCCTAACTAGCATTTGAAGCTGGAAAAAATGAACTCCAGGTTTTCTAGTTGCAGTTTCCAACTCTGACATTTTAATTCAATGCCTTCATTCATGAGGGAACAGAATACAGATATGGTATTCTCTGAACATGAATTGCTCTCCTTGGGCACAGTTTTAATATCACACTCCATAAGAAAGGCTAATTTTCCTGTTGGGAAGTTAGGACACATTTTGGAAATATTTTCTATGGGATAGAAATAGTTTTTATACGGTTTTGTTTGTGGCAATTTTGTATAAGATGATTTTGTTGGTGCATGAATGTGTGTGTGTAAGCCTCTATTTTTGTGTCTATGCCAGGATTTTATTGTTTCATAACTATTGTATTTCTGATAATTTCAAACCTTAATTTGCTATTTGTTATACCTAGGAAGCCAAGTCTATCAGACATATTCTGCACTTATGTGAAAGTCTTTTTCTTATTTGTTGAGTGGTTCTCTAGCACACTTGCAGATTCAGTGGCTTCATTCCATTAAAGTACTTGTTTTCCAATTTAAGACAGCAACAGGGAATTGGAAAACTATTTAAATTGGAATGCCCTGGTCTCTTCCAACCTGGATCTAGCCTTACACTAGTACACACCAGTAAATACAGGGGAAAAAAAAAATGTATGCTCACTGGGCAAGATTTAACTTTAACTAGGGAGAATATTAATGAGATGTTCTGAAATATGCACTTACATCTAAATACCTATACAACAGTTATTCTGTATATGCATGTATATGCACGATTCTTTGCCTATTTGAACTGTACTTTCCATATGGCACTCAAATCACTCAGAATTTTTCTATTTAACAACTTAATTCAAAATGTAGCTGAGAATCAGAAGTACAATGAAGAAATCTTTCAAATATATATAAAAAAGTCACAAACTCATGAACAGAAGATTTTGCCTTCCCCTTTAAGTCCACTATTTAGATGACCTCATTGTTGCTGTGTAGCTGTCAGTACTTTGAAGGACAGAGTTGTAAGGGAGCAACACCCTAAATGGTGTCCCTTGGGCATGAGAATTAATTTAGGTTGACTTCTTTTAAGGCCCAAAAGACTTAGGAAGAAACTCTGACTTTCCCCATAATGGCCAAAAAGAATGTAGACAGAGGACCTGTTCCAGGAAGGGAGCTCTCACCATAAATAACTATAGCATGAACTACGTGTGTAGACAGGGAGGGAACTTGCAAAGTCTGCTTGTTAAAATTCATCTCTTTGGGGCTTATGCCTCTAAAATAGTGTCATGATCTGTAGGATTAAAATCAATGTTAAATGCTATCAGACCTTACTAAAACATTCTAGATTATTTGTTTAAAAGTTTAAAAAATGCCAAAATTTTGCTTCTTCTCTGGTCCCATTAAAATGTAAACAATGATTCATTTTTTGAAGTAGTCGCTGTATAAGAATTTGAAGAACTTGGAAAACAAGCTATTTTCCACAGTCTTAAGCTTAACAGGGATATAACACATTTCAATATTTCTAATTAAACTGACGTAATAGGTGATGATAACATCTGTTTTTTTGTAATAAAACCTATTGATGTGGCTGACCTGAATGTTTCTTATCTGTAAAAGACAACAAATGAAGATAAGTAGAGTTATAAAGGAGGAAAAAAGTCACCACAAAATAGCTAATTCTGTAACTCCAATATTAATTATCTCCTAGAAATAACATTCAAGAAACCTTTATTTAATAAACATTAAATATGAATTTTTCAGGGTATTTAAGAGATATTTGAACATAGATATAAAAGGTGCTACAAAAGTTTCTTTTTCTCTCAAAAATATATTCAGGTAAAAATTTATTCTCTTTAAGAGAATTTAACTTTTAAGTCACAAGTCAATAAAAAATTTAAGCCATTCATACCTATTAGAAATTTAAAAAATTTTGCTTTTTTGGTGTTTGTACAATAAAAATAAAAAGGCTCTGTGAATGACTGGACAACACTGTCAATGTTACGTACAGTAAGAACAAAGAAGTTACCTTGTGTCTAACCCTTAAAACGTGACCAATAAAATTACACTAAAAGAGAGAAATAAGGCTATAGTAAAAAAAAACATGGTTTGCAATGTTTGACATTACAGCAGAGATTTTTGCAATACAGAAGCAAAAGTTTCTTAGAAGGCAGTCATATTTCTAAGCAGAGGATGGAATCCCTAATCATCATCAACTTCTGCAGTTTGACTCTAAGATGGCGGCCGTGTCAACAGATGTGTCGACACAAAAAACACACTGAGAGCTGGTCTTTTCAAACAGCCCAGAAGTAAATTACGCATGAACAATATAATGCTACTTAACTTGTAATTGTGACAACCAGAACCAAAAATTACATCCAGGCTGGGCAAACAGCACGTGCGCCTCCTTCTCTGTAATTATGCTGTTTATATTTTCTCATTTTTATCTTCTTTTCTGGCTAAAAGAATTACTCCATTTAGTATTTGTATTCTTTTTATTTCTAGAAGATCTGCATTTTGTTTGTTTTCCACAGTGTTTAATTTGGTCATAATATTGTCTTATCTTTTGACTTTTGGGGCGGATTGTTGAAAGCAAAACAGTGTTTGGTGTGAGTAATTTACGCAAATAATGCGTGTGGGAGGTCTGCCACTAGGGGGAGGGCAAATACAGATTTGTGTGAGCTGGGGGAAGAGGAAGGGGACTAACGTGTATTGAGAATCTACTCTCCTTGGACCTTGAGGCTTGGCATTTTTATATATATTACATACAATTATGTAATTCTTACAATAGCTTTGAAGATAAGACTTCTGTATTTAAGGGTAAATAGCCTTTCACAAATGCTGGGATTGGCCCCAGGGAATAGAATTAGAAAGCGCTGGAGCCTGAATTTCAACCCAGGCTTACATCCTTGCTCCCCAGTAGGGGGTGCTGATAGTTCCTGATAGTAGAAGGAGGGGTTGAGAAAAATTATGACAACACTGGAAAGAGTTTTCATTATCCCCACCACTTTCTGACACTCCCTTTCCGACACTCCCTTTCCCACTAACACACAGACACAGACACACAAAGATCAAAGATTCTCAGTGTGAGATACACCAGAAATCGCCAGAGGTGGGATCAGGGCACCAAGGTGCATGGCTGACTGGCCAGAGGTCTTCTACTGTGGTTCTCTCATCTCCTGCTGGAAAGTCAGAGTGGAGAAGTGCAGTGGTGGAAATGAAGACACACTTTCCTTTCTGCAATTGTGAGAAATGCAGGCATATTTTCTTATAATTGAGGCTCTGGATGCATTTAGCTTTCATTACACTGCACGTTTTTTGTTTGATATGTTATTGTTTATAATCTTGCTTTAACAATGCCTATACAGTAGTTTTGGGCTGTTCAAATTGGCATCTTTTCCTACTTGTTTGGGTGGAATTCAGTGCTAACTGAGGTCGTATATCAAATAGTGTTATCACCTACTAACAAGGCTTATATATAAAGGTCAATTTTACAGAGCAATGTCCTAAAAATTTCTGTATTAGCATACCAAAGAGTTTTTCTTTTAGTCGTAATGAATGAAAGATATAAGGATGTATCTGACACCTTATATTTGACATATGATGAATGTCTCAGTTACTAACTTATTTTTCCCTATATTTTACCATGCTATACAAGAACTTTTCTAGCTATTAATTATAACCAGAATTATTTTTATTATACATAAATTACCAAAAAAAGGAACTAATTCAAGTGCCCTTTCTTTAGAGTTCAAAAGCAGCCTGACACTTAGATCAGCTACCTGGACATTCAAAGAATGAACAAAAAATTCTGATCTCTTGTTTTTATATACTAAAAACAAAACATCTGCTTTCAGGAAATGCATATGTGACATTCCTTTTATAGAGCATTATTGAGGCAAATGTTTAAAAAATATATTTATAATACAATACTCTTTTTAACTTGTGTAAGGAAAAAATTTAATTAAATACAGAAAAAAATAATGTTCTGCTTTTCTTGTTGTCTTTCTAGACGTCTGGAACATGAATATCAAATTCTATTACAAAAAATGCTAATGAAGCGAAAAATCCCTCTGTAAGCAGAACACACACACATTTTTTCAAAAAGGTAAGTCCTAGCAGCTTTCAAGCTCTTATTTCAAACAATATTTAATGCAAAATAATTTCAGTAGAGCAAGATATTTTGAACAATCTCTGTTATTCACCGTATGTGATTCAATAGACTTGGCTTTAGTTCTATAATAGCCCTGATGCTTAAATACAGGGTAACCTTTTTTTAAAAAAATGAATAGCCTTTAAATCAAGTTTATTTTGGAGTTTTATTGCTGTTCTTGTGATAGTCACATCCTAATGGTCGTGAAAACAGGATTGAATGCTGCTAGATATACATGGCGCATAAAGTAAATTATCTTATCAGCACCTCTTCCACTTCCTTGTGGCCTTTCCTGTGTTGTGCAGATGTGGAATGCTAAAGACTGCATTTTCAGGACTACCTTGTAGCAAGAATTCTGGAGGTAATTTGGTTTCTACTGATCATGTGTACTCATGTAAGACTTGAATTCAGAGCTGCCCTAAGTGGAGAGAAGGGCCTAGCATCAATCTGGCTGGGGGAGCAGAGCCTGCAGCCAGCCATTCTGGTGGAGCCTCGTTATTCCTGGATCACAGCAGGCCGTGTGTTCCCCAAACCAGCAATTGCAATGCAGCTCTCTGCTCTCCAAGTTCCTGCTAAGATCTTGTGATCCTGAAGCCAGAATTTGGGAGACCAGTGTCCTCCTTTCGTTTCCTGGTTTTGGCAGTCTAGTGGTCAATTCTGTGACGTGATTTTGCAATTATTCAAGGAGGCCCAAACATTGATTTTTGTTAGCATTTAATTCCTTTTAAGTGCCTTTTCTGCAGAAATACCTACAGCAGTTTCTGGTAGCTGCGAGCTAGACCCTGACTGATGCCGGTATTTTCACAAAATGATTCAGTGATAAAATGAGAACAAAGCGAAGAATTTCTGAAGATGTTTGAAAAAATTACCTGTTAGAATAGAGTATCAGAGAGAGAGAGAGAGGGAGAAGGATGAAGAGATTGAGAGAGAATCCCAATACATTGTATCTGGGGACAAGCGTGGGACAAGCATAGAACAAGGGAATTTGAAATGATTTAGGAGACAATTCTTAGACAACTCAAAGGCGAGAGCAGTTCTCTCAGTGGCCTCATTTCAGTTACCAGAAAAGCAAACTGTTTGCCGACTTATCATTATGTTTTAAAAGATGACAAAAGCCTTTGTGACTTTCCTCTCTACAGAAGAGTATGAGTATTGTTCTAAACAGTCTTTCATGGTTTTGTAAAGAAACATTTGCAAAAGTATAACTCAAAATTAATGTTCTTCATCTTAGCATCATAGATTTGTGAATTCCCTCACGTGGTCTCTGACACTCTGAAGCTAAATGCAGAATGCTGTGTACGTAGATATGGAAAATTTTCTAGTGAATGATCTTCCAATGTAAGTGATCTCCAGATTTTCAAAAGGTCCCATGATTCAAAGGCCAAGAAACAAAAAGGATCCTATAGACCATACAGGAAAATCACTCTTTCTACACTGTAGTTACACTTCCTATGTGCATAAGAGAATTCCTATGTTCATGTGATATTGTATTTAATTTTTATCATAATTTTGTGTAAAGCACTCAGGATAATTCTTTGGCTTTTGATGATAGCCCAATGATGAAAATATTTAGCCCTATTCTATGTCCAGTTTAATGTAGGAAACTAAAGGCTTACATTTAGTTATTAATCATCGGCTCCGTATTTGAAATAAAGAAAAAAAGTCATTGGTTTACCCAAATAAACATCTGTCTCAAAATGTTGGAAATTTTATATATTACTGTCTATGATTTGCCATAAGTAACTTGGTTATTTTTTAAAATTTCAAATCAGTACAGTCATCACATGATGGCATGACATGGATGAATCTCATAACGTTGAGTGAAAGTAGAGTACATAGTATATGATTCCATTTATGTTAAATTCAAAAGGAGACAAGAAAATCGATGATGTTTCTTTTGGAAAGGAGAGGGGTAGTTATATTTGCCAGGGATTCAAGGGCATTTCCCTGGCATCAGTAATGTTCTATATCTTTACCTGGTTGTGTTCTCTTTCTGATGATTAATTTTACTGCACATTAATGATTTATCTACTCTTTCCTTTTTTTGTGTTATCCTTCAATAAAACATATTTTAGAAATTCCTAAAAAGTTCACCAAACACTATATTTATATTAACTACTTGGTCAAGCTCTATGGATTCCCTTTCTTTCACCATATTTTCCTTCCTACCTTAAACCCCTCTAATATTCTGCCAGGCATCACCATTTATCTTTAGTTACTTTGGTGGTCACATCCAGTATTCGAAGGGAAGAGGTCCCTTAAGATATTTGCTCTGGGCATTAGCTGAAGGAAGCCTATGGGCTTGCTTGTGGCCAAGTGGGAAGTGGGAGGTAACAGTATTCTCATTTAATCTTTCATTTATTTGATCTCTTATTTATTTGTCATTTGATTTTTCATTTATTTGGTATAATCTTCTTCATTTCCAAGACTCAAAACATTCTATGAAATAAATTTCATACTCATCTCTTCAGTATTATTTGTTACATATATCCTAGATTCAGGAAGAGACCTAGTTAGTGAATTTTAGTCTCACATGTTCTACTACTTTATCGACTGAATACGCAAAATTAGAACTCTAGAGGCTACTTCTTTCTGGGTACCAGTACTTACATATGAGAAAACTGCTACTTATAAATGGTATCTATTCTTAGAATGAGCTCAAGGTCTAAAAAGCTAAATTTGTCATTTAGCTAAAAAATAGAACCTATAGGAATACACATCCTTTTTGCAATTATTAATGATTTTTTACAAATCTTTTAAATTTAATAATACATATAAACAATAATTAATTCTAAGAAGAATTAAAAGAAATACATATATCTAGGTGTAAAAAGACCCTTTTAAAATACATTTTTGGAAATAATCTTAAAATCTTCAACTACAGTTTAATATGCCCTAAGTTTTTTCTAAGAAGATAGCAATGTAATTTAACCTGTATTTGAATGTAGAGAATCTTACCTCTAGGAACAGTCAACACCTTATATCAAAATCCTATCAAGTCATTTTTCTCCATTTATCTTCTATCCATCATAACCATACTAGTTACTATTTTTACATGATTAACTGGTGAGTGAGATAAGCTAATTTGCGTTTCCTATCACTACCAATCAGAATAATCAGCAACCTCAAGCAAACTCCAAGGTTCATCATTCTTTTTTATGAAAACATAATTTTGAGTTCAAGTTAACGTGGGAAGCACTGCAACCTATAACCGCCTCTTGAATACTTACAACTCACATTGGTATACTAAAACTTCCAAGAAGTTTTTCAGAAATAACACTTGACTAACTTTCTTTAAGCATTTTAAAAATGTATCTGCTAGAATTTTGTTTTGTATAACACTTCTTAATATTCTACTTATGTGCTCTGCAGAATACACTTTGAATAACTCTAATATAGATCACTGAGGAATTATTACTCACTTCTGCGATTTCATAAACATTGTGTACTGGGCACAGGGTATAGAGCTTCATGCCATTACGTAGATCCTCATGAAGCATACAAGCTAATGACATGCATATTTCCAATGCATATTTAAATACAAACATTGTAGAATTAAGATATTCATTTTTTCTTATATTTACACTTTTTCTAACATTTCTTCTAGTGGTGAATAGAAAAGTGATAAATAGAGTTTGTGGGCAAGTATTTAACTACTCACCAGTCAGAAAGAGAAGAAGAAAGTAGAATTAGGAAGAAGATGACGTTGTTCAAAGCATTCCAAATAAAACAATGACCTTCATAAAGCCCAACCCAAGGGAATTTATTCACATTAGTTTCTGTGGTTATGTAACAATAATGCAAATGGCACTCCCTAGACTTGGGCAATATGTTGGAAACATTTACAATCTTTCAAAGGAAATATTCATAATCTTTTGGGATAGTTCAAAGAGGAATTTTATAGAGTGAAGTCGTTAAGATTATGTACCCAAATCTTGGTACTGAGAGTTGTTGGCTGTTAGAAAAATTCCCTCTGTGGCTCACTTTTCTGATCTGAAACATGATAACAGTAGTGGTGTTTCAATCATTTAATGCTAAGAAAAGAACGTGATATAATGAATATTAGTTTTATTAATTTCAAGTGCTTTCTAGTTACTGATGCTTAGAACATATTTGGAATTGTTAGATGATTTGATAGCTGTTCATTCATTAGCACAACAAAGACAAGGTGCTTACAATGTACTTTGTGAAGTTCTGAGTTGAAAACCTGCACTGCGATCACGGTGCCTGTATCTCTGCTCTCAGGGAGCACATACTCTAGTTACAGTAGGTAGACAATAAATAATCTGAACGTGATAATAGAATTAAGACCCAGATGATAAGATGGCATTTGGCAACTGAGAATCTGAGAAAACAGCATCAGTTAAAAAAGATCTGATGTCAAATGGATAGATGGAAAAAGAGAGTATGTGTGCAAGTCAGAGACTACTGACTCTGACTACTTACCAGTCAGAGGAAGCAGAAGGGAGAACAATTAAGGGGTGTATTTGAGAACCAGGAGGAACTCCAGTGCGTCTGGGCAGTCATAAGCTTAATGAAATCAAATTATTAGGGAATAAAACAGACATAATCCCACCTTTGTGGATGTTATTGCCTTGTATAATATTAACCTTTTAATTTTAGGAAAGCTCATTGATTTGAAAGAATCCCAAATGAAGCTGGTGCATTGCCCTCAGAATATTAAAATTTAATATAGGTATTGCTTATGACACTCAACTTCTTCAAATGTATTCTCTCATCTCTCAGACAAGGGTAGTTACAATTGTTCTGCGTACTTCGTAAGGTTATTGATAGCCTTGAATCTGATGATATATCAAGAATATTTTGCAAAATAGAAAACGATAAGCCATTGGAAATTATTATTACAAATACCTGATACTTTTTCTATAAGGTGATTTACTATCGCCTCTCTTTCTAGTCCATTACTATTGCATTGGGGCCTACCCCATTATACTTTTCAAAATTAAAAACAACCACTAGCAGTCTCTCTTCACCTTACATGATTTTATATTTTTTCCACAGCATTTACATATTTATCACCTGCAATATAATAGAGTGAAGGTAGAAATTCTTGTCTATATCATCACTGCATTATCCTCCATATCTAGAACAGTATCTGGCACAGAGTAAGTAGTCAGTAAATATTTGTTGTATGAATGAATCAATTTTAAAAAGGGGTTTAGTTTACAGATCACCATTAACTTCATTGTAAGAATTATTTTTTGCGTTGTTAGCATATGTTAAAAGAGACAAGGAAGATAGAATTATTGTCAAGGTGAAAAGCAGACTAGGCAGAGAGAAAAGAAAAATAGCCTAGTGGACACTCTTGCCTTGATTCTCTTTATATGACATCAGACAGAGCACATCTCTGAATTGTAGTTCCTCTCTGTCAGCTATACATAATTATACCTCCTTACCCTGCTTTACAGATTGGTTAAGGGGATAAAATTGATATGGAGTATGAAAGCTCTTTGACATTGTCTAGCTTACACAAATACCAAAATATTATCATAAATAAAGTTAACTAGGCTAAAACAAAAAGTAATTATCTAGATACCAAGTGATCTGTGCCGAACAGGAGAACCACAGTCTTTAACAATTTTCTACTTAACCTAAGTTAGCCTCAGCACAATTTAACTTCCTATTTTAAAAGTTGCTTAGCATATACTGTATTTCAACCCTAATGAGTGGATTTTACTCCTTTAATCAAGATAGTATATTAAAAGAATGAGTAGGGTTTTTTTATGCTAAGCAAATTATACTAGTAACTAGTTTGTAATTTGTGATTGTGCATGATTCTGATAGTGAAGAAATTTCATTATAGGTAGGTTGAAAAAGCAGAATGCATGGGCATTTGCACGTGTGGATGTAGGTAAATAAATAGTAAAACTCATTGATAACAAAGGCCATTATAATTTGAATAAGATTATATTCTCTCTAGGAGAGATAAAGGGTAATGAAAGACAATTCAGAGCTAGTTTGTTATTACTTCATCAAATACCTCAGCCTCAAGCTGATAAAACTCGCTTGTGTGGCTCCCTTGAGACATTAACGACAACGATGCTGCCAACCATTTCTAGTGATTTCTAAAATCATTAATATCACTATTTAAATGAGTTTGTGATGGAGGGTAGAGCCAGAGGTGAAACTGCTACATGTGCTTTCATAAAACCAGAAGAAGTGAGTTATGGGAGACAATAAAATGAATTGTAGTCAGCCTGGACATATGCAATGAAAAGATAATTTCCCAGTGAAACTAACAAGGGGCCTTAATGACATATTAATTATGTTACTTATAAAAACTCAGAATTAAATAGTAACTTTATTTGCTTAAATCCTATTAACCAAATTTTAAAATAAGCACTTTCTTTTGCAAATACTAATTATGTTGGCTTTTTACAGATTACATTCATACTTATTGTCTTTATTGCTCCTTAATATATCAGTTCTTTGTGTGTAATCTTCCCTAACCATAGAGCCACAGATAGTTATTTCTGGAACAGAAGATCTCCAGATTATGGTACAAAAGGTGATTTGGCATTTTGTTTTGGTTTAACGGAGTGTCTGTTCAATAAGAGGGTAGGTTGCATTTTGCCACAATTCATCTGGATATGATGCAAAATATCCATAAAGCTTTTAAAGTGCATCAATCAATCAATCAATAGTGATAGAACATCCTAGTTTTAAGCAGATATGTAAGATTAGACATATTGTCTTGCATCTGACAGATACCGCTTTGAAAATTGTTATTTTAAATTCCAAACCTTAGTGTCATGATAGCTTTTTGCACCCAATTTGCTTCCTGTTGATTATTAATTGTGACTGTAACTCAATAGGACACATCCTTTTAAAGAGAGGATTTTTTGAGGAGGAGCAAAATCCTAGTTTTTTGAAAAATATGAGGGTTGTTGATGGAAAAATGAATAAGGATATCTACAAGATAAAATATTCTTTCAGAAGAGAAATTTTTACTTATATAACTTGTTTCACTGAAAAAATTCAGTCACATGACAATAGGTAGAGCTGTTTAACTTTTTACATATGCCTCTATAAAATAGAAATGAATTATAAGAGTTAGAATACTCCAGATATCTTATAAAGCATAGACCTTATCATATAGTTACCAACACATATTTTATCATCTCATATTTTTTATTTTATTTTTTAATTGCCCTAATTGCACATAAAAAAATTAAATTACCGTGGCCCTAGCAAAACCTTCTGCCCTTGCATAGACTGCTCTTGGATGGAGTTGCTTGTAGATCCACAAAGGGATCTATTAAGTAGTAGCATTTGACAGTTTGCCTTTTGGGGTAAAATTTAACCTCACTGAGTGAACACTTGGTATGCTGTCTCCTCTGCCTGCTTCTTGCCTTGTCATTCTTCCAGCTTCTGTGGTCGGGAGCAGCTTTTCAACTACATATATGTGAGTTCTATCCACAGATGGTCATCTCTTCTTGACAATTTTCTCAGCTGTGGTTCCCTGCCCCAGTAAGGAGTCCTCAACCTTGTTCCTATCTGTGCTTTAGTCTGATTACCTGTTGTATCCTCAGCCTATCTTGTTCTCAACCTTTAGTCTCAATAAAATACATTGTTTACCGGATTCCAGCTCTGATTTGCTGGCTCTGACAGCTGACTCACTGGGCAGCTGATACCTGGACATTACTGCAGAACTTTGCAGCCCGCCTTCCCTCACCCCACACATGTTCGGTCCAGACAGGCTCCTGATTATCCTATGCTTCTCTCTAGCCTCACACTTCAAAGAGCTAACATCAAAGTTGTCCGGTATTTGTGTCCAAGAAACTCTACCAGAGTTACCTTACAATTACTTCCACACACATTTCATGCTTTATCTATTTTTTGCAGTTCCATCATCAGAGAACACATCCTATAATTTTCCCCATCTCTGTGGCTTCATTTATTTGCATTTATTCTTCTGCATAACATTTAATATCTAGTTGTTTTCTCCTTGTTTTTCTCCACCCTTCTCAACTGATGGTTATTTTGCTTCCTAAATACTTCCGGAAATTATTTCTCCTCTACAGCCCTGTTTACTATTCCCGCCATTCAGGTCTTTACCATTTCTCATTTGGATTGTTTCAGAGGCTCCTTACTAGTGTTCCTGGCCTCAGCTTTACTCCTTTGAATGCCATCTTCCAACCAGGTGCCAGATTAATCTTTCTAAATGGTTTACCTGACTTTATTAATATTTTTAAACATCTTTCAAAGGCTTCTTACTATTTGCAGGAAAAAAAAAAAGGAGATAGTCTTAAGTTACAGTGACCTTACAATTTATTGTTCAAATTAGGACATGTGAATAAAAGGGAATATTATTTCTAGTTGTGTCAGTGCAAACAAAATCTGGTCCAATGGAAATATATGGTTGCTTAGGTTAAGATGCTTTCTATAGTCTGTTATCTGACTTCTGCTCCAATCTCAACTTTTCGGATCCCAATCTCAAAATTTGCATTCAGCTTCTATATCTGCCTCTATTATTCCACATCTCAAAGTCTTTTCATGCTGTCCCATCTGTCTGGACTACTGCCCATCACCCATCCTTTACCTGGTTAATGCCTACTTGTTCTTTACTACTCATTATAGGGACCACTTCCTCTAGGAAGATTTCCTTGACTCCCTCAGGGTATGGTCTCAAATAATATATATATATATCTATCTATCTGCCAGAGTGCTTATTATATTGCTGTCTAATTTTTTTTGCCCATTTATTCTGCTAAACTTTAAGGAAACTTAAGGAAAGATAATTTTTTTATAAAGATACTTTTTTATTTCTGAAAACTTAGAATAAAAATTAGTAGTAATAACAGAGGAAGTAGTAGTAGTAGTAGTAGTAGTAGTAGTAGTATTTATGGATATATATGTAATACTTATTGATATGAAAAAAATACCATACTTGAAGTCAGGAACCTTACAGCCTTTTGGAGAGACAGATAGATAATAAAGCAGTATATATTAATAGAGAGAATATTCTAAAGAAATCAGGGAAGGCTTAAGAAAACAGGTGGAATCTGGACCTTACCTTGAGGTTGAGCAGGTGTTTGGAATAAGTAGGGGAAGGCATCAATCCGCACGTCCTTTACTCAAAGGATGACGAGGAACTTCACTTGACCAAATCATCAGAATCAATCATGGTCATCAATGAGGTTAAACACTTCAGATTTTATTCTATGTCAATTTTCTGAAAATTAATGAATAATAATGCCCTCTCCTCCCCCAACAGCAATTTGCTTAAAAACAACAAACAAACAAAAAAACAACTTGTCAAATATTTCAATGGGAGGAAAGACTGAGTCACAAAAAACTTGTTGGAACTTGGGAATATTATATGTACTACATTTCCTGTCTTAAGAGTTAGGGAAAAGAGAGGAGTTGCAGGGAATGGATACCATTTTTTCCTATATGTCTTTTTATATCCATCATGTGCACAGAGAAACACATACACACTTAGATTCTTGCATATTAAAATAAAACTTGGCTTGTCAATATACAAGATGGAAGTTTGGTCTGCACATGATTACTCACATTTCTAAGACAACTTAAAATTGCATTGTGCATATAGAATATTGAGCATATTATGTGTTTCCATATCTGATACGTGGAACGTGTTTTTGTTTTTCTCTGTTGTGATGTTTTTTGAATCAGTACAAATTATACACCACTGGCACTTTAAAACAACTATTCTAATTGCTATGTCTTTTAAAATTGTAGGATTTATATACTATAAATAAATAGAGAACAAGAAGTTTTATCAATTTGGTAGAAATTTGCAGAATCACGCAATAGGAAAGACACAGACTAGATTTAAAATGTGTTAAAAGAAAGAAATTCATCACCATTTATAAAACCTTGACATTTGTGACATGCACAACTCTTGAAATAGGAAAATAGAAAAAATAGACACAAAAGTATCTATCCAAAAATACTGCACTGAACTTTTAACATGAATTGGCACAAGCATGACATTTTATAAATATTTTTAGAAGTTTATAAAAATATTTTTGAGGCATAAGTATTTTGGTTATCTGGCTTTTGTGGACTGAGTCTGCATCCAGATAATATGTATTTATTTCTATTTTTTATTACAGCAAAAAGCAATAGTTTGTGCATAGTAGATGATCACAGAAGTTTTTAAAAATTTTGTTTAGCCAATTACCTTATTAATTACATGAAAATAAAATATTTGCCTATTTCAAATATTATGCCAGCTCTTCCATTAGTTTCTGGAAGAACAAATATGCAGGACTCCTGGTTAATGCATTGAGGGAGCAAATAATATTGTAGAAATTTAGGATATTTTTCTAAGACAAAGTAAACCAATTAATACAATGGTTTCAATAAAAATGTAGAGAGTCATCTATTTGTTTATACTATTACCAAGCAACTGGTTGCTACCATATTTGTAAGGTCATTAGATTGTGTAAGTATTATGTAAGCATATTATGTTTTAAAGATCTGGTCTCACATCATTTGTTGATTTCAGTTGTAGTATCTTTCAGATTTTTGATGGATGTTAATCAAAAAAAAATGGGTAAAAGATTTGACCAGATATTTCACCAAATAACATATTTGGGTGACAATAAGCACATGAAAAGATGCTGAGAATCATTAGTCATTAAGAGAGTGTAAATGAAAGCCACAATGAGATATCATTTCACACCTAATACAATGTCAAAAATTAAAAATAATTGCTATATCAAGAGTTTTCAAAAATGTAGAGAAACTGGAACTCTTGTACATGGTTGATGGAATGTAAAATTGTACTTTGGAAAACAATTTGATAGTTTGTTACAACTTTAAACATACATGTACCCTAAGATGTGGCCTTTTCACTACTGGATATTTACCTAGAAAAATAAAAATGTATGTACATAGAAATACTTGTACACAAATATTCATAGAAGCTTTATTTCTAACTGAAAACCACTCAAATGTTTATCAGCAGGTAAATGAATTTTTTAAAATGTGGTAAACCCACATAATGGACAATTGTCTAGCAATAAAATAATCAGCCCTTTATATACAAAATCAGACACATAGATCAATGGAACAAAATAGAGAGCTCAGAAATGAACCCACATTTATAAGGGCAATTAATCTACAACAAAGGAGGCAAAAATATATTGATACAATGGGGAAAAGACAACCTCTTCAATACATGGTGTTGGGAAAACTGGACAGCTACAGAAAAAAACAAAAACAAAAACTGGACTACTCACTCATACCATGAAGAAAAATAAATTCAAAATGGATTAAAGACTAAAATGTAAGACCTGAAACCATAAAACCTCCAGAAGAAAACATAGGCAGTATGCCCTTTGACATTGGTCTTAGTATATTTTTTTGGATATGTCTCTTCAGATAAGAGGAACAAAAGCAAAAATAAACAAATGGGACTACCTCAAACTAAAAAGCTTTTGCACAGTGAAGGAAACTATCAATAAAATGAAAAAGCAACCTACTAAATGGGAGAAGATATTTGTAAATGATATATCCAATTCGGGCTTAATATCCAAAATATATAAAGAACTCATACAACTCATCATCAAAAAACCAAACAATTAGTTAAAAAATGAGCAAAGGACCTGAATAGATACATTTTTCCAAAAAATACATACAGATGGCCAACAGGCACATGAAAAGATGCTCAACATCACTAATCATCAGGGGAATGCATATCAAAACCACAGTGAGATATCATCTCATGCCTGTCAGAATGACTATTATCAAAAAGACAACAAACAAGAAGCATTGGTGAGGATGTGAAGAAAAGGGAACACTCGTGCACTCTTAGTGGCAATGTACATTGGTGCAGCCACTATGGAAAACAGTATAGAGATTTCTCAAAAAATTAAAAATAGAACTACCATGTGATCCAGCAATTCTACACCTGGGTATTTATTCAAAGAAAATGAAAATACCAATTCAAACAGATATATGCATTCCTGTGTTCACTGCAGCATTATTTACAATAGCCAAGATATTGAAGCAACCTAAGTGTCCACCGATAGATGAATGGATAAAGAAGATGTGGCATATATGCAATGGAATATTTGTCCGCCATAAAAAAGAATGAAATTTTGCCATTTGTGACAACATGGATGAACTTGGAGGGCATTATGCTAAGTGAAATAAGTCAGACAGAGAGAGACAAATATTTTATGATTTCACTTGTATGTGGAATCTGAAAAACAAAACAAACAAAACAGAAACAGATTCATAGATACAGAGAATAGACAGGTGGTTGCCAGAGGCAAGTGGGGTTGGAGGAGGAAAGAAATAGGTGAGAGAGATTAAGAGGTACAAGCTTGCAGCTGCAAAATAAATGAGTCATGGATATGAAAAGTAGTGTGGGGAATATAGTCAATAACTATGTAGTATCTTAGTATGGTGACAGACCTTAACTAGACTTATTGTGGTGATCATTTTGAAATGTATAAATATATCAAATCACTATGCTGCGTAACAGGAACTAACATAGTGTTGTAGGTCAATTATACTTCAAAAATGAACAAACAAACTCATAGAAAAAGATATCAGATTTGTGGTTACTAGAAGTGGTGGAAGCATGGGATGGGGAGGTGGGGAATTGGATGAAGACAGTCGGAAAAACTTCAAAAAACGAACAAAAATTAACTATTTAAATATACTACATAGGTAAATAGCAAAATAATTATGTTGAGTAAAATAAGTCATGAAAAAGAGTATGTGTTGCATAATTCCACTTATGCAAAATTCTAGAAAATGAAAACTAGACTATAGTGACAGGAGGCTTATCTATGGTTGCTTGGGAATGGAAGGGTGGGGTTAGGAAGCAGGGAGAATTATAACGGGGCAACCTGGAGGATGATAGACATTTCATTATCTTGGCAGTGGTAATTGTTTCAAGGGGGTATACATATGTCAAAACTTATCAAAATATACATCTTAAATATGTGCAGTTTATTTTATGTTACTTGCAGAGGGATATGGGTCAAAGGGATTGAAGGAAAACAGCAGCCTGCCAGAGACTGGGTAATCCATGAGCTATGGTGCAAATGACCTTTCTCCCTTTTGTCGTCCTTTCACATCTGACTACAAATAAAAGAGGGTATTGGTGTATTAGTGGGAAGACAACGCATTTGGGGATATAGAAGAACTCCTACTGCAAATATTAAGGCATCTGCAGACATCCTTCATTTGCAAAAGTGAAAGCCTGGCTCACAGTGAAGGAACTTCAGATGACTTGCCTCATTTTCTGCTAACATTGCTTGCCTTCAAAAGACTCAGAAGTCCACTGTTTAAATAAAAAGAATGCCCAGAACTTTGTAGTAGTTGCCTGTGATCAATTTTATTTCTTATAAACAATCATTAGATAAACAAATACATATTACAGGTACAGATTTATGATTACTTAGGCCATCTGCACAAAGATAATTCTTTTGTCTGATTCACCAGAATAAAAGAATAAATTCTGTTCTGTTTCCACAATAGAATTCTGCTTTGCGTAGAGGTCACTTAATTTTAACCTTTATAATCTGACAGGATGGGTTGTTAAAACAAAGAACAATGAGGGAATTCCCTGGCAGTGCAGTGGTTAGGACTCTGTGCTTTCACTGCTGAGGGCCCCGGTTAGATCCCTGGTCAGGGAACCAAGATCCCCACTAGCCGTATGGCATGGCCGGAAAAAAAAAAAAAAAAAACAATGGAAACATGTTACCCAAAAGTAGCTTTTAGGTCTATAGATTGCCTTAAGCCAGGTTAATGAGTTCAAATGATGTAAACATGTAAACATGTTTTACTTGATATAAAGTTTTAGAATTTTCTCAAAGCACAGTTGTATACACTTATATACAAACTGATTGGCACATAAGGTAACACAATCTCTTCCAATCTTATTTAATTACAAACTATGGACAACCTCCTTTTCAATAAAATCTGCTTTCCAGATTTGTGCTTAAACCTTTTACTTATTTAATCAGTGATGTTGAATATCCAAATACTTAGTTTTTACCTATATGGTCTTTGTTCACTGTAGTCTCAAACTTCTTACCTGGGTACTTTGGGTAACTAATACACAGAGCCCAAGGATAGTTAAAGCATAAGTCTGAGATTCGTAAATCTAACTTCTATCCTTTTCCTGTCACAACTGACGGTAACCTTGAAGAAATCACTATCTCTTTTTGTGCCTCCATCATTTCACTATAAAACTTGGATAATGATACTTATCTCACTGGATAAGAAGGAGATGTTAATGTTTGTAAAGCCCTGGAGATCTTTAGATAAAGTAAACTAGCACAGAATTGCTAACATAAATAAATCGCTATTGTTATATTCCTTCCTCTAACAATTTCAAGATATATCTATATCTGTAGATATGTAGATATATAAAATATATAAATGTATATATAAGTGGATCATTACAAGTACTTCATCCATGTTACTTTGTTTAAATTAGTCACTGGTAAATGTAATATACTAGATGTAGAAGGATTTTGGTGTAATACATATCAGTTGCTCCATTAAAATTAATAAACTTCGTTTTTACCTGCCATTCTTTACAGATGAGATTCTCATATACAATAAATACACTTTTATAGAATACACCTTAGCACCTGCCTTACATAGATCTAGGGAATCACAACTCTGAATTGTTTTTTATTTCTTAATTTCTAGTATCTACAAATTAATGAAATATTAATTATTGAAATAAATAAGCATCCAGAACCTTTGTACTATATGTTTCATATTTTCTCAAAATATCCATTAATTTTACTCAGGTGACTTCATCTATTTCAAAAAGGAGGAGAGCAGACTGTTAGGAAAAGAACTTTAGAAGATGCAATGATAAACTGGACAAAATTCCCTACTCAAGGATCCTATACTTTAGTAAAATACATAACTACCTCCAGTACAGACCCTGAGAAGACGTGATGATCTACTACAAACTAAATATGAGGAAAGCATAGGACTGACTCATTCTGGCTGGTGTATCTGAGAATGCTTTATGACAAAGAATGAATTTAACATGGGCCTAGAAGTATAGGTGCTTAGGATGGCATTGGGGGGAGAAAAGGGCAGGAGGTCCAAAGAAGCAATTCTGTGCAGATATGACACTTCGAAATATGGTGTCAATGGGGATGACTGGGTTCAAGAACAGCAGAAGCCAGGTAGCAGCACATAATTGTCAGACCCAAGGTGGATGCAATTACTGTAATGAGCAACAAGACTGGAACAGCCAGCAGGAGGCATTGATACATAGAATATAGGATAAGGGGGAATAAACCATTAAGTTATTAGACCTAAGAAAGATGGACAGCCAATGAGGTCATTATCTGACTAAACATCAAAAACAATAAACAGCTGGCGAGCAGAAGACTGATGTTAGTCACCACAGTGGAAAATCATAATCCAGTTTCCTTACTTGCAATAGGTCTTCCAAGGGCTATTAGATATAAATCAGGAACTTAAGCAATACCAAGGAAGCTAAAACACCACGATGGCCCTCCTTTAGAGAGGAGAAACACACAGGTCAGGTGATAAATGCATTCCTGCCCTAAGTTTGCCCCACAGTGGATCCAATGGATAAGAACACCAACCAGTGGTCATTTTTCCAGTCATGGGTACATAATAAGGATAAAAGCACTTAGCAGCTGATAAAACTTTCACACTGGCTTCCTGTGGAGTAAGAACCAAGACTTTACTATAGGGAAGCTGAAGAGGATGGCTTTGAAACTGTATACACATCCTTGGCTCAATTAGAAAATCAGAAGCAATACAATTTTCTCAAGTTGAATGTCAGGAATTAGTGCTATTTTCAAAGACTTAAAGGATTTAAGTGTGGTAGTCTCACCATATCACAGTTCAATTCATCAAAATACCCTCTGGATTAGCAAATGGTAGAAGACTCTGTTAAGGTAACCAAATAATAGTCCCCATCACAGCTGATATGCTGAATATGGATTTGGTACAAGAACAAATCAACAAAGCCTCTGGCACTCATATGCAGCTATTGATCTGGTGAATGCGTTCTTTTTGTCCTTATGGAGAAAGAGGAACAGAACAATTTGTGTTCCTTTGGAATGGACAGCAAGACATCTTCATTGTTTTATGCTATAGCTTGAATTATTTTCTTGCTCTTTGTCACAATATAGTCCAAAGAAAACTTGATCATCTGGATATTCTATGAAATCTCAAATTGTTCTTTTATATTGATGACACATTTTAATTATATTTGGGAAGCAGGGGATGGAAAGAACTATGACAAAGTAGGAGACATGAGCATGAGAGGATACAAAATAAATCCTGCAGAGATACAGTGGACTACTTTATTAGTGAATATTGTAGAGGTACAATGATCTAATATATCCCATCCAAGATAAAGAACAAGTCATTGCTCTTTGTAACTCCTACATCTCAGAAAGATGCACAGTGCTTGGTGGGCCTTTTAGGATATTGTAGACATTAGTAACATACTTAGTGACTCAAAAGACCACTGGTATAGAGTAGGCTACAGAGCAAGAGAAAGCTCTGCACAAATTCAAGCTTTAGAACAAATGATATGTGATAAAATGAGAATACTAGATGTCATTTCTGGCAAGTCCCAAGGAAAAGGCTAAGAATGTAGCAGCAGAGAACCATAGATTGCTGGTCCAAGACCTTGTCCTCTGCAGCACAGGACTGTTTATCTTTCAAAATGCAGCTTTGACATGCAACTGGGCGCTTATAGAGAGATATACGTACATCTATCAAAAGAGACAGACATGTGGAGCCTCAAGAGCCTTTGAAAGAGCTAAGTAATGCTTTTTAGTAAACAGTGGCTTAGGACAGCTGGAGTTCAGAGAGATCTGGCTTAAAATTTTAAATCTGCGAATCATGAATAAATGTATGTTTAGTGTATGAAGTTCTGCGTGAATTTAGGTGGATGAGATTGACTATAGAGGAAGCATAGAGTAGAAGAGAAGATGACCTTGGAGATGATCTATTAATATCTTCTCCAATCACACAGTTTCCAATCACCCTCAGTAACCTAATACATAGTAACCTGTATCAGGTTACTGAGTCTCAATGTGTTTTTCAAGTTTATTTGATGTAATTTTTGCTGCTGTGGATGATGATGACAAAGGCAAGTATTATGATAATCATAAAACAAATAGCAGCTAACATATACGGCATGTTTACTGTTTATAAAAGATGAGCAAGATATTTATATGTATGAGCTAGGTATTTTCATTCTATTCCCATTTCACAAATAGAAAAACAAAATCACAATGAGGTTAAGTGTTTTTCCATGATCACATATTAGAAAGTGCTCAAGTGCAGATGCAAATCCAAGCACTCACCCCCAGAAACTTTGCCATTAATCACTCTACTGTTCTAAGAGAATATACAGTCTTTTTAGGTATACATTAATCATTTACTAGGTAAGACAATATTCTAGGTTATAAGAAAAGTCTTCCATCCAAGTACTAATCAGGCCTGACCCTGCTTAGCTTCCAAGATCAGATGAGATCGGGTGTGTTCAGGGTGGTATGGCCATAGACAACTTCTTATACTTTAGTTTCCTCTTCATTGGAATGAGTATAGGAATAGTAATAATATTAGCTAACATTCATTGAAATCTTGCTATGTGTCATGTCCTGTTTGAAAATATATATATATATATATATATAATTCTTACAACAACTGTAGGAAGAAACTACAATTATTTTCTTCATCTGAAAATCCTATTTGACAAATGAGGAAACTGAGAGAGAGCACGGTTATGTAAATTTCTCATGAATATTCATTTAGTAAGTGTAGTTGGGATTCATAATCTGATAGTCTAACTCCAGAGTCTGTATTTCTAACGATGAAGAAAAAAACTAAACTTTGTTCTGATAAAAGTTACTAAAATTGGGGAATTATTTTAATGCATCGAAGCCTACCAAAATCTGCTTAATACTTTGGTTCTCCTCTAACATTTCCTATCTTAGTAAATAGTATTACCATACTTCTAACTGTGTAATCCCAAAATCTGGAAATCATTTTTGTCACCTCCTGCTCCCTCTTTCTCCATAACTATCCCACCACCATATCCTATTAATTTTAACTGATTTAGAACCATGTTCTCGGCTTCTACATGGACATTCATTTAGACAAAATTACCAACATCTCCCACCTATACTACTGCAATCTATTCTTAACAGTTCATCTTATGTGTACTATTTTTCCCTCTTCTAATCCCTGCCTTAGTTCCCAAAGTCAGAGTGATCTTTTAAAAATGCAAATATCATCATGGCAGATGTTATCTGACAGTAGTGTTCTGGTCCTTTACCATTAATTAGGAGAGAGAATATACACGTATATTGTAGAACAACGTGAATGCAAATGTTGATGTCGCTAGAAAAAAGGAGAAATTCCGAAGGTAAGCTTGGTTGTGAGGAAGAATATTGAAATATATTTAAACTGAGTTTTACTTACTAATTTGCCACCAACTAGCTATGTGACCTTGGACAAATTACTCAATCCCTCCAGTTTGCTCATCTCTAAAGTGTGGGCTTAAATGAGATAATTTCTTAAATACAATATTACTCTGAAAGCATCTGATTATATTTTAAAATAGAGAATAATGCAACTTTGCTTCTATAGCAAAGCACAGGTTTGTAACTGTATTTTACACAAATGAACTAATCATTTGATTTATGGAGATAAGCAAACCTCACATGCTTATGGGGATAGACATATTGTCTGAATGGCAGTTTTGTTAGATGTTGAAAAGCCAAATGAATAGGCTCAAAACCAGAATCAGAAGAACATCTTTTCAGGACTTCCCTGGCTGTCCAGTGGTTAAGACTCTGCACTTCCACTGCAGGGGACATAAGTTCAGTCCCTGGTCAGGGAACTAAGATCCTGCATGCCACGAGGCAAGGTCAAAAAAATTTAAAAATACAAAAAAACCCCCAGCTTTTCAACTTAAATAAGACAAGAATTCAAAAAGTAGCTTAATTAAAAAAAAAAATCATTCCTTGAGAGATCACCACTCTCCTTTTATCCAAATTTTGTTCCTTGCTGGCATTTACAAGGGTAAATGTCCTTTTTTTTTTCTTTCTCTCCTTCAAATAAACGGTGGTGACAAAAACAAATATGGGTATGTTTATATGTGATTTAGAGGATGGTAGTCAATTGGATATTTGCTCCTGACCCTGTCTCCAATAAAATTAAATTGATGTCATTGACAAGTAGTAGTATTTGATGGATGTGTTTATCAAAATGGTGAGGAATTCCTGTGGATGGCTCCTGGGAATGTAAGTAGAAGAGATGGGACAAAACTGAGCCGCTGAAATTACAGCCTGAACATCAGGACAATTGCCCTAACAGTGCTTTGAACTCTTTGGGGAAATTGCAAAAGATCTATTTTTTTTTCAGTACATTCAAAACTTATAAGATATCTGGCAACTGAAGTCTGAAGTTCAGACTTCTGAATTTCCCCTCATATTTGCTGCTTCTCTATTGGAAGAGAGTTATAATTCTGAAACTAATTTTCTACAAAAAACCTTGTTTTTGGCTTTGATACTTTTAGACCTATATTTAGTCTGTCAAATTTTTTTTGCTTGCTTACTTCTTTATGTAATTTTCCTTGACTCCATTTACTCAATTACTTATTTATTCAATTCTTCAAAAAGTATGGAGGAAATATCTTCACTAGATACATTTCTATAATGTCTTAATTTGACTATTACAACTTACTCTATTACTGGTCTTTTTTATTTTTTACATATTACTAGCAGTCACTACAACCCATGTCCAAGCTATTATTATGCTCTTAATCATAATAGACACAATAATGCTCCCAACCCCAAAACAAAGATGTCCACATCCTAATCCCAGGAACCTGTGAATATTTTACCTTATATGGAAAAGGAATTTTGTAGACATGATTAAGGCTAAAGACCTTGATATGGGGAGATTGTTCTGGATTATCTCATTTACCCAATCTAATTACAGAAATGTTTAAATGCAGAGAAACTTTCTTGGCTAGGGACAGAGAGAGACAGGTCAGAGAGATGAGATATTGCTGGCTTTGAAGATGGATGAAGGGGACCATAAGCGACAGAATGCACGCAGCCTCTAGAGGCTGGAACAGACAAGGTTACAGATTCTCCCCTAGAGTTTACAGAAAGGAATGCAGCCTTGCCTTGATTTTAGCCCAGTGACACTCATGTCAGACTTCTACCCTATAGAGCTGCAAGATGATAAATTTTTAATGTTTTAAGCTACTAAGTTTGTGGTAATTTGTTATGGCAGCAATTAGAATCTAATAGAATATTAGTTCCTCATTGAACCATTTTATCCTTTTGATATGCTATCTATGAAGACATCCCCAAATTTTTCAATTCATTTTTCATTCACTTTTTTCCTACATATATATAATATATATATATTATATATATTCCTATACATAGGAGTATATATATGATATATAAATAATATACATACATATTTTTTAGTGGCTACATATATCTAGCATTGTGTTAGGTATAGGAACTGTGAAAACAACATATGTTAAAAAGCTTACAGTCAAGTATGTTATTCATAATAAAGCTCACAGTCAAGGATGTGATTAATAATAAAGCAATTTAGTGAGTATATATATATATATATATACACACACACACACACACATATAATGCAGTTGCTACTATCAGAATTCAGAAGAAGTAATTGATTTTACACAGGGGTGAAGTGATAGAAGTGGTATAAAAGGAAGCTTCGAAGAAGTGAAATTTAAAGGTTGAGTAGTTTCCACTAGATAGAAAAGTGAGAAGATATGATTTAAATCTAAGTAGAACTAGATATATGCAAGAGATGTGGACAGCTGGGTATAATTGCTAAAATAAAATTTGTTGCTTAGCTTTTTAATTTCTATTAGAATGCAACTTGCTTATTAGAATGCATACTAGTATGAGAAAAGTTTTGTTTACTACTGCATCCCCAACACCTAGAACAGTGCTAGCACCTTGTTGGATACAAACAAGGTTGAAAACCCTATGTTGTATGAGTGAATGCCTTTCTTCTTTAAAGTGATTTAAAGAAATTTATTTAAATACAGAAATATTTTATATGTAGCTTAACAGATTTGAAAAATACACTTAGCTTTGCATTCCACAGTAACTTGAGGATACTATAGAGTCCAATGTGCCAAACTTTGCTAATACCTGGTACAAAGGAAATAAAACTTGAAAAATTTGAAAGCTTATATACCAGTAGATATGATAGTACAAGACATTTCATGGGCCCTACTGTCACGTCTTAGTATATGCCAACTTTATTTCAATTTTTTAAATACTGATTTCATCTTTAAATAATGTCTATTTTCAACAGTACAAATAAGACAGAATGAAATTTTTTCCAAGACTGTGGTATCTATCACCAAGTTTAATACGCTTAAAATTTTTCAAAGCATCTGATTTTAGATGATCTAAAATGTGAAGATACACTCTGCAACCACTCTAACTTTGTTATAAGTAGGAACAGATGTTCAGCAATATAAATTAATGAACTCTACTTTTTATTACATTGATTAAGTATTTTAAACCTTTTAATAGATAATTAATTTTAAAATATTCTTTAATTTTAGTTTATTGTAAAAATGTATTTGTCTAAATTTATCCTTTGCAATGAATATTTTAAAAGATTTTTCTAAGCTTATTTCTTTATTTAAATAAAAGAAAAAATTCAAGCATCATTTCATGTTCAAAAGAGTTTATTTCTTATAGCTCGTATGATATTTCAGCTTTTGTTCACAACTGAACACTCATATTAGGGACATAAACCAAATCATCCAAAGGCAATTTTTCTAAAATTTCCATTTCAGTTGGAGAACAAAAATGTCAAAAGATATGATTTGAGGAAATCAGCAATACTCCTCTGCTTTTAAACACTAGAATCTGTGTAAGGGGATACGGATCTTCTCACTTAAGGTGGTTTTCATTGAAGTTACTAGCTCAAGGTGTAGCTGGAGTTATTAAGGTGTTTTGGATACACTAAGTTGATGGGGTATTTTATTTTGGTATGTAGAATAATAAATTTTATGAAGAGGAGAAAAAGCTCAGTCTTCTAATCAGGGAGCAGATTATTACTTCCTTATGAATGAGTTATAAGAACAAAGAAAGAAATATAAAGATATTTGTGTTCTCAAAAAAATAAAACAGCCCTCTTTTCTTTTCTATAGAAACAGAAGGCCTGAGTGCAAGATGGTTATAAGATATATTTAGTCTTTTTTTTTTTTTTTTTTTGGTAGCACCAATAACGACTAAAGCTGAGACTAAGGAGTATGGTTGGTCTAAATGATAAATAATTGAGTCCTTGATGCCAAAAGCTTGACATTTGAAGACCAACTGCCCAACTGATAAAAAAAAAGTTATTAACTACATACTAATATAAAGGAACAAACTTACAAAGGATATTTTTAATGCTGCCTAATTTTATTGTAATGAATCAGTTCTTTTAAAAGTTATTTAAGCCAGAGAAAGACAAATATCATATGATATCGCTTATATGTGGAATCTGAAAAAATGATACAAATGAATTTATTTACAAAGCAGAAAGAGACTCACAGACATAGAAAACAAACTTATGGTTACCAAAGAGGAAAGGGTGGCAGGGGGAGGGATAAATTAGGAGGTTGGGATTAACATATACACACTACTATATATAAAATAGATAACCAACAAGGGCCTACTGTGTAGCAGAAAGAACTATACTCAGTATTTTGTAATAATCTTTAAGGGAAAAGAATCTGAAAAGGAATATACATAAACATGTATATGTGTATATATATATATATATATATATATATATAGCTGAATCACTGTGCTGTACACCTGAAACTAACACAATATTGTAAATCAACTGTACTTCAATAAAAATAATTAAATTAAATTAAATTTAAAAAAATTATCTAAACATGTAGATTTGCATTTAAGTCTATGTGATTGGAACCTGACCAGAGTGACTTAAACAAGTAACCAATTTGATGGTAATAAGTTCCTGAAATCAGCTGATATTGTGCTTCTAGTGTTGAAAGATCTAGGCATATTTCTTACGGGTCTGCTATTTTTTTTAAAGTTTTTTAAAGCTATTTTTCCCAGTGTTACTGAGAAATAATTGACATATATCTCTATTTAATTTTAAGGTGTACAGCATGATGGCTTGATTGATTGACATGTATTGTGAAATAATTACCACAATAGATTCAGCTCACATCCATCATCTCCTATAGGTACAGTAAAAAGAAAAGAGAGAAGAAAAGAAAAAAGAAAAATCTTGTGATGAGAACTCTTTAAGATTCACTGTTAACTCTTTTGTTTATTGTACAGCTATGTTAACTACGGTCATCATGTTGTATGTTAGAGCCCTAGTACTTCTTTATCTTATAACTGGAAGTCTGTACCTTTTGACCACTTTCCTCCAATTCTCCCTCCCCATGATCCGCTAACTTTAATGCATGGCTATCATCTCAATGCTTATCCCAAGAGGTTTACCGAAGCTCTGGGCACTACGCCCATGTTTTATATTAAAAAAAATGGGGGTATGAGCAAACGGGTAAAACATATGTCTCTTGAATCTCTGAACTTTTTATCAGGATAGAAAGCAGTGGATTTTTATAGTTCTAAGGGTGTCTGGGGAGACACTGTCTATAATCATGTGTGTTGCTATTCTCCCAAAATTGGGATTCTGCTGGCAAGAAAATGTAGGTATCAGACAAGCAATTAGCAGCATCTCCTATTTTGTCTTTAAAGTTTTTGACTGTCTAATGTTGCTCATCAAATTATTGTAATTAATAATGTATTTAGCAAAAATAATCAACATGGCCTGAATAAACAGCACGATTAAATCTCTGGGGAAAAAGACTATACCTCACAGTTTGGACTACAGTACTATCAGGATGATCTGGTATCTATAAATCAATATTACAGTTTTATTTTTTAAGGCAATTAAGAATGATCTTAAAAAGAACTCTTCTAGGTCCATCCACCTCACTACAAATAACTCAATTTCATTTCTTTTTATGGCTGAGTAATATTCCATTGTATATATGTGCCACATCTTCTTTATCCATTCATCTGTCGATGGACACTTAGGTTGCTTCCATGTCCTGGCTATTGTAAATAGAGCTGCAATGAACATTGTGGTACATGACACTTTTTGAATTTTGGTTTTCTCAGGGTATATGCCCAGTAGTGGGATTGCTGGGTAGATGGACCTAGAGTCTGTCATACAGAGTGAAGTAAGTCAGAAAGAGAAAAACAAATACCTTA
This sequence comes from Eubalaena glacialis, assembly GCF_028564815.1. NCBI lineage: Eukaryota > Metazoa > Chordata > Mammalia > Artiodactyla > Balaenidae > Eubalaena > Eubalaena glacialis. The sequence continues at coordinate 102,296,135 of NC_083726.1, forward strand.
TGCTAACACATATATATGGAATCTAAAAAAAAAAAAAATGGTAATGAAGAACCTAGGGGCAGGACAGGAATAAAGACGCAGACCTGGAGAATGGACTTGAGGACCCGGGGAGGGGGAAGGGTAAGCTGCGACGAAGTGAGAGAGTGGCATGGACTTATATATACTACCAAATGTAAAATAGATAGCTAGTGGGAAGCAGCTGCATAGCACAGGGAGATCAGTTCGGTGCTTTGTGACCACCTAGAGGGGTGGGATAAGGAGGGTGGGAGGGATACGCAAGAGGCAGGAGATATGGGGATATATGTATATGTATAGCTGATTCACTTTGTTGTAAAGCAGAAACTAACACACCATTGTAAAGCAATTATACTCCAATAAAGATGTTAAAAAAGAAGAAAAAAACAAACAAACAAAAGAACTCTTCTAATAATTAAAATGTTTACTGTACCATTCTTTTGGCCAATCAGATACATGAAAGACAAATAATAGCTACGGGTTCTGGGAGGAGAGAGGCAACATTTTCATTAGCATGAATATGATTGCTTGTCTAGAACACTTAAGAGAATCAACTGACACATGCTAATGGAGTAATATAGTGAGATCAAAATTTTAAAATTCAGTAGTTTTTCTATATATCAAAATAATCAGAAAGAAAGTATAAGGGGGAAAGCTGTGTGCAATAAAAATGTAAACTAAGTAGGAAAATAATAAATCACCTTAACAAGAATTAATGAGAAGTTAATGAAGGCATACGCTTCAGTTTATTTAGAGGTATATGAGAAGTCCTGAAAAATGGGGCAAGATGCTTTGTTGTTCTTAGAATGGAAGACTGGATGTTTATAAACGTGTTGATGCTTTCAGAATTATATCATATATTTCATATAATTTCAAAATACACCATGTGTATTGAAAATTTATCTGTTAAGTATGATGTTAAGAAGAGCTAGGGTCATTTTGAAAACAGAGAAATGAGTATAGCCACCCAGGACATAATAGTCTTTTATAATGCACTGTATAAAAACATAGCTATAATAAATTGCCATTTACTTGAACCTAATACATAACTTATTATGGGATAAGTAAAGCAACATGAATCAAAGGGTAAATATCTCTTGACTTATGAAAAATTATATTAAAAACCTAGGATGCCATTATTATGAAAGTGTTAAATTTGACTTTAAAATTTTAAACTTTATATCCAGAAATTCATAACCAAAGTTTAGATTTAGCACCATAAAATTATGATGTGAAAGCAGTCACAGGGAAAAATTTCCAATATGTTTAAGTTTTTTGAGGCTATAAGGAGAAATCATTGACAAAGCTTTATTAAATGTACCCTTATTATAAAATTATTTCTGAAAAAATGTATTTGTTTATTCTTAAAATATCATACTATTTAATAAATACAACTGTGAATTATTAATTTTTATATTTTTATTCATTTGTTACAGATATCTTTTTGAATGTTTATGTTATACAATTAGTTTAATTGAAATGATAAGGTGAAGGAGACGGGGAATTTGAATTTCACTAAGGCAGTTTGAATTTCAGTGAGGAAGGCATATAGGCAAATAACTGTAGCAATTAATAAAGAATTATGTAAGTAATAAAATTAAAATATTTGTGGTGGAGAATGAGTAATCAATAACTAACTTTATATTCATATTTTTCTCTCTTACCCAGAAGTAGCCATCATTATTTTCAGAGCAGATGCTAATTTCATTTATTTACTAAAACCTCCTGTGTATATAATAGATTTGAGGTTCTGTTTTATATACTATAAAATCAGTGAATCCAAATAAAAATAAATTCACTCAATTCTGTAATTCCTGGATTAAGAAATTAAAAAATCAAAATAAAATTAGAGAAACATGCACAGGGCAGAATTGGAACTCCAAATGAAGAATAAAGTTGTGACCTTCACAGCTCAAATATGCATGTAGATTTAATTAATTTAATCAGGATCAATAGTAAAATGCGATGAAGCAAACAAAAATCGCCTCATTACCCAGTTTTTTTTTCATTTAAAATATGTAGTTGCTGCTGAATTTCTTTTGTTTTTGTTTGGTTTAGAGCCACTTAAATTTCCTGGGCAATTCCTTCCATTTTCAATTTTATAGCCTCAGATTAAAATTAATTACTTGGGTAACTTAATTCTGTCATTTAAAATGTATCTTTTATAACTCTTTATTAATACTATTATTTAATTAAAATGTTTAATAGAAACTGATTTTCCAAAGTTTGTGTATGTTTGTTTTGGTTTTGGTGGTTTTGACAGTAAGGGCAAAGAAATGCTATTAAGATAGGACATTTCATAATTCAGTAAAATAAAAGCCAATTATATTTATTTAAATCATATATTGTTCAATTTACCATTTATATAATTACGTCTTGTTACACACACACACATAGAGGGGAAATTAGTTGTTTGGGGACTTTAATGATTTTTACTTCATTAATTTAGGGCATGCTAGTAGAGCAGCAACTTGGATGGCATAAAACTAGCCAAATCAAGGAATATTAATGCTCAGAGTTTAGTAAAATTTTCAAGAAAAAAAAAGGAAATTTTGGCAACAGTACATAATCCACACAGGTTTTTTTTATAATAGGAAGGTTCCCATTTAAAGTGATTGATATCTATATATGATAATTTCTTCTGAGAGCAAGGACTCTCTTATTCACTATTATATTCCTAGGATGTGGTTGTGTAAGTGCCTAGAAAATGACTAGTGCTCAAGAACATATGAATGGGGACTTCCCTGGTGGCGCAGTGGTTAAGAATCTGCCTGCCAATTCAGGGAACAGGGGTTCGAGCCCTGGTCTGGGAAGATCCTACGTGTCTCGGAGCAACTAAGCCCGTGAGCCACAACTACTGAGCCTGCGCCCTAGAGCCCAGGAGCCACAATTACTGAGCCTACATGCCTAGAACCCGTGCTCCGCAACAAGAGAAGCCACGCAATAAGAAGCCCACGCACCGCAAGGAAGAGTAGCTCCTACTCACCGCGAGAGAAAGCCCGCGCAGCAATGAAGACCCAACGCAGCCAAAAATAAATAAGTAAATTAATTAATTTTTAAAAATAGTTAACTAAAAAAAAGAAACAGAGCTAAAACCAATCCTTTAAAAAAAAAACATATGAATGATTGAGTAAATAAATGAAAGATACAAACAAATGTATAACTCAATTTAGTCAATGGATTAGAGAAATGGAAGAAATTGATACCTTAATACATTAAATAAATTGATAACTTTTTAATGTGTCTGAAAGTTCTAAGCAGTATCAACCTGCTTTAAAATGCCAGCCAATATTATTTCTTTAAAGAACAGAGCCTTAACAAATGCTGCAAGAGATAATCACTGAGATATAACTTCCTTTAGTTAATAAAGGAGTATATAGTTAACACAGAACATAAAACTGGATAGGGGGCCAAAGAAAAATGTGTTAATGTGTCTGTGATTTGAGTTCCCATTTGTTATTTAGGTGATTGTGTGCCCTTCTACTGGAGCTCTTTTTTTCCCCTCCACAAAACATAAACTATTTAATTCTGATTTTTAAAGAGCAAAATAATTTACTATATTGAAACAGCCCATTCATCATATAAAGCATTTGATTCTGTCACCTCAAGTGCTTGTTAAATCACTTCCAGCTGCTACAATCAAGGGCCAGGTACTTCTAAGGTCTGGCACTTTCTGAGCTCTATTACACCTTTAAGTATGATTCTTCAATCCAATTCTAGCCTTCATAATAATCAAGTGCCCACTCCAGGTAACTTCAACGTATGTGTCTGTATCTGATTTTCAATCAGACCTCTTCTTCCAAAACCTGAAAGGTTCTGAATATCTATGAAGTAGTATAGTAACATTTTCACTTAAAGCAGTGTCAAAAGCAGGATCATTGCAATAAAACTTTGTCAAGGAAACTATGCTATAAAAGGGATACCTCTCGAAACCAACAAAGAAGTAGGTTAGCGATAGAACTGAGAAGTAATGTATTTCGTGATTGTACCTCCATGAATCCGTTGATTTAATAATTTAGCATCAAGGTGGAATTCAGTGACATTTAAATTACAAGAAAAAAGAATTCCATGTTTAAGAATCTATAATGAAGAAAGTTTACACATTATCTTTATCTAGACATAATGTTTGATTTTTTTCAACAAATATTTCTTAAGCCTCTAGTGGGAGTATTGGTGATGTATACAAGTATAAATTCAATGTAATTCAAACATATCATAAAAGTAACAAAATAGAACTCAATGACCTCTAAATGTGTAGTTCATGCATTCACTTCATTTTTTATTAAAAAAATTATAATATCTTTATTGAGATATAATTCACATACCCTAAAATTCATCCTATTCAATTGTACAATTCAGTGGTTTTTAGCATAGTCACCAAGTTATGCAACCATCACTACTATTTAATTTCAGAACATTTTCATCATCCCAAAAGAAAACCCTTAGTCCTTAGCAGTTAAATTTGTAGTACAGAGAGTGATTGTGTACCCACACTCAGTATACCCACATTATTACTAACTAATGTTTATATGCTAGTTAATTTCCTTAATTTTTACCTAATTTCTTTTTTCAATTCCAGGATCCCATCCAGGATACATTATTTTTAGTTATCATGTTTCCTTAGTCTCCTCTTAGCTGTGACAGTTTCTCAGACTTTTCTGTTTTTGATGACCTTGGTCAATAATTTCCCTATCTTGTAATGTCTTTATCTGGTTTTAATATTAGGGTAATATTGACCTTATTATTTTTGTATATTTCTTTGTATTATTTCTTTGGTTTCATAAGTGAAACCAACTGAGCTTAATACTATCCTTCTGGGGGAGATTTTTTTTTTTTGGCCGTGGCTTGCAGTATGCGAGATCTTAATTCCCCAACCAGGGGTTGAACCCGTGCCCCCTGCATTGGGAGCACAGAATCTTAACCACTGGACCACCAGGGAAGTCCCTGGGGAAGATTAATTGTTAGTTCAATTTACTTAATAGGGCTATTCAGGTTATGTCTATTTCTGTGCATTTTGGTACTTTGTGTATGTTAAGAAATTTATTGTCAAATTTGTGGGCATAGAGTTGCTGGTCTTTTGCTTTATTATTCATATTCATGAGATCAATTGTGATGATCCATCCTTGCTTTCTGACACTGGTAATTTGTGTCTTCTATTTTCTTGATTAGCCTGGCTAGGGTTTATTAATTTTATCAATATTTTCAATAATCAGGTTTTAGTTTGGTCAGTATTCTCTATTTTTGGCCTGTGTTTCAGTTTTGTTTATTTTTGCCCTAATTTTATTATTGCTTTTCTTCTTGTTTACTCTTAAATTCTCTTCTCTCTTCAGCTTGCTCAAGTAGAAACTAAGTTATTCATTGCAGATTTTTCTTTTTTCTAATACATTTTCCTCTAAGCACTGCTTCCACTGCATCCCACAACTTTTGATAAATTGCATTCTAATTTTCATTTCATTCAAAATATTTTAGTTTTCTTGAGAGACTTTTTGAAACCATGGATTATCAGAAGTGTGCAAATTAATTCCCAATTATTTGGGTGATTTTCTAGCTATCTTTCAGATATTGTTTTCTAGTTTAATTCCATTGTCATCTGATAACATACTTTGTTATAATTTCAACCGGTGGGCTTCATAGCCAACGTGTCATCTCTTTTGGTGAATGTTCTATGTGGTTTGGGAAGAATGTGTACTTTGCTCTTGTTGGTTGGAGAACTCTTTACATAACAATTATATGACGTTGATTGATAATATAGTTCATACTGATTTTATATCTCTTTGATTTGTCAAATACTGAGAGAGGGGTATTGAGGTGTCCAACTAAAATAGTGGATTTTTCTATTTCTTCTTTTACTTTTAAGGCATTTTGATGCTCTCCTATTTGGGGCATACATGTTTAGGATTGTTATGTGTTGTTAGAAAATTGACCCCTTTACTATTATACCTTTCTTTATCTCTATTAATTTTCCCTGTTGTGGATTCTACTCTCTCTGAAATTATTATAGCTATATTGGCTTTCTTTTAATTAGCGTTGTTATTGGATGGTTCTCTCCATCCGTTTAATTTTTAAAAAATTTTATTTATTTATTTTTATTTATTTTTTGGCTGCATCGGTTCTTCATTGCTGTGCGCGGGCTTTCTCTAGTTGCTGCGAGCGGGGGCTACTCTTGGTTGCGGTGCACAGGCTTCTCATTGCGGTGGCTTCTCTTGTTGTGGAGCACGGGCTCTAGGTGCGCGGGCTTCAGTAGTTGTGGCACGTGGGCTCAGTAGTTTTGGTGCATGGGCTTAGTTGCTCCGCGGCATGTGAGATCTTCCTAGACCAGGGCTCAAACCCGTGTCCCCTGCACTGGCAGGTGGATTCTTAACCACTGCGCCACCTAATTTTAACCTATAAAAGTCTTTATATTTAAAATGGGCTTTTTATATGCATCGTAGTTCTTTTTAATTTAGTTTAATTTAATTAATTTCAAATTTAAAGAGATTATTGATATACTTTTCTTAATATCTATCATGTTTATAACTGGTTTCTACTTTTTGCATTTGTTCTTTATGCCCCCTGCCCTTTTTTATCTTCTCTTATTTTGATTGGGCATTTTATACGATTCCATTTTATCTCTTCTTTTAGAACATCAATTATACTGCTTTTTATAATTTCTGTAGTACTTGCTCTAGAGTTTAGGGTACACATTTTTAAATAATTTAAGTTTACCTTAAATTATACTTCAAATAACACTATATGGTTTCACATGGAGTGTGGTTATCCTATAACCAATTCCTTCCTCCCATCTCTTATAACATTGCTGTCAGTTTTTTACACACAAGTGATTATAATCACCCATTATATTATTACTATTCTTACTTTAAACAGAAACTTTAAATCAATTAATTGTGATAAACATAAATAATTTAATTTTATGTTCATTTATTCCTTCTCTACAGCTTTCTCTTTCTTTTTGTAGACCCAAGTTTCTGCCTATGTCATTTTTCTTCTTTCTAAATAACTCTTTTTAACATTTTATGCAGGGCAGGTCTGCTGCTGCTGAATTCCTTAGTTTATGTTTATCTGAGAAAATCTTTATTTCTCCTTCAGTTTTGAAGGGTACCTTTGCTGAATATAGAATCCTAGGTTGGATTTTTTCCTTTAAATATTTTATTTTACTATCGTTTTATGGTTTCTGATAAAAATTCCACTGTAATTATATTCTTTTCCTCTATAAATAAGGTGGTTTTTTTCTGGCATTTTTAAAAGAATTTTTTTCTTTGTCTTTAGATTTCTGCTGTTTGAATGTAATAGGCCTAGGTGTTTTTTTTGTTTGTTTGTTTTTTTCACATTAATTCTACTTGGTATTCTCTGAGCTAGGCCTGTGGTTTTGTGCCAGTCATGAATTTTGTAAAGTTCTCAAATATTATTACTGCAAATATTTTTTCTGCTTCATTCTTTCTTTTTCTTTTGGTATTCCAGTTACACACTTGTTATGCATCGAAATTGTCCCACAGATATTGGATGTTCTGTTATGCTTCTGTTTTTTTAATTCTTTTTTTTGTCTTTGTGTTTCAACTTTGCATGTTTTTTTATTTAACTATTAAAATTCACTGATACTTTCTTCAGCTGTGTTGGATTTATTGATGTGTGTCACAGGCTTTCTTCATTTCTGTTAGTGTTTTTAATTTCCAAAATTTACATTTTATTCTTTCTTAAAGTTTTCATCGCCTTGTTTACATTACTCATTTCCTTGCATGTTGTCTGTCTTTTCTGTTAGAGCCCTTAACGTATTAATCATGGTTATGTTAAATTACCAGTCTTATAATTTCCATATCTGTGTCATATCTGAGTCTGTTTCTGATGTGACTTCATCTTTCTGACTGCTTTTTTCTTTTCTCCTTTTGACACGTTTTAATTTTGTTTTTAAAAAAACCTAGACATGTTGTATTGGGCAATGGGTACTGAGGTATATAAGCCCTTAGCCTGAGAGTTTATTCTAATCTAGTTAAGAGTTAGACTGTGTTTAATGTTTGCTATAGCTGTAGATGCCAGAAGCTTTAAATTACTTTAGTGGCTTTGTTTTTTCCTTCTCCTCTTTCATCTGGGTTTCCCTTTGTATTCCTCTGGAGAGGGAGAGATTGTATTTTGCAGCTCATTCAGCTGTAATTCACTGTTAATACACTAGACCCTTATTGGTGAGGTATAATGTGTGAGGAAGGGTTATTATTCTACAATTCTTCTATTGAATCTCTGTTGTAGTGGGTCTGTGTCTCAGGGCTGTGACTTTCACCACTGTTTCCACAGTGATATACCTTTTTTCAACCCTTGTCCATTATACCCTTATCTGGCTGCAGTGTTCCCAATTTATTTCCATGAAGTCCTAATCCATTTTGACTATGTTTGGTATTTTTTGTTTTTTCCTTCCTCAGGTGAGACAAGAAAGCTAAAGGTGCCTGGGGTGAAGGGATGAAATTCTCTAAATATGGGATTACTCGTTCTCTCTCCCTGCAAAATCCATGAGGGAATATTCTCATAGCTTTACCCTGAGGGACTGATGGGTTTCCTTGGTGTAAAGTTCAGGAAAGACTGAGGGCCTCCTAAGATTGAAATCCCCAAGAATTTTTCACTCTTATGCTGTCCATCCTTAGTCTCAGGCAATTCATTAAAATGACCATTTAAGGGTTCCATTAAGTGTTAAGTCATTGATTTTCAGTTTGCCCACCAATTTTTCTTGCTGTAATGACAGGGATGACAACTTCCAAGAGCGAGTAGGGCTAAAATCAGATGTCTAAAGAGCTATTTTTTAAATGTTTTATAGCATGGTTATATGATTATGACAACCTATTAGAGAAGGAAAAGTTGGATGTGAAGAACAGGAAATTTGCATAAGAAAATGAGGTCCTTGAATAAGTGAGAGGAGTTAGGATGAAGTTCATAAAGAGAGAGTTTAACCTTGGCTAAGAGTATAGATGATGTATGCATAGAGCTATTGGGTCTTTGAAGATGATCAAGTTAAGATGAAGTCATTAGGGTGAGCCTTAATCCAATATAACTGTGTGTTTATAAAAATGGGAAATTTAGACAAAGACAAATACACAGGGAGAATGCCATCTTAAGATGAAGGCAGAGATTGGACTGATACTTATAAGCTAAAAAATACCAAAGATTGGCAGCAAACCACCAGAAGTCAGGAAAGAAGCATGGAAGAGATTTTCCCTCACAATCATTTGAAGGAACCAGCCCAAGGACAAAACATCGTGACTCACATTTTAGCCTCCAGAACTATGAGAGAATAAATTTCTGTTGTTCAAGACACACAGTTTGTGGTATCTTGCTATAGCAGCCCTAGGAAACTAATATACACAACAACAGAAGAGAAAGTAGAATACACTGGCCAGAGTTTATAGGTGGGATGATGAAATGGAGGAAGGAAGTAGAAGTTGTCTTCTAATTATTTTTATTTTTTCAAGGAGAAAGGGAGCAATGTCATAAGTTAAGAGTGAAGATGGAGATGGAGATATTGTTGGGGGGGTATGAAATAGATGTCTGTGAGAGTGAGAGTAGGAATAGAACTGGGAAATTTAATTGATAGCCAACTTGGTGTTAGTGGTTTGAACTTACAGTTTTCAATAATCAAGTAGGAAAATGTGGCTCAATTCAGGGAAATTACAATGACCATGGAGGTGAAAAGGTAGATTTTAGAAGTATATAAAGGGCATAATTAATATTACCTGGTGATTGAAAATGGTGAATGAATGAGAATGAGGAATTAAGAAAACTAACTGGATTTCTAACATGATGACACTATTAACTGAGAATAGCAAACACAGAAAGAAGAAAATAAAGTTCAGTTTTAATCATTTTTTTCATTTTTAGCTTTACTGACATTATATCATATCAGTTGTCCTAAATATTTAACTCAGTTATTTGACCAGAATTCATTCATTGGCCAAATTACCAATTAAGTGTCAATAGTACGTTACTAACAGGATGATAGAATTTCTATCTACTACTTTGTAAATTATGTAAACATAGTAATAAATACTTATTTACTTTGTTTTCATTTTTAAGCACTATCTAACTGTAAGTACAAAAGGCAGGTCCGTCAACACTTTTTGGGAAAGGTTTAATCATGAAGATGGTGATTTAACTCAGGAAAGTTTTCAACTTCTGGTTCATAGGAACTGAATATTTTATCAGCCAAAAAATTTGATTATTTGTGAAAATTCAAAAAGTCATAGGCACAACTTGTATGTGTGTGGGAGTAGGTGTAACTGAAGGCCCAGCTGCCATTTATAACGATGAGATTATTCTGGTTTCCAGTGATACATTCTCTATACTAATGAGGTAAAGTTTTAGGTCTCATGGAATTAAGGCAGACTATTTTCTCTCCAGTCACTGAATACAAAGGAGAAATTTTTTTTTATTACTTGATAATGCTACATATTATTTTGCTTTAGAATTATCTATGCACATCAGAGAAATAGCTTCTCTTTTCTTTTTCAGTTTCATCTTTCTGAATGTCTTATATTTTAAAGATAACAAAAGCAGCTTATATTAAGATAATTATTTAATTATTAATCCAAATGTATTTTATCAAGCCTCTACTATGTGTTAGGCTATTTTAATTAATTTGATTTTCTCCTAAAAATAATGGAAAGTTATTGAAGGAGTTTAAGTAGATAAATGAATTAACTAATCCTACCCAAGAAATCACCCAAAAACTTAGTGGCTTAAAAAAATGACTCTCTTAAGATTCTACAGGTCAACAAGTTAATTAAGATGAAATGATGCCTTTTTTGTTGCTGTTCTTGATCTTGGCTGAGATTCTTCACACACCTTCTATCATCTGAGAATCAGCTTTGTTGATCTTGTCTAGGCTCCCTTACCTGTCTGGGGCCTCAGCTGGGGTAACTGAGCTGATTCAGCTATGCTCCATACTCTTTTAGCTCTAACCCATGGCAGAGACAGAGGTCCTAAGAGGAGTAGCAGAAGTACACAAGGACTATGGAGACATGGATTCAGAACTGGTTCATTATCATTTCTTATACAATCTGTTGGCCGGAGCAAGTCACAAGGCCAGCTAAGATGCAAAGGGTGGAGAAATAGACTCCCTCTTTGATAGGAGGAGCTATAGTGACACATGCTAAAAGGTGTAGATACAGGAGCTGTGAAGAAATGAGACCATTTTTATAAGTGATATACCACAGAGAATGATATGATAAGGCTTACACTTTAGATAAAATGTTCTGGCTGCAGTGAGGAAAGCAGAATGAAAGAGAGTAAAATATTATCTATTATCTCAAATATCAATATTTAAGGGCCTCATATTTTCCTTAAAAGACATTTGCTATATGGAAAGAGTTACATATTTTATATGGTTTTTGTGGTTGTTGTTGAATTAAAAATAAATGTATTCTAAAAAAAATTAGCAAACTGAATTCAACAGCATATTTTAAAAAATATATACCATGACCAAGTGGAATTTATTATTGGAATGCAAGGATGTTGCAACACGTGAAAATCAATTAATATAATACACCACATTACAGAATGAAGGACAAAAACCCGTTTTAATTGATGCAGAAAACCTTTTGACAAAATTCAATATTCTTTCATGATAAAACATTCAACATATTAGTAATAGAAGGAAATTATTTCAACATAATAAAGGCCACATATGATAAACCTGCAGTTAACATCATACTCATTGAAGAAAACCTGAAAACTTTTCCTCTAAGATCAGAAACAAGACAGGAATTCTTGATTTTTATTTTTCTCTTCAACATAGTACTGAAAGTCCTAGCCAGGAAATTAGGCAAGACAAAGAAATAAAAGACATTCAAACTGGAAAGGAAGAAACAAAATTGTCTGTTTGCAGAAGCTATAATCCTATATGTAGAAAACCCTAAAGTTACACACATACCTATACAAACATCAGAAACAAACAAAAACACTGTCGAAACTAATAAAAGAATTCAACAAAGTTGCAGGATTCAAAATCAAAACACACAAATCACTTGCATTTCTGAACACTAACAATGAGCAATCCAAAAGGAAATTAATAATACAATTTCATTTACAATAGAATCAAAAAGAATAAAATGCTTAAATAACCCTAGCCAAGGAGGTGAAAGAATTGTACACTCAAAAGTACAAAGCTTTGCTGAAATAAATTGAAGAGGACACAAATAAATGGAACTACATTCCATGTTCATGGATTGAAAGACTTAAATATTCTTAAGATACCAATATTGTACAAAGCAATCTACAGATCCAATGCAATTACCATCAAAATCCCAGTGTTTGTGCAGAAATAGAAAAGTCCATTTTACAATTCATATGGGATCTCCAGGGACTCCAAATAGCCAACAATCTTGAAAAAGAAGAACAAAGTTAGAGATCTCACACTTCATGATTTAAAAGCTTACTACAAAGCCAGACTAATTGAAACAGCGTAATATTAGTTAAAAGACAGACATATAGACTGATGGAATATTAACAGAGTGCCAGAACTGAACTTTTGCACATATGGTCAAGTTATTTTCAACAAGGTTGCCAAGACCATTTAATGGGGAAAGGACAATGTCTTTGGCAAATGGTGTTGGGAAAACTGAATATTCATAAGCAAAAGATAAAATTGGGCCCTTCCCTTACACCATATACAAAATTAACTCAAAATGGATCAAAGACCTAAATGTCAGAGCTAAAAGTATAAAACTCTTGGAGAAAACATGGGGGAAGATCTTCACGACATTGAATTTGGCAATAATTTTTTTACATGACACCATAAGAACAGGCACCAAAAGAAAAATATATAAATTAGACTACATCAAAATTTAAAATTTTGTGCATCAAAAGATGCTGTCAACAGAATGCAAAGGCAGCTCATGGAATGCAGGAACACATTTGCAAATCATATATGGGGTAAGGGATTAATATTCAGAATAACTAAAGAACTCCTACAACTCAATATCAACAACAAAAAAAACCCCATCTGATTGAATAATGGACAAAGGACTAGAATAGATTTTTCTCCAAAAAAGACATACAAATAACTAATAAGAACAGGAAAATATGTTCAACATTCATTAAACATTAGGAAAATGCAAGTCAAAATTACAATGAGATATCACTTCATACCCATTAGTATGGTTATTTAAAAAAAAAAACAAAAACAGAAAGTATCAAGTGTTGGTAAGAATGTGAAGAAACTGGAACCATTGTGCACTGCTGGTGGGAAAGTAAAAGAGTGCAGCTTCTGTGGAAAATGGTGTTAAGATAGAATTCAAAAAATTAAAATAAAATCACCATATAATTCAGCAACTCCACTTGTATGTATGTTCCCAAAAGAATTGAAAGCAGAGACTCCAAAAGCTATTGCATGCCCATGTTCATAGCAACATTATTCTCAATAGTCCAAAAGTGGAAGTAACCCAAGTGTCCATTGGCGGATGAATGGATAAACAAAATGAGGTATATACGTACAATAGAATATTATTCAGCCACAAAAGGGAAGGTAATTCTGACACATACTACAACATATAAACCTTGAAGATATTATGCTAAGTGAAACAAGCCAGGTACAAATAACAAATATGTGTGATTCCACTTATATGTGGTACCTAGAATAATCAATTCATAGAGACAGAAAGTAGAATGGTGGATACCAGGGGAAGGGGGTGGTAATGGAGAGTTAGTTAGTAACTAACAGGTATATGGTTTCAGTTGGGGGAAATGACAACTTCTGGAGATGAGCAGTGGAAGGTGTTGTACAACAATGTGAATGTGCCTAATGCCACTGAACAGAACACTTAAGACAGGTTAAATAATAAATTTTATGCTGTAGAAATATAACCACAAGAAAAAAAGAAAAAATGCATATTTTTAAAAAGTTGAAATCTTTTCTGATACCTGTATTATGGAAGTCTTCAAGGATCCAAGGTAAGTATGTATTAAGTCTCTAGGAAGAGCCTTGAAGTAGATTCTAAATATACTTTCACTCCTGCCTACAGGTCTTTATCTGGAAGGCGAATCGTTTTCTTTTTTTTTTCACTCCATTGTCATCAGTCTTGGCAATACGACAGAGTTTATCCCCTGAAATATGAGTGGAAGTTGTATGTGCCTCTTCTGTGCAGAAGAAATAAGGGGAGTCACGCATTCTGATAATACTTTTCCTGCTACAATGAGATTGTCATGTTCCAGCTAGCTACTTAAGTCGAGGTCCCAAAATGCAGAGAATGTGAAGCAGAGCTGTGGCTGACCTGAAATGGATACAATCTTGAGCGTGAAATATTGCTAAACCCACTAAGATTGTAGGGCCGTTTGCTACTGTAGCATAGCTGAGATTACACTGACTAACGCAGTTTAAGATAATGAATTATTTTAAGAACCTAGTGTATTGTCTTCTTGATTCCTATTTGACTATGTTATTATTTGTATCAGAAACTGAATTTTTTTAGGTCTCAGTATACCAAAATTCTTGTTCCAGAGTCCTAGCCAGACACAGGAAACAGTAACTATTTCTGAGTTTGTTTTCAAATCTAAGAGAGATTATTTGGTGGACCTAATTTATGTTCAGTGTACATAGCTGGCATAACCCTAGTACAATTGACTGTGATGGTGCCATATAACAAGAACATGGCTGCCAAGTATACATCTCCATGCATAGGAAGGGGTGATATTTATAGACTGGATGGGCACCCAAATATTGCCCACTGCACCTCACGTATACCATGTGTACAAAGAAGAAGCATAACATGGGAAAACACAGAATCTAAACACACATGTAGAAATTGATCATATAAATCAAGGGAAGGGAAAGCAAGGGAAGCCAAAGAACTCAAATATATTCATACACCAGTAATTTAGAATTTGCGTGTGGTTTAGGAATAACCAACCCTCAACCTCTCATTAACTATGTAACAAATAAAAGCACACTGAATCAAAAAGACGCCTAGAGTTCCTCCCCAGTTAACACAATCAACAGTGTTCTGTTTAATTTTTTACCCCTCTGCTTATGGTTTGAGTGAGATGTTTTGTGAAGATAAAGAGTTTTTTTTATACAATGAATTTTTTTTCAGGCAGTCCTTAGCAAGTTTCTTTGAAAAACTACCTATTTGACTTGAAATTCTTACAACTAACTTTTGCCACAAAGTTTTAAACCAAGCAATTGTCATTTAATAAAGGAAAATGTGCTTTATTTATCTGAAATATCCATGTTCTTTGATTTTTTTGAAAAAAAGCTTTGGAAATTATAATACAGAAAAGTAGCATAAGATTTAAGCTTACTTTCTTCAATTGCTAAAACCCTAATGCCCAATTGTTTATTGAATGCTTACCATTATTTTAAAAATAGCTATTTAAAGGTTTATAGGTCTTAAATACTTCAACTTGTTGTTGAAAATCTGATATACCATTAGATTTCTACTAACATTTTAGATAATAATGTTTCATATATGAATAGTCATCAGTGCTGTCCAAGAGTACTTCTGTGATGGTAGAAATATTCTTTATCTTCAATGTCCAAGACACTAGCCACTTGCAGCTACTGAGCGCTTGAAACGTGGCTAGTGTGACTGAAAAACTGAATTTTAACATTTATTTAGTTTTAATTTAAACAGTCATTTAAGGCTAGTGGCTATTACACTAATCAGCACAGATCTAGATCTAAATCTAGATAACTTGAAAATATACCTAATTGTTTTGAAAATTCCCTGGTGGTCCAGTGGTTAGGACTCTGCACTTTCACTGCCTAGGGAGCAGGTTCAATCCCTGGTCAGGGAACTAAGATCCTTCAAGACATGCAGCATGACCAAAAAAAAAAAAGAATACACTTAACTGTTTCATGTTTTTATTTCTGAATATTATCCAACTCAGTGGTCTAAATGACACACTGGACTTGAAGGAAGAGAGAAAAAGTTATTAATAAATATGTTAAGCTTATACTATAAGATTAATTTTAATAAAAAAGACTTTTGTAGAAAAAGTATTTTTCCTTAGGACTGTGGAAATAAGCATTTCTTAAGGCTTTACACACATAGGTACAATAAAATTGTAGAAAAACTAAAAGGTTATATTGGGAAAATGTAATTATAAAAAGTTTTTAAATGTCACAATGTTTTATTTGGTGAAATTAAAGAAACCACGATACAAATTTTAACAGTATAAAAAATCTCCAGAAACATTTATGTGAGTTAGAAAGGCAAATTTTAGATCAAAATTAGAAGCTATTTCTCTATGTATAACAAAGATGGCAACACCTCTCTCCTGTATCTAGCTAGTCATTTTTAAGATCAGAGTAAAACATTTTCTGATACTCCATTCTGTTTATTTCATATATTTAGTTTCTGTAACTAAATTAGTAACGGCAAAATAAAGTGATATTCACAGACATAACATGTGTTTTATTCTCTACACAGACTTAAAAACTAGTTTTCATAGGATTTGTACTTCCTGCAAATTTTCTTCAGGAGACACTTGATAATAGGATGTGGAAAGATAGAAATATTTGATAAATATATATTAAAATCATGAATATTTGGGGAAAAATGTATTGCTACTACTCTAAACATAAGTGGAAGAAAGAGTATCTTGGGACCTGTATTTCAACAAATAAGCAAATTGTGGAAAGTCTTTTTATAAGTCAAAAGTATAAATAACTTTAAATGTTCAATATTAAAGAATCATACAAAATTAATGCATACTCACTTCATAAGTAGAAACAAAGAAATGAAGCATCCCAAGGGTATACAGTTTCTAAAGTAATACTTATTAAAATATTACTTTGTGTAAAATGAATAAAATATAGATTTTTTTTTTCCTTTCAAAAGATCTGTGTTTGTGGGTATCCCATCTCATGTAAAATGTTGATTTCATTTCCTTTGAAGCCACTTTCTTACTTTAATTACACTGCAAATGTGATTCACATAGTGAACATACCAGAAATACAGACTTCAAAATTGACAAGTTTGGATCATTTTCCTTCGAAGGCCAAAAGATGGTGCTGCTGTGTAGCTGAGTTATCATTCCTCAATAATCAATTGCCTTCCACAGTTCAATTCAACTGCTAAAATGGCGGAAATAAATCTGTCATAAGAGCAAGTAAAACAGGTCTGAAAATGCAGTGAAACAAATCAGGTAACAAATTAACTTAGAATGGGACCCAATGATAGTTGGACTTAGTGAAAACTGACAGTTGCCTAGCGGCAAAGAGATTGGTAGTCTCTTTTTGTGTAACATGTAGACATTTCTGAGAATGTAGGTTAAACACTCCTTATCAGGATGTCACAGGTTAAGGGAGAAGGGGGAGAGGGAGAAGGAGAGAGAGAAAGAGAGAGAGAAGCCGACTTTGGAGAAATTGCCTATCTTATGAGAACGACCTAATGAGACAACTACTATCATTTCCACGCCAATGATTTAGTAACTTTATAATTTCAGAGTAAACCTCAAAATTATTTTTACTTTGACACTATTAAACTTTTGTTACCATTAACATTGAACTGTAGTGCTATTCACTGTGATCAGTATGTTATGCAGAGCTAGCCTCTTCCCATTTTAATTTTATTTTTTATCACATCTATGTATGTGCATTCTTTTAAGTCAAATAGTTCTACAGGGTTTATAGTAGGAAAAAAAATTTTTTAAAATACTTTTACACACCAACAACACTCAATCTCTGCTCCTCAGAATAAACCCTTTACACAAGTTTTATTCCTGTATTTTGTTAATATCATATTACATATATAACATAATGAATAACATAATTATTCTCTTATTTCTTGATTTTCCAGTGTAAGATGTATCTTTTGACTTCCTACTGCAGGTTTTTTATTTATCCACCTTTGTACATGTGTCCTTTATATTACCAGTATAGTCATAGCCATAGTTTTTGTTAAATTGATAATTAATATTAATATTATGATTATGTGAGCACAGTTGAGCTGTGCAGTATACCATGATTACATTTAATTTCTGTACAACTTTTCCTAGACGATTTTGGTCTAGATGATTATGGTCTATTACAGTTTTCTTAACACTGAGTACCTCTCACTGTAGGTAGTTTGTAATTTATCCCCAAACCCTACTGAAGTGTTAATTTCCTCTCCATGTATTTAAGCATGTTATTTGTATACAATACAGTATTAGCTATAGTGACCATGCTGTACATGACCTCCAGAACGTGTTCTTTCTACATCACTGAAAGTTCACCTTCTTTTGCTGGAAGAGGTCATCCAGAGGATGTGACTGAGGTGTTGACCTGTGAGCTTGACCTGCTCAGTCAGAGGCTCCTTACCTACTCTCCTCTCCTTGGAATGTGCCTTCTGCTTGCCTTTCCCACACTAGAAGCTGCCCCAAGGACACAACCTTGAGATCATAAAGTGGGGTTGAGATCATCTGGATGGCATACAGACTGAATCCAGTTAAGATCTCTGTATAAGATTCTGCTGGACGAGTGTGGAGATCTACTCATCTTGAGACCACCCAAGACAAGCCCTGTATGTAAGTTCCCTTGCTTATTAAACCTGCCACTTGCCCATCTGAAGTGATCTGCCTCTTTCTTCAGTCTCTCCTTGCCCTCTGTATACAAGGGCCATTTTTGGAACCAACAATTGGTGAGCCAGCCAGAAGGTGGAAGAAATGGGCCTTGGGACAGAGACATCCATGGGGGAAATCCTAAGTTGGCCGTCCACTCTCTGTGGAGAGGTGTGGCCCGTATATTAGACACTTGTGGACCACCATGTGAGGATGGGGATGCCCCAGAACGCTGGCTGACTTGATGTGCTTGTTCGAGGAACTGCCCAGAGTGTGCTGCATGAGAGAAGGGAGTGAATGGCTGTGCGGTGGGCTGACCTCTACTGTGGGCAGCTGGCCTCACCATCGACGCCCAACTAGAGCCTGGAGTTTGAGTTAAGAAGCTGGAAGAATTGTGGAGGTTTGAGAAGGACGTGTGTCTGTCCACTGCTCTGCTAGTTTCAAGGCTGGCATACAATGTGGGAGAGTGAGATGATAAATTGGAGACCTTATCGTGCTGTTTTGTAAAGCTAGGAGGGCACAAGCTGCTGCAGACTCAGGTCTGAGCTCTGGTGACAAAGCCTGATTGGGACGCCAAGAGGTGGGATCCCTGGGAAAGTGAGGAGAGTGAAGAGGAGGAGGCTGTGGTGACTGACAGTGAAACAGACAAATTGGCTGTGCAGTCCAACCCCTAATATGAAGGAAAGCAAAGGCAGGACAACAGCAACCCCAGCCAGCGGGGCAGCCCCCAGCTCAGGAAACATTCACGATGAGAGAATATACTTCTGCTAAGCTTATTGAGATAGCTACCAAGTTCCAGCAAAAGGCCAGGGATGGATTCCAGGCATGGTTAGTGCAGCTACGGGATACCGGGTGTGATGTCATTTCTCTGACTGGCAAGAGGCAGAGGAAATGAGCAACATCGCCACCCATCCTGCCACCTGCAGCGCCTGCATGGTGCTCGGTGGGTTCAAGGTACTCATTCTTATAGATAGGATTATTCTAGCCTGTAGGGAGACTTGACCCAACGAGGAGGATCTCCCTGAGCATGTGGTGCCCTAGAAATATATAGAGGAGGTATATCAACTTCTTTGGGAATTGAGTATGAGACAGGCCATCTATGGCCAGTTTTTGAAGGCCCTAATGGGGCCACATTTACTGCAGGAATGAAAGCTAAGATACTCCAGTTTGCCCCCAGCACCAGGTATGGGACACTGATATCCATGCTAAGTCTAGTCCTGGGACAAGCCATGTACGAAGTGGGGCAATCTGTTGCTGATCTGTGGGAGACTGCCAAATCCCAGGAATGGGTATGGGCTGTGAGAAAGATCCAAGACAGAGAGGGAGCTGGAAAGCTGAAGGCTATCTCAGTTGGCTGTAAAGAGTCCAGTGAAAGTAACCTGGAAGCAAATGTGGTTTGTCCAGATAGACCGGAGGGCCTAAGGAAATAGGAGAACCTATCCAAGAACTACACCAAGTGGTTATCGTATGCATTGCCTGTAGTGCTTTCAATAGCCCAGTATGCCTGGTAAAAAAGCCTTGTGGCAGATGACCATGAACTACTGAGAACTGAACAAGGTAGTGTGCCC
This sequence comes from Eubalaena glacialis, assembly GCF_028564815.1. NCBI lineage: Eukaryota > Metazoa > Chordata > Mammalia > Artiodactyla > Balaenidae > Eubalaena > Eubalaena glacialis. Next base: position 102,316,231 of record NC_083726.1, read on the forward strand.
CCATCCATGTGACTGAGCTCAACATTGCTACCAACTTAGATTCCTTGTCCAGGGTTCTAGGAGGATACCATGCTACACTGAACTATCAAATATTTTTTACAGTAGACCCCTAGCCACTGAGTCACAAGATCAATTTGCCTTCATGTGGGATGGTAGCCCAAGACCTGTGCCTGTTCTCCTTCCCCACATCAGCAAAATGGCCTTGATGATATAATGTTAACATGTGAAGACTTGCCTCTGCTGCAAGACCCTCTGCAGACTTTCTGGAACATCTACAAGGGAGAGGATGGGCAGTGAAACCACAGAAAATTCAAGGTGGAGGCACTGCCCTAAAGTTTTGGGGAGCTGTTTGGTCGGGTAAGATGTGTATTTTCCCAGAAGCTGTGATTGCTAAGGTGTAAGCCTCTCCAATGTGCAAGAGGTCCAAGTTTGTAGGGATCTGGGATTTTACAGGATTTTTATTCCCCACCTGGAACACTGCCTCCATCCTTATACCACCTGGTAAAGAGAGGGCACGTGTGAGACTGGGGATCAGAGCAGCTGGTCACCTCTTAGAAGGTGAAAATATTAGTGAAGCAGATTAAAACTCTGGGCATCTCCCAAGCAGGGCTGCTGTTTGAGTTAACTATGTCTGTGACTCTGAAAGGTATGGCTTGGGCACTGTGGCTGAGACAACAAAAGGAGAGAGAAACCCTAGGACATTGGTCTCAGCTCTCGAAGGAAACAGAAACCGGTTCTACCCCGGAAAGCGGCAGCTCCTCCCAGTGTGCAGAGCACATCTGCACGTAGAGCCTCTCAGGAAGGAACAACGTAGGAAGGGTGAGGGCTTCCCTTTCTATCAAGGGAAGAGATGAGGGTATGTCCCATCCACCCACCTCCACCATGCCTCAAACTCCCACTTTGTCTTAAGTGGAGTGCCGATTTGCAGCAGGGGAGCACCCTGCCCGCCAGTCTTAGAAATTCGGGTGCTACTAGGTTTTGTGAGTATGTAGAACCTCCAAATTCCCCCATCCCTACACCTGTGGTGGCTCCTGCGGGTTTTAGGGAGGGAGTGGGGGAAATTCCGCTGATGCCTGAGATACAATAAATCTAGTTGGGGAAATCTATCCAGGTGAACTGCAGCCACTATTTAACCCGACACTGACGCCATCTGGATGGAAACAGGAATGAACCATAGCAGCCAATGAGCTCTGGCTGTTAATGCTTTGCACTGAGAGTTGGGTTATTCTAAAGGGATTAACCCTATGGCTTGGACAACGGGAAGCTGACGGGTGAATGATCATGAATAAGCCCTTGCAGGTCAGGATATGTGAAAAGACATTTGGGTTTGCCTGCAAAAGCCTGAGGCAGTCCTCACTGTCTTCCACATCCCGGATCGTAAGGCATTGTCACCCCCTGTCATCCCCTGGCAATCAGGAAGCTGATGTCCTAGCTTGAGTAGCAATGACAGTTTGGTAGGTACAGCAGATTGGGTACACCCTAGCGCCCAGGTGGAATGGCATATTGCCAAGGATGCCCAATTGCCCTTGAAACACGGTGACTTGGTTAATGCAGTAATAGCATGTCCTGTGTGTACTAAGCAATGCCCAAGGCAACTGCCAAAGGAGTCTGGGGCCATCCACTGGTGTTCCCAACTGGTGAAAGAAGCTAATATTATTGATTTGACAACTTTCTTCTTCTAATGTGTATTGCTATAAATTTCGTCTAAGTACTGCTGTAGCTTGGTCCTAGAAATGTTCTTATGTTGTGTTTTCATTTTTTTCACGTGAAAGTTTTGCATATCCCCCTGACTATTTCTTTGATGTGTGGGCTATTTAAAAATGTGTTCTTTAGATTGCAATTATTTGTGGGTGTTTCCAGATATCTTTTGGACATTGCCTTGTAATTTAATTCCATGATGTGTAGAGAATATACAATGTATGATTTGAAATTATTTATTGATTGTTACTTATTTTATGGCCCAGAATATAGTCTGTCTTGGCAAATAATCTGTGTTTATTTGAAGATAGCATGTTTTCTGCTTCTGTTGACAGGGATGCTTTATGGTAGATCAAATTGGTTAGTACTAATGTCCAAATTTTCTACATAATTATTGACTTCCTGTCTACTTAGTCCATCAATTATTGGATAGGAGTGCAAAAATCTCTGGTTATAATTGTGGATTTGTCTGTTTCTTCTCTGGTTCTCTGAGCTTTTGCTTCTTGTGTTTTGAACTTTGTTATTAGGTGCATAAATGCCTAGAAATTTTATGCATTCTTAAATTGACCTCAGTCATTATGAAATGACACTGTAACCCTGGTAATATTTTGTGCTCTAAATTATACTGGTCTGATATTAATATGCCCTCTCCACCTTTCTTTGAATAGTGCTAGCATAGTATATTTTTCCCTTTATTTATTTTTGTTTTACTCATATTTTTATATTTAAAATATATTTCTTATTCAGAGCATATAGTCCAGTCCTGCTTTTTAAAAAACTCTAATCTGATAATCTTTGCTTTTTAATACCTGTGTTTGTTCTATTTACATTTAACGTTATTAGACATACAGCTGGATCTATATCTACCAACTTGCCATTAGTTTTTAACTTATTCTGTCTCTTCTTTGTTTCTTTGTTTCTTTTCTTTTTCTATCTTTTGTACCAGTGGAACATTTTTTAGGGTTCTATTTTATTTTTGTTGGCTTATTTGCTATAATTTTTGTTTTATTGTTGATTGCTTCAGAGATTATAGTATACATCTTTAACATATTACAGTCTATCTTCAATAATACTACACCACTTCAAGTGAAGATCAGTAACTTTACATAGGTGTTCTTTCAATTCTCCCCTGGCTGCTTTTTTTTTTTTCTATTAAACTATTCCTGATCCTATGTGATCACATTTCCGGTATGTTGTCAACTCAGGGACCAAATTGTTTCTTGGCTTTCTTTCACTGCTAAGTCAATTACTTTGGACTACTTTGGAATTTATTTGTCTAAGATTTTGTCACTCATACCTCCTGTCTCATTCACTTTGTTCTTTGGTTATTATGTCCTTTTTAATATGTCCTACCAGTATTGAATGGGGCTTTGGGAAGGGAAATAATACATGCATCTGTTTAACCAACAGAAACCCCCATTTCATTTTAATGATATATTATGTTTGCATTCACATACTGCATTGTAGTAAGACAATTTTATCCCTTATATATTGCTTAAATATGATGCTTACACGTCCTCTATTTTTTCTTACTCTCACTCCATTTCCATTCCAGCCCCTCTACAATGTCTACTGTTTTTTAGACTGAGAACCAAATTTCATTACCAAATCCTTAATATTTACCTTACATTTTCTTTTCTTTCACAGATACTCATTTTTCCCTCAACCTTGTTCACTTCCCACGCCAGCATTCCCAGTGAATGTGGCTCTTTTTTCATATATTCCTATTAGTGGTAGAGATAAAAGTCAGTTTTGTATCTTTTCTATTGAAGTCCATATCATTTGATTTTACCAGCTTTTCCCAATACCCAATAGTGTGGCTCATCAACATCTAGATTACTCCCATATTGGTTCACAGTTTTCCTCTTTATTCATTCATCATTGGTAGTGGAAGAGAATGCACATTGGTATTAGGGTGAAACCCATTAGACTTGATGTATTTCAACCCTGCCTTTCCAGCTCTGATATTTACCTAACAGGTGTTGTGATAGATTATTTGCATTGATAACTAAAATTAATGGCTTTTATTCAAATATTCTTTGCAATATGACTTTGCAGCTTCTTCCATCAAGGATGAAGTCACTTTTCCATCTTTATATCTGTAGTGGATTTGTGACTTGCTTTGGCAAATAGGATGTGGGGAATATGAGAGTTTGCCAATTTCTAACCTAGGTTCAAGAGACCTCTTTCTCAGAACTCTACTTCTGCTATGATAACAAACCCAGTAAAGGAGATAGACCACAAGGACCAGAGATGAATCATCTCAGCTGAAATCATCTTTGACCAGCTAGTTCCTAGTCTACTGGCCAGCTGGCCGCAAATACATAGGTGAGCCCAGCTAAAATCTACCAAGCTTGGATCAGATTAGCAGGACCTCTTACAAGGACTAGAGCATTATTGTGCATTGATTATGGGGCAATAATTCTACTTATAGTGTTCTTGAAATATCACATGTGCTACCCAAAGTGCATTGTTTAATTGCTGGCACATAGTAGGTATTTAATAAAGGTACTTACTATTCTAAATATTATTACTTACAAAAGGTCCAATACCAAAGTTGATACTTCTTTTGACACCTTGACCTAATTGTATCTTCAACACTTCATAACTATAATAGCTTCAATCTTCATTCTATTTCAACCACTTATAGAAACAAATGTACATCACATTATATCAATATCACTACTTGAAATATTCCACCTATAAGACTCAAGATACAAAGATTAATCTTCTGATTACAATCTTCTTACATTGTAGAATGCTATGAAGTCAATAGCTATGATAGACTTTGGTAACTTTAATTCTAATATTGAGTTGAATTCAAGGATATAGACAAAAATGTTATAAATAAAAAATAAGAGACTGGAGGAAAATCATCAGCTTTGTTGGGTCTGCTTTGAATGACCAAAGAAAGTTTTCATCAGAACTGATTTTTAATGGATATGTCTCCACAGAGATCCTGGTGTTGAGTTTATTATAACTAGATAAGCTTAAAACAGCAAGACCCCAAGTACTGATATGAACAACCAAACCAAATAGATACAGACCAAATAACTATGAAAATCACAAAAAAATATGTGGAGTACTAAAATGACCCTTGAACATAGGTGGGTTTAGGAAACTCTCATGAGTTTTGTACAAAAAATAGAAACTCTCTGGAAAACTCTTCAAATCAACTCCACATCTCTGGAAATTTAGTAGCCTTGATCTTTTCTGAGTCTAGTTTATGTCAATAAAAATTATGTCTGAAGAAGGCTTGTGTATTGATTCCTAACTGAGGCTCAGGAAGTCTTGCTAAGTTCCATGCTGTCTTGCTCTCACAATTGATCATTTCAGTGTGCTTTTTAATGCATAAAACCTTGAGGTGAATATTGCTAATTTGTCCTGCACCTTCATGATATCTAATAGTATAAAAGATATTATTTGTTTTATTTCATGTTATCTTTCCATCTCTAATATTCACAATGCACATTTTCTTCATTCTCATTACAATTTTCAGGTGTTCCACAATTCCCATTTGCTTCAGCCATCAACTTTTTTGGGGGGAATCATTTGTCACACCAGGCAGATATTTGATATCACTTGATTTCCTACCTCCTACTACTTTAGTCAGTTACTTCAAATCCCCAAAATTATTGTCTTTCTGATATCTTACCTTTTCTTTCATTCCTCTAAACACACTTCCTCTGACTCTGATAACATCTGATTTTATTATTGCCTCACTTTCCAGTATTTCCCCACCAAAATTATTAGAAAAGTTTTTTATTCCCAGATTCCGTTTTCTCAGATCCAACTTATTTTGTGTCTGATTGCAGTCTGTTTCTTACCACTATCCCATTACTGAAATAGTTATGGTCAGTCTCTTTCTCTCCCTTTTTTTACACTTATTCTGTTTATCTCTCCTTAACTGAGATATCTACATAGTCATAAGTCATTGTTCTGTTCTCCCTTTGACTTTTTTTTCCCATTTATCACTTTTTCTTTGAAATGTAATTCTTCCTTGGATTCCTTAGGAGGTCAAAATTTTAATTTACCTCTTAATGCCTAAAGGACTTCTTGAGATTCTGTGAATCTTCATTCACTAATTCATTCATTTAACAAGATCATTTGAATACTTGGTATAAGTCACACACTACCCAAGCCTAGAGATATATAACCGTAAAAATAAGAGAAAAAGTCCCAAATTTCTCTCAGGTTTGTTTTTTATAAGATACAGACAAGAAAACAAATGATGACAAAACTGTGTGCTAAGGATTACAGTAGGGATTTTATAGAGGACCAGACTCGGGAGTATATGGAGCAAATACATAACCTATACTGGGAGGGATGAAGGTACTCAGAGGAAAGTGTGTCATTTAAGGCACTGGCATGACAGAAATACAAGTCAGATGGTTAAAACTAAAGAGAATTAGTGAGGTGACTGCATACAAAGATAAAGAAAGATTTTAGAGGCATTCAGAGGCCAACAAGAGAAAGGGGTCATCACCACCCACAGGACTGAAGAAAAAAAGGGGAAAATTGTGAAAGAAAAGGAAATACCTTGAACTCTCTATTTCCCTATCCTTCAGTCTCCCACTAGTGCCTGTCTTTTGCCAAACTTAACTAAAAGCAAACTGGCAGGGAGTCCATGGTATCAGCCACCTGGAGCGCTGAACAGGGAAGAAAATGCGTGAGTTAGGGTGAGGGCGTATGGCGTATAACCTGTATAGACTACTTCTTTTGCCCTTTACTCAAATGAAGAATTTCTTATTCACAATGCAGAGGAAACATAAACTACCATCAGACTCAGCATCATGGGATGATGTCAGATCACTTTATTCTTATCTAGAACCTAAATGATAATAATACATATAATCATTATTTTTCATACTATTGGCATGGAAAAGGAGGAAAACAAATAATCAAAAAAGATACGTAAAATTTCTATAATCTCTGACTCTTTCTGGTCATGAGGCCAATATTTAAAATCATAACTTTCACCATTATCTATTTCGTATTCTCTTTATCCTCTACCAGCTGGCAGGATTGCCCTATCTGATGGGTTAGCTAATTGACTATTCCAGTGGAATCTGGGTCTTAAGTCATTCCATCTTTATTGGTTGTCCTGCTTTTCCATTTAACATTATTCATGAACTTGAGAGCTCTAAGTGTCACCCGACTTAATCCCCTAGGTTCCCGATATATCTTGCTTCCAACGGTGTAACCAGAACCCCACTCTCCCCTGGTAATAGGGAAACCATTACCCCAACCGCTACAATAACCATCTTGATGCCTGTTGATTCCAAGACATGTAAAACCCAAAATGCCTATGATCAGCCTCATTTTCCATGAATGTGCTCCCCAGTAAAGCTTTTCTCCTTTCTAACCATGGCCTCGTAACCTGTTGTATTATTCTGCTCTTGCTCTGATAACCATGCATGACAGAGACCCCTACAATCTCTGTAGATTAAGACAAACATTCTTTTTTCTCACTGATGATTCTTCATCCTGCATAGTATATGCAGGTCTGCTTCATGTCTCTCCTATAAACAGCAGCTAACCACAGCATGCTCTTCTCACAGTGGTTGACATAAGACCCATAACTGCATGAGCCACATTTTGCATTGGACCCAGTTAAAGCTAACAGACTTATTGATTACTAAGTAAGTGGATCAGAATAGCAGACATCAAACCTAAATAGGCTCACCATCTGTTGTGCCTCTTTCTTCATGGTGAGTAGTGTAGAATGCTGCAAATTGTCACTCGTTTTAGAGAATCATCTTGGCATTCCAAGACCATTGGACCCCTAAAGCTTCAGTAATGTGCAGACCTCAGATTTGTGTGGATAGTTTTTTTCCCCTCACCTTCTAACTAAGATGTTAGTTACTATGGCATCTACCATCTGTGGTACTTACTACTTCTGTCTCATAAAGTAAAATAATGTTACCAATGTATTGTTCAAGAATTATGCTTTATAGGTCATATCATGACAGAATGCAGTAGATTTGACCTAACCATGATTTAAGACAGTAAAGGCCTACAGAGGTCCCTGCTAGGTAAAGACAAACTATTTCTGATTGTTGTAACTACTTGGAATTAAAAGAAACCAGTCTGCTGAGGCAATACCTGTATATTGAATGTCAGGGGCTATGCCAATTTGATGTGTTTTTAGATTATTATTGTAGTGGTGGAAGGGAGTCAACTTTCAGGGGATTTTTCTTCATTTGTCTTGAATCTTTTTACAAATATAGGTCAGGGAACAAATGTAAGGATTCTGCTAGTTGCCAAATATTTTTACTTTAGCTATACTTTTAGGCACTAGAGAAATAGCTGTTGGATCCACTGTGACTTGGACTTGGGATATGACTTCATCTGTCACCTAACTTCTGTAAGCAAACATTACTGATGATTGAATCACAGTGATATTTTGGTTCCACAGGAATTAATGTTACTTCTGAGTGATTATTTAATAACTCCCACACAGTTCTAGGTATTTCCATTTCAGTAGTGTATAAACACCACCTTATACAGCCAAGTTTCTCTGGTAATGATTTAAAGGAAGATTCAGAGTATACGTTTGAACCTCCATTGCAGGTGGTTTATTCACAGTGAGCTAGCCTTTCCCTACAAATAAAAGACTCTGGTTGTACAAACTGGCTTAGGTCTGGAACTCATTGAGACTGCAATTTCCAGACACAGAATTTTTCTCTGAATATATAGATCAATCAACATCATAATGACCACCAAACTCTTTCATGCATAGCGATTTCACAATCAATTAACTATTGCTACAGATTCTGTGGTTAAAATTCTTTGAATGCCACTTTGGCCCTTCAGCCTCTTGTCTCTAATCATTAGTATCACTACCACCCAGCTTCTGCAACTTTGGGATCCCATTATTCACACTGAAATTGGGGAACCCAATTAAATAGCTCAATCTACCATGGCCATCTTCAGCTTACAGTGGGAAGCCACCAAAGAGCTTTAAACAAAATGCTGGTACTCCACCATAAATGATTTTTTCTTAAAGCTTTGGTAAAGGGAATATATTTGGACCCTACACATGTGTACATTTAAGAAATGGCAGAAAAAATTGCATACAATAGATCCACTCCAATATTGCATATCTTTCATAGTATGAAAGACAAGTTCCAGAATCTTAACTTCGGTGATAGGAAGCCAGTATTGAATCTAGGCTCCAAATAATCAGCCAGGCAAACTCTTAGAGCATTCCAAGTGTTATGCTCAGAGAGAGAGAGAAAAAGAGAGAGGACTAAATAAAGGAAGATGTGTGTCTTCTAACTGTAGGCATTTTATGAGACTCTATCCTTGGAAAACTCTCGTCCTTCCTACAGTATTTTCCTTGTTAAACCTATTTATAATTACAAATGCCTCAATTATGTCAGTGTAGCTGATTCTCAGCCTATACTTCCAATTAAAATCTTAATTTTTTTTTTTTGTTGAAATCCAGTCTCACATTAGCAATTGCAGGATATTTCTACCTAGATATAACACCAATTTCTGAAACTCAGCATATTTTAAGTGAACTCCTCTGTCTTTCATTCTACTTCTATCCCTTTTTAAAACATTTTTCTGTATTATTTGAATAGTATCATCATTCTCTAAATTTCTCATCCTTAAAATCTTGAATCATCTTTCATTTATTCCTCTTTATAGATTCATCATTACATGCAATCAGACAAATCTTGTCAAATTTAACTTTTTATTAGGTTAACATACTAAACAAATAAAGATCAGCTGCTTGAAACAGATATTATTTGAACCAAAAGGAAATAAAATCAACAGCAAGTGGTAGAAACAATTTCTACCACAGCAAGTAGTAGAAACACGGAGGAGGGGGTTAGCATCCTTCAAACTGAATTCTTCATATCCCCGGGGTACTATGGATGCACCTAAAGGCCATGCAGGGGTAGAGACGAGCCATACACCAGAACTCTGGAACCTCCACTCGGCTTCTGTCTAAGTAGTTTGTTTTCACTTGTTTGATATACAGAGGCTTTTCCCAAAATCTACTTTTGAGAAAAGGTTTCTGTTGTCATGTTTTCTCCTCCCTGACCCTCGCCATAGTGACTTGTCCCAAAAAACAGCTTGAAAAACTCTGTTGTAGAGTAAGGTATTTCTTTTCTGCAGTGGGTATTTTACTCTGTTATAGCACATTGGAGTAGTTGATTCAAATTAATGGAGATGTTATGTCATCAAAAAAGATTAAATTATGTTCATACAATTCTCTGTCAGATTGCAACTGAGTATTAGTGATAGGCTGAATAATGGCCCCCAGATATGTCCATGTTCTGGTCCCCAGAACCTATGAATGTTACCTCAAATGGGAAAAAGAACCTTGCAGATGTGATTAAGTTAAGGATGTTGAGAAGGGAAGTTGTCCTGGATCATCAGGGTAGATTCTATGAAGTCATAAGCATTCTTATAAGAGGGACCCAGGAGGATCAGAGTCAGAGGGGAAGAAGATGTGGTTATAGAAGCAGATAGCAGAGTGATGTACTTTGAACACAAAGAAAAGCGTCAAAGGCCAAGGAATACAGGTCACCACTCGGAGCTGAAAAGGGAAAGGAAATGGATTCTCCCTTCATTCTCTAGGAGGAACCAGCCTTGCTGGTACCTTGACTTTAGTCCAGCGAAATTGTCTTATGACTTTCAGAACTATAAGAGAACGAATGTGTCTTGCTTAACCCACTAAGTGTTTGGTAATTTGTTATAGTGGCTTTGGGAAACTAATACAGTATGTAAGACATTTGCATATCTGTGGTTGTGGTAGCACTGTGTATGTCATTATAGCTTCATTCAACCACATTCTCTATGCAAGTTCATATGAAGCTTCTCTAAGTCATTCACACATTCGTTTGTAAACTACATGTGTATCGTGTACTAGTGGCTGTGTTAGGTATTACAGATAAATAAATTATTGTTCCATAGGCCCAGATCTTGAGAGTCTAGAAGTCTGGTTGAAAAGAAAAGTAGTCAAGAAGTAATTACGGTAATGTGTTGAATCTTTGTGATATTGTGATTTATAATAAGAAATATATATTTGGCCTTTGTTCCCAATCCTTGACAAAGGGCTCTTAAAACCCTTGTAAATTCCTAAATGATAAGAGCATCTTTTGTTCTAATGAGGAGACTCTCTGTGGACTCCTGAGTGGTTCCTGGATGAGGGTTGGTCACTGGAAAGACCAAGCCGTGATTAGAAGCTTGGAATTTTCATCCCCTGCCCCCTCTAATTCTCTTGAGAAGGGACAAGAGCTAAAAACAGAGTTAATGCTATATCATGCCTATGTGATAAAGTCTCTGTAAAATTCCCAATAGCATGGATTTCAGAGAGCTTCCAGGTCAGTGAACTCATGAGGTACTTGACAGGTGACACACTCTAGCTCCACAGGAACAGAAGCTCCTGCACTTGAGATTCTCTCAGACCTTGCCCTACATACCTCTTTATCTGGCTGTTCATCTGTATCCTTTATCATATCCTTTAATAAACTGGTAAACTAAGTGTTTCTTTGAGTTTTGTGAGCTGCTCTAGCGAATTAATTAAACCCGAGGAGAGAGTCATGGGAACCTCAGATGTACAGTGGATTGGTCAGAAACACAGGTGACAACCTGGATTATTGAATGGCATCTGAAGTGAGGTGGAAGCAGTCTCATGGGACTGAGTCCTTAACCTGGGGTCTGATGTTCTCTCCAGGTAGATAGTGTCAGAATTGAGTTAAATTGTAGGACATCCAACTAATGTTACAGAGAATTGCTTGGTGTAAGAAACCCCACTCCCCTCCTCCATACATCTTGTGTCAGAAGTAATGTGAGTGTGGTAATAGTGTGAGAATAAAGGAGACACACAGAGAAAGAGAAAGACTTAGGGTTTTCTAACCCAATCCTATAAATGAGGCATGCATAAAGGAGCCTTGTGACAGCCTGATGGAGAACCTAATGCTCTCTGGGAAAGGCTAGAAAGACTTCATGGAAGAGATGATGCTTGGGTTAAGTTACAAAGAATCAGAAGAAACTTTCTAGGGATATTAAGTTTAAATAGGAAATTCTAGGTAGAAAGAGGGCAAATACAAAATATAGCAACATGAAGAATTTTAACCTATTCAAGCAACTACAAAAAAAATTGGAATTTGGGAATAGATTTCAAAGAGGATGGCTAAATATATTAATATTAGGCTGATGAATGCACGCAGTGGAATAATACCCACCTACTATCTCTCATAAATAATTTAAAGATAAGGAAATTATATCTATTAAGTTATAAATGAAGGTGGGTGGAATGGTTAGTTTGTTGTATGAGAGAATAAAAACAAGATTTTAAAAAAATATGCATTGTGTCTTCAAGATGAGCATTGATGTCCCTTCCAGCTATATGTTTCCATAATTCTGTTAAAAATAAGTGAAATTTTTTTTCTAAGTTCCTAAGCTGATAGAAATAAAGCTTTTGAGTACATCGTAGAAAAAAACACATGTTTGTTAGAAAGGTTGTGTTTTCTTTCATTTTTAAAGAACCTGGTATTAGTGTTTCTTTCTTTCTTTCTTTTTTTTTTTTTTGCATGGCGTGGAAAAAAAGACTTTTTTCCAGTATTTTTACGTTACAATGTCCACAAATGTCTGAGTGTTGGAAAGGATTATTTGTTGTTGTTGTTCGATTGTTTTGTTTTGTTTGTTTTGCATTGCTTTTCATTAGGATGTTCCAGGATTATGCAGCTGTAGTCAAGGTCTTTATTTATTTTGTTCTATTCAAGATAGCCTCTTACTTTAGCAGTGGTAATTTCACAGTCCTCACTCTTTTTCCAACACTCTCTTAGTGAAGTATGGATGTCTATTGTCTGCCACTGCTGTTACTCCTCTGATGTGAAGGCCGCCTGTCATTGAAAAGAGTTACCATGCTCCAGTGAGGCAGATACGATGTTTTTAAATATATTCTAAGATTTATTTAATAGGTTTGACCTTTCCAGAAATTGGCCTTATCCATCATTATATTACATGATCAATCATTTTATACTTCATCATCTATAAAACAAGCATTAACAATAGGGGAAGGAGTTTACATTCCATTTTTCTCTAGAGATTTATATCAAAACAGTGTGGGCAGCTCTGCTAATTAAGGATGGAAAACTAAAAGATTTGTACTGATATGACGACCCTTACAAGGGTCAAGGTTTTTAACTGAACTTTCTCTGAATCTATATATTACCTTAGATTTCAGGGACATAAAAAGTGGGTCCAGTAATTTTCTTTGGTTTATTTCCATGTGACTTGTCTATTTGAATAAATATGCCTTGAATTCTGAATTCCTCATTTATTTTCCTAATATCTTGGATAGTTTAAAATTCGGGTAGTATTTATTATTTTTGAAATATAAGAAAATAAACAGTTACTGGACTGGTTAATGAATCACTTTCATTCTCTGACCAAATATTGACAAAAATTTAACTGTTTCAAGGTTGGCTTTATTACTTTGACTCTCACTGCAGTCTTACTTGAAACACTGAAAAGATTTTGAAGGTTTACTTAGTGAGTCTGCGTTTAAGATAAATAGTTTGGAGTAAGTAACTTTTAACTTGGGTACTTTATCCAAATTAACCTTTTGTAAACTAAGTTTAAATATCTTAGGAAAAAAAAAGTTTCCCATATCCTCACGGCAGGGGCACTTCTTGAACAAGATCTGGTCTCACCTTTCCAATATAATTTATAACAATGTCTACTGGAATAAAAGTAATTTTTTTCTATCAGCCAGTGTATGGGCTTACTAAACACTAGTTGGATTAAAATCACCAGAAGAAAGCTTAAGGTATTTTATTAGTCTCTTTTAGTCTAATTTTAAACTAATAAAATAGTAGTAGATAGAGAAACAGAAGTGACAGTTTGTTTTTAAAATAAAGAAAATACAATAAGCAAAAATCAAATCCACATCTTGACTATTCTCTAATCATAAAATCAAATTTATATATTATTATTATTTTTAACATCTTTATTGGAGTATAATTGCTTTACAATGGTGTGTTAGTTTCTGCTTTACAGCAAAGTGAATCAGCTATATGTACACATATATAAACAACAAGGATTTACTGTATAGCACAGGGAACAATATTCAATATCTTGTAATAACCTATAATGGAAAAGAATCTGAAAAAATATTGTAAACATACATATATATATGTATAACTGAATCACTTTTCTGTACACTGAAACTAACACAGTAGTGTAAATCAACTATACTGCAATTTAAAAAAATAAAGATAAAAAAATCAAATTTAGTAACAAAAAAATTAGAGGAAGGACAGCTGTAGAGGTAAAGACAGCTTATATCTATTCTACCTGGGCTATCGAAGATGAAATGTACAAAGGTGTTATTTCTAATATTATTTTAAAAATATGTGTATTTAGCAATGTAGGTCATCAAAATTCAAATTTAAAGATAGAAGCAATTTTCCACTTAATGATAGGCATAACCTAGATATGATCACAAGCATACAGCACAAGAGCAGAGCAGATCCCATTCTGCTGAGCCTTTGGTAACAAACTTTTAGAGTTTTTTTTTTTTTTTAAACATACCATGTTTTTTATAATAAAATTTCATATGGTAATAACAATATTTATGATGTTTTTATCAATCTGTTGAAACTAAATATTTATTCTTTATCTTCATTTGAATAAATCAACAGGCTAAAGATTTTTAATATCCAGTAAAGATAACAATGATCTTTCTGTACTGTGCCTATTTTGATTGATATCTGGATTATCTCTATAACATGCTGAAATATTTGAGGGAAAAGTAAAAGCAACAACAGCAACACCCAGAAGAAAACTTTTCTCATCCAGATGTTTTCCCTACATGATAATAAATATTTAAAAACATCTGGATGACTATATCTTTCATTTTTCATATAAATATGAAATCAAATTTATAATTAGATGCATTAATCAGTCTGTAATTGAGTAAGTTCTGGATACATTTATTAGATAGTGGAACATCCTAAGTGTTCTTGAAAGTCATTATTTATTTTTACAGAAAGTCATTGTCTTTGGTTCAAATGATTTGTCTGGTAAATGTTTGAAATAATTAATTAGAAATGATCAATTCTAAAATAATCAGAAAAGAATCTCCCTATATCTTCATATTTATTTTCATGCAAACAAAATGTGAGAATTCAGCTTTACTCAAAATACTTACACCAAACTCAGGGAAATAATAAAGAACAATGACAAAGAATGTGATTGATGCTAACCTGATGAAACAGCTGTGAATGCAAGATATCCCAGAGAGATCCACCTGAATTCATATCAGTCGTGAGCTTTCCTTCTATATTTTGGTAATTTGAAAACAAAATTCCTCACTTGAGTAGTTTTTCCATTAGCATCCCATTAAACCTGTATACTGTTAATTAAGAATGTTAGTTCTTGATATGCTGCATGTTATAGTTTGAGAAGATTTTGTGTATTTAAAATTTAGGCAGTGAATACTATTCTATTTTTAGATAAGTAAAGTAGAGCACAAAGAAGGTCAAATAACTAACTCGATACCTAGTACCTAGTAGGTAAATTTCCTAAATTTGAACCCAGTTTTTTTTTTAATCTAGGCCTTTGCTCTTTGCACTACATTAAGTCGTCATAAAAAATAGCTGAATATTAGACCATTTAAAAGAGAATGTTAATATTACAAAAATTCAGACTTAAAATGATAATACAATTGAGAATTGGAAACATGCGTCCAATGAACAAAGATAATATTTTTATTACTATTGGATGTGAATAAAAAAGATGGATAAAAAAAAAAATAGGTGCCACCCCAGCTGCCTCACTGCATGTAGAGAGTTGTCCTCTTGTAAAACCAGTTACTAAAGTGGAAGCACCGAGTAGGTATGCTGAAAACTGGACATTAATGATCTTTAGGAAAGTTTTATAACATGAAGGAAAAGTAGAAGTAATCTTAGTTTTCTGAACTTAAAACCTCTTTGAATGTTATTTTTAATCAGTTTTAAAAGCCCCAAAGGTTTCAAGGAAGAGCCAAATTTATATATTTTTGAAACTGTTAATCCTGATCTTAAATAAATACAAAAATTTCACTTATTTTATGGATTCAGATTAGTGATCTCTAGTCCCAAAGATATTGTTTCAGATATGAGTGATGGCCTGTGTGCCTGGCAACCAGAAAGATATTTCAGCTTAATGCAACTAGTTGCTAAAGGACTAAAACCTACAGAAGCCCCCAGAAGGTAAGCATGCAGAGGAATATTTGAGAAGCCTCATAACTCCCCCAAACTAAGGTAAACCAGTTGTCCCAGAGGAACAAAAGTCTGGAGGACAAGAACTTTATGTGGCTAGGAAACAGTAAACAAATTTTAGATTAAATTAGGGGTCAGAGAGTCAGGCAGTAAAAGATAAGGCATCAACAATCCAAACTATCCAAGTGAATCAGAGACAAGAGCAAGATCTACTGAAGATCAATTTTAATACATAGGAAATTTTAATTGGCTCATAATAGGTGATAGAATAATAAAAAGTATTGCTATCTCTTTTATGTTTACCCTAAAAACTGGATTTTCCTTTATAACCTTAATATTGGTTTGTAGATGATAGTTAAAGGTCAAACAGTCATATGCATCAGTGACTCCAGCAGGACGTGTTGACGACTTTGGTTGTTTCTAACTGAGGCTACGGGAAGGACCATTTTGAACCCTAATCACAAGGGCTGATGTTATCCTGAGTGGTTGAATCGTATCCTTCTGTTGCTGAGTAAGAACAGTCTTTGTCAAGAAGAGTCCTTATCTCCCCACATGACTAACAGAACTTCTGTAATTTAAACTCACTTTTAATTTTTTAATGACTAGCTTGATTTCTGTCATCAATATTTCTCATTCATTTTAATCTTTTAAATTAAAAATCGTTAAAGAATCAGACAAGATTGATTACTTGAGATTCAGTGAACATATCCAGCCCACGTAGGTTGCTTCTAAGATGACACAACAGCAATTTGGGATTGTTCAAAACAGCAAATAAAAGACAGATCCCACCTCTAAAAGAATCATTGATATATTCTGGAAACATCATTGGAACGTTCTCTCCAACGTGAAATAGAAGGAAGCTGATCAAACTTTCCATGTGAGGTCCCTGGTGGGGCAGTAGGAACAGTAGAAGCTTGAGAGTCCGGGAGACCATGGACCAATTCCAGTCCCATTAACTAGGATGAGTTGTCTAATCTCTCTGATTCTCAGGTACCTCCTTTTGAAAACTTCTCCCTTGCAGGACTATTAGAAAGATCAAATTAGATCATTTACATAAAACTTTTAGCAAGTTCCTAGCATAAAACTTTTAGCACAAAGTAGCTATTTTGCCAAGTAATAGAAAATATAACTGTGTTTGTGGCTGAATTTAAAGAAATACTCTTCCTGAAATAGTATACAGACTCAAATTTGCATTTTCATTTCAGATATCTATACCAACTCAATTTATAATACATAAAGGCATTTCTTAAGATAGAAAGATTTTATTTTTGTATATGGTACAAAATTTAAAATAAACAACTTAGAGAAAATGTTCCAGTGTCAAATATAGTAATTTCTTTATTGTTCCAAAAATTCAAATATTTCATTAAAATACATTTGAAAATGGCATATAAGCACTCATACTGTACTTAGACTTTTTATATCTTACATCAGAATTTTTGAAACTGTTTTTGCACAAATAGCTCAGTTACACCCACAAATCACTGAATCTATTTAGCATCTTTTGAAGAGGTGTAATTTTTTGAAAAATGTGACATTTGTTTTTGTGCCAGTGCATTTGTCAACATTAGTGTAATTAGCTCAAGTTTCATCAACTAGCTGGTGCAATCTGTTCAGAAAGCAACTTTGAATTTTGAATAGTCTTATAGACTCCAGTTAGAGTTTAAGCCTATGGGATTTGAGTTTAGTTTTTATATGTGAAAAAAAGGAGAGAATACCTTTTAATAAAGTCAGCATGATTTTTAAAAATTTGTATTATATAGTATATAAATGAGCATCAGGATTTTTATAGTATCAGTAAAAATTTTAGGAAAGTATTAAAAATATTATCTCTTTGAAATTCCCACTTACCCAGAACAAGCAGTTATTTTGTTACATAGCAAATAACCACATGATGTGCTATCAATGCATTTATTTTAATTGCAAAAATAGTTCAACTTGGCTTAGGTCAGGAAAAAGGGACAAAGATACTAACGATTATATTGCTTATTGATAGGAATTTGTCTCCACCATGAGGCAGCAGAAGAAAAGGCTTAGGAAAACTTTAAATAATAATTTTATCAAGATATATTTTTTGGGGAGTGGCGAGATAGATAAAAGTACGCTTTTACTTATTCACATGCTTGACACAGATGCTTTTATATTAGTAAGGGGAATTTTAGAAAGTGTGAGAGAAAGGCTCATTTTGTTTTTTTATGCCAGTGAAAATATGCTTAGTGCAAAAACCATATTTGAGGAACAAAGAATAGAAGGCAGTATCTCTGAAAATGAATAATTTATTCTGTGATCATATTCAATCTAACAAATAGGCGGTCTCAGGTTCAATGGCTAAATCTAAATAGAACAACAAGAAGTAGAAGGTTGAAAATACTCATTTTTATTCTAAATAACCCAGATGAAAGAATTGCAATTTTTTAAAAAAAACATACAAATATCCAACATATGTTTACTGCCAATTTCCCTGTAAAGATACACACACACACACACACTCTCACACACCCCATACACCGTAGTCCCTGTTTCCAAGGAGCTTATGTTCAAGTTAGGAAAGATATATGGAGTAAAGAAAAACTTATTTTACTGTCAAGTGATGTCTAAATAATACGCAAAATGCAGCATCATCATGGAAAAGATGGTTCTTGAAGAATAGGACAATTATTTTAATTGCTTGAAATACATCTTTGGATAAGTATTGCAGATGAAAGGCATTATAAAAAATATAGAAGTGAGAAATACAAGAGGCCAAATTCTGTAAATGGAATGTACTTGTGGAAGTGAGTTAGAGAAAGGTTTTAGTTGTATTCATTTACTGATTATTAAATAAATTTGACGGCCTGCCAATTTTAGTCCCTATGTTTATTTTAGGTAGTAGAGATGATTAGTGTAGGCTTAGCCCTTGAAATACTTAAAATATTAAGACATTGAGAGAATGTAAATATCTGTAAATATCCACAACCATATTTATTAGAAAAATTGGTTGTAAAAAAGAAGAAAAACACAAAACAATTGTAGTGTCGTTCTTAAGATGGTGAAACTGCTTCAACATAGGAGATCATGATGGTGGTGGCATTGGGAGAGCCTAAAGGATGGTAGAACTTAGATATAGAGAGATCAGGTGGTGACACATTAGTTCCCCAATCTGTCACTGCCCTCCTGATGGGGTTCCAGTCACCTTTGTTAATTCCTTAGCCCTCCATACAAGTGTGAGGAAAGAGGGACTTATTTAATATTGGAGAAATGGAATTATAAAGAAATCATTGTACACTGTTTAATAAGAGTGGTGAATATAGAGTGCTG
This sequence comes from Eubalaena glacialis, assembly GCF_028564815.1. NCBI lineage: Eukaryota > Metazoa > Chordata > Mammalia > Artiodactyla > Balaenidae > Eubalaena > Eubalaena glacialis. The sequence continues at coordinate 102,335,454 of NC_083726.1, forward strand.
AGTAAAAGCAGTGAGACTGGATATCCTTGCCTTGTACCAGATCTTAGAGGGAAAGCAGTCTTTCACTATTTAATATGCTGTTAACTGTAACTTTTTATACATGCCTTTCATCAGGTGGAGAGAATGCCCTTCTATTCCTGATTTGCTGAGAATTTTTATCAATAACAGAAGTTGTATTTTGTCAAATGCTTTTCTGCATTTATTGAGATAACCATGTGTTTCTTCTAGACTGAACATAGTGCATAATACTGATTGATTTTTGAATATTGAATCAGCCTTGCATTCCTGAGTGAATTCTATTTTTTCATGACATGATAATCTTTTTATATATTGCTGGATTTAATTTGATAATATTCTGTTGAGGATTTTTGTTTCTGTGTTTATGAGAGAAATTGACCTGTAGTTTTTCTGTTTCTTTGTTTTTTTGTCGTTGTACTCTCTTTGTATGGCTTAGGTATCAGAGTGATCATAGCTTTGTTAAATGAGTTGTGAAGGATTTCCTCTCTTTATCTCTTTCTGGAAGAGATGCCAAAGAATTGGTGTTATTTATTCTTTAAATATTTTGTAGAATTTATCAGTAAAACAGAGTGTACATAGAGAGATTTCTTTTCAGATTTTACCTACAGAATCAATTTCTTCAATAGTTATAAGGCTAATCAGATAATCTGTTTTATCTTCAGTGAGTTTTAGTAGTTTGTGACTTTTGAGGAATTAGTTTATTTTGTCTAATTTTTCAAATTTATGAGCATAGAGCTGTTTGTAGTATTCTCATTATCTTTTCAACAACATTTTTTTGTGTGGTCTGTAGTAATATTCTTGTTATCTTTTTAATAACATCATGTAGGCTCTATAATGGTATTCTTTTATTCTTGATATTTATAATTTGTTACTTCTCTTTTTTTTTAGTATTGCTAGAATTTATCAGTTTCATTGCTCTTTATTTTAAGTTTTATGATTTTCTTTTTTTCCTGTTTTTGATTTTATTGATTTCTGCTCTTTATTATTATTTTTTCTTCTCAGTTGATTTTAAATTGTCCTTTGTTTTCTAGTTTTAAAGGTTAGATTATTGTTTTAAAATTGTTTTTATAGCATAAACATTAGACTCTATAACTTTTCTCTAAGTACTACTATAGTAGTATCACGCAAATTTTGATGTATTTTATCTTCATTTTCATTCAGTAAAAAGATTTTTAAATTTTATCTAATACCTTCTAAATTTTATCCATGGATTTTTTAGGATTGTGTTATTTAACTTACTAATAATAGGTGATTTTTTTCCCTGTTATTTTTCTCTTACTGATTTTTAGTTTAATTCCAGTATGCTCAAGGAACATATTTTGTATGGTTTTAAGTCTTTTAATTATGTTAATGTTTGTTTTATGACTGAAGCTATAGTCTATTAGGTTGAATTTTCCATGTGCACTTGAAAAGAATGTGTAATCTGGTGTTGTTGAGTGTTCAGACAATGTCAATCAGATCCAGTCAGTTGATAGTATCACTCAGCTCTTCTATCAATACATACTTGATTTTTTTCCTACTAGTTCTATCTATTATTGAGAATAGAGTTTTGAAATATCCAAATATAATTGTATATTTGTCTATTTCTTCTCTCAGTTTTGTCAGTTTTTGCTTCAAGTATTTTGAAACTCTCTTGTTAATTCAATATCTATTTAATGTTGTTATGTCTTTTTAGTGAATTGACACTTTCTTCAATATGCAATCTCCCTATTTCTGTCTCTATCTCTGGTAAATTTATTTGCTTTGAGGTCTACTTTGTTTGATAATGCTATAGCCATTCCAGCTTTCCTTTGATTAGTGTTCGCATAGTATATCTTTTTCCATTACTTTAATCTATTCATATCATTATATTTGAAGTAAGTTTCTTCTGAGCAGTATATATTTGGGTCATTTTATTTTTTATCCATTCTAACAATCTCTGTCTTTTAATAGATGTGTTTAAACCATGTATACTTAGTATTTTTGATATGTTTGGAATTAGTTATACCACTATTCATTTTGTTTGTTCCCTCTTTTTTTATTCTCCACTTTCCCCTTTCCTGTTTTCTGCTTCTTTTGTGTGATTTGAACATTCTAATATTTCATTTTCACTTTATCACTTTCATTTTAACAAAATCTCTTTTGATAATAGTTTTAATGGTTGCTTTAGGGATTACAAAATACATAATTCCCTTTTGAAAGACTATTTAGAAATAATATTTTACCACTTTAATTGAATGTAGAAATCTTACTACCATATAGGTTACTTTGTTCTCCTACTAATGCTATAGTTGTCTTATATATTACATCTACATACATTGAAAAGCTAGTGTGACAATATATTTTTTGTTTTCAATCATCACATAAAATTTGAATAACTCAACATGAGAAGAAAAACCTTACTTACCCAGACATTTACAATTTCTATTACTCTTTCTTTATTCCTGGTGTTTCATATTTCTCTGATATCATTTCCCTTCTTTCTGAAGAACTTCATTTAATGTTTTTTTTCTTTTAGAACAAGTCTGCTGGCTATGAATTCTCTTAGTTTCCTTTCCTCTGAGAATGTCTTGATTTCCCCTTCATCCCTGAAGGATATGTTCACCAGATACAGAATTCTGAATTTATAATTATTTTGTTTCAACACTTTGAAAGTGTTATGCTAGCTTTACCGGGTTCTGTTGTTCTGATAAATTTACAGCCATTTAAATTGTTGTTCTCCTGTAGGTATTGTGCTCTTTTTTTCTCGTTGCCTTTAAGATTTTATTAATTTATTAATTTATTTTGCTTTGTCTTTGTTTTTTAGCAAAGTTTGACTTCAAAATTTGACTTCGAAGTATCTAAGCATGGGATTCCTTAGGTTTTATTCTGTTTGGGATTTGCTTACCTTCTTGAATCTGTAGGTTTCTGTCTTTTGCCAAATTCGGCAAATTTTATGTCATTATTTCTTCAAATATTTTTTGTTGAACTTCAGTCAGCATTCTTTGGATTATACTGGACATTTCTAATATTATGTTAAATATTATGTTATGAGAAACTGAGCGTTATTTAGATCCTCTGGAGAATGTTGATATTTTTGTTCTGGCAGGCAGTTGACCTTGTTAGATTTAGGCTAAAAATTCCATCCTACATTCTTTGAACTGGTACTATAAGATCAGTTCAGTTTTCAAAACTTTGTAGTGCTATTCAGATCTGCCTATTTGTGAGTCACTCAGTGGTCAGTCTGGGATCTGGGTGGAGATCCATCATTATTTTATTCTCAAAGTCTTCGATATGAGAGTCTGGGTCAGATTCATAGGTGCACAGTACAGTGGTGAGCTCAGGAGTTCCTATTTAACTTCCTGGAGTAGGTGTCCCAAGCTTCTCCCTCCCTGCTCTCTACCAAGTACTTTTTCTTTCTAAAGGGCTTACATTTTGGTGTACTAGCAGACACTGCTCATTTCTGTGATTGCACTGAACCTACAGCCAAGAAACAGAGAAAGAGAGCAAGAGTAAGAGTAAGAGAGATAGAGATAGAAATGGAGAGAGAGAGAAAGTTACTCATGGGACACCAGTTTTACTGAATGGAGAGGAGAGTTTTTATCCCTTAGAATTGTTTCCTATAGGCTCCAGTTGCCAGTGTGAAATTCCTTGGGAGTTAGAGCACAAAAGAATGGTGAGAAAGGATAAAAGAAAAATGGGACTTTTCCTCACTCTGAGTTGTAAGGAGTTCCTTTTTCTACTCCTCAAGATAGAATACTCTCGTATCTCTCTCTTTGTCTGCCCTGCATTACTTACTTTTGGGTTCTTAAACTGAGATGACTTCAGGTTGGGGCATACCAGAGAAAATAAAAGAAAAAAAAAAAAAAAAGGAAAAGGTAAACTCAACACAGATTTGGTAGTACATTGCATTCTGGTGTTCTTCCCCAAACTGCTTGTTGCTATTTTGCTTTCAGAGTCCTCAAATAGCTAGGCTATACATTCTGTACAGGTTTTATAATAGTTTTCAGTGAGAGAGAAAGGAAAGCATGTGTTTACTCCACCTTACCTGGAATTGGAACCACCCAATGAGAGTGTGAAAATTTTGGTATAAAAAAAGTTTCTGAGACTCAAATTCCAGACTTGATAGTAAATGTTTATATAACTGATAAAATCTTTTCCTATGATATCTAATGTTGATTTTGCTATTAATTCATTCCCTGTCATTCATATCCTGGCTGTGAGTAACTTTATATTTGCTTTGTTTTGGCTTATTTTATAGTAGCTTTCTTCATTACCACCTCATTATTTCACCCAAGATGAGATGTTTCCAAGGTGCCACTGGAACAGGGCTTGGGTGAAAACTTTTTAAACATAAGCTTTCACCCACTTCATGTGCTAGTTGGAGGCTTTTTAGCTAAGCCTATTTATAGACACCAACAAGTCTGGAATAAGAACTTTATCTCCCATGTGTATATGGTGTATTAGTGAAGAAGTATTGGACATAATTGAGATCAGGACTTAATTGCATATGGTGTGGAGTTAGCATTTTCATGAGAATTTCCAGCCTATCAATATGAGAGGAAGGATTGCGTAGGTGGGCGGGGGGGGGGCAGGAATCAAATATATTGCTATGTGAATCGAAAGCAGCAAGAAGTTCAGTTTGCCTTATTAAGAAACTGGATGGAAAGATAAGCTGGAGTCAAAATCATGGACTATCTTGAAGGTTGGTCTTGACTTTGTTAGAGACTAATTGTGGAGAGCCTTTGAAGTTGTCATAAGTATCAGTTAAATATTTAAATAAGATATCTAAGAAACTAAAAACGATTTGTGATAAAAAGCAGGATGCAGTAGCAATTCATATGACTGAAGGCTGTAATAAAGTTCTAAGAAACTTTATGATATTTGGTAGAGTATCAAGGCATTGATCTAAATTTTATTTACATATTCAAAAGAACAAAAAGAAAGACTTTGTAGGTATAACCAACTTTGGAAATCAATTAGTTTAAACATTTTAGTTGGACAGCATTTTTTTTCATGTGTTTCTGATAGATAGCAAGACATTAGTTACCTAAGGAAAATGATTAGCTAATATTTAACTTGCTTATCATAGGTCAGGAACACTCAGCATCTATGAATGCACTGATTCTCACAGCAAACTTAAAAGTACATACAATTACCCCACTGAAAACTGAGGCATAGGGATGTGAAAGAGGTGCCTAGCAACTGAACACTCCAAAAGGAACACGTCTTCAATATGTTTGGCATAATATGTTACTTACATACTTTGAAGCAAAAGTGTAGTCTGAGAAATCCATGAGAAAGTAAAATATAAACAGCTTACCAACCAATTGTACTAAACACTCAGAAGGTGGTACATACATTTACATATTTACATGGAAAAGTCCCTTTATACTTGGGATAAACAAACACACACAGACATTTATGTTAGTCTTTAATTTAAGCAAATGAAACTCTTGATTGAAATGAGGAAATTGACAGCAATTCCAAGAGAAAACGTATAGTCATCTGAATAGAATTTAAACACAAATACAAAATTAAAATATAGGACACTCTATATACCTACTTAGATTCCCAGAGAAAATAGGAAACCTAGCTAGCTCTTGTGCAAGTAATCTGATTTGATATCCAGTGAGAAACTACTAAATAGTGACTACAAACACTAACCAAATTACCTTATTGATAAAAATATTCTTGTATTTGTTGCCAAATGTGCACCTGTGTGGCACTTACATCTGGAGATACACTTTTATAATTTTTAGATGAATAAAACAATTTAGACTATGTAAGCATGGAGGCCATTGTAATCTTCAATTTTAAAAGACTATAAGAAAAAGGGCTTCTGATCAAATGTCAATAGCCCATTCAAGTGTTCTTTGATGTCTTTAATTTCCACCATTATAATAACATTTTCTAAGTTTTTCATTCCAGAATGTCATTTATAGACATCTCCATTAGGCATGCAGGTTCTCACACGAACAAAGAAACATTCAAGTTCTGCATCAGTCTTAAATGTGCTCTGCATGAATTTAATCATTTATCCTTTGTTGCTGACAATAGCTACAACTTTTGCTTTTGTAATATGCTTCAATATTTTTCAAATTGAAACTGATCTGGATTTTTTAAAATCAAAATATAGTTGATTTAGACTGTTGTGTTACCTTCAGCTTTACAGAAATTGTACAAAAATTGCTTTCTTATATAACGGCAATAAACAACTGGAATTTGAAATAAAAATACACAGCACCATTTATATTTGCACAACAAATATGAAACACTTAACTTTAATTCTAACAAAATATGCATTAAAATTATATGAAGAAAACTGTAAAACTCTGATTACAAAAAATCAAAGAAAATATAAGTAAATGTGGAAATATTCCATGTCCATGGATAGGAAGACTCAATATTGTGAAGATGTCAATTCTTCCCAATTTGATGTGTAGATTCAAAACAATCCAAATCAAAATCCCAGCAAATTTTTTTCTTTTTTGGATATCAACTACTAATTCTAAAGTTTATATGGAAAGGCAAAAGACATAGAATAACCAACACAATACTGAAAAAAAAAAAAAAACTCAGAGGACTGATGATACCTGAATTGAAAACTTATTATAAATCTACAGTAATTATACTATGGTATTGGAAAGAGAACAGACAGACTGATCAATGAAACAGAATAGAGAGCCCAGAAATAGACCCATACCATCATAGTCAACTCATCTTTGACAAAAAAGCAAAGATAATTCAAAGGATTGTCTTTTCAACAAAAGGTGTTGGAACAGCTGGGCACCAACATGTAAAGAAATGACATTAGACACAGACTTTACACCTTTCACAAAAAATGACTCAAAATTGATCATAGGTATGAATGTATAACATAAATTATGAAATTTCTGGAAGATAATATATGAGAAAATTTAGCTGACCTTGGACTTAGTGATGAGTTTTTAGGATGCACATTAAATGGATGATGCATGAAAGAAAAAATTAGTAAGTTGGACTCATTAAAATTAAAAACTTCTACTCTGCAGCATCACAGTTAAAAGACTGGAAAGACAAACCATAAACTAGAAGACAATATAGGCAAAATACATATGTGATAATGGTTTTTATTCAAAATATCCAAAAAACTCTTAAAACTCAACAATAAGAAAGCACACAACCCAAAGACATGAACTGATATCTCTGCAAAGAAGATAAACAGATGGCCAATAAGCATATGAAAAGATGTATAATAATTTCATTAGAGCATTGCAAACTAAAACCAGGAGATAACCTCTACACACCTATTAGAATACCTAAAATCTAAAATACTAAAGACATCAAATGCTGAAAAAAATCTGGAGTAAGAACTATCATTCCTTGCAGGAGGGAATGTGAAAATGGTACAGCCTCTTTGAAACAGAGTTGGACAGTTGCTTATAAATTTAAACAGTGGCTTATGATAGAGCAATCACACTCCTTGCTATTTACCCAAATGATTGAAAACGTATGTTGATACAATAACCTGCACACGAATGTATGTAACAGCCTTATGCATAATATCCCAAAACTGGAAGCAGTCCAGATGTCCTTCAATAGATGAATGGATAAATAAGTTGTGGTATATTCATACAGTGGAATATTATTCAAAAATAAAAAGAGGACTTCCCTGGTAGCGCAGTTGTTGAGAGTCCACGTGCCAATGCAGGTGACACGGTTGGATCCCTGGTCCAGGAAGATCCCACATGCTGTGAAACAACTAAGCCCGTGTGTCACAACTACTGAGCCTGCACTCTAGAGGCCACAAGCCACAACTACTGAGCCCACATGCTGCAACTAATGAATCCCACATGCCTAGAGTCCATGCTCCGCAACAAGAGAAGCCACCACAATGAGAAGCCCACGCACCGCAAGGAAGAGTAGCCCCTGCTTGCTGCAACTAGAGAAAGCCCATGTGCAGCAATGAAGACCCAACGCAGCCAAAAAATTTTTAAAAATAAATAAATCAATCAATCAAAGGAAATTAACACAGGCCACTAAAAGACATGGAGAACTCAAATACATATTGCTAAATCAAAGAAGGCAGTCTAAAAAAGCTGCATACTATAGATTTCAATTATATGACATTCTGGAACAGGCAAAACTAAAGGTACGATAAAAAGATCAGTGGTTTCCAGTGGTTTGTGGAGAGGGAGAAATAGGTGGAGTACAGGAGACATTTAGGGTGGTGAAACTATTCTATATGGTACTGTAATGGTACGTACTTGACACGCATGTTTCAAAACCCATAGAACAAAGAGTGAACCCTACCTACAGACTTTAGTTAATAATGTATTAATATTGGTTCATAACTTGTAACAAATACACCACATTAATGCCAAATTTGATTATGGGGGAAAAAAATGCCTGAGGAGGGGTACAGAAGAGTAAGTGGGAGCTCTCTGTACTTTCTGCTCAATTTTTCTGTAAACCTAAAAGTGCACCAAAAATAAAGTCTATTAAAATACAAAGAGTTATAGAACATCTAATACATAAGAATTTTATATAAATATGTAAACAAAAATATACATGTGCACTTATGTGGATATGTGTGTACATATATATGTTTATGTGTATGTGTGTGATTATAAAATAAACAACGAATACATGTTTGCCTAACATGTTTGCTGTTTCCTGTTCTTCACATATTTAGGTTTTGTCTATTTTTGAGTCTATAGCAATTATGCACACACACAGAAACACATTTTATATGTGTGTATATATATATATATATATATATACACATATCTATTCCAAAACATTATGGTATATATGAAGTAAATTACTATATCTATACTTAATATAATATATACATACAGATATATAATGTTCAGAATATATATCTGTATATGTACATATGTGTATGTGTATATATATATGTGTGTGTGTGTGTATATTTTCATGTATGTTGCAATTAAAAATTTTTCCCCTGAGTAAAGTAAGGCCTGGACTGATTATTTGATTCTAATTGTCTAATTGTCTAATTTCTCTTTAATACTGCACTTAAGTTTACAGTGGATTCATCATTTCTGTTAATAATCAGTAAGGAATCAGTCCCCACTTCCACTATTCTTCATTTTCTTTTGTTACTCTTGTCCTTGTTTTGGATCTTCTCTGTTATCTGTCCTTTGGTGCAAACTGAAGAATTTTTAAAAATCTGATTATCAAACTGTCTTTGGAATTCTAGTTGGAATAACTCTACATGCATATATTAATTTTAGTAAAATTGGCATTTTATGATAGTAAGTATTCCTGTCCAATGACTTGGTATACTTTTCCATTTTCCAAATCTTGCTTATGTCCTTCAATAAGACATTTTACTTTTAAAATAGGTTTTTATACATTTATTGTTCTATTTATTTCTGAGTAATGCAGTTTTGCTTAAAACCTTTGTGGATAGAAATTTGTACTTCGATTTTTTGTTAGTTAAAATCGAAAAATTTACTGGCTTTGAATATTTTCTTGTATTTAGCAAGATTAACAAATTCCACTGTTAATTAAATTCTAATCTTATATAAAACTAGAGCTTTGATCTTTTTGATAAAGTGTTACTTAATTGAGGAAGATTTTTCTATTCTAATATTTGCATCTTTAAAAAATTATTTGGTTTTAGTTTATTTGCTGGAGTCTCCAAAACAATGTTACATAATAATAGTGATAGTGAATAATCTTATCTTGTACTAGATGTAAAGATATGGCTTTAAAATGTTTACCATTTAAACAAAATTTGTTTTGTTTTCATCTCTATGGCTTTTGGTCATATTTAATTAATCTTATTCTCTGCCTTTTGGAGTTTTTGTTAGGAATGGATGCTGAATTTTATCTTAGCATACTTGGGATTCCCTAAGATGCCTGGTGAGTGGACAATCAGTGCTTCTGCTAACTGGTCTTAGCAGTGACAGCAGGAGCAGATAGAACGTTTCTGCCTAGTTTGATTGCTTCTAACAGGGAGTCTATGTTTTTGTTTTATGATGCTAATTGGATGTCATTGTTATTTTAACTATTCATCACTGGGTATGTCCCAACCAGTCCAACACTCTGAAAACTCAAACCTATGCTTTACAAATTCAGTCTTATAAACATATATTAATTTAGGCATAGCACTGGCGACCATTTTAAAATAATTTTACTACTAAGTACTGGAGGGAGATGCCCATTTCAATTCTCGAGTTTTCTAAAGTTTTCTCATCTGTGGTTTGGGTGGTGTGAGAAGTTGTAAGTTTGGTCAAGGAAAGGAATCTCAAAGCATTATACAAATAACAGTATAGGAAAAGATAGAACAGTGGATGATCTTTTATACTGGATGATGAAGAATGATAATGTTGATGTAAGGCGTGATAGATTTAACTGGCCATAGGATTAGAAAAATAATTAACTTCAGCAGTTTCATATGTGGAAGAGGCCCTTAATCTATAAATGCTGAGGATAGTGTGAGTAAAATTCTGATATATATATATTTTTTTCTTTTTTTTTTTTTGCCCAGCCCTGAGATGTGGTGTGAGTCTGACCAAGAAATAAAGCTGAGTTAGGATAGTGGAAAGAGAAAGCAAGGGACAAAGGCATGAAGCACTGAGAAAGTAGACTAAACAGAATGACCATGAGTGCTCAAGTATACAATATCCTATTATGCTCTCGAAATATCCCAGTGTTTAACTATTGATCCCCCTAATTAAATGCTTACATAATATTTAGTAAGTTTTTTTCCACATAAATAAAGAATATTAGAAGTATTTTAGAGCATTATCTTATTAGTAATTTTAATTGTATTAAATTCTCTGAAGAGCCTGACCTTTATTATTCTCTTCTAATAGAAGCAATACTACATTTTCTGCTCTAAAACATTAACCTACGAAGTTTCATGTATGTGAACTGGTCTGTTGAAATATTTTGAGATTTGGGTTTTTTCCCCCTGACTTGTCCATTCCAAACAGTGAAGGTAGATCTCAAAAGTGTGGTATCATGTTAAATCTGTGAACTTAAAGTCAGAAAGAGTTAAATTTTAAATGACAATTATACAGCTTACTAGTTTTATGACATCTACCAAGTTACCCCTCTGAATCTTGCTGTCACTTTTGCCCCTTTATTAAACTTGACTTCAAATTACCCACTTTGAGTACGACATCTATTGCCCTCTGGGGACCTGACTTTTTCCCTATGTGACTATAATAAATTTTAAAAATCTGCGAAATGTCACTCTTATTCCTAGAAAAATACTAAATACTGTTTTTTTGTCCATTACACCTGTGAATTAGGAAAAGCATATTGTAGAAGCCATGAATTTACATATTTTCACACATTAACATTGCATGTAATGATTCCTGAGTCCAGTGATGCAATGTTGTGTGGAACATATATCCTTGGTGGCTTTCATCAGAGAGTCAAAAGTGTGTTTGCTTCTTCCTGATTATGCTATGCATGTTGTATAGATTATTTACCCTAAGGGCGAGCTGAAAGCATTAAAAAAAACCATCTCGGATTTTCACTGAATTATTAAATTATTGTTGAATTATTGTGATAACTGAACATGACTAAATTATTAACTAATAGCTAGGAGATGAATGACTACTTTATTGGCTTAGCTATCGACTGTGAGATCAAGTGATGTTTTTAATGTAAAGGCTATAATTTAAAAGAAAAGGGCTATTTCGTGATAACTCTAAAACTCCAATGTTACTGCAGCTTTTTTTCCCCTCCACTCCTTTGGTTATTTCACTATTCTAATGCTTTAAATTCTATTTCTAAGCTTACCACTCTCCTGGACTCCAGATCAATGCAGCCAACTGCCTACTCAATATTTCCACCTGAATGACAGGTAAGCACCTCAGACTTTGAATATCAGAGTAACACTCCTTATATTACCTCCAAAACATGTTATTTCTGATATCATTAAGTGAGAGCTACATCTTTCTACCAAAAAATCCATTTCCCTCTATTTTCAAAATACCTAAAGAATAAAACCTCTTCTCCTTACCTTTGATGTAACATACCCTTGGACCAGTCTCTTTTTCTAGATTTTTCACTACAGCTTCTTGACTGGTCCTCGTACTCTCATCCAAGCCTTCTTCTATCTATTCTAAACACAGAAAATGCAGTAATTGTGCTGCATTTAAGTTAGATCATGCCACTTTTTTTGCTCAAAGCCCTCCAGTGGCTTCCCATCTCACTCTGAATGGATGATAAACTTGAAGGTCTCACATGATCTGTTCTCTTGCGAGTTTTTTGATCTTGGCTCTTATGATTCATCCCCTTGCTCTTTCACCTCCACCACACTGCCTTCCTTGATATTCCCGAGCTTGTCAGGCATGTTTCTGTGGTAAAACCTTCACACATCCTCTTCCTGCATCCAGGATGGCTCTTCCTCTGAATATCCACATGGCTTTACGGTTTGTTGTTTCACCCCCTCAGACTTTTATTCATGTTACCTCAATGTGCCTTCTGCTGACCATCCTTTCAAAAAACTGCAACATTCTTTGTCTTCTTCATGTACTGTACTTTTTCCTATTTTACCTTTATTTTTCATAGTTTTTATCACACCATCTTGCATACTATATATATATATATCTATATATCTATATATGCATGTATACAATTTACCAACAGTATACTTTTTTTTTTTTTTTTAATAAGGAATTCTTTTGGGAGAAGGTGATTTCTTTTTTTTTAAATTATTAACACCTTTAATTATTATTAATTAATTAATTAATTTATTTGGCTGTGTTGGGTCTTCGTTTCTGTGCGAGGGCTTTCTCTAGTTGCGGCAAGCGGGGGCCACTCTTCATCGCGGTGCGCGGGCCTCTCACTATCGTGGCCTCTCGTTGCGAAGCACAGGCTCCAGACGCGCAGGCTCAGTAGTTGTGGCTCACAGGCCTAGTTGCTCCATGGCATGTGGGATCTTCCCAGACCAGGGCCCGAACCCGTGTCCCCTGCATTAGCAGGCAGATTCTCAACCACTGCACCACCAGGGAAGCCCACCAACAGTATACTTTTTAAAAAACTGTTTCTCCCTGTAAGACTCTCTCAGACTATAAGATCCATGGCATCAGGGGTTAGTGTTTTATTATTATCCTATTCCCAATGTCTAGAAGGATACTTGGCATATATCAGAAACTCAGTAAATACTTGTTGAATGAATAAATTGATATAGAACATCAGCTATAAAAATTCTAATAATAAACAATAACCTCAGCTTTTCCTGTTTAGTTCTAAACCATTTGCTTTTTGATTCCCAGTACGTTTTCTATATCCTAACTTTTAATTCCACCATATGAAATAATGCTGTCTTTTGAAGGTGCTGGTAACAATCTTGTAATTCTTAGGCTGATAAGATTATCATAGCTCCAAGGTCATAGGCCTTGTAATTCTTACCACTAATTAATAGTAAAAGGCTGGACTCACCTATTGGGAAGAGTTAGATCTGTCACTAATTCTGAAAATGTAGTATCAATTTTGGGTTCCAGTATTCATAAGTAAGGGTGTTTCATCTGCCTACAAGTATAAGAATATGCCTACCCTTGATGGTTTTATACCTTCAGAAATACAATCGGATATCTTGGAATAGCAGGGTAAAACTTATTTAGAAAAAAAAGGTTTTCCAGCTCCCCAGTTAAGACTGAAATTATAAAATTACACGAAGTTGTTTTTAGTTTTCATAGTGGTTCAGAAAATTATCTGATTCAACATTTATACAATGGAATGAATTCTATAACTTGTTCTTTTCATCAATCAACTTTTTAGTGAAATATAGAGAATAATACCCAAATATGGCAATTACTAGTTCTTGGTATTTTGTCTTATTTACAGAATTAATTTACTCATGATGTTGGATTTTATTAGCTTTACCAATTTCTTTATGAGAGATCTAATGCTCCTATAATTTTAAAGTTTTGTTTTTAAAGTGCCTACTACGACATTTCAAGTAGATATAAATTAAGGAGATACTTTGTGATGAGAAAATAACATCTGGGTACATACCATTAGTACACAGTTACCATCACAAGGTCAAGTTCAATGAGTATGTATTTTCTCCATAGTACAAATACCAAAATGATGCAGAAATAGCTTTCTGCCTATCTGGATAAGATACAGAATAAATGAGAACTGGAAAAGTTCTTGTAAATCACCCAACTCAATCGTCTGTCGTATGGGAGGAAAATGAGGCCCAGATATAAAGAGATATTTAATTTATTGAAAGCAAGACTCTATCATGTTAATATTACTAAACCAAGAAAATTTACACATAAAATAATTTAGAAAATATTTGTGTAATTGACTATACAAAGTCACAAGTTGACAATCTGATAGAACTCTGTAACAACAACCTTTTAAAGGCACAGTTAAGGCATCAGCTTGAGGATGACATTCTGCTGTCCTTCCAGATACACTATATATTAAAAAAAAAAAAAAGACCACCACCTGGTTCTGTGTTCCTGATAGCTAGACTACATAGGTCCAGAAACCAAGTGTTGGAGGCAGGAGTGACCACTCTCACAACCCTTCCCTGTGTTCCACTTACAAAATATGTGCTTCCCATCCCATGCATCTTCAAGATCCATGTGATTAAATGTTTTGGTTCTTGGGGGTTAGGGGACATTTCTTTAAGAGTACAAGGCAAATTAAACCTATAGCTGCTGTTTGGGGTTCTCCTGCCAGAAGACTAATGGGAAAAGAAGAGACGTAGGTATGCTGGAAGTCATAATTGATATTTATTATTATAAGAATATAAGATTGCTGCTACCTAATAGTGCAGGAAACAGTTTGTGTTGAACTCACTGAATTCACTGTGATGCCTCTTGGTGTTCTTGCCCTAGCAATAGCCTTGAAAGGGCAATTGAAGCAGTCAAAGCCAGACAAGGACATGGTAATAAGAGCTCAATCCCTTCAGAAATGAAGGTCTGACTTAACTCACTTGGGCAAGCAATCAAATTACTGCCCGGTGAGCCAACTGCAATAGTAGGGATCCATAACTTTTCCCAGTAACACTCCTGTTTTAACATTTTATTTATTTATTTATGAATTATGACTAACCATCACCTTAAAGAATCAATGATAGATAAAATGAATGAACTTAATATGGGCAATGAGTAGATCTGAATTGTGCAAAAGGTATACTGTAGCAGACAATGTCTGTAGCAGGCAGTTTTCCTGTGTGTTCAGATCTAATGGCTTCTTACTGCAAACACTTTCAACAAATTGCCTGAGGGCTTTCCATGGCTGCCTGAACATATTCTGCATATGCTTGCAGAAAGGAGGAACTGCCATAAGTGAACTGACAGTTAAATACTCCAGTTTTCTTACAGATTGTGTAAGACAATGCAGGTATTTTCTCTACGGTGGCCCATATGTTCCCATGACAATTGAGCCCTAGTTAACCACAGCTGTAACCTGCTCTTTAATACATTCTGTATTGGTAGCCTTCCATTTCCTGTTTCACTTCTCTATTACTCTACTGGTACTTTCTGGGATTACTTTCCTAATAAACTACTACTTGCAATAAAATTCTTGTCTCAATGCCTGTAATGGGAGAAATTTAACCTGATACCTATAGTACGTCACATCAGCATTAAGAAAAAGACATCAGGATTGAGTAAGAAGAAGTGCTGGAGGTATTTTGGAGCATTGTAATTTTAAATAATTTTCTTAGGGAAAGCCTAATTGAGATGCTGATATTTAAGCAAAGATCTGAAGGAGGTGAGGGAACGGGACAATGTCTGAAGGAAGAATATGCTAGGCAGGGGATACAGCAAAAATTATGAGACTGGAACATTTCTGGCATGTTTTTTAAATAATGGGGTAACCATGGACTCAGGAGTAGAGTAAGAGAAGGGGAGAGTAGTAGGACATGAAATCAAAGAGAGGTGAGAATGACAGGGTTGGGGGTGGCAATACTGGGTCTCATAGGTCACTGTAGTATCTTTGCTTTTTACTTTGAACGGGACCTGAAGAACTAAATGAAGATAGAGATAGAGAAGATAACAGATTTTTCAAAGAGGAGGTTTGGACCCTCACTTTGGGTTTGTTAAATTCAAGACGCCCATGAGACATCTAAGAGGAGATATCAAGTAGACAGTTGTATAGGAGTCTAAAGTTCCAGAGAAGTGTCTGGGTTGGGAATATTAATTTGAAGTTTTCAGCAAATAGTCATCAGAACACATTTTATGTGTATTTTTCTAAGTATCAAATGTTAACTAATACAATGTCTACAAAGGCTATGATTAGAATTGAAACACTCCCTGATCCATTTTTTGCTCTTCTCTCACTCAACACTGATTAGTGATTGAGACCCCAAGGAGTTAAATAGAGGATAAAATCAATCATCTTTTAGTTGACACAAATTAGTCACATCATCAGAATAATAAAAGTTAAATTGTTAAAGTTTTGTAGGGGTAATAATTTTTATTAGCTAAAAAAGGAATAAACAAAGAAGTAAGGGACAACTGAACATGGCATGATGTGTACTGCCAAAGTAAATGTTATCTGAATTAATGACAAGATTACCAAAGGAAAAGCCAAAACAATACCAGTAGCACTGTCTAAATAATCACAAAATTCCAATGGGAGTTTACTATGTTATTCTGTCAAATGAACAGAGTCTTGTATTTGGACAGGTCTTTAGCCCTGTGATTTCAAGTGCTTATAAAGGGATGCTCTCGCAGTGACGTAAATATATGAAAAGATTTAGTACATCCATGAAGGAGTGGAGAGTGTGTTATATAAGAACCTATTGTGGATTTATGTAATTTGATTAAATAATTCTGTCCAACCTACTCACTGGACATATTTTATCCAGAGTTAAGCAGAGCAGATCTAAACTCTTTAAATTGATTCAAGCTGTATATCATCCCAGTATGTGAGGAGCATCTTTTCCATGGCGTGGCCTCATTGGCTGCTGTCCTCTGCAGCACAGGACTCTGTTGTCTGACCCAGATGACTGAGGCTGCTCCTGACCAATTGGTTCCTCTGAAGTCCAGGGATTGAGTCATAAGAGACTTCTAATTTTGGAATAACCCTGTGTTCAATTTATATCAACGTCGCAGAAAGTACAAAATGGGAAACTAACAGCAGTATCAAGGCTTAATCAGAAGAGTTGCTTAAATAGATACCTTGAGTTTGCCTGCTGTGTGATTCGAAGATACTGATTTCTGGCTCCTTAGTCTCTTAAAGCGGGAGATAAATCCTGCAAGGGGAAGGGAGTTATCTGGGCATGATTATTCATATGTTGTTTTACTCTTCCTCTTCTTATACCTTATTCATGAATAAAATTATGGAATAAGGCACAGAAGTTTTCTGTGAACCCTCCTGGGCTTTTAGGCACATTCTTAAAGTTAGTTTCTAGTTTCATTTCTTCTCTATTTGACCATCACAATGACTCCATAGGGCTATGTTCTCTGCCTGATACTAACAACAGGGTAGAGACATGGATAGATTTTCTACCAAATATTTCTGTGTTTTACCATCTAGTGAAGACAAGGTTGTTCTAGTATATACATTGGGGGGATGATTTTTCATGTAAGATGATACATTTGTCTCCATCTCATGGACCCCCAAATTCCCCATTGAGCAGTGATTCTCCTATTCAGTAGAAAGAATACCATTAGAACTGCCACCAGCCCTGGGGTATGCAAAGGAAATAAATTAATGACTATGTCACCACAAACTGTCCCCATGTTCAAGCAAACAGCATAGGTCTTAATAGAGAAGTGTTAAGAAAAACATGTCTGCATTTCATGGGGATTTAATTTGTAATGCCAGAGCTAAATGAATTAATAAAAAATTACTCCTGTATTATTTAGGAAGCTTAACTGAAGCTTAAAACTGAAGTTTTAAAACACTGAGAAAAGTGTGCCAACTTATCATTTTCATTGATTCTTCCTGACATTTAGGTAAAAGGTCTTAATATTTTAATACAAGGAGGTAAGTGATCTATAATATAGATTTATAGCCATAAACTTTAAGAAACCATCAGAAAAGCCAACTTATCAAAATCTTAACCTTTAATACACTGGATGGCCCTGTTTCAGGAGAATGGGCACACTCTGCTAAGCTCCCAGATCGAAAAAGCAAGTTATCATAAACTTTACTCTACAGGATAGACTTTGGATCCCTTGCTCCTCATACTGTAATATCCTGGATTTGACCAATCAAGTCCAAAGGTGAGTCTTTATAATCATTTCTGCAGAGACAGGATAATTTTCAAGGCTGCTGTTTCACATAAATTGGAATAGTAACTCTGATTTATGTCACCCTGTTTAATTATTTTCCAAAAAAAAAAAGGAGATTTATACCAACATTACTCAGCAAACAATACATATTTTCTACATTTGTAAAAATGTGGAACAAAATTTTTGTTTCTTTTAAATTTATGTTGTATATTTCTGCCTACCTTCACTTCCAGTTGCATCATTAATTCAATTGATCAAAAACCCTTTATTGCTTTTTAGTTGCTTAGGTATGCCAAGAAATGCCCATATGCTACCAAGCAACTCATATTTTAGCACTCAACCTTCTTTTGCCATTTCTGTGTTGCACTAACATATTAACATTATTATATATTTATTTTAAGCCCCTTCCCTCCATACTCTGTGAAACGTTTATGGAACAATTTAAAAATATGTTCATAATAGAAAATATGCAAAACAGCTCATTAAGAGTTTGTCTTTTTTTAAATTTGTTTGATTTGTGTTTATTTTTTAAAAGCCACAATGCTACCACCATAAAAATGTTGGTATATTTCTGTTGGGCTGCATCTTGCGGGCCTACAAGGCCTGCACTTGCCCAGCTTCAAAACTGAAGAAAGAGCTCAGAGTCAGTGACAGAGACACCAGTGGTGTAATGGATAGGGGAGCTTACACTTCTGAAGCAAGGTCTTGGAGCAACACCCCACCCAGTGAAGCAGATGGAGGGCAGGACATGGTGACAGTCTTTGCTCCTGGGAGGGAAGCGGGAGATTACCAGTTATAGGAGGAATTGACTTCAGGTGGGCTCATTAGTTACCAGGGAAACCAGCAGAGGTGCACGCCCCTTATTGCAGGCTGGGGCCTAGGGCAAGTATGCAGGAAGGTCAGTCATGTGATAGGGTGTAGGCAAAGCAGGCAGTGGTCTAGCAGGGGATGGACCGAGAGCAAGAGAACAGCCATGTGAGTGACCGGACCATACAGTTTCTCCCCCGAACCCCTTTTTCTTTTTCTTATTTATATTCTTTACATCATGTTGCTTGTATTCCAGGAGACACATACTGAGATGGCATCTGTGATACTGATTCCCTCAATGGGCATGTGTCTACTCCCTTTTATATACTTTGAGGAGGAAAGGAGTTAGCATTGCTACACTCAGATCCACTTCTTAGTGTCTTAAAGCGGGAGATAAATCCTGCAAGGGGAAGGGAGTTATCTGGGCATGATTATTCATATGTTGTTTTACAGTTCCTCTTCTTATACCTTATTCATAAATAAAATTATGGAGAGACTTTCCCTAGGGAAGTCTTTCCTTTGTGGATATAGACATATTCATATACTAACAAAAGGGGCCATGGTTCCTTCTGTGTATAGAATTGTGCCTGGGGAAGGAGAGTGTGAAGCCAACATTCAAAGAGAAGGCAAGGTAAGAGATGCAAAAATTGGAAGCTCTGGCATCCTAGGTTATAATCTTTGTGTTCCCTCATGCTGTCTTGGATTCTGTCCTTCTTAAGAGTTTTGTTGTTATTGGTGGTGGTGGTGGTAGTATTGTTTTTAGCATTTTGTTTAGCTAAGAGAACAACACTAAACTTTATCAATCGTACCATAAGCCAGCTGATTTGAATCTCTCACTTGTATCCGATTAAGTTCTGACCAATAAAAATATCACATATGCAAATGGTATTCTATTTCAAGTTGATACTTGGTATTCCAAGTACCAACGATGCCCAATCATTCTTAGCTTCTAAGTTCAATTGATATCAATCGTGTTCAGGATTGGACTGTGGTCTTAGCATAACACAAAATAACAAGTATTTCCCTTCTTATTAAAATAAATTAATGGCTGTGTAATATTACATCATATGGTTGTATCATAGTTTAATTCATCTCCATATTGTGGGATGATTTTTATCAATTAGAAATAATGCTGGACTAGACATTTATTCATACTTTTATTTCTGTATTTCAGGTTAGTATCATAAGATAGATTCCCAAAAGTGGGATTAAAGTGTCAGTGAGGATAAACATTTTAGTGGTTTTAAATTCCTATGGACAAATTGCTTTCCAAAACAGTGAAGTGATTTCTTCTCTGACCAGAAATATTTTCATCATTAAGTAGTATTACTTTTTCAATATTTCTAATTTAGAAAGTAAAAAAGTAATAATTCATTGATGTTTCAATTTGTGTTTATTTAATTAGCAGTGAGGTTAAACATCTTTATATATGCTATGCTGTTTAATACTTTTGGCCTATTTGTCTAAAATCAAATACGTCGTTAATGAGAAAAACTGCTTGTATACTCACTTTGTGTGAATAATACTGAACAGTAGTCACCTAGAGCATTAAGGCTTGAATGTTACAAATACCAAACTGATTTCTTTTGTTAATTACACTAACATTTTTGATCTATATTTAGACATTGGTGACAGAATCATCATGCAATTTTTCTTAACGTACTACCTATGCAGGAGTTTCTTGAGTGAAAATATGTTGCTAAAAAATTCTCTGACATATGTCGATGAACTATCGTGGTTATTTATTCAACTGAGAACAGAACAGATATATTTCAGATCTGTCTCCATTATCATGGGCATCTTAGTACTAAGAAAAGCATCACTCCCAGTAGCAGGTATAAAAAAAAAAAAATCACTCTCTCGCCAAACAGCAGCGTGACTTTTGACACTTTCAGGCAGATTAAGAACTGAAGTCACAGTGGGCAGCCATAAGAGTCTAAACACACCGAGCAATGGGTCTCTCCATTGGTGAGAGGAAATTAGTGGCTAAAGCCCTTAAAACCATGGATCAATGGTGGAGATGTGCTACAGGGAATCTATGAACAAACTTCTTTCTTCTCTATCTCACAGGGGACATCAGTAGAGAGTGTGCTTCATTGAAGTCAATAGAGACCATTGTGAGAGTAGTGTGTATATGTGGATTTAAACGGACCTGAGAAATCACTAAAAGGAAAGTAAAATATGTGGCTAAATCTGTCATAATTACGTCCTACATTGTTGGTCCAAAAAAAAAAAAAAAAACCCAACATCTAACAAAATGAAAGTAACAAAAATCCATAAATGTACAAAATTATATTTTTTATTTCTTAAATGATCTGGTTGTAAAATAATTTCATTTCAGGAAGAGTAATAGAGAAGGCATATGCTCTCTCTTCTGACTTGATGGAAAATGACAGTCTCCAGAGCATCATAATTGACGTCGTATGGACGATGATATACTACAATGCCAAAAGCATGGAAGCAAATAGGCAGCTGAATTCAAGTCCAGGTGGCTACATTAAAATTTATTACATGTTGGAAGCTTCCATTCTGTTGATAAACACATTAACCTTGGAATTTTCCTGTCCGCCTTTCTCTTGAGTTCTCTCCCTTGTACCCACCGTTTTTTTCTGGACAAGAATAAGGCAACACAGAACTGGTATTGAGTTGAAGACAATGTAGGAGGTAATGCTGCAAACAAATCAAGATGAAAGAGGAATGTTTCACTGAATTGTTCCCAGCTCCCTTAACAGAAACATTCAAGAGTCACCATCACTTGTTAAAAACATATGCTTTTGCTGCTAAATCTTGATCTGCCAGGGTTTTTTTTTAACTTTTAATTTTATGTTGGAGTATGGTTGATTAACAATGTTGTGAGAGTTTCAGGTGTACAGCAAAGTGATTCAGTTATACATATACATGTATCTATTCGTTTTCAAATTCTTTTCCCATTTAGGTTGTTACATAATATTGAGCAGAGTTCCCTGTGTTATACAGTAGGTCCTTGTTGGTTATCTATTTTAAATATAGCAGTGTGTACATGTCAATCCCACACTCTCTAATTATTCCTTCCCTTGATCTGTCAGGTTTGAACATTGTTTTTTGGCTTCTAGTAATGAGACAATTGTATTCCTCTATACCATCTCTTCTCTCCCTCCTCATTCTTCATAAACATTGATATACCTACTTTCAGTTAAATCACTAATCAGTGATGACCTAATTGTGATCACGTAAATGTTGTCTCAGGGTAAGTTAGAGGGTATAATATGATGACAGTTGTTTACGGTGCAGGTTTATGTTTCTCCTTGAAATTGTGTTTACCTTTCTGTCCCTCCTGAATTAATTGCCCAATTCTTCATCCTCACCCCTTTTCAAATATCTTGCTACACTATCTATCGTTATTTCTGCACTCCAAGATCTTCCCTCTAAAAATTCAATGTTCTCTTGCTCCAAATGGGACTAAATTTTTCTGTAAGTTATCTCAACGCTGTCATCCCAGGCTTTATTTTTGTTGCTCTATTAGGTTTGATCAACTATCTATATCTAATGGTTAGTTTACCCTCTTATTCTACAGTAGTGCATTTTTAAATGACTTGCTAAGAAAAGATGGGTGGGAGTTAACTTTTCTGAGTTCTTACATGACCGATAATATCTATAATCTACCTCATATAATTGATTGATAGTTTGACAGGGCACAGAGTTCTAGGTTGGCAATCTATGTTGAGAAGTTCAAAGTTAGTATGATTCTTATTGCTCTTTAGATGACATATAGAGAAACATTTAAGATTTTCCATCAATTTGTATTCTAAAATTTCACAATGATGTTCTTTGTATTTGTTTTTTCCCATTTATTTTCCTGAGTGCTTAAAACTCTCACGCTTAAAACTCGTCATTGATTTTGATTTATGGGCTTTTTATTTCTTTACTTTCATTAGAGTAGTTTTTCTGGAGGGATACAAAAGCTACATCTGTAGTCAATCTACCATCTTTTATTAGAAGTCCTTTAATGCACTTTTAAAAAGAAGTTTCCTTTATAATCAAAAAGTGAAGTGGGGATGTGTTCAACATTTTTTAACAAAGATTAAACATGGGAAAGAACAATTTAATCTAGAACTTTGGAGAGTTTATCGACTAAGCATTGTCTTTTATTTGAGTTAGCTTGACTTCCTAGTACACTTTATAAACCCTTTCCCTTTTCCAAAGAATCATACAATTTTGCATCTTTGTGCTTTCTGATTCAATTTTCCAAAGAATCATGCTATTTTGCATCTTTGTGCTTTCTGATTCAATTTCCTCCTCCTTATTTTTCAAGATGTAGCTTGTATAGCACCTCCCAGGAAACCTCTGATTCTCAGTATGTATTGAGTAATCTTTCTCTGCAATCCAATTACATACTGTTTGCATTTTATTGAACTTTATATGAATTCAACAGTTTCACCAACTATATTGAAATCCTTATCTTATTTGTATCTTCTCAGCACCTCATACAGCTTTTAACCAGAAGTAGTAGTGTGTATTTTAAAATATTTATCAAATTGGATAAATGAATAAAATAAACCATGTCTTTTATAAGTATGTGTTCAACATGAGCCAGCAGTATAATATAGCTGGCAAAAATGTTATTGAAATCTCAAGTTGAGTTAAAGAAAATATGATATGTGTAAAAAAAAAAAAAAACAAAATCAGGTAAAATTTGGTATAGGTCCAATCACATCTTGGAAATTGTACATATTTCTGGAAATTACATTTTAGTAGATATATTAAGAAACATAATTATAGTGTGATAGAAATGGTAGTGCATGATTTATAGGGGTCTGCAAACCATGTTGATGGGAGAGCAGTTGAAGGAAATAGGACTTTTTCATCTGCTATGTTGAAGCTCTAGGACATGATGGATATTCCCAAATATGTGAAGAGTTTTAGTATGATTATAGGATTAAATTTCTTTCTGAGTTTGACTCCAAAAGAAAGATCTAGATGAATGCGTAGTAGAATTTTGGTTCAATATGAGTAAGAACTCCCCAACCAGAACACATTGCTTATGATGAAATGACTTTCTCTTTCATGAGAGGTTCCAAATTGGTTGACCACATCTCTGGGATGTTTTAGAGAGTTTTTCTGCATAAAGTTAGAAGTTGGACTATAGGACATTTTAGGAGCCCTCCAATATCAAGTGTTTGGACTTTTATAGTGGAATAAAAAGACTTATCTAAATTGAGATGTTATCCAAATAACAAGATTGGTGAATCATAAATTAGA
This sequence comes from Eubalaena glacialis, assembly GCF_028564815.1. NCBI lineage: Eukaryota > Metazoa > Chordata > Mammalia > Artiodactyla > Balaenidae > Eubalaena > Eubalaena glacialis. Next base: position 102,359,657 of record NC_083726.1, read on the forward strand.
GGCTATCTACATGCAGACTGTGTATGGTAAAAATAAAATGATAATAATCTGAAAAACTTGGTGGTTAAAACAATAACAGGGGACATCCCTGGTGGTCCAGTGGTTAAGACCCTGAGCTTCCACTGCAGGGAGTGCAGGTTTGATCGCTCATCAGGGAACTAGGATCCTGCATGCCGCATGGTGTGGCCAAAAAAACAAAACAAAACAAAAAAACCCAAAAATAACGAGAATGAACTATCATCAAAATTAAAATTATAAGAAATCTTTCTGAGCTATTAATTCATTTCATGTAATCCATAATGTATTTTTTGCTCACAATTGTCACCATTTAATTGATATCTTCCTTCCAAATATAGGTATCTCAATTTTGTCAGGTGATTTTAAAGAGCTTTAAAGGCTGAAAAAACTAAATAATTGAATGGCCAAATTCAATTACTTTCATAAACCTGACCAGATAATAAATTAATTATAATACTTAGACTTTATATGCTTGCTTTAAAACCTAGCATTCATATGACTGATATGATGTATAATAGTTAAGATTACTACATTTTAATATGGAGGCTAAACTGCATGATAAAAGGGTAGTGATTCTGAGTGATTTTCCACTTACAACCTTTGAAGTCTGTAGAAGAAAATTATCAACTATGTATTTCTTTTTACAATCACAATAGGAAAATATACTATATCCTTTGCATTAATTATTGGATCCTAATGTGATTAAGAATATCCTTCTGCCTATTTGTACTAAAAGAGTGACCTGAGTTTACACCTCTCCCAAGTTACTTGCAAAACTAAACCACTCTCTTTTAACTGTCCCCAAAAATATTTATGAAAAATATACTGTGATCTATTAAATTGTTTCTGTTACTTCAAAATATAAAGATAGAAGTTTCTAAATTCAATTTATTCTTTATACTTAGGACATACTTGGTGTTTGAGTTTTTCTTATAATTACATATAATATGAGTAATCTATGTGTAGTTGACACTTGAATTTTCTTTTGTTGACACACATATTGAGTTCTGCATCTAACAACATTTGGCAGGAAAAGGTTCTCTCAGAATTTTGATTTTTGTAGACAAGAGTCTGCACAAATCCCACAAGGTTACTATGCAGAGGCAGATGTTTGCTAAAACTGCAGTTCAATCCAATGTCCTGCCACTGTCTACTTTCCCTTCCACATATCATCACCAAAAAATAACAAGATAGTAGAAAACAAGTTTTGATTCCAGAATGATTTTGGTTGATGATGATGAATGAAGCAGAATAGACAGCTTGATTTTCATAAGTTAAATTGAACTTGAAGTAGTAAATGCAGCAACAACAGCAAAAAGATTAGCAGACATGACAAGGGAAAAGAGAAGAATTTATGTGCAAACCCATAATGCCATTTGAAAAAAGAAGGTGTTATGAAAATGTACAAATGCATAGATACTAAAATGCTGGCGGGGGGAAAAAGCCTACAAATACATGATCTAATGTTGGAAGCAATTGTAAAGGCGAATCAAGGCCAAGTAAATAGAGCAATGTAGTTTCAGGAAATTATTTTATTTGGGCTATATAAGAAAGCATACCCAGGTTCTTTTGGCATACAATACAAGTAATTATAAGTGACTACAATCTATGTAGTATCCAAGAGAGAAAATAACCTAGGTGGACTCTGTGAATACTTAACGTATATATATATGACAAACAGTCCCCATTATTCACCAACCACCCTTTGTAAAGCAAAAAGAGTTCCAACTGAGACACAGTCTTGAGCTTACTCTATGAAAAGTAAAATAAGATGTTTCTCCATTAGCAGATCCAAGAAATTATGATACTAATTCCTTCCTCAGTTTGTGGCTTCTTAAGGGGCAAACTGAGAAATTAATCAAAATGATTTTAAAATGCGTATTTTAATCTAAAGATCCTTTACATTTTGCTTTATTAATAAAGTCATTTATGTTTTTAATCAATTACTTTAAAAGTAAATTAATGGAATTGCTTTTATCCTTATATCAAACTGAAACAGCTATTATCCTAATCCATTCAGGCTAAATCGAAAACTTGTTGATGTTTTCCCACACTAACCCCCAGGTTAATGAAATATTCCAAAAGTTTTAAATTATTGTTATTAAAGTGACTTTAAGAGTTTGTTCCCTGTGATACTAATTTCCCCTGGTGAGGTATCAAGTTTGGTTTATAACTGCAGAAATTATAAATTTATCTCAAGAAAATAGCCTAATACCTTAAAATCACCATCTTAGAGAAATTCATTATTCATAATGTCAAGAGCAAAAGACAAAACAAAACAAAAACAATGATCAAAGATACGTAAGTCAGTGTCATATTATTTTACGTAATGCATTTCTGAAAATGTTGTCAAAAAAAAAGTTTAAAAAAAGAATCAATGGATTTAAATACTATAAGTAGGAGGAGGAACTTTCTAGAGAGATTTTTTAAAAAGCCTAAAAAAAGTTTAGGGAAGTTATTTTTTTCCAAAATATGTTTTTCAAAAATATCATCTGTCTCAAAAATAATAAAAAAGCATTGACTTCTGTTCTTAATCGTAGAGAGTAATTGGTACTATAATCTTCCTCCAATTGTAAACAACTATAAAGCTGGACAAAATGTATGCAGCTGTTGTCAGAGGTTGACTAACAGGCAGCATAGGACTGTGATTACTGAAACAAGAGAAACAGATGAGATTAGCCCCACAATTGAACAGAGTCTCTGCCTAGGCACTGAGCTGACATCTCTGACAACTCATGCTTTAGGAGATTCATCTATCAGAAATTAAAAATAATCTTCAAAAGAAACACAATAACCCACCAGTAAATTAACTGCTCATCAGAGCAAAAAAATCACTCTAAGCAAACAAAAAACAAATAAATATTACAGACCATTGAAAATGTTAGATATATAATATTTATCATAAAACAAAATTACTAGGTATGCAGAGAAGCAGAAATGTGACCTACACAGGGAGAAAAAGAATCAATTGGTCCAGAGATTAAGATGATCCAGATGTTGAAATGAGTAGAAAAGGAAAAGTAGAAATCTAAAAAAATTTATATGGGCTTAAAGGAAAACATACTACAAGTTAAAGCTGGAGTGGCTATATTAATATCAAACAAAACAAAATGTAAGCAAAAAAATGTTACTAGAGATGAAGAAGGATATTTTATAATGATAAATCATTTGATAAGTTAGGAAGATTTAACAATGATAAACTTAAATGCACGGTCTTCTTGCTTCCAATAATGTGCTGAGAAATCAAATGGCCATCCTATTATTATTCCTTTGAAGATAATGTTTCTTTTTTCCTCTTGTTACTGTCAAACTTTTCTTTTCATTTTAAGTTTCAACAGCCTTACTCTAATATTACTTTTTTGGTTATTTATTCTGTATGTATTTTCAATAGACACCTGTTTGTCATGATTTTTGGAAAATTCGCACTTGTTATATCTTCAAATTTTTTCTTGATTCTCTGATTTCTTTTGGAACCCCAATTTCATGTATATTACAGTTTTGTATGGAACCACTAATATTTGCATTTCTTTTATTTTTAATGTTTTCCCCCTTTAATTTAGATGATGTATATTCTATCAATATTTCCTAGTTTTTCCACTCACAAATTCTGACTTCTGTTGTCTCTATAATTAATATAATTTAATTTGTTTATTAATTTCAGATATGTGTCTTGTAGTTTTTGATGTACTTGTTTGTTTTTATAGATAATAATTCTCTGGCAAATTTATTCATCTGTTCTCAATCTTTATCATCTTTTTCTTTATTCCCTTAAATGTACTAAATATGATTATTTTAAAGTTCTTTTCTACTTGCTCCAATATTTGAATCAACTGTCAGCATCTATTATCTGAATTTTTTTAGTTGCTTTTCAGTCATGTGGTTCTATTATTTGGTAAACATAGTCATTTTTCCTAAATGCTGATCCTTCTATGTAAATATATATGTATATGGCAACACTAGACAGCATCTTACTCTAGTGAGATAATTTATTCTTCTTCAAACCATTACAATAGATTTATGGATGAACAACTACATCTAATTAGCTTCTACACCAAATCAAGGCTTTTTCATTCAGAGAGCCTCTGGTTTACACTCTTCTGGGTCCCAAACTCAAACTTGATCACAAGACAGTGAAACAACTCTTCTGTTATTGTAGAGACTCTTGGATAAGGTCTTCAAGCCTCTATGCTGTGAAAACTAGTATTTCACAAGTATCATGTGGGGAAACCAGACTTTTATTTGAATACCTTACCCAATTCACCTAAATCTCTGTTGGTATCTCAGTCCCACAAGCAGTGACTATTTATGGTTACTTAGTGTATTTTCAAATTAATCATTTTTAAAGACACAAACAATATGGGTCCAGGAGAACTGCCATAATCATTGGTGTAATCAAATGAATTTGGTAAAGATCCTGTTATGGGAAAAAAGAAGCAGTGCATTGACACTGAAGGAAGTGCAAAATAATATGGTTGTTTTTATTTCACTGTTCTTGCTGGTTTGTGCTGTGTGTAGTGACAGAACAACTCTGAAATTCCAAAAACATCAAGAGAGTATACTCAATCCAATTCATCTTCAAAGAATCCTAAAGTTGTTTAACCTTAATCAGATTACTTAATCTTTTTGGATCTTAATTGTTTTCATTTGTAATATTTTGTAGTTGGTTTGAATGACTCCTAATGTCCACAACAGACCTCTTATATTATGTCAGATTGCCAGAATATCCTCAAGCACTGGCTTTTAAAGGTCAACAGAAATTGTTTGACTATTTTTATTATTTAACAAAATTGTTTATAGACAATATATTTAGCTGAGCAAGAAGATTGCATTAAGCTATGTTATCAGAGAAATTACTAGTAAGCTTTTGCAAAAGTATTATTATTACTTCTTGCAATAAATAATAACCAATCTGATATGGGAGAAATTATTTGGAAGAATGTTGGAATATTATTTAATCAATGAGAAAGGCAATCACGTCTAGTTTAAATTCTTCCTTTTTTGAGGTTAAAAAAAGTAATCTCAATTTTTGCAAACAATGTTCACAAGTGAAGACATGCGTACATACACGCACATACCTACATGTGCACATAAGAATGTGCTTATGTGAATGAATATGGAGAGAGAATGTATTATTTCATTTTAAATAAAACGTTGTACATACTATCTTTATTTTGCATACAAATGTCATGTATTCATACATCGATACATACCAGGATGTATAAGGAAAGAGCAAAAAATTGTTGCTGCTGAATTTGTTTTTTGCAGGAAACTTTAAAACTATAGCTAAACTCTTTGATGTCACTATTGTCATCAGAGAATACATTAGTGAAGAAAGTTCATGATATAAATTATTTCCTGCTCCATTGCCCCTTTATATCCTATTTGCAACAACTGAAAGATTCTTATATTTGGTGCAAAGTGATAACTGAAAATTAGGAGGAAAACTGTTGTAATTCTGTTTTCTTCTGGGGATATGCTAAATATCTATTTTTCAGTGTTGATAACATCCCACCTTTCTAACAATGCACAAACTACATTGAGAAGAGTTGATGTGATCATATACATCACCAAAACAACAGATCAGATACTTAATTTTTTTTATTTAACAGAACATTATTGGTATTTTACACATTGTCAATTATTTATACTTGATATTATAGTAATCATTTCCATTTGTCATCATCTGCTTGCTGAAATGTTTCAAAATCTTAATAACTAACACTTTATGGAGAATTCTATACATGAGCCAAAACAGAGAATAGTGAAATGCACTCACATGCCCTCATCACCCAGATTCCACAATTTTTAGCATGTGGCCAGTCAAATTTCATCTATATTGTAGCCTTCTTTCTCTCCCTCAAATTAATTAGAACCCCAAGCTTCAAATGATCTCACTGTAAAATCTTTGAAAATGTATTTCTAAAAGATGAATACTCTTTTTAAAATATAACCACAACAATATTGTCATAACAAAATTTAAATCAGATTATCCAGTCTGTGTTTGTACTCTTCAGTCTCTCATCTTTTTCCTTTTATTGGTTTGCTTAAACTGGAATCCAGTCAAGGTCCAAATTGCATTTTGTCTCTATATCTCTCAAAGCTCTTTTAATATTGAGGATTCTTATCCTATCTTATTTATCCTTACATTTATTATTTTTTTTAAAAAAACACAGATCATTTTTCCTGTGAAGTTTCCCACATTCAGGATTTTGCTAACTACACCTTCACAGTGTCTTTTAGTATGTTTCTTTGGCCTATAGTTACTATAAACTGGAAGTGAGGAAAAGACTTGATTAAATTCAGGTTCTAAATTATGGTAAAATTTTTTGAAATATGGTATTTTGTACTTCCAAATTGTGACACACCAGGAAACACAAAATATCTAATTGTTTCTTCTTTTTATAATAATGAAATCAATGAGTGTGTTAAATTGTTGACAATCTGATCCCTCCATCCATAAAATTTCCTGTTAGCTTTTCATTTAATGATATTAGCAATCATAGATTACTATTGGTTAGCTCCATTATCACTATTATTACAATGGTGATATTTTAACTGTGTCATTCCTTTTTGATTTGGTAGCTGAAATTTCTTACTAAAGAATTTTCTCCATCAGCATTTGTACCTAAGATACAGTTTATACACAAAAGAGAAGATACATATTAGATTAATTACCTTTATAGATCAGTGAATCAGTGATTTTTCACATCCAATTCAAGTCTATGTAATGTAAGGAAAGACATATTTTATTCTATGTATTGATAAAGAATGTAAAACTGGTAATTAAAATTTTTTCTTTTCTATGAAACAATATTTTAGGATTTATACAACAATTTAAGTATGAAGTTCAGAGGTAAATACATGAGATGAGTATAAGATACTATTTATATAGACTGAGCCAATTTTAATAGAGCTTGAGCAATTTTTCTAAAATCATAAACCATTTAGGACTTATATATTTTCCTAATTGTCCTTATTTTCCATCCAACTGGAACTTTTTGTTTTTCTGATCACACTTTTGAATAAACTCTTTAATACTTCAACAGTACATAGTTGTTTTTATTTTTAATTAATTTAGTTTTATTTTGTTGCCTAATTTTAGCCTCTTACCCATCACTTCTCTAAGAGCAAAACAGTTAAAACTTATGGATGTATACGCTTTCTGGCTTTTTGATATATAATCACTTACTGATGTTTTAATAGAAGAAGACTGTACTGTATTTTAAATTATATTTTCACATTAGATATATATTCTGAACATATTTTAATATCAATAAAATACATTTGGTTTATTTTTAAAAGATTGCCTAGTATTCCATAATTTTCTACCAATTCTATGTTTTTTGGGTATTAAGGATGCTTCTAAGTTTTAAGTATTTTAAAATTCTCACAAAAGCATTAAACAATCATATATTTTTGTTTATTTTGTTGATTATTTCCTAAAGATAAATTTCTAGAAGTGAAATATTTTAGAGGTCCAAAATGGGTCAATGTTGATAAATATATTTCCAAAATTGCCTCCAAAGAATTTTTACCAAAAGTATCTGAGTGTGCCTATATCCTTAGGTGGTACTTTGAATCTTACATATATTTGCCAAGCTGATCATCAAAAATTTATATATTTCATTGTAAAGAGATTGTTTTTATTTATTTGACAGAAATGTGTGATTCAACTGCCTCTAGAGTAAGGAAAAAGTATTATGTCACTTGAGGAGATGCCTGATTCAACAGATCGATAATTATCAAGAATCCTTGAGTCTTCTCATTTTTGCTCTCTAACATCTTTAGATTGTCTCTACTAAAAAACTGAAGATGACTACTGCACATCCAAGTGTCTCTATTTGTGTGTTTCATTTATCAGTGAATGAATTGTGACCAGAAGCTTGCACAAATCCAGAGGGATCCTAGATTTGGAGATAAAGTTATGCTTCCTTGAAGCATGTAGAAGATGGAAGGGTGCCACAGCAACATTGAAATTCTTAAGCAGGGAAGAAGGAGGTGATTTTAAATTTTTTGCTAAAATTTTTTTAAAGGTAAAATATAGAAGACAACTTTGAGAAAATGCAATTGAATCTAAAAGTAAATTAGTCTTTCGTCTATAATTTAAATCATTTGTGTCTTTTGGAGAAAGATCTTAGTCTCTGTAACATGATAAATATCATATTCTAAATTGCTTATGGTTTTATTTACTTATATTTCAATGTTTGATCCAATCTAAATTCTTTTATATATATGTATATGATAATACACATTTTCCCATGTTTTCTACTGTCAATTACCTTGTAATATTTTCAACATATTCAATTTTAAGCTAAATTAAATCAGTACAATATATATAACTCTTTCCATGTTCATTATTCTGTTGTATTAATCTAATTTCTTACTTGTGAATTCATACAGCATGGTTTTAATTATTTTGATTTGTAGCATAAAAATTTTAGGACCGCTGCATAAGTTCCAGAATAAATTCCATTGTAATTCTGATAAGATTACCTCAATTTGAAGGACAAATAGCACAGTCTATTCATTAAAAGATTTATTTATAATATATGTTTATATTTTATATGATATATTTACATGTTGTACATACATATATACTATAGAAAAGTCCAGTATATACAAATTATTGTATCATCTTTATTTTACATTACTTTTGATTAATTCTTTGTTATTCTGTAGTAGTTCCTAATGCTAATAAGATTATTTTTTCCATTATGATTTAAACTGATTATTATGATATTAAGAAAATCTATTTAATTTTTATATTATATATTATCCAGACACCTTAGTAGACTTCCATAATATTCTGAATAATTTTAATTGTAAAATATAAAATCTGCCAATAATGATTAAATCATTATTCCAGTTAATATTTATTATATGCAATACTTTTTATACTGCAGAATTAGCAACAACTTTGAGAATAGTGTTGAGAATTAATAGTTTCATTAATTATCCTTTTTTGACATTTGTATAGAGTTAATTAAAATACTTCTTTTACTTCAATTAATTATGATGCTTTCTGTTGGTTTCATGTATTTTTATCATATTTAAAATTTTTGGAGTGTTCCTTAATATTTATTTAATGTTTAACAACAAAATGTAAAGCATATCTATGCATTTATATATTTTCTACTTTGATTTGTTGCTAGAATTCCCAATTTGACACATCCTAGCATTCTTTTAATAAATTTTACTGTTCATATCATATTTTTCTAGGAGTATATGCAGCGTCTTTGTAACTATATTCATTAAAAATTTGGGACTTTTTTTGGTTAGTTATGTACAAGTTGTTCAGATTTTGATATCAAGGTTATGCTATGATTATAAAATGAATTTCTAAGTATACATATTTTACTATGCACTGAAGTATTTGAATGATGTATGTAGTACATGTACTCCACACTTCAGACTGTGTTTTTCTATAAATATATATTGGATTTGGGCCTTTAAAATTATTTTAATTCAGTACACAAAATATTAGGACACATATAAAGGGTATAGAGAAGGAAAAAAATGCCATTTTTCATGTATCCACCTCTCTGCTTAAAAGCAACAACACTAACAATAGCCAAGAAGTGTATCATGTTTCTCCTTTACCTTGTCCTTTTCTTTATTTCAGAAGGTGAACAAAAATGGACCTGAGCTCTTTAAATAGTTTTCTATGCCAGCTGGCCCTATGTTACGCTTTGTAAAGGACACTACAAGGTCATTGCAGGAAGAAAGGGTCTTTCCTAGCAGCAGACAGCTTCTCTAGTACACAGTCCGACAGTATGCAGCACCCAGCACCTTCCCTCAGCACACCACTCTGGAGGTTTTGCAGTAGAATACCTCTGATGAGATTCCTCTCCATAAACCGTTTTTCCAGGCGCCTAGAGGGTGAATTTCTGATGGCATCACTCCTCTGCATTCAGTGAGCATTGGCCATGCCCTCTCCAACAAGGTTTGGCTCTCACTTCAAGGTGGTCTCATGTGTGTGTGTGTGTGTGTGTGTAGCAGCTCTTCCTTGGGCACTCAATCTCAGCCTGAGGAGTTCTGGCTTCTTATATCTGCGATTTCTATATTTTTCAGAGTTCCCTTTACTTCTAGCCAATCCTTAGCTTTTTCCAATTCCCTGGTATAGTAAATAATTCTTTTAACTTTCAATGTTGAAACACTGTGTAATTTCTCTTTCCTGATTCGACTTCAACTGGTACAACAGGTATACCTATAATTCTTTCAACTTTACTGCTATATACTGTTGTGTAATATGACTATTCCATGATCTCTTTATCCATTCTTCTGTTGATTTTTTTCCCATCACAAATAATGCTTCCTAGGCATTTCTGGTACACAAATAGAAGTGTCTAGAGTATGGAAGAATTTCTGGAATCTCTGGGATATTATTAGAAAAAGCTAATTGTTTATCAACATGATTTATAAATTTAGGTAGGTCGGCAGCTTATGAAGGTTAAGTTGCTTCATATTTCACCAATAGATGGTATTGTCAAACATTTAAAGAAAAAGTTTGTCAATCCAATTGATGCAAAATGGTGTTTCACTGAGATTTTAATTTCCATGATAAATAATGGCTATTATTTATTTGTGTTTTATTTATGATATAGAACCCACTCCTGTGTTTTACTCTTCTTCTATTGAGTTGTTTGTCTTTTGTTATGGATTTGAGGGAGTTCTTTATGTATTCTGGATATTAATTCCTTCAAGTTACATGTCTTATTAGTCACTTTTCAGTCTGTGATTTTTATTTTACTTTCTTTTGAGCATATTTCAGTTAATAGAAAGCTTAATTTTAAAACAATGGGATTTATCAAAGATTTGCTTTAAAGTTTAATAAAGATCAGAAAGAATATTATTTTATATTGTCTTCTAAAGGGTTTTTTTGTGTGTGTGTATGTTTAAGTCACATGGTTTGATTTTTTTTTTTTAACCCATGTGGATTGCTTTTACTGTTTTACATAAAGCAGAAAAAAATCTGATTTTTTTCCATGTTGACGATAATTGTCCCAGGACCAGATGTTGGTATCCCTTAATTTCCCACACTGAAATGCTATGAAAGCTGTCATAAATAAGATTTCTGCATATTTATGGGCCTACTCCTCACTTCTCTTTTCTGTTCTTTGATTTGTTTATTATAACACCTATAATATACTCTCTTAATTAAGCTTTGATTTTGAAAGGCCAGTGCTTATTCATTTTACTTGTCAGGAATGTCTTAGTTTCTTTCGATGATTTGCTTTTCAGTATAAAAGTAGAAGTCCTCTTGTCAATTTACATGAAAAACTTTGTTAAAATTTTGACTCGAATTGTAATGTGTCTGTATAAATTGATTTTTTGTTTTCTCTAGGGTGCTAGATATTTTCAAGTACTTTTCATAGCTATGTAGGTGTGCTATAGGTGGTGATTAAGAAGTATCACCCTGGTTTTCCTAGTTTCCTTTAAGGATTTATTTATCTTGAAGGTTGTCTCCTCATAATTAGCCTCTATTGTTAACATAGACATGCTCTTTTGTCTCCTCAAGATTTTTTTCTTAAAACAATGCTTAAACCCCAAATAATATCACCTCTGGTTTTTACATGCTTCTTCTTAAGGACATTAACAATGTTCTCTCAGTGGGTCAAGAAAAAGCAAAAACAAAAACCTTACTCTACCCTGTTTGTTTGACTAACACTTTTACTAGCAGAAGTGTAACAGATTATCTCTTGGGGAAATTTGGAAAGCTGAAAAGCAGACATTGACAAGTTCTGTGAGGATTTGTTCTATTTTTTTTTTTTTTTTCCAAAATCTGCCTGAGATTCCACTTAGAAGTTTTCATTGCAGTCCCAGTGGGAAATTATTCCCTGTACAGTTCTTCAATGACTGAGCTAATCTGGCCCTTTGTGTACCAGGTGAGCGTTGAATCCTATATTTGGAGAAAACTCAGAATTGGAGAATATTACATAGGCAATAAAATGTTATATGCTGGACATATTAGAAAAAATAGAACAACTCTTTTTTATTAATTAAACCATGCACAATTTTTTTTGGACACAATGCAAGACTACCATAAATATAGATACAGTAGAATAGACAGTAGGCTAATAAATATAAACAAATAGCAAAGGAAATTTTTTGCTCCAGAAGATCAAGAATTACATACCCATACTGTTATCTTTTCATAAGGTCATTTATTTGCTGCTATTCAAGCAAATTCAAGAGATTGTTAAAATAGCACAGTAATTTTAGCAATATATTGCAATACCCTATGAACCAAACAAACTACGATCTTTTTCCATATTGATGTGAAGAAATTGAATCACCTTTTGAAAGGTGAATGTAACATCGAGTGGGCTGTTCTTTCTCTGTTTAATATTGACTGGCTGGAGGTGACGCAACATCAGCAATGGACATCTTCACTAATTTGAAATATTCATGAAACATGCGCATTTCTAGGCAAGCCACCAAAGATGTAAATGACACTATAAAACCCATTTTAATGATAAAGATTATTCTTTTGGCAAAAATCTAAGGACTTTTTTTGGTAATTTAAATAGAGATGCATATGGGCTCTATTATAGAGTGCATCACATTTATAGAAAAAAAAAAAGGTTTCTAAAAGTAATTTTGTATTACCTGAAATATTTCATGAAGGAAAAATGGAGTATTTACTAGTTAGTGGAATTAAAGTTGTTGCATATTCTGTTCCATTTGGGATGAATACTCCCTCATACTTTGTAGGATTTTATGTTCCATATTGCATTATTTTTGAGATAATGAAACCTTCATTTAAAACTTGGTCTGGAGATAGATGATCTTAGTATGTTTTATGTGAAATATTTTAAATCAAGTTGACTTATCTGTCTAGTGTAAATTATTTCAGGACCTGAATGTACTATGTCACCTATAGTAAATTGGAAAAAGTGAAGATAAAGTACAAAAGTAGAAAAAAAGGCATTGTAAGTAAAAAGCTAATTTGATTAATCTAATTGCATAGTAGTTACAACCTTAAAAAGTGTCATTCCAATCAGTTACAGAGGTAAGTAGAATCACAGAAACAAAACCAGACTTCTATGTCAGGCTGGGAATTTAGGAACTTATTCATTACACTATGCTTCTTTTGTGAAGACATACATTAAACTAGATAGAAATTAAGCCAGTAATTTTCTTAGAATATTTCTTTAGCAACTTAAAATTTTAACTTAGTTTATAATTGCCAAAACATAGTGGTGGAATATTCAATTAATCACACTTATGTGATACTTGACACCAAAATTCATTTTTTACATAAGCTAATATGTAACTCACGTCATGTTTATAGTAGTAGGAGAAGGAAAAGAAGTAATTTTACGTAGTCATACAGAACACTGTCTTAATTTTCTTTAACATTATCAAGTTGCTTGGGAAGAAGTAACTATCCTTTTAATAAAAATTAAAATTAAATATGTAGATTTCACAGGGGACATGATTTAAAGTTAGGTATAACTAAAAATCCTGAGACTTGGTCAACTTTGTCAAGAGGTTCAAGTTGTGTGTGTGTTTGTGTGTGTGAGTGTGTGTGTGTGTGTGTGTGTGTGTGTTTAAGTCTAATTTTTCAAGAACAGTTTTAGGTTTATAACAAAATTTAGAAGGTACAGAGATTTCAAACATACCCCCTGGCCCAACACATGCGTAATTTCCCTCATTTTCATCATCACTCACCAGGAAGGTACATTTTTTTTACCAAGGATGAACCTACTCCGATACATAATCACCCACAGTTCATAGTTTACCTTAGGGTTCAATTTGGTGTTGTATAGTCTGTGGTTTTGGACAAACATATAGTGTCATGTATCCATCTTTATAATATCATACAGAGTAATTTCATTGCCCTAAAAACCCTCCATCCTCTGCTTATTCATCTCCCCATGCCATCTTTGGCAACCACTGATATTTTTATTTTCTCCGTAGTTTTGCTTTTTTCAGGATGTCATATAGTTGGAATCATATAGTATGTAGCCTTTTCAGATCGACTTCTTTCACTTATTAACATGCATTTAAGTTCCCTCCATGTCTTTTCACAGCTTGATAGCTCATTTCTTTTTGGTGCTGAATAATATTCCATTGTGTGCATGTACCACAGTTTATCCATTCACCTACTGAAGAACTTCTTGGTTGTTTCCAACTTTTCGAAATTATGAATAAAGCTACTATAAATATTTGTGTTCAGGTTTTTGTGCGGACTGCAGTGTCCAACTCCTTTGGGTAAATACGAAGGAGTACAATCACTGGATCATATGATAAGAATACATTTAGTTTCATAAGAAACTGCCAAACTGTCTTCCAAAATATCTGTAATATTTTTCATTCCTACCAGCAATGAACAAGAGTTCCTGTTGTTGCACATCCTTATCAGCATTTGGTGTTCTCTGTGTTCTGAGTTTCGTCCACTCTATTAAGTGTGTAGTACAATCTCATTTTAATTTGCATTTCCCTGAAGACCTATGATGTGGAACATCTTTTCCCATGATCATTTGCTGTCTATACGTCTTCTTTGGTGAGGTGTCTGTTAAGATTTTTTTTAAATTAATTTATGTTATTTTTATTTATTTTTGGCTGTGTTGGGTCTTCCTTGCTGTGCACGGGCTTTCTCTAGTTGCAGAGAGCGGGGGCTACTCTTCGTTGCAGTGCGCAGGCTTCATTGCGGTGGCGTCTCTTGTTGCGGAGCACGGGCTCTAGGCCTGCGGGCTTCAGTAGTTGTGGCACGTGGGCTCTAGAGCGCAGGCTCAGTAGTTGTGGTGCTCCGGCTTAGCTGCTCTGCGGCATGTGGGGTCTTCCCGGACCAGGGCTCGAACCCATGTCCCCTGCATTGGCAGGCGGATTCTTAACCACTGCACCACCAGGGAAGCCTGGTGTCTGTTAAGATATTTGATCCATTTTTCAATCAAGTTGTTTCTGTTCTTATTGTTGAGTTTTAAGAGATCTTTGTATATTTGGATAACGGTCCTTTATCAGACGTGTCTTTTGCAAATATTTTCTCTCAGTCTATGGCTTGTCTTCTTATTCTCTTTTTTGTTGTCTTTTGCAGAGCAGAAGTTTTTGATTTTAATGAAATCCAGTTTATCAATTGTTTCTTTTATGTATCATGCCTTTGGTGTTGTATATACAAGTCATTGCCATACTCAAGGACATCTAGATTTTCTCCTGTGTTATCTTCTGGGAGTTTTATAGCTCTGTGTTTTACATTTAGGTTTCTGATCCATTTGGCATTGATATTTGTCAGGAGTGTAAGGTCCATGTCTAGACGAAGTTTTTTGCATGTCCAGTTATTCCAGCATTATTTGTTGAAAAGACTATGCTGCATTGTATTGCCCTTGCTCTTTTGTCAATGATCAGGTGACTGTATTTATGTGAGTCTATTTCCGGGCTCTCTATTCTCTCTTCCTTCACCAATATTGTTTTGATTATTAGCTTTAGCTAATCAGCTTTACAGTAAGTCTTGAAGTGGGGTAATGTCAGTCTACAACTTTGTTCTTTTCTTTCCTGATTGTGTTAATTATTCTAGATCTTTTGTCTCTTCGTATATACTTTAGAGTCAGTTTGTGGATATTCACAAAATAACTTGTTGGTATTCTGATTGGGATTGCATTGAATCTATAATTCAGGTTGGGAAGAACTGACATCTTGATAATATTGAGTCTTCCTATCCATAAACATGGAATATCTATCCACTTATTTAGTTGTTCTTTGATTTTGTTCATCAGAGTTTTATAGTTTCCTCACATAGATCTCGTAGATATTTTGTTAGATTTATAACTAAGTATTTCACTTTGGGGATTGCTAATGTAAATGGTATTATGCTTTTCATTTCAAATTCCACTTGTTCATTGTTGCTATATAGGAAAGAAATTGACTTTTGTCTTGCAATATCTTGCTATAATTTCTTATTAGTTTCAGGAGCTTAATATTTTTATACATGTGTGTATAATATTTTTATACATTTTTTACAGAAATGTTGGTATTGAAAATACCTGATAACAATTTAATTTTTATTTCTGTAATTGCTGACAACTTGGCTATTTCAAGTTTTCTCTATAGAAGTGAAGTGCTTGAAAACTGAATAAAGTAATTGTATTTAATAGAGAAAATGATCATAATTTCTATACACATGCTAGGAAATTATTATATCTATATAAATTTCAGGAAATATTTTCTGTGCTATATAATTTGCTATTGCAATATTAACCATGATTTAGTGCTGTAGTTTGATAAGAATTTGTGTCATGGAAAATGCAACTAAATGAAAATGTTCTCTATAAAATGGATGTGTAAGAATTATACAGAAAACTTTCTATGTAAACATGAAAATAATAGCTGTTCTTGTTTCTTATAGGAAACTAAACTCTGAAACTACTTCTTGAACTTATTGCCATAGACTAACTCTGTGTTTCCTTCTTAGATTTTAATTTATATTAATCCTATAAATGTCACTGCACATTATTCTATTCAACACACCTATCAGTCTAATCATAAGGCAATTAAGTAGCATACAGAGATTTGGTTAAATTTCCTGAGAAAATTTGATGGAGCTAAATTCCCTGAGTTTGAGTGAAAAAAAATATAGTTGAAACATTTTAGCACAATTGGTGTTCAATATATTAGTTAGTCAAAGGAGCAAGTTTCATTTCAAATGCTACAGTGACTGTCAGTTGAATTTTATGAGTATTTACTGTTAAGTGTTGCCAGAGGGAAGGGGGGTTCCGGGGTGGGAGAAATGAATGAACGTTTTTATTGTTGTTGTTGTTTAACTAAAGAAAAAAAGAAGAAAAAAATGTTAAGTGTAAGTATGAGTATATGGGCACTGAAAGTAAACACAAATGGCAAATTCTCTTGGTTCCAATAAGGATTTGTAGAAGGGACATTGACCCAAAATTTGAAGAATGAGAAATAGTTAAGTTAATAAAGTTAAATGGAACAAACTTCAAAGGAGAAGCTTTTGCTTATTTCTTGCTCAAGTATCTAATATATTTCCTAAAGTATATTAGACAGTTGATAAACATTCATTTTTAAAAGAAGTAATTTGGGCAAAAGGAACAATAAGAAAAAACATAGAAATATGAAATAATATAGTGTACACAGTTTTCCTCAGAGCTCCATATTAATAAATGGTAAAATTTAAGGTTGAAAGGAGTGACACATATCCCCTACATAGAAAAGCTTGTCCATCCTCATTCTCACTGAATGTCTTCTTTGGAAAAATGTCTATTCAGATTTGTTATCCATTCTTTAGTCATTTTTTTTTTCCTATTGAGTTGTATGCGTTTCTCAAGTATCTTGGATATTGATCCTTTATCAGACACATGGCTTGCAAATATATTTTCCATTCCATAAATTGCTTAACTAATGTACTCCAGAGCTATTTACATCAGTATGTAGTTGTTTATTCATTGTTTTTGTTATTTCTGTGGCCACCCAGACAGATTTATACTTTATTAAAGAAAACTAACCATATAACTAGAATAATTAAAATATCTTCAACAGATAAAGATAAGTATCCTTACGATGAAGGAATAATTTATTAGAGTACTTAGAACAGTTTGTGATGCCCCAAAACAATGCCAATAATAACATCGAAGATCACTGATCACAGATGACCATTAAAAATATAATAATGAAAAAATTTGAAATATTGCAAGAATTATCAAAATGTGACACAGAGACATGATTTGAGCAATTGCTGTTGGAAAAATGGTGCCAATAAATTTGCTTCATGCAGAGTTGCCACAAACCTTCAATTTGTAAAAAATGCAATATCTGTGAAGCACAATAAAATGAGATATGTTTGTATTATTAAGTGAAAGAAGCCAATCTGAAAAGGCTTCATACCATATCATTCCAACTATATGACATTCTGGAAAAGGCAAGACTATGGAGACAGTAAAAAGTTCAGCAGCTGCTAGGGTTTTGCAGGGAAGGAAGGGTGAATAAGTGGAGCATAAATGATTTTAGGGCAGAGGGAAAGAGATTTTTAGGACAGTCTTAAATTTTATGAATTTAATTTAAAATCAAACACAGGCTCCTTTGATATAAAGACCACTAAACCCAATTTCAGAACTAATTTCACAAAATGAGATATTTTTTCCATCTTGTGGTGTATAATTATGTTTATTTCTAACACATGAATACATGAAGATTTGTACCTGAGGGTTCTTCACTTATAACCTTTGACCTGCCAATACTTTTCTGTGGGCATATTTAGCTGATTATTCATACTCTGGGCACCAAGTTTTATTTCCTTGCCCTCTACTCATTCACAGACCTGAAAAGACCAGAAGTATTTTCCACATGGAATATTAATTGGAATAACGTGAGAGTCTGGCTGTATCTTTCCCAGATAGTGGTTTCTTTGAGTAAACTGTTTCATTAGAAAGTGCAATTCTGACAAGTGGCTATTATACCGAATGTTCCTATGCTGCGTGGGAAAAAGGATTCCTGAGGACAAGACCCATTCTGACTGATTAGAATGAAAGGTCAAAGAACAAGGTAGTTATAACTTTTATAGGAAAAACAACTTCTAAATTTTTACCTGACAACCTTAAAAATTAGAAAAAAAGCACTGATTTTAACAAATAGTTGTTTTTAAGTTGACATACTTATTTCCAACCTGTCACATCCACATTTATCCTTTGAATTACAATTATTTTCAAAGCAAATTGAAACCTTTAGAAAACATTTTAGAAAGAAAGACTAAATAAATAAACTACTCATCTTAGGCTATTACTTAAATAAGAAAAAAATCATGTCCTCTGTCTCTACCCCTGATTAAGACAGAAAAGTATAGTTAGTCCTTAGTTTACTGTAATCTATTTCCCTGGTATCACAGTTAAAAAATCTGGAAGCCTCCTTGAAATAGAACTACAAGAAGGTTTTTAAAAAAAATTGGATGAGCAAAGTCCTTATATTAGACAACAGGGAAATTTTTAACTGTCTTTATCCATTTTGTTGGGAAACTTCTAACTTCCCCTAGAGTCTATCTCACACTGCCTCTTTATTTCGTTTTCTAGATATAGTGCTAACAAATTCATCATGAGTTCTCATCCATTTATTTTTTTCTAGCATTAAAGCCTACAGTTCTTATTTGAGAAAATGACATTTTGGGGACTTAGGGGTTTTGGGATTGTTTCTCTTCCTTATGAACAAAAATTCTAATTTACTGAGCATGGAAAAGTTAAACAATTAATGAAATGCAAAATTCTTAGTACACAAACCGGATTCATATTCCTACAGCTGTATAATAGGGATACTAATATTACATCTAACTGAAACTTTCTGAAGATTAGATAGGGTAATATATGTAAAGCTCTTATTACAATATCTGGCATAAGTGTTATATGTTTACATTTATAATTTTTAAATTGTTTATAGTACATTATTTTCAAAATTGGAAAAGATAATTTAAGCAAATACAACTGACTCAGAAGAAGATTCTGTAAGTTATGTTAGCTGTCATGCAGTGTATTATTTATCTTGCTTTAACCTCCAATTAAAATAACCACTGAAAATCCCTGAAACAACTGAAAACAACAGCACCATAAAGTAAAGACAAGAGACAGAAGTGCAGCATTTTCGAGTGAAAAACTTTTCTCAAGTTCTTACAGGTTGTTGACTTTTTTTTTAACCTTTACCGCTGCCTCCATTATTGATGATCCTTTAAGACTTGTCATTCCACAATATTTTGCATCAGACAATCTGCACTGGTACATGTGGGAGTTGTAGTCTCTGGATACATACAATACAAGATAAGAGTGAAAAGACATTGCAGAACTTTGGTCAGGTGAGAAACTTGTTCCTTGCAATTAGGTGTAAGTTTTCTATTAGAGGTGATCATAGAGTTACTGTGAACACAGGTGCACTATTTTCAATATTATCACAATTGTAAAGACACATGTAAAACATATGTATATATATTTATGTATGTATTTAAGATATGTACATACATCTATTCATATGCATACGTAAGAAATGAAAAGGAATATAGCAAGTTATAAACACTTTTAAAATCTGTGTTATGAGAATAGTGATGTTTTGTATTCTTTTGCAGATAGGTGCACATCTTAGATTTATGGCCCCAAAACAATGATAAATAATAAGTCAATCTGTAATCTCTAGTTAAAACTCCAGCCTGAAACCTGCAGCTCTCTAGAGCCAAATAGCATGGCTTTAAACTTGAACATGTTATCGACAATATTTAGTAACAGCATTGTTTTAGAACTATTAAGCCTAATCTAGATTCGATTATTTAATGGAAAATGAAAATCAGTTTAAAGTAGAAAACTACTTCGACAATTAGGGAGAAAAGTTAAATTTAATCTAGCCCCTTACTTTTGTTATTAGCCCTTGTACCAGAAACATTCACTATTTTTTTAACCTAACCAATAATTATCAGGTGAGCTCAGTCCAGTCAAAGCAAATTTATTAAAGACAATGTATACAAAAGATGACTAGCACACAAGGATGGTTAAGATGGACAATAAAAGAGGTAAAGAAATAAAACATCATTTATTTTTCCTAGGAAATTGTTGACTGAGATAGACATATGTCAGTATTTCCTGTAAGAGAAAGTAAGTGCTTTAGCAATAAGTCAAGCCTTGTGCTATGCAAGGATAAAGAAAGAAAGAAGCTGAACTCAGGTGAAAATACCAGAACTTGTACTCTGTTGTCCATAAACACCTCTATTTTTATAACTTATTAAATGTTTTTTCTCTTTATTATGCAACTATTGTTTTCTGTCTTCTTTAGAAGATAGACCTCTCCTACAGAAAAGGTATAGATGAAAGATTTTTAAAATGTTACTGTTAATGAGTTCCTAACTTGGTGAGGACGACGATTAGCTGCCTTTTGAGAGACTATTTTTTGTTTGGGAGATGGAAAGTGAAAGATCATGACTTGGGAGCTTCCTTTCTCTTCAGTATTTCCTTGGGTAAGCAATAGAGCTGGACTAAGGGCAGCCAATTATCTGCTTCTCTCCCGACATCTGGACGTCAGAGTTTTATTCTGCTTTAAGAAATAAACTAAGGTAAATGATCAGTTTACACTGTCTATACACTTTCTACAGCATTTTCTCTTAGTTTCCAGGAAAACATGAATGAAGAGTTGTTCTTGAGCCTACATTTTTATTTCAGTGACTATATTAATTACTTCTGTTTTTCCATATTTTATTTATACATTTTTTAAAAATTTATTTATTTATCTATTTTTGGCTGTGTTGGGTCTTCGTTTCTGTGTGAGGGCTTTCTCTAGTTGTGGCAAGCGGGGGCCACTCTTCATCGCGGTGCGCGGGCCTCTCACTATCGTGGCCTCTCTTGTTGCGGAGCACAGGCTCCAGACGCGCAGGCTCAGTAGTTGTGGCTCACGGGCCAGTTGCTCCGCAGCATGTGGGATCTTCCCAGACCAAGGCTCGAACCCGTGTCCCCTGCATTGGCAGGCAGACTCTCAACCACTGCGCCACCAGGGGAGCCCTACTTATACCTTTTTTAGAGCTCTTATTATTGTTTGACTTTATCATATTGTTAGATAGCTAGTCAGACATGAGCAGGGACGGGGTCATCTTTCCTCCCCCCACCTGGGCACTGCTGACAAGAACATGCTCAGAGATCCTCCTTTTGTGGTCAAGCACCGCTAAGTTTCCAGCCTTATCAGGACCAAACAAGATAAAACCCACCAGCACATTTTGGCACAGGTGCACCAAGGCCTAAAATGTGACTCAAAGTAACCCGGGGTTCATTATGCTAGATTTGTAACAAATTAGCATTGTGGTTTTTCCCCCACCCCTGCCCCCTGCAATGGGTTTCACTTAGGTGCTTGTGGGTAAGTGCCTGTGTACAAGGAGAAAAGTTATATAACATAAAGCTGTCAATCAGCTTGTCAGTCAAATGATGCAGGACACAGGGAGGGACTTTCCACCAGTCTGAAAAACCGACCCTACCCCCATTGCAGGGCTGCTTCTGGTTTCCAGACAGCCCACTCTCATCCTTTCTAGGGAGTGTACTTTTGCTTTGCTTAATAAAACTCTTGCAGTTTAAAACTGCTCTATGTCTCTCAACTGAATTCTTTCTCTTCGAGAGGACAAGAACCTAAGGAATCACCATTTTGCTGGTGACAATATTACTACATGCCTCATAAATACTCTTTTATCTAACAGATCCTAAGTTATATACAAAGTTATGTGCATACAGGATTAAAAAGTTTAAAAGGCCTAGAAAGATATTTAATGGAACTTACAGGTCTCTCTTTATCCTTCTCCTTCTTCGTTACTGCTTCTTAAAAGCAAAACCATCTGTTTTCCTTTTTGAGTCCTTTTCAATCTTTCTATATCCATATTTAGATATGCTTATATACGTATTTTTATGTCAAGCTTTGATTTCTATTATATACTATTTTTATGTCAAGCTTTGATTTCTTATTATGATAGATGAGGACTAAGATCAAATCACCCTTTCATTCTCTTGTGTCCCAGTTTTAGACATATTTAACCATTTAAAATACCTCTCTTTGTTACACCTATAATCTTAAGCGGAACTTCACAACCAGTGCACTATGATGATTTGTAGTTTTTCTGGGATCTTGATCTCATCAGCTCTTGGGCTGCCAGGCCAGGCCTGGAGTAGCCAGGATTCAGAAAGAGATCGTCTCCAACAGTGGGTAGCTTCATTGAGTTAACGGTACATGTATATCTTGGAGATTTCAGAATACTGCTCTGAATATTATTCTTCATCAAACAAATTGCCTCCTGACTTCCCACTTCGTCTTCTCACCTCCTGTCACCGCTAGTTTTTCTCAAATGTTGTCAAGGTTAATGATACCTACCTCTGTTCTGTACGCATAATTAGATATGTACTTTCTCTAGATCGATCTGTAAGTCTAAAATCATTAAACAGTGTTTACATCATTCAGAGTGGCATACGGATATTTTTGTAGAGGTAAGGAGTATTCTATGACTTTTTTATTCGTCAGGTTCAGCCCACTTTCTCACACCTTGCTTTTTTTTTCTTGGTACTTTCCTTTTTGTATTACTTTGACTCGCTTTATTACATATTTAATTTCCTCCAAAACATCATGTATATTTGTAATCTCTGGGCACTGCTTTGCTTCTGGATAACTGACTACTAACGATCCTCTGGAACACTGAAAATAATCACTACAAGAAAGGTGGAAAAGGAAATGGGAAGATAGAATAGGCTGGACAGATAGTAAACAATAGTAAGATGGTCTATTTAAATCCAGATATATCAGTATCTTATATAGAAATTGATAAATTCCCTAGTTAAAAGGTAATGATTTCAAAATAACAAACAACTAAATTGCACTATATGCTTTTTATAATAGACACGTAAACATAAGAGTTGAAGTAAAAGAAGGAAGATGATATATCATGCAAACATCAACACATTAACTCTGTTAAAGTGAAGGAAAATCCCTTGGAAGTGATCTACTACTGAGTCATGGGTATTTTCCTGCAGGCTATTAAAGCAAGACTGTTCATAGCTGATGCACTGTGAGTTCTTCCTCAATGCATGAGACTAGTTCCCTTGTTGATATTTATTTTCAATTATGGGTAATGCTTAAGAGTTAAACATGCTGGATTCAATTCCTGCCATACTAATTATTATCAACTATTTTGGACATTGGGAAATTATCGTATCTATTTCTTAGTTTTCTCATTTGTATAGTGAGACTAATGAGTATCTCCTTCATAGAATTCTCATGAGGCTATGTGATATACTTAACACATTACCTGGGGTACAATAGTCTAATAAAATGTATTATTTTTATGTGTATCATTATGTAATTCCAAGCCCTCTCTTCCATGACATTTGAGAATTCTGTGATCTGACTGTGTCTACTTTTTAGGTAATACAAAGAAAAATTTTATTGAGCTACATGTTGCCTTCCAAACACAAGTTAGTTTTAAATCTCCAAGGTTTAGCTGGTGCTGTTCTCTTTTCCTGGATCCTTTTAATACCATTGTCTGTTTGGCATCTGCTGCTAACTATTCAAAAGAAGTTCAAAAATTACCTCTCCTATGGAACATTGCTGACCATTTCCACCAATTATATAAGTGGGTTCTCAATATATATACGTAATGAATATAGAATTGATTATATATTCTGATGAACAGGAAATATCTAACAATAAACACAATTGCTAAAACATTACCATTGGTTGTTCTCTTTATATAATTTTATTTTCTTATGTTCCATGTATTTTGTACCTTTCATAATTCAAATAAACATCTTGTTTAGCTACTGTTGAATATTAAGTTGACATCTTTATTGAGCTGTTCACAGTGACACCTGGATATCTTTCCTTAGAAATTAAAACACATTTGCAACCCATCAATGTCTGGCAGAATTTTAATTTGTTTCTCTAGCATTCATTAGCTCCATCTTTTCTAGGTTGAATTATATCTTCTGTAGAAATTCCCATTAGAAAACAGCTGAATACACAATCAAATTCAGAATATATAACTCTTTTCTTGCTTTGATCCATTGTTGTATTTTGCAAGTAACATGTGACATTGTAGAGTATGCCTAATAATTACCTTATTATGAATATGTCGTGGTAGAGGATATTTACAATACAGTCTACAAAGGATTGTGTAGATTATTCAAGGAATTAAGAAAAAGCATTTTCAAAAGTTAAATCAAAATAAAATGCCATAATAATAATATGCTGTGACTATCAATGACAATGAGACCTCATCAAGGTCCCTCGTAGATGGATATTCTTAAATTTCATTGCTTCTACCAAAGTAAAAATATTTTAGTTAAATGATAAATAAAGTAAGCATTTTTATCTTTTAGGCTTTTACAGTGAATTTTAAATTATAACTTTCATTTAGTTGACTAAATTTTTCTTTTCTTTTTTTTAGTTGACTAAATTTTTTAAATGGACTTCTATTTCCTTGTATTCTCCAATACTAAGTAGAGGATTAAATGATTCCCACTCTATCAAATACTGTGAAAGGAGTTAGGGAGAAAGTCAAGTAGATAGGCTTCTTATAACATCAGATATTTAACAAAGATTATCTTTCCTGTCCTCTAATTGTGAAGATCCTCACAGATGAAATTTGTACCTTAAATATTTAAATTATATTGGCTTTTTAAAGAGAAATGATTAAATCAAGCAGGTTAAAGATAGTTTGTTGCAGGACTTCCCTGGTGGCACAGTGATTAAGAATCCTCCTGCCAATGCAGGGGACATGGTTCAAGCCCTGGTCGAGGAATATCCCACATGCCGTGGAGCAGCTAAGACCGTGTGCCACAACTACTGAGCCTGTGCCCTAGAGCCCACGAGCCACAACTACTGAGCCCATGCACCACAACTACTGAAGCCTGTGGGCCCTGGAGTCTGTGCTCTGCAACAAAGAGAAGCCACCACAATGAGAAGCCCATGAGCCACAACAGTAACCCCTGCTTCCCACAACTAGAGAAAGCCTGCGTGCAGCAACGAAGACCCAATGCAGCCAAAAATAAATAAATAAATAAATAAATAAATAAATAAATAAAATTTTAAAAAGATACTTTGTTGCTACAAGTGAATCTCTATCATTGTGTATAAATTAAAGTTCTTCTGCTTCCATAGGTTTATGTTATCCTGCTCTCTGAGGTATTTTCTCAACCAAACTGTCAACCTTTTGAGGCTAAGACGTATACTATCATATGTTTTCTAAAAAAAATTTATAGATTGTTTTTCAGAGTAGTTTTAAGTTTACGGAAAAATTGAGCAGATAATACAATGAGTTCCCATACATCTCCCTTCCCCCTTCACAGTTCCCCCTATCATTAACACATTGCACTTGTTCCAAGTGGTGAACTAACATTGTTACATTATTATTAACTGATGTCCATAGTTTACATTAGAGTTCACTCTTAGTGTTACACAGTTCTACGAATTCTGGCAAATGCATAATGTCATGTACCCACCGTTATAGTATTATACAGATTAGTTTCAGCACTATAAACAACATGTAAATGTTTCCTGTGCTTTACCTATTCATCCTCTCCTTCACTTTCCATTTTCCCAAACAGCTAGTAACCACTGATCATTTTCATATTTATATAGTTTTGACCTTTCGGATTGACTTCTTTCACTTAGCAATATGCATCTGAGGCTCCTCCGTATCTTTCTGTAGCTTGATAGTTTATTTTCTGGTTATTGATAAATAATATTCCATTGTATGGATATACCACTCTTTGTTTATTCATTCACCTATTAAGGGATATATGATTGCTTCTAGTTTGGGCAATTATAAATATTCATGTGCAGGTATTTGTGTAAATATAATATAGTTTTCAACTCTTTGGGGTAAATACCCAGAGAAGATATTATAGGTTGGTAGGGTCAGACTGTGTTTAACTTTGTAAAAACTGCAAAATTGTATTGTAAAGAGGTTGCTCCCTTTTGTATTACCACTAGCAATGAATTAGGGTTCTGATTTTTCCACACCCTCACCAGAATTTGGTATTGTCAGTGTTTTGGATTTTCACCATTTGAATAGGTGTGTAATGGTATCTCATTGTTGTATTAATTTGCAATTCCCTAATGACATATGGTATCTTTTCCTATGCTTATTTGCCAACTGTATATCTGTTTTGAGGAGGTGTCTGTTCAGATCTTTTGCCTATTTTTTCATTGGGTTGCTTTTTTTCGGATTGTTGAGTTTAAGAGTTCTTTGTATATTTTGAATGCCAATCCTTTATGATATATGTGTTTTTCTAATATCTTCTCTCAGGATGTGGCTTGTCTTTTCATTATCTTAATAAAGACTTTTGCAGAACAGAAGTTTGCTTTTCTTTTTTTTTTAATTTTAATGAATCTAACTTACCAATTTTGTCTTACATGGATCATGCTTCTGATGTTGTATCTAAAAAGTCATCCCTAAACCGAAGGTCACCTAGTTTTTCTCCTATGTTATTTTCTAGGATCTTTAGAGTCACATGTTTTAACTTTTGAACTATGATCCATTTGAATTAATTTTTGTGAAAGGTGTTGTCTCCGTCTAGATTCATTCTTATTTGCATGTGAGTGTCCAGTTGTTCCAGAGCCATTTGTTGAGAAGACTAGGCTTTCTGTATTCAATTTCCTTTTCTCCTTTTTCAAAGACCAGTTGCCTGTATTTGTGAGAGTCTATTGAATATCGTGTGAGTTGCCTATATTTCTATGCTCTTTATTCTGTTCCATTAATCTACTTTTCTACTCTTTTGCCATTTTATACTGTATTGATTACCTTATCTTTATAGTTATTCTTGATGTCAGGAAGTGTCATTACTCTGAAATTATTTTTTTTCTTCAGGATTGTGTTGGCTATTCTGGGTCTTTAACCTTTCCACACAAACTTTAAAATCAGTTTGTGGATCTGCACAGAATGATACAATGGGATTTTTATTATTATTATGCTGAATGTATAGATCGATTTGGAAAGAAATGGCATTTTGACAATTTTGAGTCTTCCTATACATGAACACAGAATATGTATCTATTTAGATATTCTATGATTTCTTTCATCAGAGTTTTGTAGTTTTCTTTGTATAGATTTGCACATGTTTTGTTAGATTTAAACCTAAGTACTTCATTTCTTTGGTGTTACAGTTTTCTATTTGTTGTTTTTGTTCTTTGTTTCTTTTTTATATTCCCCTGTTCTGTTTTTCCAGTTTAATTGAGCATTTTATACAATTCCATTTCCTCTTATTTTTTAGCATATCAATGTTATATGTATTTAAAAATTATTGGTTGCCATAAGAATTGAAATATATATTTACAACTATATAATTCCATTCATATAATACTATACCACTCACTCTCCCTCCATCCCTTATAATATTAAAAAGGAAAAAAGTACTAAGCAGTGGATTGTGAGAATAGAGATCAGCAGAGCTACACTAGATCAAGCTTGTGTGTATACTGGGAAGTGGTTTGGTAACTATGTATAGCAAACTTCACCTTTCGTTTACTATAAACAGCAAGGAGAAACCAGATGACATCATCAACACTTTGTGTGGAAATTTTCTTAATTTAATCATCCAGTTAATTAGGTACATTTTCTATTTTACACATTACTGCAAATGACTATGTTGGTAAACTTTCTTCAACTAAAGTAATGTTTTCCCAGTCCTCTAGTTTCTAAAGAATTTTCATCACTTTCCTTTAAGCCCCCTCTGACAGCCTCTTCAAAGTCCATCAGCCTTCTGGTCAAGGTACTAACTCTCTCAAAAGAGTTCTTTCATCTTCGGCTCATCGTCTGAATTTAAACTCCTCCCCATCTTAGTTATTTGTTAGAACAACTCTCCACATACAGGTTTTCTAGATCTATATTAGTTATTTATTGCTAAGATATTATCCTCAAATGTAGCAACTGAAAACAATAAAAAATTTATTAGTTTGCACAGTTTTTGGGTCAGTCAGGAATAAAGCAATCAATCACCCCTCTAGGTGAATTTAGCTCAGGGTCGCTCATGAGGTTGTAGTCAAAATGTTGTTTTAGGCTGGTTATCTGGAAGCTCAACTGGGAGTGGAGAGTCTGATTCCAACTTGCATCATCCATATGGCTATCAGGGGATTTCAGATTGTCACCACATGCACCTACTTGGGATCCTGGAATATCTTCATGTGTTTTTACCTGACTTCTCCCAGATAAAATTTTCCAAAAGGGAGCAAGGTAGGAATCACAACTTCTTTTTGACTTAGCCTTAGAAGTCACACACCATAATTTCTACAAAATCTCATTGGTTGCCTAAGTCAGTTCTATTCAATGTGAGAGGCAAATATATCAGAGTGTGAGTAAAAGAAGAAAAGAATCATTGAGGACCATGTTTGATGCTAGCTTCTACACACTGCTATATCTCATTCTCTTTTCTCCCCAGTTTTTTGAGGTATAATGACAAATAAAATTCTAAGATATTTAAAGTATACAATGTGATGATTTGATATATGTACACATTTTGAAGGCTTTCCCCCATTGAATTAACTACCTCTTATTCAGTGTCTAGAAACAGTCACTTCATATAATTTGTCAAGTTTTCTACTTGTTTACAATGGGGTAAGAAGGATTTATTCCTTCATGAGTGGAAATGGAACTTGGTGCCACTTATTGATATAAAGAACAAAGAGATAGATCAGGTTATAGAAAGTAGAAATTTTGAAGTCATACTTTTGAAAGACTCAATAGAGTCTTTAAACATTTTTTAAAAATTCAAATCCGTTGTTCATATAAGATGTTTGAACTAAACATGTAAATTTTGGGGTCCTCAGCATAGAAGTGGCTCTTAAAGTCATGGGGACGAATGATATCACCTAGGAAAACAAAGAAGTCTGAAACCTGAGCCCTAGGGCATTCCAAAATTTGGAACTTATAAAGATGAGAAAGTTCCAGATACTGTGAAGTAGCAACTACTAAGGTAGGAAGAAACAAATTAGAAAAACTTCATGCGTAGTGTATATAAATGTGAAGAAAGTTTTTTAGAAGGAAGAGTACCCAGCTGTGCTAAATGCTGACAAGGTGAGGTCTGAGAATTGACTATTGGATTTGAGAAGCAGACTTTTTATCTCAAATCCAGTATCAGAAACACATATAAAAGAAAATACTTACCAATTGATTCAAATTTGCTGTTAAGTTGTGCAGTTTAATAGACTACTTTCCTTTTTCCTTTCTTTATAATTTCTCATTAAGGAATTGTACTTACTGCCACAGTCCTCTAAACACCTTTTGATTCCAAATGTGAACGTGAGGGGTCCATCTGCTGTCTCAGCTCTATGATGCTAAAGTGAAACTGGCAGGAGAACTAACACCCAGAGAGGCATATCCTGTATAATGTGTTTTCTTCTACTCTGGCAAAAATAGAACCTAAACTTTGGCAGGAAATGAAAGAAATTTTGCATTTTGGTTAGCATTTGTGCTTCTTACCTGAAAATATAAAGTGAGACAGCCCTAGGTATATGCTGGAGACTCAAATAATTTGTAGCACAACCAATATTTTTTAGTGCTTTAATGAGAAATAAGGAAAGAATGAATCTGAGATTATCTCGTAATGCCATTAACATTAAAGAAGCAGCATACCCTTACGTGAAAAACATGTATCTATCAGACTAATTTTAAAATGTTTAAGCTCATATAAATGCGTAATTTGGGAAAAGGTGAAATAAAATTTAAATGGAAATAAATTCCTTTTTATTACATAAATAAAAATATATGTTGCTTTAAGTGAATTTTTCAAACAACTGCAATATAACTCTAAGTGCCATTAAAAATAATTTTCAGAAATTCTGGTTCGCTGTCATATATCTAGAAACTCTTGATACAGTCTTCCAACTTTTATTAAAACTAATTCTAATCAAAAGAGGGACAGAACTCAAAATCATACTTCATACTAAGATTTATAGAAAATGTAGCAACAAAATATAGTTAAGAATCACAACTAATTAAGAAAAATGGAGCCAAACAGAGAAAAATGAACTTTGACACTGACAAGTCATCATTTATTAGTTTCTTCTCATGGAACACAAAATCTTCTGGGAAAAAGTGTACCTCTCCCACTGTTTTTTCACTTTTTTTTTTTTTTTTTTTAGTAAACTAGGGAAAGAGTATACATCTCTTGTTTTCTCCATTTTTTTTCAGAAAATCAGGGCTTATATCAACTGGAAAACCAGATAGTTATCATATGGTCCTCTACCAAAAGCTGAGATCAATATCACAGTAATATATGTCAGTGATATACATGTCACTCCACCCCTGACAGTTTTGATTCTGATTCAGTGGATCTGGAGTTGGCTTATATATATAATTTGGAGGGAAAGTAAAAACTAACTTCTATTGAAATTCTTCTATGTCTATCTAGTTTAAAACTTATTTCTGCTATTAAAATGTCAGTCTGAGGGGTGGTCAGAAGAGTGGCCCCTGCCACCAATTTTTCCTATTCCAACAGAGACTACAAATTGTAAAACATGTCTTTGAAAGAAGTGATGTTGCAGCATGATATATTCTGGAAGTTGTAGGTTCATTGAAGCAGAGAGAAAGACAAGAGTCTAAAGGAAGTTTTAGCTTTTCATATATTCAATCAAATCGGTTTAAAACAGAAACAGACATCGAAGATTGAAAAAAGAACCCCCTCATTATAGAAGAGGTTTTCTAAGTGGAAGTCTTCTGCAAGACTTGAAGTGGTCTGAGATCTGTGCATATCGACCTGCTCTCCAGAGGATGATCTGAGAAGAGGATTAGATCTGCACAGAAGGTCAGTAGGTAAGGCAAACCATGCATCATGCATGTTGACTAATACTGGACAAGAAAAGAACTTCCCATCAAAAACAAAAAAATGCAGGCCAAGTAAAGCCTTGCCACAGTTTTCAGCATCTAGAAGAATGGGAGGAATAATACTCCTTTGAAATATAGCTGCTGTGTGATATAGAAGAAAATTTCACAAGAATGTTTGACACCCAGAAAGTGTGTAGGAAGACATAGACTCTGCTACAGCAACATAATTCATAAAGATAAATTAGGCAATTGCATGAGATGAAAAGGGATTTAAATAAGATGAAGCAAGATTGCGAAGAGAGTAAAGATACAATAGAATTGAAATCTATATTAGGAGCTGTAAAAAGAAAAATTAAAACTTTATAATATTAATAAGATAGGTAATATAAAGGATGAACTTGAGATCCCATCCAAGGTCACAGATGAAAATGACCAGGAAAAAGAATAAATGGGAGTAAATGTAAATGAGAGTAAATGGCTATAGAGGAAAGAGAACATAGTAACTATATGTGCTAACTGATGTCTTTAAGGGACCAGAACAAATGTAGCAGCAGCAAAAGCCAAATATGTTTCTCATATTTCGTAACTACATTTTAAAATTTTTAAACTTTTGCTTTCTTTTCAGCTCATTCTATTTTACTAATCCAGTTATATAGAGGCCACCTTATTTTGCTGTCTTCTAAGGATAACTTAAACTTTTCCAACTTTTTGCCTATATCATTCAATGCTTTTTCAAGAGTTATATATCTAACGGCAATTCATCCTCCTATTAATAAAATTTATATGGTCATTTTAAAATTATTCATTCATATTTCAAGACTGATTTTATAATTTTGTATCTTGGATGTTTTAATAGCTATCTTCATTCATTCAATTATCTATAATTTCTTACTTTTTATTTCTCCCATTCTGCCAAAGAAATTTTGACATGTATGATCCAGTCCTGACACATCTATGCACAGTTTACTAGCTCTTTAAACCCAGGGAATTAGTGGGGTTTAGGTATATTTGATTTTTTTCTAAAAAGTGCAAGATGATTTGTGCACCTATAATGGACGTCCTTCTTTAGCCCCATCTGTGGTGAATTTGCCTGAAATTTCTTTAAATTATAGGTTTTTAATAGTTTCTTTCCTTAGCATACAGGATGAATGCATCCTGTACTTATAAATGTCTTTATTTCTTTCACAATTTTGTATGCACATGATTGTGACGGAAGGAGAAAAATTGGCAAAGTAATGGAGATTAAATGGGTATATCCAATAGTCTTTTTATTTCAGAAAATCTTTGTTCATTTTGAGATGAGGAAATTTTTATTTTTTCATTGAGTAAATTGGATCCATTAAATTTATTTCTTTTATCTATTATTTAAAATTTTTTTCATTTTATTAAAATTCTAGGTTTATTTTTCAGAATGTTTCAAATCCCAGAGCTAATTAACAAACACATTTCTGATGTTCCCTCTTTTCACTAGTTTAAGACCTAGATAAAATTATCTGATAGTATCATACCTACGGTCAAATATTGTAGAAAATCATCTGATGAAAATAACGTTCTCAGACTGCTTATATCTTTATTTTTCATTCACACCTTTTACTACATGGTTTAAAATCTTGGTTTCACAGTTATATGACACTGAACATGTTATTTAATATCATTATCTTAGTTTTCTTATCTTTAAAGTGAGAAAGCAGTAATATCAATTTACAAATATTAATTCTAGGATTTATGCTAAGATAAAATGAAATGAGACATTTAAAATTCTCAGAAAATAACGACCTTCAAGATGGCGGAGGAGTAAGACGCGGAGATCACCTTCCTCCCCACAAATACATCAGAAATACATCTACATGTGGAACAACTCCTACAGAACACCCACTGAACGCTAGCAGAAGACCTCAGATTTCCCAAAAGGCAAGAAACTCCCCACGTACCTGGGTAGGGCAAAAGAAAAAAGAAAAAACAGAGACAAAAGAATAGGGACGGGACCTGCACCAGTGGGAGGGAGCTGTGAAGGAGGAAAGGTTTCCACACACTAGGAAGCCCCTTCGCGGGCGGAGACTGCGGGTGGCGGAGGGGGGAAGCTTCGGAGCCGCGGAGGAGAGCGCAGCCACAGTGGTGCGGAGGGCAAAGCGGAGAGATTCCCGCACAGAGGAGCGGTGCCGACCAGCGCTCACCAGCCCGAGAGGCTTGTCTGCTCACCCGCCGGGGCGGGCGGGGGCTGGGAGCTGGGGCTCGGGCTTCGGAGGTCAGATCCCAGGGAGAGGACTGGGGTTGGCGGCGTGAACACAGCCTGAAGGGGCTAGTGCGCCACAGCTGGCTGGGAGGGTGTCCGGGAAAATGTCTGGACCTGCCAAAGAGGCAAGAGACCCTTGTTTTGGGGTGCGTGAGGAGAGGAGATTCAGAGCACCGCCTAAACGAGCGCTAGAGAGGGGCGCGAGCCATAGCTATCAGCGTGGACATCGGAGATGGGCATGAAATGCTAATGCTGCTGCTGCAGCCCCAAGAATCCTGTGTGGAAGCACAGGTCACTATCCACACCTCCTCTCCCAGGAGCCTGTGCAGCCCGCCACGGCCAGGGTCCCGTGATCCAGGGACAACTTCCCTGGGAGAACACACGGTGCGCCTCAGGCTGTTGCAATGTCATGCCGGCCTCTGCCGCCGCAGGCTCGCCCTGCATTCTGTACCCCTCCCTCCCCCCGGCCTGAGTGAGCCAGAGCCCCCTAATCAGCCACTCCTTTAACTCCCTCCTGTCTGGGTGAAGAAGAGACACCAGAGGGCGACCTACATGCAGAGGCGGGGCCAAAACCAAAGCTGAACCCCAGGAGCTGTGCAAACAAAGAGGAGAAATGGAAATTTCTCCCAGCAGCCTCAGGAGCAGTGGATTAAATCTCCACAATCAACTTGAGGTACCTGCATCTGTGGAATACCTGAATAGACAATGAATCATACCAAAATAGAGGCGGTGGACTTTGGGAGCAACTGTAGACTTGGGGTTTGCTGTATGTGACTGACTAGTTTCTGATTTTTATGTTTATCTTAGTCTAGTTTTTAGGGCTTGTTATCATTGGTGGATTTGTTTATTGGTTTAGTTGCTCTCTTCTTTTTTTCATTACTTTATAAATTTTTTTATTTTAATACTATTTTTTATTTTAATAACTTTATTTTATTTTATTATTATTTTTCTTTCTTTCTTTTTTTCTCCCTTTTCTTCTGAGCCATGTGGCTGACAGAGTCTTTGTGCTCTGGCCAGGTGTCAGGCCTGAACCTCTGATGTGGGAGAGCCGAGTTCAAGACATTGGACCACCAGAGACCTCCCGGCCCCACGTAGTATCAATCGGCAAGAGCTCTCCCAGAGATCTCAGTCTCAATGCTAAGACCCAGCTCCACTCAACGAGAAGCAAGCTCCAGTGCTGGACAACCCATGCTAAACAACTAGCCAGACAGGAACACAACCCCAGCCATTAGCCGAGAGGCTGCCTAAAATCATAATAGTTCACAGACACCCCAAAACACAGCACTGGATGCCCACCAGAAAGACAAGATCCAGCCTCATTCAACAGAACACAGGCACCAGTCCCCTCCACCAGGAAGTCTACACAACCCACTGAACCAACCTTGCCCACTGGGGTTAAACACCAAAAACAATGGGAACTACAAACCTGAAGCCTGTGAAAAGGAGACCCCAAACACAGTAAGTTAGCAAAATGAGAAGACAGAGAAATACGCAGCAAATGAAGGAGCAAGGTAAAAACCTACCAGACCAAACAAATGAAGTGGAAATAGGCAGTCTACCTGAAAAAGAATTCAGAATAATGGTAGTAAAGATGATCCAAAATCTTGGAAATAGAATGGTGAAAATGCAAGTAACATTTAACAAGGACCTAGAAGAACTAAAGAGCAAATAAACAATGATGAACAACACAGTGAATGAAATTAAACCTTCTCTAGAAGGAATCAATAGCAGAATAACTGAGGCAGAAGCACGGATAAATGACCTGGAAGATAACATAGTGGAAATAACTACCACAGAGCAGAATAAAGAAGAAAGAATGAAAAGAATTGAGGAAAGTCTCAGAGACCACTGGGACAACATTAACTGCACCAACATTCGAATTATAGGGGTCCCAGAAGAAGAAAAGAAAAAGAAAGGGACTGAGAAAATATTTGAAGAGATTATAGTTGAAAATTTCCCTAACATGGGAAAGGAAATAGTCAGTCAACTCCAGGAAGCACAGAAAGTACCACACAGGATAAATTCAAGGAGAAACATGCCAAGACACATATTAATCAAACTCGTAAAAATAAGAGAGATTTGGCACATCCTGTCCTTTTCCCAGCTTGGTTGTTCTATAGAATAGTCTATTATTCTTCAATTTAGGGTTATCTTAACTAATAAAAGTTGTCCGTTTTCCTGCGGTATTTCATTAATCTTGGTATTCTTTTCGAGTCCCGTGCTGCCATTGGGTTTGTCTTCAGCTGTCTCAGTGGCCAATTATCCCACCCCTTTTACAGATGTCTCTGTTCAAATGAGAGAACAATTAGCAGATGCTTTGAGGGCAGACTTTTAATTCTAGATAATTTCAGCCTTGCAGGTTGATTGTCTATAGTCTCTATTCTCCTTTCCAGCCTCTTTAATGGGGGAGTAAACTAAATTTGATTTTTAAAGGAATTCCTTTATTTTTATTATTTATTTATTTATTTTTTGGCTGTGTTGGGTCTTCGTTTCTGTGCGAGGGCTTTCTCTAGTTGCGGCGAGCGGGGGCCACTCTTCATCGCGGTGCGCGGGCCTCTCACTATCGCGGCCTCTCTTGTTGCAGAGCACAGGCTCCGGACGCGCAGGCTCAGTAGTTGTGGCTCACGGGTCTAGTTGCTCCGCGGCATGTGGGATCTTCCCAGACCTGGGCTCGAACCCGTGTCCCCTGCATTGGCAGGCAGATTCTCAACCACTGCACCACCGGGGAAGCCCCACTAAATTTGATTTCATCAGCTTCTTGAAGAAATACAATCCAGCTTCACCCCAGTTCGGCTCTTATTAGCTCTGTGGAACTGTAACAACATTTAACTGGCTTTTATTACTCAGACCTCAGAGACCTCTAACCGCCAGAGTAAACTTCCTGAGTGAAGTAAGTTCTAATCTTATTATTTCCTACTTAACATGTGACAATGGTTTTCCATTAAATACAGGATTAGCACCACCCACATTTGCCTTAGTAGACTCTCCCTTTCAGTGTATGCCTTCATCTAATTGGCTGGGCTATTTAAGCATCACCCCCTTCCTCACAATGCATATAACACTCACACTAAATTTCCCTGGGAACCCTGGATCTCTAAGCTGCTGCATGTGGTCTTTAGTAAAGGTATGCCCTTGGGCTGGAATGTCCTTACTTTCCCCCTTAAACACAACAGGTCTCCCCAATTAGTATCTTTTTTTTTCCTTTAGTAGTAGTTTAGGCACCTATCTCCTATGTGAGAAGCCTGCCATCTCAAGTAGAGTCAACCACTTCTTCCTTACATTCTGCCTCATTTTATAAATCACGTTTAACCCTAATATCACTGTATTACTAGATTGAAGAATCCAGCTTAAATATTTGACCTTAGGGACCAGCCTATGTTCACTGATGTACTTTGGTACATCATCAGGTGCCTACCACTTAGATGAGTGTCAAAAATATATGTTGGGCTTCCCTGGTGGCGCAGTGGTTGAGAGTCTGCCTGCCAATGCAGGGGACACGGGTTCGAGCCCTGGTCTGGGAAGATCCCACATGCCGTGGGGCAACTGGGCTCGTGAGCCACAACTACTGAGCCTGCGCGTCTGGAGCCTGTGCTCTGCAACAAGAGAGGCCGCGATAGTAAGAGGCCCGCGCACCGCGATGAAGAGTGCCCCCCACTTGCCGCAACTGGAGAAAGCCCTCGCACATAAACGAAGACCCAACACAGCCATAAATAAATAAATTAATTAATTAACTAAAAAAATATCTTAGATTATAAAAAAAAATATATATATATATATATATGTTGACTTTAATTGTATTAGATTCAGGGCATATTTAACTTATAACCATTCTCAAGATATAACATCTGTTATTTTCTTTGGCCTATCAGATTTACCACTGAGTCATAGTAGGAAATTATAGTAATTTGATATAAATTTTTCTCTCCACATTAAAATAATATCTTATTGTTGGGAAAGAATCTATACATTTTCTGGTTCTAGATAAGGAAAAATAGCTGATCTTT
Source organism: Eubalaena glacialis (assembly GCF_028564815.1). Taxonomy (NCBI): domain Eukaryota; kingdom Metazoa; phylum Chordata; class Mammalia; order Artiodactyla; family Balaenidae; genus Eubalaena; species Eubalaena glacialis. Next base: position 102,397,170 of record NC_083726.1, read on the forward strand.
TTTAATTTCAAGGAAAAGTAAACGTATAACATAGTGTAAAGAAGACACAATTTAAATTTAGAAGAACTGATATTAATTGCAATGTTGCCTCTTATTCACTTAAACTTCATGACATTTTTATCATTTCCAAAATTTTGTAATGCTGTCTTCATTGCTCTGTTGTGGAATCATCTGTGACAATATGTGTGAATGTGCTCTCTACTTTAAACTTTGAAAGTTTTTTTTTTTAAGACCACATAATTTTTTCTTATTAGTTGAAAATGCTGACATTTTTATGATGAATATATTTCGGTTCTTCATATCTTTGATGTTAGTGCTTCACAACAGTCCAGATTCTGACTTCCTACTTTACAAATCTAACCTACTACTTGCTATGTATACATTTCATCTTGTCTCCTTATCAAAGATCAATGCTCTTGTCACTGGGGAGTTTTCATTTAGTTTTATATTTCCAACAAAGGAAAATTCTGAGGAAATGTGAAACTGGATCTGGGTATTCCCCTCTAATATTGATAGGCAGAATCTCATATCTAGCTTTATTTTTTGTAATTATTTTTTGTAATTTTTCGTTATAAGTGAAAAAGTGGCTATTTCATTGTATTTGTAACTTGCAAGTACATTTTCGATTTTTGTTGTCTTTTTCTTTAACCTCCTTGGACTCCTTGATAATCCATTGCACTTTTCTCACCATTTTCCTTTTGATAAATGAAGATTCCATTGTACTGCATTTATAGTTTATACTATATGCTTTTCCTTTCCAAAATGTTTTCTTTGTTTACCCTAAACCTACTAAAATTTAGATATAAAATTTTCTGTGCACTTTCTTTTTTCCCAGTAATAGTGGGCTGGATTATTTGGATCAAACTGCCAATGGAAGAAAAAAGAAAAATCTTAGATAAAACTTTAAAAACTGATCGCAATAGCACTGAATAATTGAACTGATAATAAAGAACTATTAGGCCAAAATCTGAAGGTAATCATAACCCAGAGAGTTGAGAATAATATCCAAGAAATAAAGTATCTTTTGTCTTGGAATTTACCCATAATTCAAAGACAAGTATGTAACATTAAGATGATAACGTGACATTTTAAGAAACCCTCTTCACAATAAGCTAGAAATAAAATGACCACACTCAGTTAAGGATTAACAAGAATTAAACACTCCCACCTTCCCCAAATTTCAGAGCCACTAGCTAATTTTGCCAAGAAGCTGAGTTAGAGTAGATGAAGTAAAAACAAACAAGCAGAGACTCTGTGGTCCTTACACAGATTTGCATCCAGGTGTGCATAGCTTGGGTAGGCGAGATAAACTCAAAGCTATGGATTTGGTTTGTGACAGTCAGCAGCTGATAGTGACCCATGCTCCTGAGAGAAGTAAATGCACATTCTCTGTAGCAGACAACACACTCATCCTAGATCTCAGGGAATTGCCACCAATAACATTTGTCTGGAAAACAACACCATGAGATCATCTAACACAGAAAAGAACGCAGTTTAAGTATTCCCAATAGGTAGTGGGTAAAAATAGGACATGATTAAAAAGTACTTATTTAAACAAACAAACAAACAAGCAAAAAAAACAAAAAAAAGAAAAAGAAAAAAGGGGAGGGGAAATGAAAGAAACTTGGGAGACATTTTTACATAGGACAGTTGTTTAAATCCACAATTTCAGTAATGATTACATTCGGTGTAAATGGACTAAATGATTTAGTTTACTGACAAGCACTGTCATATTGGGAGAACCACACCAACTATATGCTGCTTGCAAGAGACAAATAAAATACAAAATACAAAATGAATGAAAGTAATGGGATTAAAAAAGGTATATTATGCAAACTTTATTTCCAAGTACACATGGAACATCTATCAGAAATTGAATATATATAAAGACAGAGAAAAACTGAAACTCATATGCCATTCTGGTGATAGTGTCAGTCGCTTCTACCACTTTGGAAATAGATCGGCACTAACTGGTACACTTGAAGTCATGCATCCCCTATAGCCCAATAATTACATCCATAAGGATATATACTGGTAAAATTCATTTACATGTGCACCTGGATCCATGTACTAGAATATTCATAACAGCATTGTAATAGCCAAAAACTTAAAACAATTCAAATGTTCAAGAGGAGAATGGAAAAATGAATTATGAAAAAATTCATGTAATAGAATATTAAACAACAATGAAAATGAACAGACTATAACTTTGGTGTATGTATTCTACAAACACAAAATTGAGGAGAAAAACAAAAAGCTAAACACCAAAAATAGTAAACTATGATTCTGTTTACATAAAGTTCAGAAGCAGGAAAAACCAAACCAGGAGTCTGAAACTATGGCCTATGGGTCAAATCTGGTCTAACATCTGTTTTTGTAAATTGTTTTATTGTAACACAGACATGCTCCTTCTTTTACACATTATATATGGTTCTCTTTGTGCTATAATCACAGTGTTGAGTAGTTGTTCCAGAGACTCCTATGGCCTGCAAAGACTAAAATACTTACTAACTGGCCTACATAGAAAAATGTTTGCTGATCCCTTAATTAAACTCCTCATTTAGTGGTAGATATATAAGTGAGAAAAAAACTCTTTTTTTAAGAAAAAAAAAAACCAGGAACAAGAAAATAATGATAAGTAAGTTTAATTTTTCCTTCTGAGTTAGGGAGAAAGAGGATTTGATCACGAAATAACATACGAGGGGCTTCTGCACTGCTGCCAATGTTTTATTTATTTAATTTTTACCTATGTTAAGTGTTTATTTCATGTACATTCCCTTTACAAATGTTTATTAAACTGTGTGTATGCATTTATGCATGTTTTGATAACACTTTACAATTAGATATCTTTAATATGGTTTAAAGGAAAACACAAACAAATCAAAAACAAACAAAAAAACCCCAATGATATGTTAGGACTTTTCACAAACATATAACCCTGAATTTCATTTGATTGTTATTTATTTTTCTGATTTCACCATCCAAATTCTGCAGCTTCCTAATGGTCAAGAAAGGCATCACTTCCAATTAGGGCCTTTAAATTCTCATCAAATAAAGCAGATATCTAACAGACCTTCAGTTCCATTGCAGTCTATTATAGATATTTATATTAAGTAAAGTGTCTTGAAATCAGAACTCATCTTCTGTTCATTTTCTTCTCTTGTACTCTGCCTAGAAAATACAAATAAATATAAATAAAGTTTTTGTTGAACTAGCAAAGGAAGCATAAGTCACTTATTTCTAATCTAAACAGCTAGGATTCTAAGTGCAGATCAGACATATTCACAGAATCCTCTACACTTTCCTTTTTGTCACTGCAAAGTAGGGGTAAATAAAGCTAACTAAATTTATAACGCTATTTATTAATAAACAGTGTAACGTAACCTATTAGAACTGTATGCAAGGGGACCAACTTTTAAAAATATTTCCAGAATTATGAATTTTCCCATTTTATAAACATTTTTAATTGAGTCACTAGCGTAACATTAGGAAGACATGCTGGGTTGACATAAAGCCTGTTCCAAGTTTGGAGTCAACTGAAGTTCTGAAGTTTTGTGAGAATGCTAACGTGCTGGTTCGGGGCTCCAAAACTTACATTTCTCCAGATGGAGCGTTGTTAATATTCTGGATTTGTGGCATTGCACTATTTTGAAACAAATAAAATGAAGCAGTAAAAAGTAAGTTTGTTTGCCATATGGCTGTTTATTTCTGTGTGTAGAGCTTAACTGTGAAATATATGGCTTCTCAATATGGGACGGCCACGTAGTCACACCGGCACACCTGCTTTCAGCACGAAGAATCCTTCTTTTAAAGATGGCATTAAATTCACAGTATCGTGATCTGAAGAATTTTTCTCATCATTTATGAGATGGTGGGGAGCAGTCCGGCCTATAAGACATGGACAATGAGATGATACAGTAGTAGCTTTTACCCTTTAAAATATATGTATTATTTAAATATGAAAAAGGACTGTTTTAGGTGAGTAAAGAGTATGACGAATAGGAAGTGTGACTGTTAATATTCTGAGGGAGGCTTGTGTTCCAATTCTACCAGAGACAGGGATTTTGAACGTAGCCTTGGGTGGGGAATGGCATTTCTCTACCTAATCTATTCTACCTTTATAATTGGGATTTAAATAATAGAATCACAGAGCTATAGATTTCTTAAAATCTGATCTAGCTTTGCTCCAGGAAAGATACAATGAGGATTCCAAAAGAAGCAATGACTTATTTCTTTCTTCAAAAAAAAAAACACTTCTGTTCCTAATCAGTATAGGGCTTCTTTCAGGGTCAGGGGGTCACCCTGCTCTCAGGAGAGTCAGAGAAAGTGTGACCCCTTACATACCTACTGAGGATTTTAATGCTGCTTTTAGGCTATAACAAGAGGCAAAGACACCATCCTGGGATAAATACTATCTTTTTAGCTCTGAGTCCAAAACTCTTCTCAGACACAACTGTTTAGATTTGATGGTGGCTTTCAGTATTTTGCTTGAGCCTTCCATCAGACCTTTTATAGAAGTAACATGCTTGATTACATAAATTTTGAAATCCTTTTACAGAATTTCAATTTCAATATCTTTAAACCCTGAGAGTACAAAATGACCCTTCAACAGGGATTAATTACTTATGTGCATATTATAAAACCTTGAGACATTCAAATACTTGTTGAATCTATAAAAAACACCAAGCGTATATTCAATACTGTTAATTAGCAAAGAGGAAGGTGCAGTCCACATCTTAGAGGTATGTCTCTTTATGTAGTTGGAGAAATATAATAAATGTATGAAAACGACTCTATTCTAAAAAACAATAGCACTTGTAAAAATAAGATAAATGATTCTCTCCTTTTTTTTGTGCTGTTACTCATGTTTTCTCTAATTCTTGGGTAAATTCTATTTTTTTGCAACATTTTCAGTATCAGTCAACTTTTAAGGTGCACCTTATTCAAACCACTTCACCAGAAACCTCATCAAAGTGGACATCTATGAAAATATTTTGGACTTTATTGCCAAATTCTGTCACACAAGTGTCTTATTAAAGCATCTAGAGTACTTGCTATTTCCTGCTCACCAGGACTCATCAGCACGATCTCATCAAAATAGTAAGTCAGTATGAAGTTCTGTGAGACGTGTTAATTTCCTAGGCTGCCATAACAAAGTACGGCAAACTGCATTAAACAACAGGAGTTTATTCTTTCACAGTGCTGGAGGTTAAAAGGCAAGCTGTTGGCAGTGTTGACTCCTTCCAGAGGCTCTGAGGAAGATTCTGTTCTGTGCTGTTCTAGCTTCTGGTGATGGCAGGCAATCTTTGACATTCCTTGGCTTGTAGATGCATCCAATCTTGGCCTTCATCTTCACACGGAGTTCTCCCTGTGTCTCTGCATCTGCACATGGCCATCCTCTTGTAAGGATGCCAATCATATTGGATTACGGGCCCACCTGGCTCTGGTATACCCTCATTTTAACTAATTACATCTCTAATGAGCCTATTTCCAAATAAGATCCCATTCTGATGTGCTGGGGGTTAAGAATTCAAAATATCTTTTTTGGAAGACATAATCCAACCCATAACAGATGTACATTTAGCTACATCCAAATATCCAAATAGTATTATGTCAGGGCGCAGGAATTTTGGTAAAGCACTAAGTAGCCACAGAAGGTACAATGTTGACCCTATCAGTTGAACAGAAACTTCTTCCGATCCTACATAATGAATGTTTTTTAAAAGTACTTGTTAAATGGAGGGAGAAATGAGTTTGCTCCAATAAATCAATCCCCTTCCTAGTTAAGTTTAAACTAATCTTCAACCATTATGAAAGATCTATTTTGCTTTTATAACTCTGAAAAACAGCTTAAGTGCTAATGTGATGAAATCTCCACTTCTGTGTCTTTCAAGTCTGTTTTAGTGGTACTAAATTCTGAAATTCTCTTAGGAATGTGGTACATTTTGTTTGCTATTTAATAATGGGGTTCTATGGTAGGGGCGTACCCTTAGTCTTTCTTGACATCCATAGCCTGACTGCCACGTCAGGGGACAAATATGGAGATTCTGCTAGTTGCCAAATGCCTATCCAAAAGGGGCATTCATGGACTGGAAAAAAATAAGCATAAGGTAGTTTGAGAATCCACTGGGTCCATTGTAAGGACCACATGGGCCAAAACTCCATTTATTACCTTATGACCATAAGCCCTTGGTGGTGGCTTGTAAGTAATTGGAAGAAGACTTGTAGTATATAACATAACTCTCCTTCTCATTAAGGGAACCGAGTCTCCATTTCAATCACAGGACTTCAGGTTGTCAAGAACTGTGAGGAATCTGAGGTTTTATCCTGTTCACAGGCTAACTGATTAACCTGCCGCAGTTTCACAGATACTGGCACAAGGCAAGAGTATTCTGGGTCAGAGACAAAAGACCCAAGCCCAGCAGATAGAGAGCTTCATGTCTTCATTGGTTTCCCTTGCCCACAATTCTCACAGAGTCATGTGGGAGGATGACCCAGGGAAATGCTGTACATGCAATGGATTTGCATCTCAATTAAAGAACACCAAGCTTAAGAAGCTCCAGTCTTTTATAATGAGTCACAAGCAACCCTGCCAGAACTTTGCTCCAGAACAAGATGTTATTTTTATTACTCTGATCAGAAAACAGGTCTGTCCTTGCCCCAGAAGGAAGCACTATCTCTACTCCCACAGTTGTTTGCTATGTAAACATCCTTGTAAGGATAGTCTAAAACAAAAGCTGTTTATATCCTGCTCAAAAGAATTGCCAGAAATGAGAGACCCATAGAAAACTGTCTCTCAACACAAGTATGAATTACCTTAAGCCTGGAAAACAAGTGACAGGTAATTACTTCCAATTGAAGTTATCCAAGTCAGGTTTCTGCTAACCAGACTTAAATATTTTTCCCCATAATATAAAGTATCAATAATAATTTTGTAAGCTGCTGGCACTTCCAAATTAATGTGTTTCTCAATGCATTTGTGAGTGAGAGTCCTTTGGGTCCTCTAGTTGGCAGGAGTTTGTAGCGGGAGAAGATGAGAAAGTACACCATGAACATCCAGACAACATCCCTATCTTCTTGGTCTTTTGATTCCTTTCTCCTCATAATGTCAGGGAGGTTCTGGCATTTTGACCTAATTGAGTGTAAGCTACCATTGAACTCAAATTTTATTCAGACTGTTAGAGCCACTTTTTACAACTTTAGTGAGCTTATGCAAAATCTCTCGTAAGTGTGTACTTATGGATATATTCAGCCTGGCACTGCTTGAATCAGCCTTTAGAATCCACTTCTGTACATACTTCTTATTTTCCTGCTGATAAAAATTAGCAAGATTTTGCAATTATTTTGGCATTCAAGCTATCCTGATAACATCTCCCTAGACATGGTATAATCTCAATCTCTGAATCTAGAAGCAATAAGTATTAGGAGTGGATCCTGAGGAGAATATGCATCCCTTTGCTAGGAAATTCTACAGGGGAAGTTTTGAGATTCAATATTCTCATATTTATGTAAGTCTGGCCAAAAGTTTGCCATCTCACATCTTAGGGTCCCTCTCCTTTCCAATTAATACCCTAATCTTAAAACGAGTGATTTAGGCAGGTTGTGAAGTCAATTTACAACTTGCTCATTCTACCCATGTATAAGCATTTTGGTTCCCTATCCTTGCCTTGGAGGGCGATTTAAGTCTCTGGGCTTTTTTTTAAAATCATATACTTTTAGTAAATTGTCTATGCCAGTAAAATGGCAAAGAATCCTGTTTTGCTGTCATCATTATCAATACGCTTATAAGGTACAACAGTTGCTAATTCTCCAAAGTTTTTCCTTCAATCACCTCTTCACCGAAAGCAAGCACACGTGATAGTATATGTAATTATTATACCACTGCACACCATTGAAAATTATTATACTATTTTCTGTTTGTAAGAATGCCTTCACTACATTCGATCTCTGACAAGTAAGCGACTAATTTCCATTCTCTCAGAGAGCTTTAAGATCTGTTCCCTAGAACCACTAGGTACCAAGAACTCCATCAGGCAGGGGTCAGTCAGGAAAATAGAAACAATTTGGAATTTTAAATAGATGAAATTTAACCCAGAAAAATTTTTAACAAAGAGAATAGAGTTGCTGAGAACGCTAATATGGAATGGGAGGAAAAACAGCATCTGCTAGATATGTCGCCCAAGCAATCTCAATCTCTTCAATCATCTTCTCAGGGCTGACTAGTAGCGAAACTAGATTGAAATAGTTCTCAAGGGAAATTTAGAAATATGGTTGGCTGCAATGCAAAGTAGAGTACGGCAGATAGAATAGTGCCTTCCTTCCACACCAAAGATGTTTACTTCTGAATCCCTGAAATCTGTGAATACTATGTTGCATGGGTAGGAGGAGTTAAGATTGCAGATGGAATTAGGTTGCTAACCAGATGACTTTAAAATAAGGAGATTATCTTGGATTACCTGGGTGGGCCCAGTATAATCACATGGTTCCTTTAAATGTGCAAGAGTTAGGCAAAAGAGTTAAAGTGAGAGATGTGAGGAAAGAAGCAAATTTCAAGTGATGTCATGTGAAGAGTCAACCCACCGTTGCAGGTTTTGAAGGTGGAAGACCACAAGCCAAGGAATGCAGGCAACCTCTAGAAGCTGGAAAAGGAAAGGAAACAGATTCTCCTGTAGAATGTTCAAAAGGAACTCAGCCTTATAGATACCTTGATTTGAGTTCAGTGAGAACCATTGTGAGATATTGACCTTCAGAAGTGTAAGATGACAAATTTGTGTTGTTTTCAGCCACTAAATTTGTGATAATTCATTATAGTGGCAATAGGAAACTAGTACACTGAGGCAAGATAAGAGCACAGAATGAATATAAAAGCCAATAGGAAATTCACCTCCCATCTAATACTCTTAATTCCTAAACTAGTTCACAGCATTTGGGTATGCGGGAGAAAGTGCCAGATCAATGCTTCAATGAATAAACCTTAAGATTTATATAAACCCTAGAGAGATCAACCACTTTCCCCCCACTCAATTAATTACATGATCCTGCAAGTGAAACTGTAGTAATACATTTGAATTTATTAAAAAATAAATATTTTAAAACAATTTACATGGGATGATTTATACATATGCACATACTGTATTACCCCATTTTAGAATGACTTGTCACTATGAACTTCAGGTCGACTCTCAAAATTATTATCAGAATCAAGTATGGCAAAAGTAGCATATGAAGAGGTAGTAGCAATTGGTAGAGGAGGCACAACTGAGGCAGCTGGGGAATTCTGGGACAGCATCAAAGCCAGAGGTCCAATTCTTTTCCTATACATTAAGGAACGTTGGGTCACTTTCTTTGCAGATAGATGGGTCAGCTCAGAACTTAGGCCATCGAGCAAAGCTAGACAAAATAGAGAGGATCCAGGTCCAGATGACTGAACTCTGTCATCATTCAATTCAAAGGTGTACAATTTGTGGAGGAAAATGATTCAGGCCAACTTAGATGCTTAATAAAAAGTTAGGAGTTGTGAGCTCAAAGTATACAAACCAAAGGCAGGTTGTAAAAGTCTAAGCTAGAGGACACAGAGAGGACTGGAGCAGAGATACACAAGTCCAGACTTATTTATTCAGAGGAAGCCACACACACACACACACACACACACACACACACATACACACATACACACACACAGAGGCAATGGTAGGAAACAAAAAACAGAGCAGGAAACCAGGCACAGAATTTCAGTATCCCAAGAAGTCAGTCAGCCCAGCTAGCATGATTGCTTTCTTGCTCTGCTTTAAAGTAGTCCTGTTGTTGATAAAATGAATTCACAGTACAGGCTGCTTCTGGAGTAAGGTAAGTGCAGACATTTGTTGTAGAGAGAGGGATTTCTTTATCTGGGAAGCAATCAGAGTAGCAGTAATAATCTAGTTCAGTTTTTCTTTCATTCATCTGGTCAACAAATATTATTTAAACAACTATGGTACTATAGTCATTGTGCTGCTCTGAAAATATAAAGATAGCTACTGTTTCCATGAAATGTAGTGTTGATTAACTTAGGTATCTGGGTTAGTTTACCTGATAAATGGTTTGTGTCTTTCACAGCCTTAAACTCTGACTTATTCTTTGTAGTTTAGTTTAATGAATTCATATACTCTGTGGAAATCAAACAGTTGATCTTTACCATCCAGATTCATGTTCATTCAATACAGGGGAGTGTTTACATTTCTCCCAATAGTATTCATCATCAGGTATATTTTCCATTCTTAATTTGTCTCTTTTTTATTTTCTTTTTTTCTGGATCATCTCAATATTCTTCATGTCTAACTTGGGTTTTGGAACTTAAAATTAAATGTAGGGAAATCTTGCTTATATATTATTTGATAATGACAATCAAAATTTCTAACTACAGAACACTGGTTCACAGCATACATAAAAGCTTAAGTAATGTTTCTGGATTTCTCCTGATAAAACTTTGCAATATGCCTTGGAAAATAATATTGAAAACACATTCTTGCAAGAAACCTTAAAGTACAAATCTGTAGGATTTCTCAGATGTAACAGGTTAGTTCGAGAGTTAGTACTCTTTTGTGGTATCGCAGCATTTTAACATGTTAAAGATAAAACACGTTTAATGATCACGGGAGAGAATGCAATTACAAAAGCAAGTTCATTTGTACTCCCTTCCTATTCTGAAAAACTGGATTAAACATTGGTGTATGTAGTGCAGTTGGAAGGGTATGGGGAGATTATACTTCTTGGTTAAATTATTCTGGCTCCAACTAGCTAGTCAGGAGCAACATGGATGCAGAATTTAAAGTACTGAATTTTTCTGTTGTGCTTGTACTGGATCATCTGAATAAAATCTGAAATGCCAACCCTGTCAGAATACTCCAGTTTAACCTTATACCTAATCCAAAGATATTATTTTTCTCTGAATTTTCTTACTGTTTACCAAACAAGGATTTTGTTGCTATGTACATATTTTCTGGTTGAAACATTTACATAGGCTAACATAATTGGAGAGCTATGCTAAAGCTTTTTATTAATTAGGCCATTAAATCTCTATCAATCTTAACTCACATGTGACCTAAAAAAAACATGTTCAGAAGCAAAGGCATAGCACTGGCATTTTGGTAAATTACTACATGCTGTCTTTTCGCTTGTGATTATGCTAAGAAAAGAAATTAAAATAAATCTCAACTACCTATAACAAAGTCATGGGGGACTCTGTCTGAAAATATGTACTGATATTTGCCCCAGGAAAACGTAAAGATCAAAACCTGAATTTGGAACGCTGAGCCAAAAACAAGTGACCTATGCAGCTTATAGCTACGTTTAGATGACAGATGCAAAATATTTTAGAAGTGAAAAAACTGAGGGGGCAGAGATGTGGAGGAGGTGGGATGAAGAGGTTGGGTAGTAAGATGTCCAAAGTATTGAAGATTGTTTCTAGTTCCATTTTCATGAAAAATAGAAACATTTACTTTGTTAAAACCGTTGAAACAGTTTGGAAGCTTTTTATCTGTACTGTGTGAATTGAAGCTAGAAAAATAATTTTGAATGAGAACTCAAACTTGTGGTGTCACAAACATAGCCTCAGTGAATCTAAGAAGCTATATCTTGAGAAGTTCAAAAAGAAATATTTCATCACATTTTATCAACTAGGAAATTAGAAATTCTTAGCTAGTTTATGCAAATTCCATGATTTAGTTAATGCTACTTATTATTTGGAATATGTTTACTTAACATATACCATGAGAAGATTAGAATCACTAATTTAAAAATAATAATATAATGTTATTGAAATAAAAATTTCCCTGAAAGTGCATTCTTCAGGTAATGCAAGTATTATAACTGCTTTGAGTTATAGAGTTATTATGCATTTGCTATGTATGTTTATGAGAGGAAAAAGCTTTCCAATGTAGTGAAGGGGAAAAATAAATAAAGCCAAGAAGTAGCAATTAAAGATTTGATCATTCCATCTCAGATCACAAAAGGTATAAATTGATCCATAACTTATAATACTTCCAATACACAAACATATTTTTCACAACTTCTCAATGTATAACCAAGGACTAAGACATTCATAAATGTTATATTAAGAAGCTTTTACTTTATAATGCAAACCATGGCTGTAACCCAAAGAAAGAATATACAGTACTTTTCTGTTGGATATGCAGTCATTTTCAAATCATTCCCTTTGATGCTTTTCTTCACTTTCAGGAGAGGAACAGAGGGAGTTCAGGTTTGTGGCCTGCTCCCCTGTTGTTCTTCCTCCTACAGTCACTGCAAACGCGATGGACCCATAACTGCTCACTAGTGCCCACACACGATCCACTGGCTTTCATCAGTAACTTTCCTTCTCTATGAAAGTTTCTGTCCGAGAGCCATGTGCCTTATTATACAGTCCATCCAGCTCCACTCACCATGGTCTGGTATCAAATAAAGAATGGCAGAAAATTCCACAAAAGATTTCTTCATTTGTGAGATCCTCAAATGAGTTCTTTCTTTCTTATAGTGTCGAGGAGAAGCTGAACCGAATGAGTCTCAGTGGACTTACAAGAATTGGTAGATCACAAAAGTTTCTGTGGCCTTGATAACCTCTTTAGTTGTTCCATTCTACCAGCAGAACTAGCATGGAGTTGAGTCAGCATCTCCATGATCAAAATAAATGGCCCTAAATATTTGTCATTGGATGAGACTTTCCAGGAATGATGAGGAAAGAATGTCTTACAAATTGCATTTATTTTTGTTTTTCTTTTTATAATGCACATTAGATTTTTCTAAAAAATCTTAAAGATAAAAATTCAGAATATCACTACTTTATAGTTATATTAACTTATTTTTGACCTCATAAATGTAAGCCATTTTTTTAAAAAAAGTAAATTAATGAAACACAATAAAACAACAAACACATCAATAATAATGCATAGATACAAATAACCTGGAGAGGTCATGTAGCCAGTTTTCTTACTCTAAAAAGGACTGACTAGTAATATAGAGGAGAGTTATTAAATCTTCCTAGGAAATATTTACCATTAGAGCTGAAAAGGAAAATGTAATATAAGACTTTCACTTTTACACTAAAAATACAAGTTCAAAAAATTGGTTGGATAACCCAAAGAAGTGAAGGTCTAGTCTAGAATTTCTCTTATCAATCACAATGATTTTCCTTCTCGACTTTTTGTAACTTTAAAAACTTTTTCATGGATATTATATAAATTCATTAACTTACAACTCTGAAAATAATTATTAAATAAATTCTATGGGCTAGGCTCTATTCTCTGCATTGAGGTTACAAATATAAAAATGACAACAACAACCAGAAAAAAATCTTATACTAAAGACCTTAAAATTTAGAGGAGATTGAAATAAATGAATAAATGAATATATCATAAAAGGATAGATAAGTACCATGACAAAAACAATAAATAGTTATGAGGGGTGCTAATTAACACTCCTTTCTGAGGGATGACAACTGAATAAGAACCTAGATAAAGTACATGCAGATGCCTGTGGGAAGAAGCTGCCAGGAAAACGGAACAGTAAGACAAAGGTCCTGAATAGAGGTCAGCTTTGTACGTTGAAAGAATCACGAGGAAATCAGTGTACCTGATGCAGGATGGTCAAGGGAGAAAGTAAGATAAACAAGTCACAGATGATACCTGGTCATAGAGATCATGGCTAGGGCTTTGGATTTTACTTTTGCATATTAAAACGCTATCTGTGGTAGAATGCTGGTGGAATGCCATAATCAATTTATATTTTAAAAAGGATAACTCATAGCTCTGTGAATACACTGTAGTTTAGGCAAGAGTGAAACTAGAAGGAACAGTTGGGGTATTGTGCTAGTCTAGGTAAGACAGCATAATGGTTTGACCTGGATAGATAATTTTGGAGTTTATAAGAAGTAGGTAATTATATGTGGAATCTAAAAAAAAAAGGGTACAGATGAACTTATTTACAAAACAGAAATAGAGTCACAGATGTAGAAAACAAACTTATGGTTACCAGGGTGTAATGGGGGGAGAGATAAATTGTGAGACTGGGATTCACATACACACACTACTATATATAAAATAAGCAGGAGCTCCCAATTCTCACCTGGCAGGCATTCCAGACCCTGGCATCCACTAATCTGCATTCTCTCTCCATAGATTTACCTATCCGTACTTCATATGTATATGTTATATAAATAAAATAATGCAATAGATGACCTTTTGTGTTTGGCCACTTTCATTTAGCTTAATGATTTCAAAGTTCATCATTATTGTAGCATGTATCAGCATTTCATTCCTTTTAATGGCTGAATAATATTTCATTTTACCATAATGTGTTTACCTGATAATCTACTGATAGGCATTTGAGCTTTTTCCACCTTTTGGTTTTTGTGAATAGTGCTGCTATGAACATCCACGTACATAACTGCATTTGTTTGAGTACATCTTTCTCCTTCTCCTCTTCTTTCTTCTTCTCCTCCTTATCACCATATAGCCTTCAGTCATATGGAAAGAGGCTTCTTCTCACACATAATTAAAAATAAATTACAACAAGAAATAATATTTTCAACTCTCAGATTGACAAAAACCTCAATTTTTGACAACACATTGTTTTGATAAAATATGGTAGACTTTAACATGGAAAATAGGAATACGTAATTATACAACCCTATGGAGAACAATTGCAGTATTTAGCAAAGCTACATGTGTTTTTTTCTTTGACCTAAAATTCAGTGTCTAGAATTCTGTCCCATAGATACATTAGCAAATATTTGGGGGAAAATGTCTGTACATGAATATTGATAGCTACAACTTTTATAGTATTCATAACAAAAACAAAACCATGTGTAAGAAATTCAAATATTCATTTATAGGAGACTTGGTAATAAATGACACATCTGCACAATGAAATAAAATGCAGCTATAGGAAATAATAAAGAATATCTCTACCTAATGAAATGGAGGAATTTTCAGGCAATATCTTAAGAAAAAAAAACAAGATGGGGGAAAAGTCTGTACAGTGATGTATATTTATAATTATAATTTAATAAGGGGGAGAAACGCAAATATGCTTGTGTTTGGTTACTTTAAAAAGATAGATGAATAAATTTAAAAACAAACAAAAAAACATTTCCTGTATGAGAGAAAGGGAGCAGAGTAGAGAGGACGGGGCACAATCTAGGCTTCTTTATATTTGCCTAACGTTCTACATTTGACTTTGCTATTTTGGAGATGTTAAGATGTTCATAAGATAAATCTAAATTTATAAAACCCTTAAAATCTAAAGTAATGTAAAGCAAATGAACCTGCCATGTATCTAGTTGGTGGCATATCATACAAAAAAGAGTTATTTCAAGTGACTCTAAAGCAGCTAATTGACCATTTATGTCTTGTAAGATATTCCTTAGAACAAAACTACCAAAATATTTAAATGGTTTTAATCTTTATATTATTAGTAATAACATTGATATTATTATCATGATACATATATATACAAAAACACACATATGAAAGCCAATAATTATGTTAATTCAATTAAGAACCGGTAATTCTAGCATAAGAGAAAGGAGGTTGGAACACACAATCAAAAAAGTTCTAATAAAAAACCTATAGTCTTATATTTGAATTGGAAATAACAGTTTTATAAATTCAGGGTGTATAATCTCTTCAAAAAAATATATTTTCTATACAGATTCTGAAAACATTAGAAACACTGAAGAACACCACAGCAATAAGCTGAACTCAGCTACCCAGATTGTGGTCTCTGTCATTTTCTCTAAATGCCATTTCTTACTATAAAGAACTAGGAATTCGTGGAAAAACAGTTGATTCCATATCTGGCAGGGGACAAATATAAAATGAGTCTCAATAGCTTGTTATAGTGACAAATACTAAGTTTCTAAGACTATTTGGAATGTGGCAAATAGAATCAAAGCCAGCCTGGTGAGGTTATCATGAGCCAAATGTTAGACAGTTTAATCATCAAAAAGAATAACAGAAATGAGTTCACACACAGCAGGTATGTTAAAATTCATATATTTATAATGGCACTTAAATAGTGAAACTCTTATTGGTCAGCTTTAAAGAATGTTATAGAAAAAATACTATTTTGGAATAGTACCCAACATAAGAGTACACAAATATATTGATGCTAAGCAAATACTAACACATCTGAAGGGAGAAATAGACAATAATACAATAATAGTATGAACTTCAATACCCCTCTTTCAACAATTGGTAGATCATCCAGACATAAAATCAATAGGAAACGCTGAACTTGAGCTATGCTTTAGACCAAATAGACCTAACAGACACATTCCATACAACAGCAGCAGAATACACATTCTTCTCAAGTGAACATGGAACATTCTCCAGGATAGATCATATGTTAGGTCACAAGTCTGAAAACTTCAGATGATGGAAATCATGCCGAGTATCTTTTCTGACCACAATGGTATGAAACTAGACATCAATAATGGGAGGAAAACTGGAAAATTCACAAATATGTGGAAATTAAGTGATACACTACTGAACAACAAATGAGTCAAAGAAGAAATCAAAAGTGAAATAAAAAAATATCTTGAAGTAAATGAAAATAAGAATACAGCATGCCAAAACTTAAAGGGATTCCGTGAAAGCAGTTCTAAGAGGGAAGTTTATAGTGATAAATGCCTACATTAAGGCACAAGAAAGATCTCAAATAAACAACCCATCTTTACACCTCAAGGAACTGGAAAAAAAGAACAAACTAAGCCCAGAGTTAGCAGGATGAACATAACAAATATACATTTTAAAATTTTTTTATTGAACCCTATTTCAAAGGAAGCAAATAGTAGATGACAGGAAATTTCTCTCTATAAAGACACTCTAGCTAATACATACAGAAGAAATGAGAGTATTTAAATATTACTGTGTTGAAATCATTAAAGAAATAATGGGTCCAGGCAATGATTATCAATAGTTGCTCACATCCCCCAAAGAAAATCTATGTATGTGAATCCTAATACATAAACACTTGTGAAATATTCTTGTCAAAAACTGAACCTGAAACTGATCAAACCTGCAGTTCTAACAGGAAGACAGGAAATACAGAAGACAGAAGAATGTATTAAATGACACCACAGGAATACCATCAACATGGGGGTCAGTAGGAGATACTACAGGACTAACAGCCTGGTTTGTTCAACTAATAAATCGTAAGATAAAAAAAGAAAGAGAGTGTACAGATTAAAATGTAATTAAGAGAAATAGCAACCAAATACAATGCACGGACAGTATTTTGTTCCTAGTTATGGTAAACCAACCATGAAAATAATATGAGCCGTTTGGGAAAAGTTGAACATTGACTTGGATATTTGATAATATTCAGAAATCATTTCTACATATTTTACATACCATAATGAATTCATGGTTGCATGTTTAAAATTATAAATTTCTGTTGTAATTTTTAAAACTTTTTGTCTTGAAATGGTTTGACTCACAAGAAGTTGCAACAATAGTACAGTGAGTTCCTCAGTACACGTCACCTAGCTTCTCCCAAAGGTTAACATCTTATAACATCATAGTACATTATTAAAACCAGGAATTGACCCATTCTACTAATGAAACAAGGGACCTTATTCATTCTTCACCAATTTTTATACACTCTTTCTGTTAATATATAGTTCCATGAAATTTTATCACACATAATAGATTTGTACAACTACAATAGAAATCAGAATAAAGCACTCTTCCATCACCAGAAGGATACTTCCTGATATTATCCCTTCAGAGTCACACAGTTCTTTCAACCCTGACCCCTAGCACTGATTATCACTATAATCTTGTCACTCGAGAATATCAAATAAATGATATTTTGAGATTGGCATTTTTTACACGTCTTCAGATTCATCCAAATTGATGTGTCTATCAATAGTATGTTCCTTTTATTGCTGAGTAGAATTTCATTGTATGGATGCAACACAGTTTGTTTATCCATTTGCCCATTGAAAGGTGTTTGATTATTTCCAGTTTTGGTTATTACAGATAAATTGCTATGAACATTTATGTACAGATTTTTGTGTAAACATAAGTTTTCATTTCTCCAGGATTAATACTCAGAAGTGTGATTACTGAATTATATGGAAAATGCATGGTTAACTTTATAAGAAAGTGTAAAACTTTTTTTCAGAGTGGCTATACCATTTTACATTCCCACCAGTAATGTATGAGAGATCTAATTTCTCTGCATCCTTATGTTTCATTTTAGCCATTCTAATCTATATGTAGTGATATCTCATTGTAGGTTTAATTTTCATTTTCTTAATTGTTCGTGATATTAGACATCTTTTCATGTACTTATTTGTCATTCATATACCCTCTTTGGTGAAATATCTGTTTCACATCTTTTCCCATTTTCTAACTGCATTTTTAAAAAACTGTGTGTGTAGAGAATTCTTTACGTATTCTTGATACAAGTCTTTTGTAATATCTGAGATCTACAGATATTTTTTCCCAGTCTGTGGATTGCTTTTGTGTCCTTTTTTAAAACAGGGTCTTACATAGAACGTTTATTTATTTATTTATTTATTTATTTATTTATTTATTTATTTAAATTGAATGAAATTCCCATTTACAGATTTATTTTCTTTTATGGGTTATACTTTTGGTGTCTTAATTAAGAAATCTTTGTCTAACTCTAGATCATGTCTTTATATTTTTGAAGTATATACAGAACTATTTATAACAATATAATTTTTTGGATTTTCTTCAAAATAACTGAGTAAAGAGACGAGAAATTTGTTGGCGGTAGAAGTAGCCAAAAGTTAATAAATGTCAAAGCTAATTGAAAGGCACATGAGAGGTCATTAATGTATATATTTATATATGTTTCTCATGTTTCAAATATTAAGAAATATTTGTTATATGCATTTACAATTTTGAAAGATTTTGAACAATTGCCTTCCCAACGGTATGTGACTATGATTATGTTCATACATTTTTTCTACATTATATATGTAAAATCCTCTTCATGTTCTTTTCATATTTTGTCTTCCAATTAATCGGTTTTGTACTACTTTTATACCTCCAGTTGAATTGCCATATTGTCTTTGAAAGTACTTAACAAAAGCAAAATAAAAACAGTTTTAAGAATACTTTTAGAGCCAGTTGTTACCATAAGTATGTTATCATAAGTATCATAAGTATAAATACTTTGTGATCTCTATGGATTTATTTTGGTTCGTTCCCATTTGTTTATAATAATTCTATTGTAATTAAATACCCTCAACCTCTCTGATAGTATTTGTATTCTTTCCAAAAAAACATGTTCTCAAATTCTTCATTCTAACTAAGGAGACTAATAATAACATGGAACAGAATTAAATTTGTATTTTATGACCAACCAAAATCTTAAAACAATGCAAACATTTTTATATATTTATTTCTTTTATATATTTATAAGAGCTGAGGTGGTCAGCTCTTACAATATTCAAATTTTTGCTACTAATTTGTTCTTTTTCCCATAAGAGTGATATTCCAGAACAGGAGGAAGCTGTTGGGCACAAGTACTTTGCTAAGTATTTTTCAACTATTATATTACTTAGTCATCAAAGTAGCCCTATAAGCTTTGCTTTTATTATTCCCTTTTTAACATATGCTCAAATTCATAACAGGAATGGGTAATTAAGTTAAATAAGGTCAAAAGGATCTTTCTGATTATCTGAATCTTTCTGTAAGATCTGGACCCTCTTAAATGAAAATGTATTTATCATAGAGTGAAAACTAACAGTTATATTTTCTACCATGTTTCTTTATTTCCTGGATAAAGTATGAGCCAAAATACTTTTAAACAATAACTGTACTTTTTAAAGACTTTTTAAATAACACTTTCTGTATCACACAGATTTTGACTTCAGAAATATAAATATGGTGTTCTGGTAATCTCAATAATTTAGCAATAGTCAGTTTAAGTGTGGTTCTATATAATTTCTCTGGAGACTTACAATTTATAATTACTCTTTGTTTTAAAAATAACCAAAACATTAAAAAATCAACAGTCTCAGAGATGTGTTCTTTGTTAGTTTCAGCCCAATTTAACATTTTTATTTTCATGAGGTAGAACTAACTTTTTTCTGCCATTTTCAAAGATCACTACAAATGAAATGACATATGAGGAACTTTTACCTCTTTGATTTTATATTATTTGAGTATAATTCCAAAATAATTGGAACTCTTAACTTACAAGTGGTAATATTCTAAATTTCATTGAAGTAAGATAGCCTGGTGAGCAAGGTTATCTTTTTACGGTTAATCTACTGGTTTTATATTGAATCATTGGTTGGTGCTTTATATGACTTTTAGTTTTTATATTTGTAACTAGATGATTTTGATTTCATATATGCATATATAACAAAAGCCATGAATCACAAAACACTTGTTGACTGAGCTATATCAGATGATCCCTGTATTCAAGAAAGTTAAACTCTAGTGTCAGCAATGTGATAAGTGCAATAATAAAAGGCACAGCAAAGCACAGAAGAAGAAATGACTTCTTATAAGACCAAAAATTAATATCATTAATACTGGAATTAAGTAGGACTCAACTAATCTTAGTGGAACAAATTAATGTTTGAATTTAAAATTATGTTACTTTAATTATTAAATGTATATTAATAAAATTGACAATTTACCTTTATTTCCTATACTACTATATTTTTCAACTTTATATAATTCTCAAAGCTTTAAATTCTTTGTAAATAGGCACAATAGAAAAGGTATACAATTAATATTTCTTTTATAACCATAGAAAAACTATAGTTAGTTAGGCTCTATGTTTATAAAGGTCAACTCAGGGCATGGTTTTATTTCTAAGCCAGGCGGAAGAATGCCCACCCACTAAATCATCCAGATTATTTCTTGCAGTAGTCTGTTTTGCCTCTAAGGATTCTCATATAGGTACCTAACTCAAATTAGAGTGTTAGATGTTAAAATATCACAATTTATATGGTAGTTCTATTTTTATTATTTTTTTAGGAAACATCCATATTGTTCTCCATACTGACTGCACTGTTTACATTCCTACCATATGACCCAGCAATTACACTTCTGGATATTTATCTGAAGAATAGGAAAACACTAATTAGAAAAGATATGTGCACCCCTATGTTCACTGCAGCATTATTTACAATAGCTAAGATCTGGAAACAATTTAAATGCCCATCGATGGGTGAATGGATAAAGAAGATGTTAAACACACACACCCCCACACCCCCAACTGGAATACTACTCAGTCATAAAAAGGAACAAAATCTTGTCATTTGTGAGAACATGGATGAAACTTGAGGGTATTATGCTAAGTGAAATAAGTCAGACAGAAAAAGACAAATACCGTATGATTTCACTCATAAGTGGAATCTAAATAAAGAAGCAAAAAAACAAAACAAAATAGAACCCATAGATACAGAGAAAAGAATGATGGTTGCCAGAGGGGAGAAGGTGGGTAGAAATGAGTGAAGAGAGTCCAGAGGTACAAGCTTCCAGTTATAAAATAAATGACTCATGGGAATAATGTGCAGCATAATGACTATACTCAATAATATTCTAATACATATTTGAAAGTTGCCAAGAGAGTAAACCTTAAAAGATCTCATTATAAGAAAAAAAGTGATTGTTTTTTATAGCTTTGTATGGTGATGGATAGTAACTAGACTTATTGTGGTAAACATTTGGCGATGCATACAGATATCAAATTATTATGTTGTACACCTGAAACTATTGTAATGTTATATGTCAACTATACTTCAATTAAAAAAAATTACAGTTCAGTAAGATGTTTGCAGGGCACCTTCTGCATTGTCTCCATAAACCCAGAGGGCATAGAAAAAGTGGCAGGTGCCTAAAATAAAAGGATTTATAAATTCAGCAGAGATGATTTTCTTGTATGCCAGATACAGAAAATTTTAATAAGAAAACACACATTTTAACATTAATTTGTTGTGACAAAAATCACATTTATTCCCTATTAATAAAAACTTTCAAAGTGCTAATTGATGTGCAACTTTAATGGAATATACTCCCCACATTAAAATGAGCTGTAAATGCAAAGTGGTTAGTTGAGTTTCAAAATGTGGTTTTATCTGAAACATTCAGTGGCAACAATATTTCCTCACATCTATACATATATGCAGTTTAAAGTTTACTTTTATGTTAAACAAAATACATCTGAAAAGGGAATTCATGGTTTTTAGAAAATTATGTAATTCAGACTGTTTGTATCCTTTTTCACTTAAAATATATGCAAACAATATTTCTGTTATATATTCCTCTCGTTCTTTTATTTTTTCCTTTTTTTTGTGGTTACATCATACTGCATTATTTTAAGTGCATGAGACAGCACTGAATACCTATCTTTGCACATTTTAGTTAATTCCAGCTAAATATTAAGATAATTCAAATTTTAGTATAAAACTATGAATAACTTTTACATACATATTTGTTCATTTGTCCTATTGATATCTTAAGATAAATTCATTAAATAAAGGATTAATCAACAGTCGACTTACAGTTAATTCTTTTAAGAAACATTGGCAAAATGCCTTCCAGAAAGATCTTATAGGTTTTTACTCTCACTGGCATTCAGTTTAAGTAAGAATTTCCCCATTTTAATGAATATTACATTTTGTAAATTAAAAAAAAATATTTGTGCAAAATTCTCTTCCATTTTAATTTATCAAGTCACTTGTGAAGTGAAACAACATTTATTTACTGGTTATTTATATTTTTTGTGCAATGACCTAGGATGAATTGCGTTTTGATCCCTTTGAAAAACTTTTTTTAATCCTATTTTTGTAATAGTTCTTTATCAAGGGTGGTAACTCTGTCTCTCAGGTGTGGCAAGCTATTTCACCCTTTGCTGTTTGTGCTAATTTTCTTCTGCCTGGTATAAAAGTGTGTGTGTGTGTGTGTGCGTGTGTGTGCGTGTGCAAGTCATTTTTCTCATATCTAGCAATACTTTTCTTCAGAATATGGATCATGATTGGTGAACGATTTTCCAAAAACAGGGTCATATAAATCCTCACCTATATTTTTCTACTAATCTTAAGGTTTATTTTCTTTATAATTAAGTAGGTAACATATCTTAAATTAATTTGAGGATCTTGAGCTACAAAGTCATCTAGTATTCTTTTTCACCAAATTAAAAATTAATACTCCAAAATAATATTTTTTGGGGTGGGAAATCCCATTGTTTTCCAACCAACATAAAAATACTACCTTTTGCTCATAGTAAGTTCTCGTACAAGATATGCTCCATTTCTGGTCTTTCTATTCAGTCTCACTGATTTGTTTGCCTTTTAATTTGACAGCATCACAGCATTTAGTTATATAACACTATAATGCATTGCCAACGTGTGACAATTCATATTTCTTTCCTCTTCTAAATTGTCTGTGTGTGTGTGTGTGTGTGACATCCTTTGGATATATTTTTCTGAATTGATCCTCTTATCACATTTAAAAGAAGTCCCTTTAAGATTTTGATAAAAATGTACCTAAATTGTAGATCAATTGAAGGAATATTTGTAGATTTACGATATCTGGTGTCCTAAAGGACATAGAAATGTATTTAATATGTATACTTTTTGCTTTTTGTTCAGATTATTATTAAGCATTATGCTGCTTCAACTACATTTTCTTATTAGTTATTTTTTGGATGTTGAAAAACTACAGAATTTTGCTTTTTTTTCAGCATCCATCTGCCTTCTTACCATCAATAGGATGTTAGATGACTTTCTTAGAATTTGAAGAGAAGATAATGTTTAAAGCAAATATTTTGTATAATATTTTCAATTCAGAAGAAGTTTCAATATTTACCTTTAAACTCATGTGTTATGTTTCTCCCATTTATTCTTCCCCAATTTTTTCCCTGTTTTGTGATTCTCAACTTCTATCTTTGCTTGTACTTTTCAACATAATATATTACATCTATATCTCTTTCAAATTTCCTAGAAGCTTCTTACTGTTTCTTGTCAGATTTCTTTCATTGGCTTTCGCCCCATTTCTACTCTCCTCCAAGATTCTTTATTATCTAAGTCGTGAAAATATTTATGCCATACAATGAAAACACTTATTATGAATACATTATAGTACATTGATGAATGCCAACCTGAACACTAATAACACATCAAAATATTAAAATCCCTTGTTATTGTCAACTGAATGAAATAAATTATCTCTGTCTTGGAAAAAAATAAAGCAATTTTAAAGGCACAGCTGGAAACTCACAATTTTTTCTCTGAATATCAGATATCAAAAAAGATATCTGATCATCGAGACAATATTGATATTAAAGCCAATTCTCATAGTCACTAATATGGGCTGCGTTCCTCATTAGTCAAAAATAATCTGCTCAAATCATAAAAAGTACTAAAAATTAAAAGATGTACATAGCACTTCAAAAAACCTGATTGACTTCTGAGTTTGAAGGAAGCAGTTATCTTTGCCAATATTCAGTGTAATAGTAAATTTCAGGGTTTCCCCCTTAAGGATTACAGTTTCACTTATGTTGTTTATTATATAAAGCTATTACTGCACTAATTACAATTGATTAGACTGAAAAAATTAATGAATACAATTATATCTACTTCTTATGCCTAAAATGTGTGGCACAAAGTGAAGAATAAAGATACAATATATTAAATCTATACCAGGAATGATGAAATCTCAAAAATATAAACACATTATAAATATTTATATTGTAAATATTTATAAGCATAGACATGTGTAACTAAAGGGTTCTGGGCTCCCAATTTCAATGTGTGTGCAGGGTTTCCCCCCAGCAGCAAGCAATTCTCCAACACCAGCTGGACGTCCTACAACTCAACTTAATTCTGACACTGTCTATGGAGATATCATCAAATCCCCAAGTTAAAGGGCTCAGTCCTATAAGACTGTGCCCTCCCTCACTTCAGATTCCAGCCACAACTCCAGGTTGTCACCTGGGCTTCTCATTGACAGGTATAGATTGGAGGTTCCAATGACTCTTTACTTGGGATTCATTCATTTGCCAGAGTGACTCACAGAGCTCAGAGTAACATTTTACTTACTAGGTTACCTGTTTATCATGAAAAGATATAACTCTGCAATAGCCAGATGGAAGAAATACTTAGGGCAAGGTATGGGGGAAGGGCTAGGAGTTTCCATGCTCTCTGAGCACAGCACTCTCTCCAAATCTCCACATGTTCATCCAGCTAGAAGCTCTCTGAACCCTACCCTTTTGGTTTTTTATGGAGGCTTCATTGCATAGGCATGATTAATTAAATTATTGGCCTTTGGGTTGGAACTCAGTCTCCAGCCCTTCTCCTCTCCCCATAATTGGGGGAGGGGTGTGAGGGGGGGAGGGGTGTGAGGTGGGGAGGACTGAAAATTCCAACCATCTAATCACACGTTTAGATTCAATGGAAACCAGCCCCCATTCTTAGATGCTTTCCAAAAGTCACTTCATTAACATAACAAAGGACAAATTGATCCCTGTCATCACAGGAAATTCCAAAGGTTTAGGAGCTCTATGCCAGGAAAACGGTTGAAGACCAAATACTGTATATATGTCTTGTTATAAATCACAACAAAATATTTTATAATGTTTAACATGCATAATGTATTTGGGCATAAATATTAAACAAACCCCCTGATCAATGGAGAAGAGAGGCTGGGGGTTGAATTATTCACCAACTGTCAATGATTTAATCAACCACGCCTATATAATGAAGACTCCAGAAAAATTCCCAAAGTATGGGGTTCTGAGAGCTTCCAGCTGGTGAACTTGTGGAGGTGCTGGGAGGTTGCATGCCTGGAGAGGGCATGGTAGCTTTGCACCCCTCCCCCCATACCTCATCCTATGCAACTCTTCCATCTGGCTGTTACTGTATCCTTTCATAATAAACTGGTAACCTAATAAGTGAGCTGTTTTCCCCAGTTCTGTAAGCCCCTCTAGCAAATTACTGAGCATGAGAAGGGGATCAGGGGAACCTCTGATTTATTGCCTATTGCTTAGAAGCACATGTGACAACCTGGACTTGCAATTGCTATCTGAACTGGGGACAGTTTTGTAGGATTGAGCCCTTAATCTGTGGAATCTGACGCTATCTCCAGGTAGATAGTGTCGTAATTGAGTTGAATTATGGGACACCCAGCTAGTGTCTGAGAATTGCTTTATGTGGAGAAAAGCCCTACACATTTGGTGGCCAGAACTATTGAGACTAGTAATAGACTAGCAAGTAGTGTTCAGGATACACTACCCCAAAATATGGCACCTTGGCATATTAAATATCTTAAGCTGAAGGATTTTTTTTTTTAATGCAGAAGCAGGAAGGACACTCCGACCTCTCCCCCTTCACCTTCTTCCCCGGAACAAGTCATAAAACTCTTATGTGAAAGGTAGCCTCCCTGTACCAGGAGGAGGAAGACATTCTTATCACCAGAGATGGGGAATTTGGGACCAAGAAATCTGTACAAACAAACCTTGTTAAACTAACCCTTATCTTCTTATTTCTTCACCGTTTACTTGTGTAGCCTAAACACCTTTGTTTTGTCAATTATTCAAAAATTTATTGTTTCTTTGTCTAAAAGGTACAAAAGCTTCCTGCTCTGATCACTTCTTCAGGTCTTCATTCTCTTTGAAACGTTCCATGTATATGTAAAAATTCAATAAAATGTGCATGCTTTTCTTCTGTTAATCTGTCTTGTTTAATTTCCAGACCCAGCCAGGGACCCTAAGGGGGTCAAGGGCAACTTTTTCCTCCTCTACAGTAGACAGAAGAAACAGGAGTGTTTTTCCTTTACAGGCCAACACATAGATTCCCTGACTTAATTCAGTGTTCCTTCTATGTCAATAACTGATTGTTGTACAGACTTACCTTTAAGATAATATTTACAATGTAAAGGAGAATTGTACTCCCAAATTTTAGTAGACCAAATAATCAATATTCATGATATTCCAAAATAAATTGACTAAATAATGTGAGTTTGATCACTGACATGTACCACATAATTCTGAATGCATGCAGGGTTGAAATTAAGAAAGTTTGGTAATAATATGCCAGCTATCATATCAAGGATCTGTTCTATTAGGCTATATATCACAACTAAGAACTACTAAGTAAGAAGAGTTATAGCAGACACTCCTGGGGGTTATAGCCTACTTATTCTCAAACTTTACTGATTAATTTCTCGGAGACCTCCAATAACGTTTGATTGCTAAACCTAATGGGTTCCGGTTGCTCTTTAGAATTAATTTAGAAATCCTTGATGTGCAGGTGTTTTATACTCTTGTCAAAACACTTTGAAATATATTCTTCAGATGGGCACAGGTAACTGACTATAAATTATGTCTCAACCAAGTGGAAACAAACCAAAATCTTTTATATGCCCTATATGGACCTTTGCTATATGATATTTGCCTCTCTTCTTTACATTATCTTAAATCATATACACATTATAATCCAGTTTTCTCTCCCACTGAATTTCTTGGAGGAGTACAGTCATCCTTCAGTATCCACTGGGGATTGGTCTCAGGGCCCTCACTCCCTACTCTATCCCTACAGATACCATAATTCACAGATGCTCAAGTCCTTTATATAAAATGGTGTAGTATTTGCATATCGTGTATGCACATCCTCTTGAATACTTTATTTCTGGATTACTTATAATAGCTAATACAATATAAATGCTATGTAAAGACTTGCCAGCATGCAGCAAATTCAAGTGTTATTTTGTGGAACTTTCTGGAATTCTTTTTTTTTATATTTTCAATTTGAGGTCGGTTGAATCCACTGATGTGGAACCCATGGGTACAAAGGACCAACTGTATTTTACACTGTTGAACATTTCCTCTTTCTTAATGACCTCTTTTCTCTTTATTCATGTTTTATAATTTTCTTTTAAATTTCCAGTAAGATATTAGGATGTGTTTTCACTCACATTTAATTGTGATTCCAAATTACTGTTTCATCATTCTTATCTTTCTCTAAATCTTTTTGTCAGACAATTCATCCAGAATCAATGGACTCCAGTGCTTTAAGGTATATGTACTTAGACTTGAAATTTAATACCAGGAAGGACAACTATGTCATCACAAGATGAGCTCTTTTTATGATCTAGATATACTAGACTAAATTGGTCTTATCCATTGGAGACATGACAATTTTTGTATTAAAACATTTTCTTTACAAATACTATGAGGTCATATAAGAGAAAGAAAATTGCCAACAGCTTAAATTAACAGAATGATAATCCAAGTTGACTTGCTAAACTTCAATTTTTGTATCTTGGACTGGTAATTAAAATTTTTACCTATCTGAGGTTGTTAGGAGGATCAAATGAGATGCTGGTGAAAGCACTTTGTAAATTTTACAGAAAGATTGTTTCAATACTGTAAGTAATTGAATCTTTAGGTTCATAATATTCTGAATATCAATTAAAATAATGTTACATAGCAACTTTATAAGAAATAAAAATTCAGGGGTAACATTTTGTTGAATTTAATCTACTTTATCAAGCAATTAAATTATTTATACTTAAACTGCAAAAATGCCACACCATTTTGTTTTCAGCCTATTATTCTCTATAAACATCTATTTTCTGTCCATGTGCTTTACATTGTTTCCTCCTGTTTCACTTCTTCTTTTTTGTTTCTATGATATTATCCACATAACTGAAAGAATTAAAAACTTATTTACTGTATTTTGAACACCAGCTTTCACTTTGTTTAACAGGAGCTGAGAGCTTTCCATTTTTTCCCATGAATCACCTACCCAGAGATAAAAACATTAGAAAGCTTTAAACAAGTGAAAGGCAGGCGATCCTAAGAGTCACTGCTGTTTTACCTTGGGGAAAGACATTTCCTACAAAGTTATTAATAGCCATATTATATTTAGTTGAGAAACAACAGGGAGGGGGAAAGAGATAAAAAGTGAAATGGTGAAAGGCATGTCTTTACAATCTCCACTCCAGGAAAAGTTCAGGGATCTTTCAGAAAATTCAGAAGAAAAGTCTGAATCCCACTTGGCATTCTGGAGACCACTGTGCACAGTGTTCAGTACTAGCATGAAGCTGCCTAGGCTGGTTAATAAGGGGGATCATTCTGATCACTTAAGAATTGGTTAATGAATTTTTGGTCATGTTCATGAAATCCTTCATACTCTAATATCACAGAAGATACCTCATATATTTTCTTCCAAGTGCTTTATAGTTCTTATATATATATATGTATATAAATAATTGAGAATCTATGGTAGGTTAAGGAAAGGAAAAACAGATTTGGTTTACATTTTGAATGAATATTAGCTCATGACAAAACAGTATTATTGTTTGCTTTCTTTCATTCATTATTGAAATGTTTATTGCCAATCTGTGTTACATTCTTTTAAGTAAACAATGAACAAAAGAGGACAAGAGACAAAAGGGTCTGCTCTTACACTGTTTGCATTCTGTGTGGGAGATAAACAATAAACAAATAAAGAAATAAAATATGTTACATGTTAAGTTTGCTTGCATGCATCTAGGACCTCAAATTTTTTTGCTTTCTAAAGTGTGTTTCATTGTCATAAACATCAAAAAAACAAAACAAAACAACTTAAAATGTCTGAATGGACAAAATAATTCGTCTCTTTTTTTCTTTCTGGGAAATCTGTTTTCATTTTCAGTTTTATGGTTGATGCTTTGACATCCATTAATACTTCAAATAATGCATGATCTTATTTTCTTTTTTTGGAACTACAAAAAGAGAACTGCTGGACTTCTTTTTTCTACTGCTTATATCTATTGATGTCATTCCTATATTCTTTAATTCATTAGTCTCTGAGTTGCATTCTATTTAATTTACTCATTCTTATATTCCAGTTCACTAATTCCTTCCTTAGCTATATCAGTTCATTTGTTTAATTGCACTTTAATTTATATTAATATTTAAAAAATTTAAGTAAACATGTTCTGGATATTCTTTATTTCCATAGTTTTAACTATTCTTTTTCTCTCTTTAACAATTTCATAGTATCTTACCTTTTACTTATAGCTTGTGTATATTTTTAGATATTTTATTTGTATTAATCATAATAATATATTTTAAAAATTATCTTTATATTATAACAGGATCAAATTGTGGTTTAAGTCATTTTCTATTCTGTGTGTTGTCAAATATTGTTAATCATAGTGACATATGTATTCCTTTTTTATGTTAATTTTTGACATGAGTACTCCCAGGATATACAGATAATGAAGACTCCAAACTGTCTTGAGAATCAAGGCATTGGTTAGGCTTCTCAGGAATTTTCTTTTCTTACCCAGAATTCAGGCTTAGACTTCTCTTCAATATCTACCTGAGTTTTCGGTTCATTCTTTCACAGAGAGCATATAATACTTTGAAAGTAATAGATTTATACAGTAGTATTCATTCTAACTCCCTGCCTCACCTGGGCCCAAGGATTTATCTCCTGTCCCTGAGTGGAAATAAAAACCAACTGCCTAGGTTACCAAGATCAAAAATTCTTATCCCCACCCAGGAAGCTCCAGCATCTATTGCCTCATGATTTCATTTTTAGTTTCTTCTTCATTGTGGGCATGTGCATTTTATTTATTTTTGATTTTCTCTGTTTTTCCTCATTCTGCAGTTACACAAGTTTAATTAGACAAAAATCTTATTTCCTTTAACACCCCCATCATTGGCTATATATATAGTCTACTTTATTTATATATCTGTGTGTTGGTTGGTTTATATATTTATAGTTCAATAAATAGACAGTCATGAATGTAGCATCCAGGATGTGAACAATCTTGTGCAGGTCTCCTGAAACACATGTGACAAAAGTTCTAAGGGATATATACCTAGGAGAATGATTATTGGGTTGAGGGGTATGTGAATATTCAATTATATGTAATGCCAAGCCATTTTCAAAGTATAACTAATATATGAAATTATATGTATCCACATCATCTTTTACCTTTGGTATTACCAGAATTTCAAAATTGTGCTAAACAAAATATATATAAAATGATATATCATTGTTATCTTCATTTGCATTTCCCTGATCACAAATAAGTCTTGACTTATTTTATATATGTAATGTATTATATATATATGTTTGTGTTTATTATATAGTTATATGTATTATATACATATATATTTAGTCCCATGTCTTCCTGCTTCCATTAAAAGTATTTCTGTCATTGTCTCTGTTCATTCTTCCATTTGTATTTTCCCTTACTCTAATGATTTTTATGTATTTCTTATACAGTATTGATATTGAGCCTTTGTAAGTTTTGTGTATTGCAAATATCTTTTCATGGCCTATAATCTGACTTTTCAGTTACCTTAAGCTGTCTTTTGATGTACAAAATTAAAGATTTTTATCTTCAATAGTTAAATTTGCCAAACTTTTATATAGAATAAAACCTTGGAAGTATTTGAAACTAGCATGCTAATGATGAAATATTTTGAAAAGATGAAGTTTCAGATTTCTTACTAAAAGTTTTTCACAATTTCCTTCATGGCTTGTGGGGGAAAACATGCACGATAGCAATACTTTTTAAATTCCACTGTTAGAACAGTTTATTTTTTGTTCCAAAGTGAGTTAATGATGAAACATTTGCCTGTGTGGGCTTGACAGAACAATCTGTCTCCGTGGGAAGCTTCCTCAGGACTACCATAAAGCGTGAACCCCTGAAGATGCCTTCTTCATACAAACCCTATAGTTAGCCTAAATATTAGGCCTGGAGTCCTGGATCAATTCCAATTTGGATAATACACAGTGTTTACTAAAATTCCTTCTGCGGTTTGAACACAATACAGAATATTTCTTAGTTCTCTTCATAAAGCCTCCTTCAATGTAATCATGTGTCTATTAAATTATATTTTAATCTCCAGGGTAGATGCTTTCAGTGTTGCATATATTTTTCATGACAGAGTCAAACTAAAATTTGTTGTATCAAAAATAAATATGCAGCCTGAACACATTCTTATCTCATTTAACCCATATGGATTTACTATCACAAAACCTTCAGATAATATTACAGATATGATAACTGTTGTTAAAAAAAATAAGATTATATGCTAGGAAAAGCTTCAATTTCAAAGGATCACGTCCAGATCAGCACAATTCGTATATTGTATAATCTGGGTCTGAAGTTCAGGTTCATGCAGATCTTTAGAGATTTGAATATCCTAGGACAAGACATAGAGAACATGTAGATACTAGTTTCCAAACTGGTTGTCTGCATCTTAGTAGATCATCCAGAGAGCTGACATTTACTATTAAAATGCATAAACAGTTACTTTGTATAGTACAATTTTATTATGATTATGAACCAAAAATCAAAACTATGGGTTGAAAAATGTTATGGAGGCTAATTTAATAATTGAATTAGATTGACTGCATGGCCAATTCTACTGAGAACACAGAACAGGATCATTATGGGAGTCAAAAAGTGGACATAAAAATAATATTTTATATATTTATTTATACATTTCCTATATTTCGAATTTCTCAATACCTTTTAACTTGAAATTGTATTATATTCCTCTAATAAGTCTTCACCAAATTCATAAGGTGGCTTCACTTATACTTCATTCACTGTGTAATCTTGCTTAGTCACACAAAGTAAATTTTCCTTAGGTATACATTTTAGAAATCAGCCCATTAGAAAAATAAGAACTTCTGAAATAAATGAGACAAAGTTGGTAAATTAGAGAATTTTCTTATACAGTTGGGCAGTGCTCAAAATGATCTTCTGAGTAAAAGAAAGATAGTACTAGATTATAATAAGACTTTTCCTTTGGTCTATCTAGGGAAAGTTTAAGCAGTATGAAATATCTTGCTTTCTTCCCTGGAACTATGGAAAATTTAAATAAAACACAGAGAAATAATTCTTAATCAGGTGCCCCTATATTTGCCCCCCCAAACCTGTTACGAATCTTATTTTTGATGAACATATCAAAGTGATTGTTATATGCCCCATCTTTTCAGAAAGCATATGTTAAACAGGGCAGGCAAAGATAAACTTTAAAAGGATTCACTTGTCCTAACAGCCCATCTGTTTCCTACTCCCTGCAGAGCACATCTCTTTTCTGGGGTCCCTTTCAGGTGCTCTCTTACCTTATGTAACACTCTCTTTATTGTAAGTTCATGCTGTGACCCTGTCAGAATTGCTACAGCAGGGGTGACCTCAGTAATGACCATCCACAGCCTGCCAAGCTAAGTTGGTCAGTGTTAGCTGATTAAACTTTTAACAACATCCCCTGTGCGATAAAGGGCAAAATGACAACTTTGCCCATCGTCAAGGTGTCTGTATAATAAACTAATTAGTAAACCACACAGTCTGTGGAGCTTTTAATGAGTGCTATCGGCTGGCCTCTGTAATAAAAACCCAGTCTGCCTCCTTTTGGGATTCAATTAAGGCACAGACTGTCATATGCTTGGTCTAGCTGATCAATGAATCCATTCCGACCTTTGTCGGAGCTGTTTGCAAGGTCAGTGGCAGTAGTGAAGAGAGCCAGCTTGGTAAAGGAGATATACCCAACAGAAGCCGACAGGCTCCAAGTCCAGTTGTTAATATCTTTGTGGTCATTTGACATCAGCAGAAGTTTCTCTCATTCAAAGGTTAGCTGAAAGAGAAGACAGCAATGAAAAATATATATTGGTATTTTTTTCACAGAAAGGTCCCTCTGTTATTAAAAAATGATCATTAGTCTGTTAACATCTACTTTTACCTTGCGGTATTTTCTTTTTCTTCACCCAGTGGAATATACTATCCAACTTTTGTTCTTCCAAATATACCTATTGATTTAATTCTTTTCCAGATGTGAAAACAAATGTAACCTTTATGAAATGTAGTGCTGTATTTTATGATTCAAGATGTTGAGGTTTTAGAAAAGGAATTCAATTAGAAAAGATGATATTCCTTATTAAAGCTTCCTGATGTCAGAAACATGTGTTTTTTAATAATCAAATTTTTAAAAATACTCTAGATTTTCAGGTAATTGCAATATTCATCAATTCTACATCTCAAACATGGCTTTTATTCTTAGTGATTTGAGAATCCTCACATTTATTTCTGTCAGAAAGTAATTATTCAGAAATAAAAGACAGTCCATTTTTCTAATATTTAAATGATATTTTTCTATTATTTGCCTATTTTGATAGTAATAAGTTAAAGGAAAACAAAATATTTCTAAACAATGTAGCCTGGCTTTTCTAGACTTAATATTTTTGGTTTTTAGAGTAATCCAATGGACCTGTGAGAGTTAATAATCTATCATTTTATTGAGACCCAAGATTGAAATGCTTTGTTGACAGGCTGTGAGATGGAAAACCAACAGATTGAACATAGCTGACCACTCAGCAGACACAATCCAAAGTAACACTGTTGTTGTGTATACAGTATTTAGAAGCCCTGTAGGATCTCACTATTTGTACTTTAAATAAGGTAAAATATACATTATGAGTGTTACTTGAGATTTTGGAGATGTATGTATTTTCAAATAATCAGGGTTTTACAATTTGTTATTTTCCACAAAAAGGAAATTTATGTTCAAATTAGGTTGCAACTCTATTCAAATTGAAAAAAATTAAGTTCAACATTTTTAATAAATGTATATTCATAAACAAATATCAAGTGTAATTAAAATTGAACAATCTGTACCTTTGAGTAGCATTGGTACAATCTTTAATTATTAAAAACGAACATACCATGAGATCAAAAATTCTCTTATAGTTTATTCTTAGGAAATAATTATATGGCTATAGCATATGTAATTACTAAAATATATTATTTTAGTAGGAAACAATTGTATAAAAATTAAGTGCCCTAATATAGGGGACCACATATAAAAAAAACAGTATATCCACTTAGCAAAATACTATGCAGCCTTTAGAAATGATGATGCAAAGTGTATATTTAAAGAAAAGTGTTCATAATGTTAGTGAAAAGACCAGTGGAAAAACTAATTAAGTTTTTATAATATTTATTTTATCATATGTTATATGGACATATAAATATATATGCATATGAATATATTCATGCATATATACATGTGTGAATGTGTATGTCAATATACATGTATAGGTACGTATACACATAAATATGCACAAGGTACATATATACATAAATATCAATATGTATAAATATATATTCTAGATTTATGAATACTTTCAATATTTTCTGACTTTTTCTAATGGTTTTATATATTGTTTTTTGGGGTTTTTTAAAATTTAATTAATTAATTTATTTATTTTTGGCTGTGTTGGGTCTTCGTTTCTGTGCGAGAGTTTCTCTAGTTGCGGCAAGCGGGGACCACTCTTCATCGCGGTGCGCGGGCCTCTCACTATCGCGACCTCCTTTGTTGCGGAGCGCAGGCTCCAGACGCGCAGGCTCAGTAGTTGTGGCTCACGGGCCTAGTTGCTCCGCAGCATGTGGGATCCTCCCAGACCAGGGCTCGAACCCGTGTTCCCTGCATTGACAGGCAGATTCTCAACCACTGCGCCACCAGGGAAGCCCTATATATTGTTTTGATCGAGAGAAAAAAAAGATATTTCATTCTTGAAACTATTCAATATAATATAAAAATCAGAAGATGTGTAATTAAAAATCTGCAATGTATTTTCAGAAGTTTGTAAATTATTTCACCTCTTTCCCCCCACACTTTTATTTAGTAATATTTTCACATAAAATGTATCTAGAAATGCATGTATATTTAAACCCAAAATTTACTTGCAAATCAGTATACTATATTTAGATGAATTATTTTCTGTATTATAGACTCAAATAAATCACTCAAAAAATCATAGAAAATTAACTTTTATAATTGAAATGAACCGTATAGATAATTGCGCCTGTTCCATTTTATCTATTTGGAAGCTGAGGCCAGAGAGGCAATCCTGTTTCATTAGGGTAATACTCGTAAGTACATTTAGAATCGAAAGTGAAGGTCATGTGAGTTTGTGAGACTTGCGGTGGAGGGATGATTATGGAGGAGGGAAATGTGATTGACATAATCTTGATTTTTGAATTTTATATTTCCAATTTCTCTCTCATTAGGACCAACCCTATCCCTTTACACACACCCCTCACTGCCCAACACACAGATATACACATCTGTACAAACATACACACAGATACAGAGTGAGCATTAACCACACAGATTTAAGGGGTTTGTGTGTGTGTGTGTGTGTGTGTGTGCACGCGCTCTAACTCCAAATATAGGCATAAGTCTAAAAAAGAATATTATTTAAATTCTCCTGCGAGCACAAGTTCAACAAAGGTCATCAAAGCAATCCTAAGACATAAAAGGGGATGTCCCGTGTCCTCTCGTGACTGATTATGTTTTGTCAATTAAAATATTGAGTTCTTAGAAAATAAAGATGCTGCACATATGGTTTGACCAGTCTACTCATGTAACAAATATACATCGTTTCTTCATCAAAATTACCTTGTAAAGATTTGTCTTAAAAACTGTAGATGTTCAGTTGAGGTCAAGATAATTGATACTGAGGGACGGGAGAAGGCAAGTGTAGGTGGAGCCACGAGAGAAAAATACTTCCCATGCCGCCAAAACTAAATTTACCACATAACTTGGCATCAAATCATGAGTTCATAGTCTATTTCTAGGTCCTCACATTCCTAACTTAATTTGGTCAGTCTTGCAAAATTATGTCTTTGAAATCTATGACCTTAAATCAAGGTTAAATTTTAACGCAAAGAAAACTCAATTTTAAAAGTTAATGCAGGGTTGTCTTAATGTTTTTAATCTGTATACTATTCAAGCATAAGATAACAGCATTTTATAAAGAAGTAAAAACATTTTACAAATAAGTATAACAAAGTAATACATTATAATACATTATATCTCTTCTAGTAGCAGAGATAAAATTAAATAATATCAAAGGTACAATTATAACCAATGAAGGCAGAAAATGAATGGAAAAAGAGGATCAAAGAACATACACAATGAATAGAAAAATTTCAAAAGCATGTTAGATATATATCCAGATATGCCTAAATACACCAATGAAAAGAAAGGTATTGTCAGATTGGATAAAACAGTATGTTAGATCCTATGTGTTGTCTGTAGAAACCCACTTTATATATACCCAGATAGGTTAAAAGTAAAGGAATGAAAGATATACCACATTAACACTAATCAAAAGAAACCCAAGATAGCTATACTAACATCATACTTCAGAACATGCAAGATTATTGGGCATAAAGACAGTCATTACCTAATGATGAACAGATCATTTTCCAAGAGGACATAACAATCCTAAATGTGTACGTACTTAAACAAGAGTGTCAAAATTATGAGGCAAAACTGATAGAACTGAAAGGAGAAATTATCAAATCTACTATCATTGTTGGGAAATTCAATGCCTTTCTGTCAGTAATTGATAGATCAGACAGGGAGAAATCAGTAAGAATATAGATGTCCTTAACAGCTCTATCAATGTAATTAACATTTATAGAATACTGCATTTAACAACAGCAGAGCACACAATCTTCTCAGGCTAACATGGAATATTAACCAAGATAGATCTCATTTTGGGATGTAAAATACACTTTTATAACTTAAAAAATACATATACAAAATATGTTCTTGGACCACAATGGAAATAACTACAAATCAATTAGCTGAAAAAAGTCAGGATAATCCCCAAATATTTGTAAATTAACAATGCACTTCTAAATAATTCACGAGGTGAAGAAGTATGAAGAGAAATTTTACAAAAATTCTGAACTAATTTAAAATGAAAACACTATTTTTCAAAATATTTTGGATAAAGAAAAATTGCTTAAAACAGTTCTTCATGGGAATTTATAGCATCAAATTATGTACTAGAAAAGCAGAAGGAATCTAAAATTAAACTTCTGCAAAAGATAAGAAATTATTTAGCAAGGTTAATATATAATGCAAGAGCAATATATTAAAGTCAATTGCTTTCATATATACATCAATAAGTAATTGGAATTTGAAATTTTAAAAAACCCACCATTTACAATAGCCTCTCCCCTGGCCTTGTAAAAAAATTATTTGGATGTAAATAACCAAATAGGAACAGGAATTCTATGCCTAAACTAAAGAACAATGATGAAAGAAATCCAAGAAGATCTAAATAAATGGAGAGAGATCCCATTATTATATATTGGTAGTATCAATATAATTAAGATGTCAATCCTGCTCAACTTTATTTATTAATTCAATGCAACCCCAATCAAAATCCTAGCAAGTTATTTTGTGGTTTCAAAATACTGATTTTAAATTTTAATGGAAAGGCAAAGAATCTAGAATAGGCATCACAGTACTGAAGATGAAGAACCAAACTGGAGGGCTCCCATTATGAGTTTTTAAGATTTAGTACAAAGCTGCAGAAAATAAGAGATTGTTAAAGAATTGACAAAAGAATAAAGATGTAGATCAATGGAACAGAATAGAGAGCCTAGATGATGGAACACAAATATAATAACTTTTTTTTATAAACTTGCTAAGGCAATTCAGTGAAGAAAATCTAGTCTTTTCAAAAATGGTGCTGGAACATTTGGATATCAACATACAACAACAACACACAATATATCATAGACAGAAATGTAAAATGCAAAATTATAAAACTTCTAGAAGGAGACACAGGAGAACATTTAGGTAACTGTGGGTTAAATGTTGAGTTTTTGATACAATACCGAAAGTATTGTTCATGAATTTTAAAAAAATAGGTAAGTTGGATTTTAAAATTATAAATTTCTCTTCTGTGAAGAAAACTGTCAAAAGAATGAAGAGACTGGGAGGAAATCTTTTTTAAACACATATCTGATAACAAACTCGAATACAAATATACAAAGAATTGTCAAAACTCAACAATAAGAAAAAAAACAACAAAATTTTAAAAATCAGCAAAAGATCTGAACAGACACCTTGCCAAAGAAGATATACAGACAGCAAATAAGTATGTGACAAGATGCTCAACATACTTTAATGTAAATTAAAACAAAATGAGATATTACAACACACAGGTTAGAATGGCTAAAATCCAAAATACTGACAAAACCAAATGCTGATGATATGTAGAACAATAGGAACTTTCATTTCTGGTGGGAATTTCATTGCTGGTGGAAATGAAAAATGGTATATCCATTTTAGAAGACAACTGGCAATTTCTTACAATACTAAATCAAGTCTTATCATATGATCCAGTGCTGATGTTCTATGGTTTTTAACCATTTGAATTTAAAACTTATGTTCATTCAAAACCTGCACATGAATGTTTATAGCACCTTTATTCATAACGGCCTGAAACTGGAAGCAATCAAAATGTTTTTCAATAAGTAAATTGATAAATAGGTGAATGGATAAACTGTGGTACATCCATACAATAGCATACTATTTAGTCATAAAAACAAATGGACTATCAAGCTAAGCAAAAAACAAGGATGAAATCTTGACAGAGGCAAAAATATAGAGACAGTAAACACATGAGTAGTTGCCAGGAATTTGGGGGAGAAGAAAGGGTTAAGTAGGTAAAGTAGGGGAAATTTTTAGGGTGGTGAAACTACTCTATATGTGACTATAATGATATAGATACAAAACTAGTCAAACACCAGGAAATTTATAACACAGTCAACCTTAATGTATGCAAATTAAAAAAAATTATTTAGGAAGTCAGGAATGCCAGGGGGAATAAAGACTGTGATAAAATAGTAACAAACATGTGAAATAACCTCCCTGTAAGTGTTGGGAGAAAAGGGTGCTAACCTAAGTAACTTTGGAAATGAGTAGTCTGTAAAACTGAAGGCAAAAGGAATTGGACATAGCACTTTAGCTGATAAAGTTGCTACCCAAGGGGATATCAGTTAACAATTCTGGAACCACTGAAATTGTACACTGGAATTAAACAATTAAATTAATGAATGGTGGATCATGGAGCCCAGTTTCTCACTGTTGTAGTGGCAGGTCACAGACATGCAAGGGGAGAAGGCTAGACTCCAAGTGGTCTAGAATTGGAGACATCAGAATGGACTTATATTTATTTTATCATGATACTCATTTCCCTCTATATGTAGATACATAGAGAAATATATAGCTACATGTACAAACATGAGTTAGCATATTAACATATATGGATGGCATTGTTCTGTAGGTTGAGAAAACATGGTAGTAATGACACCCTTGTAGCAATGAGCATGCCTAGTGCCCAGATCTTGGTTTCCAATACCATTCTCCAGTAAGAGTAACAAGAACTCCTTAGAAAAATGGCCAACTCTAGGATTGGAGCTGGGAGTACACAAAATGAGCCTAGAGCATCTTATATGCCAGAAAGTAAAGAAGTGCTAACAAAAAAATACGAAACAATACAAAAAAATGATGGGGGTATGTCAAGGGTACACAGGACTCCCCTGAAGAGCCTCCAGTAGGTAAAGATGGACCTATATGAGCAACAAAATAAAATAGTACTGAATTATAACCCCAAATATAAATTAAATTTCTATGAATCCACACTATTATAAAGGAGTGAATGAATAAAGAAATGGGGGGAGAATAGACAAATATCCCATTGAAAAGAATTCCAAGTAATTTATGGAGATACTCCACTCTCAAAGTAGAGCATAAGTCCCTAAATTCCTTAAGTGTGGAATGCACATTATGACTTGCTGCCTAAGAACACAGTATGGAAAAGTGGGGGTAGTGTAATATTGCAGCAGAGAAAACTGACAAACACAAGCTTAGCAAGGTGATTAAGGTTAGCATCAACAGTGGTAAACTGTGTTGATATTACCTCCCATTGACGTGTCATGATGTGATGAGAAAGACATACTACCTCTGCGGTCTTTCTCTCAAAATCCATTAACTCCAGTGTGGTCATGAGAAAAATATCAGAAAATTTCCAATTGAGGGACATTCTGCAGTATACCTTACCAATCATTCTCACAACCATTAAGGTCATTTAAGTCTGAGAGCTGTCACACCATGAGATGCTGAAGGAGTTGTAACAACTAAATGTAATATAGATGATATTCTGGGGTAGAAGAAAGAAATTAAGTAAAAACTTAAGCTATCTTAATAAATTATTGACTTTACTTAATAGTAATATACCAATATTGGTTCATTGATTGTGACAGGTATTTCATACTAATGTAAAATATCAGTAATAGAGGAACTAGTTATGGGATATATGGAAAATTTTCACACCTTTTCTGAAAATCTAAAACTATTTTAAAATTAAAGTTTATTTTAAATAAAAGACTAAAAACCCATTGTAGCTAGAAAAGTAGGAAATGAAGTCAGAGAGATAGAAAGGGGCCACATCAAAGAGTGCTTGAAGGTCATAGTTTAATAGAGATGTTGCACAGTCTGTTGGAAGCATTGGTGATGTAATAATTTGATTTCAAATTTAAAAAGACAACTCTAGCCTCTATGTGATATACAGATTGTCAGATAAAAAGAGTCACAGAAGGTGAACAATTTGAAGGCTAATGATATGGTCTAGAAGAGAGATATCGGTGGTATAGACAAGTTGAGCTGATGAAAATGGTGGTTGATCAAACCAGGATGTGAAAGATAGGGTTCATGGTTCAGGCCAAGTGTTTCTGTTCTGAGCAGATTGGTGAATATTGGTGGCATTTTCTGCTATGTGGGCATTGAAGAAAGACTGTTTGAGTTTGGGGGTTGCCAGTGAAATATCATAGCCATCCTGCTATATGTCATGATACTCATTTTTTACATACAGAGGAAAGGTAGTATAGAAATGTTATGAAAATTGCCAAATACCACATGATCTCATTTATGTGTGGAATCTAAAAAACAAAACACATAAACAAGCAAACAAAAAGAAAAACAGACTCAGATACAGAGAACAAATGGGTGGTTGCCAAAAAGGAGGGTAGGGTGGGCAAAATAGGTATAGAGGATTAAGAGGTTCAAACCTCCAGTTATATAATAAATAAGTCACAGGGATGTAATATACAACATAAGGAATATGGTCAATGATATTATAATAACTTTGTATGGGGACAGGTGGTTATTGGTTTATTGCGGTGATCATTTCATTATGTATATAAATGTCAAATTAAAATGTAGTGTACCTGAAACTAACATAATATTGTATGTCAACTATGTTTCAATAA
Organism: Eubalaena glacialis; assembly: GCF_028564815.1. Lineage (NCBI taxonomy): Eukaryota > Metazoa > Chordata > Mammalia > Artiodactyla > Balaenidae > Eubalaena > Eubalaena glacialis. Next base: position 102,439,292 of record NC_083726.1, read on the forward strand.
AAATTTTAAAAAAGGAAAGAAAATTGCCCAAACATACAAACCTAAAATCACCAGAGCTGAGATATCTCATATGAGTCCAAAGCATGTGATCATTGCCTATTCCACGTTGCTTCTGAGCAATATACTCTCTACCACAGAGGGGATCAATTTTTCTACTCATAACTTTCAAGGTAAAGTACCTATGTCTAAAGACCAAAGAGTCTTTCAAAAGTAGATACAAAAGCATTCTGAATGAGACAAAATATAAGTAATATGATTTCAAAGTCTTTTCTTACCTTTCAAAGGCAAAGGAGCTTAACCTCACTTTCAGCAAAAGGAAGGAGGAAATTTCTCACCATCTGGTAATAGAATAAATATGGGACTTGATTTGACTGATTTGGTTCACAATCCAGGGTCACATTATGATTTTTGTAGGCCCTAGACACTTTTTTACATTTGTGGGTCCCTTCTTCCATTAAACACAATTCAAAATTATGTTTTACAAAAGGATTGATGTAATAATATATTAATATTGTTTTATAATGTTTTCTTTGACCTACTATGCTTACAGTGCCTAATGGATAAACTGACCCTGTTTATATCTGTATGGCGAAGAAAGTTCTTACAGAGTTGAGATGTTGAACAACAGAAGGTATGGATTACCCTGAACCATATGTTCCAGACTTTTTCAAATAAGGCTTATTTCAATTCGTGAGGACAGTATGTAAAAATTAGTAGTTAATTATAGACTACTAAAGCATGCTCCTCCCCTTCCAAAATTTTTGCTAATGTATTTTTTTTTAATGAGGGATGAGATTCTTTCGGATTCCAGTAACAGTTTTTGGATTAAAACAACTTCTCCTTTTTTTAGATGACTTGTGTCCTTTATATTCATTCTGAAATTTTGATTCTACTCGACTTATCATTATCATTATTATGCTGCTTTTCTCTTTCGTTTTCTTAGTGTTTAAAAGAACTGGACTTGTAAGAATTATTTTTGTGTGTGTGCATTTTTTCTTTCTTGCCCGGCTTTTATGTCACTGCTTTCTCAATTTTTATCTTATAGAGTGTATCTGGGACACATTTCCTGCTCTTTTTAAGCTTGTCATAAGGTAAAGTAAGTTTAAATAACTCGAGCATTTGGTCTTTGCCCTAAATATGCTAAAGCAAGAAAAATATTCTTTATTAATAATTCTACCTTTCTAAGCAAATCATCATATAGGAAGGCCAGCACATTAATTAATTAATACATGCACCCGGAGGAAAATTAAACAGTTGAAATAATAAATGTGGACGTGTCTCTGAATATTTGAATTGCATTTTATTATTTAAGTTACTAGCAAATGTTAATCTGTAGTTTGGTGGAAGATGATACTTGCAAGTATTTTATTCTGTAGAGCAGAGAATTCTGGATTGCTAAGAGTTTGTGTCTTTGCTCCTTTAAATATAGTTTAACTATTTAGGATGTGAATAATTCTAAGATGGTTAGTTACTGCTTTTTTAAATGTAGAATTAATATACAGCATTGATACAATAACATGTTATTGCTATATGTTGTTATTCATATATAGTTTGAGGATCCACTAAAGCAGTTTGTTTTGTTTTATCCCACTTAAACAGTCCTCAGATACTTAAGATTTTTTAAGTGTGACAATATTGCTGTTAATAGCATCAGGCGAGCTGAGACAAGATGGTTTGTGGTAGAAAATGTTGTGCTTAGTTTTGTACATTTTGCATTTGGTTGTTATAAGAACTGAAAAATTCAACTGAGTTAAAGGGAAATAGGTAAGATTTGTTGCCACAAGTCTGTTGACACATCATCTTAATTAAAAAACATATATTGTTTACAAATAGGAATTCATCCAACTACCTGGATAGAATTCAGAAAAATCCTTTCTTGTTATGAGAGGTAGGATAGATTTTATCAAAGTTCCCAATAACAACAATGTTGCTAATTGTTGCTAATATTGTTGTTGTGAATCAACAATAAAAAAGAAACATTTAAAAGTGTATATTTAATTTAATCCATCAATTAAAAGTGATCTAATTGGTTGGAGAAAAAATGGAAAATATATAAGCTGTTCATTAAATGACATGGAAAGGGCAAAACTGAGCATGGCAAGTGTATATATCTGAGAGATATAAATTTCTCTTTCCATTGTATCCTAAATTCACTCTAATCTGGTTATTGCTTCTCATCCTCCACTTTACTAAAACTGCTTGCACCAATGTCAACAATTCTTCTATGTTGATACACCTAATGGTGAATTCTCACTCTATCTCCTAACTTGACCTGCAGATAACATTTGACATCATGGATGAGATCCCCCACTCCCTGCTTTGGCACCAGATCTCTGTGGTTTTTTTTGGCTGCGTTGAGTCTTTGTTGCTGTGCTCAGGCATTCTCTAGTTGCAGCGAGTGGGGGCTTCTCTTGTTGCGGAGCACGGGCTCTAGGCACGCGGGCTTCAGTAGTTGTGGTTCGCGGGCCCTAGAGCACAGGCTCAGTAGTTGTGGCGCACGGGCTTAGTTGCTCCATGGCATGTGGGATCTTCCCGTACCAGGGCTCAAAATTGTGTCCCCTGCATTGGCAGGCGGATTCTTATCCACTGCGCCACGAGGGAAGTCCCAGCACCAGATCTCTTAAATGGAGTCCCCCAGAGACTTTCCTTAGGTTACTTCTCTCCCAACGTGACTTCATTCAATCTGGTGCTTTTAAATCCCATCATATGATCCAGCCTGATTTTCTCCCTTGAACAAAAGACCCCTGTATTTACTTGGATACTTGATATTTCCACTTGATCATCTCCCAGACTTACAATGCTGAAAATCAATCTTTTGATCCCTCCAAACTTTCTCCACCTGTAGTGTTTCTTGACTCAATGCATACTCTACAGTTCCAGTTATTGAAGCCAAAAATACCTCAAAGGAATCATGACTCTTCATTCTCATTCTCCATATCCAAAAAATAAGAAAATACTATTGAATGTATCTTTAGAACATATCCAGAATCCAATCCCCAATCATGACTTTCACCCTGGTCCAAAGCATTGTCATCTCTCTCTGATATTATTGCAATAATTTCTATCTGGTTTCCCTGCTTTCATCCTTGCTCCTTCTACAATATGTTCTCCACAGAGCAGAGGGAGGAATTCTTTCAAACTTGGTCAAACCAGGTCCTTATTTTGCTTAAAATCCTCCAGCGGCTCTGCATCTCATCCAAGGTCTTCTCTCTACATATCCATTGTCACCTCCGACTTCTCTCCAATTCTCTTCAGTTCTATCCAATCTCAGTTCCTTCTCTGTGATTTCTCAAGTACATCAGCTGCACTTCTGACTGAGAGCCATTGTAATTGCTTTTTTCTCTGTTATGGGTGGTCTTTCCAGACATCTGCTTGGTTTCCTCCTTCACCTCATCTCATTTAAAATTTTACTCAAAAATCTGAACATATTTACTCACTGAGTGCCCTATTTAAAATCACAATCCCCTTCTGGCACTTCCACTCTCCTTAGTGTGTATTATCTTCTTAATATATTTGGGTTATTTGTTTTATTTATTGTCTCTACCCTTTCTTAGTAGAAAGTAAGCTCCACAAGGACATTGGTTATTATTTTTTTATTTGTTTTACTGCTGTTACCCTAAAATATAGAACAGTAGAAAAAGTACTCAATAGATATGTGTTGGATTTTTTGAAAGACTTTAGAGATTCTTAGGGGGAATGACTATTTTGATCAACTGTGACAAAATTCTAAGTCTATGTTGATATCATAAGAATATGATGAATTGTTTATGGAGGTGAGTAATCAGATGAGAATTTAAGGTAGAATTATAATTATGATAATGAAAGTGTTAGGTCAAAAGGGTTCTCGACATTAGTTACTATTAGATCATTAACATTTGTTAAAAAGTGAAATTAAATTACAAAAGTAGATTTTCTGTTATCATGTCCAAATATTCTGATCTGCAGGTAAGTATCTGTATTTTAAAGAACGTATGAGGTGATTCTGATACAAATTGTCCAGGAGCCATGCTTTGAGTAAGTGCACTAGAAAAAGAGAAGCTGAAAGAAAACTTCTAAAGTTTGAGAGGAGTAAGTTCACATTTTCACTAATATTCAGCATAAAAGTGTATGATTAAATAACAGAATTTAAAATTAGATTTAGAATTAGGCAGCCTTTTTTTCATGGTCAGGACTGATAAACTGAGGAAGATAAACTGCTTTTTTTTTTCTGGAAGCATTTAAAAATAGATTCTCATCTTTCTGGAGTGATTTTTATGATGGTCTATTTTAAGATATCAGATTAGCCAAAATGAACTTGCATTGTTCTTTTCAAGTGCTGTGATCGTGACTGTTAATCTTTTTAATAGCTATGAAGGGGTAGAGCATATGTTCTGAAGAAAGTATCAAGTTGAGATCATTGATAATTGGGCCAACTTTTCTTTGAGTATCAAGAGAATCAAATACAACTCTACTTTTAGGTTACCTTTCTGCCTACCTTCTGTTTTTGATTAATTTTTATTGGAGTATAGTTGATTTACAATATTGTGTTAATTTCTGCTGTATAACAAAGTGAATCAGTTATACATACACATATATCCACTCTTTTCTAGATTCTATTCCCATATAGGTCATTACAGAATGTTGAGTAGAGTTCCCTGTGCTATACTGTAGGTCCTTATTAGTTATCTGTTTTATATATAGTAGTATATGCCTGCATGCTTAATGATTCCAATTCTCATTGTTTTTCTTTCTCTCTCTCTCTCTCATTCTCTCTTATCAAGGTATAGATTTCTAGGTCTAACAACTGTAATATAGAAATGTAGCATCTTCCCCCCCCCATTTTCACATTCATGTCTGATGCAGGGTTTGTCAATAGAATGGTACTCAAAAGGGCACAATTTTTACCATTTTAACTTAATAGTAGGACATTTTACATTTCTCCGTCAGGGATTAAATAGGACATCTATACCTAGCACAGCATAGCAGAGGGGAGGAAAAAAAGAGGGAGGGATTGAGAAAAACAGTAATATTTTATTTTTTTCTTGACATTTTCAAATATCCCTGCACTGTGGTATTGGATACCCAAATAAGATGTTCGCTTACTTCAAAATATCAGTGAGCTAAATGTTTCCTTAGCTTTCTTTGAGTTTTAAAATAAACAAATATGTAAATGGAGAAATAAGCTCAGGATGAGTTTCTAAAATGATCAGTTTCCTATTAAGATTCCTATGAAGTGTATGTGTACAGTTCTATGTGGCATTTCCAATCTCACATAAATACAAGCATATACACCTTCTCGCTCCAATTTTATTCTGAGCTATTTCAGAGAGCAGGAATGACAAATCTGTTCCTGTGTAATTGGGACAGGGCTTGCCTACATGACACTAAACACTATAAGAAAAGGAAGAACCATAGAATTTTAAGTGATGCAAACACTTTAATTTTAAACATCTAACCCTGTATTAAGACAAATTAAAAAAATTATAACCTGAAAGAAACATAGACAATATTATGATGCAATGGCTCTTTCTTTTTTTTAAACCTCCAGAGACATCATGAGATTACACAACCTGGTTTACAAGGGAATTTGAGCAAGCTTCAGACTTTTGTCATTCAAATATGGGACCTGTTTATTTCATTTTCTACTCACTTTGAAATATGTGATTTAACCATGAACTGAAGACTTGTCTCTATGTACTTGAGGTAGAGCCCTAACTAAATTTGGACTCTATTTTACCCTTGGTGACTTGGGTGAGGATTCACACTTTGTTTATATTTTTATTTGTAATTTGAGTATAAGAAATTCAAAGCTGTGGAGAATGTTAGATATGCATAGATTTATCCTCAAAAAGCCCTGCAAAAGCCCATAAATGACATGATAAAACAAGAAATGGTTAAACAGAAGCATCCTTTTAATATAATTTGAGAAAACAAATAAATGTTGATGTCTTATAGAAGATACCAGTAACCCCTTGTTAAGACACTGAAATGAGTAAGAAATATGCTCTGATCAATTTAAAACTTTATTTTCTATTGATGATCTTCAGGTAATTCAGCTGAGTTTGGTAAATAAAGTAGATATAATAGACAGTAATCATTGATGGGCATGAAAATTTTATTATGACTAAAAGTTTGCTCTTGAAAATAGGTTATTAACAGAAGGGGCAATATAGAATATAATATACTGAATCAACTCTAAGTTTAAGACTTTCTTCCACTGCAAAAGAATAGAATTTTGAGTGGCCTAAGCACAGGTCACAAGGTTTATACTTTGAAGCTCTTGAAGATAACTAACATTTATATAAAACCTTTACTCATCAACAGTTATTTCATGTTTTTATTCCTCACAACAAATATTTATTTGTATCATTACCATCTGCATCAAAGAAAAACTAACCCTCATAGAAGCTGAGCTTTCCATATCTACTAAGAAGTCATGGATCTAATAAATGATGAAGTCTGAATGCCACTTCTTTTACAATAAATTTTATGCTTTCTCAGTGACCTATTAATATGGGTGTCTCTAAGGCCTTTACTTCTGACTTATGTTTAATTTACAGAAAAAAATCAAATATTTTAATTTGTATTCAAAGACCTACAACAAATATCAAGATATTGAATAGTTGCTTAACCCTGGTAAATGTAGAAATGAACCCACCCAGATTTCCCTTCAGAGAAAGATTTGCCCCCTAGCTCTGAGGGGTGTGCAGCTTCCCTTCTTTGAATAAGCACAGGAGGAAATAAAATCATGGCCATTTTGCCCCACTCAGGGGATATTGAGTTTTATTGGGCTTCTGTGACAGTCCAATCTCTTCGTCTGCCCAATCTTGCTTTCCTTCTTCCCTTCACAGTAGTTAATCCCTAATAAACATCTTTGTATCTGCTTCTGTAAAACCAGCACTGGCTATATAATTTGTGGAGGCAGTGCAAGATGGAATTCTGGAGACCTCTTTTAATAAAGAATCTGAAAGCTCTGACTCTCTTCTTTGGCACCAGATGGAGAATTTCAAGCCAGACAAACCCAGCTTCCCTGTAGAAACTCTTATCTCAGTCTGTCTCTTAACCACTTTCAAAACTGAAGCCATTTATTTGCACCTCATTCACTCAAGCCATTTGGGATCTGCTTGGGAACCTATCCTGCTCTCCCCCAAACTCTTATTATGTGAGTAATAAACATTTTCTTAACTTCTTGGTGTATGTGTGAGGCATCATCAGTTTCAACATCTGAATCCGTCTTGGGTGGGAGTTCGATGCTGCCCTCTGCAGGAAACCACAACACCTCCTTGTTCAAAAATTGTTAAAAGTCTCAAGGCTGTGACAGCAGAACATGACACAAAGTGCAAGACCATTCTAAGCATGGGGTCCTGTGAACTTCACAGTCTTGTATAAAACCCTGCCTGTGACATCAGCTATATCTTGCATTTGTGTTCATTTTGTAACTTAATTGGAAAAGCACCATCAATAGTTCTCACCTTTCTGAGAAGTCTATACTAACACTCCTATGTTTACAGTTGCTTCTTTATTTTTCCCTCCTCTTGGTTTTTAACCACTGTCCTTCCACACCTCAGTTTGATGAGTTTTCACAGCTTCCCCAGTCCTATTATTTGCCCTCTTCTAGGAAAACCATCCTGCTGAAAAGGATTGTTGATTTATACATTCATATGTTCCATTCCCTCCATGTATAAGGGGACATCTCCCATAGATAATTAGGACACTGTGTACATGCACCCTCCTACCCTCCTAACCCAATCTAAATTCTGCATCCCCACATTGTCTTGTGTGTGTAAACACTATCAACTTCCTTGCCCTTCTTTCACTTTGTCTCCCTCTCCTGGCAAAACTCTAACCATTGTTGTATTGTACTCTTCACCTAAACTACATCAGTCCTCTGAACCTGGATATAATTCACTGTCTCAGTTTAAATTCATAACCATTAATTTCAAGTAACTATTATTTTTCCTTCTCTACTGGATCATTCTGATAAGCACATCTTTCTTCCGTCTTCAAAAGAAAACATCTTAAACCTTTATTTCCCTCTAGCTGCCACCCTAACGTTCTCACCTTGAACAGCAAAACTCTTAGGATGAGTTCTTTATATTTTCTATCTTCAATTCCTTTTCTCTCATTTTCCCTTGAATTCATTTCATTTAGGCATTTGACTCCACAGTATACTGGAAATGTTTTTATCGAGGTTACAAATGAAAGCTGTGTCGGTAAAGGCCAAAATTCTAGTGTCATTATTGACTATTTTCCTTTATTCACAACCTACCTCTAGTGTGTTATCAAGTTCTTTTGCTCTAATTTCAAAGTATATAGAATTTGACTTCCAATATTCAGAATGATCCTCTGATCCAAACCACTATCATCTTTTGATTGAATGATTTCTAAAGCTCCTTAACTAGTCTTCCTGCTTTAGCTGTGTATTTTCATGAGCAGATTTTCAATCCAGAAGGCAGAGTTGTCATTTTTAAACACAAGTAGACTTATGACACTTCTTTAAATACTCAGGTGGCCTCCATCTCACACAGAAAAAAGTCAAAATTTCTACAAGAGCCTAAAGACCCTTCATGACCTGGACCCTAATACTTTTTTAAAAGAAATCTCCTATTACTCTTACTTTTACTCACTTCCTACCAACCACACTCATTTCCATGCTGTTCTCAAATAAGCCAGGTGTGCTCCTGCCTCAGAGCCCTTGTACCTGTTGTTTGCTCTTCCTTAATACCTGATACACCTGAGTCACCTTTACCAGTCTTTGGTAAATGTCATTTTCTCAATGAATCGTTCTAAGATCAAACGAAATTAAAATAGCGACCTTCTTCCTAATCATCAATTCCTATCTTCTGCTTGTGTTTTACTTTTTTTTCTGTAGTACTTTTAAACTGTTGACATATTATTGAATACTGTATAGAGGTATTCTCTTTATTGTACATCTCATGCCAGTAGAATAAAAGTTTCATGATAACAGGGATCTTTATGTGTCTGGAACAAAGCAAATGTCAATAAACAATTATGAATTAATCAAAGTATATCTACTGATAGAGTTCTAATGAAATATTCTTAAGGCTCTAACAACCTAAGAAACATTCAGGATTCTATTAGTGGTTTGTCTAAATATTTCCTGCAAGGATGAGTGCAAAGATTGGGCACAAATGAATAAAACTGAAGGGGCAGAAAAATGCAAATTATTTTCAAAACAGGGGAAAATACATGTTGATGAAATAATTCAAAATGTGAACGTTATATAAGTAGAATATGTAATAATTCTAAAACAAATGTATAAATAAATGGAAAATGTCAAGACAATCTGAGTTTTGTATAAAGTAATGACCAAAAATTTGATGGGCTTTAATTAGTCCATAATAGTTTTTGCTTATCATGATCCTAGAATACTCGTCTAGGAGGCAGCTAGTGATTTCTTTTTTAGGCAGTTACTCTAGCCTGTGGGGTATATGTGTGTGCATGTGTATGTGTGTGCGTGTTTAAACAAGGAGTGAACAATTTATTGTCATGTGAATTAGACAATTCTGCACTTTTATTATTAGGTTAAAGGATAGACAAAATCGAGTTCACTTTTTAAAAACAGCTTCTTCATGTTTCAGGTTGTTCAAGCTCTCTTCTTAATGTTTTGGCAGGAGTACTAAAAGGCTGTTATCAAATTTGTTGTAGTTTGATATTAAAATATGGGTGCATTAATCTTACAGTGACCTTTTCCCTGAACCCAGTGCTAGAAAAGGAATTCTGCATCTTTTGTAGGTAACTTCAAGGCAAGATATCATACAGCATTCAAATATAAGCTTTTATCCAGTTAAGCATCAAGCATTACCTACTTTCATCAATGTTCAGGAGCTTAATTCCAGGATTACTCATCCCCCAAAAGCTAAATATGAAAATCAGAAGCAGAGACCCAAACAATAGAACTCTTATACCATGATAATTAGAAAAGGAACCTATTACCCAGGATTATAATTAGTGACTAACATATTAAATGACCTTTAACATTTACCTTAAGCCCTGGATTTCTGGAAAACCAGCAAGGTTATGAATGCCATATTAGTAATCTTTAATCTTTATTACTGTTGTGGACAGAATTTTAATGATTTTTAAATAGGCAGTGGTCACTAACATATCCCTATTAAAATTAAAAAAACTCATAAAAAATTAAATGGATTAAGACTTCAAATGTACCATCATCAAAAGTATTATCTAATTATGGAGTTCAGTGAACAGGCCAAGTGAAATGGTTGGTAATATTAGTTACCTGCCACATGGGAATGCCCAGGATTTATGCACAAATAGATTCTGCTTCTGTTGCAACATAGTAATTAAGAATTTGTCAGGGAAATTTGACCCTCTAGGGTAGAAATTACTTTGTAAAATAAGAATGGCAGAGCACTAGTCTCCTTGCTGCACATAATTTAACTTGATTATTTATACATCAAAGAGAGTCTGCAGTGACTGCAGTATAATATTTAAGTAGAGGGATATTAAAGGAAGAAGCATCTAGTGAAATCTTTTTCCCAAATCTCCGTGAGAAAATAGAAGAAATTTTCATAAAGCATTTCATTTTGCATATAAATTGGGGCCTAGATTGTGCCCGTGAATTTACTGCTGTCAAATTTAATTTTTCTTTAATTCTTCAGGCCCAGATGTGAAAGGCTCTGTGTGCAGGGTGCAATTTTCAATGCTTACAGGTAGCACCGGATCGATAATGTGTCTTTATGAGAAATTACCGTTAATGTTATTGAGTATGCATTTTGTTTTATAGGATAATAAGGTAATATGAAACGCCAATTCATTCATTAGAAGAGAGCTAAGTGCTTAAATGAAATGGGTGACAGGTCTGAAAAAAGATGTAGTTATGGGCAGGAAGGCAAGAATGGATTTTTAATGACCTAATACTTAAAGGTTTAACCATGTTTCTGCATTTTCTTTTTATAAACAATTTAATTTATAAAATAAAGGAGCTTATTTAAATTAGAAGATGTATTTTGGCTGAAAATTGTCTGCAAAAAAGAAATAACAATAACTCGGTTTCAGAACATTTTTCTAATGAGTTACTTTTACCGGGGTCACATCACCAAAATCAACTACAAACAGACATTTCAGTATGAAATAAATGTTATAAAAATAATCAGGACATCATAAAATGCCACAAACAAGACCAAACTTAACCTTATAATAAAAAGAAAATATATTTAATACTCCTATTTTTTAAGTATGCTGCTACAGAAGCTAATTCTGAAATTAACTGTTACAAAAATGCAAGAACACTTACACATTTGGAAGACTATGATCCAAGTAATTGGAGATCAGGCAAAATAAATGACTTTAAAAAATTCATTTAAACAAAATGTGAATATTAACATCGATATTAAGAACTTTATATTGTGATATTAAAGAAATCTAGTTTCCATACCTTCATGAGCAAAATATTTTGATCTAGCCCTGCATTATTAAACTGAGGGGATTCTAATTATCTGGAAATTTGGATGGACTCATTAGTGGATGTCTGTGATTTTGTAGAGTCTGTGTGTTTTCTACAAGAAAAGTATTTGGGTAATTCGATTAAACAATATTTTTAGCAAAATATAAATAAAATATCTGTACAATCACATAATTTGAATTAAAATGCCTTACTTGTAATATCTTACTCTCTTACCTAATTATATGTAATTCTGAAACCAGTACGAACTCCATTGATGTGTTTAACACAGTGTCATGAACAAAATGTTTTTGGGCTGAATATCTCCAGAATATAAATAACTCTAACATCTCTGAAGACCTAACCAAATCAAAGACTCAGACAAAAAGGAACCAAGCATGAACAGCGACATTTATAAACAAAATAAAACAAAGCTATTAAGACAATTGATTATCAGAATTACCTTGATCCTTTTGCAGATTAAAACAGTACAAACATATGTAAGCAAAGGTGCATACTTTTATTTCAGTATTTGAAAAGCCAAATTGTGGAGAACAATATGGTAAAAGCACAGAAGCTTTGGAGAAAAAAAGACTGGGATCAAATTACATCTCTAATACCTACTAGTTGTTTCAATTTAGACAAATCATCCAACCTCTCCAAATCAGTTGCTTTGTCATAAATTGGGCACAAAATATCTAATTTACCACAGTAAATGCCACACGTTGAAGTTAAACCCAAATTTGTCCACATCTGAACCTTAAGCACTGATATCTCATACTTTGACCACAAACTCCTATCCTTCTAGCTCTCAGTTTCATTCCTACTACCTCTGCTAAACTTTACAGAAACAGCTTTACAGAAACAACTTGTTCCTTGACCCCACTCCACCTCCTCTCAGCTGAGCTAGATTTTCCAGGATTTGCTATCTTCTCTCCTTAGCAGGAATCCCATTACTGATCACTTCAACTATCATTTTACCACTACCCTCTATGTCTTGCACCCTTATCTTTACAGACACCTATCTGGCAAAATTTCAAGGCTGAATTAATTTTACTGTCCACCTTCTTTACTATAATGCTGGTGCTCAAAATTACTATAGAAGTGCCACAATGTAAACGTTCCTGTAGCCACAGATTTATATTCAAACCCGGTTAGTTCCTAAATCTTTTGACATCTTTTACCTCCTTTATCAATTCCCTTTTCCATTTCTTCAACAACTATTCCACATTTATCTTCAAGGGCCCCCTACGCCCCTACCCTTATTCTTTACAGGTAAATATCTATATTATTAGGACATTTTAATCCATAAAACATGGATCATTTGCTCTTTTGTCCCTCTCACTTGTAGAATTTCAATAGCTATCTTACCCTCCTAGAGGATTGCATGATTCTCCTCTTCATGGCCAATCATGACCTAGACATCTGTTCTTTATTTTCCAAATGTCCTCCAAGATTTTAGTCCATCAGTTGCATCCTTTCCTTCTCTCTTTTTCTTGGCTTTATCCTTAGCTTTCAAACATGTATAATGTCTCTAAGTACCAACCCCTGCAACCAAGAAAAAAAGTAATTAGAAGGACACTTATTTGAAACTTAACACCCTTGTTATCATCTGATTGCTCTTCTTCCTTTACCAGCATGTTTCTTGAAATAAGATTATTTTTCCTCTTTTCCCATCCATTTTCTTTGATATCCTATAATTTATACACTGTCTCTATCATTTCACTGAAACTGTTTTGTCAGAGTAACCAGTGACCTCCTATAATTATAAATCCAGTGGGTTTTCCATCTTTCTTGGCCTACTAGAAGAGTAGCAATATTACCACTCTTTTACCTGTAATTGGGAAACAATTCTCTCTCTCTTTGACTTGTCTTTCTCAATCTTCTATGGGTTTCCTCTTTTCCTGCTCACTCCTTAAATGTCTCTCAACATTCACCTATGGTCATTCTTACTCCACACATGCTCCTGGAAGACTTTTTTCCACTTTCCTAGTTTTAATTTCCAACCAATGTTTATGAGTCCCATTTGTGTACTTCGAAGGCCAATGTCTACATTGAAGTTCAGATTTATATATACAACCTCCTGCTGGATATTTTCAAAACTATCTCAAACTTGGCATGAACTTGTCTTTCTCCATTAAATTGGTCCTGTTCCTGTATGACCTATCTCTGACAAAACAATTGTCCAAATGCAATTTCTTAAATACAATATTTGAGATGCAATATTAAATTCTTTTCCTTACTCCAACTTCCAGGAAATCTCCTACTAAACATATCTACTAAATTGTTTATATATCTATAATCTTTTCTCAAACCAGGACATCGTTCCTTTAGTTTAGAGCCTCCTTGGGTATAGCCCTCATAATGAGTGCCTAACTACTCTCTTTGCCTGCAACATCTCTTTCTTCCAATCCATCCTCCATGGAATTAGCATTACCGTTAATATTCCATCTGAAATGATATCTGATCATGCCACTTGCCTGCTTCAGAACCCTTCGGTGGAACCCTGTTGCCCATATAATCCTCACACTATAAAATCGACACTCTTTACTATTATATACTGTAGCCCTTCATGACCTCTTTTTTTTTAATTTATTTATTTTTTTATATATTTTTTTGGCTGTGTTGAGTCTTCGTTTCTGTGCGAGGGCTCTCTCTAGTTGCGGCAAGCGGGGGCCACTTTTCATCGCGGTGCACGGGCCTCTTCACTATCGCGGCCTCTCTTGTTGCGGAGCACAGGCTCCAGACGCGCAGGCTCAGTAGTTGTGGCTCACGGGCCCAGTTGCTCCGCGACATGTGGGATCTTCCCAGACCAGGGCTCGAACCCGTGTCCCCTGCATTAGCAGACAGATTCTCAACTACTGCGCCACCAGGGAAGCCCATGACCTAACTCTTACCTTCTCTCCTGCCTTGTCCTGCCTCTTATTTTATGCACTTGGAATCAAATCACTTGCTGTTTTTCTCACACACCATGCTGTTTCACAGCTCTATGCTTTAACTCATGCTGCTTAACTGCCCTGAATGCACTTCCCCAAATTCTTTGCCTGGATAACTCTTATTCATCCTTAAAACTTTAGTTCTCACCATGCTGTTTTCTCAGGAAATCTTCCTGTATCTCCCTAGTCTAAGTGTAAATACTCAGAACACCCCTGCAGCTACTGTATCCCCATAGCCGTACTTTCATATCATGTTGAAAATTTTGTCTTTTTCACCCTACTAGTTGTAAGCATCTCATCAGCAAGGACTATCTTTTTCTTTGAGACTGATTCATTTAGGATTCTCAGCTTACTGGAGTGAGGCATAAAACCGATTTATTTTTCCAGTAGCTGTTGCCGACTAAGTCAACACCTCCCTCTTTCTTGCTTGGTTATGAGCACATTCTAATGACAGCTCTGTTCACCTCTGTACGTTGTCAATAATTTTACCTATTAGAAGAGCAAACTTCTAGTTTCTAAGACTCAGATATATCTGTTTTAAAAATTTTTATTAATGATCTTTTAAAATAAAACTGCCTCTTCTCTCCCTACCGAGTCACTGCTTCTCTTTGTAACATTGACTCACTGCTACCCTCTGTGGGGTGAGTATCCACATGGGGCACATTTAATGGTACTTAAGAGAGTCTTAAGTGAGATAGGACGCATCCATCTCATTCCTTGTCAAGAGACATCAGATGGGTTTTAATCTATGCCCCTAGGTGCACGCGCATACATACAGTTACACACGGAAACACATAAATGCAAAGATGCACTGCTATTGATATTCGTTTTTCCAAATTTAGTAAATGATGTTTTGGGGATGGTTAGCATGGAGAGGATGACCGCACTTTGAGGTATCTTCTTACCATAGTAGCTCCAAAGGTGGGCTGCAGCCCTGGCATACTCTCTTAAATCTACCCTTTCATTCCTATGTCTTTCTCCGGCCCCAGAAGTTTTGGGCAATCATTTATTCAGCAGTTCAGAAACCTCCAGACGTGAGATGGTGAATATCTTCAACTTAATAGAAAAGCATTCCCAATTTGGGAAGTGACTGTCTTAGGGCTTCTCTCACTGTCTGAAATGGCAATGCATTGAAGAAATTATCTTTATTTATTAACAGTGCTCAACTCCAAAACTTGACTACACGTTCTCATCTCCCATCCAGTTTCTGGTGATGATAATTATTGGGCTGAAATGGTCCTCTCAGTCCCAACAACTCAAAATTCCCTGAACTTAAGTTGTTAAAATCCATATTTATTAATTTATTCATCGAAGCCTACTATATGCTGACCAATGTAGTAGATGCTAAGTTGACCACAGTGAATAAAGCAGATAACATCTCTCATTTAGTGGAGCTTAAAGTTTTGAGCCTTAGCAGACAAAGCTGAGAAAAGCTTTGGTACCTAAGAGCATTCTGTTGTGTCACCTTTCAATTGCCAGTACCTAGCATTTTGTCAGTTGTATAGTTGATGATCAAACACTGTCTGTGAAATGAAAGCAAGCAAATTACATGATGTACAGTGGGGTTAAACAGATATGTTTTTCCCTATTCCTTTGATAGAATTTTTAAGGTCTTAATTTAAATTCACTTTCCAACTTTATACTTAATTGAGTTTCATTTTCAACTCAAAATGACCCATCTAAAATTTTTACTAATTGTCTTTTTCAAAATAAACCTAGATTAGGCTGAAAAAACATACCACCCAAAGTCTCAGCCTTGAAATAATGAACAGGTATCTCTTGCTCAAGTCGCATTAACTATGGGGATAGAAAGTCTACTACTTAGAGTGTTGCCCGTTAGGGTACCAGGGTTAAAAAGAGCTGGGAAGTCACCAACCAGCAATTAAATGCTACACCCTGTTTGCCCATGGTCAGTTGAGTAGAACTAGTACCATGGTTCATCAATTTTCAAAGAGAGCAAGGAAGGCAATATTCCCATTTACCATAAAACACAAAGAACAAATACATTGTTAAAAGCCGAATTAAATTTCCATGAGGCAAAACACCATCCCTAAGTCTGAATCATGGCCTTCAGTCTCTCAGTAACCTCTCCTCCAGGCTTCTGACAGTTTTATGATCTACTCTATGATGTAGTAAAATCAAACATTAAAAGATCTGGCATTTTCCTGCAAAATAACAAAAAACAACTCCTTTGTCGAAGCCATTCTCTCTGAATTAATAATTTGTTGAGTGAAATACAAGAACTCTATGAAAATTATAGGATTTCTGAAATTCATATGAATAGCAGATAATCCAAAACAAACCGGGTTTGTCAATCTGAGAACTATTAACATTTTTGACTGTGTGATTTTTTGCACAGAGCAGTCCTGTGCATTGTAAGGTGATTAGCATCATCCCTGCTCTCTACTCACTAGATGCCAATAGCCCCTCCCTCAAATTGTGCCAGCTAAAAATGAATCCAAATATTGACAGCTGTCCCCTGGTAGGACAAATTCCCAGGCGACAAAAAACACCTCTGGTTTAGAACCACTGGTACAGAAGAACTTATTAAAACCCTAGTGATCCTCACATTATTTTCTGTTGCAAACAAAGAATGCCATTGAATGAATCCCTCCAGCCTTTCCATCTCTGAAGAATCTCATCCCTGAAAAATTTCTTGTGCATTTGCATCTGGATGGGAGATGCTCTCCATTCCAGCGGTAGATGTTAGTTGACCAGGCTACACTTAAAACTAGTTTGAATTTCTTGAACAAGGATAGCCAATATCTTTTCTGTCCCTCAAGCTAAATGAATCACATGGAGCTCTCCATTCCTTGAAGGGGACCAGATGGCTCCTCCACTGGGGGGAAAAAAAAGGAAAAAATAAGGTTGAGAAGGAGAATTTTTTAGTTAGTACTATTTAAGCTGAAATAAGACTTAAACTGTCTTAAACTTATGGAAATTTCTGATCTCAGAAAGTAGAGATTCCAGAGGTATGTCAAGCTTAAGAACTGGTCTAGCAAGGTCAAAAGTCCTAAGTCCTTTTCACTTCTCCAGCCTGACATTCATGAAGTTGGATACATTTTCACACTGGGAATAAGTGGCTACATTAGTTTTAGGTGTTATAATATAACAAGATCCAAAGCGACAATAGAAGCTGTCTCTATTAGGAGTTAGAAAACCTTGCCAAAAAGAGGCTGCTGGACTGGAGATTAGAAAACCAAAGTTACTCCAGTTACCCCAAATATTGGAGTTACGTGGATTATTAGCTCTGCACTTCCGTTTTCATGTCTATTATGTAAAGAGATTAGATCAAATGATCTTGAAAATTCCTACTCACTTTGCAGCTTTATGAACCTATGTGAAATATTTGTTTTCTTTAGCATAAATACGTAATCAGAATCTGAAAACTGAATAAGCATGAGAGTTCACTTTCCTATTGGGGGATGAAATTTATTTTTCTTCAGATGACTTCATTGTTAAGGTTTGTTTTGCTTTCCTCTGTAAAGTGAATGACTACCGGAGCTTGAAGGTGTTACTATGTGGAGGGAGGGAATTTCCTCTTAGTTGTTCTAAGGTCCCAGAGGCATTACCCATCTTCAGCTCATCCAATCAATAGCCAGATAGAGCTGAGGAAAAACAGTGAGCAAAAATTACGGAATCTATCTGACCTGCCTCACCTGGGACATCATTCACTCTCTGCACTTCTGAGGTTGTGAAGGGACCACTCAGGTTAATGGAAACACAGTGGAAGACCTGATAACTGCATTTTCTCATTTCTCTTCTCTTGCCCTGGAGTGAATGTATAGGTCTAAGACAGTCAGAGGGGCCAGGAGCATCATGATGGAAATTCCCATCTAGACACCTTCCAAAATTCACCAACACTAATAATGACATCTATTCACTATGCTAGGGGGAAAGAAACGTAATATGGGGAAATGAGGAGGAATTTTATCCTGCCAGGACAAATAATGTGGTATCTATCCAAACATATGAAGGGTATTAAGGAAAGGAAAAGCTACCCCATAAAACATCTTTAAATTGAGATTGCAATTGTTTTCCAGTAAGTATATTACTGATATTTTTGATGCACTTGAATACTATTTACTTTTTAAGGGTCCTCTTAAGAAAACTGCCATTAAATTAAAACATTCAACACTTTTTAATGATTACCTGGGTCATTTGGAGTTTTGTACAAATACTGAACACCACGGTATAATGGAGAAAGTTTTGTTAGTAAATAGATTCTAATATTAATAAGTTTTATAATGTCAAACAAGTAATTTGAAGATTGTAGTTCTTTTCCTTAAAGTCAAAGATGAAGTGAAGTGGTTAGTGTAGACTCTCTTCATGATCTTTTCTGGCTATTAAATACTTAATCTGTGATTATCTGATTTGCATTTAAAAGAAGAGCTGATTATGCCATTTATCTACAAGATTAGGCATAATAAAACCCTAGTAAATTCCATATTGTTTTGAGGCCTGCAAGCCCAAAGAATGAGGTGCAACTTAAATTTTTCAATTTATCTCGTTAGGAAACACAAATTAATTTTTTTAAACTTATCAATAATTTTTTAAAAGGCAAAGTTCATGAAATATTTTAGAGTTTCAAACAGAACCTGATCAAAGTAGTCATCTGAATTCAGCTGAAAAACAACAACAAAAGAATAACAAATAATGAAGAATAATGAAATATGTGTAACCCTATGTTAAAATAAATTTATTTTAGCCTGAGTTTCTGCTGGGGCCACAAAGTGACTGATGTCAACATTCCAAAGTGAGAAGAGAGACAATCACACAAAAGGAGGTGTAGCTTCTGCACTCACAGTGAGGGAATGTAATTGGCCACATTTTGATTAGATAGAGATTTCTTTGGAAAAGGCTATCTGTGCAAGAAGGAAGGTGGTGTGTCTCATTCTGGTTGAATTGAAACTTTAAAGAGACGACTGATCTTAATGTGTCTCCTGCAGTTTGGTAGACACAGTGGACGGTGTCTGACTCAAACTTAAGAAATCTGAAACACGAGAAACTGGCTGTTTAGTGACTCTGGCAGCAGACGGATTAATCTGTGCTTTCCCAAAGTATTAAGGCAGAAGCTGTTTGAGTGTTTCTCAAGGACCAGATGTGATCAGGCAAGAGAAAATATTGGGTCTGAAACAGTCCTTGATGCTGTTGGAGGGGATGAACTGTAGGAGTGAGATGTCCCCAGGGAGGGGGATACAAGTGTGTGGAGTAAAATACTAGATTTCCTGGGGTCTAAAAAAGAGATTATAAAGCATAAACTGGAGTATTTAACCTCATAAAGGGAACCAACAGTGAATTATCCTCAACTATGGTGGGGATCTCAGTGAATAGTGCTGCAATGAACATAGGAGCACTAGTATCCCTTTAAGATCCTGATTTCAGTTTTCTTAGATAAATACCCAGAAGTGGGATTGCTGGATCATATGGTAGGTTCTATTTCATTTTTTTGAGGAAACTTCATACTCTTTTCCACAGTGCCTGCATCTCCACCAACAGCATGCAGGAGTTCCAATTTTTCCACATCCTCACCAACACTGGTTATCTTTTGTTTTCCTGATAATAGTTATTCTAACAGGTGTAATATGATATCTCATTGTTTTGATTTGAATTTCTCTGATGATTAGTGATGTTAAGTATTTATTTTCATATACCTATTGGCCTTTTGTATGCTTTCTTTTGAGAAATGTCCATTTAAATCTTTAGCACTCTTTTAAAAAATCTTTATTCATTTTTTAGTTATTGAGTTATAGGAGTTCCTTATATATTTTGGAGATTAGCTCCTTATCAGATATATGCTTTGCAAATATTTTCTCTCTTTCTGAGGTCACCTTTTCACTCTGTTGATAGTTCCCTTTATTGTGGAGAAGCATTTTAGTTTGGTGTAGTCCCATTTATTTATTTTTGTTTTTGTTGCCTGTGCATTTGGTGTCAAATCTGCAAATCACTACCAAGACATATATCATGAAACTTTTCTCCTATATTTTCTTTTTGGAGTTTTATAGTTTCAGGCCTTACAGCATATAGGCCATTTTGAGTTGATGTTTGTGTAAGGTGTAAAACAATCAAATTTCATTCTTTTGCACATGGATATTCAGTTTACCCAATACTGATTGTTGAAGAGACGAGCTTTTCCCATTGTGTATTCTTGGCACCCTTGACAAAGATCAATTGGCTGTATATGTGTGGGTTTATTTCTGGGTTACCTATTCTGTTTCATTGGTCTATATGACTATCTTTATGACTGTTTTGATAACTGTAGCTTTGTAATATGTTTTGAAATCAGGAATTGCGATGTCTCCAGATTTGTTCTTCTTTCTCAGGATTAATTTGGCAATTTGTGCTTATCTGTGGTTCCATATGAATTGTTTTCTTCTATTTCTGTAAAAAAAAAAAATGCCAATGAGATTTGACAGGGATTGCACTGGATCTGTTGATTGTTTTGTGTAATATGAACATTTTAGCAATATTAAGTCTTCTAGTTCTTGAACACAAGATATGTTTCCAATTATTTGTGTCTTCTTTAATTTCTTTCATCAATATTTTGTAGTTTTCAGTATACAAGTGTTTCATTTCCTTAGTTTAGCTTATTCCTAAGTTCTTTATTCTTTAGGTGCTATTGTAAATGAGATTGTTTTCCTAATTTCCCTTTCAGTTAGTTTATTTTTAGTGTATAGAAACACAACTGATTTTTGCATGTTGATTTTGCACCCTGCAATTTTACTGAATTTGTTTATTTGGTGTAACAATTTTTTCATGGAGTCTTTAGGATTTTCTATATATAGGATCATGTCATTTGCAAACAGGGACAATTTTATGTCTTCCTGATTTATTTATTTGTCTTGCCTATTTGCTCTGACTAGGACTTCTACTACTACTATGTGGAATGGAACTGATGAGAGTGGGCATCTTGACCTTGATATTGATCTTAGGGGAAAAAAAAACTTTGTTTTTTATTGTTGAGTATTATGTTCATTTATGTTCATCCTTTTTCAGTGTAGCAGAGGAGAGTATTTTAACAAACCATACTTTGCTGCTAAAGGGTTCTGCTTGAAGTTACACAGTATCCCTCAGATTTTGTTGGTCAAAGCAAATAACCTAACACTTCTAATTTCAGAGTTGGAGGATAATTTTTCTATCATGTGTCTTAGGAAGGAAAAAACAAAAATGTTTGTGAGTGGCACTAAGACTATCATAAAGTGAAGGTAGAAGACAAGAAATTTGCTTTTTGAGATTACATATATCATATAAATAATGTACAATTTAAATTACTCTGTGTACATGTTTATATATACTATATACAATATGTATACATATATTATTATTTTTATTAAAGTACCATTTTGTGGCTACAATAACTGTTAAAACATGTATGTGCTAGTGGTATTTGAAAAAGATTCTTTACTGTATGTTTGTTATACATGATCCTAGAGGGGAGGAGTACTTAAGTGCTTAATAATGAAATTATGCCTTCCTATCAAGGGATTTCCCAATGACTGATAAAGCTTAAATGTAATTTTTAAAGGAAATTTTAATGGTCATTGTTTTGGAAATTCTGTCACATAATCATTATTTTCCCTTTAGAAAAAGAGAAACTGAGCAAAAAAAATTACATAAAGTAGCAACTGATAACAATAAAAGTGAGTTCCCTTAACAATGAATTGTACTCTGTCACACTGTGTCATGAGAATGGACTTTTCAACGTTTGTACCATGGCTGATTGACTTAACAGAATGTGTGACCTAAGAACAAGAAACAGCAAAACACTAAAAGGTTCTAAATATCACCATCAAGCTAATTAATTGCCCAGGAACTATCATCTAATTTTTGTTAATATTTCTACTCAAAAAATTTTGGACAAAATTTAGTCATCTTTGAGATATTAATTTTCCTTTTACCTGCACTGGAACCTTTTATGTAGTTTTCTTTGTAGGATACTCTTCTTCTAGTTGTTTTCTGAATTTTGGAACCCCAAAGCTTTGTCTGAATTAGACCCCTTTCTCTTCTCTCTCTATTCATACTCCCAAAGAACCTTATCAAGTCCCAGGGCTTTGATGACATCTTCATACCAGTGACTTCTAAATCTGTACCTTTGGACCTGATTGCCCCTCGTACCCCTGGACTCAAACACCAAGCCCTACTCTGATACTGGTATGTAGATATATAAAATACATCTCAAATTTTACTTGGCTCACACTAACTTTTAATCCTCCACTTGAAAATTTGTTCCTCCAGTCTTTCTCTGCTTTATAATGGCCATACCAAAAACTTTAAAACATTATTTTTGATTCCTCTTTTTCACTTGCCTACTCTTCCAAAATCTCCAACTGATCTTTTGTTCACTGTACTCTCCAAAATATATTCCATACGTGGCTATATTTTTTTCCTCCTCCAAAATTACTACATTTATCCAAGATAATGTAGTAGTTTCTCATCCAGAACTCTGCACCATTAGCCCCGATTCCTTTTGCCACCCTAACACCCAATTAATCACCGTAGAAGATGAAATGACCTTATACAAAATAAATCTCACCTCATCTCATTGCCTTGCTAATACCATCCAGTGGCTACCTTCTGCTTGTAGAATAAAATATAAACAATTTATTTGCCTTACAAAGCCCTATCAGACCTGGCCTTTCTTATATCATTTTATCTAGTCTTTTTCCTAAAACTCCACTTCACCCACAGTAAACATCTTTTTCTTCCTTGAGTATACCAGGCTTGTTTGACCTCAGGACCTTTGTATTAGTGCTTCCTTCTGCATGAATATCACATAACAGAATCTTAGATTAAATATCTCCTCCTCAAAATTATTTGACCACCTAATCTAAAGTAGCTATCATTTCACTGTACCTTAATTCTCTTCATAACTGTAAATATGTAATATACTTAATATATTTTTATTACTCTCCTGTGAATGATTTGCTTGTTTTCTGCCTAGTCCCTTTTAAATATATGTATTAATACCTTAAGAATAGAGGTTCTTTCTGCTCCATTCAATTCCTAGAATCTAGAATAGAGTCCATTCCTTAGTAAATGTTCAATAAATACTAGTGGAATGATAGAGCTGACAATGTATCTTTGGAATATGTCATACTTTCTCTTTTAGTAAAGATTGCTTTTTTATTTTTATTTTAAAAAATATTTATTTATTTATTTGGCTGTGTCAGGTCTTAGTTGCAGCACTTGGGATCTTTGTTGTGGCATGCGGGATCTTTTGATGAGGTGTGGGGGTTCTTTGTTGTGGTGTGTAGGTTTCTCTCTAGTAGTGGCACGTGGCCTCACACAGGCTCAGTAGTTGCGATGCGAAGGCTTAGCTGCCCCGTGGCATGTGGGATCTTAGTTCTTCGACCAGTGATCAAACCTGTGTTCCCTGCATTGGAGGGCAGATTCTTAACCACTGGACTGCCAGGGAAGTTCCAAGATTGCTTTTTTATCTTTAATTTTTGTCAGTTTGATTACTATGTGTCTCAGCATATTTCTCCTTGGGTTTATCCTTCCTGGGACTTTCTGCGCTTCCTGGACTTGGGTGACTATTTCCTTTCCCATGTTAGGGAAGTTTTCGACTATAATCTCTTCAAATATTTTCTCGGGTCCTTTCTCTCTCTCTTCTCCTTCTGGGGCCCCTATAATGTGAATGTTGGTGCTTTTAATGTCATCCCAGAGGTCTCTTAGGTTGTCTTCATTTCTTTTCATTCTTTTTTCTTTATTCTGTTCCATGGCAGTGATTTTCACCTTTCTGTCTTCCACGTCACTTATCCTTTTTTCTGCCTCAGTTATTCTGCTATTGATTCCTTCTAGTGTATTTTTCATTTCAGTTATTGTATTGTTCATCTCTGTTTGTTTGTTCTTTAATTCTTCTAGGTCTTTGTTAAACGTTTCTTGCATCTTCTCGATCTTTGCCTCCATTCTTTTTCCAAGGTCCTGGATCATCTTCACTATCATTATTCTAAATTCTTTTTCTGGAATGTTGCCTATCTCCACTTCATCTAGTTGTTTTTCTGGGGTTTTATCTTGTTCCTTCATCTGGTACATAGTTCTCTGCCTTTTCATTTTTTCTATCCTTCTGTGAACATGGTTTTCGTTCCACAGGCTGCAGGATTGTAGTTCTTTTTGCTTCTGCTGTCTGCCCTCTGGTGGATGAGCCCAAGATTGCTTTTTTAAATGAAGAGTTTGAGCTATATGATTTATAACATTATTTCTATTTTTCAAATTTCTTCTGAAAATTAGAGTAAAATTATTTTTTTCCCCCAAAGTGCTTGGAACTGACCATCTTTACCAGCATAGGCAATGATTATAACAAATTATAAAACTGATTTGCAACAATATTGCATATGTAAATTGTGAGTATATACTTTTAATTCTCATCACCTTTGCTCATCTCAAAGCCACTTGTTAAAATGCCCAACTTCCTGAACAGGTATTCCTATCTGATACTTGGTATGGAGCTTCTGAGGAGCCAATTTCTCTCCTCTTTTACCTCTTTTTTGACTCTTAATGGATTGACTTTGTCAAGTTTTTAAGTTTTTACTATTCTTATTTAAATTAAACCCAGTTGAGATATGCTTTTATTCATATTTTTTTTTAGCAATTTTTTTAAAAAATAAATTTATTTATTTATTTATTTATTTATTTTTGGCTGTGTTAGGTCTTTGTTTCTGTGCAAGGGCTTTCTCTAGTTGCGGCGAGCAGGGGCCACTCTTCATCGTGGTGCACGGGCCTCTCACTATCGCGGCCTCTCTTGTTGCGGAGCACAGGCTCCAGACGCACAAGCTCAGTAATTGTGGCTCACGGGCCCAGTTGTTCCGCGGCATGTGGGATCTTCCCTGACCAGGGCTCGAACCCGTGTCCCCTGCATTGGCAGGCAGATTCTCAACCACTGCGCCACCAGGGAAGCCCCCTTATTCATATATTGAAAAAATAACATGTACATAAACATCTTTTTTAGTCTGGCTTTGCTTTTAAAATTAATTTAAAAATTTTTTATTAAGTACCTGAGAGGTACACTGTGGAGGAAGCAAAGATAAATTTTTTAAAAATAGTCTTTGCATTTAAAAATTTATGGTTAAATACACTAAGAGGTATGGGGAAAAAAAATCACTAGTTATGCATTCTATTCTCCCATCTCTAATAACAGAAATTTCTACCTTTAGTTGGACACATAGACCACTTCTCCCACATTGCTTTAATGGAAATGATGTGTGTAATTTTCAGGTTCATCCAATAAGAGATCCACATGTAACTTTCTGGCTCATCCCTCTTTCTTCTCCATTGACTGAGTAAGGAAAGGAAATGGATCTTTGTCCTTGAACTCAGAGATGAAAGATGAAAACTCAAAGACAGCAGAACTCCCCTAACAGCTTGGATTTCTTACCTGTTACACTAGAGAGAAATACAAACTTGCATTCATTCCTGTACAAATCTATTAGACTGGACATGTTTGGATAAGAAATAATAGTAGGATAGCCTGATAACATCAATATGTAAGATTAATAGAAACATCAGAACAGGGTGGGAAGAATAAATGTTTAAAGATACTGTTAAGCCTACCTTCAGACAATGTAGTTTTATATGGATTTCCAGGGAATTACGAGCCAGTAGGCAATTTTACAGTCAAGTAGGTATAGGTTGCCTTTCTTGAAGTTCAACCTTGAGGCAGGTTGTAAAGCAAAGAGACATTTTCAAATACACATTCTTTTTGGTTTCATCCATATATACACAAGTAGTGTCACCAATATGCTTCCACGGAAACCTGTGATTCTGTGATAATTCTACTTTTCACATTATGTGGTAACCATTTGATTATCATGCATTTTCTTAATTATATTATGAGCTCCTAAAAGAAAGTATGTTTTAGTTTTCAAACTCAGTGCCTAACAGAGTGCATGACAAATAATATGTACGTGGTAAATTCTTACTAATGTTGTATGAATTTTCAAGACCTTGAAGAAGAAATTAGCACCTCCACAAAGTGGACAGTCCAACTGAAACTAATCTCAATGTGCCCTATCTGAATGCACACACACACAAAAACCCCAAATGAAATTAAGATTGATTCAAATGACAAAGGAAATATTAACACCTTTGAAAGTTACTTATGTGAAGTTCCCTACATCTTAAAGAAATAAATTAAACAATGAAGATTATTCCTTATGAGATATTAAGAATCTAACTTTGCTTTTGAAGAGTTAAGAAGATTGAGAAAAGACGGGCTTTGACTTGTCAGGTATCATTTAACAGCAATCCTAATATTTCTGAATGGCTCTAAACAAACTTCCAAATTGAGTTCAGCTACCAATAGAATTTCTATCTACTGTAATAGTTTAATTTCTATTCTCATCTCATTGAGAATCAATATATTTTCTTGCTTTTCTTGATTCTGAAAACTTAAACAGTATTAATTGCACGAGATATTTGAAGTGTGCACACACACACAAACGTGTACACATATATGCTGCCACTTTCTGTATTTGCAAAAACAAGCACTTTGGTTATAAAGGAAAGCTACAGAAAGAGCGTGGATAATTCAGTGAATAAGATGACAGAAAGCACGTATTGGCAATGGTCCAGTAGCATCATCCATTGCAATGAAGAATAAGATTATGATCAATGTGCCTTGTCCCAGAGTGGCACTTCAAGAGTAAATCATATCACTGATTACAGGCTATAAAAAGATTTTGGAGTGTTCTAATGGAAGTAATTATTTTTTTCCTGGTTCTTCTGTGTAACAGAATTCAGACATACTGATTTTCAGTCATACTAACTTAGAAATAATATATGTTCAGTTAAGTTATAGTTCTTGATCATGTCACACGAAGTCTACACCATAAATTACAGAAATGTTGGAAAGATTTGCCTGCTGCTGTAAAATTCAATACCAAGTTACAGAAAAAATATATTTTGTTTTTATTGAAAGTGTTATAATATTTGCAACAAATAATAACATTTTAATTTCCACATAATATGATCTAGGACCACAGAACATTAGAAATGTCTTATGACCTTGCATTATTCAGAGGAGGTAACTGAATACAAAGTCTTTAACTCATTGGGGATACTTTTTAGTTTGGGTCTTAGCAAAGTTTAAAATTCACTTAACAAACAACCAGTCTCCCAACTACCCATAATTGACATCAAGATACACAGATCCCAGAGATATTTGTATAGAAAGGAGGTTAACTCCAGATCCTAAGAAGTACATGACATGCCAAGAAATAAAATGTTATCAAGCAAGAATTATATATGATAAAGCCAAAGAAAATATCCTTTAAAATTAGTATCAACCAGTTGAAAGAATTTTTCTCTTTCCTGTCCGTGTCTGTGGCATTACAAGTACACCTTCTTGGGCTGTGAAGGTAACCCTGAGGTGAC
This sequence comes from Eubalaena glacialis, assembly GCF_028564815.1. Taxonomy (NCBI): domain Eukaryota; kingdom Metazoa; phylum Chordata; class Mammalia; order Artiodactyla; family Balaenidae; genus Eubalaena; species Eubalaena glacialis. The sequence continues at coordinate 102,467,003 of NC_083726.1, forward strand.
GAGAATCCTTAAAAACACTTTTTGAACACCAAATACCATTGAAACACTTGGAGCACCAAGTCATAAGAGTTGATATTTAATATTATGAAATATGGAATAGCTGATCGTGATCAAATTAAGTTATGCCCAGCTGCTGCTCACTCAAAAATAAATTGAAGATTAGACAATTAAAATACACATAGTTCTAAACTTCTATTTTCAGAGGCCGTGTGTATGAAAGCCCCAGAATTCACAAGTTCAGTCACTTCACATACAGTTTTTCAGACTTTAAGTATACGTTATAATCAAGCCATTTGATATTGCAAATGGTGACTCAGTTGAACTGTGGAGAATACAAATAGAAAATCTTAACCTGGGTTTCTTACTTTTCCTCAAGTTCAAGCTCAGTAAGAAGTAAGACATTGCAACTGAAGGTACAAGAACAAATGACAAACCAAGGTGAAATATATATAAATAAATGTTCTTTAACAGTAATCTGCTCCCTTCCAAAAAGAGACAATTTCCAAGCCAGCTTTGTAACCAATGTGCGAGATACACAATGGAGAAAGGGGCTGTAAGGGCACAGGGAAAGATGTGTTTATTTGGCTCACAAGTGTTGAATTGTACTTCCTAGCCAGCTACTTGTGAATGATTAATGAAGTAAGGGAACGAAACATAGAAAGAGAAAAAAAAAAGAAGAAAAGGGGAGATGTTTTTTATTTCTCAGATAACAGAGAGAAAAAGCAGTACCCATTACCCAGAACAATGTTACTTAAAAATTTCTTGACATTCAAAAGTCAGACTCAAGAGGCCAACGCTTATTTATTCACAATATTGCAGTATTTATTTAAGTCACTTTTTGTTTCTTTTTGCATTTGAGAGGAATTGCTTTCAGACTAAGGAAAAATATTTTCTCAGTCTGACTGAAATACTAAGCTACTCTCGATATTGTTTTCCCCTACAGAAATTAAAGAGAATTTACAAAGTTTTGTTGCAACACTGAAAATTTAGATTTGAAATTTCAACACCACAGATGTAATCACAGTCAGACACTAATTAAGCATTGGGCCAAATTTGGTCCTAGAAATGTTTATGCATAATTTGTGACTTTAGTGGGAGTTGTCTGGGTGTTTTCAAGGGCAGACTTTGGCCAAACATTTATTGAAAGATCCAGGGAGAAAATGTTTCTAAAGAAATATGGCACCTTTATTTAATAATATTTACTTAGTTTTAAAACTTTTCTTTTTGATTTGGATATACTGTTGATAAAACTATAGCTATTTTCTAATATTTTCCATAGTCATCAAAAGACAAATATTCCTTATCACCTTCAAGTTTTTACTATTATCCTGAAGAGGGGAGACACAGAAGGGATACATAATCTTCTCCATGAGAGGTTTCACTTTTCAAATTTTTAGTATTTCCAAGATTGTCTCAGTTTAGGCTTTGGGTGATGGAAAAATATTGTGTGGGAGGGAGATAAGGAGGGCATTCAGATTCAGCAAAGATTCTCTGGGAAACCACCTCTTAGCAAAGTTGCTCCCAATACTTATGGAATGTTCTTTTCTTTTGTTCTCTATGGATTTTAATTTGCTTTAGTATTTGGTGTCATAAAAGGGGAAATAAGTACTTTAAACTGTGTCTATATATGATTTGGGAAGTGTCTATGTTTGAATCTTCTTATTTGCTTTCTCAGAGAAATTCTTTAGCTCCTTGTAGGAGTCTTGTCTCTACTTGAGTCAACTGCTGCCCTCTCTAAGAGTTGCTCTATAAACTGGGAAGGATATGAACTTTTGGACAAATCTTGAAAGCCAAATACAAATTATTATGGATGGACATAAACAAGTTTCCTTACTTCTTTAAATCTCACTTTCATCATCTATAAAATGGAGATAACACATATTCTTATAATTACTGTATTAACTGGAACAAAATCAAGGGGAAAATGTATGAAAGAGGCTAGACTAGTATTGAGCGTGTGATAAGCTTTTAATTATTTTTATTCTTCTTGTTTCTTCTTCTTGTTCTCTTTCCCCTCCTCCTCCTTTTCCTCTTTTTCCTCTAATATTGATGATAATATAATGATGCTTATCTTGGATCTGCAGATTATAAAACATATAATTCTTTATGCATTTTGATGTAGATATCACACACAAACAAAGCCTTGTTCATTGCCTAGAGATTTTAGCATAACATGATAATAAATTCCAACAATTTTTTTTCAATTCTAATAAACAACATATAAAAAGTTAGTTCTTTCAACATTTAAGATGTCTTTTATATGTCAGGGTTTTTAAAACCTGTAGCCAGTGAATCTACAATTCATGGTTTCCTACATATTTTCCATTTCTCATTGAGAGATTATGGCCATGTGGGATTCCATGAGTCTCATATGGTTAGGTGATCCTCTTTCTGTAGATGTCCTATGAAAAGTCCACTCTTCTTAGGGCAACTAAAAGTACATCAAAGGTGCCTTAGGAAAAGAAAGAGGGTAGAACAGCAAGTTGTGTCCAAAACAAAGGATTTGCCTATCTTGTTTGGATTTGTGATTACCTGGTACTGGGAGAGTTTCAACTGGTGAAGGACTTCTTTTTTATAGAACACAATTGTGACTAGTTAGCTTCAGTGTTCATTCATGTTGCCTTTATCTGACATTCTTCAGTACCCATACTACCTCAACCATCATTGTGCCTAGTGTTGTCTGGCTAGAGAAAAAAGTCCTGGTTTTCCTTTCTCTCTTTAATTCAGCACTCTCACAGAGAATGTTACAAGGTGAAAGCTAGACATTGAAAGGCAATAACCATTGTGTTCCTGGCCATAATTCTCTACCATCAGCACTTACAAAAAACAGCTGGCTTTAGTACATACTATAACAATTTAGTAAGCTAAAATTCATCCTTCTCCTGGATCAGTGAAATAATTTCCCAAAGGATGTGTTTTAAATTTATATTTTCAAAGGACAGAACATCAGAAAAACAGAGGAAAGCAACTTAAATAAATTAGACATTCTGCCTTCTAAGTCAGCCATGCTTATTACAACTAATAAGTGCAGTTCAAAATTAATTTTGATCATGGTCCATGTGGCCATGGCTATGAGTTATTTTTCTTTAAAATAGTTTTTTCCTATTGAAAAAAAAAAGATAAGGGAGCTATGATGTGCAAAGTAAAATGGTTCTCTTCTGCCAATGTGAAATTTAAAATTATGTTAATCACCAGCAGGTATTAATTAAATTATTGTTCATTGAACCTGACCACTAACTTTTACACCATGTCTATAATATCACTTATTTTCCATTAATGTTGTAACACTGGTGATTCAGAAGGATGAAAGCAAGTGCCTGGCTCCATCCCTAAATGTCAACCGTTTAAGTGGTTTGACTTTTATTTTCTATTTACTTTGGTCAGTGTAAATTTCTATGGGTTTTGCTGGTTGGGGGAAAGGGGATTTGAGGATCTGTAGTTCTTGGTTATTAATATTTGACTTTGTTAGTGCTATCTATTTACTATATGACTTGTGGAAAAAGAAAGGAGGAGAAATCAGATATTCGTTCACAGCCCTTAAAATGCACGGGGAGTGTGATCACACATTGGGCCTGCAATCTCTATACACTGCTGTTCTCTTCAGTCTCACATTTAAGTAACAATGGCCTTTGACCTTTTATATATTTTATGTTTCTTGCCACTCTACGTGCTTGTAAAATCAGGAATTGATAGCTTTTCCTTAACATACTATATCCAGAATATTTAACTTTTTGCTTAAGAAAGGTCACAGTGTGTCAAAAGCATGGCCAATGCATCCCAGCTTTTTGTTTTGGACCACACGCCCTATAAACTTACTGTAAGATTCTGAATGTGAACTCCCATGCCATCATCCTCTGAGCTAATGGCATAGTTTAAATATCCCCTACACTGACTGAACCCAATTCTAACAAGGAACACTGCAGAAAACAACTCTGGGCAGGTAGACAGGATGTTCTAACAGATATTACATGCTTAACAGTTGAGAAGCTCTCCTACCAAAGGGTCTAATTTAGCTACCTGGAATTGGTCATGGAAGGTCGTCTGATTAGAACAGGTAAATGGAGCCAGAGGGGTACATCGGTGGCTCTTCTGCCATTCAGTAGTTCAATTTTACCTGATTACCCTAAATTGCCCTTGTACTTGCTTGGCGACAGGGCCAATTCATGAACTGCAGTAGATTAAAAGCAGTTAGTATTTCCTCTGAATTTTATATATATATATATATATATATATATATATATATATATAATTTTTCAATATCTCCCTGTGCACAAAGAATCTATTTTCTCTCTCAGTGAAAATATCACTTATAAACATATTCAAGCAATTAGTCTGAATTTTCTAAGTACAATCCAGGACTTTTGAGACCTTTGGGCTTGTTAGTGGGGTTTGGGAGTATTCCTAGTTGGGTAATATGATTTCTACAAATGATTCTACCAGGATTTATTCTTTAGTCACAGGGTAAAACATAATAATTTATTTCTCAAAGTTTGAGAGATGTATCTGGTTGCTCAGTCCCACATCATTTGCTAAAATTTCACAGAATGGACCAGGTCTTTTTCTCTGGGATTATCAGTCAGTCTACATACATCGTATGGGACAATAGTCTTTAACTCCTCTTGCACTGCTTCCTCTGAGGGGCAGTTATCATGATATGACGAATGTAGTGCAATAAATTACTCTTAATGGTCATCAAGTTCAAAGCTTGTCACATTAAATTATGATGGTGTAACTGTAAATTAAAATATCCATGTGAAAAAAATTACCCATGTATATTGACTGTCATTCTTTGAAACTCAGATTGTGTCAGGCTGGACCCAGGAATGAATATAGAAAAGAAGCCTTTAGCCAAGTCCATCGTGGTGTTCCAATCCCTTGTATCCTGTTGGATTTCTGGTACTTCTTGTATAGTCTTTCCCATATTGATCATGGCTAAAGAAATAAGGGGAAGCACTTAATTTAATCCCTGATAATACACTGTTGGTCTCCATGAACTGTCTGCTTTATGTGCTGGTCAGACAGGGCTATTTTAAGTAGAAGTTAAGAATACTCATTCTACTCCGTCTACTACCATTTCCTTTATCAGAGCAATGCTTTCTTTTTATGACATCCCAGAATTCTATATTGCTTAACATATCATTCCAAAAAAGCTTGGGCAATTCCAAAGTGCCATTTTATCACATCCAATTATTACTGAGGGAAAGAAGTGACTCAGTCAATACCCTATGTGAGTGTGATAAAGGCAGAATCCATCATTCACACATGCTATCTATTTCCAACTTTGCATTCTGATAATAGTGATATAGCCACAGAATATCTAACATTTTCTTTAATCCCATTTTCTAATTTGCAGCATAATGACCATGGTCATTACCTACCACCACAGCATCTCTATACCATCCAGGTTTATTTACCTTTGACCTTTCAGATGTTTTCTTTCTATACTCCGTGGGAATCTCTATACAATGAGGGAGAGTATTTAGTGATTCAAAAATTTTGCCTACCATTCCCAGACCATTTCAAAGCAAAAGGCCTTTGATCCTCTACCTGGGATGGGGTAAATAGATCTCACCTATCGTTAGTATTTTTCAAATCTCTGGCTTTAACTGATGAGATAAATTCAGCCTTTTGTTTCAGTATTTTCCGTTCTAAATCATGATCCTCATGATTGGATTTGAATTCTTCTAAGCTGGGATATATTGACATATTTGAGGAGCCTTTTATAAAGACAGAGGAGGACCCAAAGCAGCTTTCTCATCGTCCAAGAATCTATAATGTCTTATCAGTTCAGTGATGTCAGCCACATCAGTTTTCTCTTTTTTATCCTATTTTTCAATAGCCATCTGGACATCGTCACCCAGCTAAGCCAGATACCAGTCCGTCTCCCTGCTTTTCTTTCTTTTTCTTTTTTTTTTTTTTCCCAGAGCGCCACCTCCTTTTTGGGTAGCATGAATATTTTTCCCCATCATTTAGCCCCGTGCATGGTCACTGAGCTAGCAGATCTGTTGTCTTCTGAATATTCTTACTCTCTCCTCTCTGTCCCCCACTCCAAGAGCATGGTCACTTACACACTTTGGCAACCACCATAGTCTGTGTAAATGGCACTAAATTATGTGTATCTCTCTGATCATCCTACAGTCAGTCTTGGATTGCTTGCCCCTGTTTACCATTTTGAAAGTAATATTCCATCTGTTGGTCAAAGAGATTGTAGGGAAATTACCTCTCCCAGTGTAAGCCTGCAGAAGACTGACTTCCACCGGTTTCAATGAGTTAGTTATTAAACCATCTGAGAGTGTCTTTTGACAAAAGTTTTCAGCCACTCAGGGATCAGTGATAACCCAAATAACTGCTTTCATCCAGCTATATCTAAAATTAGTTACTTGCTCTTGGACCGTTTATTCTGAGAATTCATGCTGGCAGGAATTTGTCAGGCTTATGCTTGTATTTCTCCTAAAGTGTCCCAACTCTTAAGAGAATAACCTCTCAAATCTGAGGTTACCTGGGTTGAGACTGACTACAATGTCTTCACTAAATCAAGAAAAAAAGTCTTACTTCTCCTTCCTCTATTCTAGTGTCTTCCTATAGATGTCTAGATTTTACCAGGACTATTATTAGCAGCCAGGGATAGTATGCCTTTATTAACTTTCTTTCTACTTGCATTCTTTGTCTATTTACTTAGTCAATTTCCCCAGTTCTAAGTCTATTACCCTCAAATTCCATTGTTAAGACTTTCCCCCATAGTTTAAGTGGCCATAGTTTTTGCCACTTCGTACCAAGAATACACAAGTTACAAATCCTTATCATGTTTTCTTAACCCCTCAATTCTCTTTTTAAAAATGCGTAAGTCATTATAACTTACAGGTCTAAAAGTTCATCTTGCGGTATCTGCCAATCGGCATTACCACAAAGGGTTGAATTGTCAAATTTGACTGAGGAAAGACCATGGCTCTTAACCAGCAACAAGATCTTCTAATGACTCAAAGGATCTAGATGAACATCAAGACATTCTTTCCTATGGAGCTCAAAATCTCAAAAATGCAGGTCCTCAAAATATCCACTTTCTCCCATATTGGTTCACATTTTGATTTGGGATTAAATATGAGGTTTATGAGTAACATAGGCAGAAGATGCAAAAGTATTAATCATAAAAGCTAGCCATTTCAGTTTTAGGGCATTTCTGTTTTGTGGTCCAATAATTACATAGTTATGTGGCTACCCCAATCTCTAGCCATCCCTATTCCATAAACCATATATTCCAGGTTGATCTACAATAGGGAATCTAGACTGACAAGGTAGATCATCCTAAAACATTTTATAGATAAAGATTCCTGGTGTTTTTCCACCGGTGCTATTAGTGATGTTTATTTTACAAAGAAGTCTGGCCAAAGTCATGGTACCTCCACTTTCCCAGTGCCCAAAAAGAGAAGGAATGCGTGACTAGCCTGAGGTTAACTCTTTCTTACCTGGCTTTCCTATTTCATTTCCTAGAATTTCCTTCCTGGATTATTACTGGATGCCAGTAGACAATGGGGTTTGTTTCAGTAGTTTTAAAATTTTTTATCAAGAATCACTGTGACTTTCTAAACAGTGATCCCCATCATTAGGATAATTTCTGAATTAGATAATAATTGCATTTAGAATAATCTTAAACATTTTTCACAAATATTTTAGCAGCTAAAACTCCTGATTTAATAAGAGGCCCTGCCATTTATTCCTCAGTGAATAAATGAGACTGTAATGATCACCTTTCTTTTTTCAGATCAAATCTATTATGTTAAAATCCATTAAAACACTTGATTGTACTAAACAAACACTTTTTCAACTAATAGTGTAGTTTCAGCTAATAGATCACGAACTCTGGTTTAGTTGAAATCTGAATCAGTTATAGCTTATTATAATAATATTTTTACTTACTTCAATCTTTGGGGTTTAGTTGCTTTATGAACATCTCATTCAGTGTGCTGCTAAGTGGCAGAATTTCCAAATTCTTTAAGTAGTTTTCCTGAGTATCTTGTGGCAAAATATTGGGCCCATGTGATGCCTCCTAAACAAACAAGTACATAAAAGAAGTACATTGGTATCAAGTAAATCTGTAAACCTTAACTTATGATATATACTTCATGGATTCAAAGAACACACTTGCATATAAAAAGCTCTGCAAACCTTAATTTTCCCAAACTGTTTTGAGGATGACACCCTTTTCACAAGAAAGACCTTTTCAGTATCTTCTAGAATTAGTATCCTCTATAACAGCCTTTGGGAAGCGCTGGTCTTTAAGATTGATTTCCTGCTCCTTATTCTAGCACTCAAAGCTTCCTGACTCTCCCAAGTAGTCTTGGTGCCCAGTGCTCTCTTACAGTTGTTTAGTCTCCTCCTCATTGCTGCCTGATTGCACCCTTCACAGACTTTCCTCTTCATCCTGCCTCAGGCTGTTTGTTGTCACAATATGCTCTCCCTTTCCTTTTTCCTCTTTACATTCTGTTCTTTCTTCGTGATTCAGGTTATGCTCTTCTGTCAGACCTCTTGATTTGTCCGCTTCTGATTCTCCTTACCTGCGCCAGTCTTTGACTTGTTTTGATCTTGAATTCATTTCTCTCTTTTTCTCGGCTCTATTCTAGTTTGGGAGATGATTATGTCTGCAGGCTGCATTTCCAGGTTCCCATATGACCTGGCTTTGGACTTTTTTTCAGCCAGTTAAAGGCCCTATTATAAGACTGGAGGGGAAGTGGGGAAGGGCAGGCCCACCGTGAATCTACTTCTTTTGGTTGGCTTTGGCCTCTTCCTTTGGGTAACACTGACTCTTTCCCTTGAGGAAATATAGGATTAGTAAGAGCTTTTCACAGTTGAGAATTTTAGGGTTGAGGTTTCTCATGTATTCCATTACTTGCATCATAATCCCAGGCATGAAATTCCCTCTGTTTAAAGACTTGGAGTGATTTCTATTTTCACTATTGTAGCCAGATTGATGTATCATCAAGCACTGACTGAATTACATTCAATTATTATTATGTTTTACTTTTCCATTATTTAAAAAATGTACATCATCTGTTTCTCCCTATCATAGGCTTTCAACATCGTATTGCCCATGACAAAGAAATATATATAATACAAATTGAGTGTGTAGGGTGATATTTTGGGATATTTGCAACTTGAATAGCTGAAAATTATAACCAAATTTTGCAATGTGAGGCTGAAAGTGGTGAAAATGCTTTTAGTAATTCTGAAAAGTTTTTCAATCATTTTTCCTTGTTATATAACATGCACCTGGTTCTATGTTTTTACATTGCATGTAACTTATGCACTTCTGATCTTCCCTTCTGTGTCCAAACACCTACCCTATTTCAAGTTAGTGGTCACTTATTCCTTCAGAAAATTAGTTAATAAATTAATTCTCACATCAAATTACCTAGAAGACCATAAGGGATGCTCTCATTTTGTCTAATCATTTCCAAGGATGTTGGCTCATTTGCTTGACTTGATGAACAACTGGCATTAATCTCTAGAAGATTAATTATTTTCTGAACAATACAGAGAGTATAAACAGAAGAGTAGAGGGAAAGCTCACAGCAAAAACAGTAACCATAAGCATCACTTTTAGGACCTAGTAAGCAACTAATTACAAGACAAAACACAGCTTATTTCAGGCTTTTCATCTCTCTTTTAACTCATTTCTCCCTCCCCCACCCTTTTTTTTTCACTCTGTGGAGGCCAGTGCATCTACCACCTGAAATAGCGATAACAAGTCTTAAGTCACACAAAAAGGAGGCTTTCATAGATTTGTGTATGCAATTTAGATTAGTTGTATTTCCCCAATGCATTAATTGAAATTTAACAGCTTCTCTGTTCTTTCTTAGTGAAGGACTTAGAATTCTTTTCAATGGGACCTATTTTTCTTCCGTTTGCTAGGGCATGATTCTGGTAAAATGAAGACTAACACAATAAGAGAAACCAACTTGACCACGCAGTGGTTTGAGAAGCTTCTGTTTATTCTCCAAAACTAGCTGATAGAGTTCCACTGAGCAGCCACTAGGTGGCAGCAGCAATGTAACTGCAAGGCTGCTTGTAACTGGTAAGTTACAAAGTTGTAGAGGTTTCTTTGTTTTTTTGTTGGGTTTTTTTGTTGTTATTTTTTGTTTTTGCTTATTTTGTTTTGCTTCTTTAGAAAAGAGTACAAAATAAAAACTTGAATTACTTATAAAAGGAACAATTAGAAAAACTTTTGATGGGTACGTTCTGCCTTTGTGAACAAGGATGCAAGTGAGCAGAGCTCAAATTAGGGAATCTCACTGTCTTGATGCTACCAGACACTGAAGGAGCTAGAAAAAAGCAAATATCACCCTACTATTTCTCATTCAGACCAACTTTGGCTTAGGATTTAACACTCCAGCTCTCATATGTGAGGAAATTGGCAAGCGAATCCCTCCAATTTATTTATTTTTTTGTACAGAAAGTTCTGCGTTGTTAGAGCCACTACATAGATTACAGCACATCTCGCATAATATTCAAAATAGTCCTAAAGTGTTTAGGGACTAATTAAAAAGCTAGATGGCATACTAATACTAAAGAAATTTATTTTAATGAAATAGGATGCATGAAACATATATGCAAAATAGAATTTTAAAAGACAAAAGGTTTTCGCATGTACAATAATTTATTTTTTTTACTATGTGACTGCATATACTTTCTAAATAAACCTACAGAATATACATTAACATAAAAAGATTCTAAAGGATAATAATCATGAACAACAAATTTAGATGAACCAAGTTGTGCTATAAATACCTATTGACTTTTTACTGTATAAAAATGTAATCAGTAAATAATGGAACACACAGTTTATTTTATGTGATACATATTTTACTTTATTTTTCCATAGAGAAATGGCTTGGAATTTGTTAAAATCATTTTGCTGTAAATATGATTGAACATTGGGAACACACACACAAATGTTGCCTGATGTAGTGATTCAAGAAGGCTAAACTTGAAAATTTTTCTCCATATTTCTATGTGGAGCTGGAAAAGAAATGCACAATGGAAATACTGATTATGCCACAATTTCTCAAAAGCTATGCTATAAAGAGTTGTGGTTTGATGAGATGCTGTCTTACCATTGTGATTCATAGACTATATTCATCAGCATGAAGTAATTGTGAGAACAATAGGTGGAGACACTGAGTTCTTGTCCAAACCAATAAATAACCTCTGTTCACAGTTTCTCCTTCTGAAAATAAGTACTCTATAGTAAATATAGTTTTGTGGGATCCAAGTGAAAATAGGTGGGTCAGGATGAGCTACGTCTCTTCATTCTTTAGCAAAGTAAAGATAAAATATTGACTACTGGCCCATTGTCCACATGAATGGACATTGAGTCATAGTTATAGGGGACCCCAGTGTGTTCTACAGCCCTGTACATAATCCTTGTCTATCCCTGGCAAACTTCCATTCTTTTCTCCTCCTAAAAAGTATTATAGGTATGAGGAATATAAATAATAATAGACAAATATTTTTTAGAGATGGATGTATAAGTAATATATCAGCCTTTAATTTCATTTAGGTTTATATTGTATCATCTAAAGAGCAAACACGGCCAAAACTGTCATTTCACTTATTTTTGTAAATTTCAAAATCTTTTTGCTACATAAGGGTAGTTGAGATAACTCTGAAGTTCCTACATACTTTCAGGAATCCATGGAACAAAACTCCTTAGAAAGGTTTTTCTAAACTAAATTTATTACGTTACATGTAAGTAATATAAAATTCCTCTTTGACGTATCTAACATTTAAATACATTGCCCTCACCTTAAGAGTCAACATTTTACTAAAAATTTGAGGCAGAGGCTTTGAAATTGGCATACAAGGAACAGCCATGGAAAAACAAGTCATTTTCATGATGGGTGTGAAACTCACATGGGTACTCATTACCTTGTACATATATCCCTCAATCCTTGATGAAGAGTGCAGTATACTTAAGCAGCAGGAAATACTTTTGATATCTATGCTACGTAAGGCAAAGTTGAATTAGTATAGGTGGGCCGACCTATAGAGATGGAAACCTAACTCAAATTAGGCCAAATTCTTTGAAGAGATATGGAATGAAAATGCTAAAACTTTGTGAGAAAGGAGGATTTTATTTCCTTGCTTCATTCATATCTACTTGCTCTACATAAATTTTAAAAAATAACAAAGATTAAAAAAATAAAACATCTTAATAACAAAACATTGCAGTGTACGGTTTGCTGTAATGGACATAGAAACACCTACTATATATATGTACTCAGTTTACAGACTGAAATGGAAGAGAGAAATAGGAACACACAGTATACGCATACGTTGTTGTAAAGGTTGCAACAGACATGAGTTTGAAGGTATTTGGGAGAATTTGATAACATAAATCCCTATATTGAGAGACAGGCATACATTCTAAATCTTGTAAAACTCTAGAAATAGTCTCCAATAGATTTTCAGGATTTTCAGTTTTAAGAAAAAAAATATTAATGAACCAAGGGACTGAAAGGCATAGGAGATTACTTCAGGGACAAGTGCAGGGTTCATTTATGCTTAGTGATACTGACCAGTCTCTAGGATTCTCAGGTATAGGTGTCGGGGAAGGAAAGATAAAAGATGCCTGAAGTAACTCAAAGTTTTAGGCCGGAATAACTGTAGTAAACATTGCTATAATGGAGCAAAAATCAGAAGCATACATGAAGACTATGAATAAAAATCTATGACATACATGTATGTTTGGCATAAATAAGAAAAAGTTTGTATCTGCTCAATGGATAGCCTTATTGAATTAAAAATAGAGGAAAAACACTTCAGGTTTATAAACAGTGATGCTCATTCTAGGTACCACCACCTTGATGATATGTCTTCCCTATTGTGGTCTCTCTATAAGAGTATCCTAGAGTTCTTGAACTTGCAACTTTATGAATCATTGTGTAATGAGAATTTTATGCATTTCACTCACGTGTATTTATTAAACAAACTATGATAGTGCCTGAGTTTAGATATCAATCTCACTTTTCTTTCCACTAAACATAGTGTGATTCAGTGCAGTTTTCCCTAACATCCCCTTATGATAAAATTTAGTAGGGGTACTTTTTAAAATTGTCCCACTACAGATTCAGTGAATTAGAATCTTCAGGGTAGGCATCTGGAAAACTATATGTTTATCAAGTGCATCAGGCAATATTTATCTTTTAAAAGTTTGAAAAATACCGGCTGAGGGAACAGTTTGTAGAGTCTGAGGCCTTTTCCTTTATGCAGTTTTGTTTTTATCGTGCCCAGTAGCTAAATGCCCTATCCAATCCTTCTTTCTAGTTTGGCAATATCAACATTGTATGTAAAATTGGTGAAATGCTATGTCCTGCTCCTACGTTGGAGGAATACGAGGAGCCCCGTGATTCTTACCAGAAGTCATATATCTGCTGACCGTGTGGGTTTCAGCCTGCACAGATGGATGCCTCTCATGTTCACCCAAGTTCACTGCACAATTCCAATGTCTTTAGAATGGTTAAACTGGCTTCCGTAGAAGGCTGAACTTTTCCTTAATATTGGGAAATGCTGCATACGCTGCAGCTCCCAGAGTCTTTATGTAAGTGCTGTGTGCTGGGACTACATTCATCTGGTAGGATGATAATTTCTTCATGAAGGCAGGAAGTGTTTTAATATTCTCCTACTAGCTGTAGTTCAAATATCTCCCTCGAACAGAAAAATGGAAAATTTCTACACTTGTAGATGCTGTCTTTTGCGTAATAAGTTTCCTTCTTATACTAAATACGCTTCTCCTGTTAAATGCACATGGCCCATTCTCCTCCCTTTGTCATTAAAAAAAACAAAAAATAAAACAACTCTATTCATTCTCACTATGACAAATGCCTCTATTAAAGCTCTCGTAGAAGCAAGCACCTCTTTATATCACTCAGCACAATCACAATTTTATATGGTGTGCGTGTTTATTTAGCTATTGTCTATCTTAACCACAAGCTTTTAATCTACATAATGGTAGAAACTATGTCTTTATTACATATTTTTATAGCTTCAGTGTCTTACCAGTTCTGGCACATGACAAAATAATTTTAGAAACATTAGTAAGAATTATTAAATGTTTTCTGAGTGTCAGGAGCCCTGCTAAGTGCTTTACATGAATTAACTCATTTAACCCTAAAAAAAATCCTATAAAATCATTACTATTACTTTGCCCATATTTTTCTTTCTTTTTACTTATAAGAAAATAGAGGATCATAGATGTAAAATGACTTGTTCAAAGTCATGTCATTGCTATAGGGGTCAAGTCATGTTTGAAATCTAGGTCATCTGACAGTAGAAATATTTACTGAAAAGCTGAATGAATGAATGAATGAATGAATAAAATGTATGAAATTTTCTTCCCTGCCAAAGATTAAGTTGGTCTACATCTCATAGGAAACTGGATCTGATGCTTTTCTTCAGTTGCAGTGAATGTTATTAAATTTAATGTTTTCCCTACAAGTGTAATATTGGTTTATGTATTACTGTTATCTAATTACCATCTAATTTTAGACATACATAGTGATCTGTCTTATAAAAAGAAATGATAAAAAAAACTTCTAATATTGGAATACCAACCTTATATAATCTCTGAGATCTATGAACTGTGTATTGCTGATTGTACAGCTAATGAATCTCTCAACAATCCCTCTGATTCCCATAAAGTTACATTAGTTAGGAGAGGAAACATTGAGGGGATATTTTTATTTAGAGTCTTAAACTCAACTACTTTGTATTTATTTAAGCAGTTTTAAGAGATATGTATTTTTCCATTCTCCCAATGGTTGGTTATAAATAACCAAAATTAGAGTAATAGATGGTTTTTAATTGGTAATTTTGGATTATATGAACAACCAATATTTTATATTTTCAGTGTTTTAAAATAACTTTTTTGCAAGAAAAAAATTTCCAGATTATTTATCTTTCTTACTAGAAGATAGAACCAATGGCTAATCTAATTATCTTCTCAAAATTCCCTGGAAATTATCAAAAGTTTCAATTATTAATCTACATAACCTTAGATCTTTAAAACATATGACCACATAACTTTTAATGAATTTTAATCTAAAAGTCATCTTAAGGTTTCATTTAGTGTACACATAAATACATTTTAGTCCAGTTTTCTGAAACCAAATTATTTAAATAATTTTGGAACAAAACTTTAATTATGAACCATTTATAACTGAGTGAATTGAATACAAATTGATATGGTTAACCAAATCAATTTCTTATGTCACCTACAATAGTGAAATTCATCAAATAATTCCCTCATTGAATAATTTCCAAGTCTTTATTTGATTTTGTGCTATATTTACCTAAAATAGAATACTTTACTTTTCACTAATTTTTAAATTGATAACTGGTTTCCACTTCTCTTAGTTTAGCTTAGGACATTGCACACGATTCGAGGAAACAAGAAGGACTGAGATATACATAAAGTGGCTATATTGTAGAACCTTTATCTTCAAGGGGTATCATTCTCAGATTTGAGTACTTCCAGGAGATCAGAGGTCCATAGCCTAAAATACATAGTAATTTTGCCGGGGTGGGTGAGTCATGAACATTCAGGCTGATATTCAGAAGTACAGCGTCTTTAGCCAGTTGTAATTTTTTCAACTCTTCTTCTTAGACTGCATGGAAAGGACTTTCCCAGAGAATTGTCTTGATAACATCAAGCGTCTAATGAATTTCAAAAATTGGAATTAATTGTCATGATGCTCGTTTTCTAAATAGCAAAAAAAAAGTGATTTCAGAGTTTTTCCTAGGATTCAAGTGGTCATTTTATAATTATGTCAAAACATTGAGGATTTGATATAATACATGTTACAAACAGCCCACAAAACAACTGCCTGGGTCAGTCCTTTCACCTGCACTCTGGCAATGGCTGTGCACTTAAGCTTTGCCGACTTGCCATGAAAAACTGTATAAGCAGCTGGTTCAGTGAAAATCTTGTACTGATGAGCTCTCCAGGACTTTTACTATGACCAAGCACTTTATCAACGGAACACTCTGAAAGAGAATAGATGGCCTGACACGCAAACTTGTCCGAACAAACAGAATGAAGGGGGACAGCCCAGTTTAGTTATAAGGAGAAAGCTTGACAACAGGAGGAACACAGCGTGCTTTATTTTTTTCAGCTTTATAAGGCATAGCTGTAGGCCATCTTTCCATGACACATCAACTTCTGGCACCAGGGAAATAATATGTATGAGTTTAAAGAGATGTCATGATTTGACTTCCAAAGCTGAAAAACTATCATTGTTAAGAATCTGGGGGGAGAAGAGGAGCCAGAGTCATTTAACATCACTAGTAATCCTGCTCTCATTTGTTTCAGGAAGGGTGTCTTGGTGAAGCAAGCGGCCCAGAAGAAAATCACTTTAAAGAGCCCATCTTAACTAGCATCACGCAGTCTAGGCTGACTACCAGTTCCATTTTGCCCATTGATATAACATATATCCACTCTGTTAAGTACAAAAACTTACTTTCTTCACAAATTTCTCTTGTTTTACTCATGGATCCCACATACACTACTTTTTCTGTTACTCCTTATTTTCTGTTACGCCTTATTGTCATTTGTTTTCTTTCCTTTCATGTTTTCCTTGAGGTTCCCTTCTCTCACGCATTTACATCTCCATTTTATCATTACCCTGTTATATTGCTTTTTCCTCCCAATTAAACTGCCACTTATCTAATTAAACTTCTAGCAAATTAGGAGCACCTGTATGTATGTGCATGCATTCAAATTGAACTGAGTTAAGCAAGCAATATATTTATTGTTTCAACATATTTTACATAAATATAAACAAATGTAATAACCATTAATTCATCCAATACTTACAGAGTACCCACTCTATGACAGTTATTATTCTTAGTATTTAGGGATATTACAGTGGACTGAGTTTCTGTGCTCAAGGATATTACGTTCTGGCGAGGAGCTCAAAGAACAAATCAAAATAGCTCTCAAAATCTCACAACATTCAATGTAGTTTCCACATTGAGTCAAATTCTTCTACATCTTTCAAAAAATTACGACTAACTGCCAGATTTTCTTAAACATTGTAAACATACTCAGATCTTCCTGAATTAAATGAAAGTATTAATACTAAAAAAAGGAACAAATCAATATAAAATATAATGTCAGTAGTAATAAATGGAATCACTGTGACTGGGGTTCCTCTGTTACATAGGGATAATCATGCAAGACTTCTTTGAGGAGGTGACATTTTGAAGAGAATGAAATATGCAGCCTTGTGAATATCGCGGACAAGAACATTAAAAGTGAGCATCCTAGGTGGTTTTGCAGGGTAGCAGGGAGAGCAACATAGCTGGGTCCAAGAAAGAGAGGAAATGTGTGATAGGACATAAAGCTGAAATGTAATCAGACATCAGACCATGTAGGGTCCTGAAAAGTATAGTTTTGGATTTCACTATAAATGATATGAGAAGTGAAAGGCTGGAGTCTCTTTTATTATAAAATGATAACTCTGGATGCTAAAATGAGACACGTGAGAAGTGGGGAGACAGGGAGACCAGTTAGGAGGTTACTGTAGTGGTTCAGGTGATGGATGATGGGGATTGTTCTGGGCTGGTGACTTGTCCAAGTGTAGGTGAGGTCAGATTCCAGACTAATTTTGAAAGAGAAACTGCAAGAATTTGCTAATGAATTTCATGTAGAGTGTGAGAGGATAAGAAAATGAAGGTTAATCCAAGTTTTTAGGTCTGAGCAAAAGACAATATGGAATTGCTATTTAATAAAACTATGAGAATTGGGTAAAGGAGGCCTGGGATGACATATAAGGAGTTTGGGTCATATTAGGTTTGAAATATCAATAAAAGGTTCTAGGTGAGGTGTTATGTGGGCAATAGGATATTATTTAAAACTAATATATATGGAGGACATATTCTCTTTTACTAAGTAACATTTCAGAAGAATGTTAAAATGATCTTTTGAATCTTTCCAATAGCTCACTCTTTCCCTAAGAAAGAACGCATAGCATATACTGCTTAATTCCTTATCATATGTGATTTGCTTCATTAGCTATTCAGAAAATAGCAGTTGAATAAATGTAGTTATTCCCATTAAGGAGTTACAATTTAAGGATTTAAATGACTTAGATATGTGCACAAATAATAATTGCAATACAGCAATATGAGATAAATGTCCCAAAGTGGGACAAACAAGAAACACAAAAGAATAAAAAGAAAGTTAATATCCTCCCTACATCAGCCTATAATTCAGAAGAAACCAAATAAAAACATTATCCAAAATAATGTCTAATAGGCAATCACTTTCTTTCCAGAAGCATGAGACTTGATTACCATCTTTTTAATTTATATGGAGATAAATGTGGTCTGTGGTCATAAAATTGCCTGAATGTTTGAAGAATCCACATTATTCAATGATATTACATTCTGTAGTAGTATATTCCATAGGTGATTGTGCACTTTGTTATACCATTTTAGTTTATTTGCTCCACATTTACTGCCCTTCAACTCTGAGTATCCTTTTCCTCTCTTATTACTATAACATGGTAATAGGCAGGATTGATTCATCGGCTATCATCATTCATTTTTAAATGATGGTCTTTTGGGCTGAATTGACTTTTTTTTTTAAGTATTTGTTTATTTATTTATTTATGGCTGTGTTGGGTCTTCGTTTCTGTGCGAGGGCTTTCTCTAGTTGTGGCGAGCGGGGGCCACTCTTCATCGCGGTGCGCGGGCCTCTCACTATCGCGGCCTCCCTTGTTGCGGAGCACAGGCTCCAGACGCGCAGGCTCAGTAATTTTGGCTCACGGGCCCAGCTGCTCCGCGGCACGTGGGATCTTCCCAGACCAGGGCTCGAACCCTTGTCCCCTGCATTGGCAGGCAGATTCTCAACCACTGAGCCACCAGGGAAGCCCTGAACTGACTTCTGATTTCTCCTCTGTTATAAAAATGAGCCACTGTTATACCCTTGGGTGTATTCATGGTCTGACTAGAGTCCTCTGAATGAAAGTCGCATATTTAGGGGAGTATAAGTGAAATAAAAATACATCCTTCGCACACAACCCAATGCGGTAATTCTGCTTGCCTTCAACTCTTCTGAACATGTGAAAAACATCTGGAAAATTATCCTGTTGTTTGGTCATTGACTGCAATGTGAGCTGGTGTTATTTCCTTGATAAACAGTAATTAGTCCTCAGAAACCTTCTAGATAATGTAATGAGGTTCAACAATATAATAAATCTATTAAGCTTAGTCCGAGAATGGTCCTGAAAAAAATTAGGAAATATTTATAAAACTATTTTTTTATTCTGCATTAATTTATTCTCTTTATAAAATTATATTGGATGCTCAGAGGCAGCAAAACTCAGTGTTTAAAATCCAAGGGTTTAGAGTTACTTACTACTGATGTGAACTTGGGCAAACTGTTTAACTTGTGATTCTGATTCTCTTTTTTTTAAATGAAGACAATACTAACATCTGTTTATTGGAGTTGTGGTGAGTATTGCATGAATTATTACAAGTAGTTAGAAGAGGGCGTCAATATAGGTGAAGTTGTATTTAATATTGCTAAAGAAAGACTCTTTGCTGGGCATTGTGAGAATGAATATGATGGTAGGGTTAAAGAAGATTTATTAATCCACTTAATTCCTACTAAAGTTATCTTAGTGAAAAAGTAACTAAAATGTTTATATTTTAGATATGGAGGTACACTCTATATGCTAAGTTAAGAGTAGGATCTAAGAATCTGAAGTAAATATTAAAAATATACATTAAAGCTCATTAAAGGGTACTTCATTTTGAAATGTAGAAAAATATAGGAGAGAGTATAAAAGGAAAAGTCTTTAATTATTAAACTATGTGTTACTTTCAAAGAACCTGCTAAACACTTAATATTTTTTCACATCTATGTAAGCAATCTAATCTGACATTATGATCTGAAAGATATAAAACAACTTTAAGAATAACTAAAAATTATCTTCAGCTTAGTTCCTTTGGTGAGATTTAATTGCATTTGGCCAACTCCTACATGACATAACAGAGATGCACTTTTTATTAGTTAGAATAAAACTGCTTCCTACTTCAGATTTGAATTGTCAATATACTGGCAAGTTTTCTTCTTTTATGACACACTGTATTTTCACCTCTACTTCAATTGTTCTAACTACCTACCTTTATTAACTTGAATTTCATTCTTCACCACCCAACTTAGGGGGCACTTCCTCCAGAAGATCTTTTCCTAGATACATAGATTGATTTAGGTCTTCTTTATCTGTTTTACCCTGACATTTTAATTAATATTCTATTTACCAGATTATATTAAAATTATATGTGTTTGTACCTCTATTGGAATACAAATACCTTTAATGTCCACATCATTTCTTTCTTTTTTAAAAATTTTTATTGGAGTATAGTAGATTTATAATGTGTTAGTTTCAGGTGTACAGCAAAGTGAATTAGTTATACATATACATATATCCACTCTTTTTTTTTTTAAGATTCTTTTCCCATACAGGCCATTACAGAGTATTGAGTAGAGTTCCCTATGCTATTCAGCAGGTTCTTATTAGTTACCTATTTTATATATAGTAGTGTGTATATGTCAGCCCAAGTCTCCCAATTTATCCCTCCCCCACTTAACCCCTCATAGCCATAAGCTTGTTTTCTACATCTGTGACTCTACTTCTGTTTTGTAAATAAGTCCGTTTGTACCCCCTCTTTTTAGATTCCACATACAAGCAATATCATGTGATATTTATCTTTCTGTGTCTGACTTACTTCACTCAGTACAACAATCTCTAGGTCCATCCATGTTTCTGCAAATGGCATTATTTTGTTCTTTTTTATTGCTGAGTAATATTCCATTGTATATATGTACCACATCTTCTATATCCATTCATCTGTCAGTGGACATTTAGGTTGCTTCCATGTCCTGGCTATTGTCAATAGTGCTGCAATGAACATTGGGGTGCATGTATCTTTTTGAATTATGGCTTTCTCCGGGTATATGCCCAGGAGTGGGATTGCTGGATCATATGGTAGTTCTATTTTTAGTTTCACATTGTTTCTCATTTATCTTTTCCACACAGTATCTAGTAAGATGTTGACACAAGATAGGAGATCAATGAAATGACGGTTTTCGTTTTTGAACTGAACAAATATATTCTTATTTTAAAATTGCATTTGTGAAGTGAATCCAAAATGAAGTTTGAACCTCAAACATTAACCCATTTTTCATATTTTTATGTGTTCTGAGCATAAATTCCAAGAAACTGATGATGGATAAATAAAAATCTATTTAGAGCAATTTTCATCCAACACTTGAGTGTCTCTTCAAAGTTACAATTTAGCTGTTCGTTGAGGCATTCTCTTCTTACTTCCCTATATAATCTCACTATGTAATGATGAATATTTTAAGCATAATTTGTACTGGAGTTGTTTTAAATATGCCCTTTCTATAAAGATCATCTGAAAACGTGCTGCACTAACATTTTTGTGGCCCTTGAAAACTCTATCTGTATTTGATATTTGATATGTGATATTGTTATTCTAGGTGGTGCTTGTGATAAACAAAGGGATGGTCTGCTGCAGGGTTCTTCCCAGGGGACATAGGATGTTGTTGTGGTTCCCTTATATCACCTAGAGTTTTATCTTGGTGCTGAAACTTTCCATTGTTCTAGGAAATATTAAATATTAAAACTTTTGCTATTGAACCTATAGTGATTACTGCATTCCTTATGGAACATGTTGTTGATTATAGCATTTACATTACTCTGTCTAGGCTGTGTGATGATAAATTTCTCATGAGTGGAGGAAGCTGGAGCTCTTGGATATTCTTACGCAGAACAAAAAGATAGAGGCAGACATTAAATTTCCAAAGATTCTTAGCAGTACACCTCCCTGTTTCTTATTAAAAAAAATCAAATATTAGTGCAGAGTATCCAATTGACATTTTTTGCCTATTAATGATATTCCTAACATAGTGTAAACACACATAATACTTAGGAAACATCTGTTGAAGGACAAAGAATGAATAGTAATAAACTTTGAGAAATTTGTGTGAAGCCTTTAGAGATAATCGCATATCTAGGAAACGTATTGATTTACATAATGAACAGCAATAATTGGTTGTAAAAATAACATTTCAGAGACACTATAGCACACTGTATATATTGATAGATCAGTATATTAGAGAACAGAAGCTCTAGTAATTTTTTTTGTTTTTTTGACTTTTGGATTTTATTTATTTATACAGCAGGCTCTTATTAGTTATCCATTTTATACATATTAGTGTATACATGTCAATCCTAATCTCCCAATTCATCCCACCCCCACCCCACCCCACCCCACCCCGCATTCCCCGCTTGGTGTCCATACGTTTGTTCTCTACACCTGTGTCTCTATTTCTGCCGTGCAAACGGGTTCATCTGTACCGTTTTTCTAGATTCCACATATGTGCATTAATATACGATATTTGTTTTTCTCTTTCTGACTTACTTCACTCTGTATGACAGTCTCTAGATCCATCCACTTCTCTACAAATGACCCAATTTCGTTCCTTTTTATGGCTGAGTAATATTCCTTTGTAAATATGTACCACATCTTCTTTATCCATTCATCTGTCAATGGGCATTTAGATTGCTTCCATGACCTGGCTATTGTAAATAGTGCTACAGTGAACATTGTGGTGCATGTGTCTTTTTGAATTATGGTTTTCTCTGGGTATATGCCCAGTAGTGGGATTGCTGGGTCATATGGTAATTCTATTTTTAGTTTTTTAAGGAACCTCCATACTGTTCTCCATAGTGGCTGTATCAATTTACATTCCCACCAACAGTGCAAGAGGGTTCCCTTTTCTCCACACCCTCTCCAGCATTTGTTGTTTGTATATTTTCTGATGATGCCCATTCTAACTGGTGTGAGATGATACCTCATTGTAGTTTTGGTTTGCATTTCTCTAATAATTAGTGATGTTGAGCAGCTTTTCATGTGCCTCTTGGCCATCTGCATGTCTTCTTTGGAGAAATGTCTATTTAGATCTTCTGCCCATTTTTGGATTTGAGTGTTTTTTTTTTAATATTGAGCTGTATGAGCTGTTTATATATTTTGGTGATTAATCCTTTGTCCATTGATTCATTTACAAATATTTTTTCCCATTCTGTGGTTTGTCTTTTCATCTTGTTTATAGTTTCCTTTGCTGTGCAAATCTTTTAAGTTTCATTAGGTCCCATTTGTTTATTTTTGTTTTTATTTCCATTACTCTAGGAGGTGGGTCAAAAAAGATCTTGCTGTGATTTATGTCAAAGAGTGTTCTTTGTATGTTTTCCTCTAAGAGTTTTATAGTGTCCGGTCTTACATTTAGGTCTCTAAACCATTTTGAGTTTATTTTTGTGTATGGTGTTAGGGAGTGTTCTAATTTCATTCTTTTACATGTAGCTGTCCAGTTTTCCCAGCACCACTTATTGAAGCGACTTTCTTTTCTCCATTGTATATCCTTGCCTCCTTTGTCATAGATTAGTTGACCATAGGTGCATGGGTTTATTTCTGGGCTTTCTATCCTGTTCCATTGATCTATATTTCTGTTTTTAGGCCAGTACCATACTGTCTTGATTACTGTAGCTTTGTAGTATAGTCTGAAGTCAGGGAGCCTGATTCCTCCAGCTCCGTTTTTCTTTCTCAAGATTGCTTTGGCTATTCGGGGTCTTTGTGTTTCCATACAAATTGTGAAATTTTTTGTTCTAGTTCTGTAAAAAATGCCATTGGTAATTTGATAGGGATTGCATTGAATCTGTAGATTGCTTTGGGTAGTATAGTCATTTTCACAACATTGATTCTTCCAATCCAAGAACATGGAATATCTTTCCATCTGTTTGTGTCTAGTAATTGATGTATGACTTTTTGTCATATAGAACTTCTCTAGGCCTCAGTTTTCTAACATGTAAAAATGAGAAGATTTCATATAATAAAAAGTCATATTATTATGAATATTTTATTTATTTAAACAGTCTGTGATTTTAGGATTACCTATTGCTTTTCTTTGTTAAAATTTATGCCTGGGGGAAGAAAAAATTGTATATTTGCTGCAGACAGATATTTAAATCTATTAAATCCAAAAGATCAAATTAGATAAAGTATGAATGAAAAAAATATATATATCATGAAGATAGGGCCAAACATAGTTTTTACAATAAAATAAAGCTATTTTTCAGCGTATTTCTAAAAATCTTTAGTGGCCAAGAATGTCTCTCTAACCAAGTGCAGTGAGAATAGAAACAAATGCTGATTTGATACTCACACTCTTTTCATATATTCCATAAAATTGTAACTGTATTTTTTAAAATTTGGCTTTTAAGTTTTTATTTTTTGCTGCTATAGTTATGTATTTTAAACTTCTTTTTGTTTGCTGCTGATTGCTATAGCATATTCTCTATAGGAACCTAATTTTAGAGTCACTTAACCATTATTCATGAGTGATTATATTTATAATTACCTATGTCATCTATCTATATCTATCTACTTTTCTATCTCTGTATATTATCTATCTATCTAATCTAATTTTCTATATCACTCCTAAATAGAAAAAAAAAAACTCACTAAAGTTAATTCCACAAAGAAAATATTGCTTGCTTACTTTTTCTTCCTTTTAATTTTTCTACTTGGGACACCATTGTTTTGATTGTTTTAACTAATGCTGATTGGAGTATCAAATACCTCAGAAGAATGAAAACAGGTGGACTGGATGAAAGACTATATAATGAAAAGATAGACCTTCATATCCCCAACTTCACATTCAGTTTCAGGTGACTACTAATATTCTAATACCCATGTTGGAGATGTACATTTATTCACTAAAGAAATTGAAGCAAAGCAGACCTTGACTTTGGGGACAACAGGTACTTCAGCAGATGGATGAGGCACAACTCTACAAATAAAGATAGGGGACTTCTGAAAAAAAAAGGAAATCAGTGAAAGTAAGACCCTTGTTGCCCTTTCCTATCTTGGCTTCCAGAAGGATTCTTCTCTTCAGAAGATTACCAAAGAGAAAAAAAAAAAAATACAGGTACTAAAATTTTGGAATTCTCCAACGATACACAACAGCATAAAAAGTCACAACACAACTCTAATGCTGCTTAATGTGTGTCCCTTAAATATGAATAAGTAGCTAGGATGATTCACAAACAAATAGGCAAAACATAGCAACTTAAGGGAAATAAATATGTCATGAGCAAAATAAAAATACCAAAATACATTAACTAAAGTATTATAAAATGTAATTTAAAGAGAAAAATGGAGGAGAAAGAGCCTAACATACTAAACATAATTATCAAAATAATCAATGAAATAATTTTTATTAGAAAGTTGAGAAAATTCTCACAAAGAAAGAAAAAAATATAGAGTTGAAAATCGGATAAAATAAAGTAGAAAACTAAAGGATAGGATCATTACAGGAACACAAACATTCAATTAATATGATATCCAGAAGAAGTGAATAGAAAAAATGAGTAGGAGAAAATAACCAAATAATATTAAAATGTTTATAGAATTAATGATCATATATTTCTAGATTTAAAGGTCCCCACCAAAAGCTTGTAGCAATAAATAAAATTTAAAATCATAAAAAACTTGCATCATCTTCACCAAGAATGAAGACTAAAAACTTACATAGAGAAAAACAAATAGAATAAGTAACGTGCAAAAAAAAGCAAAAATAATAAATTGGCATTAGATGTATTTACCAGTAACATTGCAACTCAAAACAAAAGAGTAATACCTTAAAATTTCTAAAGGAAAATAATTTCAAACATAGAATTATCTACCCAGTTAAATATCAATCACATGGGTATTCCAAAGATAGAAAGTTTCTCAAAAAATGTAATCCTTACACAACTATTTTGAGGAAGCCATTAGAAAATAAAATTCACCTAAACAAGGAAAAAAACTATGAAAGAGAAAGACATGAACCAAGAAAATAGAAAAAAGTAAGAGGTGATGAGTAATAGGGTGTTGAACATAATCTCTAAAGTGGATGTTTTCTGATGGGCATTGACATGAATCATAAAGATTCACACATTTCTGTGCTCCTTCCATAGGTTTATCTACACTCCTCTTCTCTAGACATCCTCGTCTTTATTTTACAATCTTCCCTGCAAAGCAGCCATGCTTTTAGCCACTGTCCAAAAGTCTGTGCACATTCTTCCCTTAGATATTTGTCCTTTCATGCAAACTTGACAATCAAGTATACTGCTTGAAGCTCTTCCCACTGGGATGGTTTAAACATATCACTGTAACAGGAATCTAATTTCAGCTTGTATCACTATATCAAGCTGACCCATCCATGGAACAAGACCAAATATTTCCCCCTCCCTCAACTGCTCACCAAGAAGCAATAGCTATGACCTGAGGGGCACAGTTCTCCACTCTGGACATGATTAGCATAGATCTAAAATATTCCATTTCCATCTTCAGATGGATTGCTACTGTCCTTCCACAAACTTGGTAAATATAAGAATACAAAGCTAATGATTAGTAATTATGATTTCAGTGTCAATTTCTGTCTTAGGTATTCAATCTCTACAAGGACCCAATAGTGTATATCAGGAGATGCTTTTCATGTAGTGATTAGTTCTTTACTGCAGAAGGAGGGGTCTTACTTCACATATTTAAGGACTGTGCTGTGACATTGGCACAGATGATGTATTGTGTGGTATATTATTTATACCATATATAGAGAGAGAGCTAGCTTTTTGGGGTTTACCGGAGAATACACAACATCTATATCTGCCACAGATATCTCTAGCACCATTGTACTGAATATCTGTCAGATCATATTTTCCAAATAGTAGATCAGTTTCCACTGAAGAATGAACTACCCATGAGTCAACTGATCAAAGAATAGAACAAAATTTACAAATATGGTATATACTGATCTGACATTCAAGAGCCCAATAAACTTTGTGATTCTTAATTTTTAAAGAAAGTGTAAGGTGCAAAAACATGTTCTATTCCATAGAGGATATGTACCAGCATAGGCCAAACCACTGGACCCCTATATGTTGCACTAATTAGGCAAACCTTTTAATTTTATGAGGTTTATCACCTGCTATTTGGCCCATAGTGTCTTTCCATGGCATTCAAGGATCTTGCCACATCTTGTTCACTGGGTAAAATTAGTATTTTTAGCTATTATTACTATTTGGGACCAGTGAGATGTTCTGCAAATAGCAAAATAACAAAAGTCCCTTTGAACTATATTTTCACTAAGAACAGGATATTTTATGTAGCTCTGGAAAAAGAAAAATAAAAGTGAATGTGTACTTCTACCCTTTCCATGTAAATACAAAATAGTATTAATCTTCTTTCTTAATGAAGATTGAAAATATTCACCAGGTCAATATTAACACAATTGGCAGAGGCTGGGCTGAATTGTTCTAGTAAATTTAACATATTCAGCACAACAGTTGAAATTGGGATTATGACTTAATTATGTTTATGGTAGTGCACAGTTATTTCCTATGATTCATCTATATTTTGGAATTTTTTTTGGTGGGGACCCTACCAGTAATTTGAATGGGAATGTGATGAGATTCACCACCCTCCATATTTAAGTCTTTAAGTATGGTGTTAATCTCTGCTAATCACCCAGGATGTACACAGTTTTGTTATTAATTTACTATCTTGCCAGAATACAGAAGACCAAGTACTTCTCTTTGGCCCTTCCTAAAATAATGTTGCTCATGCAAAAGATCAAGGAAAAAATAAGTACATAAGAACAAGGACCAAAGAATCTTTCTGCAGAGCAATTGGAACCACTGTGAAACAGACTTTGTCCAGGACTCCATTTATATACCTGTAACACAGCAGCACATGGCTTTGTGAACCCCATTATAATAATACTGTATCTCAGATCCTTTACTAACAGCTCTCAAAAGATCAATTTTCCTTTCCTCAGTGTCAATAAACTCTGGGAAATGGCTAAGGATCCCTTTGGGAAATGACTGGGGAGAATATTATAGGTACACACACACATATATATATATATACATATATAAAATTTGAGTAAAGGTTTTGTGGAATTCTTCTTCAAATGGATCTGTCCTCCCATTCAGTCAATAGGATCTAAAATTAAGAATTACCTTAGATCTGGAAACTGAAGAAACTATCACAATTTTACATCGTGGCAGCTGACATCAACCTTCATCTCACACCTCTTGATCTTTTCTGGTTATATAAGGCAAACAATACCACACTTGGCTGCTCAGTTTTCTTGCCCCTACAAATACTTTGATCTGTTAGTTCCATCATCATAAATGTCTGTGGAAAAATGTTCTCTGGTTATCATTCAAGCTTAGAAGTTAATACAGTAATTATTTTCACCTTGACTCTAATAGTTAATTGCCACCATATGACCTCTGTTACCTGGGATCCTATGATCTGCATTGACACTAGAGAGTCTAATTGCAAGGCAGCAACTTCTTCCATGAATATTCACTTGAAAAGATAGCCACAATTGAGGGTTATTTATTTATTTGTTTGTTTATTTAATGATGCTGTTCCTCATCTCATAAGTCAATTATTTTACTTGCATGAATAGAGGGCCTTTTAAGCCTTCTCGGGTAATAGTGTCAGATAGAGTGTTCTCACATCATAAATCCATTCTAACGTGCCCACTTGTAATGCCTTTGTGAACTCTTCCTCAATACTTTGTCAAGGCAATACGGCATCCCCACTTCATTGCCATGCCCATGCTTCAGAGACCTAGCTTATTAGGACTCACTCTAGGTGCTCTTGCCAGTTGTTAGATCCTGAGTTCCCCTATTTCAATGAAATCTTCCTTCTCCAACCTTAAATTCTGCCTTCCTTCTAATACCCTTAAGACGCATCCCCATCTTGCCACCAATATACATCGAAACATTTTGCAGTCCTTGTGATGAATAAGCTATTGTTTTCTATAGCTTGGAACTGTAATTTTGCACTGGTGTCATGCTAAGATCTGACCCTAGTTATTTGTCTAGAGTAATGTTTCTGGGACTTTAGCCTGAATCAGAACCACCTGGGGGACTTGATAAAACAGGTTGGTAGGCCTCCTACAGAGTTTCTGATTCGGTAGGTCTAGGTCTTTATTTCTAACCAGTTCCCAGATAATGATGTTGCTGCTGATCCAAGTCTACTTTCCTAAGAGCCACTTGTCTACAGTTAATGCGGATAGGTGGGATAGATCGTGAGGAAGAAAATCATCATTTCTTTGATGCATCCAACTCGAGTGGATGGTCTCCAGGTGATAGAAAGATATTCTCTTCTAAAAAGTGGTTGAGGGCAACTTCTACCTGACTGGAAGGTTAAAGTTCAAGGTTGTTACACACATCCACCGAAAGGATTTTCAGGAATTTAGACCAAGGGGATTAAAATATCTTAGAAAATTGCTGATTTTTAGTTTATTTTGATTTAAAAAATCATAAAGAAGCTTCTAGATGAAGGTGACAAATTGAAAATAGACATTGAAATAATACACATGTATCTTTTGTCTACTAAAAGTCTATTAAAATGTCACTAAAATGACAGCAAAGGACAGTTT
Source organism: Eubalaena glacialis (assembly GCF_028564815.1). Classification (NCBI taxonomy): domain Eukaryota; kingdom Metazoa; phylum Chordata; class Mammalia; order Artiodactyla; family Balaenidae; genus Eubalaena; species Eubalaena glacialis. The sequence continues at coordinate 102,496,587 of NC_083726.1, forward strand.
CAAAGACATTAACTAATAAGGACAATGTGAGGAATGTGAGAAAAAAATTAAATTTTGGTTATGAAAAGCAAGTGTTTGAAGGAAACAACTTTAACTGACCCATGAAAGCTAAATTATAAGCTGGCAGAGCAGAAAACTGAGCACTGATCTGATTATACCACAGAATGCACAGAGGCTTAAATACTGGTAACATTAGCCACCACTGGAAAGAGAGGTGAAAACTAAGCTAAAGGAAGAAGATTTCTTAGAATCTGTTGAAGAAGTTAGATTTTCTAGTCACTTCCCTCTCTTAGAATGTTAGAGTCTCAATTGCTTAATAGGGTGAAACAGAAGGATCATCAGTGGAGCACAGGAGACACAAGGGCAAGAGTCCCAAACAGAAATCAAATGATTAAATTAATATTTACGTACTAAATTTTAGACCTTACTCTTACCCCACTTTGTTCCCCCAAAGCTGGCCACCAGAGTTTTATTCTCCAGGCAGGACATTTGAGGATTTTTCCCTTGTTGAATACATCCAGCTACAAGAAAAAGCCAGAAGGTATTAAGACTGATGGTTTCCACCAGAGAAATGTGCAGCTGGGTATCGAACAAAAAGCCCACAATCAAAAATATTATCTTACATTCTCAGAGTTTCCAGTCATCTTTATAGAGACCAAGGATCACAAAACACCTGAGGAGGCCCCTGAGAAACAGAATGAATTACCATTTAGAGAATAGTTACTACACAATAATAAAATTCTTAAAAATAACATTAATATTATAATATAATTCAGTTAATATTATATGTATTTACAGTGAATATTAGGAGATAAAGGATTTTTGAAATTAAAAACATAGTAGCAGCTGTGAAAAATGCAATACGAAATTTGGTAGAAGACTTTGAGTAAATGTCTCATAATTTAGAGTTAAATCAGAGAAAGAAACATTAGAGAACGATTAAAAGCATCCAATATTTCAATAATTGCAATTCAAGAGGAAAAAAAAGAAAAATATTGGAGGGGAGGAAATTAATGAGACTTTAAAAAATTTCAGTAGAATCAGAAACTTAAGTTTCTAAATTAAAAGGGCCTCCTAGAGGCACAGAACAATGGTTGAAAATTGGCCAATTCCAAGGAAAATATTACTGCAGAATTTCATAACACTGGGAGGAAAGATAAGATGCTATGATTACAAAAAAAATCTCACATCAAAGCATTAACTCACACACCCATGGAAAATTAATCTTTGACAAAGGAGGCAAGAATATACAATGGAAAAAAAAAAAAGAATATACAATGGAGAAAACAGAGTCTCTACAGCAAGTGGTGTTGGGTAAGCTGGACAACCATATGTAAAACAATGAAGTTAGAACACACCCTCACACCACGCACAAAAATAAACTCAAAATGGCTTAAAGACTTAAATATAAGACATGACACCATAAAACTCCTAGAAGAGAACATAGGCAAAACATTCGCTGACATAAATCGTACCAATGTTTTCTTAGGTCAGTCTCCCAAGGCAATAGAAATAAAAGCAAAAATAAACAAATGGGACCTAATCAAACTTATAAGTTTTGCACAACAAGGAAACCATAAACAAAACAGACATCGAAAAGACAACCTACAGACTGGGAGAAAATATTTGCAAATGATGCAACTGACAAGGGCCTAATTTCCAAAATATAAAAACAGTTCATACAACTCGATAACAAAAAACAAACCCAATCAAAAAATGGGTAAAAGACCTAAATAGATATTTCTCCAGAGAAGACATACAGATGACCAATAGGCACATGAAAAGATTCTCATCATTGCTAATTATTAGAGAAATGTAAATCAAAACTATAATGAGGTACCACTTCATACCAGTCAGAATGGCTGTCATTAAAAAGTCTACAAATAATAAGTGTTGGAGAAGGTGTGGAGAAAAAGGAACCCTCTTACACTGTTGGTGGGAATGTAAATGTAAATTGGAAAACAGTACGCAGATTCCTCAAAAAGACTAAAAACAGAGTTACCATATGATCCAGCAATCCCACTTCTGGGCATATATCCAGACAAAACTATAATTCGAAAAGATACATGCACCCCTATGTTCATAGCAGCACTATTCACAGTAACCAAGACATGAAAACAACCTAAATGTTCATTGATAGATGAATGGATAAAGAAGATGTGGTATATATATATATATACATACGATGGAATATTACTCAGCCATAAAAAAGAATGAAATAATGCCATTTGCAGCAACATGACTGGACCTAGAGATTATCATACTAAGTGAAGTAAGTCAGAAAGAGAAAGACAAATACCATATGATATCACTCATATGTGGAATCTAAAATACAACACGAACATATCTACAAAACAGAGACAGACTCACAGACATAGAGGACAGACCGGTGGTTGCCAAGGGGGATGGGGGCTGGGGGAGGGAAGGATTGGGAGTTTAGGATTAGCAGATGAAAACTAGTATATACAGGGTGGATAAACAAAAAGTCCTACTGTATAGCACAGGGAACTATATTCAATATCCTGTGATAAACCATAATGGAAAATAATATGAAAAAGAATATGTATATATATAATGAATCACTTTGCTGGACAGCAGAAATTAACACAACATTGTAAAGCAACTATAATATTAAAAAAAAACCCGTAATGGCTACTCAACAGCAGCAATGAAAATGATAGTAGGCCAATGTCTTCACAACTGTGAGAAAAAAATGGCTTCTACTTTTGAATTTTCAAAGTAAAAACCTCAATCAAATATGAGGTAGAATTAAGATTTTTCAAACATTCTAGTTCTCAAAAAAAAAAAAAAAAAAAAACAACCAACTTTTCCAGATTTCCTTTCTCTGCAGGCAAGCAAAGAATGTACTTTACCTAAGTAAGACAGTATAAACAAAGAGTAAAAACATGGGATACAGAAAATAGATGCACAACTCAAGAGAGAAATTAAAATAATAATATGGACGATGAAGTAGGAAGATTCCATAATGGGGAATGGTGCAACAGGTGTAAAGTAGGATCAGTACAGGTAAGAGCAGTTCAGACACATCTGGGAGAAATTTCACAAATGGGATGTTGTTTCAAGAATAGCTGCTGAGCAGGGAGATCAGCTCGGTGCTTTGTGACCACCTAGAGGCGTGGGATAGGGAGGGTGGGAGGGGAAAAAAAAAAAAAAGAATAGCTGCTGAGTATTAATGTACTGAGATTTAGACAATTAAAAGGTATGAAGCATTGAATTAATGAAAATACCTAGAAAAATAAGGGGGGGAAAAGACAATTTAACTCTGAAGTGTGGGGAAAAACTCTTCAGGAGAGAAAATGTATTATAGCATAGTGCTTTTCTCTGGTAAGAATAGTGTTTACAGAGTTCAAATAAAATGTACACTGCTGCCTAACTAGTAGAGGCTTCTGTTGTTGAGCTGTAACCAGTTTTCCTCTTCCTCTGGGCATAAAGGAGAATTACATTACCTTGTCTCCTTGCAGTTAGGCAAAGCCTTATCATAAGTTCTAGCTAGTGGGCTGTGGAAACAAGTAACCAATGTCACTTCAGGTCTGAAGACTTTAATTGCCTGTGTGAGTCCCTTTAGCACGCTCTTTCCCTGCTGAATTGGCTGAAGAGGACACACTTTCCAAAGGATACAACCATTGAATTATGGAGCCTCCTTCAGGCTTAATTGTTGAGATATTGCCTTCATGACAATGGTCCTACAGAGTGTCCTGGACCAGCATTAGGCTTTGCTAGAACAAAAAAATGAAATCTTTTAAGCCATGGAGATATTGGGGTTGTTTATTATTGTTGCATAATCTAGACTAATGTAACTGACAAACCCAAAATATGATGTATATATAACAGGAAAATGTGGGGACAGAATATGTGTGTGTTTGTGTATATGTACACACATGTATGCATGGGTATGCATGGGAACAACATTGAAATGGTGGTAACAGAAAGTTATATATCCTCTTCCATAGTGGAAAATCAAAAGAAAATGGTTAAAAGCAAAACAAAAAAGTACAAATATAACCATGTTATTTAGATGCATGGAAGTAAGTTCCAAAAGATCTAGTCAAAATATTGAATATGTGTCCTCACTTTGCAGGTTTCTAACACACAAATTTCAGTAAGCACAGTTTAATGACAACGGTTCTCTGAGATGTGGTTCAAATTTGTTATCATGGTATACTAATTGTAACTGCATGATATAAAAACTCCACTACTTGCTCTTCACTACACAACAATAATGTAAATATTACATGTGCACCATGATCAGTGACTGATCATATCACAATTTTCAAACTCTGTTGGTGATTGGTCACTGCACACCTGTTATACACACAAAAGAGTGGAGTTGCTTTACCTCCTTGTCTTCCAATGACAAACCCATGTGACATTTTACAAGAATAAATAATCAAACAGGTAATTGGCTAACCAAGATGAAAGTGCACAAATGAACAGAAAGTGCTGAGGCTGGAAGTGAACTTTGAATCAACATAAATGGATTAAAGAAAAATAGCTGACAGTGTGAATGTTGATAGTGCTGTTGTTTAAGAGACTCAAGACTTGCAGCCATAGGAACTTAGCCAAAGACAATTTATTGACATAAACAGGAATGTGGTAGTGATAGAAAGGATCACTCAGAGGAAGTGATACTGGTAAAACTTTCAGAGTAAAGGAACTCTTGGAGATATTTCACAATATACAAAGTACAAAGAGTGAACTGTTCAAAGCTGACCAAGTTTAGAAACTAGAATGACAATTCAGAAAGGCATTGAAAAGATGCTTGCTCTGTATCATATGTTTTACAAGGAGACAGCAAGCACTGTTCAAAACACTGTTGATGAGTTTAAACAAAATTCTGTTTTCAATGTATCTAATGTTTTAAATTACAATGTAATTAAATATTAATTTTACTTTTTTTTTCATTTTCCTATATAGTTATAACTGACAGTAAGAGTCTTCAGTGTTTGGACAAACAGTTTTAAAGACCACAGAAGAATTATCATTTTCTCATTGCTCATGAAGATGACTTTGAATAATTCCACCTTGCACAGTCTTTTTTATTGCCCAGCACTGCCATGCTATATGTGGACAGCCTGTAGTTGAAAATTATTCCCTCTATGAATTGTGATATTAGCCAGAAAAAGGGGGATGGAACTGCTGTTTTTGTAACAAGTGATTCTTTAAATTAGTAGTATGCATACTTTTGACAACAAAGTCTAAATGAGAAGAAATACACAAAACTATTTTTAACAATTATAATGAAATGCTAATGTAAGGTACTCCTCTTGGGACAACAGAGAAGATAGGCTTTTCTGTAGGAATACTTTTTCAGTGAAAGAGCAAATATATTTGTTATTCAGTTGTGTCATAGAATGTATTTCAGTTTTGTTTTGAGGTTTCTTTAATGTGACTCATTTCATAAATATAATAGTAATCATCATTGCTAATATTTATTAAATATTTTTTGTGCCAAACAATAAAATATGAACTTCATATGTGTTATTCCATGTGATCCTTGCCACAATTCTATGAGGTAGATAATATTATTATACTGATATATTCAAACTAGAAATCAGTGATTCAACTTACCCAAAGTCACAGAGCAATTCTGAAGTAGAGCCAGGATTTGAAACTAAGAAGCCTACCTTCAGAACACTTGCTATTAATCTTTTGGGTTATGATGCCTTGCAATTGCTGCTGAGCAGGGTAATGATGGCTGTTGTGAAGTGCTAATCTGTATGACAGCAACAACAATAACAAAGAAATAAAAAGAATATATATTGGTGGTTGATCAATATACTTAAAATAGTCATTCAGTAGCTCATCCATCTCACCTCATTTAGGAAACCCAAGAGTTCCTGAGGGGTCTTTCAATTCTGCCTAATAATGTTACTTATTTCAATTTATACCAAAAATTCTTTTGAGAAAGAGTTACCCAGTTTGGTTTGCCATCATTCTCAGTTTATTTTCTAGCCAAATCATCAGCAAATAAAGCAAGAAGGTAGAAAGGTGTTATTCTCAATGAAAACTCAATTAAACTCTCTAATGTTTGTCATTTAAAAATAATTTATAATGTAGACATAATAGTAATGTTTTAGAGGAAAAAGTTTTTAGACTTGTGTTTCTTAAACCTAGGAACACATGTAAATCATAAGAAGTTGGTTAGCTATACAGATTCTTTGTCTATATTCAAGATCGAAAGAGCCAGAAACTCCGGGGATGAATCAGGGAATTTTTATTTTTATCAAACTCTATGGGTAATTCCTGGCGGTTTTTTTTTCTTTTTTTTAGCAAGTAGAATTGTATTTTATTTTATTTTATTTATTTATTTTTTAACATCTATATTGGAGTATAATTGCTTTACAATGGTGTGTTAGTTTCTGCTTTATAACAAAGTGAATCAGTTATACATATATGTATGTCCCAATATCTCTTCCCTCTTGTGTCTCCCTCCCTCCCACCCTCCCTATCCCACCCCTCTAGGTGGTCACAAAGCACCGAGCTGATCTCCCTGTGCTATGCAGCTGCTTCCCACTAGCTATCTATTTTACATTTTGTAGTGTATATATGTCCATGCCACTCTCTCACTTTGTCCCAGCTTACCCTTCCCCCTCCCCGTGTCCTCAAGTCCATTCTCTAGTAGGTCTGCGTCTTTATTCCCATCCTGCCCCTGGGTTCTTCATGACCTTTTTTTTTTTTTTTTAGATTCCATATATATGAGTTAGCATACAGTATTTGTTTTCTCTTTCTGACTTACTTCACTCTGTATGACAGACTCTAGGTCCATCCACCTCACTACAAATAACTCAATTTCATTTCTTTTTATGGCTGAGTAATATTCCATTGTGTATATGTGCCACATCTTCTATATCCGTTCATCAGTCGATGGACACTTAGGTTGCTTCCATGTCCTGGTATTGTAAATAGAGCTGCAATGAACATTGTGGTACATGACTCTTTTTGAATTATGGTTTTCTCAGGGTATATGCCCAGTAGTGGGATTGCTGGGTCGTATGGTAGCTCTATTTTTAGTTTTTTAAGGAACCTCCATACTGTTCTCCATAGTATGCCTGGTCTTTTTTTTTTTTTTAACATCTTTATTGGAGTATAATTGCTTTACAATGGTGTGTTAGTTTCCGCTTTATAACAAAGTGAAACAGTTATACATATACATATGTTCCCATATCTCTTCCCTACCTGGTCATTTTTAAGACTTGGTCTGAAGGCTACCATTTTGAAAATCTAGGAATAATGTTGAACACCCATGCTTACTTTGCTTCATAAATTTCAAAAGCACTTTTTAAAACATAAAAATTTTAGGAAGACTCATCTTACTTATGTAAAAATTGAGACCCTGTGAAAGTCAAACTCAGACTTACAGGCTCCTTCTGAAAAGATTAAGTCTGGCAGATGGAGTTCAATCAATCCATTAGTTACTTAGATTTTTCTTATTAGGTGGTCTTAAAAATAATTAAATATAGGGGAAGGAAATTTGCATATGATGTGAATTTTGTGTGCTGTTTTCTAAATAACTTTTAATCCTTTTTGTTTATAAGAAGTATGCCTCTTAGTTTTTGTTATATATATCTATTTTATATGTGCAAAATATACTAGGTTATATAATTAGCTTTTGAATTTAGGAAAAGTATGAAACCCTTCAGTAAGAGAAAAATGGTAAAAACAGTGATGAAGATTTTGAATTTTCAAATTAAATATTTTAAAATGTCATAAACTTTCCAACCTTTATCAGAATTGGCTATCTTATAAAATAAGTGATTTAATGTCGCATAAAAATGACAAAAAGATCTTAAGAAGAACTTTTGATTGAGTAGTGACTGTTTAAAGCATTTTGTGTCTAAAATTTAGACAAGGGAATTATGTGTAAAGAATTGCCACTGTCAGCACATATAGTTGTTATGACTTAATGGCAAATAAAGAAATTAATGGACTATCATTAGTCTTCTAGGACTTCGAATAAACTGAAATAACCTTATTATAAAGAGAAACATACTGATTTTTAGTTAATTAAAAAAAATTTCCCTAGGAGTTATTTTGACATATTCACCCACATGGACTTCTTATTACAGTTTTCCTTGCTCTGTTTTCCAAACTTGCATCTCTGCTTTAACACATTATTATGCAAATGTCACCATTTGGGAAGAAAAAAAAAACTTGATTTTTTTTTGTTTTTTTTGGTAAATAGGCTGTATATTTCTAATCTAGACTTGATTATATTGAATAAACTCACACGCACACACACACACACACACATGCACACACACAACTTTTAAAGTTATATTGCAAAGCAGAATCCTAATCAAGAGGCTTCTTGCGATGTTGCCTACCCATCCCAGAATTGGTCCAATTATTATTGCTTGTTTTTCTTTTCATCAGTATTGTAGTAAAATAAAATTTAGTTAGGAAATATATGTTCTAATAATATTAAACTTGTATAATTGCCCTTGTGCTATTTAAACTTTATGTCTTAGTTACTTAGTTTACCAGTAGTAACCATGATAATGATAATAATGGGTTAAAAATAGCATAATTACAATTATTCAGTGCTTCCAAGAGAAAAGAAATTGAAATGTAAGACAGTCATGTCATTTATAGCTATATTTAAACTTTTGGTATCTATGGTTACCAGGTCACTAGAACACTTAATAAAGACATGGTACCTTTAATAACAATAGTAGCTAAGTTTCACTGGCACTATGTTTTCTCATTTATCCTCACAACTTTCCTATGAATTTGTTATGCTAATTACCATCCTTTTGTAATCAAGTAAAGACAGGCACAGAGAACGTAAGTAACTTGCCCAAAGTTGCATAGTTAAGAAATATCTGAGCCAAGACCCAGTGTCCAGGCAGTCTGTCTGCAAGACTCTTCCTATTTTAATACGCTGCATATGGATGTATATATATTAAGGATTGTGCAATATATTTATGTATATATGTTTGTAAATATTTGTGCTTAAACTAAATAATAAAAATATTTTTATCATAACAAAGTATTTTTATTTCAAATAGTTCAGAACATAGAAAACACTGAGCCACAAATTAGTTATCCAAGAAACCTGTGGAGGGAATAAAACATTCTACTGCCAGAAGGGATTTCACAAGGATCTATGCTTATTAGAGTAACTATCATTATTTTTAACCCACTGTTATGTAGTCACAGTATAGTGAATGTTAGTTATGCAAACAAAACACCATTTCATGATAGGAAATAAATGTGTGTTTTTGAATTTCAAAGCTCAAGAAAAATAGTACTCTTAATCCAATTAATAAACTGTAGCAACCCAGAGAGTTCTGCCCTTTCAGTCCAAATTTTTTTCATCCTTCAGGAAATGGCCACAAAAATGGGACAAATTACTTTGGTTTTGGAGCACAACAGAATGTCATGATCTAATGAAAACTTGTTTTTAGATTCATAGTAATTGCACCGATAATTTAAGGTTAAAAGGTATCTATATAAAGGATTTAGGTAGCTATTTCCAGATCCTGTGCATTTCAATTATTCTCAACAACTAAATTGTTATTGTTGATTAATCAGAATGTTTGGAAAGGGTTAGAACTTAGGAATTGGGATATACTCTTAATCCTCTGGATCCTTAAAACTACACTAGATGAGTTAAATTTCTCCTTATTTAAGAATGCAATTTGCTGATATCACAATGGCATTAGTAGTCATTGGTATAGGAAATGATCTAGATACATATTGATGACTTAATTTACTCTAAATATGTCTTTATTATGAATTAACTCCTGATACCCATTTACCATACAGTTCAAAAATCATGGATTTTGAAATCTGAATAATTTCACTATTTTTTTAGCATTGTGATCATGTTTTAGCTACTTAGCTTCTATAACTCTCAAGGTCATCTATAAAATAGGGATAACCATATCTATCTCTGGGTTATAAAGAAGATTAATAGGAAAACATCTGTAAAGCATATTGTAACATACTGTGTCTGTCACATAATAGGTGCTTAATAAATATTCTGGTTGATTTTTCCTTTATCAAATTTAACATTGATATACGCCCAAAAAGGTAATGATCACGTTTAAATTTCCGTATGATATGACTGTTAATTATCTTAGCCACCAGACCAAAAGCACTTATAAATTAATATTTTTAAAGCATCAAATTTAATGTCATCCATTTCTTTGCTTTGCAATCTGTTTTGCTTCCTGCATTCCATCACCGTAATGGATTTGGTACAGAGGGAGTATGCACTGGTCAAAAGAAGGACTTCATGAGAGATCGGATGTATCAGTACTGAAAACATTTTAAAGACTTCCGTGCTGGCTGTGTTGGCAGTGAGTGGGAAGCATCTTCATCCCCAAAGGATGGCTAATAAAATAGAAAATACATGTAGAGCTATATTCCTTGCAACTTCGCCTTTTCATTCTGTTGACATTGAGCTAAATTGTCCAAAAGTTAAGGTATAATCTTACCTCACCATACTCATCAATGATATGAATTTGGTTTTAAAATAAATGGTGGATTTAGAATTTAATCCAGTTCTTGGTCAAGCAGAGGAAATGCCACAGTAATGACCAAGTCCCTTTCCAAGTAAAGCTAAGTGACACATTTTCCCCTCAGTAGATTAGCTTCAGAAATCACCTTGTTTTCAAGCCCATCTTACCTGAGTTAGAATTCAGACTTCTTTTACACTAAAAGGGGAGGTGTGGTTGGTTGTTGCAGACTTCTTGGTGTCAGAATCCTTTGTTCTTGCAGCTGTCCGGATAGGTCAGATCACAATGTTCCTATAAACCTCCAACTGGACAAATGTTATTCTCTGTTCTGCAACTTTTTATCGCTTATGTGAATGGAAATGTGTTATACCTTTAAAGGTCAGAACCATGAGAATGGGCTATCCTGTCTATTTCAGGCTAGAAGCAACATTCTTAACTTGTAGCAAAAGCAATAGAATACAAAGGTTAAAGTAAAAGAAACAGATCCAATATGGTGTCAGATTTGTTCTTCCCTATTACAACCTCTTCCTGATCAGTGGAAAGTTTTACAACATCATGCTACCTTCTTCCAACTTCCCTGGGCTAGACAGAATTCTGATATCTACTTTCTAGCCTTCACTGGCTGGCTGGATTTTTCTCACAATGTCATTAAGCAATGAATTAACATGTTTTTAAAGAATTCCAACCACTGCCACCAAAAGGCGACTGTGTTATCTTAAGACAGCTTTCATTCCCTCACACGGAGGAAACAGAGCAGGATGGAGCTAGGGAAACACTTAAAACCTCATTACCACACATCCCCTCTCTGCCCAGAGAGCCCCCAGACTGTCTGTTATTGTCCTGCCTGTACTTTCTGTGGGACTTTGAAAAGAAAAGGTTCAAAGAGCAAGACTTTCAAGCTCCCCTTTCCATGTCAAACACTTTCAACTCCTGATTTCAAAGTACCACTCCGTGGCTGTTCAAAGGCCTGTGGACTCGTAGGGGGTGAGATTGGAGTTAAAGGTTGAACTACAAAGCACCTTGCATTCACAGTAATATCCAGCTTGGAGATACAAATGGTAATACAAACTCAAGCACCTATCAATAAAACTGCCAATATATGAAAGGGGGAACAGAAACATTCTAAATGGCCTTTTTAATTTTTTTTTTTTTGCCAACCAGGCTCGTGCTGTCATCAGTTCCGATGAAAGCCTAATTGATATTTTGAAGTACTGCTTTTCTCTCTGTTCACATTACAAGTAGCAGGACTACAGAAGCAGTGGAGAGAGAAAAACATAAGAAAAAAACACCCATAAACCCCAAAGAAGTTAGATAAGAATAGCTAAAGAAGTCCCTTCCAACATCTGAAAAAAGAAATCCTGGCCTACTCTTGTTGAGTATTCATCCTCTTCCCCTTCGCGCTCTCTATCCTTTTTATCTGCCTGCCCACAAGATTTGGAGCATCATTAATTGGTCCTCAGGGAGGCTAACGGGCCTCTGCTTTTATGACTCAGTTCTTTGTATCGTACACATGTGGGCATCTCTCAGGAGATAAACAAAAGAAAAATGTGCGGAAAGGGGGCCAGAAATCGCACAGGTCTAACCACTGAATAGGCCATTGTCTTGATTTACTTTTAATGCTTTAAATTATGTGAATAATTCTAGTGCCCCTCCCCTCTGCTGCAGTCCCCAGTCTACTTAAGCTAAAGTGCCTTTTCTCATTGCTACAGGGCCATCATCTGAGGAATTCTATTTCCTATTTGAAATCAAACATTCTAACTCCTATTTGGCCCCCTCCCCTTATCCCTCCCATCCTCTGCAGCAAACGAGAGAGGTGGTCTTAGGGGAAGATGAAAAGAATAGTTGATCATAAGAACTAACCTGGAGCCAACACACCGGCCTTTCGTCCCTTCAGCACTTACAGCTAATTCTCCTGACTTTCAGCCCTGGTCTTAGATATGCCGAGGGAACAGACTCTGTAGCAGCACTTTTCCTGCCTCATAAAATGTTTAGTTTTACAGAGGAAAGTGACCTCTCTTATGCAATTCCCTTTAGTATAGGTCGTAAAAGCTCATTATAGTGTCCACAGTCGTTTTCATATGAAAACTTGCATTGCTTTATTGTTTAGTAATTTTTATTGGAGTGTAGTTGATTTACTATGTTGTGTTAGTTTCTGCTGTACAGCAAAAGTGAATCAGTTATACATATACATATATCCACTTTTTTTTAGATTGCTTTAATACTACTAACATTTAAATTTGAATTCATCTTAAAAATGAAAGCAGGATTGAAATTGAGCATACTTACAATAAAAACTATTTTGCCTCTTGTACCTTAAATCAAACCCAGAGTAGACAACAGTTATATTCACGTGGCAGAACAGGGGCCTGGTGGCTACTAAATAACCAAGCTAAAACATTTAAACTTAGCAAATCTTAGACTTCCAAAATATTTTGGGAAACATGGAATTTTTAAAGTCACCTAATACCTGAGATTTCAGTTGTGTCTACTCTAATATATCCTTACACAGGTCAGTTTAAGTATTTTATAATGTTCCTTCCCTGGTTGTCATACCTGGATTCTCTAGAAAATAGAGGCGGTGGCAAAAGCTTGCACAAGAGAAATAAAAGTGATTAAAAAAGAGAAGTGAGAAAATCGTAGTAGGCAGGGGGAGTAACACAAGGTTTATTACTGAGTGAGCCATACATTCTCCATAAACATAGCTAGTTTCTGAGTTTCTTGGGATATATTCCTGGAGGCGGTGTGAAATTGCAGCATCTTGGAACATCCCATCAAGAGGAAAGAAGAGTTAACAGTTTATCTGCCGTTCTTACTGTTTCCTGTCTCTTATTTGTCAATATAAGACTCATGGGATCTTACCTTTGCTGCCCATAAGAAATGGATGTCAGAACTTTTTAGGCAACTGCTGGAAAAGCCAGAAATTTCATGAATCCAATCCAGTCACAAAGCAGGCATGGAAGTCTCTCCTTGACAATCAGTGCCACATCTGGGATATCTTTATTTGTCCCAAGGCAGTTGGATCCCTTACATGGTTGTCCAGACACTCCCAGAGCAAGATTTTCTTGAGACACAGGAGGAAACTATAAAGATTTTTTTTTTTTAATAACCTATCCTTGGAAGTCTCATGGAGTCACTTCATTGCATTCTATTGTTCAAAATGAGTCATAGGGCTCGGCCATATTCAAAGAGATGGGAACTACATAGGATGTGAACACCAAGAGGCATAGTTTATTGACAGACTCCAAACATAAAGTGTGTACTTTGAATACATTCAGAAACCTTAAGAATTCTCTAACAGACACACAGAGGATGAACTAGTCTGAATAGATTCTAAAGGTATTACTGTTTTTCTAAAGACAGGAACTTACATCTTTTTCAGATTTCTTTGAATAATCTTTCATGTTTGTTATATAAAAGCAAATATATACTATATACATGTATATGTTAGAATGTACATAGATTTTAATGTATAATGTGGGTTCAATCTCTCTTGAGAAATACTTTTGTTTTCTTCATGAATTCCTGAATCAAGTGCACCTCTAGGTATTGCATATAAATAGAGAATATTAATCCCATGACTATCGTTATAATAAAAGGTTCTGGTGCTTAAAAGGCAACAAAGCACTATCCACAGTGCTCTTATGGGATTCTGCCATTGTAGTAGCCTATTTTTTCCTGGATGTGCTACAAGTTGGGCTTTCATGAACAGTATCTGAATTAATCTTTCTAAGAATTAAGTTAGATATTTATCCTTTTTAGTTAGGGTAAACCTCAGAAAGTTTAAATAATTTGCCTCAAATAAGTTAAGTTTGTCTAATCACAAAGTGTTAGTGCGAGATAGTGAATTTCATTCTGATTCATTCCAAACTTCATATATTTTCACTGGGTTACGTGATCTTTGGAACTCCAACAGCATAAGGATACACAGCAAAGATGCAGCATTACATTTGACTCTTAGGTAAGTTTCTTTGAAGATATTTTTCACTTTTACCTTTCAATGAAAGAAATGGGTCTTGTACATAGGAAAACAAGAACAAGGTAATTCTATATTTTGCACTTCCTCAATGTTATCCATTACAAATATTTTCACATTGTTTTTATGTATGATTATGTTTGTAATTCTTAGACAAGATTTTAAATTCTTCTCAGGTAGAGACTATAATTTCCGTTTATCCTGCATCTTAACTTGCATCACCTTGGTCAATTTTCTACACATAGTAGGTATTTATCAAATTTTTTTCTGTCAAACCAAATTTTTTTTCATCTGATTATAGGGAAAAAAATTTTCTCACTAATCGTTTAATGCCATTGCATCTAGCTATAGAAAAATTATTATTCCGATTAACCATTTAGAAAGAAGCAATTCTCGGGTAATTATAAGTAGGGAAAGGTCCTGGGGAAAACTACAATTATAAACAGCTGCAGCATGAATTATATGTAATTATAGTTGATTCCTGTAAATAATTCTTTCTGTAAATTTCCATTCCAAATGATTTATTGCTTGGAAACAAAGGACATTTTGAATTAAAAATATATTTTCCTAAATTTGTATAAATAAAATCATATCCAACAAAAAGAAGATAGTGAAAAGAAGAAAAAGGGATCAAAGAAGAGACTGTTTCTATTTCTAGTTATGTACCTAACAAGTCACAGAATGTGATTTCTTAGTTCAATCTTGATATGATTCACATATATATATTTTTTTTCTTTAGGCTGTAGACTAAGTAGAAATGAAATACAACCGCCCCCCCCAAAAAAGAAGAAGAATGTGACATACTATGTTCTGCAGTAATTGTCAGCAAAACCTCATAATTTTTTCCAGCAACGTAAAAAGCATGTAATGACAGACGGCATCTGATATGTCACCACGGTGTTGAATACATTAATGTGACTCAGTTTGTTGTTGTTATTTAGAGGGAATGACTGCTGGGCATTGAGCATTTCCTGCTCTATTAATAATTTTGCTGTTATTTTTTCATTATGGTATATATCTTTTCCTATCAAATATGGGCTGATACGTTTATTATTTATTATATATATTCTAACAGAAATGACAAGAGTTGATATATTATTTAAGTCAACCTAATACATTAATATGGGTTCTCTGATTTTAAAATGACAAAATAAAATGCGAAAATAGGAGATGCTGAATGGCTGCTTAAAAATGGAAAGAGTGTCTGCATTTCTGAATTATAACACAAAATTAGGATAGTTTATGATTTTCAACTCTTTTCTTGCGAGCAGAGTTCATCTTCTTCTGAATTATAGCTTTGTTTTTCCACACAGCTCTACTCCCTATGCTTTTACATGACTATCTCATTAATCTAATGTGAAATAATTTGTACTGTTTAGGAGAAAAGCTGATATGCATACCTTTGTTTGACATTAAACATTTCTAAATCCCACAACTCTCTAGTGTAAGACAAACTTCATATTTTTTCTTCAACAAATTGAGTTAAATAATATAGGCCGTTTTGATTGCTAAATATTTCTTTTTTACCAAAACTTATATCTCTTAAGAGTCTTTGAGCACATGAAGGCAATTCTTCTTGCTGTATATGATCAACATTAATATGATTGCGCATCTGAGAGCACACAGAGCACATAGTTCCCAAATAATATCTTTTTTGTTTTATGCATAAAATCTTTCAGATAAACCAAGTGCATGAGTAAAACAAAGGGAGAAATATATTGAAACATACAAAGGCTCGTTTCACCTCTATATACGGTCCTTTATTTGCATTATATATCAAGCAAAAATAATCCACCTCTCAGAATATTAAGCAAAAACAATATGGCTCTGATGTACTTCTGCACAACGTTGTCTAATTTCCATGAAATGTCTGCAGGGTTTTGCACATCAAGATATTTCTTACTAAAAATGTTTATGGAAATAGGTCTTTATGCGTATTCTTAATAGAGAGCAATACGTTATGTTTAAAAACAGCTTTTGTATGAATAGTTGTGAATAAACACTGTTATCAAGCATTTAAAATATAAGCAATACATATGTTTATACTATATTAGTGACACACTTCTCGTACAAATGCAGAGTGTTTACACAACCTAATTAGAACAGATATGTAGGAAAAAAAGGGGAACATTTAACTTCAATTCCAGTAGTAATAGACAGTGATACGGACTATAACAGAATCTATAAAATACCATATTGAATATTGAGCTAAAATATGCAAACAAAATTATTAAAACAATATCTGCTAAACAGAATATTGAACAATATCTTTAGTTCTTATGTAACATAGAAAAATATTTTTTTCTTTTTAAAACACATGACTCTAGCTAGTCTGGCTTTGATGTCAGTGAAAGTGAAAGAAATGTAAAACATCTATTCAATTATTTCAGTTAATATACAAGCGTTAGGCATTCAAATTCCTAATTAAGAGACAACATGCCCTGTCAGGCATCTGCATGGGCTATTGAACATTGCCTAGATTGTTCCATAATTA
The DNA here is from genome assembly GCF_028564815.1 of Eubalaena glacialis. Classification (NCBI taxonomy): domain Eukaryota; kingdom Metazoa; phylum Chordata; class Mammalia; order Artiodactyla; family Balaenidae; genus Eubalaena; species Eubalaena glacialis. Next base: position 102,513,538 of record NC_083726.1, read on the forward strand.
TCCCAGTTTAATAGCTCTAAAAACGTAAGCAATGTGCATCCATTGAAGGAAAGTATGGCTTATCACACAAGAAGGTGCAGCACACAGAACATGCTCTGGTTCCATGTATTCATGCTGGAGGTTTTTATTGGAACATGTTTTAATTAATCCTTGAACAGAGAGCAACAGCACGCCACCAGTGAAAGTTGTTCAAACATTCTTTATTGAAAAAGAATCACAGCCTGTAGACAGAAATAGATGTACTTCTGCTGTAGGATTTGTATTTTGACATACCTTCCTCATTCCAACACTTACATATCCTAGAATAGCAGGTAGCTGTGCTTAATTTTACATATAAACTTTGGCAAATGATAAGTCATTATCAAGCAAATGATGTCATTCATTTTTAAAATTTAATCTGACATAGGGCATTTCATGCCTCATTTGAAAAATAATCAGTTTGAGCATCATGTTACAAAAACAGTGTTTTTAACCATTAGTTAGTTCAACTTTTCGAACATTTAGAACATAATTGATTCCTTTTCAGTTCAAAGATAGTTGAGTTAAATAGATGGGGTGACATGTAGGCATTATTTATGGTTTATTATCTAGTTTAACTGTTTGGCAGTGTAGAGTATAGGAAAATTCTAGTTAATGAGTAGGTTTATAAATTAAGAAGTATTGATATCTCTGCTTGAGAGGTAAAAGAGTTTGACAAAATCAAAAGACAAAAGTATCACATGTTTAAGTAAAGGAAAATAAATTCAGTTAGCATTCTTTATGATAGTAAAGGTCAACTTTCTAGCAAGTGAAGATAAAAATGATTCTGTAGAGTGGTGTCACATGGGTCATTAACAATAGTATATCATCTGCAAATGCTATAACACGATCATTTAAAATTGTATAGCTTGAAACAGTAGAAAGTTAGGTTATAACTTACATAATTTGAATTTAGTATTAAGAGTGTATATTTCTTTACTATGCAATGCTAAAATTTATCCAATAATAATACTTATTGATATAACATATTTATTTCCTCTTTCATCTCTAAATTCCATTCCCATATTTTTTCTTGTCTAATCCAAAGTGATCTCTGAAAAAATTTGTTTTTCACATCATTATTATTGTCATTATTCAATATCATCAAATAAAAACAGACACAATTTGAATAGTCTCAACCTACGTAGATACATTTAGAGTAATAGATATGATGTTTCCTGTCTATTAGTTTATTTTCTAATGGTCTTAGACACTCTGAAGTAAATATTCTATGATTGAAAATCTGGAACCTTAGTTTTGGTAGCAATTTTGCAATTCAAAAAAGCCATTTCAAGTTCTTTCCCAAACTTGCCCAAATCCATATTAAAAAACATATAATGGCAGTATGAGGAGCCTCATGAACCTGCTCCCCAGAAAACTGCTATAACTGCTATAAATCTTGAAAATTATTTTTTAAAAACTCAACCATTTAAGTTGAAGGTGATCAAGAGGAACAAACTTCCAGACATAAAATAAATAAGACATGGGGATGTGATGCACAGCTATTGTGTATGGTGACTATAGTCAATAATGTCGTACTGCAAATTTGGAAGTTGCTAAGAAATTAAATCTGAACATTTCTCATCATAAGGAAAAAAATTGTAACGTTGTAGTGACAGATGGTAACTAGACTTACTGCGATCATTTTGCAATGTATACAAATGTTGAATCAGTATGTCGTACAACTGAAAATAATGTAATGTTATTGTCAATTATGCTTCAATTAAAAATCATGACAATAAAAGAAGTTTAAAAATAAAATAATAAGACAAAATTTTAAAAACAACCACCACAACAAAACCTCAACCATTTAAAACCTGTAGAAGTTGTCCTAAGGTCATACTGCAAATGAAGAAACACATATGCAAGATAATCTACCAAATCTTGGTAAGAATAGAAAGTCTGTGGCATTTCAGCTGCAGTTTGCTCCCTCCTTTGTTTTTCTCCATCTCAGTGCTTAGATGCTCAAATTTGGTTGGATATGGCCTCAAAAACAGGGCTCCTTCTGTCCCCTTCGTCATGGGATATGTTTCCTACTGAGAAAGGCAAGCCAGAAGCGTTTCTTGTTCCCACCAGTTCCAAGTTCAAAAAAATAAATTCCTGCAAATGCAGCCAAGAAATTGGGTGCTTATTTCATACACCCAAATTCTGCTCATAGAACAGATGCTCAACTCCAGGCATGGCCTGCATTGCCCTTGCACCAGCTCACTCGTGACACGCAGGTTTCACTCTGAGAGAAGTAAGTTTAGAAAAGCAGAGGTTGTTGTCCTCACTCTATACTTTGCTCATTACCAGAGGTATCCATCCAACAGCGGCACGTCATTTGACATGCTCCCAGTTCTGGAGCAAGCAATGGTTCAGAGATTTTGCCCAGAAGGAGAAGCGGTCCATATGAATAGAGACTTTCAAAGATATCCCCAAAGAAGCTAACTTTGTTTGAAACACAATATGGGGAAGATCACATCTAATGTAATGCTGTACATTAAAACCTCAGAACTTATTCATCTTATAACTGAAGGCTTGTACTCACTGACCAATATCTTCCATTCCCCCGCCCTGCCCCACTCCTGGTAACCACCATTCTACTCACTGTTTCTATGAATTTGACTTTTCTTTTTCAGATTCCACATATAAGTGAGATCATACAGTATTTCTTTCTCTCTCAGGCTTATTTCACTCATTATAGTGTCCTCTGGGTTCATCCATGTTGTTCCAAATACAGGATTTCCTTCTTTCTCATGGTTAAATAATATTCATATATATATATATATATATATATATATATATATATATATATGAATGTGTCATATCTTCTTTATCCCCTTCTTCATCAATGGATACCTAAGTTGTTTCCATACCTTGGCTATTGTGAATAATGTTGCAATAAACATGTGAGTGCAGATATCTCTTCAAAATACCGATTTATTTTCGTTTTGGGTATATACTCATAAGAGGAAATTCTGGATCATATAGTAGTTCTATTTTTTGATTTTTCAGAAAATTCCATACTGTTTTCCATTATGGTTGTACCAATTTACACTCCCACCATCAGTGTACAAAGATGCCTGTCTCTACATCCTCACCAACACTTGTTATCTATTGTCTTTTAAATTAAAGTGAATCTAACGGGTGCGAGGTTATGTCTCATTGGGATTTTGATTTGTTGTTCCAAGATAATTAGTGATGTTGAGCATCTTTTGATGTATATGTTGGCCATTTGTATGTCTCCTTTGAAAATATATCTATTCAAGTTCTTTGCTGATTTTTCAAATTGGATTATTTGGATTTTTATTGTACTAAGCTGTATAAGTTTCTTATATATTTTTGACATTAAACCACTATCAGATAAATAGTTTGCGAATATTTTCTCCCACTCTGATGATTGTTTTTCTCATTTTTTCTATTTTCTTTGCTGTGAAGAAGCTTTTTAGCTCAACATAGTCCCACTTACAAAATTTCCTTTTGTTGCCTGTGTTTTTTGGTGTCGTATCCAAAAATAATATTGCCAAGATTCAAGATCAATGTCAAGGATCTTACATCCTACATTTTCTTCTAGGAGTTTTACAGTTTTAGGTTTTACATTTAAGTCTGTAATCCAGTTTGAGTTAATTTTTGGGAGTGATGTAAGATAGGGGTCCAGTTTCATTCTTTTGCATGTGGACATCCCGTTTTCTAAGTACCATTTATTGAAGACACTATCCTTTCCCAATTTTGTGTTCTTGACGCCCTTGTCAAAATTAGTTGACGGTATATGCATAGGTTTATTTTTGGTCAATGTGTGGGTTTTTATGACAGTACCATAATGTTTTGATTACTATAGCTTTGTAATACAGTTTGAAATCAGGAAGTTGATGCCTACAACTTTGTTCTTCTTGCTCAAATTTGCTTTCCCTATTTGGGATATTTTGTGGTTCCATATGAATTTTAGGATTGTTTTTTTCTACCTGTAAAATATACTAATGGAATTTTGATAGGGATTGCATTGAATGTGTACATCACTTTGAGTAATATGGATATTTAAACAATATTAATTCTTCCAGTTCATGAACATGGAATATCTTTCAATTTAATTGTGTCCTCCTCAATTTCTTTCATCAGTGCCTTACACTTTTCAGTCTATAGGGTTTTCATCACCTCAGTTAATTTTATTCCTAAGTATTTTATTATTTTTGAGCTATTATAAATGTGATTGTTTTCTTAATTTCTCTTTTCGATAGTTTGTTGTTAGTGTATAGAAACACCACTGATTTTTTTACATTTATCTTGTATCCTACAACTTTACTGAACTCAATTAGTTCTAACTTTTTTCGTGGAGTCTTCAGGGTTTTCTATATACAAGATCATGTCATCTGCAAACAGAGACAATTTTACTTCTTCTTTTATGATTTGGATGCCTTTTATTTATTTTTCTTGACTAATTGCTCCAGCAAGGCATCAGTACTATGTTGAATAGGAGTGATGAGAGTGTGCACCTTTGTTTTATTCCTGATCTTAGGGGAAAAGCTTTTAACCTTTCACTGTTAAGTATGATGTTAGCTGTGTGCTTGTCATATATGGCATTTATTACGTTGAGGCACATTCCTTCTTTGCCCAACTTATTGAAAGTTTTTATAATGAAAGGATGTTGAATTTTGTCTAATGCTTTTTCTGCATCAATTTAGATGATCATATAATTTGTACCTTTCATTCTGTTAATGTGGTGTGTCACACTTATTGATTTGTGTATGTTGAAACATCCTGCATTCCAGGGATAAATCTCACTTGATTACGGTGTATGACCATTTTAATGACCTGTTGAATTACGTTTGGTAGTATTTTTTGAAAACTTTTGCATATGTGTTCATCTGAATTATTGGCCTATAATTTTCTTTTCTTGTAGTGTCCTTTTCTGGCTTTGGTATCAGGATAATGCTGGCCTTATAAGACATATTTGGGAGTATTCCTTTCTCTTCAATTTTTTGGAAGAACTTAAGAAGGATTGGTATTAATTCTTCTTTAAATATATGGTAGAATTCACCAGGAAAGCCATAAATGCCCAGGTGTTTTTTTTTTGGTTTTTATTTTATTTTTTTTGAGCTTTTTGATTACTGTTTCAATCTCCTTGTTCATTATTGAAGTGTTTAATTCATGATGCAGTCTTGGTAGTTTCTATGTTTCTATGGTAGGTTATTCATTTGAATCTTTATTTTTTTCTTAATGTAGGCAATTATTGCTATGAACATCCCTCTTACAACTGCTTTAGCTGTATCCTATAGGTTTGGGTATGCTGTGCTTCTTTTTTCAATATATATTTCAAGATACTTTTTGATTTCTCATTTGATTTCTTCTTTCACCAGTGGGTTGTTAGCAGTGTGTTGTTTAATTTCCACATATTTGTGTTTTCTCCAATTTTCCTCCTGCTGTTTTTTTCTAGTTTTACATCATTATATTCAAAGAAATGTTTGGTACTGATTACAGTCTTCTTAAATGTGGTAAGACTTGTTTTATTACCTAGCATATGATCTATACTGGAGAATGTCCTGTGTGTGCCTGAGAAGAATGTGTATTCTTCTGATATTGCATAGAATGTTCTCCATATGCCTGTTAGGTCTATTTAATCCAAAGTAAAGTTCAAGTCCAATATTTCCTTGTTGATATCTTGTAATTAAAATTCTACTCACGAAATAATCCCAGGCCCTGATGGCTTCATTGGTGAATTCTGCCAAACATTTAAAAAATAATTAATGGAAATTCTTCACAAACCCTTCCAAGAAATGAATTAGTGCGAAAACCTTCTCAACTCAAGCTATAATACCTGTATTACCTAATACCAAAACCAGATAAACACATCACAAGAAAACTACAGATTAATATCTGTTATAAATTTGGACTTAAAAATCTCAACAAACTATTACCAAGCTGAATCCTTCAACTTATAAAAATAATTATATAACATGATCTGTGGAATTAATATCAGAAATTCAAGGTTGATTTAACTTTCAAAAACTAATTAATATAATACACGATAGCAGAAGAATAAAGGACAAAATCCACATGATTATATCAAAAGCAAAAACAAATTGAGAAAACTTAGTGCCCCTTCATGATAAAACTCTCAACAAACCAAGAATAGAAAGGAACTCCCTCATCATAAAGAACATCTATGAAAACCCACAGCTAACATCATGTTTTTTGTTTGTTTGTTTGTTTTTATATATTTATTTATTTATTTTTGGCTGCATTGTGTCTTCACTGCTATGTGCAGGCTTTCTCTAATTGCGGGGGCTACTTTTCATTGCAGTGTGTGGGCTTCTCATTGCAGCAGCTTCTCTTTGTTGCAGAGCATGGGCTCTAGGTGCGCGGGCTTCAGTAGTTGTGGCTCACGGGCTCTAGAGTGCAGGCTCAGTAGTTGTGGTGCACGGGCTTAATTGCTCCATGGAATGTGGGATCTTCCCGGACCAGGGCTCAAACTTGTGTCCCCTGCATTGGCAGGCAGATTCTTAACCACCGCACCACCAAGGAAGTCCTTAACGTCATGTTTTATAGTGAAAAAGTAAATGCCTTATGTCTACAATTAGGGACAAGATAAAGATACCAACTCTAGGCTCTTCAACAGTTTACTGGACTTTCTAGCCAGAGCAATAGGACAAATATAAAAAGAAATAAAAGACGGTCATATTGGAAAGGAAGAATTAAAATGCTTTCTGTTTGCAGATGACATGAAAATATACATGAAAATTCCGAAGGAGTCTACTAAAAGTCTTTAAGAATTAATAAACAAGTTCAGCATTATTGAAGAATAAAAGATTGATAAAGAAAATCAATTTTAATTTTATACATTTTTAATGAATAATCTGAAAATGAAATTAAGAAAACAATTATGTATACAATAGTTTTCAAAGAACAAAACATTTAGGAATAAATTTAACAAAAGAAGGATAAAACTTACACTCTGAGAACTATAAAATATCGTTGAAAGAAATTAAAGAACACATAAATAAAGGCAAAGACACCTCCTTTCTATTGATTGGAAGACAATATTGTTATCATGGCTATATTTGCAAAATTGATCTATGGAGTCAAAGCAATTCTCATAAAAATTTAGCTGTTTTATTAGTAAAAATTGAGAAGCCCATCCTAGAATGTATAGGGGAATTTAAGGGACTCAGAATAACTGACACAATATTAAAAGAGAGAAACAAAATGGTGGACTCACACTTCATGTTTTCCAAATATACCACAAAGCTAAAGTAACCATGACAGTGTGGTACTGACATATACAACAATGTTATATAATTGAGAGCCCAGATATAAGTCCTCATATTTATAGTTAATTGATTTTCAACAAGGCTGTCATGACAATTCAATTGAGGAAATAATAGTCTTTTCTACAAATGGTGATGAGACAACTGGATAACCACATGCAAAACAATAAAGATGGATCTACCTCATAACATCTACAAAAGTTAATTGAAGTAGGTAAAAGACCTAAACACTTGAGCTAACTATAAAACTCATGGAAGAAAACAGAGGTGTAAATTTTCATACTTTTGAATTAAGGAGTGGTTTCTTAGAGATGACAACAAAAGCCAAGCAACAGAAGAAAAATAAATTGGACTTCAACAAAATTAAGAATATTTGAGCTGCGAAAGACACCATCAAGAAAGTAAAAATACAATCTACAGAATAGTAGAATATATTTGTATCTCATATATTTGACAAGGGACTTGCATCAAGAATATATAAAGAACATTTAGAACTCAATAATAAAAAAACAAACAACCATATTAAAAATTGGGCAAATGATTAAAGAAAAATTTCTCCAAAGAATATATACAAATACCTAAATAAGCACATGGAAAGATGTTGAACATCATTAGCCATGAAGGAAGCAAACAAACAAAAAAAGACCACTTCACATGTGTTAGAGTGGCTATAATAAAAAAGACAGATAATAACAAATGTTGGCATTGATGTGGAGAAATTGGGACCCTCATACAGAGCTGGTGATAATATAAATGATACAGATACTTTGGAAAACAGTTCTTTGAAGGTTAAACCTGGCTATTCCACTCCTAGGCATATATTCAAGAAATAAAAGTATATGTATACATAACAACTTGTACAGGAATATTTATAAAGCATTATTAATAGTAAACCAAGGTGGAAACAATCCAAATGTTCATCAACCAAAAAGAAGATAAACAGAATTGGGTATTTCAATACAATGGAATATAATTATGCAGTAAAAAGTAATAAAGCCAATTGAGATTTCTTGTCCCTATATAAGGAGTATGGAAGTCTCCACTCCATCCTAACAACATGTAAAAAAGCAGAACAGTCTAAAAACCAACAAATCTTCTTTGACCATGAAAGAGGGGATATTATGGGGCAAAATTCTGCCCTGAAGATGGCATAGATAGAGAGGTAAATAAACAGAGTCATGGCTACCCAGGCAGAGCCTCACAAGTCCTGCTGCAGGAACCAGTACTGAGGCAGGAAAATTTGAACTATAATTGACAAATTGCTGGAAGCTCAGTGTGGATAACCCTGAGTTAAAATCTTCAGAGAACCCAGTCTTAATGTGGCTTCCAAAATAGTACGATTTTTACCTCCAGGAGCTTGACCAGATTCCTACAGTAAATATTGGAGATTGGATTCCAACAGAAGGAGGCAGGGAAATAACTACTTTAAAATACACCAGAGCACTCTGTTCCTCTTAACAAGGTCTGTTCTTAGGGGAAACTAGTTAACCAGATCCTAACCTGCTAGGGTATTATCAGAACTTAACTGACCTGGGAGATAGGGAAAAACCCAGCTCCAGCCCATTTTAGCCAACGTATAACACTTAAGGAGGGAGGAAGAAAGCAGAGACACTTGTGAAGTTCACAATTCAGAGGCATTTGCTCACTAAGACTGAGACTTAATCTTTGTATTATAGAACTCTGTCCCTCTCCCTGAAACTCAGCACCACAAATTTCTAAAGGTCTATTTACAGCAGTTCTTTTTACACAGTACATCATATTTAGCTATCAATAAATTACAAGGCATACCAAAAGGCAAAAAGCACAATTTTAAGAGCTAGAGCAAGCATCAGAACTGGACATGACAGTGATGTTGGAATTATCAGAGCAGGAATTTTTTAAAAATCTACGGTTAATGTGCTAAGGGTTCTATGGATAAATTAGACAGCATGCAAGAACAGATGGGTAATATAAGCAGAAAGATATAAATCATAAAAAGAACCAAAAAGGAAGGCTAGATATAAAAAAAAAGGATCACTGTAACAGAAATGAAGAATGCCTTTGACAGACTTATTAGTAGACTGCACACAGCTTAGGAAAGAACTTCTGAGCTAGAGGATATATCAATAGAATCCTCAATGAAAAGGAAAGAGAAAAAGACTGATAAAAGCAGAACAGAATATCCAAGAAATGTAGGACAACTACAAAAGATGTAACATACATAAGATGGCACTACCAGAAGGAGAAAAAGGAAGAGAAAAGAACAGAAGAAAATTTTGGAACAATAATGACTGAAAATTTTACCAAATTAATGTCAGATTCCAAATTACGATCCAAAAGCTCAAAGAACGGCTAGCAGAAAAAAATGCCTGCCCTTCTCCCCACCCCTCCAAAATTATTTTTAAACTACAGAAAATCAAAGATGGATTAAAAATCCTGAAAGAAGCCAGAGGATAAAAACATCTAACCTATTGAGGAACAAAGATTAAAATTGTATCTGACATACCCTCAGAAACCATGCAAGCAAGAAGAGAGTGGGGTGAAATATTTAAAGTGTTGAGCAAAATACCCATCAACCTACTGTATCAAAAGCATTCTTCATTTCTGTTACAGAGTTTTTTTAATATCTAATCTTTCTTTTTGGTTCTTTCTTATGATTTCTATCTCTCTGTGAAATTATCATTAAAAGTGAGGGAGAAATAAAGATTTTCTCAGACAAACAAATTTGAGAAAGTTTATCGTTAGTAGGCCTGCCTTCTAATAAATGTTTAAAGAAGATTTATTAGAAGGGTTATAATATAAGTCAGAAACTCAGATCTACATAAAGAAGAGGATCAATGAAGGAATGAATGAAGATAAAATTAAAACTTTAAAAAATTCTTAGTCCAATGGATGTTTTGTTTACAATAATAGCAACAACGTTTTCAATCATGTATGCCTATGTATATAGCATATGCATACACTTATGTATGCTTATTTATGACTGAAATAAATGAAAGTATTGATACAAAGGATGGGAGGAAGGAATTAGGGTTATTTTGCTATTATAAGGTACTCACACTACCTGTGAAGTGGTATAATGTTATTTAAAAGTGGACTTGGGTTAGTTGTAAATGTATATTGCAACCATAAGGCAACCACTAGAAAAAGTAAAAAAAAAAAAAAAAAAAAAAAAAAAAAATTATAACTTTATGCTAAGGAAAGAAAAGAGAATCATAAAAAATGCTCAGTTAATACCACAAAGGAAGGGTGATTGAGCAAGGTGGCAAAGTAGGAGGATATGGAACTCACCTACCCACATGAACAGATCAAGCATACATATATAAGAGTAATAATTCTCACTGAAACTAACGGGAACCTGGCAGTAAGACTCCTGTACAATGAAGGCCTTAAGAAAGATCCACACAGGACTGAGTAGGAAGGGAAGAGAAGTGATTAGGTTTGGACATGTGACCCAGGGATGGGTCTCAGAGGAAAAGAGACAATACATAGGCAGAGATCCACCCTGAGTGAGAGGTTTGAGCCACATATTGGATGTCTCAGCCCTGGGGTCCAATATAAGGAAGATGAGCTACCTTGGCTGGTTTGTGGGTCACTGGAACTAACAGGAGGGCTGTGGGAAGCCTTGACTCCAATCATGAGAAGCACACGAGTGCTGCCTTGCTTATAAGGCAGGGCAGAGAGGGCAGATTGAGGACTGCTCCAGTTGCTGCCCAGTTTTCTGCAACTGCCACAGCCCACATCCCAGCCTGAGCTGAGCAAACACAAACATAGTACTAAAGAAAATCATCAAACCACAAGGCAAGAAATTTTTTAAAAAGAAGAAATAAATGGACAGAGAAGAACTACAAAACAACTGGAAAACAAGTAATAAAATGGCAAGTAGTACATACCTATCAATAATTACTTTCAATGTCAATGGATAAATGCCCCAATCAAAAGACAAAGGGTGTCTGACTGGATAACAAAAAGACCATCTATATGCTGCTTACAAGAGACTCACTTCAAAGCTAAAGACACACATACAGACTAAATGTGAGGGCATGGAAAAAGATATTTTATGCATATGGAAATGCCAAGAAAGCAGAGCTAGCAATACTTAGGTAAAATAGATTTTTTTAAAAAGTCTCTAACAAAAGACTAAGAGGTGCATTATAGAATGATAAAGGGTTCAATACAAAAATAGGATATTACACTCATTAACATATATGCACCCAACATAGGAGCACCTAAATATATAAAGCGAATATCAACAGACATAAAAGGAAAAATTGACAACAATATAATAAAAATAGGGAACTTTTAACACCACACTTACATCAATGGACAGATCATCCAGACAGAAAATCAATAAGGCAACTGTGAACTTAAAGGACACAATAAGCCAGTTGGACTTAATAGAAGACATTCAATTAAAAAACAGCAGAATACACATTTTTTTTCAAGTGCACATGGAATATTCTCCAGGATAGATAACATGCTAGGCCACAAAACAAGTCTTAACAAATTTAATAGAATATAAATTATATTAAACATTGTTTCTAACCACAATGGCATGAAAATAGAAATCAATTATAGAAAGAACCATGGGAAAAGAACAAATACGTGGAAACTAAACAACATGCTATAACAAACCAATGGGTCAATGAAGAAATCAAAGAGGAAATCAGAAAATACCATAAGACAAATGAAAATGGAAACACAACTTTCCAACATCTATGGGATGCAGGAAAAGCAGTTCTAAGAGGAAAGTTTACAGCAATAAAGGCCATCTTTAAGAAATAAGAAAAATCTCAAATAAACAACCTACACTACCATCTAAAGGAATTAGAAAAAGAACAAACAAAGCTCAAAGTCAGAAGAAGGAAGGAAATAATAAAGACCAGAGAGGAAATAAAATACAGACCAAAAAAACAATAGAAAAATCAATGAAAGCAAAGCTTTTTTTGAAAAGATAAACAAAATAGATAAGCTTTTAGCCAGGCTCATCAAGAAGAAAAGAGAGAGGACCCAAATTAACAAAATAAGAAATGAAAGAGGAGAAATAACAACCAATATCACAGAGATACAAAAGATCAAAAGAAAATACTACCAACAGTTATATGCCAACAAATTAGAGAACCTACAAGAAATGGACTACTTTCTAGAAATACACAACCTACCAAGAATGAATCAGGAATAACAAGGCAATCTGAGCAGACTAATCACTAGTAGTAAAATTGAATTTTGTAATGAAAAAAAAAAAAAAACTCCCTGCAAACAAAGTCCAGGACCAGATAGCTTCACAGGGGAGTTCTACAAAATGTATAAAGAAGAGCTAACACCCATCCTTCTCAAACTATACCAAAAAATTGAAGAGGAGGGAACACTCCATAGTTCATTCTATGAGGCTACCATTACCCTGATACAAAAACCAAAGACACTAAAAAAAAAGAAAATTACAGGCTAATATCTCTGATGACTACAGATGCAAAAATTTCCATTTTTAAATCAGGACTACACCAAACTAAAGTGCTTCTACACAGCAAAAGAAACCATCAACAAAAAGAAAAGACAACCTATAAAATGGGAGCAGATATTTTCAAATGGTGTATTTGATAAAGTTTTACTATCCAAAATATATAAAGAACTCATACAACTCAACAACACAAAAGAAACAACTCAACTAAAAAATGGGCCGAGGAGCTGAACAGACATTTTTCCAGAGAAGTTATACAGATGGCCAAAAAGCACATGAAAAGATGTTCAACATCACTAATTACTAGGCAAATGCAAATCAAAACCACAATGAGATATCACCTCATGCCTTTGAGAATGGCTATTATCAAACTGGCAAAATAAAACGTGTTGGTGAGGAAGTAGAGAAAAGGAACCCTATACACTGTTGATGGGAATATAAATTGGTGTAGGCACTATGGAAAACAGTATGGAAATCCTTCAAACAATTAAGAATAGAACTACCATATGATCCAGATATTTCACTTTTGGTATTTATCCAAAGAAAATGAAAACACTAATTTGAAAAGATATATGTACCCCTGTGTTCATTTCAGTATTATTTAAGATAGCCTGAATATAGAAACAATCTAAGTGCCCATCTGTGGTTGAATAGATAAAGAAGATGTGTATATATATACAATGGAATACTTAGCCATAAAAAAGATGAAATCTTGCCATTTGCAATAACATGGATGGACCTTGAGGGCATTATGATAAGTAAAATAAGTCAGATGGGGAAAGACAATTACCATATGATTTCATTCATACGTAGAATATAAAAAACAAACAAAGCTAAATAAACGTACAAACCAAACCAAACCAAAAAAAATATGTAGATACAGGGAACAGAATAGTGGTTACCAGAGGGGAAGAGATTGGTTGCAAAATGGGTAAAGGGGATCAACTGTATATTGACAAATGGAAACTAAACTTTTGGTGGTGAGCACTCTGTAGGGTATACAGAAGTAGAAATAAAATGTACACATGAAACTTATATAATGTTATAAAGCAATGTTACCTCAATAAAAATAAATCTAAAATTATCAAACAACAGCAGAATGTGAAAAAAATTACATGTACTTTACATTAATTTCAGGAGAACGGACATATTTACAATATCCAAGAATAAGTTAGGCCTTTACATTAATTACATATAGAGAACTACTTTCAGAATCTTATTTCTTTGGTATTGGTTAACAAACATACCATAAAGGCATAGTGAAAAATTATTCTTATTATCAAGAAAATAATTCAAATCAGAAGTTAAATTTGTTGGAAAACAGTTTGTCAGTTCCTCAAAAAGTTAAACACAGAGTTTATTTTATGACCCATCAGTTCCACTTCTAGTTATATACCCAAGAGAACTGAAGACATACGATCACACAAACCCTTCTACACAAATTGTTCAAGTAGCACTGTTCACAATACCCATACAATGGACAATTATTTAGTCATAAAAAATAGTGAAGTAATGATCCATGCTACAATATGAATGAACCTTGAAAACACTGCAAGAAATAAAAGAAGCCAAACACAAAAGTCCATGTATTATGTGATTCCACTTATGTGAAATGTCCAGAACAGGCAAATCCATAGAAATAGGAAGTAGATTAGTGGTTGCCAGGGCAAAGCAGGAAGGGAGAACTGGGAGATGAATGTTTCTTTTTGGGGTGATGGAAGTGCTCTGAAATTAGGTAGTGGTGACCACTGTACAACATTATGAATATACTAAAAACTAATAAATTGTACACTTTAAAATGGTTAACATGGTGGGAAAAATATAAATGGAAGGTGAAAAAGATACTTTGCGAACATTAATAAAAGACAGCAGGAGCAGCTATATTAATTTCAGACAGAGCAGACTTCAAAGTATTGTGTAATGGTATTTTGCAATCACATTATTAAAAATAATAAGTTAAATAAGTAAACCAGGAGAACTGCTAGACTTTTTCAGACTTCCACTGAATTAAGCAGTTTTATTCTACTTCTAAAATGTTGATGATAATGCATTCTTATTAAATCTTTTGTTTCAAGGATTGACAGGGAGAGAAATATCTATTTGAGGTATCTAATTTTTCTATATCACTTTCTTTTTTCTTCATATTGTATATATTCTTTATTATATCTGATTCAAAGATAACTTGGCATGAAAGTTGCTATACAAGATTTTCTTCCTAATGAGAAATTTTAAGATTGGAAGAATCATTTATGCTTTTTATCATAACAATTTGCAGGAAAAAAAATGTCAATTATATTTTCTTAGACGCATGTTCTAAGTATAAATAACTAAAATGTATATAGAGTTCATATTTTGTTTAAAGTTAAGAATTTTATCACACCAACTAGCTATATAATAATAAAAATTATGAGATAATCTAATCTTCATTATTTTTTGAATTATTATTTAAATTATATAAACACTTGACTCAAAAGGATATAATTTTCCAATGATTTTAGTATAATTCACTTTCTTAAAATTCATATTAACTCCAGATCCATTTCACTATTTCTTATCTATTCAAAACTTCTATGAACATACAATTAAGAACTTTCACAATGTTGAATTGTTGTAGCATTTTTCCCCTTAGGATAAATAGTAAATATTTAAAGTCACTAAGAGTTAGAATTTCAGCATATAAAGCACCTCAGAACTAGTTTTACCCCAAATTGCATCTGGATTGCTTGCCTGTATTTCAGCATGCATATTCAGATATTAACTATATATTCAAATGCTAAGCTTGTAGTGTTACTGACACCATTACACTGATTGGGTATGAAGGAACCCATGAAATTACAAGGTCAGAGATGAAACGCAGTTCATAGAGGCTAGAACTGACATTAAGTAGACATTCTGTGATTTGGTCCTCCAAAGCCTGGACCTGACACCCAAAGCCAAAGCCACAGCTTTGAGCTGAACACCAAAAGCAAACTTTATTTCAATGCACTGTTAACCATTTCCTCATCCTTCTGTTTTAATCTAGTAATTGGGGCCAATTCCTTACCATGAAAAGGGATCAAGTAATGATTTCCTAAGGCTATGTATGACATGCAAGGGAGAGGTGGCACATGGAACTAGGGAACTGTTAGTTAATGTGTAACCAGTACAGGAATCTGACCCCAGAGATACAGTGGAAAAAGGCAGCCACTGAAATGAAATGTGCTGGTCTCTAGTGCCTGAGAGTGTTGTGTGGGAAGCCAGTGGGAAGCAGTAGATACTCTGACAGCCCTTTACTCTGCATTTTTAGGAGAAGGAGGAGGACAAGAGGAGACAAATACATAGTAAGCACCTAACATACGGCAATCATTGGGCTGGATGATTCATTAATTTGCAGGACAAACTACGTAATTAGTGGGATCTAGTGCAAAAGGAAAATAAGGGGCGCCTATTTAAAAATTAAGAAATTCACGATGGCAACGGAAGAGCATTAAACCAACTGTGGGCGTTTCTGAACACAGGGCCCTGTGTAAATGCCCATGTGTCCGTGAAGTTGGCCTTGCTAATTGGACATTGGTGTTCTCAGGAATGCTACATACTATAATCCCTATTCCACAATTAGAAAACCGAGGCTTAGAAATGTTTAACTGGCTTGCGCAAGGGTACATACATTGTAAAAGACAAAGATGGATATATACATATATATGGTTTTATAATTTTGAATTTTATTTATTTTTTTATTGGGGTATAGTTGTTTTACAATGTTATGTTAGTTTCTACTGTACAATGAATTGACTCAGCTATATGTACACACACATCCCCTCCCTTCTGGATTTTCCTACCATTTAGATCACCACAGGGCACTGAGTAAAGTTCCCTGTGCTATACATCAGGTTCTCATAGTTACCTATTTTATACATATTAGTATATATATATGTCAATCCCAATCTCCCAATTCATCCCACCTCCCCTTTCCCCCCTTGGTGTCCATTCGTTTGTTCTCTACGTCTGTCTCTATTTCTGCCTTGCAAACAGGTTCATCTGTACCGTTTTTCTAGATTCCATGTACATGCATTAATATACAATATTTTTCTCTTTCTGACTTACTTCACTCGGTATTACAGTTTCTCCCTAGCTCTTTGTGATTTGTTTAGTCTTACAGAGCACAAGGGCAATATTATACACACCATTTAAAATTTATATTTAGATGTTTATGTGCTCTTTATTTTTCATCATCTCATAAAATGTCCCCTTCCTGTTACTATATAGTTCACTTCTCTCTGCAACTGCCCTGCTAATAGGTTTCCCAATTAGAGTGGGATTACACATCCAATGGGAAGAAGACTGAAATACAGCCATAATAACCACAGCAATCTCAGCGCTTCCTAGGATCGGCATAGAGTTAGGACTCCATTATTGGCAAAGCCACAGGACTAGAACTGTTGAAGCTGCAGGTTCAGTGGACTGCTTCATGGATGGTCCTCTAACTGCTCGTTAATACTGAATGCCAGGGTAATTACTCTTGCAAAATCCCATGGTACTTGCAAATCTTACTTTTTGCCAACTTTTCTTTCCGGTTTGTAATAGAGAGGTGGCCTTTCACCGACGGGAGTGCACTCCATGTGTCACTAGAGCATGTACACTTCTGTGGAAGAGGGGCTGTGGTCTATATATATATATATATATATATATATATATATATATATATATATATATATATATATATTTTTTTTTTTTGGAAAGAGGTAGGTGAGAAGAGGGCATGCTGTAAATAGCATGTAACTTCCCTCTGAACAAATTAGTCCCTCTGAATTGTATAAGTGAGCAAATCTAATTTTAGTGAACAAAAGAGGCTGAGAGGTACTGAGCATAATTTTTATGTAAAAATAGGAAGTCTCCAAAGACGTCTCTCTTTAAACAGATGAATGTACATTACCAAAGTCATCCGAATCCAGAAGGTTGATTTATGCGTTTTCCATTGTACCCTTCAACCAAAAAAGCTTTTTCTGTTTCCAAATAGTATGCATTTGGGGTAAAGTTTCACTGCATGCACCAAGAAGGGCTGAGAGAAAAGAGCTCCAAAGCAGTCATGTAAAGAAATTGTTTCTCCTTTTTTTTTTTTTTTTAACTCAAACATAGCTCTGCCAAATAGGCTGTCCAACTGTCTACTGTATCCACTTTTAGCTACTTGAATTTTAATTTAAAAAAAAAGTTTCAATGTTATGTATCAGAACATATGATTAATTCTCCATTGGCACCCTATGTCTTCAGCAGAGTGAAGACACAGTAAGAAAAAGCTCAAATCCTGCTTGAACACAGTAGGTCAATTCACAAATCAGTATCAGCCATTCTAGAAGATGGGTTTTATTCAACGGCTCCCTCAGCATTGTCAGTACTTATAGTTTCCTTATAGCTTTTAGTACACCTTAAAATCAATAGTGAGTTATTAACTACTAAAATATATTTAAACATTTGTCCTATTAAAGATAATACACTGCTTATATGGGTTTCACATACTCTCACTCATAGGATTTCTCTTTTACCCTGCTCTCTTTCAAACATGGACGCTTCTTACACTCTAAGAGTTTTTAAAGTAACCTACAGCAAGAGTGAAGGAGTTTAACTTCTGTCTCTCTTTATATGTGTGTGTGTGTGTTCATCAATTAATCCATGTATTCATATATGAATTCAAGAAGCCTTACTGAATAACAATTACCTGCTGCTCAGTATTCCAAGCACTGAGAATCTTTCAAACAAAATCTTCCTCCCAGAGCTTAAAGCCTTGAAAACTACATTTGATGTTAGTGAAAGAATATTTTAATTGCTCGAATGGCAACTTTTGTTGTCTTTCTTTGCCACCCTGGTGCTGTATTTGCACCTTACAACCCAGGCTTTCATCATAAGCAACTATTTCTGGGGTCCTCCACATGCCACACATTTTCACTTCTTTGTGCCTTTCTAAGCCTCTCCCTTCTATCTAGATTGCTTTTTCATCCTTTTTATTAATTTATTTTTACATTTTATTGTGGTAAGAACACATAACATGAGGTCTACCCTCTTAAAATTTTAAGTACACCATACAGTATTGTAAACCATAGGTACAATGCTGTACAGCAGATCTCTAGAACTCATTCATCTTGAATAACTGAAACCTGATACCCTTTGAACAGCAACTCCCCATGTCCCTCTCCCCGCAGCCCCTGACAACCAACGTTATCTGCTTCTCAGAATTTGACTACATAAGATACCTCTTATAGGTGGAATCAGGCAGCATCAGTCCTTCTGTTGGCTGGCTTATTTCTCTTAGCATAATGTCTTCCAGGTTTAGTCACGCTGTCACATATGGCATGATTTTCTTTTTTTTTCTTTTTTTTGGTTGAATAATATCCCACAGTGTGTACATGTGTCTATGTACATATATGTATATATATATACATTTTCTTTATCCATTCATCTGTCAATAGACGTTTAGATTTTTTCCATATCTTGTCTATTGTGAATAGTTCTGCAATGAACATGGCAGTTCCTATACCTCTTGGAGATCCTGATTTCAGTTCTTTTAGATATAAAATAAGAAGCATGATGGCCAGATCATATGATAAGCTTTATTTAAAATATTTTGATGAACCACAATATTGTTTTCCATAGTGGCTACACCATTTTGCATTCTCTCCAACAGTGCATAAGGGTTCTAATTTCATCATGTCCTTGTCAACACGTTGTCTCTTCCTTTTTAATGACAATAGCTATCCTAACAGGTATGAAGTGCTATATTATTGTGGTTTTGAGTTGCATTTCCCAGATGTTTAGTGATGTAGAGCATCTTTTCATATACTTGTTGGCCATTTATATGTCTTGTTTGGAGAAATATATATTAAATTCCTTTGGCTCATTTTTAAATTGGGTTATAGGTTCTTTTGTTTGTTAGTTTTTTGTTATTGAGTTGTAGGACTTCCTAATATATTTCAGATATTAATGTTTTATCAGATATATGGCTTGCAAACATTTTTTCCCATTCATAAGTTGCTTTTTTTAGCCTGGCGATGGTTTTCTTTGCTGTGCAGAAGCTTTTAAATTTGATGCAAGTCCACTTGTAAAATTTTGATTTTGTTGCTTGGACTTTTGGTGTCATATGCAAGAAATCATTGCCAAGCCCTATATCATGAAGCTTTTCCCCTACGTTTTCTTCTAAAAATCTTACACTTAAATGTTTAATCCATTTTGAGCTGCTATTTGTGTATGGTGTAAGATTGGGGTCCAATTTCATTCTATTGCATGTGGATATCCAGTTTTCCCAGCATCACAGCATTATTTGTTGAAGAGATTGTCCTTTTCCCTTGTGTATTCTTGTCACCCTTATTGAAGATCAGTTTACTCTATAGTCTTGAGTTTAGTTTTGGGCTCTCTATTCTGTTTCATTGAGGTATGTCTAGTTTTATGCCAGTACCTTACGGATTTAATTGCTATAGCTTTGCAGTATGTTTTGAAATCAGAAAGTTTGATGCCTCCAGCTTTTTTCTTCTTTCCCAGGATTGCTTTGGTTATTTGGGATCTCTTGTGGTTCAATACGAATTTTAGGATTTTTTTTCTATTTTTGTTAAAATTGCCATGGGATTTTGATAGGGATTACATTGAATCTGTATATCACTTTGAATAATATGGATGTTTTAACAACATTAATTCTTCCAATTCATGAACATAAAATGTTTTTTTTGTGTGTGTGTGTGCCTTCTCTAATTTCCTTCATCAATGATTTGTTGCTTTCAGTATACAAGTATTTCACAACTTTGGTTAAGTTTGTCATTCTTTTTGATGCTCTTGTAGATGGGATTGTTGTTGTTGTTGTTGTTGTTTAATTTCCTTTTACATTAGTTCATTATTCGTGTATAGAAAGGCAACTGATTTTTGTATGTTGATTTTGTATCATGTGGCTTTACTGAACTTGTTGATAATTAGCAGTTTTCTATGGAGACTTTGATTCCTATACATACAATCATGTCATAGGCAAATAGAGATAAATCTTACTTCCTCCTTCTGATTTGGACAGCTTTTATTTCTTTTTCTTGCTTAATTTCTTTGGCAAGGACTTCCAGTACTATGTTGAATAAAGTAGCAAGAATGGGGATCCTTATCTTATACTGGATCTTAGAGGAAAACTGTCAGTTTTTCACCATTGAATATGATGCTAGGTGTGGGATTTTTATAGCTGGCTTTTATTACACTGAGATAAATTTCTTCTATAAATAGTTTGTTGAGATTTTCTATTGTGAAAGGATGCTGAATTTTGTCTAATGCTGTTTCTGCATCTTTTGAGATGATCATGTGGGTTTTGCCCTGCATCCTGTTAATTTGGTGTATCATTTCTGTGTGTTGAACCACCTTTGCATCCCTAGGATAGAGCTCACTTAATCATAGTGTATGATCTTTTTAATGTGCTGTTGAATTCACTTTGCTAGCATTTTGTTGAGAATTTCTGCATCTATGATCATCAGAATTATTGGCTGTAGTTTTTCTTCCTTGTAATGTCCTTGTGTGACTTTGGTGTCAGGGTAATGTTGGTCTTATAAAATGAGTTTGAAAGTGTTCCCTCTCCTAAAATTTTGGAAGAGTTTAAGAAGGATTTGAATTAATTCTTCTTTAAATGTTTGGTAGATTTCACCAGTGAAGCCTAAGCTTTTCTTTGTTGGGAGATTTTTGATTACTGCTAATGTTTGCACTTTTATTTCTATTATTTAAAATATTATAATTTTTTGTTTCATTATGTTACAAAAATATGCTGCATTTTATTATGTGATGAATATTTTCTGCTTCTTTCTTTCCTCTCTCAAATGTGTCAAAATGCTTTGTGTTTTTAAAGAAATCTTTACATTCTATAATTCTTTGGTAGATACTCTTTTCAAAGATATATGATTTGTATGAAAATAAAGATGTAAACTTCTCAATTTCCATTGTTTCCAGACATTTTAATATCTTTCATGCTCAAATGGAAAACCATTGTTCAACAATGTAGTAGCATTGGAATTACACAGAAGCTTGTTTAAGCCCAGCACTGCCTCCTATTTTCTTAAAGACCTCAGAGGCCTCAGTTCTCCATGTAAAAAAATGAGGTCAGATGATCATTTGGATAATTTTCAACCCTAAAACTGGAAAATAAATAAAACAGGGACAGCCCAATCAGTTACATCCACTGTTGATGTGCTACTTCTACTTCTTTTTCTAATAGAAGGAGGAGCTAAGTAGATAAAAGGACCAACAGGAAATACCTCCAGGCTGAGTGTCTGAAAGTCACTTTTGTAATTTTGATATGAGTTGAGTTTCTGGTCAACAGTTTGGCAAGAATATACATGTCAAAGACTGTACACAGAGGTTTGCACCAATGTCAGACATTCTAAAAATTATTAATATTGCCAATATTCTAACATTAATCATTGCGCTACCAAATCTTTAAGTTGGTTTTTATCTTCACTATTACTTAATTAACTTACTCAACAAATATTTATTGAGCATCTACCGTGAGATTGGTACTGTGGTAAACTTTGGGACAACACATCTTACCTCAGATATATGACATAATAATGGGAAAATGACAGACACTAAATAATAAAAGACCACAATAATTATAAAATAAATAAACGTAGCATTGAAGAGGGAAATAGCTGGCAAAGGTAATTAAAGCTTAACAAGTAGTAGCTTCCACATAGAGATCATGAAAGATATTAAAGGGTTCAGCTATATCCTCTACCAAGAAAATAAGGAAGAGAAAATTTTAAAAGTGAGTGAGAAAGAAAAGAAACATGATTTTTATTGATTCCAAAGAATAAGACAGTACAAAACAGGAAAGATTATTCTTTACTAATTTAAAAAAAAAACTTGATTGAGAAAATGTTTCAGAGACAAGGGGTAATTCTGTAATTGGCTGAGTTGGTCATTGGTGAGTTTGTATATTGCCACCTGATCAATAAAAAGATCAAAAGGAAGAATTTTATACACATTTGGTTCCAAACAAAATCTTTCAGACAGTTTGTCACTCTTTATGATGGCTAAGAAAAGGCAAGGAAGAAAATGACATCTTTGAAACCAGCAAGGCTGGTTTTAGGGAAAGTGATGAAATATCCCCAATATGCACCATAGTCTGTCTCTCTACTTTTTAAATTTAATTCTTTCCTCAGTATAATATTATCTTTATTTCTTTTTTTATTTTCTACTTTTCCATGACCACAACTACTTATAGTCAATAAAATGAATTGGTGAGTTGTTTTGCATTGCCCTCATCATCTTTCCTTCTGTACAGGCATTAAGCAAATTGTTTCTTCACAAAAATCATTATTTTATTACTTTATTACTTTATTCCTATTTATATTGATAACAAAATAATCAAATTATAGTATCAAATGGAGCAAATTTAATTTGTAAAAAAGGCCTCAGACATGTTCCAAATGAGAAACTGTAATTAGTAAATCTGCAAATCAATGTCATATTTATGTAAAGTTGACTGAAATAGCTTGATCTATGTTAGACCATTGATTATGTAAGTCTTATGCCTAATCTGGGCTTGTTCTTTCTAGAGCATCAGTACTGTGACTTATATTACTAAAGCCCACTGAAGTTTATGGATCTATTTTAAAGATACTTGAAATCATTTTATAACATGAGCATTTAGAAAGACAACAAAAACGATCTCTTGAGAGTCAAGCAACATTAGATATAATTTTTTGTGTGATTTAAGTAATTTAATTAAAAATGTGATATGTTAAGTATTATGATATTAAGTCCAAATCCTTTTTCATTAGTTTACTAATAAAGGCTTTTCAAAAATTCTTACAATAATGCTTAGATTCTAGGTCTAATTCTGGCACTGGTTTACATCCTTTTTTTAAAATCTTGTTTCTACCTAAACCTAGGAAAATTCTTTAGCTTGTTTTTTCTTTGATCCATAATGCATTGTTAATTTCTAGAATCTATTCTGATAAATTGAGATACCTCAATAAACTTCTCTATCCAAAAACATTTATAAAACAAAAGCATTCTACATATGACTAGTTCTTATAACATCTCTCAATAAAGGACAAGAAAATATTCTAAAACTATAATTAATGAAGAGATGTTATAGGTAAGTGAAATTAGCCTGATCCAGTTTTCTGAAAATCTAATGCTGTAGAAAAAGAGTTGACAGCTGGGCAGAATTAATCCAGCCTTAGCTTTGACACAAAAGTCTAGGATTCAATTTTGCATATTCAAGTATCACATTAGGCAGAACTAAAGTGATCTTAACAAAGTTTTTTATTGTTATTGTTGTTGTTGTTGTTTTCATGGGTGGGGGAGATTTACTTTCTGTCAATGGGCCTGAAAAGTTGAGATCCAAAACTGTTGTGTCATAGAATATAGGAAAAACACATGAACTTGGAATAATTGAAATACAGGGAGACCTTCAATATGGCAGAGGAGTAAGACGTGGAGATCACCTTCCTCCCCACAAATACATCAGAAATACATCTACATGTGGAACAACTCCTACAGAACACCTACTGGACGCTGGCAGAAGACCTCAGACCTCCTAAAAGGCAAGAAACTCCCCACGTACCTGGGTCGGGCAAAAGAAAAAAGAAGAAACAGAGACAAAAGAATAGGGACGGGATTGCACCTCGGGGAGGGAGCTGTGAAGGAGGAAAAGTTTCCACACACTAGGAAGCCCCTCAACTGGTGCAAACGAGGGGTAGGTGGGGGAAGCTTCGGAGCCACGGAGGAGAGCGCAGCAACCCAGGTGCGGAGGGCAAAGCGGAGAGATTCCCACACAGAGGAGCGGTGCCGACCAGCACTCACCAGCCCGAGAGGCTTGTCTGCTCACCCGCCAGGGCGGGCGGGGGCTGGGAGCTGAGGTTCTGGCTTCGGAGGTCGGATCCCAGGGAGAGGACTGGGGTTGGCTGCGTGAACACAGCCTGAGGTAGGTTAGTGCACCACACCTAGCTGGGAGGGTGTCCGGGAAAAAGTCTGGAGCTGCCGAAGAGGCAAGAGACTGTTGTTTCCGGGTGCACGAGGAGAGGGGATACAGAGCACCGCCTAAATGAGCTCCAGAGATGGGTGCGAGCCGCGGCGATCAGCACGGACCCCAGAGACGGGCATGAGATGCTAAGGCTGCTGCTGCTGCCACCAAGAAGCCTGTGTGCGAGCACAGGTCACTCTCCACACCTCCCCTCCCGGGAGCCTGTGCAGCCCGCAACGGCCAGGCTCCCGTGATCCAGGGACAACTTCCCCGGGAGAACGCACGGCGCGCCTCGGGCTGGTGCAAAGTCACGCCGGCCTCTGCCGCCGCAGGCTCGCCCCGCCTCCTCCATACCCCGCCCTCCCCCCCGGCCTGAGGGAGCCAGAGCCCCTGAATCAGCTGCTCCTTTAACCCCGCCCTGTCTGAGCGAAGAACAGATGCCCTCAGGCTACCTACGCGCAAAGGCAGGGCTAAATCCAAAGCTGAACTGCTGGAGCTGTGCGAACAAAGAAAAGAAAGGGAAATCTCTCCCAGCAGCCTCAGGAGCAGCGGATTACATCTCCATAATCAACCTGATGTACACTGCGTCTGTGGAATACCTGAATAGACTATGAATCATCCCAAATTGAGGCTGTGGACTTTGGGAGCAACTGTAGACTTGGGGTTTTCTGTATGCGACTGAGTGGATTCTGGTTTTAGGTTTATCTTACTTTAGTATTTAGAGTTTATTATCATTGGTAGATTTGTTTATTGATTTGGTTGCTCTTTTCCTTTTTTTTAAATTAATATATAGATATATATATATTTTTCAGTTTTCTTTTTTTGTGAGTGTGTATGTGTATGCGTCTTTGTGTGATTTTGTCTGTATACTTTTGCTTTTACTATTTGTCCTAGGGTTCTGTCTGTCTGTTTTTTTTTTTGTTTGTTTGTTTTTTGGGTTTTTTTTGGAATAGTTTTTAGCACTTATTATCATTGGGGATTTGTTTTTTGGCTTGGTTGCTCTCTTCCTTCTTTCTTTCTTCTTTCTTTTTTTAAATTACTTTTTAATTTTTTTTATTTTTAATAATATTTTTTAATTTTTATTTTGGTAACTTTATTTCTTTTTATTTTACTTTTTTCTTTCTTTCTTTCTTTTTTTCTCCCTGAGCTGTGTGGCTGACAGGGTCTTGGTGTTCTGGCTCGGTGTCAGGCCTGTGCCTCTGAGGTGGGAGAGCCGAGTTCAGGACATTGCTCCACCAGAGACCTTCTGGCTCCATGTAATATCAAACAGTGAATGCTGTCCCGGAGATCTCCATCTCAACACTAAGATGCAGCTCCACTCAACAACCAGCAAGCTACAGTGCTGGACACCCTATGCCAAACAACTAGCAGACAGGAACACAACCCCACCCATTACAGAGAGGCTGCCTAAAATAATAATAAGGTCACAGACACTGCAAAACACACCACCAGATTTGGACCTGCCCACCAGAAAGACAAGATCCAGGCCCATCCACCAGAACACACTCACTAGTTCCCTCCACCAGGAAGCCTACACAACCCACTGAACCAAAGTTAGCCACTGGGGGCAGACACCAAAAACAACGGGAACTATGAACCTGCAGCCTGTGAAAAGGAGACCCCAAACACAGTAAGTTAAGCAAAATGAGAGACAGAGAAATTTGCAGCAGATGAAGGAGCAAGGTAAAAACCCATCAGACCAAACAAATGAAGAGGAAATAGGCAGTCTACCTGAAAAAGAATTCAGAGTAATGACAGTAAAGATGATCCAAAATCTTGGAAATAGAATGGAGAAACTACAAGAAACATTTCACAGGAAACTAGAAGAACTAAAGAGCAAACCAACATTGATGAACAACACAATAAATGAAATTAAACATTCTCTAGAAGGGATCAATAGCCGAATAACTGAGGCAGAAGAACGGATAAGTGACCTGGAAGATAAAATAGTGGAAATAACTACTGCCGAGCAGAATACACAAAAAAGAATGAAAAGAATTGAGGACAGTCTCAGAGACCCCTGGGACAACATTAAATGCACCAACATTTAAATTATAGGGGTCCCAGAAGAAGAGAAAAAGAAAGGGACTGAGAAAATATTTGAAGAGATTATAGTGGAAAACTTCCCTAATATGAGAAAGGAAATAGTCAATCAAGTCCAGGAAGCACAGAGAGTCCCCTACAGGATAAATCCAAGGAGAAACACGCCAAGACACATATTAATCAAAGTACCAAAAATTAAATACAAAGAAAAAATATTAAAAGCAGCAAGGGAAATACAACAAATAACATACAAGGGAATCCTCATAAGGTTAACAGCTGATTTTCAGCAGAAACTCTGCAAGCCAGAAGGGAGTGGCAGGGCACATTTAATGTGACGAAAGGGAAAAACCTACAACCAAGATTACTCTAACCAACAAGGATCTCTTTCAGATCTGATGGAGAAATTAAAACCTTTAAAGACAAGCAAAAGTAGAGAGAATTCAGCACCACCTAACCAGCTGTACAACAAATGCTAAAGGAACTTCTCTAGGCAGGAAACACAAGAGAAGGAAAAGACCTACAATAACAAACCCAAAACAATTAAGTAAATGGTAATAGGAACATATGTATCAATAATTAACTTGAATGTAAATGGATTAAAGATCCCACCAAAGGACATAGACTGGCTGAATGGATACAAAAACAAGAACCATATATATGCTGTCTACAAGAGACCCACTTCAGACCTAGGGACACATACAGACTGAAAGTGAGAGGTTGGAAAAAGATATTCCATGCAAATGGAAATCAAAAGAAAGCTGGAGTAGCAATCTCATGTCAGAAAAAAATAGACTTTAAAATAAAGACTATTACAAGAGACAAAGAAGCACACTACATCATGATCAAAGGATCAATCCAAGAAGAAGACATGCCAATTGTAAATATTTATGCACCCAACATAGGAGCACCTTAATACATAAGGCAAATGTTAACAACCATGAAAGGGGAAATCAACAGTAACACAATCATTGTAGGGGACTCCAACACCCCACTTTCACCAATGGACAGATCTTCCAAAATAAAAATAAATAAGGAAACACAAGCTTTAAAGGACACATTAAACAAGATGGACTTAAATGATACTTATAGGACAATCCATCCAAAAACAACAGAATACACTTTCTTCTCAAGTGCTCACGGAACATTCTCCAAGATAGATCACATATGGGTTACAAATCAAGCCTTGGTAAATTTAAGAAAATTGAAATCATATCAAGTATCTTTTCTGACCACAATGCTATGAGACTATACATCAATTACAGGAAAATATCTGTAAAAAAAAATACAAGCACATGGAGGCTAAAAAATACACTACTAAATAACCAAGAGATCACTGAAGAAATCAAAGAGGAAATCAAAAAATACCTAGAAACAAATGACAATGAAAACACGACCCAAAATCTATGGGATGCAGCAAAAGCAGTTCTAAGAGGGAAGTTTAGGCAATACAATCCTGCCTGAAGAAACAAGAAACATCTCAAATAAACAACCTAACCTTACACCTAAAGCAGTTAGAGAAAGAAGAACAAAAAAACCCAAAGTTAGCAGAAGGAAAGAAATCATAAAGATCAGATCACAAATAAATGAAAAAAAAATGAAGGAAATGATAGCAAAGATCAATAAAACTAAAAGCTGGTTCTTTGAGAAGATAAACAAAATTGATAAACCATTAGCCAGACTCATCAAGAACAAAAGGGAGAAGGCGCAGATCAACAGAATTAGAAATGAAAAAGAAGAAGTAACAACTGACACTGCAGAAATACAAAGGATCATGAGAGATTACTACAAGCAACTATATGCCAATAAAATGGACAACCTGGAAGAAAATGACAAACTCTTAGACAAGGACAACCTTCTGAGACTGAACCAGGAAGAAATAGAAAATATAAAGAGACCAAGCACAAGCACTGAAATTGAGACTGTGATTAAAAATCTTCCAAAAAACAAAAGCTCAGGACCAGATGGCTTCACAGGCAAATTCTATCAAGCATTTAGAGAAGAGCTAACACCTATCCTTCTCAAACTCTTCCAAAATATAGCAGAGGGAGGAACACTCCCAAACTCATTCTACGAGGCCACCATCACCCTGATACCAAACCAGACAAAGACATCACAAAGAAAGAAAACTACAGGCCAATATCACTGATGAACATAGATGCAAAAATCCTCAACAAAATACTAGCAAACAGAATCCAACAGCACATTAAAAGGATCATACACCATGATCAAGCGGGGTTCATCCCAGGAATGCAAGGAATCTTCAATATAAGCAAATCAATCAATGTGTTAAACCATATTAACAAATTGAAGGAGAAAAACCACATGATCATCTCAATAGATTCAGAAAAATCTTTTGACAAAATTCAGCACCCATTTATGATAAAAACTCTCCAGAAGGTAGGCATAGAGGGAACTTACCTCAACATAATATAGGCCATATATGACAAACCCACAGCCAACATTGTTCTCAAAGGTGAAAAACTGAAACCATTTTCTCTAAGATAAGGAACAAGAGAAGGTTATCCACACTCACTGCTATTATTCAACATTGTCTTGGAAGTTTTATCCACAGCAATCAGAGAAGAAAAAGAAATAAAAGGAATCCTAATCAGAAAAGAAGAAATAAAGCTGTCACTGCTTGCAGATGACATGATACTATACATAGAAAATCCTAAAGATGCTACCAGAAAATTTCTAGATGTAATCAATGAATTTGGTAAAGTAGCAGGATACAAAACTAATGCACAGAAATCTCTTGCATTCCTATGCAGTAATGCTGAAATATCTGAAAGAGAAATTAAGGAAACACTCCCATTTACCATTGCAACAAAAACAATAAAATACCTAGGAATAAACCTAGCTAAGGAGACAAAAGACCTGTATGCAGAAAACTATAAGACACTGATGAAAGAAATTAAAGATGATACAAACAGATGGAGAGATATACCATGTTCTTGGATTGGAAGAATCAACATTGTGAAAATGACTATACTACCCAAAGCAATCTACAGATTCAATGCAATCTCTATCAAACTACCACTGGCATTTTTCACAGAACTAGAACAAAAAATTTCCAATTTGTATTGAAGCACAAAACACCCCGAATAGCCAAAACATTCTTGAGATAGAAAAATGGAGCTGGAGGAATCAGGCTCCAGGACATCAGTCTATACTACAAAGCTACAGTAATCAAGACAGTATGGTACTGGCACAAAAACAGAAATATAGATCAATGGAACAGGATAGAAAGCCCAGAGATAAACCCATGCACATATGGTCACATTATTTTTGATAAAGGAGGCAACAATATACAATGGAGAAAAGACAGCCTCTTCAATAAGTGGTGCTGGGAAAACTGGACAGCTACATGTAAAAGAGTGAAATTAGAAAACTCCCTAACACCATACACAAAAATAAACTCAAATGGATTAAAGACCTAAATATAAGGCCAGACACTATCAAACTCTTAGAGGAAAACATAGGCAGAACAGCCTATGACATAAATCACAGCAAGATCCTTTTTAACCCACCTCCTAGAGAAATGGAAATAAAAATAAAAATAAATAAATGGGACCTAATGAAACTTAAAAGCTTTTACACAGCAAAGGAAACCATAAACAAGATGAAAAGACAACTCTCAGAATGGGAGAAAATATTTGCAAACGAAGCAACTGACAAAGGATTAATCTCCAAAATTTACAAGCAGCTCATGCAGTCTCAATATTAAAAAAAAAACAACAAACCAATCCAAAATTGGGCAGAAGACCTAAACAGACATTTCTCCAAAGAAAATATACAGGTTGCCAACAAACACATGAAAGAATGCTCAACATCACTAATCATTAGAGAAATGCAAATCAAAAGTACAATGAGGTATCACCTCACACCAGTCAGAATGGACATCATCAAACAATCAAGAAACAATAAATGCTGGAGGGGGTGTGGAGAAAAGGGAACCCTCTTGCACTGTTGGTGGGAATGTAAATTGATACAGCCACTATGGAGAACATTATGGAGGTTCCTTAAAAAACTAAAAATAGAACTACCATATGACCCAGCAATCCCACTATTGGGCATATACCCTGAGAACACCATAATTCAAAAAGAGTCATGTACCACAATGTTCATTGCAGCTCTATTTACAATAGCCAGGACATGGAAGCAACCTAAGTGTCCATCGATAGATGAATGGATAAAGAAGATGTGGCACATATATACATTGAATATTACTCAGCCGTAAAAAGAAATGAAATTGAGTTATTTGTAGTGAGGTGGATGGACCTAGAGACTGTCATACAGAGTGAAGTAAGTCAGAAAGAGAAAAATAAATACCATATGCTAACATATATATATGGAATCTAAAAAAAAAAAAAATTGGTTATGAAGAACCTAGGTGCAGGATAGGAATAAAGACGCAGACCTACTAGAGAATGGACTTGAGGACATGGAGAGGGGGAAGGGTAAGCCTGGACGAAGTGAGAGAGTGGCATAGACATATATACTACCAAATGTAAAATAGATAGCTAGTGGGAAGCAGCCGCATAACACAGGGAGATCAGCTCGGTGCTTTGTAACCACCTAGAGGGGTGGGATAGGGAGGGTGGGAGGGAGGGAGACACAAAAGGGAAGAGATATGGGGACGTTCGTATATGTATAACTGATTCACTTTGTTATAAAGCAGAAACTAACACACAATTGTAATGCAATTATACTCCAATAAAGATGTTTAAAAAAAAAAAAAAAAGAAGAATGACCAAGAGGCTGGTTACCACTGGAATCAAAAACAAATCATTACCAAAAACTGTATCAATGCAACAGTGACATTAAATACAAGATAAAAACATAGTCTAGAAATGAATAATAAAGTCATAATTGTATTTGAATAAATAATAGAAAAACAAATTTGGAATTACGTTGGAAAAACTGATAAATTTCCTCAATAAGGTGAAATAGAGTATATGAATGGTCAGTTTTTAGAAGTAAATATTAATTGTTCATGTTCTGTTTAATATATTACAAATGTCTATTTTCAGTGAAATGGAAGATTATATTTCATTAGAAAAATGAGTTAACCTAAACTATGTATTTTTGATTATGGTTTAATAAGCTTGTTCTTCAAATTTTTATTCTGAATAATAAAAACTTCCTTGACAAATTTTTATTTAAGAATATGGTTCTGAACAATCTTTGAAAGCAAAAAAACACAAATTGTAAGTTAACAAGAAACAAAATGGTGATTGGAGTGAATAATTTTTTTACTACCATAATTAATGCTAATAAAAATTAACTAATCAATGCTAAATATAACTTATAATTACCCAATTGTTTGAAGAATCAGGATTTATGTGAGTATCAGTTGAAAGTCTAAATGACCTCCACTGGCATATGCTCATCAATACTGGGCATATTAGTAGATTTTATCTTTGAGATAACTTCAACTATCCCAGGCCTGGTATTTTTCTGATGATCATTGACAATATTAAGGGATTTGGAATTTTTAAAAAAGAAGAATTTTAAAACAATTAATTAGTACATTTATTTTTAAGAAGAAATAGAAAACATATACAATTTTTCAAGGATCAGTAAGAATAATAAATCACCATAAAAACAATCATAAAATGTTGGAACTCGATAGTATTTTTAATTAAACCTAGTATTCAAATTGGTCAAATATTCAGCCCAAAGTTATCTTCTCAGTTTGTACAATTAGAATGAAACCAGGTTCCCCTATTCTCTTATAACTCTTTCAACAGTCGCTTCTAATGAAGATGACAGCCATCATTTAAATACACATCACTAGGTAAAGAACATAAATGTCAATAAAACATTTTCTATTAAGTAGCAGGCTTACGGCACCATAAAGATGAAATTTTTTCAAGTTGTAAAATATAGTCAAAGTCATAATGGAGTATATTCATATAGTTTGGCATTCTCTCAGTATTCCTTAGTGAACTGAGAAAGAGCTTAATTAAAAGTGATTTTGATTGCTTCATGTTTATACTGATAAAGACATACAATGTTTTCCAAGAAAATGTTCTTCACATGAAATTAAGTTAGATAGATGTACAGTAGCTTCATTTCATTCATTGGAATTTTAAATTTTCTATTGGTATTTATTGGGGTTTATGTCACAGAAAGGGTTTGAATTTGTGTGTGCCCATTAGTGGCATAAGCCCACTTTAGGACATATGTCTTAGTCAATGTTTGTAAAAGGTACGTTTTCCATATTTGTTTCAAGAGTTTGCCAAAGGAGCTGACACAGAAACAAGATG
Organism: Eubalaena glacialis; assembly: GCF_028564815.1. NCBI lineage: Eukaryota > Metazoa > Chordata > Mammalia > Artiodactyla > Balaenidae > Eubalaena > Eubalaena glacialis. The sequence goes on from NC_083726.1 coordinate 102,546,508, forward strand.
CCAACTTTGTGTTTTTCCCTCCTATATTGCTTCATTCAAAACATTAATATATGATTTTCCAAATTTGCCCAATTTTGTTCAAACTGCATTTTCTAAACGTTATCCTCTGAATGTTTTGGGTTTTGTTTTCTTCTTTTAAACTATATATTCATGTATACTTTCAACTGTATGTTATAAATAAACAACAAAAACTATTTTAAAAGAAGAATTGTTGCTACCAACAATGCTAACTTCAAGGAAATTTTGTTTAGATAGGCAAAAAGAAACAGATGTTTCAGTCTTCAATCAGGTAATTGTATGACACTTATTCTTGACAAAAGGATTAATTCCTCAGAAAAAATATAGATTAGTACTTACCATTAATTTAGAAGACATTTCTTTCAATGTGCTCTGTCAAAATATTCATATTTCAAAGTTATATGACCCAAAAGAGTAACCTAAAATTAGCTGCATAAAAGTGAAATGTGAATCTGGATCAAATTTGAAAAAAATGTAAAGGCAATTATGCACTAGGAAATCTAAGCCTTTAGAAATATCCCTTTATTATTTTTCTTTTTTGGTGTCGGACATTAACATTGAATTTTGAAGGAAGATCACAAGGAAACTAGAGACAACTGCCCACCAAGAGAGGCATAGAATCTGTGTACTAAAGACAGACATCAGTGACTACCAAACTAACTGCAGTCCTCAAATAAGCAGCTGTTATTTTAAAAAGTGGAGGTAGGAGGAAGAGAACTAGTATGTCAAATAGAGTGGAGATCTAAAATTGTGCATAAGGAGTTAACATATTTAAATCCTTAAGAAAAGGAAAAATATATATTAATGATCATCATGACTAGAACCCTTAATTGACAAAAAGCTTGTGTTCACACATCTTAACAGATAATTTCCATTTGTGAACCATCCTGGAATGGAATACAAAGGAAGACGACCAAATTGCAGCAAGTCAAAAGATATTCTCAAATATCTCTTTCACGTAAATTCTTCATTCCTTACTTGAAGGAATTATACCCTGAAATGCAAGTATAGATACACTAATGAAAACTACCGCTAAATGTGGAGCAATGTCATCCAGGAGGGAAACTAATTTATATATTTTCCATTTTATAAACATTTCTGGTATTAGTATCAAGTAAACAAAGAAACAAAAACAATTTCTCAATGAAATAAAAAGAAGTAAAATAAGAAAATTTTTATGATTTAACATTTTAAAACTCCTTTTTTTTTTTTTTTTTTGCAAATATACTTACTCCTTATCCCTGATCTATGTATGTAGTTGTCTGGGAAGAGCAAAGCTTGACCTCTATATGACAATAACTAAAATAGTTGGCAGGAAAATTTCATAAACTGAAGTCTGGGAAATTTCTTATGGTCAAGTATTTCAACTCTATACTCAGACATTCTATCCACTACATTGGGGGCCATTATTTAACCATTCTGCTATGTGAATTGTTTCATCTAAGTAATGTTATAAGAATAGAGACAATATATAAAACTTATCTAATGCAGAGTAAATTTTTTGTTTTCATTTCAGAACAAATAAAAAATAAGTAAAATAAAATTTGTATTGCAAACAAGAGTATTCCTCTATACTCAATAAACAAGAAAGGTTGATTTTTTTATTTTGGACATATTTTAAAATTGAACAAATCCATAAAATATCTAGAGCAATGATAAATATATAGTAGTTGGTCAACATTGCTTATAAACTTGAATTTTGACATAATTGTGTGATCTATCAACCCACACACTCAAGGGATTCTTTTTACATCCTCACTACATTTTTATCAAATGTGAGTCCCCATATGTGATAGGAAGCTCATTAATTCATGACAGAGGCTGTGACATTATTAGACAGTTTTAACTGTTGATAAATTCAACCTTAAATTGAATTCAAATATATCTTTTAATAACTTGCATTCACAAGTTCTATTAACTGCTTGTGGAGAAACAGACAGCAGATTTACTTTGTTTTCTACAACTAGCCCTTTAAATATTTGAAGCCAACATCCTTGTCACCCTCTAGTTATTCCTTAATTTAAAAAAAATTAAATATATTAGATTTGTTTTATTTGGTTTACTAGTGAGTGGCCAGTTTTAAATTTCCTTTTTTTGAGAACAGGTATGTGTTGCTAAAGTGATTTGTTATTGTTGTTTAGGAAACAAAATGAAGAAAAATAATAAATGTTAAAGTGTGAAAATGCTGGTATACTCATTAGAATGTGATTAAATGTTTAAACTTCCAAGACATTAACACTGACATTTTATCTTTTAAACAGTGTCAGGTACTGAAGGTCAACACAAGCAAGTGTTCTGTTTTTGGCCCTTAGTTAGAAGCGCACTGTATGTGGACTTCACAGCAGGGAACTGTCAGACACTGTCTCCTCTGTGCTGCTTCTCTCTAAGTACTAGCTTGCAGCTGGCTCCAGCATATGGTAGTGTATGGAGATATTTTCTGGGGTCCACTGCCTCAATCACTGTTTAATGATTAATTAGTGCAGTCTGATGTCAGGGTGAGACATTCAATGCTTCAGGTAAAAATCTTAACTATAGAAAGTGATAGTAAGCAGGGTTTTGAAAGCTGAGTTAACTTTGTATTTCTTCTGAGGATTTACTAGATTTTTCTATCCACTTGTAAAGAGTAAGGTGAAAAAAGACAAAATTGTCAAATAGCAAACACCAACAATGACAGGGATGGTATTCAGCAGAATAGTCTATGATTGTCACTCACAATAAGAATAGTGCAGACATACACAATAACTAACTCTCTACTGGAAACCAAGCAAACAACTTTCAGTTCACACTGCAGGACAGAATGGATCCGAACTGTGAAAAGCATCTTCTAAAAATGATCCCAGTAAACAAATAAGGGTAAAATATATTTTCTAACAATATATGGTTTTGAACTCCCTATACATTGAAGGAAGAGGTGGTATGTCTTATACTTATCTATAAAAGAAATAATCTGATAAAAAGTCTAACCTGATATTAAATTACGGTAGTTCATTTTTATTTCTCAGAAATTGCATATAACTTTGAATCATTTATATTGAAATAAATTTTAGTTTAAAAAGTGAAGCAGCAAGTTGACAGCTAATCCTAATCTGAATCATGCAAGCTGAAAATAAACTTTGGATTCTGAGAAATTTAGGTCATAATTTAAAATAATCCAGGAATTGTTAAAATTTTTCAGTGAATTAAGCTAATATATTTTTATTCATAAATTTTAATTATTGTTGATTTTCTACAAAACAAAGTATTTGGCCATTTATTTTCTCATCTGGTGTCTATTTTTCTTAATTATATTACTTTGAAAAGAACTCAAAGTATTTGTAGAGAACCAGAAATATACAAAAAAAAATCTGTCATACAGCTATTATTCAATGGTACAGTCAGTATGCTTTGCCTGCAACTTGACATTAATAGATGTTTGGAAATATTTTCAAAGCATAAAAACAATTTACTTAGATCAATCAGGATTACAGTGCCCATGTGTTGAATGGGGCAGATCACCAATCTATAAATGGATTATGTTTCAAATTGGCATTTATAAGTGTATTACTTAGAACTCAGAATACAATTTTTCATTGAATAATTTTACAAATATTGGTTAGGTTTCTAGGCTAGATTGCCTATTTTTTTAGTATGAAATTGACCAATTATATATTTACAATAAAAATGTAGTAATAAATGTTACTGTGAGAAAATGTATGTATACTATGAGACAATGTATGTATTGCAACTATAATGTTAGTGACCTTTACTTATTTATTTATATTTATTTATTTGTTTGTTTATTTATTTTTAATGTTGTGTATGTTCCCCTTTTGGATTCAAGGATCATATGAATTTCATTCAACATTCGTAGCAGTGAATAAGGATTTACATTTCATGGTCACTTATGTTTTTCATATTATTTCACAGATGCCTAAGACAAGCAAGAAGAGTCGTAATTCCCTTAGTTTTAAATATGTAGGGGTCAGGTATAAGTCATGTAGTTGCCTCTAAGGGACTTCTCTGTTAGGACAAAATAAGACAAAAATCTCAATTCACTATATAAATACATATATATATATATATATAATTTTTTAAAATGGAAGAATTATAATATCAAATGACTTTTGTTTTCCCCTGTCACAGGTAAATATAGAAAATTTTTATTTGTTTTATTTGTTGTTTTTCCCTTGTTGCTTTTAACATTTTTTCTTTCCATTTAATTTTTGATACTTTAATATGTGTCTTGGCGTGTTTCCCCTTGGATTTATCCTGTATGGGACTCTCTGTGCTTCCTCGACTTGATTAACTATTTCCTTTCCCATATTATGGAAGTTTTCAAGTATAATCTCTTCAAATATTTTCTCAGTCCCTTTCTTCTCTTCTTCTTCTGGGACCCCTATAATTCGAATGTTCGTGCGTTTAATGTTGTCCCAGAGGTGTCTGAGACTTTCCTCAATTCTTTTCATTCTTTTTTGTGTATTCTGCTCTGCAGTAGTTATTTCTACTATTTTACCTCCCAGGTCACTTACCCGTTCTTCTGCCTCAGTTATTCTGCAATTGATCCCTTCTAGAGAATTTTTAATTTCATTTATTGTGTTGTTCATCACAGTTTGTTTGCTCTTTAGGTCTTCTAGTTCTTTGTTAAATGTTACTTGCATTTTCTCCATTCTATTTCCAAGATTTTGGATCATCTTTACTATCATTGTTCTGAATTCTTTTTCAGGTAGACTGCCTATTTCCTCTTCATTTGTTAGGTATGGTGGGTTTTTGCCTTGCCCTCGTCTGCTGTGTGTTTCTCTGTCTCTCATTTTGCTTAACTTACTGTGTTTGGGGTCTCCTTTTCACAGGCTGCAGGTTAGTAGTTCCTGTTGTTTTTGGTGTCTGCCCCCAGTGGCTAAGGTTGGTTCAGTGGGTTGTGTAGGCTTCCTGGTGGAGGGGACTAGTGCCTGTGTTCTGGTGGATGAGGTTGGATCTTGTCATTCTGATGGGCACGTCCACGTCTGGTGGTGTGTTTTGGGGTGTCTGTGGCCTTATTATGATTTTAGGCAGCCTGTCTGCTAATGGATGGGGTTGTTTTCCTGTCTTGCTAGTTGTTTGGCATAGGGTGTCCAGCACTGTAGCTTGCTGGTCGTTGAGTGGAGCTGGGTCTTGGCATTGAGATGGAGATCTCTGGGAGATTTTTGCCATTTGATATCACTTGAATCTGGGAGGTCTCTTGTGGACCAGTGTCCTGAACTTGGCTCTCCCACCTCAGAGGCACTACCCTGATGCCTGGCTGTAGCACCAAGAGCCTGTCATCCACACGGCTCAGAATAAAAGGGAGAAAAAAAAGAAAGAAAGAAAGAAGAAGATAAAATAAAATAAAGTAAAATAAAATAAAGTTATTAAAATAAAAAATAATTATTAAAAAAATATTTTTAATAATAAAAAGAAAGAAAGAAAGAAGAGAGCAAGCAAACCAAAAACCAAATCCACCAATGATAACAAGTGCTAAAAACTATACCAAGAAAACAAAACAAAACAAAACAAAACAAACTGGACAGATAGAACCCTAGGGTAAATGGTAAAAGCAAAGCTATACAGACAAAAATCACACACAGAAGCATACACATACACACTCACAAGAAAAGAAAAAGGGAACAAAATATATATATCATTGCTCCCAAAGTCCACCTCCTCAATTTGGGATGATTCGTTGTCTATTCAGGTATTCCACAGATGCAGGTACATCAAGTTGATTGTGGAGATTTAATCCGCTGCTTCTGAGGCTGTTGGGAGAGATTTCCCTTTCTCTTCTTTGTTCCCACAGCTCCCGGGGTTCAGCTTTGGATTTGGCCCCGCCTCTGCGTGTAGGTCGCCTGAGGGCGTCTGTTCTTTGCTCAGACAGGACGGGGTTAAAGGAGCAGCTGCTTTGGGGGCTCTGGATCACTCAGGCCGGGGGGAGGGAGCGGTACGGATGCAGGGCGAGCCTGCGGCGGCAGAGGCCAGCGGGAAGTTGCAGCAGCCCGAGGCGCACCATGCGTTCTCCCAGGGAAGTTGTCCCTGGATCACGGGAGCCTGGCCGTGGTGGGCTGCACAGGCTCCCGGGAGGGGTGGTGTGGAGAGTGACCTGTGCTCGCACACAGGCTTCTTGGTGGCAGCGGCAGCAGCCTTAGCGTCTCATGCCCGTCTCTGGGGTCCGCGCTGATAGCCGCGGCTCGCGCCCGCCTCTGGAGCTCCTTTAAGCGGCGCTGTTAATCCCCTCTCCTCGTGCACCAGGAAACAAAGAGGCAAGAAAAAGTCTCTTGCCTCTTAGGCAGGTCCAGACCTTTTCCCGGACTCCCTCCCGGCTAGCTGTGGCGCACTAGCCCCGTCAGGCTGTGTTCACGCCGTCAACCCCAGTCCTCTCCCTGAGATCCGACCGAAGCCCGAGCCTCAGCTCCCAGCCCCCGCCCGCCCCGGCGGCTGAGCAGACAAGCCTCTCGGGCTGGTGAGTGCTGCTCGGCGCTGAGCCTCCATGCGGGAATCTCTCCGCTCTGCCCTCTGCACCCCTGTGGCTGCGCTCTCCTCCGCGGCTCCGAAGCTTCCCCCCTCCGCCACCCGCAGTCTCCGCCCGCGAAGGGGCTTCCTAGTGTGTGGACACCTTTCCTCCTTCACAGCTCCCTCCCACAGGTGCAGGTCCCGTCCCTATTCTTTTGTCTCTGTTTTTTTTTTTTTTTTCTCTTGCCCTACCCGGGTACATGGGGAGTTTCTTGCCTTTTGGGAAGTCTGAGGTCCTCTGCCAGCATTTAGTAGACGTTCTGTAAGAGTTATTCCACATATAGATTTATTTCTGTTGTATTTGTGGGGAGAAAGGTGATCTCCATGTCTTACTCTTCCGCCATCTTGAAGCTCCTCCTCTATTCTTTATTTTGAGGACCAATTAGTTAGGTCTAAGAGAGTTGGCAGAGATAGAACTTCTAAACTCCAAATATTCAGTTGACAAAATATAGATGGTAAGAATTGGATGATTTGACTTATTATTTTTCTTCAGTCTTTTCAGAGTTTCCCACAGTGCTGCCACAGTTTAGCTTGAAAATGTTAGTACTTGAAATTGCCCACAAAACACATTTTGGGCTTGTGTTAGGTGCACAAGAGAAAAAGGATGAGAAATTTGGTGAAAGAAATGATTTGGGGGATGCCTATTTTACAGGATACTCAAAAGAGTCATGGTACAAAGTTGAGAATTACTGATATACATTAATCTTGATTCTTGTTGAAATGGCCTTGCCATCACAAAGTAGGCAAGTATAGTACCTAACCACAAATATAAAAAAGGTACCAAGCTCATTCAGCTTACTCTAAACCCCGAAATTGGAGCATTCTAATTTCATTTGGTTGATCTGGCATATTTATATCCCCAATTTAATGAAGCCTGAAGAGTCAAACTAGTAGTGTTAGGATGAGTTAACACTACAGCTTTGATTGCTCACCATCCAAATAGCAACATTTCCTAATATCATTTTTATGGGACTTAAAAGACATTAAGCTAAATATGACTGCTGCTCCATAAAATGGTAGAATAGTTTTCCATATAGTGTATATATGCAAATACAATGTCCCATCTCAACCTCCAGTGCCCATAGTAAGTTACCCTTACAGCTTGAATTGAATAACTATTATTGGTTTACATGCTTCTAAATCTTGTATTTTGTGTAACTAAGGTAGAGCTAAGCTTTCAAAAAATAGAACAATGCCTTATACACAGGACTATCTTGTTTAAAAGCTTTGCCTCATTATGCAAAGTATCCTTACCCATTTGAAATAAATTCATAATGCACACTGAACACAAAGCATATGACCTGAAAATTACAAGGGAATCTTTTTAATGTCAAATTTTTCATATACGTTTCATTCCTTCAGAGAAATGTTGGGCTGGGGATAGGGGATTCAGAAGAAAAGGGAATTCAATTCTAAAAGTACAAACTTCAGTGAGTATATACTGTAGGGACATTCAATTTCTAGCTTTTAAGAGAGTCAGTAAATGTATAGATCATTGTTTTATCAGCCTCTCAGGTAACCCCAGGTTACAAAGCTCTCTAATAGTTGTCAATGTCAGTATATACACCACAGAATTGCAGGGACTTCTTGGGAGGTTCATTTGTTTGCTTCAAGTTAGTTGGTTAAACAGACTTGTATGAGGTAAGTTGATAAAGTGATCACAAGGTAAGGTCTGAACATGTAGCTATAGGATATACCTTCAGTTGTAGGAAAGGTTTTCCCCTTCCCCACCTATTGTGATATGCTCAGTAAACTTTCCTTTATGGCTTTCTCCACTCTTTTCCACTGATACAATGACAACCGTGACAATCATATTTTATAGAGGTATGCACTTTAATGCACTGGTGTGTAAAATAGGTTTACTGTACTCAAAACTGCTCTTTACTGGAGAGACTATGTCACAATTACCTGACTAGAATAATAGACAAAACTCAAAATAGCCTGACTTTGGCTAAGCATCACAATTTGGGAGACGTGTCTGGACTTTGCAACTTCATCAAATTCCTTTTTCTTTGTCTCTCAAGTAGAGTGTCTTAGACACAATTTCCATTAATACTGACAGGACCTGGAATTCTATTGTTCTTTCCAGGCTTTTTCACTATTCCTTGACTCTTATTTTGAAGTAGGAATAATATTTAATTTAGATGTAAGTGAAATTAAAGGCCATACCTCTTTCTTTCCTGAGTCTTCAAATAAGCATCTTACCATACTTAAATGTAATGACATTGATCATACTGCATGGTTTCAGATTTTATATATACTACTAATGATCTGTATTTAATATAGAAAGCAAGTGTTTAGAAATCCTTGTATCAAAATTAAAATAATTATTCATCCAACCATTCAAAAATATATTGAAAGAGCCAATGGAAATAGGATATCAAAATTGAAAGGCACCAAAACATGAGAGTTGAGTTCCAAACTGAGTAAAAAAGAAATACATATGCTAATTTTCACAGGAAATTTCAGAACTCTTGAAATTCTCAGCCATACAAAGGACTGAAAAAGGGGTCAGAGTACAGAGAAAATAGAATATTTTTGTGAGGAGGTTATCTTTTAAGAAAGGTGGTCTGTGAGAAAACTTCACCCAGGCTATTGGAATGTGATGTTTTCAGGAAGTGTCCCAACCTACATTTGGTGCACATTGCAGATCGGGGTGTGACTCCTGCCTGAGAAATCTAGAAACAAGAGACGAAGTCTTACACTGGCAGAGTCAGGAGACTGCTCCTGCAGTAGTATAGGACTGCACTCTCTGAATTTGTTGAAATGAGGATGCAAGTATTCCCATGCACCAAATGTGCGCCACACAGGAGGGAGAGTTGACTTAGATTCCATCCAAAAGGGCTATCTAGAGGGCAGAAAGACCTCGAAGAAATGGAAGAGATATTCTAGCAGATAAGAAAGGAGTCTTCAGTTTACAGAAGGGATATTCAAGGGAGAGGATCACCGAATCTCAGAGAATTTATTAAAGAAAGCTTGGAAAGAAAGAGTCAGATTTAAACTTCAGCCAGGTTCAGGGAAACAGGTATAGCTCACAGGGCACAATCCAGTTGAAAAGCTTTTCCTTTGTCCTTATCCTTTCTACTTTTTTTTCCTCTGATCCTTCAAGTATTCCAAACTGGTTAGTAAAGCAGTGCATGGGGGAGGGGCAGGGTTATAAAAAGAAGTTCAAGGTGGAAAACTGGAGAAGAAACCAAGGAATACTCCTCTACTAATGGAGTACTAATCTGAAACAGGCTCTAGCTGAGTAGAGAGGGAAAATGTTGAATGCTGAATCAAAGACTTAAAAGAAAGGAGATTCAACCATAGCAATGTTCTCTGGTGTCATTCTGTGACAATGCTTCAAAGATGGAAATTAGAGCACTTGTTATTTCAATTTTCCAGTGAATAACTGTTTTCATATTTTTTGAACAGCAGAAACATGTATCCTGGGATTGATCTGTAATTATTAATATCCAGCAAATTTTAGCCAGGCTAGGCGAAAAAAGGGCCCAAATAACACATTGTTTCTCTGGAAGTACATTTATTTTTTGCCTTCATTGTGAAGAACATTTTTGCTTGGTACAGAATTATACATTGGCAATTTTTTCCCCAGCATTTTTCAGATAATATTCTGGTGTTCTTCGGCTTTAAATCTTTCTTTTGAGAACATTATTGTTGGTAATACAGAGCCAATATACTCCCTGTTTTTTGGCTGCTTTCAAAACTATGTGTCATCTTTTAAATATCAGTTTTGTGTGATGTACCTTCAAGTGGTATTCTTCAGCTTCTTAGAGTTTCTTGAATCTGTGCTTAATATATTTCATCATTTTGCAAAATGTTGGTCCTTTTTTCTTTAAATATTGCTTCCATTTTTTTCTCTACTTTCCTTCTGAGACAGCAGTTACATACAACTTTTTATCTCTACAAAGTGCATGATATGACTTTTGCACGCTTTTCTGCATTGTACTTTCTCTTGTTCCTTCATACTTCAATCTGGACAATTTGTTTTAATATTTAATTCTCTCATCAGCTGTCCATAATGGCTATTATATCTACTGAGTTCTGAATTTCAGCTGTATTTTTCATAGAATTTCTATTTTTAATTGTTTTGAATTATCTGTAAAACTTCTGCAGTATCTTGAATATAGTAATCACATTTTTATATGTGTCCTTAATAATTTTAGTCTTTTAAATCTATTGTTTGTTTTACTTCTAGTTTTATGTAAACCTGGTTATACTTTTATTGAATGCTGGCCATTGAAAATGAAGTTTTTAGGAATCATATAATCACCTTTTTTCACAGAAGGTCAACTTTTGATTTTAGCAGGAAGTCAAGTTGGGAGCACATCACCTTTATCTATCAAACTGATTTAAAAAGTGACTTCGGTCCTTGTGAGAACAAGTCTGTATCCTGTTTACTCTTCTCTTCCAAAGTAACCCTTCAAAATCCCATTCTAAAGTCCACAGAATTTACCAGGGCCCCACTCCTTGGTGAATCTTGGACTTCAGTTTTTGTACCTCTAACTCCATGAAACTGTCAAAAGGTTTTCAATCTCTTAACTACAGTTTTGAAATCAGCAAAAACCATTACAGAAACAGTGGTGCTAATGTCTGGCTCTCCTTACTGGACTTCCCTTATTTCTAGAATTTTCTTTGCCTGAAAATCATTGCCACTCAGATAGTTCTCTGGTGCCTTCAAATATATACATGTAAGTTTCCAACATATATATATATATATATATATATATATATATACACACATATATATACATATACACATACATATACATACACATATACATATATATGCACATACACTTACATAAATATATAAAATTAGGCAAATTTTATTATTCTCAGTGGAAAGGTTGATGTGGAACCCACCATTGCTAGAAGTAGAGCCTATGACCCATTATTAAAAAGAGAGAGAATATGTATGCTTTTTGAATTTCTGGTCAGTTCTGGTAAGAATGTTTGACTCATTTGAGTCCTAGATGAGAGGTAAGGTACTGTGGCTAATTAAGTACTTTTATTAGAAAGTCTGTTTAAATGTTTTAAGTAATTTTAACAGATATAAAATTCTCTGCTTGGAAATTTCTATTATATGTCACTACCAAGTTCTGATGAGGAAAATACCCTCTCTCAGGCAATGACAGCTCTGAGATAAGTGTTGCAGACTCTCATTCACTGATGTTAGGGAATATTTCTCTGCCAGTCCTACATAATTACACATGTGGCCACAGCTTCTTGTGTGTAATAGAAACAGCAGAAGCTGTGGGTTTTTATGTCTGACTCACATGATGCTGTGGACATAAATTAGTGTAATTTGTTCTTTGGCATATCCTACTTCTTACAAATTTCATCCCCTGTTAAATCTGGAATAATGTTCTTTTCAGAGTAATGTCCACTTTATAAATAAAATATTAATAAAAATAAGAGTTACAGAGATGAGGCCTTAATTATAATTGTAATTGCAATATTTGGAAAATTATTAGTTTTCTATCTGGGATAATTTCAAGTTACGATTCTTCTTTAATCTCATCATTTGACTCAGATTAACATAAACCTTTAGGTTGTAAAATGATTGTACAATTAACTTATAATTTCAAAATATTGGAAAGAGTTTTCTTTATATGTACTTTAAAGTTAAAAATCCTAAATGGTTAAAAGTTCTAATAGGAAATTAGGAATTAGATGAATGCAGTCTCTTATATATGAGTGAGGTAAAAGGAAAACTGAGGAAGGTTTTAGTCTTACATTGACCATAATCTCTCTCATTCAGTGTAAAAAGACAAAGAAAAATAATAAGCACAGTATTTGCACATTTTTAAGTGCATATCCATATATTCTTCACAATTTTAACAGTACTTATTATTAGTTTGCTCTGCTTATACTATGTGTTGACATTGTTATAACCTCTGCAGTCCTATTAGGACCATATTATTGGTCTATTTTGTTTTCTCGCCTATTTTCTTTCTTTTTTTTTTAAGTTGAATACAATTTTTTTATTCTGGGTGATTTTTTACCATTTCAAACATCATAAATACCAAAAAAAAAATTGCAAAACCAATACAAAAAGATTTAAAATGAATAATTTACATATAAACATCATGTAAGCATATGTCATTATATATATTTTATTCATAATTTTGTTTATAGCTTTATTTTAGTATCTTTTCTGGTTCTAGTAATATAAGTTATATCCTTTATAAAAGCCTTGAAATATTCTTACTAGAAGTCAAGATAAAAGAATACCAAATCAAACTAGCCAAGGATCTAAATTATCCATCTACTGATTTTTGGTCAAAATACAGGATTAGGATTATTTTCCTTTGGAGATTCAAACCTGAGACACTTGCCATCAGGCTTACATTTTTCTTTTCATTTTTTTATTTATGTGCATTCTTATTTTTTATTTATTTATTTATTTTTAACATCTTTTTTGGAGTATAATTGCTTTACAATGTTGTGTTAGTTTCTGCTGTATAACAAAGTGAATCAGCTATATGTATACATATATCACCATATCCCCTCCCTCTTGCGTCTCCTTCCCACCCTCCCTATTCCACCCCTTTAGGTGGTCACAAAGCACAGAGCTGATCTCCCTGTGCTATGCGGCTGCTTCCCACTAGCTATCTATTTTACATTTGGTAGTGTATATATGTCAATGCTACTCTCTCACTTCGTCCCAGCTTACCCTTCCCCCTCCCCATGTCCTCAAGTGAATTCTCTACGTCTGTGTCTTTATTCCTGTCCTGCCTCTAGGTTCTTCAGAACCTTTTTTTTTTTTTAATTTGGATTCCATGTACATATGTGTTCGCATAAGGTATTTGTTTTTCTCTTTCTGACTTACTTCCCTCTGTATGACAGACTCTAGGTCCATCCACCTCACTACAAATAACTCAATTTCATTTCTTTTTAAGTGCCACATCTTCTTTATTGTATATATGTGCCAACTCTTCTTTATCCATTCATCTGTCGATGGACACATAGGATGATTCCATGTCCTGGCTATTGTAAATAGTGCTGCAATGAACATTCTGGCACACGACCCTGTTTGGATTATGGTTTTCTCAGGATATATGCATAGTAGTGAGATTGCTGGGTCATATAGTAGTTCTATTATTAGTTTTTTAAGGAACCTCCACACAGTTCTCCATAGTGGCTGTATCAATTTACATTCCCACCAACAGTGCAAGAGGGTTCCCTTTTCTCCACACCATCTCCAGCATTTATTGTTTGTAGATTTTTTTGATGATGGCCATTCTGACCGGTGTGAGGTGATACCTCATTGTAGTTTTGATTTGCATTTCTCTAATGATTAGTGATGTTGAGCATCCTTGCATGTGTTTGTTGGCAATCTGTATATCTTCTTTGGAGAATTGTCTATTTAGATCTTCTGCCCATTTTTGGATTGGGTTGATTGTTTTTTGGATATTGAGCTGCATGAGCTGCTTGTATATTTTGGAGATAAATCTTTTGTCAGTTGCTTCATTTTCAAATATTTTCTCCCATTCTGAGGGTTGTCTTTTCTTCTTGTTTATGGTTTCCTTTACTGTGCAAAAGATTTTAAGTTTGATTAGGTCCCATTTGTTTATTTTTATTTTTATATCCATTTCTCTAGAAGGTGGGTCAAAATGATCTTGCTGTGATTTATGTCAAAGAGTGTTCTTCCTATGTTTTCCTCTAAGAGTTTTATAGTGTCGGGCCTTACACTTAGGTCTTTAATCCATTTTGAGTTTATTTTTGTGTATGGTGTTAGGAAGTGTTCTAATTTCATTCTTTTACATGTAGCTGTCCAGTTTTCCCAGCACCACTTATTGGCTGTCTTTTCTCCATTGTATATTCTTGCCTCCTTTATCAAAGATAAGGTGACCATATATGCATGGGTTTATCTCTGGGCTTTCTATCCTGTTCCATTTATCTATATTTCTGTTTTTGTGCCAGTATCATATTGTCTTGATTACTGTAGCTTTGGATATTGAGCTACATGAGCTGTTCAATACAGAATACAGAATATATTCTGTACAGAATACAGGTACAGAATATACTGTAGTATAGTCTGAAGTCAGAGAGCCTGATTCCTCCAGCTTCATTTTTCTTTCTCAAGATTGCTTTGGCTATTCAGGGTCTTTTGTGTTTCCATACAAACTGTAAAATGTTTTGTTCTAGTTCTGAGAAAAATGCCATTGGTAGTTTGATAGGCATTGCACTGAATCTGTAGATTGCTTTGGGTAGTACAGTCATTTTCACAATGTTGATTCTTCTAATCCAAGAGCATGGTATATCTCTCCATCTGTTAGCATCATCTTTAATTTCTTTCATCAGTGTCTTATAGTTTTCTGCATACAGGTCCTTTGTCTCCTTAGCTAGGTTTATTCCTAGGTATTTTATTGTTTTTGTTGCAATGGTAAATGGGAGTGTTTCCTTAATTTCTCTTTCAGATATTTCAGCATTACTGTATAGGAATGCAAGAGATTTCTGTGCATTAATTTTGTATCCTGTTACTTTACCAAATTCATTGATTAGTGCTAGTAGTTTTCTGGTAACATCTTTAGGATTCTCTATGTATAGTATCATGTCTTCTGCAAACAGTGACAGCTTTACTTCTTCTTTTCCAGTTTGGATTCCCTTTATTTCTTTTTTTTCTCTGTTGTGGCTAAAACTTCCAAAAGTATGTTGAATAATAGTGGTGAGAGTGGGCAACCTTGTCTTGTTCCTGATTTTAGAGGAAATATGTTCAGGTTTTCACCATTGAAAACAATGGTGGCTGTGGGTTTGTCGTATATGGCCTTTATTATGTTGAGAAAAGTTCCCTCTATGCCTACTTTCTGGAGTGTTTTTATCATAAATGGGTGTTGAATTTTGTTGAAAGCTTTTTCTGCATCTATTGAGATGATCATGTGGTTTTTCTCCTTCAATTTGTTAATATGGTTTATCACATTGATTGATTTGCGTATATTGAAATATCCTTGCATTCCTGGGATAAATCCCACTTGATCATGGTGTATGATCCTTTTAAAGTGCTGTTGGATTCTGTTTGCTAGTATTTATTCGAGGATTTTTGCATCTATGTTCATCAGTGATATTGGTCTGTAGTTTTCTTTTTTGTGTGACATCTTTGTCTGGTTTTGGTATCGGGTGATGGTGGCTCTGTAGAATGAGTTTGGGAGTGTTCCTCTCTCTGCTATATTTTGGAAGAGTTTGAGAAGGATAGGTTAGCTCTTCTCTAAATGTTTGATAGAATTCACCTGTGAAGCCATCTGGTCCTGGGCTTTTGTTTGTTGGAAGATTTTTAATCACAGTCTCAATTTCAGTGGTTGTGATTGGTCTGTTTATATTTTCTATTTCTTCCTGGTTCAGTCTCAGAAGGTTGTGTTTTTCTAAGAATTTCTGATCATGACACTATAAGACTAGATATCAAGGACAGGAAAAAAACTGTAAAAAATACAAGTCTTATAGTGTCATGATCAGAAAAGGTACTTGATACGATTTCAATTTTCTTAAATTTACTAAGGCTTGATTTGTGACCCAAGATATGATCTATCCTGGAGAATGTTCCATGAGCAGTTGTGAAGAAGGTGTATTCTGTTGTTTTTGGATGGAATGTCCTATAAATATCAATTAAGTCCTTCTTGTTTAATGTATCATTTAAAGTTTGTGTTTCCTTATTTATTTTTATTTTGGATGATCTGTCCCTTCATGAAATTGGGGTGTTAAAGTCCCCTACTATGGTTATGTTACTGTCGATTTCCCCTTTTATGGGTGTTAGCATTTGCCTTATGTATTAGGTGCTCCTATGTTGGGTGCATAAATATTTACAATTGTTATGTCTTCTTCTTGGATTGATCCCTTCATCATCATGTAGTGTCTTTCTTTGTCTCTTGTAATAGTCTTTATTTTAAAGTCTATTTTGTCTGATATGAGAATTGCTACTCCAGGTTTTTTTGATTTCTATTTGCATGGAACATCTATTTCCATCCCCTCACTTTCAGTCTGTATGTGTCCCTAGGTCTGAAGTGGGTCCCTTGTAAACAAGGTCTTGTTTTTGTATCCCTTCAGACAGTCTATGTCTTTTGGTTGGAGCATTTAATCCATTTACATTTAAAGTAATTATCTATGTGTATGTTCCTATTACCGTTTTCTTAATTGCTTTAGGTTTGTTTTTGTAGGTCTTTTCCTTCTCTTGTTTTTCTTGCCTAGAGAAGTTCCTTTAGCATTTGTTGTAAAGCTGGTTAGGTGGTGCTGAATTCTCTCTACTTTTGCTTATCTGTAAAGGTTTTAATTTATCTGTCGAATGTGAATGATATCCTTGCTGGGTAGAGTAATGTTGGTTGTAGGTTTTTCCCTTTCATCACTTTAAATATGTCCTGCCACTCCCTTCTAGCTTGCAGAGTTTCTGCTGAAAGATCAGCTGTTAACCTTATGGGGATTCCCTTGTATGTTATTTGTTGCTTTTCCCTTGCTGCTTTTAAATTTTTTTCTTTGTATTTAATTTTGTGAGTTTGATTAATGTTTCTTGGCATGTTTCTCCTTGGATTTATCCTGTATGGGGTTCTCTGCACTTCCTGGACTTGACTGACTATTTGCTTTCCCATGTTAGTTAGTTTTCAAGTATAGTCTCTGCAAATATTTTCTCAGACCCTTTCTTTTTCTCTTCTTCTTCTGAGACCCCTATAATTCGAATGTTGGTGCATTTAATGTTGTCCCAGAAGCCTCTGAGACTGTCCTCAATTCTTTTCATTCTTTTTTCTTTATTCTGCTCTGCGGTAGTTATTTCCACTAGTTTGTCTTCCAGGTCACTTATCCATTCTTCTGCCTCAGTTATTCTGCTATTGATCCTTCTAGAGAATTTTTTAGTTCATTTATTGTGTTGTTCATCATTGTTGGTTTGCTCTTTAGTTCTTCTAGGTCTTTATTAAATGTTTCTTGTATTTTCTCCATTCTATTTGCAAGATTTTGGATGATCTTTACTATCATTACTCTGATTTCGTTTTCAGATAGACTGCCTATTTCCTCTTCATGTTTTTGGTCTGGTGGGTTTCTACCTTGTTCCTTCATCTGCTGCAAATTTCTCTCTCTTCTCATTTTGCTTAACTTAATGTTTTTGGGGTCTCCTTTTCACAGTGTGCAGGTTGGTAGTTCCCGTTGTTTTTGGTGTCTGCCCCCAGTGGCTAAGGTTGGTTCAGTGGTTTGTGTAGGCTTCCTTGTGGAGGGGACTGGTGCATGTGTTCTTGTGGTTGGGGCTGGATCTTGTCTTTCTGGTGGGCAGGGCTTCATCGGTTGGTGTGTTTTGGGGTGTCTGTGAACTTAGTATGATTTTAGGCAGCCTCTCTGCTAATGGATGAGGTTGTGTTCCTGTCTTGCTAGTTGTTTCTCATGGGACGTCCAGCACTGGAGCTTGCTGGCTGTTGTTGGAGCTGGGTCTTAGCATTGAGACGAAGATCTCTGGGAGAGGTCTCGCTGATTGATAGTACATGGTGCCAGGAGGTCTCTGGTGATCCAATGTCCTGAACTCGCCTGTCCCACCTCAGATGCTCAGTCCTGACAGCAGACCAGAGCACCAAGACCCGGTCAGCCACATGCCTCAGAAGAAGAGGGAGAAAAAAATAAGATAAAAAAAATTTTTAATTAAAAAGAGAAATAAAATAAAATAAGTAAAATTAAAATATTATTAAAATAAAAAAGTAATAAAAAAAAGAGAGCAACCAAACCAATAAACAAATCCACCAATGATAACAAGCGCTAATAACTATACTAAGATAAACATTAAAATCAGAAACAAGTCAATTGCAGACAGCAAACCCCAAGTCTACAGTTGCTCCCAAAGTCCACTGCCTCAGTTTTGGGTTGATTCATTGTCTATTCAGGTATTACACAAATGCAGGGTACCTCAAGTTGATTGTGGGAATTTAATCCACTGCTCCTGAGGCTGCATGGAGAAATTTTCTTTTCTCTTCTTTGTTCACACAGCTCCTGGGATTCAGCTTTGGTTTTGGCCCCATCTTCTTGTAGGTTGCCCTCAGGTTTCTGTTCCTGCCCAGAAAGGACGGGGCTAAAGCAGTGGCTGATTAGCGGGCTCTGGCTCATTCATGCCAGGGGGAGGGAGGGGTACAGAACATGGGGCGAGGGGCAGAGGCCAGCGTGACATTGCACCAGCCTGAGGAGCGCCATGTGTTCTCCCGGGAAAGTTGTCCCTGGATCACAGGACCCTGGCAGTGGCGTGCTGCACAAACTCCCATGGGCGGGGTGTGGATAGTGACCTGTGCTTGCACACAGGAGTTTTGGGGGCTGCAGCAGCAGCGTTAGCATTTCATGCCCATCTCTGGTGTCCAAGCTGACAGCCGTGGCTCATGCCCATTTCTGGAGCTCGTTTAGGCAGTGCTCTGCCTTCTGTGGGCAGACAGGGAAGGAATCCCCTTTGTCATGCACCCTGAAACAATGGTCTCTTGCCTCTTCAGCAGGTCTAGAGTTTTTCCCAGACTCCCTCCTGGCTAGCTGTGGTGCACTATCCCCCTTCAGGCTGTGTTCACTCAGCCAACCCCAGTCCTTTCCCTGGGATCTGACCTCTGAAGCCCGAGCCTCAGTTCCCAACAACCTCCACCCCAGTGAGTGAGCAGACAAGCCTCTCAGGCTGGTGAGTGCTGGTTGGCACCGATCCTCTGTGTGGGAATCTCTCCGCTTTGCCCTCTGCACCCCTGCTGCTCTCTCTTCCATGGCTCCGAAGCTTACCCCCTGCCCACCCCCCATTTCCACCAGTGAAGGGGCTTCCAAGTGTGTGGAAACTTTTCCTCCTTCACAGCTCCCTCCCCAAGGTGCAGGTCCTGTCCCTATTCTTTTGTCTCTGTTTTTTCTTATTTCTTTTGCCTTATCCAGGTACGTGGGGAGTCTCTGCCTTTTGGGAAGTCTGAGGTCTTCTGCCAGTGTTCAGTAGGCGTTCTGTAGGAGTTGTTCCACATGTAGATGTATTTTTGATGTATTTGTGAGGAGGAAGGTGATCTCCCTGTCTTACTCCTCCATCATCTTGAAGGTCCTGCTTCCCCTATTTTCTAGATGGAAAATTATCACACAGAGATGGTAGGTGGTTTTCCCAGTTTGAACATTTGATAAGAAATAATCATTTCCCTAGACCAAATTGCAATAGGCTAACATTTGTGATCCATGCTCTAAAGCCTACATTCCAGAACCTGTGACTTATTAAGGAAAAAGGATACAATATTTTAATAATTGAGTTAATAATTTGCTTATATGAAATAGTAATGCTAATAAAAATCCAGTTTATGTTACACTCTAAAATGCAAACAGGCTCTCTATGCTAAATTTTCAAATAAGTAATACATAGTTAGTGTATATAAATGAAGTAAGGAAACTACTTTTAAGAAAAAATTAAAGTTTACTGCCTACACTAGTCTATATGTTATCACGTTAGTTGTTTCAAAACACTGTTTTGAATTGTGTGCATTAATATTTCTCCTTAAAGCAAATAAAGTATGTGTTAAGACACTGTGGTTTCTATAACTTAATTGACTTCAAAGAAAACAATGTTACATGGAGACAGACACTCATAAATGTTTCTCCAATTTCAGCAGAAGTCTCCAAAGTCCAAATAGACACCAAACATGTTTAATTAAGACATATAATTTTTATTGGTAAATTATGTAGAAACTGGTGCATTAAAGAAATTTATTTGCATATTACCAGGCTGGGTAAAACAGGCAAATATTTGGATCAAATATTTATCAAAACTTAATCATTTTAAGGTTCATAATTTGCAGGGCAATCCCTAGTTAATTAGCTAACTGGCATTGAGATAATGTTACTAAAGTGTTAAAAGTCTGACTTTACTTCTAGAACTTTTTAAGGTAAAACTGACTTTAAACTGAGATAAGTGGAGAATATGACTTTGTGCAAAGACCTTAATCATGTTTCAATTTTTCTGAGAAAGAAAAAAAACTAGAAAACATTCAGAAGCAGCAGTTATCTTTAAAATTCAGTGTTGAGTGAAAAAAAAAACAAAGCAGCATGTGCTTTACAACAAATATAATCTTTGTAAATTAAATAGGCACATACACATACAGGACATAAGGTTATTTATTTCACATGTTTATATACATATCCAAGGACATACTTAAAATATATAAAATAAGTGTTACTTGGGGGAGTGGCAGTGATTATGTGAAAACTGAAGATATGGGGAAAATATTTTAAAATGCAAAAGGCTTGGGACTCCCTTAGTGGTGCAGTGGTTAAGAATCCACCTGCCAATGCAGGGGACATGGTTTAGAGCCTGGTGTGGGAAGATCCCACATGCCATGGAGCAACTAAGCCCATGCGCCACAACTACTGAGGCCATGTGCATAGAACCCGTGCTCTTCAACAAGAGAAGCCACCACAATGAAAAGCTCATGCACTGCAAAGAAGAGTAGCCTCGGCTCGCCTCAACTAGAGAAAGCCCCCATGGAGCAATGAAGACCCAACGCAGTGAAAAGTAAATAAAATGAATTTAAAAAAATAATAAAAATGCAAAAGGCTTGACAGACTGCTGCAAGAGCTGTTTGTATATTTTGGCGATTAATCCCTTGTCAGTTGCTTTGTTTGCAAATACTTTCTCCCATTCTGAGGGCTGTCTTTTTGTTTTGTTTATGGTTTCCTTTGTTGTGAAAAATCTTTTATGTTGAATTAGATCCCATTTGTTTATTTTTGTTTTTATTCTACGAGGTGGATCCAAAAAGATATTGTTGTGATTTATGTCAAGGAGTGTTCTTCCTATGTTTTCCTCTAAGAGTTTGATAGTGTCTGGCCTTACATTTAGGTCTTTAATCCATTTTGAATTTATATTTGTGTATGGTGTTAGGGAGTGTTCTAATTTCATTCTTTTGCTTGCAGCTGTCCAGTTTACCCAGCACCACTTATTGAAGAGGCTGTCTTTTCTGCACTGTATATTCTTGCCTCTTTTGTCATAGATTAGGTGACCATAGATGCATGGGTTTAATCTCTAGAGTTTCTATCCTGTTCCATTGTTCTATAGTTCTGTTTTTGGTCCAGTACCATACTGTTTTCATTACTGTAGCTTTGTAGTATAGTCTGAAGTCAGGAAGCCTGATTCCTCCAGCTCTGTTTTTCTTTCTCAAGATTGCTTTGGCTATTCAGGGTCTTTAAAAAAAAAATCTACAAACAATAAATGCTGGAGACAGTGTGGAGAAAAGGGAACCCTTCTACACTGTTGGTGGGAATGTAAATTGGTACAGCCAATATGGAGAAGAGTATGGAGGTTCCTTAAAAAACTAAAAATAGAACTACTGTATGACCCAGCAATCCCAATCCTGGGCACATACCCAGTGAAAACAATAATTTGAAAAGATACATGCACCCCAATGTCATTGCAGCCAGGACAGAGAAGCAATCTAAATGTCCATCAACAGAGGAAAAAAGATGTGATGCATATATACAATGAAATATTACTTAGCCATAAAAAAAAACAAAGTAATGTCATTTGCAGCAACATGGATTGGCCTAGAGATTGCCATACTGAGTGAGGTAAGACACAGAAAGACAAATACCATATGATATCACTTATATGTGGAATCTAAAAAAAAAAAGGGTACAAATGAACTTATTTACAAAGCAGAAGTAGAGTCATGGATGTAGAAAACAAACTTATGGTTACCAGGGGATAAGTGGGGGTAGCGGGGGAGGGATAAATTGAGAAATTGGGATATACACAGTACTGTATATAAAATAGATAACTAATAAGAACCTGCAGTATAGCACAGGGAGCTCTACTCAGTACTCTGTAATGGCCTATATAGGAAAAGAATCTTAAAAAAAAAAAAAAGGGTGGATATATGTATATGTATAACTGATTCAATTTGCTGTACACCTGAAACTAACACAACATTGTAAATCATATACTCCAATAAAAAAATTTTTTTCAAGAAAAAGACTTAACAAGTGACTGTAACTCATCTAAGGTCACATATCTAAGTGTGTAATACTAGTACTCAGTTCTGTCCAGTTCTACAGCTGGTATCTGAGCTAACAGTACCTGCTGCCTCAGTGGTTGCTAAATGGAAAATAGAGAGTCCAGCTTTACTAAATCTCCCCAGAACATCTAATCACTGGGTGGAAGCACTTGTCTAGCTGAAGACCAGGCTGTCTTCATGATATATCCCTGCTTAGGGAAGCTTGGGTCTTTAGTGTCAGTTACCTGGGCTCTCCATCCCTGCTTGCTGAACCCTGCCATGGGGAACCCCTGCTTGTTTAGTCTTGCTCTGTTAAACGCAATGTGTAGATTATACTACAAATGGCTGGAGCCAGGATAAAGAAAACATGATCCAAGGCACAGATCTTGGCTTTCTCACTCCTTCCAAGTCACCTGGGAACCATGTCTTTTAGGTGGAAAGTAGTAGCTTTTCTGCTTATACTTTTTCTTCTTTTCCATTTTGCTTATGGAATATTTTCCCTTCTTTTTTTTTTTTTTTTTTTTTTTAAGACAATCAGATGTTTTTATTTATTTATTTATTTATGGCTGTGTTGGGTCCTCGCCTCTGTGCGAGGGCTTTCTCTAGTTGTGGCAAGCGGGGGCCACTCTTCATCGCGGTGCGCGGGCCTCTCACTATCGCGGCCTCTCCCGCTGCGGAGCACAGGCTCCAGGCGCGCAGGCTCAGTGATTGTGGCTCACGGGCCCAGTTGCTCCGCGGCATGCGGGATCCTCCCAGACCAGGGCTCGAACCCGTGTCCCCTGAACTGGCAGGCAGATTCTCAGCCACTGCGCCACCAGGAAAGCCCATTTTCCCTTCTTAATTATTTCTGTCGGAATTTTGCACACATTTTCAGGAATTTTATATTCTAATTTGCCTTTAGTTTTTTTTATTATACTTTATTTACAGATGTGTGTGTGTGTGTGTATTCACAATATTTAGAAAGCTATTTCTATGCCAGCTTCCAAGATGATTGAGGCTTTTTGCCTCTTGGCCATTTTTGATATATTTACACTTTCCAGCGTTATAATAATGAGTATTTTCTATCTTCATATATATATCTGTCATATAGTCTGGTTTGATAAGTTAAACTATTACCATCCTATGACACAAAAGTGACATTTGTCACCTCTTTAAAATATTTCAAGCACAAATTTGGGCTACTTTCCTACTCTTTTCAAACTATTATTTTAGACTATTAACAAATGGGTGTAGGTCCAATACAGTAATCCAGCGTTATTAATTTTAATTCTAATTATTAGTTTGGATTTGTCATTTTCAAAGGCATTTCATTAATTTTTGAAGTTCTTTACCAGTTAAATCTCTCAGAGTAAAACAAAAAAAGAATGAAATACTTAGGAATAAATTTAACAAAGTAAGTTCAACATTTGCACACCAAAAATTTCAGTATATTTTTGAGTGATATCAAAGAAGATTTAGGCAAAAGGAGAGACAATATATTTTACGGATTAGAAGACTCAGTATTTATAAGATGACAATTCACTTCAAATTGACTTATAGATTTAATGCAATCCCTATCAAAATCTCAGCAAGCCCTTTGACAGAAATTGAAAAGCTAATCCTGCAAAGTACCTAAAATAGCAAAAACAATTTCCAATAAGAAGAAAAAAATGGAGAACTACATTTCCTGGTTTTAAAATGGTGTATCGAGCTACAGTTATCAAGACAATGTTGTACTAAGACGGCAATGGGCATTCAGACCGAAGGAACAGAATTGAGATCCCTAAAATAAGCCTTTACACTGATGATTGGATGATATTTTACAAAGATGTCAAGGTAACTCCATGGGAAAAGACAGACATCTAAAAATAATGCTGGTACAATTGGATGTGTAGACATAAAAATGTAAATTTAGACTCAATTTAGAGTACCTACAAAGATTAACTTATAATGGGTCATAGACATAAATGTAAAAGCTACAGTTTTTCAACTTTTAGAATAAAACTTAGGACATCTTCATGATCTTGGGTGAGGCAGAGTTCTTAGATACAACACCAAAATTATACATAAAAGAGAAAAAATGATCATCTCTACTTAAAGTTAAAAACCTGTATGCTTCAAAGACAATATATAAAAGCAAAAGACAAGCTATAATCTTGGAGAATATATTTGCAAATCATTATATCTAATAAAGGACTTCTATGTAGAAGTTATAAGGAACACGTAAAACTCCACAACAAGAAGGCAAACAAATCAATTTTAACATCTTTATTGGAGTATAATTGTTTTACAATGGTGTGTTAGTTTCTGCTTTATAACAAAGTGAATCAGCTATACATATACATATATCCCCATATCTCCTCCCTCTTGCGTCTCCCTCCCACCCTCCCTATCTCACCCCTCTAGCTGGTCACAAAGCACCGAGCTGATCTCGCTGTGCTATGTGGCTGAGTCCCACTAGCTATCTATTTTACATTTGGAAATGTATATTTTTTTTTAAGTGAAAATTTGAATAAGGATTTAACAAAAAAAGATACACGAATGTCTAATAAGCATATGAAAAAATGCTCAACTAGTCCATTAGGGAAATGAAAATTAACACCACTATGAGATACCTCTTTATACCCACTATATTGGCTATTATGAAAAACACAAACAATAACAAGAGTTGGCAAGGATATGGGGAAATTGAAACCCTCATACATTGCTAGTAGGGGTATAAAATTATGTAGCCACTTTGGAAAATAGTCTGCCAGTTCCTTCAAAGAGTAAATGGTGTAACCATTTGATCCAGCAATTCCACTCCTAGGTATACACACAAGAGAAATAAAAACACACATCCACACTAAGACTTGCACATGAATGTCCGTAGCATCGTTATTTGTTATAATCAAAAAGTGGAAGCAATTTAAATGTCCTTCAAAAGACACATGGAAACATATGGTATATCCATACAATTGTATGTTGTACTAGGATAACAATACACATACAAACCAATGGAACAAAACTGAGAGTCCAAAAATATGTTTTACATTAAAAAAAAATTTTTTACTGGCATATACAATTAGGTATCACCTCACACTGGTCAGAATGGCCATCATCAAAAAATCTACAAATTATAAATGCTGGAGAGGGTGTGGAGAAAATGGAACCCTCCTACACTGTTGGTGGGAATGTAAACTGGTACAGCCACTATGGAGAACAGTATGGAGGTCCCTTAAAAAACTAAAAACAGAGTTACCATATGATCCAGCAATCCCACTCCTGGGCATATAACCGGAGAAAACTGTAATTTGAAAAGATACATGCACCCCAATGTTCACTGAAGCACTATTTACAGTAGCTAGGACACAGAAGCAACCTAAATGTCCATCAACAGTTATTACATTTTTGATTTGTCAGTGTTTTACAAAGGTGCCGAGGTGATTCCATGAGAAAAAACACACTTTTCAACAAATAGTGCTATCATTATATAATGTCCTTCTTTGTCTCCAATAATTTTTTTACCTTGAAGTACACCTTATCTGATAATAATATAGGCACTTCTGCTTTCTTCTGATTAACATTTGCATTATAAAATTTTCATTCTTTACTTTCCAACTACTCATATCATTATATTTGAATTTAATTTCTTATAAACAGCATATAGTTGGGTCATGCTTTTTTATCTACTCTCTCAGCATCTGTTTATTAATTGTTATATTTAGATTGTTAAATTTAATGTAATTATTGACATATTAGGGCTTTTGATTTTTTTATTGTGATAAAATAATCATATAAAATTTATCATTTGAACCATTTTAAAGTATATAAATCAGCGCCATTTAGTAGATCCACTATGTTGTACGATCATAGTGACTATACAGTTCCCGAACATTTTTATCACCTCAAAAGGAAAACCCATACCCTTTAGGGAGTCACTCACCATCCTCCCCTCCCACAGCTACTGCCAATCACTAATTTGCTTTCTGATCTTTGCATTTACCTACTCTGGATATTTAATATAAATGGAGTCATACTATATGTGAAAGTTTTGTCTGACTTCTTTCAATTAGCATAATGTTTTCAAGGTTTATCCATGTTCTAGCATGTATCAATACTTGATTCTTTTTATGGCTGAATATTTCATTTTATGAATATGCCACATCCTGCTTCTCCACTCATTAGCTGATGGACATTTGTGTTGTTTCTACCTTTTTTGTTATTACAAATACTGCTGCTATAAATATTTGTGTGCAAGTTTTTGTTTGAGCATGTGTTTCATCTCAACTCTCCATTAGGCCTTTTCTGACACCACCCAAACAGGGCAGATTGGGGGTGGCAGTCCGGGCTTCTCACATGATCTCTACTAATGCCTTGGGGACAAGAGGGGGCTTCATAACCACCTAGTAGGAATGGAAGTCATGGGTCCCAACTAGGCTTTCTCTGACAGCACCTGGCATAGGGATTGGGATGGTCTGTTACAATCTCCCATGAGTGGAAGTCTGAGCTTCTTACTTGACCTTTGCTGTCCTGGGTGAGAATGGGGACACAGTTTTGTTGTTGTTGTTTTTTCCTCCTGTGGCAAGAACAGAGTAATTATTTTTTGAACTTCCTCTGTCTTGCTAACCTGCCCCTTTTCTATTTCTTTGGTTAGAGAAAGCAGGCTTTTACTGGAGTTTAAAAATTTTTTCTACCTCCCTAACAGTTCCAGGTTGGCAACCTGAATCTAGAATATATGGGGCAAAAAGAAAACTCAGAGAACTCTCCATCATGGTGTTGCTTGTGTCCTAAGGTTCTTAGCCAGTCTGCTTTCTTCACTCCACCTTTCAGAGTCTTATTTTTGTCTTATACACAATGTCCAAGGCTTTTAGTTATACTTCATAACAGAAATAAAGTATGTCTTTTCTATTTTTCTGGAAGTAGCAGTCCCTGATTTCTTTTTATCACAAAGATAATAATTAGTTGCTAGAAGTCCAAACTACTCTATAAGGTCTCAGAAGTTGTCCTTCAACTTGAAACTCTTTATCCCTTCAGGATCAGAAAGGTACTTGCTCATTTGACAGATCACCTCTGAGCAAATTCGAATATGAGAATACAGAGCAAATCATGTAAAAATACATCAGTAACATTTATACCATTATATTGGTTTGTGGGCCAGGCATTCTATCTACAAGAATCATGTCAAACCTCACAGTAGCACATTTTCAACATAGAAACTTAGGAACAATAAAATTATCCAGGGACCATAACTTAGTTAAATGTGAACACTTGACCTCAGGAAGTGCTCACATAGCAATCCCTCAATTATAGGAGTTATAACATGGGTTCTAAGCCCAAGAGGCATCACTCGTGTCTCTGAGGGTTAGACTAGAGCTCTCTGAATCCCTAATTTTAAAGACAGGATTTTCCCAGAATAAGGCTGAGCCTCCTGGTGTGTGTCAAGTTGTCCAGCTATGGGGAGAAGAAAAAGAGAAATTCTGATTGGACTTTCTAAATCTTTGCCAAAGTTTTCCACCTAACAACCAGAACTGTCAAATATACCTAATTAGTTCACAGCAGTTTTTGTGATTTAGATATTGGGTTTGAATGTGAAATTTCTTTGGTTTTTCTGCAGTTGCCAAAAATAGACCATTTAATGAGGTTATTTTTCCTCATTGCAAAGGGACTTCTATAGCTAAAAAGGGAAAACTCCTTCTGCATGAATTGGTGGACTTGGATAATTCTATTATGAATATTTTTCTTTTTTATTAATCAAAATAGTAATTTTGCTTGCCGTCCAATATGAAATGAATGAAAATAGATTTCTTATATAATTCTGTGATTATCTTTAATTCTTAAATAAGTATCATCACATGCTTGCATCATTAATAATTTTATCAGGTATTAAAAGTCTTACAAAATGCATTGTAAATGAATATTAATTACATGTAGCAATTAACTGTTAATTTGAATAATACATGAACATGCTTTCATGCTTTTTAATTTTGAGTGATCTGATTTTTAAGTACCCATAAAACCATGAAATGATTTGAGAATTTAAAAAATTAATCATCCATATTGATAGTTTCAAAAATTAGAGTAAATGTTTTTATTCTATAATCTTACTTTTTAACTAAATAAAAGTTGCTGCATCAAGTTTTAGTATAATTTTAAAATATGTCCTTGTAGAAGTTGCCATAAATGTCGACATTTTCAGCAGCATAAATTTATAGTGATACTGAATTTTTATGACACTATAAAAGTCCCTACTCATGATGACATCTACAGCTGCATTTTACAGAAATATTAGAATTTGTATCTTACACATGTAGTTTATCCTATCTGGTCTTTTAAAGAAAGGAAACTGGGGTAACAAATATTTCTGATGTCCCCAAACAAGTCAAATATATGTTATAGGAATTTAAAGATCTGGTTTCATTCCCTTAATATCTGGCAGCCATAGAATCTCTAACTGTTACTTTTTAATCAAACTAGTTGGAGAAGAAAGATGGGTTTAGCTGGGAATTGGATGACTCTACTAATGGAAGAAAGAGCAGATTTTTATTAGGAGAAATGGATGACAGAAACAAAACTGTTATTATTTAAATATCCAGAGAGTTCCTGGGTTATTGTTGTCTTAATCTGCTTCATTATTGCCTGTTGAGCTAAAACATTTAGAAAAAATGATAGATATACATGAATCAATTTTTTAAAGTTTATTTGAAGTTGAAAAGAAACAATATTTGTCTATACCTAAAATATTTACCAGTTTCTGTTCAGGACATGTTTATACTTATTAACTTTTAAATTTTCCTGTGATTAAATCTAATCAAAGCTGCTGGTTCTTGAAGAAATGGCTGGAAATGTGTCAAACAGAAATTTCCAAAAGTTGTGCATTTTATGAACCACTATTCACTGATCTTAAGCTATCTAGGAAAACAGAAAAATTGTGAGTTCAGGAATAAAACAACTTTTGGCAGCTCATTTATTATAAAGGAAAAGTAAACTTATATATGAAATATTAAAGTGTTAACAAATCTTATTTTAATACAGCACCTGCCCCATCTCACTATTTATCATTACAATTTTCTCAAAATCTCCATAACTTTGAGGAAGATGTTTACCCCCCAATTATTACTACATAGGGTTTGGTAATGTTGGTATGTATATTATATAAACACATATTGTATATAGTTATAATTCTATACACTACATATGTAGTATAGTAAAATTGATATGTAGATTACATTAGTGCTATGAATCAAATTTAGAGCTTGGTGATTAAAGGTATTATGTGAACGCAAGTTATGAATAATAGTTTAATTTCATTTAAAAAAGTGTCTAAGGCCATTAGATTAATGGTAGTGTTGGTTTACACTATAATTTCTACTACAATAAATTGTATCACATTAACCCTTGGAAAATATGCAATAATTTAACAAGATCTATTACGTTATTGTGATTTTTAACATTTTTTGGTTTGCCTTGCTCTTTCCCATTTTTGGTTCTCAACTTTAACATTGTCTCTTTAGTGGGCCTTCTGGGAACATTCTAAATTCATATTCCCTATCACAGAACAACTTATATTTCCTTCCTATCACCTTGCAGTTACTTATTAGCTAAATTTTATCATTTATTTTACGCAATGGACTGTAAGCCCCACGTTGGCAGGTACTTTTTCATTTATGTACACAATCCAACATTGTGCTTAGTGTATAACAGGTATACCATAAGTATTGTAGATTGAAAGAAAAATGAATTTTCTCTTTTGTAATTGAAATATTGAGATATATTCAAATATTATTTATTCTTTCCATAAACCTATTTATTATATAATCTATTTTGTTTTTCTATGATGTAAGAATATTTAATTAAAATATAAATTTAATTGAATTTGAACTTTATACATGGTTTTTTAAACGAGTGATATTATATGCATATATACATATTTCTAATGAAAAATAAGATTTATGTAACTCTAAATAATAGGCAGAGTGCTGGGTGTTTTATAATTATTATCTTATATAATCCTCAAAGCATTATTTTAAGGTAGATATTATTTTTTACATTTCATATGAAACAGAATGGTATCCCCTCCAGGAAGAATGAAAAGAAGGGGTAAGTGAG
Source organism: Eubalaena glacialis (assembly GCF_028564815.1). NCBI lineage: Eukaryota > Metazoa > Chordata > Mammalia > Artiodactyla > Balaenidae > Eubalaena > Eubalaena glacialis. The sequence goes on from NC_083726.1 coordinate 102,577,035, forward strand.
ATTATAAAATAGCATGGCATAGAGTTAAGGAATGGAGACTAAGAGAGGGAGAGAGAGACAGACAGAGAAAGAAAAAGAAAGAGGAGTGAGAGAAATTTTGAGTATCTACCTTGAAACTTTAAATAAATAATATTATTTGAGTAAAGAATATAATTTGGGTATTTTTAATTAAGGAAATTCAACATTTATTTCAGTTTCTTTCCATTTCTATTTGGATGTGGGAAAGTAGGTAAATAGGGGCTTGGCATTTTCTTTTAATATAATACAATGCTGAGATGAACTTCCATATGTTGGTTACATTGCAGGAGCAACTTTCATTTTAAATTGTTACTCTTGTCAAAAATACATGATTAGTTAAGAATACAACATTGTAAATAATTCTTAAATTATGTTTTTAGAAAGTGGGATTTGACAAAACATGAGTTCTTTTTTTTTTTAACGTTTTTATTGGAGTATAATTGCTTTACAGTGGTGTGTTAGTTTCTGCTTTGTAACAAAGTGAATCAGTTATACATATACATATATCCCCATATCTCTTCCCTCTTGCGTCTCCCTCCCTCCCACCCTCCCTATCCCACCCTCTAGCTGGTCACAAAGCACCGAGCTGATCTCCCTGTGCTATGCGACTGCTTCGCACTAGCTATCTATTTTACATTTAGTAGTGTTTATATGTCCATATATACACTACCACTCTCTCACTTTGTCCCAGCTTACCCTTCCCCCTCCCCGTGTCCTCAAGTCCATTCTCTAGTAGGTCTGCGTCTTTATTCCCGTCTTGTCCCTAGGTTCTTCATCACCATTTTTTTTTGATTGTCTTTAAAATATTATTGCAAGTCAGAAATCGTCTACACGGCTCCGTCATAGAGTTATCATCTTAGAGGCTAGTGGACGTAATAGATATAAAGCTATGAATTCACAAAATTAAAGAAGTGTAATAAAATTCTTCATTAAAATGCAAGTTTATGTTTTTTCCCTACCTTCTATTTCCTGATAATTTGTAATCTCTGGAAAGGGAAAAGAACTCAAAGGAAGACAGGAGTGCATTTATTCAGGGACTTTGCCTTGGTTACTAGGAGAGATCATCTCTACTGGATACTGGGATGCCTCAATGAGACAAAAAGCAAGCAGCTTTGAAATTGGTAGAAGCTACATGTTCCATTACAAAAGTGCAAGTTCTTGAAAAGTGCTGTACCAGAGATGGGGAAAATCTCTTCGAGATGTGAATAGAATTTTCTACTGAAATGCAAGAGGTAGCAAATTTTAGGGGCACAAAAATGCTGGAAATTGAGTGAGAGTCTTTGAAGGCTCCCATTGAAAATAAATTTTGCATACTTACAGTTACCAAATATCTTTGTTCTATAAAAAAAAAAATGCCTAGCAACCATAGATTGAATATGTAATTTGATAAGTAGTTAGCTATTGGAGTAAATATATGTTGAGTGCATAACAAAATGCCAAGGAAAATATTCCATGTGTGGGTGTAGATTTGGGGGTTCCTGAGGATGGCTATTAGGGAATGGTGATGAATAATGTGGAGGCTTAGTTACTTCTGAATCCTATCACCCGATCAATATGGTAGCAATTACAGACAAAAGCTGAGGGAAGAATTTAACTGTCATTTCAAATCCAAGAAACTTCTGAATTCTAGTATTAGGAAAAACACTTAGGGTCCAGAAAGTGATAGAAAGAAACTAAGACCGAACAGTATGCAGTCAAAATACCAGGGTGGATTAGGGGAGCTGGAGGTAACATAGATTACGTCTTCATCTCTTGAAATCAGATCTCTGACAAGCAACATTCTTGTACGTGCAAATCAGGGAATTCCTCACGTTCTATTATGAGATCCTCGGGGTTCTGATCGAAGACTCTGCCCTTGTTTAGCTTTCATAGGTAAGTGTGGAATTAAGTTTCCTATTGCCTGACAGACTTAGAATATATATGATATATAAATTGATGATAAGCAAGGATTTTTACATTAGAGATAAGAACCGAAATGAAACTACCTGTGGACACACAGTTACTAGGATTGAGAACTAAATCTATTTACCTTAATATGGCCTAATCATTTGATGGTCTGCAGTCTGCATTAATATGAGTTTAGTATTTTAGATAGTTTTTCCCATGGTATTAGTTTTTACTGCTGCTGTAACAAGTTACCACAAGGTTAGTGGCTTAACACAACACCAATTCATTATCTCACCGTGCTATAGACCAAAAATCCAGGTGTGCTATGGCTTAACTTGTTTCTCTGTTTAGAGTCTGACAAAGCTGAATCCAGGTGGCCAAGAGGGTTGTTTTTCTTTCTGGAGACTCTAGAGGAGATTGCATTTCTGGGTTCATTTATGTTGTTGTCAGAATTTAACACCATGCAGCTGTACAACTGAGGTCCCCACTGTTTTCTTGCTGGTTCTTTCTCAGCATCCAGAGGAAGCTCACATTCTATGGTTTATAGGCCTCTTCCTTCCTCCATCTTTAAAGCCAGCGATGACGGTGCAAGACCTTCTCATGCTTTAAACTTATCTGACCTTCCCTTTGGTTTTATCTCTCTTCTCTCTTACCCCACCACATCCTTCTGACTCAAGCTGGAGAAATTTCTGTTTTTAAGGGCTCATGTAGTTATACTGTGCCCAGCCAGATAATCTTCACCACCCCTCATTTTAATGTTCATAACCTTGTTCAAATTCTGCCAAATGCCTTCACAAAGTACTTAGAATAATGTTTGATTGACTATCAGGGGACAAAATTCTTGGAGGAACTTCTTTACAATTTGGCCTACCAAATCCAGGGAGAGGAAGATGTAAATAACTTAAAAAAAATTTCTCCCAGGAACTTACTGAATATTATTTATGTGAAAAACAGACTTCTCAATTAACCCACAAAACAATACTGTCCTTCTCACAATAGATTGCTCAGCTGGGTTTATTAAATGCTATTTGTTTCAATCTCTCTCCTTGTTGTGTCCACCAAACCTATACTATTGTGTAACAAACTTTGCCTCATTCCAATCAGGCCATCTCATTGAAACCCAGACCCACAGAATCTTATAAATATTCCACTTACCTTGACCTACAAATTCAGAGACTACTAATATTTTGTTAAGGTAGTTGTCTTCTTTGCTGCAGTAATCAATAAATTTGGGTTTTCTTTCTTTTATTTTTTGAATTGTATTTTATTTATTTTTTATATAGCAGGTTCTCATTAGTCATCTCTTTTATACATATTAGTGTGTATATGTCAATTCCAATCTCCCAATTCATCCCACCACCACCACCACCCTATGACCACTTTCCCCCCTTGGTGTCCATACGTTTGTTCTCTACATCTGTGTCTCTATTTCTGTCCTACAAACCGGTTCATCTGTACCATTTTTCTATATTCCACATATATGTGTTAATATATGATATTTGTTTCTCTCTTTCTTACTTACCTCACTCTTTATGACAGTCTCTAGATCCATCCACGTCTCTACAAATGAACCAATTTCGTTCCTTTGTATGGCTGAGTAATATTCCATTGTATATATGTACCACATCTTCTTTATCCATTCGTCTGTCGATGGGCATTTAGGTTGCTTCCATGACCTGGCTATTGTAAATAGTGTTGGTCAATAGATCTTAGAGGAAATGCTTTCAGTTTTTCACCATTGAGAATGATGAAATTTGGCTTTTCTTGATCACCAGTTTATTTTAATGAACTTTTGGGGAGGTCTTCAGTCAATAGAGGTATCTTATGTTGTCTTTCAGTTTCATTGAGGTTTGACATCATGAGGAAAAGAATTCGGTAAAAGCATTAGCTTTCTTATCTTACAGAGTCTTGAGAAACTGAGAAATGAATCCTATCATTTCTAATTTTGCTTCCAGAATAGTTCCAAATTCCAAAACACTTGAAATATTGCTAGACACTATGCACCCAGGCTAAAATAAAAATACTATCCAGGACATCTTAGAGGGATCAAGTTCGTTGGAAAAGAAGAAAGGCTTTGGCTAGGATTTAAATATATCCATGATAGGAGAAATGAGAAGATTTTACCAGGAGAAATGGATGACAAGAACAAAATATTTTTCATATAAATATGCAGAATCTTCCTCCCATCTGAGTTGTTTGGATTTGCTTAATTGATAAGACTGTGGAACTAAAATAAATTGGAGGAAATTATTGATTTGTTATTAAACATATAAACACAGAACTGTTCATTGTGCAGAGAATAGAATAGGGAGCCTGGAAGGAAAAGAAGAATAGGAATTGGGTCAGTGAAACACAAAGTCACTACTAAAAGTTCCTCTGAGGGAAATACGGGGAAAGAGATGATAGTTAAGACTTTGAGGAGATAAAGTGAGCATTCTTGTGTATGATTGAAGGAATGGAAAAAAAGTTTTTGATGTGTGGTAAACAACAAAATGATTCACTGGTACAACCTTGAGAGAGTTCATTGGAGGTTTAAATTTCCTTTCAAATTTTTTTTAGGTACTGTATTTGAGTTATTTTGCATTTTTCATGGTGCTAAGAGCAGCCATAAAAAATGATCTAGGTTTTTTTTTTTTAAGTTACATACAGATAAGCTAAATAAAGCTGAGAAAAATTAAGAAACATACCCATGATTACCAACTGGGAAGTGATAGAGATGTGATACGAATCAAGGTGGAAAGGGGTGCAAAAGCAGGAGAAATGTGTGTGGTGAAAGTTGGCAAACTTTTTCTGTAAGGACCAAATAGTAAATATTTTAGGCTATGTAGACCATATGGTCTGTCTTAACTACTCAACTCTGCTGTTGCTGTGCAAAAGCATCCACAGATAATACATAAACAAATGGGTGTGGCTGTTTTCCAATAAATTATATTTATGAAAACTGGTGACAGTTCTAATTTAACCCATGGACCAAAGTTTGTCAAAACCTGGTCTATATACCCTGAGAAAACCAGAATTCAAAAAGAGTCATGTACCAAAATGTTCATTGCAGCTCTATTTACAATAGCCAGGACATGGAAGCAACCTAAGTGTCCATCAACAGATGAATGGATAAAGAAGATGTGGCACATATATACAATGGAATATTACTCAGACATAAAAAGAAATGAAATTGAGTTATTTGTAGTGAGGTGGATGGACCTAGAGTCTGTCGTACAGAGTGAAGTAAGTCAGAAAGAGAAAAAGAAATACTGTATGCTAACACATATATATTGAATCTAAGAAAAAAAAAAAAAGGTCATGAAGAACCTAGGGGCAAGACGGGAATAAAGACACAGACCTACTAGAGAATGGACTTGAGGATATGGGAAGGGGGAAGGGTAAGCTGTGACAAAGTGAGAGAGTGGCATGGACATATATACACTACTAAACGTAAAATAGATAGCTAGTGGGAAGCAACCGCAGAGCACAGGGAGATCAGCTCAGTGCTTTGTGACCACCTAGAGGGGTGGGATAGGAGGGTGGGAGGGAGGGAGACGCAAGAGGGAAGAGATATGGGAACATATGTATATGTATAACTGATTCACTTTGTTATAAAGCAGAAACTAACACACCATTGTAAAGCAATTATACTCCAATAAAGATGTTTTAAAAAAATGGATTAAATACCTAAACATAAGACCTGAAACCATAAAACTCTTAGAAGAAAATATAGGCAGAACACTCTTTGACATAAATTGTAAGTATATTTTTTTGGATCTGTCTCCTACAGCAAATGAAATTTAAAAAAACTTAAGAAATAAGACCTAATTAAACTTAAATCTTTTGCACAACAAAGGAAACGATTGACAAAATGAAAAGACAACCTACTGAATGGGAGAAAATATTTGCAAATGATATGACCAATAAGGGGTTAATATACAAAATATATAAACAGCTCATATAACTCAACATCAAAAAATCAAACAAACCAATTAAAAACTGGGCAGAAGACCTGAATAGACGTTTTTACAAAGAAGACATGTGCATGGTCAATAGGCACATAAAAAGATGCTCGACATCACTAATTATTAGAGAAATGCAAATCAAAACAACAACAAGATAACACCTCACATCTGTCAGAATGACTATCTTCAAAAAGTCAACAAATAACAAATGTTGGCAAGGATGTAGAGAAAAGGGAACCTTTTTACACTGTTGGTGGGAATATAAATTGGTGCAGCCACTATGGAAGACAGTATGCAGGTTCCTCAAAAAACTAAAACCTGGACTACCATATGATCCAGCAATTCCACTCCTGGGTATATATCTAGAAGAAACAAAAATGTTAATTCAAAAGATACATGTACCCGATGTTCATAATAGCATATTTTATAATTTCCAAAATATGGAAGCAACATAATTGTCCATCAACAGATGAATGGATAAAGAAGATATATATATATATATATATGCATATATATATACATACACACACACACACACACACATATACATAACTCAGCCATAAAAAAGAATGTAATTCTGTCATTTGCAACACTGTGGATGGGTGGACCTAGAGAATATTAGGCTAAGTGAAATAACTCTGACAGAGAATGACAAATACTATATGATATCACTTATATGTGGAATGTAAAAAATAATACAAATGAATGTATATAGTGAAACAGAAACAGACTCATAGATACAGAAAACAAACTAGTGGTTACCAGTGCAGAGAGGGAAGTGGGGAGGGGCAAGTTAGGGGTATGGGATTAAGCGATACAAACTACCATGTATAAAATAGATAAGCAACTAGGTATATTGTACAGAACAAGGAATTATAGCCATTAATTTGTAATAACTTTTAATGGAGTATAATTTATAAAAATATTGAATTACTATGTTGTACATCTAAAACTAATATAATATTTTAAATGAAATATTAAAATATTCAATTAAGAAAAAAAAAAAAACCCTGGTCTAGAGTTCCCTGTGCTATACAGTAGGTCCTTGTTGATTATCTATTTTATATATAGTAGTGTGTATATGCTAATCCAAACCTCCTTATTATCCCTCACCCCCACCTTTCCCCTTTGGTTACCATAAGTTTGTTTTCTAAATCTGTGAGTCTGTTTCTGTTTTGTACAAGTTCATTTGTATCATTTTTCTAAATTCCACATATAAATGATGTCATATATTTGTCTTTCTCTGACTTACTTCACTTAGTTTGATAATCTGTAGGTCCATCCATGTTGCTGCAAATAGCATTATTTCATTCTTTTTTTGGCTGAGTAGTATACCATTATATATATGTACCACATCTTCTTTTTCCATTCATCTGTTGATAGACATTTAGGTTGCTTCCATGTCTTGTCTATTGTAAATAGTGCTGCAATGAACATTGGGGTACATGTATCCTTTTGAATTATGGTTTTCTCCCGGTATATGCCCAGGAGTGGAATTGCTGGATCATATGGTAGTTCTATTTTTAGTTTTTTAAGGAACCTCCATACTGTTCTCCATAGTGGCTGTACCAGTTTACATTCCCACCAACAGTGTAGGAGGGTCCACTTTTCTCCACACCCTCTCCAGCATTTATTATTTGTAGACTTTTTAAAAAATATTTATTTATTTGGTTGCACCAGGTCTTAGTTGTGGCAGGTGGGCTCCTTAGTTGCAGCATGCATGTGGGATCTAGTTCCCTGACCAGGGATCGAACCCGGGTCCCCTACATTGGGAGCGTGGAGCCTTATCTACTGCACCACCAGGGAAGTCCCTATTTGTAGACTTTTTGATGATGGCCATTCTGACTGGTGAGAGGTGATACCTCATTGTAGTTTTGAGTCGCATTTCTCTAATAATTAGTGATGTTGAGTATCTGTTCGTGTGCTTTTTGGCCATCTATATGCCTTCTTTGGAGAAAAGTCTATCTAGATCTTCTGCCCATTTTTTGATTGGGTTATTTAATTTTTTTGATATTGAGCTGCATGAGCTGTTTTTATATTTTGGAGATTAATCCATTGTCAGTCACATCATTTGCAAGTATTTTCTCCCATTCTGTGGATTGTCTTTTCGTCTTGTTTGTGGCTTCCTTTGCTGTGCAAAAGCTTTTAAGTTTCATTAGGTCCCATTTGTTTATTTTTGTTTTTATTTTCATTACTCTAGGAGATAGATCCAAAAAGATATTGTTGCAATTTATGTCAAAGAGTGTTCTGCACTCTTTGTTCTACTCAATACTCTGTAATAACCTATATGGGAAAAGAATCTGAAAAAGAATAGATATATGTATATGTATAACTAAATCACTTTGCTGTACACCTGAAGCTAACACAACATTTTAAATCAACTTTACTCCAATATAAAATAAACATTTTTTTAAATAAAAGGAAAAGAAAAAAACCTGGTCTAGAGCATTTGGGAGCTAAAGAGGAACAGGTTGCTATAAGAACTGTGGAATTGGTGGCTTTGATAATCATCATTGATTCACTGAAGAGAAAAAATGACAGACTCAGATCTACTAATTAACAATTTCAATAAAAATGTCAGTGTCAAAGTGCTTCCATGGTACAATGTAAAGAGACCTTTATCTCCCAGCGCAGGAAAACAGACTCAGGTGATGATTAAGCCCTTGATTTAATTATGAGTGGCAAATTCATAGAAGACTAAATTCTCATTCTAGGTGAGCTTCGTATATCAAAGCCAGGGGGCTGATAGGAAAGAAATGGGACCTCGAGGCTTGGAAAGGCATATCTAGATTGGTGCACTAGGGAATTTTGAATATCCTGATCCCACCAGACCCTCTGGGCACCTCCAAGTATTCTAAACCCCATTTTCTAGAAGTGAAAGCCCAATCTCCTCAGTAGGATACTCTTCAGGAACTTCAGATGAAGTATAAATCTTATAAATACATGTCCATCTTCCTCAGGATCTGCCACCATTGTCTCTTTTGTTCATTAGAGCTGTAACTTCTGATGGTGTCAGCATATCCAGACTGGGTAAGTGCTAGGCTCGTAAGAAATAAAATATAAGACAATGGAGCTTATAATATAAGGATCTAGCTAATATATACCAGTAGGAACCAGGAAGCTATACTTTGTCAAAGGGCAGTGCAGAATATAAAGCTGGATAAGTGGGCACTTTCCAATGATAGGACATAACACACTGAAATGGGCACTTGGAGATGGTTCGAATTTGCTGTTTGGAAACTTGGAAAAAGCTTTACCAGAACTACTGTGGCCAACTGTGGAGGAAGGGATCAAAAGGATCAGAAAAGTGGGCATGCTAGAATGGGTCTTCTGTAGAGACTGGAAAACACATGAGATGATGATATTACAGAAGACCCAGGGCACATTCTGTTTACAAAGATATTAAGTAAGATTCTGATGATGAGATCCCCGGTATTGTTAAGAGCTCAGTAATGGCTGTCCTCTGAAGGTTGGAAGAATGCTGTTACAGAACTGCACTATCTGGTAGCAATGGAGAAGATTGACTCTTCCCGAGAGAGAGACAGAGACAGAGACAGAGAATACATGAGTAGAAGGTTGAGAGTTACCTTTAGCTAACCCAGTGAAATTCACAGTCTTAATTTCCTGATTTGAATCTTTTTTCAGACCCAGACCCCATCAACTAACTGAAAATCCATGTTTCCATGAGGAAGAACCTGGAGACACCACACAAAAAAATAATTACAGTAGTGGTTTCCCCAATCTTTCCTTAAAGAGACATAAGACCATTTACTTTCTTGTCATATACTGGAGAAACCAGATCTATTGAAGGTTATTTGATTCAGGGCCAGAGCTTTTGCTGAAATCTGGAGACCCCCATTTTTTTTTTCACCCGTCATTATAAGTAGGGATACATGGGGGGCAGGTAACAAGTGCAATGACAGTCTAGGACTTTTTCAACAGTGGGTCTGTTGAATCTGTGAACCCATTCAGTTCATTTCCTAAACTCCTATTTGAAAAGGCATTGTTAGAAGTTTTCAAAATCCATGACATCTGTTCCTTGACCTAGAGAATAGCAGTTATTATAATAGGAAAGGCCAAAAAAAAAAAAAAAAAAGCTCTGAAATATTGAAATATTTCCTAAACCTAATGGCAGAGATTCTTTCACCTCCTCTCTATTTATTTATATCATGGGCCACTCAATGGGCCACTCAATGTAGTAAGTGATTATATACTGCTTTTACTTGTTATCTGATTATTTTCTTCATTATACTATACATGCATATAGATTATTTCATTATTTTCCTGCCATAAATCATCACATTTTAAAATTTTCTCTCTCTTTTAACTGCAACACCATTCAGCCTAAGCCAGAAATATCGGAGTCTGTTTCACTCATTTCTCATGTTTAATTCATTCACAAGGTCCTAACAGTTCTATTACTGAAATAGAAATCACACTCCTTTTTATCCATTTCTATTGACAGTGGTCCAATTTAGGTCTTTATTACACTTCACATGACTAGTGTAAGTGCACCATTCTCCTTCCTTTTACTCTAATCCATCCTCCATATTGCAGCCAGAATTCTCCTTATAAAACATAGGCAATTAAGTCATTCCTCCATTTGCAAACTTTCAGGAACATTCCAAAGCCCATAGAATCAAGTATAAATGTTGAAGTAAGAATTCAAAGTTCTTTAGAACCTGGTCTCAGGATAAATTTCCAACCTTATCTCCCACTGCTTCCTTTCTATCCATTCTAATTGTTTCTGCTCTACTTTCATCCATCATTATTCAAAATACATTTTTCTTTTCCTCCTCCCTTTTTTATCCATGTAAATCTTATTGAGACTTCAACCTCCAAGCTCTCATATTATCTCCATTTGAGAACATTTCTATTTCCCTCTCTCCTCCTTCACCTTTACTCTCTCTCTATTCTCCCAACCCCATCTGCCTTTTTCCACAATACATCTGTGTACCAAAAGAGAAAATCAAATTTGATTGATTGGGTGAAGTGGTTATGGATACAGTGGCTGGGGTTGGGTAGACCTTGTTGATTCTCTGCTTACATTTGTGACCAATTATATATGTGTGACCTTTAAGGAATTTCTAAGCCTCTGTGACTGTTAGTTTTCTCCTCATAGGAATATAGATTAAAATATATCCCCCTCATAGGAATATTATAAAGATTACATGAAGTAATGAAGATGAAGCAGTTTGCATTGATGCATAGAAATTGTACAATTTAGCTATTATTAATGTGTTTCTATGTTTCATATGCACATATAATATTTATCATGCATGCACATATTTATGCATAGACAGAGAGTATTTATCTTCTAAACTGTGACCTTTCTGAAATTTTCATATTTCACTCTTATTATCCCAGTTTTTAAATGCTTGGGACAAAGTATGAACTCAATAGATATTTGGTAAAGCAATATCATTTTTTATATCACCATTATTTTTAAGGTATAGTAGGTATTTAGTAAAGCTAGTTTACTTATTGACATATGCTTGAGCAATATGTATGGCTAAGGTCTAATTCATGGAAGTTACAATGGGAAAGGGTGGCCACATAGTCAAACACCTATACTGAGCAAAGCAAAAAAATGAAAACAAAAGCTCTGCTCGTACAGAAATGATGGATATAGCACATTATTTCAGATACATAGAAGTATAGAATCATAGCATTGATACATATGCCATTAAGAAGTACAAGAAGTATAAGGACACAATGTTAATCAAATTATAATGAAAAGGAGCACGAAACTTCTCTTGAATTTTTCTGTAATTTTAAGTGCTAGCTCATTATTAGCATATATTTCCCATAACTGATAAAAATAGAAAAAAGTTTAATTTTTGAATTATAAATCTGCCCCCAAATACTTAATAAGAGTACAAAAATTAGAAATTATTTTCAGTTTAATTAAGTGGGAAGAAGAATGCCTTCTAATTTTAATATCAAAGAAATATATGATCTAAACATCTTAACGCTAACACTCTAATGGAAAGAGGAGACTTGATATGATGGAGCTTGGTATGTGAGTGGATCAAAGTGAGTCTTCTTCTTTGAAAGGCCCACATGCTAAATATTTATTTTTGGAGTCTCCTGAGTGTTGCTGCATCATCCTCTCTCTCAATTTCAAACACACTTGCAAATTGTCAGGTTGGTCCTCTGATGCCACTTTTCTCCTGACCTTTAGTAAATTTAACTAAAATAGGATATTTGCTTAGTTCAGTGTGACAAAAAATCTTTACATTAGTAGTGTATGCATGATCATAAGACACTTTCACATTTTTAGAATATTGCACAAAATTTCAAGTGGGACAATACACATATTTATTGAACATTTTGCAAATCACATATCTACCTTGTTATTATAAAAAAGCAGGTAAAAGTGTATCTATAAATGTAGTATTGATGAGTATTAATACCAAAAAATCTACTTAGATGACTTATTGAGGAAACACCCTAAATTGGGTAAAATTCACATGTATTTCCAAACTTGTTCTAGTTTAAAGATTTTTTTGTTATAGCTAGCATAGCCCCAATGGTGATGAATCATTGAATCTTTAGAACAGTGACCAACTTCACTACACAGACACATGCACATGCACCCACACAAATTGCATATATTACTCTTTCAGCAAACTTTAAAAATTTATCTTTTATTGAGGCAACATTGGTTTATAACATTATATAAATGTCATATGCACAACAATAAATTTCTACTTCTGTATACACTACAGCTTGCTAATCACCAAACATTTAATTTCCATCCATCACCATCCACCTGATGCTCTGTACACATTTTGCCTTCCTTCACCCCTTGGCCTCTGAAACCACTACTCTGTTCACTGTATCTACATGCTAGTTTTTGTTTGATTTGGTTTGTTCATTTATTTTGTATTTTTATTTTTTTGTTTGTCCTTTTTATATTCCACAATGAGTGAAATCATATGGTATTTGTTTTTCTACATCTATTTATTTCATTTAACATAATGCCATCAAGGTCCATCCATATTGTTGCAAATAGTAAGATTTCATCTTTTTTATGGCTGAGTAGTACTCTATTGTGTGTGGGTGTGGGTGTGTGATATACATATACACACATCCTCTTTATCTATTTATCTGTTGATGGCACTTAAGTTCTTTCCATACCTTGGCTATTGTAAACAATTTTGTGATGAACATAGAGGTGCACATATTTTTTCAAATTCGTGTTTTCATATTCTTGGGATAAACACTCAGACGTGGGATAGCTAGATCATATGGTAGTTCTACTCTTAATTGTTTGAGGAGTCTCCATACTATTTTCCATAGTGGCTGCACCAGTTTACATTCCCATCAACAGTGTACGAGGGTTCTCTTTTCTCCATATCCTAACCAACATTTGTTATTTCTTGTCTGTTTGATAATAGCCATTCTAACAAGCATGAGATGATATCTCATTGTGATTTTGACTTGTATTTCCCTAATAATTAGTGATGTTGAACATCTTTTCATGTGCCTGCCAGTCATCTGTACGTCTTCTTTGGAAAAAAAGTGTCTATTTAGCTCCTCTGCCCATTTTTAAATCTGGTTGCATATGAGTTCTTTACATATCTTGGATAATAACCCTTATCAGATACATGATTTGCAAATATCTTCTCTTATTTGGTAGGTCGTCTTTTTACTTTGTTGATGGTTTCTTTGGTTTTTATTTTGATGTAGTCCTATTCGTTTATTTTTGCTTTTGTTTCCCTTGCCTGAGGAGACATATCTAGAACAATATTAAGACAAAGATAGGGATTACATTGAATCTGTGAATTGCTTTAAGTAATATGGATATTTTATGCTGCTAATTATTCTATCCATGAGCACAAAATATCTTTCCAATTATTTTGTTTTCTTCAGTTTCTTTCAGCAACGTTTTATAGTTTTCACTGTATAGGTCTTTCAGCTCCGCTCCTTGATTAAATTTATTAATATGTTTTATTGTTGCAATTTTAAATGAGATTGTTTTCTTAATTTCTATTTCTGCTAGATGGTTAGCATATATAAATGCAACACGTTTGTGTATGTTGATTTTGTGTCCTGCAACTTTATTGTATTTATTATTTCTAATAGTTTTTTGGTGAAATCTTTAGCATTTTATATATATATATATATATATATATATATATATATATAAAATTGTCATCTATGAATAGTAATAGTTCTTCTTCTTTTCCAATTTACATGCCTTTTATTTCTTTTACTTGCCTAATTGCTCTGGCTAGGACTTTCAATACTATGTTGAATAAGAGTGGCGAGAGTGGGCATCCTTGTCTAGTTCCTAATTTTAGAGGGAGAGCTTTCAATTTTTTCCCTTTAAGTATGATGTTAGCTATGGGTTTGTCACATATGGCCCGTATTATGTTGAGGTATGCTCCTTCTACACCCACTTTATTGAGATGTTTTATCATAAATGGGTGTTGAATCTTGTCAAATGATTTTTTTCTGCATCTACGAGATGATCATATGATTTTTATCTTTCATTTTGTTAAAGTGATGTATCATGTTAAATGATTTGCAGATGTTGAACCATCCTTGCATCCTTGGAATAAATCCCACTTTATTATGGTGTATGATTGTTTTAATGTACTGTTGTGTTCTGTTTCATAATATTGTGTTGAAGATTTCTGAATCTATATTCATCAGAGATCTTGGCCTGTAATTTGCTTTTTTTAGGTTGTCTTTATCTGGTTTTGGTATCATGGTGATTTTCGTCTCTTAAAATGAGTTAGGAAGTGTCTCTACCTCTTCAATGTTTTTGGAAGAGTTTGCAAAGGATAGGTATTAAATTTTCTTTGAATATTTGGTTGGATTCATCTGTGAAGCAATCAGGTCCTGAACTTTTTTCGGTGGGGAGTTTTTGATCACTATTTCAATCTCTGTACTGATGATCAGTCTTGAGAGGTTGTATAATTCTAAGAATTCACCTTTTCTTCTAGGTTATCAAATTTGTTGGTGTTTAGCTGTTCATAATATCTTTTATAAGTTTTACATATCTGTGGTATCTTCTAGGTTATCAAATTTGTTGGTGTTCAGCTCTTCATAATATCTTTTATAAGCTTTTACATTTCTGTGGTATCTGTTATTTCTTTTCTTTCCTTTCTGATTTTATTTCAGGGCCTTCTCTCTTTTTTTCATAGTGAGTCTAGCTAAGATTTTTCAGTTTTGTTCATCTTTTCAAAGAATCACCTCTTAGTTGCATTGATCTTTTGTATTGTGTTTTTAGCCTCTATTTTATTTACTCCTGCTCTGATCTTTTTTATTTCCTTTCTTCTATGGACTTTGAGCTTCATTTGTTTTTCTTTTTCTAGTACAGAGTCAGTTTCTATGTCCGGAGGGCAAGGATTGTAGGCACCACCTTCACTGTTCCTCTGGTTCTGTCTCCTTTATGTATTCCAATTCACCTACCTTTAGATGTACAGATGTGTGGAATTCTCTGGCATCCTGGTGTGTTGGGCAGAGGTGCCTTTGCTGAGTTGTGGATGTTTTATTGGTTGTACATTGAAGAGGAGAGACAATGGGATTGTCTCAGTCTGCCATGATGCTGACATCACTCCTACATATCTTTTAGCAAACTTATAAATTCAGCTAGTGACTATTATTACTTACTGATCTTTAAAATCTTCATTTTAAATCAGAATATGAAAATATTATAAAAAAACTAGACTGGTAGTAATTCAGCTATCATGATATCCTATTTAAAAATAAAATTGTATATATCATTGTAGTGAAGAAAATTCCCAGTTGGGTTGAGCTGACAGTATATTATTGTCTGATTGATTTACTGGTCAGTAAGGTTCTGGTAGAAAAACTTCACACTGGTCAGAATGGTGGGCAAAGTTTATGGGAAGAGAAAGCCAGAAAAATATTTTTTTAATTTGCTTATTCATATTATTTCTAACATTCAAAGAAATGAGTGTAACTAAACTAGACATAGTGATTTGTTGAATGAGGTTATAATCCTTTTGTCAGCAAGGTCATCTAAATTTAGGACTACATTGTATAGCTACCCCATCTTCAACCAGGTCTTTGAAAAAATCCTTACTGTATGTAGGCACTATTCTAGAAACCTCTCTGCCTGGCTTCTTTCTCCTTTTTCTCTCATTCTGTATGTGTATGTGTGCATATGTATACATACATACATATATATGCATATGTATTATATATGTTACATTTTATATAAATATATACCCATTACATATTTCAAAATTTTTATATGGGTTATGTAATATTTTTAACAGAAGAATTATAGAGCTTATAGGAATTATTTAGAGTGCTCAAAGCAATAAAGTAAGTGGTGCCAGAGGGTTCAAATTCAGCCAGTTTGACGCAGAGTCTAGACTCTTACCACTAATGGTGGAAATGGCTAAAAAAATTTCTAGCATTCTATTTTCAAAGGTAGATTTTTAGAAAAATCAAGATAATCTAATTAGAGCAGGAACTTGTTCCCAGGTATCACAGTGACAAACGCTAGTTGCTAGTAATGAAGCATGTCCCAGGAAAGGCAAAACAGAGCCAAATACTTTTCTCACTAATAATGAGGAAGACCTTTACAGCTCACAAAAAATAAGAGGAAAAAATTGTTCACTTCTTGGAGGATTATAATATTTTGTCTCTAAGGGAAATGTGTGCTAATGACAGGAAGAATGGGTTTATTTTCACAAGTAATTCATACTTATTGTTGAGGGACTGAACAGGAACAGGAACATCCACCTTCATTTTTGTACCAGATTAGAGTCCCTAAGGAGACTATGAAAATATGTTCACTATATCTTAAAGAACCACTAGGAATTTCAAAATTCATGTAGGAATCAAGGGGAAAAATCCATGGAGAGATTAAGATGTTTTTCAAGGCAGGATGGAGTGGTCCTATCCTGCCTTAAAAGAGACTGTAGTGAGTTTGGAGGACCCAGAAGAGCAAAAGTCAAGCAGGTTCTAAGTGAATATACACAGGAGACCCCTCCTTGCAAAAGTTTACATCTACCTTTATGCAGCCCAAGGAAAAGTTTAAATTTGCATGTAAATTTTTAATTCCATTGTGATACTGTGATGCTCTTTTGAGATTTGTTGAAGCTTCATTTAGAGCATCCTGTATCTACACCATAGCTTAGCATATACTGATGAGATGGTGGCCACCGGGCAAACAAGGCACTGCATCTCCTGTGAGCTTTGGCAAAATGTACTGAGAGGGTGATGGCTCTTTTCAGTGGATTAGGACATGGTATCAGTCAACTTCAGGTGAAAAATCCATTTCTTGGGAAGTGTTAGAGAAATCACATACTCACAAAAGTAAGTAAAACAATACTTTTTGATTGCTGCCTACACCCATCTGACCCGTACCCAACATATGTAATAGTGATCCCCCTTTCAACATGAAGACACCAAAGAAGAGTGTTCAATCCCATTTAAAAACAAAAAAACAAACAAACAAAAATCAAAAAACCTGTTCTTTTATAGCATAGGTTTTCATTTGTTTGGAGTAGCTTAGATGAATTAAATTTGCACAATCTGGCAATCTTTCATAGCCTCGTCTAGCTCTGTGTTTCCAATACTATTTAGTAATTTGCCCAGTACGGTCAGACTAGTAAAAATCAGAAGTTATCATCTCATGCTCTCAATAACCCTTTATCATGGGATTGTAGGTTAATTTATTAGACTGAAGTGACTTTCCTTTGCAAAAAAATAAATCTACCACATTTGTCATTTTCACACTAATTTAATAATTTCTCTTCAACTATATATCGGTGATTGGAAGAGGTGATCAAGTAGAATATTACAAGCTGGGAAAAATCACAATGAAAGGAGAAGGGAACTAACCCCTGCCTAAGTGCTTCCCAACAGAGGATTCTATTTTTACTTCTCTAAACAAAGAAATTATTTTCCTACCTTTCTATGACATCTTATCCTGTGGGTAAGGGTAACTTTTATGGATGGAACTGGAAATGAAGAAATTAACAGCACACACCATTGTTAATTGTACGTGTGTATGTATGTGTTGTGTGTGTGTGTGTGTGTATTTGTGGGGAGATGAGAAATGGAAATCACAAGAAAGAAGAGAGTATGAAATATATCCTGGCACTGATCTGTTGACACAACAAGACTAAACAAATTGCACTTACCTTATTTTTGTTGAAAGTACTTTAACCAGTGTAGTCATTAAGACCATGGAGGTTACTCTAAGTTTGTCTTTCTGCTGAAAGTCTCTGTTTTCCAAGCAGACAAATTACAATCCATATTAAAGAGTTCATGCTCCGAGTTATCCCTGTTATCTTCGACTCAAACGTCAACCCTCCATCTATGGCATAATTAAAGATTAAATATCTCTTGATCACAGCACTAACTAGTAAGATATATACAGACATAATTACATATTGAAATTGTTTAGGCTCTGCTAATTCCAATATTAAGATATTTCAAAAGAATGTGGCAAAAATCAATGTGACATTATATCTTCAATTCATTAATAAGCATGTGTTTTTATACCCACTTTTTTCATGCTGTATTAACATGTGAAAGGGGTCAAGATTACATTAAATTATAGAATAAATTACTATAGTTAACAGTGTCACTTGACAGCTTTGTGGGTAACTGTTGTTCTTAAACTTGTACTGAACAAGTTCTATTTTTCCGTCTATTTAAGTGTTTTTTTTTTTTTAATTGGGGTATAGGTGCTTTACTATGTTGTGTTAGTTTCTGCTGTACAATGAAGTGAATCAGCTATATGTATACATATATCCCCTCCCTCTTGGACCTTCCTCTCCCCACCCCGTCCCACCCACCTAGGTCACCACAGAGCACCGAGCAGAGCTCCCTGCGCTATACAGCAGGTTATAGAAAGCCCAGAGATAAACCCACACACCTATGGTCACCTAATCTATTTAAGTGCTTTTTACTCTTAAATTTTTTTTCACCTAGAAGAGCTGATTTTACCTAAAGTAAATATAATATGCTGGCATTTAGGTTGTTTAGACTGTACCACCTTGTGAAACTACAGTAATGTTAATAGAAGGGAAAGATTCTGAATAGTGGCCTCACTAAACTCCTTGATTATAAATAAAGAGACAATTATTTAAAATATTAAGTCTCTTTTTATTTTAAAGGTGACTTCCTAATTGTGTACCTAGAAGGGTGACTTTTACAGAGAATATTTATGCTGTATGGATGTGTGGTCCAATGTGAACTTTAGACTTTTAACAATATTAAAACAGATATATGCCCAATGCTTGAAGTAAAATATTGAATATACAATGCTAATAATATTTAGAAGGGTCTTACTAATCTTGTTAGTATAGACTAAGACTCAAATTGAAATTTAAAATAATAGCATAATTGTATGCTACTTTGTAGAAACTAATGTATTTGTGTGTGTATATCTATATAGCTATGTTTATAAGTATACATACATATATAGATATATTAAAATAGCTATAACTGCTTTAAAATATATTAGAGGATTATCACAAAGCTCTGGATTTTCTTTGTTGTTTATATTGAACATCTGACTTGACCATTTTTCGTTTGCCATCGTTAACTGAGCACAGCTTTTGACCTTAAAAGGGTAGCATTTACATAGGAAAGCTCATCTTACCAGGATGCATAACGATATTCCCCTAAAGGAATAATACATATTGCAAATTACTACAAAAAGGTCATTATTGTATTAAGTTAAATACTGTTTTTTTTTTAAATCAGATAGGTATTAGCTTCTGAGTTAGAAAACTTTAAATTATATTTTTCTAGCCTTTCCTAATCTACAGAAGTATAAGACTGCTTTAGAGCCCATTAAAAATTGAAAGTTTTATTTGCCAGAGTTTAACAATTTTGCATGTTTTTAGGTCTACATGTGTAGTATAAGGCACTCAACATGAACCTAGTGAGTTATGAGCAAAAAAATCACAGAATCTCTTTGGAAAAAAGTCTAACAAATTATTAATTTTTAAAAAAGGCTTGGAAACGTTTTTTCTTAAGGTATTATTATCATCAAATCTCATTGCTATATCTTTAAGAGCAATGAGACAACCATCACTAATCACAGAGTTTAGTAGAAGTGAAATAACAAAATATGAGCAATTTTATCTAATATTGCTTTCTAATTTCTAATAAATATTCTGTAAGTATTACACGAACCTTCCATCTACAGTTGGATTTTTCACCTTTTTTTTGGTTAGTTTTGTGACTTTGTATATTACCAATGTAAGAATAGAGAAGATTCAACTTTCTTATTTAGATATGTATATATTTGATACACTTTTCAATAATACTGCACTCCAAAATTTTATAGTTGAATTTTATGCAATTTCCAAATTGCATAAAAGTGTAGAATATTATGCTTAAGAAAAAATAATGGCATTTTTAAAGCTGATAGTAGTGAAATAGCTGGGAAAAGGCATTGTAAGTTTCAGTTTTTGATTTCCTGTTCTTAAACTGAATGAAAAGCATAGACAATGGTTGGTGTTATTTTAAATAAATATATAGTAAACTTAAATGTGAACTTCATTGATTACTTTCCTTCATTCAATAAATATTCATTAAGCAACTTCTGTGTATGAAATGCTGAGTTAGAGGTTGGGAATGAGTGATAAAGTCCTCAGAAATCTCACAAACTAGTGGAGAAGTCAAATATAAAAGCATGTTAAGATGAAACATATGCTGTAAGTGTCTTAATATGTAGATGCACCCAATATAATGTTATTGACTAGAAAGAGTCTTACAATAATCTTCAGTGACTCTTGGACTACAATGTCAATACTGGCAAGAGTTTTCTTTTTTTAAAAAATTTTAACCTATAACAAAAACAATAACTGATAATAGGACAAAATCACCAGTATACTTTAAAATTCTAATTGCCACCTTGAAGGCGCCATCCAAGATTTAGACAACAGCTTATATTTTGATTCTAAACATTCAGTGACTTCTTGAGTGGAATGGTAAGGGAGACATTAGAGGAGTATTAGGTAATTATCAGATTAAATAGCGTGATTTAGAGAAAAGAAGCCATCCTCCTGGCATTTTCTAGAAAAGCAATGGATTATTTGGGAAGTTCTAACTTCATTTATTAACTGCACAGGTTAAGAAGCTGAGAATTTTCTCTGTATCACTTCCATAGACCCCACACACCTAATCCCTCCTAATCTCTGTCTCTTTGTTTTCTTCTGCCTTGTGCAATGTTGTTTTTTGCCTCTTTTAAAACTGTTTTTATAGTTTTTTTTGCATTATCTTCAAATACCCAATATGAATAATTGGATTGGATTTTAAATACAAGTTTTAAGATCATAATAATTTTAAGAAAAATAAAATAATATTTCTACAATAGAAGAAATATTCAAGTTATGACTAAGGTTCTGCCCATGTAAGCAGATGAGATCCTATCTACTCAATCCTCATAGCCATTGCTGATTATGTTCATCACATTTGGTTTGCAGCCAGTGATCTGAAATATCTTTAATCAATAGGCATTTTACTAGACACAAACATCTCAATATTACTTGTTGATTTTTGCATAAATATCTAAAGAGTAAAGTTCTGAAATTCACTTTGGTTGTCTCATGACTTAGCAACGTCTATATTTTACGGCTTTCAAAAAAGTATTTTCTGTTATGGGAATAATTTTGTTCATGTCTTTGACTTATATACTTCATTGAGTTTTGACTTCTGTTATTTTCCAGATCTATGACTCTTCTGCTATTATTTTCATCACTTTAAGTATGTTTATGGGCTGCCTATATATCTATATTTCAGCTATGATCTACACGAGCAAAACCAAAAACTTTTTGGTGTATCTGCATGTGGTACTATGCACAATGTAGGCATATAAACATAGCTACTCACAAACATCAAAAAGTCAATATAAATGTAGTGCTTTGACTTGCAGGCTCAGCTTCTCATTTAGACATTAGCAGATAGATGGCTATTCTTAAACATCAGATGAAGCAGGTCGATTCAAGAGTGTGAAAAGTCACCTTGCCAGATCTGCTCTGCTGGCGAAGATAGGTAGTTACAGATTCCACTAGTTGTCTTCAAACCGTTATTCGCCTCATTACCATTTACTCGACATATGCAGCCAGCTAAACACTATACTTAGAACTTACCTCAAACAGCTTTAAGTCTATAACACAAAAGAATTCTAGCAGATACCAGTATAAAAAATTTTCTCATTTTTTGGTCATTTTAAATGGCAAGGAATATGGAATAAAATGTATGTTTGTGTGTATGTGTGTATATATATATATATAATTCCTTTATATAGATAGATTGATATATATCCCTTGTTATACACACACACGCGTGCACACACACACACACACATATATATATAGAAAGAGAAAGGGAGCAAGAGAGGAAGAAATGGGCAAATAAGGAGACATAGATCATTCTAAGAAGTTCTGAGAGAAACAAACAAATGCAAAACAATTTCACCTGTTCACTCAACTCCATTTCTTCTCTAATCTCCCACTCTCACCCCAAGAAAGTGAAATAAAACACTGACTTAAGTGAATAGAAGACTGCCGGTATTAGAAGCCCGGGTAAAATCAATTCCTTTCCACAGTCACTGAGATCCAGAGAAACTGTATAGGTCAGGAAATGGCAGTGCAAATATAATAAAGACTAAAAGTGAAAAAGTACACATTATTCCACCTGGCTCGGATGCTTAAAGTTGTGCAAACTCATGACACTGTCCATTTATATAAGGTCTTTAGTTGCATTATTAGTGCACTATGAACATAAGCACGATGTAAAAGGTCTAATGCTTCAAATTATATTATTGGCCATGCATTTATGATCAGATGCTGTTGGTCTCTGATACCAAATATGTCATATTAATCTCTATTATGATGCCTTTCTTATTTCTTATACATAACAAGTGTTATGTACACACATCCTCACTTAAATACACTCTAATAAGCAAAGTTATACTTGTTTTCTGAAAGAAAAATTTGATGTATTTTACAGTTTTGATGCAAAATTGCATTTCTTAATAGAACTGTATGTTAACCCGCTAAGAAAAATTGTATTCCTTTATCTCCACTATTGGTGCAGAAATCTCTGTTAAAAATGGACAATTTTTAGAAAAAAATATTAAACTGGTATGTTTTTAATTGCATGAGAAAATTTTGTAGTTGCCTCTTGTCTTAAAAATGCCTATGCTACCATCAGTTATAAAATGTAGCATAGAAAAATGGCATTAAATTAAATAATTAGCATTTACATTGCACCATACATGCATTACCTATAACACTTTTAATGCATACATATATAATAAAATGACACTACATATAAACTATTTATATGCATATAAAATTACAAAATGTCATTTTTTTATTTGGTATCTGTTTGACTTCTGTTTGTGAAGAAGGCAACATTTTTGCATGATCTCCTCCCTGACTCCCAGAGTTGCCTGTGGATATGCCTTTGCTGCAGCCATCCTTGGTACACCCGTGTCAGTGATACAGTTTTCAACATTAGCAGTGGCAAGTGTACATGAAAGTATGTCAAACTTTAAACATTTATTTGTCTAGAACCAACCTAAAGATACAATAAAACTTTTTAAAAAAAATATTTAAATGTACAAAATATTTTGTACTCTATGAGTATGTGGTAATATAATACCTTTATTCACATATTGTGCTTTCCAGGGACAATATTTTTATTTGATTCTGTGTTATGGAAGGCAGAAATTCACTAATCATATATTTCAGAAAGCAGATTCCTTTCACAATGGATTGAGTGGATTATTTCTGCTGAAGAAGCACATTTTTGTACCTTTTTAGCCTATAATTTTTAGGAGGAAACAAACGAAATCACGTTTAGATCAACTTGAACAACATAGTCAGAGTATCTTCATTTTTTCCCAGATTCCATATTTGTGAATTCACCTACTTGCTGAAATGTATTTGTAAAGCCAAAATCAATACTACCAGGGCTGTCATCCACCAACACGCGCAGAGCAGTGAGAAATTAAGAGCAAATTAAGAGTCGTGAGAAATTTGCGTTGCCTGACTGCACGTTCCACGCTGCGGTCAAAGCAAGGTTCTGCCTTTTTTGTTTCAGCTCGGCTAGCTCTCATACTGAAACAAGTATCTCTTTTGCAGCTTATTTAGTGCCGCATTCTTAACTTTTCATTTTTATTGTTTGTGTGTGTGTGTGTGTGTGTGTGTGTGTGATTTAGCTATTTTTAAGTGTCTCCAAGCATAAAGTGTTAAAGTGCTGCTTGGTGTTCCAAAATGCAAGAAAGCTGTGATGTGCCTTACAGAGAAAATACATGTGTTAGATAAGCTTCATTCAGACGTGAGTTATACTGCTGTTGGCCATGAGCTCAATGTTAAATAACAATATATATTAAGTAAAGTTTCTTTAAAGAGAAACTCATATAAGACAAGATTATATATTGACCAATTGATGAAAATGCTGTGACCAGAGGCTCTCAGGAACTTAACCCTCTATCTTTTCTAGGAGCAATGGCTCAATATTTGCTAATTCAGTGTTTGTGGCAGCCTTGTAGAACATAACTACCAAGAATTAGGAGAAAGGACTGTAATTTATTTTCCATCATTTTTACTAAACTGACCGGGACACAGTAACCTTCTTCCTACAAACTCAGAGCTTCCATTCTAAACTTGAGTTATCTTTAAACTCTAAAATATCATGGTTGCATAGATCAAAGATACTGTTGAGGTAATGATTAGGTGACAGTATACACATTTATATAGTTATCCACACATGGCAATTATTTTTAATTAATAATTCAACAAATATTTTTCAAGCACTGACGTGCACTTTATTAAACACTGATTAAGCCAAAATAGAAAAGATCTTATTCTAAGAAATCTTGGGTGTATACTTCTTCTGAAATAACTTGTAGGCATTAATCAAATAATCACACAAATGCATGTACAACTTCTACTGAATTGCATGTTGAAGAATAGATGCACAAAACAGTATAAATATTTATAATGTGATAAAAGAGAAGCTGAAAGGGTCTTTCTTGAGGAAGTGACCTGGCATGAAGTATAAAAGGAGGAGTCAAAACTGGAGGTAACTGGAGGAAGAGAAGTGCAGGGTAAAGGGCACATGATATATAAAAGGCTGAGAGAAGAATGCTGTGGCTGGAGTTAAGACAGCATGGAGGAGCATGACATGTGAGGGACCTACGGAAGTACAGAAAAGTTTGAGCTTGCAGGGTCTTTAAGACATTTAAGCCATTTTGTATTTATTTCAGGAGCCATGGAAACACTCTGAAGGTTTAAATTGGAAGAAGGGAATGATTAGATTTGTGGTTTGGAAAGCTTGTTTATATCACAAGATGAGGAATGGACTGGATAATGGCCAGTGTGAATATAGATCAATCAGTTTTGAGGCTCAGATGGTGGTTCAGAGAAGAAATGATCAATGCTTGGGTAAGGCTGAGTGCTGGTAGAGATGTAATGTGAAAGACTTGAGATGTTCAAATACATGATGATAGTAAATGCTCTGTGAAGCAATTATCACAATTTTGTAGTTAAAGAAATTGAGTCTCCAGAGGTTAAATGACCATTCTGAGTTTCCAGAGTCAACAAGAAAAGGAGTAAGGATTACAGCTCAGATATTGTGACTCTATCATTAGAAGGGCTCCAGATTCCTTCAGGGAGGATCCTTAAATTAGAAAGCAAACAAGAGAGCATAATTTTAATCTGGCCCCATCCTACTCCCACTCCCAGCCTAGAAAGACCTTACTAATCAGTATTTGGGAACAAATTAATCAAGACTCAATTCAAGACTCAAGGTTTGAATAGCCCCAGTGACCTTTGCCTGGCTGGGAAAGTTAACTGTTAAGCCATATTTTGGTTTTATTTTATTTTATTTTGGGTTTTTCTCTTTGACTGGTACTGGAAAAAAAAATGCCACAGAAACCAAGCAGGACTCTGTCATGTCCCCTGCCTCTTGTTTGTTGAAAAGCTTTAGCCTCCTAGGCCTTCCCTGAGTTGCAAAGAGCAAATTTAATCAGAGAAGTGAAAAAATGCAGAAACAAGAGAAAACAAAGTCAAGGAAATTTAGTTCCTCCTAAGGGCTATGGATAATATCCTGAGACATATCCTTGAGCTATTTTGCAGATACTAAAACCCCCTCCAGGTGAAAGAAGTTAACTGCATGCTGACCACAAGGACATAGACCCCAGACCAGTTGGGACCAGAAGGTTGATGATGTTGACTCCCGATTACCTGACCACCAACCAATCAGAAGAATGTCCACGAGCTGATCAGGTACCCTAAAACCCTCTCCCTCACCCTGTCTTTAAAAACCTTTCCCTGAAATCCATCAGGAAGATTGGGTCTTTTGCGAATTCGCTTCCCATACTCCTTGCTTGGTGCTCTGCAATAAACACTGTACTTTTTCTTCACCATAACCCAGTGTCAGTAGACTGGCTTTACTATGCATGGACAAACAGACCCAAGTTTGGTTAGGTATCAACACCAGGGAAAGGAGGTTGAAAACAGAGTGCCATGAGCTGAGGAAAAGTACATGAAGAAAAAAGAGAGGTTTTACGGTTCACATGAGTGTGAAATTTTAGACAAAAAAGGAATTTTAAGTTTAAAAAATTAGGGAGGGACAGATAATTTCACATATGTTCTTATTTAAATTTTGCCTTTACTTGAATTTTGAAATATTTTTAGACTTTCAGAAAAGTTGCAAGGGAAGTACAGAAAGTTTCCATATATCTACCTAGCTTCATCTAATGTTAATATCTTACATTTTTCATGATAATGGTAATGTGTTGAATTAACAAAACTAAGAAATTAACATTGGGAAATACTATAATTAAAGTGCAGACATTGTTCAAATTGCCCAAATTTTACACTAATGTCGAGGATCTGATCCAAGATACCATATTGTACTTAACTGCCATGTCTCCTTAGTGTTCTGTGACAGAAACTTAAGAACTTGTTTTCCATATCCTTTATGCTTCTGAAAAGCACTGATTATGTATTTCATAGAATGCCCCTTGATATGGGTTTGTCTGACATTTTTCATGATTAGAATGAGATTATGGATTGGGGGGAAGAATACTGCAGAGATGTTGCTTCTTTCCTGTCACTTGAAATCTGGGTGCATTATAGCATTATGTCTCATTACTGGTGATGTGAGTGGTGATCTGTGGGTTAAGATGGTGTCTGCCAGGTTTCTCCACTGTAAAATTACTCTTTTTTCCCTTTCCACACTCTATTCATTGAATGACTCCTAAGTCCAGTCCACATTCAAGAAAAGGGGAATTAAAAGCCACCTCTTGAAAATAAATATATAAAAGAATATGTGGACTTATGTTAAAATCACCCAAATAATGACTAAATATTTGGGGAGAAATACTTTAGGACTTTACAAATACCCTGTTTCTTCTTAAACTTTCACCTACTAATGTTAGTCTTCATTAGTGGATCTTGCCTGCAGCAATTATTGCTGTGGTATTCTAAAATGATTTTTAATTTCCTAGTCCTTCTGTATTTATCCATTATAATTCTGTAAGGAAAATCTTCCGTGGGAAGGTTTTTTTGTTGTGTGCTTTACTGTGTAAAAATTGAATCAAGATGTGTTACTCCTTC
This sequence comes from Eubalaena glacialis, assembly GCF_028564815.1. NCBI lineage: Eukaryota > Metazoa > Chordata > Mammalia > Artiodactyla > Balaenidae > Eubalaena > Eubalaena glacialis. The sequence continues at coordinate 102,604,477 of NC_083726.1, forward strand.
AAACAAACATTTGAAAAAAAAGTGTACAACCTATTATTTTCTGAGTTTTACTAACTAGAATCCATACAGCTACACCTTTATCCTATTGAAGTTAATGTTGGACAAGCAAAGTCCTGGTATGTAAAGATGAGCATGATCTCCAGACTAAAACAGCCCAGGGCTTTGAGTGGAGACTCTACCCTCTAATGTGCTTCCATCCGCAGAGCTGGGCAAAAATAGCATCTCTTGGATGGATGGCAGGTACTCAGCTGCTGTTGTCTCAGCATGGGATGGCCACCATACTACTGTGGGCTGAATCACCCAAGACATTGCCTTCCTCACATTTGTTGCCATTGCATTGTAAAAGGGCACTATGTGCCCAAATGAACACTTGCAAAAAGGAACTGAAGTGGCATTAACTCCCAGAACAATTACAGTGTTTTCTAGAACAAATTTTAGTAGGCTTTACCTGGTTAATACAGGTAATAGAATTCTCAAGGGCAACAGAAAAATAAATGTCAAACCCAGGAGGAGGAGAAAGTAGAATTGAAAGAAAGTGGGTTGTTAGTAAAACAAATATACAAAAACACCACCAACAACAAATCACAATACCTTGATGAATACATGCAATTTTCTGTTTTCATTTTTAAACAGTTTCTCTCCACCTTGTCTGAGTGAAGTTTGAAATAATTTTGTTAGAATAGCAATTTTTTCCCTATGAGGATGATGCAGTAAGATGAACATTTTTATCTACCAGAATTCTAGAAGGGCTGTTCATTTGGGGGGTGGGGAGGAGGAATCTGAGAAAAGATTAAGAAGGCCCCTGTGCAGTGTGTCTAGGCTTCTATCACGGGATAGGACATTAATACCTCTACTCAGTAGTGAATAGGCAGAGTACAGTGCAGGATGCCGGGAGAGGGGCCTATGGAGATAAAGACACATCAAGAAGAGGAAGAGATACCTAAAGAGCAGTTACAACAAGATTTCCTATTGGATACACTGTAAAGCTCTGTCTGTTCCTTCAAGGAACACGAAAATAAAGCTTTGCATTACTCTCTGAGACATTCGAAATTGGACTGGTGTTTCTTTGACTGTAACTTTGTTCCAAAGTCTTGTTTCAAAGAAAAAACAAGCAATCCCATTTTATGTGAGCCATACAACGATGAGTTTTCCCAAGATCCTGATATGTTCCCCAAGAGCTCACAATAAAATGATCCCATTTCATGTATCCACAGTCATCTTCCTCTACTTCCCAGTATGTCTCACCAATCCCAATGTGAGAATTTCCTGGGGATTCTTTTACAAATACCGTTTCCTTGTTTTAGATACTCTCTTCTGTTTTTTTGACAATTCAAGTTTTGAACATTCCTCAGAGACACTCTAAGCAACATATAAGAAGACACAGTTTTTCTTATCTTTGTATTCCCTCGGGGTGACTAAGAAAAGCTCCGCTATAGAATAGTCACAATAACTACCCTAGTTTGCTTTCGTCTTGAAGCCTGTCTTTTTTAACAATAACCCATTTTGTTTCATCTCACCCTTTAAATTTGCAAGAAATTTGAGTTTGCATGACTTTTTTCTGCCCATCTAAATTTATTGATAATTGAAGATATATTTTTTATATTTCATTATAAAGTAAGTAACTAAATAGGTAAAGTATTTGGTACAGCACCTGCCACCTACTAAATATTTACTTTTAATATTTATTAATATTATGCTGAATGACCATAATAGATTCTTAAGCAATACTTGTTTACTTGAATAGAAAAGTACACAGATATTGGCTGTGTTCAAATAGATCATACAAGAGAAACATTAAGATATCTTACTATTCAAATATCACATACCTAAGTCCTAAACCTTCTTTTCCAATAGCTCCTGTTTCTCTTTTTCTCACTTTATAGTTCCTCAATATGGCAATATTTCCTCTCCTTATATGTAGATTTCAAAATTGTTGCAACAAATTTTGAGTCATGAAAATTATGAGGCATGATCCCATAAATATCACTAAAGGAAAGCAGTTGTGAATGTTAGATACCTTTGCATAATACTGTGTAAAAAAACAGACCCGGGGCTTCCCTGGTGGCGCAGTGGTTGAGAGTCCGCCTGCCAACGCAGGGGACACGGGTTCGAGCCCTGGTTTGGGAGGATCCCACATGCCGCGGAGCAACTAAGCCCGTGAGCCACAGTTACTGAGCCTGCGCGTCTGGAGCCTGTGCTCCTCAACAAGAGAGGCCGCGATAGTGAGAGGCCCGCGCACCGCGATGAAGAGTGACCCCCTCTTGCCACAACTAGAGAAAGCCCTCGCACAGAAACGAAGACCCAACACAGCCATAAATAAAATAAGTAAATTAAAAAAAAATTAAAAAAAAAAAAAAAAGACCCATTTCTCTTCTTAATCCACAACATCATATTAGTTATTAACTTTGGTTAATTCTCCTTCCCTTATTTGTATAAAATTCATTTTTCTCCATCCTTTCTGCCATTTTTTTGAAGCTCTCATTGGATTACTGAAACAGCTCTTTAACTAGATTTGCTATCTCCCTTGCCATACACATTTTTGGTTTTGGAAACAGCCTCTGCTGCCTATAAAGCAAATCAACTCATGTCATTGCCCTGATTATGTTGCCTGATGTCTACCCCTTATTCTCAGGGAAGGCCATCCTAGGTCTATGAATATAAGTTTGACATTTACTTGTAGGTGGACAAAATTTGTTTGCTTATTAATGCAATAGATCTTTATTGAGTGACTACTATATCCTGGGCACTGCCAGGCAAATTAACCCACCTGTACCAAAAGACTTGAAGTCTAATTATTTGGATCTGAATTGTGCTTATTACCACTTATGACTTATGTGATCTAGGGGAAACTTCATGAGTATTAGTTTTCCTATAGTAGCACTCACCTCATTAAGTAGTTGTGAGGATTAAATAAGAAAATCCACATGGAGTACTTACATTCCTGATACATAGGAAGTTAATAATAAATGTTACTTGTTATTATTATTAAGAAAGTGAATCTTCCAAAATCAATTGCAAAGAATGAGGTATATATTTACATAGTAGAATTTTAATTAGTATAAGGTATTAAGAAAACCGATTAAATTCAACTATGTCCATTTCATAACCCATAAAATAAAATTAATAATGTAAAATATTTTAAATGCATAAGCATAATATATCTATACACATACATCTATATATGCCCTAAAGTTATGAAGCATAATTAAAACTTTGTGTTTTCATCTATAGAAATAAGAAAACAAAACAAAATAAAACAAAATGTCCTGACTTCACACACATTTGATCTTATGAAGAAATTAAAGATTTTATTTGACCCTATTTGCCACGACCCGTTGCTCAACTGACAGCCAAGACTATCAAAAATTCATAGAATCACAGTCTCAGGAGACCCCAAGAGTAATCAAGGGAATATCAGGGAAATCAGGGCCTAAAAACTGTTTCTACCATTTTTCCTACAGTAATTACTCACTCTGTCCCCATGGAGTTTGGTAGAAAAAAAGCAAGTTGAGTTCCCACCTGATGATGAGGATTCTCTTATCTTTCAAATACATTCCACCTCTTCTTTTACTTGCCACTGCTTTCCATATTAAACTCTACATTGATGGCAGAGGAGATTTTTAATGCCATTTTGATTCTGTCGGACACCTGCTTAAAAGCCTTCAGTGGCTTTCTACTGTCTTTGGGATGAAATCTCAAGGCCTTCTAACAAAGCATGAATCACTTATAATTTGCCTCTGATGACTCACCAGCTTCATCTCTCACCACTGCCATTTTGTATGGATGCTCAGATCTTGCCAAATGATTTGCAGGTTTCCAAACTTCCTTTGATATTTCAGACATCTCTCCTCTACTTTGTGTGCCTTTTCTGCCTGAGAAGCAAAAAACTATTCATATATCAAGAATAATCCTTTTTTACAGAGATCTCCTTTTCTGACTCCAGTCCTAGTAAAAGTGACTATGTGTCTCTAGAGTGTGAAGGGAAAATGTTTGTGAATAGGTTTTATGCATTTCTTCCTATAACTGTAGTTGAATTATCTCTTCATTGGGCAAAGAATAGAGCTGTGTGTATGTGTGTGTTTATGTGCATAAAAGAAGTAAACATTAGGTAGGATTATATTCCCATATTCCCAAAAAATCTTGGGATGCACTTTCTCATTATTAACATTGGATTAAGATGTATAAATCCAGGCACAGAAAAGATTAAATGAGCTCATGCATATCAAGTGCTCAACACAGAGCTTGCAACGTATAGGCTTTTGGCCAACAGCATCTTTCTCTCCACTCAACCCTTCCATCCAATGGGGTTTTCTTGACTGATCTGAATTTAAAATAAAGGTATTAATTAATTAATTAATTTATTAATTTATTTATTTATTTTAAAATGAGACGATGACCAAATGGAAATGACCATTCCTAGAAGTAAAACAAAATAAATTTAGTGGATACAATTTCAACACATTTCTGCTCACATTAAAGAAAATGGGACTTTATTTTGTATAAACTATACGCTTTAATTCAGTAGACCCATCCTGTGGTTAATTGTTGGTATGGTTTGGGGACAAAGCTATACCTTTAACTTTAGCTCTCTGTTTCTCTTTTTCTTCAAGTTTAAATAGTCCCTTTTAGATAAATGCCACCAAGAATGTTTCCAGATGCTTTAGTCTTTATGTAGTCTAACAGTCAGGGGGAAGAGGGTCTCAAGTTTCCATATTGTCCCTGTGCTTTTTCTCTGGATGTTTGCTTTCTCTGTGCCAAGGGTCATCTCTGGTCCGATCCCATTGCCTTTTTCTGAGATGCAGATAATAGATGTGCAGCTTGTTTTCTTGAATCAGAGTTCAAAGGCATTTCCTTGCTTGATTAGCCTCTCTCTGGTTTTTATAGGAGCATCAGGCCTCTTAAGTCTCAGCAAAATTCTTCGAGGCTGTGTCTGGGCTGGCCACAGGTGGCCTTTGTGGTAGAATCACTTTGGCCCTTGCTGCTGTGGCCTTATGTTAGATATGCTAGCTCTTAACTCAGTTACGTTTATTTTCCCCTATGGCACTTCCACATCACGTGGGATTCTTTTCTGTCCCTCATGGGAGCCAAAGGAAGGTAAGCATGCTGGTTCTCTCTAACATACTGTAGTGTTACTTTTTCCTCTAGTGCAGTTACCCGGAGTTAGCATGGAGCCACCTGCACATGAGTCTTCCCTCAGCATTTCAAATGAGGAACCCAACAAAATCCTCCTCGACTTTTGGCATTTCCAATCACCTATCAAATTACACCACACACACACACACACACACACACCACAAAATACTTGGGGATTCTGGCCTGGTGGAAGCAAGTGAGGATATTCCTATTAGAGTGTTTATTTTAAAAACTTCCATCTCTCATCCACAGGGTTATGAATCTTACTCTGTATGGCTATTAGGTAGGGTTTATTGGGTTGGATTGGGTAGGATTATATCTCTTCTTTCTGAAGTGGGAAGTGCAAGAGGAATATGCTAGGCTTAGCTCCAATGAAGGACTAGATATAGGAGGAGAAATTGTTTCACTGATAAGGGAATATGCATTGGATGGCATTTCAAAAATATTGTCCCTATTACCTACGTGTGTAAGGTAGTGGAACAGAGTTTAACTTATACAAAGGGAATCATGTGATTGCATAGGGAGGTTTGGCATGCTAATGGTATGTAGAAATGATAGTGTTGCTATCAGTTTCATCATCAACCTTCCATCATAGCTCAAGCTGCAAATGTTGGCCATTTAAAAACCAACCAATCAACAAACAAGCAAACATACATACAAACACAGTCAACCTGGAGACTTAGTATTTTTCCCAATAGCTTATAGAATTCATTTTTTAGTTTATCTACCAGTGGATAAAAGAGATAGACCCACATGAAGAATTAGCCCTTGCACTATTTTATGTGCTACTTTTTATTATGTATGGTACACAGCTACTAAAGGTCACAAAACTAATTAGTGGCAGGTTTGTGACAAAAATCCAATGCACCTGATTCACTAACCAAGATTATTTTATCTAGGTAAATTTGTGACTCCTTTCTCTTTATTTTTTTTCAATTTTACTGTATACAAGTTAGAATTTTTCTCTTTCTTTAGTTCATTAAGCAAGCATCAAAGTACTTGACTGTCTGTAGACAAATATTATCTACCTGGAACTCTAGTTCCTATTAGATAAGGCCCTTACAGTGATATCCGGGAAATCTTTATTTTTGTTTCCTCACTTAAATATAGTAATACTAAATAAAGCAATGGTTATATTGTTTTCTTTATATAGTGATTTATGTGTGTTTGCTTTATTAAAAACATTTAACATAAAAAATTTAATAACCATCTATCTTTTACAAATTCAGTGACCTTTACATAGTTTATTCATAAATATGTAGAAAGATAATAGATACTTTCTTTGCATTTAAGCCCTGGTATGGAGAACCTACTTTTAAAATTCATTTAATAGTAAATGTTATTGTTTCAGAAAATATGTAGTATATTTATTTTGAAATTTAAAAAACAGGTTATTTGCACATGTTTGTATGGACTGATCATTGGAATTAGAAGATAAAAATCCATATTCATGTTACCATATATGTTATCTTATGTGTACAAAGAGAAGAAAGATAAAAAGAAAAACTGATGTTGTTGAATTAAATTAGAATATAATTATTACTTCATGTCTTCACAAAAGACATTTTGTAACATTTAAAATTTCTGCTAATTGCACAAGGTACATTATCATGCAAAAGAATGTTAGTGAAGGTTGAAAAGGACAAACCAACTACTCTCGTACATCACCATAATTATGCAGCCCCATGTTCGAACAATTACATTTATGTAGACCCACTGTTAAAATCAATGTTACTTGTACAGCTAGTCCTTAATCAATGAAATCAGTCAATTTACCATGGTCACATCCTTCTTCTTAATTAAGACAGTGATATCTCTGGAGCGCAGGGTCTCAAAGAGATAAATAAGTACAGAGGTTGAGAAATGTCAAAGAGGTGACTCCCCGATTTTACTCCTGATGAACTTGGGAGGAAATAGACAGTTCCTTCAGTTCAGGGAAGCAGCACAATCTTCTAAAGAGATGGCTTAGCATTCATTAAGAAAAGAGCAGGTAGTAGTGTCTGACAGAAATAGCACTAATGAGCAAAGAAGGTTTTCAACATGCATATCCTTCATAGTCATACTCTGAATTATGAAGGTTGTGCCACCTAAGCCAATTTTAATTAGAATGAGCATGGACCTCTTTGGACAGTTAGCCTTTCTTTCCAAAATCCATTTCAATATGGTGTCATTTTGTTGTCATAATCAAAATGGCAAAGTGATGGAATAACCTACTTAAAATGTCTGTGGTGTTAAAGCAGATATGGCAAACATCTTCTAATGACACATGTAATAAGGGTATTACCTGGAGGACGTTGACAGTATGCTCCCTGTTGTCATCGGAGCAGAAATAATGATAGAGGCGACAACAGAGGTCTTCAAAGACCCAGTTCCACCTCTCTGTTCCACCAGTGAACTGTAAAAGTATCATTTATTGGAAAGGAAAGAAATAGAAGGACAAAACAGCTCTATTAAAAATAGCAAATGTAGATACGTCACATTGATTTTTTTATTTCACAAAGCATACTATCTTTGCACTTTCAGACTGGTATTAGCCATCTGCTTTTATCCTGAGAGAAGCTCTTGTCAGGCTATATGAAAATAAATGAAAGAAAAATAATAAATATACAGCACTGATATATTTCCCTTAAAAATAGATATGATCATTTTTATAACAAATCCAATTTAGGTTTATCTCTATAAATGAGATAATTATTCAAGTCAAAGTATGGAAAGATAATTTAAAATAAAAACTGAACTTCTTAATCCAGGCATGATTATATATATATGAACACAAAGGAGTGATAATTTGTTCTATGTGTCTCCAGTAGCAAATAATGCATTGCAAAAATACACAAGACAATTAATGTATAATGATGTTACAAATTTGTAACAAGTATCTTCTATCATACTTATCAGACGATATTAACTGACTATAGCTGAAAAATAGTGGGCATGACTTTTATCAGTAAATATTATTACAAGTTTTTCTCTTTGTCTCTTACATTTCATGAATGATAAATGTGTACATTTTTTAAATGCGTGAGATTGGTTGCTTCTAAAAAAGGAAAATGTGCTTATATCAATCACTCTTTCTATAAAACCTTTTATTTTTGAATTTAATTTTATAATTAAAAGAAGTGACTGTAGAAGTTATAAAACTTATAACAGATTTTTTACATTTATGTTGTCGGTTTTAAACCAAACTAACTTTGAGCAAAAGTTATTTCTTAGATCATGTAAATTTTAACTGCAATTTAATTTTGTGGGATTAAATGCCAGAGAATAGATTTACTTAGGGATGTCATTTTCTCTGCTAACATCAAAAACCATTTATAGGAAAGGAGCCCCAACTAATTAGAAGGTCAGTCATTCCTCCATAAGAACAGACTTACAAACTCAAGAGGCCTTACACATAAATATCTAAGTAGTAAAAGACTGACCACTAGCTTGGATATTTACTTAGCAAGAACTCAAAGTCCTAAGACAACTCTGACAGAAGCTACTAAGGGGCACAGAAGGTAGGATGGATTATAATTCACTCAACTGAGTGCACTTGAATGGCAAAAAGAAAAGCAAGAGAGGGAAAGAGATTTAGCAGTGTATTGTTTTTCTGCTGTTATTTTTAAAATTTTTTATTGGAGTATAGTTGATTTACAATGGTGTGTCAGTTTCAGGTATACAGCAAAGTGAATCAGTTATACGTATATATATCCACTCTTTTTTTTTTTTTTTTAGATTATTTTCCCATATAGGCCATTACAGAGTACTGAGTAGAGTTCCCTGTGCTATATTGAAGGTTCTTATTTATTATCTATTTTATACATAGTAGTGTGTACATGTCAGTTCCAATCTCCCAATTCATCCCTCACCCCTCCTTATCCCCAGTAACCATAAGTTTGTTTTCTACATCCGTGACTCTACTGTTTTGTAAGTAAGTTGAGATTTAGCAGTTTATGATTCAGTAATTAAATAACTTATGTTGTTTATATAGACAAAAGTAATGCTTTTTGTTATTCTAGTCTAGTTATACCTTTTTCTCATTTATGATTTTCATGGTCAAGATAAGAAATCAATGGTAAAGTTATCTTACATTTAAATCTCTTAATCTCAGGCTGAGTCATAAAATTTTACTATCCCTTGTTATTTATGTACATCAATTCGGGGCTGACTGAATGAGTAGAGCTGGTTCTAAAGACTTTTCTGAGTAGCCATCAACCATGTGGAGAGAGAGAAAAAAGATTCTAATCTTAGAGTATGCCAAGAGCTGAAAACTTTAAAGAGACAAGCAAAACAGAACTTGTGTTATATATCTATATCTATATCTATATCTAATATCTATATCTATATCTAATATCTAATATCTATAACTTCTGTGTTACTCACAGTTTTAAAACTGGTGAATAACCCATCTCCACTCACCTTCACCATCTACCAATAGAGGTAGACACATGTTATCTACTAATTTGAAGAAGATGCTAATTGTCTGTGAGGGGAAGCATGAGAACGTGTTTCTCTGCTATACAAGGAAAGGCCTATTTAACTGTCTATTAGGCATATTTATGTAAGAAATAAATTCATATTTAAATAATTAGCTAAAGTGCATAGTCAAGTAGAACGCAAATTATAAGATTTTATAAGATTTACAGACAGCATCATGTTTAAAAGCTGAATCTATTATTTTCATGTGAAGAGATTAGATAAGCTAGTTTATGTACTTCGGGCCCTACTGTGCTCAAGTAACACAATTTCTGAACCTATTTTGAAATGTAGCCTCTGGACTATTTTACACAGGCAGGCATTCTAACCTTCTATGATGGATTTCATTTCTAATACCAATGGAACAATCATAAAACAAATAACCAAATATATATCTGTGATATAATTTAAAACTATTTATTTAACTTAAAGCTTACTAACCAATCCCATTCACATTGGGAAAAAACTTGTTTTTAGGGCACTCAATAAATGTTTGAGGAAAGGTAAAGTCACCTTAGGCAAAAGACAGAGAGACTCCACCCTTCCTCTCCATGCTACTGAATCATTTTTGCCATAGGGATGCAGCATCATGGGCAAAGCTTGTGGCTATACAGGAAGGAAATTTTATTGAGCCACTGCTACCAAAGAAAGGTGCTTATATTATATAGTGTTCCAGGCTGCTGGATAAGTTCCCTAAATATTTCCCTCCACAAAAGTGACAGTTCCTAGGAAAGCCATAGATATCTGGTCTGCAGCAGCTTTAGTCGGGGACAGGCAGGAAAATGATACTCACTCTCCCTAAGGAGTCTGCTTAGCAGGACTCCTGCCTGGCAGGAGAAGAATAGAGCTGATTATTTCCATCCATCTCCTTTCTCTTTTTCATCCTGTTTTCTCTTTACTAAATGCACTTGAGGAATCATTGATGTTTTTGTGAGTATGGAACACAGTACAATAGCATTATATCACCTGGTGCTATAATACCAAATTCACTTACATTGTATTTCTTTCTGAATAGACTCTCCTTTCCTCTGTTATTCTAATGTTGGATGCCTACATTTTTATTGGAGATCTCCATCTAAAGACAATAGGTGAGATAGAATAATCTGAGGATGATATTGAAGAAGATACTGACAATACAAAATGGTTGATTAATAAGAATGGCATGAACACTTGTTGAGTAGTTCTTAGATCACTTACTGATTATAACTCACGGTCGCTTGAACCAATTAGAAGAACCAAGTAAAAGGAAGCTACTAGTTATGACTTTATCATATAAAAACTATTGTGCAGCAAGAAATGACTGATTCTTGGTAGAAAAAAATAAAAACAATTCACAAGTTCAAAAGCTAATTCAACAAAAGATAAAGATGTTAGAAATGTATTTTTATGAAGCTATTGTCTCTTGTGTGAGGCCACAATATAAAAGAAGGCAAAACTACAGAAAACTTTAAGAACAATATTGATGTAAACTAAACATTGACATTTGATCCATTTTAGAGACAAGAAAATGTAAACAACTTCTTTCCAAACAACATCTACATTTAGAATACTAAAGAGATGATTTTCTGATTGTAAGTTGAGAACTTAAAAGAATTAGTGCATCCTCCAAATACATCTTAATCATTAGAAGTAAGGAAAATCCACCACAATAGTTTAAATCTTCCAAATGGAATCGCATTATTGGCCTGTATCATGTTTTTCCGAGTTTCTTGATAGGCAGTTATTTCCCCAGTGCTGTTATTGAAAGGTTGGTTGTTACATTGATTCAAAAAATAAATGCAATATTCCTCCCTCCATGTAGAATTTAGAATTTTCATATTAATCCTTGATTAATTCAAATAGGAAAAAAAGATTGTAAAATTCATACATTATGAGATATATATATATATATATATATATATATATATATATATATATATATATATATATATATATATATATATATATATATATATATAAACATACCCTCAGAGGTACACAGGTTATGGAATCAGAGAGACTGAGATTGAAATCAAGAGCCAGCCCCTCCTTTTCCAGCTCTACAACATCAGACTCATTTTACCAGCTCTAAGCCTCACATTCATGTCTGTGTATGGGGATAAAGGCCTGAAGATAGCTGTGAGGGTCAATGTGACAGATATCAGGAAAACTCGGGGTGTGCTTGGTGCTCAGTAAAAGGTAGAATAGCTCTGGGGGAATGCAGTAAAATCATTGTGAAAGATTGGAGTACTGAATAAGTAAATATCATTGAGTTATTATTTTTAAATAATTAGATAGTAAATATTTATGCAATCAGAAGATCCCTTCTAACGTCTTGTGTATAGAACCTACTTCATTTATTTAATAAACAGGAAACTTCTTTTTACAGATCAACCGGAACTTCTAAATTTTCAGAAATTCTGAATTATGAGGAATCAAAACAACACACTTGAAAACTAATTTTTCTTACTCAGATTTTTAAGAGGATAGTGGACTAAAGTCATTGTGGAAAGGAAAGAAAAGATTAAAATGTGTTTTCAAAGCAGCACGGTGTTCAGAATGATGCCTGAGTACATTTAGCTATCTTTGCTAAAAGTGAAAAATAATACAAGTAAAATGTATAATACACTTGTTTGTATAACATTCCTACAATGTATTGACAGGTTTCTAAAAAAAATCAAAACTACTTTCTATCATAAAAGATAAAGAACAAAACAGACTGAATCCACTTAAAGAAGAGAAAGATTCTCTTTGAGATTCAGATTCAGTATTATGTTTAACTATTCTAAATCTATTTGCTTCGGTATTCAGCAGCTTTTGTGATAGGATCAGAAACTGTGAAATGGAAATTGTAGTGATTTAATATTTGGAAAAATTATAATAAGTGTAAAAAATAGTCATGGTATGTTTTCCCAGTGCTCTCTGCAAAGAAAGAGAATTAAGAAGAAAAGCCAAGAAAGCTTCAGGGATTAGAGAAGATATTTTCTAAGTTTGGAAGCAGATGTTGTACCATATGTGCTTACCTGTTCTCTTTCTATTCTCTTTGGCTGGATCATTACCAACCTGTCTTGTTTTTAATCCAGTAGAGTCACTGACTGAATAACCAATTATTTCACCTCTTTATAATTCAGCTAACTATGACACAATGCCCCTGGAAAAGATTACAGGCAGGTGAAGGAAAAGAATGAATTAAAATCTAAGATAGGGGCTTCCCTGGTGGCGCAGTGGTTAAGAATCTGCCTGCCAATGCAGGGGACACGGGTTCGAGCCCTGGTCTGGGAAGATCCCACATGCCGCGGAGCAACTAAGCCCGTGAGCCACAACTACTGAGCCTGCGCGTTTGGAGCCTGTGCTCCGCAACGGGAGAGGCCGCGACAGTGAGAGGCCCGCGCACCGCGATGAAGAGTGGCCCCCACTCGCCGCAACTGGAGAAAGCCCTCGCACAGAAACGAAGACCCAACACAGCCAAAAATAAATTAAAGAAAAAAAAAAAAAATCTAAGATAAACACAATAATGAGTTCTCAATTTTATCATATTGTAAAATAATTCTAAAAGCAAAAAGCGCTTTGCCTGTTTTTGAACTTTTCTATTTTACCTTGTAATATTAATAGATATTTATTTACATAAAAGAGCTCATACAAATATAGTCTTCTCATGTACACATTTGTGATGCATTGATAAGATTCATGCAGATAAAAACATTAAACATCCAATAAAAAGGTCTTATTGAAAGTGTTGGCAAGCAATAGACTTTCTCACTTTTTAAAAATCATTTGTGCCAGTGAATAAACTCAGAAAATATTTATGTCACAATATCAATTTCAGATCACTTTGCTGATAGAGAAATCATTTCAAAGAAATATACACAAAAAGACCCAAACACAAGCTAAAAACCCTGTAGAAAACAAATGTGAAACCATTTTCAGGGTTTTTTTACTAAGTGTTTTTATTAAAATATAAAATATATGCATAAAATACTCAGGTAGTAAGTGAAAAGCTTGATGAATGCACATGCAACCATAACAGTCAATAAATAGAACACTGCCAGCAGCCCCATAGTCATCCTGGGGCTCCTTTCCAGCTCCTATTTGCCCCTCATCCCAAGAAAATGATTATCCTGTCTTCTGTCACAAGCAGTTAATTTTGTCTTCGTTTTGAAAGTGACAGGAATGGAATCACAGATTATATACTTTTGGTATCCGAATTTTTCATTCAACATTTTTTTAAAGTTGAAGTTTTTTTCATGATTCCTCCAATTGTCTCCATTTATCTATTTTTAAGAAATTAGACTGAATCTTTAGATTTTGGATCTCTAGTAGAATTTTGTGTATTTTGTACATAAAGAGCAAGCCTCCCTTTTAAAAAATATTTCATGAAATATAATGCAGTTTTAAATACTTTTTCAACTTAAATTACATATAAATCTTTTACATACAACATGAAAAAAAGCTCATATATTTGAAAATGCAAGTATTTTTAAATATTTGGAAGAACAGAATGTAAAAGCCACATAGGAAATGTTTGAAAACATGAAATTGACCAGCTATCAAAATTAGTTGATGATGAAAATAGAATAAAAAAACAGATATTGCTCTATCCTAATGGTTCTCAAAGTGTGGCTCACGGAACAGCGGCAGCAGCTTCATCTGGGCGTTGTTTAAAATACAGTTTCAGGCCCATCCCAGAACCACTGCATCAGAAATCGGGAAGTGGGGTATTTCTGGTACATGCTACACTTTAAGAAACGCTGCTTCCATTCTATACCTTTCAATCACCAGATACTTCTGTTCCCATCTGTATTTTTTCTTAAAATTATTTCTAACCTACATTTCAAAAAATAAATGCGGAAATAATCTGTGACTATGGACTCTTTACACTTTGTCATTTCACTGTTTCTATAATGTGACAGTCACTATATGTACTAGTTTTCTATGGCTGCTGTAACAAAGTGCCACAAATGTAGTGGTTGAAAACAACACAAGTATGTTCTCTTAAAGTTCCGGAAGTCAGAAGTCCAAAATCAGGTTCACTGGGCTGAAGTCGAGGTGTCAGCAGGGCTGTTTTTTCCTGGAGGCCCTGAGGGGGGAATCTGCTTTTCTTGCCTTCTTTCAGGTTCTGAAGGTAGCTTGCATTTCTTAGCTCATGGATCCTTCCTTGTATCATTTCAACTGCTTGCTTCCATCGGGTCACATCTCCTACTATTGCTTTTGACATTGTGGCCTCCCTTTTATAAGAAACTTTGTGATTTCAGTAGACTATCAGACAATCCAGGATAATCTATCCATCTCTAGATCCTTAACTTAATCATATCTTATAAGTCCCTTTTTCCATATAAGGTAAGTACTCACATGTCCTGGAGATTAGGACATAGACACCTTCGTGGGGGTCATTGTTCTATCTACCGCACTATGCAAGTGAGCTTATGCCCAACAGAATAAGATGGACATTGAGGGGATAAGACAAACTCTCTTCTCTGCAATCCCTTATAAAATTTTGCTAAGCAATATTGACAGATTATTCTTCATGGAGCTCAATTTTAACTAATTAAGTGACAGTCTTGAGGAGAGGTAGAAAAATGAATGCACTTGTTAATTCATTTTACTAGTATGTATTCTGCAGCTACTATACACTGGATACTGTTCTTGTGATGCTTAAAGTCTAGTGAGATATAATTAGAGAAGATACAGTGAAGGTACATAAAGCAATGTATGGATTTCTATAAAGCTCAGTGGGTGTGAGGCTGGGGGAGGTGAGTGTTCAACTGAAATCTGGAACATAACTAAGTGTCGTGGGATCACTCGCGTTAAGTGTCTGACTGTGTATATGGTGATGTTATTAATCGATATAGAGAATATGGCATAAATGTATGTTATTTGTACAACTGTACTTTCAGTACTTTTTCCTTTGTTCTTTCATTTTATTAATTCTTGTATTTTGAAATTTGTGTACAAGTAAACTAGAATGTAAGTCTCTTGAGAGCTGTATCTATATTTAGTTCATATTTGTAATTCCACAATCCATAACATAGAATTTTATATCTAATAGACAATGAGTAAATATTTAAGTATACAATTTTATTTTCATGACCAAATGCTATATGAAGTCAAATAACTGTATTTGAGGGAACAATTAGACTTTGCTTGTCCTCACGTTGATTCACATCCAGTTGGAGAGGTTTGCTTCTAGAACAAGCAGTCACAGAGACTATTTTTGAACACTGGAAGTGTCTGAAATTATTTGGAAAGTTTCAAGATAGTTTTATTTCTTACTGTGACATCATCTTAATTAGTGTTTTATGTTTTATATTTGAGATATAATCTTAGCCTAGACACATTTGCAATGAGTCTCAAAATATTTTCTAATTTCAGTTTTGAATGAAACATTCAACACAAAGGAATCAACATATTCCTTATTTGTACACTTCATTGACTGGTTCATGTAGGGGAAGGATCATACTCTCTGGAGCGAGACAGAACTAGGTTTAAATACTACTTTCCTGCTTATTAATAATGTGACCTTGAGTGAGTTCCCTAATCTTTTGTACCTGTTTCTCCACCTAAAAGATGAAGGTAATAATATATATCTCATTGGGTTGTTATGAAGATTGAAAGTAAAAAATATGAAATTCCTAGATTGATCTATCATAGACGTCAATAAAAGTAATTTATTATAATACACATATATCAATATTTTTCAGTACTTGATACTCCCTCCCCCGCCAAAAGAAAAAAACCAAAAACTTTTCTCAGATTTATCTTTGGAATGAAGGAAAATTTTGGCACAAAATAGATTTAAATCCACAAAACTTGAACTGGATTCTAATTTCCAATTATTAGTTTATTCTTTCTTGAATATATAATCAAATGAAAATTGTGGCACTACTGCCTGTGCCATCTTATTGCTAAAATCTTTTTAAAAAAGGAATAATCTGCTGTTTAAATAAAGCATCAGACTTAGGAGAAAAATAACAATATAGGAAGTCATTTAACAAATCTATCAGGGTATAATTCTTAAAATTTTAACTAACTTTGCTTCTCTCACTCAAATAGGTTATAATATTCAAGGTTATACTGTGATCTATTGCTGAGTTAGTAATGACAGTCAAGTTTGCCAACACAATCACTGCACTACATTATCTAAGTCATTGCTCTGTAAAGTGCTTTGGGATACCTTGAGTGTGAAGGGCCATATATCTAGTGTATTATATTTTATTCTATATGGTACCTGAGTTTTGGCAATGCATATTCAACAAGCTGAATAAAAATACTTCTAGATGTACTTTATTAGTGTTTGTATGCATTCGCCATGAGTAACTATAGGCTCAACTCTCAACTTGAGCTAAAGAAAAATTATGTTTGAGAGAGAGGGAGAGAGAGAGAGAGAGGTGCAGAGAGAAGGATCTCTATCTTGAAGGTAGAAACCCCAACTAAATATGCATCCCCTTAGCATACCTGACCTCAAAATTTACCTGCCTCTCACCTGTCATTCAGAAACCTAAAGTGGTTTCCTTTCCATGCAAGAGTGATGTATGAGAGCAAGAAGCACATCAATATCATTTATCATTTTACCCTCAGATCGTAACACTGTGAGTGAATGAATGAATGAATTCTGCCGGATTATATCCTTACTAGATTTTTCACTGATATATTTTTAAAGTAGCATTTTAAATTTTGATAAACGACTTTTCCGTAATTTAAGAATGTTCTCAGACCTTATCATGGTAACAGTTTTGCAAAGAGGAAACATCCCAGAGCATGGTTATACAGCACTAAGTGTTGTCAACTCTCACTATAGAATTGTCTTTCAGGAAACGTGACATTTTATTGTGCTACATAGATATATTAAAATATATCCCTAACCTGCAGAAATGCTATTTTTGTGAAGGGATTATATAGCAAGATATATACAAACATACATACATGCCTACCCAGAAACATATAAACGTGCAATAAAATAAATTGGCATATGTACCTTAGAAAGTTAAAAAATATTTCTTTTATCCCATGTTTTGATTTTGACACATTTATCTTTCTTTTTTATGAGTGAAGTATCTGGAAAATGGGGTTTTCCATTTATTTATGCATTACAAAGATATTTCTTTAGTATCTACTATGTGCAAGCCTCTGTGAATACACAAGTATTATCAATGATTAACTAATTTAATAAATGCCCAGAAACAAAGAAAAAAGAAACTAACAATAAACTCAGTTTAAAAATGTAATGCTCTTTTTAGTTCATCAGGTGGAATAATAAAATGTAGTTTCAGAGTAGAAAAGTATTTGTTTATTCTGAAAAGAATAAACAATTTAAAAGTTTCTAATATGCTAAGCAGTATATACTAAACGATTTCTTCTCTGACCACTTTCAGCCATCATCAGTGCTGATGACGTACTCAGAAAAACACAAGTTATAAGACATTGCCATTCCCTTCTTAAGCTTACTATCTAGTTGTGGAAATAAGTTGTCTTGATTTTGTCTAAACTGGCACTGGACTGAAGATTTAAAAGAATTATATTTTCAATGGCAAGCATGTGTTGATCCATTAAAAACAATGAATCTTGACTCTAACCTTAAACCATGCAGAAAAAGTATTCCACATAATTTTATAACTAAATGTGAATTGTAAAAATTAAATTGTAAAACATTAGAACTTTTTTTTTTTTCAGACACTATTCAACTCACCACAGATGGGAAAGAGTTACTTAGAGGTATAGAAAAGTGGAGCTCAGTACTGATAAAAATAATCTGAAAATGAAGGAACAGATATAGGAATATCTGGGCAGTAAAGATGTGTTAATGAATACAAGATAAAAGATTAAATGAGGGATAAGAGATACCTGTAATTCTTTCAATATGATTGTGTAATAAGAGAAGCAATAAAGACAATCTGATTGCTTTTATTTATATTCTTTAAAAAAAAAAAAGATTATGTAGCTGAACAAAAGGAAGGAGAAAAGAAATATCTCCAACTGAGCAATGAGTTATAATTACAAGTAGAATGCAGCAAATGCAACTGGTTATTTAATTGGGGGGGTGGTCTGTGTAGAGAAGTGAGAAACTGAAAATGAGGAGAATCAGCAAGGAACTGACTCTTTGCATGAGAAAGACTATTTTGTACGTATTTTGTACCATAGACAACCTGATCCTAATGACAAAGTCTAGGAGATTTTGAAAATCGTTTCTCTTCTTCATACACTCCCTTCCCACCACCAGCACCCCTCTCCAAGAATAACAAGGAGAACAAGCAACCTGTGTTCCCTCTGTTATCATTGCTACGTGTGGTCTCAGGATAGATGGTCTTCTAATCCAAGTAAAACTGGTGACACTATTGCATTGCCCACCAAACTATTTGGGAGGTAATGTACTGAAGAATGAAGAGAGAGTGCTAAGTACTTAGTAGACAGTGAATTGCACTTTCCAAAGCCAGAATAATTCCTCTATTCCTCTTATTCATTCCTTAAGTGTATGATTCAAAAAAAATGCATGAATATCCACAGGCCTTCATTCATTCATCTATTCAACAGTATTTATTAAGTATTGTTGAGTTCAAAGGAATTATGTTAAATGTTTGGAAAGATAAAAAATAAATTGGAAATAATAATACAGTTGACCCTTGAACAATTCAGGGGTTAAAGGCACTGACCTTCCATGCAGTGGAAAATCCAAGTATAACTTTACAGTCAGCCTTCCATATCTGTGGTTCTGCATCCGTGGATTTAACCAACCGCAGATAGTATAGTAATGTAGTACATATTTACTGAAAAAAAAATGTGCATATGAGTGGATGGACCCTCACAGTTCAAACTGGTATTATTCAAGGGTCAACTATAATATTAACTAGCAATTACAGAGCACTACGTCGTAGGCATATTTAATCCACACAACAAGCCTATGAAGTGGGCAAAATTATTGTCCTCAAATCACAGATGAAGAAACACAGACCACAGTCATGTAACTAGAATATGGCAGAGTTAGGATTTGTATGTGCATAATTTGGCTCCATATCTGAGCTTTTAACCGCTACACTGATTGTGCTCTGTTGGGTGGTATAGAATTTTATTTCAATAACAAATCTAATATTATCGCACTGTATAGAAAACATTGTGCTAGATGCTGAAGATGAGGGGAAGGAAGAAAATCTTCACAGTCTATGTGGGAGGGAAAAGGGAAAAACAGACAATCAGGAACAAAACTAAAACAAATATTCAAGTTGTCACTTTATTGCCTCTCAAGTTCAAATCCTCATTTCATTGACTTTGCAAAAATGGACCTGGACCATTTAAATATTTTTCTTTTACAGCTGGAACTAAGTTTCCTTTTGTACTGTGCAAAGAACTAACACTGATGGAAGAAAGGTTTTTTTTCTAGTTCTGGTGTGCTTTGGTTTTCTTCTTGCTCCTCCTGAGTGGCTGTCAGCAACGCATATGAGGGGTGTCCAGTGGTACCCAGCACTGTGAATACCTTCCCATTATATAGTGGTCAATAGTCCACTGCAGGCATATTCCCAGGGAGCTCTGCAGGCCCCCCAGTAGCCTCAGCTTCCAGCACTCAGTAGGTGTGTTTCCTACTTGCCAATCCCAACCATGGTTAACTGTGTACTTGCACCCCAGAAAAGTATTTCCTGTCTTGGCTGGTTACTTTGGCTGACAGTCTTGGTTTACCTACACTACTGAGTGGCATTTATAGCTTGCCCGATGATTCTGGACCAGCTCTTGTCCAGGCAACACAGAAAACTTCTCCATCATGCGATGGGCTGCAACCACACTTTCTCCAACAAGATCTGAATCCTAGGTTTAGGAAGATTCCCCTTCCAAGTCGGTTCTTCCTTGGATATTCTTTCTCAGCCCCAGTCATTAGGGTTCTCTTTACTCCTTTATAGATAGTCTCGTCTTATAGTTAATAATTCTTCGTATTAAATGCTCCCTTTTCAAATTACTATGTGTTTTCTATATTCTGATTGGACCCTGACTGATAAAACAGGATAAATAAAGAGGACAGGATAGTGATGATTATTGACTCAGTAGGAAAGGAGAGGTACATTTTTGTAGACCACTCTTAAATCCCAACCAAAGTGGATAGCTAACAGTCTTGCCTAGGTTTGAGAGTAGGAGACCAGATCTGGTACTCTAAATTCTGTCTAGAGACATGTTAAAAGGTAGATTCTTATCCAAGTTTGATAGCAAGGAGTATTCTGAAAATGAAAACAGGGCACCCTGGCTCTAACAAGGTTTCTCAACCTTTTCCCACTACAAGGCATGCCATTAATAGAGATGGCTCACGGTGGCAAGGAGTTTTAACCTAAGGTAATGAATGGTAGTGGAGGTAATAGAGGAAGATCGTAGAGGTAACTCAGGTTAGCCCCTCTCAAAGGTCATGCCCCTCACTCCTCATGAATCACTAGAACGGGGTAGTATGATAAACAAAATTCAAATAATGCAAACTTATAGAAGTTCATTAAAACATATGAACATGGACTTCAACTCAGAGTATATTCACAAGTACATCTTTCAAATTATGTTTTTCAAGAGTGAAAATATAAAAACGTATTGATATTTTATTTTATAGACTTTACTCCAACTCTCTTCCTAACCTACATATTCCTCCTACTATAAGTTCTTTTTTAAGTACAGTATTTAAAAAATTTTTAAGGTAAAAGTAGAACCCATGAAAAGTTGCATTCTTTTTTCTGTGTTAGCATTTTTTTTCAGTAATATGTCTCCTAACTGTATCTTATATAAATGTTAATTTTGTACAAATTTTACAAATTGTGTACAAATTTTTATTTTATATTAAGTTCCAAATGACCTCTATGTGTTTATGTGTTTATTTCAAAATTATGTGCTTTATGAACACAAATTCACAGTCACAGGAACCAAATAACTCTTTCCAGAATTTTTCTTTTCTTTAATACTTTATACTGATTTCTTAAGAATAAGCAGACAAAAAAACAAAAAAATGTCTTCACCACCCTCACCATTATCATTAATTGCATAATATGAATCTCTTAGGATAGATTTTAGGCCTGTACTATAAATTTAGAAACTAGGCCTTCAAAATCAGCAACAGGGAATCAAACCAGATTACTATATACTTATCAGTGATAAGCTCATATCCATTGAGTTGTGAGTCCATATTTATTGTTCTAAAATAACTTGTTGATTATGAATATTTTTCCTGGAAATATTAATAAGTCTATCTTTCTTCAACCTGCCTGCTGTGAGTGATGCCAGATACAGGTCAATTGGTAAAGTCTGGCAGTGATCCCCAAACTGAAAAAAATTGGGTATGCCTTGTCAATATATGTATTAGCATTAATTAAAAGGTATTTTCTATAATATTAATATATTTGTATAGAAATATAAGTTGAAAAAGTAAGTATGAATAGGAATCCTGAAATTTTTTTCTCGTGCTCTCTGCGTCACATTTTCCCCCATTTTGAAGATCACTGACCTATAGGATTGCAAGATTATAAGGTAAACTAATTTTCAGAGCACTCCTAGGATATTCTATATGATTCAGGTTTATTTTTAATGATATACCTCCTTTCTCAACCTGTTTTTATCAGTCCCTCTTCTCCTCTATCCATATACATACCCAAACATATAATCTGAAGTTTGTAGTTCTGATAGCTACTTCAGGATAAGTCTACCTAGTTGAGATACCCCAGAGAGAAGTGATTATAGCCAAGAATAAGCACCTTGAGAGAAATGCATTGTATTAGCTCAGATCTAAATTATAGATTCATCTCAGTAATAGTTCAGATTAACAAATGCTATATATTTACATATTTGCACTGAATTAAAGTTGAACCATAGAGAAATACATATATATGTATATAACAAATATATATGGTTTATGCATGTTATAATTAATAATAAAACCTATTTTGGTGTGCATTTGTTCATGTCTTTGGTGCATTCCCATCGGGTCTTGTTCTAGGTTCAGTCAGATATTGTACCAGGAAAAGTCAGACATCGATCTGTGCTGCATTAATTGTAAGTTGAGCGGTTGGCTGCACATCTTCAGTACACTTTTTTTAGTGTTGTCATGGGTGTCATCTCTGTTTCCAGCTTTTTGGTTTTATTTTCTGTAATTTTCTTGAAATGCGAAAGATATAGTTCTGCTGTGATAAATGAGATGGGGAACCCATAGCTCAGTCACTAGTTTGTTCATAGATTGACCATTGAATGTAAAGTATGTGATGCTAAGAACAATTTTGATGAGATCCATTGTTGAATGTGCAATGATTCATTCTTCTTTGTGAAGTTGCTACCTTTATGTCTTAGTTCTGTATCATTTTTCATGTTTCTCCTTTAATAAGTATCTGGAAGGACAGAAATCTTCCCAAATATAGCCTAGACTAAATTGAATGCAAGTGAGTGATATCCACTAAGCATAGCAACAATACATATATGATTATATAGTTTAATTTCTCATTTCTTATAAAAATGTATAATGTGACTTTTGTACAGAAACAACCCTGTGTTTAATTTCTGTCCTCTTTTGCTAAATCTTTCATGCCTGTACTTAGAGAATTCCTTATCTTTGACAAACAATATGAAATACAAAACTCAGATATTATATTATCTGATTTATTTTGATTCCATGCAAAAGGCACAATTTTTCTAGATTGAAATATACATTTATTAGTTTATTTGAAAAATTAACTTCTTTCCAAAGACCAAGGTCACTGTTTCTATTCTCTAATTAACCTTCTTTAACAAATCTGACCTATTGATAAGAAGTCATCAATGCCAAGTTCTACTGTCAGAAAGAAGAAAAGAAAATGGCCTCCTTCAATCAGCTCATAAAATGAAAAGTATATTTTTTTCTTTGATACAGCATTGAGGCAACCAGAAATACCAGTATAGTTTAGAAGCAAATGAAAAAAAATCCAAAAAATAGGGAAAATTTAGGAGTTATAAGGAGATTCTCTCTACAGAGTTGCACCAAGGGAAAGTTATCAGGGAATAAGATGTCAGGGTCTCTTACCCAGCAGATATACAAAGGAGATGCACGCTATGGTTATGTAGAGATGAAAGGAGCAACAATTATAAATTGGGAAAGACTATGTAATTTGTATGTTCAATGTTAATGAGCAATGCTTGATTTACCCAAGAAATAAACAAAAAAATTCACACTCAAACATGCATGCAGATTGTCTTATTTGAAAACATGAACACTTGCATTATTAAAATTTCAATGGATTTGTATGAAAATATAAATCATGTGAAAATTTTCATGAACTAATTTTATGGAGAATTAGATAGTCTCCAAAAAATGATAATCTCTGTGATGAATAGAAAAGCAAGAGTGTCCAGGATATTTCCTTTCATAATCCTATTCAGTATTCTCACCAATATCTTACTTCCTTTTCAGTACCCAAGGTGCCCTGGGAGATCAGAGGATTTCTGTAGGTCCTGCTTACTATTCTTTTCTTGCTATGATTCTGTACTTCGATTTCTTTCTTTTTTTCCCCCTTAATGTTTGCTTTATTTGAAGTCTCTTTTATTAGTTGAGCCATCCTTATTTATAGCTGGAGACCTGATTACCTATTTAAATTATGTTTCTAAGAAATATGTTACTGGGCATATGTTAGCCTATAGAGTATATGGGCATGTTTTTTGTGGTGTGCAAATTCTCCATGAAAAGTTAACATCCTATGGGTCATCTGGATGCTCAAATTGTAACCTACTGTTGTAACTCAATTCTTAACCAGAGTTTGTGTTAGGTTTAGACTCAAAAGCCATTAGATTTTAATACAGTGCTTCTTAATCATGAAGGTCTGTAGATATATCCGCTGGCATTCTGTGAGTTCACCATTTTGAGAAACATCAATATAATGGTAATTATAGGAAGAATACTTATAAACACAGACACACTCTCAAAAGAGGAATACTATCACATTTCAAACATGATATAACCAAGTTCCTTTTACGGGAGCATTTCACATATATAATCTCACTTTTTATTGTGATATAATTGACATGTAACATTGTGTAAGTTTAAGGTGTACAATGAGTTCATTTGATAAATTTATATATTGCAATGACATTATTGTCATAGTGTTAGCTAACACCTCCATCAAGTCACATACTTATTTCTTTTTTGTGGGGAGAACATTTGAGATCTATTCCCTCAGCAACTTTGAAGTATATAATACAGTATTGTTGACTATAATCACAGTGTACAAATCAGATCTCCAGAACTTAGTCATCTTCTAACTGCAAATGTGTACCTTTTGACTAACATCTTCTCATTTCCCCCACTTCCAGCTCCTGGTAACCACCATTCTATTCTCTGTTTTTATGAGTTTTGATGTTTAAGATTCCACATATATATGATATTATACAGTATTTGTCTTTCTCTGTCTGACTTACCTCATTTAGCGTAATGGGCTCAAGGGCCATCCATGGTGTCTCAAATTGAATGATTTTCTTCTTTCTCATTGTTAAATAATATACACTCACACCACATCTTCTTTATCCATTCATCCACTGATGGACATATAGGTTGTTTCCATATCTTGGCTACTGTGAATAAAGCTGCAATAAACACGGAGGCACAGATATATTGTCAATATCCTGTCATCATTTCTTTTGAATATATACCCAGAAGTAGGATTGCTGGATCATACGGTAGTTCTAGCTTTAATTTTTTGAGGAACTCCATACTGTTTTTCATGGTGCTGAACCAATATACCACCAACAGTTCAAAGTGTTGTCTATTCCTCACATCCTCACTAGCACTTGTTATTTCTCTCTCTCTTTTTTCTTTTACGACACTCACTCTAACAGGTGTGAGGTAATATCTCATTGTGGTTTTGATTTGGATTTCCCTGATGATTAGTAATGTAGAGCATCTTTTTATGCACCTTGACCATTTGGATGTCTTCTTTGGAAAAAATGTCTATTTAGTTCCTCTGCCCATTTTAAAATTGGATTTTTTTTTGTCATTGTTAGCTGAGTTGCATGAGTTCTTTAAATATTTTGGATATAAACCCCTACCCAATATATGGTTTGCAAATATTTTATCCCATTTTGTACATTGCTTTTTCATTTTGTTGATTATTTCTTTTGTAGTGCAGAAGATTTTAAGCTTGATGTAGTCCCACTTGTTGATTTTCACTTTTGTTGTTTGTGCTTTTGGTGTCATAATCCAAAAAAAGTCACCAAAATCTATGTCAAAGAGTGTTTTGCCTATTTTTTTTTTCTTGTAGAGTTTTATGGTCACAAGTCTTAGGTTTAAGTCTTTAATATATTTCAAGTTAAGTTTTATGAGTGGTGTAAGGTATGGGTACAACTTCATTTTTCTGCACGTGGTTATCCAGATTTACCAGCACCATTTATTAAGGAAGCTCTTATTTTCCACAGAGTGCTCTTGGCTTCCTTGTGAAATATTAGTTGATCATATATGTGGAGGTTTATTTCTGGGCTCTCGATTCTATTCTGTTGGTCTATGTGCCTATTTTTATGCCAGTAACATACCATTTGATTACTATAGCCATAATAAAGTTTAAAATCACGAAGTGTGATGCCTCCAGCTTTGTTCATCTTTCTCAAGATTGTTTTGAATCTCCAGGTCTTTTGTTGTTCTAATCCTAATGAATTTTAGGATTGATTTTTCTATTTCTGTAAAAAATGCTATTAAATTGCGATAGGAATTGCATTGAATCTGTATATCACTTTTGTTAGTATGTTCATTTTAACAATATTAACTCTTTCGATAGGATATCTGCTTCTTTCATCAAAATCTTGTAGTTTTCATTGCACAGATCATTCACTTCCTTAAAGTTATTCCTAAGTATTTTATTGTTGTTGATGTTGTAAATGAGATTGTTTTCTTTATTTCTTTTCAAACATTTTATTGTTAGTGTATAGCAATGCAACTGATTTCTGTATGTCGATTTTGTATCCTGCAACTTTACTGAATTTGTTGGATTAGTTGCAACAATTTTTTAGTTTAGCCTTTAGAATTTTCTATATAATAGAACATATCATCTGCAAATAATGACAATTTTACTTCTTCTTTTCCAATTTGGATGCCTCTTATTTATCTTACCTGATTGCTCTTATTTCTTTATCTTACCTGATTGCTCTAGTACTATGTTGAATAAGAGTGGTGAGAGTGGACATGCTTATCTTGTTCTTGATCTTAGAGGAAATGCTTTTACATTTTCACTATTGAATATGATATTAGGTGTGGGTTTGTTGTACATGGTCTTATTATGTTGAGGTATATACCTTCTATACACAATTTGTTGAGGGTTTTTATCATGAAAGGCTGTTACACTTTGTCAAATGCTTTTCTGCATCAATTAAGATGGTTGTATCATTTTTATCTTTCACACTGCTAAATTTGTTGTATCATATAATTGATTCTTGTACGCTGTACCGTTCTTGTCCCAGGGATAAATCCCACTTAAACATGGTGAATAATCCTTTAAATGGGTTGTTTAATTTGGTTTGCTTATATTTTGTTGAGAATTTTTGCATCTATATTCATCAGGGATATTCGTCTATAGTTTTCTTGTCTTATCTGACTTTGGTATCAGGGAAATGTCAATCTTGTAAATGAGTTTGAGAATAATCACTTCTCTTCAATGTTCTGGAAAAGTTTGAAAAGAATTGACATTAATTCTTCTTTAAATAGTTGGAAGAATCACTAGTGAAGCCATCCGGTCCTGGGCTTTTCTGTTTTGGGAAATTTTGATTACTGATTCAATCTCCTTACTCATTATTCATCTGTTCATATTTTCTATTTCTTCATGATTCAACTTTGGTAGGTTTTACATTTCTAGGAATTTATCCTTTTATTCTAGGTTATCAATTTTTTGTGTATAACTGTTAATTGTAATCTCTTTTAATCCTTTAAATTTCTCTGGTATCGGTTGTAATGTCTCCTTCTTCATTCCTGATTATATTTCTTTGAGTCATTTTTTTTAAGTTAGTCTAGCTAAAGGTCACTAATTTGGTTTATCTTTTCTAAAACATCTCTTAGTTTCACTGATAGTTTCTACTGTTTCTCTGGCCTTAAGGTGAGAGATACTTTTGTTGGTCCTGCTTATATCTAAAGCTTTCCAGGGAGAGGTATGGATACACCTGGTCCATGCTTCCTGCTCCTTCTTATAGCAGAATTTCTTAAGCTTTCATGTCTTCTCTTGTCCTTATAACTCATCAGTCCAGCTGCTGAAAATCTTTTTTTTTTTTTGCCTGAAGGTGGCTCTAGCACTCAAATTTGTAGTCTTCTTTGGCCACAGACTGTGGCCTAGTCTTTGCATAGCTCCCCTATCTAACTGAGCTTGCTCTTGCTGATGCCCTCAGGAATGTGCACAAGAAGCCACAGCATGTGGGTTTGGCATTCAAGGCATTGAAAGTGCCCACAGTACAATTGAGGGGATCCTTGAGTGAGGTTTGTCCAGTAGTTCAAAGGCAGGCTTCCTGCTAGAGTCCTGAATGCAGCCAGGAAGAACTGTGTCCCTCTAATGCCCTGATATTCTTATCTGCCTCTTTTCCAAACTCCTTTCTCCCTCCAGTAAGAGATCCCACCTCAATACTCTGGGTATTATGGGAGAGAAACAGGTTTCTCCAGAAATGTGCTGAGCATCTGGGGAAACTGGGCATTCACTCACTACTCTCACTTTCCCTTTGTGGGGGAGGTTACCATGGACTAATTCAGCCCCATGCTGCGGGGGAAGGTGGCACTGACAAATTTCTTCTTATCCTCTCCAATGTGTCCAAACTCATTTTTTTTCTCTAATAGAATGCTGGAATCTTTCCTTAGGAAACCTGGACTTCTACAAAGGTTCTCTCATCTGTAGCTATCTGCCCAAATCAGCATAATCCAGGTACTCCCAACCATGGTCAAGAGGGGCTGAAACCAGTTCACAGGTTCCTGCCATTTCCACAGCCCATACCAAGGTCTGTCTTCCTATTAGCTGATGCATGAGTAGATGAGACTCCTCCCAGGTCCCTTGGCATATGGTACCAGATCTCCCGACTCCTACAGCGTTTTTTCTTTGATGGATGCTGGATTTTAGTTGTTAAAAGTGGGACAAAAAGGAAGGATGTCTTATGCTACATGATGCTGACATCACTCCCGTTATCCAAGTGTCTTGATAAGATTGATGGGTAGGCTGGAATTGTAGAGCAGCAATTCTCAGCTTTGGTGTTTTGACATATTCAATTGTTAATGATAAGAGCTCGTGAAGGATCAAGATAACAGAAAACTTACAGGCTCTTGTAACTGTTTTTGACTCTGCTTCTTTACCACCATGCTTCAAATAGTCAATGACTCCATCCACCTCAAATATCCACTCTCGTGGTTAGACTCTAGATCTTATTACCTAAGTTATATGTTATACTGAATATTTAAGGACTATCATAACATGAACCATAACTATACTCTTCCATAATCTCTATTTCTAGTACCAAGTCTCAAACCATCACTTCTATACCTCACTCACTAAAATATGACCACACCAGGTTATCATTATTATTATTATTACTGCTTGTATGATATATTTTTTCATGCTTTTGCTATCAACTGATAGTCTTTGAATCTAAAGTGTCTTTCTTGTAGACAGCATGTTATTGGATCATGAATTTTTAACTCATTTTGACAATCTTGCCTTTTAGTTGGAACGTTTAATTCATTTAAATTTACTGTAATTACTGATGAGGTAGGATTTATATCTGATATTTTACTACTTATTTTCTATATGTCTTCTGTCATTTTTGTTTCTTTATTTCTTAATTACTCCTTTTTGAAAGGAATTAAATACACATTATCTAGTTACCTTTTAATCAACTTTTCTTTTTTTTTTTGCTATATTTTCTTGAGTTATTTTTAGTGATTGCCCTAGGAATAATAACATCTCAATGTAAAACAGTTTAGTTAGGATTAAATACCAATTTAATCTCAATAGTATACAAAAACTTTGTCTATATTCACCCATATTCTTTGTACTATGTCATAAAATTACTTCTTTATACATTATAATCTGATACACAGTTTTATAGCTATTACTTAATGCACCAATAGTCTTTTAAAATAATATGGGAGAAGAAAAGTTTACAAACAAAAATACATTTATATTGTCCTTTATATTTACCTGTATAGGTGCCTTTGCTGGTGCTCTTTATTTCTTCATGTGGATTCACGTCACTCTCTGATGAACTATAATTTCAACTCATAGGGCTCAGTTTACTATTGCTATAGGGCAGGTTTGCTAGCCACAAATTCTCTCAGCCTTTGTCTCAGACTGTCTCAATTTCTCCTTAATTTTTGAAGGAGAGACTTGCTGGATAAAGAATTCTTTGTGGATAGTCTTTTTCTTTTAGTGCTTTGATTATACTGTCCCATTGTCTTCCGACTTCCATTGTTTATGATAAGAAATCTGATCTTAATCATATTGGGGTTCCCTTGTAAGTGATAATTTTTCTCTTGTTGCTTTCAAGATTCTCTCATTGTATCTGATTTTCAACAGCTTGACTAATATGTGTCTAATTCTTGAATCTGTACATTAATGTTTATAATCAAATTGGAAACATTTTCTATTTCTTCAAATTTTATTTTTGCCCATTTATCTTTCTTCAGAAATTTCATTATGCATATGTTGGTATGTTTGATGGTATCCTACAGGTCTTGGAGGTTCTGTTAATTTTTCTTCATTCTTCTTTCTGTTCCTTGGACTGAATAATTCCAACTGATGTATCTTTAAGTTTACTGCTTCTTTTTCTATGTGCTGGTATACATATACATGTGTATATGTATATATACATATCTTTATATATATATATCTTTGTTGATATTCTCTGTAGTGAGAAATCAGTCTCACATTTTATTTAATTATTTGGACCTAGTTTCTTTAGTTCTTTGAACATATTTGTAATAGCTGACTAAAAGGCTTTTTTTTTCTAAGTGCAACATCTGTGCTTCCTCAGGGAATGTATCTTCTTTGTTTTTACATGTCATAATTTTCTCTTTGTGTATCTTATAACTGTTTTTTGAGAAGTGTACCTTTTGAATTATATAACGTGGCGACTGTGGAAATCAGATTCCCCCACTCCCACCCAGGGTTGTGTTGTTGCTGGTTTTTATTGTTGTCAGTGTTGCTGTTTGTTTGTTTAGTGACTTTCTTGAACTATTTCTCTACTCTATTCCATGTTGTGTGAAGCCATTAAAGTCTCTTCTTTGTTAGCTTAGTTGTCAGCTAATGATTGGACAGAGAGATCCTTAAATGTTTTAATCACTATACCTCCCACTCTTTACTGTGCAGATCTATGTGTGTGTTGAGCCATGTCTTCAGTGTTCCAGCAACTGTGGAACAACTATACCTTAGCCTTCACTTTCTCATTGTAAGAACCTCAAAATCAGTCAGAGGTGATACTTTAGAATTTTCTTAAGGCTTTCCTGGGCATATGCACAGCCCTGCACAAAAGTGTGGCCTTCTAGATTTCCAGAAATATGTTGGTGCTTTACAAAGGCCCTTACAGACATTTCATTCCCCATATTTTCCTCTTAAGTTTTTGACCTGTATCTTGCTTACCCCAACTTGTATCAGCTCCTCAGACAGCTGTGAAGTTAAATAATCACCACTGATTGTTTCACAAAAAGTCCTGGTGATGAGGTTATTACTTCTTGAGCACTGAATCAGGTCAAACAACACAAATCCTGTGAATGAAATTTTTCAGGGAGCTACTAAATGAGGTTCAAAAGTAACAATCTTTAGTATATAGGGCTTTGGGGAAAACACAAAGCCTTCAGCTTTCTTCAGTGGTTGTTAGGTTCTAGTTTTCACAACTACTATGTTTACGATGCTGCTGGTCTTGAAGGTCACCATGTCACTTGAGAAAAGAGGAATAGGAATGGGGCAAGTTAAAATGCCACCAATCTTGCTGTTCTTGCCTATACTCAGGAGGCTTTTCTTAAATAATAGCACCTCAAATTGCTGAAACACTTTGGTTAATCCCAGAGTTCTGAAAAGTTGATTTTCACAATTTTTACAAGCTTTCTCATTGCTTTTATGGAATGTGAGTTTTTCAAGGTCCTTGTTCCACCATTCTTTAAGTGATCCTCTTTTACAAAGAAATTTGTAAATTTCTTAATCCTAAATTTAGTAACATTAATATATACATTGAAATGCACAAGAAATATTAATAATTTGATAAAATCTTTTTTCTCCAATGATTATATGCATGACTTCCAAGTCACTGAAGCCCATTATTGAAAGTCAGTCTACTTTGCTGCAATTTACCTATTATTTAAATACGTTGTAAAATATATCAATATCATTTTCCAATTGATCTTCTATACTGAGCTCAAATATTATCTCCCTAGATCTCAACTTTTTGTTTTAACTCATAACTTAAAACTTTGCCATTGTGTATATATAAATGTGGTTCATGTGAATACATTATTTGTAAGAACATACATCATTTTTAATTTCTTAAAAGATAGTAAGGTAGCACATTTTTTGGGGGGGTATAGTTGTTTTACAATGTTGTGTTAGTGTCTACTGTACAGCGAAGTAGAATTCCCTTTGCTATACAGCAGGTTCTCATTAGTTACCTATTTTATACATATATGTATATATGTCAATCCCAATCTCCCAATTCATCCCATCCCCTTTCCCCCCTTGGTATCCATACATTTGTTCTCTACATCTGTGTCTCTGTTTCTAAGGCAGCGCATTTTTTCTTAATTTTCTACATATTTTACTGATTTTTTTTATTTATACATATGACAATTATGATAGACAATAAACCAAATTTGTTAAACCTGTATATTTAGCTTGATATCTTTGATTATGACTGGATAGGTTAATTGAAATATATTAGTTACATGAACATTAAGAGATTTGAGACCTCTGGCAGCACTGTATATATATATATATATATATATATATATAGAGAGAGAGAGAGAGAGAGAGAGAGAGAGAGAGAGAGAGAAAGAGAGAGAGAGAGAGAGAAATTAGAAATTTATCTCCATGTCCTCTCTTCTACTATTTCTAAGCAACTAAAATTATAGTAAAAATAGTTTGGGGTGGTAGAAAAGAAGAAGAAAATTCATATACTTCAAATGTTGACTATAAGGTAAATACGGTGGCATGAACTTTCATAAAGATTACCTTATATATCTGATCCATCATTTTATAGTATCTTCAGTCTATAAGAGATACTATAGGATATAATCGTTTTTTAAATGACTTAACCTATACCTTTTTAATTGAAATTTCTCTCCTTAACCTTAGAGAACATGTATTTACTTTCCCTCCTTTGAAAACTTTCCATCTATTATTTGGCTTATTTCCACTCCTTCAGCGTCTCCTTCTTAACGTGAACAATCCTGACACTTTAAATCTATTTATGCGTATAATGTTGCCTAGATTGATAATCATTTCATGGCTCTTTAGTTTCAAATAATTAACTACTCATTCACCAATATAACTATTGGATGCTGGTATTATAAAAAAATTGTGACTACCATTAACAGTCATTAATTTTTGTCAGTAAACTCTTTACTGATTATTATATTACCTTTTATTCAATATTTCTTATTATTTACAAGTTTAACAAGGTCAAACTATTGTTTGGGAAATGACAAACAATAATGTGGTGATATATTTTATTCTCTCTGATACAGTGTATATGTCCAATGCATTTCATATTATTTGTTGCTGAGTTAAAGACATTGGATTATTTCCAAATTATTTCTCTTCAGAGTCAATAGAATATATGAGGTCACTGATACATGTAATTAGAATAACATCAATATTATTGAAAACTCAACCTGACTGAAGTATAAGTTTAACTGAGTAATAGAAAAGTGGCATTACATGTCAGGTACAAAGAACTGCTTCTTGGATTCACTCAGTAGTAATTGTTGATAAAACAGATGGTAATTTGAGATCTGCATGCATCCAAAGTTGCTAAAGGAAAATATCCAAAGAGAATATTCTCATCTGCCAACTTAAACAGAAATAATGGGAGGAATGGCAGGCGTGAATTAGTTCTCTAAATTGGATGCTATAGTCACATTCTGGCAAAAAGCCTTAAATAATGGAAGTCCAAGAACACACACTGTAAACACACTGTTCAGGCAGCATAGATTCTTGAGATGTCCATTTCATGTTCACTCTTCAAACAAACAGGTACACTAGATCTTCTAACAAATAGCAAACAAAATTCTAGAGTAGTAATGAACAATAGCAAAATACATAAAATATATTTAAAATTTACAGTTTTAAATATACTTGCTGAAATCAATCAGTTTGAGAGACAGAAATGTTTCCCACAGAAACTAATAAAGTCATTCTCAAAGACATGAAAAAGCAATGGGAGCCATGGAATTGAAATTTTTAAAAATTAGAAATTGAATTAAAATAAATTGGAAAACCAACAAAGCCTGAAATTTGAAAGTCATAAACACATGCATGTGAATGCCCACATGCACATATAACTCTCATAAAGAAGAATCAAAACTTTATACATATCCTCTATGCATGTGTACTATGAAAGACTTTTTTAATATCCAAGGAAAGTATTTTAGTTTCAAAAGGTACAATATTTAGATAAATAAATATTAACACAAATAAAAAAGTAAAATAGCTCATGTGCAAATGTTGTTGAGCACTATAGTAAATTCATTTGTAGTTAATATGGAATACTGTATTTGCACCCCTTCAAATATTTCTATTTGAATAGAAATATAGACCAGGGTCAAAGTTCATAAACAGATATTGAGTCATATAAATCCCTCAGAACCACTAAGTTTGGCTTGAATCTACCAGATTAACCTTTTGCTTTGGTAGAAATAAGTCCAGATACTTTATTTCATATCTCAAATCATTATCTCAAAATATGGTAGGATCTCATAAAAACTATCCAGGGGGCACAATTTGGAATTAATAGTATCACATACTAACTTTGTGATAATGAACGTATTATTTAAAATGTCGGTTTTTACATCTGTAAAATGGTGTTAAAGTCTTCACACTATCAACTTTCTTGTTAATTTAAATGATTCCTTTAAAAGACTATAAATTAGAAAGTTGTATTCAAATCTATGTTATGATTAATATAATCTTGTAAAAGAATAGAGTGAATATGTTTATGTGGAATTTCTCCAATGAGTATAACTCATAAAAATAACTTGAATCAGATTCATCCTACCAGAATCTTGCAGCCACTGTAAGTGAATGACTTTATCAATAAAGAAATAACTATAAATTAATAGTGAATGTCTGCTAAAAATGTTTAGAAAGCTCTTTTTCTTGCTTCAAAAGTTTTAGCTGTTGCAAATTCATTAGCATAACATGCAGAGACCCTTCACCAGGTGGTCTTTGCCTTCTGCTGCAACCTCATCCTCCATCCATATAACAAGCACCAGAGAATATAGCTATAATGAACAATTTTTTTAGTTCCTCAAAAGTACCGTGCTCTATCTCACATTCTTAGCATTTTGCATGTCATCCTTTTTTCTCCTTTTAAAATGTAAATCTAGTTCTATAACTTCTCAAGGTAATGCAAAAGTTTGACAGTGTCCTGTCCAAACCCTTCAATATGCTACTTATTTCTCTATTTGCATCTCTGTCCTTCTTTTCCTTATACTCTATGCTTCAGTTTATTTGCTATTCAATGAAGGTGAAAGACAGTGTCTTTCCTGCTTCCAGATATTTACAATTGCTATTTTTTCCCAGAACAACTCTACCTCTCATTCATTGGTTAACTCTTATTCATCGTCCTAGTCTGCATAGACTAAGTGGTTGACCAAAAGGATAGTATATTTCCCATATAGAATTGTTACTTGTGTAACCCAAAGATTGATGTGTAGTTAGACAAAAAGAGACAGGGAAAAACAGTACATCTGTTC
Source organism: Eubalaena glacialis (assembly GCF_028564815.1). Taxonomy (NCBI): domain Eukaryota; kingdom Metazoa; phylum Chordata; class Mammalia; order Artiodactyla; family Balaenidae; genus Eubalaena; species Eubalaena glacialis. The sequence continues at coordinate 102,639,923 of NC_083726.1, forward strand.
AAAGTTCAAGTAGTACATATTGTAAGGAAATGATGCAATACTCTCTGAAGTCTCTCAGACTCTTCTCCTTCTACCCAGTATGTTATTTCCATTTTCTTTCCCTGTTAATAACTTTATTTGTTCAAACCAAGATGCAATGACTGTTTATCAAAGGCTTTTCTTTCTCCAATACTCTTAGGAGCCCCTTTTCAATATATAATGCAGTTAGAACAGTATCATGCCATGTAATAATTATCTGGTTATTTAACTTATTGCAGCATTTCATTTTAAATTGCGACAATGAAAGTCTGCTTTCTACATCTCTAACAATTAGCATAGTATATGGCAATCAGATGGCACTAGATTATGCCTGTTGAATAAGTGAATATTGTACAGATTTTTAGGCTTAAATACATGTATACATGTACACATTCTGATTGCTAAGTTGGCTTTACCTCTGTAATAGACCATTTCCAATCCAATTATTTGCTGGTGTGTTAATAATCAAGCTACCACATTTATCTTACTTCAGATAGCCATAAATTATCCTGGCAGAAGAATTTTATGTAGATCCCCTAGACTAAATTGGATCAATAAAAACATATCAGCCTCCAACTACATATAACAAGTATCTGAGGTGTCCAAGGTATGTTCAGAAGGTATGAGCATCCTACAAACCCCTTCTTGGTTCAGCATTTCAACTTCAACTATTTTAATATGTAATGTAAATATCTTTTATTAACTGTCCTGACAGGTAACAAGCTGGATATCACTTCCAGATAAACTCCATAACAGCCCATTACTCATATAAACTTTGGATTTCTATATTCCCTAAATGAATTTCACTGTATATTCCAATTAATATTCTATAACTATAATAGGTACATTCTGAATATTGAAAAAAATTCTATTAATTTTTAAATTTAATTTTATTTTTTTATACAGCAGGGTACTTTTTGAATTTTATTTATTTTTTTATACAGCAGGTCCTTATTAGTCATCAATTTTATACACAACAGTGAATATATGTCAATCCCAATCTCCCAATTCATCACACCACCACCCCCACCCCCGCCGCTTCCCCCCTTGTTGTCCATACATTTGTTCTCCACATCTGTGTCTCAATTTCTGCCCTGCAAACTGGTTCATCTGTACCATTTTTCTAGGCTCCACATGTATGCGTTAATATACAATATTTGTTTCTCTCTTTCTGACTTACTTCACTCTGTATAACAGTCTCTAGATCCATCCACGTCTCTACAAATGACCCAATTGCGTTCCTTTTTATGGCTGAGTAATATTCCATTGTATATATGTACCACATCTTCTTTATCCATTCGTCTGTCGATGGGCATTTAGGTTGCTTCCATGACCTGGCTATTGTAAATAGTGCTGCAATGAACATTGGGGTGCATGTGTCTTTTTGAATTATGGCTTTCTCTGGGTATATGCTCAGTAGTGGGATTGCTGGATCATATGGTAATTCTATTTTTAGTTTTTTAAGGAACCTCAATACTGTTCTCCATAGTGGCTGTATCAATTTACATTCCCACCAACAGTGCAAGATGGTTCCCTTTTCTCCACACCCTCTCCAGCATTTGTTTGTAGATTTTCTGATGATGCCCATTCTAAATGGTGTGAGGTGATACCTCATTGTAGTTTTGATTTGCATTTCTCTATTAATTAGTGATGTTGAGCAGCTTTTCATGTGCTTCTTGGCCATCTGTATGTCTTCTTTGGAGAAATGTCTGTTTAGGTCTTCTGCCCATTTTTGGATTGGGTTGTTTGTTTTTTTGATAATGAGCTGCATGAGCTGTTTATATATTTTGGAGATTAATCCTTTGTCCGCTGATTTGTTTGCAAATATTTTCTCCCATTCTGAAGGTTGTCTTTTCATCTTGTTTATGGTTTCCTTTGCTGTGCAAAAGCTTTGAAGTTTCATTAGGTCCCATTTGTTTATTTTTGTTTTTATTTCCATTACTCTAGGAGGTGGATCAAAAAAGATTTTGCTGCGATTTATGTCAAAGAATGTTCTTCCTATGTTTTCCTCTAAGAGTTTGATAGTGTCTGGCCTTACATTTAGGTCTTTAATCCATTTTGAGTTTATTTTAGTGTATAGTGTTAGGGAGTGTTCTAATTTCATTCTTTTACATGTAGCTGTCCAGTTTTCCCAGCACCACTTATTGAAGAGACTGTCTTTTCTCCATTGTATATCCTTGCCTCCTTTGTCATAGATTAGTTGACCATAGGTATGTGGGTTTATCTCTGGGCTTTCTATCTTGTTCCATTGATCTATATTTCTGTTTTTGTGCCAGTACCATATTTTCTTGAACACTGTAACTTTGTAGTATAGTCTGAAGTCAGGGAGTCTGATTCCTCCAGCTCTGCTTTTTTCCCTCAAGACTGCTTTGGCTATTCGGGGTCTTTTGTGTCTCCATACAAATTTTAAGATTTTTTGTTCTAGTTCTGTAAAAAATGCCATTGGTAATTTGATAGGGATTGCATTGAATCTGTAGATTGCTTTGGGTAGTAGAGTCATTTTCACAATATTGATTCTTCCAATCCAAGAACATGGTATATCTCTCCATCTGTTGGTATCATCTTTAATTTCTTTCATCACTGTCTTATAGTTTTCTGTATACAGGTCTTTTGTCTCCCTAGGTAGGTTTATTCCTAGGTATTTTATTCTTTTTGTTGCAATGGTAAATGGGAGTGTTTCCTTACTTTCTTTTTCAGATTTTTCATCATTAGTGTACAGGAATGCAAGAGATTTCTGTGCATTAATTTTGTATCCTGCAACTTTACCAAATTCATTGATTAGCTCTAGTAGTTTTCTGGTGGCATCTTTAGGATTCTCTATGTATGGTATCATCTCATCGGCAAATGGTGACAGTTTTATGTCTTCTTTTCCAATTTGTATTCCTTTTATTTCTTTTTCTTCTCTGATTGCTGTGGCTAGGACTTCCAAAACTATGTCGAATAATAGTGGTGAGAGGGGACATCCTTGTCTTGTTCCTGATCTTATAGAAAATGCTTTCAGTTTTTCACCATTGAGAATGATGTTTGCTGTGGGTTTGTCGTATATGGCCTTTATTATGTTGAGGTAGGTTCCCTCTATGCCCACTTTCTGGAGAGTTTATATCATAAATCACTGTTGAATTTTGTCAAAAGCTTTTTCTGCATCTATTGAGATGATCATATGGTTTTTATTCTTCAATTTGTTAATATGGTGCATCACATTGATTGATTTGCATGTATTGAAGAATCCTTGCATCCCTGGGATATATCTCACTTGATCATGGTGTATGAGCCTTTTAATGTGCTGCTGGATTCTGTTGCTAGTATTTTGTTGAGAATTTTTGCATCTATGTTCATCAGTGATATTGGCCTGTAGTTTTCTTTTTTTGTGACATCTTTGTCTGGTTTTGGTATCAGGGTCATGGTGGACTCGTAGAATGAGTTTGGGAGTGTTCCTCCCTCTTTTATATTTTGGAAGAGTTTGAGAAGGATAGGTGTTAGCTCTTCTCTAAATGCTTGATAGAATTTGCCTGTGAAGCCATCTGGTCCTGGGCTTTTGTTTGTTGGAAGATTTTTAATCACAGTTTCAATTTCAGTGCTTGTGATTGGTCTGTTTATATTTTCTATTTCTTCCTGGTTCGGTCTTGGAAGGTTATACCTTTGTAAGAATTTGTCCATTTCTTCCAGGTTGTCCATTTTATTGGCATAGAGTTGCTTGTAGTAGTCTCTTAGGATGCTTTGTATTTCTGTGGTGTCTGTTGTAACTTCTCCTTTTTCATTTCTAATTTTACTGATTTGAGTCCTCTCCCTCTTTTTCTTGATGAGTCTGGCTAATGGTTTATCAATTTTGTTTATCTTCTCAAAAAAACCAGCTTTTAGTTTTATTGATATTTGCTATTGTTTTCTTTGTTTCTATTTCATTTATTTCTGCTCTGATCTTTATGATTTCTTTCCTTCTGCTAACTTTGGGTTTTGTTTGTTCTTCTTTCTCTAGTTCATTTAGGTGTAAGTTTAGATTGTTTATTTGAGATTTTTCTTGTTTCTTGAGGTAGGCTTGTATAGCTATAAACTTCTCTCTTAGAACTGCTTTTGCTGCATCCCATAGGTTTTGGATCGTCGTGTGTTCATCGTCATTTGTCTCTAGGTATTTTTTGATTTCCTCTTTGATTTCTTCAGTGATCTCTTGGTTATTTAGTAACGTACTGTTTAGCCTCCATGTGTTTGTGTTTTTTACGGTTTTTTTTCCGGTAATTGATTTCTAATCTCATAGCGTTGTAGTCAAAAAGATGCTTGATATGATTTCAATTTTCTTAAATTTACTGAGGCTTGGTTTGTGACCCAAGATGTGATCTATCCTGGGGAATGTTCCGTGTGCACTTGAGAAGAAAGTGCAATTTGCTGTTTTTGGATGGAATGTCTTATAAACATCAATTAAATCTATCTGGTATATTGTGTCATTTAAAGCTTGTGTTTCCTTATTAATTTTCTGTGTGGATGATCTGTCCATTGGTGTAAGTGAGGTGTTAAAGCCCCCGACTATTATTGTGTTACTGTTGATTTCCTCTTTTATAGATGTTAGCAGTTGCCTTCTGTAATGAGGGTCTCCTATGTTGGGTGCATATATATTTATAATTGTTTTATCTTCTTCTTGGATTGATCCCTTGATCATTATGTAGTGTCCTTCCTTGTCTCTTGTAACATTCTTTATTTTAAAGTCTATTTTATCTGATATGAGTATTGCTACTCCAGCTTTCTTTTGATTTCCATTTGCATGGAATATCTTTTTCCATCCCCTCACTTTCAGTCTGTGTGTGCCCCTAGGTCTGAAGTGTATCTCTTGTAGACAGCATATATATGCGTCTTGTTTTTGTATCCATTCAGTGAGCCTGTGTCTTTTGGTTGGAGCATTTAATCCATTCACGTTTAAGGTAATTATTGATATGTATGTTCCTATTACCATTTTCTTAATTGTTTTGGGTTTGTTTCTGTAGGTCCTTTTCTTCTCTTGTGTTTCCCACTTAGAGAAGTTCCTTTAGCATTTGATGTAGAGCTGGTTTGGTGGTTCTGAATTCTCTTAGCTTTTGCTTGACTGTAAAATTTTTGATTTCTCCATCGAATCTGAATGAGATCCTTGCCAGGTAGAGTAATCTTGGTTGTAGATTCTTCCCTTTCATCACTTTAAATATATCATGCCACTCCCTTCTGGCTTGTAGAGTTTCTGCTGAGAAGTCAGCTGTTAACCTTATGGGAGTTCCCTTGTATATCATTTGTCATTTTTCTCTTGTTGCTTTCAGTAATTTTTCTTTGTCTTATTTTTTGTCAGTTTTATTACTATGTGTCTTGGCGTGTTTCTCCTTGGGTTTATCCTGCCTGGGACTCTCTGTGCTTCCTAGACTTGGGTGGCTATTTCCTTTCCCATGTTAGGGAAGTTTTCGACTATAATCTCTTCAAATATTTTCTCAGGTCCTTTCTCTCTCTCTTCTCCTTCTGGGACCCCTATAATGTGAATGTTGTAGTGTTTAATGTTGTCCCAGAGGTCTCTTAGGCTGTCTTCATTTCTGTTCATTCTTTTTTCTTTATTCTGTTCCGCAGCAGTGAATTCCACCATTCTGTCTTCCAGGTCACTTATCCGTTCTTCTGCCTCAGTTATTCTGTTATTTGTTCTTTCTAGTGCATTTTTCATTTCAGTTATTTTATTGTTCATCTCTCTTTGTTTGTTCTTTCATTCTTCTAGGTCTTTGTTAAACATTTCTTGCATCTTCTTGATCTTTGCCTCCATTCTTTTTCCAAGGTCCTGGATCATCTTCCCTATCATTATTCTGAATTCTTTTTTGGGAAGGTTGCTTGTCTCGACTTTATTTAGTTGTTTTTCTGGGGTTTTATCTCTTTCCTTCGTCTGGTACATAGCCCTCTGCCTTTTCATCTGGTGTATTTTTCTGCCAATGTGGTTTTTGTTCCACAGGCTGCAGGATTTTAGTTCTTCTTGCTTCTGCTGTCTGCCCTCTGGTAGATGAGGTTATCTCAAAAAAAAATGTATATTTGTACAATTTGCTCCCATTGTAAGTCCTGCACATTTTTTTTTTTATTCCTGCACATTTTGGTTTAATCAAGCCTTGAACCAAAGAGTTCCAATGGTGCTAGAAATAAGGAGGATAGACAATGGTAACATTGTATATGCTGAGTTAACCATACTCAGCAATTCATGGACTATAGTAAAGAAGAAAGATGAAGTAGAGTTTGGCTGAGGTATTGAGACTTTGAGAATGATGGCACAACAGAACAATAAAAGATGAGGAACATACTAATTTGGATAAATAGGAGGTTTTAATATAGAAAAGGTGAATTGAGCAGCTCCTGAAACATTAAGAAAGAGATGGCAATCAGGTGTAAAACCAGAAATTAGGATAAAAGTTGTCATTACATCACAGAACTGCATTTGAGAGTCATTCTTATAGATGTGAGAACTGAACAGAATAGTAAGGTGAGAACTTTCAGACACACATTTTGGGGACTAAGTTGACATTATCAAGATAATATTGGGAAATAAATTGTTTTCAAAAACAGACACTCTCTTATTGATTACTCAAAAATATGTGTGAATAAATGAATAAATAATAAAATATGTTCAATACTTACAGCCCAGAATTAAATCCTCACATATATGGCCAACTAATATTTGATAAGGGAGCCAGAAATATCCATTGGGGAAAGGATAGATTCTTCAACAAATAGCATTGCAGAAACTAGATAACCACATGTAGAAAAATGCGATTGGACCCTATCTTATACTACACACAAAAATTAACTCGAAATAGATCAAATAATTAAACAGAAACCTGAAACCATAAAACTGGAAGAAAACATAGGGAAGAAGCTCCTTGACATTGGTCTTGGCAGTGATTTTTTGGACATAACACCAGAAGTAGAAACAGCAACAACAAAATCAACAAGTTGGACGACAACAAAATTAAAAATTTCTGCACTGCAACAGAAACAATCAACAAAATGAAAAAGCAATGTACAGGATGGGAGAAAATATTTGCAAACTATGCATTAGATATGGGGTTAATATCCAAAATTTATAAAGAACTCATGCAACTCAGTACAAACAAAAGAACCCCACAAGAATCTGATTATAAAATGGGCAGAGGAACTAAAAAGACACGTCTCAAGAAGACATCAAAATGGCCAACAGGTATATGAAAAGATGCTCAACATCACTAATCATCAGGGAAATGCAAATCAAAACCACAATGAGATATCACTTCACACTTGTAAGAGTGGCTATCATCAAGAAGGGATAATAAGTGTTGGCAAGGATGCAGAGAAAAGGGAACACTTATGTACCATTGGTGGGATTGGAAACTGGTTCAGCCATGATGGAGAACAATACAGAGGTGCCTTGCAAAATAAAAAATAGAAATTTCTTACAATTTAGCAATCCCACTTCTAGGTATGTGTCCAAATGAAGTGAAAACAGGTTATTGAACCAATATCTACACTCCCATAGTTATTGCAGCACTATTAATAATGGCCCATATATGGAAATAACTTAAATATCTGTCAGTGGATGAATGGCTGAAGAAAGGTGGTATATATATTCAATGGAATACTATTCAGTCATTAGAATAAAGGAAATTATGTCATTTGCAACAACATGGATGGACGTTGAGGATATTATGCTACGTGAGATATCAGATAAAGACAAATAATATGTGATATCTCTTCTGTGTAGAATCTTAAAAAACTAAACTCAGTAAAAACAGAGAGTAAAATAGTGGTTACCAGGGACTGGAGGTGGGGGAATAGGAGAGATGTTGTTTAAAGGTAAACACTTGCAACTAGTAGATAAATAAGTCCTGGAGATCTAGTACACAGTACAGTGATTATACACACAACTGTCTTAAACATTAAGCTTGCTAAAATATTAAATATTAAATATTAAATCATTGTTCTCAAAACTAGAAGAAATGATAATTATGTGGTGCAATAGAGATGCTAGCTAATACTACAGTGGACTCATCTTGCAATGTAAATGTATCAAATCAATATGTTGCACACCTTAAACTTACACGATGTTGTATATCAAATACATCTTACTAAAAATTTTTTAAATTAAAAAATAAAATAAAATGGTACTTGGACAAAGCAGGGATTGAGAAGCCAAGGGAAAAAAGCACAAGGAGGGTCAGAGTTGTGAATGGAAAATCTAGAAAATTTCTTGAGTTTCAGGCATTACTCACTCCTTACACATTTTGGCCATATGATGAATGCATTCCAAATTATTAGAGAAGAATAGGTAGATTTGGACTGGAGGAGCTCAGTCTCAGAATTAGACACCTGTGAGTAACAAATTAACACTTTTCCTTTTTATCATAAAACCCATCTTTTAAAAAATAATAAATTAGAAGTAAATAAACAATAAAAAATGTGGCCAATACTGCATAGGAGTTTAATACAATGGTAAGTAAAAAAAATGTTTATTTACATCTAAAATTGAGTTCTATGTATCTATACTTCCTCAGAGGTAGGGAATTGGACGAATGCCCAAGGTTAAATGTTAATAGCATTTTCTAAAAATCATTCTTATTTAGAGTAAACTTAACAGAAATTAGAGATTTGAAAACTATTTTGAGTTCTATTATAGTAAGAATTTTAAAATGTGTGCTCTTTTATAGTGAGGCTCTACTAATTTGGGGGTCTTTAAATTCATCCCCAAAAGATAAAGTCATTTTCCTTAATATATAAAATGGAGAAGAACAAAAAGTAGGAACATGTTCAGTAAAAAAAAAAAAAAAAAAAAAAAAAAATCTATGATTTATAGAATATTATTCTAAGGAGGCAAATGAGCTAGAATAATTAATAGCATTATGAAAAAGAAAAAGAAAGTTGGAGGAAAAAAGTTGCCCAATTTTTAAAATTTATGACAAAGCTACCATAGTCAAGACAGTGTAGCACTGGTGAAGGAATAGATATATAGATTAATAAAACAGAATAAAGTCCAGAAATTGATTCAAACAAATATGAGCAATTAATATCTGCAAATAATACAAATTCAAGAGAAAAAGGAGAGTCTTTTCAACAAATTTTTAGAAGCAATAAAACACCCAAATAGAAATAAAATAAGATTTAAAAGAACTTCAACTTGAACCTTAAACATAATTTAATAACAAACTCAAAAGGTCATAGATCTAAATATGAAACATAAAACTATGAAATTTCTAGTTGAAAACTAATACAATCAAACAAGAAAAGAAAATTAAAGGTACACAGATTGGGATGGAAGAAATAAAACTTTGTTCACAGATGACATGATTGTCTATGTTGAAATCTAAAATAATTTTAAAAATAAGAAAAAAGAAGAACTCTACGAACTAATGAGAAATTATAGCAAGGTTGCAGAATACAAGGTTAATATAGAAAAGTTAATTGCTTTCCTATATAACAGCAATCAATGAGCAGAATTCAAAATTCAAAATATAATACTTTGACATTACACACAAATTAAATAAACTACTTGGGTATAAAGCTAACATGATATGTTCAAGACATAAATGAGGCAAACTTAAAAACTCTGATAAATGAAATTTAAGAGGAACTAAATAAATGGAGAGATATTCCGTGTAAATTGATAGGAAGACTCAATATTGTCAAGATGTCACTTCTTCCCAAGCTGATATAGAGATTAACACAATCTCAGTCAAATAATAACAAGTTGTTTTGTGGATATTAACAAACTGATTCTAAAGCTTATATGGAGAGACAAAAGATCCAGAATACCCAACATAATATTAAAGGTGAAGAACAAAGTTGGAGTACTGATGTTACCCAATTTCTTTTTTTTTTTTTGAGTTTATTTACTTATTTATTTATTTATTTATTTAACATCTTTATTGGAGTATAATTGCTTTACAATGGTGTGTTAGTTTCTGCTTTATAACAAAGTGAGTCAGCTATACATATACATATATCCCCATATCTCCTCCTTTTGTCTTACTATAAAGCCATAATAAACAAGACAGTGTGGTATTGGTAAAAATAGATTAATAAATCTATGGAACAGAATAGAGAATCTAGAAACAGACTCACATAAATATAGTCACCTGTTGTTTGATAAAATAGCAAAGGCAATACAATGGAGCAAAGATAGTCTTTTCAACAAATGGTGCTAAAACAACTGGACAACCACATGCAAAAAATTTGATCCAGACATAGACTGCATCCTTCACAAAAAAATAATGCAAAATGAATAACAGACTTAAATATGAAACCCAAAACTATAAAACTTGTAGATGATAACATAGAAGAAAACCTAGTTGACTTTGGGTACAGCAATAACCTTTTAGACAGAGTACCAAAAGCATGGCCCATGAAAGAAATGGTTGATAAACTGGACTTCATTAAAATGAAAATCTTCCGTTTTGTAAAAGACTATGTCAAGAGAATTAAAAAACAAGGCCACAGAATGGAAGAAAATATTTGTCAATGACACATCTGATTAAAGACAATTATTCAAATTATGCAAAGAACACTTTAACTCAACAAGAAACCAAAAAACCTGATTAAAAAATGAGCCAAAGACTTTAACAGACAACTGGCCAAAGGAGATATGCAGATGAAAAATATGTACATGAAAATATGTACCACCTTATATGTCATCAGGCAAATACAAATGAAAACAAAACAACAATGAGATACCACCATACACCTATTAGAATGGCCAAAACTTAGGACACTTGCAACACCAAATGCTGGTGAGGGCATGGAAGGACACAAATTATCATTTATTGCTGGTGGGAATGCAAAATGGAACAGCCACTTTGGAAGACAGTTGGGTGGCTTCTTACAAAACTAAACATTCACTGACTGTATGATCCAACAACCATACACATTGGTAATTACCCAAAGGTGTTGAAAACTCATTTTTGCATAGAAACCCGCACATTAATGTGTATAACAACTTTATTACTAATCGCCAAAACTTGGAAGCAACCAAGATGTCATTCAGTAGGTGAATGAATAAATAAACTTTGATATATCCAGACAATGGAATATTATTCAGTACTAACAGAAAAGCTATCAAGCCAAAAGACATAAAGGAAACTTATACGCATATTACTAAGTGAAAGAAGCCAATCTGAAAAGGTTACACACCATATGATTCCAACTATATGGCATTCTGTAAAAGGCAAAACTGTGGAGAGAGTAAAAACATCAGTGGTAAACAGGGATTGGGGTGGGGAAGAGGGACGAAAAGGTGGAGAAAAGAGGATTTTTAGGATAGTGAGAATACTCTGTACGATACCAAAATGATAAACACGTCATGACACATTTTTCCAAATACATGGAATGTACAACATTAGGAGTAAATCCTAATGTAAATTATGGACTTTGGGTGATTATGATGTTTCGATATAGATTCATCAATTGTAACATATGTATTCCACTGGTGGGAAATACTAACTATAAGCAAGGCTATGCGTATGTAGAAGCAGGGAGTACATGGGAAGTCTTGTAACTTCCTCTCCATTTATCTGTGAAGCTAAAACTGCTCTAAAAATAGTTAATAATAATAAAAAAACAAGCTATCAAGTGGAATAAAATATTTCCAAGACTTGCATCTAACAAAGAACTTAATATCCCTAATATATAGAGAACTCCAAAAAAATTCAACCATAAAAAAGCAAATAATCCAATTAGAAAATGGGTAAAAGACATGAACCAGCAATTCAGTGAAGAGGATATACAGATGACAAACAAATGAAAGGATGCTCAACATCATTATCTATTAGGAAAATATTGTTAAAACCATATTGGTAAAACCATGGTAAGATACCACTACATGTTTGTTAGAATAGACAGTTTTAGAAATTCTGACAGCACCAAATGCTGGTGAGGATTCAAAAACTGGATCACTCTCACATTGCTGGTGTAAATGCAAAATAAAAGTCACTCTAGAAATTGATTTGGCCGTTTCTTATAAAGTTAAATATACACATACAATATGACTCAGCATCTCTCTTTGGTGACTTACCCTAGGAAAATGAAAATTTATTTTTTTAAAAATCCTGCACATGAATGTTTATAAAAAGTGCCATTCATAATTGCCCCAAACTGAAACAGCCCAAGTGCCCTTTAGCAGGTGAATGAACAAACTGTGCTATATCCAGATAATGGAATACCACTCAGAAAATGAAAGTGAACATACTATTGGTACACACAACAACTTGGATGAATCTCAGAGAAATTATGTTAAGTGAGAGGAAACCAAACTTAAAAACTTACATGCTGTATGACTCAGTTTATGTGTCATTCTCAAAAAGACAAATCTATAGGGATGGAAAGTATATCAGTTATTGCCAGAGACTGTGGGTGACAGAGGGTGTAACTGTAAAGGGGTAGCATGAGGAGTTTTGGGGGGTGATAAAACTTTGCTATGTCCTGATTATGAGAGTAGGTATACAAACTTGTACATGTGATGAAGTTCTCAAGGCTGTATGTGCAAAGAAAGAGACAGCAAATTTTACTGTATGTAAAATACGTATGCAAAGACACTGGAAGGGATTATAAAAGGCATCTAGTTTAAACTTTTTTCCGTATATGACCAAACCAAAGCCTTGATAGTATAGCTAGAATTATACAATCATATAAAAGTAAAACTGAGACTTTCTTTAAATTTCTGATTGATCTTAAATGCTGGAAGAAGCATGAGACTTCCTGATGCTAGATCAAATTATATTTTCCCTGTACTATGTTACTTTAGATAATGAAAAAGAGTAGTCTATTCTCTACTAAATATTCTTTTAAAAGATTTGCTGTAAATGGTATGTCCTCAGATAATCTTTAAGCTAGCAGATAAATTAAGCTTATCTTAAGTGATATTTCTCTTCCACCTTGGCATCTCAACTATCACCCAAAACATACTATCAGATTTTTCAACTTGTTTCATATCAATGAGCTGTGAAAAAAGATGAGCCTTTCCATGAAGTTCTGATTGATCATAAATGCTGGAACAATCTAAGGAAAGTAGACGAATGAGACAATTGGAAATACCTCAACATCTCTAGAATTTGCCAAATGCTGAGTCAAAGATTCACGAGGGAAGAAATCATTTGCTTCCTGCTCATGATTTGAGTCATCTCCTGCTCACTCAGCCATTTCGAAGAAAGAATTGCAGTAACTAAAGCCACAGAGCAGTTGGAAGTCACAGTTTATCTTTGGGTGTTTAAAAATCAATTGTAGTGAAAAAGAAACAAGGACAAATAGAAAGCACTGACCTGGCCAAATAGGAACAGCAAATAACAGTTTTGAAATGTTGTTGGCAAGGAAAGAAAAAAATACAAAGAAGACAGCGAGGACTATTGAAAAGCAGAAATAGAGGTAGAGAAAATAAAAATAAATCAAAAATTAAAAGATTTAATTATAGTTTAATAGCAAATGTCCTGGCAGGCCTCCTGCGAAGAGAGAACAAAAACATATTGTTTACGTTCAGAAGTGCTTGGATTTAGGAAAATATCAGATTTTAAAAGAAAGCAAATTTAAACTATTTCATCAAATTATTTTAGCAGTTTTAAAGTAAAAAAAAAAAAACAAAACCATGAAGCAAGCTAAACTAACCAATTTAATTATACTATGAATGAGAGCAGCTTGGAACCTTCACATGATTCTCTACTCAAACAAAACTGAAAATAAAAAATAGCAATAGGTAAAAAAAGCTATTTGCAATTTTCAAAGTAGCACTTAGTATAGTTAATGTCTTTCCCTGAAGATCAGTCTACCTACCTAGGTGTATTATCTTAGAGAATCTAGTTTTTGAAAAATAGAAAGTAAGCTAGGATGTAAACTCCATAAGCATAGGGATATTTCTTCTGGTCATTGATATATCCCACATATCTAAAAAAATCCCTGGCACACAATATGTATTTAAAAAATAGTTGATGGGAAGGTATATCTGGTGAACAATAGATGTTCTAAGGATGCATTGCACAGTTATTAAGAATACTAGTTTAAATGCCACTTCTTTTTCTGGTAATATGTAGCAGTAAGTTCTCCTAATGAAGATAACTAAAAATGGTAGATAAAATATTTTTAAACATTCTTAAAATTATTGAGGAGCATCTATAATAGTAAGAAATTAATTAGCCAATATCTAATTGAAGACAGAAATTCAGAAGGATAAATAGAACACTGTAGCCTCTTTTGCCTTGAAAGCATTTGCAACTCATACCAATAAGATCTTAAATTTAATGATGATCAGTGGTACAAAAGGCTGAAAACAAAGTCAAGGGAAAGTGAATAGGAAACTCTTTCTCCACTAAGTTGGGACTCCGAAGGACTCTCATGTTAGGGGGAATTTGAAGTAAACTCATGTTTACTCACCTAATAGTCCAGTGTAGAGCTTATGAATGATACCAATTGACATACTAAAGGACTCAAACGAATCCCAAACAAGAAGAAAAACAGTGAAAGGGAGAGAGGGAGAGAGGAAGGGAGGGAGAGAGGGAGAGAAAGAAAGAAAGAGAGGGAGGGAGAGAGGGAGGGGAGGAGGGAGGGAGGGAAGGAGGGAGGGAGGAATTTTCACCTAGACACATCACAGAGAAATTGCAGGATAACAAAGAATAACAGAAGATGTAGTTACCAGCCAGAGAGTAAAGAAAGAAAAACCTTTCATGGAGTAATAAGTAGATGGGCACTAACACATTAAGTATAGCATATGAAATATGAAAACTTTTCCATTATATTTTTATTAAATTGGGCTGAATCTCAGGATCTCAGGAATTCAAGATTCACTTAACATTTGAAATCAATCAACAAAAATCACCCCAATAACAAATTAAAGGAGAAAAAAACTATAAGGTCATTTTAATAAATACAGAAAAAGCACTTTGCAAAATTATTCTTGATATGTCTGGTGGAACATGGATACTTGTTTTATAATTAGCCTTTATATACTTCAATATGAATTTTGTTTCTTACAAAATAATTGAAATAACCAGGTACACCTGGGTTGATGTTCTGGTCTTGCAATTAACTATCTCTGCTATTGTAATAACAGTAAACCCTTATATGCTACTTGACATGTGCTCTCTCTTAGGCACTTTCAGTATATTAATTAATTAATTGCCTCCCCAAATATGAGATAAATATGTTATATAGCATTTACAGATGAAAGATCTGAGTTACAGTTTATGTATGTGGTGCATTTTACAGAGGTAAGTGGTAAAGTTCAGATACATACTCATCCTACATAGCTCTAGCACTGTACTATCTAATTCACCTTCCTGATCAGTTAACATGAGATATTAGTACCCACCCCTAGAGTTATACTAGAGGATTAAATAAAATAATATTAGTAAAGCATACCGCACACTGTCTAATCAACATAATAACCACTAAATAAGTAAACACTTGAGATATACAGAATTACTGGCCCAATCCATGACACTGATTCTCAGCACTTGCCTTGTAGTTGAAATTCCAGATTAATATACACGATATAATTAGCAAACAAAATAGTTGTTATTTTCTGTTAAAATGGATGGCAGTCACAGGATCATAATAATGATAAAGTTTTAAAATAAATGTATGCCTCTATTTTTAGTTTTCAAGGTACCTCCGTACTGTTCTCCATAGTGGCTGTACCAATTTACATTCTACCAGCAGTGTAGGAGGGTTCCCTTTTCTCCACACAGTCTCCAGCATTTATTGTTTATAGAGTTTTTGATAATGGCCATTCTGACAGGCGTGAGGTGATACCTCATTGTAGTTTTGATTTGCATTGCTCTAATAATTAGTGATGCTGAGCATCTTTTCATGTGCCTCTTAGCCATCTGTGTCTTCTTTGGAGAAATGTCTATTTAGGTCTTCTGCCCATTTTTTGATTGGGTTGTTTGTTTTTTGATATTAAGTGCATGAGCTGTTTGTAAATTTTGGAGACTAATCCGTCGTCAGTCGTATCGTTTGCAAATATTTTCTCCCACTCTGTGGGTTATCTTTACGCTTTGTTTCTGGTTTCCTTTGCTGTGCAAAAGCTTTTAAGTTTAATTAGGTCCCATTTGTTTATTTTTGTTTTTATTTCCAGTACTCTAGGAGACGGCTTGAAAAAGACATTGCTGAGATTTATGTCAAAGTGTGTTCTGCCTGTGTTTTCCTCTAAGAGCTTTATAGTATTCAGTCTTACATTTAGGTTTTTTATCCATTTTGAGTTTATTTTTGTGTATGGTGACAAACAACTAAAAATAGAGCTACCATATGATCCAGCAATCCCACTCCTGGGCATATATCCAGAGAAAAACATGGTTCGAAAGGATACATGCACCCCAATGTTCATTGCAGTGTTGTTTACAATAGCACCCCAATGTTCATTGCAGTGTTGTTTACAATAGCCAAGACATGGAAGCAACCTAAATGTCCATTGACAGATGAGTGGATAAAGAAGATGTGGTACATATATACAATAGAATATTACTCAAGCATTAAAAAGAATGAAATAATGCATTTGCAGCAACATGGATGGACATGGAGATTATCATACTAAGTCAAGTAAGTCAGACAAAGACAAATATCATATAATATCACTTATATGCAAAATCTAAAAAAATGATACAAATGAACTTATTTACAAAACAGAAAAAGACACACAGACTTAGAGAATGAACTTATGGTTACCAGGGGAGAAGGGTGGTGGGGAGGGATAGATTGGGACTTTGGGATTGACATGTAAATACTGCTATATTTAAAATAGATAACCAACAGGGACCTACTGTATAGCACAGGGAACTCTGCTCAATATTCTGTAATAACCTAAATGGGAAAAGAATTTGAAAAAGAATAGACACATGTATATGTATAACTGAATCACTTTGCTGTACATCTGAAACTAACACAATATTGTGAGTCAACTTCCTCCAATATAAAATAAAAATAAAATAAAACTAATCTCTTCCCATATCACCTACATGTGGAATCTAAAAAATACAACAAACTAGTGAATATAACAAACAAACAAAAAAAGCAGACTTGCAGATATAGAGAACAAACTAGTGGTTACCAGTGGGGAGAGGGAAGAGGGGAGGGGCAATACAGGGGTACGGGAGCAAAAGGTACAAACTAATATTATGTATAAAATAAGCTACAAGGATATATTGTACAACACGGGGAATATAGGCAATATTTTATAACAACTATAAATGGAGTATAAACTTTAAAAATTGTGAATCACTGTATTACACACCTGTAACTTATATAATATTGTATGGCAACTATACTTCAATTTTTAAAAATTAAAATAAAATAAATATGTGCCTATTCTCCTATTCAGTTCACATAATACTATATACTGCTTCTTTGACACTCATTCTTTTCTACTTCATATTTGTAATTATATATCAAAATATCTGATTTTCTTTGTGAAATTTTAAGCTCTTTAACAATTCTGAAAGTGAGCTGGTGGTGATATCTAATCAGTCTTAGAATTTCCAATGATTTCTAGAGAAATTACCTACAAATAATAAGTACAAGTATATTGTAATTGACTAAAATATGATTCAATCAAGACTAGCACAGTAAGAAAACCAGGATTGAAGTTTTAACTGATATTTTCAAACTTTAGCTAGGCAGAAAGAAAATGAAAGTCTTTTCCTGTTTTTATTCAGAGCTCTTATGCCAAAAATGTTATGAAGACAAGGTGGGGTATTTGAATTCTTGCCATAACAGGTAAGCTGTAAACAGGCTTCCATAAACCTTTTAAATGTCTCAGTCTTACATTCTTCTAAACCGATTATAAATTGAATGTTGTGTCTTTATATATAAATAGACCATGATTTTAGTGGTCTATTTTTGTATCATTAATGGAAAGAAAAAAGATATAGTTACAAAGTGTTTTGAATATTGAAGAATAACCTAAGTGGAAACTATCCTTTGGCTTAAATCAAATGGATTGGAGTTCCCTGAGCATTTAAACATTCATTTTAAAAATGCCTAACTGCAGTCTTTAAAGCAATGTTGCACCTGCTAACATCACACTGAATACCATATGCATATTCAAGCTCTCTCTTTAGGGTTCTCTTCTAAAATTGGGATATTCTACCCTAGAGATAGAAAATGCTAGGGAAATATACCAAGAATAAGACTTTCTTCTTTAAAAAGCAGATATGCTCTTTAAAGATAGTTTCTTTCTCACCATGCCTATGGCTAAGCAATTAAATAAAATCTGGGGTATGTTAAGTTAAGAACATACACATTACAGACACCAAAAGTATTTTAGATAGCTAGTCAGTCTTACAGAGGTACAGCTACAGGCCTCAGTAGTCTTTCTACAGAAAGCTAGAAAATGATCTCCCAGGACTTGGCAATAGAGTCAAACTCTGAGGATGCAATCAACATGAATCAATATGTAATTAAAAAATTTTAATGATATGCAGAAGTAATACACCCTGTGAAAGGGTTGCACTGTTTGTGTGAGATTGAGGAAACCTAAGAAATAGCCAAGTCCAACTAATGTAGTTTTATAAGTTTCTATAATCAATGAACCAAGACAGTTCTTTGCTTTGCAGTACCAAAGAACTTACATTTACAAAACTATTAAAACAAATAACTAATTTCACAAATAATAACTTGAAGAATATTATTCTGCATCCTTTGTGAAGTGAACCCATCTCTTGTGCCTTAGGGCACAAAAGGAGCTGGAACTATACCACAAGTTGTTTGCCATCCAGAATGAGAGAAAAATTCACTTAAAAATGACTCAGTCTTTTAAGTTTCAAACTTGGTAGTAAAGGCCAATAAGTAGAAAATAAGTTAGTATATAATCAAATTAATCAAATATAATGGCAAGGAAAAAAGAAGAAAATAGAGGAGAGAAAAAAATTAGGGCAAAATCTATCAAAAAATAAGCAAAATTTTCTGACATATATTATCTCAGAAGCAAAGATATTTTCTTTCCTTGTAAAGATAGGCCTTCATCTTTACAACTTGATCCCATCACTTTATACTGCCTCCATTACAACTCTCTTAAATTTGGTCTACATTATTATCATTATCATCATTCTTATTATTTTTAATATTATTCCTTTTTAATGTCTAAAGCATATTACAATGATGAATGCACTGGAGATAAATGTAAACTTCAAAAAGCATGAGGGGAAAAAGTGAGATGTGATTTGAAAGAAACTGACTAGTATGCAGAAATAAAGATTATGAATTTTGGTGGAATGTTAAATCAGTACCAGTCTTCACTGAGCTGAGGTTCTGAAGGATGCTAACAGATGTCCCAAATAAAGACGCTGATATAAAGGTAAGATTAGTGGTGGGGTATAAGGAATTGAAAGTTATCTGAAAATAAATGGTTCAATATGAATATGAAGACATATTCCTGTCCAAATGAAAATATTGAGGTTTATATCCATTATGTATTTTTCTGGGTTTACATTTTATCAATATAGGATGAATATTCATGCCCTATTTAATTAAATTATAATTTAAAAATTTTAATATCAACAAATAGATATTTCTTTGTTTTACTTCGATATGAATTGACCAAATTACTTTTTATTCACTATTCTCAGGTGAATGTATACTATGTACTTTTGCAAAAAACATGGATATCCTTGATTTTTTTCATGATTCAAGAATTTAGCGCTTTTACAATATTATACAAATACTGAATATATTACCTCTTACTAATTTTGTATTTTCTTACATTTTCTTGCCTTTGCCTCTGTAGAGCTCTTTATTTTTTCATCTTCAAGTAATAAAGTAAAATTTTAAAGCACTTCTTATATTTTTGTAGTAACCTAAAAAATTTCTTAAGCTATATTACAATTTACATTTTCTAATTTTCAAAATCTAGAATCCCCTTTGATGATCACTGAGGAAATTAGCACAAGTTCCTTTTTATCCCTTAATAAATAATAACAATAATTATTGTTATAAATAATAACAATAAACTCAAAATTAATTATGGAAGTGGATAGAGCATTAACCAACATGTCCTAACTTGCTATATAATGGATATAACAAAAATTATGTATTTTTAAAATTATTTATCAGTTCTCCCCCTTCTTTGCCATTGTATACAGGAATGCATTGTTTGTGGTTCATCTTAATATTTATCTCATTAATTACAGAATATCTGTATGAAATCATGAAAGATAAATCAAAAGTATATCAATTAAAGAGCTCAGAATCTGACGTACAGAAATTGAAGAGACATGGAGTTCTCTGTGGAAAAGAGGGGTTTTTAAATAAATGAATCATAAATAAAGATATATTTTCCTCTCTTGATAATGCACTTTGGTAGATTTTGCCAATCTTCTTTGCCATCCAATATCTGAACCTCTCAATTTCTCTCCTGCTATTCTAGAGCATGCACCATCTTCTGATGCAAAATTCTTATCCTATCATAGAAGCTAAAATCACATCTTTTAAATCTAAAATGTGGTTCTAAAATTTATTATTAATTATATAAACCTGCTCTAGACTTTTTTGTGAAGCAATAGGGATCATAAAGAATTCATTCCAGTGAGGGTCACAGAAGTTGAAGAAGTAACATCTATTTCCAGAGAAATCAGCGGTTGCAGATCTAACAGCAGTATTTAATGAATAGTTGCATTCAATAATGTGTCTATTGCATTGTCCTAGGGGTAAAACTGGAGGATCTGTCTTTTGTAACAACAGCACTAATGTATTCCCTAGACAATATGCTTGGTGCCTTTAAAAGCAAAAGCTATGGACTGCCCTGGCAGTCAACTGGTTAAGACTCCATGCTTCTAGTGCAGGGGGCACAGGTTCTATCCCTGGTCGGGGAGGTAAGATCCCACATGCTGCGTGGTGCAGCCAAAAAAAAAAGTTTTTTTAATTTAAAAAATTTAAAAATAAATTTAAAAAAATAAATAAATGCAGAAGCTAAAACAAATAATAAACAAAGCATGTTAATCAATCTACCAAAAGAGAAGAAAAGTTAAAACATATAGAAATTTATAACAAATATAAAATACAAAAAAATTACATCAAGAATAGGGGTTTCCCTGGTGGCGCAGTGGTTGAGAATCTGCCTGCCAATGCAGGGGACACGGGTTCGAGCCGTGGTCTGGGAAGATCCCACATGCCGCGGAGCAAGTAGGCCCGTGAGCCACAACTACTGAGCCTGTGCATCTGGAGCCTGTGCTCCGCAACAAGAGAGGCCACGATAATGAGAGGCCCGTGCACCGTGATGAAGAGTGGCCCCCGCTCGCTGCAACTAGAGAAAGCCCTCGCACAGAAATGAAGACCCAACACAGCTAAAAATTAATTAATTAATTTTTAAAAAATGCCTTTAAAAAAAAAATGATTTCCATTTTTCCAATAATATAAATGAGGCAATTCAAAACATTAAGAGATAGAGACCATTGGATTGGTTAAACTAAGCAAAACAAACACAAGAAAATCCAGGTATATCATTTAAAATAGATTTGGAACAAGTATGTAAGATGTAAATTTTACTTTAAAATGAATTTTATTAAGGTGACATATGTATTATTTTCATTCAGTTTATCTCTCACCCTCTGGCAGGCATTTGATATTTATAAGAAATGTAGGATACCTTCTATTTCACAAACACCTAGCACTATCATCATCTAACATTCAGAAAATGGGCCAGTTTTTATCCTGTTACATGAAAAGATATCAAGATGCACACAGTATATATGATAATATAGAACTCAGAAATGATAGACCTCAGTTCAGATAATGGAAGTGTATTTCTGTGCCTGTCTGGTGAAAGTTTTCCTGCATTTTTGAAATACAGAGGAAAATCCCTTGAGAGCTGAAGAGCTGAATAATAGGTGTCAGAGATTTTTGTTGTTGTTGTTTTGTTTTGTCTTGTTTTTCTTTGTTGTTTCCTCTACTAAAGTGGCCATATCTGGCACAACAACCAAGAGTTGGATTCAACAAGTAATTTGACTTGTAATAATTTGCTGTCATTTTTCAAGATCCAGATGGATTCTAGGCTGGCCAAAGATATTTTTTCTTTTTAATTCAACATACACATTATTTCAAGCTCTGTTCTAAGACTGTAATTGTATTTCATTTAGTCCTTACAAGAGCTCTAGCAAGTAAATAGATGGTATTCTTTTTGCATTTGCAGATAATAAAAGGGAGTCACAGAAAAGAAAAAAAAAATCTGTCCTAGAAAATGGACATAGTAAGTGGTAGACTTAGGATTTGAAGTAAGATGTTTGTCTTTAACAACTATGCTCTTAACCTCCCAACGATGCCTCTAAGTATCATGAGGATGTGAAAAAATTCATCAAACCCTGAATAATTGTATTAATGTTTTTTATTTCCTCAGAATGTGAGAAAATGTTGGTTTGCTATAAAGAGAGGGCCTCATGGACCTCAATTTGACACATCTTGTTATAATATCTTACATTTCATTACTTACAGAAATCAATGTAATACTACATTTCGTAACTGTATCTCCTCCCACTAAATAAACAGGAGCTGGTTAATAAAATACCAGATCTTTTGAGGTTTCTTAAGCCATATAATTATCCAATAGCTTTCCCTCCCAATATAGTGCCCGAATGCTTTCAAATGCATGCTTTAAGCATTATATAAATGATGCTAATGTCTCAGCAAAAAATTGCTGTCATATTCGGAAAAGCAGAGAAAAAAATTTTATGTTTTATTTTACCTGACCCTGCAAGAAATAACAGATTCCTTTCTTCCAAATCTCTAAACATATATTGAGCCAAGGATTTTGAGCTTTTATTTATTTCTTCAGTGCAATTAGAATCCACAACTTCATCACACAGTCTTCCAATTCTTTATGTCCATCACACTGTTTAGCACCAGTGGCTACTGGATGTCTTAAAGTTTTGCCTTAAATGGGCTCTTTATTACTCTTGATCAAATGCACTACTTTTATGACTGCTTTTTCTTCTGAACACTGTAGGCTGCTTGAGCCACATCATTTTCTACTATTAGTTTCAATATTACTGACAGATTCCCATTTGTTGTTGCCTTAACCAGACACCAAACACTGTATCAGTTTTTATAGCTTTAACAACATAATTCACTCTAGTTTAAGAATAAAAGGAATTTGTTGAAGGATATTCCACAAATCTCTGTTATGGTCAGAGAGTTAAACTAAAAATCTGATCCACTGAACATACTACTACTATTTATGGACAAAACAACTCAAATCAATAAGGCAAAAACCTTTGTGACTTCTGTCTTCAAAAAGCCCCCACTGTCAGTGATGTCAGCATCATGGTTGTGTGATTCTCCCTTTGTTGTTTCCCTTCAATCTACAACCAGTAAAACATAATTTGACAAAGTTGCCTTTGCCCAACACACCAGGATGCCAGAGAATTCCACACCTCTGTACATCTAAAGGTAGGTGGACTGGAATTACATAGGGGAGGCAGAGCCAGAGAACAGCAAAAAGGTTGCCTATGACCCTGGACCCCTGGCCATGGCAGCTGAGCCTGCAGCCCCAGAGAGCCTGGTAGCATCAGGGAAGGCAGCACACATGACACTAGCCTCCTGGCTGCAGCAATGCCCATGGCCACAGGGTAACAGACAGCAGCAGCAGGGCCTACAAACTTGTACCTCTAGCCACGAAGATGCCCATGACTCCACACACCTAGCCTGCAGCAACAGTGCCTGTGAACTCAACAACTCTGGTCACAGCAGAAACACCCATGACTCTGGCACACTCTGCCCCCTTCCTGCCATAGAAGTGGAGCTTGCCACATAGCAACAGAGGCATCCACAACCCTGGTGCCCCAAACAAAGATGCCAGCAACACTGGCAGCAGCAAGTCACCAATGACCCCAGAGGCACAAGCAGCAACAAGTGCACAAGGCAACACCTCTAACCAAGGCAAGGAAGGGTGGAAAGTGCTGACTCTCAAATATAACCAAGGCAGCTCATGTAGGAGAAACTGAAAACTTGCGCTACATCGCCACCTACTGAAAAGCAAAAGTCCTCCAACTTCTAAACTGTTGAATCCTTAGAATCAAGTAGAAAAAGAAATAAAAGTCTTTACCTAAAGAAGAACAGTGTTCACTACTTCAATTCACCAAGCACCATGAAAAACCACAGTAACATGGTATCACAAAAAGAAAATGACAGTTCTCCAGAAACCAAACTTAATGTCATGGAATATTCTATTTATTTATAGCTATTTTGATAGAGAATTTAAAATAGCTGTCATGAATGAACTAAATGAGCTAAAAGAGAACACATAAAGACAGCTCAATGA
Source organism: Eubalaena glacialis (assembly GCF_028564815.1). Classification (NCBI taxonomy): domain Eukaryota; kingdom Metazoa; phylum Chordata; class Mammalia; order Artiodactyla; family Balaenidae; genus Eubalaena; species Eubalaena glacialis. Next base: position 102,664,167 of record NC_083726.1, read on the forward strand.
GCAGAGGAATAAAATTAATGAACAGAAGGAATACCTTACCAATGAGATTGAAACTCTAAAAAAACCAAGCTAAATTCTGGAGCTAAAGAACTCAATAAATGAGAAGAAGAATGCATTAGAAATTATTAGAAATAGAGCAGACCATCTGAAAGAGAGAATTAGCAAGATTTAAGTTAGAAATCTAGAAATGATATAGGTAGAAAAGGAGAGAATTATTAAGATCCAAAAAATAAAAAAAGAAATTGTAAAGACACATCTGACTCTACTAGGAAGGGCAACATTAAGATAATGGGTATACCAGGAAAACAGAGGGAGAAGGGAACAGAGAGTTTGTTTAAAGAAATAAATAAACTTCCTAAACCTGGGGAAGGAACTGGATATACAACTGCACAGAGCTAAGAGAACACCTAATTACTTCATGGAAAAGAGACCTTCACCAAGACATATCATATTGAAACTGTCAAAACTCAATGACAAAGAAAGAATTTTAAAGGCAGCCAGGGAAAAATGAAAGTAACCTACAAGGGAACACCTGTTAGGCTATTAGCAGATTTCTTAGCATAAACTCTATAGAACATGAGAGAGTAGAATGACATACTGAAAATTCTGAAAGATAAAAACTGTCACCCAAGAATACTTTATCCAGCAAATTTATCATTCAGATATACAGGAGAAATAAAGGATTTCCAAGACAAACAAAAGCTGAAGGAGTTCATCAACACTAGACCTGCCTTACAAGAAATATTGAAAGGAGCTCTTATACCTAAAATGAAAAAAAGAAAAGTATGCAAAACTTTGAGGTAGGCGATAAATAGCAGGCAGAATTAGAAAATTGCAACTCAATATCAGAATAGCCTGTTCAACACTTAATTATAGAATAAAAGTTAAAGGGAAAAAAGCAGTAAAAATAACCATAGCTACTTCAATTTGCTGACAAATTCAAAACATAAAAAGAGATAATTGAGACAATAACATAAAAGAGGAAAAGGAAAAGGACAAAACCTGTATTGACAAATGAAGAAAAGATGCTATAAGCAAAAAAAGGACTATTTTATCTTTGAGAAATTTACACATATCTCATGGAAACCACAAAACAAATCTGGAGCAGAGACAAAAAACAGAAAAAAGAAGAAACTGAGAAAATCATCACAGAAAACCATCAAACTAGAGATGGTTTGACACAGGCAGGCAGGCAGAGACACAAGGAAAAAGAAACAATGGCAATACAAAGCAAACAGAAAACAAAAGCTAAAATGGCAATACTAACTCCTCATATGCCAATAATCACCCTAAATGTAAATGGACTGAACTCACTAATCAAAAGACACGGAGTGGCTGGATGGATAGAAAAAGAAGACCCAACTATATGCTACCTTCAGGAGACACACCACAGCTCTGAAGACAAACATAGACTCAGAGAAAAGGATGGGAGATGATACTCCAAGCAAATGGCAGCCAAAAGAAAGCAGGTATAGGCATACTCATATGAGACAAAATAGACTTCTAGCCAAAACAGGTAATAAGAGACAAAGATGAACACTATATAATGATAAAGAGGACAATTCATCAAGAAGACATAACAATTATTAATATATATATATATGCACCTAACATAGGAGCACCAAAATATATAACGCAACTATTAAAAGAACTGAAGGGAGAAATTGGCAATACAATAGCAGGGAATTTTAACTCCCCACTTACATCAACAGATATATCATATAGACAGAAAATCAATCAGGAAACATCAACCTTAAATAAAACATTAAGCTAGATGTAAATGATAGATTTTCATAAAACTTTCTAGCTAAATGCAGCAGAATACACATTCTTCTCAAATGCACATGAAACATTCTCAAGGATAGACTACATGTTGGGACACAAAACAAGTCTCAATAAATTTAGAAGATTGAAATCATATCAAGCATCTAAGCATCCTTTTTAATCACAGTGGTATTAAACCAGAAATCAACTACAAGAAGAAAGCTGTGGAAAATCACAAACATGCTAATGAACAACTATTGGGTCAGTGAAGAAATCAAAGGAGAAATTAAAAAAAAATACCTGAAGACAAATGAAAATGAAAACACAACATACCAAAATCTATGGGATGCAGCAAAAGTGGTACTAAGAGGGACATTTATAGGTAGTACAGGCCTACCTCCATAAACAAGAAAAATCTCAAATAAACATTATAACCCTACACCTAAAAGAAATAGAAACAGAAGAACAAATAATGCCCAAATGCAGTAGAAGAAAGGAAATAATAAATATCAGAGCAGAAATAAATTATATAGAGACTAAAAAGGTGATAGAAAAGATTAACAAAACTAAGAACTGGTTCTTTGAAAAGCTAAACAAAATTGACAAACCTTTAGCTAGATTCACTAAGAAAAAAAAAAGAAGGCTCTGATAAAATCAGAAAAGAAAGAGAAGAAATAACAATGAGTACCACAGAAGTACAAAGGATTATAAGAGATATTATAAACAGCTATATACCAACAAATTTGATAACCTGACAGAAATGGACAAATTCTTAGAATTATACAACCTTCCAAGACTGAATCATGAAGAAATAGAGAATCATAACAGACTGATCACCACTAAGGAGATTAAAAGAGTAATCAAATACCTCCCCCAAAACAAAAGTCCAGGACCAGATGGCTCCACTGATGAATTTACCAAACATTAAAAATCATTTAGGGCTTCGCTGGTGGTGCAGTGGTTGAGAATCCGCCTGCCAATACAGGGGACATGGGTTCGAGCCCTGGTCTGGGAAGATCCCACATGCCGCAGAGCAACTGGGCCCGTGAGCCACAATTACTGAGCCTGCGCGTCTGGAGCCTGTGCTCCACAACAAGAGAGGCCGCGATAGTGAGAGGTCCGCGCACCGCGATGAAGAGTGGCCCCCGCTCGCCGCAACTAGAGAAAGCCCGGGCACAGAAACGAAGACCCAACACAGCCAAAAATAAATAAATTAATTAATTAATTTTAAAAAAAAACAAAAAACAACGTACCGATGACTGAGCCGCACCCCGCAGCAATTAAATCTGAATGTCTACAGATAGGACCCAGTCCAGACACTAGACTTTAAAAAAAAAAAAAAAAAAAAAAAATACCTGTCTTCTCACACTTTCAAAATTTTGAAGAGGAAAGAAATCTTTTATACTTATTCTATGAGAACAACATTACCCTATTATCAAAACCAGACAAGGACAAAACACACAAAAAAATGATAGGCCAATATCTCTGATGAGCATATATAGAAAAATCCTCAACCAAGTACTAGGAAAACTGAATAGTACAATACATTAAAAGGATAATACATCCTGATCAAATGTGATTTATTCCAAGGAAGCAAGATTGTTCAATATCTACAAATCAATCAATTTGATACACCACATTAACAAAATGAAAGATAAAAATCATATGACCTAAATCACAGCAAGATCCTTTTTGACCCACCTCCTAGAGAAATGGAAATAAAAACAAAAATAAACAAATGGGACCTAATGAAACTTAAAAGCTTTTGCACAGCAAAGGAAACCATAAACAAGACAAAAAGACAACCCTCAGAATGGGAGAAAATATTTGCAAATGAAGCAACTGACAAAGGACTAATCTCCAAAATTTACAAGCAGCTCATGCAGCTCAATATCAAAAAAACAAACAACCCAATCCAAAAATGGGCAAAATGGGCAGAAGACCTAAAGAGACATTTCTCCAAAGAAGATATACAGATTGCCAACAAACACATGAAAGAATGCTCAACATCATTAATCACTAGAGAAATGCAAATCAAAACTACAATGAGATATCATCTAACACCGGTCAGAATGGCCATCATCAAAAAATCTACAAACAATAAATGCTGGAGAGGGTGTGGAGAAAAGGGAACCCTCTTGCACTGTTGGTGGGAATGTAAATTGATACAGCCACTGTGGAAAACACTATGGAGGTTCCTTAAAAAACTAAAAATAGAACTACCATATGACCCAGCAATCCCACTACTGGGCATATACCCTGTGAAAACCATAATTCAAAAAGAGTCATGTACCACAATGTTCATTGCAGCTCTATTTACAATAGCCAGGACATGGAAGCAACCTAAGTGTCCATCAACAGATGAATGGATAAAGAAGATGTGGCACATATATACAATGGAATATTACTCAGCCATAAAAAGAAACGAAATTGAGTTATTTGTAGTGAGGTGGATGGACCTAGAGTCTGTCATATAGAGCGAAGTAAGTCAGAAAGAGAAAAACAAATGCCGTATGCTAACACATATATATGGAATCTAAAAAACAAAAAAATGGTCATGAAGAACCTAGGGGCAAGACAGGAATAAAGACGCAGACCTACTAGAGAATGGACTTGAGGATATGGGGAGGGGGAAGGGTAAGCTGGCACAAAGTGAGAGAGGGGCATGGACATATACACACTACCAAACGTAAAATAGATAGCTAGTGGGAAGCAGCCACACAGCACAGGGAGATCAGCTTGGTGCTTTGTGACCACCTAGAGGAGTGGGATAGGGAGGGTGGGAGGGAGGGAGACGCAAGAGGGAAGAAATATGGGGATATATGTATATGTATAACTGATTCACTTTGTTATAAAGCAGAAACTAACACACCATTGTAAAGCAATTATACTCCAATAAAGATGTTAAAAAAAAAAGAACCTAGGGGCAGGACAGGAATAAAGACAGTGATGTAGAGAATGGACTTGTGGATACAGGGCAGGGGAAGGGTAAGCTGGGACGAAGTGAGAGAGTGGCATGGACATATATACACTACCAAATGTAAAACAGATAGTTATTGGAAGCAGCTGCATAGCACAGGGAAATCTGCTTGTTGCTTTGTGTCCACCTAGAGGGGTGGCATAGGGAGGGTGGGAGGGAGACACAAGAGGGAGGCGATATGGGGATATATGTATACGTATAGCTGATTCACTTTGTTTTACAGCAGAAACTAACACACCATTGTAAAGCAATTATACTCCAATAAAGATGTTAAAAAAAATCATATGATCTTCTCAACAGCCGCAGAAAAAGCATTTGACAAGATTCAACACTAATTATTGATTAAAAAAAAACTCTCAACAAAATGGGAACAGAGGGAATGTACCTCAACATAATAAAGGCCATATGTGACAAACCCATAGCTAACATCATACTCCTCCTGAAAAACTGAATGATATCCCTCTAAGATGAAGAACAAGACAAGAAAGCCCACTCTCGCCACTCTTATTCAACATAGTACCGGAACTCCTAGCCAGAGCATTCAGGCAAGAAAAAGAAATAAAAGTCATCCAAATTGGAAAGGAATAAGTAAAACAGCCACTATTTGCAAATAATATACTATATATAGAAAACCCTAAAGACTCCACCAAAAATATCAGAAATAAGAAATACAGGAAAGTTGCTGATTATAAAATTAATAAATGAAAATCTGTTGTAATTCTATATACTAACAACAAATTAGCAGAGAGAATAATGAAGAAAATAATCTAATTTACAATCATAAAAAAGAATAAAATACATAGGAATAAATTTAACCAAGGAGATGAAATACCTGTACATTGAAAGCTATAAAACATTGTTGAAAGAAATTGACGATTACACAAATAATGAAAAAGTTCTGTTCTCGTGGACTGGAAGAATTCATATTGTTAAAATGACTATATGACCTAAACCAATCTATAGATTCAATGCAATTCCAATGAAATGTTTCATAGAAATAGAACAAAAAAATCCTAAAATTTATAGGGAACACAAATAGCCAAGGTATTTATATGGACCCTTGAATATCTAAGGCAATCTTGAGAAAGAAGAACAAAGCTGGAGGTATCACACTACCTGATACAAGCTACAGTAATCAAAATGGCTTGGTACTGGAACAAAAACAGACTCATAAGTCAATGGAATAGAATTGAAAGCCCAGAAAAAACCCCCACACATTTATGGATAATTGATTTATGACAAAGGATTAAAGAACACAGAATGGAGAAAGGATTGTCTTTTCAATAAATGGTGTCAGGAAAACTGTACAGCCACATGCAAACCAATGAAACTACACTATTGTCTCACACTATACATAAAAATCAACACAAACTGGATTAAAGATTTGAATGTAAGTCCTGAAACCATAAAACTGCTGGAAGAAAACATAGGCAGTACTCTCTTTGACACTGGTTTTAGCAATATCTTTCTGGATATGTCTCCTCAGGAAGGGAAACAAAAGCAAAAATAAACAAATGGGACTACATCAAATTAAAAGGCTCCTGTACAGCAAAGGAATCCATCAACAAAAGGAAAAGGCAATTTATTGAATGGGAGAAGTTATTTACAAATGATATATTCTATAAGGAGTTAATATCCAAAATATATAAAGAACCCATCCAACTCAACTCCAAAAAAATAAATGACTTGATTATAAAATGGGCAGAGGAGCTAAATAGACATTTTTCCAAAGAAGATATACAGATGGCCAACATTCACATGAAAAGATGTTCAACATCATTAGTTTTTCAGGGAAATGCAAATCAAAACCAAAATGAGATATTACCTTAGGCCTGTTAGAATGACTATTAACAAAAAGCAAGAAATTACAAGTGTTGGAGATGATGTTGAAAACGGGGAACCCTCATAAACTCTTGGTGGGAATGTAAATTGGTGCAGTCACTACTCTATGATCCAGTTATTCCACTCTGGGTGTTTATCTGAAGAATACAAAAATAGTACTTTGAAAATATACATGCAGCCACATGTTCACTGTGACATTATTTACAATAGCTAAGACATGGAAGCTATCTAAGTGCCCAAAAATGGATGAATGGATAAAGAAGATACGGTATATATATACAATGGAATACTATTCAGCCATAAAAAGATGATAAAATCTTGACATTTGCAGCAATATGGATGGGTCTCTGGAGTATTATGTCAAGTAAAATAAGTCAGATGGAGAAAGACAAATACCTTATGATTTCACTCACATGTGGATTATAAATAAACAATACAAAACAAATTTAAAAAGTAAACAAACCACACCAAACAAAAACAAACAGATACAGAGAACAGAGTAGTGTTTACCAAAGGGGAAGGGGGTAGAGGGAGGATAAAATGGGTAAAGGGGAATAAATTGTATGGTGATGGATGGAAACTAAATCTTTGCTGGTGAACACTCTGTAGGGTATACAGAAGTTGCAATACAATATTGCACACATAAAAACTTATGTGATGCTATATACCAATAAAACAATAAAAAACTATATGCTGAAACATAGCCCCCACTGTCACATCCCAAGATTGAGCATTTTCAGTGTCTTCTATCTCACATTGCTCATTTATGAATTAAAATATCAATGGCTCAAGAGCCCAGAAATAGACTCCCATAAATAGAGTCACCTGATCTTTGACAAAGAAGCAAAGGCAATACAATACAGCAAAGAGAGTCTTTTCAACAAATGGTGCTGGAACAACTAGACATGCACATGCAAAAAATTAACCTAGACACAGACCTTACACCCTTCAGAAAAATAACTCAAAATGGATCACAGACCTAAATATAAAACCCCAAAACTCTAAAACTCATAGATGATAACACAAAAGAAAACCTAGTTGACTTTGGGCATGGCAATAAACTTTAGACACAATATCAAAAACATAAGCCATGAGGGCTTCCCTGGTGGCGCAGTGGTTGAGAGTCTGCCTGCCGATGCGGGGGACGCGGGTTCGGGCCCTGGTCTGGGAGGATCCCACATGCCGCGGAGCAACTAGGCCCGTGAGCCACAACTACTGAGCCTGCGCGTCTGGAGCCTGTGCTCCACAAGAGAGGCTGCGATAGTGAAAGGCCCGCGCACCACGATGAAGAATGGCCCCCACTCGCCGCAACTACAGAGAGCCCTCGCACAGAAACGAAGACCCAACACAGCCAAAATAAATAAATAAATAAATAAATAAAATTAAAAAACAAAAAACAAAAAACATAAGCCATGAAAATAATGGTTGATAAGCTGGACTTCATTAAAATGAAAAACTTCTGTAAAAGACTATGTCGAGAATTTTTTTAAAAAGCCACAGACTGGGAAAAAATATTTGTCAAAGACACATCTGATAAAGGACAGTTATTCAAAATATGCAAAAAACATTATAAGCTCAACAGTAAGAAACCAAACAATCTGATGAAAAAAGGGCCAAAGACTTCAACAGATAACTGGCCAAAGAAGATATGCAGATGGAAAATAAGCATATGAAAAGATGTTCTACATCATGTGTCATCAGGTAAATACAAATGAAAACAAAACAACAATGAGATACCACTATACACCTATTAGCATGGCCAAAACTTAGAACCCTAACAATACAAAATACTGGTGAGGACATGGAGCAACACGAATTATCATTTATTGCTGGTGGGAATGCAAAATGGAACAGCCACTTTGGAAGACAGTTGGGTGGCTTCTTACAAAACTAAACATTCTCTTACTGTATGATCCAACAATCAAACTCATTGGTATTTACCCAAAGGAGCTGATAACTTATTTTCACATAAAAATCTGCATATGGAAGTTTATAGCAGCTTGATTCATAATTGCCAAAACTTGGAAGCAACCAAGATTTCCTTCAGTAGGTGAATGGATAAATAAACTTTGAAGCATCCAGACAATAGACTATTGCTCAGCACTAAAAGGAAATGAGCTGGTGAGCCAGCAAAAGACATGGAAGAACCATGAATGCATACTACTAAGTGAAAGAAACCAATTTGAAAAGGCTACATAATGTATGATTCCAACTATACGGTATTCTGGAAAAGGCAAAACTATTGAGACAGTAAACATTTCAGTGGTTGAAAAGTATTATGGGGGAGCCGTGGAAAGGATGACAGGGCATAGCAAAGGGAATTTTTAGGGTAGTACAAATACTCTGTATGGTACCAATGTGGTTATTACATGTCATTACACATTTGTCCAAACACACAGAATGTACAACACCAAGAATGAACCCTAAGGTTAACTACGGACTTTGGGTGATTGTGATGTGTCAATGTAGTTTTATCAATTGTAACAAAGGTACCACTCTGATAGGGATGTCGAAACTGGGGGAGGCTAAGTGTGTGGACAGCAGAGGGTATATGAAAAATTTCTGTATATTCCCCTCAATTTTGCTGTGAACCTAAAGCAGGTCTAAAAAATTGTGTTAAAAATGCATATTAAAATAAGTACACTAGTGGCTTCCCTGGTGGTGCAGTGGTTAAGAATCCGCCTGCCAATGCAGGGGACACGGGTTCAAGCCCTGGTCGGGGAAGATCCCACATGCTGCGGAGCAACTAAGCCCGTGTGCCACAACTACTGAAGCTGCGCTCTAGAGCCCGCGAGCCACAACTACTGAGCCCGTACGCCACAACTACTGAAGCCCGCGCACCTAGAGCCTGTGCTCCGCAGCAAAGAAAAGCCACCGCAATGAGAAGCCCATGCACCACGACAAAGAGTAGCCCCTGCTCACCGCAACTAGGCAACTAGAGAAAGCCCGCACACAGCAATGAAGACCCAATGCAGCCAAAAATAAATAAATAAATAAATTTATCAAAAAAAAAAAATAATAATAAGTACACTAAAGATCTACCACATAAATTTGAAGGAGCCAAATGGAGTTTAAATGTTACAATGTTACCTTGTTGAAGACATGGTAAAAGTAACATGTTGAGTTCTTACCTGAGACTGTGACTAGTAAGTAGTATGAACCTATTGCAATCATTAGATTCCCACTAAATGAATATAAATGTATATCAAATAAAGAAAATAATAAAATAAAAAAGATAAATTAAAAATAAGTAATTCACTCAAAGAAGTAATAAAAGAGGAAAGGGGGAAATAGAAGTGGTGAGTCAAACATAATAATATAATGTTACTTAAAATATATCAATAAATTAATATAATGTACTAAATACTGACAATTTAAAAAGCAAAGGTATATTTTTTTACATATGTATATAAAGCTTATAAGTAAAGTGGCTTAAATATAAGCATATAAGAAAACTAAAGCAGAGAATGAATAGTTAATTTATGTAAATATTATAAAAAGAAAGCGGGCTTAGCTCTACTAATATCAGGCTGCATAGAATATAAAGAAGGAAGCATATTAGAAACAATTTTTAAGGTATAAATTCAGTAGAATGATATAAAATTTAAAATATATATACTTCTGTCACCTAGATGTAAAATAAACATCAGTAAAATAGAGATTAAAAAATACAGAAATCAATAAGCATAGGGGAAATATTTTAAAAACAATTGTCTCAGTAAAGATATAAAATATGTCATGGCACATTTAACAAACACAACCTAACAGATATAGAACTGCATCCAAGAACCTCAGAAGACACATACTTTTTCAACAGTGTATGGAATATGTATATATATATAAATATATATATGTATACATGTATATATACTTGTAGGCATGTATGTATACTTCATATATATTGTATACATGTATGTGTATAAATATGTATTTCATATACATACCACATATATATTTGGCCATATTCTTGGCTATTAAATAATTTTCAACAAATTTCAAAGGATCAATATATTGAAAAATATTATTCCTGATTACAGTGGAATTGAGCTAGAAATCAATAGCTAAAAGACATCTTTAAAATCTCTGTAAGTTGGAAATGAAGCAATATACTTTTTATATAGCACGTTAGGGAAAAATAATCCAAATCCTTTGTAAACTCCTTCAAAGCATATAAAAAGAGGAAATAGTCCTAATTTATTATAGAAGATCAAAATGATCCTGATTACAAAAATCTGGTTAGATCATTACCAAAACATTAACTTATAGACCACTCCTAAATGACATATTGTTACTCAAACCCATATATTAAAAAGAGTTACAACTATTTTAAGCTTATTTCAGGATTACAAGGACAATTTAACATTTGAATGATGTATGTACATTTTTACCACTTATTACAGAAAAAAAAATATACACATGACAATCTCAATAGATACAATAAAAGCATTCAATAAAATTTAATAATTGTTAATGGTAAAAACTCATAGTAAAAACAATAAAACTAAGTTTTTAAAAATCTTATATAGTTTACCTACAAGAATACACACACACACAAAACACCATAACAATCCTTATACTTCATGGTAAAATGTTGAAAGCAACTTCCTTGAGATCATGAACAAGACAACAAGACAGCTTTCATCATCTAAAGTATGGGTTTTAGCCATTGCAAAAAGCAAGGAAATAAGGTGTGACAATTGGAAACAAATATATCTGTCTTCATTTGCAGATGACATAAACAAGGATGTAGAAAATCCCAAAATATCTTTATATACACTATTTACTTTGAATCAATCAATTTCACAATATTGCTGGATACAAGTCAGCACACACACACACACACACACACACAATTACTTTCAATATGCCAGAAAAAGAAAACTGAAAGGATACTATTCTCAATAACAAAAAATTCAATTCTTTAGAATAATCTAAGAAAAGGTGTGCAAATCTCTCTATAGAAAACTATAACACTGAAAGAAAGTCAAGTAAACCTGAAGAAAGGACGGCAATAACATGTCAATTCTCCCCACACTGATTTACAGTTTCAATGCAATACCAATCAATATCAGGTCCAAGTGCCAGGAGCAGCATCTCTGCACACGGTACACATTCACCATCCTGAATTGAGGAGAAGCACAGTGCTTCTCCAAGGTGCCAAGTTGGGGTGTCTGGCACAGCAGTTCTGTGCTGGGAACTCTAGTCCAAAGTGCTGGGTGCAAGGCCTCTACACATGGCCCCCTACAGGCAAGTGAATTGAGACTAAGAACAAAAGAAAAGGATAGACCTTATCACTTAGATTCCATCTTATTTTTCCCAGGGGATCCCAGTGGCCTTTGCTGGTGACTGTTTCTTGAGTGTTCTTACTTTATGAACATTTGCTGAGCTGTGTACTTATGATTTGTACATTTATTGTATATTTCAATTAAAAAAATTTAAGCATAAGAAATCTGTGATACTTAATGAAATATAGGTGCGAAAAAGATAGTAAAAGGAGGATGTTATTGTACTATGCTTTGATGGATCTGGAACCAATTTCAAAAGGTAAGTCTTGATCTGAGGCTTGAAAAATGAATGATAATTCACCAGGTTAACTTGCTGGAAGAACTTTCCAGGGGAAAGTTAATATTTATTCTCATATTGCATTGCACAATATATTTAAGGATCTCTTTTTCTTAAAACTAGGTTTTACTCAAAACTATGTTTATAGAATTTTATTAGTCCAAATAAACTCTATTTCATTAAACATAAATTCTGATTTAGTAGAGTGAAATTGTGAAGATCCTTTTATTCTTAGATTTGAAGCAGATTTCATTAAGTAGGTATTTTGGTCAATGTCACATAATGAGAGAAATTGTATTACTTGTTATTTTAAAATGATAGAAATAAATGAATTATTCTTTGAAATCTGCCAATAATGTAGATTTTAAGAAAATTATTCTCATCTGCTATGCTTATGAAAGAGTAGCTATTATGATACCTGCCTTCCTGAATCATACTATGAATTAGTTGATTCTGATTCATACTCCTTCCACTTTGTTCAAAAATTAAGAAGTTACAATAATGACTTCTAGAGTGCATACTGATCATCTAGAATTCTTAAAATGGGCACCTATAAAGATGATTTTCATAGAAAAGCATTCTAGATATTATGCACATTGGACTTCAGAAGTTACCCAAAGTTTTATAAAGAAACACTTTCTTGGAGTCTGATTTTTAAAGAAAATTAAGTATTTATAGTGAATTTATGGAAGACTTTTATTAAGCAACTTGCACTCCCAAACAAGAACAATCTTTCTAAAGTCGTGATCTGATAGGTTCAGGGCTAGAATCTTATTTACAAAGAGTAAGTTTTGCTACAGCAAAGATTATAGCCTTACGTTATTTAGTTTATGCATATGTGAAGGTCATGTTTTATATTTACTATTATCTTTGATGAATCCAAGGAATGAATCCATTTTTTACAGTTGTTTATTCCCAGAGATAAAATATGTATGTCCAAGAAATTTTTATCTGTGCCAGAAAGCATCAGATTTGTTTCTCAATCACAATAAAAGTGCCAAAGTAAAGGCACTGTTTTCATGACTGTGCTATTTATTATCTCAATTATTATTGCATTATCATATTTACATGATCATTAACTACAAAATGCTGATATGCTAATAAAAATGAACATGGAAATTTAAAAATGATAACTCATGTTGATTTTTCTTATATTAAGTAACAGCTTTCTTTGGTAAATATTTTTTTGCTTTAATTATATCTTAACAAGTAGTGATTATGATGTGTAACTCCTTTTGGAAAATAAATGACTTAAATTGACCTACTTTAATTTTATTCATTATCTCTAACTGTTATTAAAACTTGTATTTGACATACGTGAATATTATTTGATCTTTCCAAACCACAATCATTCTCATTAAGAAAGCCCCAAGACATTTTCTTTCAGAATATTTTTCAAATATTCTGAGATTTTACTAGTTATGTGAAATGTGACAGCACTTTCAAGTTCTTTATTATGGTTTCTTTCTACAGCAAGAACCAATTATTCCACATATATTAGTGCCTGGTTTTGAACTCAATATTTAAGCAATTAGTATCTGTATCTATAAATTAATACATTTATATTCCTAATGTAGTTTTAATCATACAAAATGAATGGAAACTGTCTTTTGGGTGCATTAGTGTTAAAGGTAAAGACTGTTTATTTGATGTTAAAGCTCAATTAAACTACAGTTTGAGGGAAGAGGAGGTAATTTTTTGACACTCTTCTGGCTGATTCTAATTTCTAGTTCTTCATGAAAGAGGACAACTAAAGAAACATTCACATTATCTTTCAAAATAAAATGTCTATTTTAGACAAATTGTACTTGTTTTCATATTTTCATACCCAGTAATTGCTGACAAAGATGTTCACGTAATGACACCTAATCCACTAAAATTATTTGAACTTCAGTATAAGCCCTTTAACTTTGAATTAAGTAGTATACTCAGCTGTGAAAAATGTTTTTAAGTACTGACAAATATATTTATATCTATCAGTATAGACAGAGTCATATCCTTCTGATTATGTTATGATTGATATAGAGATTATCATTTTAAAATAAATTTGTCTGATATCTTAGTGTTATCAGGAAAGTACTTGTGCTATGCCTTGAGATATTTATACCAGTTGAAAAGTAAGTTCTATTACAATTTTAAGTCTATGAAACAGCTTTGATGAAAATTAAAATGTATTTATTCAGATTGTTTTCTACCTGGTTGGCTCCCATGAGTAATACAACGGCATTACATAAATCCAAAGTCATTACTCCTTTATGCTGCTTATGAACAATTGGGTAGATCCACTAACAAATTTCATACTAAATGAAAGTACACATGCTGATGATTGAAGCTTAATAGCCAGAAAAGATGAAGGGGCCTGCTGGAAAGCATGCCACACTTTCCACATTTTCCCCAAATAAGATACTGCTCACAGGACAGGCCATCATAGCTTGACTCCAATGATCTAATAATGCTGTTCAGACCCATTGTGGAAGGCAACACATCTCTTCAGGGAGTAGTAAACTCTTCTGACCCATACAACATTGCAAGGAAAATGGATGAGTGTGAAAATGCACAGGCATAGCCTTGGAAGAGTGAGTCCACGGTGAAACAGACCTGAAGCAAAACTTCACTGATTAAAAACAAATCAACAAACAAAAATCCTTCATTGATCACATAACTCCCATAAGCCCCTATTCCGACTGGTAAACCATAGTGATGCTTTGGGCCTACAAGATCAATGTTCAATAATCCCTGAGAATTCTTATGATTTTCCCTTTCTTAATCTACAGTTTGCAGGTCTACTTAGGAATGATTGGGAGAATGATTAATGATATCAATTTTTGGAAGAGTTGCAAGACTCAAAGGTACCAGGCTTCTCTTCTATTGAAGGGACTCTGGGACTGTGAACTAGAACCTCCTCGTAAATCTATTTATTGCAACAATAGTAAATGGCCTGCCCCTCTCAAGATGGCTCATCAAATCTTACTTGATATACTTTCTTTAGCATTCCAATCTTCCTAAATCTGTTGATACTATCTTCTATAATACACTAAGGAAGTTTGGGCATTTCAACTTCATAGATGATTGTTGAGCCCATATTCCAGTTACCTGATCAAGCAAACTGTTAGAGATATTCTTTGTTCATCAAGCTAAAACACTGAATCCAGAATCTTTGCTTTAGAAGGCTAACATCAACAAATCTGGTCTGATTCTACTTTATATATCCTTCTACCTTGATGCTATAATCATAACATTCAGTTCCACACATATTCTCAAGTATTCTATCTATATAAAGTGACTAGATCATGCAACTATTTTGGTGTATATCATACCTTCTACGGGTCTTACTTTGAACTTCACGCTTTAGAGCCTCCTGGGCCTTGAGTCTGGGAATAGTTGTAAAATTGAGGTCTGTGAACTACAGCACATAAACTAAAACTTGATTTTGTAAATAAAGTTCTATAGGAATACACTCACAACCATTTGCTTATATATTGTCTATGATTGCTTTTTGTACTACAACAGCAGAGCTGGATAGTTAAGACAGATATCATATGACCTGCAAGCATAAAATATGTACTATCTGTCCTTTTAAGAACACGCAAAGAGCTTGGAAGTTGTCGCTCCAGTCTCTACAACCAGAAAAAATGAATAAACTAAAAATCAATGACTTTTTTTGCACACATCAGAGAACAGAGAAATGCCACCACAAAATCAGGAGAGACAGAAATGTCCTATAAGATGAAGTCAGAATTTGCTTATGTGGAGCAGAAGCTACTAAGCCAGAACGTGGTAGGAATACTTAACTCGTGATTATAAAGAACTGATGGAGTCTAAGTGTAGACAAGTTTGAGAGTGAGAAAGCTTTAAAGAGAGAGGCACAATCTTTGGCGGGGGGGCCCATACTTTCCAGGGCTTTGTTTTTAGGAACCGTTCTGACAGGGACAGGAAAAGAGTAGATATCATAAAATGTGTCCAGAATATTTTTCATACAAAAGTCTAATCTTCAGGAGGTAAGGCATTGTCAGAATCTTATACCAGCTGGGGACAGGGCATTACATCTCCCCCAGCCCTCTTTAGCCTTCTTGTCTAACCAAAAGTGTAGGTTGGTGGGGAGGTGGCAGGTGTCATAGTAAACAGAAGTTAGGGCTTCAAGGAAATAAACTGGGGAAAATGCTGCCAAAAAAGGAAGTAGAAGGGAGAGGAGGAAAAAAGCTATGCCACTAGAGAAGCATGGGGTCCTAGCCCCAAGACATAGACCCACTAAACAATGAGATTTAATTGTAAGATTAAATTAATTTTTTGCTCTTTCTTCCCCAGATCTTAACAAAACTCAAACAGGAGACAGATAATAACAGTGGACTATCGCTGAAAGACCTGCTAGACACATACTCTTTCTCTGAGGAGGAGAATTTATGGAAGTCCAAATCAACAGAGGTTAAAAAAAAAAAAAAAAAGCAAGAAAAGCCAAGAATTTTTAAGCCTCTAAAACGTGTAGTTGCAGCAAATCTTAAACACAGATCAACTCCTAAATATTTTAATATAAATTTTCATATAACATCACATTTGCCTCAGTTCCTATTACCCAAAACATTTCTGCCTTTCAACAAAAAACTGCAAGGCATGTCAAAAGGCAACAACAATAGTCTAATGAGACAACATAAGAATTATAAACAGACTCAGATGTGACACAAATGTTGAAAATATCATACAAGATATTACAATTACCTGTGGTTAATATGTTACTGTCACTACCTTTATTTGCCATCCATCATTACCAAGAGCCTCATGATTTACCTATCCACTTCCATACTTAACCCCTCCCATATGTGTTTTTAGAATGATAGTACCTGTTTGTTTGTTTGTTTGTTTTGAGAAGGAAGAAAATCATAGGACAATATTTATGCCTCTAAAACTTTAGGCTTCATCAGTAATTTTCTGCTTACAGATGTAATATTGTTTTATTTCAGAAGATATTAGTTTAGGAGATGAATTAAGCTAGGGAATGTAGATTTATGATGTTAATGTAGGTAAAACATTAAACAGTTGATCTTCATTACCAGTCAAGATATAAATCAGTTTCTGCTTCTTTAAACGGTTGGTACAGATTGTGTCCCTTTAATATATAAAGAGCTTGATTTTGGCAGTTTTCTCTGGAATAGTGTCTAATCTCAACTACCCAATCTTGTGGCACTCAGTTGTGAATATGATAGGATACATAGTATATAGCAATAGCAACAGATGACAGTAAAAAAAGGAAAGAGGTGAGGGAGATGAGTGACAATAGTAATGACAATGAAGCAACAACAAACTATAATTTTGAAACTAATTATAACCCCAGACCCAAAGGGCAGCCTTATAGACAGACAGAAGACCACAAAAATAATTCAGTGTATATATATTTGATACCTAAACACAGTTTTAGTTAAAGTGATAACTATTCCCAAATGTATTATAAATATTTATCTTTACATATCAACCATCAAAAAGAAGAAAATGTGGGCTTCCCTGGTGGCGCAGTGGTTGAGAATCTGCCTGCCAATGCAGGGGACACGGGTTCGAGCCCTGGTCTGGAAAGATTCCACATGCCACGGAGCAACTGGGCCCGTGAGCCACAACTACTGAGCCTGCGTGTCTGGAGCCTGTGCTCCACAACAAGAGAGGCCGCGATAATGAGAGGTCCCCGCTCGCCGCAACTAGAGAAAGCCCTCGCACAGAAATGAAGACCCAACACAGCTAAAAATAATAAATAAATAAATAAATGTATTAAAAAATAAAAGAAGAAAATGTATCTTGTATGAACAATATGAAATAGGAAAGGTTCTTTTAGCTAAAATTTAACGCAGCACTAACCTAGCAAGCATGAAGCACATTTTAAGTCAAATTCAAAACCACAGCTTTGTAAATTCAGTCACTGGGGGATTCATGTGGCATGCTTATGAACCTCCAACTAGAAATCCTTTAGCATTCCATTAAGGACTGCTGTAAGATTCATATAGTGGTCCCTAGGATGGAGCAAAATTTTTTTCCCTTTTAAGTCTTCATTTTGCTTTTTCCTTTTTATGATCATTTAAAAAATGTCTTTATATTCTGATTAGAATTCACTGAGAATTTGATATAGTTGACCATTCTCATGTCTTTTTCTGTGATATACCATTTTTCTTCTAAATAATCTATCATTATTTAGTTAGCAGCAATGATGCATTTACATTTTCTATGTCTCAGGGTTTTTTTGAGATTTATTTTGCAGTCCCCAAACTTCAAATTAATATCCTGCTATTTTGGTGCATGAAAAAAAACACTTACACTGTTTTATAGTATTTTGAAAGTTTTCATAAAAGACTCTAGAGGTTTCATCATCATTATTTGCACAGAAAATTTCCTTTCAGCCAGCAAAAATAAGCTTTTTCATTTTATGTTGCATTGTAAAATATTTAATATATAATTCTTTAAAAGTAATTTCTTATTTAGTGAATTTTTCAATGCACAAATAAAGATGCCCTAAAAAAGTGTGCATATATCTGTGTTTGGGAAAGAAAGCGACATGAAAGATAGGTTGTTTTTGTTCGTTTGTTTTTATTTTTCCTCTCAATTTATGACACGTGAAGCTACCTTTTGTGATAATCTCTGAAAAATATAAATATGAAGGAAGACCTTCAAGATTTTCCTCTTGCTTCTTTACCTTGTTGCTACTATTCTCCAGGACAATTCTCATTAAACCATCCCTTATTTAGCATCTCAAAACCTTCAAATATAAAAATAATGATGATAACAATAAAAGGTACTGATCCTGACATCTGTCCAATATTAAGTACCATATATTTTGAAAACCTAGTCGATAGCCACTGGAAATAAGTTCTTTATACATGATGAGTTATTATTATTATTACCCCTTTCTAGCTGTTAGCTTTAGACTATTTTTATCTGTTACCTTAGCCCACAAGTAGAAAGTTGTATAAAATAATAAAAGATAAATGATTTTCAACTTCTCAACTAACCAGTAAGCAGCCTGCAATGGTCTAAAAATAAAATATGATTTTATACCTACAGTGCACATGTCATCTACCTGAAATGTTGTCAGTTGACAACTTAGAACATGCATTTTGTGTTTCATTATTTAAATTTGAAGTTTTTGACTTCCATTTGTACTTTTTGACACAAATTGCACTAAATGCCATTCCTTGTAACCATAACATTCTTTAAGATTTTCCTTTTTTTAACTTAAAAGTAACTGATTAGCCAAAACAAAGCAAAACAAAACCAAAAATTTTATTTGTATGTCATCTTGTAAAATGTGGTCATTTTAACATAAATGTAATTGTCCATTCAAATGTTTGCAACGTATTTCAAATTTTATAATAGAAATTCCACAATCCAATAAATCAAAACTATTCACAAGTATTCATATATATCTCAGAGATCCATCCTCTTCATATCAGTTATAGGAATATGGGAACCGAGAGGCTCCTCATGCAACAGAGAATGGATCCACGGAGAGATTCAGTCACTTACTCAGGTTCAAACATATGATAATTGTTATATATCAAACCATAATGATATTTCTAAGTTTTTTGTTGTTGTTATTTTAAGATAAGTGTGGATCCACAAGCTTTGTAAGAAACAATACAGAGAAATCACAGGTACCCTTGTCCCAATTTCCCCCTATTGGTAACATTTTGCAAAACTATGGTACAACATCACAACTAGTATGTTGATACTGATACAGTCAAGATACATTTCCATCAGCACAAGGAGCCTGCATGTTGCCCTTTTACAGCCACCCCAACTTCCCTAACACCCTCAACCCTTCCTTAGCTTCTGACAACTATCTTCTTATTCTCAATTTCTATAATTTTATCATTTCAAGAATGTTATATAAATGAAATCAAACAGAATTTAACTTTGGGGATTTTTTTTTCATTCAACGTGATCCTCTGGAAATTCATGCAGGTTGTCACGAGTATTTGTTCCTTTTTGATTAATAGGATTCAATGGTATAGATGAACCATAGTTTGTTTAGCCATTTACCCGTTGAAAGACATTTAAATTGTTTCCAGTTTTTGAGTATTACGAATAAAGCTGTTGTAAAATTTCATGTACAGATTTCTGTGTAAACACGTCTTCACTTCTCCAGGATACATCCTTAGAAGTACAATTGCTGGATTGTGCCGTAGTTACCTATCTAGTTTATCAAGAAACTGCCAAACTGTTTTGCAGAGTGTCTGTACCATTTCGCATTTCAATCAGCAATATATGAGTAATCCAGCTTCTCTGTGTCCTCAGCAGCACTTGGTATTGTCACTATTTTTTATTTTAGTCATTCTAAAAGATGTGCAGTAATATCCATTGTGATTTTAATTTGAATCTATAATAGCTAATATGCTGAATATCTTTTTATGTGCTTATTTGTCATTCTTATATCCTCCACAGTGATATGTGTCTGTGTCTTTTATCCATTTTCTAATTAGATTTTTTTGGTTTTCTACTGTTGAGTTTTGAAAGTTCTTTATATATTCTAGATGCTATCTTTTGTTGAATATATGGTTTGCAACATTTTCTCCCAGTGTGTAGCTTGTATTTTCATATCCTTCATAGACTCTTTGAAGAACAAACATTTTTAATTTTGATGAAGTCCAACTTATCCATTTTCCTTTTTATGAATCATGCTTTTGGTATCAAGTCTAAGAATTCTTTGCCTGAAGATTTTCTCCTATGTTTATTTCTATTACAGATTTACAACTTACATTTAAGCCTCTGACTCACTTTGAGTTAATTTTTGTATAAAGCATAAGGTTTACTATCTTCTAGACTTTTGAACATGTTGTTTCACCTGTCCGTATCACTCCCTTGACTTTATTCCTCTCTAATTTCTACTTGTCTTTCAGGAATCAATTTTGGCAGCCATTTCTTCAAAGAGCCTTCCATGAATTTCTAAATCAGGATTAAACGCTACTTATGTGTGTTTTACATTCTCCATTAGTCTTCCTGTCATAGCTTACATTACACAATATTAAATTATTATCCAGTTTACATGTTTTCTTTATTGTGTTGCACGATCTTTGAGGAAATGAAACATTTCTACCTTGTTCACTTATCTCCATTGCTTGACCCAAAGTACCACTCAGGAAATATTTGTTGAATGAATAGCTGAATAAAGATTCCTGCTTCTTACACAAATCAGAGTGCAAATAAATGTTGATGGCTGCCTGACAGTCCAACCTTCATCAGATAAACCCAAAATCTTGCTTGATCTTCACTACTAAAATCATTTCAAAATGCTTCAAAGGATGTGCATAAATGACCTGGAGCCATCAGTAATAATACAGTATATCTTTAACATCGATCACTAAATTAAACTCTAAAGTATTTCTAGGTTACCCTGCTGCCCTTTCTTAACTTTACTTAGGTAGCAGCAGAAGTGGAGAATGAATTTTGATAGTCATTGTATTACTTCTCTTTTATCTTTTGTCTTTCCTTCAAAAGTAAATTATCTTTAGTATAAAAAGTCAAAGCTATTTTGACATTTTGACTGCAACTCCCCTGAATCTATCTCTTTCAAAGGAGTTTGAAGAATTTAGTTAAACTTCTGACCAGCTTCAATAGAATACTTATATCTATCAGGAAGTCATTATTTTCCTACTTTACGGCCATTCAGATACATAGTAGAACATATAATTTTCAGTTATCTTGAATTAATTAATCTCTATTTTCCACATTTCACCATTAAGTTAGTGTATTAGTCAGAGCTCTTTTCGGTTGCAAGTGGCAGAAATTCTACTCAACAAGCTTAAACAAAAATGGAATTAGTTGGTAAATACAACTGGAAAATTGAAGGACTGTCACTGGCTTTATGAATTGGTGGTCCAGAGATTCAAATGACAACATTGGCTGTCCCACCACCCTCTCTTTCTCCCAATCCTCTCTCTTTCTCTCTCTGTCTCTCTGTCTCTCTCTCAATGGCTTACCCAAGCTTACTTCCACCTCTTAAACTGCTTTTCTCTATGTGCTTTATTTTTAGACACATTCTGCCCATAATACACCAAGATGAATCTCAGAAATTATAGACTACATGATTCTCATATTCCAGACATAGAGTTCTCTCTCTCACCATCCTTACAGCAAATTGCATGAAATATTTCTTATGTATTACTGGTATTGTTTGGTATGCTTAGGTGTCACGTGATCAGCCAATCTGGAGCCTCATGATTTTCTTAGTGATCCAAGCTAGGCATTATAACAGTTAGACATTGTAAACATTTCACCAGACCTAAGTAATTAAAAAGGGGAAATTTCTAAACAGGAAAAGATGTGCTGAGACACAAGGAGGAAATGAGTCTAACACAGCATGTTCTCTCACCAAATTCATATTTCAGTAAATTTGATGAACATTTTTATATTTAAATAAGTATCCATTCTTAAATCGATATATACGCCTGAGCCCTGAATTAAAAAAAAAAATCCGCAACAGCAAAACGTTTCAACAGATACAAAGACTGACATTAAAGAAAATTTTGAGCTGCATGTTTATCCACAAGCAATTTGTTATCTTTAAGTAGTGTATTGTTATTATCATGTTTATTAGTACTTTGGTAAAAACAACTATTGAGAGAACATAAAGCAAAATTAGGTTCTAGTTTTCAACATGTTAAATTATGCCATATTTTTAGAATAGAATTTAAATAAATAAACCTTTTTAGAATAGAATTTAAATGAATAGACCTATCAGTCTAATTTATACTGCTGTTCATTTAGTTGAAAAGAAAATTGTCGTCTCCAAAATTGCACATCGAATTGGAAATACATATCCTTTAATTTATCTATATTAATACTACGGTCTACATAGAATTCCCATTCCTATTACCTCAAATATTGATTAATTTATGTAATATATATTTCTCATCAGTTGCATGTAGGCTAGCAAACTGCTAAAGATGCAAGTAAAATACATGCCAGATTAAACTATTTCAACAATTCAGAAAGGTAACCTTAAGACATTTAATATTTTCAAAATGTTTTTTAATTTAGCTAACATATTTTTTCTATGCTATGCCACACATAAAATTGATGGGCCTCATTTTCAACTCACTCCCTCCATTAAGGTAATCAGTTGTACAACACAATATCATTAAAATGAGAGACCCCAAATCCAAGCCATAAACCTAAGAAAAGCCTCAGGTGCTGACAGATTTCCCATCAATTCTTATAAAACCTGATTGTGGCAATTATCGCTAACAACAGAGAGTCTTTTCAGAATTTTTTAAGACCAGAATTATGTCTCAAGACATGAAAACTCCCTTGATCCCATAATTCTTAAAAACCTGACAACATAAGGAACAATTGGAGGATTTTCATCCTCTTTTACTCTCCTGAATAGAGAGTACAAGATTGTTTCCAAGGTTTTAGCTACACACCTCAATGATATCATTCCTGCCCTCATACACTAAGATTAGGAAGGATTCACCCGGGTAGCTCTAAGAAGACAATACCTGAAAAATATTTCCATTTAATCCATCAGTCACATCTCCCAAAAGTCATCATGCCGATGAATCAGTAACAGATTTTTAAAGGAAATAAATAAACTTAATAAAAAGCCATTGGGTGCTCTTGTCCACCCCATTAAGTTGATCTGCTCATAGAAAAGATTTAAATCTCTAATTTGCTCATTATGCTTCAATGCTCATCTTACTTCCAGCCAAATTACCACAGCTCTCCTGCCATCTGGTCATCATTCAACTGTTGTTTTTCTGGTGTCAGGGAAATTTTAAACACGTAGAAAAAAGGCCCTAAGGGATTTTGGAATGGTTAGTGTTCATGCTAAACTCATATTTCTTAGCTTAAAAAAAAAAAAGTGGGGTGGGAAGATTTGGAGTGCTGACCACTACAATCCTTTTTATCATGAATATCTATGATATCATTTTAACCTGCAGTTTGGGTCAGAATTATTTACACACTAATACCTGTATCATGAATAAAATATATTGATTAAAAAACACTAATCAAATACCCAGTATTCAGTCATTTAATAGTTTTTTTTAAATTTAATAACCAATTCTATACTGTTTATCATATCACAGGGTAAGCCACTGCAGATAAAAAGATGAATGAAGCACGACTGTGCTTATGAACTAGTGAGGGAGATAAGCACAGATTTAAGCCATTACAACTAAGTTAAAGTAGGTGACAAGCCCATCATTCCATGAGGAGAGTACTTTTCATATCTGTTCCCTCAAAAGTGAATGCCCTGAACCCCAGTCATCCATCTGCTTGGTTAATATGGAATCAGAAAACCACATGTAGAAACACTGGCTGAGGTAAATTCATTTCAGAACTCACTCATCCACAATCCATATGGCTGACAGAGCTGACACTTTTATAGCTTCATAACAGAGTCAATTGTCTCAACCTGGTTTTGGTTTATATAGAGAACACACCTTTCTCTGAGCAGATCCACTGAGGTATCTCTAACACGGACTTACCTGCCTGGCTTACAAAACTTCATTTATTTGGAAAACATGTGTGTTTA
Organism: Eubalaena glacialis; assembly: GCF_028564815.1. Lineage (NCBI taxonomy): Eukaryota > Metazoa > Chordata > Mammalia > Artiodactyla > Balaenidae > Eubalaena > Eubalaena glacialis. The sequence goes on from NC_083726.1 coordinate 102,688,823, forward strand.
TTAGGTTTTATAACCATTTCTTTCCTACCCCATGCTTCCTCTACCACAGTGAACAGTGAATCAAGATCCCTGAGGAAGATAAGATTTACAAAAAAGACAAAGAACTAGAGTCATAATTGAAACGTTTGTATTAGAGAAAAGGCCAAACATTTAGTAGTTTTTAGGAGAGATATATGCAAAATTTGGTGACCAATAAGATGTGGCAACAGACTATTTGGGCTCCGAGCTCACTGAAGAATATTTTTTTTATATATCTTTGAAACATGCTCAAATAGTCTGTTGGAACACAAGGATTTATTTATTTTTCTTTATTCTGTTGACATCAACATCTTTATCTCTAGGCAAACTTCATTTCTAAGTTCCAAATTGTCATTCTTGATTTCTTAGCATTGAAATTTAGTGTTCAAAACTGAACTCAGAATTATCTCCCCTGATGTCCTCTTCCCCAATCCCTCTCCAAATAAATCTACTTTGCCATAGAATTTTTCTGTTGGTTTTTAACAACACTTCATTCTCTGAGTCTCTCACATCTGAAGTATCAGATATTTTTATTTTTTTATTCTCCATATCTGCTTATTTGTCAAACAAAGTAAATCCTACCACCATAATATATCTCATATTCATATACTTTGCACTAGTCATGTTGTCACCATTCTAACTGAGATTCTCATTTCTTATACATTACTAAAATAACTTCTTACTGAATCTATTAACTTCCTAATATTATCTATTACTCTTTAAATTGGAGCCAAATTCAAGTTCCTAAGGTCAAATTAAATCATACTTTTGCTCAAAAGTAGCCAGTGACGTTCCACTAGATTTAGATTATTTAGATTATTATTCTTATTAATAATTTTTATTGCCTTTTATATTGCCTTTTATCATATGTTGGGCATTTATTTAATTTTCAGCACAGCGCTATGAATTTGAATGTGTGTTTATATTTTAGTGATGGTTAGGGAAGATGATTAACTCCCCCAAGGTCCTACACTTATACATTTAAAAATGTTTACTGAGCATTTACTTGGTACTGGGTCCTGTGACTAGCCCTGAGATTTCAACGATAAAGAAACAAATGTTCTTCCTGTTTTTCTGGAGCTTACATTCTACTGAGGGAGGCAGAAAATAAGTGTATGGCTATTAGCATAACTGATGCCATGTTGGTCCCCTACAGTTCCTCCTATCCTTCCACTGACCCTACCTAGGACTATACTGTGTGGTTAATCACTTCTCTGTCATCAGTGACTTTGTAGTTAAGAAATACTGTTTAATGGTAATTAGGACCAGGTGGCCTCTATGCTCTGGTAGTCTCTAAACAATGATGAAGACCTTTGCTGATATATTCCAGTGCCCACGAGACTAGTTACCCACTCAAATTCTGGCTTCTCAACTGGGGGGAGATGACTGGGTCCTGCTTGAGGTTCTTCTCTGTGCATCATAGCTTGTAATATCTCTCTAGGCCATAAGCTAGGACAGTGATAGAGCTTATCTCAAGTCATTCTTTCTTCCAGGGATCACTGACCTCTGTTGTTTAATTTCCAATGTCTAAAAACTATAATTGAATAAAAATAATAAGCCACAAATACAAAAATTTTAATAGTCTCTGAGCAAGATGACAAAACCATACCTCATATTAAAATATAATTTTTGAAGTCAAAGACAAGTTTAAAAGTCTTAACAGGATCCTATTGAAAAATTCAGTAGATGCTCCAAGGAATAAAGAGCAACAGAAAGAGTAACCACATGGGTAAATTTCAAGGAATATTGGCAGTACAGAAAAATAAAATACCTATGTGAATTAAAATACATGATGGTACTAGAAAATAACTTGAAGGTGGGGATAAAAAAGTTAATGTTTTTTAAGATCTATGAATTTTATTCAAATTAGTAAAAATATAATTGTATTAAACATTAAAAGGCCAATGATATGTGTCATATTATCTACAATAAGCTTAAAATATGGTAAGAGAATTGATAACTAGCAAGGTAATAGGGAAAAAAAAAGACATAAAATACTTAATCCTACAGAAAGGAGATAAAAGGAAATTCAAGAGAGCTCAGAAAAATAGAAAACAAATAGTAAGATGATAGATTTAAAGAAAAAATAAAACAGGGACTTCCCTGGTGGCACAGTGGTTGAGAATCCACCTGCCAATGCAGGGGACACAGGTTCGATCCCTGGTCTGGGAAGATCCCTTCTGCCATGGAGCAACAAAGCCCATGTGCCACAACTATTGAGCTTGCACTCTAGAGCCTGTGAGTCGCAACTACTGAGCCTGTGTGCCACAACTACTGAAGTCCGTGCGGTAGAGCCTGTGCTCCGCGACAAGAGAAGCCACCACAATGAGAAGCCCATGCACCATAATGAAGACAAGCTCCTGCTCGCAGCAACTAGAGAAAGCCCGCGTGCAGCAATGAAGACCCAATGCAGCCAAAAATCAATCAATCAATTAATTAAATAAAACAGACAAAGCAATCCAATTAACGACAAAGATTATCATACCAAATAAACAAATTAAATGCAACTATGCATTTCTTATAATAGACTCATCGTAAGTAAAAGGCAAAGAATATGGAAGCAAAATGATGGGAAGATTTTATACAATACATGTAGTAAGCAACAAAAGTTATGTAACTAAACTTATAAGTGACAAAATAGACTTTAAGGCTGGAAGCATTACTACAAATTAAGAGAGAATGTTTATTATAGGAAAAAAATCTTCCCACCAAAAAGTATAAAAATTTCTAAAAATGTAGAATATCTAATAGTATAGCCCCAATTTATAAAGTTATACTAAAAGGGAAAATAGACACATCCACAGTTAATACAGTAAAGATTTTTAACATATCTTTCTTAGTAACTGGTTAAAAAAAAACAGGCAAAAAATTGAAGATTTGAGAAATACAATTTTAGAAGTTGGTATATATGGAAACTGGAACCAAATTTATTTTTTAAATAAAAAAGAAAATGTACATCTTTTCAAGTATAAGCACTGTGTTTACCAAAATAGACATTTGCTGGAACCTACCAAATATAACAAAAGACTGAATTAATATATGTAATGTTTATAGGCCACATTAAATTAAAGCCAAAAATTAATAAGTAAATGACATATAGAAAAATCCTGAATGTTTGGAAATTAAGAATTTAAACTAATAATTCATGGGTCAGAAAGAAATTAAAATGGAACTAAGAAATGATTGAACTAAATTTAATAACAATAAAAACATGAGATACAACTATAGCAGTGCTTATAAAGAAATTAATAGCCATAAATAAATATATTAGAAATGTTTTAATTAATTTAAATTAAAGATGTAAGCATCTTTCAGAAAGTTAGAATTGCAATCTAAACTAAAGGAAATAAGATGGAGGGAAATAATAAACATAAGACAATAAACTAAATAGGAAAATTATAACAGAGAAAATCAATGAGTTGATTTTTTAAAAGACTAATAAATCTGACACATTCTTCTCAAGACTGACCAGAAAGAAAATAAGAGAGTCAAAGAGAGAATATGAGGAACAAGTATAAAATATCACAAATGGAAAAGTGTGTATCAATACAAATATTATAGACATTATAGAAATAAACGTATAAGAGGATTTTATAAAATTTATTTATATAATAATTTGAAAATTTAGGTAAAATATACAAATTTCTATGCAAGACAAGACTTCTGAAAAAAGAAGACATCTGAATGATTCTATAACAGAATATTAAAGAAAATGAATGAAAAATTTTAAATTTCCATCAATGTAATCTCCAGACTCAGTTGATTTACCAATGAATTCTTCATTTAATGAAGCAATCATACCAAAGAAATATAAGGTCTTCTAGGGAAAAGAAAAAAAAGAAACACTTTCAAAATCATTTTATGAAGCCAGGATGATCTTGCTACCAACTTACAAGGATATTAAGAAAAAGGAAAATTTCAAGCTAATGACTCTAATACTAGCACATTAATCTAATGATGTATAAAACAGCTTAAATATATAATGACCATATTGAGGAATGTTAGGTTGGCTTAACAATTGAAAAAAACAGTATGATTTGCTATGTCAACAATAAAGAGAAATAAAATTATGATCATCTTAATTGGTGTTGAAAAAGCAATTGAAAAAAATTTAATATCTAGTCATAATAAATTTTACAGCAAAGAAGGGATAAAGGAAAATTTCATTAATTTGATATATTACTTCTATAAAACTTCTACAACAAATATATTACTTAATAGTAAAATCTTGTAAGTTTATACTCTGAACTTGAGAAAAATTCATGTATGCCCATTGCCACTATTTTAAGTTTGCTAAAGGTTTTTTATTATAAGGCAAAATTAAATGAATAAATACATTAGATATTTAGATTAGATATAGATAGATGATAAGTAATATCATAGATTAGATAGATTAGATATAGATAGATATAGATAGATTAGATATAGATAGATGATAAGTAAATGAATATATAGATAAATGAGACAGAATTTAAAGAAGAAAACAAAAGTAAAACTCTCATGATAGGCAAGAACATACCCAAGGACACACAACTATTTACTTTATAAGAAAAGAATTCAAAAGTATCAGGGAGATGTGAATTAATTCAAACATCGTTATGGAATATTATTTAATTAATTGTAAATAAGTGAAGTTAGTGCTGCACCTCACATTTGAGGAGATAAATTCCAGATGGATTGGTAACTTAAAATGTTAAAAAGCTATCATGAGAGTCCAATTTTCTGTTCCACTGGTAAGAAGCTTAGACATCACCACTCCATCATAACTACAAGTAAAAAGCTGAAAAATCAACAAGTCTTCTTGGTTCCAGAATAGAAAAGAAGACACAAGACAAGCTGCTGCTCCCAAGATTGGAGAGACAGACAGGGAGTCACCAGAGTAGAGACTCACAAGCAGAAAACACCACAGGAACCAATGCCAGGTAGGAAAATCTGAACTGTAATTGAAATGAATTACAGAAGCCTCAGTGTGGAGAAGACTAAGAGTTAAAAATTCCAGGGGGACCCAGTCAGAAGGGGGTTCCCCACAATATTAAGAGATTTACCTATAGGATCTCAATAGGTTCCCACACTAAATATTTGAGAAAAATCCTCTTGTGCTTTCAGTAGGCAAAGAAAAAAAAGGAACCACTTTGAAATAAACAAAATCACTCTGTTCTTCTTAACAAGCCTGCCATCAGGGGAAACTAGTTAACCTGGCACTAACTTGCTGGGGTAAGAGCCTAAATGACCCAGAAGAAGGAAAATGCCCAACTCCAGGCCCCTCTAGCCATCCTGTCCCACCTAACGTGGGACAGAAAAAAGTGAAAAACACATGTAAAGTTAACATTTCAGAGAAATAGGCTCACTAAAAGACTGAGACCTAAACATAGGACTATAAAACACTACCCCCCCACACACACCTCACCACATTACTAAAGGTCTATTTACAACAGCTCCTTTTACCCAGTACATCACGTTCAGCTATCAAGAAAAAAACTAGAAAGCTTGCCAAAAAGGAAACAACAAAATTTGAAGACACACAACAAACATCAGAAAAAGACATGTCAGGAATGTTGGAATTCTCAGACTGGGAATTTAAACAACAATCATTAAAATGCTAAGGTCTCTATTAGATAAAGTAGGCAGGCAAAAAATAGATGGGCAATGTAAGCAGAGATGTGGAAATCCTAAGAAAGATCCAAAAAGAAATGCTAGAGATCAAAACACTGTAACAGAAATAAAGAATGCATTTAATGTACTCAACACAGCTGAGGAAAAAAATGAGCTAGAGAAAATATCAACAAAATATTTGAAAACCAAAAAGTAAAGAGAACAAAGATATATTAAAAAAAGAAATGAATATACAAGGACTTTGGGAAAATCATGAAATGTGTAGTATACATGTATGGGCATACAAGAGGAGAAGAAAGAGAGAAAGGAAAATAAGAAATATTTGACACAATAATGACTGAGAATTTCTCCCCGAATTATTGTCAGACATGAAACCACAGATATAGAAAGCTCAGCAAATATAAAACAGGATAAATGTCAAGAAACTACACTTACCCATATCATTTCCAAACTACAGAAAATCAAAGATAAAGAAAATATTTTGAAACAAGCCAGAGTGAAAACAACTCAATTATAGAGGATCAAAAATAATGTTTATATCTGACTTCTCAGTAACCATGCAGCAAGAAGAAAATGAAGTTAAAAAATTAAAATGTTGAGAGAAAAAAACCCCACCAACCTAGAATTCTCTACCCTGTGAAATTATCCTTCAAAAGTGAAGGAGATAAAGACTTTCTCAGACAAAAAAAAAAAAATTCAGGAAATTTGTTGTCAGGAGACATGACTTGCAAAAAAAATTAAAAGAAATTCTTAAAAAAGAAGAAAAATAATACATATCAGAACCTCAGATCCACAAAAAGAAAGGAAGATCACTGAAGAAGGAATAAGTGAAGGTTAAATAAGGTTAAATTAAAAAATTAATCTTATTAATTGAACAGGTAACTGTACAAAATTATATATATATACATATATATATATATGAAATGAGAGACAACAATGTTACAAGGGATAGGATTAGGATTACTACAAAGGAGAAATCAGGCTTATTTTGTTATTGTAAGGTACCCACACTAGTCATGAAGTGGTACCATGTACAAACTACCAGTTATAAATAAGTCACAGGGATGTAACGTACAGCACAGAGAATATAAACAATATTTTATAATTACTTTTTATGGTGTTTAATCTACAAAAGTATTTAATCACTATGTTGTACACCTGAAACTAATATAATATTTTAAGTCAACTATACTTCAGTTAAAAAAAAGAAAGAAAGGAGACTTCGATTATTTGTAAATGCATAGTGCAAACTCTAGGGCAACCACTAAAAAAGTTTAAAAAAAGAATATAACTGACATACTAAGGAGAGAAAAGGAAATCACATAAAACCGCAATTAAAGTCATATAAAACCTCAGCTAAAATAACAAAGGCAGAAACAGTGGTAGACAAAAATAGGAACGAAGAACAAAGGCAACAAGTAGAAAACAGTAATAAATATGGTAGATAGTAAACCAACTATATCAATGATCATCAATGATCTAAATGCATCAATTAAAAGACAAAGATGGTCAGAGTGGATCAAAAAACAAGGTCCAACTCAATGTCATCTACAAGAAACCCACTTTAAATATAAAGGCACTTAACAGCTTGAAAGTAAACAGATGTATTTGTAGTGAGGTGGATGGACTTAGAGTCTGTCATACAGAGTGAAGTAAGTCAGAAAGATAAAAACAAATACCGTATGCTAACACACATATATGGAATCTAAAAAAAAATGGAAGAACCTAGGGGCAGGACAGGAATAAAGACGCAGATGTAGAGAATGGACTTGAGGATACGGGGAGTGGGAAGGGTAAGCTGGGATGATGTGAGAGAGTGGCATGGACATATATACACTACCAAATGTAAAATAGATAGCTAGTGGGAAGCAGCCGCATAGCACAGGGAGATCAGCTCGGTGCTTTTTGACCACCTAGAGGGGTGGGATAGGGAGGGTGGGAGGGAGATGCAAGAGGGAGGAGATATGGGGATATATGTATATGTATAGCTGATTCCCTTTGTTATAAAGCAGAAACTAACACACCATTGTAAAGCAATTATAGTCCAATAAAGATGTTTAAAAAAAAAGTAAACAGATGGAGAAAGATATTACATACTAACACTAATCAAAAAGAAGCAGGAGTAGCCCTATTAATTTCACACAGAGCAAAAAAATTTATCGGTGATAAAGATGGGCATCATGTAATGATAAAGGGTTCAATTGCCTGAGAAGATATAACAATCATTAACGTTTATACATCTAAAACAGCATCAAACTATGTGAGGCAAAAACTAGTAGAATTACAAAGAAAATAGATAAATCCACTATTTAATGCCCCTCTATCAGAAATGGACAGATACAGCAGGCAGAAAATCACTAAAGGCATAGGTGAACTCAACAACACCATCAACCAACTATATATAATAGACATCTGTAGACTACTTCAGCCAACAGCAGCAGAATACATATTTTTATCAAGCAGTCATGGAACATTCACCAAGATAGACCACATTCTGGGCCATGAAACACCTTAACAAATCTAAAAAAAAATAAAAACCATACAACATCTCCTCTCAGACCATAATGGAATTAAACCAGAAATCAATAACATAAAGATAACTGGAAAATCACAAAATATATGGAGATTAAACAACATGTTTCTAAATAGCACATGGATCAAAGGAGAAATCCCAAGAGAAATTTTGAAATATTTTGAACTAAATGATAATGAAAATACAACTTACTGGAATTTGTCAGATGCAGGGAAAGCAGTGCTTAGAGAGCAATTTATAGCATTGAATGTATATATTAGAAAAGAATAAACATATAAAATCAATTATCTAAGTTCCCACCTTAGGAAATTAGAAAAAGAAAAGCAAATTGAATCCAAAGCAGAAGGCAATAAATAATAAGAATTAGAGGAGAAATCAGTAAAATTGAAAACAGGAAAGCAATGGAGAAAAATCAATGAAACCAAAAAATTCTTTATAAAGATCAATAAAATCAGTAAGCCTCTAGCCAGGCTACCTAAGAACAAAAGAAGAGGACACAAATTACTAATATCAGAAATAAAAGAGGGGGTATCACTATGGACTCTTTAGACATTAATGAGGTAATAATGTAATACTGTGAACTACTCTATGCTCACAAATTTGATAGCCTAGATGAAATAGACCAATTACTTAAAGGACATATTTCTGCCAAAACTCACACAAGAAAAAATAGATAATCTGAATTGGCCTATTAATATAGGTATATTAAATAAATCAATAATTAATAATCTTCCAAACAGAAAGCACCAGGCCCAACTGGGTCCACTGGTGAATTCTACCAAACATTTAAGGAAGAAATTATACCAATTCTCTACAATCTGTTTTATAGTATAGTAGCAGAGGGAATACTTCCTAACTCATTCTATGAGGCCAGCATTATGCTAGTACCCAAACCAGACAAAGACAGTACAAAAAAAGAAAACTGCAGAACAGTATATGCAAACATTCTCAACAAAATATTAGCAAATCAAATCCAACAATATATAAAATATAAAATTTATCCTAGGTTTACAAGCCTGGTTCAACATTTGAAGTTCAATTAATGTAATCCATTACATCAGAGACTGAAAAAAGGAAAATCACATGATTATATCTATAGATTATAGACATAGAACAAGCATTAGACTAAATCCAGCATGCATTTATGATAAAACTCTCAACCCATCTAGTGAAATAAGTCAGACAGAGAAAGATAAATAAATACTGTATGTTTTTACTTATATAGAATCTAAAAATAAAGCAAACAAATGAATATAACAAAACAGAAACAGACTCATAGGTGCATAGGTACATAGGTATATGTAACTATACTTCGATTTAAAAAAAAGTGTCAACACTAGGAATAGAGAGAGACTTTCTCAACTTGATAAAGAATATCTACAAAAATCCAACAGCTAAAGTCATACTTAATGGCGAGAAACTCATAATTTTCCCATTAGCATCAGATACAAGAAAAGGATATCCTTTTCCATCACTCCTTTTTACATTCATACAGGAAATACTAGCTAAATGCAATAAGAAAAAGAAATAAAAGGTACACAGATGGGAAGAAAGAAATAAAATTGTCTTTGGTCTCAGATGACATGATTCTCTGTTTAAAAAAATCCACAAAGAAATTGACAAAAATCCCCCTAGGACTAATAAGCAATTATAGCAAGATTGCACGACACGGGGTTAAAATACAAAAGTCAATAGCTTTCCTATATAACAACAGTGAACAAGTGGAATTTGAAATTAAATACATAATACCATTTATATTAGCACCCCCTGCCAAGAATGAAATACATAAGTATAAAGGTAACAGAATATGTACAAGATCTATATGAGGGGACCTCCCTGGTGGCGCACTGGATAAGACTACATGCTCCCAATGCAGGGGGCCCGGGTTCAATCCCTGGTCAGGGAACTAGATCCCACATGCAAGCTGCAACTAAGAGTTCACATGCCACAACTAAGGAACTGGCGAGCCGCAACTAAGGAGCCAGTGAGCCGCAACTAAGAAGCCCTGGAGCCCCAACTAGGGAGCCCACGTGCTGCAACTAAGGAGCTGGTGAGCTGCAACTGGGGAGCCTGCCTGCCTAAGACCCGGTGCAACCAAATTAATTAATTAATTAAAAATAAATAAATAAATAAAGATTTTTAAAAAATCTATATGAGGAACATTAAGAACTCTGATTAATGAAATCAAAGGAGAACTAAATAAATGGAGACATTCCATGTTTACGGAATCAATATTGTCACTGTGTCAGTTCTTCCCAAACTGATCAATAGATTCAATGCAATCTCAATCAAAATACCAAGTTATTTTGTGGATATTGACAAACTGATTCTAAAGTTTATATGGAGAGGCAAATGACCCAGAATAACCACACAATATTGAAGGAGAAGAACAAAGTTGGAGAACTGACACTACCCAACTTCAAGACATACGAAAAAGCTACAGTAATCAAGACTGTGATACTGTTGAAAGAATAAACAAATAGATCAATGGAACAGAATAGAGAGTCCAGAAGTAGACCCACATAAATAGAGTCACCTGATCTTTGACTAGGAGCAAAGGTAATACAGTGGAGCAAAGACAGACTTTTTAATAAATGGTATAGGAACAACTGGACATTCATATGCAAAAAAATATTAATCTAGACACAGGTCTTACACTGGTCACAAAAAGTAATCCAAAATAAATTGCAGACCTAAATTTAATACACAAAACTATACAATTCCTACAGATGAGAAAACCTAGATGATCTTGGGTATAGCAATGACTTTTTGGATACAAAACCAAAGGCATGATCCATGAAAGACATGATGAACAAGCTGGAGTTCATTAAAATTAAAAATTTCCGTTCTGTGAAAGACAGTGAATGTCAAGAGAATGAGAAAACAGGCCACAAATTGGGAGAAAATATTTGCAAAAGATACATCTGATAAAGAACTGCTATACAAAATATACAAAGAATTTTTCATGTAAAACAATAAGAAAACCAACACCCAATATAAAAATGGACCAAAGAATTTAACAGACACCTCACCAAAGAAGATATACACGGCAATAAGCATATTAATAGATGTTACATATCATGTATCATCAGGGAAATGCAAATTAAAACAACAATAGGATATCATCACTATTTGAATGGCCAAAATCCAGAACACTGACAACACCAAATGTTGGCAAGAATGTGGAGAAATGAGAAACTTGCATTCATTCCTGATGGGAATGCAAAACGGTTCTGCCACTTTGGAGGACAGTTTGATGGTTTCTTAGAAAACTAAACACACACTTGCCATACAATCCCGCAATCAGTCTCCTTGGCATATATCCAAAGGATTTGAAAAGTTATGTCTGCACAAAAACCTTTGTGCATGATGTTTATAGTAGCTTTATTCATACTTGCCAAAACTGGAAGCAAACAAGACGTCTACAATAGGTGAATGGATAAATAAACTGTGGTACATCCAGCAATAGAATATTATCCAGAACTAAAAGAAAATGAGATATCAAGCCATGATATAACACAGATAACCTTAAATGCATATTACCAAGCAAAAGAAGCCAATGTGAAAAGGCTACATACTGTATAATACCAACTATATGACATTCTGGAAAAGAATATAAAGAGAGTAAAAATATCAGAGGTTGACAGTGATTGGGGTCAGAGAGAAAGATATAATGGTGGAGCAAAGAGGATTTTCAGGGCAGTGATAGTACTCTGCGTGACACCATAATTATGGTTACACGTTATTATATATTTGTCCAACTCCTAAGATGTATAACACCAAGAGTGAACCCTAAAGTAAACTATGTACTTTGGGTGATTATGATGTGTCAGTGGAGTTTCATCAGTTGTAACACATGTACCACTCTGGTGGAGGATGTGGATAATAGGTAATTATTGCTGAGTGTTTTTCTTTTTTATTATCTCCTTTAAACATTTCCGTATTATTCAGCTGTTTTTAATGAATTTATATTACTATTTCTATATAATCAACATGTAATCTAATAACACTTCTATGTTTTTAAAATTCAACTATTTTAAAACGTTGTAATGAAACATCACTCCCTCTATCACACTTCCTTACCACGGCCTCTTTCAGGATATAATACTCTTCAACTTAGTCTTCACTATTTGTATTGCTTCATGTATATCTAAATAACATAGCTATTCTTTTCTTACAAATTTTAATCCCAGATGTTTTGAAATAATATCCAAATGAGTACAGAATTTAACAGTTTTATATCTATGCAGTTTCTTCCCTAAATCTTCTCAATAGTAAAGAAAATTACTATTTTTGTTCAATTAGTATTTAAACTTTATATAATTAAGATTATTCACAACTGTTCAGCCACAATGTCTTATTATATATATATATATATATATATATATATATATATATTATATTTAGCTTTTCCTGAAATTAAAAATCATTCTCCAGTACTTTGCTGAGACAAGGCTATGGGAGGCATACTCTTTTTAAATTCATCATGTCTGAAAATATCTTTACGTTAATCTCACATTTGAGTGATTGCTTATAGAAATTTATATTGAAGATTGTTTTCTGTTAATGTACTATTATAACCTAGCTTGCAGAGTTACGTTGAAAAGTCTGATGCAACTCAGATTCTTACCCCTTTTAATCTTATGCTACCTTGTTTTTCCTTTATTTTTTCTTTGTAAGAGGAGGCTGGGAGTCTCATCATTCACTGTAGAGGATCCCTCTGTTTTCAGTACAAGATCTAACTGTTGCTATTCACTGTGCTTGTTGACCTCAAATCTCCTTCAATTGCTCAAGAAAAACAAACATCTTTTCTCTTGTTTGAGTATGCAATGGATAATCACCTATTTGCATATAATGAGGAGGGAAAATTTGTGATTTTAATGGCTCTCTACATTCTACCCAGTTTTCAATCTTTTTAAAACAAATTCTGTGCCTCTTCTCTCCTGGAGACAATGTGGATTGACCACTTAATTTCATAACATCCTCCGGCTAGGGTTCTCTACATGAATTAGGGTACAGAAATTAGATGCATATGGTCTGGAAAGTAGAAGTGAGGCAGAGGTCATTTTTCTGATCCCTTTTGGCAGTTTCTTCCAACATGCAAGTTATGGAAAAGGAGAGTTCTGTGCAGTAGCATCCCATTGCCTGTTCCCCAGCTTCCTAAATCCAAGGTAGTTGTGGCAAGATGACAATAAGCAATACGGTTATGTTCTTGAACTCACGACTCCACAGCTACTTCTGATGTAATTCCTTGGAGTTTCTGCTTTTTAGTGCTCTGGCAGTCTTTCCTGGAGGGCCAGTCTAAAATCTGATTCATCACCCCTTCCAGTAATTATGTAAGAAACTAATTTCCTGTATTAAGTCTTTTCCTGAATAAATGCCTCATTCCGTAAATGAGACCCTGCTTGACAATCTACCCATCTACCTTCCACAGAACATGGTGCCTTCAACTCCTAAACTCTTTTAGAGATCCGTGGATTAAATCTGCATGGCTTCTGTTGGTGTCTACCTCTTGCACATACTTTGGTTTCACTTATTTTGACTACTTTTTCCCATCTTCTAAAAAATTGCTGCTATCTCCCAACTTCTGACTTCTCCTCATTATTTTTGTTGTCCTTTTAGGTTTATATCATTCTTATTATTTCAGTATTTTCTGAGAGGAGTAGGGAAGTTTGAGGAAGAAATGGAAATATACATTATCATCCAGGCTACCATTTTAAATATGATTTGTTCATGAATTGATTTTATGATAAGTAATCAATTAATGGAAGAGGACTGGAAGAAAAAAGAATGTTTGTTTGCTGTATATAAATTGTATCCTGAATTCTTGCATTTTCTATGGCATTCCATTATAGAAAAAAAAAAAGGAGACTCAATAGTCAGAGAAGAGGGGGACATGAAAAATGTTCTTAAAAGAAATAGGGGTTGGACTCTCAAAATAAGGTGACAAGTAGAATCTAAGTAGAAACATATTCAAACCTGGTATGGGGATGGTTAAAGTACACAAAATGTCTAATATTTAATTTTTAATTATCACCTTCTGCTAATTTTTCTGTGTCATGCAGTGATATCATTTCATGATATTTTAGGGAATGAAACTGAATGAAAAAGAAAACATAGGCTTATAAGTGGAATGAACAGGAGCATTGTTTTAAAAGATGAGTTGCTATGTGAAGAATTAAATAGGGAGCAGAAATTCTGAGGCAGCAAGGACATTTATGCTTGCCTTTCCCCAATTCATCATATCTTAAGAAAACTGAGACATATTGGGAATGGAAATGGACTTCCCTGAGTACTTGGGATGATCATTTAAACCATTCTTTTTTATATTTAAGTAAAAACTTTATCTTTTTATTTTGAAGACAAACCACCTGACTTGAAGATGATATTAAGCATAAAATTACTGCAATTGAATTCTGTATACGTCCAAATAATATGCACAGCTTATTAGCATAAGGGACTTTGGTAAGTCAACTCTGCATCAATTTCTGAGTACTTCAATATTATAACAAAATGGTTAAGTTGCTCAAGGATTTATCAAAGCTACCTATTTTGTAACATGGGTCCTATGTAACAAAGTCTAGAGTGAATATACCCAGGTGGCCCAGACCAAAACCGTTATCCATTTTTTTCTGGTTGTACAGTGATGTTATAATCAATCACATGACTGTTTGCTAGAAATCAGCATAGGCTAGACAGTCATTTACACAGCAGTCATACCCCAAGTCAGTACTCACAGCTGGAGAATATCAGCGGGCAGGAGTGCTCACCCATGGGGAAGTTGTGCAGCTGCAGCTGGCATTCTGCATTTATGGTGAGCCTTAAAGTGTAAAGGATTTTCCCATTATTCCAAATTCTGAGGAGCTGATTGGGGGTGGTGATCCAGTGAGCCTCTGCAGTTTTGGAATTGCGGAATATCATATCTGGAATCCATATTAACCCCACCATATTGCTGTTCAGAGTAAGTATTTTCATTGTGCTGTTGAACCAAAGAGGATGAATGATTTAAACAATTTTATTCGTGTATTTATAAAATTGCCAGGGAACCTTACTGTGTCAAAACTAGTATACATCTCTGACATGACAAATTTAATTCTGGCATAAATTTCTATATCTGGGAAGTAGACGGAAAGATAATTCTACCCAGCTATGTGTTTAAAGAAAGATGCATGTATAAACCAACAAAATTTTGTAGATATCTGTTCTTAACAAGCGGACATGTAACAACCTTCCTTGAGAGATTGGTTCTTTATCACTCTGACTGTCAAGAAGTCTATTTTAATTTAAGATAATTGGGTTTTGGGTATGGGAAAACAGTGTTATGTAGTGAAAAGGGCTGTGGGCTTTGAACACAACAAATCTGGTTTCAGATTTCATCTAGGTAGTGCTTGAGGCCATCTGAAAAATTTGCTGAACCTCCCTTAGTCTCACCACACATCCATAAATTGGCAAGAATATCACATATCTTGCATACGTATTGTCAGAAATAATTTATGTTAAGGATATACTTCAGAATGTGGTATGTAACAAGAGTCAATCAATGTTTTTGTTACCATTCTTTTTTTTTTAAAGCATTTCTTATTTTTTTAAAATTTATTTATTTTATTTTATTTATTTTTGGCTGCACTGGGTCTTTGTTGCTGTGCGTGGGCTTTCTCTAGTTGCAGCAAGTGGGGGCTACTCTTCATTGCGGTGCGCGGGCTTCTCACTGTGGTGGCTTCTCTTGTTGCGGAGCACGGGCTCTAGGTGCGTGGGCTTCAGTAGTTGTGGCACGGGGGCTCAGTAGTTGTGGCTCACGGGTTCTAGAGTGCACGCTCAGTAGTTGTGGCACATGGGCTTAGTTGCTCCGTGACATGTGGGATCTTCCAGGACAAGGGCTCGAACCAGTGTCCCCTGCATTGGCAGGCGGATTCTCAACCGCCACTAGGGAAGCCCCTTTGTTACTATTCTTAAAGGTGTAGTTGATAGTGCCTAAACTAAATGGATCATTTGGTGATAAAGGCTGTAATCTTAATATGCCCATACCCAAAAAGTGAGATAAGGAGTGAAAGATGTCTAGAGGAGGGAATTCTGTGCAGTAAGGCATTGAACTGGGAATGAAAAGGCTGCATTCCAACTTCAGTTTTATACAGTAACAGGAACTCTGTGCTCCTCTGTAAACAACTTACTTCCCTGAGGTATCAGCTATCTAGCCTGAGTAACAAAGAATCACAAGCAGAGAAAACAGACAGGATTTGGGCTACATGATCATTAAGGTCCCTCCTTGCTCTAAGACACTAATTTTATTTACTTATTATTTCTAAAGGCTGACATCATACATTAGAAAGCAAGGCTTCAGAGACAGCAGCCTAAATTCTGAGACTCCTTTCTTAACCATGAATCACAGTCAGGAATATATTTTCTAGGAGTAAAGATGACTCTAGGAACATAAATTCCTGAGCAGGTGTATTGAATTTTCTTTCACTCTGCTTTCAAATAGCAATGGTCCCAGTTTAACAGTTGCATAGGTGTTTTTAAACAATTCATCTCTCTCTCCCTTTAATTACACATGCACTCTCTCTAGTCCCCATACTTGTAAAACTGTAGTTTGCAATTTGACAGGATGATATTATAGTATTGAGCAATATGTGAATTGGTTTAAAAGTAACCGGAGTTGAAGCATACATCAATCACCACAAGTGCAAACGCAGGTCACTAAAGCTGTCAATTTCAATCAGCTCTGTAATTAAATACATCACCAATATGGATTTTGTGTAAGAATGTCACTTGTTCTTCAGATGTCTGCTATGAGGACAAATCACACTTCAGTGTCTCTGCACAGGCATGCTAAATATAGTATTTTTAAAAGCAGGACATCTTCATCCATCTTTCTCTGATTTGTTAAGTAGAAATCCATTTACTAATGTGTAGTCTAAAAGCTATGTTTTTAAATGTATATTTGAATTGCTTTCTATTTAATTAAAATATTGTAAATCTCAGTTGGCATTTTAAACTCATCTTTCACACCTTGAATGGCATTTGTTATGAAATAAATAGATAATGAATAATAATCATCTTTTAAAAGGCTGAACAATTTGTAATTATGGATAATTTGCAAATAGATATTCTTTATTATGTGTTCAAAAAGCAGAAGATGCTTTTGGTTGTGAAGAAATAAATTATTCATTTTGATTTCAGCAGGAGAACAAACTATCTCACATTTAGAAATATTTTAACTTTTCTTTTTAAACAGCTATAAAGTGTCATCTTCTTCTAAAACACTTACCACTACATGGGAAAAACCTGCAACAAAGTCATATTACCAAATATATATTGCCTGCCATTTGAATTAATCTTCAAATAAGCTCCAGGAAGCAGGTCCCTGGACAGTTAATCTTTAGTTTTGTAGCCCATGCACATTTTCAATAAGGTTACTAGGGAATTAGGCCCAGTAGGGAGAGGAAAAGCATATTGTCTTATTCCGCAGGCAGCTGTTGTGAGCCCTGTTAGCAAATTATAACTTCCTTAATTATGAAATACTGTATTAGTAGAATCTCCATCATCATGTCTATGCTCGTCAAAGAAAGTCATTGTAAATCTTTAGTATAAAGTTCCAAACAATTTTTTAAAATTCTCTTGGCTAATAACAAATCTCCTATAATGTTTCTCATCACAAGTTATCATCAAAAAACAAAGCCCAGTTAGATAATTTGAAATATTAAAGAACAGAGACAATAGTTAGGACCTTAATAAAGATAATGATCAAAATAAAACACTTGAGGAAAGGTGTTATATAAATAAAAAGTGATAGTAACTGTTCATTTTAGATTGTGTTGCTGTCCTCATCAATAATACACACACACCTTTTTTCAAGCATCTTTTCAATTGTTCCTATTTAAACAATAGCATCAAAAACCAACAAATTGTTTGATAAACAAAAAACATGAATCATCTGGAAAAATATCATAAAAGCTTAATATCATTCTGAAAGCCATCCAGAAAAAAAAAATTAAATAGTTAGAGGAACACAAAGCAAGGGGACATTAACCACAAGTTGCTGACTTGAGGTTTTTTGGGTCTTTTTGTTTTTCTTTGCGGTCAGCAGTAGCATGCAAGAACTCAGGAGCAATTTTCTGTGGACTGCTGTACCTACTCAATTTATTTTGGAGCCATCTGTATAAGTTAAGGCTCCACTTCTATAAACAGACACGTCACCTTCAGACAGACCTTAAACAGCATAAGAACACTCTCACCTAATTTGTTTTAGTTCCTCTGATCTTCATGCTTAGCCTCACCCGCTGTTCCTGAAATGCATGAATAGCAAGGAATAATCTTTTCCAGACCAAATACTAAATAAATAGGAGATAATGTGAAATTGAGTTTAAAAAAATGAAACAGGTGAAGCCAATCAAATTTGCATTGACTTTCTGGAGATCTGTGGCCTGCTGGTTCTGAGAAAGACCTTTTCACCTCCTCTGAAACTAAAATACAGCCACTCCCTGGATGCTCTTCTGAGCTTTCTCTAGGTCCCCAGTTAAGCACTTCTCACATAACCCCAGCAGCTATTTCAATTATTTTGCCAGTTTCCTCAGTCTTCTGTTCCATATCTTTCAACATCCCGTGCAGCAGCGCTTGTCTCCTACTTTGGAGAAAACCAAACAAATGAGTAAATAATAAAGGTCAACAGGCAGAAAACCTCACTCCAAGCCATCAACATCCACCATTCCTTTTCACTTTCATGGACAAATTAGCTTTTTCATGTACGAAAGTTAACCTTTCTACCATTGCCTGGGATTATCTTCTCTGCTATTCACAACCACCTCCCTCCATTAATTACCTCCCTTACTCCTGCCCTTTGTGTCCCTTCTTTTTAATGGATTCTTTCCCTCTACATATAAAAAATTTCAAGTTTCCTCCTTATTTAAAGTTACAATGCCCTCTTAACCCTATATTGCTTTCTAACTACTGAAAATCTTCCTCTTTTCCTAGTGGATAAAACACAGTTCTGAATAGTATACACATGCTCTAATACTTTTTCATCTCCCATTCTTTCATCCACTGACTGTCAAGTAGCTTCTGCCACGATTCCTCTCTTGCCAGACACTAATAAACTTCTTGTGGTTAAAGTCAATGGTCATTTTTATTTAATATAGTTAGTGTATTATTTCCTCTCTTTATCGTTTGACATTATTGACCTTTATCTGCTTCCTAGAAAGCAACTCTTCATCCCTTGCAGTGAGACTTTTCCACTATTGACTATCTGTTGAAAGGCGGTGCCCCCAGTTTCAGTCTTATTTTCTTATACTCATGGGTACTGGTATCACTCCATACTCCATTGAATGACACTAGACAAACTTTGCTTCTGAGTTCTGGATATATAACAAGTTCATTTTGGATGCCCAATGTTATCTCCACACTCTCTCCCTAATTGGTCCCGCTCTATTCTTATTTTTCCCTATTTTGGGAAAGGTCCTCTCTTCCCAGAGCAAATAAAATGTATTGCTTACATGAAAAAAAACTAGGTTTTTTGCTTGTTTGTTTGCTTTTAAAGTTCTGTGTTCCCGTGACAGTTATTAACTGGTTAGCTTTGTATGAAAATGATTAAAAACAAACAAACAAAAAACAAACCATATTTTCTTAATAATAGTCTTTGTTACAAGTAAATGCATTTATTGTATTAATATCAACAAAGATAATAAAACTGATGATATTATAAGGGAGGAAAAATAATTTTACCTCTATTTTTCTGAGGTCTTAACTGAGACCCTTGAAATAATAGATGAACAAGAGAAAAACAAACAAAAGTTTATTAACATGCATGCCTCATGTACACATTGGAGACAACCAAGAAAAAATGAGTAACATCCGAGGTGGCTTAGAATTCAGGCTTAAACACCATTTCAGCAGGGGAAGGGGAGGAAGGATGTAAACTTCCAAAGGGAGAGTAAGTGATTTTTTAGGAAAGATGAATGGGTCCTTAGAAGAACAGATGGGAGGTATGATAGTTTGTAACAAAGTTTGTCTGGGTGTAGGGTTAACTTCTAGTTTTCTTTCCTGGGATGAGTCCATCTTCCCTGGTTGGAGAAACTCAGGGGGATGGGACTTATGACAATTAAATATCTTTTGGAGGATCTGTCTTTAGGCAAAGAGGAGTTTAGAGAAAGCCTGCCCCCGCCCCCAGCATTTGTTAATTTTCAAATGCATACAGCTCAAAGTAATCAATATGCCAAAGTGGTATAGAGTCGTCCCTCTGTATCCACAGTGAATTGGTTCCAGGATCCCCAGCGGATACCAACATCCATGGATGCTCAAGCCCCTTATATAAAATGGTGTAGTATTTGCATATAACCTATGCACATCCTCCTGTATACTTTAAATCATCTTCAGATTACTTATAATACCTAATACAATATAATTGCTATGTAAATATTTGTAAATTCAATATAAATGCTATGTAAATAGCTGCTGCTGACCCATGGCAAGTTCAAGTTTTTCTTTCTGAAAATTTCTGGAATTTTTTTCCCAAATATTTTTCATCTGCGGTCGGCTGAATCTGCATAGTCAGATCTTGTGAAAACAGAGGGCCAATTGTATTTTGGGTTGGCATATTCCACTATCCTTCAAAATCAAAATCTGCTTAATTTTCTTGAGAATATACACAAATATTAAATTAACACTGGAATTCTAGTGTAAGAATAAATTCTATAGTTAATATCTTTTAAAAGACAGATATGACATGATTATTTTATTTTCTAGCTTCTTAAAATAGTACTGCTTTGTGGAAAAGAATCAACCATCTACCTTTGTAATTGGTTTCAATCATTGGTAAAATAACACCAAACAGCAGTAACTACTTATTAAAAGATGGTAATACACAGGAAAATTTAAGTTAAATTGTACATTACATAATGGAAATCTACATAAGGTAGATCAAACATTCTTAATACATCCTGTTAATAAATTGATTTATATATAACATGGGGTCCAATAAGATAATATGCTGTTTGCAGATTCTTTATTTATTTTTCAGAATAAATCTATAATTGAGACCCTAAAGGCCAAGTGGAAGTAAAAATATCGTATTGTCAGTCTCGTAACAGCTCTAAAGAAATTAGAAATAATGAGAGTGGTATTACCGAAAAAAAGAACTAAAA
This sequence comes from Eubalaena glacialis, assembly GCF_028564815.1. Taxonomy (NCBI): domain Eukaryota; kingdom Metazoa; phylum Chordata; class Mammalia; order Artiodactyla; family Balaenidae; genus Eubalaena; species Eubalaena glacialis. The sequence continues at coordinate 102,710,120 of NC_083726.1, forward strand.
TAGAATATTTTAAAATCATAAATAATAAGTAATCTATTATTGTTTATGAATTTTAAATTAATTTTAAAAACTAATAAGGAAATGGGTTTAAAGGCTTTACAAATACTTAGGAAAATATAGAAAAAAATTGCACCAAAGAAAATTAGAAGATTTCAGGGACATTATTATATTTTACCTATTATGAACTTAAGACACATTAAAATATTATGCATGGATAATATATAATGGTCTGTTTGAAAAGAAGTAGTTGTTTGCTTCTACAGGTCTATGTTCCCTTGTGAATTACTGGCTGGCTAGCTGTGGATTAAAATGATCTAGTGGTCTACCGGGACAAGAAGGCCTTGGGCAACCACTCACCTTACAATGTAAAACCCTTTCTTACAAAATTAAACACAGAATGAGTTGCATTGAACTCTGCTCACTTTTGCTTTGTTTCTTTTATCTTATCTCTTTGAAACTCAAGAAGCAATGTTATATGAAAGCATTAAGGTTGATTTCATTTGTGATTTGAAGACTATCCATATTACAGATTATTAAATTAATAGCAATCTAACCTTGAAAGCACCTCTATCTGCTGAAAGAGCAACACTTCATCACCTGTTTTGATTCATTAATGTATCATTTAACTTGGTATGACACATGTTCAGCAGTTATAATTACATTATGGTCGTCCTAGTACATCAGCTCTGCTCCAAGTTTCTGTCACCACAAGTCCAATTTTCAACATAGAGCAATCCACTGCACTCTTTCCTTATTAGTGTCATCTTTAATGTAGCAGAGAGGCTGAACCATTACTTGGCACTGAGAGTTTAACAGCAATTAACCCCTGCTCTATCCCCAGGGATAAGTACATCAGCAACTTGCCAAAACACTGTAAACAAGCTGGCCAAGATCAATGTGCAACCATGCTGGCTGCAGAGCACCTAGTGTATTAATTTAGCATTGATATATAGGGGAAAAAGGAGGAAATGGTCTGCATGAAATTAACCTGAGTCACTTCCCTACCCTAAACTGGATGTATTTCTTCCATGGATAGATATAGGACTTTAAAACAAAAAGAAAAAGAAAAAGGAAGAAAATCATGTTTACAGTTAGCAAATATACTACATGTTTATTCAGCTTTATAGCCATAAGAAAATGATTATTGAATTGATTATTTCACAGGATGGTTTTTGAGGATAGAAAATGAAATGCATAAACAATGTATACACATAATTTAAAGGTCAAATTCAAAGAGCAAATGACAAAGCAAACTCAATTTTGAGATAGTCCTTGGTTGTTCTAACATACAAATGACTGGCAAGGGGAGCCATACAGGGTTCTCTATAAATTTCAACTTAGGAAATTCTTAGCATGACGAAGCATGTAGTTCTGAGAGTTGATGGTACAAACTCTAAAAGAGTGCAGAGACAATGCCTAGAGCAGAATTGTGGTCTGACATTTTCTAGACACATTCTGCCATAATTTGTAACTTGGACACTCAGTACAAAGCTGGATGCTTTAATACTGCAGTCTACTGAAAGTGGGAGGAGCATAATATTAAGACCCTAAGTGTCTGCTACAGATAGATATAAGAAATGTTAAAGTATTTGGAGGTCTATGGACCTAGATCAAAGATTTAGCTTGTTACTTTATTTCAGTGCATTAAAAAGAAAAAAGGTCATAACTCTAAAGTGCCTAATTATTTTTCTGTTGTTACTTGAGTCACTGTCACTTGTTTATACTATGTATTTTCACAATACCATGCCGAGACTGGCACCACACATCACCACTTTTAAAATAATAGCAACTGTACCTCCTGCTGAATGGTACCCTAACTTCACTTTGGAGTGAAACAATCAGCTCTTGAAGATACAAAATTTCTTTTGTATGCAAATACTAATTATTCATTTGTCTGCACTGCTTTTCTCTCCATATTTCTTTGCAGAGATGGCAGTCTAGAATAAATAGAATTATACCACCCCCTTGCTAAAAACTCTTTAATGATTTCTTATTAAATTTAGAATACATACACACACACTAAGTTAATAATTAATTAAGTCCAAATTCTTCTCCAAGATTATGAGGCCCTACGTGATTTGTCCTGGCTGTCTGTTTAACTTTTTCTTCTGCTTTATCTTTCTAGGTAAGACCTACTTCAACTTCTACTATTCTGTCTGTTGTTCACCAATCTTCAGTCACAATGAATTATTTTTTCCTAAATAAGCTATGTCCTATGCTCTTCCCTCACCCCCATGGGCTTCACATTTTCTTTTTTTCTTCTTTCTGGAACACCTTTCTCTAAGCAATATCTTCTCGTGTCTAATTATTTAGTATGATTCACTCCTGTTTCTCACACGGCCCGATGGCAATGCCACATATACACAAAGGCTCTTTCTGAACATCCTTCTATAATCTCTCATTCTCTCTCTCTCTGTCTCTCTCTATACACATATTTAGACATTTAGACACTCATATTTAGATATTAAATATTTATCCTCCTGTCAACACTATGTTAACTCTAGGAACCCAAATACTTTTATTTTCTTCATAATACCTTATGTTCCTATTATCTATTGTTACGTGTTTTAAAAATCACAACATCTGAAATTAAGTTAGCTATTTGCTTGCTGGTCTGTCTCTCCCTTGGACTCTGTATCGTTCACCACTGGTGCCTAAGAAATCATTCAGAAGATAACTAACACTCAATAAATAATTTTGAATAAATTACTGTTGAGTATGAATAATGTAGACAGTACCTGCCACAGAAATAAGAGTGCACTGTTTCTAACCTAGAACATGAATGGTCTCATAATTCAAATAGATATAGAAGTCTCCAAACTCTGTACATGTCCAAAGAAAAATGCTTTCTCAAACTATTGGGTTGGCCAAAAATTTTGTTCGGGTTTTCCGTAACATCTTATGGAAAAACCCGAATGAAATTTTTGGCCAACCCAATAGATTGACTACAATCATTTTCTTCAAAAATACAGTTTGGAAGTTGTTGAGAATTCTTGAATGAAAGAGCTATATAATATGGAAAATTAAATGAAATAAATGTATTTACAGAGAGGTGTCCGAAGAACATACACAGATTGAATTTATCTTAAATTGTAGCATCACTCAGTAGGTATTTTCAATCTAACTTGTAAATATATGCAAGAATTTAAAAGTTATATGCCTATTGGAAATTGTTTTTAAATTATTTAAGAAATTTTCCTCTGCTGCCAATTTGGTTATCAATAAAAAAAATATCAATATCCCCCTTTCTCAAGATACAGAATTGTGATTTTATGATAGGACAATTGCCCTAAATCAAACCTGATATTCTGAGTTGATCTCAGCTCATCAGCTTAAGGCACTGCAACACTAAACTGTGTCTCATATAGCCACTTCTAACTGGTATAGAGTCTGTGAGATTGTCTTAGTCAATCTCCATATGCTTTAAGTCAGTTCAGATCCTACTGGGCCTCCCAGGATAGTGGATAAAAGTCCTTGAGTATTCATTTAATTTATATTCCAAGTACAGTTAGGAGCCTCTAAGTGGGCTTAGGGGTGGGAAAAGGGTAACCAAAGTCAGGTGTTTGCAACCATTGGTAGGCAGAAAATGAAGCATCATTTTACCTCTGCACACTGCTTTTCTCTCCTGCCCCTTCTGGACAGCTCATTCAACAAATTTTTGTTGAACAATTATTATACATCAGGTACTGCTCTAGAAATTGATGATACACAATGTGCAAATCTAAAACTGCTGATCTCATAAATCTTATACTTAAGTGAGAGGAAATTCACAATAAAAAATAAGGACAAAAAATATATAGTCATTAGATGAGGATAAGTGCTAAAGGAGAAAAACAAAGCAGGGGGAAATACTGGAAATTCTGGGAGGGAATAATTTCAAGTTAATTGGTCAGTGAAAGCTATATTAGAAAGAGACATTTGAACAAGGACTTGAGCCATTCAGGTAACAGATGTCAGAAGCTCAGCTGTGCTGGAGAAAACTGAATTATCAGGTATTACAATAGCTGAATGAGCAACAAGCCAAAAATGAAAGTAACAATCAAGCCTTTAATCATTTACTGCAATAGTATAAACAAGAGGTTAAAATCAAAGAAAGCTCCAACTCCCCCCATTTCATTTCTCCCCATGAACTGGCACACTAGTGTAACGTCAGATGGATTAGTACACACATAGGAGTCCTCTCAGTCTTGAAGGAGCCCCCTGTCCCACGCCCCCCCCCCACCAAAGTCTCCTTAATTTTTAACAACCTGAGGGCTGGGAAAAGAGGTTGGAGGGCTAGGAGTGTAAAGTACCAAGTACTAATTCACAGTTGGAAAAAGTATTTTCTAGGTTCCCTTTCTCCCCAATAAGTAGTTATCAGCAGAGGCGCTTAAGGTCTTGATTTCAGGGTCCCAGATAAAGAGACCTAGTGATAAAGGTGGCTATGCTAGGACCGCAAATATGTATAAAAGCATGGCTGGCCAGAGGGGCCTGAGTCCTTGACTGTAACTTCCTTTAGAGACTAACGCGCTAGCCACGAGCCAACTCCAGTGTGGGAAGAGCAGTTTTCCCCCATGACACCTGCCAGAAAAAGTTTTGTAATTGCTATGGTCAGGCCTGAAAAATTACATTCAAATTTTCTGGCCAGGAGCCAAACTCCTCAACAGGACGGAGGGGCATGAAAGAGTGAGGAAACAGCGGGTGAGAAATCCCTGAGAGGGAATCATGGCTGGAATATCTGAAAAACAGCAAAGAGGTAAGAAAAGCTGTTTAAATAAGCTGTAGAAGGAAGATATTAGGTGATGAAGTCAGAAAACTGCCCAATTGGACAGAGCCTTGGAAACCCCTGGGAGAACTCTGGTTTTTACTCTGAGCGGGGGCCGGGGGGAATGATTGGATGATTTTGGAAAAACAAAAATGCCATGATCTAACTTTTTTTTTTTTTTAAGAATTATTCTGCCTTCTAAGTTTAGGATAAAGTGTTGAAGAGAGGAGGGCAGAGGCAGAGATACCAGTTAAAAAGCTAATGAAATGATCCAGGAAGATACATGATGGAGGTTTGGACTGGGGTGAGAGAGTAGATGTAGCGAAAAGTGACAGGATTCTTAATATATTTTGAAGATAGAACTGGAGAATTTGCTGATGGATTAGATGTGGGGTGTGAGAAAAAGAAAGGAGTCAAGCCTGTGCCAAGATGTTTAGCATAAGCAACTAAAAGAATGGAATTCCTAGTTACTGAAATGAGAAAGATTGTCAGAAAGCAGGTTCATGTGTGTGGTTGGGAGTAGAGGGGGGTTGGATTTTTGATATCTAGTAGATATTTTACTGATTATCATGTGAGTTAATGATTTAATGACTATAAGAGAGCCTTAGGATCTGTAGATCCTAAGATCATCCTTTAGATGCAGGGAAATAATTCAGGTTAAAGATCTAAATGTAGGAGTTTTCAGCACATAACTGGAATTCAACACAACAAGATAAATGAGATCATGGAGTATGTGTGTGAAGAGAACATGTAAAAAGATTAAGCCCAGGGGCACATCAATGCAAGAGGTCCTGAAGATAAGTAGGCACATGCAAAGGAGACTGATAAGGAGTAGAATGGTAAGTGGGGTAGGAAGAAATCCAGAAGAGTGAGGTGGTGTCTTAAACGCCAGTGGAGACAGCATTTCCAAGAAATGAAGGGGATCAGTTTGATCACATGCTATTGAGAAGTCAGCGTTTAACTTCCCTGGACAAGAGCAGTTTATGTTGGGAGGAATGTCTTATTGAAGTGTGCTCATTAGTATATTGGGGGAGAGGAATCAGAGCTTAGACCACTTACTCAAGGAGCTTTGCTGTTAATATAGAGAAATAAAAATATACTAGAATAGAAAGGAGTGGGTCTTTCATCCTTTTCTTGTTTCTTGTAATAGGAGAAATGGCAGCCCATTGGTGTGCCAACGGGGATGATTAAGTAGATAATAAAACATCGACAATTCAAGAAAAAGAAGGTAGAATTCCTAGAGCAATGTCCTTGGATAGGTAAAAGAGATGGATCTAGAACACAAGTGGTGGGATTGTCCTTAGACAGAAGCATGAATAGTTCATCCAAATTGATAGGAGGGAAGTCAAATATGAGGGCAGAGACACAAAGTGCGATGGGTACCTGCAATGGTAGGAACTGTGGAAATCCTTTTCTGACTGCTGATTGTTTCTATTTTCTGAGTGACTTGGAAAGTAAGATTGTTAGTACAAGTGAACAAGGAAGGAAAGGTGTTGAAGGTTTGAGAAAAGAAAAGAAAATTTGCAGAAGTCGTTTCTGACTATCAGTTGGACAAATGAAATGTAATAGAAATGCCAGTTAACACTAAGTACTGCCAAAATTTAATGGTAATGAATATTAAGTGAAATAAGCAAGAATGGTCTAATTTTCTCTCTGGCTGTGACTAGCTGTGTGGCTGCAGACAAGAAATAAGTGGAGAGTTGCATTTAAACAGAGTGTAAGTTTTGCTACATCAGTATGACAAAATAAGAATGATATTTTTGGTGATCTGCTCCCCTAATCTGCTTTCCTATTTTTCCTCTCTCACTCCTAAAATTGAGAGTTTAATATCTTTTAGATAATTTGGCTTGGAAAATGCAGATTAATTTCCTAGTAGATAACTTCAGATTATCCAGTCTATTTAAAGCAACACCAGGGAAGAAAACGCTTCTTCTTTGAAGACATCTTATTATATCTAACAAAACATAATAACGAGACATGTTAAATAGCCTTCCCTTAAAACTTATGCTGAGATATTAAGCCTCCTCCTAACTTCCCACCTGGACCTGCAATTCAAATTTCCATCATTGCAGTTATCACTGGTCAGACAAACCAATCTGGGGAGGGGAAAAACACATTGCTGTTTTGATTTCATACATGTGTGCACACACACACACACACACACACACACACACACACACACACCCCTTGGCAATTGAATAAAGTCCTGCCCAGTCTTTTAGCTAACTATCTACAAGTCACAAGCCATAGATGCAAAGGGCTGCTACTATGCCGAGTTAATTACCTGACAATGAGAACCTGAGGTTGGGCCAAGTGGAGCTTCATTAGCATTGAGCATCATTGACCAATAAGGAAGCCAAAATTAAGGGAGGAGAGATGACAAAAGTAGAGAAATGAAAACATTTTCTTTTTTTTTCTTAATGGAAAACCACGTAAATATTAACTTTACAGAGTTTGGTCCATTACCCTGAAAAAAATGTTTTTATAGGGGGAAATAGAAAGCATCCATTGTATTTAGTCTTTCCTTGGGAATGGTATTCAGATACTGGCACATTTTTCTGGTTTCACTGCTTTCCTGTGAGCCAAAGTCAAGGCCAAATTCCCATTGGGCCAATAAGTCATCCCTGGGCTACCTCCACTACCATCTTCTGGTAGATAAGAGAAGTGGCTTATATGCCCAGGTTAGGTAAACACATCTTTATTATTATAAGGAAAGGCAGGAGCAGAGAAAGGTTAAATTACTATCAAGTTGACTTGAATTAACACTAATACCTATTTCCTTCAGCTTCAATTTTAAAACTTAAGCACATTGTATATAGGCATAAGCATGTGTTCATGTACTTAGAATAATTTTTTCAGAGATGAAGCAAAAATAGAAAAATGTGGGACTTCCCTGTTGGCGTAGTGGTTAAGAATTCGCCTGCCAATGCAGGGGACATGGGTTCGAGCCCTGGTCTGGGAAGATCCCACATGCCACGGAGCAACTAAGCCCGTGTGCCACAACTACTGAGCCTGTGCTCTGCAGCCCGCGAGCCACAACTACTGAGGCTGCGAGCCACAACTAGTAAAGTCCACGTGCCTAGAGCCCATGCTCCGCAACAAGAGAAGTCACTGCAATGAGAAGCCCACGCACCACAATGAAGAGTAGCCCCCGCTCGCCGCAACTAGAGAAAGCCTGCATGCAGCAATGAAGACCCAATGCAGCCAAAAATAAATGTTAATTAATTAATTTTTTAAAAATTTAAAAAGAAAAGAAAAATGTCTTAGCTAAAATTTCCTTGAAGTACTTAGGAGAAATAGGGGAAAGGGTTTTATTTCAGCCTAATAACTGATGAACAAACAAAAGCTGAACAAACACAGAATGCTATGTCATTGTCAAAGGACTCAGCCTTTAATAATTGATGGTTTGGACCCTTGTTACTAGAAAAGAAATTTTTAAAAAAAGAATGTTAAAAATATTGAAATATATAACACATTACACTGTTAAATAAAAATCTTATTTTTAATTGGAAATTGGCACCTTGCCACTAAACTTGACTTCAAAAGCAACAGCTGGGAAAGCATCTTTTTAGTTCTTAATTACTGTAGTACGTAAACCAACTTCTTTTTCCTCATCATAAGACACTTGTCTAGCTGAGGATGAGATCAAAGTACAATTTGTGGGAAAAGAAATTATGACCTAGACCATAACATGAGGATATAATAAAGTACCACAAGGAGTCTCAAGAGTAAACTTACACCAGACTCCTTTCATTGTATAAAGTCAGATTGTTGAGAATCACGCTGAACAATTAGAGTGAAACTGGGGACACCTTTGCTCAAACATATGTTTTCTTCTAAAAGGCTATTAAAAAATGGGAAAAGGAAAATGATGTAATATGAGCTCAATTCTCTTCTGACTACCAGAGTCCATAAAGCATGGGGAAGCGGGGGAAAAAGGGAGAAGACTCCATCTCACTTCTCTGGTGTTGGGCATTGGGACTGCCTCTTACTCTTCTCAATCTGTTATTTGTGATTCTCATCTTCAATATTTCCCTCTACAACCCTAAGGAACCTCATAAGAAATAATACAGGGCAAAACGAGGAACTTATTACTCTGTTCCGTGTAAGATGAAGTAGCTTTGAGAGTCATTTCTTTTCCAAAATGGGAATGGGGTTGCTAACTAAGAAAAAGAAAAGGAATATTGTTTGTTTTATAAAAAGTTAGAGGGCTATTCCTTGATGCTTTGCATGTTTGCAACACTTAGGGCTCACAAAGAAACTGGAAATCAGACATATATATTTTTTTCCTCTATTCCACCTGACCCAACCTCAGGCACTTTCCCCAATGACTGCATTCTTATTAGTCAGTTAACTAGCACATTAATATATAATTATCTTACTTCAAGTTAAATAAAACCATATTTTAAAACACCATATTTAAAAATCAATAGAATAATTTCTTAGCTGATAATACTTTTTCTCCTTTATGAATAATCTTGACACTGCATATAACACAATGAAAGAAAACCCACTCTGGAACATTCTAACATGGAAACATATTAATGAAAGCATTTGCAATACAAATCCCTAGCATGCTGACAGTATTTTGAGAGGCACCCTCATGAAATGTTTGTGCAGGAGGCTGGAAGTAACACTGTATAGAGGGTAATAAATGGAACATCATATTGTGGGAAAGAGAAAAAAGCCCTCCATTTTTCCTTTAAATCAAAGTACCAATGTAACCCGGCACAGCCAAAACTAGTACCCAACTACTTCTGATGTGCCTGCAAGTCTTAGCACAGTGAAAAGGACTTACGTGTGAGGAAGGTGTGCTGTATTATTGAGAATTCCCTAGTAATTCAGTCATCTTAAGTCAGGTCAGATATTAAGATAGCCAGGAAATATAAGAATTATGTTTTGTTAGATATAAGATAGCCAGGAAGATAGCCAGGAAATATGGCAGAAGGGAAGAGTTACAGGTTTCTATAATGACCAAGGTTTATTATAAGTATTAATATGGCTCATTTTTTTTGTTGTTGTTGTTTTTGGTTTTTTAATTTTTTTTAGATTTTCACAGAAAGCATATAAAAAGGGAGAAATACTAATTCTCATATAAACATACTGGCAAGTGTTATATGAAGAAACAAGAATAATTCAAGCTAACACATCCATTCATTTAAAAATGTGGAGACATGTAATGTACTATGTTTGTCATAATTCCTGTATAACTTGGGCAAACTGCATTATGTTTCAGTGACATCACCTTTAGAGTTGGGATTTGAATTAAGTGATAGCTGTATACTTTCAGTTCATTTCTTACTTACGTACTTTTCTTCACCTGGATAATACAATCATTCCAATCCAATGAAAAATTGGGTGAACTCCAAGAAAGAAAACTTTTGGAGATGATATAGATAAAACATGTAGAAAGACATATTTTTACTAATTAAATTTTCATAGACTCCAACATTCCTTTGAATCATCTAGTTAGAAGTAATATAACTAGTGATATCTGATTTTGTGTTGTTGTTATTGTTGCTGTTGTTTTGTATTACTTGATATTTGTTACCTATTGATCTGGTAATGGATTTATTTATAAGTAGTATGGTAAAATAGGGGGAGAAAAATACAATAAAACTGTGACTCTGGATCCAGGGAGAATTCTATTTGAACTTGAAAACTCTATTTGAATTTGAATTCCTCTGCTGCTTCTTACTAGCCAAATGGCTTCAGACAAATAATTCATCATATATGTATGATATATGATGTCATTAATATATCTGAGATATATATGTTAAAATATATCTCAGATATATTAATGACATCATAGAGTTACTGAGATGTTAAATTAGATATGTGAAAATGATTTAGCATATAATAGTTAAGGCTTATTATATGCTATTTCTCTTCCTTGTCCCAACCTTTATAAACATAAATAACGTTATATATATGTTGTCAACATATTAGCAGCAATCCATGATACTTATGCATATTTAAATATCAGTACTGCACATTTAAAATTTTCCATCTTGTTTCTACTTTCTTACTGCAAGCAGGTTAAAAAGTCATTCAGTTATAGGTGCTAAGGGTTCATTGTCTAAAATGTTGCTTCAAGAAAACTAATTAATATGAGGGCAGAAAAGCAGAAACACAAGCCAAAAGAAAAAGTTTTCTTAATTTGATTAGATGTTCAAATATCAGATAATTTAAGTTTAGGATTTTTTCTTCTTTTCTGAATGACAGAACTACTTGATTCTAGAGAATTCTGCTTAATAATCATTCAAATGATTGTTAATCCAAACAGGGATGATCCAGGGGCTTATGTGTTAAGTCGGCATTATAAAGCGAGAAGATATTATGGATAAGACCCTCCTAGAGGAATTGCTTTATACTACCTACAGGTACCTGTTAAGTGTTTCTGCAAAGCAGTGCTTAAATATTAGCATTTTTTCACTTGAGGGAAAATGAACACACTGGGAAGAGAAAAGCATTCTGAAGATTCTGGTGTTTGTTTTCAAATTGTGTACACCCTGAAAAACTGGATGGAGATGCTTTCTGATTATTGTGCAAATAGATAACCAATACCCTCTCCTAAGTAAGTCAGATGAGTAGGTAAATATGTTAAGACTGTGATGATGAGATTTTGTATCCCTAACACATTCTTCCCCCAGGTTAACTTGCTAGGTTAATTCATCCCTAGATACTCATTCTTAAACTTCCTTTAATTGGCAATTGAGAGGTGTTTTCAGCAGATAGGCGTGCTGCAGATACCCTAAAGACAACAAAAGGGGAAGAGTTAACAAGGGGTTCTGAGGCACTGCGACAAGGGTGACAAGGTTTGTTAAGCACGAATAAAGGGGACAAGCATTGCAGGAGGTATTATGGATTGGCAGCCTTTTCAGAAAGGTCAGCAGCTTCCTTTTATAATTGCTTCCATTCATTTCAATACAGTTTGCTAGAACACTCTAAGGCCAGAAGCTGTCTAATGGCACACTTATAACTTCCCTTTTCTTTGCAGTATCTCTTTCATTCAAAATAACTTTTGTTTTAGCATGCTTAAAAAAAATATATATGTAAGGAAACCATATTTTTAAAACCTCGGTTAAAATTCTCTTATAAATCTCTAGTAATTCTGTATGATTAACTTGAGACAAATAGGAAATGACTTCGGCTCAAAGTGAAAATTCACTTTTATTTTTTAAAATGTCATTAAGCACCTAAACATTTTTGGTTCAGCAGGACAAATATCGTGGCTTTTGCAACATAAATTATTCCAAATATTAGAGAGCAAGATTTCAAAAATATATGTAATTCCCTCCTGATTTTTCTTTTCAAATTCTGCTTGATCTTTCTGTTTTTTTCATACTTAGCAAACTTAATCCAACTTAAGCTAACCTGTTTGAGCTACTGAGAACAATTTCTAATCCACACATTCTTAAATTTTCAAATACACTTGGGATATTTCTTTGAAATGTGTTTTTCTAATCTCACCATCCTAAATTCAGAATCAGTGGTTTTAAGATGGAAAACAAGAATCCCATTTCCCAGGTGATTTTGATGCAGAACTTTCCTAGGCAATTATAGAAACAACATATAAAGCCACTAGACACCAAAAGAAAAAATAGTTTCAAAGGAACAACATTATTTATTAGATTTTTGTAAATCCATGAAGCTAATGATATATAGGCACAAGTTTTATTTTATTTTTGGTAAATTTTTTCTCAGTCATTATGGTATCAGTTGGATAATCCTACTAGTCCTGGTCAACCACCTTTGGCAACTGAGACCTGCCATGGATGCTTAAAATGAATAAATACATATATATAGTTTTATACAAAATAGACTTAAAAACAAAAACAGACATCTGGAATATAAAACTATTTTCTTTAGTAGTTTTGTTTTAAAAAATAGGAAAAAATAAGTAGACAGCATCTTTACAAATCATGTTTATGAGCACTTCTGAGTAGCGCAAATTTTGCTTTTTTAATTTTTAAGAAACATTTTTGGTCCTGTCTCCCACTGAGTCTCTCCTTCCTATTTCACCTGCTATACCAACATAGCAATCATGCGAACTTCATAATTTGCGCATTTGCATTTGAGTGGAAATTGCTGAGACTCACCCTCCTACAGCAAACGTCCATAAGCTGTCCGTTCTGCTGGAGGAAGTAAAGCACTGTCTCCCTCTTTTCCACTCACAGATACAGTCAGAAGTGGGGCACGTGACTTTATCTCAGCCAGTCAGAAACCCTGAAAAGTTGGATCTTACGCTAGTGGCAGAGGGAACATTTGGAGTTCAGATTTCCAGCAGCAGCGTAGGTAGTGTGCAAACCATACGGTTTCTGATGCATGTTCCTGGTGCGGTTTCTGCTGTCCTTTGATTTCCGCCCATTTTCCAACCTTGGTTTGTAAGATTTTTACTGATTTTCTGAGTCTAAATTTGCTTGCAATGATTCTCTTATTGTTTAAAAGTACTTTTTTTCCCATCCTGTTGCTTTTCACCAAGAACCCTGGATGAAGCCCTTTGTTTTATTTTTTTTTCATTGGCAAAGGCATGTCTGGTAATGAACACAGATAGATTTGTGTACAATTCAGGGATTATTCACATCATCAGTGATAGGCTATGAAGGCATCAGGAGTCCAACTCAACATTACACAGGAAATTTGAAAGGAAGTGATCAGGAACATATAAAAATAATACAGTATGAATTTCAGAACACACAGCTGTATCAGGGAAACATTCTACTGATTTGGGCTCATATGGATTTCTGGTTTACCATAGTTTTAAAAAGTGGTTGAAAGCTAAGCAAAGTGAGAAACCATAAATTATCTGGAACTCAATTGTGTAGATATGTTAGGGAATGAAACTTGAGAAGGACTTGCTAAGACCAAATTTTAAGGTTGTATGAAGAAAGCTCTCGAATGTATGCAAAAACAAGAATTGAGAAAAACTGAAGATACGTACATATGTATATACATAATTACTTTTCAAACGTATGGGCTGTCATGTATTGAGTGCTTTACAAAGGGAAACCTAAAATCTAAATGCACAAATGAGAAACAGAAGATCTCAACTCCGGCTAAAGTGTTCCCATTTCCTCAACAAACTTATAAAGGTGATGCAGTGTAGCTAGAATTGGAAGGATAGCTAGTTAAAATAACTAAGTTATTATTTATTTACTATGATTGAATAAGCAAAGAGAACCCCCACCCCCATTCTAAAATCTTTAATCGACTATGTTTAATATCATGTCATGGGGGGCTTCCCTGGTGACGCAGTGGTTAGGAATCCGCCTGCCAATGCAGGGGACACGGGTTCGTGCCCCGGTTCGGGAAGATCCCACATGCCGCGGAGCGGCTAGGCCCGTGAGCCACAACTACTGAGCCTGCGAGTCTGGAGCCTGTGCTCCGCAACGGGAGAGGCCGCAACAGTGAGAGGCCCGCGCACCGCGATGAAGAGTGGCCCCCACTCGCCACAACTGGAGAAAGCCCTTGCACAGAAACGAAGACCCAACACAGCCAAAAATAAATAAATAAATTTATTAAAAAAAAAAAGAAAAAATATCATGTCATGGGAAATTTTTTAATTTTACAGGATGCCATGTTTGTAATGGACCCATCAGTGGCACTCACATTGGCTATTCTATAATGGTGAGTATTGGAAGAATAATACTAATGGCAATTAAACAAGACTCCATCACAGTGAAAGGAGGACACTTTGATAGATATGGTAAGGAAAGGTAATTGAACACAAAAGTGTTAGACCCTTTTTAACTGATTTTAAAAAATGGTTACATACTTTTCTGTGTCTCTTGAATTCTTCCAAGAGAAGGCGAACTTGCAAGCAAATGTACCTACTTCAGTATGTTGAATACATGCTTGAATAAATAAATGAACCTGTGAAATGGAAAGAAAAATATTTACCTCCTTGGGTATAATAGTAGTTATTATTGTATTCATAAAATATTTCTAAGCATCCCCCTTTCCAAGCAATTGTCAAAATTTCATTTCCCTTTGGGATTAGATGTGTCCATATGTCTCATTTTGGCCAATGAAATATGAAAGGATATGTCACTTCTGGATGGAAACTTTCAAGTTCAGCGCACAGTACACTATCTTTTAATTATTACTATTGCTGTGGAAATTGCAGATTAACATATTGAGATGAAGCCTTATTCAACCCAAATTCCTGAGTGCAATAGTCGAGAGCAAAACCTCTAGCTTACCCACAGTAAACATATATAACAAGCAAGAAATAAGACATGTGATTTTAGGTATTGTTATTGTAGCATGACCTAGCTATTCTCACTGGTACACAGGATAACTGTGAGGGTTAAATAAAATAATCAAGGTGAAAATGCATTAGTAAAGTTTAATTAGTAAGACTAACTAAACTAATTAATTGGTCAATAGTAAGGTTTTATATATATGCTATTTTTATTTTATTTCCGTAATGACTTTAGCATTTGTGAACATAAAGACATTTAATAATAAAAATGACCCATATAATTTGGCACAACTCACTCTGAAAGAAATCAAGAGACAGGCCAAGAAATAACTAAATATATGACATAAATTTCCCAAAGGAAATGGTGATTTATAAATTCAAATTCAAATGCTGATGAGAATTATTTTATCATTAGCGAATGGTCAATATTTTCTCTCTAAGAATCACGGCAGAGGAATAAAGCCATGTATTCTGGTGTGTTGGATTCAAGGTTATTGGAGGGAAAAACTGTGCAGTAGGCAAAATGGTTTTTAAGTCTTCTGTTCTTTTGATGTTTTCCCCATTTCCTACTACAAATGTTAAATTCCCTACTCCCCTCAAGTTTCCATACGGTTTCTTCCTCTCCCCATTATTAAAACATACTCTCAAGAGTACAACTAAAAATCTTAGAGTTTGGTGGCAACTGGATAATAACTGTTCTCCACCATTATTAGCATTCTATTAATCATCAAAATTTGAAATTGAAAAATCAAAAATTTTATTTGAATCACAGCAAGGAACAAATGGGTGGGCTAAGGGAGCTATCTGAGAGTGAATACCTTCCATAGAATATCTGAAATCATAGAATGTTCTCATTTTTTTTCCAATAGTTTCAGACAGTTTCAACATAGTAGAAAGGCAAAAATAAGTGAAACTTTTTATGCCTTTACTTATAATTTTAAGAGATTTATTCAAATAAACATAATTAAAATGTCCTAAATATTTAGCAGTGTAACCTGAAGTGTGTTCCAATAGGTCTTTCCACTGTCCATTATCCAATCTCTTCCAACAAGTCAAAAGAGGTTACATATAACCATTCTTATTCATGTCTTCTTATCATGCTGGATACATTTTATAGAGACGTAAGTAACTGAGCCAAAAGACAGAAAAATAGTATTCTCTATGTGCATGTATTCCCTCAGCACCATGAACATTTGAAAAAGAAAATGTAAAAAATCTATTTTAATTACTTTTGTGGTTTTATTATTTTATACTGTCAACGTACTTCTGAATTCAGTGTTAGACTAAAATCAACTCCTCTACTGACTCTATTTCTTTAAAATGCTACTTTAAGCTACTTCTTGTTCAGTCTAAATTTGAATGTGTGCAAAAAATAGGTTACTTATGGCACTCACCCATTTAGATGTCAGAAGAAGTTCTATATGTCCACTAAATTACAACATCCTAATCATCGGCTGTCAAGCCTTGGAGAACTTGGCACTGTCTCATATTTCTGTTTATGACAGCTCACAGAAGGCATGCTGTGAACTGCTTTTTTTCCTGCTTAGGACCCAATTAGGGGTGACAAATGCAGGCGTTTTAATATCCCAAATACAAATATGTGATATTAAGTGTATATCTAGAGGTGAGGTCCCTGACTTATTTGCCAATGTTCAACATTCTGAAACAGGAAAGTTAAGGTTTGCTTTGCCACTGTTAAGAGTCTACATCTAGAAGTCAAAATATTGCCAAGTACAAATGGGTCCTAGAAAGTGGAATTGCCTGAAGGCGGCAAGAGTGTGATTGACTCCTAGGAAGAAAAAAATAAACATGGAGACAATCTCTTTGAGAACACTGCAGAAAGATAATAAATATTTAGTAGCTCAAGAAGGTATAATTTCTAAAAGGGGCAGAGTTTTATTTGATGGTTACTAGAGGATTTGCTGGCAGATATGTAAAAAAAGATTATAGAAAACAACAGATTGAAAGAAATCTAAGAGGAAGACATAGCAGGTGTTTCTATTTCCTGCCATAAGCAACCAACTCTTCCTAAGAAGTATTATAGAATTTTGTGATAGAGCAAGAAAAAAATAATTAAAGACGTGATCCTCAATTAGGAGTGATATTAAAAATAATTGTGATAAACTGTGGACGCAAGCAATATAATTATAGGTGGATGTGCTTCTTTATCAGGCCATAGTGCTTTCATTGAACCCAACTATCCAACTTCTCACAAGTCTTCCCCGTGTCTCCAAGGAAATAATCTGTAACTTCAGGCAGTTAAGGAAAAAAAAACAGTTTGGAGAAGATCAAAACAATTCACATTGTCACATATTGTGTATCTTAAATTTTGTGATTGGTGGATTTTGTAAGCAGTTATAACATCATGATGATATATATGTGCCCCTTAAGCTGTTTTGTAAACCTGGAGACTTTATATAATATAAGCAAAGGCATTTTAGAGATGATCTAAATGCTCCAGTTCGAACACCCTGGATCTTTTGCATTGAAGCCTGATATCATCATTGCAGTATAAATTCTGTAAAAATCATGGACTTCCCTCTAGCTATAAAGATGGTAGTTCTCTTTCTTGTCACTAAGCCACTGAGAATACTGACTACTGAGTTTATTACAGTACTTACTTAAGTGTTATCTTTTCAGTCAGCTGTGTTATTCATGAGCTGATTATCTAGGTGGTGAATTACCTCTGTTCCTCCTTTTCTTCCTGTTTTCCTCTACTCCCTGCCCATTGGCTATTCCCATGCTTGTTAACATTTCCACCAGTAGGTGAGCAACAGAAGGAAAGGGGGATGAAACACCAATCAGTCAATTTTATTACTTGTTAGCAAACCCTTATAAAGGTTTGGTAGAAGAGGAAAATTTAACATAGTTGTTAAAATTAGGTTTGGGGGATTATCTGTGGCTTTTATTTATTCATGTTCTTTCTCTTGTCTATTAGCATAATCTATGACTATTGCATTTTACAATTATATCTTGAATAAAAATGTGCTCTTAGTAGAGATAGCCACATTTTATTAATAAAGCTGTGTATAGTCTTTAAAACACATTGGGAGCTTTCATTATAGTGGTATAAATATACGTGTAAAATATTATGATTAAAAGTGACTACTTAAATAATGTTGGTAGTATTTAATAATTGATATTTACAACATGGAGAAAGAACCATCCAATGAAATATGCAATATTTAAAGTTTCCACCTGCAGGTTTTCATATTCTCTAGTTTCTAGTGCTTTGCAAGCATTCAAATCACTATGATTTTCAGTTTATTCAGCTTAAGACACTAGTGATATCATCATGTCCCTTTTCCATAGAAATTTCAACATAATGGTTACTTACAGGTGGTACAATTCTGTAATGCCAGTATCATTCTTTGCATCATTATTTGCCCCTTGCTCCTCAACTGGTAGAGTATCCCTGCCTAGGTTCTTTTAAAAAGTGCCAGCATATAATATGATGAAATATCCTATTGCAGTGAAAAATAAACAACCTTCCATAGAAGTTTCTAAAGTTTGACAAGTGCCTATTTTTCTTGTCTAAGAATCCAAACTCCTGGAGGTATTATCTTGGCAATCTCTCATTCCACATATAGCGATGTAGCAAAATAATCATTGGTGTAGTCTTGTTAGAGAAGGAAAAAAAATGACACAAAATTTACAGACAGCCTAAATACTAATTCATATTAAAGTTTTAAGGATTCTTATCTTAAATATTTCTTAAGGAAGTCAGTACACAGGCCACCTTCCTGGGAGAGAAGCTTTGAACTTTTGAGTATGTGCTGAGTAAAGATTTTCACCTCATTTGGAATTACTTTGATGGCCTCTATAATGCTATTTTTCTCAATAATAGTTATCACAGGACAAATACTAGTAAGTAATAATTAGCCTGAGTCCTTCTGAATCTCTTTTCACCTGGCTGAGAATATAAATTAAAATGAGGAAATGCTACCCAAGGCAATTGCAAGCATGACAATGGTGTGTTTTGATATTAACCACAATGCCAGTAGAAGTTCAAATTTCAGTCATCATGTAAATGCATTCTGGTCTAAAAATTTTCTGTGAAGATGGAGTCTAGGGTATTTGTAGGCCTGTTATACCAGGGAGATAGATAAGATAAAGTGAATTCTCATGAATGGAGGAAAAGTTGTGAAGCCATTAGGTGAGTGATTTTCATCCCATTGAATGACTCCATGTAACATTTCTCCCAGTTTTGGCAAAGGCAGATGATGTATACACTGGAAAGAAAGCTACGTGGTAGTTCTCTCTGAAATATACCACAAAACCAACACCATTCCCAAAACGCTACCAAAACCTACACCTGAACTTTTTAGCATCAGTCAGGAAAAATATCATGCTGCTCCTTAGCCCAATATAGTGTATCTTGCAGAAAACTGTATAGCCTTTCCAAGAACTAATGTACTATGTACCATTGGAGAAGTAATGCTTATATCAGGCTATGGCTCTGAGGGTCATGAGTAAAACAGAGTGTAGTTAATGGCAGGTAAATTCTTCAGTGCCAAGATTGGAGAACTGTTCCCATTGTCTGATTGAAGCTTTCTTCCAGGACCCAATCAATAGATCTCTGACTTCCTTTTTTCTTTAGATATATACTTGTTAGTTGGCATGCAGGTATGCAGGCATTTGAAAACTTCATTCAGAAAGTAACATAAAATAAGGAATTATAAAGATCATTCAGTTCCTGAATGTCTGCTGAAGTGGAACGTTTATATGAACTGAATAATGGTGGCTGAAATGGATGGCATAGGATATTAAGTGTGCTTTCTTGGCCAGAGTGCTCACCACCTCTAAAGTGATACCATAGCCATAGGAAGAGAAAGCTTTAAGATTAAAATCACTGTGATTATGGTCCAAGGAAGCTTCAGAAACAAACATGGATAGAACAATATTTTAAAATTTTCAGGAATTGTTTGGTCTCAATAAGTATCATCTGTGTTAAATATTTGGGGACATCTTGCCAGATGTTTTCACTGTAGGTCATAGTCAATATTTTTAACAAGCAAGTGACTCCAAGGGATGGCATCATGGTAGAAGAATTTGAATGTAATTTCCCACAGAAACCAGGGTGCATTGTTGGGAATCTGGAGGACCTAACTATCATCTAGATTTTACCATTCATGCATCTAACTCTTGGAGAATCTGGATCTTAGTCAGGGGATGGCTACAAAATTCTCAGGCTGAGGAACTGCAGAGGAAGGGTAACCTTTGCTGTCCTCTGCCATTCCAGTTTCAGCGACAAGTTTACTATCCTGCAGTTTTGGCTGTTCTAGCTTATAAGGGATATAAAACACAAAGTGATTAAAGAAAAATGCCTACTTTATTTGGCACATGCTGTACTTACATATTTTCCACTATAATGAAAAACTTCTGAAAGCAAGGGCTTACCTTGTCTGGTTTACTGCTTCACTCCCAGAGACAAAAGTGCTTGGCAAAAGTTGTCTATTAAAAAAAAAAAAAATTGCAGCCATGCTCAGATCAGAGCATCAAAGAGTATTGGGTTACCTCAAAATGAATCACCATATCTCAAAGGCATGCTTTCCACTCCCCAAATATAAGTGATTTTGGCCAAAATATGGTTCGTTGAAAAATCACCTGTGGTGTGGATACTGCTTAGGAATTTCCTTTTGTGCTGAACATTCTTTCGTGTTGAATGCTTTTGTTCTGATGGTATTTGTTCTAGTTTTCTCAGACTAAGACAAAAATCATATTAGAAATTAATAAAATTGTAATTCTTATCCACCTGGCGTAATATCCTTTCCCTGAAAAGATTTTTATTGTAGCCAGAATGTAAAAGTGAAGAGTGGATAAGAGCTGTATCATACTTTTCCCCCAGTCCAAAAAGTGAGCTATGGGATATCTTTGACTGTGACAGGATTTCATGGCTTTGCTAGATAAAATAAATAACTTCAGCTTTGTTTTCTCAGAGTGAGTTGCTTAAGATTGACTGAGTAGTGGGTCTGTGATAGTCAGTCAAGGCCTCTCTGGAACTCTGCATAATTATTCTTTGGTAACAATGACTAACTGGAAAGACTGCTAAATCTTCACAGGTGTAATGTTCTCCTCTATTGACTCCTCACATTTTGATGGGAATTGGCAAAAAACTAAATATTACTTCAGTTTATTATCAGTGATATTTTTAAGCCCTGTTATTATTTAACAATACTATCATCCTCTCAGTCTAACCGTGGAAATAGACATGTTGATAAATGTCTACACTATAAATCATATTGTTAAAAACACTTAGCATATGCTGATCACAATGGGAAAAGAGAATAAATAACAATTAATTTTGGTTTAAGGATTCATGAGAGCTTCCAAGAGAAAAACCTTTCCCTTAGGAATGCTCATGAGAGATTCTTAAGATTTTGTAAAGGCAACATAATTCAATTAGACAAACACTTATGAATGGCCATTATGCCTAAGATAGTAAGGCACTGCACAAGACACTTACTTGGAAAGTGCAAAGAAGGGAAAAACAATATTCATTTCCATCAAATTGCTTGGGATATCATGGAGGAGACAGACATGTACAAATCTCATTACAACCCAGTAATGGTTAGAGGCCATGTGACAATAAAGAAGGAGAAATTAATTTGAGGCCATGTGACAATAAAGGAGAAATTAATTCTAACATAGAAATTATGAAAGTTTTCTTATGGAATATTCACTGTTTATTTATTCAGTCACTCATTTAATCATTTACACAACAAAGTAAAAACTAGGCACTGTTCTGGATACTGAGGATACACTGAAGACCAAAATAGACATAATGGAACTTACGAAACAGACTGGGAGATAATACAATAAGCAGCTAAATAAAGCAAATAAATTAGAAACTATCCGACAGTAAGCATACTATTCTGGTGACTGAATTTTGGCTTCAGAGAGACATGAAATTGAATGGCCAGAGAAAGCTTCTCTGAAGACATTTAACTGTGTTCTGATCGAAAAGAAGGAGCCAACCTTTTAAATACCAGAGGAAAGAGTCTTCTGGGCAAAAGATGCAACTTGTCCAAAAGCTTAGGAAAGCAAGAGCAGAGGCCAGTTTGGCTAGAGCTGAATGAGAGAAAAAGGGAGTAGTCCAATAGTGATATGAAGGGTAAGACAAGGCTAGGACACATTGGGCTTCATAAACTAAAGTTTGGAGCTTATTCCAAGTTCTACAGGAAGGCATTGGAGAATTTTATGTGAGTGCTTTACAGGATCTCTTTTGCATCTGTCAGGCACATGGAGTAATAGAGGAACAGGTTTCCCAGTTGTAAGGCTAGTTCAGGATAAACGCGATACAGTTTTGCTCAGTGTGGGCGGGGGTTGGGTGGGGAGAAGGGATTAGAAGTTGTCATAGTGGAGAAAGAAAGCGGATAAAATCAGAATAATTTAGAATTGCTGAGTAGACTGGAGCACTGTGGTTGGGTAATGGAAGAGAGGGGTATTTAATCTGATCTGTAAAGACTTCAACCAGGTAGAAAAGAAAATGTTATGAGGAGAAGAAAAAGAAAGGAGGTAGTCAGCTTGGTTGGAAGAGACATGCCCTTAGAAATATGACCACGGCTGATATAAACAGGGTGAAAATATGTAAACCTACATATTATGTAATTATTAAAAGTTCTGGATTATATAGATGAGGAAGGTATAAGACTGCTGGGAGTGATCAGATGGGGAATATTACGAACAGGTTTGGTAACTGGGCCTAAATTTCCTATTTGAATCTGAGCAAGATAAATGGGCCATTCTTTTTTTTTTTTAATTTGTAACACAATTTTTATCAGAAAAAAATTAGATAACACAATTTGAAGATTTAACAGTTATAATCCTACAACCTAGAAATTTCCAACCACCATACTGATTTTGAATTAGGATGCCTTATTTTTTATGCAGATGTTTCTCACTCAGGATATAAGTTATTATTTAATTTCTGATGTTAATAATAAAAACATTTTTAAAATATTAAAAAAAAACACCACCACTATTAAAATTTAAAAATGCTTACCTATGTTACAAATCACTTCATCAACTAAGGAATTAACTGGCTCATGTAATTAGGTGGCTGAGGAACAGCTTAATTCAGAAATAAAACAACATCCCTAGGAGCCGCAGCAAGCCACATAGCAAGATGCCAGCAAGGTACATGTGACCCAAATCCTACTTTCACCCCATCACATATAGAGGGAATAGATTTTGGGGGTGACTTCTATAGAAGTTATTAATGACTGTCTCTCACTGTCTTAGATAGGTCATTTGACTGCTCTTTTTTTTTAACGTTTTATTTTATATTGGAATGTAGCAAATTAACAATGTTGTGATGGTTTCAGGTGCACAGCAAAGGGACTCAGCCCTACATATACATGTATCCATTCTCCCCCAAACTCCCTTCCCATCCAGGCTGCCACATAACACTGAGCAGAGTTCCCTGTGCTATACAGTAGGTCCTTGTTGGTTATCCATTTTATATATAGCAGTGTGTACATGTCAGACAAAGAAAGAGAAATATTGTATGATATCCCTTATATGCGGAATCTAAAAAGAAATGATACAAATGAACTTATTTACAAAACAGAAACAGACTCACAGACTTAGAGAAGGAACTTATGGTTACGGGGAGGGGGGGAAGCATGGGGGGACGGGATAGTTAGGGAGTTTGGGATCAACATATACACATTCGATTGCTCTTGATTCAACCACCGTGGTGAAGGTAATAGAATACCCTGATTGATTTGGCCTAAGTCACATGTTTATACCCCAGGGAAAAGTGTGCAAATCCTACCTGAACATGTACTGAGAGTGGGGAAGAGCCATATCCTTCAAAATAACATTCTGCTCTTACCACACAGATGGTTCTGGATAATGAAACAGTAAATGGTCAGCTCAACTGAATGTCCAAACTCTGAGAATGCACTGTGACACATTCATTAGCTTGTTCTTAATAGGTTATAGGTGTGCCAGTATATAGATTCCCCTGTATCCTTACAGAGCCCAGTGAAGACAAGCAAAGCTACTCTGGATGAAAACAGCCTTGTGCATTCAATACAGTATGAGAATCATATGTTATTTGATATGATCCCTGATGTGAAAAAAAAGATTTGGAAGCAATACTCTACAATATCAGCAAAATCATGTGCATATATTAAAAAGATATTTTAAAAATTGAAAGAACCTGGAAACTTTATAAACAAAAGCTATGTAAAAATTGAAAAAAGTAACCTAGAAACTTTATAAACAAAAAGCATATAAAATGTAAATGCTTCAAGCACTTCCATATAAAGGCAAAAATTTTTAGTTTTAAAATATTACTTTATCTTGTTTACAAAAGAGACATCTCAAATAGTGACTCTTGAATGGTAAAACATAAAGATGGGTTAATATGTATTAGGCAAAACAAACACTAGAGAGAAAATAGTAAGACCACATTGATATCTTCCTTTCTTTTGTGGTTTTTTACCCCAGTGTTTGGAAAGACAGAGGCAGGATGTCTGGTGCTGTCATCTGAAGAGGGCAGGCTTTCCTGGCAAGGTTGAATCTAAGAGCAGATTGCAGGAAATGAGACAGAACTCTCTGGATTCCTCTGCTCCCAAACAGAGATATTCCCTTCTCTCACATGGACCAAGAATCACCCTCACAGTCCCAAAGAAAAATAAAACCAGCAAGGACATAAGTCTATCTGCCACCACTCTTGGGTTCCCTTTTCTGTTGTCCTTAAAATTGGTTAAGATGGTAAGATATACATATATATTACAATTTTTAAAAAAGCATCTTCACTTTAGATCCAAAGACAAAAGTAGGTTGAAAATGAAAGGATAAAAAAAAGAGATTTCGTCCATATAATAACCAAAGAGAGCTAAGGTAGACATAATAATATCAGACAAAATAGACTGTTTAATTGACATGAAGTCTCCTTTGGGAGTTCTGCAATGTTCTGGAACTAGATAGTGGTCACAGTTGTACAATTTAGAATATGTGCTAAGTGCTTCTGAACTGTACATTTAATGTTGTTAAAATGGCAAATATTATATTGTATTAATTTTAGAACAAAAAATATCATCAGGAGAAATTTTCGTATCTTTGAAAGGTAAATTTATAAAGTATAAAAGAAAAAATTTGATTTCTGTAACATATTAGCCATTATCTATATCATGCTAGGTATACTACATTATTTAGTGGTCTATAAAATATTTTACATAATTATATATTGGGTCAAGTATTATAAAAATTTTCTCCAAAGTTTCATTCCCTGATCAAATGAAGAAAAATGAAAAAAAAAAAAAAAAATAGAAGCTTAATAAATAAGCAAATAAAAAACAATGAGTTGACAGGAGTAGGGAAAACCAGAACTGAAAACAGAAGTTTTAGAAAGTAAGGGCAGAAAAATACTATATTAAAAAAAAAAAAAGGGAAAAAATTCAGAGAAGCAGATAATTCTTGAACAATTATAAATGAGAAAGATCTATTAGTATTATTTAATATGATCTATTATAGTCTAATAATCATAGTTTTATTGTTGCTGCTGTTGCTGTTATTGTGTGTGTGGATGATTTTCTATATTAATTTTTCATTAATATTGCCCAAATGATAGTGTTCTAGAGTGGCCTATGCCAGACAGTTTCCATTGTGAAATTGAAGATGTTTAATTTAGTAATTTGCCTTTGCCTAATTATATCCAAATTTATCCTCTTTTACCACTCCACCATCAAAGCCCAAGATTCAGCAAATGAAAACATAGGCAAATGAAAACTAAAAATTCAGATAATTTAAAAATTATTTAAATTAAACTGGAAATTTGAATGCATGCATAGCCTTAGCCTGTACCTAAGAATGGTGTTGAAATCAACAGAGGCATCATCTCAAAGGATCCAAGTAGGTAAGATGCTGGGGAAAATGTTTCAATATTAATCTAGTCCACCTATAATTTCTATTTCACAATCTTAAGAGAAATATTGAACATTATTTCTATTTTGTATGTCTCATGATTAAACTCATTGCACATGGTTTAATGAATTTATGATAGCTTTAGATTTCAGAAGATAAAATTTTGGCATTTTATTTTAGAACTTATGGTAGAAATTGAAGTAAACATTCTTTTACTTAGGTAGCAATTTTCCTTAATATACATAAATCCAAGTTCTCCAAGTGTAAGTCCCAATTCTTCAGCCTTATAAGATATCTTGTATTTTAAAATATTGTAAAATGGCTCAATGCCCTTTTCCTGCATTGTGGAAATTATAGAAGCCTTCCAATATGTTTAACGAATTAGTTGTATGAAAAAAATAAAGGTGGTTATATGTTTGTTAATTTAGCCTACTCTGAAGCCTGCTTTTCTTAACCTGCAACCTGAGGTCCTTAACCAACCTTAGTGGTCCTACTGTTGATATTTGCCATTTTATCTTGACCACCACTTCATTTTATTTTTTTAATATTCCAAAACACCTTTAATATGGGTCAGCTTGTGTGGTCGTCTTTTACTACAGATTTGGAGAAAATGCAACAACTAAAAATTAAATGTTGACTATTACTGTTTTTAGTAATCAACTGCACAATCTTTGATTTGCTACTTGGGCTCCTCTTTCGCCCTGGACACTATTCAGGTTCTTAGAGTCCCTCACTACAAAGCTATCTGAGGAAACTAAAGATTTCTTTCATTTATTCTGCATAAAAATTCAGTTCTAACTTTACTCTTTTTCTAACTTTGCCTTGAAGGTAAGGGTATGAGAGTGGGGTTGCTCACTGTCACATCTCCAAATGCCCTTGAATGTACTTTGCTGAAGAAACAATCATCTCCCTGAAGATGAATTATGACCACATATTATATGAAAGTGGCTGCTCCCAGTTTTTCTTAAATGCACATTAAAAACTGTTTTTCCCCTTTCCCACTGTACATGCAGATAGGCCTAACTTAAAATTTTAAACAATTTTGCTTCAATTCTTGTTAGATGATCCTTGAGGAAAAAATAATACACATTTTTAAAAAGAGATTTTGTACTTGCCTTACATCTTTTCTTTGAAGCAGTCTCATTGAGCTATCACATTCTCCAAGTCATGAGTTAAAAATGTTTTTTAAAAATTAAAAAAAAAGACAATACATGCAACTGGAAGAAGAAAACAATACAACAGAATGGGCATTGAGAAATAAGTTGCTCTAATACTGATGTCTAGTGCCTCTATCCTTCTTTCCAAAGGCAATCACTATTACCAATTTCTTGTATCTTTCTAGATATTCTAGCTATATACATGTATATATGTATACCATCACCTTAAAAATAGTAATGCGGTTTTACAGACTGTTTTGCTCCTCACTTTTTTTTTGTTTAGTTTTATATACTGGGTATATTTCATATTAGCAATATAGCTCTAATTTTTATATGGCCATACTGTAGAAATTTATATGGATATTTTGTAATGTATTTATTCAGTTTTTCACTGGTTGACTTTGCCATCGCCTCCGCTTATTGCTATTACATACAGTAAAGCGATGTATGCCCTTCTACCTATATTTTGAGCATATGGACCATTCGAGCTGCAGGATAACCCTAGAAATAGAATTACTGGTTTAAAATACATTTTACACTTTAATAGATAATGCCAAAATATCTTTTAATGAAATTTTACCAATGTTCATTCAATCACTGCTCATTCTCGAGGATACAATAGTGCTAACATCAATGCTTTTGCAGCTTCTGAGAGGCAACAAGTAAAATGATTAGGTTGTAATGCCTGGATTTGAATCCTGTCTCTACTACTTTGTTACCTTGGAAAATGTACTTTATCTTTTCTGTATCTTAGGTTTTTTTTTTTCCGTTTGCAGTGGAATTAACAATATAAATTACTCTTCAGGTTGCTACAGAAGGTTACTTAGTTAATGTATATAAAGCACATTAAAACAATATATACTACCTAAGCAACAGTTAATACAAATTAGCTATTTTAATCTGATCTAGAGGAGAGACAATGACAAAATAAAGTTGCAGCTATTACGGTCGGGGTCGGTCGTTTTGAAGGAGAAGCACTTAATTTCAGAGACTACAATATGGATATTGCTATGTCAGAAAAGGCTTTTTAAAACAAGTGATTGATGATTAAGTTGAGATCTGAAGGGTAAGTCAGAGTTAAGCCGGTGAAGAAGTTCAAGAAAAACATTTGAGGAGGAGAAAATTGTATGCAAAGGCCTGTGTCAAGGAAGCCAATTGCCGGAATGGGGGACTGACCAAACAAAGAACATAGGTGAGAGTCATCTCAGGTGAGTCTGCAGAGTTAGGCAGAGTATGATCAACACCTTTATCTTAAGACAATGGAGATCCATTGAAAGCTTTTGGGAGTGGGGGGAATCAAGCAAGACTATATGGTGACATGACTGGATTTGTTCTTCAAATATGTTTTCTTTATGCATATGGAGAAGAAAGTAGAGAGCAGCCAGTGTGAATGAAGGTAGGTTGGTTGGAGGGTAATTATGGTAATAAAGATGGGAGACGATGGTAATTTGGACTAAGTTGGTGATGGTAGAGGTGTGGAGAAATGAACGTATTTAGAGATGAATTGGCAGGACTTGGACATGGGTACTTATAGGGTTAAGAAAAAATGAGAGAAAGTGTCAAAGATTTATATTAAAAAAACTAGTCTAGAGTCTGACACATGTAGGCACTCAACAGCTTTCTACTTTCTCCTCCCCTCCCCATCTTTTATATAGTATATTTAGAATCAACCTAATTTTTGGATACATATACTTGCCTTATTTTTATATTTCAATCTTTTATATTTTATTATCATTACTATTTATTATTTACGCTAAGCATGTTTTAATGTAATCAAGAATATATCTGTAGTTAAGATATTTCCTAATTATGTATTAATGAGGCAGGAATCTCCTAATTTCTTTTTTGTTGTTGCAGCCAAAAGAAGAATTTATTCTGGTTATATAAAATACTAGAAAATGAAAACTAATCTGTGGCGACACAAAGCAGATCAGCGGTTTCAGGTGGGAAGGCAAGGTGAGACAAGAGGGAGGGTTACCAAGGCGCAGGAGGAAACTTTTGCGGGCGATGGATATGTTCACTATCTTGATTGTGGTGATGGGGTCACGGGTGTTTACTTACGTCAAAACTCATCAATGATTGCCCACTTTCAGTTACTCAACGTCAATTAAGCCTCAGTAGAACGGGGAGCGAGCGGCAGCAAGAAGAGAAACTTTCCGCAGCCCGCAACCTCTGAGAGGAGGGATTGTGGGAGAGGCTAGGTCGCGCATGCTCAGTCCTTCCTCCACGCTCACCAATCAGATCCTGGTTGGGCGAGCAGGCTCGCTGCGGAGGCCGGCAGACGTGAGAGGACGCCATGCTAAGATGGCGTCCGCTCTGCAAGGAAGGGCGGCTTGAGGCCTTCTAGAGCCCGGTGGCCTTTTCTCCGGCGGGTACAGAGGCGCCATGCAAGGACTCCAGGCAGGCAAGTGATTTAAGCCGGTGTTCATTTTGAAACAGTATTTTAAAGCGGTGTGGAAAATGGGCTCGAGAGGGTGGGGAAAGACCTGGCGGGAGGCTGTGGTAATTTTTGTTTTTCCTCATCGGTCTCCCCGTTCAACCACGAACTCTTGGAGGGAGGGGACTATTTCGTGCTTATCAAAGTACCCCTTCCCCACATGCACCCCTGCCCCATGGCTGGGGGTCAGTAAAGTTTTGTTGAAGAAATCTCCTAATTTCTGACATACCAGAAATCTTTCTTTCTGAAATTTTACTAACCGATGATAAATCCCAAGGTATTTATTACATCCCTGTAGTATATAAAATGTAACAACTATAATTAAAAATAGTTGCCAAAGCATATATGTAGAATATATATAGAATAAAAATATAGAATATATATAGAATATATAAGCCAAAGCATACATATAGAATAGTATATAATAATATTCAAATAAAGCTATACATAGAAAATTAATAATGATAAAATAATAGCAATAATAATAAAGCATTGAGTTTTATGTGTCACAAACAGTATTCAAAGAACATCATATGTATCCTATTATCTAAGTCTTATGGAACCCTAGGGGACAGATATTATTATTATTCCCATTTTAAAGATAAGAAAACCGTGGCATGATGAGAGGTCAAATAAATTGCAGGTAGTATCAGTGCTCGTAAGTGGTAGCGCTGGGCTTTGAATCTAAGTCTTTAACGTTCCAGGATTTGCACTCCTATGATGTATTTAAAAGCTTCATTTCATCGCTGTACTCAGTTCTGGTTCAGTCATTTACTAACTCTGTGATCCTGTGCCATTATTCCACATAAAGTTTCACTCAGAAACTATAAATGAGAAAATTCATAAAAAGCTCTAAGAAAATGCTTGGCATATGGTACATGCTAGCTGTAAATAAAATAAAAAGGTTTTTAAAATTACATTATTATTGTTGTTGCCACTGTTCAAATTTGTTTATTCACTTCAAGACAAAACTATTTTTTTTTCTTACTCCCAATATTTTATGTTAATTTACAATTCACTGGTATCAGGACGCTTGAAATCAGGTGGCACTGAGAAATGAGTAATACCTAAAAATTACATAATCTGTGAAACTAAGTTTACAAATTTCAAGTGCACAAAATTCAGCATCACAATAAGCAACTGAGCGTTAACTCCCAGTTTCCTGAAGAAATAAATGTTTACAGATTTCTTTAATTTTGGGTATATGTTTTGTTCATAACCTACAAAAGGATTTGGATGCCTGAGAAAAAGGTGAAGTAGACTACATTTACATGCAGAACTAGTTTGATGATTATGAGGGTCAAGTCATTCAAAACCCAGTTTTGACAGAACCTAAATTGCTAAAGTAGTCTTTAAGATGAGTATGGTTTGAGACCTTAAATATTCATCATTAATAAAAATTCCCTGACATTTTTCAAAAGAACATTTGCCCGGGTCATTTGCCCAGATGCCAAGTTAAATCATTAAGGCGTGGCCAACTGCCATTTCATTTTTCTTTTTCCCTTAATATCCTAGATTTTTTAATTTAAAGGAACCTGAGGTATGCTTTTTCTTGAACATTGAATTTACAAGTGAGTATCATAATATCAGAAAGTGCCTTTCCCAAACCTAGAACTTCTGAGGTCTTTGAAAAATCTCTCTTTGGGATGGGGATATGGTTGATAGGGGAGAGTGTTTCTGAGTTTTTAATAATTAAATTCTGGATTAAATTTTCCACTTAAAATTTTTCCAATGAGTATAGGCCAGAAGCTGTTTTTCTTGCTGTTTGTTGTTGTGTTAGAGATTGTTATTCTTTTTTTTTTTTTAATGATTAGAGGTTAAACCACAGTCCATTTGATACTTACTCTGTTGATTTTCTCTTGTATTACAATTTCACAGAAACAAGTGCAGTATAATTTTTTTTTTTTTTTTTGCTTATCCACACATTTTAATAACCTTTACCATTTCTCATTAATTGGAGGTAGGGTGAATCCTTTCCAATCTGTTTTAGAATATAACAAGGACAGGCTTTGTGTCACATCCCACATAGTACACATCCATGCTTTGCTATCAAAACAATTTCTTATGTTACCTCATTGTATTTTATCGTTTGTTTGCATGTTGAAGAAAATTAGTAGTTCTGTACTTGAATGGTGCCTTGATATGATTTTTAAAAGGCTACTGAAATTAAGGAATGACTAGAGTAAGAAAATGAAAATGAAGATTGACCTTGAAAGTATGCTATTAACTAGATTTATTCTCTAGCTCATAGTTTATGTATGTTAAATTAATATATCATTGTAACTATATTAGAAAGCATGTGTATCATCCAGTAGCAAAATGTCTCCAAGTTAGTTTCATCCCATATATATTTTGTTACTTTCAACGTGTTGAATATTCAGTTGTACAGATAGATGCCTACTATGTGCCACTTGCAAATATTTGTGTTTTAAAAATGTGATGTTTATATCCAGCTGCATGCAATAGGACCTGGTAAAGTCTTACTCATCCTTAAGGACTCAGATTATATTTTAATCCTTTGTGATTCCTTATCTAATCCACAAAGGTGATCTTCCCATGAGGTTTTCTTAGAACTTTATATGTGAGATGATTTTATAATTATATAGTTATTTTTGAGTACTTCCTATATTAGGCATGGCTTTAATGGACTTTCATTTAATGGACTTATTGCTCCAAGAGAAGGTTTAATTGCTGGAGTTGTCAATCAATTGCCAAAACTTACCCATTCAACAAGAACAACATATGTGTGTGTGTGTGTGTGTGTGTGTGTGAGATACTAGGCACTTACGCTATACCTAAACATTGAGGATTCAGATATTTTAAAGAGAGCCTGCTTTGTTATGAAATAACAATACAACAAGGAATACAGTTGCATAACTATGTAATAATACAGAACAGTAAGTACCACAAAGGAGGTGAGTATAAAATGTGGTATGATGGAAAGGTTCACAACACTTACTCAGTTTCTGTTATGTGCCATGTACTTTATAGAGTTTAATCCTTTTATGTTTCATAACTATACTAGGAGATAAGCAAAATTAGTGTTCTTTATTAATGAAGAAATTGAAGTTAGAGAAGTTTAGTAACTGCAGAAAGTCACATGGCTAGTAATCGGAGAATAAGAAATAGAATTCAACTCTTTCTGATTTTATTAGGTCAGTTGGATTTTTTGCTTGGGAGGACTGAGGAAGACTTAAAAACGACAACAACAACCACCAAAGGACATGGGATTTAAGAATAAGAAAGGAGGGGAAGGGAATTCTCAGAAGACTGGATATTCTCAGTCGAGTTCAGGCTCTGACTCTATTGTGAGCCTGCATTAAGAACTGAGATAGCTCTCTTCTGTGACTTAATGCAGCTGAAGTCTTGCTTTTTAAGAACAGCATTCTGGTTACTTAAAATAATGAAGATATAAGGGCTATAGACCGATCTGTCTCTCATATTATTCACATATATATGTATGTGTGTATATATATATATATAGAGAGAGAGAGAGAGAGAGAGAGAGAGAGAGGGAGAGAGGGAGCGTGCGCGAGAGAGTATCAAAACCCTTCTCAACGTCTAGTAAATTTTTAGTGAACTAAAAGTTACTTAACAGGTCAGATGCTTAATGAATCTTTCAAAAGCTTCTAATTTGGACTCCACCTGCAGCTAAGTCATTAAAAGAATATGATTCCCTGTATATCAATGACCAGGATTTATTATTGTAAAATGGGTTTACTAATTGCTCATTTTGTGTTTGTTGACTGCTTTATATAGCATGTGCTGTTTATTGATTTATTTTTTAGATTTATAAAATTGCTTTTCCTTTCAAGGCACAGGGATATGAAATAGCGTTAATTGTACTAGGAATATTGTGTATATATGTATAATTCTATAATAAAAATGGATTGCAGACACAGTATTGAATATTATTTTGTTCTCTGCCAGAATAATTACATCTTAGTAGAAGAACCAAAAGACTCTTAATGTTAAAAAGAAAAATGATAATATGATTGTAATCTATATGAAGAAGAGTGAGAGAATTTCAAAATCTAAAACTACTTGAGGATTTGCCTTCTTAGACTAAAACTAGCAATAGCTACAATCATAAACCTTTTTGAAAGTAAATCTTTAAAACTTGAGATGTAAGAACCAGAGAATACTGAATCTGGGCAATGTAGGGGTTTTATTTTGGTAATTATAAAACAAAATTGAATATAAACATATAACAAAAATAAAATCTTAATTTCCATTCACTCATTCTCTCGACAAACATCTCTTGAGCCCTGGATATAACAATAATATTATTATTGAAAACATTCATCACTAGCATTTATTAAGCAGGTATCATGTGGTAGAAACTGATGTAGAAATTGGGGATAGTGTGAGGAAAAAGACAAAGTATCTACAGTGAAAGACAGAACTAAGTTTATTTCCCCCCCATGTATTTTCCTTGTTGTTAGAGTGCTCTAGGAATTAAAGTGTTATGATTAACTGGATTTTCTGATTAAGAATGTTTTCATTGTTGAAAAATTTTAATGAAATACCTTTGGCTTCCCCCTTTCCTCTTAATGTGTTTAAGATGAGAAATAAAAACAAATTTCCTTGACAGTAGATCCTATAGTGTATCATGAAAGGGTTCTAAATTTTAATTTTAAGAAGATAGGTGCTACTGTTGATGGTTAAAAGTAATAGATTTCACATTCATGTTCTACAGATGTAAAAAAATTATTTTGTCAAAATAGGAAGCATTAACTGAGTTGACTTTCTATAATATTGCAGTTTTCTCTTTAGTGTAGCTTTTTTGAAATGATCTAATTTATTAAGTAATTATATTTTAGCATAAATCTACTTATTTGAATTCAGGGTAAGAAGAGATGATTTTTATGAAGAGCAAAAAGAGGGATAGAGAATGTTAGATTTATTCATTTATGTATTTATTTTTATTAAATTATAGTTGATTTACAATATTACTTTCAGCTCTATAAAACACTGAATTTTTATAGATTATACTCCGTTTAATATTATAAAATATTGGCTGTATTCACTGTGCTGTATGGTATATCCTTGTACCTTATTAATTTTATATATAATAGTTTGAATGTCTTAATCCCCAACCCAATCTTGCTCCTTCCTGCATTCTTCTTCCCACTGGTAACTACTAGTTTGTTCTCTATGTCTGTGGGTCTCCTTTTGTTATATTCATTTGCTTGTTTTAGTAAGATTCCACATCTAAGTGACAACGTACAGTATCTGTCATTCTCTGTTGACTTATTTCACTAAGCATAATAGCGTCCAAGTCCATTCATGTTGTTGTAAACAGCAAAATTTCGTTCTTTTTATGGCTGAGTAATATTCCATTGTGTGTATATATGTGTATATATATATATATATATATATATACACACATATATACACACATATATATACCATTTCCTCTTCATCCATTCATCTGCTGATGGACATTTACTTTGCTTCCATATCTTGCCTATTGTAAATAATGTTGCAGTGAACATAGTGGTGCATTTATCTTTTCAAATTAGTGTTTTCATTTTCTTCAAATATATACCCAGGAGTGGAATTGCTGGATCACATAGTAGTTCCATTTTTAATTTTTTGAGGAAACTCCATAATGTTTTCCATGAGGGCTGTACCATTTACATTCCCACCAACAATTTACTAGGGTTCCCTTTTCTCCACATCCTTGCTGACATTTGTTATTTGTTGTCATTTTGATGATAGCCATTCTGACAGGTGGGAGGTGATATCTCATTGTGGTTTTGATTTTCATGTCTCTCACGATTACTGATGTTGGGCATCTTCTCATGTGCATATTGGCCAACTGTATGTCTTCTTTATAAAAATGTCTATTCACGTCTTCTTCCTATTTCTTAATTGGATTTTTTTTTGGTATTGAGTTGTATGAGCTGTTTGTATATTTTATATATTAACCCCTTGTAAGTTATATCATTTGCAAGTATGTTCTCCCATTCAGTAGGTTGTCTTCTCATTTTGTCTATAGTTTCCTTTGCTGTGCAAAAGCTTTTAAGTTTAGTTAGGTTCCATTTGATTATTTTTGTTTTTGCTTCCTTTGCCTCCGGAGACTAATCCAAAATAAACATATTGCTATGACTTATGTCTAAGTGTGTTCTGCCTGTTTTGTACTAGGAGTTTTATGTTTTCCAGTCTTACATTTAGATTTTTAATTCATTTTGAGTTTTTTTTTATTATGATGTGAGAAAATATTCTAATTTCATTCTTTTACGTGTAGCTGTCCAGTTTTCCCACCATCACTTATTGAAGAGACTGTCTTTTCTCCATTGTATATTTTTACCTCCTTTGTCATGGATTAATTAACCATACGAGCATGGGTTTATTTCTGGGCTCTCTATTCTGTTCCATTGATCTGTGTGCCCTTTTTTTGTGCCAGTACCATACTGTTTTGGTGACTGTAGTTTTGTAATATAGTCTGAAGTCAGGGAGTGTGATACCTCTAGCTTTGTTCTTTTTTTCTCAAGATTGCTCTGGCAATTCAGGGTCTTTTATATTTTCACATCTATCCCTTAATTTTTTATTGTAATTATGGTTGATTTTACAATTTTTGTGTCTTAATCTTTGTACCCATTTAAGTGGCTGATCCATAGTCTTTACTATATATTCACCTTTACTGTTGGGATTTTTCCTTTCTTACAAATTCTTATTTTTTGTAGTAGCCTTTTCTTTTCCACTCAGAGAAGGCCCTTTAACAATTCCTGTAAGTTTGGTTTAGTATTGGTAAACTTATTTTTTGCTTGTCCAAGAAGTGCTTTCTCTCTCCTTCAACTCTGAATGATAACCTTGCTGGGTAGAGTATCCTCATTTGTAGGCTTTTCCCTTTCAGCACTTTGAATATATCATGCCACTCCTTCTGGCCTGCAAAATTTCTGTAGAAAAGTCAGCTGATAGCTCCATGAGGGTTCCCTTGTATGTGAGTCTTGCTTTTCTCTTCCTGCCTTTAAAATTCTATATTTTTATATATAAAAGTCTTGGTGTGGGTCTCTTTGGGTACATTTTGTTTGGAACTCTTTCTGTCCTTCCTATACAGTAAAGTCTGTTTCCTTCTTCAGCTTCAGGAATTTTTTAGCTATAATTCCTTCACATACATTTTCTACCCCTTTCTCTCTCTCTTCTCCTTCTGGGACCCCTATAATGCAAATGATACTATGCTTAATGTTGTCAGAGAGGTCCCTTTTACTATACTCATTTTTTTAAATTAGTATTTCTTTTTGCTGTTTTGATTGGATGATTTCCATTATGCTCTCTTTTGTATCACTTATGCATTCTTCTGTATCATCTAGTCTGCTCTTAATTCCTTCTAGTGTGTTTTTCATTTCAGTTATTGTATTCTTAATCTCTGACTGGTTCTATTTTATATTTTCTAGTTCTGTATTAAAATTCTCACTGTGTTCATTGATTCTTTTCCCAAGTTCAGTTAGCATTCTTATTACTAATGCTTTGAACTCTTTATATGGTACATTATTTATCTTTGTTTCATTACTTTTTTCAGGTTCTTGTTCTTACATTGGAAACAAATTCCTCTGTCTTCGCATTTTGTTTACTTTCTCTGACTATTTGAAATTAGTTGAAACAGTTACCTATCCTGGTCTTGAAAGGGTGTCCTTCTGTGGGAGCATCCTTATGCAGGCTCTGTGTGCCCAGTGGCTTTGGTGGGAGAGCTGGATCTGAAGTAAGCATGGGTTACATCTTCCCCCCGGGGTGTGCTGGTGGCTACCATCTTGGTGGGAGGTAGGGATGGAGATGAAGGGGCTAGACCCAGAGCCAAGTGCGAGCCTGGGCTTCTATGCTCAGTGGCTGTCACCACACTATCAGGAGTAGGTTTGGGGCCCAAGAAGCTGGAGCAGAAGCCCTGACGTTCAGGTTCTAGCTGTTCCGTTCCCCCCAAGTGTGTGCTCTGTCCCTTGGCATCTTCACCTCCACCCTAGTGGAGAGCAGTGCCAATCAAGAGGGACTGTAGTGGGCACCTGGTATGAGCAGTGGTGTGATCTGGGATGGTCTCAGCTTGCCAGTGGGAACCTCAAGCCATTTTTGATCTGCTGTCTCTGTTTTTTTGTATGCAGTGGCTTCCCTCTATTCAGAGGCAGGGCAGGGTCCAAGCTGGCTCTGCTTCTTCCAAGTACAGTCACCTCCCCTGCTAATAGCACCTTCACGCCGGTGAGGAGCAGTGCTGGAGCAAGAGAGGCTAGGGCAGTTTCCCAGTGAGGGCTGGGGTGGTCTTGGGAAACCAGCCATAGTCCCAGGGAATTTTCAGTTGGCTTCCTTCACTTTCTTCCTGGGAGTAAGCAAGTGTGTATGCATGCTCTTCATGAGAGGAGTCTCCATTTCTTACAGCCCTCTGGTAAGTCCCACTGGTTTCAAACCAGCTAAGGTCCTGATTTTGGACCCTAGGGCTGGAGTGCCCAATATTCGGCTCGAACCCCTCTCTCCTTAGGGAGGATCTGCAAGAAATCTCCATGATGTCCCTCTCCCCTTCCATGTCCCCTGCTAGGGGTGTGGGTCCTGACCTGATCACATCTCCTCCCTTCCTGCCTAACTGTGTGGATCTTTCTTTACAGCCTTGGTTGTAGAATAGCCTTTCTACCAGTCTGCAGTTTGTTTTCAGCAAGAGTTGCTCCACATGTAGATGTATTTTTGATGTGCTCAACCCGGGAGGTTGAGCTCAGTGGCCTCCTACTCTGCTATCATGATCTTTGAAGAGAAATATTTTTAAAGAATATTCTACACATAGCTTAATTTTACATGCAAATGTAAAAATCACACAAATAATTTTTTATAGTCCATTTCATTATGTGATTCCTAGTCTACTCAAGTGAGATATGTAAAGGTTCTTTAGGTACATTCCTTTTGCATTTATTTTTAGCTTCCAATCAGTTTGTGATGGTACATTGTATACTCTTAGTAGTGTGTTACAGAACATACTATCCTATTAATATAGTGATGTTCAAAGGGTCTTCAAACTACTTTTCTGATTTTGGGGTGAAATATTAAATTTATTTGGGGATTTTTGTGTTCCATGCCTTTTCATGTCCTAGTTTGGTGAATGTTTCTGAAATTCCTTAAACTGATAGAATATTTCTACCCTATCTGTTCAGTCAGTATTTTCCGGAAACTCAAAAATGCAAGAAGAGGGGAGTATCACTGTATAGAAAAAAAAATACAACACTTCTATGGAAAGTGCTGCATTTAATCATTGAATGGGGGCAATTGTCACTTCTCTAATATTTTGACTTTATTTTGATTTATTGTATTAAATAATCAGAGGATGTTCTAAAGGTGGGCAGTGCCTACCCTCTCATCTTACCTATAAGGAAACTGAAGACAGAGATTTAATTTACTCAACAGAGTTTAATTTACTCAACAAAGGTCACATGGCTGGAAGACAGCAGAGCAAAGAGGAGACTTTGACTCCTGTCTTTGATTATTCAAATGCTTTTTCGACTAGATTATGTTTATTTTTACAGTAGAAACTACAGCCTCAGCAACTTAAAATCCAGGAGTGTTTTTGTTGATTTTTAAAATTTTTCTTTTCCTTCAAACTTGATGGGAGTAAAGGAAAGACCCGTGTTTTTTCAGATACATTTCAAAACAGGTTTACACCCAATGCAGTCTTCTAGAAATTATACTTTGTCATTAATTTAAATTTCAGGTAGGAGTTGGTGGAAGTAAAAATAAAAACAAAAGAAATATGGTTCTTTCTGTAATAAATATGGTTCTTTCTGTAATACTACAGTCTTTGTAATTTTCAGTGTTAAGTGTGATATAACAAATGAATTTATTATTTCTTTAGAAAGACCAATTTATTCAAATGAAAAATGATTCTTCCTCAATGAAAACTCCAGGAAATTTGATTGAGATTGAAGAAATAATTCTCTTCAATCAGAGGGAATTTCATAACCTCATCAACTCCCGATTTTGTGACTAAGCAAAGTTCACTGTACAGTTTAAAAAATCAGAACCTATTCATTGCTTTGCTCATTTAGCACTATAACCAGCGCAACTTAAACCTATCTGTCAATTATAAACATATGAACAACTTTTATTATCAAAGAGAATGACAGAATGCTATACTTTAGTGAGTAATGGCTGAGGCCAGTTGCTGCTTAATTCACAGATGACATAACATCCTTTTATTGATGCTGTCTGTGTGTTTCAGCCTGGACGTTATCACTTACAGATTTACTATGCCCCTAGTATAATGTAAAAGTACAAGTAAACCTGGAGCATTTAGATAAACAATAACAAAAATGGCTAGGAAAAAATCACTTTGTTAAGTGTCAAGCGTGTGGCCTTAACCTTAGCAAGATTCTGTGCAATTGGAAATAAAACTCATGACACATGAAGACAGGGAGGAATAAAAACAAATCAAAATTCTGCTAGGCTACAACTGTTACATATCATTTTGTTCATGTTTTTAGGTAATGTGCTAATAGAAATTCACACTTCCAAAGATGTGAACCAAGTTATACTGTTGATGTTAAAGAACATCACTATTATATATTGTACAAGGAAAAATAAAAAAGCACAAGGAATGTTTACTTTTAGAAATTTACCAGTTCCTTGGTATTGTTCTAACAAAGTTCGCATGTTATAATTAAGATGAAAATTTAGAGTTATTACTATCTGTTATGACGACTTTTTATAGCACCTGTCCTACTTATTAGATGGAAGGAACTTACATTGGCCAATAAAAGGTGTCTTACTCATGTCTAATTTAAAAATATTTTTTTCAAATTATTTCACTCCAACTTTGGGCAGTCAGTTCAAACTCAACTACCTAACAGAGTAATTTGTCATTCTGTCACTTCCCATTTGCTCCCTGCTCCCCACTCCTTGTTTAACCTCAGAACATTGAGAGACATACCTGAGTCTTCACCAATCTCGCATGTGTCCTAAGGCTTTTACCTATATTAACAGCTTTGATTTAATATTCACAACAAAGTAGATATTAATAGTTCCATTGTGCTGGTAAGAAAATAGAGCCTCAGAGAGATTAACTATTTACCCCTATAGTGATAGCCAACCTTTACTGAGTGTATGACATCTCACAGAAACTTCAAAGCTCTATAGGTAATAAACTATTATGTGTTAGTTAATTTAACCCTCAATAGCCTATGATGTAAATACACAGATTATTCCCCCCACCCTTTTTTTTAACATCTTTATTGGAGTATAATTGCTTAACAATGGTGTGTTAGTTTCTGCTTTATAACAAAGTGAATCAGCTATACATATACATATATCCCCATGTGTCCTCCCTCTTGTGTCTCCCTCCCACCCTCCCTATCCCACCCCTCTAGGTGATCACAAAGCA
Organism: Eubalaena glacialis; assembly: GCF_028564815.1. Classification (NCBI taxonomy): domain Eukaryota; kingdom Metazoa; phylum Chordata; class Mammalia; order Artiodactyla; family Balaenidae; genus Eubalaena; species Eubalaena glacialis. The sequence continues at coordinate 102,750,893 of NC_083726.1, forward strand.
CCCAGCTGATCTCCCTGTGCGATGCAGCTGCTTCCCACTAGCTATCTATTTTACATGTGGTAGTGTATATATGTCCATGCCACTCTCTCACTTCGTCCCAGCTTACCATTCCCCATCCCCGTGTCCTCAAGTCCATAAGTCCATTCTCTGTGTCTGCATCCTTACTGCTGTCCTGGCCCTAGGTTCTTCAGAACCATATATATATATATATATACATATATATATATATATACACATATATATATATATATGTATATATATATATATATAATTATTATTATTATTTTTTTAGATTCCATATATATGTGTTAGCATGTGGTATTTGTTTTTCTCTTTCTGACTTACTTCACTCTGTATGACAGACTCTAGGTCCATCCACCTCCCTACAAATAACTCAATTTTGTTTCTTTCTATGGCTGAGTACTATTCCATTGTATATATGTGCCACATCTTCTTTATCCATTCATCTGTTGATGGACACTTAGGTTGCTTCCATGTCCTGCCTATTGTAAATAGAGCTGCAGTGAACATTGTGCTACATGACTTTTTGAATTATGGTTTTCTCTGGGTATATGCCCAGTAGTGGGATTGCTGGGTCATATGGTAGTTCTATTTTTAGTTTTTTAAGGAACCTCCATAGTGTTTTCCACAGTGGCTGTATCAATTTACATTCCCATGAACAGTGCAAGAAGGTTCCCTTTTCTCCACACCCTCTCCAGCATTTATTGTTTGTAGATTTTTTGATGATGGCCATTCTTACTGGTCTGAGGTGATACCTCATTGTACTTTTGATTTGCATTTCTCTAATGATTAGTGATGTTGAGCATCCTTCCATGTGTTTGTTGGCAATCTGTATATCTTCTTTGGAGAAATGTCTCTTTAGGTCTTCTGCCCATTTTTGGATTGGGTTGTTTGTTTTTTTGATATCGAGCTGCATGAGCTGCTTGTAAATTTTGGAGATTAATCCTTTGTCAGTTGCTTCATTGGCAAATATTTTCTCCCATTCTGAGGGTTGTCTTTTCGTCTTGTTTATGGTTTCCTTTGCTGTGCAAAAGCTTTTAAGTTTCATTAGGTCCCATTTGTTTATTTTTGTTTTTATTTCCATTTCTCTAGGAGGTGGGTCAAAAAGGATCTTGCTGTGATTTATGTCATAGACTGTTCTGCCTATGTTTTCCTCTAAGGGCTTGATAGTGTCTGGCCTTACATTTAGGTCTCTAATCCATTTTGAGTTTATTTTTGTGTATGGTGTTAGGGAGTGTTCTACTTTCATTCTTTTACATGTAGCTGTCCAGTTTTCCCAGCACCACTTATTGAAGAGGTTGACTTTCATCCATTGTATATTCTTGCCTCCTTTATCAAAGGTAAGGTGGCCATATATGCGTGGGTTTATCTCTGGGCTTTCTATCTGTTTCATTGATCTATATTGCTGTTTTTGCGCCAGTACCATACTGTCTTGATTTCTGTAGCTTTATAGTGTAGTCTGACGTCCAGGAGCCTGATTTCTCCAGCTCCATTTTTCTTTCTCAGGCTGCTTTGGCTATTCGGGGTCTTCTGTGTTTCCATACAAATTGTGAAATTTTTTGTTCTAGTTCTGTGAAAAATGCCATTGGTAGTTTGATAGGGATTGCATTGAATCTGTAGGTTGCTTTGTGTAGTATAGTCATTTTCACAATGTTGATTCTTCCAATTCAAGAACATGGTATATCTCTCCATCTGTTTGTACCATCTTTAATTTCTTTCATCAGTGTCTTATAGTTTTCTGTATACAGGTCTTTTGTCTCTTTAGGTAGGTTTATTCCTAGGTATTTTATTCTTTTTGTTGCAGTGGTAAATGGGAGTGTTGCCTTAATTTCTCGTTCAGATTTTTCATCATTATTGTATAGGAATGCAACAGATTTCTGTACATTCATTTTGTATCCTGCTACTTTACCAGATTCATTTATTACCTCTAGTAGTTTTCTTGTAGCATCTTTAGGATTCTCTATGTATACTGTCATGTCATCTGCAAACAGTGACAGCTTTACTTCTTCTTTTCCAATTTGGATTCCTTTTATTTCTTTTTCTTCTCTGATTGCTGTGGCTAAAACTTCCAAAACCATGTTGAATAATAGTGGTGAGAGTGGGCAACCTTGTCTTGTTCCTGATCTCAGTGGAAATGCTTTCAGTTTTTCACCATTGAGAACGATGTTAGCTCTGGGTTTGTCATATGTAGCCTTTATTATGTTTAGGTAAGTTCCCTCTATGCCTGCTTTCTGGAGGGTTTTTATCGTAAATGCGTGTTGAATTTTGTTGAAAGCTTTTTCTGCATCTATTGAGATGATCGTATGGTTTTTTTTCCTTCGATTTGTTAATATGGTGTACCACATTGATTGATTTACTTATATTGAAGAATCCTTGCATTCCTGGGTTAAACCCCACGTGATCATGGTGTATGATCCTTTTAATGTGCTGTTGGATTCTGTTTGCTAGTATTTTGTTGAGGATTTTTGCATCTATGTTCATCAGTGATATTGGCCTGTAGTTTTCTTTCTTTGTGACATCTTTGTCTGGTTTTGGTATCAGGGTGATGGTGGCCTCGTAGAATGAGTTTGGGAGTGTTCCTCCCTCTGCTATATTTTGGAAGAGTTTGAGAAGGATAGGTGTTAGCTCTTCTCTAAATGCTTGATAGAATTTGCCTGTGAAGCCATCTGGTCCTGAGCTTTTGTTTTTTGGAAGATTTTTAATCACAGTCTCAATTTCAGTGCTTGTGCTTGGTCTCTTTATATTTTCTATTTCTTCCTGGTTCAGTCTCAGAAGGTTGTCCTTGTCTAAGAGTTTGTCATTTTCTTCCAGGTTGTCCATTTTATTGGCATATAGTTGCTTGTAGTAATCTCTCATGATCCTTTGTATTTCTGCAGTGTCAGTTGTTACTTCTTCTTTTTCATTTCTAATTCTGTTGATCTGAGCCTTCTCCCTTTTGTTCTTGATGAGTCTGGCTAATGGTTTATCAATTTTGTTTATCTTCTCAAAGAACCAGCTTTTAGTTTTATTGATCTTTGCCATTGTTTTCTTTGTTTCTATTTCATTTATTTCTGCTCTGATCTTTATGATTTCTTTCCTTCTGCTAACTTTGGGGTTTTTTTGTTGCTGTTGTTCTTCTTTCTCTGATTGCTTTAGGTGTAAGGTTAGGTTGTTTATTTGAGGTGTTTCTTGTTTCTTGAGGTAGGATTGTATTGCTATAAACTTCTCTCTTAGAACTGCTTTTGCTGCATCCCATAGGTTTTGGGTTGTCATGTTTTCATTGTCATTTGTTTCTAGGTAGTTTTTGATTTCCTCTTTGATTTCTTTAGTGATGTCTTGGTTATTAAGTAGTGTATTGTGTAGCCTCCATGTGTTTGTATTTTTTACAGATCTTTTCCTGTAATTGATATCTAGTCTCATAGCGTTGTGGTTGGAAAAGATACTTGATACGATTTCAATTTTCTTAAATTTCCCAGGGTTTGATATTTGATGCAACATATGATCTATCCTGGAGAATGTTCCATGAGCACTTGACAAGAACGTGTATTTTGTTGTTTTTGGATGGAATGTCCTATAAATATCAATTAAGTCCATCTTGTTTAATGTATTTAAAGCTTGTGTTTCCTTATTTATTTTCATTTTGGATGATCTGTCCATTGGTGAAAGTGGGGTATTAAAGTCCCCTACTATGATTGTGTTACTGTTGATTTCCCCTTTTATGGCTGTTAGCATTTGCCTTATGTACTGAGGTGCTCCTGTATTGGGTGCCTAAATATTTACAGTTGTTATATCTTCTTGGATTGATCCCTTGATCATTATATAGTGTCCTTCTTTGTCTCTTGTAATAGTCTTTATTTTAAGTATATTTTGTCTGATAAGAGAATTGCTACTCCAGCTTTCTTTTGATTTCCATTTGCATGGAATATCTTTTTCCATCCCCTCACTTTCAGTCTGTATGTGTCCCTAGGTCTGAAGTGGGTCTCTTGTAGACAGCATACATACAGGTCTTGTTTTTGTATCCAGCCAGTCTATGTCTTTTGGTTGGAGCATTTAATCCATTTACATTTAAGGTAATTATCAATATGTATGTTCCTATTACCATTTTCTTAATTGTTTTGGGTTTGTTATTGTAGGTCTTTTCCTTCTCTTGTGTTTCCTGTCTAGAGAAGTTCCTTTAGCATTTGTTGTAAAGCTGGTTTGGTGCTTCTGAATTCTCTTAGCTTTTGTTTGTCTCTAAAGGTTTTAATTTCTCCGTCAAATATGAATGAGATTCTTGCTGGGTAGAGTAATCTTGGTTGTAGGTTTTTCCCTTTCATCACTTTAAATATGTTCTGCCAGTGCCTTCTGGCTTGCAGAGTGTCTGCTGAAAGATCAGCTGTTAACCTTATGGGGATTCCCTTGTATGTTATTTGTTGTTTTTCCCTTGCTGCTTTTAATATTTTTTCTTTGTATTTACTTTTTGATAGTTTGATTAATATGTGTCTTGGCATGTTTCTCTTTGGATTTATCCTGTATGGGACTCTCTGCGCTTCCTGGACTTGATTGACTATTTCCTTTCCCATATTAGGGAAGTTTTCAACTATAATCTCTTCAAATATTTTCTCAGTCTCTTTCTTTTTCTTTTCTTCTTCTGGGACCCCTATAATTCGAATGTTGGTGTGTTTAATGTTGTCCTAGAGGTCTCAGAGACTGTCCTCAATTCTTTTCATTCTTTTTTCTTTATCCTGCTCTGCAGTAGTTTTTTCCACTATTTTATCTTCCACGTCCCTTATCCGTTCTTCTGCCTCAGTTTTTCTGCTATTGATTCCTTCCAGAGAATTTTTAATTTCATTTATTGTGTTGTTCATCATTGTTTGTTTGCTCTTTAGTTCTTCTAGGGCCTTGTTAAATGTTTCTTATATTTTCTCCATTCTATTTCCAAGATTTTGGATCATCTTTACTATCATTACTTTCAGTTCTTTTTCAGGTATACTGCCTATTTCCTCTTCATTTGTTTGGTCTGGTGGGTTTTTACTTTGCTCCTTCATTTGCTGTGTGTTTCTCTTTCTTCTCATTTTGCTTAACTTACCGTGTTTGGGGTCTCTGTTTTGCATGCTGCAGGTTCATAGTTCCCGTTGTTTTTGGTGTCTGCCCCCAGTGGCTAAGGTTGGTTCAGTGGGTTGTGTAGGCTTCCTGGTGGAGGGGATTGGTGCCTGTGTTCTGGTGGATGAGGCTGGATCTTGTCTTTCTGGTGGGCAGGACTGCATCTGGTGGTGTGTTTTGGGGTGTCTGTGGCCTTATTATGATTTTACCCAGCCTCTGTGCTAATGGGTGGGGTTGTGTTCCTGTATTGTTAGTTGTTTGGCATATGGTGCCCAGCACTGTAGCTTGCTGGTCGTTGAGTGGAGCTGGGTGTTAGCATTGAGATGGAGATCTCGGGAAACATTTCGCCATTTGATATTGCATGGAGTCGGGAGGTCTCTGGTGGACCAATGTCCTGAACTCGGCTCTCCCACCTCTGAGGCACAGGCCTGACCCCTGGCCGGAGCACCACGACCCTGTCAGCCACACTTTTGGGAAGTGTGAGGTCTTCTGCCAGCGTTCAGTAGATGTTCTGTAGGAGTTGTTTCACATGTAGATGTATTTCTGATGTATTTGTGTGGAGGAGGGTGATCTCCGCATCTTACTCTTTCGCCATCTTGAAGTTCTCCTCTATTTTCACTTTATAGATAAAGAAACAAAGACATAGACAGGTTATGTAATTTGCCTGAGACCATGGTGATATGTTTTAGTAGAACCAGTATGAAAACTCAGGCAGTCTAGCTCCAAAAGCTACACTATTAACCACCACTGCCTTTACAAAATGCATTGGAATATCACATATATAGATCATCACAACTGAAATTGAATCTGAATAATGGGTTGGTACTTTTCAAAGTAGTGAAGAGGCAATAAATTATCTTGTATACCATTCCTCAGTGTCCGTCATAGTATATACCAGTATAGCTAATAAGATAAGGTGTCTGTCACCCTTGCTTGCCCATGACTGACCAGCATCCCCAATCTCACTGTCTGTTACAAGAAGAGATCCTGTGTAGCCTTAAATAGTGGGACAGTTTTCCACTCACTCATTTACCTTATAAATGGTTTTCTACAACCCTGGTATACCAGTATGATTTTGTTGGAGGAGTTGAGGAGGAAACCAAAATGTAGGAATATAAATGGAGTTGCAGCCTGCCCCAAAATCAGCACCCACTTAATGGTGTCTTGCAGAGGTAGTAAGTACCATGAAAGTGAGGAGATTTTCAGTGAGTTTCAGACCTGGTGATCAGGGAATATATGGGAGACCCATCGTTGAAAGGGGAAGGAACAACCTGAAGTGCAGAGACCACATAAAAATTTTTCAGAAGAAGATGGGCATTAAAAGAGGAAAAGTGGCACTTGAATTATATGTGACTAATTCTCAAGTTCATTCTTCAGCTTTCAGACCGTGTGACTTCTGGGAAGTGTTCTCTAATCATCCCCAAGTCTGATTTTGGTGCCTCTCTTATGGAATCTAATAATAAACTGTACAACCACTTTAACTCATCCAAACAAATGTTAAAAATTATAGGAGGGCTTCCCTGGTGGCGCAGTGGTTGAGAATCTGACTGCCAATGCAGGGGACACGGGTTCGAGCCCTGGTCCGGGAAGATCCCACATGCCGCGGAGCAGCTGGGCCCGTGAGCCACAATTACTGAGCCTGCGCGTCTGGAGCCTGTGCTCTGCAGCGAGAGGCCGCGATAGTGAGAGGCCCGTGCACCGCGATGAAGAGTGGCCCCCGCTTGCCACAACTACAGAAATCCCTCGCACAGAAACGAAGCCCCAACACAGCCATAAATAAATAAATAAAATTTAAAAAAAATTATAGGGAATATTGACAAATGTTTTCACAAGAAATTTATCTTGAAAAATGAAACAAAAATTTGCATATGTCTACTTTATCTGACATTTAACAAAATTTAGCTTAAGTGTAATGATATTCCTTTTCTTAAAATGAACAAAGAATGAAACACATGACAATAAAGAAATTAGCTTTGACTTTATATCTAACTTTTCAAATATAATAAAGAGAATCTAAGTTTGAAGAATAATTATAATGATCAACCCACCATAATTATAAAGATAACCTAACATTTGCAACATGATCATAAAAAGAAATCAAGGGCTTGTCAATTTTCCCTAAAGTCTGTCTTATCCTTACATTGTCAAATAAGCTCTTTGAAGAGCTCATCTCTAATCCTTGTTGATTTTCTTTTTTCATTTTTTCTACCACTGAAAAGTGTAGTAGTATTTTTAACTACATTAATATGCATTAACTATATTAAATATATTTAACTGAATTAATTAGTAGTTACCAGTGATTAATGCAGTTAATCATTACCAATGATTAATGTCGTTCTCCAACATCACTTTCAGGAATTTTGTGAAATCTTACACTTTTTCCAAGATTTGTAGGTTCACTTCGCCATCACATGCCATTGTGCTTTCATTGTTTTTAGATGTTTACAATAGCTAACAACTGGTGAAAGACTGACAAATAAGAAATGAAGACGTGGATGCAATGGGGAGGATGCTTGGCATTAGAAGCAGGGCGGATATTCAGCCAGTAAACACCACTGTGGCCATATCAGTTGCTAAGTTTTTGACATATGTCCATACCTTGAAGTAAAATCACTACTTTGATGCCCAAAATATGCCAGTGGCTGCTACCCTCACTTGCCTGACTCTGCTCTGGGATTCCCCCAAACTTCCTCATAATGCAATAAGTGGAGTAGAAATCCCTGGCACAGCACAGGGTCCCCATGGCCTTGCACCAGTGTTTTAGCAGACATCCTTTCTGATTGGTTAGTGACCATGCTGTCCCTGGACAAAAGACAGGTGGAACAGGATGTTTGAATTAAAATTATTTTTTAAAGTAGTCAGTTTATTAGTGAATATTCCCAGTGTGAGATACTTTTGTTTCCCTAGGCAACATTGTAACTTCAGAGACTCAGAAAATGAATATTTGGATATGGTGACTCCCATTCTTCCCTGCTAGCATGGTTTTTAGCACATTCTACTGCAAGTGTTTCTTCAACTGTTTTTTTTTTTCTCTTTAATAATCTGGATTTTCCGTGACGGTAAAGCACAGATCTGTATTTTTCAATGTTCTATCTAGTGAACGAAGCTTTCACTCTTCTTCTATGAAGTCTTTGTTGATTTCATACCAGTGAAGTAAAAGCTAAAGTCCTCACAGTGGTCTTCAAGGATCTTCATTGTCTTCCATCAACTGTGACCTGATGGCTTGTTACTCTCACCCTTCCTCATCCTGGTCCAGCCACACTGGCTTTCTTGCTATTCCTTAAATTTGCCAGGGTGCTATCTCCAGGGCCTTAGTATTTGTTGTTCCCTCTGCTTGAAACTCTTTCCTTAGATATTTTCACAGCTCATTTTTTCAACTGCTTCCAGATGCAATCCTTCAGGTATTTACTTAAAATATTTCTTCTCAGGGAGTCCTTTCTGATCCACTTATTTAAATATTCATTCCTGTCAGTCCATATGCCTCTTATGTGCATTATTTTTCTCTATAGATGTATGACTGTCTAAAGAAAATATTTATCTGTCTCCTCTTCTAAAATGTAAACCCCACAGGGGCAAGGACTTCTGCAGTTCTTCACTAATGTGTCTGTGGTCCCTAGAACAGTGCTTAGAACATAGTAGGTGCCCAATTAATATTTTTGGATTAAAAAAAGCAGCGAATGAAAGCAAATTTTCCTTAAGATGTCCATTTGAGTCTCCACTAAGGGAAATGTAAATTAACATTTATTTATTGAAAATCTTCAGTGTGAATGATGCTTTCTTATTCGTCAAAATAATCTTGAGGGTTAGAAGTAAATATTTCTTTCTTATTAAAGAAACACAGGTCCCAGAGTAGCTTACCCAAGGAGGCAGAGGAAGGATTCAGCCACAGGTAATGAAGGGTTCTGAAGCCCATGTTACTTTTGACACCATTAGGTAACTTCTACAGTACAAAAAGATTTCTAGAATATCTATTGTACCAGAAATTACACATTGTCAGAGGTTGTGCCATTAGTCACAATGGCCTCATGTATTTTGAATTTCTAATCTAAGTACTAACATGTGAAGATACGGCAAAGTGGGAAGAGAGGAAATTAAAAAAACGCTGCCCCTGCCCTGCCTTCTAAGCACTGGTTTCCATGTACTTTCCACACTCAAAGTTATAATTACAAAAATCTACGTCATTATGCTATATTACTCTCACACTTGGAACTGATCCCTGTTTTAAAAAAGCTGACAACTGCAGCGATATGAAATGGAATCTTAAAAAATAAATCCCTTAGTCAGCCTGTTATCTTTTGTTAATTGTTTCACTTTAGAATGTGTTTCACTTATTTGATTGTTAATGAGGAAAACAATACAAAAAATGTGGAAAAGGAAGTAATGACTGACAGGGTGGCAGCAGGACTGCAGCTACCATGGACAGCGACAGCACAAGCTGGAAAATGATGCCTTCTCCTTAAAGCAACACCCTGTACTGAGATGATGGCTTGGCAAAGGAAGAGTTGGAATTTTAGTCTGCACTCATCAAATGTTTCTTCCAAAATTAGATTTTCCATGGTCATATCAGCTGTAACATCCTGAAATCAAAATTCAGATATGAAATAGCTAATCTCCATTTGAGTTAATAACGAATCAGTCAGTTAACACATTTAACTACCTTATAAGACCTATTAATCAAGTAGCAAATTGTTTTTAATCAACCTGTGTTTTTGTATGCAACTCTATATCAAAACAATCTTATATATGTTTTCAGATAAATTTAAAATTTAGTGACTAACACCCTTCTCATAATCTTATAATCATGGATCTTTTTGGCAAAATTGTTAAGCATCTTGATTAACCATTCCTTTTCCAGGCCTAGATGGTAATGATGTTTGGTTTCTGAAAATCAAAGACATTGTCAAAGTATAGTGATTTTTTTCATAGTTGCTTATCCTTAAAGTATATTGTAAATTTAAAAAATAGTTCCAGAACTCAGAATGGTGTTTGAAGCCCCAGCTAGATTATTGCAATAACTAAATAATAAGCCCCAACCCTACTCTTCATGTATTTCTCACTAAGTTTTTAAGAGGACAATACTTATTTGAATGTATAATTTTGGATATATTTGTTGACAATTGAATTATACTACTTTTTCATTTTGCAGAAAATTTGCTTTTTCCCCTCATTTTGTAAAGTGCTTCCTTTACCATTGAATCGAACAAAAAAATAGAAAGCAGTAAAAAATACTACAATCTCTAATGTTTAAAAGCATATTTGGGAAATGCTATGTTCTGCTTAGTATAATTTAGTCAACAGAATATTAGTATATATTATGCTCAGATTATCAATGTTATAGTCTTAGAACACAGTAAAATACATTGAACACAAAGGCAATTCAAAACATTCAAAATGTAAATTCATCTATTATTTTTGTCACTCTGAACAAATCATAGGAGTTTTCAGGACATCAGGACTATTCCTACATATATTTTCATTGTCCTATCATAGCTGGGGAGTAAATAGGTATTTTCAGTTGATACAACACTGGATGAAAGAGTGTTATACTCAATTTAAAAATTAGGACTATATTTGGAAATAAAATATAAGCATTTGCAGGGCTGGTAATTATTGATACACATATTCAGAAAGATTACAAAGAATTTACCAGCTATTACATTTGAGTTTCAATTATTCTTTAAATAAATGTATACATCCTTTATCTAACTTATTTCATATGCAGTCTTTCTTAGTAAAATTTATATGTTGATACATATGAATTGAAGCTCCATTTTTACTACATGCTTTATTCAACTTTATTCAAACTTTGTTGTAGAGTTGACACTTTATCATTAGTGTTTCTCTGTCTCTAAAATATCATCATTCCTACCCACCCTCATCCTTTTCTGGCTTCTTTGAATAGAGCTTCACTTCTGTATCTTCTTTCCCCACTAACATTGTGTCCCTGAGCTTCCTCCCTCACTATTCGTAACAAGGTTACATTTTCTATCTTAAACAACTTTTAGAAGGTTCCATTTTGATGAATAGTTTAAAACAATTTCAAAAACAAAAATCAAAACTAATTCACTGATTTCCTAAAATATTAATGATACAACTGAAATTTGCTGATCATTCTATTTCTTTTAATATTTTTTTTGATATTATGATATTTTTTTATGATATTTTGCCTTTTTACCCAGTCCTGTGAATCTTGATTAGAATATCCCTTTCTGTTGAATTGATGCTCTCTAATATCCCAATGCTAATTTTATAACAATTCCTGCAAATTAACCAAACTCAACAATATTCTGTTCATTTTTAACTCTGAAAAAAATATTATATATAATTTTTTGAAAAAAATCTGACAAAGTGCATTATGAGATACTGAAATGCTTTATAAAGAATAAAAGGAGCAATTTCTGTATTGAGTTGAAAGTTGATCTGCAAGAACCCTTGCATTTTTAGGATGCTAGTTCTCTACTTTTGGGACAAGAGAGAGAAATTACAATGAAGTCTCACAGTGCTTGTTGTTCTGCCAATAGTTAGGAAGTTTACTTCTGAAATTTAATTTTAAGCTAGAGTGAAATATTTCTTAGAGTATGATATTGCTTTTACTCTCTATATACCTGATCAGGCCAAAACTGATTTCTTACTTTATCCCAAATCCAAAATCAGACAAAGAGCCTCTAAAGCTGCCCCAAAGGATTGTGATCAGTACTGAAGTCATTCTGAAAATATTACAAAATCCCTTATCCAGTGCTTTCTTGTCTGTATATGTATTTGACCTATTCGCTGGAAAGAGAATCTTAAAAAGTTACATTTTTTCACTACTATTTTGAGGTGAGAACCCAGTATTTTTCTTTTACTGTAATTCACTATTTAGATTTCACATGGTTTATTTATGTAAAAAAATAGTCATAATATATGTTCTATAATATAACAATTCTTAAAATATAGAACAAGAATTTAAAGGGAATTATAAAGCAAACATCAATGTCTTTCAAGATTTTATGACTCCTCCATCGACTCTTTTTAGATGTCTTTCCTACATTTGATCTTATAGCAGCCTTTTAGCCACTTGATATAGTCTTCCTTAAATATTCAAATTTAATTTTCATATGGATAATTCATTTTTACACTCTATTTATGTATTTACAATGATACAGTCATGAATGGAAACAAACTCTTGTGGTATGCAAATAATTCAGCCATCAGACCCAAAATGCATGGTGGTACTAAAGAGTAGTGTCTTATTATAAGAGAGTGTTCAGTGTGATGTGGGTATCATACAGTAGGTTTTACAGAGGGAATGAAGAACATGCACAAAGTAACAGTTTAAATGGAGGTGGGTTAATAATACATTTATAGTACTTGTTTTTCCTTAACATGTCAGGTCCACAGTTAAATGTGTCTTGTGAGAATAACTTTGCATTTGCTTAGAAGGAGGAAATGGGCAACCCTTGAGAAATTGATCTCAAAATATATGCATAAGAATCACTTGGGACCCTAGTTAAAAATTCAAATTCTTAGCACTAATCCAAAGACACTGGTTCTAGAGAGAAAACCCAAGATATTTTTTAAAAAATTGGCATCCCAGCTGATTCTAGTACAAGTGATCCATGAATATATTTTGTGAAATAGTACACTATAATGTGCAGACCTCCCAGAAACAGGGAATAGTTTGCTTCCTAACACCTAATATGACTTTATCGTTATTTTTTCTGATTATGGAGGTGAGATAATCCCGTGTAGAAAATTTAGAAAAATTGCTAAATCAAGCAGTGAAAACCACCCAGAATCTCATTTTTCAGATGTAATAGTTCAAAAATATTTTTGTGTATTTACAATGATTCATATATATACACTAACAAACACATTTATAAATTATATGAGAGGTAATTCTTTTCCTTAGAAAATATTTTCCCATCTCTATTAGTCAAATTGTAGTAAAACAAAACATAAACCATGCCATTTAGAGTAGCATCAAAAATAATAAAATTCTTAGGAATAAATGTAACCAAGGAGGTGAAATGTCTATACCCCCCCCAAAAAAAAAAAAATTGATGAAAAAAATGGAAGAAGACACAAATAAATGGAAATACATTCCATGTTCATGGATTAGAAGACTATATATTGTTAAAATATCCATACTACCCGAAGCAATCTATAGTTTCAATACAATACTGATAAAAAATTTTTCACAGAAATGGAAAAACCAACGCAGAAATTTGTAGGAAGCCACTAAAGATCAAAAATAGCTAAAGCAATCTTAAGAAATAAGAGCCAAGCTGGAGACGTCACACATCATGATTTGAAACTATATTACAAACCAATAGTTATCAAAGCAGCATGGTACTGGTACAAAAATGGATACAGACCAATTGAATGGAATATAGAGCCCAGAAAAAAACTCACATATACAGTCAACTATCATTTGATAGGGGGGACCAAGAATACTCAATGGAGAAAGAGTAATCTCTTCAATAAATGGTGCTGAGAAAACTGGATACCCCCAAGCAAAATAATGAAATTAGACCCCTATCCTAAAACATACAAAAATAAACTCAAAATGGTTAAAAGATTTAAGCATCAGACCTGAAAAACCATAAAACCAAATAACCTGAATAAAATATGGACAAAAGACATGAATAGGTATTTTTCCAAAGAAGACATACAAATGAGCAACCTCCTTAATGTTGGTCTTGGCAATGATTTTTTGGATTTGACATCAAGAGCAAAGGCAACAAAAGCAAAAATAAACAATTGGTATTACATCAAATTGGCAATAGGTATGTGAAAAGGTGTTCAATACTACTAATCATCAAGAATATGCCAATCAAAACCACAATGAGTCATCAGTTTACACATTTTAGAACGGTTTTTGTCAAAAAGATAACATGTAAATGAGGATGTGGAGAAAATGAAACCCTTGTACACTGTTGGTTGGAAGGTATATTGGTGCAGCCATTATGGAAAACAACCTAAGTGCCCATTGACAGATGAATGTGAGATAGAAAAAGAAAAGAAAATGTGAGATATATATATGTCTGTAATACAGATATATATATATCTATTTATATCTATATATATATATATATATATAATGGAATATTTTTCAGCCTTAAGAAAGAAATCCTGCCATTTGTGATGACATGGATGATTCTGGAAGGCATTATGCTAATTTAAATAAGTCAGACAAAGAAAGATAAATATTATATGGTATCACTTACATGTGAAATCTTAAAAAGAAAAGAGGGAAGAAGAGTAAAGTCAAACTCATAGAAACAGTAGAATGGTAGTAGCCAGGGGCTGGGGAGGGGAAAAATGGCTAGAGGTTGGTCAAAATGTACAAACTTTCAGTTATAAGATGAATAGGTTTGGGGGACCTAATATATAGCATGGTGCCTGTACCTAATATTATGTATTGTCTACTTGAAATTTACTAAAAGAGTGGATCTTAAGTATTCTTACCAAAAAAAAAAGAAAGTATGTGAAGTTCTGAATGTGTTAGTTAACTTGATTGTGGTGATAATTTCATGATGTATACATATATCAAAGCATCACATTGTGCACCTTACAAATATTCTAATTTTATCTGTCAGTTATACCTCAATAAAGCTAGGGAACAAAAAGAAAAAAATGAAGTCCATCCACATTTTTGAATGAATGAATGAATAAATGAATTAACTTGCTGATAAGGAAATACGTACAAAGTACAATTTTAAACAAATATAAAATTAGAAATATGCAATATGATATGAAATTGCAAAACACATAGTGCATATGTATACTATAAATGGAAATAGTTATACATAACTTCTATATAACATAATTCTTACATATATTTTCATTTTTTTCTTGAATTAATTATTGAGCACTTCTCTAGATGCTGTAGCTATAGCAGTGACTCATAGAGTTTATATGAGTGGAGCAGCAGACAGATAATATAGAATATGTCAGTTTGTGATAAATGCTGTGATGGCAGAAAATGTTGGATTAGGTTATAGAGAGTGCTTGCAGATGTGTTAGTATCTAAAGAAAATGTCTAGAAACAATTCTCTGATTTGTGCAGAGGACTGAATGACATGAATGGATGAGAATAGGGTATTCTGGATAAGAGCTTTCCAGATAGAAGACAAAGGAGAGAAAAGACCCAAGTTAGAAGAAGACCTGGTCACTCTCAAAATGTTATTTTATTTTCATGTCAGAGTCATAGACTGAGAACAGATCATGCAAGACCCTGCTGAAAATATCAAGGCTTTTGAACTTAACCCTGAGAAAGACAGAAAGCTATTGGAGGATTTTGTGCAGATAAGTGACTTGTTTTAAAAAAGATTACTTTAGTTGCTCTGTGAAGAAAAAACTGTACAGGCAAAAAAGTTGGGGCCTTTTGGGTCCTGTTTCCATATTCCAGGCAAAAGATGATGGCAGATCAGATGCCAGTGCGAGATAGTTGTGGAAATGACACTGAGAACTGGTTGGATTCTAAATACTTTTTGACGGTAGAACTAACAGAATTGTTAGATAGATTAGATCTGGGATATGGAAGAAAGGTGACAGATGACTCTAAGGTTTTCGTCCTGAACCACCTAAGGGGTGGAGTCACCTCTAACGGACTTTGGGAGAAGCAGATTGTTTTTTCCAAAATGCCATATCATACTATGTAAGTTGATCTACAGTGTTGAGTGTGTTGGATGTGGTAAAAAGATATGCCAAAATTTTATTAATTATAGATTATTCAAATAGAAAATATAGAAGGGGAAGATCTCAAACTGAAGAAAGCATTATTTTACCATGAAAAGGTACTACTGTTGTACAATATGATAAATAATAGAGATAATTTTCTCAACGCTGACTTTGACCAGCATTTCATGATCATACATTAAGTGAAAAAAGCAAAATAAAAGTATGTGATTAGCAATATGAACCCAATTAAAAAATATACCTGTGTGTGTGTATATAATACATCAAACTATATATTGGAGTTTTTTGATACTAATGATTTTCATTTTCATTTTAATAATTTTTTCAGCATTTTCCAAATTGAAAAGAAAAATATAAAGAGATAACAATTGAAGTACTGAATATTGGGGTAGATTAATGTGTCTTATTTTTAACTCAAAAGTTATTTCCATGTCTTGCAATCACCTTATATGTTTGGTCAATATTGTATAGTAATAGGATGATGATTTTTCCCTTTAAATAAGTGACCTCTGTTATGTATTTGTTATTCCTTTTGAAGACCCTATATCTACTAATTACCAATTCCTAAGAATGTATTAACATCACCTCCTCACACATATCTAATACTTCAGATATAAGAAAATTTTCCAATTGTGTCACATTTTAACAAAACAATCCACATAAAGAAAACTTTGTAGGATGTAGTGATGAAAAGTTTATATCACCTTCTCCACATATTTTTGTTTGTAAAAATGTGCATTATATATACATGATTTCTACATTTATTGAGATTGATATTTCATATTATTAAGATACTTGGCTATCAAAGCTTCAGGGACACTAAATAATGTTGAGAGGTTACAATATTGGCTTGGTATGAATAACATTTAAATGATTTATGTATGTTTACTCTAGTAAAAGAATAGAAAAATATAACCCTATAAAATTAAAATAAAAAGTATAAAACAAACATTGGTATTTAACTAAACTCAGTACATTGAATTTTACTAGTCAGTCCTTAATGTCTGTTTTTCTGTTCTAGGATACTATGCGGGCTACTACATGTACTCCGAAAGCAAATCCTCTGACATACTCCCCCTTTTTGTATCTTCAGCATCTTGTATAGTTTCTGGTATTTTATTTATTTATTTTTAATTATTTATTTGGCTGTGCCGGGTCTTCATTGCCACGTACAGGATCTTTTAGTTGCGGCATGTGAAATCTAGTTTCCTGACCGGGAATCGAACCCAGGCCCCCTGCATTGGGAGCGTGGAGTCTTAGCCACTGGACCACCAGGGAAGTCCCTGGTATTTTAAAAGAACTTAATATTTGGTGAAATAAACCACACAGATAAACTAATGATTTCAGCATGTTTTCAGAAACTTTCCTGGCCCAGAATATCAAAATGCATATCTCTCAAAATTGAATAGCCATAGAAAAAATGACACATTTGTTGCTGGCAGTAGTAAGTGTTTAAGTTCTTTTCCTTCTACTTCTTTATCTGGATGACTATGGATCATCATGGTAAATCAACTAGGAATTATATTCCAGATTTTGTGGAATCATTAAAGGAATGTGTGTTTGTGTGTGTGTGTGTAGTTTCCTTATTAGCTTATCCTTGGTTGGCTGTAGTTAAGAAACTAACCCACTAAAGGCATGCTCAGTTTCTTCTGGTTGCTCCAGTGTATCATTTTCATCTTTGTTCTTTTAATTATATTTCTTCCACTAGATTCCTACAGGTACAAACTAGAAAGATGAAAGTTTAATAAACACTTAACAACTCTTAAAAATCTAATATATAATTTTCAGCGATGTTGGGCTTATTCTTTGCTAGTTTAAAAAAAAAAAAGGAAAAGGGGGAGGAAGAGCAAATCAATTTTGCTTTCCAGTTCTGTGAAGGTGATTTTCAGTAGCACTTAAGAACTAAAGGGGGAAAAGTGATTGAGAAGGTAATTAAATGATAAGTATCAGGCAAGGATGCAGAAAAAGTACAAATGGGGAAAATGATCAAATATGCTTGATCTTTAAAAATTACAGTTTCAAATCATATAAATTATAATTCTTGGAGCAGGAAAGAAATCTGTTTTTTGCCTATAATTTTTTTTCAATTTTTTAAAGCAATAACTGTGGTTATGCTTTCTCTTCCTCTCTTTTTTCTTCCATCCCACTAGTGTCATGATTTTTAAACAAGGCAATTACTTCATCATCCATGTCACTTTTCCTGTTAGTTTTATGTCTTTTGTTCAGAAATCAAGAATTTAAAAAATATTGTCAACTTTCCTTGTTTTTCATAATCTTTCTGTGATTATTACAAGCATTGTGTAAAACCAACCACATTAACATGGGGCAATGTGTAGTGTCATATGTACTAGACAAAAAAGTAATAATCCTTATAGGTCATGGACATTAGGATAGTGTTTCCGATCTAGGTGAATCAAGACTGCAGTTACAATAGGATACTCTGTGTTATAGAGCCTTAGTGTCTAAATCACTGATACCAGATTAACACTTTGGGGGATGTAAGTCTTTCAGGTTATTACAGTATAATTTACCAAATTGCTTTTCTAAATGCAACAATTTGGACATTACCTAATAGAGCTCAGAGTAATAGTAATTACAAAACATGAAGCCAGTCTTTAGTAATGACATTAGTGGCCTATGAATACCTTGAAATTTCTTGTACTTCTTTCTTTTTCTGCTGTTCTTATTCAGATTACCTTTCTGTTTCACTTTCAGCTCATGGTTCTGGTTTTCTTACTAAATAATTGCTTACTACTTGCCCTTCTGCATCGTGACGTGCTGTGCTTTTCTGGGTAGGAAGATTGTCTTAAACAACTGCCTGGAGCAATCCAACCCCCGCAACTATCACTGCTAATGCTCTGAGGGGACTATCTTTAGACCTTATGCAAAGGATGGGTTTAGACAATGATTTTGGGGTACAAGGATGAGAAAACACATCAAAAATTTTATATGATAGTATCTGATTTGAGTTAGAATGCAAGGTACTGTGACAGGCCTTAACATCACCTTTATAAAAGTGACTAAATATATTTTAGATGTTTTAATTATATTCATATTCACTATATCTGCATTTCAAAACTATCTGAGATTAGGAAAAAATCTGAAAGAAAAAACTGTGCCTTGGTTATTAAGGGAAACCATTAAATACTGAAGTGTATTTAATATGCAAAGATATAAATAAATGTTACATATTTATTAACATTTAACAAATCTGATATTCCTTTGCGATTTTCCTCAACAGGCAAAGAATTGATGATTATTACAAATATCAAATAAATAATGAATATCCACAGGACTTAACAATACTCTCCTAGGTTTAGATACATTAATTTAAACTCAATAAGAATTTTTTTGACTGAATACTTAAAGAAAAGCACTATTTTATACATTTTAGAGGTATTTTTAAAGACACGCTGAAATCGAGTGGGAAATGCAGGTAGTCAGGAAGAAGAGTGAGTAGAGAGACTGGGGAAATGGCTTTAAGAATGAAAGAGACTAACACCTAATGAACAGGACCCAAGACCTCCCTTCCTGTTTCCAGTGTTCATCCAGCTAGTATAATAAGTAATGCTCTTTGGTCGGAGATCAAAATTCTGAACCTTAGGATTCTACTTTGCCACTATCACTTCCCTAGAAATCTCTGAGAAGAATTAGCATATAGCACACACACAAGATAAATTTGCAACTTTCTTAACATAAGATCTTTATCTCTGGCACCAACCTAATATTCTTAGACTGGTTTAGGCCAGTGAAAGAAATTCCTTTGCTCTGTGTTAGACGCTTCCAACTTACCTTTTAATCTAAAATTCTACCACCAGTATCTTTCCAAACTGGTGGTAAGAAATGAGAGAGAGAGAGAAGACACAAAGGAAAATGAAGAGAGAAAGAATTGAAAATAGTTTGAGAATGATTCTCAAGGTAAATGCGATCTATCCTCTTCAGGATTATTTTACATGTGAGCCTTGTTCTCCCTGCACTAGCCTGAGTGAGCATTGAGGAAGTCCTCTCCTAGAGATCAGATTTTCCAAGAGGGAAAACACCTACAGCAAAGGGTCTGTAAGAGAATTGGTCTTCACCTCATTATCTCCGTACTGTTTGAATGAGGAATGAAAGAGAATCCTGAAATTATTTTTTTAGTGAGTAGAATGTAAAGCTACTGAAGCATGTTGAACAGGAAAGTGATGTATGATATTCATTTTAAAAATATGGAAGAAAGGGGAAGGGGAAAAATAAAGTTAGTCTGGACACTGGGAGATCGGTTTGGATGCTTGTTTATTTTTATGAGACTAAATTTAGGCAAACATATAAGAAGAGAGAGATGGGAGAGATAGGAAAGGTCAAAAATTAAAACAGAATCTTCTAAGAACAAGGACAGTTTGAATTATGCAGGTTTCAAGAAAGTAAAGAATTTAGGATGATACTCAGATCTTTGGCTTTGATAGCTGGAACTACTGGGAAAACAGATTACATATTTCAGTGTGAAAGAAAAAGGTAAAAGTGCTTAGATCCCTCTCACTAACAATAGTTAGATCCCTCTCACTAGCAATAGTTAATGTCTTATAGTGATTAGTGCTTCCTCAGGCTAAACAGAGAAACAACAGAACCTAAAACCTGTTTTAATGTACTAATAGCCTTGAATGAAGATATCAACTGTCACTTAAACAAGAAAATGATTAGGTTGTGAACATATTGGCCAATCTACTCATTTGCTGATCATCATCAGGCATTAGCTGGTTGCCAGACAGCTACATGTTCCAACTGGGAAGATTCTCTCATGCTAACCAAGGATTAGATTATTTGACATCTTTGGGGATCTTTTTATATAATCTAAAGTCCTTGCAACAGATGGCAGTAATTTTACCTGAAGATATCTAAAAAAGTAAATTAGATTGGATGATTAAATTATTTTTTTAAATTCCCATAGTTTTCTTGGATTTAAAGGACCATCCATTCCAATTGGCTGTATGGTTGGATATAAATATTTGTTAAATTTCCTACATGGATAATTGTAAGATTTTTATGTTTTTTCTTATAATTTGAAAACAAATTGTCTTATAATTTGAAAACAAATTGTTATAATTTGAAAACAAATTGTCAATACATTGACAATTTTGGATACAACTTATTGTGCCTTTTTGAGCTTTATGTTTTCCAAAGTTCAGGAAATGGTATTTAAACATAATAGCTTGGAGTATTCTTTTAGAATACTTTAAATTCTTAGGTTGGACTATTTTCTGCTGTATATTCTTATCACTTGTCAAGTTGTAGTTTATGGACAGTACAGCGTAGTCGATAAAAGTGAGGCACAAGAATCAAAAAGACTTGGGATTGGATATCTTGGATATCTGCCATTTACAGGTTGTGTAGCACACAACTTGTGTGGCATACCGTTAGCAGCAAGAAACAAAACTACTGACTCGAAAAGTGTTTATCTGTAAATAAATTTATTATCTCATAACTAAGATAGTTGGTTTCTGTAAGTGTCCCTCTTCCCTGGTTCCAACATTCCTTCAATTATCCCCTCATATCTTCCCAATGAATCCCTGCATTATGTACAGATATACAACAGCTCAGTGATTTCCTTAAGACCCAGTAGTCTGCCTGTCCCTTAGGAACTGTATTCTTCTAGACATGAACAAAAAAATACATAGCTCCATTTACTACTGGAGACTATCTTGTAGCCACAAAGTAAACAGTCTTAGAATGAAGCCAACACTGAACTATCTATAGACCAGGAACAGAAAGATCTTAGATCCTTGAGGACATCATTGAGTTACTGATCACTGTACCTAGCAAGTTTCCTTCCCTTGAACTTCCAGTTATATAGGATAATAAAGTTCTTTATTGATCAAGTTGATAAAGAGGGCAGGAGTTTTTGTACTGCTATATACAGAGTCAAAGTGGCAGATCCAGAAATCAAAGCCCACGTTTATTTAACTCCGTTCCTTTTAACTATGTTATACAGTATCTATAAACCATGATTAGAGAAACAGAAAGAAATACAAAGAGAAATTTAGCCCAAACATTAAAAATTTCTTTAGGCTAATTAAGTCATCTTTGGACACAAACCCACACTTGGACCAGTATGAGTCAGCAAAGGAATGCCATGAAGTGCTTGTTTTAGACTCAGAACCAGTTCCTGGAACTTTGAAATAAGGTGATCTTCCAAAATATATGGCTATATGAAGGAGTGGTGATTTTCTTAACATTAAAAAAAAAGTTCTCCTAGAAAGATATGAGAGGAGTAGAGAAGAGATGTTGAGGAAGCGAACAATGATGTGTGATCTTGGACATATTATTTAAATTATCTTGGTCTTAATATTGATATAAAACGGAGACAACAGTAGTAGTAACAGTAGCTATTTCTTTGAGTTCTTGTGATGGTTGAATAAGATAATACATATAAAATGCCCAATGCAGGTACATTCTAAAACTTCAATCAACCCTAGTAGTTAGTAGGTTTTCTGTTAATTTTCCTCAACATTCAGAAGAAAATTCCATAGTTTGTAGTTGTGCTGGATTTCTCCAGATTCACTTTCCAGAGCCTGTCAGCCTTCTCTGCATCCTGTGATCTTGGCCCATCCTACCTACATCATTGAATTCCCTTGCCCTGCAGCTTCTCCTGTTTGATCAGTGTGAGACATTGACAGGAAATGGGAAGAAGGGAGAAGAGAGAACTTGGAGTATTTATTTATTCCCCAGGTTTCATCTCTTTGAGTTGCTATGGATTGACTGCATTAATCTACCAAAACTCACAGTTCCTCTCTGACTTTTCTCAACATAGGGATATCCTCTCCAGATTGCAATAGCCACCCTGTTTCTTTGCCAATTTGATCAAAGGGTGTTTACAGTTCCCTCTGTTGCTGGCCCTAGGGTAGTACTGAGTTATGCCTGTGAGTTTCCTTACACTTGACTACATCTTTGCTTTATTCAACTTTCCTCAAATTACACATTTGAGTGTACATTACATTTACTGGTGGGACTCTGATTGATACTATCACTTGTATTTTTCAATTTTCTACTCAATTCTACTTATATTGCTACTAGCGGTCATTTAAATTTTTATATTGCATGCTTATTTTTTTTTGCAGATTTTTCTGTATCCCAGATCAATTATCATTTCTGTAGCCTCTCTTCCTACAACTCTTTGCATCTTTTTTAAAGTTGTCATATTTTTCTTGTATCCTGTTGAGATCCACACAGAATCTGTTTTTGGTGAGAGTACCAGTAGAGGTTTCTGGCTTTTGGGCAGCAGCCATAGAGTTTGGAGCTCAGCATCAGCCATTCAAGATCTGATGTTTATGGACAGCTGCAGAGTCAGTGGGATTTTCACTGGTGCAGTCCTAAGAGGTTGCGGGAATTGGCTCATGGGTGATATTCTATCAATCCTGATTTTACTGTTTTGGAGAATCTGAGAACTATCTATTTTAAAAAATGATTTTCTTCTTATTAAATTGGTTCTTTTATCAATCGTGAATAGGTCTATTTTTTTAGTTCATGCCAGAAGAAAGATTAATCCTGCCAGATACTGTTTTTGGCAACAAGCAGATCATGTAGGTGTGCTTTGGCTTTACTCAATACTTGGGCATTAGTTGAATTTCTCTTCTGAGATTTTTTGATCTGATGTTAGAATGACATGCCTAGGTGCTAGCCCAATATCTTTCTAATGCCTAACATCCATTTTTTCCTATTATGCCTTTCTGCTGATCAGAGTCAAAATATTATTGTACGCATCTTCCTGGTACTCTGGCACACTAAATTAATGAAATAACTTTAAAAATTACAATTCCTAGGATGCATTGATTTGAGGAAATCTTCCTTTCTCTTTCCTACCCTTGAGCACTTTAGTTGTTAAACTATTGTATATCATTCAACATTTGCATGCTCCTATATCACAAACTCCTTGCTTCTTCCACCTCAACCTCCCCACACTGCCTTAACCCTGAAATCCCCCCTTCTCAATCGTCCCATCTCTGAACATTTCTAATTTCCCCTCCATGTTAGAATTTTGAATGAATAGAGAATAATTTTGATGGCCGGCAGAAATAAAGGCGAATAGCCTACATTCTTAAAAATGTGTATAAACTTTTAGTTTTAGTTAGGCAATAATATGTGTTCCCAAAATGAGGTAAAAAAATTGAAGTAAAAACCAAATAAAGTATTCTCCTACTTTCAGACTGATGACCTTGCTAGAAAGCAAAGATGAGTTTGTGCTTCTGAATTTCTCCATTCAAGTTCATTTGCCTTGAATTTATTGAAAATTCATTATAAATCTTACACATTATATTTAAAATGTCCATTGACAGATGAATGGATAAAGATGTGGTATATGTATACAATGGAATATTACTCAACCATAAAAAAGAATAAAATAATGCCATTTGCAGCAACATGAATGGAACTAGAGGTTATCATATTAAGTAAAGGAAGTCAGACAGAGAAAGATAAATGTCATATGATATCACTTATATGTGGAATCTAAAAAAATAATGCAAATGCATTTATTTACAAAACAGAAATAGACTCACAGATATAGAAAACAAAATTACGGTTACCAAAGGGGATAGCGGGGGCGAGGAGTGGGGAGAAATAAATTAAGAGTTTGGGATTAACATATAGACACTACAATATATAAAATAGATAACCAACAGGGACCTACTGTATAGCACAGAGAACTGTATTCAATATTTTGTAATAACCTATAAGGGAAAAGAATCTGAAATAGAATATAGATACATATATATGTATCTATAACTGAATCACTGCTGTACACTTGAAACTAACAGCATTTTAAATTAACTATACTTCAATAAAATAATAAACTCAAAAAATATATAGGACTGCACGTCTACCCATTAGTTTCTTAGAGCTGCAATAACAAATTACTACAAACTGGGAGGCTTAAAGCAGAAACTTATTTTTTCACAGTTCTGGAGGCTATAAGTTTGAAATCAGGGTATCGGCATGGCCACATTTTCTTTGAAGGCTCTAGGGAAGAATTCTTCCTTGCATCTTAGCTTTTGGTTGTTGCTGGTAATCTTTGGCTTTACTTGACTTGCAGCTTCTATCACCCCAGTCTCTGGCTGTCGTTATGTGGCCTTCTCCCTTATGATTGTGTCTGTGTGTTCAAATTTCCCTCTTGCTTTGTGACCACCTGGAGGGGTGGGATAGGGAGCGTGGGAGGGAGACGCAAGAGGGAGGAGATATGGGGATATATGTATATGTATAGCTGATTCACTTTGTTATAAAGCAGAAACTAACACACCATTGTAAAGCAATTATACTCCGGTAAAGATACTAAAAAAAAAATTTCCCTCTTCTAATAAGGGCATCAATCATATTGGGTTTAGCACTCACTTTACTCCCATCCATTATGATCTCATCTTGACTTGATTACATCTGCAAAGACCTTATTTCCAAATGAGGTCACACTCAACAAGTTCCTAGCGAATTCCTAGTGTCCTGGTGGATGTGAATTTTGATGGAACACTACTGAACTCAGTACAGCATTTAAATTTTGGTTTCTACCCGCACTCTGCCTTCATCTTATTTTCCTATCCTTATTTCTCTTTGTCACAATTCATTCTCAAGTTTGAAATTTTATGTAATGTTGAAACATGGATCTTTGAAAAATGTAATAAACCATTTTTTATTTTAAAAATTTTAAGGTGCAAAAGTAGAGAGAAAAATGTTTAAAACATCAATTATTTTTCAATCTGCTTTCAGATTCTTCCAAAGCATTGATGATAAATCACACTTTTGTTGATAGTATGACATGTATGTATATATGTATGTATGTACGTATTTTTTAGTATTTTGGTCTCTCAATAGATGTCTATGAGAAAGTGGGGTTGGAATGTGCTAAGGACAGTTAGCCATATAACCTGCATTATTTTAAACTAGAACTTTGACCATTTTTTTAAAAAAGGAATGAAAAGTTTAAGAGCCAATTATGATGAGCCTTGGGAAGAAACAGTAATACTTATACCAAAATGATGCAAGCAGAAATGATTGAGATTACATGAAAAGCCAAAGATGAAATTCTTTCCAGATGTTCATCTTCAGCATACCTGTCCCTGAATAAAATGTCACAATTTCAGAGAACTGGATCAAGATAGGGAGGCAGAGGTTGACTCTACTACCTGTAACTTTGAGCTGGTAATTTAATCTATCTTAGTTTTAATGTCCCCAGTTGTAAATTGGGAATAATATTTACCTCACAAGTATGCTTTTACCTAAATCGTATAATGAATGTTAAAATATGTTGTCCAGATTTTGTCAGTAGACATTGTATAAATGCCTTTTCAAGTTGAACCACAAACCCTGGCTCCTACAGACCTGTAAGTCCTCAGTCTTGTGTGTACAACCATCTGTTTTTCTTCCCAAAACAGTCAAGTGTGAAAAGGCCAAATCTGTTTCTAAACATTACACCTACACCATTTCTTGATGTACTCAGTTTCTGTGTTGTCTCTTTTTGTCAGCATTGCCTTGGAATATTCAAAATTTCTTTTTTACTGATATAGCATCCATTGGTATTTACCAAATTGGAATTTACAAAAAAGTGTCAAATGTATAATGTACAGTGGAGTAGCTTACCTGATTCAGATTAAACAATCAATTTCTCAAAGACTTTAATTAATTTCAACTGAAAGAGAATACATGTATATAGCATTTTTAACATTTTAGGGACGTTATAATATGTATATGTAAGAATTTTTTATATATGTGTGCATATATGTATACACATATAATGTACAGCTTAAAAATAGAGTATTAACAGTAACTTTTAAACCTGCTCTGAGCTTCTCCCAAATTGTATTTCCTACCCACAAAGTAAGTAATATTCTTAATTTTATGTTAATTATTCCTTGCTTCTTTATAGTTTTTCCACATATGTGAATTATTTTTCAAGTTTTTTTCTTTTAAAATTTTATGTGAGTAGAATAATACTGAATAGATTCTTGAGTGGCTTGTTTTATCATATTGAACATATTATTGGGCTGGCCAAAAAGTTCGTTCGGGTTTTTCTGTAAGATGTTATGGAAAAACCAGAACTTTTTGACCAACCCAATATTTTAAAGAAAAAAATCTATGTTGACTCATATAGCTATAGTTGATTCATTTTCACTATTATATAGTATCCAATTGTATATTTTCATTCTTAGGTCCACTATACATTTATCTTTTTGCCTACCAAGAGAGTTTAGAATTTTTTTAGAATGTTTTAGAATTGTTTTCTTTTTTTCCCAGTTTTTTTTGCTATTTCAAAACAATGCTTCTGTGAATATCCTTCAGTATGTCTCCTGATGCACATATGCATTTCTTTAGGGAGAATTCCTATAAGTGGAAATTCTGGGTCTTTGGGCATACACATATTCAAATTTACTAAGTAATGAGAGACCATTGAAAACTGATTTTGCCAGTTTACAGTTACACAAGCATAGGTGTTCATATACAACTTCCTATATTGTTCCACATCTTCAGCAGCACTTGCCATTTCCCAGTTCTGTTTTGGTCCATTTGATGGATATTAAATGAAATCAGTGTAAATCTTATTTTGTATTTTTCTGATTAATAATACAGTTCATACATTTTCATTTGTTGTTTAGCAGTTCAAACTAGGTCTTCTATGAAATGCTTTTTGTGGTTGTTTTTTGAGGATTTTTTTTTGGCAATGTGTCTTATCCGTCTGAATTGATTTTATAGATATTCTGGATGCTGATCTTCTGATGTTATGTGCTTTACTATTACTGTTTCTCTTTTAGTGATTTTTCCTCTTTACCGTCTTTATAGTATCTTCTGATGAAGATAAATTCATAATTTTAGAAATACTTTATTTGTATTAATATTTTATGTTGTGATTAACGTGTTTGTATATATATGTTAGTTTATAATTCTGCTCTCATCATTAAAATGTCATGCTTCTGCGTTGCCATAATAATTTGAAAAGTTATTTTTCAGTTTAAGAGATTCATCCATCATCTGTGTATGTTAGAAGGAAGGGATTCAATTCTTTTTAACCCTTAATATAGGTAATTGTTAAAACACTATTTATCGACTAGTCCATCGTTTTTATCCTATTCCATTTTCACATATTAAGCTTTCATATATGTGAACTATCTCTAGGACCTCTGTAGTTTTCAGTGCTTAATATGTTACCGCTGCATCAATTCCATTCTACTTTAATTGCAGGGGCTTTATACCAAATCTAAATATATTAATTATGGTATATATGTCCCTGCTCAATGTATTTTCTTTTCTTTTTTATTTACTTTTTAAGTTGCAATCTGTTTTCTTCAGATGTATACTGATTCTCCTTGGACCTTAGCTCTGTGATTAAAATTTTGAACTTAGCTTGGAAAGATTCCTGGAAAACTTAGGATTATTGTCATTAATAGCATTGAATCTATAAATCAATTTATGAAAAATTGAAATCTATAATCTATTGGATATTTTATCTTTCTATCATGAGTATATTTATCTCTAGTATTCAGGCCTTCATTAAGAGTTTTCTAATTAAGCATTCTTTATTAAATGTATTTTAAAGTAACATTTTAATTTCATATTTTAGTTTTAAATTTTGTTTGAATTTTATAGAAAGTAATAGATTAATATCTTGGTAAATTCTTCCACTAAAGCAAATACTAACTAACTAAATACTTTTTGAATTTTCTAGTAGAAAGTTAAAGCTCCTGGAAAAGTTGACCATATGATTATGCTTTTCTAATCTTTATCTCTTTCTTATACTATCTTATTGCACACATTAAAATATTATTGAACATACTAAAATATTGAAGGAAGGAAAATATTAATGGTATATAAATTAAAATATTGACAAATTTACTACATTAAAATTAAGCTTTGTTACTCATGACACGACGCTATAGAGACAAAACAGCTAAGCAGAACCTGGAGGCAACTAATTGCAATTAACATAATCATAAAATCATTACTATGTAGAGCATAAGACATTCCTTCAAACTGATAAGATGAACAACCACATTTAAAATGGGAAAAAGACATTTGGACAAATTAGCAGAAATCATTTCAAGGAAGTGGACATAAGAATGGCCAATCATCATATGAAAACCACATCAAGATTAGAGAAATGTCAGTTAAGACCACAGCAACATATCTGAAAGATTGACAAAGATTTAGAAGTTTGTTGATTTTAGTGTTGGTAGGATATGAAGCAAAAATAACTTTTACCCACTGCTGGTGGAAATAAAGGATAGTATTGACAAAGCTAGTTATGGAGTATTTCTGTAACCCAGGTCAGACACATTGAACTGGACAAATAAGAGGTATAGATTCAAGAAATACTTGATTTAAAAGTATGAATCTAATCCTTCCTAGGTGTGGAATTCTGTTATATTTTTAACCAATCAATATTCAATCATTCAATCAATCTTTATTTCTTCTTTGGTTATTGAAAATATATGTCATTTCATTTTTTAATTCCTTAGGTACTTGAGCTGTCTATAAAAAGAATATTTATTTCTTAAATATAAAATGTGTGGTCCTTGAAAACAAGGTTCAAAACTTGGAATTGGATTCTGCCTCAGTTCTTTAGACTGCATATGGAGTAGAGACTTTGGGTGGTCTCACTGCATACCTTGTAATTAAAATACAAGCCTATGTGGTATTTGAAGCAGGTGTGAGCTCAAACTGTTAATTGCACTATAAATTCATTTTTTTACACCTGAAGAGGATTCATTTGTATGTACATTTTTGAACATATTACAAAAGAATTACCAACATATGCTATATATTCTGTGCCATTAAGTCACAGAACAGGCAACAGCAATTCACCAATATAAGTGTGGTGCAGGTGTTAAGTGGCATCACAGTTGTGATATGACTGAGGAAATACTGTAATTCAGTACAGCAGGTAGAGTTATTTCCTAGAAACTTTCCTCCAAACTGTTTTAAAGCATATGACCATGCAAGTGAAGATACAATAAAGATTGCATTAAAGGGAGACAAATTAAAAGATAGTTAAAGAGCAGGAAATACACCTCCGTAAGATTGGAAGTTACAATTTTCTTTTGAGGTCTTGAACTATAGCTTGCACTTTGATAAAAGTTGATAAACCTGTTTATCACCAGGAAAGCAATCATTTCTCAAGTGATCTTGATATTAGAGGTTTAGATGTTCACACCTATCTGTTACATCAGAGCTCTGCTCTAGTAAAAAGTAATGAACCCAGGAAATCATTACATGGAGAATGTTAAATTCACTCTAGTTATTTTTAATACAGTATTTTTAGTAGGTTGAAATGTAGTGAAACTAGACTTATGAAAAGTTAAAAATTCAAATCATTTTGAATCATTTAAGATGTGTAGGTTTTAAAAACTGTGATAAGATATTCTTTAGAGATAAGATTTTGCCCTTTTAAAATTTCATCAGGTCTTAGCCAATGACTTATTAAGACCCCTAACTCTTTGCAGAAATTGTAGGGCAGACTCCTGTGGATTGGTGTTAATCTCTGTGATGTTACTTCAGGAATTGCTTTGGGCAAGGGAAGCAAATGTTGACTACCAAACTTAGAGTTGACTTGATAAAAGTGATGGCATAATGTGACCGTTGCAATTTACTACAGGAAGACAGTTTGTTGACCAGGGTCAACAGTAAACTTAATTATCAAACATGGAAATCTGTAAGTAAATGTAAGTAGATATTAAGGATACTAAAGAGGAAAATAAAGTTAATATGAAATAGGCTATGTTAAGTAAATTTCATGATAAACTATTCATAGTCTTGTTAACAAGTTTGTGATGGTTAATTTTATGTGTCAACTTGGTTGGGTTATAGTGTCAGATATTTGGTCAAATATTATTCTGCCTAAAAGTGTTTTTTGGATGAGATTCACATTTAAATCAGTTGACTTTGAGTACAGCAGAATGTTCTCCATAATGTGGGTGAGCCTCATCCAATCAATAGATGGCTTTAATATTATAGAATGAAGACTGACTTCCCCTGAGCAAGAGGGACTTCTGCCAACAGATGGCCTTCAGATTTGAACTGCAACTTTGGCTCTTCTCTAGGTTTCTAGCCTGTGGATCCACACTGTACATTTTGATTTGTCAACCTCCATAATTGCATGAGCCAATACATTAATATAATCTTTCTTTAGATATACGTGTATCCTGTTGCTTCTGTTTCTTTGGAGGGCCTTGACTAGTATACAGTGTCTATCTGAAGCGACCCAACTGATATAACATGGGTGTTATTAGCCCATGCAAAGTAATTATAAGATAAAATAAGTATAAACATATATGGTATACTTCAGTATAGAATGAATTGACGACATGACTTGGTACTGAGTGTAATATAGATTTGAATTCACTGTAATGATTCAGGTTTATTGACTCCTTCTTCACCAGAAACCATCATGCTTCCCAACTGTGTATTGATCATAGGCAATACCTAAGCCTATCTCAGATTAAAGTCACATATCCATTTGTAGAATTCAGTCTAATTACTAAGAGATAGTTATGTAGGAAAGAAATGCCTTTGTGTACTTACTAACCATTTGAAGCTGTCAACAGATTTTTAGAAAGTGACCATAGCCAGAGCATGTCAGCAATAAGTGATTATATGATAGGTTAGATCAGATAGAAAAAAGCTAACAGGTATGGAATTTGCCCTATTTAGCTAATTGGCTATGTAAAAACTAGACAAAGCCAAAAGGTACTTATCACGTTCACAAATACCAAAAACTAAAAATATTAAAATTATTTAACCATTTGTATATAGTGACCATGCTGCCATCTTGAGCTGTAGGATAATTTGGTGTTTGATTTCTGTACGAGACATACACCAAGGGTTCAAATGGTGAAAGAACCTATTCATTTTCTCTTAGTTCAATTCTCTGTATTGGTTTGTTTCTAAGACAGGCATTTCTCTTATTGCTGTAAAGATACTGGAATAAATTCATGTGCATTTTTTCCACTTCAAAGGTCATGAGGGAAAAATACCTTTTCTAGACACATTTAGTTTCTTACTGGCTTTGAAAGTATGATTGCATGATGATTATCACTTAACTGATGACTACATGATAATCTCATTGGTTTGAGCCTGGAAACCATCCTCTACCAATCAGGAATGGAGCCCTTTCTGTAGCACAAGGACTAAGAAATGAAGAAAATGCTTTCCAAACAAAAGCCAAGGTAAGGGTATCTGAAGAAGGGTAAAATAATACTGAATTATCATACATAGATTTTCCACTTGAAAGTTAATAAAATATAATTACATAATACTATAGCCAAGCTGAATATAACTTAATATATCTTTGATGATTTGGAAAGCATGTCCAGCTAGAAAAATATATTAATATCATTTCACACACACAGAAAATTGCACAGTAGAGTATGGCTGGTGGTTATAGAAATATTCTATTACTAAAAAGGAAAGTTAATAAGGGGTTGATTGTGTAACAGTAGCAGTAGTTTAAGTAAACTCGTATGTACAAAGGAAATGTCATATATGGGCTTATAAGGACATACATGCAACATATATTCTAAATCTAGAATAAAACATGGAATAAGGCAAGAATATTTTATTTCAATAAATATTTGTGGAAAACTGACATGTTCAAGGCGCAGCGTGAGGTGTGAGGAGTATATTTGCCATCTCCAGGAGATGACATTCTAGCTGGGAAGACAAAATGTTTCACACAAAAATATAAAAGGGGGCAAGTACATAGAAAATGATATCTGTATAAGTGAAATAGACAGGTGAAGTAAAATTTGGAGTAAGAATTAATCATTTTCAGTTGGAACGACCAACCTACATGAAAGAGAAAAGATTAGGCTATTCACAGATGAACAAAGAGAAATTCAGATTTAAGGAGGTCTAAGTTAGACAAAGTTTGTGAATGTCAATAATGTTAAGACTGAGAGATTGGTTCAAGATGGCAGAGCAGAAGGATATGCGCTCACTCCCCCTCATGAGAGCACCGGAATCACAACTAACTGCTGAACAGTCATCAACAGGAAGATGCTGGGACTCACCAAAAAAGATACCCCACATCCAAAGACAAAGGAGAAGCTGCAGTGAGATGGTAAGAGGGGCGCAGTCACAATAAAATCAAATCCCATAACCGCTGGGTGGGTGACTCACAAACTGGAGAACACTTATACCACAGAAGTACATCCACTGGAGTGAAGGTTCTGAGTCCCACGTCAGGCTTCCCAACCTGGGGGTCCGGCAACGGGAGGAGGAATTCCTAGAGAATCAGACTTTGAAGGCTAGCGGAATTTGATTGCAGGACTTTGACAGGACTGGGGGAAACATAGACTCCACTCTTGGAGGGCACACACAAAGTAGTGTGCGCATCGAGACCCAGGGGAAGGAGCAGTGACCCTATAGGAGACTGAACCAGACCTACCTGCTAGTGTTGGAGGGTCTCCTGCAGAGGCGGGAGGTGGCTGTGGCTCACTGTGGGGACAAGAACACTGGCAGCAGAAGTTCTTGGACGTACTCCTTGGCGTGAGTGCTCCCAGGGTCCACCATGAGCCCCACAAAAAAGCCAGGTAGGCTCCAGTGCTTGATCACCACAGTCCAAACAACCAACAGGGAGGGAAGCCAGCCCCACCCATCAGAAGATAAGCTGATTAAAGTTTTACTGAGCTCTGCCCACCAGAGCAATACCCAGCTCTACCCACCACCAATCCCACCCAACAGGAAGCTTGCACAAGCCTCTTACATAGCCTCATCCATCAGAGGGCAGACAGCAGAAGGAAGAAGAACTACAGTTCCAGAGCCTGTGGAATGAAAACAACATTCACAGAAAGATAGACAAAATGAAAAGGCAGAGGACTATGTACCAGATGAAGGAACAAGGTAAAACCGCAGAAAAACAACTAAATGAAGTGGAGATAGGCAACCTTCCAGAGAAAGAGTTCAGTATAAGGATAGTGAAGATGATCCAGGACCTCGGAAAAGGAGTGGAGGCAAAGATAGAGAAGAAGCAAGAAATGCTTAACAAAGATCTAAAAGAATTAAAGAACAAATAAACAGATGAACAATACAATAACTGAAATGAAAAATACACCAGAAGGAATCAACAGGAGAATAAATGAGGCAGAACAATGGATAAGTGACCTGGAAGATAAAATAGTGAAAATAACTACCACAGAGCAGAATAAAGAGAAAAGAATGAGAAGAATTGAGGACAGTCTCAGAGACCTCTGGGACAACATTAAACACACCAACATTCAAATTAAAGGGGTCCCAGAAGAAGAAGAGAAAAAGAAAGGGACTGAGAAAATATTTGAAGAGATTATAATTGAAAACTTCCCTAATATGGGAAACGAAATAATCAAGTCCAGGAAGCACAGAGGGTCCCATACAGGATAAATCCAAGGAGAAACATGCCAAGACACATATTAAACTATCAAAAATTAAATAAAAATAAAAAATGTTAAAAGCAGCAAGGGAAAAGGAACAAATAACATACAAGGGAATCCCCATAAAGTTAACAGCTGATCTTTCAGCAGAAATTCTACAAGCCAGAAGGTGGTGGCACAACATATTTAAAGTGATATAAGGGAAGAACCTACAACCAGTATTACTGTACCTGGCAAGGATCTCATTCAGATTCGACAGAGAAATCAAACGCTTTACAGACAAGCAAAAGTCAAAAGAATACAACACCACCAAACCAGCTCTACAACAAATGTTAAAGGAAATTCTCTAAGTGAGAAACACAAGAGAAAAAAGGACCTATAAAAACAAACCCATAATAATTAAGAAAATGGTCATAGGAACATACATATCGATAATTACCTTAAACGTGAATGGATTAAATGCTTCAACCAAAAGACACAGGCTCGCTGAATGGATACAAAAACAAGACCCATATATATGTTGTCTACAAGAGACACACTTTAGACCTAGGGACACATACAGACTGAAAGTGAGGGGATGGAAAAAGATATTCCATGGAAATGGAAATCAAAGAAAGCTGGAGTAGTAATACTCATATCAGATAAAATACACTTTACAGGATGTTACAAGAGATAAGGAAGGACATTACATAATGATCAAGAGATCAATCCAAGAAAGATATTACAATTGTAAATATATATGTACCCAACATAGGAGCACCTCAATACATAAGGCAACTGCTAAAAGCTATAAAAGAGGAAATCAACAGTAACACAGTAATAGTGGGGGACTTTAACACCCCACTTACACCAATGGACATATCATCCAGACAGACAATAAGGAAACACAAACTTTAAATGACACAATAGACCAGATAGACTTAATTGATATTTATAGGACATTCCATCCAAAAACAGCAGATTACACTTTCTTCTCAAGTGCACACAGAACATTCTCCAGGATCACATCTTGTGTCACAAATCAAGCCTCAGTGATTTTAAGAAAATTAAAATCATATCAAGCATCTTTTCTGACCACAAGGCTATGAGATTAGAAATCAGTTACAGGGAAAAAAACGTAAAAAACACGAACACATGGAGGCTAAACAATACGTTACAAAATAACCAAGAGATCACTGAAGAAATCAAAGAGGAAATCAAAAAATACCTAGAAACAAATTACAATGAAAACAAAATGATCCAAAAACATATGGGATGCAGCAAAAGCAGTTCTCAGAGGGGATGTTTATAGCAATAAAAGCCTGCCTTAAGAAAAATCTCAAACCATCTAACCTTACACCTAAAGGAACTAGAGAAGGAAGAAGAGTCATGTAGCACAGTGTTCATTGCAGCTCTATTTACAATAGCCAGGACATGGAAGCAACCTAAGTGTCCATTGACAGATGAATGGATAAAGAAGATGTGGCACATATATACAATGGAATATTACTCAGCCATAAAAAGAAACGAAAGTGAGTTATTTATAGTGAGGTGGATGGACCTACAGTCTGTCATACAGAATGAAGTTAGTCAGAAAGAGAAAAACAAATACCATATACTAACATACATATGGAATCTAAAAACAAAAAATGGTTCTGAAGAACCCAGGGGCAGGACAGGAATAAAGACGCAGATGGAGAGAATGGACTTGAGGACACGGGGAGGGGCAAGGGTAAGCTGGGACGAAGTGAAAGAGTGGCATGGACTTATATATACTACCAAATGTAAAATAGATAGCTAGTGGGAAGCAAGCGCATAGCACAGGGAGATCAGCTCGGTGCATTGTGACCACCTAGAGGGGTGGGATAGGGACAGTGGGAGGGAGACGCAAGAGAAAGGAGATATAGGGATATATGTATACGTACAGCTAATTCACTTTGTTATAAAGCAGAAACTTAACACACCATTGTAAAGCAGTTATACTCCAATAAAGATGTTAAAAGGTGGGGGGGGGGGGAGATAGAAGAACACAAAGTGAGAAAACTGGGAACAGTCATTCAGACTTGCCACTTTCAAAAGTGGTAACCTCTTGGTTGTTTTCACCTGCAGTCATTTGCAAAATCTAGTTTGCTGTTTTGTATGGACACCAAACCTAAGCTATAGAATTATTCTCCTGCTTTTAACCCAAATACAATTGATTAAAGCTCAGTAAGAGCTACATACAACATATGTAATAAATGCAAATCAGGAAATATATACATTATAGAAAATGAAGCTCAGAAAAGAGAAAGTGCTTTCTTTACAAAGCTAATAGTCTCTAACCGAATGCTATATTGAGATAAACAAGAAATAATCACAGAAAAACTGCAAAGAAAAACTACTACTAAAAATTACAAATTTACATTAAAACTATCATGTAAAAGGAAATATCCAATTCAGTGAATTATTATGCATGAAGTTTTGGGTTCTTGACAGTCTATTTTTGGCAAAAATTTAACTGTTTTTCTGTAGTTTTTCTAAACCTACACAGGTGATACAAAGGACAAAACTTAGCAAACTTATATGGGAAAGAAAGATAGTAGAAATTTTTATAAAGTGAGCACATGAAGTAAGGTCTTTAGAGGATACATGTTATAAGCAGTGCAGTGTGAAAATTACTGTATTGCTCTTTACAGAAGTGAAAATCATGTATCACCTACCATGTCATTTTTGATACAGAATCACACTTCGCCTTGTTCTTTTTGACTCAACAATAATTATCTCCTGTGTTTGTTACAGTAATAAAGATAATCATAATTCGCTCTTCTAGTGTACTTTTCCTCCTAAGAGTTTAAGCACTTTAGAGCAAACTATTCCACTTGTCTTCATAAGAACCCTGCAAAGTAGGTATATAGAGATAAATGGCCACAGAAGATGAATAGGGGAAAATGTTTTAACCTGGAGAGTTGGATTCTTATTCATCTTGGTCTTTTGAGCCGGAGAAATGGAGTCTGCATCATGAATGTAGATTTGAAATTCTCCCAAGATACCAAATATTTTTTCCTTGATCTCTGAGGTAAATGTGAACATTTTTTTTTTGCTTGAAATTTTGACCTAACTTAAATTGAGATGTTGTCAAAGTTTCCATCTAATGGAATATTACTGAAAGAATAAAAATATATTTTTCCAAAGGATTTTTGGCACAGCCAGTAGCAGCATCCTCACTTAACAAATATAGGCTCATTAAGTATGTATATGTTCCATGTACAGTAAGTTTCATGTTAAGGCCAAGAATTAATACATGTACCAAGCTAATGATTTAAGGGAATTTTGTATTTAAATACTTCCAAGGAACCCATGCAGGTAAGATCTTTTATA
The DNA here is from genome assembly GCF_028564815.1 of Eubalaena glacialis. NCBI lineage: Eukaryota > Metazoa > Chordata > Mammalia > Artiodactyla > Balaenidae > Eubalaena > Eubalaena glacialis. Next base: position 102,788,347 of record NC_083726.1, read on the forward strand.
GGTAATGCCAAATCATTTCTAGAACTAGAAAATAAAAATGGTCAATCCTTGTCCTTCTAAAAGAATAGTTAAGAATTATTCTGACTGACTCTAAAATGTGTTTGATTAATCCATCCTGAAGCATGAATAATTTAAATTTTCTGGAGTTTGAAAGAGTTAATTTTAGTCACAATTTCTAAACTTTGGGGAATATGTTCAAATATGGGAAAATCCAAGATTGAATGGAGCCTGCTAAATCCTCTTTATTTTGTTTCATCTTGTGAGATGTAGTAAATCCTATTGTTTTCTTCCTGTAAATTAAAATAGGAGTATCTCTGTCACCTAGCTAAGTTATATGAAAGAATATTGAAAATGGGTGTTAAAAATGTGTCATTTATAGCCAGCAAAGTTAAAGTCTCTCTTTTTTTTTTTTCTTTTACTGTTTTGAGCCAGTGTATTATTTGGACTGTAACATTTTGTATCATCATCATTAAAATCCATACAAGTGATTTTAGAAACACCAGAATTAAGTATTTTCTTTACATGCATGTTTACTGATCCTGTCTTCATAAAGACATAAATGTAAAAAATAAGGTTGTTTCCACACTGGCAAAATGCAGTGTACTATTTTGAAAAATGCACTACACTGTTTGCATATTTGACACTGTTACAGCTCTCTTACAAAATGGCATTCATTACACCCATGCTGCCAACTCTATCAATTCCATTTGATGGTGAAAACAAACCCAAGGTTTATTGTGATGATATGGAATCGGGTACAACCATATTCCAAATGGCCAAAAAAAAAAAAAAAAAAGCAGTTGGGGAGTATGGGACTCCATTCCTTCCTTTTTTTGTACAATCAACTGACTCTTTATTGACTACATTTAGATTTTAATATCTTATTTGCCCTTTGCCCTATTCTTTATTTTCTATCTCACTGTATTTTCAATTGAATTGTAGATATTGGCAACCTATTTCTGATTCCATGTGGTAATAGATAAATGTGCAGATGAATGGATAAATACATAGGTAAGTAGATGGATAAGTAGGTAGGTAGGTAGATAGATAGATAGATAGATAGATAGATAGATAGATAGATAGGTGATGGATGAATACACTCAGGGTGCATGAGAGTGGGAGGGAGGTAGAGGGGAGAGAGAAACAGACAGACAGACAGACTGACTAGAGGGAGGTAGGGAGAGAGGAAAACAGTATAAAATTTAATCTGAAGAACCATAATAGAAAAATGTATTGCTATTCCCATTTTATAAATTGGGAAACTGAAACTCACAGGCGTTAAGCACATCACCCCACATCACACACTGATATGTGGTGGAGTCAGGTCTATGTGCAGATCTGGAGAGGATGAAGACTGACAAATAGATTAATATTTAGATTGTTGCCCATACTGAATATGGATAAGGATCACTAAGCCTATATGGACTGGAAACCAAAAGCTTATTTCCCACACACTTGTAAGTCATAGAAAAATATTGTAAAATGTCAGAAAAAGGGAATTTCCTAATGAATTTAATGAATGAAATAACAACAGGTACCTTTCAAAACTTGAAGACTGATGGACAATTTTTGTGACCAGATTTTTAAAAAGTGATTTATTTGTATGTTCTGTTTCATTTGATTTGTAAAATTGTTCATCTGCTACCCAATCATTGACTAGAAGGAAATCGTGGCTTTTTAGCAGTTCTTGCTTTCAGCATCTGGAAATTGTTTTAGACTTTTATAATCCCTTTTCTCATTGTTGAGTCTAACTCATGAGAACTTCTCTCTTACTGTTAATTTAAACAACCTGTGATCATACAGACTGAGGTTCCCTGAGACTGTGAGTTCCTCCATTGTAATACATTTGTTTCCTATTCATTGAATTACAGTGGGTTAAGAACAGTTACAAGTGGGGAGTTTCAGGCTGTCACATAGGATGTGTAACATTCTAGATTTCTGAATGAGAACATCAACTATATGAAGTATTATAATTATTTCTATCCTACACCATGAAATAAGAAATCTATCCAAGTAAGAGTGTCATCCATCTATATGTTTTGCAAGTACTGAGACTTGATGAAATTGGACTCAAGTTATAGGAAGTACAAAGAAAACCACTTCTCAGGTGGCATCGTAGCTTTTATGTCCTTAAGCATTTATTTTTAACTTCAACTATTCTAAAATAGCAAAATGTTATGCCTCTATTTCCAAATCTTAAAAATTCCATCGATTATTTGACTTTATATATTAGAGTTGTAGACTAGATACAATATTTAGATTTCAAGATGACGTCTGCCATGATAATAGATTGACACCTGGGTTTTATATACTGCAAACAGAAATAAGTCCATATTTAATAAATATAAGGTCTCAATAATACGAGGTAACTTTTGTATGGAGTTATCTTTTACATAGTCACTCTTTTAGGCTGATAAACATATTATCAAGTTATAAACAATTTATAAAATTGTTTATGCCACAAAGATAAAATTAGGCAAGAGTCTAGAGTGGTTGATTCTGTGAACTAACCATTATAATTAGCGATTTTATTATAATATTTCTGTATTATATGATATACAGCATGAAGACATAAAAGCTTATCAATTAAAAAAAAGTAAGGTTCAAACCAAAGAGAAAATTAGAATTTTGACTCTATAAAAAATTCTGGTTCCAAAGATTCAAGATCCAATGAAGTTTTGTGTTTAAAACTATGTAAAAGAAGCACAGGAAAAATATAAAAAAATAAAATTCCTGCAGCTAAGTCAAAGTTCTCATTTAACTCTAGGCTTTATAAGTCTGTTATCTGTTTACAGACAAAGCTTTCTGGGAAATGAGAGGAACACTAAATGGTAAATACCGATGTTCTTTGTAGAAGGCCTTTTTATCACTGACCAACTATATAAAAAGTTTATGTGCTCATCACATCATGGCACAGATGAAAATCAACATTTCAAAGAGCCAGAGCCATTGTTCTCTGAATTTACCCTGTTCAGACCATCATCCAAGCAAGAGAAATAAAACAGATTAAGGGGTTCAGCAATTTTCAACATCACAGAGTCCATTCCAAAGGGGATGTCTGCTCTAACAAAGATCTGGATGTCATGTTAGCCAGTGCATCAATTGTGCTCAAAGAGCCACAATGCAACCCTCGGCTGTGGCTATGAGATAAGGATTCTGGTTAATAAGAACAGTTCTAGGACAGGCACAAATGAGATTACAGGACAGAGACCCAAGTTGTGCCAAAACTCAAGATGACGTTTTTGTCTTTAGCTGTCACAGATGGGATGGCTTAAAACCTTCACACCACATCATCTTTTGAAGAGAAAATTGTGGGGGGAGAAAAAAGGGTTTTTAAGAACTAAATGTGATAAAATGACAGAGAATTTGAACTTAAAGGGAAAAAAAAGCAGAGAACTAACCCTTTTACAACACTGGCACGTTACTGTTGAGGATTTTGGCAGAACATATTTACAACAGATTTCATGTAGGGGATAGAATCCAAAAACTGCTCCTCCCCTAATTTTGAACTGAATTCTCCCCCTCTTTGAAAAAAAAAATATAGGAAGAAATAAAAATAACTTCATTTTTGGATTATATGGAAATTTGAAAGGAATCAGCCCAGCAGGATAGATTACCAACTGGAAAATTTGGAAGGAAAGTAAGGTCTGGGATTTCCAGCTTCAAGCTGGTGGACTCAGAATTTGTCACAGAGGTTAGTTCTCTCCAAGGGGGAGCCAGCCATCCTATACAAGAGTACCCCTTGTTGGTTGGCTGGCCAGAGAACATTGGCAGTGCCTGCTGTGGCAGCTGCTCATTTAAACTTCTACCCTGAAATTTGCTGAAAGGAAAACAAGAAAGGTTTGAGAGACCAGGGAGGAGAAGGGAAGCAGGAAGGGTACCATGTGAGGAGGGAAGTTTGGGATGCGGATTTTCTTTAATTCTTTTGTTAAGATAGAAAAATAATCAAAGGCAATTACAGAAAATAGGGGGACAACACTGTGACCAAGTTTTATCCAAAGGCGTTAAGTCATTGTCAATGCCAATGTGTGTCTAACTATGGCTTTTTTTTTTTTTTTAACCATAATCGTACCTCTGAATTATTACAATGCAAGCCAAATCCTCATCCTTCTCCAAAACACTTTGGCCAGATGATTCAGAGGTCATAGAATATATTTGTATTCCAAAAGAAGATAATGATAGTATTTTATTTCTCTGAATGATGCAAATAGGGTCCAAAAACTTCCTCACCCTTCCCAATATTTAATCAATGTGAGGAATAAGCTGAAAATGAACAGAATTCTGAGATAAGTACAGCTATCCATTAAAAACATGACTGTGTCTGAAATGGTATCAGATGCAAAAAAGAGACCTGAAAGGAAAACAAACAAACAAAAAAAACCAAAACTCTATGGTGTGTGCTGCAATCTAGTCCTACTGTTTTAGTTTTTAGCAGTAACATATAATTGTATTGAAAATAATTCTATCATAAGAAGTATACACAGCACTGTGCTGAGTTGGAGTATTAGCAAAAGCTAGGAAAGTCTGAGTCGGGTTTGTTGTAATCTTTAGAGCAAGGATACACTGGGGTTCTAAAAGGTTAATGAACCACTTGTGGTAGACCTTTCCTTCACATTTTAACTCTGTTTTATTCCTGATAGAACCATTAACTTCTACACTAACCTTTCTACTTGTTACTATTACACACATTCTACCCACTAAAGCTTTCTATTGATTTTTGCCAGTGAGGTTTTATAAAATGTAGCTTTAAATACATGGTTTCTGCACTTGTGTTAGCATCAGCCAGTGTTTGTGAAGACAGAGATTAAGTCTCTGGTTTTACTTTTTTTTATATATTGTGATTCAAATACTCCTTTGTTATGATTGTTTTCACCAGAAACCTTCTCTAAAGCTTTCACATTTGTACTTTTTACATTGTATGGCAAATAGAATTTTATTTAATTTCTTATTTTTAAATACTATGTTTATCCTAAGTATGCTAGAAAGTATATAACTTTAATTTTCTGTTGTTCAATGTAAGTTTTCCAATGTTTTCAATTACTGTGAGTGTGTGTGTGTATGTGTTTTGGAATGAGAGATTAAGAACAAGTGGTAAAAACAGTGCATATAAGTAGATATACAAATAGTTATATCATGTGAATTTTTATTTAAAGGTTTACATAATTTGCTGAAATGAATGCATGATATTCCTAAACAAAAATATTCAAGACTAAATTTAGCTCTGTGAAAATCATGTCAAAAATACAAGTTCAGTATGCCTTAAGTAAGAATACTATGAAGAAGTTAGCCCTGCAATTTTAATATGAGTTCCCTACTTTGTTTTGAGTATTTTAAAATGGTTTTATTATTTTTCTAATTTTAAATATCATCTTCTAAAATCAATATCCTTCTTTTAAAATCCTTTCAGTCTATTATTTGTTCAGTTTGAAAATGTCTTCTAATTTAGAGGAGTGACACATCAAAATAGCTGGTAAGAAGAAAAATAAATATTAATCCACATATGTTATCTCAACTCTGAGATGAAATTAGAATATGGTTTGATCATTGACTATCTCCTCACTATATTATAAATCTGAAGTTTGGGAAATACCCGGACTCCCTTTATAATTTAAAATCCTTGCTCAAAACTTCAGTACTTTATTTTAAGATACCAAATACTAGTTGCCTGATGATCCAGAGTATGTTAAGTCAATCATGGTAATTAATAGAAATGATCAAAAATGCATGGTTCATTCTCAGTAGTAAAGGAGTTCAAAACAAGTCTCCCCAAAATGTGTCACTTTGGCATGTAGACTATTTTTAGCTGGAGGCAGGCAAGACCCAGCAGACTCAAGAAAAACTTTTACCTCTCCCTTAACTGCCTAAAAGAATTTAGATGGAAGGCCTGGTCCAGGAAGAGAACCATCACCAAAGATGACTACAGAGAGTAGGGGCTAGGTGTGCTAAGCTGTTGGGGAGCTCAGATGGGCCTGGAGATCAAAGTCTTCTCTGTGTCCCATTGTCTCTGCATGGCATGGCAAACCTTTGTTTACCAAACGCTTGCTCTTCCCATCTTCCTGTGACTTGTCTTCCTTCCCTTTGAAGTCCCAGACATCTACGCACTTTTCCTTAGCTGAGAATAGAATATAAGCCTCAATTACCTGACTGCCTCTCGGTCTCATATTCTTATGGGACCCTTGTATGTACATAGTCAAATTTGGTTTTCTTCTGTTAATCTGTCCTATGTTAATTAATTATTAGACTAGCCAAAGAGCAAAGAAGTGGAGAAGAAAAAATTTTCCTTCCCTACAGTAGCAAATGTCTAGACCTTTATGGAACTCTTATATGCATTAAATAAATAATGCAATATGTGTGTGTAAATTTTATTTTGCAAGAAATAATAATTAAAGGCTATTTTTGCTCATCTATCTTTCAGTTAGCCATTCTAGGTGGAAAGCTAAATTTTTCAACCAAAAGATGATAATGTATCTATAGTCAACAAAATATCTTGAACTAACTGAAGACCAAGTATCTAAGAAAATACTTGGAGTTTTGGAAGTTGTTCTTACTAATCAAACCTATAAAGGAATACAGACAGATACAGTCTGAAACACCAGTGCCATGGAAGTGTTAACTCATTTTCTTTAAAGGAATACATTTTCACCATAGGACATTGGATTTTAAGTGGTCAGCAATTTTGTTTTACTTCTGGGTTATTTGATAATATACAGCAGCTGGACATTGCTAGTTATTAGATGTCATTTCTCTCAGATAGAGAACTAGCAGTAAAATTTAACAGCTTTGAAATATAAAATTATAGCATTGATCAGTTCATTTATGTCAGGCCGTTGATCAGGAGATCAGAATCACCTGGTGTGACGACACGTCTTAAGGTGTAGAGGAAGACAGGATGCCAGTTGACAAAGTGCACTTTGGGTGGAAAATCCAGAAAGTGGGTGGGTGACAGGAAGCAGGAGATCTACTAGAGAGAACATGAATGTCAAAGCAGTGTTATTGTGTATCTTTATTTTAAAAAGACAGTCACAGAAGAATGATCTGGCACCTGCATTGCACTTGATATCATCTTCCTTTCAATTCTAAGAAAATGAATAACACCCCTAGAGAAGATCATAAAGAAATTATTGTCCTTAGGAGAAAGCCAAAATTTAGGTAAGACAAGGTGGAGAAAATTTGAGAGGTAGTTGACGCCTATGGCCTCTTTTGGTTACAGAGTGCACAATGAGAATGTTTGGGCAGAAGGGGAGAGAAGGAAATTAGCAAAGTAACAGATAGATTTCCAGAGCTTTAAGTGGCCTTGTGCAGTGAGGCCTGACTGTTTTAAGCCCTTGAGGTTACTTAAAGTACTTCAGATGCTACCTGAAAGGGGGTCTGTTTGTTAGGATGTGTGGACATAATTGCCTTCTTCTTAATCCACACGTCATCAGCTACAGAGGAAGAGGCTGTGAGTGTCAGAATAGAGCTATCTGACATGGGGGTATGGACCCTCCCATGGCTGAGAGTAGGTAAGGGGCAGTCCTCCCAAGCACCGTATTTAATCTCTGTACGTTGGGGCTCTGCTTGATCAGGGTTCACTGCCTGATCAGGCTTCACATGACATGAGGGATCTGACATCATTGTGTGGTAATATATACTTCGTAGTGGTATTTGGGAAGACAGCTGTGGCATTACTTGCATGGCTGCTAAGTTTGCAAATCCTCTTAAGAATAAACAGATCAGCTCCCTCACTTTAGGGCATCTTTTGGCCTCACATGACCAGGTCACAGCTAAGGTGAACCTAAGTAGAGCCTCCAAGAGCTCATAGGGACTCTATGTGAGACCATTCATTGGTACCATGAAATACTGAAGGCCACTAAATGGATCATATCATTTAATTAAAATTTAAGCTGTAATTGATAGAAAAATATGCAGTTGTCCTTGGAAAGGGGAAAACATGTCCATACTGTTACTCAATCCTTATCCCAGCCTTTGTGCCAAGCACTGGAGGGAAAAAAAGAGCAGGAAAAAAGTGTGTCCCTTCAAAGAGCTTATTGTCTAGTTGAGATGACAGATAATTTTATTTCAGTATGATATGTTATGTGATAGTGGTTGGTGCAAAGTACAGGAAGATCACATAGAAAGTAGACTTATTTCAGTCTTGAAGGAGTCAAGAAAGACTTCTTAGAGAATTGTATCTACTCTGAAACATGAAGGCTGAGTAGGCATTAGTGAGGCAAAATGGGATGATAGTCCCTTAAGTTTAAGAATCAGCCTTGGCAAGGGTCTCTCTGGAGATGACTGAAAGCCTGACACATTAGCAGAGCATTATAGGCAATGCACCAAATTAATGGGATTCAACAATGTCAGCTAGTTTTTCATTACTTTCACTTCTACTACTACTGCTACCACTGATAATAATAATGATAATTCTAGATGCAAATTTCCAGTATATAGATGGAAGGAGAGAGGCAGTTTTGAACAAAACTTAAAATAAATTAAACTGGTATAATCTACATCACTTAGTATCATGTTGCTGTTAGGTGAGAAGATGCCATTCCCAAAGCAGGACATTTAGAAAGCAACTGCTGCTTTGGACAAGAAGATCATGAGAGGTTTCCAAATGTGATATATTATTGTTGGCTGGAATAATTTTTTAGTTACATATTGCAGGTTTTCTCAAGTAGAAAGGCATGATGGAAGATTAAAAGGCTTTCCTACCTCCACTCCTAAAAGTATTTTCCTACTACATAAATCCTCACAGAACAGAGATGAAACCCTGAAAAAGGAGTGGGGGGCCCTAGTTCTAAATGAGATTAAGTTTCCACCATCTTGCTGGAATGGGGCTTCACTGTAATCAACAAATACTTTAAACAAATAAAATGAAAGTATTTGTATCTGAGTTCATGAACACACGCATAGAATAAAATAATTATGGTAACTTTTACTATTATTTTATCCACTACACAAGTGGTCTCTCCTACTAGGAACAGTGTTCCTTGAGAGCAGTTAAATGAAGTTTCATCTTCATTTTAATGTTCCTTATGTCCAGTAAAGTACTTTGTTCATGGAAGGGGTTCAATAAAAGTTGTATAAATAAATAAATAAATAAACGTATGTGCTCTCCAAGAGTCTGGAATTCTAAAAACTATTTGGCATAGTATTTTAGAATCTAATTTTTCCCAGAGATAAGATTAGATGTTTGGCATTGGGTAGGTAATTGTGTAATAGAACATGGTATTGGTCACTACTATGCCCATCTACCTCCGGATACCTAAAATTAGAAATACAGGAAAATTGGGTTTTAGTATTTAAATGTATGCCATACAGGGAAAAAAGTAGTTTGAGAAATAGCTTTCACAAACACATTTACTGCTATAACAGGCCATAAACTATGCATCTCTCTTCCTTTATTTTAACTATGTGAAGTCATGAAAGCAAATATGTTTCTTAGACTCGCCTTCTCCTGAAGATGATTTGTCAAGTCATTGCCCTTAACTTTTGACAACCCAATGAATTCACGAAAATAGAACTGATCCATATGCCCAAGGCTTAAAGAAATGTAAATCAGGTAGTGTATTAAAAAGGAACTTCAATCCCTTTACTTGTTTTTCATGACAAGCTATGTCTATGACCAAAATCTGAGAATATTTGCTATAAGATGAATCATATTTGTCATTTCTTTAGTAGAGTGAAAGATAATAAAGATGGTAGGAATGAATAAAATGGCTAAGGCAATTCTAGTGATTGTGCACACATTAATACAATTTTTACTAGATAAAGTTTTTTGCAGATCAAATGAACTTGAAAGTATTTAGCAAAGCAGCTTGGAAAATTTCCCAGAGCATATGTTATAATGCCCCCAAAGTAAGGTTCTGTTCTCTAATGAGAAATAAACAGCAGTATCTAAGTTCTTTAACATTGTCCAGAGAAATGGTAATCTATAACAGTATTGTCCACGTATTCAAATCTTATTTAAATAGAATTTGAGGGGTAACGTAAAGAGTGAATCAGTAAAAAATTAGTTAGGTATTGATGAGATAATTTCCATCTTGCAGGCATTAACAGTCTTGAGAAAAATGCTAAACCAAAAAAAAGCAAAAACAAACACAAAAACCTGAAAGAAAACACAGGTGTTGTAAGTGAAATTGTGAAAAATATAATGCAAAATGTAACTTAATTCCCATTGTTATGTAGAAATTGATTGCAATAGATGTAGATAAATAAATTTAATTTTAGGACAGTATAGAGTTGAAAATTTTTGATATTTATAAAATAAAAGGAAGGAGTTACAAAACATATATGAGACTTTTAGAATAATTGAAAATTAGATCATTGTCCCTATCAATAACGAATAAGAAAAATAAAAGCAACAGAACAGAGGCTAAATTGAATTATCTGAATACACTCTTCAAAGTTTTCCCATGAGGTGCTAGCAGTTTTGAAAGTACTTTTAGTGTACTTAAAGTATATTACCTTTTCCTAAGAAATCATCTGTATGCTAGTAATTGTCAGTGAGAGTTCTACTGCACAATCCTTGTCATCTTGAATATATTTTAAGTAAAATATCTTGAAGAAATACATTATTGCCATTTCATAAAACTGTTCTGCTTAGGTCCATACAGGAAAATGATCAAAATGATCAAATGTTTAGCATTGCTCTGACCCCAAAGTCCCGTGACTGAAAACTATAGTCTTTCCAGGCAGAATTGTGCTTACTGGAGATTCTCATTGATATAATTGTTCAATTTTTCTCCTCACTGCATTCAGATGGATAGTCAAAAATATTTCAGTAATGTTTCCTTTGATAGGAGTGTCTCTATTTAAGGTGTCACAATGGAGGTATTGAGTGTAGATATTTTGTTGGTAATACTGGTATTAAATAAATATGCATTTGAGGAAAAGCAAAGCCAAGAAACTTTTTAAAAAAATTTTTAAAGATTTTTTTTTGATGTGGACCATTTTTAAAGTCTTTATTGAATTTGTTACAATATTGATTCGGTTTTATGTTTTGGTTTTTTGACCCCAAGGCATGTGGGATCCTACCTAGCTCCCCGACAAGGGATCAAACCCACACCCTCTGCATTGGAAGGTGAAGTCTTAACCACTGGACCGTCAGGGAATTCCCAAAGCCAAGAAAGTTTTGCTGCACCATTTTCCCTCAGTCTTTGCCCACCTTGGAACAGGGCTATGTAGAATTGGTTTTGACACTTTACGTCAAAATTCATCTTGACTTGAAGGGCATTGCCAAAATATCCTCGTGTTAATCTTTTTTATCACAAGGAATACAATTGAGGATTTCTTCTCAAATTAGTCTCAAGTACTATCTTTTATGTAAGTCTGAAACATGGGAAAAACAGATTTTATTGGTAAAAGAATAAATTAAATGTAAAGGGAAATGACCATAGCTAACAAAATGTAAAAAAAGGCAGATATGGAAGGGATAGCGTATATGTGATTGAGTCCAGTTTCCAAATATCTCCTTCTTCTAGACCAATGATACATGTACAAATTTTTTACTTAAAAAAGAAAAATGATTTGACAAGTACAGGATGTGTGAAGACCTGGATTAACAGAAAATTACACAAAAGAGTACTGATAGTTTAGTTTTCCACAAGTTCAATATAATCCCACAGTGTTATGTGGCTGCTAAAAAAAAAATCAAATAAGAGTCTAAACTTATAGCTGTGAAGGGAAGTGAGATCAGAATTAGTGGACTTCCAGCTAGAAGAGGCCAGCACAATGGGAAATAAATGACATGCCTCTCAATTTATTCTACCATATGTAGTTGGATGGGATGAGAGCCATGGACATAAACCCCTACCTCCACCTGTGACAATCCATCAGCAGTGCTCCTCCATCTGGGCTCAGTCTTAGGTCTGGTGGAAATTTGGATCCAACATACCACAGCTTGATCCTTAAAGCCACCAATTGTACTAAGTCTCTAATAACTTCAGTCTGAGAGTATGACCCCAAATCAAAGCTCCATTAGGTATTATAGTGAGTTAGAGGGAAAAGGCCATTAGATATCCCCCGTTGAGGTAAGCCATTCATGCACTGAGTATAAGTATTAGTCATCAGTTGAAATCTCAAAAAGATATGATCTTATCAGTAGCCTTTATCTGGAGCTAAGACATCTGCTTAGAAAAGTTAGGAATTACAGGGACTCACAAAAGTTTACTGTGTAGGGTTCATTTAAAGACTTCTTGAAACAAAAATACAGATATCAGTCATTGTATTCTCATTCCTGTATGGGTCAATAACTTTGCCCTCTGTCATATCCTAAGTATAATATTTATGTTCATTCCGATCTGAGTAGGGTCACAGAAATAGACCTCAATGCTGCTAGAATGGGTGTTCCAATAACCTTGTAGCAATAGTCCAACCTACTTAGCTAAAAGAAAGACATTATCCACCCAAGAAGTTGGCGCAAATTGGCTCCCTGAAAACCTATAGTTTACTGTGTCATAGTATAGTCATCTCTTAAGGAAGAAGGAGAATCTCCAGCACTGGTGAAGTTTTCTAGGTCTAGCAGCTACAGTAACACCAGTGGTTGGAGCATCCCCTCCACTTTGAACTCTGCATTGAATTCGATCCCCAACTCTTAGGGGGAAATGTTTTATGCATGAACCCTCCAAGAACCTGGAAATGAATTTCTAACTGGAAAGCTTCTGTGAGAAGCCAAAGTATGAGGCTAAGAAGAATGTCAAGAGCAGTCAGAAGAGGTATACTCACCAGCTCAGCAATAAAGCCTCTTCACGGTGCTTGAATTGGCCATAGTTTGCCACAGATATGAAATCTCAGCATACCTAAGCCACCATTCTGTTAAGGCCCAGAGACAGGCAAAATGAAACCCCTGGGACATGGAACTCATGAAATAATTATTCAGAAATCTCTCTGAGAAAACCGGCATGTCTGACCTCTGATTTGGGTCAGATACCTATAACCAGGTTGGTGTGCAACTGGAGTGGGACTATTTTAAGACTATGGATATGTGTGGAAGACATGGCAAGAGGGGCCAAAAATATTGTTTAGAGGTGAAGTTGAGCCAAAGAAGGGAAGAAACAGTAACACCCAAGCTTCTAATCCCATGGAGACCAGGCCTAAAAAAATATGACAGAGGCCAAAGGGGAGAGAAAAGGGTGAGCAGTGGAGAGAGAGAATGTAGAATAGAGAAGCATAGAGATTTCTAGAAGTGCTAATAAGTTACATGGTGGGAAATGATCAAAGAGCAAGCTCTTAGCTTATTGAAACTAATGGGCTATAAGGCTTGGAAACTAATAACTACCATAATATAAAAAGAAATATAAAAACTAAAGATTTATTTAAATTACAGGACCTCTTTGGAAATTTAAGGGAGCAAACTAGGACAAATGGCTTCAAATAATCTAAGAGCTAAGAAGCTATGGGAAATCTGTCATGATTGCTTTAGAAAATAATCTTTGGCCCATTGGTTAAAAGAGGAGAGAGACTTCTCAGCCTTTCTTCGAAGGATCAGTTTCCCTCATGTTGCAATGAATTCCCCACTCTTAGAATTGTTCAAACAGAGCCGGGAGGTCACCTTTCATAGACCTTATGAAAGCTCTTTATTTTCTTTTCAAGCCACAAGCCATATGTTCTATAAAGTTCTAAAAATATTCATTGGTATACAAAAAGTACCAAATTAATATGGCAATTCATCTCTTTACTTTTAAATTCCTAGAGCATAGAATTTATACAGAGCTCTTTGTAAAGGGCTAAGTCTAGCATGATGAGTAGATAATTTGTAATTATTTTTCTGACAAAGACCACTACTGGAAATTTTTTTTAATGCTGTGCTTTATTAATTTTTCTACTTTTACAAGTATTGTAAAAAAAAATCACAATGATATGATAGATTTGAGTTTAGCACTCATTACAATATCCACCTTAGGTATAGATAGAAGACCCAATCAAAATCTTTTTCTCTAATTAGTACATATAGAACATGTCTAATAAATTAGATATTTCCAAAATTCTAAAATATAAGAAACAAAAGTTTAGTAAAGGGGAGCCATTCTGCATTTGTGATTCACTCTTATGAGCATATTTTGGAGTGGTAGAAAAAGACAAAATTGTTTTATATTGGTTTCTGCAGGTATTGACTTCATTTTATTTTTTTTTAAGTTTTTTTTTTGGATATGGACCATTTTTTTAAAGTCTTTATTGAATTTGTTACAATATTGCTTCTGTGTTATGTTTTTTGATTTTCTGGCCATGAGGCATGTGGGATCTTAGCTCCCCGACCAGGGATAGAACCTGTACTCTCCTGCATTGGAGGGCAAAGTCTTAACCACTGGCCCACCAGGAAAGTCCCTCTGTAGGTATTCACTTTAAACTTAGGAACAGATAGATTAGTAAATCAGGTTTTGTCAATTTTAATACTTTTATTATCAAATATTGAGTTTTTTCTACTCAGGTTCCATTTTCATTCTATTAAAATTTAAATACTTCCAGCAATTTCATCCATATTTCCCCTCTGGTCTCAATTATTTTCTTAAACATTATTTACAGGCTTTTGAAATTTCAGTTGCATTTTGTTTACCCACACATTGCACTAAAATTTAACTTTGAAAAAAAATTACCTCTACACAAATATCATTGTTATGTAAGGGAACAGTGAAGGAAGGAGTTGTTAGTTATATTTTCTTAAGCATTGTGGGAAGTTATTTGCTGTTGTAAAGCAATACACACATCCATGCATACACACACACACACTTTCACACAGAGTTCTTCTATTATGTTGGGAAGCTCACAGGCAGATTACAAAATAACCTTAAATTGGTAAATGAGTCAAGTGGGTGGCATTATCAGTTAGTGCACATTGTCAAATTGCAATGTGTTGGACTTTTACAATTGCATTTTATTCTGCTTAAAGGAATTGTTGTTTCTTTTTTTTTTTTTTTTCCTCCCAATTTGTTAACCCACAGTCTCCTTGAAAAATAAAACTCTGCACTTGACATTTTCAGATTCCCCTTATCCCATTTCCATTAAAGACAAGTCTGACTTTGGGAGCACTAAGAATTTCAGAGAATTGAATTCCAGAGAGAAACTCCTACTGGAATAAAGTCTGCCTATCCAGGAACACAAAGGACAGCTTTTTCTCACCCCTTCTAATGAAGAGCTAGACTAATGTCCCCTCTTGGGGTTTGCAGTAATACTCTCATGGAACATTCATTTGCAGAAGCTGCTGAGTTAACTCCAAAGTCCCCCTTTCCCATAGCAAGTTGTCTACAAAGACAGTGAATTTAAGGGGTCATGATAATGGTGTCTCCCAAGACACCGAGTAAAATGTTGCAAGTTCTCACACCCCATTTCAAACTCTCCTATGGATTGTTGATGGCAAGATGTGCATATCTTGAAGAGGTCACCTCCAAGAAGTTTCTACAAAGCAACTAATACACAGACTAGATAACTGTGGCAATAAAGGCACTTTTCTGAGACTCTCCTTTCTGGAACAATTAAAATAGATGTTGTCACTGTACATTGCAACAGAATTAAGGATGTAAGACCCCACATTAAAGGTAAAGGCTAATAAGTGAAATTATTAGTATAGGTTCTTTAAGGAAATGAAATTTAGCTTTCCAATACTTCCCACAGCTTGGAATAGGGCCTTTCATAAAGGAAGGAAGGAAAGAGAAGGAAGGGAGGAAGGAAAGAAGAAGGGAGAGAGGGAGGAAGGGAAGAAGGAAGGGAGGAAGAAGGAATGATTGAACAAATAAAGGAGTAAACAGAAAAATTTATATTACAGCTAGCTAATTGGTCAAAGAAGTTATAAAAAATGTTTTGTGCCCATGTGCATTAGGCTTTTATTTTTTAGTTGTTTGATAATATTCCTGAATTTTCTCATAGTAAGTGTTTTATGGGACTAAAATACAAAGCAAGATCCTGTGTATGAGAGGAAGTTGAACTGAAGCAATCTCTATTGTTGGCTGTGAAGGGTTTCTTTGTGGTTTTTTGTTTGTTTGTTTTCTCCTACTGAGTACTTTGTCATCTGCGGGAGGCCAATTTATGGTCTCTTTAAAATGGGTAAATCCAACATTTTTCTTTCTTTTCTGCTATATTTTTTAAACCTGCCTCAGAATAGTGAGAACAAACTTAATATACGGACTTCAAGAATGATTTTCTCTAAAGAGGATGCTTTATGCCCAGAAATGGATCTCTCACTGATACTCATTTTCTGTGGACTGGTTTGTGACTCTGTGTAACACTAGCTCTTTTAATAGCCACAGGAAAAATTAGTTAAAAATTGACTTTGAATGTAATTCATTTGCTACAAAGTGGTCTTTTACCCCCTGCTCTTCTCTTTCACTGAAATCCACATTTTCGTTTCTAGTCCTTTGTTAAAAAATGAACTACACAGCAAACACATGTGAGGATAAGGATTTCTGAATACCATCATGCACACCATGGTGTTCCCAGCAGTGAGCCATTAATGTGTCACTGTTGTCCTATGCTGGATGAGGCGGGAGAGAGAGTTAAGAGGAGAAGCTGGCTAAGGAGAACCCCAGGGTTGAGCTTCCAGAGATCCTTACCTGGAAAGAAGAAAGCAACAGCCTTCATGTCTGCTCCTCTTGGCTTCCTGCACTCAACTCCCAGGGATTGTCTTGTTGCTAGACATGCCACTAACTACTATGTCAATGAACACAAACTCAGCAGAGATAAAACTGAAAGGAAAATGCTTTCCTTATTTATCTGCTCAAAGTTAAATTAGTAACAGTTTGGGACAAATACCTTGCAGAGCTAATTATAAGTACACATTTAAATTGGGCAAAATTGGTTTAGGTCTAGTTGTTACTCCCCACCCCCTTTTTAAATTTACTATCTCCTTCTGTCTAAAATTCCACCATGAATGCCAAGAAAGGGAATTGTGCTATAACTTAATGAACATTTAAATCAGTGTTAAGATCCTTTAAGCTTCTCTTAAGTTAGAAATTAAAAGGTCTTTGCCATGGGTAAAGGGAAGAAGAGGGGTGGAATCTTTTGGATCACTACAATATTTTACTCATAAATAAATATCTACATGTCCCATAAGCAAATCATTCTGATACAGCATAAACTTAGCATTGTTGAAAAAATATATATTTTCAACTCCTGTTACAAATGCTTCCCAATGCTTATAGAAAGAAAATGTGATATCCATGATTAGCTTCCTAGTTTAGAAAATTCTAGTATTTCCATTAATAGAGCAAGGTCTTCATAACCTTTGATAAGGGCTTACCTTTGCCTATGTCATCTATATGGTATTCTTGATTACTAGGTCCTTATTAGTAGATATAATGAAGAGTGAAAACAATCCCACCATTCAGGAGCTTTTGTAAGAAAGAAAAATTTTCCAAAAAAATGTAATCAAAAGATACAGATTCAGATAAATACTGCATCTAACATTGATTTTCAATAAATATTCATTGTATTCACAAAGTAGCTGCAAGTGTAACTTCATGATAGTAAAGTAAACATCTTTAAAACTTATTTTCTACTAGTGTCTTCCCTCTCAGGAGAGTGGTATGGTAAAAATCCCTTTACTTAAGCTAATTGGAGTCTCCATCTTTTGAGTGGAATGTTAGATAGAAGCTCACATTTTTATCCTATTGTATAGAGGTATTTGTCAATAAATGCATATTTTTGGTATAAATTCAACAGTTTATGCAGAGAAAAAAATATTAACTTGTATAATACTTCAGCTCATGCCTCAGAAAACATATCAGAGCTTTTAAAATTACATAGTAAGTTAAACTCCAGTTATAAAGGATCTAAATCCCTTAAGAATAATCTCTAGGAACAGAGAAAGATAGTAATTTGAAGATTGAGTCACACAATGTAAATCTCAATGAAGGAGTTGTTATTGGAGAAATAAAATTACAATGTTTCTGACATTTAATTTAATGTAAATAAAACAAATGTATAAGGATTCAGGTAAATACATTTAAAATTCTAGCTGTGATCAATTGTAAAGCATTGTAATTATCTTATGTGATGTTATTTTTAGATTTACAGAAGCCAAAATTCTATTTATGAGTAAATGAGGTATAATGCATGATAAGTATCATGTTTGGTACAAAATAATCCCAAATATAACCCACCCCACCATCACATATTTATTACTTGTACAGCTCTTAACCTATCACAGGAACTCAGAATAACAATGATTGTATTGATGTCAGTAAAGAAACTACACCTTCAAGAAAAAGGAAAACTTAAATCAGAATCTTAAGTTTTCTTGCAAATAGATTAATCCAAATACATATGTATAGCTTTAGTCGTCTTCTGAAGCTTCAGATCCATAACTCTAATTTTCTTCTGGACTTCTCAAATCAATGTTCCATTTTATTCAAAACCAAACAATACTCTCAAAGCAAATTCAGCATCTTCTCAATGTATCCTTTCGGCTATTGCAGTATGTCAAAAGATGCTATATTGTAGATATTCAAAGTGTGAGTGGGTGTGTGTGTACAGAAAGAGAAAGAGAGTCGATGCCCTCAACAGGGTCCTACTACAGGGTCTAATTTTGAAAAAAAAATTGAAGTTGTATAGATCTTAAGGTTACTGAGATACAAAATGCTGAAATACTGGTGAATATTCAAAGTCCATGAAATGGAACAGATGCAGGAAGTAAGACCAGGTTTTTAGTTATGTCCATAATGTAGATGTTTACATTACTAAATATTATGATAGGATAGAAGATAAGATATCCTTAAGCAAGATTTTCAACTCACCCAAGAAGGAGGAAGAAAGCAATGAAGAAATAGTGAGAATGTTGACTTAAATTCATGGTGTATGTAAAATGCTTAACATAAAATATAAAGTAATTCTTAATAAATGTTAATTATTTTTTGTGTCATTATGTAAGTCACTGGAATTTTTATGAATGAGGTTACCTTAAAATATTTATACTTTCAAAGGTATAACCTATGCAATGGAGATGTGAATCATAGTAAATACGTAAGGCATGGAAAAGTTACTATTTGAAAGAACGGCATGCTCCAGCTTGTCACAAATATTCTGAAGAAAATCACCACTTAGGGAAATCACACCTGATATAATTGGCCACATCAAGAATTCTTTAAAAATGTGGAGGGGGTCAGTGCTCTATTTCTAAATGGCATTTGGTTGAAATTTAAAAAGAAGAAATTTTGTTATATATTGATGTTTCTCATTATGGCAATATTGTAATTTGAGATAGAAATCTCTTCTGGAAAAATCTTCTCTTAGTCAACATTTACTGTCTACTTTGAAAATCTTATAAAATATGACTAAACAAAGCATTAAAATTTTTGCCAATTAAAAAGATAGAGAAAAGGTTATATGGATTGTGAGTTATCTCTATTTTGGTAATTCTTAGTTCTCATTTAATGGACATATGTTACTGTTCAATAAAATAATAAAACAAACTATAAATAAAGGACCAAAAGTGTTATAAATAGTTGAGAACAGAGTTAAAAATACTAAGAGCAAAATGAATAGGGCTTCTGAAATTCTTTTTAAAAAAGTGTTAACTGAACCCATGTTAGAGTATAATGATGAACACAAATGGGTAACTTCAGTACTTGGCTGACATGACTAATAGAAGCAAAACTATTTCATACTTCAGTGTTGTTTGTGAAAATGTAAAGTAAAGTAATATAATGCAATGTTTTCGATAATGTAAGTAAGAGAAGTATAGGAGAAATCTATTTTATGCCAAAAGGGAAAATGAGAAGTAATGGATAAAATTTATGAGAAGATATGTTTATTTTAACCTAGGAAATATAAATAATAATATTTCAAAATTGAATAGGGGTTCCACTTTCAACCATGATGAAGTAATGATACTCAAATTGCTATCCAGCCATAGTCAACTATAAAACTGGAAAAGTTTTATGAAACGACTGTTTCTATTCATTTGAGAGTAGGCAGCAAAGAATTGTGAACTGTAGAGAAAAAAACAAAAACCAAATGAGCCCTATTAATGCCCTGTCTTTCTGAATGGAGTTAATTACTGGACCCTGGCACAAGGAGAAGTGGCATAAGCATGGCTTCATAATCATGCTGAATTGAATACACAGAAATTGGAGTTTAGCAAGGCTTAGAGAACTGGTATTTGGAAGGCAGAGTACTGACCAAGAGAAAGCTACTCAGAGAAAAAGCTCCAAAGATCTGCAAGGATCACCTTGATTCTTTGGCTGAATACTAAATTACCATACATAGAATGACTCCACAAGGCCAGGCAAAGAATAACTATTAAGGAAATACAACTACCACAGAGCCATAAGATGGAAAGCATCCAGAACTCTCATAGCGTTGGGAAAGTGTTGAGTTTAACTAACCAGATTGGAGGAACCTCATGAAACACACATGGCATTTTGCAGAGATGCCAAAAGGGCCATACATCAGGAGTGAAACTAAATTAATCATCATGTAGAATTACTCTAGACCTTACCAGGGATTCCTGGAGTTGTTCTATAATGACTAAATGGACAGTTCTTTAAGAGGGTAAAGCAATACTGAATGTGTGTACACCTAATAATGTAGGGTCATTATACATAAAACAAAGCTAACAGGAAAAAAATAGGTAAATCTACAATTTTGACTAAATCATTTCAACTTTTCTCATATTTGATAAACTAATTACAGAAAAATAAGCAAGGAAATTTGAATAAGGCTCTCCACCAAGGTGATCTAATTGACATTAATAAATCTTTACATCCAACAACAGTGGGATACACATTTTTCTCAAGTGTACATGGAACATTAACTAGGAGAGTTCATATACTGGACCATAAAACAAGTTTCAATCAATAAATTTAAAAGGACTGAAATCTTTTTAAGAATTTATTCTTCACAAGAGAATGAAATTAGAAATCAATAATATCTTAGAAAAGCCCCAAATATTTAGAAACTGAACAAAATACTTTAAAATAACCTATGTATCAAAGAAATAACAGGGGAAATTAGAAAGTACTTTTAACTTAATGGTATTGAATATAAGACATTAAAATTCATGGATGTAGCCCTAACAGTGCGTATAGGAAACTTCATACCTCTCAATGATTATATATATTAAAAAAGAATAATCTAAAATTGTATGGTCTAAATTTTTACCTTAAACAGTTTGAATAAGAACAAATTAAATTTACATTTAGTAAAAGAGAGGAAAAATAAACATAACATTAGAAATCAATAAAATAGAAAAGAGGAAAATTTTGGGAAAAATCAATGAAACCAAAAGCACTTTCTTTGAAAGAATCATTACATTAATAAAAATCTAGCTACAGTGATGAAGGAAAAAGTAGAAAAAGACCCACAAATTACCAATGACAGAAATGAAAAGTAGGACATCACTAGAGAATCTATAGATATTGAAATGATAAGGAACTATTGTGAAAAAGTTATGCCCGTTAATTCAACAACCTAGATAAAATGGACAAATTTCTTGAAAGACACAAATTAACAAAAATTGCATAAGAAGAAATAGAAAACTTGTATTACCATGTGTTGACTAAATGATATGTAATAATAATTTAAAATATTGCCAGCAAAGAAAAGAAAAAACTCCAAGACAAAATTCCTTTCCTAGTCAATTCTGTTATTTTTTTAAGAATAAAAACATATTACAACTCTTATACAAACATTTTCAGAACATACAGTGGTGGGGATATTTTCAAATTCCGCCAAACACATTACAAGAAAAATGCTAATATTATTCATTAACACTGGTAAACCTTAACAAAATATTAGCACATCCAACCAGCATTCTATACAAGGAACATACATTATGACCAAGTCAGTTTTATCACAGGAATGTAAGGCTATTTTAATATTTGAAAATCAGTCAATATGATTCACTAGACTAATGCACTTATATTCAACATCATATTAGAGATTCTAGTGAGTACAGTTAAAGGGGAAAAAAGAGATGAAACGGTATACAAAAAAATAAAATTATCTTTATTTGCAGATGGTATGACTGTGTATATGGAAGAATCCTAAAATTTCCTAATAACATTTTTTAAAAAGGAACTAATAAGTGAAATTAACAAGGTTAAATGACACAAGGCCAATATACACAAATTTTATTTCCAAGCAAAATTACTTTGAAAACAAAAAAAATGTGAAACCTTTACAAGAGTATAAGCAACAGATATAAGGAACAAAATACATGCAAGATAACATCTTTTTATATACAGGAAAGTCACAAAATATTGCTGAGGGATATTAAAGAGAGCCTAAATCGTTGAAGTTATATGTGATGATCATGTGTAGAAAGACTCAAACTTTTAAAGGTATCAATTTGCCCTAAGTTGATCTATAGATACAATGAAATCCTAACACATTACTGCAACTTTGATATAGAAATTAATAGACTCATTCTTAAATTTATATGGTCAGTGCTAATAGTCTAGACCAGGCAAACCAATCTTGAAAGAGAAGAATATATGCAGAAGACTTACATTTTCTGAGTTCAAAACTTAAAGCTACGGTAATTAAGACAATGTGGTTTTAGGATAGGATATATACAGATCAATGAAATGGAATAGAATAGTGTCCTGATAGAATCATGCACAGATATAGCCTATCATTTTCAACAAATGAGCAAAGGAAATTCAGCAAGGAAAGAATAATCTTTCAACAAATTGTGCTGGAACATTATGAATGTCTTATTGAAAAAAAATAGTAAAATTTTATCATTCATAAAAATTAACTCAAAATGAATGATAGTTCTAAATATGAGCTAAAACTATAAAAACCCTAGGAAAAAAAATCTAAGAGAAAATTTATACATCTTTGGGGTAAATTTATACAACTTTAGGGTAGAAAAAAATTTCTTAGCATGAAAAAAGCTAACCACAAAACAAAAAAGGATTAGTTTGACTTCTTTAAAATTAAAAACATATTTATCAAAAGGTACCATAAATAAAATAAAAAGACAATCTATAGATTAAGAGAAAATATTACCAGTCCATATATCTGTCAGAGAACTTCTATTCATAGTATCTAAAGAAATATTAGACCTAAATAATAAGAAATCAAATATCTTTATAAAAAAGGGCAAAACATTTGAATAAATGCAACATAAAAGAAGATATAAAAAATAGCCAATAAACGTGAAAAGGAGCTTAATATCTTAGGTGGTTAGGGAAAGGTAAATTAAAACCACAATATGGTACTACTACACATATACTAGAATAGTTAAACTTGGAAAGATTGACTATAGCAATTGTTGGTGAGGATTAGAGCAAGTGGCACTCTCATACTTAGCTGGCGGAGTGTGACAAGGTATAATCACTCTTTCAATCTTGACCACGCTTTCCTTCCATATTCCCTTTCGTGTTTATCTATCTTCTTTATGTTATAAAATTAGCTCTGAGTATGAGAGAAATAAGTCAATAACTGAGAGTTTATGTTTGAGTAAATCAATGTATGGGCGCTCTAGGCATGGGAATAAGGTAAACATTATCTTAAGATATTCGGTGACTTTTTGCTGCCTCTCCCTCTGATTGTATTTTTTATTTACAGAAAAATTATGATCCAGAGAATGTGAAAGAAATGTCACGTTAAAAAAGTTATTAACACAAAAGTTTACCAAGGATGCCAAGAGGAATATTTCTATCTGGAAATGATGACCCAGCTGGACAGAGGTGGGTCAGAACTGATGATAAATAGATCTTTTCTCATAACAGCCACATGTCAAGAACACCTGATTCACTCCAAAAATGACAATCTCAAAGTAGTTTCTTATTTTTTTATGTCCCTGGTTGAAGCCTATTTCACATGGTACAGATTCTAGGTTGGTGGTTTTTTTCTCTCAACATTTTAAATATTTTGTTCCACTCTCTTCTTGCTTGCAGTTTCTGAGGAGAAGTAGGATGTAATACTCTTATTTTTGCTTCTCTATAAATAAGATTTTTTTCCCCTTGGTCTTCTTTCAGGATTTTTTCTTTATATTTTATTTTCTGTAGCTAAAATGTAATATGCCTAGGTGTAAAATTTTTTAATATATGTATCTTGCTTGGTGTTCTCTGAGCTTCCAAGATCTGTGGTTTGGTGCCTGACATTAATTTGTTTCAAATATTTCTTCTGTTTCTTTTTTCTCTTTCTGGTATTCCCATTATGCATATGTTATACCTTTTATAGTTGTAACACAGCCTTGGATGTTGTTCTTTTTTTTTCTAAATCTTTGTTCTCTTTGCTTTTTGGTTTTTTAGGATTCTGTTTATACATGTTCTAGCTTAGATTTTTTTTCCTCCGCTCTGTCCAGTCCATTATAGGCATTCTTCATTTCTGTTACAGTGATTTTGATCTCTAATATTTCTTTTTTGGATATTTTTTTAGGATTTCCATCTCTCTGCTTACATTTCCCATTTATTCTTGCATGCTATCTACTTTATCCGTTAGAGCCCTTAGCAAATTAACGATAGTTGTTTTAAATTCCCAGTCTGATAATTTCAACATCACCACCATGTTAGGTTCAGATGCTTACTCTGTCTCTTCAGATTGTGTTTTTTGCCTTTTGATACGCTTTCTAATTTTTTCTTGAGAGTCAGACATGGTGAACTAGGTAAAATGAACTATTGTAAATAGGCCTTTAATAATGTGACGGTGAGGGCAGTGGAGGCATTTTATAGTCCTATAATTGATTAGGTCTCCATCTTTGAGTGAGCCTATGCCTCTGCATGTGAATTTCACAAGTGTTTCTCTGTTTGTATATTTGTTTGTTTTTTCCTCACCCCTTAGGTGGGGCAGGATAGTTAAAGTGGGCTGGAGTTGGGTATTCCCCTACCCCAGTTAGGCTCTGATAATACCCCAGCTGATTAGGCTCTGGTTAACTAGTTCCCCCTTAGGGCAAGCCTTGTTAAGAACAGAGTACTCTGGAGTACTTCAAATGGTTCCTTTCTCCTCTCTCTGCCAGAAGCAGGAGAGGATTTTTCTCCCATATTTACCATGGAAAGTTGGTTGAGCTCTTGGAGGTAAATATTACAATGTTGTGAAGCCCCTCCTATGACTGGGTCCCCTTGGAGTTTTTGACTCTTAGAATTGTCCACAGTGAGTCTTCAGCAATTTGTTGATTACAGTTCAGTTTCCTACACTGTTTAATAAATTTTTAGATGATTTCTTCAGGCCATGACATTCAAAATCCTTAAACCAGGAAGAGTTGGATACAATAAATTAACAATTACTTGAATTTTGAAGCAATATAATCCTAGTCCTAATTCTACTACTCTTTGACCTTAAAAAAAAAATTTTATTTCTGCAAAATGGACATGATAGTAATTTTGCAAGGAACAATTAATACAATATTGATTATTCTCAGTTCAACATACAATGCAGAGCAGATACTTATGACTATATGAGGGTGTCAGAATGGGGTGCTATCTTAAAATTATCTTTAAATTGTTATTTGATTAATTTCAGCATCAATTTTTTTGAAAAATAATAGGAGGAAAAATATATCAGAATTGGATGAAACATAATATATTCGAAAGAAAATTAAACTGTCTGGAGTGGGGCTGTGTGGTGTTAAATACATAATTTGCATTTGCACTGGAAATAATGTTAATCAAGTTTTATCTTTTAAAAATAAAAAGTAAATTAAGAAAATGTAAATTAATTTGGAAATTCCATTGCCTTCCAGTGTTATTTCAATTTTTATGATGCTTGTTCGTTAAAAAGTCCTTTGGAATAAAACTGTTTCACAACTTGTAAAATATTACCATCCAATTTTGCTGTTTGGCTTGAGATTTTCCCATCACTTTTGAATTGTCTTTCTTGCTTCCCAAGATATCTTGGCTTTTGACAATAAGAATAGGAGATTCCCCTGGGTGAAATTCACACAGACCACATGTCTTGACAATTTGAACTGACTCTTTGCCTTTCAACTTCTCCTTCCACCTCTCTCTTTTATAAAATCCCCAGGGTTGCACAAATTTCACCTTCACTATGTGAAGATGTGTTTGGAGAAAAAGAGGAAAAGTGCTTTTCACATATAGTTGAACATGACCAAATTATACAATGGAACTTATGAGAAATGTAAAAATAAACTGTTAAGAGATAAATCTTACTCTGCTTTGTGTGGAAGAAAATTTATGTGGCTACTATATAAAATTCCCCACTATTTATCTAAGATCATTTTAGCAACCTTAGAAATTAGTTTAGTTGTTGCAGAAGCTGAGAAATCATTGTGAGAGAAAATACAAATATTTTTTATCATCACTTTACTAGTATTCATTCCCTTTTTCATTAGAAGCAAAACATGGTTGGGGTATCAAGCTCAATATTTTTTCCTAGCCCAGAATGAGAGTTGGAGAGTATTTATTGCATGAGGTAAATAATGGATTAATTCTCTAAGGCTGATTTTGGACTTGGACCTAATATAATATCCTGTAAACTAAAAAAAAAAAAAAAAGTATGTTTACATTATTTATCACCTTCATCATTATTATCCTTATCAGCTGACCATTATTTAATACTTACTCTACCTGAGGTGCTGTTTCCAGTGCTCTGCACCTATTAATTTATTTAAACTTTACATCATAGACTTTTGTGTGTTAACTTACAATACCATCCTTTTCTTCTGGCTTTACTTTATTACACAGTCCCTTTGAGTGCCCTTATCTAAGTCCATGGCTTCCCCAGACATTTAGACATGATGCATTTTGTAATTCTAGCCCAGACAACATTTCTGAACTGGACAATTTCTAACAAACTACCTAGTGAATGTCTCCACCTGGATGACATACTGCCATCCCACCTAAAAATATCCCCCTGTTCTCTATATCTGTTATCTTATGACTTGGACAACACACGTCAAGTCACTCAAAGAAGAATTATATCAGTTCATTCTACATGCCTCTGTCTTTTTAAGTTTTAACATTAGTCGTTCTTTAACTTCAATCAATTCAAATTAATACCATCTTTTTTGCTTATCCTTGAGTTTCCAAACCCACTGTAAATGTTTTAAGCAAATACTTATCCTTCTGCACCCTGGAAGCTATATTATCTAGTCGTTAAGTGTGACAGTGTTGGATTCAAGCCATGCATGCTTCCAAATTCCATTTTCGTGCTGCTTAATGTGTGACCTTGGACAATTTCTTACCTCTATAAGAGCAGTATAGCAATCTTTATCAGTCTAACGAGATGTAGGAAAAGTGAAAAAAGTCAAAAAAATAAATTGAGAGTAAATAAGAAACATAAAATGAGATGCTAAAGTAAGTCCAAATATATCAACAAATAAAACAAAGGTAGGAGACTAAATTTAGTTTTAAAAAGTCAGAGATTCTGAGACTGCATTTTAAAATACTCTTGCTTACAAGAGACATGCCTAGAACAGAATGAAACATAAAGGGTTATAAAAACTACACCGTGAAATATCAACAATAGAATTGTTGCTGTATCCCCATAAATACCATTATAGAATCCTAAATCATGAATGGAATTTGAAGCTTTGTGTCTCTTTGTTTTCTATATCAGTCAGAAATTTCTGTGGGAATTTATAGATACCCAATTGAAAATGTGTTACATAAAACAGAGAAAGTATTGATTTATGTAACTGGAAAGTTTAGTCATGGATTTGGCTTAGACATGGCTATATTCAGAGGCTTAAATGCTGGGGTCATTCTCTCCATCTTTAGATCCATTTTTCTCTTCATGTTGCTTTAATGCAGCAGATAGATTATTTCCACATGGCAGGAAAGATATCCACTGTCAGCCCCATTCACAACCTGCCAGCTTACTAATTCTAGCAGGTAAAAAGGAAAAGAGACTTTTTCTTCCCACGTCCATATAGCAACCCTGGAACACACTCTGTTTGGACTTGCCAGAGGTAAGTCTATGGATTATTCCTGACTGGGACACATGCCCAACTGTTTGATCGTAAGTGAGATGAGGCACTGTGATTGACAGAACCACTTGGATCGTGTGTATTTTGTAGGATGGAGTACTGAGTAAAAAAAAATGTTTACACTATACATTTTTTAATTGACTATGGTTATATTAAGGCAGTAAGTGCCAAGACCAGTGTGTGCACCTGTGAAAAGGATCCGGGAAACTCTGTTTTTAAAATAGTCCATAGGTCTGTTGGACAAAAGAATACTCCTGTGGCTTATATAGGCCTAATCCAATTCACAATGAATTATTTAGATATAAAATGTTAATTTATTATTCCTGTAAGACTTTTTTTTTAGGATCCTGTGACAACAGTAGGCAGTTGACCTCTAGTTTATGACTTCTCCTTAGATTAATGACTAAAAGAAGTTTATATTAATCTGTCCTATATAAATAAAAAGCTTTCCTGGCATAAGAATCCTGGACTAGAAATCAATTACAAGAAGAAAACTGGAAAATTCTCAAATATATGGAGATTAAACAACAAGGTACTGAACAACCAATGAGTCAAAGACGATATCAACAGGAAAATCAAATGATATGTTGAGGCAAATTAAAATGGAAATATAATAACAAAAACTTGGGCTGCGGCAAAAGCAGTTCTAAGTGGGAAGTTTATAGTGATAAATGCCTACATTAAGAACAAAAACTCAGAAAATAGTCTACCTCAAGAAACTAGAAAAAAAAAGAACAAACAACCCAAAGTTAGCAGAAGGAAGGGAATAAAAAGATCAGAGTGAAATAAAATGAAATGAAGACTAGAAAGACAATAGAAAAAACTCAATGTGACTAATGGCTTTTTTTAAAAGATAAATAAAATAGACAAACCATTAGCTAGATTCAACAAGAAAAAAGAGGACTAAAATAAATAAAATAAATAAAATAGTAAATAAAAGAGGAAACACTACAACTGATACCACAGAAATACAAATGATCGTGAGAGTACTATGAACAATTATACACGAACAACTTAGATAACTAGAAGAAATGGATAAATTTCTAGAAATATACATTCTGCCAAGACTGAATTATTAGGAAATAGAAAATCTGAACAGACCAATTAATATATAAGGAGACTAAATCATATGAAAAACTTCTTAACAAAGTAAAGCCCAGGACCAGATGACTTCACTAGTGAATTCTACAAAACATTTAATCAGGAGTTAATACCTGTTCTTCTCAAACTCTTCCAAAATATGTAAGAGGAGGGTACACTACTAAACTCATCTATGAGACCAGCATTACCTTGATACCAAAACAAGACAAGATAATACAGAAAAGAACACTATAGACTAATATCCCTGATAAACACAGATGCAAAAATTCTCAACAAAATATTAGTAAACCAAATTCAGCAAAAAAAGATCATACACCACATTCAAGTGGGATTTATTCCAGGGATGCAAGGATGTTTCAACATCCAGAAATTAATCATTGTGATATAATACATCACATTAACTAAATGAAGGATAAAAATTATACAATTATCTCAATAAATGCAGGAAAAAAATTGACAAAATTCAAATTTCATTTATGACTAAAAACTCTCGACCAACTGGGTATAGAGGTAGTGTACCTGAACATAATAACTACTGTTCTGATAAAAAGATTTCTCTCAAAGTATTACTGCTCATTGACAGTGCACCTGGTTGCCCAAGAGCTCTGATGGATATGTACAGAGATTCATGTTATTTTCATGCTTCCTAACATAACATCCACTCTGCAGCCCATGGATCAAGGAGTAATTTTAACTATCAAGTCTTATTATTTAAGAAATACATTTTGTAAGGCTATGGTTGCCGTAGATGGTGATTCCTCTGATGGATCTGGGCAAAGTCAATTGAAAAGCTTCTGGAAAGGATCCACTATTCTAGATGCCACTAAGAAAACATTCCATATTCATGGGAAGATGTCAAAATAGCAACACTTGCAAGAGTTTGGAAGAAGGTGATCCCTCATGGATGACTTTGAGGAGTTCAAGTTTTCAGTGGAGGGAGTAACTCCAGATGTGGTGGGAATAGCAAGAGAACTAGAATTAGAAGTGGAGCCTGAAGATATGACTCCAATTTTGAATACATAAAGAAGATATGATGTATATGTGTAATGGAATTTTATTCATCCATGAGAAAGAAGGAAATCCTGCCATTTGCTACAACATGGATGGATCTTAAGGGCATTATGCTAGGTGGATATAGCCAGACAGAGAAAGACAAATACTATGTGATCTCACTTGTATGTAAAATCTAAGAAAAAGTCAAACCTTTAGAAATAGAGATTTAAAAAGTGTTTGACAGAGACTGGGAGGTGGGAGATATAGGGAGAGGTTGAAAAGACATACGAATTTTCAAAATAAGGTCTCTGGATCGAATATATAACATGGTAACTATATTTGATAACACTGCTATATATAATTGAAATTTACTAAGAAAATAGAACTTAAATATCCCACCAAAAAAAGATATATATGTGAGGTGATGGATTTGGGGGGAAAAATAATGTAAATACTTTAAGATTCTAAAAGCATATTAACATCTTTAGTAGAACAAGATGTTTTAATCCCTCTTAAAAGTCTTTGTATAATTGTTATGCTAATTACTTACTATTTTATTATTTTTATAAAGCAGGTCATTTGGAAGTAATAGGAACTTCTAAATGAAGTGGAAATTAAATGGCATTAACTTCTAAATGATTTTTTATTGGGGACCTTTCATTCATTTTAATGAGTCCTAATGCACAGATTCTGACTATAATAACCTTTGCAATTGAATTAGTGATTCCCAACCTATGTTCTCAAGAACACTGGAGTTTGGTGAGAGGTATATAGGAGTTCTGTCACACACAATTTCTATGATAAAACATTTTTGCAAAGTGGCACAATATAAAGAAATCACAATGTGTATTAACTAAGCCATAGCCATAAGAATCCCATGGTGAAGAAAGTTAGTCTCACATAAAACAAAGCCAGACAAAACAAAACTAAAAACAGTAACAGGGACTTCTGCTTCTGGCCAAGATTAAATAATGGGTACTAGACTAGCTCTACTGCCTTTAAAACAAAACAAAAGATCCTAGAAAAGTAGATAAACAATATAAAAAAAAGTCTCTTCACAGATATTGGATAACAGACAACACAGAGCTGGAATTCTGAGAGAAAAAGAAAATGAAGTACACCCTACCTTTTCCAG
The DNA here is from genome assembly GCF_028564815.1 of Eubalaena glacialis. Lineage (NCBI taxonomy): Eukaryota > Metazoa > Chordata > Mammalia > Artiodactyla > Balaenidae > Eubalaena > Eubalaena glacialis. Next base: position 102,819,384 of record NC_083726.1, read on the forward strand.
GCTTTATTTCTGGAGCACTGTCCAGACCAAAGTTCAGGGAAAGTCCAAGCACAGTAAAGTCTTACTGAGATAAGAAAGGCTAAGGTGCTTAGAATTTGTAGGGCAATATACCATAAAGGGTGGCTACATGGAGGGGAAATATATCCAGAAATTTTTAAAGGGGTTCAGTTAATCCTCTGGATGAATATTAAACTGAATATAAAAAGTCTGACACTCTATGAAGCCATACAAAGAAAATCATGACTAAAGACCTATAAGGGAACTATAAACTAAACTAACATCTGAGATCTCAAGCTCACACCCACTGAGACATGTTTCAGAACCCACAGATTTAATTATACTTCATCGAACACCCAGGAAATTCAGTGGACACCTCAGAAATGCCATGCCTTAGAACAAAGATTAAACTATAGGAGACATAAGTCAACTCTAGATGTGCATTAACAAAGCATAAAATCAAGGTTCAAAAAGATTAAAGTGATTTACAAGTAAATTAATGGCTTGCCAGAACAAAACCGACTACTAAAGGAAGTTACCACGATCAGCAATATTCGATGTCCAGCATTCAATCAATAATTACTAAATAGGCAAAAAGTTGAAAAATGTGGCCTATAATAGGGAAAAATTTTAGTCAGTAAAACAGAACCAGAAATTGCAGGTGTGATTGAATTATCAGACAAGGACTTAAAAGAACTACTATAAACATGTATGAGTATTTAAACCAAAGCATAACACAGTAATAAGCAAAATGGAAACCATAAAGAAGAGTCAGATGAAACAACATCTGACAGTATTCTGATATGGATTGGCTTAATTGGGGATTGGCTTTTCCCAACGAAGTCATACTTGAACTTGAAAAAATGGCATAAAAACTATCCAAACTAAAACATAAGGAGAGGAAAAAATAAGACTGAAAAAATTAGAGTCTCAATGATCTTTGGACAATATTAAGCAGCCTAACATAATTTTATGTGTGTGTGTGTGTGTGCACGTGTGTATATAACTGGAATCTCCTAAAGATGGGGGGAGGGGCAGATAAAATAATAGCTGAAAATTTTCCATATTTGATAAAAATATCAATCCAGAAATTTAAGAAATGGTAAATATCAAGCAGCATTACGCCAAGACACATCATAATCAAACTGGTGAAAACTGTTAACAAAGAAAAAAAATTAAAGCAGCCAAAGGAAAATGACACATTACATAAAGGGAAAAAATGACCACTGAATACGCATTATTCTAGAGTCAAGTCAGAGACAATGAAAGAAAAATTTTAATTTACTGGAAAATAGTCATACTAGAATTCTATACACAGAGAATATTTGTTTCAAAAATTATGGCAAAACAGTGCCATTTAATGACAGGCAAAACTTTACAGTACAAAACAATAGCCAGCCTGTACTACATGAACTTCTTTAGGATGAAGGAAAATACTTTGTGATGTAAACTAGTTTAAGTTATATTTACCTGCTTATGTTCAAATATAAAATATTTTTATGTTTTGTTTACATTTTCTAAAACATAAATTACTGTTTTGATAAAAAACAATGCCAAGATATAATGCACTGTTATATATGCAATTAGTATAATATTACCTGAAAGTAGATTATAGTAAGTTCAAAATACGCAGTGTAAACGTAGCAAGTAACACATCAGAAAACAAAGTGATTTAACAAAGCACCAACAGAGAAGATGAAATGGAATACTAAACATATTCAAGTAATTTAAAAGAAAAAAGTAAAAGACAAAAACAAGAACAAAGTAGATGGATCAAATAGAAAGGGAATAGCAAGATGTAGACTGAAATACAGTATCAATAATTACATTAGATGTAAATGGACTAAAAATACTAACCCAAAAAGAGAATTATCAAACTGCAGTTTTCAAAAAATCCAATTATAATACTATCCACCACAAAACACACTTTAAAATGAAAACACATTCAGCAATAAAAAGGAGCAATCCACTTACACAATGAAACAACTTGGATGAGACTGAAATATTTCTTAATGAACATATCCAGACACAATTTGTGCATACTCTATGTTTTCATTGATATAAAGTTCTAGAATAGGCCAAAAAAAAGAAAAGATCAGATAAAGTAGTTGGCTGTGGCAGGTGCAAAGAGTTGAATTTACTACAAAGGAGCATGAGGAAACATTTTAGCATGATGGAAATGTTCTATATCTTAATTGGGGTGGTGATTATATGGGTTATATAAACACACCAATATGTACACTTAAGATGTAAGTGTGTTTTATTTTATGTAAACTGTACCCTGATAAAGTTCATGAACAAAAAGAAAAAAAATTAACAACTGGAAAATGGTCTAGAGCAAGAAATCAATTTAAATATTGATTTTTCTCTCCAATTTATCAATACTGGTAAGTTGGAAACCAAGTTGTTTCCATAGTCATTTGTGGCAATCGACCTAATCCAACTTGTTGAAGTCTGAAGTAATGAGGGTTTAAAATTATTTTAATGACATCAAAACAAATAGTTTATATAGTAGAGCCCAAGATTTGTCTACTAGTCATTTCTATATAGTCTACAAGCTTGGTAATATATAATTTCACTTCTGAATAATAGCTTATATACATCTTACTGTGTGCCTCTCTAATTTCTCTGTAGCATTGTCTTCCAGAAATCATGAAACATATCGACTTATGAATTGAATGAATTTGTTTATACCAAAGTAAAAGTTTCACTTGATTTTATGTTCAGTAAGGGCAATGGGCTTCAAGTAAGAGAGGTGATATAAAGGCTATAGCTGCTGAACTTCCAAGGTTCTCTGCCATGAAACCTGCTTTTTATAAAATACCAAATAAGGTATCTTATTTTTTTAGTTTCTCATCTCAAATCACAAAATTATACCTGAGAATGAATTGTCGTATTTACACCAGAATATGTGTTACTTGATGGGGAGGAGAGAAGTTAAAATCTATAAACATGATTTAAAGATAGCTGATATTCTCCCAGACAGAATCAATTTTAAGATTTAGAAAGTAATATCCTAAAGAGAAGAGATAATCAACTTTTTTTTGCAGGATATTTTAAATCTTATTATACAAATGAAAATTATTAACAAGTAGAAAAGAACTGATATAACACCTATGAATTAGGAAAGGATCTACAGAAAATCCACAATGAAATCAAAAGACTACTAAGTAATACAAATAAGTATAAATAGAAAAACGTACTGAAGAAGTTAGAATTTAATATTTTATTTAAAGTTCAGGTCGAATTATTAATGAAACCTGTACAGATTCTTTTAAAAAAAATCTATAAGCATGGCAAATATGAGATATAATGGCAGAATTAACTGAGTATTGGATACGGGGAAAAACAGAATCACAGTTTATAAATGTACTAATTCATATACTGATAATTAAACATTACAATTAGAGTCAGTGGAGACCTAAAGAACAATCCTTTTATGATCTAGAGCAGCATTTGACAAACTATGTATACATGAACTCACATTTCTTTTTGTAAATATAATTTGTTTGGAAGACACTCAAGCCTATTCATGTATATGTTGTCTACAGCTACTTTCACATTACAAGTGAAGTTAGTATAGCTGCAACACAGATCGCACAGCCTGCAAAACCTAAAATGTTGAAAATCTGGCCATTATAAAGAACTTTGCTTACCCAGAAAATAAAAATAGATCTGAAAGGAAATATATTTCCAACAGTGGTACTATTAGATATTGCATTAAAGAGCCGTGGTAGCTTTTCAAGGTTGAATCAGACTGGTATTTAATGCTTAGGTTGGTGAGAAGAACAATGAGCAGGAGACCTTCTTTGGTGGTGGTGGAAGGGTGGCGGTGGGGGGAGGAGGAAAGAGAGAGACACAGAGAGAGAAAGAAGAGAGAGGGAGATTGATTTATTTTAAGGAATTGGCTCTCCGACTGTGGAAGCTGACAAGTCCAGTATCTGCGGGGTAGGCTGGCAGGCTGGAGACTGAGAAAAGTTGATGTTTCAGTTGAGTCTGAAGGCAGTCTGCTGGCAGAATTCCTCTTCCTTGGAGGGAGGTTAGTCTTTTCTTTTATTAAGGCCTTTAACTGATTGGATGAGGCTCTACACTGCTTCCAAAGTTGATACTATCCTCACCTGGGTGGGGTGGGAGGCAGTAGAAAGAGGTTGTTAAGTTATTGATTCCCCTAACCCATCCTTGGAGAATCAAATAGATTTTGTGTAGACTGAAGTCCTGCATATTTCTTTAAACCCCCTAGGTGCTTCACATAGCCAGCCAGAGTCAAGAACCAGAAGGTTAAGCAAAGTTTTATGACAATATATTATATAGCCTCTAAGTTGTTACAGTGCATTTTGATAGAGGCTCAAGGTGAAATATGTTTCATTCAGAGTTTAGCAAATGTATTTTACCAGTGAACCTTTATTCATACATGATCTGTTAACCAATGTTTCTTGAAGTAGGTTGAGATCTGCTGCTCTAGACCAGTACTGTCATTTACCAAAGAGAAGATGAAAGGTCAAGGAAGTTAAGTCATTGCCCAAAGTCACACCTCTTAGCAGCAGAATCAAATCTAAAACTTGGGTCTCCTTTCTTTGTCTGATGTGCTTTTCCTTCTTCTTTATAAAATAACTCAATATTTATTCCTTCTGACTCTCCATTCAAGTTTCACCTGTGTCTAGATTGTTGCAATCAGAATCATTGCAAACTTAGTTGGGGAGTTTTTCATTGCTATGGTGGGTACAGTTTACTTCAAATGCACTGTGACAGAGAATAATTTCTCTCTCATTACCTTTTCCTTTAAAACACCACTTTAGGTGCCTGAAAGTCAGCTTCCTAGTCAATGTTGACTGCTGAGGCTCTGACAGAATGACAGTCCTGAACTGGCTAATCAGAGGGTGTAAATGATGTAAAGGTGACAGTCACTACTCTATTAGTGTTCCCATCAGGAAGCTAAGAACCTCTATCCATGATTCTTGGAAAAGTGTTATAAGAACTAAGGTAGTTTTTCATGATTTTAAAATAAAGCATAGTAAGAAGAGCAAATAATGATACTTCATGGCCTAAATGTTCTCTCCATTGCTGCTCAAAGATAGCAGTTCTCATCTGAGGTGTGTTGGCAGGATGGTTTGTGTGATTCATTATGGAGTATCTTAAATAAGTTCCAAATAACATACATTGCCAAGTTTGCAAACAAATTACTTAAAATATACATTATATGTGTTACAAGTTTATTACTAAATTAATTATTCCTCTCACTTGTACTCAATATGCTTCCCTGAAGGAAAGAAAAAGGGGTAGATTTTCTAGGTCAGTACATGCAAGTTTGTTACATGGGTGATTATCATGTAACAAACTGATAAAAGATGGAGAACCACACATAGGAGGTTCTGACAAGTTTTTTTTTGGGCGGAGGGGAACATGCTACCCTCAATCTACTGACTTGTGATATTTTACACACTTACACATCCCCACACACATCAGGTCTACACACACAGGGCCACATACACAGTTCTAAAACTATAAATTGCCATTGGGCTGTCAACATCTCTGAAACATCTCATTCTATGTTTGAAATTCTACCAAAAAAAACAAAACAAACTATTTCTTCCCTAAGATATAGATGTTTTTAATGCCAAATAAATCTACAAAGGAATTGAAATGACCAAGAAACAAGCCAGGATAAAATAAGTGCAATTTTTTTTTTCAGAGTAGAGCAGGCATAATATGGAGTCTAAGATATGTATGCTGCAGTATTTACTGGGATACAAGAAGGTCCCTTGATGACCTAGACACAATTTTCAGAGTGCTTCAAACATCTGCTACTTCAGTAATAATGTGTTTCACTATATTTTCACAAAGTAGCAAAGAGTTGCAGAGCACCTCCAAAAGAGAAAGGATTGAAAGCTGAAAAATTCTGGTTTGGGACCAAGGTTGTTGTTATAGAAAAGGTTTTTTCCCTACTAAAAAGTTTTAATTTAATATAAATTAAAATTTATATATTCTTTAACATTAACATTAAATAATGGGAAATTGGTGTATGAACAAGCAAGTCTAAATGTCTTCTCATCACATGGTTTTGCAAGGTCGTAACTAAACTTCACACACCTCATATATGAAGATGATTTGCTGATTTTCTAGAGAGCTTCATCCTTTATGTTACTGAAGCCAGAAGCATTGTACCTGCAGTATCAAAATCAACCTATCCCTGCATAGACGTTGATCTAAATCAGCTTGGTCGGGTAATAGCATTTCTCTTGTGATGTCGTTTAACTTTTTACCATAACATAGATTCACTCCAACTTGGAAAGCATCCAGTGTTCAGATGGCTAAAGAGAAAAAAATACTGAAGAAGCTACTTGGACCCATAGGCTACACCTACACATTAAACTTACTGCACAGCCAGCTTGGGTGAAATTAGAGAGAAAACTGCCCAAGCATGTCAAATGTTTAAGCTTTAAGACCCTGGGTGGAATGAAACAAAAGAGGAAGGAATCCAGGGGTGCTTTAGCATAATCAAGCTGGCTCATGCCACTGAAGGCACAGCTGGGATTGAGAACTTACTGCTGTGAGGAAACTTGTAATTGTACTCCAGACCCACAGTCACCAGTGGACATGTGGTGTATGTCTGTGTGTCTGTGTGTGTGTTTTAAATTTTCCTGCTAAGAACAAAAAGAAAGGGAACAAACAAATACTACAGAAACATGTTTCTCATTCCTTTTTTACAAATGTGTAATATCTTAAATATCTCCTTGCTCCCCACTCCTTCAACTTTACTTTTGACACTTAAATAATTCTGGTTGGTGCCTATCACTTTAAGACCCTTTTATTCAGTCTGAAGTTTATTAGATTACATATTCCAAAAATGCACTAGAATGTAGTAATATTATACTTGAAATGTCTTATTTTTATGCAATAAACTCATTGAAAATGAACATTTTTTTGTTTATATTTAGTGTCTTTTTTGCTGGGCAGAGGTGCTATCCAGCAATCCAAAGCACTGGATTTAAGCTCAGGTATTAAGAAAGCAACATTCTACTTTGTTTCCCTACACCCCCATGCTCCCATTTTAATGTCTTATCAATCCATTTCCATTTGCTGATTTAGCCATTTTGTAAAACTGACTGACAGCAAAGTATGGCTCAAAGAGGAGATTTTGATGGTATTTTTTAGAAATAAAAATCTGTTCATAGGTTCTAACACCCACTGATACATCACATATCTCCTGACCAGATACATTTACATCTATTGTAGAAATAGGAGTTAGAACTAGGAAGGTAGAAGGGGCAAAACGTTATACACTGAAAGAAACGGAGGTAAAAATATCTGAACTTCTTTCCAAAATTAAACACAAACGCACACACACAATACCAGTCTACAAGAACAAACAAGTTCCACATCAAATATTCTGGGAGAATATTGCCAAGCTATTTGGCCTACTTCAACCCAAGTTACACCAAAACAGTATGTGCTTTTTAACGCTATGACAGATGGTTATCTAAACAACCAAACTCAGCTATGTTATATATTAATCACTGTAAAAGAGGTATGATTAAATGAATGCTATTCTATAATTTTCCAGTACTATTCACAGACATGGCATACTTATATTTTGTATACTTATACTATATAAGTATAGACATACCTATATTTTGACCTTTTGCCCAAAGTCTGAGATCTGATCATTAAGGGACTAGTATAATTTCTAGTGCGCTTAGAATTACTCAGCTCCTTTTCAATTAGCAGAGCTACCCATGACACTGTATATGAAAACTTTCATACTAGAGAAGTAAATATAATATAAATAGTTAAAATTACTTGGATGATGCTGCATCTCTAGAAGTGGATTTCAGTCTAGAAGTTTTATTACTAGGCACATGTGAGTTTAAATTCTGACTGTAGGTTAAGCAGTTAAGAAGAGTTGGGCATATCTAAATTTTAATGCCTCAATTTGCATATTGGTCAATACTGCCTACTTCATGGAGTTGTTGAAACAATGCATGCCAACCTTGAAAAATATAGCTGCTGGCACAGAATGAGAACTTAATTAATATAAGCATTTAAAAATTTATTGTTATCATGACACTATTATAATTAATCAGAGATGCTTATTAATTTAAGAATTATTTAACTGGTTTATTTATCCCCTGCTCTGTAATCTGTTTAATATGTATAAAATACCTAGGATATGTTAGTAAATAATATATAATGTACTAATATAGTAATACATGTGACTTCTCAATTTTCTCTCCCTTTAAAAACTACAATCTCAGGAATTCTTAGAAGTTGTGCATTAGGTTAAATGAACTAACACTTGAGTTATTTCAAACCCATATGCATATCTAAAGCCAATGAACCAATTAATTATTGTATTGCAGCCAGATCTACTAAGATTTTTTCAAATGACTGATTTAATGTTTGAATTTTTGAAATTACTAATTAGGGAATGATTTAAGTTAGCATAAAAATGTCTCATGTGCATTCAGATGCCCAGACCCAAAGCAGTATAGCCTATGTTGTAAGCAGCTGATTTTGATATGGGACAAACCTGGTTCTAATCACACTCCATCACTTACCAACTGATGGTTTTGGAAAGAAAGATTGTATCTGTTTGTTTCCCCTTCTGTAAAGTAGGTATAATACTAGCAACTGCCTTGCTTAAAGATTGCTTAACATATCCTGGTTGATAATAACTGTTCAATACATATTGTTGAGTATTGTTGCTAATTGTTATGTATGTGATACATCAATCTACCTGAAGTTACATGAAAACAACAAAAAAAAGGCATTTAAAAGTTTGATTTAATAAATTTGTAAAAGCTATATTTAAAATTACATTTAAATCAATTAAAATATTTCCTATGTGTATACTCAGAAATATGCTATAATTAGGACCTCTTTTAACTTTGTTTTTTCTGTTTTTTAAAAATTTTTTTATTGACAGTTGATTTGCAATTTTGTGTAAGATTCAGGTGTACAGCACAACAATTCAGTCATATATATATATACATATATATATGTAGAACTGAATATATATATAAAACTGAATATGTATATATATATTGTTTTCACATTCTTTTCCCTTATAAGTTATTATATAATATTGAGTATACTTCCCTGTGCTATACAGTAGGTCCTTGTTGGTTATCTATTTTATACATAGTGTGTATATCTTAATCCCAGCCTCCTAATTTATCCCTCTTCCCACCCCCTGTTTGGTAACCATAAGTTTGTTTTCTGTGTCTGCGAGTCTGTTTTTTTGGAAATAAATTCATTTGTGTCTTTTTTTTTTTTTCCTTTTAGATGTGATATCATAAGATACTTGTCTTTCTCTGTCTGGCTTACTTCACTTAGTATGATAATCTCTAGGTGCATCCATGTTGCTGCAAATGGCATTATTTCATTCTTTTTATGGCTGAGTAATACTTCATCATCATTCCCAGATGTAATACCACATCTTCTTTACCCATTCTTCTGTCAGTGGACATTTAGGTTGCTTGCGTGTCTTGGCTATTGTAAATAGTGCTGCAGGGAACATTGGGGTGCATGAATCTTTTTGAATTATAGTTTTCTACAGATATATGCCCAGGAGTGGGATTGTAGGATCATATGGTGGCTCTATTTTTAGTTTTTTAAGGAACTTCTTTATTGTTCTCCATAGTGGCTGCACCAGTTTACATTCCCACCAACAACGTAAGAGTGTTCCTTTTTTCCTCCACACCCTCTCCAGCATTTATTATTTGTAGACTTTTTGATGATGGCTATTCTGACTGGTGTGAGGTGATACCTCACTGTAGTTTTGATTTGCATTTCTCTAATAACTAGCAATGTTGAGCATCTTCTGATGTGCCTTTTGGCTATCTGTATGTCATATTTGGAGAAATGTCTGTTTAGGTCTTCTGCCCAGTTTTTGACTGGGTTGTTTGTCTTTTTGATATTGAGCTGTATGAGCTGTTTGTATATTTTGGAAATTAATCTCTTGTTGGCTGCATCATTTGCAAATATTTTCTCCCATTCTGTAGGTTGTCTTTTTGTTTTGTTCATGGTTTCTTTTGCTGTGCAAAAGCTTTTAAGTTTAATTAGCTCCCATTTGTTTTTATTTCCATTACTCTAGGGGACAGATCCAAAAAGATATTGCTGTGATTTATGTCAAAGAGTGTCTTGCCTATGTTTTCCTCTAGGATTTTTATTGTATCTGATTTTACATTTAGGTCTTTAATCCATTTTAAGTTTATTTTTGTGTATGGTGTCAGAGAATGTTCTAATTTCATTATTTACATGTAGCTGTTCAGTTTTCCCAGTACCACTTATTGAAGAGACTGTCTTTTCGCCACTGTATATTCTTGCCTCCTTTGTCACAGTTAATTGACTATAGGTGAGTGGGTTTATTTCTGGGTTTTCTATTCTTTTCCATTTTTGTGCCAGTACCATACTGTTTTGATGATGTAGCTTTATAGTATAGTCTGAAGTCAGGGAGCCTGATTCCTCTAGCTCTGTTTTTTGTTTTTTTTGTTTTTTGTTTTGTTTTTACTCTTAAGATTGCTTTGGCTATTTAGGATCTTTTGTGTCCTTTAACTTTCATAGTATATTTTTACTATACCATTACATTAACTTTTTGCTTTATAGTTTTAACTACATCCTTTGAACAGTTGGGCAGTTTTATTTTCTTAATTTGACAAGTTAAGTATCAATAAAATGATCAGTTTTTTCAGTTATTGTAAAAACTTGTTTTCCATTTCTTTATTTTTCTCTTCAGCATTTATTGGCATTTGATGTAGTGTTTTGTGTTTCTTTTGTTTGTTTGTTTGTTTGTTTTAATTCCCTGTCTTTTTCAACAAAATGTAAGCTGTGTAATGAAAGGGAAATGTTTTGTTCACTGATGTGTTCCCAGAACTTAGACTATTGTCTGGCACTTAGTACATTAAATAATTATTTGTGGAATAAATGAATGAATGAGATAATCATATATAATAGAGTTACAGTTAATAGAACAAGGACTAAGTGAAAAAGGAAAGAGAAAGAATTTTTATCTCTACATATTATTCCCTGGTCATGTTGCTACCTTTACTTTTGAGTAGCAGATACATATTTTCTTCAAATGAAACAAAAAATAAGCACATCAAAATTTTATTGTAACAGTGTCTCATATGCATTTAAAAGAGAAAAATATTCATAATATCACACATGCCACCATCTAGAGAGAATAATAGCTAATAACACTTATTGCACTCTTGCTTAGTGCCTGGCCAGTGCTAAACACATCATACAGTTAATCTATTTTAAACCCCATAAAACTATAAGGTACGATTATTATCAGTTTAGAAAAACTGGGGTAAAATAGAGTAAGTAACCTTCCAAAGATATGTAGTTAAAGTGGTGAGGCTAGGTTCCAAACCTAGAATATTTGCAAATCTTATCTCTTAACCTTATACTCTATTGTTAAAACATTTTTGTCTGTTTTACTCATATGCAGACTATTTCATGCAGTTTATTTTAGATGTTTTGTGGTTTCTTATTCTATTTTTATGACACTAATTCTGAGGTTTCCCTTATGCATTACATATTCTTCAAAATTTTATTTTTAAATTGATGACTAATATATCACAATTCTCCTTTCTGGTGGATACTTAGATTATTTTCTCTTTTCAGTCTTGTAGAGAGGCACTGGTTAGATTATCATGATAGCATGATTGAATCAAGACTGTTCAGTATAGTGAAGTGTATGAACATTTTGAAAACCTTAATTTTTTTGCCAAATTTTTGCAAAATGTATAATTTTTTACTCCTAAAAACATTGTTCAGAATACTTATTTTAGATTCCCTAATTGTCTTTTGGCATTAGCATTTTCTTTAAATTCTATTTTGAAGGTCTCAATATTTCAACTTTTATGTTTAACATGATTTTTACAACATTAATTACTGTTTGATTCTCACAAAGAATGAAACAGTAATTAAAATTGCCCGTTTGTGTCCTTTCCTCAGTTTTCCTTTCCTACTTGTTTTCAATTTCATTTATAACCTTAACATTTCTCCAATCACATATATTTAAAAAACTTAATTCCAGCTTAATTTTGATTTTAATTTTATTATATTAGATACAGAGATTTAGCTTTTGAGCAGTTCCATTTATCATTTTTTTCCTATGCTATCTCTTATATAATTTCTATAATTAAAAATTCTTTTCTAGGACAAAATCAATTCTTCTCCTTTAACTTATGTCTAATATATTTATTTATTCAAATAATATGAAATCTGTTTTAGTACAAATATAAAATTATTGTTGCTAATTAACTAATTGTCACATCACTGTATATTGATTTATATTTCTATTCCCTAAAGAATTTTGAATCTTCTTTATCTGTACAGTTTTATGTATGTGGTTTTCTGCTTCTGGACTATTTTCTCCTTTTGATCTTTATGCCAATTCCTTATAATTAATACCTTCTTATTATTATAGCTTTGTATGATTTATTGTCTAGTAGGGAATGTTTTTTATTTTTACTCTTTTTTCAGAATGCTAATGGCTGGCCTCATTAAGTTAATTTTCCAGATGTGCTCTAGAATTATTTTGCTAAGACCCAAATAATCTCTACTAAGTTTTTAATCAGAATTGTATGCAATACATACTCTAATCAAGAAAAATGGACACCTTTAAAATATTCAGAATTCTTTTGTGCTTTTTCAGGAAGATTATATAGTTTTGTTCATATTGTTTCTGATCTTTCACAAGATTGGACCTGTGTATATTATGCTGAAATATGTTTTTAAGACACAAGCTGGAATCAAACTTAAGCCGTGGTAAAACTCATAAGGTCTCATAACCATGGATGCTACATCATAACTATGGAAGTGATGGCACCAAGGATTCAATTAGATATCAGTTTACTTATATGGTAAATCAGACATAAGCACCTTAGCCTTCTCACTCACCCACCACACACACACAAACACATGTGCACAAACACATGCACACTCATATACAGTCATTGGTTTAGACCCAAATCTATAAAATAGAAATCATTTTAGTTTTATCACTTTTTCTAATCCCCATGGAAACAGGTAGGGTATCAATTTTAAACAATAATTAATAGATGTGAGTTTTGTCATGCCAAAGTGGAATATAGGCTGTAAAATGTAATTTGAATCCTACTCTTACTTTTACTCTGGTGCCCTTGAGCAAGTTACTTCATATCTGTAACTCAATTTTACTCATCAGTAAAAGTGGAAAAATAATAAAACTTAATTTATAAGATTATGGTAAGGATTAAATGAGGTAATACTTGTAAAAGTATTTAGAGCAGAGGCTGGAATGTAGTAAATGTTTGATGCAGGTTGGTTATTATGTGGGCATTTAGAGAAGTAGAAGGGGATACAAAGACTGTAATACCTTTCTTTTTAAATCACAGTTTTAATGGCTAAACTAAGTAAACATGCAGATAGCTGTCAAAATGGTAACCAGTATGAAGCATCCTTTTGCAAAGAGTTATTTTAAGAACATAGCATATAATTCTATTAACATGAAAAGAGAACAAAGAGAAAGTTTTTGCTCTGAGAAGTATTTCTATGTCTCTTCCTATTTGATTAGGTCTTACCTATTGGTAAGGTGGGGAGAACCCTCAACTATCAAAGATCCATAGGCACAGAAAAACTTCTAGCCATGAGAAGATTATGACCCAAGGTAGCCACATACATAATTTTTCCAGCTTTTGTTCTAATTTTATAAAATGAGGAGTGGAATCCTAGAATAAGAGTCTTTGATCTTTGTGGATATGTACACAATTAAGGAAAATAATTAAATTTAAATTTTAAAATTAAACTTAAAAACGCCTATTTAAATATATATACATATATATTTGCAAGTACATATGTGTAACTGTACTAATAAAATATACACATATGAAACGTAAACATACAATTTAAAATAGAAAAGAAAAGAAACAATGTTTTTAGATGATTTTCAAATCATCATCCTTCATAGTATTTTTAGTTAATAACTCATAGGAAAATATACACTTAATATGAGAGTCATTGTTAATGATAGTGAATTCAAATGCATATTTCCAGTAGACTGTGATATTCATAAAATAATTCATTCAATATTTTTTTTGGATTTGATCAGACCATCATTTTTTTCTTCTTGCTTTCTTTTTAATCTCTTAATGTGGGTGACAGGGAATTCATATTCAAAGTAAAAGCATGTCAGTTCTTCTATTTTCTTACTGTTCCCTTGTGCTAAAATATTTAGTATTATCTTATTTCTGTGTTCTCTTGCTAAAGATTTTCCCCAGGCATGTTTGTATTTTGTGAATTTTTTTTAGTTAAAACCACATGCTATAACCCGCAAATTTAAATTGGGACAAATTATGATCAGCTGAAATATGTTAAAAGTCGACTGAAGAGTGAGAGCCCACTGATTAACCTCTGCCCCCAAGTAAGAGGGGTGCCCGCTCTTCCCTGTTATGCACTATGCTGTATCTGACATTCTAGCCAGATGAAGTTACCAGTGCCTGTCCTTATGTTAAAAATTGGGAGTGCTAAATTGTTTTCTTATTTATTAGTTAAAAATAAATTTTAGCTAAAAATAGAAATTTTCATATTTCCTATTCAAATCCTAATAAAGCATTGCATATTCCACAATGCTAAAAAAATAATTAAACTGTCTATTTATTTTAGGCCATTCCTCAGAATGTTAAAGTTTTTAAGTTCCATAATTTGCATTCAGATTTAGAAATTAAGAAATTCGAGCTATGAGCGATATACCTCCACTTGCAGGCTGCGTGTCTGACTAGCACAGGGAATGCGTGGCAGATGGGAGCAGAGTTCCCCCCTTCTGCCCTTCTTCCAGAAGCTTTTCTCACCTCCAACTCTTCATCTCCATTAAAACATATTCAAACATAATTAGTGTAACATTAAAATGGAAGAAATTTTGTAATTGCCAGTTGTTCTGTAGCCATGGTTACATCCAAGATTTATAGCAAGTAACTCCACGCTGGGCACGAACAAGCAGTTAGCAGGAACAGCAGTAAGAAAATGTTTGTGTGCATGTGCAGGTGTGCTGATGTGAATGTTTGCCAAAAAAAAAGGAAAAAGAGAAAAGAAAGAAAGAGAGAATATTCGGTGACATTTAAGGTGCTAATATCTGGAAGCCAACCTTTAATTTGACAGCTTTTAGTGCTAGTTAATTTCATTCATCCAGGCGAGGTGTAGGAAATTTGCAGCACCTTTAAATTATCACGTTTTTCCACACTGCCTCAGGCCTATGTGGAATACCTGAACCATACATTTTTTTTACCTTTTTTTTTCAGGTCAGTTGAAGTAAAACTTTCATTCCCTTTCTCAGACAATTAATCTTTAGCTAATTGAAGCAGGGATGCTGCAGGATGGGTTTCACTGGGGCCTGTAAATCTCATTTAGCAAAGTGAATTCAAGGCACACGCTGCACCTAATGATGTGACAGGTGGACTGCACCGCAAGACAGCAGCCTCGGAAAAGTTGATTCTCATTAGACCTGCAGAGTCCTGCAGTCAGTTTTCTGATGGCTGAAGAACACTAATCGCATCTGTTTGCTCCTGGGGAGGGGTGGGGGAGAGGCAGGGAAGTTGCGGGCTGGGGGGGTGGGGGAAGGGAAGAAAAGAAGAGGAAGGGGCAAAATGCTCTTCTTTTCTTTCACGAGTTAATATCCTTGACTCCTGCCCAAAAACCCAGCAGGTCTACCTCCCACCAAGCGATCAGCCTCCGTTCTGCTGACTCCAACAGGGTGCACCCTTTCCCTAATTAACTAAAAGGGCTATGGAAAGCAAAGGAGGCCTTGTGTTGGGTGAACCAATTATTTTGAAGGGTATTAAGTCATCAGATTTACTTTTATCTTGATTGCATTGTGGAAATCGTGCATAATTAATGGTGGGAGCTTATTAGGAAAATGATTAGGCAAATTACACAGGTGTCGGATGCATTTTTTATGATAAATTTGCTAGAACAATCCTGCAATTCCATCTGTTCAGCTCACATCAGAATGTCACTCTGAAGAAATTAATGGTGCAGAGTTATACAAAGTTACTAGAGGCTTTGGTTGCAGATTTAGGTAAGATATGTGTAAATATATAAATATAAATACATAATAACTAGCAATTTACTAATAAGTATTTGATGTTACAGTTCAATAAATTTCTTTAGTCTTGAGAGTAAATGATAGTCAGATGGAAACAAAGAAGTAGAACAAATGTAAACCTCATCTAATCAGTTTGATGTGTATGTAGATAAAAATAATCACTAGTTATAATAACTCTTTGCTTTGCATGATGACTGCAAATGGGCTACCAGCTCACTAGTGTAGGAATCCTTGTGTTTTGTCCCCAGGTCTCAAATCTAACCTGCAACCATTCCCATTTTCAGTTTCCTTTCAGTTTTAAATGGAATCGCCTTAAGAGTCATACTTTATCAGAAGCCCTTGTACAAGTAGTATATCTAGTACATATAAACCAATTATTTACTATCTGAGGAGCCAACTTCCTCTTTGACTGCCAGAAATAAGTCAAGGAGGAGAATTGTTAAGAGTTTTCATTCCATTTGGTCATTTGTTAGCTGGGATCATGCTCATTCTCATCAATTTATATATGATCAAGTAATGCCGTGTCTTAATATTCTCTAAACTTCCTGATACTATGAACTGATGTAAATCTTTGATCTGAAATACAAGTTCTAGTAATATTTAGAGAGAGTATTAAGTATCAATAAAGGCAATATAGAATGTCTTTTTCAAAAATGTCAGATCTAGTTTCGTTGTTCTATAACGAAAAAGTAGTTCATTTTTAAGTAGCATTCAAAATACGTACATACATCCAAGACATCAGAAAATGCTTTTAGCTTAAATTACTAGTAGTACTGCTCTAAAATAGCTAACCACTCTTGCTGTTTGTTATATAACGTCATGAAAAGAACTATTGTAGTCTTGTGTCTTTGGTCTCTTCAAACTGCAAAGCAACTCAGAATAATTATTAATGTTGACATTGTAGATTGGCCAGCTGTGTCATTCACCAAAGCAGTATTTTTGAGTTATAAAAACATAAAAGGTGATCGAGGCATATAGAAAGAACCAACTTCCATAGTCTATGTGTAATTTATTTAAGCTGAGTATTTTCAACTGCCTGCTACACTGCTGTCTGATTTTCCTACAAAACACTCAAACTCAACAAAATAAAAACTAAACTCCTTATCACTACTTCCAAAATAGGGTTCTTTAACAAATGCCATTAATCCCACTTAATTAACCAGATTTAAAATTTGGAAACCATCTCTCTCCTCAGTTTTACTCCAGTGTCCAATTTGCCACAAAGTCCTGTTATTTCTACCCTAGAATATCATTCGCTATCCTCACTTATACCACCTCAGTTCAGCATCCATTGATTTTCACTGGTATTAATTTGATATCCTCCAAACTTGCCCTTATGCAATTAAGCATTTTACATTGCTACTGCAATTATTTTCTAAAATGTATCACTCAACATTACTACATTGCCTATGAGATAAAATCCATCTTTAGGATAAAGGCCATTCATGATTTGACGTTTTGCCTACTTTTGCAGCCTTATCTTTTGCCACCTCCCCACAGTCATCCTGAACAGCCTGTGATTCTTTGAGTACAGCATGCATTTTGGTGTCGCTTTGCCTTTGCAAGTGTTATCTCTGTGAGGAATCCCCTTTCTTAATGTTCTGCTGTCTGAATATTCTTCCTCAATCATCAAGTCTCAGAATAATGTCACATCCTCTGTGAAACTTACCTGAAACCCATAGATGCAGGTTTTACCTTTTCCTCTGTGCTAGTACAGTGCTTTGTATTTAATTCAGTATTCCCATTTCCTTCACTATGTCTGTGTCTTCCACTTAGACGTGAGTTCCTTGAATGGAGGGATCAAGTCTCACTCACCACTCTACAGCTACTGCCTAATACATTTTCTGTAATATAGTACATAATGAATGATTGTCCAGTAAATGAATAAATGAAAATATATGTGTAGCATTACATGGCTGAATAGTAATACCCCAATCTGCTTTAGCCAAAGAAGTTGGTCCATGGGTAAATGAATTTTTGAATAATAAGTCAAAACACTTTATGCTAGCACTTATTTCGGAAGTCATAAACCAGGGTAAACTATCATTTTCTTGCTTGCATCCCTCTCTCACACACACAGGAACACAAACACATATTTGCTCACTCACCACAGGAAGCACAGAGAAAATATACTCTCTGATAACAGCAGCAAAGAGCTGTGTTGAGGGTGCATATGATCTTGCTACCCAGAATGTATACCAGGACCAGCAACACTGGCATCTCCTTGTTAGAAATGCAGGCTTTTAGGACCAATCCCAGACCTCCTGAATCACAATCTACATGTTAGCAATATTCCCAGGTGATTTGTAGTGCTTGGTGTTTGAGAAGCCGCAGCATTAGAAGACACATCTTTCACAGACTCCAGGGCTTTATGTAGTAATAAATAGAAATGCTAAAACACTAATAGATGTAACAGTTCAATACATATATAGTGAAAAATTTGAATCCAAACTTTGATCAGCAGCGAACAGATACTGAGAATTTTCTGTGTTAGCCATAAGACCTCTTTTTATACAGGGGAGTGACCTCTCTCTCATATTTCTGTAGAGTGTGGATCAGCATTAAAGGAGAAAAGTGTGAGCATGCATTGCAGAACCAAGGAGGACAGAAAATAAGGATCTGTGCAGGATCATGACATGAGTACCATCTATGCCCACTTTGGAGCAAAGTTCACGCCAGTTCCTTAAAGACAAAGATTGGAAGTTAATACCCTATTCCTATACCTGTGTGTATACGTAACATAATATATCCACAGAGGGTCACACACACACACACACACAAAATTGATAATGCTCAAGTGAATATTTTTTACTACTGGTAAATTTTTTTCTTATTATGGATTCCACCATTGTCAAATAATCCTTTTGTTTTCTTCCCAAAATTTCCAATAAAAAATAATTCTTGTCAATATTACTAGGAGTACCTAAACCAGATAAAACTAAACTATGTAGAATAAATTTACAATGTGAGGGGAACCCTGACGAAATAGTGCCTGAGCAAGTTATATTTCAGTCTAGAGGTGTTCCAAAGCCACAGCCTAAGGTCAGGCCTACCAATCAAAGGAAAAATGGAAGCTTTGGCAAGAAAGTGAATAATTCTGACACCAGATGCAATCTTGTTTCAGTTAACCAAATAGCCAAGACAAATATTTGCTTTTATCCTCTCGGAATGCATAGGACAATGTGGCTGAGAGAATTTAGCTTAAAATTAATATTCCACTTAATTAAATAAATATGAGAAGGTAATCTTGGAATTTAAAACTGTAAGCATAAGATTATTCTTTATCCATAAGAATTAGATGAGTTCTTTAGACATCATTCAGATCCTTCTGAATATTAAACTTGTCTTTATTTCCTGAAAAATATAACTTTAAATAGAATATGGGAGGTGGGCAAATTTTTATGAAACTTCTTTTTTTTCAGAGATAGGTAAGGAATTTTGATTATCCTTATCAACTATCGTATTGTTATGATCAGTGTAGAGTGCAAAATTAAAATTTCTTTGTAATTTTCCAAATATTTTCTAGTATAATGCTGTTTTATTACTATTATACATTTCCCTAGCTATAGTCCCATATTTTGAATCTAGTTGGTTTACATTATTCAATACTGATTATGACAATAATAATCGTAATTTTGACCCTCCTAAATTTTCAAAGATTTTTTGCAAGACATGAAAATATGTAGTGTAGAGTGAAGCATAAGTACTTTATTGATATTTTAATACAGCAGAATGCATCAAATACTTAAACGTATTCAAATGTCAACTTATTTCCAACCATTTTATTTTCCTGCCATCAACATAATTTTTAAAAATAAAACATTTTCCCTACTCCAACTATGATAACTCACCAAAAATTCAGATCTTGTTTCCAATTCAAAGAGCTCAACTGTGTAGTTTCATCACCAAGGAGAACTGCGCAAACACATACAAAAAATGCAGTGTGAAAAATCTTATTTCTCTTTTACTGAGATTTCAGTGATTATATAACTATTCATTTAATTGTAACAATGAAGAGCAATAAAACACAATCACTAAAGTGATTGGGTTCTAAATAATCAGTGTCTTTGTAAGCACCACAAAGACCAAAAAGTGATCATCATAGGCTTATATCCAATGAATGCTGCATTAAAAGATCACCAAATCTTTAAAAGATACAACCTAGTATTTCGCAGAATTGTATGTTCTAGGTCAGTATGAAAACCTCAAGGATTGAGCCATATAGTAATTCATTAAATTGTTTCAAAGGCATAGACATCATGACTAGGGAGTAAGAATTTTCTAAAAATATGTTGGTGAGAGAGAGAGGTGCTATTCCTGAAGGTTTTTCTGGCAAAATGACCTTCTGTATAACAAATGAAAAGCATAACCAAAAGAGTTCACTAGACATTAACATTTTGAAAGATAGCCACTACTAGAAAAATACATCCCAGATTGTCAAGATTGTTCTGGTTATCCATTTTGAGATGCTATACTACTCCCAGGAACCTCTCCCTTACTTACTCCTGTAGTATATCGTCATTCTATTAGATTCAGTTCTTAGTGAATTAGAGAGGCATCAAATAAGGTATCTTCTAAGATGCACTTAGAGGATAAACAATTTCCTATATTCTTGTATGCATACAAAATGAGAGAAAAGACTTTTGTGTTGAGCATAGATGGTGCATATGTTTCAAATGTTATTTCTCCAAGTCTATTAGTTGTTATCTTCCATGGTCAATCCAGCAGCAATTCAATTCTTTATTGACTGTGGGACCTTGGAGAAATTTGTTTTTTAGCCACAGTTCCTCATCTATAAAATGGGGACTCCTATATTCTAAAATTATTTTGAGCATTGAATAAGATAATACACATAAAACACTTAATCCAATGCCACTTAATCCTGGTGCCACCAGCACCAAAATGATGATTCATTGATTATGTCAGATTGAGGAGAAATGCCCATTCTCCTAGTGCTCATACTTTATTAGTTTAATTTCATCTTTATCATGACTACCCCAAAGTTCAGAAAAAAATTAGCACTAATTTTCTCTCAAGTTTTTCTGTCCTTTGTTTATTTCTGTCTTGGTGTTCAGCATCAATATTAATGACATCAAGTGCTGGAATTGAGTTGTGCCTTCCATAGTTCTGAAAGATAAATGACTTGTGGGATTATTTTAGCATTTGGCACCTATGTGATAAAAGAATGTGCCTTGTGCATCGTGGTAGGAAAGATCCATGGCTAGGCATAGAAACCAATGTTCATAGACAGCTCTTATAGAATTGGACTAACTTGGAAGCAATAATAGAATGTTAACAACAAAAAACAACAAAAAACCCTTAAATTTAGGAAGGAGGAAAAGAGAAGCCAACAATTTGAGGAGCTCCAGTAAGGGATTTCAGTTACCATTAGGATATGTTCCAAAAACAAAGGCCCCAGGGAACTTAGATTAATCCATCATTTATCTTACCCACGAGGGGCATCTGTAAATGACTTCATTGATCCACAGCTGTGTTCAGTACCTTACACAACAGTGGATCAGGCAGAAATAAGATTGTGTGGGCAAAGGGACATTAATAGAAAAGATTGAGCTGGAATTAGCTTCTCAGATTCTTTGCTAGTGTGTCCTGACAGCTTCCACCTGTTTGGTTTTAAACTTGAAGGAAATTTCTCCTTGTGTGATTATTACCATAGGATGTCATTCAAGGCTGGAACAATTCCTTTCATTTTTCTTTGGTCAAATAAAAGAGATTCCTACAGACTTACGCTATCAAATCATTTTCTAGCCACTGTTCTGCAAGGTTTAAATAGCTCAGTGGTACTTTTAACAGACTTTATAGCTAGTCCGTAAAATAAAAAAATAAAAAATAAAAAACTTAAACAAAGCAACTCAGCTCAGAGACAACAATTGGAAAGGGGTAATATTCTGTGTGAGTAAATCCCAGGAAGGTCATAGTTAGCACAGATTCACGTCTCACAGAATTCAGAACATCTTCCGAATACTATCTCCCTGTTCTCTCAAGGTCGGAAAAGGAAACACATTGGCATTATGTTCAGTTCACAGTGAAAGTAGTGTGTATTACAGAAGCAGCGACACAAGGTTGTTACAAATCCTTGACAATACTGTCTCACCCATGAGTGGGTTTGTTACTCCCAGAACAATCCCGCTGGCATACATTTACAGATATCACCTGAAAACATTACTGAAGCACTATGTTTAATGTGTTTCAAAAGTGAACTCAGTTTTGGTTCTGGAATGGTAGCACTAAGAATCAGCCAATTGAGAGATCTGCTTAACTCCCATATTATTTATTCAGGCCAAATTTTCATTGAAAGGCAGTCTGGTTTTCCAATAAACAATCAAGGAAGATAGAGCAAGATTTCCATTCTGTCAACAGCTGAATTTACTCTCTCTCCCAAAACAAGTTTCCCGTTTACATATTAATCAATGAACTTTCAAATTACTGTTCTTTGTTATAAGAGAATTGGGACATGACTCAAATATTGACTAGACTTGTGCCCCTCTTACCACCAGATGTCAGTTGGTTGCCCAGGATGAAATTTCATCTGAATGGCTACTTGCGGGGAACTTATATTGGTATGACATCTCTTCCTTTTATTAGTTAGCAGAGATCACCTTTCTCTCCTGAACCACTTTGTTTAAAATGCTTACTTGGTATGAGAAATGAGAGATGACTTATGTGCAGAGTGAAAGAAAAGCTACACGTCTATAATTTGAGCATCCTTTTAAAATGTAAGAAGAGGGCAAAAAAGTTACCTTGAGAGTTCAGGAGGGAGGCATTTATTTGGACAAACAGCCCGATAGTGATTTAAGTAAGGAAGGTGAAGCTTTTGGAACAGAATTGGGAATAGAGGAAAAAAAGGAAGTCAATCTACCCTGCAGATGAAATGAATAGGAATTAGGAAAGGCAGAGAGCAAAAAAGAGAGAGAAAGAAAAGAAATGAAAAAGCAAGAACAAAAGCAAAATCTGGACAGTATGTTATCTAACATACTGGGAAAAGGTGACAGGTGATAATTTCCTGGCTGCAGGGCAGACCACATTTTGTCACTCCACACCGTTAAAAGCTTGTTATGTATATGTGCCTTGTTTGAGAGGGCTTACTGAAATTAAAATAAAAGCCTGAGTTACACGTCGGAGTAGGCGTAAATGAAACAAGAATCATTTAAAGTGAGATAAGGGAGGCTAACGGATTAACAGAAAAAATAGAGACCTTGAGAACATAGATTGGTAGGTTCTTGGGAGAGACATGGCACTCTCAGAAGATATTGAACAGAGACATCCAGCCAGTTTAATTTAAATCTCAGAGTATGAGAGGACATGCACTGATATTTGGTTACATAATTTTTTAAATTAATATATTTTCTTTGTGTAAATGACAGTTGTAAGCATTTGGAGTGTTATACCCATAGGTATAGCTATACCATAGCTCTCCAAAGTGAAACCCAAAGGCAGCAGAAGGGCTCCTAGTCTTTTTATTCCATTTTATATGAGGAGTTGAAATATGCACTAAATATAACATGTGTAAAAGTCAGGACTATTTCAGTGCAAGTGACTAAAAGCAAACATATATCAGCAGATATATGAAAACAAGTGTATTGGTCTCTTTATCTGATAAATTAAAGAGCATTAAGATCTAATAGTTCAAATAATGTCATCGGGTTACTTATTCTTTCATCTGTCATCTTTGAGTGATGCTTTTCAGTCTGTTGGCTTGATTTTAAGGTAGACTCTCCCCATGTTGTGGTATTGATGGCTTACCTGCAACTCCAGCTATCCCAAGGAGAAAATAGTTTCATTCTTGAAAACGTCAGCAAAAATACCATTGCTCAGTTTGGGTTATGTGTCCATTCTTAATCCAATCAGTGTAGCAAAGTAAGACTCAGAAAAGAATTTGAAAAAGTAGACAGGGTCAAGAATGCTAGAGTCAACTCTTTTTAAATTAGTAGAATCTAGCTCATTTATAGTTATGCAGATATGAATTTTATAGTTACTATCCTCTATTCTAAAAACCAGAAAGAGACCTAAGCTCAAGTACCATAACAAAGAGTGTTTAATTCATTTGTTTTCAGATTTGTTTCATTCACGTAGATTTTGTCAGTTCCTCTTTTACTATTGATAGTTTTCCCAATGATTATATTTTTGGAAAGATATTAATAATAAATGAGGAAAAAACTTGGTTTTTTAAAACTCTCGACAAGCATATGTGTAGCTCCTGGTTTCTGTGTTTTTATTTACAGCAGATTTCTGTTGTTTTTTTGTATTGAGATATAGTTGATGTACAACATTATATTATTTTCAGGTGTATACCATAGTGATTCAGTATTTTGCAGATTATAATCCATTGTAAATTATTTTAAGATAATGGCTATAATTCTCTGTGCTATACAATATATCCTTGCTGCTTATCTATTTTATACATAGTAGTTTGTATCTGTTAATCCCATACCCCTAATTTGTCACTTCTGCTTTCTTCTCCCTTTTGGTAACAACAAATTTGTTTTCTATGTTTGTGAGTCTGTTTATGTTTTGCATATAAATTCATTCGTATTATTTTTCAGATTCCACATATAAGTGATATCTTAGATTATTTGTCTTACCCTTTGGCTACTATAAGTTGTTTTCTATGTCTGAGTCTGTTTTTGTTTTGTAAAGAAGTTCATTTGTATCATTTTTTCATATTCCACATATAAGTGCCATCATATGATATTTGTCTTTCTTTGTCTGACCTAGTGTGATAAGCTCTATGTCCATCCATGTTGCTGCAAATGGCATTATTCCATTCTTTTTTACAGCTGAGTAATATTCCATTGTATAAATATACTACATTTTCTTTATCCATTCATCTGTTGATAGACATTTAGGAGCATCTTTTCATGTGCCTGTTAGTCATCTGTATGTCTTCTGTGGAAGAATGTCTATTCAGGTCTTCTGCCCTTTGTTTGATTGGGTTGTTTGTTTTTTTGGTGTTGCATTGTAGGTACTGCTTATATATTTTGGATGTTAACCTCTTGTTTGTCACATCATATTTTCTTCCATTCTGCAGGTTGTCATTTCATTCCATAGGTGTTTTCCTTTGCTTTTCAAAAGCTTTTAATTTTAATTAAGTTCCATTTGTTTATTTTTGCTTTTATTTCTTTTAGCTTAGGAGACAGATCCAAAAAAATATTGCTATGATTTATGTCAAAGTGTGCTCTGCCTGTGTTCTCTTCTAGGAGTTTTATGCTTTCTGTTGTTACATTTAGGTTCTTAAGCCATTTTGAGTTTATTTTTATTTATGGTGTGATGAAATGTTCTAATCTCATTATTTCACATGTATCTGTCCAGTTTTCCCAGCACCACTTATTGAAGAGGTTGTCATTTCTTCATTGTATATTCTTCCCTCCCTTGTCATAGATTAATTGAGCATAGGTGCATGGTTTTATTTCTGGGCTCTCTATTCTGTTCCATTGATCTATGTGTCTGTTTTTGTGTCAGGACCATACTGCTTTGATTACCGTAGCTTTGTAGTATAGTCTGAAGTCTGGGATGGTTATTCCTCCAGCTTTGTTCTTTTTCCTCAAGATTGCTTTGGCAATTCAGGGTCTTGTGGTTCCATATGAATTTTAGGATTATTTGTTCCAGTTCTGTGAAAAATATCCCGGGATTACATTAAATCTGTAGACTGCTTTGGGTAGTAAGGCCATTTTAACAATACTAATCCTTGCAATCCAAGAGCATGGGATATCTTTCCATTTCTTTGTTCTGTTGTCTTTATATAATCACCATTCATAACACAGATGAAATATCACATGGACACACATACTAGATTCCACAGTTTCTAATATTTTACAAAGATAATACTTTAAAATTAGTAAAATTATAAAACTGTTTATATAAATTTTCTAGCTGTTTCTTTTACTATGATGTTATCAAAAATTCACAATTAATATTTGGATTGTCTTGGCTAAAATTATTAAAACAAGTAAATATCAAAGAGATAATTTTGTTACTATAGTGGCAGAATCTTGAAAGTTATTTTTCCTCCTTTTCTTCCTCAAGTTTCATGTGCAGAATACTAACATTTGTAAACCACAAATGGGCAAATGAAATATGTTACAATACAGCAAACCAAAGTTTATAAAGTGCACATAGTGAATACGTATATATGTGCATATATACGGGAAGAGATGAGATAGGAAAAAAAGGGGTGAATTATATTCAGATATTCATGAGGAAGAGATGACTGAAGTTATAGTTTATATGGAAATAATCTATAAACAAAAACTTACATAACTTAATCTTATACTAAGTCTAGTTCAAAGAACTGCCTAACTTTGACAAAAACTATGGAAACTTGGTAAAAGCAAACAAAATAATACATAATAAAATTTTAAGTCTATAGATTGACGTTTCCAATATTTATTTGCAATGTATGTTTCCTATTTAATCATAATCATGAATTTAAATCAGAAATTCATTGGAAGTCATATTCACTCTATGATTCTTTACAGAAATATAGAAAAAAGTTTCTTTAAATGTATTTTCTATATTTATTTGGAGGTTAATAGCAAAAGGAAAACATAGTGTTTAGCTAGAAGAAGGGGTTGAGAAGGATTCAACATGTCCATCTTCAGATATTTGAAGGTTTCACACATCAAACAGATCAGCCTAATTTCTATGGCTAAAAATTATAGAATTGCAAGAAATTGATGGAAAGAAGTGAGATTTTGGCTTAGATAAACAGAATAAGTTTCCAGCAGTCAGAGCTGTTCAAAAATGGAATGCAAGGACTTAGGAAATAGTGAATTCTTTGTCATGGAATTGTGCATGACAAAACAATGATTCAGGTATCATAGAGAGGAGTCTAGGCTGTGAATTGAGGGGTGGGATATATGAGATGAGATCAATGTTCATCAAACTTCCTGATTCCCAGATGCTATTAAATCTTTTATCAAGAATCTGAAGATAGATACTTTTTGATTGTTAATAACAGATGCTTACCCAAATCACTTAAAATAAATGATAAATAATTCATGAAATTATAATGGGAAATCATGCCTTTAAAATAAAATTCTAATTTACATGCAGACTCCCAGGAACAATATAGATATCGTAATTGACAAGGATTAATTTTTTTCATTTTAGGGTGGGAGGGGCAAGGTTTTAATACATCATCCATTCAGACAGCTAGTGAGTCAGGTAACCGTCTGTTCATTCTTCCATATATATAGACTGAGCAGGTAATACATGCCAGGTCTTTTGCTAACAGTATGAGATGTTTTGGTGATCTTGATAGACATGGCCTCTGCCTTCATGCAGCTCTCATTTTAGGGGGAAACTAGAGCAAAAGCAAGTTAAATAATTTAATTAAAATGGGGAGGGAGTTAGGATTGTCAAGAAAGGCTTTTCTAAAGAGCTGACATGTATCTTGAATCTTGAAGTTTGAGGTGTTAACTCCGTGAAAAAAGGGCAGAATTATTTCAGAGGAGTAAGCACTGGCAGAAATCTTGGAGGCAGTGAAGAGATGACCAACAAATCGAAGATATGAAAGAAAGCCTTTGTGGTTGATGTCAGAGAGAGGACAAAGACATGAGATATAAATGTGGAAAGAGGCAGGTGTCGATTCATTTTAAGTGAGAAACCATTGAATAATTTTAAGTCAGGGTAAGAAGCATGATTTGATTGTTTTTTAAAAGACTTCAAAGGTGGATGAGTAAGGAATGCATTGAGAGTAAGAGGAAAAGCAAGGAGACAAGATGGAGAAAATAAATGATTTCAGATATAATTTCAGGTGAAATTGATAGGATATGCAGATAAATTTAAGAACTGTATTCTAGGCAATGCCAAAACCATAAACCAGTTTTGGAACTCTACTTACTAGTAAGGGCAGCACCCTCACTTCAGTGGTAGCAGCCCAACTATCACTTACAGTTTGTTAAAAATAAATTTCTACTAAGTAAGAGCCAAGAAGAATCACAGCATTTCCCCCAAATAAAGACTAATATTGTTCTCACACACAAAAAAGTAAATATATAAATAAATAAATATATGTGAGGTAAGGAATGTACTAATTAACTAGATGGGAGGAATCATTTCACAATGTATACATATATCAAAGCAACGTGACGTACACTTTAAAAATCTCACAATTTTTTTTTTTTAATTTTATTTATTTATTTATTTATGGCTGTGTTGGGTCTTCGTTTCTGTGCGAGGGCTTCCTCCAGCTGCGGCAAGTGGGGGCCACTCCTCATCGCGGTGCGCGGGCCTCCCACTATCGCGGCCTCTCTTGTTGCGGAGCACAGGCTCCAGACGCGCAGGTTCAGCAGTTGTGGCTCACGGGCCCAGCCGCTCCGTGGCATGTGGATCCTCCCAGACCAGGGCTCGAACCCGTGTCCCCTGCATTGGCAGGCAGATTCTCAACCACTGCGCCACCAGGGAAGCCCTCACAATTTTTTTGTATGTGTGTGTTTTGGCCACGCTGTGCAGCATGTGGGATGGTTCCCCAACCAGGGATCGAACGCAGGCCTCCGCAGTGAAAGTGCCAAATCCTAACCACTAGGCCACCAGGGAACTCACTAAATATCTCACAATTTTATTTGTCAGTTGTACATCAGTAAAGCTAAAAAAAGTAACATGCTTCTTTGATTGAATTGAAAGGTTTCACTAATTTCCTTAAATTTTTTGTAACCTTTGTAGATCCTGGCTACCAAATTGTGTTGCAAATCAGTTAATGATAGAAGTTAAAAATAATAACCTACATCTGAAGAGCATCTTAGCACAATGGTTTCTTATTCATTTTCTTTGAGATAATACACATTTTGCAATAGGTATTGTTATCCCCATTGTACAGATGAAGTAACTGAGGGTCACAAAATTTAGGTGACTTGCCTAAGATTACAAAACAAAAAAAAGGAACAGCCCTGGTACTCAAAACTTGGTTCTCTTCTTCTTACCCATGAACTCATTCCCACAAGTAACACTTTCCCCTCAGTGCAAATTGGATCTGTCATGCTTTATCTCAGGCTTAAATATGAATTTTTGCAGAATGACTATATTCAAAATTTGCTTGTAATACAAAGCTAGCAGGAATAGTCATGAAAGGAAGGGAATTTAGCCTCTTTGGTCAAATCTTGGCCTTTCTGTTTAGACTGCAAATTAGTACTGATTGTGATAGAAGTTTCCATGGAGTAAGCACTAGGCTCTCATGAACTGAACTTATACCATCAACATTTAAAGCTGAAAGCCATTAGACAACAGTAACTTGGGTCACTGTTGTTATCATTAAGAATTTATGCATCACTTTATATTTGGAAAGAGGTCAATGAACATAGTGCACAGTTTAAAATATAGAGAACCTTCACCCATACTGAACCAGGCAAAACACGATTTTTTTTTAACATCTTTATCATTAACTATTCCAGGGCATCAGTAAAGTTATAAGAGATCCAATTTATTCCTTGGTCCCCAAGTATTAAGGGAAAAAAAAAAAAAAAACTGAGCATAGCAGACTTACTTTTATTTGAATGATTTAGGATAGTTTGATGGTTGTGTTCTTTGAAGTCAAGGCACATGCAGGTTTCAATTTGTGTGTCTGCCCCATAATAATTCTGTGACTTTAGATATGTCACTTAACTTTCCTGCACCTTTGTTTTACCAACATTTTTGGATGGATTACAAAAACATATGGACATTACTTATTATTTTTGCCCACCCAGCCTCTGACCTAACTTTCATTAATTGAAGTTATTATTCCAAATATTCTACTTACTTTTATATCCTCCCTTGTGACTATGATGCAAGCACCTGATATGTAATTTGCCAATCCCCGAAGTCATCTTAGATATTGATTCAGAAGCTAGTGATGCAAAAAAGTGGGGACTCCTACAGGAGTGGCAGCAGCTATATCTGTTTTCCCAGGGGAAGATATTGGCAGTGTTAGTAGCAGCATCCACTCTCTGATACCCATGGTGTCAAAGATGTACATGTGGGCATCGGGGGTACAGAAGGGGAGTAAATGGCATCATCACTGAACCAATTCTGCTACATGATTTTGTGTTTTCTCCAGGTTGTTCTTGACCCTTTCCAATGATACTTAGGGTTTTCCAATACCTTTATAAATAATTTCTTCTGCTAGGTAAATTATCTTATAGTGCTTACACCAATGAACCCTGACTTAAAATAAAAATAGTGAACTGAGCACCTGACAATTTTTGGTCTCAGCTCTGGAGTTTATGAAAAACTTTCTTACATACTCTTTTGCTTAGCCATTAGAGCAACACAGTGAAGATTAGCAATTTACAGCTGAAGGAGCTGGTGGTCAGAAAGGTCACCTGATTTTCCCAGGATTACATTTGGGAACTGGCAAAATGCCAAATGTAAACAGGAAAATTGTTTAATTTTCCTGACACTGTATCTGGTATTTATTACTAAACCATAACTTTTCAGAGTTGGCATTCATGCAGATTCTGGTTGATTGATAAAGAACAATAATGCATCTTTAAGTCATGAGATGTGGCTTATCAGACAACCACATTTATGCCGAGCATATGATTGCCCTAAAATAATACACTCATTATGCTTATTATAGCAAAGCTTTGTATAAAGTTTGCATAAAACAGATATCTTTACTAGTCTCCGTCAGTCTTCAATTTCCTATCATGCCTGATAGAGCAAAAAATGTATGATTTTCTGGTTTTAAAAAGGCAGAGATGATACGAACAGATGGAAAGATATACCATGTTCTTGGATTGGAAGAATCAACATTGTGAAAATGATTATACTACCCAAAGCAATCTACAGATTCAATGCAATCCCTATCAAATTACCAATGGCATTTTTCACAGAACTAGAAGAAAAAATTTCACAATTTGTATGGAAACACAAAGACTCCAAATAGCCAAAGCAATCTTGAGAAAGAAAAATGGAGCTGGAGGAATCAGGCTCCCTGACTTCAGACTATACTACAAAGCTACAGTAATCAAGACAGTATGGTACTGGCACAGAAACAGAAATATAGATCAATGGAACAGGATAGAAAGCCCAGAGATAAACCCACGCACATATGGTCACCTTATTTTTGATAAAGGAGGCAATAATATACGATGGAGAAAAGACAGCCTCTTCAATAAGTGGTGCTGGGAAAACTGGACAGCTACGTGTAAAAGAATGAAATTAGAACACTCCCTAACACCATACACAAAAATAAACTCAAAATGGATTAAAGACCTAAATGTAAGCCTGGACACTATAAAACTCTTAGAGGAAAACATAGGCAGAACACTCTATGACATAAATCACAGCAAGATCCTTTTTGACCCACCTCCTAGAGTAATGGAAATGAAATCAAAAATAAATAAATGAGACCTAATGAAACTCAAAAGCTTTTGCACAGAAAAGAAAGCCATAAACTAGACGAAAAGACAACCCTCAGAATGGGAGAAAATATTTGCAAACGAAGCAACAGGCAAAGGATTAATCTCCAAAATTTACAAGCACCTCATGCAGCTCAGTATCAAAAAAGCAAACAATGCAATCCAAAACTGGGTGGAAGACCTAAATACACATTTCTCCAAAGTAAACATATGGATTGCCAACAAACATATGAAAAGATACTCAACATCACTAATCATTAGAGAAATGCAAATCAAAACCACAATGAGATATCTGTTGATGGTCAGAATGGCCATCATCAAAAAATCTACAAACAATAAATGCTGGAAAGGGTGTGGAGAAAAGGGAACCCTCCTGCACTGTTGCTGGGAATGTAAATCGATACAGCCACTATGGAGAACAGTATGGAGGTTCCTTAAAAAACTAAAAATAGAACTACCATATGACCCAGCAATCCCACTACTGGGCATATACCCTGAGAAAACCATAATTTAAGAAGAGACATGTACCACAATGTTCACTGCAGCACTATTTACAATAGGCAGGACATGGAAGCAACCTAAATGCCCATCAACAGATGAATGGATAAAGAAGATGTGGCACATGTATACAATGGAATATTACTCAGCCATAAAAAGGAACAAAATTGAGTTATTTGTAATGAGGTGGTTGGACCTAGAGTCTGTCATAAAGAGTGAAGTAAGTCAGAAGGAGAAAAACAAATACCGTATGCTAATGCACATATATGGAATCTAAAAAAAAAAAACAGTACTGATGAACCTAGTGGCAGTGGCAGGGCAGGAATAAAGATGCAGACATAGAAGACTTGAGGCCTCAGGGGGGAAGGGTAAGCTGGGACGAAGTGAAAGAGTAGCATTGACATATATACACTACCAAATGTAAAATGGATGGCTAGTGGGAAACTGCTGCATAGCACAGGGAGATCAACTCGACACTTTGTGACCACCTAAAGGGGTGGGATAGGAAGGGTGGGAGGGAGGCTCAAGAGGGAGGGGATATGGGGATATATGTATACATATAGCTGATTCACTTTGTTGTACAGCAGAAACTAACACAACATTGTAAAGCAATTATACTCCAATAAAGATTTTTAAAAGGCAGGGAAATGGCATGAAAATGAAAAAAATCTATATTTAATCTAAAATATTCCAAATTTATTTGAAAGTTTACTGATTCCTACACCACACAAATAAATAAATGTAAACACATATCTAGAAGTACTCAAATATATGATTTCCTAGAATTTCCCAATATTTCATTCAAGGTATACTACAAATACACTACTTAATTATTTTTTTCAGAACCTACAAATATTTATTTTAACTGCAAGCACATAACTCACTTATGGAAAATCACATCATATTGCTGGTAAGAGTTCCAGTTGGTACAACAACTTTGGGTTATGGCATGACCTCATAACATGGGACATGTGCAAACCCTGTAACTCAGAAATCCCCCTTCTATGCATATACCTAGAAAAACTTTTGCATCTGTCCAACCATGAGTCATATACAAGAATATTAATTGTGGGACTGTTTATAAAAAAAATATTGGAAATAAACCAAATGTCAATTAGCAGGAGAATGGATAAATGATGGTATATTCTTAAAATGGAATATAAAATATTAAAAAGAATAAACTATAGCTGCAAACCACAACATAGGTGAAGCTCAAATATATAATATTAAGCAGAAAACAGGAAGTCAGAAAATAAATCATACTTTATGATTTCATTTATCATAGTTCAAAACCAGACAAAACTAATAATACTTTTTAAGGTTGCATGTAAATGTAGTATAACCCCAGAGGGAAGTAAGCCTTTGATTAACACAAAATTCAAGGTATAGTTTTTATCCCTGGAAAAGTTAAAAATGTGAAGAGAGCCTTTAAAAGGTATTGCTTAGATCAGATGATTAGATGAGTGATTATTTTATTATGTTATCTGTACCATAGCAATCTAAACTATAAATATGACATAATTCTTAGTATAACATCTTTTAAATATAGCTATATGTGTTAAGGACCTATTAATAATTTTAAGTGTTTCTTGAAAGGGCTCACAGGACTCAAAATGTTTATACTCATGGAACAGCTTTAATATAGGTAAAGGGTACAGTACAGCAACAGTAGGGGAAGAATATGCATCAAAAGTGTCTAGAGACTCTAGTGTAGAATTCTTTGTCCTCCTTCCACTGGTCAAGTTGTACAGAACACATTGTGTCTGGGTCTCAGACTGCTACTCCCTTACCTCAGTACCACAAAACCCAACCTCAGCTTGTGGTTGGGATATCTTAGAGTGAACTGGTCACAGAGGCAAATTCCAACTCTATGACCTTCCTTAACCATTAAAACCACATCTCCATGCCCACTGCCTCACCCCACCCTGCTCCCATGCCAGATTTCACCGAACCCAGATACAAATCATAAATCCAATTATTATTACTAAATAATGCTAACAGACTAATACAACTCATGGAAAAATAAGAAACCTGTGGTTATAGAACATCATTTTTCTTAAAGAATAGATTCCATAGATTGCTCAAGAGTTGGTAGCTCTGGGTAAGTGTATGGGGTCAATCCAAACCAGGTAAGATTAATCCATGCTATGTAGTACATATTAGGGCATGTGTTCACCATTGGTATGGGAGTGTTGACTACATGTCAATAATGTATTTCAATTTATATGAATAATTATTTACTGGCTTGTCTTTTTCCACACCCATAAAATCTTGACAGCTAAGCCACTTAACCCATACTTCTAGGCTTGGTCTAGCTGCTGATTTGGGGATCATCTCTATACCTAAGCAATAACAATATAGGGAGTATCGGCCTCCATCAGCCTCAAATCTGCCTATTTAACAACT
Source organism: Eubalaena glacialis (assembly GCF_028564815.1). Classification (NCBI taxonomy): domain Eukaryota; kingdom Metazoa; phylum Chordata; class Mammalia; order Artiodactyla; family Balaenidae; genus Eubalaena; species Eubalaena glacialis. The sequence continues at coordinate 102,853,728 of NC_083726.1, forward strand.
TTGTTTTATTTTGACAGTGACTACAATGAGTAATACCATTTATTAAGCATGTTTTGAATTAAGCATTAAGCTAAGCACCAAATATTTATTATCTCATTCAATACACAAAACATGAAGTAATGAGGAAACTGAGACTCAGAGCATTAAAATAACTTCCCCTAGGTTATATAACAAGCTTAGCAGTTTGGAATGCTTTCAGCTGTAAGTATCAGAAACTTGATCACAATATATTAAATAAATTGGAGCTGTTTTTTCTCTCATAATGAAAAGTAAATAGCCCTGGCCTAGTTTGCACAATAATGTCAGTACCAGATACTTCATGATGCTTTTGGTTTTTTCTTTATAGTTGCAAGACAGCTGCTACAGTGATATGCATTATGTTTACACTTGACCAGGAAGAAAGGAGAAAGAGGCAATATCAGCAAAAAACATCCATTTTATCAGAAAAGCAAAATTTTCCACAGAAGTTTCCAACACATTCTACTTAGGTCTCATGCAGAAAAACAGTGACACGTGGTCACACTCAACTGCAAAAAAGACTAGGAAAGGCAAGGAAGAAAGGCGTTGAGATTGGGCATTGGTTAGGTTAACAAGACTGTATGTTTACCAAGTGGCAAGGTCTGAAGTCAAAGATACCATGTTAAACAGACTCTCCCCCATTGTCTTCAAACTAAACTGATACCCTCACTCAGCCATCAGGTCCTGTTTTTTGTGTTTATCTTGCATGTGAGTCCTTACCTAGATCCTCTACCAAGAACACTAATTTCTGAGACACTTTTCTGTCATCCCTCATTCTTTCTGTTAATTGCTCCCTAAAGCAGATTAAACACCTTACTGGGCTTCTATGATATTCTATTATTTTGTACTGCTTACCAACCAACTGTGGCCCAATCCATCCTTCTACTTCATCTGGATTTGGCTGTCTGCTCCTCTCATTAGTCTACTTATTGCTCCCTGAATATATAACCTAGCTTTGATCTCTTTAGATTGTTCCACTCAGTATTCCTGAGATGGCTTTTCTTCTCCATCTGTAAATTCCATCCACTGTTCAAATCACAGCACATTCTCATTATTGAAAATGTCTTTGAATGACACAGTCTACATGGATTTCTATATTTTCTGAGGTAAAGTAGAACTTACAGGGTATATTCATTTGAAAAATAATGTCTTGCCTTATGAAATCTTTTGATATATTTGATATTTATCAAATATGTTATTTAATTTTTCTTATTTAAAAAATATTTGAAATATACAGAATAGTACAAACCATTAAAGAACAATCACTCCTATTGTCAGCGTCAAGAATTAACTTTTACTTTTTGTCATTTTTTTTAATTAATTAATTTATTTGTTTTTATTTTTGGCTGTGTTGGGTCTTTGTTCTGTGCACGGGCTTTCTCTAGTTGCAGCGAGTGGTGTGCGGGCTTCTCATTGTGGTGGCTTCTCTTGTTCCAGAGCACGGGCTCTAGAGCGCAGGCTCAGTAGTCGTGGCACACAGGCTTAGTTGCTCCGTGGCATGTGGGAATCTTCCCGGGCCAGGGATCGAACCCGTGTCCCCTGCATTGGCAGGCAGATTCCCACCCACTGCGCCACCAGGGAAGCCCTCTTTTTTTATTTTTCCCAGATACATACTCACTAAAACTCACTACTGGTGTTCGCATATATATAGTTAAGAATAAATAAATGATGTATATTATTCTTTAAGAATTAATAAATATAATATTTAAAAATTCACCTTTGTCAATACTTCAATCCCACTCCATGTCCCCCATCTGTTCTAAGAGATAATCCTTTCACAATTTCTGTGTGATTTTTTTCCATTTTATTTTTTGTACATGTATCCATCTACATCCATGCACATTCTATTGTACATATTTTTACATTAGAAATTACACAAATGGTATTATTTATTTCAACTTGTGTCTTTCATAAAAGGTTTTAGAAATAAATATATACACATACACGTACACACACAGATACACATATATGTACACATTGTAATTTAATGTATTCCAATTAGTCACTGTATAGTAATGCATTGTATAAATATACCAATATTTACCCATTTATCTTCTATGAATGAATAAGTAAGTTTCCAGTTTTTCACCATAGAGACAACACTTGATCAGAATAGTAATATATCCAAAGTGTACCTGTGCAAAACATTCTTTAATGTGTATGAAAAAGCAGAATTGCTGGCTATTAGGAAATAAGCATTTTAATTTCACTAAATTAGTAACATGTTGCTCTTCATAGTATCTGTTTACTTCGTTGGTATATGAGTGTGTAAGGGTGCACTTTTTCTTACATCCTTGCCAATTTCAATAATGTTAGATTTTTATTAATTTTTCAGTGTGATGAGCAAAATATCATGTCATTGTTACACTAGTTGCTATGTGCCTGATTATCAGGGTTGTTGCTTTTCAAAAATAATTGGCATGAAACATGCAAAACTTCAATTCATAACATAAATTTCAAATATATCTATTACTAAAAATTATAATTGCTTCCAAACTTAAGTGGTATGTAAAAAATAAAACATTAATGATGAAGTTAAAGGTTCTTATTATCCCATCCCCAGTCCCCAGATGCACCCATTGTCATGATTTTTAAAATCTAGTTTGTTTCTGTTCTTTCAGTGTGTATATATGTACCTATAAAGAGTATATAATGTTGTAATATATGTTTTTAAATTTCCATAATATAACTTTTCTAAAGCTTATTTCCTTAATTTTCTGCTTTCAAGATCCAAATGTATGGAGATATCAGACATTCATTTTTCCTAGATAGTATCCCATTGTGTAAATAGAAAAACATTTATTTATCCATTCCACTGCTGATGGACATTGTGTTGCTCCAATTTCATGAATTACTAACAGGGACACCATAAACATTCTTGTACATGTATCATGCACATATGTGAGAGTTTCTATACAGGTTATAGTGCTACAAATGGTCTTTCCGTACTTTCAGCTTTACTAAATATTGCGAAATTGCTATCAAATTCATTGTACAGTCATACTTCCCTTGTTTTTTTGTATGCATGGTCATTATTTATTGAATGGCAGACTTTTGCAAATTTGAGTGCTGGATATTTTTGTATGGCAACAAATATTCTTCAGCTTTGTTCTAGAGCACAGTTAAGTTATTTAAGAAACACTGTACTCTTTTTGAGTCTGGCTTTTAAGCTTTGTAAGGTGGGATCAGACTAGCTATAAGTCTAGGGCTAATATTTCCCCAACTACTGAGACAACACCCTTCCGAAGCCTCTGCCCAATGTTCCATTAATTACGTTTTTTTTCCCACTCTGGTTGTTCCCCCCGTATTCTGATCTGCAAACCCTATATGCCTTGACCTCCTTGAATTTCCAATCTCTTGCACTCCATCTGGTTACCTCTTACCTATGCTGATGCCTCTCCAAGCATAATCTGGGATAATCATTGGGCTTACCTTGCTTGTCCCTCTCTCAGGGGTTACCATCCTTCATTATCTTGATGACCTATGTTTAGAAACCATTTTGTCACATAGTAAGTTTTTTAGTTGTTTCAGGAGGGAGAGTAAATCCAGTCTGAGTTACTAAATCTTGGCTTTCAGTGGAATTCTAACTCAATTTTTAATATTATATTATCCCTACATCCCTGGGATAATCAAATGTGACCACAATATAATTTTTTCTATATTGTTGTATTCACTTTGTTAATTGTTTAGTATTTTGCATCTTTATCCTTATGTAAGATAGTTTATAATATTTGCCCTGTGTTTTTCTTTCCCAGTTTTGCTATCAATGGTGTATTTCTCTCTTTCCAGTGTCTAAAGCAGTTATTGTTAGTTCAATTATCTCTTGCTTGAAGACTTAGTAAAACTCCCCAGTAAGAATTTTTTTGATTGGTGTATTTTAGATTCAGGAGATGTTTTATTATATATTTGATTTTCTACATTATTTTTGTTTTATGTAGGTTTTCTATTTCTTATGTAACATGTACATACAGTGTCCAAATCATACAAGTTTCTAAATACATTGGCATAGATTATTCTGTGTTACTATGGCTTAAAAATCCTGAAAATATCTGTAATTATTTTCCTTATCTTTTAAAGTCTAATACAACTTATTTATGCTTTTTCTCTTTCTCTCTTAATAGTCTTGCTAGAGGTTTTATCATTATGATTGTTATTAATAATAATGGATGAACTTCTATTTTTCATTTCATTCATTAATTTCTGCTTTTATTTTATTATATCTTTATTCTAGTTAACTCTCCTATTTTTAACTTGAATGTTTAATATGTTTCCTTTTATCTTTTAATGAAATTCATAAGGCTATGGATTTACCTCTAAATACCATTCTAGCTTTACCCATAGTATGGATCATTGTGACTTAATTATAAGATATTGATTTCATAATTTTCATTGTAATTTCTACTTTTATCTATGAACTATTTAGAAGTGAAATTTTAGTATCTAGATATGTTTTATTTTAAGCCATCTTCCCCTTGTGATATTTAATTTTATTTACTTTGTTCATAGCACATGCTTGAATGATTAACACTTGATGAAAATTGGTAAGAATTTTTTGTGACTTTTGTGGTACTCAGCTTTTGCTGATGTTCATGAATGCTTGAAAATAAAGGAACATTTTCTTTCTGTTCATAGGAATCTACTTAAACTTACTAAATCAAATTATTGTCCAAATATTCTATATCCTAGACAGTTTTTTTAATCTGTTTCATCTAAAACTTTTGGATATTTTATGGTTTTTTTACCATCATAAAATGTTTTTCTAATTCTGTAATATTTTTTGTTTTATATATTTCAAATATACATTATTAGGATACAAGTTTACTATTGAAATATTTTCTTTATAAATTTTATTTTACCTTTACATAGTTTTTATCCATAATAATATGGGATTTTTTGCTGAAATTCTATTTTGAAAGGTATTAATATTTTGTTCTCATGTATATTTCTTATTGCATAATTTCCCTTTTTTCTGTGTCCTAATGTTTTAAGTGTGTTTCTTGTAAGCACATATGGAATCTAATTTAATTTAAAAATCAATTTCATATACTCCAGATTTTAATAGAGTTTAATTCATTTATAATTATTATGATTGCTTATATATTAAAGTCCATCTTGTTTTTATCTTGTTTACCAATAATTTATTTTTTCCTTCTTGTCTCCTATTGATTTGATAGTATTTATCCCCTCCTTCTCTTTTTCACTCATCACTGCAGATTTTATTAGAAGCTGTGAATTGCATTTCATCCATATAACCATATAAGTGGTTACCCAACTTTTTAGTGTGCACATTTTATTACACGTTTTCAAACAAAATTTAAACATCTCTACTTTCTTCCAAAAAAAAAAAATTCTTCTCAGATTACTACTACTTATTGTACTGGGAAAGCTTGTCTTTAAAAAAAAAATTCACTTCCTTTCATTGTTATTATAAACCATAAAATTCCTATAGTTTCTGGTAACTCTGCTCTTCCCCTGGGCTCTGTGTCTCCATCCACAGGAAAACAGGAGACACCAGAACTCTGCATCTCAGGCAATGCTTTTATTCCTCCCTCTTTCTTCATGGCCCACAACCTCATATCCTGGTTACCCTGGAGTCTATCAGAACAAGCTATCATGCCTTTATTTCTGTTTACTTCAGTCCTCAAAAAAGAAAAATACATAAATAAATTTAAAAATAAAAACCAAGACCTTCTGTCAGCTCTCATCACATAGAATCATATCCTTGTAGTTTGTCCACCCCTATTGGGACCCCGTCTCCTACTCCTCCGCAACTCCCAAAACTCTTCCATAGTTCTGCCTGAAACTGAGGGATCTCAAACTCCTGTATTCTTAGAATATCCTCTGAGCATTCCCTTAACCTTTCTGTTTTAATTGAAACTGACAGTTTTCTAAGCACACAGGTTTCCTTGCCATTCTCTTTCTTAGGTAGTATGTTTTTTTCTTCATACCTTTCAAGTTACCAACTTTGGAAGTGCGTGAGGTATTTCTTATTGTTCTTCCAGACCATTTTTCCTCTCTATTTCATTTAGAAATAAAAATTGAGGGAAAAAGACTTTAAGGTCCACGTAAATATATTTGCCAACCTTTAGTCTTTCTTTTTGCAATTATCACAGAACTCAATATTTCCTTTCATGTATTGACTGTTTTAACTCTATAATAACTCTCATATTTCTCCTGCTAATATTCTTGGTGATTTTAATAAACACATAAGCAGTCCATCAAATATGATCTTTCACTTTCTTCTCTATTATGATGATATTGATGTATCTCTCAATTATATACTCCCAGAGTTAGGTGCTAAATCCTTCTGTTGCCAGCAATTGAAATGTCTCCATAGTCTCAATGGCAATAGTTCCACTCTGACATGCTCTGATTTTTCCGGCTCATACTATCTAGAAGCCCAGTACGACAACTTTTCTTCATGGCTAAGAACTATAACCTTTTTTCCTAATAAATTTTCACTATACCCTACCACCTTCATGTCCCATTAGTTGTGTTTTGATGCAGTCCATGGTCCATTATTAAGACCATTTTATACTTATTCTCTAGTCATCTCATCAAGTGTTATGACTTTGACACTATTTATACACTGATGACTCCCCAAAGTGTATCCTCAATCCCAGACAAAGGTCATGAGCTCCATATTCGTTTTTTCAACTATTCCCTTGCCATTCCTACCTGTGTTTCAAATAGTTTAACATGCCCCAATCTGAATTTCTAATTTTCTTCTTCATATGTGATCCTCCTTTAATCCTCTTTAGCTCAGTGGATGGCAAAATTCACCTTCAGTTGCTCAGATCAAACTCTTGAAATCATCCTTGAACCTCTTTCTCTTCTACTCCACACCAAACTTACCAGCAAATTCTGTTAAATCTGATTCAAAGTATACATGCAGTCCTATCGCATAACTGTTACTACTCTCATCATGACTGATGCTATCAGATTGTTGCAATAGCCTTCTAACTTAGAGGTCAGCAATCTACTTCGTGCAAGCCAAATTATTTGTTCATATAATTTGCACATTTTGATATGAATTTTTTATCTTTTACTCACTGATATGTAGGCAGTAGTCAAATATTCTGGATACTAATCATTTGTCTACTATATATTGTACAACTATTTTCTCCTAAAATTTAGCTTACTTTTTAATATTAATTATAGTTTTTTGTATATAATTTTTACATTTTTAAAATTACCAGCTAAATTTTAAACTTTCTGAGGGTATGGATCTTGCTTAATACAACTTTAGTATCCTACTGTAACACATCATGGGTGCTCAATCAACATTTATTGATTGATTGATTCAAAACACTGCATTTCACTTGAGTTTCTATACACAGCTCACAGGTAACAAAGCAACAGGATTCAGCAGTCTATACTAGCATTGGCCTGTACCCCATCAGCAGTCAGAAATGAGCCTTAGAGGATAAGCTGGTTTCTCATGTTCTACTGTGACAGAACTCAGGTACACAGGGCAAGAAGTAGGAAGCAATGTATAAATGCACAGAGGATTCCAGACAGAATCTTAAAGTAGTAAATGCACTTTCAAAAATGAAAAGGTTTACTTCAAGGTCCCAGTTCCTTACACTGTTAGAAATATTATTCAGAAAGTCTTTTAAAGGAGGTCTGTTCACATAGTATGCAATTTCATACACACAGGACAGTCAAGCTACTAGGAACTAGTTTTGTGTTCTATAATTCATTTGCCACCTTCAACTGTTAGCTTATATGTATGTTTATGTAAGACTATATTTTCCATTTATTACCAGATCAAGCAATATATATGCAGCACCAAGAGAAAGTATTCCTACTGCCCCAACAATAATATCATTTACTACAAATTTAAAGAATAGGAGAGATGCCTGCCTAACCAATGCATTTCTCTCTCTGCCTCTCTCTCTCTCTCTTCCCTCCTCTCTCTCTCCCTCTCTCTCTCAAACAAATAACTACCTTGGAAGTTCACTAAGTTCATAAGACTGTAAATGAGTTATACAGATATAAGAAAAGTCAGGAGGGACAACATCTGAGCAAAATAAATCTGAAGGAAGAGGAGAGGAAAAAGTGTACAATGCTCCAAAAACTATGTATTAACATGAGGCTCACATTGATTTTTATAAATTTCAGTTTGCTATTACACCTGTGGGTATGGTTAGAAAAATTTTAAATGGCTTCTGAACATCATTAACTCTACTGAAAAACTACCATCTTACATGGAAACGGTAAATATAAGAGATTACTCTGGGAGTGGCAGGCATAAGAAAAGTAGACAGAAATTGACAGTAGGAAGAGAAGTACTTGAAGAGAGAGACAGAGAAAGAGGAACAGAGGTGTATGGAAAGAGGAGTTAGAGATAGCCGGTTCTGAAATGAAAGATAGGAAAAAGTAATAAACCTGATACCAATTAATCTATATACTGAAGGTATTACTGCCAGTTATTTATTGCACTGTGAAGAATGAGCTGGTGTTAAAACATGTATGATTATCAGACTCACCTGGAGAGCTTGTTATAAGATAGGGATTCCCCAGATCTATCCCTCTACCACTCTACCACTGGTCTATCCCACCCCACTTCATGCATTAGGATGACACTTGGGCATCATTTTACATTTACGTATGTATGCATATATATGTACGTATACACACACGCACATACACACACACACACACACATTTAGGTTCAGTAGCTGATCCTAATTTCCACACAGGAACTCATACTAATTTTGTTGAGAACTGAAAGCATGAGGGTCTCTGTTCCTCTCTCTGCCTCCCAAGCTTTTCCTTCACAAGAAGAAGAAGCATCAATCACATTGAATGAGGTTTCAGGCCTGCCACTAAAATATAAGATTCAAGAGAGAAACTCCCTCTTCTGCCAGTTTGATAAAAAGGATAGAGTATAGAGTTCTATCAGGTAGATATAACCAACTTGCTGTTTTCCATATTTCCTTTATTAAGATTACTTTGATCCCTTCAATTATTTGTTTCTTATAATTAACTCATAAGATTTGGACTTAGAGAAACGTTCCTAATATTTTCTCCACAAAGTAATTAATGTATAGCTTTCTCAAGGTTCCAATGTGACTCTAACTGTAAAATAGGGATAATAACACTTATCTATCTACCTTGCAGTTTTGAAAAGAGCACAGAGAAATAATGTATACGTATGTTTTTAACCTGTAAACTAGTATAAAACATTATTTACATAGTTAGCTAAAAGTGGAGTTGTGCTTTGACTTCCAAGCTAGACTTCTTTCAACATTGCCTGATACTTTCTTATTATCCTTGTAAAACAAATCACACGACAGTAATACATGGTTTCTGGGTCCAGCCCACGTTTCCAGCTTCCTGACAAGGTCTTAGAGTTTCAGTGAATCATTTTTCACATTTTTTTTTCAATTTTTTATTCCATCTCCTTATAAGGAGAAAGAGAAAATCATCTTAATTCATATGGTTAAAAATTATTCTCTGAAATGCATCATCAGTTTTCACAACAATACAGTCTTATAGTCGGAGACTTAAGTTTACTGATCCAAAGTAAAAGGCAAAAAGGAAAAACTAAGTACATATTTCAAATATTATTTCATAAGATTTACCAAGGAAACCTCACTATCTTATTAGCTATGTAATCTTTGAATATTTAACCTTGTTAGGCCTCATTGTCTTCATATTTAAAACAATCATAGTGATAATTCCTACCACATTTGATTGTTGTAAAGATTAAATGTCATAATTTACATAGAACAAATAGTATAGTTCTTGACATATCTTAAATGCTACGCAAAAGTTAACAATTTTGTTTATCCTTATAGTCAAAAAGAATAGAATTAATATTCTAATAAAAGTTTCTTGAGTCTCCTAATCGCTCCCACAATTATTATTTCATTAATTATACATGTAAAATTTATTTCAAAATATGTACTTTAATAATTACAGATAACAGAGGGTTGAAAGTTGTTTTTTTCCTCAAGTCCAAAATCCTTAATATAAAACATAGTATGGTAATATAAATATTATACCGGTTAGAAATAAATTAAATATGTCAGTAAACTGTACTCTATTAAAAAATATATATATAAATGTATTAAACATTTATTTATTTCTCCAATAAAATGATGATGCCTCTTACTGGATTTAGGAATGACACTGACATGACATTAGACGAAGTTTTCACACCCAAGTCTAAGAATGAAACACCAGTTCCAGAAATTTTAATTGGTGGTAAAGTTTTATATATATACAAATATATAGACATAATTTTGTGTGATATATTTCCAAACTTCACTTACAATTTTTTATTTATTTCTTTGCTTTTTCTATATAACATGTCTGTTTGACAAAAGACATTTTAAAGGTTGTATTTTACAGAGTAAAGTAAGTCAGAAAGAGAAAAACAAGTACCATATGCTAACACATATATATGGAATCTAAATAAAAAGCAATGGTTCTGAAGAACCTAGGGGCAAGACAGGAATAAAGACACAGGCATAGAGAATGGGCTTGAGGACATGGGGAGGGGGAAGGGTAAGCTGGGACGAAGTGAGAGAGTGGCATTGACATGTATACACTACCAAATGTAAAGTAGATAGCTAGTGGGAAGCAGCCGCATAACACAGGGAGATCAGCTCGAAGCTTTGTGACCACCTAGAGGGGTGGGATAGGGAGGGTGGGAAGGAGACACAAGAACAAGGGCATATGGGAACATATGTATATGTATAGCTGATTCACTTTGTTATACAGCAGAAACTAACACAACAATGTAAAGCAATTATACTCCAATAAAGATGTTAAAAATAAATAAAATTTTAAAAAATAAATAAAAGGTTGTATTTTATAGAATGTGAACTATGAAATGACACTGTAAACAATTAAGCTTTCCATTACTTCCACTATAAAAAAAAATCCAGAATTACACCTAACATAAAAACCAAGAAAATGACTTTGCTTTTGAGAAAGAGTTAAATAAATCATGGCAGGCCAGTCTTCATGCTTAAACAACTATAAGTGGTTGGATAAAAAAATAATTTAAGGTATTTTTAAAGATACCTAAGAGCTTTTGGAGCAACAAGGAATAGATGAACTCAAGTTTTATAGAAAAGAGGGACTTTCTTAAGTAAGATGACAATCCGTTGCAGGCTTTTTGTTTTTGTTTTTTTTTTTCCTATTTGCTAATTCTGGGTATGGACTGGAGATCAGGCTTACTTTGGCAGGAAGAATCTGTTGGGTGAAATAATAACCAACAGAACTTTACCCCTTATGAGTTGGTAGGCAAACTAGAAACGTGTGATTCAAGTGCATGGGTGGTTTTCCTGCTAGATATTTTCTGAATTTTAGTCTTCACCAGGGGTTAGGGTACCAGAAAAAGAGTTTCTAAAGGGCAGAGCAAAATTTCATGTAGTCTCATGAGCATAGAAAAAAAGCCATATTTCAAATTCATCATCAGTCTCCTTTTTCAAACATTTATTAGCATATTTTTAAATGCATGAAGCAGGAGGTTGGGAAATAGACTGAACATCTGAATGACAACATTTAAAATATCATAGGGTTTCAGGGCTGAGAAAATGGAGAGCCAACATGCAGTCAATCAGAGGATCTGGAGAATTACGTTCCAGACAGGGGCTAAACAAAGGGAGACTGAATCTTAGTATAGTAAGTCTCTACAAATTTTAATTTCCAATTGGATTAAAATGATCAATTCCTTACCAGCTGATTAAGAGAAGAGAGAGGAAACTCTTTTGTGTATGTGAAGAATAATATCTTGACACATTGTCCATCACAAAGCCAACAATTACTGGACAGGCAACATGGCAAGAATATATGGCTGGTAATTAACAAATAGTAAATAATAGCTGAATATCCACAGTTTTTACATATATTGGATTGAACAGAAAATAACTATAATTAATATGTCAAAGAAAAATTTTTTTAAAAAAGGTGGATAAATAGATGAAAGGATGGAGAATATCTCCAAAAGACTAGCATATGTAAAACAGAATTAAATGCACATTCTAAAATTAAACAATGCAAAATTTGATGTTAAAAATTCACTCTTTGGGTTAAATACAGATTGGATGGAACAGAACAGGATTATTAAACTCTGGTATAGTTGCATAGAAAATACACAAACTGAAGCATCAAAATTGAAAAGAACAGTTAAAACAGAACATGCTACAAGAAATATCTGAGCAAAACTCAAATTTAACCTATGTTTAATTTAAGTCCAATAAGGAACAGATAGGAAGAATGAGGTATAAGAAATACTTGAAGAGAAAAATGGCTGGAAATTTTCTAAAACTGCTAAAAGAAATCAATCCAGCAAAACAAAGAAGGAAAAACATATACAACATAGAAAGAAAGAAAAAGAAAGAGGGAGAGAGGGAGGGAAGAAATGAGGGAGAGAGAGAGAGAGAGAGAAATCATATAAGTATATTATAGTAAAACTGCTAAAAACCAAAGAAAAGGAAAGCAAAATGTAAAATAAAAAATAGCCCATGGGAGTGGGGGGAAGTGTTACAAGTATTACCCTCAAAGGTAAAGTAGTGAAACTGACAGCTGAGTTCCTACAGTGCTGAAGAAAGTCAGAGGACACAATAAAATCGTCTTCTAAAAATACTGGGAGTGACAGCAGAGTGGGGAGGGAAAATGCATCTGAATTCTATACATATCTGTACCCATGAACACAGAATTCTGTACCCATCAACAATATCCTTCAAAAATAAGGATTTCACTTTGTTGTAAAGCAGAAGCTAGCACACCATTGTAAAGCAATTATACTTCAATAAAGATGTTTAAAAAAAAATAAAAATAAAAAATAAAAAAAAAATAAGGATGAAACTGAGACCTTTTTTAAGGCAAGGACTGAGGTAATTTTTAGCCTGTGGTCATAGATGCATGGTTAGATAGATATAGAAAGATAGATAAAAACAGAAGAGGAGAATGGTCCTAAGGGAAACAAGAAAATGTCATACAAGTATAATTAATATCAGAAATGTTAAAAATGTTTATAAATATAAATGAACACTTACCATATAATGCAGTCATTGTACTGTCTTCTAGAATTTTATTTATGTACAAAACTAAAATTAAAAATAATAACAATACACTGGGCAGGTTAGGGTCAAAAGGAGTTTCAGAATTTTAAATTTCTATCAGCATCAAGAAAGTGATAAAATAATAATTTGTATTAGATCAATTTGATAAGAGTTCATGTTATAATCTCTAAGGTAACTACTAAAAGAAGATTAAAATAATGTGCAACTAGAAAGGGAAATAACAGGATAATAATAAAAGGGGAAGTAATGAGATAATATAAGTACTCGCTTAATTTTTAAAAGAGAAAAGCATAAATAAATGGAAAAATGGAATACATGTATGTTCTTTTATATATATATATATATGTAATATATATTTCTAAATATATCAGCTATTACACTAAATTTAAGTAGACTACATACTCTACATAAAGGCCCAAGAATGTCAGACAGGACAAAAAGCAAAACAAATGAATAAACAAACAAATATGTGCTCCTTAAAAGAGACATATCTTAAATATAAAGACAGAGAAAGCTACAAATATTGGGATGGCCCAAAAGTGCCTTCAGTTTTTAAGTAAAATAAAAGACATATTTTTCATTTTCATCAAGAAGTTTATTGAACAACGTATTCACCCTTTTGTTCCACTTCCTTTTGCCATTTTTCAGGCAACTTATGATTCCATCTTCCCAAAGTTTTTATCTTTTTGAGCAAAGAACTGTTCCAGGTGCCTTTTACAGTCTTCCAGGGAATTGAAATTTTTTCCATGAAGAGAATTTTGTAAAGACCTAAATCTGAAGGTGCAATGTCTGGTGAATATGGTGGATGAATCAGAACTTCCCAGCCAAGCTGTAACAGTTTTTGCCTGGACATCAAAGAAACATGCGGTCTTGTGTTATCCTGATGGAAGGTTATGCGTTTTCTGTTGACTAATTCTGGATGCTTTTCATTGAGTGCTGCTTTCATTTGGTCTAACTGGGAGCAGTTCTTGTTGGAATTAATCGTTTGGTTTTCCCGAAGGAGGTCATGATAGAGGACTCCCAATCTCACCATATACACATCACCTTCTTTGGATGAAGACCGGCCTTTGGTGTGGTTGGTAGTGATTCATTTCACTTGCGCCACGATCTCTTCTGTTCCGCATTATTGTACAGTATCCACTTTTCATTGCCCGTCACAATTTATTTTAAAAACGGAACGTTTTCATTACGTTTAAGTAGAGAATCGCATGCGGAAATACGGTCAAGAAGGTTTTCTTCACTTAACTTATGTGGATCCCAACCATCAAAGCAATGAACATAACCAAGCTGGTGCAAATGATTTTCAGGCTTGATTTGGATTTTCTGAGTATGTTGTCTATCTCCCGTGTGGTGTGACGTTGATTGTTCTCAATTAACGTCTCGATTTGATTGCTATCAACTTCAATTGGTCTACCCGACCGTGGAGCGTCATCCAGTGAGAAATCTCCAACACGAAATTTCGCAAACCAGTTTTGACATGTTTGATCAGTCACAGCACCTTCTCCATACACTGCACAAGTCTTTTTGTGCGTTTCAGTTGCGTTTTTACCTTTCTTGAAATAATAAAGCTTAATATGCTGAAAATGTTGCTTTTTTCTTCATCTTCAATATTAAAATGGCTACACAAAAATTCAGCAATTTTGATGTCTTTTTTTAAATGCACACTGATGTGACAGCTGTCACATACAATCTAACAAAATTGTTTCGAATGAAGTTAAAGACAACTAATTGCTACTAGAGCCATCTTACGAAAAAAAACCAAACAAACCTTCTGGCCAACCCATCAAGCAGAAAAAAATACACAAAGGAAAACTAAGCATAATAAAGCTGATGTATCTATACTATTATCAAACAAGGAATATTTAAAGCAAAATGATTTAATGCAGATAGACACTGCATAATAATACAGAGGTCAATAAACAGGAAAATGTAACAATTACAAATGTATATGCATGTTAACATCTTTTCCAATATAAAACCAAGTTGGATAGAACTAAAAAAAAGTAGGCAAATCTCAATTAAACTGGAAGACTTTCACACTCTCAATAACTGTAAGATATAAAAACCTAATAACACAATTAACAAATTTTACCTAATTGAGATTTATACAACACTGTCACCAAAAAAACAGAATTTACATTATCTTCAAGAGCACATGAATCATATCTTGATCTAAAAAACATACAAGATTTTTTCTCTCACCAAACTGGATACTAGCTAGTAACTAGCAGCAAAAAGCTAACTAGATAAACCCAACAATATTAAAATTAAACAGTATACTTTAAAATAATCTATGTGATACAGAAGAAATGAAAACAGAAACTTGGTAACATCTTGAAATGAAAGAAAATAAATATATTGCAGATTAAAACTTGTGGAATGTAGGTTAAAAAAGTGCTTAGAGGAGATTTATAAATTACATAAGTACATTAGTAAAGAAGAAAGGCTGAAAATCAACAATTTAGGCTTCCATCTCAAGAACTTAGAAAAAAGAACTGCAAATGAAAATTAAGTAATGTATTAAAAAAGGAGTGTATAAGAAAAACAAGAAAATAAGAATAAAAAGTAATATAGAAAGCAAATGTACAATACATAAAATTAAAAAGTAAAGTTGGTTATTTGAATATTTTAAAGAAGATAAACCTAGGAACACTGATCAAGAGGGAAAAAAACACTATATAACGCTCAGGAATTTTTTTAAAAAGAATGAATCAACAAATCAATAAATAAGAGAATATCATGAACAAGGTTATGTCAATAAATTCAATAGTTTAATTATACAAATTTTTCTTTAAAAATACTACTTAATGAAGTTGATAGAGCATATGATTAATCTGATATCTATTAAAGAACTTGAGTATCTTATTACAAAGAAAACTCCTAGCCCCAAATAACTTATATTTAAGGAAAAAGTTACACAACGTTTTACAAATTCTTCCCAAAAGTACATAAAGAGTGGATGTTTTAAACTTTTTATGAAGCTAGCAAAAGTTGCTTCTACAGTATGAAAATATTACAAGAAAGTAAATTGCAAACCAATATCTCTCAAAAACATAAGATGCAAAAAATCTTAAATGTTTGCAAATAATTAAGACAGTAAACATTAGCAAATTATTAAGCTAATAGGTATTAGCTTAATAAATATTAACAAATCAAATCCAGGATATATTAAATAGATGTTATATCAAGAACAAAGTGAGATTTATTACAGAAATGCAAGGTTAATCTAAATATTTGAATATCTATACAATTCATTACATTAAAAGAAAAATAAAATAAATCATATGCTCATCTTGATAGATGCAGGAAAAGCATTTGGCAAAATTCAATACTTATGATTTTTAAAATATCTTAACAAGATAGGAAAATAAAGGGAAATTTCTTAACCTGAAAAAGACCTTTTGTGGTGGTTTTGAAATATGTTCACAAATTCTTTGATACCTCTTATTTAAAAAAAAATTTTAAACCATTAATAAATAAGTCTTTGAACTTTCAAAGTTATGAAAAAGTACAATTTGATACAGCAATCTTTGGGGCATTCAGGGTCATGAGCTATACTGACAAACCTTTAGACACTTTTGATGTTGATATAACCACCGATCTTATTCAGATTTACCCAGTTTTACTTGTACTCATATGTTTGCTTGTGTGTGTACTTAGTTCTACACAATTCTATTTCACATGTAGGTTCCTATATCTATCACCACAGCAAGGGCACTAAACAATTCCATCACTATAGGGATCCCTCCTGTTGCCCTTTTATAACCACATCCAACCTCTTTTCTCCCACCCTCCACCCCAGCCCTAAAGCCTGGCAACCACTAATCTATTCTCTGCTTCTAAAATTTTGTCTTTATGTATAAATGGGATCATACAATATATAACCTTTGGCATAGGCTTTTTTCTTTTACTCAGCATAATTCTCTGGAGATTCATCTAAGTTGCTGGATGTATAAAGAGTTCACTTCCTTTTATTGCTAAGTAATATTCGATAGTATGTATTTATCTCAGTTTATTGAACCATTCATCTGTTGAAGGGCATCTGGGCTATTTCCATTTGGGGCTATTACTAATAAAGTTTCTATGTACATTAGTGTACAGGTTTTTGTCTGAATATAAGTTTTGATTTCTCTGGGCTACATGCTTAAGTGGGCGATTGCTGGTTTTTATGGCAATTACATATTTAGTTTTATATTGACATTTTTTAAAAGCCAACTTTTACTAAACTCACCAATTTGTTCTAGGTAGTTGTTTATGTAGGTTCTTGGCATTCCAATCTGTATGACATTTACTTTTCTTGCCTTATTTATCAGTATGGTAAATGTCCCTTTAAGCACTATTTTCACTACATCCCTAATCTTTGATAACTTGTATTTTAATTTTCATTAGTTCAAAATATTCTTCAATTTCTCTTAGGACATTTTCTTTGACCTATTTGTTATTTGGAAGTATGTTGTTTAATCTCCAAATATTTTTATAATTTTCTACTATCTTTCTGTTATTGATTTGTAGTTTAATTCCCTGGTGGCCTGAGAGCATACTCTGCAAAATTTCTAGTCTTTTCAATTTGGTAAGGTGTGTTTTTTTGACACAGACTGTGGTCTATCCTGATGAATGTTCCTTGTGAGCTTAAAAAGAATGTGTATTCTGCTGTTACTGTACAAAGTATTCTGTAGATGACAATTAGATACAGTCACCTGATGGTGTTGTTCAGTTCAGCTGTATCCTTACTGATTTTCTGCCTGGTACAGTTGTGTTGAAATCTGCAACTATAATGTTGTGTTCATCTATTTCTCCTTTTAATTCTATCAGTTCTTCCCCATGTATTTTTTTAAACATCTTTATTGGAGCATAATTGCTTTTCAATGCTGTGTTAGTTTCTACTGTATAACAAAGTGAATCAGCTATATGTATACATATATCCCCATATCGCCTCCCTCTTTTTTTTTTTTTAATAGATCTTTATTGGGGTATAATTGCTTCACAATACTGTGTTAGTTTCTGTTGTACAACAAAGTGAATCAGCCATATGCATACATATGTCCCCATATCCCCTCCCTCTTGAGCCTGCCTCCCATCCTTCCTAACCCACCCCACTAGGTCATTGCAAAACACCGAGGTGATCTCCCTATACTATGCTGCTGCTTCCCACTAGCTAACTATTTTACATTCAGTAGTGTATATATGTCGATGCTACTCCCACTTCACCCCAGCTTCCCCCTCCCACCCTGTGTCCTCAAGTCCATTCTCTACATCTGTGTCTTTATTCCCGTCCTGCCCCTAGGTTCTTCAGAACCTTTTGGGTTTTTTTTTTTAGATTCCATATATATGTGTTAGCATACGGTATTTGTTTTTCTCTTTCTGACTTACTTCACTCTGTATGACAGTCTCTAGGTCCATCCACCTCACTACAAATAACTCAATTTCGTTTCCTTTTATGGCTAAGTAATATTCCATTGTATATATGTGCCACATCTTCTTTATCCATTCATCTGTTGATGGACATTTAGATTGCTTCCATGTCCTGGTTATTGTAAACAGTGCTGCAATGAACATTGTGGTACATGTCTCTTCTTAAATTATGGTTTTCTCAGGGTATATGCCCAGTAGTGGGATTTCTGGGTCATATGGTAGTTCTATTTTTAGCTTTGTAAGGAACCTCCATACTGTTTTCCATAGTGGTTGTATCAATTTACATTCCCACCAACAGTGCAGGAGGCTTCCCTTTTCACCACACTCTCTCCAGCATTTATTGTTTCTAGATTTTTTGATAATGGCCATTCTGACCGGCATGAGGTGATACCTCATTGTAGTTTTGATTTGCATTTCTCTAATAATTAGTGATGCTGAGCATCTTTTCATGTGGCTCTTGGCCATGTGTATGTCTTCCTTGGTGAAATGTCTTTTTAGGTCTTTTGCCCATTTTTTAACTGGATTGTTTGGTTTTTTGATAATGAGCACCATGAGCTGTTTGGAGATTAATCCTTTGTCTGTTGTTTCATTTGCAAATATTTTCTCCCATTCTGAGGGTTGTTTTTTTTTGTCTTGTTTATGGTTTCCTATGCTGTGCAAAAGCTTTTAAGTTTAATTAAGTCCCATTTGTTTATTTTTGATTTTATTTCCGTTACTCTAGGAGGTGGGTCAAAAAAGATCTTGCTGTGGTTTATGTCAAAGAGTATTTTTCCTATGTTTTCCTCTAAGAGTTTTATAGTGTCTGGTCTTACATTTAAGTCTTTAATCCATTTTGAGATTATTTTTGTGTATGGTCTTAGGTAGTGTTCTAATTTCATTCTTTTACATGTAGCTGTCCAGTTTTCCTAGCACCACTTATTGAAGAGGCTGTCTTTTCTGCACTGTATGTTCTTGCCTCCTTTGTTGTAAATTAGGTGCCCATATGTGCGTGGGTATATCTCTGGGCATTCTATCCTGTACCATTGATCTATATTTCTGTTTTTGTGCCAGTACCATACTGTCTTCCTACTGTAGCTTTGTGGTATTGTTTGAAGTCAGGGAGCCTGATTCCTCCAACCCCATTTTTCGTTCTCAAGATTGCTTTGGCTGTCAGAGTCTTCTGTGTCTCCATACGAATTGTAAAATTTTTTGTTCTAATTCTGTGAAGAATGCCATTGGTAGTTTAATAGAGATTGCATTGAATCTGTACATTGCTTTGGGTAGTATAGTCATTTTCACAATATTGATTCTTCCAATTCAAGAACGTGGTTTATTTCTCCATCTGTTTATGTCATCTCTGATTTATTTCATCAGTGTTTTATAGTTTTCTGAGTACAAGTCTTTCACCTCCTTAGGCAGGTTTATTCCTAGGTATTTTATTCTTTTAGTTGCAGTGGTAAGTGGGAGTGTTTCCTTAATTTCTCTTCCTGATTTTTCATTGTTGGTGTATAGGAATGCCAGAGATTTCTGTGCATTAATTTTGTATCCTACAACTTTACCAAATTCATTGACTTGCTCTAGTAATTTTCTGGTGGCATCTTTAGGATTCTCTATGTATAGTATCATGTCATCTGCAAACATTGACAGTTTTACTTCTTCTTTCCAATTTGTATTCCCTTTATTTCTTTTTCTTCTCTGATTGCCATGGCCCGACTTCCAAAACTATGTTGAATAAGAGTGGCGAGAGTGGACATCCTTGTCTTGTTCCTGATCTTAGTGGAAATGCTTTCAGTTTTTCACCATTGAGTAGGATGCTTGCTGTGTGTTTGTCATATATGGCCTTTATTATGTTGAGGTAGGTTCCCTCTATGCCCATTTTCTGGAGAGTTTTTATCATAAATGGGTGTTGAATTTTGTCAAAAGCATTTTCTGCGTCTATTGAGATGATCATATGGTTTTTATTCCTTAATTAGTTAATGTGGTGTATCACATTATTTGATTTTTGTATATTGAAGAATCCTTGCATCCTGGGATATATCCCACTTGATCATGGTGTATGATCCTTTTAATGTGTTGTTGGGTTCTGTTTGCTAATATTTTGTTCAGGATTTTGGCATCTATATTCATCAGTTATATTGGTCTATAATTTTCTTTTTTTGTGATATCTTTTTCTGGTTTTGGTATCAGGGTGATGGTGGCTTCGTAGAATGAATTTGGGAATGTTTCTCCCTCTGCAATTTTTTTGGAAGAGTTTGAGAAAGATCAGTGTTAGCTCTGCTCTAAAAATGTTTGATAGAATTTGCCTGTGAAGCCATCTGGTCCTGGACTTTTGTTTGTTGGAAATTTTTAATTACGGTTTCAATTTCATTACTTGTGATAGGTCTGCTTATATTTTCTAATTCTGCCTGGTTCAGTCTTGGAAAATTGTACCTTTCCAAGAGTTTGTCCATTTGTTCATGGTTGTCCATTTTATTGGCATATAGTTGTTTGTAATAGTCTCTTATAATGCTTTGTATTTCTGCAGTGTCAGTTATGATTTCTCCTTTTTCATTTCTAATTTTATTGATTTGCATCCTCTCCCTTTTTTTCTTGATGAGTCTAGCTAAATCAATTTTGTTTATCTTCTCAAAGAACCAGCTTTTAGTTTTATTGATCTTTACTATTGCTTTCTTCATTTCTATTTCATTTCTGCTCTGATCCTTATGATTTCTTTCCTTCTACTGACTTTGGGTTTTCTTTGTTTTTCTTTCTCTAGTTGTTCTAACTGTAGGGTTAGATTGTTTATTTAACAGTTTTCTTGTTTCTTGAGGTGAGATTGAATTGCTATAAACTTCCCTCTTAGAACTGCGTTTGCTGCATCCCATAGGGTTTGGGTCGTCGTGTTTTCATTGCCATTTGTTTCTATGTATTTTTTAATTTCTTCTTTGAATTCCTCAGTGATCTCTTGGTTATTTAGTCGTCCATTGTCTAGCCTCCATGTATTTGTGTTTTTCACAGTTTTTTTCCTGTAATTGATTTCCAGTCTCATAGTGTTGTGGTCAGAAAAGATGCTTAATATGATTTCAATTTTCTTACATTTTCCGAGGCTTGATTTGTGACCCAAGATGTGATCTATCCTGGAGAATGTTACGTGTGCACTTGAGAAGAAAGTGTATTCTGCCACTTTTGGGTGGAATGTTTTGTAAATATCAATTAAATCTATCTTGTCTATTGTGTCATTTAAAGTTTGTGTTTCCTTACTTATTTTCTGTTTGGATGATCTGTCCATTGGTGTAAGTGGGGTGTTAAAGTCCCCTACTATTATTGTGTTACTGTCAATTTCTCCTTTCTTGGCTGTTAGCATTTGCCTTATATATTGAGGTGCTCCTATATTGGGTGCCTACACATTTATAATTGTTATATCTTCTTCTTGGGTTGATCCTTTGATCATTATGTAGTGTCCCTCCTTATCTCTTGTAACAGTCTTTATTTTACAGTCTGTTTTATCTGATACTAGTATTGCTACTTCAGCTTTCTTTTGATTTCCATTTGCATTCAATATCCCTTCACTTTTCCATCCCTTCACTTTCAGTCTGTATGTGTCCCTAGGTCTGAAGTGGGTCTCTTGTAGACAGCATATATATGGGTCATGTTTTTGTGTCCATTCAGCCAGTCTGTGTCTTTTTGTTGGGGCATTTAATCCATTTACATTCAAGGTTATTATTGATATGTATGTTCCTATTACCATTTTCTTAATTGTTTGGGGTTTGTTTTTGTGGGTGTTTTTCTTCTCTTGTGTTTCCCGCCTAGAGAAGTTCTTTAGCATTTGTTGTAAAGCTGGTTTTGTGGTGCTGAATTCTCTTAGCTTTTGCTTGTCTGAAAAGCTTTTGATTTCTCCATCAAATCTGAATGAGATCCTTGCTAGGTAGAGTAATCGTAGTTTCTTCTCTTTCATCACTTTAAGTATATCCTGCCACTCCCTTATGGCCTGCAGAGTTCCTGCTGAAAAAATGAGCTGATAACCTTATGGGGATTCCTTTGTATGTTATTTTTTGTTTTTCCCTTGCTGTTTTTAATATTTTTTCTTTGAATTTAAATTTTTGTTAGTTTGATTGATATGTATCTTTGTGTGTTTTTCCTAGGGTTTATCCTGTATGGGACTCTCTGTGCTTCCTGGACTTCGATGACTATTTCTTTTCCCATGTTAGGGAAGTTTTCGACTATAATCTCTTCAAATATTTTCTCAGACCCTTTCTTTTTCTCTTCTTCTGGGACTCCTATAATTCTAATGTTGTTGCGTTTAGTGTTGTCCCAGAGGTCTCTGAGATTGCCTTCAATTCTTTTCATTCTTTTTTCTTTATTCTGCTCCTTGGAAGTTATTTCCACCATTTTGTCTTCCACCTTACTTATTCATTCTTCTGCCTAAGTTATTCTGTTATTGATTCCTTCCAGTGTATTTTTCATTTCAGTTATTGTATTGTTCATCTCTGTTTGTTTGTTCTTTAATTCTTCTAGATCTTCATTAAACATTTCTTGTATTTTCTCAATCCGTGCCTCTATTCCATTTCCGAGGTTCTGGATCATGTTTACTCTCATTACTCTGAATTCTTTTTCAGGTAGATTGCCTATTTCCTCTTCATTTATTTGGTCTTATAGGTTTTTACCTTGCTCCTTCATCTGTGACATATTTATTTGCTGTCTTTTTTTTTTTTTATGAGTGGGATTATGTTCCTGTCTTACTGGTTGTTTGGCCTGAGGCTTCCAACAGTGGAATTTGTAGGCTGTTGGTTAGAGCTGGGTCTTGGTGCTGAGATGAGGACCTCCGTGAGACCTTACTCTGATGAATATTCCCTGGGGTCTGAGGTTCTCTGTTAGTTCCGTGGTTCGGACTCAGAGCTCCCACCACAGGAGCTTCAGCCCGACCCCCGGCTTGTGAACCGAGATCCCACAAGCTGTGTGTGGTGGCAGAAAACAATAAAAGAGAATAATAACAAAGTAAAAAATAAAATTAGACCAGGAAACTAACAGATATGTTTAGAAAGAATGTAAAAATAAAAATACAGGTGAATCAACAACCAGAAGGTACATTAGTACCACAATAGTAAAAAACAGGAGGAGGAAAAAGAAAAAAGAAAAGGGGGCCAAAGGCCTTGGCTGTGGAGGGCGGAGCCTAAGCAAGGGTGATGTTTGGGTGTTGGGCAGGGCCTATGCTTAGGACCCACAGGGCTGGAAACGGCCCTGGGGGCTGAGGAGGGTGGGGCTTATGCTCAAGAAAGAGAAGGGGCCCGGGCATGCCCCTCACCCCAGTCTCAGAGGGTGGGGGACCTCACCTGGGAGCCCAGCTGGCTTCCTGGGCTTCAGTAGGCTGGGCAAATGCCCTTCTCTCCTTTCTTGCTCCTCTGGTCCCAGAGGGCCACTTCCGCCTGCCTCTTCTGATCTCCCTGGCCTCCCTCCTATGCCCCCAGGACCATTGCAGCTGGGGGCAGGCCTTGGAGTGCAGGGAACCGGCCTGGGAGCTCAGCAGGCTCCCCTGGCCTGAGTGGGCGGGGCAATTGCCTTCCACTCCTCTCCCACTTCTCCCGGATGCTTCCGCCTGCCTCTCCTGATCTCCCTGACCTCCCTCTTATGCCCCCAGGACCCACGTGGCCTGGAGGGGGCTTTGGATGGGGAGTACTGGCTTGAGAGCTCAGCAGACTCCCCGGCCCAAGCTATTGCCCTCCGCTCCTCTCCTGCTCTTCCCTGAGGGCCCCTCCCACCTGCCTCTCCTGATCTCCCTGGCCTCAGGGACACCAGTCCTGTCTGGCCTCCACTTCTCCTCCTCCCTCAGTCCCCCTACATCCTACCGGTTCACGTGAGGGTTCCTTCCATATCCTTGGACATCAGGGTCCCCCACCAGCAGCCGGCAGGTCCCCTAGTTGTGGGGAGACGCTAACTTGACCTAAACATTATATTTTACAACTGCATTCATGTAAAGATGGATATAATCAAGGCTGCATTTTATATTATATATTCATCTTATATTATATATTCATTGTATATTCGTTCTTATCTTCTCATCATAAAAAAAGTTATTTAACATATTCTGTGGGCCCCAAAATTATCGTGGTCCCTAGGCACTGTGCCTACTGTTCCTACTGGATAAGTCAGTCCTGGGGAGGTGGTTTTCCTGGTAGCAGGGCAGCCACCCTGGCAGGGAAAAAAATCTTCCCATGTATTTTTGATGCTCTGTTGTTAGGCACATACAGGTTAAGGATTGTTACGACTTTTTGGAGAGTAGACCCCTTTATCATTATGTAATGTTTCTCTTTATCCCTGATAATTTTCCTTGTTCTAAAGTCAACTTGTCTGAAATTAGTATTGTTACTCTAGTTTTTTCTCAATTGGTATTAGCATGATACATTTTTCTCTGTCCCTTCACTTTTACCTATATGTATCTTTTATCTATATACATACATATATATTTAAAATGCATTTCTTAAAGATAATGTATATTTGGGTCTTGTTTTTTTTAATCTACTCTGACAGCCTCTGTTCTTTAATTCATGTATTTAGACAATTCACATTTGAAATCATTGCAAATATGATTCATTAGTATCTACCATGTTTTTAAATGTTTTCTATTCATTGCATTTTGTTCTTTGTTTACTTTTATCTTCCCCTCTTTTTCTGCCTAGTTTTAATTAAGCATTTTATGTTATTCTATCTTCTCTCATCACTTAACATATCAATTTTACTTCTTTTAATTCTTTTTAGCAGTTGCTTCAGAGTTTGCAGTACACATTTACAGCTACTTTAAGTCTACTTTCAAATAATGCTGTACTGCTTCATAGATAGTACAGGTACCTTAAAATAGAATATTTACAATTCCTTCCTCCTATCCCATATAATATTGGTATCATACATTATACTTTTATGTTACAATCACTCAGTAATCACCCAATATATTCTTGCTATTAACACTTTGAACAAAAGGTTATCTATTAGATCAGTTAAGTATCAGAAAAATAAAAGAATTATTTTATCTTCATTTATACATTTTCCAGTTTCTTCATTTCTTAGTGTACATCTGAGCTTCTGACCTATATCATTTGTCTTTCTCTCTAAAGAACTTTTAACATTTCTAGCAGTGCCAGTTTGCTGGTGACAAATTCCCTTAGTTTGTTTGTCTGATAAAGTATTTCTCCTTCACTTTTTTTTAAAGTGGGCAGAATGTGTAACTTTTTTATAGTGGCAAAAACCTTAAAATTTACCATCTTAACAATTTTTAAGTGTACAGTTGAGTAGTGTTATTTTCACATCATTGTGAAACAGATCTCCAGAATTTCTTTATCCTGTAACTCTGAAGCTTTATACCCATTAAACAACAGCTTCCCCCCACCCTGATTCTCACCCCTGCTAACCACCATTCTACTTTCTGTCCCTATGATTTTGACTACTCTAGGTACCTCATATAAGTGGAATCATACAGTATTTGTCTTTTTGTGACTGGCTTATTTTACTTGCCATAATGTCTTCAATGTTCACGCATGTTGTAACATGTGACAGGATTTTCTCCCTTTTTAAGACTGGATAATATTCTATTGTATGCGTATATCATATTTTGTTTATCCATTCATCCATAAATAGACATTTGAATTGCTTCCACCTCTTGGTTATTGTGAATATGGCTGCTATGAACAAGGGCATACAAATATATCTTTAAGACCATGCTTTCAATTTTCCATGCTTTCAATTCTTTTGGATATATATCCAGAAGTAATATTGCTGGGTCATATGGTGGTTTTATTTTTATTTTTTTAAGGAAACTCCATACTGTTTTTCATAGTGCTTGTATGATTTTACAATCCCACCAACAGTGCAGAAGTGTTCCAATTTCTTCACATCCTTGCCAACACGTGTTATTTTTTTTCATAGTAGCCACACTAGTGGGTGTGTCTGTTTTACTTGTGAAAGATAATTTCACTGGTACAGAATTCTAGGGTGACTTTTTTTTCTTTATTTCAATAGCTTATATATTTCATTTCACTCTCTTCTTTGTTGTTTGGTTTCTGAAGAGAAGTCCTATGTAATTCTTGTATTTGTTGCTCTATACATAAGGTGTGTTTTTTTCTTTCCCCCTTTAGCTATTTTCAGGATTTTCTCTTTGTCTTGGGCTTTCTGCCATTTGAGCATGATATTCCTAGGTATAGATTTTTTTAGTGTTTTTCTTTATGGTATTCTCTGAGCTTCCTGGACCTGTAGTTTTGTGTCTGTCACTAATTTTGGAAAATCTCATCAATGGTTACTTCAAATATTTCTTCTGCTTCTTTTTCTCTTTCTTCTCTCTCCAGTATTCTCATTACATGTATGTCATACCTTTTGTAATCATCTCACTGTTCTTGGATACTCTGTTCCATTTTGTTCATTCTTTTTGCATTTCATTCAATTCAGGAAGTCTATTGACATATTCAAGCTCACTGATTCTTTACTTGGTCATATCCAGCTTATTGACGAGCCCATAAGAGGCAATCTTCATTCAGTTACATTTTTTCCCAGCATTTCCTTTTTATTCATTCTTATAGTTTTCATCTTTCTACTTACATCATCCATGTGCTCTTACATGTTGTCTAATTTTTACATGAATGCTTTAGCTTATTATCAGAGTTATTTTAAATTTCCAAGCTGGTAATTCTAAAATCTGTGTCATATCTGATTCTGGTCTTGTTGCTTGCTTTATCTCTTCAGATTTTGCTTTTAGGATTTCTTGTAATTTTTTATTGAAAGCTGGTGATTACGTGATGTATCTGGTAATAGGAATGTTTAAGTATTCCTACCAGTTTCTGGTTCCAGTATGTCTATTCTCAGTAAGCTGCTCTTGGCTATAATTCTGTCTTCACCTGTCTCTCTAGGTTTTAAGGTAGCAGTTTGTCCTGGAACCTCAATTATTTGATAGATCTAAGAAAAGTCATTGATTTTCAGCTTGTTCAACTTTTTTGTTATTATAAAAGTAGGAATGATAACTTAATGAGCTTTACATGTTAGAACTGAGACTAGAAGTCTTAAGTGTTGTTTTAAGACTGTTTTCATCCTTATGACAGAGAGCTAACATGTTTATACATACATTCACTTCATACTTTTTTATTTAAAAATTTTTTAGAATATAAAAGCACAATTCAATCATAATCCCATCCCTTTTTATCTGAATAATATAAAATAAGAATGGAGTGCTTCTATCTACTTAACCCACTGGCATTTCCACTTCAACCCACTCAAGGTTAAGTATTATTTCTATTTGGTATATATCTTTTCTTTTACCTAAAGGTATACAGATGCACACACACACTTTTTAAACAAAAGTTCAACCATGACTTATATATGTCTTTTATGTCAAGACACTTGGCTCCATACAGAGGGATAATCAGAGGAATGAAATTAATAGCGTTAAGGTATACTTTAATACATAATAACTCTATTGTAATTTTTATTGGCTACTTTCATAATGGCTATCATCAGTAAGATGAATTTGTTGAACATCTACTGAATGCAAGGCACCCTAGTAGATATTGTGATAATAAGGGTGGCTTGGGGAAAGGAAAACATACATATCAATATTGTACTAGCAATTAAAGGAAGCATAGTATTAAAAGTCAAATAACTAGCACATATTTATAATTGTCCCAAGTTCACAGGAGGAAGGGATCACTATCTTATGCAACAAAAATGTTTTCACTTGGTTAGGATCTGAGGTAGGATAATTGGGGAATAAAAAACATGTGATGTTGAGAAGAAATTTTAAACCGAGTAAACAGTAAAACAGTTTTAAAAACTAATCTATACTAAACACGTGTGCCTGTTCTGTTCTAGGAACTTTCCATATATTAACACATTTAATACTCAACAATCCTATGAGATAAATACTCATTATCTCCGTTATAACTCTGAGGAGACTGAGGCTTAGAGAGAGAAATAATGTGCCCATGCATGCAAACTTTGAAGCAAAATAGTTTCTAGAACCAGTGCTTTTAAATTCTGCTAAATCCCATAGGTGGGCATGTATAGCATTTAGGGAGGGGGGATGTTTGGAGCTACATATTGCAGGCTTCTGAATGCCAGGCTAAGTAGTTTGAATATTTATCTCCAAGCAATAAAAAGTCAATGAAGACCAGAGAAATAGCTTGTACAAAGAGTGTTTTAAGATAATTAATTTAATAGCAGTGTATAGAATGCACTGAATTTGAAAAGATAAAAAGCAGAGTAATTATTGAAAAATCTGGTTTAATAGTTAAGTAGCAAAAGGGTGGATGCCAACTTCAGGGTAATAGCAAGAAATAACAAAATCAAAGGACAGACATTACAGTCATATTACTCTTTTAATTCTGTCAGAGGCACTATTATCACACCAAAAAGAAAAAAATGGCTCTCTTGAGTTCTTAGTCTTAGATCTCAAACACAGAGGTCTTACCTCTTAGTCCAGCCAAATAAAAGAATTATTTGTGTATATCACAGTTAAGGGCAGATGGAGAAAATTCCAACTGCCATTCAATGCATTTACCAATATTCAGCATTTTCTAAAGAGTGTTTTATAATATAAAATTGTAAAATGGTGTACGTTTGAAAAGTTGAAAAATAAAGATATTTATGATGGGGTCAAAGTACATATGTTAATGTATCATATATTATCTTTAGTGAAAAAACCATTCTCAAAGAGGTAAGCAGGAAAAATCTTTTAACCGAGGCAGCACAAATCACGGAACCTTATTAAAGCATAAGCACCTGAGAAAATGAAAGAATACAAAAATAAAAGCAAGATCTGAAAAACAGATATTTTCAGTCAGAGAGCAGAACATTCAATATAATACGAAGAAAAGGCATCATAATAGAAAAAGGAGAAAGCAGAAACACTTTCAGTATACACACAAAAATAATAATTGTTTTTATAAACTAGGTGATGGGTTCCAATTTCCATAACTTAATAAAAAGACACTTTACATGCAAAAGAGCCCTAGAAAAGATTAGAGACTGAATGACCTAAAATAATGCTTTAGAAATGCCCTGTATTTTGTCAAAATCTCATATTATTCAATATAATCATATATACAAAAAAGTAATCTAGCAACGAATTAATTTCTAAATGCCTGAATATAACAGAGAAGGACATGTGCAAATAAACCCAGCAGGTAGTTAATAGCCAGCTTCTCCAAAGGATTGATTGTCATCTTTATATGTGAAAAAAAATCAGGGTACTGCCTTTGGGAATATCTCTAACATATTTATACTGGCTATTTACCTCAGTAGTTAACGGACATCAATAACCTGTCACCAAAATAAAAGTACTGGAAAGAGATTGAAATGAGCTCAAAGGAAACATTTCACTTCAAGATAAATACCATGAAAATATAGCTGATTGCAGTTTCTTGGGCATAAATTGTCATGAGTACACACTTCATTAAAAATGAGATTAATATAAAAACTATTCTTGTACTCCACTAATGTATCATTCTCCCCACTTCCTTTAGCAGCTTAGTTTAGCTGAGTTAAATGATTTTAAAAAATGGTAGTGCAATAGAAATGGCACCAAGAGCTATTGGGGTGGCTTAATAATCAGGATTAGAGTACCCAGTTTTCCTAGAAAGACATCCAAATCTAAATCTCAGTAGCAATTCCACCTTCTGTTCTTGAAAGCTAAATGAACTGTGTTCCAAATAACTCATTTTATGAAGGTGCTTTAAGCAGGACTATGAACATATAGCATTGTCTTAGGGAACATGGGGTAAAATGCAGATTCTAATTTGGAAAACTTTATTTTCGAAAGATACTTTAAATTTAAAAAGGCAATTTTTTACCATTGTTCTATCTTTTCATGGACTTATGACCTCAGTTTAAAATATGAAACTTTATGATTCTATCAATGAATGGTTATTAAAAAAATAAAATACCTAGTCTTACTTAGACACTCCCTGCTAAAGCCTAATAGGCTTTCTGTCCCATTGTGCTTAATTAGCTCATCTGGCTAGCAAAATGCTGTCCACGTGATTGCTGCTCATCACGTGTCGTAACACAAGATCCAGGCCCAGGATGAACATGGTTTCCAGTACCCTGAGAAGTGCAAAAAATTGTACCATCTTGGACAAGTTACATTAGCTCTCTGGACTGTATATTGACCGTATTTGATAATCTTAAAGTAGCCTTTCAGTGCTTGGCTGCCACATTCTCATGTGCAGACCAACATTTTCAGATTCCAAACTGACGAAAAAGTCAAGTGTGATGAACCGAGTGTTTTATAGTATTCAAGCACTGAAATCTTACTAGGTGTCACTAGCACAAAGTAATCCATGATCAAATTACTTTCAACATGTTTGTTTTTGTGTGCCAAAGTGTCCAGCAGCTTGTGGTGCACAAAGTAAAGATGCTTTCATAAAACTCTGTCAAAGTCAAATTTAACTAACGTTGATTGAGCAAAACCTGTGTGCAAGGAACTATGCTAGGTCCCGCCACATTATTTATTTAACTTAATCCTTAACAAAAATTTCTAAATGTCTTGTCATTATCACTATTTTACTATTGCAAGAACAGATGCTTATAGACACTGATAAATGGAAGAATGAAATTTTGAACCCTGACCTTCTGGTCCATATAGTTAAAGAGTCTGTTGTGTGTGAGTGTGTGCATGTGTGTATAGTACAATACTTACGTATGTATCATTTTATTTTATTTTTTTATTTTTGGCTGCATTGGGTCTTTGTTGCTGCACGCAGGCTTTTCTCTAGTTGCGGCGAGCGGGGGCTACTCTTCCTTGTGGTTTGCGGGCTTCTCATTGTGGTGGCTTCTCTTGTTGCGGAGCATGGGCTCTAGGTGTACGGGCTTCAGTAGTTGCAGCACGCAGGCTCAATAGTTGTGGCTCGCGGCCCTAGAGCGTAGGCTCAGTAGTTGTGGCGCATGGGCTTAGTTGCTCCGCGGCATGTGGGATCTTCCCGGATCAGGTCTTGAACCCGTGTACCCTGCATTGGCAGGCGGATTCTTAACCACTGCGCCAGCAGGGAAGCCCTGTATGTATCATTAATGAACACTTGTTATTGACCAGACATTGTGCTAAATGGGTTATATATGTGTGTGTGTGTAGTGTGTATTACAAGGTTGATATTACTTAATCATTAAAACAAAGAGATTTAATAACCTGCCCCTAGTAGCAAAGCTTTAGTTGGTAGAACCAGGATTTCTACCAGAAATCCTGACAGGATTAATTTTAGAGCTCATACTCTAATTTTAGAGCTCATACTCTCAGTGACTTCAACACATAGCCTGCGGACAGTGTGCTTATTTCTCTCTTCAATTTTCATTTCACTTCCATCACTACTGGACCACAAGTCTAAACCATTATAAAGTTATTTGAATCCTATACAGTAAAATGTGGGATAAGACTTGAATATTTCCTAGTGTCATCTTCTGAAGTCACCTAGTTCCTATCATATTAAGATGATAATGTGGAGAAAATATTCCTTGCTTGGTCTATGCTTTTGTTTTTTAAATCAATTAAATGGATTTGTATATAAAATAATGTGTCTATTATGTTTAGAGCTGGCCATGGACTGTTGATCTACTCTCTGTAGCAGGGATTATGAAGACCTTATGATCATTTTGCTCTTGACTTCTGATCCCTTTATATTGTTAAATGTGGAGGGTGGGGCATAGGAGCATACATACCTTGCTATCCTACACCATGTCAGAAATGGCCTGCCGAAATAGCACTCTATTTAAATGCAGATTCTTTTCAGACAATCTCTTGGATGGCCAGCTACATATACATGCATGGTTTTTCTCTCACACATATACTCTCCAATTGCAGCTGTAATCTACCTCTAAATACCACATTTTCCCTTTGAAAAAACACTTTCACTTTTGAAAACTTAGCCTTAGTTCTTCAAAACAAAATTTATCAATCTCACTTGTGTTTTTAGTAGCAACAATGAAAAGAGACAATTTCTTAAATAGAAAGTTGACAAGTTACAGTGATTAATGACACTTTTGTTTATTGGTTTGCCTGTAGGCCAAGTATGAAACAGTGTTTCCCTAGACCCCTTGTTGGTAAAATTGCAGCAAAAACAGGTGCAAAAACATTACACATAATATAGTAGAAAAGGGCTTACTTCCAAGAAAGTCTACCCATATTAGTTTCTGTATTTTGTACTTCACTAAAGGAGAAATGTGGATCAAATTTGTTCCAACACAGTTGGAAGCTCTGTTTTCTTTTTGGGTCTACATATTATTTAAAAAGTCAGTCAAGATAAATGTAAAAGACTTATGCTAGTTTCTATTTTATAATTACTGTAAATTCTTATGGGTCTTTACTTTTTAATTCCTCTTTCAGGCTACTTTATTCTTACTAGGAAATATACAAATAACCAAACAAAGAATATTTATCAAATAGCAACTATCCTTTCCTTTCTTTGTGTGCTACAGAAGACACTTTCTGTCCTTGAGAAGCTTCCATTCTGATCAGGAAAACTAAACTTCCAGCACAGGCTGCTCTCTTCCCTAACTAGATAGTAGCTCCAGGTCCATTAACATTCCACTTGTTTCAATTACACTATTTATTTCTCTTTCCACCATCTCATCACTTAGATCCCAGATTTGTAATATTTATGCATCAAATGTTCTCATTAAAGTTATTGACTGAGATGTCCTCATAGGAGATAAAGAACAGTCAACTAGGTGCTCCCAGTCTACAGACACAGATAAAAGGAGGTAAAAGACAAGAAAAACATAGTGACTCATTTTTACTGAGGGAGAAATAAAGTGGAAAACTTCTGATGAAAAGAAAGCACATAATATACAAGTACTCAAACACGTATATTGAATAAATAATTTGTAAGCCAAAATAGGCTTATAAAGGAAAAGGGAACAACCATAATTTTTAAAATGTATGTATATTCTATTTGCTATTAGATATCCTGGGACCTTGAATGTTCGCCAGCATTTTCTAAAAATCATTCAAGTGCTCTAGAAAGTTATGTGAATTTCTCCTGGCATACTCTCAGGATTTGGATATTATTAAAGTATTTATTTCTATCAATTAAATGAATATACCACCAGTGGAACCAGTACCTAGACTCAGGTTTGCAGCCCCCTACTGTATACTGATATTGTGAGAAAGGAATAAAGTTATATTAACAGTAACTTTAATATGTGGAAATTTTGTTATGATTTTTAAAGTCTTTTACCCTTAAGGCACTTGAGCAACATAAAAATTGCAGCACACCCATAATCCATCACCAACTGTTTAAAATGTAGTTCAGTCAAACATATCCAAACCATCAACACTCATTTCATTGTCAAA
Organism: Eubalaena glacialis; assembly: GCF_028564815.1. Taxonomy (NCBI): domain Eukaryota; kingdom Metazoa; phylum Chordata; class Mammalia; order Artiodactyla; family Balaenidae; genus Eubalaena; species Eubalaena glacialis. The sequence continues at coordinate 102,887,475 of NC_083726.1, forward strand.
ATTACCTCATAATCAAACTTCAGCTGATTGTCTTCCAGTCTCAGGAAACTCAACTCATTAGGGACATGATGGTAGTGGGGCATTTTAAATTCTCTAATGCAATGATTAATTGTCCAACAAAAATACCAGTGGCACCCCTGCTGAAATCACTGCCTGTATCTAGCCCTTTCTCCACAGGAAAAAAAAAAAAAAAAAAACAGGAATAGAAATATCCTACATGAGCCATTGTTGTCAACCCTAGCTCTGAGGGTAACACAGGGCATCCCCAGTTATCTCAAGTGGACTAATGACATTTTTTAGAACTTCTCAAAGTAGGTTTTTAGGATCTTGTACTTAAAAAGAAAATTCTCTATTGCATATTCAGTGAGAAGATCTTGAGGTAAAGCTAGATAAAGTATTGAAACTTCCAGTTAAAGAGCCTGTATTGGGTAGCCTATCTATATCTAGTACTTAGGACAAAAACTAGGAAATTGTAAATCATCCATCACTGAGGAAAGATTGAATGGATGGGCTAAATGAGTGGATAGATATTTTGTTCAATGCAAACTGCTACAGAGAATGTCAAAAGGAATCAGATATTGTGATTGTGATTGTGAATCAGATGCTACACATCTTTGTGTAGCTTTATACTGAATTGTGGGAAAACAAGTAATTATTTTACAAACGTTGATGGAATGAATACCTTTAGAAATACAGAAACCAATGCTACTGAAGATTTTTATTGAGAATTCTGAGAATCCCCCAGGTGGTAATGTGACAGGTTAAAGCTTTGTTTTATTATAACTGACACAAAGAAAATGGTTGGGTAAAAATTTAGATGAGTGATAGTTCTGACTTGTTGTTTAATTAGTTAGTTACTCAGTGTAAGGCTTTTTTGTAAATTTACAATAACATTTTCTATCCATGAATCAAAAAGATAGAAATAGCATTGACCAAAGCAGTAATGGAAATTTGATCACTAGCTTTCTTTTTTTTAAGATTTTAAATTGTATCGTTATTTATATTTTATCTTGGGACTTTATTGAGGGATACTTTATTCACTCATTTATTTACTTATTTATTCATTCATTCATTCATTCATCCATCCATCCATCTATCCATCACTAAATAAGCTTCTGCTACCCAACTCCTATTGGCAAAACTCTATGCTAGACAATTTGAGAGAGAAAAAAAGATACATAAGTTAAAAGATCTATTCTCTGACAGTTTACAACTTCCAGGTCCTCTTTGACTAAATAGATAATAAAACCCTCTGCCAAGATGCTGATTTGACAGCAAAGAAATTTGTGATGGTGTATTAAGCTGGGTCATTGCTATTGCTTAACATTAACCTAGAAATGCCATTTAAATAGAGCATAATAAATGTTCAATTTACCATGTCCCTTCTTGTCCTAAGTGCTCCTGTGAGGCCACAAATTAGACCAAGATAGCCTGATCATTTCTCTATTCACCAAAAAGAGTGGAGACACTAAGTTTACATTGTCTCGGAAAAATGTTCATAAATCACCGTTTTTATGATCCTAGGTTTCAAATATGCATTCCAATCTAAAGTAATGACAAAAAGTAACACTTCAATATTGGAATGATTGACACTTTTATGGTGTCTTTATCAGGCACATTCAGTAAAATACTTTTCTATGTGTCTTATACTTTTCCACTATTATTCTGTCAGTCATCGGTTGGATACAAAACTTAAAATGTGGTGGTAGTCATAAGTGTCTCTGCCCTCACCTTTCTCCTTTTCTATGCTTATACATGCATGTATGTATCTACACATACAACATAAGTACATATTTAGGTAGGTAGATGATAGATAGATAATGTATCATTCAATTTAGCATATTTACTTGTTTTAAGCCTATTTATTATATTATTGGAAGAAGGAAGGGAGGGAGGGAGGGAATATATCTTTATCCTGTTCAGATATGAATCCCAACATTGTGTAACTTTATTTCAGCTAACTTCACTCCGAAGAAAAGATGTCCATGGTCCCTTTTGAATGTTCTTAAACCCTGATACAATTTTTCGGGGATCAACGTTCCAAACTGTGAATGACTTAGGTCTTTGCATTTTCTTCCTTCTCCCTGTGTCTGTCTCTGGATAATGTCATAGATCAGCACATGAATCAAAAGATTTTTTAAAAGCATTAGAGATGAAATTAAAACTTCTAAAATTATTTTGTGCATAACTCTGGCAGGAGTTTGGTGAGTGAAAATGTTTAATGATGACTGACTTGTTTCTTTTGGGTTTGCTTAATTTTAACATTGACAGCCCAAAAGAAACACACCAAAACTGGCTTCTCTTCAAACAATGATCCATCTTCATTCTCTCTTTTATAAAATCAGATTTCCTGAAAAACTATCTCCACCCACTGACCCTCTCACTGATTCTCTGACATTCTTTTTACACCTCTCACATTCTATTGAAATTCCTTTCTCAACAGCCATGTGTAGGCTCTTCTTTGTCAAATCCAATAGCCTCTGCTAAGTTCTTGCCTTATTTTACTCTCTGCTGCATTTTCCATTCTAGACCATCTTCTTTATAATTCTTTTTTTTTTTTTTTTTTTGGCTGCACAGGGTCTTAATTCCCCAACCAGGGATTGAACCTGTGCCCCCTGCAGTGGAAGTGCAGAGTCTTAACCACTGGACCACCAGGGAAGTCCCTAGACCATCTTCTTCTAGGAATGCTCTTCCCTTGTGGTCCTGGAAAAAATGCCATGGCTCTCTACTCTTCTAACCTCTCTGAGTGCTTAGCATTCTTCTGCCAAGCTGACTGGTCAGTCAGCAGGCTTTTCTCACACATACAGAACTTCCAAGTAGCTTTCAGTGTCTTAATCCTTAATATGATGAATGGCCATGGGTAATAAGAAATATGAGGAAAACCTCAATCATGAAAAAGAGAGCTTAAAAAAAATTAAAAAGAAAAAAGCAAGTTGAATAATATTGAGATTTTTTTTTCAATGTACAGGAAAAATAAAAGGAACAACAAAAATTACTGTAAAGTTGTTTGTTTAGTGATTTTTGCAAACTAAGTCTTTTATGTCTGTATCCTTTGCCATGTGTGGTCACTGAAGTCTCTGCTTAGTCACATAGTGGTCAGCTACTGATTAGACGAAGGTTTCCTGAAATGCCTGGAACCAATAAGTACCCCAGTCTTTGTTGAGGTGTGCGTGTTGGGGCACACTATCCACACTCAGCCATGAGGTTTACAGCTCTGCCTTAGCCTTCACTTCCTTCTTATGCAGAACCTCAAGATTATCCAGAGGTGAAATCATATAGCCCTGGTTATTTCTTGAACACACACACAGTCTTTGGCATGCACACAGAATATGCACATATATATGCATTGTCTTCTAGATTCCCAGAAGTATGTTTGAGGTTTTCAAAGTCCCTGCAAACATCTCATTCTCCAGATTATTTTTTCTTTGTAAGCTTTTGCTTAGCCTCTTGTTTGCCCAAACTTAGGAAGTCACAATGTTCAACAGTTACCTCAATGTATTACTTTTTCAGTGACATTTGACTTTTTAAATGTATCACTCTCATAAAAATAACTAAGTAAACAAACATTTAGAAAATAGATAAAAACATAAAACACATCATAAATTTTTCATGTTTCGTTAGGAACCACTCTTTGCCTGGTTAATTTCTCTCATCCTACTACAAGTCTCAGTGCAGAGGCCATTTCCTCAAGGAAGCCTGCTTTGAGCTTCCAGATCAACTTCAAACAATGCTTTATGCTACCGTAGGTCTGAGAATTTATTTGATGGACCTTATCACAGTGTATGTATCTGAATATTTGTATAATTCTTTGACTTCTGCTGTCTGCCCAGCTAGGCAGTAAGTTCCACTAGGGCAATTACATCTGCTTTGTTCACCACTGTATCCTCACTACCTATCATACTTACTATCACATTGTAGAATGTTAAACATGTATTGAATAATGACAGCTCTACAGTCTAGGCATGGAGAACTCATCTAATAGTTCCATGACTTTATTTCCCCTACATACATCCGTAATTCCAAATATTCTCCAGAGGTCCATATGCTGAGTTACTAACTGCCTGCTGAACATTTTTCCAATAGAGGTCCACTAGGAACCCAAAGCCAAGTGTCTTTTTCTCAAATATTCTTTCTTCTTTTCCCTATGCCAATTGATCACATCACTTCTATTAAGGATAGAAACTTATGAACATTTTTATTCTCACTTTATTTTCACATTACTTATATATTTGGAATAAGTCCTGTCTTCCTATAACTAACTGTACTATTATCAATATGTTCTCAAACATTGTGCTGGAGATGTTCTTCCAGTATATATTCTTTGAAACAATATCTAAATTCCTTAACATGGCAATTTTAATTCTTTATGGTTTGTCCTTCCAATATTTTAAAAATTTTCACTCTTGTCTCCAATTCCACCTCATTCCTTTGCACATAATGGAGTCGTTAGATTATAGTGTCAGATTTTTTACTGATCCCTGAATATGCTTTTACCTTCTAAACCTAAGCAGCTATGTTTTCATTTTAAATTGAGACATAATTGACATGTAATGTTTAAGTTTAAGGTGTTCAATGTAATGATTTGATAAACATATATATTACAATGCAAATTACCATTGTAGTGTTAGCTAAGACCTCAATCAGTTCATATAATTATCATTTCTTTTAAGTTGTGAGAACATTTAAGATCTAGTCTCTTAGCAATTTCCAAGTATATAAGGCAGTATTGCTAACTATAATCACAGTGTTATGCACAAGATCCCCAAAATGGATTTATCTTCTAACTGCAAGTTTTATAACCATTGGCCAACAACTCTTCAATTCCCCCATCTCCAAGCTCCTAGTAACAATACTTTACTTTGTGTTTATGAGTTTAGCTTTTTTAGATTCCACATATAAGTGATACCATACAATATATGTCTTTCTATGTCTGACTTACCTCACTAGGCATTATGCCCTCAAGGTCCAACCATGTTGTCACAAATGGCAGGATTTTCTTCTTTCTTGTAGCTGAATAATATTCCATTATATATATTTGTGGTTTCATGTCTTATGTTTAACCCATTTTTAACTTTTTTTTTTTTTTCTTTGGCCATGCCACATGGTATGCAGGATCTTAGTTCCCTGACCAGGGATCGAACCCATGCCCCCTGCAGTGGAAGCGCAGAGTCTTAACCACTGGACCACCAGGGAAGTCCCATTTTTAACCCATTTTTGAAAGTGGTATAAGATAGGGGTCTAATATCATTTATTTTGCATGTGGTTAGCCCAATTTCTTAGCACCATTTATTGAAGACACTATTCTTTCTTCATTGGATATTCTTGGCTCCCTGGTCAAATATTAGTTGATAGTATATGCAAGAGTTTATTTCTGGGTTCTTCATTCTGTTTCATTGATTTATGAGTCTACTCTCATGCCAATACCATACTATTTTGATTACTATAGCTTTGTAGTATAGTTTGAAATCAGAATGTGTGATGCCTCCAAGAACATGGGATATTTATTCCTCTGTTTGTGACTTTCATTTGTTTGCATCCTCTTCAATTTCTTTTTATCAAAGTCTTGTAGTTTTCAGTGGACAGATCTTTCACTTTCTTGGTTAAATTTATTCCTAAGAATTTTTTATTCTATTTTAAATAGGATTTTTGTTATTTATTTTTCAGATATTTTGTTGTTAGTGTATAGAAACACAAATAATTTCTCTACATTGATTTCATATCCTGGAACTTTACTGAAATCATTGATGAATTCCAACAGTGTTTTGGTTGAGTGTTTAGGATTTTCTAAAATCATATCATCTGCAAAGAAGACAATTTTACTTCCTCTCCAATTTGTTTGCCTTTAACTATTTATTTTGCCTGACTGCTGTAGATAGGACTTTCAGTACTAGGTTGAATTAAAGTGGTGAGAGTTGGCACTGTTGTCTTGTTTCTGATCTTAGTGGAAAAGTGTTCAATCTTTCACCACTGAGTATTGTGTTAACTGTGGGTTTGTAGTATATGGCCTTTATTATGTAGAGGTATGTTTCTTCTATACCCAAGGTGTTGAGGGTTTTTATGACAAAAGGATGTTGTTTATTGTCAAATGCTTCTTCTGTATCTGAGATGATACGATTTTTGTCTTTCATTCCATTAATTTGGTGCACCACATTTATTGATTTGCATATGTTGTGTAAGGTGTATCCCTTGCATCCCAAGGTTAAATTCCACTTGGTCATGATGTATAATCCTTTTAATGTGCTGTTGAACTTAGTGTGCTAATATTTTGCATTTATATGCACCAGGGATATCAGATTAGGGTTTTTTTTCCTGTAGTGTCTTTATCTGGCTTTGGTATGAGGGTAATATTGGCCTTGTAAGATGAGTTCGAGAGTGCTCCCTCCTCTTCAATATTTTGGAAGATTTTTGAGAAGGATTGGTGTAATTTTTTTTTTAAATGTTTGGTAGAATTCACCAGTTAAGCCATCTGGTCCTGGGCTTTTATGTGTTGGGAAGCTTTTGATTACTAGCTCAATCTCCTTACTTACTATTGGTCTACTCAGAATCTTCATTTCTTCATGCTTCAGTTTTGGTAAGTTCTAGGTTTCTAGGAATACATTCATTTCTTTTATGTTACCCATTTTGTTGCCATATAATTGTTCATAGTAATCTTTTATGATCCTAGTATTTCTGTGCTATCAGTTATAATGCCTCCTCTTGCATTTCTGATTTTATTTGTTTGATTCCTTTCTGTTTTTCTTAAGCTAGCTAAAGATTTGTCACTTTTGTTTACCTTCTCAAAAAAATAGCTCTTAGTTTTGTTGATCTTTTGTTTTTCTGGTCTCTATTTTATTATTTCCACTTTTATTTTTGTCATTTCATTTCTTCTGTTAACTTTGGCATTAGTTTGTTTTTCTTCCAGTTTCTTAAAGTGTAAATGTAGGTTGTCTATTTGAAATCTTACTTTATTGCTTCTGCAGCATCCTATAGGTTTTGGTATGTTGTGTTTCCATTTTCATTTGTTTTGTTATTTAAAAAATTTTTTTCCTTTTGATTTCTACATTACTCAGGAGTGTGTGGTTTAGTTTTCACATGTTCGTAAATTTTCCATCTTTCCTCTTGTTGTTTATTTCTAATTTCATACCATTGTAGTCAGAATAGATACTTGGTATGATTTGAATGTTTTTAAGTTTTCTAAGACTCATTTTGTGGCCTATCATATGATTTATCATGGAGAATGTTCCATGTGCACTTGAGAAGAAAGTATATTCTGCTGCTGTTGGATGGAATGTTTTATATATGTCTGTTAGGTCAATTTGCTCTAAAGTATGGTTCAAGTCCAAAGTTTCTGTGTTGATTTTTTGACTGGGAAATCTATTAGAAAGTGGGGTAATGAAGTCCCCTACTATTATTGTGCTGTTGTCTACTTCTCCATTCAGATCTGTTTGAACTTGCTTAATATATTTAGGTGGTCTAATGTTGGGTCCATACATATGTACAATTGTTGTACCTTCTTAATGAGCTGTCTTCTTTATGAGTATACAATGACCTTCTTTGTCTTATTATTATTTGGGGGCTTAAAATCTATTTTATCTGTTATAAGTATTATTACCACTGTTCTCTTTTTGTTTCCACCTGTGTGGAATATCTTTATTCCATCTCTTCCCTTTGAATCTATTTGTATCCTTAAAGCTGAAGTGAATCCCTTGTAGGCAGTGTATAATTGAGTCAACTTTTTTTTAAGCATCCATCTGTGTCTTTTGACTGGAGAATTCAATCCATTTACATTTCGAGTAATTATTAATAGGTAAAGACTTACTAATGGGATCTTATTAATTGCTTCCTGGCTACTTTGTTGTTCCACTTTTCCTTTCTTTCTCTCTTGCTGCCTACCTTAGCAAATTGGTGATATTTTGATGGTGGTATGTTTGATTATCTTCCCTTTATATTTTGTGAATCTTCTATAGGTTTTTGCTTTGTAATTACCATGAGGCTTACATAAAACATCTTACTGATTTGAGTCTATTTTATACTGAGAGCAACTTAACTTCAATCACATAAAAAACCCTACTCTTTATGCCCCCAGCTTTTATGTTTTTGTTGCTACAATTTACTTCTGTTTATATTGGGTATTTTTTAAATACTAATAGGTATAGTTATTTTTAGTAGTCTTTACCTTTAATTTTTATACTATAGGGAAGAGGTTAATATGCCATCATATTGCAAAATTAGTTTTCTGAATATGACTATATATTTACCTTTACCAGTGTGTTGTAAATTTTTGTTTTCATGTTACTAATTAGAGTCTTTTCATTTTAGCTTGAAAAAATTTCAGCATTTTTTGTAAAGCAAGTCTAGTGGTGATGGACTCCCATGGCTTCTGTTTGCCTTGGAAAGTCTTAAAAAATCTCAATTTCTGAAGGATAATTTTTCCAGATAGAGTATTATTGGCTGACAGTATTTTTCTTTCATCATTTTGAATATATCATCCCTCTCTCTCCTGGCCCATAAAGTTTCTGCTGACAAATCTGCTAATAGACTAATGGGGATTCCTTTGTAGTTTATAATCTTTTTTCTCTTGCTGCTTTTAAGATTCTCTCTTTGTCTTTTATTTTTTATTATCTTACTATACTGTGCCTTGGAAAAGGTCATTTTGGATTGAAAAAATGAGGTGATCTGTTAACTTCATGAACTTGGATGTCCAAGTCTCTCCCCACTTTGGGAAGTACTCAGCTATCATTTCTTTCAATATACTTTTAGCTTTCTTCTCCAACATTTCTTCTTCTGGAATTCCAATGATTCAGATTGGTCCTTTTGATGGTATCCCATAGATCAAACAGGCTTTCTTTACTCTGTTTTTTTCTTTTTTATTTGTTCTCCTGTGTTTGCATTATTTCAAAGTTCTTATCCTCTAACTCACTGATTCTTTCTTCTACATGATCTATTCTGCTGTTGATGCTCTCTATTGCATTCTTCATTTCACTCATTGACTTCTTCAGCTCCAAAATTTCTGTTTGGTTATTTTTTAATGATATCTATCTTTGTTAAATTTCTCATTTTATTCATGTTGTTTTCCTGATTTTGTTGAATTGTCTTTCAGTGTTTCCTTATAGCTCACTGAATTTTCCCAAAAAGTTTTTTTGAATTCTTTATGGGTAAGTCACAAATCTCTGTGTCATTGGCTTTGGTTACTGGAGGAATATTGTGATTTTTTTTTGTGATGGCATGGGTCCTTGATTCTTCATGTTCCTTGGCGTTTTGTGTTGCTGTTTCCACATTTGAAATAGCAGCCACCTCCCCCAGTCTTTACTAGCTGCCTTCAGGTGAGAGATACTTTTTTTTGGTACTGCTATATATTCTGGGACTTCCTCTGGCTTTGTATGAATATGCTTGTTCTATATTTCTTTTTTCTCTCTTGTGGCAAAATTCTTAAGCTTGTATGTTTTCTCTAGTTCTTAGAACTCACCAGGCCTGCTGCTGGAAGCCTATTTTTTTTCCTGATGGAGGCGATAAAGCTCAAGATTGTGGTTTCTCCTTTACCTACCTGAAGCACCTGGCCTGTTTTCTGCACAGGCTCCCTGTCTACCTGAGCTTGCTGTCATGAGCACCCTTGGGATCATGCACAGGGAGCTACCTAAAGATTGGAGGGAGATGTGGGATTAGCACCAGGGAATTGGTGGTGTTGCAGGCCAATTAGGGAGATCTTTAGGTAAGGTTTTCCTAGCAGACTGTGAGTGTGCTTATTGCTAGAGCCCAAAACACAATGGGGGCAGCGTCCCTTTAATGCCCTCTGGTATTCTCATTGGCTTCTTTCCTGATGTCTTTCTTCCCCCAAGTCATGGATTTCCTGCTTTAATACTCTGGGCACAGAAGGATATAAATGGACTTCTTTAGCAGCATCCCACACAGATGGGGAGCTCCAGCATTCATTCACTTTCTCTCTTTACCCCATGGGAGAGATCATGGGCCTCCTCTAGCTCTAATTTTTACCCCCTTGAAGAGAGGGAAGATGCTGTCAAGGTTCCTTTACACACTCCAATGTCTCCAAACTTGTTTTGTTTTTTTTTTCTCCACTGAGTACTGAAACTTCTCCTCTGGCAATCTTGACTTCTACAAAGTCTCTGTCGTCCATGGGTAGCTTCCCAAGGAAGTGTTTTCTAGGTGCTCACACGCCAGAGGCAAGAGAGTCTAAATCAGTTAACAGGCTCCTGCTAGTTCCACAGTCTGGTCCAAGATCTGTCTGCCTATTTCCCGATGCACAGGTGGCTTAGACCAGCGGTCACCAACATTTTTGGCACCAGGGACTGGTTTTGTGGAAGACAATTTTTCCACAGACCGGGTGGTGGGGTCAGTGGTGGATGGTTCAGGTGGTAATGCGAGTGATGGGGAGCAATGGGGAGCAGCAGATGAAGCTTCACTCACTTGCCCGCCACTCACCTCCTGCTGTGTGCCCTGGTTCCTAACAGGCCGCGGACCAGTACCAGTCCACAGCCCGGGGGTTGGGGACCCCTGGGTTAGACTCCTCATGGGTTGTTAGCATGTAGTGTTGGATCCCACCACTCCCATAGAGGCACTTTTGTTTGTGGATGGAAGCCAAATTTTAGTTGTTGGCGGTGGGGTGGGGTGAAGCAAAAAGGAGGGACTTATGCCACCATAATGCTGACATCACTTCTCATTACATTTCTAATTTTTAAATTGTCCCTACTCTTCAAAGCTTATATCATGTGCACATGATTTATAAATTCCTAGATCCTCAAGGTCAGTGTCATCTCTCCTCTGTTTTCTAAAACTAGTTTTATATAACTAATAGCATAAATAATATTCTTCTGCTTAATAACCATGTACATATCATACGTATATTATGTTCTACCTGCAAACAGACACTATGAATTTTTTCTTTTTATATATACTACAAGTACCACCATACTTAAAATGTAGTAGTCAGTCAATATAGGCTTATGGACTTAAAATTACCTGGTAAAAGCTGATATTTTCCTCAAATCTTGAGAACTCATATTGTTCACTCTCTATATAATGATAAATAGGTGAAAAGCAAAGTATCTAGTTATTTGTCATTGCCCAGAAATAGAACATGAAAGAGCACTATTTTCTCAAAACTGATATCATCAAAACTGCTATGTTGTAGTCATATAGTGTTAACTAAACAGGTTCACCAGAAGGTATTTGTTTCATTAATTTGTACACAAACTCATGATTGTTAAATGAAATATATATGCTTATTTTACAGGTTTTATTGTAAACTTATTTTAGTTTTAAATTAATTTTATTATTAAATTTATAATGATAAAAAATGCACTTACATGATTAAACATTAAAGTGGAACAAAATGTTATTTATTTAACTCAATAGCTTCCAGTGTTTTTATTTTCTCAGAAACTTTCTATGTATTTGTAAACCTTCACAGGTATATAAACACACACGCATGTCTTTGTTTTCACATAATGGTAAAGATGTAATAAACACCAACCACGGATTCTACACAGGGTATAACAGGAAGTGTTTTGTTTCTTTGAGAGGTAATGTAAAGTGAGAATTCTGGTCCATTGGTAACAAGAATGAACAGAAAGTAGGGTATGTGATAGAATAAATGTTGCTTTGACACATTTATATATCTAAAGTAATTTGAATGTAATTTTGACATTATTTTCTAAATGATGAGGTGAGAAGGGAGTAGTATAAAATGATTTTCAATAAAATTGCTTGCTTTCCAGGAAGTAAATAATTTTGCCAGTAGTCTGCCATCATTTATGGAGCTTCTGTCTTCACACTGAATCCCAGAACAACTTGGGAGCATTTCTTCAGAAGAGTGCACCAGAATAGCTCATATGGAATAAAGTAATTAATGGTAGAAATGGTAGAAAAATATATAACTTACAGATTCAGATGAACACTTTTGATGATTTTTTTTAGGCTATGAGGGCAATTGCACACAGAAAAAGAAATTGGTAATTAAACAGAATGAAAGGAGAATGAAAGAGAAGTTTTGGAAATTAATTTCTAAAAATTTTTCAAAATATGTGTTTTTAATATATGTTCATTCAATGAAATGTCAACTCTTGGAGGGTTGGTCTTTTTCAGTCTGAACAAATGTGTTTTCAGCCTGAACAGAGTATGTATTTTCAGCCAATATTAAACGATTGTTGATTGATGGAAGGTGCCATATCACTTAGTCTGTCTAACACTTGAACCATGAGAGGGTCATTTTTTTTACGGCAGTAAAGCTCTCCCACTCCATACAGGTTTTCCATTTGCTCTCTTTAGAGTACTCCTCTCTCTAACTTTTCTTAAAGAAGGAAAGTTTTCACCATACATTTCACACTTTATTCTGTCTCTAGTCCTTTCTGAGAGTATCTTCTCCAAATCAGGTCCAAACAGAGAAATTCAGTGCCCTTTGATGGACTGAACAGTATCCATGGAACTTTGACAGTATGCATTCTCCTTATCTTCTTTCATTAAAAGAAACACTTTCCAAATTTTAACTTAGTCCATCCTCCTTTGCAGCTATGTTTACTTTATGACTAAGTTTTAATCGATTGAAATAGAGAAGTTGCATAGGCAATTTCTTTGTCATCTTCTTTAAGACAGAACCTCCTGTCTAAATTTTACCTTTTCACTTTTCCCTTCCCATTGTCTAAAATTCAGAAGGGGTGCTAGTAAGCTGCCTCATCCAAGCATAGAAGAAACACCAGCTCTTAAAACCAGAGAGGAACACCACATGTTGAGGATGGAGAACCACCCTGGCAAACCACGGTCCTAGATGACCTCTTGGACCAGGTCCCTCCCTTCCTGGACTATTTCTGGAGAGAGAAAAAAACTGCTAATTCATTTAAGCAACAGTATTTTGGCTTCTGTTGATAGAATAGTTTAACCTACACACTAAATAATATCAAAATGGCAATGAAAATACTATACTACCATTAAAAAAAAAAAAAAAAAATATATATATATATATATATATATAGGGCTTTGTCTCAGTGGATGGTAAGAAAACCTATATTGCAAACTGGAAAGCTATGAGCCTTGTTATGTCTTGGCCAAATATTTCAAACTGTCATCTGCAATAACTTGGAAAGCAGATCACATGCTTTAAAGAGAATGTAATTCTGGGGCTTAGAGATGAAAACAGAACATGTAGTGTGTTGAATGTTCCTTAATGCTTTTAGCAAGGTATTATAATAAACAGATGAGCCCAGTCAAAAACTGACAAATTTGCATGCAGAGATGGAATAGACTAGAATTTTGTAAAGGAGATTTTATCTGCCTTTGGCCTCAGTTAGACAGTCTAGTAATTTTTAGCAGGCAGGGTTGGAAAAATCAACTGCTTGTTTAACTCAAACAGTAGAAAGTAATGCTCCAGACACTTCTCAAATAACTCTCATTATGGCTTTTCAACTAGGAAAATGGAAGTTAGCCTAGTGGTAAAGATCAGGTTAAGGGGAATATCTTAGCCTATTAGCCTATTTTTTCAGATTATAACCATTAAAATGAGGGGGGTGGGAATGATCCTGGAATAGAAGCCAGTATTTAATACAGGTTTAGAGAACTCTGTCCAAAAATTAACTTTGATATGGTAGATGGTACATGAGTTATTGAAACAACATTAACTTGTAGTCAAGTAAGTTTTTAAGGAAATTATATTGTCAAAGAATCATCTAGCCAAGCCTTCAACACCCATACGGTTGTTTGAGTCCTAAAATTATTCCCGAACTTTCAAACCTGCACCAGCAGGGAGTGGGCTGCAAAAGCTGGAAAGTTGTGTAATGCCCACTCCAATACAGTCACAGAAGATAATGAACAAGGAAGACTGATCTAAAGGGCCAAGACAGGTCGGAGAGAACAATGGACCAAGTTCTCTTTTTCCAAAAAACAGAACCAGTGTCTAATAAAGCAACTTGTTCCACTGCCAAGACAGAATTTGTGCAATTTCTGTTCAGCAGAAGTTCATCATTGATATGAACTAGTAACTCCCATGTCTCCTATTTTTACCTTTCCAAATGGAAAGCTGATTTTGCATTCATAATGTACTACTTTCCCTTATGGAGATTGATCTCATGTGGGGAAAGAAAAGTGAGCATGGGCACCTTTAAGATCAGAGACCAGGGAGTGGAAATTGCAAACCATCCTCCAGGATGCATTTCCCCAATTATTCTTTTAGTAATTACCCCTCCTCATTTATTTTTAACTGAGCATGTATCTACTCAACCCCACACTATATTTCCCAGTCTTCCTTGAAGATAGATGCAGTCATGTGACTACATGTTTGACATTGAAAGTTGAATAGTGTCAACCTACCAGCCTAGGTTCCTGAATGAACTTTTAGAGCAGAATCTGCGTACCTTCCCTGAACTATTATGAGAAAGAATAGTGTACTTTCATTTTATTTAAGCCACTATATTTTAGAGAATCTTTGTTATAGCAGCTTAGTTTATACTTTAACTTAGATAACAATAGCATAATATTACTAGACTACATTTGCCTACTGCTTGTGTTTTGCCAAACCATAGACAACTCTGTGTTAAAATTTATTTGATTTCATATTCTCGGTAATTCCATCACTACTCTGTTATAGCTACTTCCCCAAGCCTACTGTGATAGTTAATTTTATGTGTCAATGTGGCTGGGCCACAGTGCTCAGATATTTGGTCAAACATTATTGAAGATGTTTCTATCGTGGTGTTTTATTGGCTGAGACTAACATTTAAATTTGTGGATTTTGAGTAAAGCAGATCATTCTCCATAATGTGGGTGGGCCTCATCCAATAAATTGAAGGCATTAATAAAACAAAGACGGACCTCTTTTAAGCAATAAGGAATTCTTCCAGCAGGATGCCTTTGGACTCAAACTGCAACTATTCCCAGAGTCTCCAGCCTGCCCATTTACCCCATCCGTCTTTGGACTCACCAAGGCTCTACAATCTTGTGAGCCAATTCCTTAAAAATAAATTTCCCTCTCTCTCCACACACACACCATCATCATCATCATCAGACTTTAATACCATTATAAAATCACCATTTTGCTATTGACAGCATGTATCTCAATTTCAGATTATTTTTTCATGCTACAAATATTTATTGAAGATTTATTACGTACCAGATTGTAGTTTTGGAATACAAAAGAGTCTTTCTCTCATGGGGCTTACATTCTAGTGTAGAAGACAGATAATAAATAAATAAATAAATTTTAAAAATGATAGAAGTACTGTGGAGAAAAATGAAGCAGAAGAAAGAGCCCGAGAATGACTGAAAGGAAGTATTTTTTAGAGAGTGTCTCGGCAGGGTGGGGAGCTCTTGATGATTTAAGGGATGAGCAGTGTTATTTTATAGTGAAGGAGTCAGCCATGAGGATACTTCATGAGGTCTAGGCTAAGGAAATAGTAAAGGCAAAGTTCTCATGGTTAGAGAACGCTTGATGTGTTTGAGAAATTTTGCTGGAGTGCAATGAATAGAGTGGTCTAGGACTTAAGCTGGAAGGGGTTTTCTATTTTTGAGATTCTAAATTGGGCAAAAGTCAGACATTAATCTAGGGGTAATAAATGTCTTAGACTTTCTGAGACTACCTTTTCTGAGTATGTATTTTGAAATTTCCAGATATGTTTGAGAGTCATCCCAACATCTATAGGAAATAAGGCCTCTTCCACGTGTTGATAACTAGTCAGGAAAAAATTCCTATAAGTTTCTTCAAGTTAAGGATGAGATAAATGTTGTATACCATATTTAGATAGTTACATGCTACTATTTTTTTTTTTTATGTTCCTTATAAATTTCTAGAACTTAGGTGGACTAACCTAGTCTCAGCTGCAGTTAGGGACTGGGAGAAGCGGTGTGAGCTCCAGGGGACCCAAGTACTAGCCAGTAGCAGAGATTCTACTTGCCCCTGAGCCCAGGACATTGAGGAGGTGAAACCAGTCATCAGAGGAACAGAATGAGGAGCTTGAGGGCAGGTTTTTCTATCAACGTGGAGATTCTCAACTTACCTACAGCAAGGGTCTGGATTGTATTTTATTAAAATAGGTAGCATGTTTTCTTACCATGTATAGCCTTGTATTCAACCTTATGATTCTGGCTTTTAGCCCTCAATTGACCATTTAGTCCTAGCTTTGATAAGCAGGATTTATTAACTGAGATGAAAGTTGTAAAATAGAGCTTCAAGCAGTAAGGGGTTTCCACTTTTATTTATTTAATGACAACTTCAGGAAGGGTGAGGCCTCATTGCAAATGCTTTTCTTAAAATAAATAAAGCAATAGGCTAACTCTTATCATAAAACAAAATCTGAATCCTCCAGGTTGGTAAGCAAAAGAGAATCTCAATGTTAACAGAGGATAGACTCAAAAGGCCAGTCACCTTTCCTTCCTTTCAGGAAGCTGTGAAATGACAGCACTCCTGTGTCAGATGCCACATTCAAAATACGGTAATTCAAGGAGGTCTTACTTTAAAAGAGACTGTTTAACAAAGATGTAGATTTAGGTGCATAATGAAGTGGCCCTAAGCATAGTAGTATTTTCTATCACCATTCCAGGCCCAAAGGGGCAAATGTAAGGATAGGTTATTAGAACCCAGAGGAACAGAGTCACATAGATTAAGAAACATTGAAAAGAACAGTAAGCTTCAGTGTAAGGGTAAGGATACAACCTTGTAAAGAAGGAGCTAAGGAAATAAATATTCTGACTTCACTCTCCTCACTCCTTCCAATGCTATAGTGCAGGGATGTCCCAATGGACAAGCCCAACAGTAAAAAGCAGTGTGGGAACCCTGACGTAATCTGGGATAGTGAGCAGGACAGAGAGGGGTTGAAAATTAAACTGAAGGGAGAAATGGGAACTTTAAGCCACAATTCCCTTTCTCTGCCTTGAAAATGAATCTGTCCCAGGGTGATTTCAACAAGTGAAATTTCTATAAATGACAGAAAGATAACTCTTCCTTTCTTCTTGTCATTGATAGAGGTAGTATGCAAGAGACAGGCTCATAACTGCTCCTCCTGCAATATTCTGATGGATGGTAAGCTTTCTATGAATGGATTAGTTACTATTCCCTGGGGAAGGAGGATGAGACAAAGATGGACATGGATATTGGAAATATATTTTTTTCAAATAATTTTCCAGTTCAAAGGAATGCTTCTTATCAATGGGCCTAAAGAAAGAACTTGGGAAGAGGAGCATCTGTACTTACAAAGTCCACAGAGCTAACATCCAAAGTTAATAATTTCCTCAACACAAAAAATGTCTAGGCACGTTTACCACACTCATAAGACCTAGATTCATTTGTCACTTTTAAAGAATACTACAGTTAATATTGGAAATATATTTGCTTCCTTCCTGGGATGAGGATTCGGAACCTGACCTCAGGCCATTCTTTATGGATTTGCAAAGTAAGGCCCTAAATGAAAAGATGAGTCTTTTCAGTTCTTTCTATAGGTCACCGTGCTGCAGATCATGGTAATCTTTAATATGTGAGTCCCATGGCACCAGAAACACCCATGTAATACAGATTTTTTTTTTAAATTTTGTCATCTAGTGTTAATAAAGTTCACTTTTCAAATATATATACGTTTAAAAATCAAAGGCAGTATGTGTATGTTTTTGCATAATTCAATAAAATTATTCCTGAAATTTTAAATTTTTATTCTCATAAACAAAAATTAAATTAATTTTTTTCAAAAAACAGTCAAGTAGATTCTGCATCAGTGAAAAATCTTAGGGCAGAAAAATGGTTTATTTGCTTCTCTTACATTGAAAATCCCAGATGGCAGACCAGTACTATATCATATATTTTTTAAATAATTCACTTAGATACAGAGTATATTATGCAGTATATTGTGTAATTGTATTTTAGTACCTTTAAGTACACTGACATGGCTTAACTTATACCACAGACTGCACAGGTGGTGGTACAATTGCTACACAATAAAAAAATTAACAGCAAGAAGAGTGTTGATTTGACAACATTATCAAAAATGCTATGAATAAAACCTAAAGTCAAATAGCATACAAAAATAGCTACCAAAATGTGACATATATTTTAATACATAAAAGAATTTACCAATCAGAAGAATTTAGAAAATAAATACTCAAGTTAAAAAATAGAGAAAAATCAAAAAGAGATTTAGAGTCAAAATCACACATCACATTTGTCTACATCTCCTAATTTCCATCTAATCATCATGATTTTTCTCTTTCTTTTACTACAAGAATAGCCTAACTCTTCTAGTAGCTTCTACTCTTGCCTCTTTTTGGGAGAGTAGATTGATTTCTGCTATCCACATATGATCCAAAATAATCTTTGTAACACCTTTACTTGATCACGCTCCTTCCCCCAGCTTAAAATTTTAATTACTTACCATTATCTTTAGAAATAATTAATAATTGAAACCCATGTTTAAAATATCCTTCATGGGGTTGTTCCTACAGACTACTCTGATTTTTTCCCTCTGCCACTCTTCTTTCCCCTAGCTACCTTTGCATATTACTCTCATGAATGTTCATTGAACACCCCAAGCTTGTTCCCAGCTTAGACTTACTCACTCTCTTTGAAAAGCTCTTCCCTAGCGATGACATATGAGTGACTCACTAACTTAATTCTGGCCTCCTTTAAATATGCCAGTTTTTTCTCATCTCAAGGCCTTTGGCATACACTCTTAAATCTTCCTTAAATTCTCTATCTCCTTCATTTCAAATAGTTGGCTGCTTATTATTCCTCTATCCTCAATTATGCATAAACTTTATAGAGTCATCCTCCATAAACTTTATGTTTAAAAGATACTCTCTATTTCTAGTTTTAAAATAAAGACTGTCCTCTCTTGCATGTGATCAATAAGAAAATAAAATAAATTTTATCTTCTAAAGTAGATGGGAATATCTATACTATGGGCAGGATTCCATGATGCACTCTCAAGACTTGTTCCCTCGTGTACAAACCCTGTATAATCCCCTCCCCTGAATGTGTGTGGGACATGAGAATATGGTAAAATATTGCTTCCATGGTTAAGTTACTAATCAGTTGACTTTGAGTTAATCAAAAAGGAGATTATCCTGGATGGGTCTGACTCAAACTGATGAGTCCTTTTAAAAAGGTGTGGCATTAGAGAGACATTCTGCTGGACTTCAAAATGAAGGAAACTACCATATTGTGGCAAAAACAACCTTAACCTGTTACCATAATCAAATAAAGGCAATGCAAACAAAAAATCAGAACAATATCTCTCATGAACATTGGCTTAAACAAACTTAGTAACATATTAAATCAAATATATAAATATATAAAAATATAATACCTCATAAACAAATGGGATTTAATCCAGGAATGCAAGGTTAGTTCAACATTTGAAAAGAAGTCAGTTATTTCACCATTTTAACAGACTGAAAAAAATGATCTCAATGGATTCAGAAAAAGCATTTGACAAAATTCAGCACTCATTCATGCTGCATACTTAGGAATATCTAGGCATACTTAGGAATAGAATAAAATGTTCTTATTCTGATATAGGACATCAGGAATAAAATTACCACTAATATGATATTTACTGGTAAAAGACTGAATGTTTTCTCCCTAAGATACAGGATAAGGATAAGGTGGCTGCTCTCACTTCTATCAACATTGTACTGCAGGGTCTAGCCAAAAAATTGTAACTACGAAATTAACTTTGGAATAGATGTAAAACTATTCAGGTTATCTAGGTTATTTTGAGTGAGTTTGATAGTTTGTCTTTTAAATAATTTATCCATTACATCTAAGACAAGAAAAAGAAAAGAAAAAGCATACAGATTGGAATAGAACAAATAAAACTTTATACTTGTATCTGCCATGATTGTCTAAATAGACAATTCCAAACATAAAAAAGTAATACTGGCATCAATAACTGTGTTTAGCGAGGACACAGGAAACAAGCTCAATATTAAAAATCAGTTTCATTTCAACATAGTAGCAAGAAACAGAAACTGAAATTAAATATATAGGTATATATTCATATATATAATTTACATTTGAATTAGAAATCACAAAGTGCATAGGGATAAATTTACAAAATATGTGTGAGATCTATACATTGGAAACTATACAATATTGCTGGAGAAAATTTTAAAAGATCTAAATAAATGGAGAAAATGCACTATGCTCATGGACCAGAAGACTCAATATCATTAAGTTGTTAATTCTTCTCAAATTAATCTACAGATTCAAGGTAAGCCTAATCAAAATCCCTATTGTTGTTTTTATTTTTGTTGCTGTTGCTGATTTTGAAAATAAAAAAATACAAGCAAATCCTTGACAGAATGCATAGATAATATTTAAATATAGGACTTAATTTACAAATAAAAACCGTGAGAAATTATGTGTAAAAAGTAGTCAACTTGAAAGAAATTATATGATAAATAATAGTTGAATAGAAATCTATTTTATAGTTAGAAATAAAAGTACATCATTTACAGGCAATAAATAAAAGAAGTGTAAATATATTGCAAAATATAAAAGTAAAAAGTTAGAAAAAAAGTTGTAAACAGGAAAAAATTGAGTTATAGATGAGAGAAATTAAAAATATCATTTTTATTTTTCTAAAGAGAATGATGAATACTAGTAAGATGAAAACTACTTAAAAAATAGAACATTATACATATGTCATCAGCTACAGTTATACATGTATCCTCTGAAACAAAATACGTAGTGTGCAAATTATCACAAAAAAATAAGCAAAACAAAGAAATATTAATATTGTAAAGGAAGAAAAATAACATAATGACAAGAAACATAACTTAAATATGACTACAGAATTCAAACCAAACATTTCTGTCAAATCAAAGGAAACATTTTTAATCAAGTATTGGTTATGTAAATTAAGTTGCAACATATAGTGAAGTGTAGTTAGAATATTTGCAGCCATTGAAAATAATGAGGCAGTTCTATATATACTGATAAGGAATCTTTAAGTAAAAATTACAAAATAAGGAAAGGTGAGTAAGTCAGTTCTTATTATTTTTTTTAATCACACACACACAAATACCCAGAATATCTCTAATAAAGTATAGAGAAAATAATTGAATATTGATTTCATCTGAAGATAAAATTTTGGAGAAAGTTGGAAGAGAGATTTTTCACAGTATGTGCTTTTGTATATTTTAAATTTTGTGCAGGCTCATATTTTATTTCTTCGAATATAAGTATTTTTAAGAAGTACTTCTTTCATTTCTAACTCTGCATCCCATTCACTTCTTTCAGGGAACCTATAAAAATCTGTAATTATAAAAAATGCATTCATTCTCACATTTGTTTATCAGGCTCACAAAATTGTAAGCTTTTTGTGGGTTGGGGCCAAGTATATTTCCCCTTAAATAGAACCTGGTATTCAAATAGGCACTAAATATGTACACTTTGAAAAAATGAACAAACATAACCAAGTGACTAAAAGAATAGATGATCTAATCAACCAAGGATAGAATCAAGTAAATTGAAAAAAAATTAATAATAATAATAAACAATCACATATAAGTTAAAACCAAAGCTAAATATTTTACCTCTTTGTGAACACTTTATAATATCCAACACTTGTGGCTGTTTGCAAACAGATACTTTCTAACGTTGCTGTGTTAGAATGAGTAATGGCCATCAGAGAAATTTTTATAAAATAGAAAAATCGAACTTAACATAAAATCCAAACAATAAAAGATTGGCTAAAATATCAGGTATAACCCTTATGATGAAATAAAATGAAATAAAACTGCTATGGAAGATTGGTTCAAGATGACAGAGTAGAAGGACGTGCATTCACTCCTTCTTGCGAGAGCATCGGAATCACAACTAACTGCTGAACAATTACCGACAGGAAGACACTGGAACTCACCAAAAAAGATACCCCATATCCAAATACAAAGGAGAAGCTGCAGTGAGATGGTAGGAGGGGCACAATCACAATAAAATTAAATCCCCTAATTGCTGGGTGGGTGACTCACAAACTGGAGAAAATTATATTGCAGGAGTCCACCCAGTGGAGTGAAGATTCTGAGCCCCATGTCAGGCTTCCCAACCTGGGGGTCTGGCAACAGGAGGAGGAATTCCCAGAGAATCAGACTTTGAAGGCTAGCGGGATTTGATTGCAGGACTTCAACAGGACTGGGGGAAACAGAGACTCCACTCTTGAAGGGCACACACAAAGTAGTCTGAGCATCAGGACCCAGGGGAAGGAGCAGTGACCCCATAGGAGACTGAACCAGATCTACCTGCTAGTGTTGGAGGGTCTCATGCAGAGGCGTGGGGTGGCTGTTGCTCACTGTGGTCACAAGGACACTGGCAGCAGAAGTTCTGGGAAGTACTCCTTGGCATGAGCCCTCCCAGAATCCGCCATTAGCCCCAACAAAGAGCCGGGTAGGCTCCAGTGCTCGGTAGCCTCAGGCCAAACAACCAACAGGGAGGGAACCCAGCCCCAACCATCAGCAGACAAGTGGATTAAAGTTTTACTGAGCTCTGCCCGCCAGAGCAACACTCAGCTCTACCTTCCACCTGTCCCTCCCATCAGGAAGATTGCACAAGCTTCTTAGATAGCCTCATCCAGCAGAGGGCAGACCGCAGAAGCAAGAACTACAATTCTCCACCATGTGGAAGGAAAATCACATTCACAGAAAGATAGACAAAATGAAAAGGCAGAGGACTTTGTACCAGATGAAGGAACAAGATAAAACCCCAGAAAAACAACTAAATGAAGTGGAGATAGTCAACCTTCCAGGAAAAGAATTCAGAATAATGATAGTGAAGATGATCCAGGACCTCAGAAAAAGAATGGAGGCAAAGATTGAGAAGATGCAAGAAAGGTTTAACAGACACCTAGAAGAATTAGAGAACAAACAAACAGAGATGAACAATACAATAACTGAAATGAAAAATCCACAAAAAGTAATCAATAGCAGAATAACTGAAGCAGAAGAAGAGATAAGTGACCTGGAAGACAGAATGGTAGAATTCACTGCCGGGGACAGAAGAGAGAAAAAAGAATGAAAACAAATGAAGACAGCCTAAGAGACCTCTGGGACAACATTAAATGCAACAACATATGCACTATAGGGGTCCCAGAAGGAGAAGAGAGAGAGAAAGACCTGAGAAAATATTTGAAGAGATTATAGTAAAAAACTTCCCTAACATGGGAAAGGAAATAGCCACCCAAGTCCAGGAAGCACAGAGAGTCCCAGGCAGGATAAACTGAAGGAGAAACACACCGAGACACATAGTACTCAAACTGACAAAAAGTAAAGACAAAGAAAAATTATTGAAAGCAACAAGGGAAAAATGAGAAATAACATGAAGGGAACTCCCATAAGGGTAACAGCTGATTTCTCAGGAGAAATTCTACAAGCCAGAAGGGAGTGGCACAATATATTTAAAGTGATGAAAGGGAAGAACCCACAACCAAGATTACTCTACCCAGCAAGGATCTCATGCAGATTCGAGGGAGAAATCAAAAGCTTTTCAGACAAGCAAAAGCTAAGAGAATTCAGTGCCACCACCAGCTTCACAAGAAATGCTAAAAAAACTTCTCTAGGCAGGAAACACAAGAGAAGAAAAAGTCCCACAAAAACAAACCCAAAACAATTTAAAAAATGATAATAGGAACATACCTATCGATAATAACCTTGAATGTAAATGGCTTAAATGCCCCAACCAAAGGACAAAGACTGGTTGAATGGTTACAAAAACAAGACCCATATATATGCAGTCTACAAGAGACCCACTTCAGATCTAGGGACACATACAGACTGAAAGTGAAGGGATGGAAAAAATGTTCCATGCAAAAGGAAATCAAAAGAAAGCTGGAGTAGCACTACTCATATCAGATAAAATAGACTTTAAAATAAAGACTGTTACAAGAGATAAGGAGGGACACTACATAGTGATCAAAGGATCAATCCAAGAAGAAGATATAACAATTATAAATGTGTATGCACCCAACATAGGATCACCTCACTACATAAGGCAAATGCTAACAGCCATGAAAGGAGAAATCAACAGTAACACAATAATAGTAAGGGACTTTAACACCCCACTTACACCAATAGATCATCCAAACAGAAAATAAATAAGGAAACACAAGCTTTAAATGACACAGTAGATAAGATAGATTTAATTGATATTTATAAAACATTCCACCCAAAAGTGGCAGAATACACTTTCTTCTCAAGTGCACATGGAACGTTCTCCAGGATATATCACATCTTGGGTCACAAATCAAGCCTCGGAAAATGTAACAAAATTGAAATCGTATTAAGCATCTTTTCTGACCACAACGCTATGAGACTGGAAATCAATTACAGGAAAAAAACTGTAAAAAACACAAATACATGGGGGCAAAACTTAACCAAGAGATCACTGAAGATATTAAAGAGGAAATCAAAAATACTTAGAGACAAATTATAATGAAAACATGATGATCCAAAACCTATGGGATGCAGCAAAAGCAGTTCTAACAGGGAAGTTTATAGCAATACAAGCCTACCTCAAGAAACAAGAAAAATCTCAAACAATCGAACCTTACACCTAAAGGAACTAGAGAAAGAAGAACAAACAAAACCCAAAGTTAGTAGAAGGAAAGAAAGAAAGACCAGAGCAGAAATAAATGAAATAGAAACAAAGAAAACAGTAGCAAAGATCAATAAAACTAAAAGCTGGTTCTTTGAGAAGATAAACAAAACTGATAAACTTTTAGCCAGATTCATCAAGAAAAAGAGGGAGAGGACTCAAATTAATAAAATTAGAAATGAAAAAGGAGAAGTTCCAATGGACACTGCAGAAATACAAAGCATTATAAGAGACTACTACACGCAACTCTATGCCAGTAAAATGGGCAACCATGAAGAAACGGACAAATTCTTAGAAAGGTATAAACTTCCAAGACTGAAACACAAAGAAATAGAAAATATGAGCACACCAATCACAAGTAATGAAATTAAAACTGTGATTAAAAATCTTCCAACAAATAAAAGTCCAGGATCTCATGGCGTCACAGGTGAATTCTATCAAACATTTAGAAAAGAGCTAACACCCATCCTTCTCAAGCTCTTCCAAAAAACTGTAGACGAAGGAACACTCCCAAACTCATTTGAGGCCACCATCACCCTGATACCAAAAGAAGACAAAAATATTACAAAAGAAAGAAAATTACAGACCAGTATCACTGATGAATATAGATGCAAAAATCCTCCAAAAAATACTAGCAAACGGAATCCAACAACACATTAAAAGGATCATATACCATAATCAAGTGGGATTTTTCTGAGGGATGCAAGGATTCTTCAATATACACAAATCAATCAATGTGATACACCATATTAACAAACTGAAGAATAAAAACCATATGATCATCTCAATAGATGCAGAAAAAGCTTTTGACAAAATTCAACACCCATTTATGATAAAAACTCTCCAGAAAGTGGGCATAGAGGGAACCTACCTCAACATATTAAAGGCCATATACAACAAACCCACAGCATACATCATTCTCAATGGTGAAAAACTGAAAGCATTTCCTCTAAGATCAGGAACAAGACAAGGATGTCCACTCTCGCCACTATTTTTTTTGTTTGTTTTGTTTTTTTAATTAATTTATTTATTTTTGGCTGTTTTGGGTCTTCATTTCTGTGCTAGGACTTTCTCTAGTTGCGGCGAGTGGGGGCCACTCTTCATCGTGGTGTGTGGGCCTCTCACTGTCGCGGCTTCTCTTGTTGCGGAGCACAAGCTCCAGACGTGCAGGCTCAGTAGTTGTGGCTCACTGGCCTAGTTGCTCCGCAGCATGTGGGATCTTCCCTGACCAGGGCTCAAACCCGTGTCCCCTGCATTGGCAGGCAGATCCTCAACCACTGCGCCACGAGGGAAGCCCTCGCCACTATTATTCAACATAGTTTTGGAAGTTTTAGCCACAGCAATCAGAGAAGAAAAAGAGATAAAAGGAATACAAATTGGAAAAGAAGAAGTAAAACTGTCACTGTTTGCAGATGCCATGATACTATACATAGAAAATCCTAAAGATGCCACCAGAAAACTACTAAAGCTAATCAATGAATTTGGTAAAGTTGCAGGATACAAAATTAATGCACTGAAATCTCTGCATTCCTGTACACTAACAACAGAAGATCAGAAAGAGAAATTAAGGAAACAATCCCATTCACCACTGCAACAAAAAGACTAAAATACCTAGGAATAAACCTACCTAAGGAGGCAAAAAACCTGTATGCAGAAAACTGTAAGACACTGATGAAAGAAATCAAAGATGATACAAACAGATGGAGAGATATGCCATGTTCTTGGATTGGAAGAATCAATATTGTGAAAATGACTGTACTACCCAAAGCAATCTACAGATTCAATGCAATCTCTATCAAATTACCAGTGGCATTTTTTTACAGAATTGGAGCAAAAAATCTTAAAATTTGTATGGAGACACAAAAGACCCTGAATAGCCAAAGCAGTCTTGAGGGAAAAAAATGGAGCTGGAGGAATCAGACTCCCTGACTTCAGACTATACTACAAAGCTACAGTAGTCAAAACAATATGGTACTGGCACAAAAACAGAAATATAGATCAATGGAACAGGTTAGAAAGCCCAGAGATAAACCCACGCACCTATGGTCAACTAATCTATGACAAAGGAGGCAAGGATATACAATGGAGAAAAGACAGTCTCTTCAATAAGTGATGCTGGGAAAACTGGACAGCTACATGTAAAAGAATGAAATTAGGACACTCCCTAATGCCATACACAAAAATAAACTCAAAATGGATTAGAGACCTAAATCTAAGACCGGACACTATAAAACTCTTAGAGGAAAACTTAGGAAGAACACTCTTTGACATAAATCACAGCCAGATCTTTTCTGATCCACCTCCTAGAGTGATGGAAATAAAAACAAAAATAAACAAATGGGACCTAATGAAACTTAAAACCTTTTGCAAAGCAAAGGAAACTACAAACAAGACGAAAAGACAATCCTCAGAATGGGAGAAAATATTTGCAAACAAATCAATGGGCAAAGGATTAATCTCCAAAGTATATAAACAGCTCAAGCAGCTCAATATTAAAAAAACAAACAACCCAATGAAAAAATGGGCAGAAGACCTAAATAGACATTTCTCCAAAGAAGACATACAGATGGCCACAAAGCACATGAAAAGCTGCTCATCATCACTAATTATTAGAGAAATGAAAATCAAAACTACAATGAGGTATCACCTCACACCAGTTAGAATGGGCATCATCAGAAAATCTACAAACAACAAATGCTGGAGAGGGTGTGGAGAAAAGGGAACCCTCTTGCACTGTTGGTGGGAATGTAAATTGATACAGCCACTATGGAGAACAGTACAGAGGTTCCTTAAAAAACTAAAAATAGAATTACCATATGACCCAGCAATCCCACTACTGGGCATATACCTGGAGAAAACCATAATTCAAAAAGACACATGCACCCCAATGCAACATATTTACCATAGCCAGGTCATGAAAGCAAACTAAATGCCCATCAGCAGACGAATGGATAAAGAAGATGTGGTACATATATACAATGGAATATTCCTCAGCCATAAAAAGGAACGAAATTGGGTCATTTGTAGAGACGTGGATGGATCTAGAGACTGTCATACAAAGTGAAGTAAGTCAGAAAGAGTAAAATAAATATCGTATATTAACGCATATATGTGTAACATAGAAAATGGTACAGATGAACCGGTTTGCAGGGCAGAAATAGAGACACAGATGTAGAGAACAAACGTATGGACACGGGGGAAAGTGACTGGGGGGTGGTGTTGGTGGGATGAATTGGGAGATTGGGATTGACATAGATACACTAATATGTATAAAATAGATAACTAATAAGAATCTGCTGTATAGAAAATTAAATAAAATTAAAAAATTAAAAAAAAATGCTATGAAAACTCTTTCACATATTAAAAACCAAACTATTTATATTTCTTAACACATTTTCCAAAAGAAAAATCATACACCCACAGACACATGTACATTGCAAAAATATGGTAAGTATATAAGGCAAGAAGTTCAGAGTGGTTATATCTTAATGCCAGAGCTATTTGTACATTTAGATATGTTCCAGACTTTCTATAGTGAAAATATATACTTTTAAGGATAAAATTTATAACAGAAAGTAAAAAGCTTGATTCTAAACTGGCAAAACTGAAAAATAAAAAAAGTAATGAAACATCCATTTTCTATTATGAGACCCGGTCTTTTAAAATAATGTTTTAAAACATTTCTTTTATATTTGGGGTGACAAAGCAGAACATTTCAGACTTGAGATGTGTTGGCATCTTGGTGTAATAGAAAGAACGGGAGTTTGACTCCTTATCGTCCTCAGTTCAAATATGGCTCCACTTCTCACCAGAGCCCAGCCTGGCCTCTATGCCCCAGGGTGTCTTTATGCAGATAAACATTGGTGCTACATAGCTCTTTGCAAGAATAAGTTCCTTTAAAAAAAAAGAAGAAAGAATAAGTTTCTTTTAACTTCTCCAAGTCTCAGTTTCCATATCAGAAGTGGTAAAGCGGTGCCAACCTCAAAAGAATTTAACAAAATAATGCTTATAAAAATGCCTAGGACACATTTATCTTAATGAATGTATATATACTGTACATGTGTAAATTGGAATTAACATAAACTTTCTATATGTAAATATAGACACAGATTGTATGCCCATAAAATGGAGACATAATCACATACTGACAAATGGAAGTGCATGATGGAAACTACATTTTTATAAAGAGATTAGATATGCTTCCAAGTGATGTAAAAGGCCAGTATATTTTCTATCTCACACAGGCAATTTTAAGAAAAAACAGATGGGATTTACAGAATTTGATTTATTAATAACATGTATTTTATTTTTGGTCCAAAACTAGGTTTTTTCTTTTAGGATGGGCAGAAATATGCAAGAAAGAAGGACAGAAAGCCAAGATTTAAGGAAAGGCTCTGAAATAAAATATGCACACACAGACTTGAAACAATCTGGTTCTAGGGTAACAAAGTAACAGGTTTTCCTCCACACATTTCCCCACCCCCAGCTAGGCACTGAATCCCCATATGCAAACAAAAGGGACATATTGCAGAGGTGATTCGTACAGCTGGGGACACAAAAGGCTGTTCCAACCAAAGCCAACAATTAACAATGGCCTATTCGTTAAACGTTGTCCTCTCTAACTTGCTTCTTTCTTTCTGAGGAAAAGTGGCATGTTTGAATATGTGACATATTCTTTAAAGTTTCCACTTTTAAGCATTACTAAATGTACCTCAAAATAACAACTAACTTTCCCTTTTTTAAAATAGAAACCCAGGTTTTCATAAATATCTGTCTGTGCTTTCATCTGCATATGTGCTGCTATCTTTCCATAAACTCAATCACAGTTAATTTGGTCTGTATTGGTAAATGTAGAAAGGCTCTCAGATGGTTTAGAAGAAATAGAACAAAATTAGTTTGGATTTTTTTCCAAGTGGATTGTCACAATCTGTGCATGCTATTTCTCTCATTATTACATTTATGCAGCATTCAGATTCCCTTTTCTCCTTTATCCACCTCCTATTTAGCATAAACAGAGGAAGAATCAAGTGGATATAATCACCTCTAGATCCTTGATAAACTTTATCCAATAGCTAAGAGATATCAATGCTTGAATGGCTGTTATTTGTTTTCATTTGGCATGTGACATGGAAGCAATGTGTCTTCTGTTGTGCTTAGGAAAATCTCAGAGTTCCAAGCACTAGTAGGCAAGGGAGGAATTTTCTGGCTTTGCTATGTTTTAACATTCCTGAATCTGGTCTCTGTCATGATCATCCTTCAAAGGAACCTCCATTTTAGCACAACTGCCAACAGACTCCAAAGATAGGTATTAAGGTAGCTTGTTTATAGAAATGTGTTTAGTCTCATCTCTAAGGAAATGTATTTGGCACAATACTTATTTATTGTATTAAAACATTATTTGCTATTAAAAAAACAAAGCAATTAAGATAAATGTGAATGTCAAAGTCACAATAGAAATTATTTCTTTCAAGTAACTCCAAGGCAGTCTCCAAATTTTGAGGCTCCTTGAACTTTCTTCTCAAAAAGAGAATAGAGAATAAATTTATTCAAAAGAGAATAAATCCTAGATACCTAGGATTTAACCATCTTTTCCCCAACCTGTGACAGTGTTATCAGAAGTATTTGAAGCAATTAGGTTTAAAAGATGCTTCTAATTCTTCTAGTTTCTATTGATTTCTATCTATTACGTGCCTCCTAAACACTTTATTCACATTTTTTGTGATGAACACTTTCCAAAATAAATGTCAATTGCCCGTTCACATTCTGTTTTCTCTTACTAGCACTTCTAATGAAACAGAGGTCTTTTCTTCCCCTCTGTACCCAAGTTTAAAATGCAATGCGGAAATATTCTTCCATACTGAATTTAATTCTATTAGGGACCTCCATTTCTGTTAGGGTGTGGATAAACAACACCACCATTTCAGAATCAGTATAACCTAGTCACTTCGATTAATACAATTTCCCTGGGGGAAATACTCAACTTTTCGGGATTTCTCTAAACACTCCCTTCTCTTTTATTTTTCATCAGATGGTATCTGAGTTTAGAAGAGGCTTGCATAATGGCTGGGCATTGGAAATGATATGTTTAAAACAACAACAACAACAGAAAAGCAGAGCAAATAGGCTATAATGTTCCATGAGATCATCAGGGATCCAGATCCCTTAAGGTATTGTTTTGTTTTGTTTTTCTAGTCTTTACAGGGTCAAAGCTAACTCGCTAGTGTTCCATCCATGTTCCAGTCCATAAGAAAGGAGAATGGGAGGAAGTGGAATGCATGCAGTTTCCTACCTGAAGATATGACTTGAAAGTTGTCTACATTATTCTGCTTATATCCAATTGGCTGAACTTAGTTTCCTGGATTGTACTAGCAGAAGAGAGCCATATATGTTGATAACCACAAGATAGGGAAGAAAAAAATAATTTTCATAAAATGGGTGAGAATAACATCTAACAATAGTTGAGCTAGAATTCATTCATCTTAAAAGAATTAAGTAAAGCATTTTAGAGTATGTCATAAAGTTAACTGAATGTGTTACCTTTGATTGATTTATTCAGCTAACATTTATCAAATCTCATCCATGTTAGTAATGGGAAGTTAACTAATATGAAGGAAAACAATTCTGGTATCTTCTTTAATGAGAGTTACTAATTACTAAATTTGCTATAATTTTATTACTTGACAAAAGTGGAAATACAAAAGTGAAACCTGTTTGGGTTTTTCTTTGAGATAGTTTATAAGTTCAGAGTCCCATAATATAATGAAATAGAGATGTTACTTAGTATACGATACTTTCAAATTGACTGAATAATTCCATGAACAATAGCAAACCACTATTGAGAGGAAAGTTTCTATGACTTGAATCAGTTATCTTTTGACTGTAAATAACATAGAACATAGCTTAACAGGTCTGGTGCTGGTCTGGTGCAGGGACTTAACAAATATTATGGAAGAACCTGGCTCCATCTATCCTTCCATTCTGTCATTCTCTTTTTGTTGGATTTTTGTTTGTCTTTGTACTCTTCCCTCATAGTCTCAGAATGGTTTCCATAGCTCAAGTATAAAACAGTCATATTCAATGTCAGGAATCTGGGTAGTAGCAAAAGGGATCTTTTGTCAAGTTTTCTCTTTTTATCAATAAAGGGAAAACTTACGCAGAAGCTCCCTAGAAGACCTAACTTTTTGCTTCCTTGACCAGAACTGCAAAAAGTTTAAGAAACGGAGATATTTCTACAATTCAATTAAATCATTAATGGCTAGACTAACAGCCCTACAGTGGAGTACATTGGCACCCTAAAAAAATCAAAGTTTATATGATAAGTAAATAGAGGGAGAATATCTTTTGGGTAAACAAATAATGGGTTCTGCCACAGCTATGTAACCATCAAAATCATGGCCTTTGTATACCTTCTTTCATAATTTAAAGGTTATTCCAAATCTCCACTGCCCCCTCAGCCAATTCACTTCACAAGTGATTCCATCTCTCTTCTTAATAAATTACATTCCTGTTCTATTGCTTCTCTACTCTCAGAATTATAAACATGATCTTGTCTCTCCTATCCCAGTGATTGATTCTGGCTACCTGGCAACTTTTCTCCTTTCCTCCAAGGCTAAATATTTTTAAAGTGTAATTATCGCTCATTGCCTCTGCTTATTTACTTCCCTTTTACTTTCTAACCCAAATTAATCTGACCTTTGCCTCCACAATTACAACTATTGCTAAATTCAACAGTGGTCAATGGTCTTAATATTTCAACTGTAATAGACAATTTTCTGTCATTATAAAACCTGCATTCTGTGTGGCATTCAACTCTATTTACCACTACCTCTTGTTGAAGTTATAGCTTTCTTTGACTTCTGAGAAACTACTCCTCACTACATTTTCTCATATCTTTCTGGCCATATCTTGTTCATTTTAATGGTTTGTGTCTTCTATTTGTACACCTACTCTGTTGATGCAGGATACCAAAATGCTAAAAATTCTTTGCATTAAGGAACATATAGAAATTCAAAGAAATGCCATATGCCATGTCACTGTTATAAATAGAATAAGATCAACTTTATTAAACCATTAAGTTACCCCCATCAATGGTTGTAAATTTTAAGTGAACATGAGAATCACTAGGAAATAAATTACCAGAAATAAGGAAGACCAAACTGATAAAGAGATATGCTATTTCCTTACATGGAGAAAAGCTGAAAAAAATTGTAATTCAGAAAGTTGTTAAATATAAAGTCAAGCATAAAAATAAAGTGACTCTTCAGGGACCAGCAAAGAAGAGAAAACACAAAATTAGACCAACAACTTCAAAGTGTTTTAATTGTAGTTCATGGGTATTTCATTAGTTCCTCAAGGATAAAATCTAATACTGTTGTATGGACAGATGTGACTTTCTAGATGCCTAGAAAGTGGAAAGCTTAAAGAAAGTCACCTGGATGAAGCTCAGATCCTTGAAGTACTGCCCTAGCCATTAAATTATATCTATAATTTATATTATATATATTATATATAAATATACATTATAATTATATATATATATATATATATATATATATACTGTCCTAGAGAGGTGTTAAAAATATGTTACATATCTAGAATAAAAGAACAGAATGACTACCATTAAGAAATAGAGTACTTAGGCTTATAGCATGCTCAAGTATGTAGTCTAAATATATGCTATGCACATGATAATAGACACGATCTAGGAAATAAACATAACAGTGTTTGAGGATATTGAAAATTCTAGATCCCTGAGAGAGCAAACATTTTCCATCACAGTTTATATTGAAATTCCACAGAACCTCTGCCAAGCTCACAAGAAAAAAATTTACAAACCTCAAAAGAAATAAACCCCCGTAAAATCAATATGCTGAATATGATAGAAGAAATTTATTCCTTCAGCTCTCCATTAATTTGATAAATATTTATCAGATGTCCACTATAAGTTGGAAAGTCTTGAAGCCACTGGATATATAGAAGTGAATAGACAATGAAGGGATGAAGATATAAAGGAAGGAAAATAAACCATAGTAAAAAAAAACAGGATAGATAAAAAATAGACAAAACCATAAAAGAGCAAAGTGAACAACTTACTCCCTGAAATTAAGGACTTAATGGACATGTGTTCACTTCAGGGGTATACATACTAAAATTAGAACAATATAGAGAAGATTAGCCTGTCTCCTCTTCATGGATGTCATGCAAATTTGTGAATATTTTTGTATAATTTTTTAGCATCAATCCCTAAATCTGAGAAAGATGGAATTAAAAAGAAACTTACAGACATTTCTCACTCACGAATATTGATGAAATAATCCTCAATAAGATATCATCAAACATAATTCAACAGCTAAATAAAAAATTTTAATATGAAAAATTTAGGAATGCAAGGATGGTTCAGTGTTAGATACTCTATTAATATAATTCACTGTGTTAACTTATCTAAGGAGGAAACTCATAATGAAGTCTCTGAAGATAATGAAAAGGCCTCAGACATAATTTCAAAGCCCATAGCTCCTAAAAATTAATTAGTATTATAGGAATATATGGATACAGTGAAATACCACTTATACCCATGAGAATCACTGTAATGAAAAAGAGGGAAAATGCCAAATTTTAGTGACGTGGAGTAACCAGAACTTGCCTATACTGTTAGTACAACATCTTTGGAAAACAGTATGGCAGTATCTATTAACGGTGAATATTTGCATAATCTATGACCCACCAATTTCACTCTCACATATATTATTGACCAAGATGACCTTAATATTCCCCTCATCTTGACTAAAATTTACACAGCCTTCTTCCTTACTTTTGGTCCCTGACCTCCTATTTGTAGAGCATTTACTTTAGAAAACTTGTTATTATAAATTCTTTCTCTGCCTCTTTGAAATGAAACTTTTAAAAAAGTCTTTTGCCAGTTTTACAACCCAAGACTATTTTTTTCAAGGGCCTGGGAGCCATCCCTTTGAAACATAACCAAAAAGGAAGAAAGCACCCCTACCCCCCAGTCTCTACAGGAGGGTAGAAGTCTAACTTCAATCGGTGCCCAGCTCCAAGTTATAAAACTACCTTCTATCATGAAGAGAGGTAATTGGAGATGGTCAATTAGCAAATACAGATGACCTATAATCCCTGTACCCCATATTTTAATAATTCTTCCAAATGTTTTTTCAGTGGAGTTAAATTTAGACTTCATTGAATCTCTACGCTACTGCAATGTCCTTGAACAAAGTCTTTCTTACCTGTTTAATGTCATCCAGGGCAATTTTTGTTTTGACATTCTCAACAGAAGTGCACACATATATACTGCAAAAATCAAAGCACTAGAATGTTCATAGCAACACTATTCAAAGTAGTCTTAAACTGGAAACTAGCCAACTGTCTATCAACAGTTGAATGAATACATAAATTATGGGATATTCACAAAATAATTCTATTCAACAATGAAAAAGAATGTGCTACAACTACAGGCAAAAATGCAGATCAATTTTTCCAAATATAATGTGAAGTAGAAGAAGCCAGTCACAAAAGATTACATTCTGTTTGATTCAGTTCATTTAAGTTACAAAAACAGATGATGTTTAGCCATGCTTTTAGAAATCAGGATAGTGTTTATCCTTGGTAGGGGCAGTGACAGGAATGGTTACTCAAGAGGTTTCTGGCTATATTCTGGTCGGCATCAAGGCATCAAGAAGTGCTGGTCTTATTCTATCTCTTGATCAAGTGCTGGTTACCTGAGTTTATTCAGATTGTGAAAATTCAGCACACTGTATAGTTTTGAAACATGCACTTCTCTTTATGGATTTTACACTTAGTGTTTTTAAAAGTCTCCCAAGGATCTTGTTAAACATGCAGATTTCAGCGCTCCATTTTTAGAGATTCTGATTTAGAAAATCTAGGATGAGGTTAGGTAGGTGCGTTTTAACAAGCAGGTGGTCTTGGCACACTGAAAATCACTGCTTTTGAGAGCTATAAGGTAGTGAAACTCTAATTACTGAGTCTGTCAAAGAACCAACAGGGAAAAAAAAGCAGTAACATTTAAATGTGACAGAGGGGGGAATATGATTGAATAGAGCTCTACCAACTCTAGAATTTTGGACACATTTTATAAACAAAAAGGTATAGTTTAGTAAACAAAGTGAAAAGTTCTTTCTACTTCTCCTAATACAAAAAAGCTTACCATTTTTACAAGATTATCTTCGTCACTCATGACTTAGAGTGGTGGCGTTGCTATGGCAACACAGCAACAAGCATGGTAACCCAGTTTAAGTCCCCAAATGGAGGTTGAGTTGGATGTAGCATAGATCTGACCTCAATATCTGTCACTCCTTCACCTCCAGGACTGACTCAGCTATTCTTGTACCCCCTCTCTCCTTGTACCCATTTTCCCTGATGCTGTAGTGACTAAGAATTTGGCCAAGTAAGCTGTGAGTTGAGCAAAACAAATCTCTTCTGACAGTAGCTACACTAAGCTGCCAGCTGCTCAGGGCTTGCTATCCTATTAATTCAATCCTGAAGGCAGAGTTTTCTAAACAATAGGAGCAAGGCAAATATAGCCTGTCCCTTCTAGATCTCAGTGGGTGCCTTATCTGAGCCACACTGAGCTACAGGGCCAGAGATGACTAAAGAAGATCCTGCTTTATTTACATGAACTCTCCCATGATAAATAAGCTATCAGAATAGTTTTATAACTATTTTAAAAAATCACTAATAAATAAATTATACATGTCTGCTGACTATAAAACACCAGAAAACATAATTTATTGCTGCAGGTAAGAGGAAAACATCTGTACTTACTTGACTGTAAATACATAAATCTATCTTATTCCAACTCCTTTTCTGACTTCTTTCTCCCTACATTCTCCCTTACACAATATCCTGTTTTTTCCCTATAATAGATGTTGAATTCACTGATTCACTAGTTCACAGTTTTCTGGTTTGTCTTTTGACCCATTTTAAAACTAATGGATTTGTGTTTGCCACTTTTAAATCCTCAGATATCTTCCCTGAATCATTTTTCCCCTTTTGCTATCACTTTGGTTTTGAAAGAAGTAAATCAATACTGTGCCTTAAAAAGCCCTGGCACTACTGTCGGTAAATATATTGCATTCAGTTACTTTTGCTCACTAAATGTTGCTTGATATAATACCAGAGCATCCTCTACTGCACCAGGAAAAAAAAAAATGCTATTTTGAGCTGTGAACCAAGGATTGATTTTTTTAAAGATATAATATATATTTTATGTATTGCATCCAACCTTGTTATTTGTCAGATTTCATAGAAAGCTCCATTCTCTCATTTGTGTGCAATCTAGGCAGCCTTCTGCAGAGGTAAGGAGTTGTCTTTGTCTCTCCAGCTTATACTTTGGTAAATTCCACCTTCAGTTATTAAACAAAATATAGTCTGAATGCTTCATGGACATGGTCCAAAACTCAGCCCTGACAGTCTGAAAGCCTATGTGGAATCTTTAACACATTTCAACCTCTGAGTCTATGTTTTCTCACCTAACAAATGAAAATTGAATAATAAACCATTTTGTTATATTGGCAATCAAATGAGAGGAGGTATACGGAAGTGCAAACTGTAAAGCAATGTGCAAATGCCAGTCAATCCCTCATTAGAAAAAGTTAAGCAAAGTTGTGTCATAAAAAAGAGGAATGGTTGTCCTCTAGCTACTCACATTGTCTGCTGTCCCACACAAGCGTGGAATTTATTTTAATTTATCTTAAAGGGATCAATTAGATTAGCCACATTCTTTTCACCTATATCCCAAAAGAT
Organism: Eubalaena glacialis; assembly: GCF_028564815.1. Classification (NCBI taxonomy): domain Eukaryota; kingdom Metazoa; phylum Chordata; class Mammalia; order Artiodactyla; family Balaenidae; genus Eubalaena; species Eubalaena glacialis. The sequence continues at coordinate 102,924,805 of NC_083726.1, forward strand.
GGTAGCTTCAGGAGAAAGCACGCCATCTGGTAGATCTTGCCACTAGAAACCCCAGGGGGCTAAACCCCTTGTTTCTCAAGTCAACTTTTATTCCTAATCACCACAAAGATTCTCTGAAACCTTCTCCACTTCCTTAAATCTTTACCTAATCCTCTCTTCCCTCAGTTTCATCAGTTTCTTCTCCTCTCATGTCCTGTTTTAAAAATACAAGGACTTACATGGGAAATCTCACAATCTACCATCACTACACTTACCAACAAGCCTCCATTCACGGTCTCCCCCGTGGCAAGAAAGAGCCCTGCAACTCTAGCCTCTCACTTTCTCCTACATCATTCTTGAGAACCGTTAAACATGCTAAGGTCACCCCATCTTAAAAAAAACAAAGTTTTCCCGGGATAGCACATCCATCTCACACTAGAAATGCATCTTTCTTTTCCCCTTCACAGCCCAATCTTTTCACAGATGCAGCACTTAGTATCTCCACTTCTGAACATCCTACTCATTCTTCAACCCACTGCAATCTGGCCTCTTCCCACTACACTACCAACAGCTCTCTTTAAAACAAATGGAAACTTTTCCATCCTTTTCTTCCTTGATTTCACAGTGGCTTTTGTTTTTGTCATTTTACCTTCCTTCTTTTTTTAAAAGGAAATAATTTATTGAGATGAAATTCACATACCATAAAACTAACCATTTTAAAGTGAACAATTTGGTGGCATTTGGTTCATTCACAGTATTGTGCCTCCACCACATCTATGTAGCTGTGAACATTTCCATCACTTCAGACCAAAATCCCTTACCCATTATATAGTTTCTCCCCATTTCCACTTCCCTCCCAAGCCCTAGCAACATCTAGGTTGTATTTTGTTCCTAAGGATTTATCTATTCTGGATATTTCATATATCAAATGGAATCATGTAATGTGTGGCCTTTTGTCTCTGGCTTCTTTCACTTGGCATGTTTTGGAGGTTCATCCACCTCATAGCTTCATTCTTTATTATGGTTGAATAATATTCCACTGTACGTGTATACCACAATTTGTGTATCCATTCTTCTCTCTTTCTTCTTGAAACACACTCTTCCTAAGGTTTCTCGAACACTGCACTAAATTTTCCCTTTACTCTTTGTAAGCCCAACACTTAGCATAATATTTTAGAGGTTCATCTACATTGTAGCATATATCAGTACTTGATTTCTTTTTATCAATGAAAAGCATATTCCATTGTATGCGTAAACCACACTATATATGTATCCTCCCCAAGTTTCAAGACCTATATCTCTATCCCAGGAATTTCTTCTGAGCTCCAGATCTATATATCCACCTGCTATTAGATACTGTCACTTGGCACTCATACATATACTTGTCATAAATATACTTCAGACACAACGTGAAAGGACTGATGTCACCATGTTTTTCAAAAGATCATGCCTCCTTCTATTCTACATTTCCCCTCTTATTAAATGGCACTGCCATGAACCCTGCTACCTAATGTAAAAACCTATATCTTGTCCTTGCTTTATTCTCTTCCCCCTTCTGCCACATTCAATCATCAATTTTTTTTTTAGTTATCACTTTAACATTTCTCTTTAATATCTCTTGAATCCAATCACTTCACTCCAACCCCATCAGCATTAACCTTGTCCAAGCCACCATCCTGTCTCCTGTGGATTAAAACAAGCTGACACCCATGCCTCCAGGCACAGTCTGTTTTCCACATTGCAGCTAGAGTAATCTTTCTAATACACAAGTCTTGTTGTGTCAATCCTATAATAAAGAAATCTTTTCAGTTGCTCCACTTTGCCCTCAAGATAGTGTATAAATTCCTTAAAAATGCGTATTAGAGCCTTCAAGAACTGATTCTGTTTACTTCTCATCTCTGGCCACCCTTCCTAGAATTCTACATCCTTTGCATAACATTAAGTTTAGTGCTTGATTAGGCCACATCCCCACCCTTTTTTTTAAAGTTCTTTGCACAGGCTGCTAATCTCCTCACACAAATATCCCACCATTCTCATCTTGCCAATTCTTAATCATTTCTGAATGGTCTAGTCCTTTCTTTCTGCCTTCAATATAGACTTTATTCTGTTTCTGTTTGTGTTGTCCTACAATCTGAACTCTTCAGTACGAGCTGCTCTGCCTTTGTCTCAGCCTTTTTTGGGAGACACCATGTCTTTTTGCATCTTTTTTAAGAATATTAAAGCATGGTTTTCTAAAACCTGTATTATTTCTAAATGAAAATACTTTTTCAGATTATATCCTTTAGTCTTCCTTTGGTGGGTGTGAAGGTACATTTTTAAAGACTGGTTGAGTTGCAATGAAGCAACTCTGCTCTATTCCCAGGATCCCTCACCGCTGGGTACCTCAAGGTCACTTTTTGTGAAAAGGTAATGCATCCAGCATGAAAACGTATTTTGAGGTACCCTTGCAAAAGCTTGAGCTTTGGAAATTTAAATTAGAGGATTGTGATTAAAAAGGAAAATTGTGGAACATTCAATCTGTTAACTAATCAAAACTCAAAAGAGTAGCAATTGAATACCAATAGTAAATACAATCAGTCCCCTGCATCCGACGGTATCCACATTTGTTTTCTAAAATTTGGAACTTGTGGGTATAGAGGGTTGACTGTGCTATGCTGTTTTATATAAGGGACTTGAACATTTGTGGATTTTGGTATGGGGGGTGGGGTCCTGAAGCCAATCTTCCTTAGATACAGAGGGACTATTGCATACTTTATTACCAAAAGGATATGGTAATAAAGTCTACTTTATTTATATTAAAGTCTAATATGTTTTGTACAATGATAATATTAAGAATTTATATCTACTCATGATTTTGAATGTTTTAAATACGTCATTGTAAAAGATAGCCAGAAAATGCAAATAAGACAAAAAAGTTTTTCTGAAATATTTTAGAAAAATCTCCCAAGGAAAGAGAGTAAAATACTGGCTATGAAAAAAATAAACGCCTTCAGCAAACTTTAGTGCCGGAGTAAAAAACAATGATAAAATAGTCAACGAACACTCTGATTTCACTCTTCAGTACAAGTGCAATAATAAAGCAAGCAGCGCAACTGACAAAAAAAAAAAACAACTAGACTTTTGCTTAAGTAATCCAGTTTTCTCAATCACCCCCATGTGACTTTTAAAAAGTATGGAGTTCTCGGCATGTGAAACAAAGTAACAATGCAGCTTTATCTTTTTAAAGTCCACAAAAGACAAATTAATGTATTCTATAATTTAACATTTAAAACTCACCTTGTATTATGTAAATCTCATGTATATTTTTAATTCACTTAATATATCATGCATTTATGCACTTACCAAGGATATCCTCCCTAGAGGGAATTTCCTGGCGGTCCAGTGGTTAGGACTCCATGCTCCCACTGCTGGGGGGCACGGGTTTGATCCCTGGTTAGGGAACTAAGATCTTGCATGAATGGCAAGTAAAAAAAAAAAAAAAAAAAAAAAAAAGATATCCTCCCTAGAGCTAAATCTTAATCTTTGACTGTGTTTTTGATTTTTCTTGTTTAGTAGCAATGAAAAATATTTCATAGCCAAAATTAAACATGAAGATAGATAGAGAGATAAAGCTGGATAATAGGGTGTTTGGTTTCTAAAATGTGTCACTTAATTATGATACACAGAGATGAATTTTCCTGTGTGGCTTGTAAAATAGTAATTTTTTAAAAAGTCTCAAAAGAGTGATTCTAAATGTGGTTTGAAAAATAGCAGCATATTTAGGATGAATGTATGAATTCCCAGAAAGAATACTTTGAATTTTAACATTTTTCTGATTATGTAAGTTCTACTATGATTTGTTTAAAAAAAATCAGTTCCATGACTTTATAAACAGACATATTTATATTAAAAATGAAAATAAAATTTGTGTTCAGAAGAGTACATATATATATACACAAATACACACATTTATACATGTAATTTGCTAACTTTGGAATTCTAATTTATGCCATCACCTTTTGCCTTAAATCAACTTTATCTCCAATTTCCAGAATAAATAAATAAATGATTAAAGGGAAATTTTAAAATTTCCATACCAGAGTTATCTTTAAGTTTCATGTTAAAGTAGGTGCTTAATGAAAACTTATTCCTGTGGCCCGAATACTGGAGGACTTTTCACCTTCTTGTCAATACTGGGGGCAAGCTCTTCACCAGACTGAATTAAACTGCTCTTGAAAGCAAAGTTGCATTTGGAAAGATAGGCAAATATTACCATTTATCATGATATAATTTTTAATCCCAGAGATCTTTTGTCATAGGACAAGAATTGAGGAAACATCTCTATTAAGTCATAATCTGTGTTACTTGTGACAACTATTGTTTTCTGTGCACATCTCTTTCCCCCAGTCACATGAAAGATGACATCAAATCCTACCACTTCTACAAGGTATGCACATTGTCTTGTTACAATAAAGACAGCACAGATTATCATTAAAATCTATAGATTTCCTACATGAAAAAAAATTTTTTTTAATTTCTGAGAGATGTAAGAGAAAAAAATATTTAGAAAAATAAAAAATGAAGCTGAGTTACTTTCTTCCATTCTCTCTTTCATGTGATTCTTTACATTCTTTTGTCCTTTATTCATTAATCTAGATTTATTTTACATTCTACATTCTACCATATTGTCATTTTTCACACTAAACACAAATTATTTTAAATAGAATTTCTGTTTATTATTTTTTTAAACATGATTTGTTAACACATTCCACTTGAAATCTGGTCAAGGAGAAAAAAATGTGGTAGATTTTAAAATCTGGGTTTGCTTTTATATATCTGTCAATCTTGAGTCAACATCCTTTTATGATCAATCCTAGCAATCACTTTCTGATGAAAATTTTTAAAATATTTGTAGATAAGTTGGTACTATGTGTTATATTTTTACTAAATCCAAATTTTCACTTTCTACTAAAGGTAGCAGAGTCCTGTAATGATCATTCTTAGGATGCAAATTCCATGACAAAGTTCCTAAAAGTTCATGATGTCCATTGGTCTAAAAGATCCAGGATGAGCCAAGTATAATGTAGTTCAACAGAACAAACGAAAAGTGCTTCTCCAAGGTAAGCTCCATCCTTTACTAGAAAAGCTTTTCTTGTGTGTACTTAAAACATGTTTATAAGCAGGTGATGTGTGTGTTTCTTCTTCTAATTATACAAGCAACTAATGAAAAATACTGCTCTTTACCCATGAGAAAACAAGTTAATGGAAGAAACTTTCTGTGTCTTATAAATTCAACAGTATTACTTGACCAACTCCCCCCACCCAAAAATATGAAAAGGAGAGCCGAGATCCCAGAATCTATCTTTCCACACTTGCTTTAGCCCCCTATGATTCATATTCCTTGCACACTAAGCTGTAAGCCTTTGTACAAGCTCCACCCTGACTTCTCCCATTATCTAGATAATTTTTATGCAATTTTAAGGTCTGTCTTGACATGATTCATCTGGAAAGTCTTCCCTGACCAACTGAGACCATGTGCAGTGATAATCCTTGTGCTCCCACAGCACCTTCTACTAATCCTCACTGTAGCGTTCAACAAGTGCATTACAATTTCTCGTTTCCAGGTGTGAGCAAGGACCATATGTTAGTCACTGCTGTATCCGCAATTCATTCTATAGTTTTTGGTACATACTTGGTACTTAATAATTGCTCTGTTGAATGAATTCTCACTAAAAAATGTTTTACCAACCAATTTTACCCTGAGAGTGGTATCTAATCATCCATAGCTTTCCAACCTCATGTTGATCCTTGATTATAGTTTCTCTGACAACAGGTCAGGAATCAATAACACTGAAAATAAGTTCCTAGAATCTCAGAGTTGTTCATGACCCTACGCTCTTCAGTGACTGCTCCTTCATGTTGACTCAACTCATGTTGTATCAAAGTACAAGCCTCTTGGCCCTGATGTAGAACTTTAGTTCTTGGGTACTGCCCTTGGCACTCCTCAGCCTGGATTTGCCAACTGCCATTCAGACTTGCCCACTTTGAAGTACTCTCAGAAACAAAGCAGCATAATTCAGCTCTTGGTACAAAACTTGGCTTTGGCCAGATTTGCCTTAGCCTTTGTGGACAGGAATCTCACAATATAAATATTTGTTATGGTTTTGTGTCCATGACACTCATGAAACATTGCTTTTCTAACTTTATTTATTTACTTTCTATTTCTGTAATATCATAATATTCTTCTTATCATAATACTTCCCTAATAATATAAGGATTAAATAATTTAATATGTTAAAGCTAGATATTTTATTTTAATCTTATTCAATTATTAATGTTTTAATAAGCAACATTTAATTACTATGAATGTGTTGTAAACACATAATATGCATAATTTCTCAACCCATTGTTTTTATTTTCTTGTAAAATGAAATGATCATCTACAAATTGTCCATATTCCTGTGGTAATCTATGCCGTTTTTTCCCCATATTTACCTTAAAATGAAAGTCATCATACTTAGGTATCTGTGAACCAGTGATAGCAGGCTCCTCCCACCATTCCTCTCCAAATTAATCCCTTGGGGAAAGTAAGAGAACAGCCCCAAATGTTTACCACTTAGCTCATAGCATTACACACTAATAAATATTAAATCCACTATTTCACTTTGCTGTATCGCATTACTTCACCAGTGGTATCAAATGTGAAAACATTTGGGCTCACATTTAACCTAAGAGAATTAGGAGGATGTTAAGCACACACACATGAAATTCATTTGATGAAAATACATTAAATACATGTACTCTATTTTATTTATATATATATATATATATATATAAAGAGAGAGAGGAGTTTATTCACTCTTTTTAATTTTTTTAAAAACCAAGCACTACAACTTACTAAAAATGAAACTTCAGGTGTTGTTCTGACTTACATAATTCTAAGAAAAAACATTCTCAACTAGTATTCTAACATATTTTCCCATAAAAAGAGTCATGCTTGAGAGCAACAATGAATACAGAAAGGAGACAAGGAAAAGAGAAGAGAAAGAGTTGCTCAATAGAAGATAAAAAGAAGAAAGGTAAAATATCAAGGATTACCTGAATTTAATTGAATTACAGTGGTCCCTTCTTATCCTCAGGGGATATGTTCCAAGATGCCCAGTAGACACGGGAAACTATGGATAGTACCAAATCCATTATGCTACGGTTTTTCTTATAGATACATACCTATGATAAAGTTTAATTTATAAATTAGACACAGAGATTAACTACAATAGCTACAATAGTAAAAGATTAACAACAATAGTAATAAAAATAGAACAGTTATAACAATAAACTTTAATAAAAGTTATGTGAATGTGGTCCCTTTCTCCCTCTCTCTCTCGAAACATCTTATTGTACAAATTTAATGCTTTTTCCATCTTAACTAACCATTTATCATGCACTATAACCATAATTTTTGCAATTTGAGGTATGTCAGCAAAACTAGCATGAATTTCTTTTTCCTTCTTCACAATTTTATGAATTGAAATTGTCTCTTATGGTAGATCTTAGCAACCTTCGCATATAAATATTTTTTCTTATTAAGTTAAAAACTTTCCCTTTTTCACTTAAAGTAAGCACTTTACAGCTTTTCGCATATCTGAATTGCCAGCATCACTACTCTTGTGCTTTGGAGTCATTATTAAGTAAAATAAGGGTTACTTGAACACAAGTACTACAATACTGAAACAGCCGATCTGATAACCCAGATGGCTACTAAGTGACTAACTGGCAGGATACGCTGGACAAAGGGATGATTCACCTCCAGGGAGATGGAGCAGGATGGCACAAGATTTCATCATGCTGCTCAGAATAGCATGCAATTTAAAACTTATGAGTTGTTTATTTCTGGAACTTTCCATTTAATATTTGAACCACAGTTGACGTGGATAACTGAAATTGTGAAAAGGGAAGCCACTGATAAGGGAGGACTACTGTAGAATCTTTTTGTGAAGTTGCTTGAGTCTGCATTATTCAAAAAATATTAAAGGCAGAGTATCTGTAACCAAAATATGTTTTAAAATTTCTTTCTACCCTAAAGTCACCATGAGTTCCCTGGGGAAGGGAACATATACATGGTGGTCATGGAGCTGCTGAAGTTCAAGAAGTCACCAGTATCTTGGTTTAAAGCCTCCTGTGAGACACTGAAGGACTTGCTGGCTGTGGTGCTGGCCTTCAGCTGTGTCACTCTGCTGCTGATCCTCTTCCTGTTGACCCTGAGCAAGGTCAACAGCTGTGCTGCCCTCTTGGCTGTCTGGGGAACATGGTGGCTGGGGCAATGGAGAGACTGTCTTCTGAGGAGGAGATTAATGGGGTGTCCCAGTTTACCACCAAGGAACACTGAGAGGCAGCAGGACCTTCAGAAGACAACTGAATAACCCTTATATATACATACAATAATATTTCCTATTTCTCTAGTAAAAAAAATCAATACAATACTACTTAAATGTCAAATGTTCTCTGGGCATCTTTCATGGACTGGTGTGTCTGATCTAAAGGAAACTGATCTATAGAGATTAAGAAGGCTTCTGGAAAGGCATTTAAGTATGACTTCTACTGGGATTTGGACATATATGGGCATGCTTTGCAAACAGTCTGGCAGAAGCCTATTTGCAAAGGAAGCTGAACATCAAGCTAGCTTCCCAGGAAAGAATGTATCCTTAAGAAAAACAGGAATTGCCCTGCTGAATTTGAATAGGTAGATAAGAAACCTTTAGCTATTGGAAAGAATTGGAACTCTGAGAAAAATGGAGTTGCTGTTACTTGAAAATGTCATCAGCCTCTAGATCATGCCTTGGTTCTAGGTTGAGGTACAAAAATAATTTTGGTATCCTGAAGGGTCAGATCTGTTTCCAATAGCAAATTGTTATGCCTGGTGGGGACTGTAGAGCAACAGCAGAGAAAGACAGTTCCTCCTGGTCCTGGCAGGAATATGACGGCCATTGTCAGGCACCACAGTACGAATATCCTACAAGCAGACTTCCTGAGCATATGGGAGATTCTCTCTGGAAATTCCAAGAAATGCTTAAAGAAGCAGAAGTGATCTACACAAAGAGAGGTAACTTGAGCCAAGATAATCTATAGTATGATATTTCCTAAAATGAGAAGCAGATTTTCTCCTCATCTACAACATCCTCAGGCCCATTAGTTCCCTAATAACACACTGATTTTAAAATATTATTCAAGTGAAATCAGCAAGATGGCAGAATAGGAGCTTTCAGCCACCATCACCCCACAGAACATCAATTTTTGACATTTATTTATAGATAAGAGCACCTTTGTGGGAGTCCGGGAGTATAGCAGAGATGTTCCAGCACAACACTGGAACAAAAATTCTGAGAATACATTGAAGAGGATAGGAAGTATCAATTCACCCATGTCACGCTTCCCCCAGGGCAGCACAATTCAGTGCCAAGATAGACCCCCTCGGCCCATGATTTCTTCCACAGGGAAAAGTGAGAGTATAGTGAGTGAGTGCCCAGTTTTCCCAGATGTATAGGATGCAGCCCAAGAGGCTCACTATTTTCTCACCTCACTCAGAATACTCACGGGATTGGCACAGTTACATGTTTGGGAGAGGCTGAGAGCAGGGCAGAGAGGTGAAGACCCAGATATAAGGGTTTAGAACTCAACAAAGGGCCACTGATTTTAATACTTGTTTCATGGACTACATCAAGGGACTTGCCCACAAGCTCCTTGGGAGGCTGTGTCTGCAGACCTCTGGTTCATGGACACGTCAAAGCTCTGAACACCTCATCCCCACTTTGACTGGTTTCCCATGCACACTCCCCACAGATGGCAAGTGTGAGCCTTTGCAGATGGCTTGCAAGACTGCCAGCTGACTTTGCAGGATTGAGAGAAGGCATACAAATTAGAGTATTTCAGGGCACTACCCTAGGGAAAACAAACAGGAGGTTCTCAGCACCCAGCCATGCTTTGCAAGATTGAGAGAAGGCAAAAGATGTTAAGAATTTCCCCCTTAAGGGAACAAGAGGTGTGGAGTTGGTACATCCATAGAAAAAGTCTGAGAGAGCCTCATAATCCCTAGACAGAATTCTGATTGGTAAAGGTGTTTCTTTACTAAAGCCAGTCAGTAAAGACTGGAGAAAGTGTCTTCTTCTTTGTGAAGACAGCAAAGAAAGACTTCAAGGAAACTGAAAAATCAAGAAAGCATGACACCACCAAAGGAACAAAATAATTTTCCAGTAACAGGCCCCAAAGAGGTGGATATCTACAAATTGCCTAATGAAAAATTCAAAATAATTGTTTTAAGGAAGTTCAGCAACTTGCAAAAGAACACAGATAGATTACTCAACAAAATCAGGAAAACAATACAGTTGATGCTTGAACAATGTGGAAGTTAGGGGTGCAGACCCATTGTGCAGCCAAAATTCCACATATAAGTTTAAGCCCTCCATATCTATGGTTCTGCAACCATGAAATCAACTAACCATGAATCAAGTTGTACTATAGTACATATGTATTAAAAAACAAAATCTATGTTTAAGTGGACCTGCAGAGTTCAAACTTGTGCTGTTCAAGGTCAACCACACATGAACAAAATAGTAAGTTCAACAAAGATAGAAATCATAAAAAAAAAAAATAGAGCTGAAGAATACATGAATTAAATGAAAGTGCAACAGAGAGCATTGACAGCAGACTCAACCAACCAGAAGAAAAAAATTCATGAACTTGAAGACAGGTCATTTGAAATTATCCAATCAGAGAAGAAAAAAAGAAAATGAATGAAGAAAACCTGCAGGATTTATGGGATATCATTAAGAGAATTAATATATGTATTATGTAAGTCCCAGAAGCAGAAGAGAGATTGTGAAAGCAGTAATAAAAATAAACATTCATTACATCCAAGGGAGCCCCCATAAAGCTATCAGTGGATTTCTCTGCAAAAAACTAGCAGGGCGTGAGAAGTGCAGAAAGAATAAAACTACTAACCAAGAATGCTTTACCTATCAAAGCATCCTTCAGAAATAAAGGAGAGAGACAGACTTTCTCAGGCAAACAAAAGTTAAAGGAGTTTGTTACAACTAAACTTGTCTTAAAAGAAATACTAAAGGGAGTTATTCAAGCTAAAATGAAAGGATGCCAGTTAGTAACATAAAAACATAAGAAAGTACTCATGTTAAAGGTAAACATTTAGTGAAATTTTAGTAATGGTGCTGTGTAAATCACTTTTAACTCTAATGTAAAGGTTAAAAGACAAAAATATGAAAATAACTATAGCTACAATATTTTATAAATGGATGCACAGTATAAAGAGATGTAAAGTGTGACATTGAAAACAAAATGGGGGGAAGAAGCTATAATGTAAAATTTGTGTATGTAAGTTGTTATCAACTTAAAATGGACTGTTATAACTACGAGATATTTTATGCAAGTATTATGGTAACTAAAAAGAAAAAATCCTATAGCAAATACATAAAAGATAAAGAGAGGGCTTCCCTGGTGGCGCAGTGGTTGAGAGTCTGCCTGCCAGTGCAGGAACACGGGTTCGAGCCCTGGTCTGGGAAGATCCCACATGCCACGGAGCGACTAGGCCCGTGAGCCACAATTACTGAGCCTGCGCGTCTGGAGCCTGTGCTCCGCAACAAGAGAGGCCGCGATGGTGAGAGGCCTGCGCACCGCGATGAAGAGTGGCCCCCGCTTGCCACAACTAGAGAAAGCCCTCGCACAGAAATGAAGACCCAACACAGCCATAAATAAATAAATAAATAAATAAAAAATTAAAAAACAAAAAGATAAAGAGAAAGAAATCAAAGCATTCACTACAGAAACTTATCAAATCACAATGGAAGAAAGCAAGAGAAAGAAAGGAAAAAAGCAAATAAAAAATAACCAGAAAACAATTAAGAAAATGGAAATGGTAAGTCCTTACATATCAATAATTACTTTAAATATAAATGGACTAAATTTTCCAATCAAAAGATAGAACGTGTGAATGCATACAAAACAAGACCCAACTATAGATTGCCTGCAAGAGACTCACTTCAGCTTTAAGGACATACATGGATAAAATTGAAAGGATTTTAAAAAGATATTCCATGCAAATAGAAAACTAAAGAGAGCAAAAGTAACTATATTTATATCAGACAAAATTGACTTTAAGTAAAAAATTGTAACGAGACAAAACTTCATTGTATAATCATATGGGGTCAATTATCAAGAAGATATAAAAATTGTAAGTATATATTCACCCAAAATCAGAACACCTAATATATAAAGCTAATATTAACAGAACTGAAGGGAGAAGATGAGACTACAATATTAATAGACTTCAATACTCATTTTCTACAATAGACATATCATCCAGACAGAAAATCAATAAAGTAACATTGTATTACTTGACTAAACTTTAGACCAAATAAAACCAATAAACATATACAGAACATTTAAACCAATACCAGCAGAACACACATTCTTCTCAAGCACACACAGTAGATTATATGTTAGGCTACAAACAAGTCTGAACCAATTTAAGAGGATTGAAATCATATGAAATGTCTTTTCTGATCACAGTGGTCAGAAACTAGAAATCAATAAACTAGTTTATGATTAAACTAGAAATCATAAACTAGTTATGAAACTAGAAATCAATAAAATGAGGAATACTGGAAAATTCACAATTATAATACTTAGACATCAAAAAACACACTGCTGAATAGCTAATACGTCAAAGAAGAAATCAAGTGAAATGAAAACGTATATTAAGACAAAAAAAAAAAAAAAAAGGAAACTAAATATACCAAAACTTGAGGAAACCTGCATAAGCCTCTTAGATAGCCTCATCCACCAGAGGGCAGACAGCAGAAGCAAGAAGAACTACAGTCCTGCAGCCTGGGGAACAAAAACCACATTCACAGAAAGATAGATAAGATGAAAAGGCAGAGGGCTATGTACCAGATGAAGGAACAAGATAAAACCCCAGAAAAACAACTAAATGAAGTGGAGATAGGCAACCTTCCAGAAAAAGAAATTAGAATAATGATAGTGAAGATGATCCAGGACCTCAGAAAAAGAATGGAGGCAAAGATCAAGAAGATGCAAGAAATATTTAACAAAGACCTAGAAGAATTAAAGAACAAACAAACAGAGATGAACAATGCAATAACTGAAATGAAAACTACACTAGAAGGAATCAATAGCAGAATAACTAAGGCAGAAGAACGGATAAGTGACCTGGAAGACAGAATGGTGGAATTCACTGTCACGGAACAGAATAAAGAAAAAACAATGAAAAGAAATGAAGACAGCCTAAGAGACCTCTGGGACAACATTAAACGCAACAACATTCACATTATAGAGGTCCCAGAAGGAGAAGAGAGAGAGAAAGGACCCAAGAAAATTTTTGAAGAGATTATGGTCGAAAACTTCCCTAACATGGGAAAGGAAATAGCCACCCAAGTCCAGGAAATGCAGAGAGTCCCATACAGGATAAACCCAAGGAGAAACAGACCGAGACACATAGTAATCAAACTGGCAAAAATTAAAGACAAAGAAAAATTATTGAAAGCAGCAAGGGAAAAACGACAAATAACATACAAGGGAACTCCCATAAGGTTAACAGCTGATTTCTCAGCAGAAACTCTACAAGCCAGAAGGGAGTGGCATGATATACTTAAAGTGATGAAAGGGAAGAACATACAACCAAGATTACTCTACCCAGCAAGGATCTCATTCAGATTTAATGGTGAAATCAAAAGCTTTACTGACAAGCAAAAGCTAAGAGAATTCAGCACCACCAAACCAGCTCTACAACAAATGTTAAAGGAACTTCTCTATGTGGGAAACACAAGAGAAGAAAAGGACCTACAAAAACCCAAAACAATTAAAAAACTGGTAATAGGAACATACATATCGATAATTACCTTAAACGTGAATGGATTACATGTACCAACGAAAAGACACAGGCTTGCTGAATGGATACAAAAACAAGACCCATATATATGCTGTCTACAAGAGACCCGCTTCAGACCTAGGGACACATTCAGACTGAAAGTGAGGGGATGGAAAAAGATATTCCATGCAAATGGAAATCAAAAGAAAGCTAGAGTAGCAGTACTCATATCAGATAAAATAGACTTTCAGATAAAGAATTTTACAAGGGACAAGGAAGGACACTACATAATGATCAAGGGATCAATAAAAGAAGAAGATATAACAATTATAAATATATATGCACCCAACATAGGAGCACCTCAATACATAAGGCAGCTGCTAACAGCTATAAAAGAGGAAATCGACAGTAACACAATAATAGTGGGGGAGTTTAACACCTCACTTACACCAATGGACAGATCATCCAAAATAAAAATAAATAAGGAAACAGAAGCTTTAAATGACACAATAGACCAGATAGATTTAATTGATATTTATAGGACATTCCATCCAAAAACAGCAGAATACACTTTATTCTCAAGTGCACACGGAACATTCTCCAGGATAGATCACATCTTGGGTCACAAATCAAGCCTCAGTAAATTTAAGAAAATTGAAATCATATCAAGCATCTTTTCTGACCACAACGCTATGAGATTAGAAATCAATTACAGGGAAAAAAACGTAAAAAACACAAACACATGGAAGCTAAACAATGCGTTACTAAGTAACCAAGAGATCACTGAAGAAATCAAAGAGGAAATCAAAAAATACCTAGAGACAAATGACAATGAAAACACAATGATCCAAAACCTATGGGATGCAGCAAAAGCAGTTCTAAGAGGGAAGTTTATAGCTATAGAAGCCTACCTCAAGAAACAAGAAAAATCTCAAATAAACAATCTAACCTTAGACCTAAATGAACTAGAGAAAGAAGAACAAACAAAACTCAAAGTTAGCAGAAGGAAAGAACTCATAAAGATCAGAGCAGAAATAAATGAAATACAAACAAAGAAAACAATAGCAATATCAATAAAACTAAAAGCTGGTTCTTTGAGAAGATAAACAAAATTGATAAACCATTAGCCAGACTCATCAAGAAAAAGAGGGAGAGGACTCAAATCAATAAAATTAGAAATGAAAAAGAAGTTACAACAGACACCACAGAAATACAAAGGATCATAAGAGACTACTACGAGCAACTCTATGCCAATAAAATGGACAACCTGGAAGAAATGGACAAATTGTTAGAAAGGTATAACCTTCCAAGACTGAATCAGGAAGAAATAGAAAATATGAAAAGACCAATCACAAGTAATGAAATTGAAACTGTGATTAAAAATCTTCCAACAAACAAAAGTCCAGGACCAGATGGCTTCACAGGTGAATTCTATCAAACATTTTGAGAAGAGCTAACACCAATCCTTCTCAAACTCTTCCAAAAAACTGCAGAGGAAGGAACACTCCCAAACTCATTCTATAAGGCCACCATCACCCTGATACCAAAACCAGACAAAGATACTACAAAAAAAGAAAATTACAGACCAATATCACTGATGAATATAGATGCAAAAATCCTCAACAAAATACTAGCAAACAGAATCCAACAACACATTAAAAGGATCATACACCATGACCAAGTGAGATTTATCCCAGGGTTGCAAGGATTCTTCAATACATGCAAATCAATCAATGTGTTACACCATGTTAACAGATTGAAGAAGAAAAACCATATGATCATCTCAATAGATGCAGAAAAAGCTTTTGACAAAATTCAATGCCATTTATGATAAAAACTCTCCAGAAAGTGGTCATAGAGGGAACCTACCTCAACATAATAAAGGCCATATACAACAAACCCACAGCAAACATCATTCTCAATGGTGAGAAACTGAAAGCATTTCCTCTAAGATCAGGAACAAGACAAGATGTCCACTCTCACCACAATTATTCAACATAGTTTTGGAAGTCCTATCCACGGCAATCAGAGAAGAAAAAGAAATAAAAGGAATACAATTTGGAAAAGAAGAAGTAAAACTGTCACTGTTTGCAGATGACATGGTACTATATAGAGAGAATCCTAAAGATGCCACCAGAAAACTACTAGAGCTAATCAATGAATTTGGTAAAGTTGCAGGATACAAAATTAATACCCAGAAATCTCTTGCATTCCTTTACACTAATGGTGAAAAATCTGAAAGAGAAATTAAGGAAACACTCCCATTTACCACTGCAACAAAAAGACTAAAATACCTAGGAATAAACCTACCTAAGGAGACAAAAGACCTGTATGCAGAAAACTATAAGGCACTGATGAAGGAAATTAAAGATGATAGCAACAGATGGAGAGATATACCATGTTCTTGGATTGGAAGAATCAATATTGTGAAAATGACTATACTACCCAAAGCAATCTACAGATTCAATGCAATCCCTATCAAATTACCAATGGCATTTTTTACAGAACTAGAACAAAACATCTTAAAATTTGTATGGAGACACAAAAGACCCCTAATAGACAAAACAGTCTTGAGGGAAAAAATGGAGCTGGAGGAATCAGACTCCCTGACTTCAGACTATACTATAAAGCTACAGTAATCAAGACAATATGGTACTGGCACAAAAACAGAAACATCGATCAATGGAACAAGATAGAAAACCCAGAGATAAACCCACAAACCTATGGTCAACTAATCTATGACAAAGGAGGCAAGGATATACAATGGAGAAAAGACAGTCTTTTCAATAAGTGGTGCTGGGAAAACTGGACAGCTACATGTAAAAGAATGAAATTAGAACACTCCCTAACACCATACACAAAAATAAACTCAAAATGGATTAGAGACCTAAATGTAAGACCAGACACTCTAAAACTCTTAGAGGAAAACATAGGAAGAGCACTTTTCGACATAAATCACAGTAAGATGTTTTTTGATCCACCTCCTAGAGTGATGGAAATAAAAACAAAAATAAACAAATGGGACCTAATGAAACTTCAAAGCTTTTGCACAGCAAAGGAAACCATAAACAAGACGAAAAGACAACCCTCAGAATGGGAGAAAATATTTGCAAAGAAATCAGTGGACAAAGGGTTAATCTCCAAAATATATAAACAGCTCATGCAGCTCAATATTAAAAAAACAAACAACCCAATCCAAAAATGGGCAGAAGACCTAAATAGATATTTCTCCAAAGAAGACATACAGATGGCCAAGAAGCACATGAAAAGCTGCTCAACATCACTAATTATTAGAGAAATGCAAATCAAAACTACAATGAGGTATCACCTCACACCAGAATGGGCATCATCAGAAAATCTACAAACAACGAATGCTAGAGAGGGTGTGGAGAAAAGGCAACCCTCTTGCACTGTTGATGGGAATGTAAATTGATACAGCCACTATGGAGAACTGTATGGAGGTTCCTTAAAAAACTAAAAATAGAATTACCATATGACCCAGCAATCCCACTACTGGGCATATACCCTGAAAAAACATAATTCAAAAAGACACATGCACCCCAATGTTCATTGCAGCACTATTTACAATAACCAGGTCATGGAAGCAACCTAAATGCCCATCGACAGACAAATGGATAAAGAAGATGTGGTACATATATACAGTGGAATATTACTCAGCCATAAAAAGGAACAAAATGGGGTCATTTGTTGTGACGTGGATGGATCTAGAGACTGTCATACAGAGTGAAGTAAGTCAGAAAGAGAAAAACAAATATCGTATATTAACGCATATATGTGGAACCTAGAAAAATGGTACAGATGAACTGGTTTGCAGGGCAGAAATTGAGACACAGGTGTAGAGAACAAACGTATAGACACCAAGCGGGGAAAGCGGTGGGGGGTGGGTGTGGTGGTCTGATGAATTGGGAGATTGGGATTGACATGTATACACTGATGTGCATAAAATTGATGAGTAATAAGAACCTGCTGTATAAAAAAATAAATTAAATTAAATTAAAAAAAAAAAAAAAACCAAAACTTGTGGTATGCAGGAAAAGCATTTCCAAGAGGGAAGTTTGTAATGATAAATGCCTGCAGTAAGAAACAAAAAAAGGTTTCAAATAAACAACCTGAATTTACACCTGAAGTTACTAGAAAAAGAACAAACTAGGACCAAAGTTAGCAGAAGGAAGGAAATAACAAATATCAGAGCAGAAATAAATGAAATAGAGACTAAATAGACAGTAGAAAAGATCAACGAAACTAAGAGGTGTTTTTCTGAAAAGAGAAGCTCACAGCTAACATCATACTCAATGGTGAAAATCTGAAAACATTTCCCCTAGGGTCAGGAAAAAGAGAAATATGCCTACTTTTGCCACTTCTATTCAACATAGTACTGGAAGTCCTAGACAGAACAATTAGGCAATAAGATATAAAATAAAATAAAATAAAAATAAATAGCATCCAAATCAAAAGGGAAAAAGTAAAATTGCATCTGTTTGCAAGTGACATGATCTTATATACAGAAAACCCTGAAAACTTCACCAAAAATCTACTGGAATAAGTTTCAGTATACAAAAATCAGTTGTGTTTTGTACACTAACAACAAACTCCTGAAAAAGAAATTAAGGAACCAATCCCATTTGCAACAGCACCAAAAGAATAAAATACTTAGGAATAAATTTAAGCTGGTTAAAGAACTTTACAGTGCACAGTATAAAATATTGATGAAAGAAATTCAAAAAGACAAATAAATAAAAAGATACTCTGTACTCATGGATTAGAAGAATTAATATTGTTAAAATGCCCTTAATACCCATAGGGATCTACAGGTGCAATCTCTATCAAAACACAAATGGTATTTTTTACAAAAATAGAATAAAAAATCCTAAAATTCATATGAAACCACAAAAGTTCCCCAAAAGCCAAAGCAATCTTGAATAAGAAGAACAAAGTCAAAGGCATCACACTGCCTGATTTCAAAACATACTGCAAGTTACAATAATCAAAACAGTATGGTACTGGCATAAAAACAGATACATAAGTCAATGCAAGAGAAGAAGAATCCCAGAAATAAACCCACACATTTACAATCAACTGATCATTGACAAAGGTGCCAAGAATATACAGTGAGGAAAAGATAGTCTCTGCAACAAATGGTGTTGAAAAAAGTGGATATTCACATGAATAATAATGAAATAAAACCCTTATCTCACACCATGTATAAAAATCAACTCAAAATGGATTAGACTTAAATGTACCTGAAACTTACTTTATTAGAAGAAGATATAGGAAATGAGTTTCTTGACATTAGTCTGGGCAATCGTTTTTAAAATATGATCTCAGAAACACAGGCAATGAAAGTAAAAAATGACAAGATTGCATTAAACTGAACAGCTTCTGTATTGGAAAGGAAACAATCAACAGAATGATGGGACAATCTATGAAATGAGAGAAAACACTTGCAAACCATATAACCCATAAGGGGTTAATTTCCAAAACATATAAGGAACTCAACTCAATAGCAAAAAAAGAAATAATCTGATTTTAAAATGGGTAAAGTGCTTGAATAGACATTTCTCAAAATAAGACATACAAATGCCATTTTTATTCATTTGTAAACATAAAAATGTGTTCAATTTCACTAATCATCAGGGAAATGCAAACCAAACCACAATGAGATATCACCTCCACCTGTTAGAATGGCTACTATCAAAAAGAGAAAAGATAACAAGAATTGGCCAGTTTGTGAAGAAATGGGAAATCCTGCTATTTGTGACAACATGGATGAATCTGGAGAACATTATGCTAAGTTAAATAAGCCAGACCCAGAAAGACAAATACTGTATGATCTCACTACATGTGGAATCTAAAGAGTCAAACTTTTAGAAACAGAGAGTAGAATGGTGGTACCAGGTGCTGAGGGTTGGGTGGGGCAATGAGGTGTTAGTCAAAGGGCAAAAACTTTCATTTATAAGATGAATAAATTCTGGAGACATAGTGTACAGCATGGAGGCTAGAGTTAATAATAATATATTGTGTGTTTGAAATTTGCTGAGAGTAGATCTTAAGTATTCTTCACACACACACACTCAAAATAGTAACTATGTGAGGTAATAGATATGTAATTAGCTTGATGATGATAATCATTTCACAATGAATATGTATCTCAAATCATCACATTGAACACCTTAAATATATACAATTTTTATTTGTCAATCATACCCCAATAAAGCTGAAAAATTAATAATTAAAATATTATTAAATATCCTCAAAAGGATGCTAATTTGTCTTACAGTTTCATTCTGACTCCCCTTGAAATCCTCAAAATAGAATCCAATAGATGTGAATACCCTGTTTCCTAATTTAAACTATTCTATAGCTACAGAGTCTCCTTTAGCAAACATAAGTAGGATGCAGGGAACTTAGCAATTGCCAGTGGTTTGAAGGGCATAAAAACTTAAAGGCATAGTCATAAACCTCTCACGGGTGGCCAACTATAAATATAAGTAGTTATTAATATTTGTTACTATTAAATTTACTATGTACATGTATTGCTTCAAGCATTATGTGTGTTAATTCACTCTATCGTTGCCACTATTATTTGAGATATGTTATTATAATCCACATGGTATAGATGAGAAAACTGAGGCACAAATGACATTAACCCATCCCTAGAAAATGCAGGACGTGGAATTAGTATCCAGATGGTCTAGTTCCAAGGGTCACACCCTTAACCTGTACTTCCTGGCTAAATTTCAAACCCTTCCGTAAAGATTATGTCAACTTCCCTACTCTTTCCCTGGAAAGACTCTTCGACTTCCCATTATTAACCAGCATCTTCTTTAGAGAACGTAATTGGAGGATATTGAAAGACTCCAAGTTTCTTGACAAGGCAGAGAAGAGTATTGTTCCTGATGGGAATGGTCTCTCCATATTTCATATGACACCTTGAAAAAATTGTTTTAATGAAGGACTATGCAAGGAGATAAGTTTGTTTTTTTTATCCCTTCCTAGTCATTTAACTTTAGGTTTTTAGGGAAAGAAACTACATTTAATCTTTCCTTCACAGAAAAAATAACTTTCTTGTATTATTGATACAGAAATAATTCCTATATTATCAATAGTTTGTGAAGTACTCTGACCCAAATAGTTTCATGGTTGGGAAGATCTCCCCTCCCTCAAGTCTCTAAACTTTGAGAAACGAGGCAGGAATTGCGATGTTTTCTTGTTAGACTCCATAAAGGTTACTTTAGTAAGTAACTTATAAGTTACAGACACATATTACTGTTGAGGGAAAAGTAATTTGTTGTAATCATTTTTAATTATAGTTATTTTAAATTATCTTTGCTGTATGTGTAAACATTAAAAATACAAACAGAGCTGCAATAGCACAGATGGTTGGTGCTTGTTACCCAGGCTGTCAAGCATCATTTGGACACCACTTCCTCCTTTTCTCTAATTGTGAGGAAAAGCAGTAAAGTTGCTTCTTGGAAACGATTTTCATGTTTGAGAAAACTGGCTGTTACTAAAGATGGGAGACCAATTTATGGAAAATTTTGTCATCCTTTCTCTCTCCCTCAGCAATGCCCTTGAACTCCTCTACATTTGAGGCCCTCTTCACTCTTGATGTTTCTGGTTTACCCAGTAGGCAAAATAGACATGCACAAGTTTGGTTTTGCTGTAACTCATCAATCAACTAATCAGCAACCTAGCATGATTAAAAAAAAAAATCCCCTTTTGAAACTTGAATATGTACATTAAAATAACAATATGAATTGTGCAGATGGCACCAACGTTCCAAATATCTGGTTTTATGCACATCCACACACAAAAACCAAAGTAAAACTAAATGATATTCAAAGATTTTAACACTAGTAGCTCTCTGGTGTCAACATATGGTTAAAGAAATTAGATCCAATTTTGTTCAGCTATTAACATGAGGACGGTTATATCTGCCACCTGGTGGCCAGCCCTAAAGTGGGTCAAACGCCAGTTTGAATGCCCCTCAAATAGAAGATGAATTTGCTCTGTGAGCTCAGAGCCAAAAGTCAAAGGCTACATCATAATCCAAATGTTAAATCTCTCAGATCAATGCAAAGAAAAAAAACTGCTCTTGGCTTAGCATGACATTGGTCAATACATTATATTTCCATTTATTTTTCTAACTATTGTTCAATACTTAATGTTGTCTAGGCAGGCATGCTGGACTGCAGCCATGGCAAAAAAAAAAAAAAAAAATCTTGATAATCAGCTTTGCATAGAAAAGTATATTCTCTCCAAACATGGAATTATAACCCGAAGAACAATTAAGGTTCCTAAACAAGGAATTCTACCCATGGGTAGAATGGGTAGAAAATGGGCATAAAATATTAAAAGGAGTATGGTCCAGTGGCAGGGCAGTCCATACCAGTTTTGGTGTTAATGAATGAGATAATAGCTGTCTACACTGACCCACCAGCTTTACTACCAATTGTTCTGATGATCTGCAAAGACAGGACCTGTCTAAATAAGCTAAATAAGCTAAAGAAAAATAAGCATAACGTTTATTTCCTAACTTTTTGTATTTCTATACATCTTAAGTCATTTATGTACTCATCTATAGAAAGATATACAAAACACAGTATACAAATATTTAGGTAATCTCTTCTCACATCAAGATACATGAGATAAGTTAATGAGACAGAAAACATTTACTCAAAAGTTGAGGAAGAAAACTATAAATTTGAAAAAAAGTTACATTCTTTTAGCCCCAAAACAGTTGTTAATTATGGGTATTGAGACAATTAAAAACAAAAATTTAATTTATCACTGAGGGTGCCAGATGTACAGTCCCAGAGTGCGTGTCTGTTTTCTATCACAGAAACTAGTTACTGAGACTACTGTACCATTTCATGCCAATTTTATAGTTAATGATGAAATTGCCCTTATTAAAGCCATAGTACGTTGCTGAGAATATGGATGAGTTATAGAGCACTCTCCTGTTAACTTTGGGAATGAGACAAATAGTACAGTCAAGATTAAACCCCAGTTACTTTGAATACATCCCATAATGAATAAGTTAGAAGTGAACAGTATCATACCCATTACCTAAGTTAGTGTCTATCACATGAGTCAGAATTTTGAAGTCTGTACTATAAAAGCTTATTTTAATTGTATGGACCAGTAATTCAATTACATGCCCAGTGTCTAGCCTTGTAAAGATAGTGGGCCCAGCAACATATTCTTTAGAAAACAAAGGGCCTGACAAGCAGTCTATGGGCTTCTCAACTACAGTCCTTTACGAAACAACCTACACATAATGCATAATTTTAAAATAATAATAATATTTAAGAGCATCAAGTTAGGAAAAAAAGAAGAAGTAGAAGACAAAACTGAGTGGGAAGCAGGAATCCAGAGAACTGAAGCCAGTTTTGCCTTAAAGACAAATGGAAGCCAGTGACAGCCAGCTTCCAAACAAAGACTAGAGACGTCCCTTCACATGGATATGGTCCCAGACGACTGGTACTGCAAATAGCATGGTGGGAAATAAGAGGGTGAATTTTCCCCACAGAAAGCTACAAGGAAACTTTCTTGTCCTGACTTTGGAGCCAACTGGAGGAAAAGAAAAATCTCTGCTAAAAAGGCACCACCACACACCAACCCTCACAAGAGATTCTAATACCAACTCACATTTTCTTTTCTGATTCCAAAGATCCCTTAAGCTCCATATTTATTAGTCTTCTTTTAGGATCATTAATGCTTCCAGTACCTAGTAGAAGTAATGCAGATCTTCATGGGAGAAACTCACCTTTCACTCAGACCCCAAAACTTCTCAAAACATAAAGTTGCAGAGATCATAGCTCACATTCAAAAATAAGAAAATATACAAGACAACACAGCATCTTGAGTGAGTTCCTGCTGAAATACAAACACCATAATCATACACACAATAACTTCCAAGTGATCAGATACACAACAATCAATATGTTTACTACATACAAAAATTACTAAATATAATAAATTCTGTTAACGTTCTTTTTCTCTCTTGTTTACTCACTTATCCTATTGCTCTCCTGAGCTCTCGGAATCACTAGATCAGTACTTGTGCTTCTGGCTCTCCTTGTCCTTGATGTCCATTGAGATACTATTTTCTGATCTACTTTCCTCAGCTAGTCCCTCTTAACACATAACCTCAATCATTTCCCT
The DNA here is from genome assembly GCF_028564815.1 of Eubalaena glacialis. Lineage (NCBI taxonomy): Eukaryota > Metazoa > Chordata > Mammalia > Artiodactyla > Balaenidae > Eubalaena > Eubalaena glacialis. The sequence goes on from NC_083726.1 coordinate 102,948,845, forward strand.
GATCCAGGAAAACCTGAATTCCAGGTAAGAAATGATTCCTCCATTTTCCTTATGACAGCAAGCCTCTCGTTACAAAATCACCCCACACCACTTCTGCCCTCCCTTTCAGGCAAGAAGGTCAGATGGCTTTATCATTAAATAGTAGCCCTGACTTCTTCAGATCCACTCACTGAAGACACTGCCTTCACATCTTTGCTTAGACCTTACTGAATCCTAATCCAGGATCCACCATTTATTAGCTTGTCTGGTTAGTCTCATGACTTTACCTATTATCTATTTGCTGACTACTCTCAAACTTGTATCTCCTGCCTAGAATTCTCTCCTAAAAGCTATACTCACATATTAAACAATCTACTTAATATTTCCAGATGGATGTCCAATAAATATTTTAAATTGTACATGTCCAAACTTTAACAGATATTCCTTCTAAAACTTATCCTCCTCAAATCTCCTCAGTACACTTGATGGTATTTCCATCCTTCAGTGGCTCAGCCAAAAGCCTTCCACTGAAAAGTCATGCCTTTCTTTTCTTTCTCTCATACTTCACACCCAATTTTCAGGAATTCCATGGACTCTAGCTTCAAATTATATGCAGAATATGATGAGTTTTTTCTCTCAGTATCCACTGTATAGACTGATTATGAAGCTGTTTGCCTCATTGTACTTTTAGTAGTTCATTTATCCAATAGGAAGTTCTGCTTTGAATACCAGCTTGAGGGGAATTTGAACTTAAAGATTTTATCTAATTTTACCAATCTTCTCCTGCAATAAGAATAGCTACCGCACATATATTGAGTTTCTGGCTGGAATTCTGATCAATTAAAAACACTGAAGCCCCTCACCTGATTATGATGTAAATTATGCCTTACCTGTCATGAGCAGCTCCCTTGGGTTCCAATGACTGTGGCACTTTAGGCACTAGATAATGGACCGCTGGCTTAAACGTCAAATGTCAGCCCTACAGTCAAGTCAAGACACTGTCTCCATACTGCTTGGTCTCTGACTTCTACTCAGCCTCACCTCACTTTCAACCATTTGCATATTCGGCTAAGGCACTTTCACAATTCAAACCTAAATCTTAAACATTGAGGCCCAGAGGTAGGAAGGTATTCCTGGACTCATGCAGTGGCTCAACAATTGCCATAGAGATACGGCCTTTCTCTCTTTATCCTCCAGTATACAGATGTAGGCCTTCATCTTTATTCCTGTGGTCTCGAGGCTGTCAAGCGACTGCTTCTCCTCCAGACATCATGGCTACATTTCAGGCATGAAGAAGAAAAGAGGAACACAAGGAGCAGTACCTTTATCAGCAAAGTGAAAACTCTCCCAGAAATCCTCATCTTATGTCTAATTAGGATTGTGCCATATATCTTATCCCAACTGGAAAGAAGTTTGGGAAGGAAGTATTTTTAGCTGTTATATTGGCTTTCTGAACATAATAGAGATTCTCTAAAGGAAAAAGGAGCAATGTATAATGTGTAGACAGTTTCTGCTATATCTAGCAAAGAACACTGGGCCTGTTTCATAATCTAAAAGAAAGGTCATGCAAGTTGAATGAATATGAAGCAATAGGTTAAAAATAAGTTCCCCTTTTCCTACAAGTCTCTCTTACCTTTAAAATTACAAAGATAATTGTTCATTGGATCATTCTTCCTTAGGGTCAACTCAACGTTGAACTATTTTGTTCATTTTTTATATAAGCACTTGGTCTGCTTGCTTCCAGTATGAATGCCTGGAAGATTAGGGAGTTCTGCTCCAATATTTTTTTCCAATTCTTTTACTACTTTTCTGTCTCAGTTGGCTCCGTTTCATGGTTCAAAAGTTAAATTGTAGAAAAGGCCTAAATTTATTGGTCTAAAAATAGTTTTAAACTTATGAATATGGCTGGTTATAATATAAGGAATACTAGTTAGGTATGCTACTCCTAAGAAAACAGTTCACGGGCTTCCCTGGTGGCGCAGTGGTTGAGAGTCTGCCTGTCAATGCAGGGGACAAGGGTTCGAGCCCTGGACCGGGAAGATCCCACATGCCGCGGAGCAACTGGGCCCGTGAGCCACACCTACTGAGCCTGCGCGTCTGGAGCCTGTGCTCCGCAATGGGAGAGGCCGCGACAGTGAGAGGCCTGCGCACCGCGATGAAGAGTGGCCCCCGCTCGCCGCAACTAGAGAAAGCCCTCGCACAGAAACGAAGACCCAACACAGCCAAAAATAAATAAATAAAATTTTTAAAAAATACTTAAAAAAAAAAAAAGAAAACAGTTCGCTTCTGTGCAGGATTCCTTCTACTTGTTGACTGCCAGAAAACCTGCAACCAAACTTGAGGGCTGCTCTGATGAGGTTTATAGGACTTCAGCAATACATTTCTTTTGGTCAGAAGTTCTTTCTTGACTCTATTTTTCTCAGGTACATACAGTTTATGCTCTCTTACCATATTATGTATACATCTTCATAAGCTGTCTCCTTCTAAAAAGGTGGAATGAAAATAAACTATAATATTCCTGTATAAGTAAAGTGTTACATAGGCCAAATGTTTTCTTCACATAGTGCATTGTGTTATGAATTCTGAGAGCACACAAGAGAATTAGAACCCATGTTACTATTTGCAAAAATCATAAGTATATATACATATCCTCCTTCCTCAGGAGGAACAGTGAAGCTTAACTTGCAAACATGTAACCATTAGTGAATTTTAAGTGTAAATTAAGAGTAAACATCTGCTAGAAGGTGACAAATGGGAAATAAGTAAAAAGAGGATTTGGAAAAGGTGAATATGCGATTACTCTTGGAGGAAGAAGTGAGATATGGTTGAAAGAAGAGGGAGCCCTATAGAAAAAGAATGAAAGAGTTGATAATCACAGACACAGAGCGACCATGTCATATGGAGAGCCATAAGATTACATGACTATGTTAAAGGTCCATAAAGATGTATCAGGCTGATAAGAGCAGAATTTAAAAGGAGAAAGTAGAGAGCCCTTATGTTTGACTCAGCAAGAAAGCAGGAACCACATCATTCTGGAACAGGAAAGAGATGTGATGAAACAGTGTTTCAGGAAGATTAATTTTATAAGCACTATGAAGAATGGATTGGCATGAAACTGAATTGAAGGAGAACAGCTAGGTGTCTGTTGAAATAATCCATGTGTGAAGTTATGAGGGCCAGGACAAAAATGGTAACTGCTGAAATGGAAACAAGTAAAATAAGTGAAGAGTCATTATATGAAGCATCAGTAGTCTCCAACTTTAAAGGGAATCCAGCTGAGAACTGGAGGTTAAACTCTCTTTTTGGCAGCATTAACCATGCTTATAATAGTGCATATGTCATTATCTATTTCTACAGATAGAGGGGTTTACAAATAATCCACATATAAGTGATATTATATAGTATTTGTCTTTCTCTGTCTGACTTATTTCACTTAGAATAATGCCCTCCAAGTCCATCCATGTGACTGCAAATGACAAAATTTTGTTCCTTTCTTTTTGGCTGAGTGGTATTCCATTGTATATAGGTATACCACATCTTCTTTATCCACTCGTCTGTTGATGGACACTTAGGTTGCTTCCATATCTTGGCAATTGTAAATAAGGCTGTTATGAATATAGGGTGCTTGTATCTTTTAGAATTAGTGTTTTTGTTTTTTTCAGATATATACCCAGGAGTGGAATTGCTGGGTCGTATGGTAGTTATATTTTTAGTTTTTTGGGAAACCTCCACACTGTTTTCCAAAATGGCTGCACCAATTTACATTCCCACCAACAGTGTATGAGTGTTCCCTTTTCTCTATATCCTCACCAACATTTGTTATTTGTGTTCTTTTTGATGATAATCATTCTGACAGGTGTGAGAGGATATCTCATTGAAGTTTTGATTTTCATTTTTCGAATGATTATACTACCCAAGGCAATCTACAGATTCAATGCAATCTGTATCAAAATACCAATGGCATTTTCACAGAACTAGAACAAATAATTTAAAAATTTGTATGAAAACCCGAAAGACCCCAAATAGCCAAAACAATCTTGAGAAAGAAGGACAGAGCTGGAAGAATCATGCTCCCTGACTTCAGAGAATACTACAAAACTACAGTAATCAAAAAGCCATGGTACAGGCACAGAAACAGACACAATAGATCAATGGAACAAGATAGAGAGTCCAGAAATAAACCCATACACTTATGGTCAATTAATCTATGACAAAGGAGGCAAGAATATACAATGGAGAAAAGATAGTCTCTTCAATAAGCTGTCCTGGGAAAACTGGACAGCTACATGTAAAATAATGAAATTAGAACATTCTCTAACACCATACACACAAAAAAAACTCAAAATAGATTAAAGACCTAAATGTAAGATGGAATAGTATAAAACTCCTAGAGGAAAACATAGGCAGAACACTCTTTGACTTAAATCTCAGTAATATGTTTTTTGATCTGTCTCCTAAAGTAAAGGAAATAAAAGCAAAAATAAGCAAATGGGACCTAATTAAACTTAAAATCTTTTGCACAACATAGGAAATCGTTGACAAAATAAAAAAGACAATCTACTGAATGGGAGAGAATATTTGCAAATGATCTGACTGATAAGGGATTAATATTCAACACATATAAACAGCTCATACAACTCAACATCAAAAAAACAAACAGGGGGCTTCCCTGGTGGCGCAGTGGTTGAGAATCTACCTGCTAATGCAGGGGACACGGGTTCGAGCCCTGGTCTGGGAACATCCCACATGCCGCGGAGCAACTGGGCCCGTGAGCCACAGCTGCTGAGCCTGCGCGTCTGGAGCCTGTGCCCCGCAACGGGAGGGGCCGCGATAGTGAAAGGCCCGCACACCGCGATGAAGAGTGGCCCCCGCTTGCCACAACTAGAGAAAGCCCTCGCACAGAAACGAAGACCCAACACAGCCAAAAAATAAATAAATAAATAAATAAATAAATAAAGTAGCTATTAATTAAAAAAACAAACAAACAAACAATGCAACTGAAAAATGGGCAGAGAACTGAATAGACCTTTTTTCAAAGAGGAACTGCAGGTGGCCAACAGGCATAAGTATTAGTTTTGTATTTTTTATTTTTTAATTTTTTTGGCTGTGCTGCATGGCTTGCAGGATCTTAGTTCCCCAACCAGGGATTGAAACTGTCCCCCCTGCAATGGAAGCACAGAGTTCTAACCACTGGACTGCCAGGGAATTCCCAGTATTAGGTTTTTATAACACTTTAGGTTGAAGTTGTTTAATTTTTTATTTTAACATTCATGCAATTTTATAGAAAAAATCCTTCTTGTTTATCTTCCTTGTAGCCTGAAATCTTGCTTAATTCATGGGGGGGAAATTAGGCTGCAGATTTTGAAGTAGTATCACAATTTAAAATATGTATGTATGTATTTATATATGTATTCATGCATATGTAAATACATACACAAATACATTTGATGGGTTGAGGAAGTTCTCTTTCACTCCTAATTTGCTGAATTTTAATTATATTTTGAATTTTTCAAATGTTTTTCTTATTTATTGATAGATGATCATTTTTTTCTCCTTTATTCTGATAATGTGGTAAATTACATTTATTTTTCCAGTATTAAACCAACTTTGCATTCCTGGTAAAAACTCTTCTTGTCATGTTGTATTAGCTTCTTACTTAAATTGTTGGCTTTGATTTGCCAATACAGTTGATTCTCATTATTTGTGGTATTTTTGTTCTATAAAGTCACCACAAACATTGAGTTAGTAAATATGGAACCATTGCATTTAGGGAAGGACAAAGTTAGGCTTCTGCAAGCCTCTGGTCCCAATATTTTCCTCAACTAATCAATACTTAACCTTGTTTTGTGTGTTTTTCTATTCAAAGACACCTTATTCAATATATATTGTTGATTCATTTACATAGAATTCATGGCTAAAGTACTATAACTTATGCTTGAACAAAGCTTATCTAACATTTGATTTTTCTCCTGAGGGCACATCACAGCCTCCTTTCACTTAACATAGATAGCAATTCAGCACTACACTTGTGGGCCATTTTAAACAGCAAAATCACCAACAAAAAGCACACGAATGTGAAAAACATAGCATTAAATGGACTGTGAAAAGGACACTTTTTTAAGTATGAAAGCTAAAACAAGAAGGCAGAATGCCACCTTATTTGACATAAGCTGGGAACATGCTCTTCTGGTGACTCAATTTTTGGCTGCTCTGTGCATATGCATGTCTGCAAATAACCCAGAAAGCACTTCACATATTGATCTGAAGTTACAAATAAGTTTTAGCCAGTAGACAAATTCACAAATATGGAACCTGTAAATAATGAGGGTAGACTGTATTTTGGTAAGGATATTTTTACCTATGTTTATGAGTGATATTGGTATAAACTATTTTTTCTTGTAATACTTTCGACAGAGTTTAGTATGAGGTTATGCTGGCTACCTAAATAATCTGATTTTTATTCCTTTTCTTCTTTACTCTGAAAATACTTATTTCTTCCTCATTGATAGAGGTCATTATTGAAATGATTGGACCTGGAGCTCTATTTGTGAAAGAGTTTCTTAATATGGGTTCAATTTTTTAAGTAGACACAGCACTAATTATATTTTTAAGTTTTTATTTCTTCTGTGTTTAGCTAATTGTGTTTTTAAAAGAACTTACCTATTTTTTCTAACTTATCAAAAGTGTTGGCATATACTATTTCATAGTATTCATTTACTTTTCCTGTGATAGCTATAGGATCTATAGTAATGTCTTTCTCAATTCTTTTATTATTAATTTGTTCTTTCAGTCTCTTCTTGCTCAGTCTTACTAGCTGCTTATCACTTTTATTACTCTTTTCAAAGAACCAATTTTTGAATGTGTTGACTACTGTTTCTTCAATTTCTAATTCATTTTCATCATTTTTTTTTCTTTAATGACTTTAATTTTTACTTCTTTTGTAATTTCTTTCTTTTTTTTTTTTTTTTTTTTTTTTTGGCTACACTGCACAGCATGTGGAATCTTAATTCCCCAACCAGGGATCCAACCCGTGCCCCCTTCAGTGGAAGCATGGACTCCTAACTACTGGACCACCAGGGAATTCCCTTTTGTAACTTCTTAAGGTTAAAAACTGGAATCATTGACTTTGCATTATTTTTTTTCTAGTAGAAACATTTGTATTTTTAACTTTGCTTCTCACTGCTGTTTTAGTTGCATCCCACACATTTTAATACCTTATGATTTTATTTTCATTCAGTTTAAAATATTTTCTAATTTTTCTTTTGTAACCTATTTCTTACTTGAAATGTTTGAAAAATATCTATATATTAGTTTGCTATTGATTTCTAAATTAATACAACTGTGTTTAGAAAAAGTTCTCTGCATTATTTCAGTTCTTTGAAATTTATTTAGACTTGTTTTATAGCATTTCTGAGCTCATTGAGTACATGTCCACTCAGGTACTCAACATTTTAATATATTTTTGAGATCTTCTATACATTCTTTAAATTCATGTCTAAATAGACTATTGAGGTACCCTTTTGGATAGTTTTTGCATGGTATATTTTTCCCATTCTTTACTTCTAAACTTTCAATGTCTTTATATTGATGGTTTGCCTTTTTTAAATAGCAGATATTGTGGTCCTTTTTTTTTTAAGTCTTACAAATATTGTCTCTATTTAGATAACTGAGTTTATTTGAATTAGGTTTATTTCTACTTAACCTATTGACTGATATATGTAGTTTTAAATCTCTTGAATAATTTTCTTTAGCATTTCTTTTAGTTTGGGCCTGAGGGCAACTAATTATATCTGTACCAATTTTATTTGCATAAGAACATTTTTCACCTTTCTTTTTTGAAGATAAAAACCCCAAAGTGGATTTTTGTTGGCAGTTATTTTACCAGAATGCTAAAGTTGTACTTTCACTGAAATTACCTTTTTCTTGAAAAATCTGGTCTCCATCATATTGCTGCTTCTCTAAAAGTATTATGCATCTCTTTCTCTGTTTTTCATTGATATTTTTCTCTCTGGGGTTAGTAGTCAGTTTACTATTCTGTGCCTATGGGTATGTTTCTTTGCATTCATCATACTTGATATCTTTTATCAGTTTGAAAATTTTTTAGTCAATTTCTGTTGAAATATTGTTTCTTGCCCCCATTTTGCTATGTCTTTCCCAGTAGAACTGAAATCCCACGGTATATTCAATAATGTTATCATGCCCTATTTGTTATTTATCTTTTCCAATTTTTTTCACCTATGATTTTCCAGGATGTATTAATTGATTCGTCTTTCAATTCAATAACCATTGTTTTGTGTGTCAAATCTGTTGCTAAATCTGTTTACTAAATTTTTAAGTTTATTTTATTTTTACAAACGAAAAAGATACAATTTTGCATTGCCTTTGTCTGATTAGCAGACATTTGGTCCTGTCTAAAACCTTTCAACATGGACCAAACATGCCCGTGGACATTTTGAGCAGGGCTAAATTTCAAGGACCTTTTTGTGGACCAAATGTCTTCTGGACATTTTGGACAAGACCAAATGTCCTGCAAGGCCTGTGTCTTCTTTGTATAGATTTAAGATTCTGATGAGATTCTCTTTATTTTAATTTATTGTATTAAACATATTAATTATAGTGATTTTAAAAGCTAATATCTGATTTACCTGTTTCTTTTCTTTTTTTTTTAATTGAAGTGTAGTTGATGTACAATGTTGTGTTAGTTTCACGTGTATAGCAAAGTGATTCAGTTGTAGATACATATGTATTTATTTCTTTTCAGATTCTTTTCCCTTATAGCTTATTACAAAACATTGAGTATAGTTCCCTGTGCTATACAGTAGGTCCTTGTTGGTTATCTATTTTATATATAGTAATGTATATCTGTTAATCCCAAACTCCTAATTTATCTCTCCCTAACCCTTTTCCCCTTTGGTAACCATAAGTTTGTCTTCTATGTCTGTGGGTCTATTTCTGTTTTGTACATAAATTCATTTGTATCATCTTTTTTAGACTCCACATATATGTGATATCATATGATATTTGTCTTTCTTTATCTGACTTACTTCACTTAGTATGTAATCTCTAGGTCCATCCATGTTGCTGCAAATGGTATTATTTCATTCTTTTTTGCATTGTCTAGTTTTTCTTTTGCTTTTATTTTATCCTTTTTCTTGCCAAGCCTAGTCATCTTTTTTGAATGGTAATCATTTTGTATAAAAATGATAAGGCTACATATGTTGTGGTATTCCCCAACAAATAATTTGTTTCTTTTGGACATTATGTAACAAATTAACAGAGCATATGGAAACAATTGAGGCTGGTGTGTCTCAAATTTGTTCTTATTTTTAGGCATGGTCTTTCTACTTTCTCAACTAGAAGGGTTTACTAGGGCTACAACACCTTGGAAAATCCCAGTCTCCAATTTTTGTCTCCAAAGCACTGAGAGACTATTGAGTTTTTCCATTTAGCTTGCCACTTTCCATGCTCAGCATTTTTGCTCATGCATTTTGATCTACCTATGTTTATCTGAGAAGCCAGCAAATGCCATATGAAACAATTGCATATAGAATGCAGGCAATATTTCAACGTGTTTTCTTTCTGGGATCTTGGTGTCTCAAATCCTGTGTACCTTGATGATCCTAAATTTCAGTTTTTTTCCCCCCAGACCAGTGAGACTACTACAAATTCTAGGTCACTAAATTCTGCTAGACCTCTGTGTTTCATATTGTGAATCAGCAAATATCCAGAAAGGATAAAACAGGACAAAAGTATGCCTGATCTTAATTATTTTCATTCTCATTAGAATGCTGGCCACTCAAACTCTAAATGCCCTAAATTTTTAAAATCCAAGTTCTCTATATATCCTGGATATTAATTCCTTGTCAAATAAATGATTTCCAGATTTTTCTCCCATTCAGTGGGTTGCCTTTTCACCCAGTCAGTATTTTCTTTTGATGCATAAAAATTTTAAATTTCCATGAAGGCCAATATACATATTTTTTCCTTTTTTGACTATGCTTTTGGTATCATACACAAAAAATCATTGCCAAATTCAATGTCATGAAGATTTTGCCCTATGTTTTCTTCAAACTGCTTTACAGTTTTAGGTCTTACATTTAGACCTTTGATCCATTTTACATTTATTTGTATATTTAGTGTTAGGTAAGCGTCTAATTTCATCCTTTGCATGTGGATAGCCAGTTTTCCCAGCATCATTTATTGAAAAGACTGTCCTTTCCTCATTGAATGGTCTGGGCAAAAATAACTTGACCATATATATGGTTTATTTCTGGAATCTCTTTTTTATTTCATTAGTCTTTGTCTGTCATTATGTCATTACCACACTGTTTTAATTGTTGTGGCTTTGTGGTAAGTTTTGAAATCAGGAAATGTGAGTCCTGAAATGCATTATATGTTTCTTTTGAAAATTGTTTTAGATATTTTAAGTCCCTTGAGATTTACCTCCTTGGTTAAATTTATTCCTAAATATTTCATTGTTTTTGATGTTATTATGAATGGGATTGTTTTCTTTATTTCTTCTTCAGACAACTCATTTTTATTATGTAGAAATGCAATTGACTTTGTATGTTGAGTTTGTATCCTGCAAATTTATTGAATTCATCTATTAGTTCTAACAGCTTTTTGGTGGAGTCTTTAGGATTTTCTATATATAAGATTAAGTCACCTGCAAGCAAAAACAATTTTACGTCTTCCTTTCTGATTTTAATATCTTTTATTTATTTTACTTGCCTGACTGCTCTGGTTAGGACTTCTAGTACTATTTTGCATAGGAGTAGTGACACAGGTGTGCACCCTTGTGTTTTTCTTGATTTTAGAGGAAAGTTTTTAAATTTTCACCATTCTATATGACATTAGCTGTAGGCTTGTCATAAATGGCCTTTATTATGTTGAGGTATGTTTCTTCTATACTGAATTTATTGATAGTTTTATTATGAAAAATGTTGAATTTGTCAAATAATTTTTCTGCATCCATTGAGATAATCAGATGATTTTTATCCTTTATTCTGTTGGTGTGGTGTATCACATGTATTGCTTTCTATATGTTGAACTATCTCTGCATTCCAGGGATGAAACCTACTTTATCATGATGTATGATCCTTTTAATGTACTGTTGAGTTTGGTTTGCTACTATTTTCTTGAGAATCGTTGCATCTATATTCATTAGGGATATTGGCCTATAGTTTCCTTTTATTGTAGTGTCCTTATCTAGCTTTGGTATGAAGATTATGCTAGCCTCATAAAATGAGTTTGGAAGTGTTCCCTACTCTTCAAAGTTTTGGAACAGTTTGAGAAGAATTGGTATTAATTCTTCTCTAAATGTTTTATAGGATTCACCAGTGAAACCATCTGGTTTTTGGCTTTTCTGTTTTGGGAGGTTTTTTTTTTTTTAACTATTTATTTTTGGCTGTGTTGGGTCTTCGTTTCTGTGCGTGGGCTTCCTCCAGTTGCGGCGAGCGGGGGCCACTCTTCATTGCGGTGCGCAGGCCTCTCACCATCGCGGCCTCTCTTGTTGCGGAGCACAGGCTTCAGACGCGCAGGCTCAGTAGTTGTGACTCACGGGCCCAGTTGCTCCGTGGCATGTGGGATGTTCCCAGACCAGGGCTCGAACCCGTGTCCCCTGCATTGTCAGGTGGACTCTCAACCACTGCATCACCAGGGAAGCCCCTGGGAGGTTTTTGATTACTGATTCAATCTCTTACTCATTAGTCTATTAAGATTTTCTATTTCTTCATGATTCAGTCTTAGTAGATTATATGTTTCTAGAAATTTATTTATTTATTCTAGGTTATCTAATGTGTTGCTGTATATTTGTTCATAGTAGTCTTGTATGATCCTTTTTATTCCTGTGGTATCAGTTGTAACATTGCTGTAGACTGAAGATGGGTACAGTTGCAGGCTGGGCTTTGTGATCCTGTGTACCACTGGCACTGCTCCACTGTTGGGCAAAGTCACTGGCTGGTCTCTTTGGTGAGGAAGGTCCTTTGTTGCCTGCAGTTGGTGGTGTTAAGAGGCTGTGCTCCTTAGTTGGGAAGGGCCACTATCCAGGTTCCCTCATGGAATGGGACCTCAGGCTATGCTAAATATTTGGATGGGGTCACTGGCTGGGATCCCTGCCAGTGGATCCCACTGGTGGGAAGCTGCATTCAGCAATCAGGTAAGGTCATAGTCTGGGCTCTGTTGTGGGATGGGACAGTAGGCTGGGCTCTGTGGCTGGGAGGTACTAGAGGCTGGGTTCCCAGGGTCATTCTTAGGGCTCCTTGATTTGGCAGGACCAGAGGTTATACCTAAAAGATGGATAGGAGTGCCCCTTGGCTTCCTGCCCATGTGCAACTATAGTATGGGCTCAGTGGCTGCCTGGATTCTCAGATCAGGCTTCCTGGTTGGACAGCACTGGAGGCTATACTGGGCATTTGGGTGGGGCTGCAAATTTGCTTCCATGCCTGAGCAGGGCCATAGAACAGTCTCCAAGGCTGGTAAACTCTTTGGCTGAGGACTCCAAGCCAGGCAGAACTGCCCACTGAGCTCCCTGGCCAGACAAGACCACCCAGCAGATGGGCAGAACTGCTGGCTGTGATCTTCACTGGGGTGCAGATGTGAAGAAGAATGCAATCTGTCAAGATCTGAGCACTGGTTGCTATAAGGCCTGCCCCATTTCTTTGTTTCTATTTAATCCTCAGTGATCAAGCTCAGCAGATTTCCCCAATGATCCTCATGAGCAGAGACCCAAGAGGGCCTCCTGGAAAACCTCCTGCAATACCTGGGGAAGCTGGATATCCTCCTTGGGTTTCTTTTATTTCCCATTGGAGAAACCACAGGCCCCAGGGGGTTCTCTTGGTGTCAGGAACTATGTCAGACTGGTGGGGCAATGCACTCAAAATGTGGCATCTCCTCTTACCCTTCTATGAGTATCTGTAGTCCAGGGAGTTACTTCAGCCTCACCCCAGATTCTGGGATTTTCACAATGATGTCTTGTCTATGGATAGTTGCTAGTTAGTCTTCTTTTGAGAGGGACTAAAGTCAGGAGTAACCTATGTCACCATCTTGCTGACATCACTCTGAAATTGGCATGAAGTTTAACACATTATCTTAGATTTTATGAAAGATGCCAAATCACTCTATACTTTTTGTTGTTACTTCTCAATTGTGTCAGAATTCAGGCAGAAAAAAAAAAATGTTATCCATTCTTTATTAGTTGCATCCCCAAACTTCAACCAAAGGAAATTAATTTATCTGCACCTCAATATCCTCATGCATAAACTAAAATTTATTACCAAGTGTCATATACTATATCATGTTTTCTACATATTTTGACTAATGTAATCCTTTATAGCTTCACTATGAGGAAACTTAAAAGTATGAAGAATTTAAATAACTCACCTGAAGTCTCATGGATAGTAAATAGAAAAGCCAGCATTTGGATCCAGGCTGCCTAGTTCTAGATCCTGAATTCTTTTTTTTTTTCACACACACACACACTGTATTTTATTTTTACAAGAGATAAATAGACTGACATCAAGCATTGTACATGGATGACCACAACAAAAGCAACAATGATTGCAATTACCAAACATGAAACACACTCATACTATGTCATAATATTGACATTCAGTCCAGTAATCCTCCACCGTAGCAGCTCCTTTACTTTGCAGTGAAAATTGATTTGTATATTCTTTTTTATTTATTTATTTATTTATTTATTTATTTATTTATTTATGGCTGTGTTGGGTCTTCGTTTCTGTGCGAGGGCTTTCTCTAGTTGTGGCAAGCGGGGGCCACTCTTCATCACGGTGCGCGCGCCGCGCCTGTCACTATCGCGGCCTCTCTTGTTGCGGAGCACAGGCTCCAGACGCGCAGGCTCAGTAATTGCAGCTCACGGGCCTAGTCGCTCCACGGCATGTGGGATCTTCCCAGACCAGGGCTCGAACCTGTGTCCCCTGCATTGGCAGGCAGATTCTCAACTACTGCACCACCAGGGAAGCCCTGATTTGTATATTCTTTGCCTCTGAGTTCTTGTGGGATTTTTTTTTTTTTAATTCAAACAGAAAGTCACAAAAATTATACTCATCCTCATCAGTTCACTCAGTCCCATGTAATTAATTTTTTTTTTCATCTCGATCTTTTGTTAGCACTTTTATGAGTTCATCAGTTTTTCATTAGAGTTCTGAAAATGCTTTTTCATTCAGTTCAGCAGTACAGTTACCAGAAACCTGTACTTGTCAGAGTCTTTTCCATGAATTTCTTGAAGATGAAACCCTTTTATAGGAACATATTTGCAAAAGCATCAGAGTACACCCAGAACTGTCTGTAAATGACAAAAGACTTAAAAATGACCACGGTTAAAGATTTGATGAAAGTTCATAATAATGCAGTTGACAAGAAAATTAGTTATTTCTGAGATATACATTTTAAAGTAATAACTAGGATTATGACTTATAACATTATACCAGAACATATAAGATTTTTAGAAATTTCATGTAATGTCTGAAACATTTATATTAACATATTTCCATACAAATAACCCAATGAAAGTTTAGTATTAGTTGTTTTGTTTGTTTGTTTTTTTATACTGCAGGTTCTTATTAGTCATCAATTTTATACACATCAGTGTATACATGTCAATCCCAATCGCCCAATTCAGCACACCACCATCCCCACCCCACCGCAGTTTTCCCCCCTTGGTGTCCATATGTCAGTTCTCTAGATCCTGAATTCTTAACCAAGATAGCACTATTTCACATGCTTACCATAAAGATTAAATAAAATAATTCATGCAAAACATTTAACACAGTACCCAGTGCATGAGATGTTTAATAACTGATGTGATATTTATTTTTGTTATCAGTACTTTTGCAAGCTGAGTTTATCAGAAGATCCCCATGTATAAAGAAAAGAGAAAATACTTTGGAGCAAGAGAAACCTAATTCCAAATTGCAACTTTGCAATTAATTACACAATAATCTTCAACAAATTACTTAAGCTTTCTGTATCTCAGTTTTCTTTGCTGTAAAATGAGTATTAATAAATTTCATAAGATTTTTATAAATCATTCATTTAGCAAAGTTTACAAACTTCTATTATATGTACAATTCCAAACACTGAGAATATAGCATGAATTAATTCTAGAATATAGAATGAAACAGACAAAAATCTGTTTCTCAACATTCAAGTGATGATAATGTATGACACACTATAAGCACTCAGATTTGCGTTTTAAAAATTAAAATTTTAAATCTTCCTTATCAATTTAGTGAGTCTTAAAACTCCTATTCTGTTGAAATTTGGCAGAAAAATGTCAATCTACATAAGTGATGTAATCTTTTTTGATCTGATTTTTAATTCTGTAACTTTTAGCTTTCAGAAAAGGAAATAGTACTGTATATAATCATTACCAGATAATTTTACTTACTGATTTCTTTATTATCCACCTTATTTCCCCAAGTATTTATCGTTCCTGTTCTGTATTTAGTCATATTTGTAAACCTACTGAATAATCACTTAAATTGCTTTCTCAATTAACTATCCAACAGAAATCTCCGTTGAGCTATGATTTGATCTAAGAACTTCTGTGATGGCTGCAATGGTCTTGAATATGTATTTTACCAAGTACTTTACTTGAAGTTTGCTCTAGCTATCTGGTAAGTTCTCATAGGTGCTTGGATAATTCTTATTCTAGCTGATAAATATGCTTTGAGTAGTGTCCCTTTAAATTGAAAGTACGCCTGCCTTATTAGCACTGTAACTGACAAACTTCTTAGTTAAGCTGTAAATTCCAGCAATGATATAGTTTATGGGTGCTCAAATGTTGTAAACCTTTTCCTTCCACTATGTTTCAAATTTTGCTCTTAAGTATTACAGACTCCAGTGGTAATACACGTTTTTAAAAATCATGAAGTTATTTGTCTTAAAAATGATCTTAGGAGGCCCTCTAATATCCCCCACACTTTATTCCTTTAAATTGAGAAGCTCCTTGCTGGATCACTTGGGGAAAAACGGGATCCAAGACAAGATTTTAGTCCAGTGTCATTTCCTCTATACAATCCCTATGCTCTGTTCTCTGGGGAGGTCTACCTCTTCCTCTCTTCTCATTTTTCTCATTTCTATTCTCACTTTTTTGCTCTTTCTTTGTTCTTTCTATGTAATTTTAGTTCTATTTTCTGGCTTTAAAGTTCTTTTCCCTTCTCCTTCTGGGTTTCTCTCATCATCACATTTATTCACAGTTCTATGTTTGTTGTGTGACAAATAAGTTGCAAGATTTTCAAGAAGCAAATTGGTTCCATGTATGTGAATTACCAAAGTAGCATAAAACAGCTTTATAGAAAGTTAAAAATCAAAGCAAAAAGACTGGATACTTATAAAAATAGGTAGAAAACAGGTAGATCATGAGTGAATTAAGGTGTAGGAAAACATCTCATAGACAAAGAAATAAAAATTAGAGAAACTTAGCTGTCAGCTATCCAAGTGTCAGGTGCTTTGCAAATATTCTTTAAATATTTTTGTAGCATCCTCCAGTTGTTCTTATTGAGGAAAATTAATCTCAGACAATTCTGTAATATATTACCTAACATTATGCAACTACTTGTCAGAGCTGGGAATCAAATTTTGGTTGGTCTTTCTCCAAAAATCCGTGTTCTTTTTAGCTCATCATCCTTTCCATGGTGGCCCCAAATTATTTCCATAGAGGGAACTATGGTGAGGTTGGTTATTTGGCTAATTATAATGCCTAAAACATTTTCAATGAAAGTGAAGAGAGTAAAATCAAGTCAATCAAATCAAGTTGATCATTATTTTCTTTTGATTTTGGTACATTAGCTTGCTACCTAATTGGCTAGTGGTTGGAACTGATTGACAGGTGTGATAAAACTCATTAAATCAACTCTTGTGAAAAAGGAAATGATTGCTATCTAAACATGGTATTAAGCTCAAGGATTCTCATATATGTTACAATTTACTCAATCTCCAGGGATGGAAGTCAACTTTGCATATGAAAGAGTCCACAGAAAAGCATAGCATGTGTCCCATGACAGCAATTTCCAATTATTAAGCTCTGGCATACTCTATGTGAGTACTTATTCTAAGATGTACAACAAATAATGCATTGATAATGAGAATCCTGATGATTGCATATGATTTTTCAAAAGTAACAAATTAGAGAAGATTAAAGATTTTGCCTGAAACCAAGTCACTTGCTTTCATTTGCAATAGTGAATGTTGAGAGACAATTATGTGTTCCTGTGTTTCTGCAAATGTTATGAGCAAAGACACTAACTGCCCTTTGCTCTTGACTATGTTTCAAGTGTAATTGTATAGTGAACAACTATGGAAGACTGCAACAACATCTGCCTCTGGGGCAATAGTCAGGCATATTTGCTGTCTACTATTGGGTGGGCCTAAATGTTCATCTGTTTTTTTCCATAAAATGACTCTAGTAGCACTCAGTTGTCTTTAACTTAATTTGTAACAATTTTGTTAGATTGTATGTGACAGCTGTCATATCAGCGTGCATTTAAAAAGAGACATCAAAATTGGTGAATTTTTGTGTAGCCATGTGTGTATATGGTGGGATTGGAAGGGAGTCCGCTATCATGACCTCCTTCTGGAAAACCAAACAATTAATTCCAAAAAGTACTGCTCCCAATTAGACCAACTGAAAGCAGCACTGGACAAAAAGCATCCAGAATTAGTCACCAGAAAACACATAACCTTTCATTAGGATAACACAAGACCACATGTTTCTTTAGTGACCAGGCAAAAACTGTTACAGCTTGGCTGGGGAGTTCTGATTCATCTGCCATATTCACCAGACATTGCACCTTTGGATTTCTATTATTTAAGTCTTTACAGAATTCTCTTCATGGAAAAATTTCAATTCCCTGGAAAACTGTAAAAGGCACCTAGAACAGTTCTTTGCTCAAAAAGATAAAAAGTTTTGGAAAGAAGGAATTATGAAGTAGCCTGAAAAATGACAGAAACAAGTGGAACAAAAGGGTGAATACGTTGTTCAGTAAAGTTTTTGGTGAAAATGAAAAATGTGTCTTTTATTTTTACATAAAAACCAAAGGCACTTTTTGGCCGACCCAATATAAAAGCTTCAGGTTCCCTAAAAACAGGCTCCTGTCTTTAACCTTATTGACGAGTGCATTTATTACCTGGCTCTATTCATGCTGCCCTGCGGGGATTAGGGTTCAGGGAATCAGTATGAAAATGTGGTAGTCTGGCTATTGCTATTATTATGAGTAGGAAGTTGTCCTCTGACTCTGACCCAGGAGATTTGTGTCTTTTACTAACATCCATGAAACTGTGTCAGGCTAACGTGTCACCTTGCAAGTAGGGTAAACTCTTGCCACCTCAGAGTTTAGACAGTGAACAGAAAACTTGCTCCTAAATATACTTCTAGAAAATAATAGCAGGCAGTTGCCAGAGGAAGCAGATTGGAGAAGGGATAAGCTTAAAATCTTCTCATACGGTTGCTTAGGTTTAGATCTCTGTGATCCTGGACTTGTTATTTCAACTTACCTGGTCTAAAGGTTATCATAAAAGTGATTCATTATTTAACATGCTGTTATTTGTATTTCAAATTTCTTTTTGTCTACTATTTTAGAACCAAATTTGGAGGGGAGGTCTAAATTTCTTTTTAAAAAAGCGTTCTTTAATATGTCTCATTTTATCAAATTTTTAATAGTACTAATCTACCAAAGACTGTATAGCTCATGTCCAGTAGAAAAGGCAATAAAAATTCAGATTTGTTGTCAAAATCAGTTGTGAGTCAATATTATAGTTAAAAAAACCAAACAAATTAAACTCCTTGTTTGAAAATATTATCTTTATTTTATATTTCTTAATTTAGTTCAATTTCCACGTATTTGTATTCACTATTATTTTCTCAGCTGTTTTTAAAAACTCATTGATTTATTTATAAGAAATGTGTCATTACATGTTCAATTTTCAATAGAAATATCCTGGGAAATCAGATACACAATAGAATATATTTGGCCTGTAAAATACTTGCCATAAAAATTAAAATTTGCATTATTTATTTATTTTTAAATTTATTTTATTTCTATTTATTTTTGGCTGTGTTGGGTCTTCGTTGCTGTGCGCGGGCTTTCTCTAGCTGTGGCGAGCGGGAGCTACTCTTTGTTGTAGTGCATGGGCTTCTCATTGCGGTGGCTTCTCTTGTCTTGCAGCATGGGCTCTAGGTACGTGGGCTTCAGTAGTTGTGGCTCGCGGGCTCTAGAGCGCAGGCTCAGCAGTTGTGGCGCACGGGCTTAGTTGCTCCGTGGCATGTGGGATCTTCCGGGACCAGGGTTTGGACCCATATCCCCTGCATTGGCAGGTGGATTCTTAACCACTGTGCCACCAGGAAAGCCCTAAAATTTGTATTATTTAAAACTAACATTAACATGAAACAGAATCTAATAGTCTGATCAACCTGAATGTCAAATTGTGTAGCAACAAATGTGTTTTCTCTGTTTAGATCATTAACATGTGATGTTGATTTGTGGTAGGCAGTCTTTATGTACTCTGCAAATAAATTTAAGTTAGTTGTCTAGAGAAAATCTGACCCTTTCTCAGAGAAAAAGCTTGTTACATTAGAACATTTCGGATTTAAGTAGTCAATACCAAGAACAGCATGTTGTTTCAACCCCAAATTCTCTCTCTTTGTGCTGACAGTTGAAATCTTGATGTACTTACTTGGAACATTTAATCATCTCCTTAACCCTACTCTCTGAAGTATTTTTCTGTAGAATGTTCTATGTTGCAAACTTTATAACATAAAACATTAGTGAGTGTGTGAGGAACCTTAGAAAGTGTGAATATCACTTTCATAGATTTCTTCACAGTCTTTCTTTGGTGCCTGCTACTAAACCCACTTAATCAGCACCCTGATAAATGGTGCATCCACTTAATTGGAATAATTGCCAAGGAGAAGAATCAGTGTAGTTCATTTCTAATGACTCCAAACAATGGATAAATTGCACACAGAGTCCATTTAAATAGCCCCCCTGATGTTGTCGATAGGCCTAAAACAGGTGTGAATCGGTATTTGCCAGCACAAACTTCCCACTGTGTAACATTTTTTTGGCATCATGCTGCTTTCCTGTTCTACTACAGCTGCTAAATTAGGTTATCTTACTTTGGATGAAAAAGTTGAAGCTCTGATTCCTCAGTAACATCATCACATGAGCAACACACCAAAAATAAAAGCAAGAAGTCAGTATTCTGAGAAAGAGTAATTGAGTAATTAGATCCTGAAAGAGAGACATGACATACAGTCAACATCTTTTTTTTTTTTTTTTAGTATATTAAGACTCAATTTTTATTTTTATTTTTTTTAATTTATTTATTTATTTATGGCTGTGTTGGGTCCTCGTTTCTGTGCGAGGGCCCTCTCCAGTTGCGGCAAGCAGGGGCCACTCTTAATCGCGGTGCGCGG
Source organism: Eubalaena glacialis (assembly GCF_028564815.1). NCBI lineage: Eukaryota > Metazoa > Chordata > Mammalia > Artiodactyla > Balaenidae > Eubalaena > Eubalaena glacialis. The sequence goes on from NC_083726.1 coordinate 102,969,261, forward strand.
GCCTCTCACCATCGCGGCCTCTCTTGTTGCGGAGCACAGGCTCCAGACGCGCAGGCTCAGCAATTGTGGCTCACGGGCCCAGCTGCTCTGCGGCATGTGGGATCTTCCCAGACCAGGGCTCAAACCCGTGTCCCCTGCATTAACAGGCAGACTCTCAACCACTGCGCCACCAGGGAAGCCCCCAACATCTTTTTTTTTAAAGCTCAAAACACTACATATCAGAATAATTCTCAGGCTTCTAATAAGAACAGAACACCAGGGCACTTACATCTCAATATATACATCTCCTGCAAATTTTTTTAGAACCTTAGAAGAGTTTTTCAGAAGAGGAGCTAGATGGCAAAATATCTGTTTCTAATTTCTGGTTTGTAGGTTGTATATATGGGTATGACCTTCTGATAGTCAAGAGGAGTTATTAACACATTTATTTCTTTCAGAATCTGTGCTAATTAAGCATATTCTACTATATTTCTTCCAGTATTTTCTTTTTTAAAACTAAATCCATATGTAAAATGTCTCTGTCTTCCTACTTGTTTGTTTGTTTATCTTGTGAAAATGTTTGCTGAAATCTGTTCATGAAAGAGGTTGAGACTGGAGAGCCAAGATTAGGAGGGAGGAGAATTGGGATTCATTTCCCCTGGAGTTGCTGATGTACTTTCTCACTGTAAACTTTGGCATCCTTCAAAGTGATGGACTTCGTGAAACTCTAGAAGGGAAAGATAGGAGGCATGCTAAACATCATTTCACCCAAAGTTCTTATTTTAGGGATGAGAAATTTAAATCCTAGACAGACTTCAGTTTGTTTCAAGTTCTCTCAACTGGTTAGTGGTAGAGTCAGGCTTCTTGGGTCCTTTTCCAAGAACCTTTGTGTTCTACTCTACCTCCATATGACAGTAGCTATTTGCTCAAACATTGAGTAGATAATGGACATTGAAGAGTGGAAACTCTATGTATTTATTGACCTACTGTAGGGTTTTACAAGCTTCTGGATTCTAAGCATTTATTCATACAGTCATTTTCTCACCCATTTATGCATTCCCTCAGCAAAATGTATGAGTACTTGCTGTCTTTCAGGCACAGTGATGGGCCTCAAAGATTCTGAAGCCAAATCCAGCCTCTGTACCCCAACACCAAATTAAATCTCGGAGACAGAGTTTTGGGTGAAGTAGAAAAGAATAGCTTTATTGCTTTGCCAGGCAAAGGGAGCCACAGAGGGCTAATGCCCTCAGAACTGTGTGTCTCAACCTGGAAGGAGTAGTGAGAAGTTTTATAGTAATGGTTCAAAGAGAGCGTGATCCACTCATGGACATTCTTCTGATTGGTTGGTGGTGAGGTAAGTGGGAGTTGGCATCATCAACCTTCTGGTTCCATCCAGTCTGGGGTCTATGTGCTTGTGGACAGCATACCCATTCATTTCTCCCACCTGGTGGGAGTTTTAATATCTGCAAGAACAGCTCAAAAGTATTGTTATGTATATCCCTTGATGGGCAGGACCTTGCCCCAAGGCCTCACTATTGTTTCTTTTGACTGTTCCTCCCTTGTCTCTGCATCTCCTCCCTTCCATAATTAGCAGCTGTTTGAACCTGCTTGTTGGAACTCAAGGAAGGTCATGGAGACTGAATGAAGCCTATTTCCTGTAATCAAGAAGTGGAGACACAGAAAGGCTTTTGTGCCCAGGAGCCCCACAGGGTCCTGCTCAGTATCAAGTCTACAAATTACAATGTCCCGGCCTTCAGGGATTTTACAGCCAGGGGATTGCTCCTAGTATGTGGGGGATGATAAATTTAATTACTACTCTGTTACTTAATAGACTTTGCATAACATCTCATTTAATCTTCACCACAGTCTTAGGAAAAATGTATTATTGACATCATTATGTAGAGCAGAAAAATGAGATTCAAACCTGTGAAGCCAATAAGTGGCAAAGGCAAGTTTCAGATCTGTCTGACCTCATAGTCCAAATATTTTTCTCTAGCCCATGCCAACTCCCACTGGAGTTGATAAAAAGGGGCCTGAAATTTAATCAGTATCTATCTACCCCATAGCTTTGTTAATTATAGGAAAATTTGGTTGTGGAAAATGCATGTATTCCTCCTGTGAAAAGCTAACCTGTTCATTCAGGAGTGGGATGGCCTCCCCTAACAGTACAGCCATGGTTGAGCTCAGGACACAGAGCTGAAAGAAAAGGAACTGAGACATTTCCTTCCACTCTAATCAATCAACTAAACTCACGTATGCTCTCCTCTCAAAATTTTCCAGTTTTTAAGAAGATAAAAAGACACCCTTGAATATAGAGGTTTAATGTCACATTTGTTTAGCATTTCCTTTGGATGTCATGGCCAGTTCTTGAAGGGGTGGAACCTGAAATAAACCACGCAACATCACTAGGATTGCCAAATAAAAATGTATACAGGTGAACAACAAAGGCAACACTGCAAAAGAAATGGACTAATCAAAGGGCAACATGCAGACCTGAGCAGAAAAAGAGGTCCTCATTACATGTACGAGACCCAGTTACATATATATGACCATCAGTCAACAGGGGCAGCAAATCACAAAGTCTCAAAGTCACTGCATCTTACCTAGAATGTGGAGCAGGATGGAGATCTATGGGGTAAGACCTGAGAATCAGAGCCCATGTAGCACTTCTGATCAACACTTTGAATGTAAATATGCAAACAATATTGTAGGTTTTAATCTTACAATCTACTGAACTGAACAAATATTTAATGAGTATTAGATTACACTTGCCATGCCCAGCTCTAAATTTATATCCATGGAACACATCCCAAGAAATTACACTTTAATTTGTCTGTTTCAAACATTGACAAAAAGGGACACTGTATTGCCCTACAACATTTTAATTGTAATTATTTATTTGTATACTTTTGCTTCACAAAAATGTATCTATAGCCTTTAAAAACTGAAACATCAAAATGTATTAGGATTAAAGGGAATTTTTTTGAAAAATATCTAATGTAACAGCATCATTTTTGAACAGATGGCAAATCTAAACTTTTATTTTTGCAACTGCACATATTGTTAACACTTGACCTGGTATGTTCCCCTTGGATAATGATTGTAATATGACAAAGAGAAGAAAAAACAACTAAAACTATTATCCTGTTAGCAACTAAGATTAATTTGATATAGCAAAGCATTGCTAAATAACCTGGCAAAGCGTGAAGTATTTTGTATATCTATTTTAGGAACATAAACTAGTCATTACAAAGGATAGTGACAAGCAGGTATGTTGCAAATTTCAGATTAATTAAAATGCTGTTTAACAAGCCCTGTTAGAATGCAAACGTTTTTCATGATTGCTGTCACAAGCTGGATTTCAGTTTTATTTGCTGGGTTTCCTATCCATTTAAGCCTTTCTATTCCCCCATACCCAGCCTCCATTCCTTTGCATTGAAGTGAACCCAAGCACAGCAACATTAGCCTAATGCATGAGAACAATGAGGTGAGGAAAAAGAGACTAAAGAAGTAAGTCTAATTACTCAAGTTTCATAGAATAAGCTTTTAAGGCTAAGTTCACACTAGGGCAATTACCCACCTAATTGCTCTAGTTTGAAGCTGGTTTGAAAAGATGTTTTCAGCAATGTGAGGAGAAAACATGCAAATTCAGTGGATTGGGTTGATCCCTATTGCCCTTTTTAGTAAAGAAAAAACCCTTGAAGTATTGAGATGACGTTCCTTAAGCATACTTCAATGTACCAGAAAGCCTTTCTGGATAGACAGCAAGGCAGTGTGGAATCACATCTAAATCCATGCACTAACGTTACTCTATAGCAACTGACCAGTGAATAGAAAAAAGAATGCCTCTAAAAATACATAGCCTCCATTTCTCGAGATGAATCTGGCAACATAAAAGATAATGGATTTTTTTTTTTATTTGAAAACCCTTTTTTATTTTGTTTAAGAGTGTTCTCAAAAGTTATGCCCTAATATAGTGGGTTAGTTTTATAACCTAAGCCCGTTAAACTGCAAGGTCTATGTATCTTGAGTTAGAACTGATTGATAAAAATATCCAGTGGGATGCAGTTCTCAAATAATATCTGATGCAAAGTGTGTTTGGAAGGAAGGAAAGAAGGAAGGGAGGAAGGGAGAGAGGAAAGGAAAGGAAGGAGGAAGAGTGAGAGAGGGAAGGAAGGAGGGAGGGAGGGATATAAAGTGGAGGTGAGGTTGAAGCTAAAACTACATATAAGTTGGTGGGGGAGGTGAGTCCTGACCAATGTAAAGTCCATGCCTTTGGCAGAGCACATGCTGCTATGGGTTGGTATCTCTTTCAGGAACTACTTGGATATGAAGACAAAGATATATAAAGAGAATTATTCAAAGCAAGGGTAGAATTAGGGCTGAAGAAATTGTCATGTAAGCCAACCTCCTCATTGTAATACGAAGAAATCTAAATTTTAGAGAACTGTCAGTGTCACAGGAAGAATTAATAGTACAGCCTGTTCTCAAATCCGGGTCTCCTGACTGCCAGTCTGTCTAGTAACAGTTTACAGATGGGAAAAACAAATGGAAATCTGTCCAGGTTAGTATACTGAGTTAGAAAAAAAGCAGAAATGCCTTTTAACTGCAGTCTACCTTTGGGGAAACCAGAAGGTGAGTAAAAACTCTATATAAAATACGGTACTTAGTCCAATAAGTCAATAGGTAAGAAATGCTGAAGGAGAGCTACAGAAAGTATATTATGGAGAATAAAAACAATTGAAAAAAAAATCAGGTCTTTAACAGAGGAATGGGGGTTTATGTTCTGATTTAATGCTGTTTTTTTTTGTTTTTTGTTTTCACATTCTCAAGATTACCTAAGTATGCTAGGTGCTTTTAAAGAAGTAAAGGCAGGATGCTTAAACCATATACTTGATTCCACTGTATCATGTAGCTTGTCACTTTTCTTCTGATGTCTGCCTCTGTGATAAGGAGGAACAAAAGAAAGTGAAATTAAGGTAGCAGACAGACACAATAAGGAAAGGGATGTTTGGCTCTTTAACTTATAAGGCCATATCTTTATAAAGAGTAACTAGAAAGATGCTTTCTTCAAACTTAAAGAGAAAAATTTTCTATGGCTCAAAATAGTTAAGAAATCATAAGAAAGACAACAAATTGAACCTCTATGTTGAAAACTTTTGTTCTAATTGTATTATTTTAAAATTTGTGATTATGCTTAGCTCTTTCAAAGATTCAAGGAAAAGGAAAATAACTAATGTATTCTTTTTGATTCCCTTGATGATTGTTAAGGAAAAGCTGTCCTTTTTAAACCAAGGATGGTGAATATCTGGTACAAATGTTCCTATTTCCTATTGTTTCATCCATCATAGATATTACTATATTAGATTACTATAGTGATTATATAGTGATTACTATAGTGATTACTATAGTGATTACTATATTAGAGATAATCGATTGTTTTGTTGTTGTTGTTGTTAGCTCGTCAACCCTGCTTTAGACCAGTTGTCAGCAAAATATTTTTCTAAAGAGTCAGATAGTAGATATTTCGGCTTTGTAGGCCATCAGATCTTTGTTGCAGCTATCAAGTCTAAGGCTGCCACTGCTGTAGCTCCAAAGCAGCCGTAGACAACATGTGAAAGAGTAATACCACCTTATTTCAATAAAACTCATTTACATATGGTAGTGCTGTTTTTAGTTTTTTAAGGAACCTCCATACCGTTTTCCATAGTGGTTGTATCAGTTTACATTCCCGTCAACAGTGCAGGAGGGTTCCCTTTTCACCACACCCTTTCCAGCATTTATTGATTCTAGATTTGTTGATAATGGCCATTCTGACCAGGGTGAGGTGATATCTCATTGTAGTTTTGATTTGCATTCCCACTACTGGGCATATACCCTGAAAAAACCATAATTCAAAAAGAGTCATGTACCACAGTGTTCATTGCAGCACTATTTACAATAGCCAGGACATGGAACCAACCTAAACGTCCATCGACAGATGAATGGATAAAGAAGATGTGGCACATATATACAATGGAATATTACTCCGCCATAGAAAGAAACAAAACTATGTTATTTGTAGTGAGGTGGATGGACCTAGAGTCTGTCATACAGAGTGAAGTAAGTCAGAAAGAGAAAAGCAAATACCATATGCTAACGCATATATATGGAATCTAAAAAAAAAAAAAAAAAAAAAAAGTGGTACTGATGAAGCTAGTTACAGGGCAGGAATAAAGAGGCAGACATAGAGAATGGACTTGAGGACATGGGGTGGGAAGGGGAAGCTGGAGCGAAGTGAGAGTAGCATCGACATACATACACTACCGAATGTAAAATAGTTGGCTGGTGGGAAGCAGCCGCATAGCACAGGGAGATCAGCTGGGTGCTTTGCAATGACCTAGAGGGTTGGGATAGGGAGGATGGGAGGGAGGCTGAAGAGGGAGGGGATATGGGAACATGTGTATGCATATGACTGATTAGCTTTGTTGTTCAACAGAAACTAACAGTATTGTGAAGCAATTATACTCCAATAAAGATCTATTAAAAATAAACAAAACTTATCTATGAAAACAGATTTGGCCCACAGACTTTAGTTTGCCAAACCCTAATTCAGAGGTATTAAGTAGTATATTTGACCCTTGAACAACATGGATTTGAACTGCGTAGGTCTACTTCTATGTGGATATTTTTCAATAAATATACTGAAAAAGTTTTTGGAGATTTGCTACAATTTGACAAAGCTCACGGACAAACTGAGTAGGCTAGAAATATTGAAAAACAAAGAAAAAGTTAGATATGTCTTGAAGCATCTGTGCTTCAAGAGCACAGATAATAATAAAATGTAGAAAAATATGTAGGAAGTGTTGAATTTTGAAGTTTTGTAATTACCTTTGTTTTTAATATAATTTATTTAATTATGATCTTATATAATTTAATTTTTTATTATGACTGAGTTTAACAACCAGCTCACAGAATTTCTGAAAACTTAACAATAGGCTCTTGCTAGCTGGTAGTTGGCTCCTATATGTATATACACACAAACAGACACATCCAACATTGTGCTAATGTAATAACATGGTCGTATTTATTGCTTCAATTTGTCTAAAATGTTATATAAATATCATCTTTTATTGGCATTTCAACATGTTTGATAACTAGGTTTGCAATGACTTGGGCAGATTAATTCATAAGAAAAGTTTTATTCAGATTCATGTGGACAAGCTAGAGGATACTATTTTTACTACATACCACTATTTTGGTCATCCACACATTATTCTCAAATATTGCTTTTTCCCCTTGCAATCTACTTCAACCTTAGGCACAAAGGAATTACCCCCCTCCCTGGGAAAGGTAAGTTACCCTACAGAGAGAGGTCTTCCCTCTGAAGTTTCAAATTGTGCCCAGCTGAACTAAATATTCTGTGAACAGTTAAGCATACAGTTATGATAAAAGAGCAATAGTCATTAAGGTCATTGCACTTGAGGCTTCCATTTGAACTTCTTTTGGGCTCAAGGCAGACAAAAATCTTTTGTTTTACCTACTTTCTTCCTCAGCCCAGAGGTAATGTAAGAGAGGATGAGAAAGAAAATCCCTTCTCCCTAGATTTTTTAAAACTTTAAAATCTAATGATAGAAAAGGACTGCAGTTTGAAACATGAAAGATCAAAGTAGCCTACTAGAGAGACATCGAATATATAACTTCTTATGGGAATCTCCCAGGCATGAGATTATTCTGAGATTTCAATCTTATAGTTAAATAGTAATATATCAAAAATTTGGTGAAAATAGTTGCTTTATAAAATGTTCAGGAGTCAGTCATTTAACTCTCACAAAATGTCAGTAGCTTTATTCAAAAGCCTTAAACTTAGGAAACTTGAGATATGAGTATTTAAGAAAACATCCTTCAAAAATAAACAAACTTCCTTTAAGGTTAATTTGGAATGAAACATTGAGTCATTTTCACAAAGCAATCATTGCCTATTTCTAAACCTTGATAGAAATATACAGAAACAAATTGGTGGTCAGATTCATGCATCTGCCACCAAAGAGCTACTTTTTGTAAAGCCCCAGGGGGTATATAAGGAATTTGCCAGAGGTTCTGAGAAGTTGAATCACGGCCTCAAGTTTCCTGGACCCTACGCACCAAACACCAATAAGCCACTGTGATCACCACCGTATCGGCTGTATCTACTGCTCTGGCCAATATCTTGGCCTCACCTCTAATTTCAACCAAGCCTGGACACTCCTGTGCAGGTTTTAACTCAGCTTTCACTGACATGGTTTTACATCAACAGTTGGCATCTTAGCTTTCTGCATCCCACTCCCTTTACCTACACATTAACAGCTTAGAAGTGTAAGAGAACTAATGAGATTACTTTCAACCAGTGGTGAACTCATATAGACAAATAATTATCTCTTCGTCCCATCTTTTGGGCTGACGATTTTGAAAGGCATTCTACACTCTTCTTAGCATGGTCTCAAGGCTTCAGTTGCCCACACTTGTCACTTCGATGAAACTTCACTTGCCTTTCTCTCTTCTGATATTTACCCCTGCTCTTTGGAGTTACCATCCAAATACAGGTTTCCCCCAATATTTGAAAGTAGAGCATTCCTACAATACTTGTAAGCCAAAATGGCATAGAGTGAACAATTACCTTAGGACACGTCTTGCTAAGGGGTGCACAAAATAAATTGAGATAAAGCGCAGATGCTCACAGACACAGCTCAAAGCTATGGCAGCTTGATACTGAGTGTATTTCCTGGAAAGGAGCCTGGAGGCATCACTTCCACTGCTAGGGGTGTGCACTGCCGCCACAGCACGCTCCGTGCAAAACAAACGCTGCATGCTACTTTCGCTTTTCACCTTTCTTCATAGAAGCTAAAATCCTCTTCAGTTAGTGAAAACAGGTACTAATGCGGGTCTTTCATAAAAGAGATGTGGTATAAAGTGAACTTTTGAAAAGGGGGGGTTATCTGTACACCTGGAAGTAAATCAGACTGAGCTTTCGGGGGAACTGAAGCTAAAACACAGTCAAATCATCATCACACAGGTGTTGTTACACCATGTTTCTCTCGAAGGAAATTCATTTTTTTCTATACTCTCTCCCCCACAGGGATCATAAAAAAACACTCCATATATTATTACTATGCATCATTTCTCTTTCTTCACTGTGTAGCCTTTAGCTACCACGGTGCGGTCCTGAAGCCATCTGCCCATTCCTCCATGGATGCATGCAGCCATCTCAACTTGCCCTAGTAAGCATACACTTCACCCTTCAGAGCTTTTGTGACCACTCCCCCATCCAAGTTTTCCAAGTCTGTGTCCCTGACCCTAGAAACCTTTGTGAAGGCAGAATCTAGATAAAGTGGTAGAACAATGCGAGAGAAAACTGGACCATTGGTACCGACATAAGTACATTTTCACAGTTACTTTCTGAGGGCAATGCCCCTTTCATTAAGTCAAACACAAAGGAACAATCCTAGTGGTAGCAATAAGCTTGTAAAATGTACTCAATCATTTACTCTGGAGGCTGAAATGACTCCAGAGGCAGAACTGAGACATAATATAACTGTATAAAACTACAAAATATATTTAGTGGTAAGCCATTTGATCTTCTATAGAAAGCACTGACAGAATTAATTTTTTAGTGACCTGTAAGTATGTTCTCTCTTACTGATGCTTTCTTACACATATGCATTCCTTCTTTTGGAGGAAATATTGTACATATCCCTGCAATCTACTGAAACATTGCAATTCTTTACAATTATTTCCCTTTCCCATGTTTAAGGTATTGAGTCAACTCAGCATACTTTGTGCCACACTCAAAACCCAAGAAAGTAGAGAGGAATATACATCTTCAATATTGTAACCTATCTCTTTGTGCAGAGAGATTGGGTTTCAATAGGAATTCCTAGAAAGATCCTTATTAAATAAATACGTACAAACATGCAGATATGTGTGCAGTCTAAACTCTTTAATTTTTACACAAACCCATTGTTTGTTACTTAAAACTTATGAGGATAAACAATTAATTTTTTTTATTCTATAAGGAAGAAATCTAAAATATTGACACTTACACACAGCATGTTCATTGCTGGAGGTTACACGCTATTTGCTGCAGACTTAATGGCTAGAAATTTCACATGTATGCTCACATGCATACATGTATTTTACCTTCATATTTATTTTTCAATAAGCAATCAGAGAAGAAAAATGGAAAACCAAAATTAAAAAGAGTTTATCTTCTACTCTTATGATAGTTAAAATATTTACATAAAGGTAGTAAAAGAAATACAGTTCATTGCTTCAGTAAGGAATCAAAAGAAATGATAAAAATTTTGTTAATATAGATAAGTAAGATAAATATTTTCTAAAAATTGTTTCTATTTATTTTCTGTTTATATTTTAATATTTGTGTGTGCTTTTCTTGGTATTCAACTCAGTATTTTCTTATACTGGATTGTGGTGAACATGTATTGCTAAAGAAGGCATCGTTTTTTTGTTTTTTGTTTTCACTTGGACCCAAGACAGATGTCAATTTTCCCTAAAAAGGAGCAACCCAAAATGTATTCCACCATTTTGGCATATGTAGAAAATATTAACAGCAAAAGGAGGGATGAGAAAAAAATCAGAGTAAGCCGGGACATGTAAGAGTAAAAACAATACCTGTTGGTAAGTAAATGTCTAAGAGCATTAGAGATAGTAACTTTCAAAGAGTTAATAAGGACTCATGAAATATGAATGTTGAGAAGTAGACAAATAATAAAAAATTTACCTAATCTGAACAATTATCTTTTATAACAAAAGAGGATTAGTAGAGATGGGAAGGGGTATGTGGGCAAGAGAAAAAGAGAGAGAGAGAGAGAGAGAGACTCAGACTGAACAAAAAAGGAGAATTAATTTTGAAATCCATAAGCAATTCCTATTGGCTCTGTTTTCATATCTCATCACTCTAGTCCCACCAGTTTCTCTTTCCAGAAATATTGCAATAGCCTCCTAACTGGTCTTTCTGATTTATCACTGGTCTCCTGTGGTCTTTTATATTCATGATAGCCAGAGGAATTTACTTAAAACAGATACATTAAAGTAAAAAATCACTAGCTAATATGATAGGTTACACTTGTTTGTGATAAGTAATACACAAAATAACAGAAGTGTCATAAAAATTTCTTTCTCATTATTGTCACAGTTCAAATTTGTTTTGTATATATATATGTGAGTTCTTCTCCACATGGTCACTTAAGGACCCAAGTTCTTCATCCCATTTACTACATTTCAGACACAGGGCTACTGCAAAATGCAAGGGAGGCTAAATATTGGTGAGCGTTCTTATTCCATGGTCTCTCAGATCTCCTGGGATAATACTTCTTGTTCTACATATTCATTCCTACAGTTTCTGCATGCTTGGCACCTACAACATTTTTTGGAGACTACCTTGGGCTCCTGAAGCTGCTTTGTCCAGAAACACTGTTATCCAGAAGTGCCTGGCAGTTTAAGTCCTGCCTCTTAAAAGCCTCAAAGAGGCTGCCCATAGCTCAGTGACTAACTACTACAGAAGTTGGAAAGCCCAGGCCTCTTACCTCAAAATGGTACAAACTCTGCAAAGTAATTTACACTGCAGAAAGGATTTCACCTGAAATTGCATTAATGTTTAGCTTTTCTGCTTTTCCCTCCCCCTTATCACTTTCTTAATAAATCATTTGCATATGAATCCACAGCTTAGAGGAACTCAACTTCAGACTCTCCTCTTTGTTTAGTCTGCTCCCAACACACTAGCGTCCATGCTTTTTCTTGAACCTGCCAACATGTCTCAATGTCAGGGACTTGCAGATGTTTTTCCTTCTGCCTGGAATGCTATTTTCCCACATGTAGACATGTGGGAAAATAGCTCCTTTACTTCCTTCAGGTCTTTGCTCAAATATCACTTAATCAGGGAAGTCTCCCATGACCACCCTGAATCCTCATCCCCTGCTAGTACATACAGTTATTCCCTTCCCATCCTATTCTCCATAGCATTCATCTTCTTCTGATGTACTATATATTTGTTTATGCTTGCTAATTGATTATATTTCACACTAGGATATAGGTCCCACTTACAGTACCAACTTTCTCTGTCTCCATTCCCCAGCTGCATCCTACCACCCAGTACAGTGCCAAGGTCCACAGTAGGCATGCAGCACGTATTTTTGAGTGAAGTGTACAAATGAATGAAAGACTATGGAAAACTTAACTACAAAGTAAATGATATTTAATTTTCATTCTATAAGTAACTTTCTTGTTGCCTTTCTAATGTCCAAAATTAAAGAAATCCTATAAGAACGATTACTGATAAATATCTGAACCAGTTGTACCTCCACAGTCTACTGCAGAAATAATTGTCATCTTCATTGTAAGCAGCATGTGTGGTAGGATATTGCCAAGCTTAGATGGGGTCTTTATAGAATATGCTGTAAGACGGTTTATGGAATCAAAACTTGTGATAATATTAATGAACAATCTAGGCATACTCTGCCTGAATGCTGCCAATAAGTTAAACAGATTTATTGAAAACAAAATATATGGTGTAGAGTTCTTCTCACAGAGTTTTGTGCAGTTAGAGAATAAAAAGCTATGTGACATAAATAACCTTCAGATGAAACTTTCCTAATAGTTTTATAGGAATGAGCAAGCTTGGAAGGGAATGAGCTGTAAAGATAATGCTGAGGTGGTAAATGCATTAATAAATTAAAAGAGAAAGAGAATCAAAGCATGAAATCAAGAGTGAATTTTAAAGGTAACTTGATCAGAACATCAGGAAAGGCAGTCGGAGACAGAAGGCTGCTAGAGAGAGGTCTGAAGCCAGACTGCAGCTCTGGGTACATATTATCCTTTCCCTCTGTTTTTTTGTCCCAAAGAGACAGACATCCTCTGTTACCGCTTTGGCTGGCTCTTAGGATCAGAAATTTGCAGTAAAGTTAACTCAAGTCCTTTCTGGATGACATATGGTGAGATGGAGTCAGGCTGTCTGCCCATTATTATCCACAATGTGAGCACCTAAGTTTTAATCTGAACAAAGGGCTATGACTGAAAGTATATCACTATATTGGCGTATCCTATTGACTTTCTGATAATGTTCTAAAGCCAGTTGAGAAAGAGAGAGAAAATGCCACTGGGTACAAATTGTGGCATCAATTCTCTGCCAGACTGATCAACTGGATTTATATATTACCTCCAGCTACATACTTAAAATCTATAGTTTTACTTTCTCTTCAGTGCACAGCCCACAGCTTAAATAATTGCAGATTCAAATGAATTTTAAAAGGTTTGAACAGGCTTTAAATTAAAAATGTGTGAACATTGTTGTTTTAACCACTCTTAATTATTTACTAATTTAACTCAGTAGATTCACCTTTTCTCTCTCTCTCTCTTGTTCTTCCTTTCTCTGTCTCTCTCTAATTCCCCTGAGGATAAGTATTCCTCAGAGCTCCCATGTTCATCCTTCAAATGATTTGGAACTATCTTAATCAATAAAAGAAATATAACATGTATATATAGATCCATTAAACTGGGTCATCAAAAAATATCAGAAATTTTGATTTACAAATCCTCTCTACTGAGTCCTAACTACCCCTCTCTTACAATTATAAGATTTTAAAATCCGTTCATTAGACATCAATGTTATATAAAGCAAATTAAAAATACATCTACTCAAAAAGTCTTCTAGCAGAATACATAATACTGAAGCCTTTTATGCATGAAATCTTTGTAACAAAATTGTAAACTCAGACAATAACCCCAAACACAATGCCACTTGCAGGAAATTCATCAAAAATATTGGAGAAATTCATCAAAAATAAATACAAAGACTATTTTAATTTATCTCATAATTTTGCTCTACATTTTGGATATTAAGAAAAATTATTCAGTATTTCACTAGAATACTTTAAAGAGTGAACAATTTTAAATTGCTTCAAATGCTGAGTTTTGGTAGCTTCTATGACATAATTTAAATGTATGGTTTTTAGAATTAGAGTGAACTATTATTACTGAATATTTATCATTTGACAGGCAATATGCTAAGTGATTAGCATGCATTAATTTAATTTGCCTTCATATACACCAAGTAAGTTAGGAGCAATTATCTCCATTTTACAGATCTAGAAACATAGACTTAAAGAGGTAAAATAGATTTATAGTTGATGTGGGAAATTGAGCTAACATGGAAGACTCTCCTCTCCAGTAAACAGAAATATTGGATAAAATGGAGCCAAAGCTATTTAAATAAGCAACCAACCACAAAAGAAAGTTACACCCAAAATTTCTAGAAACTAAAACAGAACTCAAAATCTTAATAGCACAGTGGCTAAAAGCTGAAGTCAAATGACTCAATGGAGTTTAAAAGCCAGATATAGACCTTAGAGGTTTATTCTAAATCTCTAATGGGGAAGAAATCCATGCCATAAGCTGTAGGAGGTTAAATTTGATTTATTTACCTTTAGTGGGTAGTTATGAAAAACTACCATATCGATAAAACAAGAACTAGGAAAAGTAAAAACAAAAATTACTTTCAACTTCCTGTGGTCATAAAAATATAAAGAGAAATGAGGAAAAACAAAAGAGAACCCTCAACCTTTGTCCACATCTTGCTGTGGAATCAAATTCACAATGATATATACTGCCTAGACAGAAACAAAAAGAAATTTGAAACCTCCCAGGAAAGATGCTTCTTAACCAGAGCATATAGATTTTCCATTAAAAACAACAACAACAACAACAAACATCATAGGATACACTCACAAAAATAAACTACATAAGGAAATGAAACATCATGAGACAAAGTAAAATGATAAAGGAATCATAATATTTCACACCAAGAAATAGAAATAATGGGACAATTAAAGTGGCTTTTAAAATAGTGTGGTTGTTATGTACTGAATATTTGTGTCCCATAAAAAGTCATGTGTTGAATCCTTAACTCTCACTGTGATGATATTTGGAAGTGGGACTTCTGAGAGGTAATTATGTTTAGATGAGGTCATGATGATGGGACCCCATAAAGGTATTAGTGTCCTTGTAAGAAGAGGAAGAAAGACCAGAGTGCACTTTCTCTCTCTCTCTCTCTCTCTCTCTCCCTTTTTGCCGTGTGAGAATACAGTGAGAAGGTGATTATTTACAAGCCAAGAAGTGGACTCTCCCGAGAAACTGAATTAGTGGGCACCTTGATCTTGGACCTTGCAACTTCCAGAACTGTAAGAAATAAATGAATCTAAAAAGGAATTTGAGAAAATAACCCCACTTATAAGAACATCAAAAATAAATTTAAAAAATATTTAGAAATTAACAAAGGAGTGAAAAGTTTGTGCAATGAAACTGGCAAGCCATTGCTGTAAGAAATTAAAGAAGTCATAAATAAATGGAAAGACATACCATGTTCATAAGATTGGAAGACAATATTATTAAGATGTCAATATTACACAAAGGGGTCTACAGATTCAATGCAATAACTATCAAAATCCCAAGGATATTTTTGCATAAATAGAAAAATTCATTATAAAGTTTATATTGATCTCAAGGGACTTCAAATAGCCAAAATAATCTTGAAAAAGAACACAGCTGAAGGATTCACACTTCCTGATTTCAAAATTACTACAAAGCTACAACAATCAAAATAGTGTGGTACTGGCATAATGACAGACATACAGACTAATGGAATAGTATAGAGAGCCCAGAAATAAACCCTTGCATATACGGTCGAATTATTTTTGGCAATGATGTCAATAAAGAAAGGAAATTTTTTCAACAAATAGTGTTGGAAAAGCTGGATATCCATATGCAAAAGAATGAAGTTGGACCTTTACCTAATAACATATATAAAAATTAACTAAATGTGGATCAAAAACCTGACTATAAGAACTAAAACTATAAAAATCCTAGAAGAAAGCATACAGAAAAATCTTCATAACATTGGATTTGGCAATAATTCCTTGGCTATGACACCAAAGATGCAGGCAATAATAGAAAAAATTAGACAAACAGAATTTCATGAAAAATAAAACTTTTGTTTATCAAAGGAGACTATCAATAAAGTGAAAAGGCTACCTATAGAAGGGGAGTAAATATTTGCAAATAGTATCTGGTAAGGGATTAATATCCAGAATATTTAGATAACTCTTAAAACTCATCAACAAAAAATAAACAACCTGATTCAAAATGGGTAAAAGACTTGAATAGATATTTCTCCAAAGAATATATACAGATGGCCAGTAAGTACACAGGGAGATGCTCAAAATCACTAATAATTAAGGAAACACAAAGCAAAACCACAATGTGATATCATCTTACCCTTGTTACAATGGCTACTATCAAAAAAAAAAAGAAACAAGTGTTGAGGAGGATATAAAGAAATTAGAATCTTTGTGGACTGTTAATGGGAGTATAAAATGGTACAACTGCTATGGAAAACAGTATGGCGGTTCCTCAAAAAATCAAAAATAGCATTACCATATGATTCAGTAATTCCACTTCTGGCTATATGCTACAAATAATTGAAAAGACGGTCTCATAGAAATATGTGTACACACATATTTATAGCACAGTGTTCATTACTCACAAAGCTAAGACATGGAAACAACCCATGTCCATTGATGAATAAATGAATTAGCAGAATGTGGTATATACATGCAGTGGAATATTATTCAGTGTTATAAAAGGAAGAAAATTCTAACATATACTACAACATGGATGAACCTTCAGGACATTTTGCTAAGTGAAATAAACCAGTCACAGAAAGACAAATACTGTATGACTGCACTTATATGAGGTTACTAGAATAGTCAAAATCATGAGGACAGAAAGTAGGATGGTAGTTGCCAGGGACTAGAGGGAGGGGGCAATAGGAAATTAATGTTTATTTGATGTGTGTAGAGTTTCAGTTATGCAAGATAAAAGGGGTTCTGGAGATGGATGGTGGTGATTCTTGCCCAACAATATGAACGTACTTAATACCACAGAACTGTACACATAAAAATGATTAAGATGGTAAATATTATGTTATATTTATTTTACACAATATAAATGAATAATATTAGCAGACATGAAAAGAAGCAGCAAAATTTTACCCATACTAGTACTCATTTTGTGACACTCAATAGAAGACTTAGAAATGACAGATGATGAAATTAACAGACAAGTTTTTTAAAATAGTGATTATAAACATATTTAATAATTTCAAGAAAACTTAAAAATAGGAGAAATTAAAGACAAAAAATTAAACTTAAGTGGCGATGAAAAACACAGAATCTGAAGTGAACAATTAACTGGATGGGCTTAAGAACAGATTAGACACTCCAGAAATAAAGATAGGTAAAATTAAAGACTTCTGGGGCTTCCCTGGTGGCGCAGTGGTTGAGAGTCTGCCTGCCAATGCAGGGGACACGGGTTCGAGCCCTCGTCTGGGAGGATCCCACATGCCGCGGAGCAACTGGGCCCGTGAGCCACAATTACTGAGCCTGCGCGTCTGGAGCCTGTGCTCCGCAACAGGAGAGGCCGCGATAGTGAGAGGCCCGCGCACCGCAATGAAGATGAAGAGTGGCCCCCACTTGCCGCAACTAGAGAAAGCCCTCGCACAGAAACGAAGACCCAACACAGCCATAAAATAGATAAATAAATTTAAAAAAAAAATTAAAGACTTCTGAAGCACAGAGAGTAAAACAACTGAAAAGAAAATTAGGTTCTGTGACCTGTGGTCAATTTTAAGCAATTACAACTACGTGTAATATGAGTCCTAGAAAAAAAGGCAGAAGAGAATATTATATTTGAAGGATATATTGGCAAATATTTTTGAAAACTCATATAAGAAACTCAGCAAACCCCACACAGGATAAACAGAAATAATATCATACCAAAATAAATCATATTTAAATTGCTGACAACCAATGTTTAAGAGAAAAATTACAAAAGCTGTCAAAGGAAAAAATAATATACATGTATACATACATATGTAATGACAGCCATCTTTTCATCAGAAATTATGCAAATCAGAAGATAAGTTAGACCAAAAGTGCAAAAGGAAAATTCTGTCAATCTAAAATTATATATCCTGCTAAAATATCCTTAAAAAATGAAGGCAAACAAAACATTTTTTAGACAAGTAAAGGCTGAGAGAATTAGTCATCCACAGACTTGTGTTATAATAGAAGTTCTTTAGTGGAAGGAAAATAACACTAGTGAATAGTTGAATTTATGCAAAGAAATGAAGCCTACTGGAAATGGTAATAATAATTAAAATAGCTTATTTTAATTCATTTAAATTATTTACCATAAATTAACTGTTTAAAGCAAAAACTAATGATATATTACAGGATTTATGGTAAATGAAACTATAAAAGGTATTACAGTGACAGCATATATAATGAGATGGGAAATCTGAAATATAGTTTAAAGTAATATATAAAATTGTATAATAATACTTGAAGTTAGATTCTCACAAGTTAACAGTACATATTATAATCTGAAGAGCATCCACGAAAAAAACAAAACAACAACAGAGATATAGAAAAAAACCAATAGAGGAGATAAAATGAAATACTTAAAAATACTAACAATCTGAAGTAAATAATGAAAAGACTGAAAAAATTTACCAAAACAGAGGAGATGAATAGATAAGAAATAGCAAGATGATATACTTCAATAAAACATACTGATAATTACATTAAATAAATTATCAAAAAATGGAAATCAAAAGACATAGTTAGAATGAATAAAAAGCAAAACCCAATGATATGTTGTCTATAAGAAACTTAGTTTGAATATTAAGGACATAGGTTAAAAGTAAAGAATGGAAAATATTCTATTATGGATTGGTTCAAGATGGTGGAGTAGAAGGACATGCTCTCACTCCCTCTTTCGAGAACACTGGAATCACAGCTAACTGCTGAACAATCATCGACAGGAAGACACTGGAACTCACCAGAAAAGATACCCCACATCCAAAGACAAGGGAGAAGCCACAATGAGATGGTAAGAGGGGGCGCAATCACAATAAAATCAAATCCCATAACTGCTGGGTGGGTGACTCACAAACTGGAGAAGACTTATACCACAGAAGTACACCCACTGGAGTGAAGGTTCTGAGCCCCACGTCAGGCTTCCGAACCTGGGGGTCCAGCAAAGGGAGGAGGAATTCCTAGAGAATCAGACTTTGAAGGCTAGTGGGATTTGACTGCAGGACTTAAGACTGGGGGAAACAGAGACTCCACTCTTGGAGGGCACACACAAAGTAGTGTGTGCATCGGGCCCCAGGGGAAAAAGCAGTTACCCCATAGGAGACTGAATGAGACCTACCTCCTAGTGCTGGAGGGTCTCCTGAAGAGGCAGGGGGTGGGCTGTGCCTCACCATGAGGACAAGGACACTGGCAGCAGAAGTTCTGGGAAGTACTCCTTGGTGTGAGCTCTCTCAGAGTCGGCCATTAGCCCCACCAAAGAGCCCGAGTAGGCTCCAGTGTTGGGTCACCTCAGGCCAAACAACCAACAGGGAGGGAACCCAGCCCCACCTATCAGCAGACAAGCGGATTAAAGTTTTACTGAGCTCTGCCCACCAGAGCAACAGTCAGCTCTACCCACCACCAGTACCTCCCATCAGGAAACTTGCACAAGCCTCTTAGATAGCCTCATCCACCAGAGGGCAGACAGCAGAAGCAAGAAGAACTACAATCCTGCAGGCTGTGGAACAAAAACCACATTCACAGAAAGATAGACAAGATGAAAAGGCAGAGGGCTATGTACCAGATGAAGGAACAAGATAAAACCCCAGAAAAACAACTAAATGAAGTGGAGATAGGCAACCTTCCAGAAAAAGAATTCAGAATAATGATAGTGAAGATGATCCAGGACCTCGGAAAAAGAATGGAGGCAAAGATCGAGAAGATGCAAGAAATATTTAACAAAGACCTAGAAGAATTAAAGAACAAACAAACAGAGATGACCAATACAATAACTGAAATGAAAACTACACTGGAAGGAATCAATAGCAGAAAAACTGAGGCAGAAGAATGGGTAAGTGACCTGGAAGACAGAATGGTGGAATTCACTGTCACGGAACAGAATAAAGAAAAAAGAATGAAAAGAAATGAAGACAGCCCAAGAGACCTCTGGGACAACATTAAACACAACATTCGCTTTATAGGGGTCCCAGAAAGAGAAGAGAGAGAGAAAGGACCCGAGAAAATATTTGAAGAGATTATAGTTGAAAACCCTAACACGAGAAAGGAAATAGCCACCCAAGTCCAGGAAGCGCAAAGAGTCCTATACAGGATAAACCCAAGGAGAAACACGCCGAGACACATAGTAATCAAACTGACAAAAATTAAAGCAAAGAAAAATTATTGAAAGCAGCAAGGGAAAAATGACAACATATAAGGGAACTCTCATAAGGTTAACAGCTGATTTCTCAGCAGAAACTCTACAAGCCAGAAGGGAGTGGTATGATATAAAGTGATGAAAGGGAAGAACCTACAACCAAGATTACTCTACCCGGCCAGGATCTCATTCAGATTCGATGGAGAAATCAAAAGCTTTATAGGCAAGCAAAAGCTAAGAGAATTCAGCACCACCAAACCAGCTCTACAACAAATGCTAAAGGAATTTCTCTAAGTGGGAAACACAAGAGAAGAAAAGGACCTACAAAAACAAACCCAAAACAATTAAGTAAATGGTCATAGGAACATACATATCGATAATTACCTTAAACGTGAATGGATTAAATGCTCCAACCAAAACACACAGGCTTGCTGAATGGATACAAAAACAAGACCCATATATACGCTGTCTCCAAGAGACCCACTTCAGATCTAGGGACACATACAGACTGAAAGTGAGGTGATGGAAAAAGATATCCCATGCAAATGGAAATCAAAAGAAAGCTGGAGTAGCAATACTCATATCAGATTAAATAGACTTTAAAATACAGAATGTTACAAGAGACAAGGAAGGACACTACATAATGATCAAGGGATCAATCCAAGAAGAAGATATAACAATTATATATGCACCCAGCATAGGAGCACCTCAATACAGAAGGCAACTGCTAACAGCTGTAAAAGAGGAAATTGACAGTAACACAATAATAGTGGGAGACTTTAACACCTCACTTACACCAATGGACAGATCATCCAAACAAAAAATTAATAAGGAAACACAAGCTTTAAATGACACAATAGACCAGAGAGATTTAATTGATATTCATAGGACATTCCATCCAAAAACAGCAGATAACACTTTCTTCTCAAGTGCGCACGGAACATTCTCCAGGATAGATCACATCTTGGGTCACAAATCAAGCCTCAGTAAATTTAAGAAAATTGAAATCATATCAAGCATCTTTTCTGACCACAGCGCTATGAGATTAGAAATCAATTACAGGGAATAAAACACGAACACATGGAGGCTAAACAATACGTTACTCACTAACCAAGAGATCACTGAGGAAATCAAAGAGGAAATCAAAAA
Source organism: Eubalaena glacialis (assembly GCF_028564815.1). NCBI lineage: Eukaryota > Metazoa > Chordata > Mammalia > Artiodactyla > Balaenidae > Eubalaena > Eubalaena glacialis. The sequence goes on from NC_083726.1 coordinate 102,990,705, forward strand.
ATACCTAGAGACAAATGACAATGAAAACACGACGATCCAAAACCTATGGGATGCAGCAAAGGCAGTTCTAAGAGGGAAGTTTATAGCTATAAAAGCCTACCTCAAGACACAAGAAAAATCTCAAATAAACAATTTAACCTTACACCTAAAGGAACTAGAGAAAGAAGAACAAATGAAACCCAAAGTTAGCCGAAGGAAAGAACTCATAAAGATCAGAGCAGAAATAAATGAAATAGAAACAAAGAAAACAATAGCAAAGATCAATAAAACTAAAAGCTGGTTCTTTGAGAAGATAAACAAAATTGATAAACCATTAGCCAGACTCATCAAGAAAAAGAGGGAGAGGACTCAAATCAATAAAATTAGAAATGAAAAAGGAGAAGTTAAAACAGACACCGCGGAAATACAAAGCATCCTAAGACAAGCAACTCTTTGCCAATAAAATGGACAACCTGGAAGAAATGGACAAATTCTTAGAAAGGTATAACCTTCCAAGATTGAACCAGGAAGAAATAGAAAATATGAGCAGACCAATCACAAGTAATGAAACTGAAACTGTGATTAAAAATCTTCCAACAAACAAAAGTCCAGGACCAGATGGCTTCACAGGTGAATTCTATTAAACATTTAGAGAAGAGCTAACACCCATCCTTCTCAAACTCTTCCAAAAAATTGCAGAGGAAGGAAAACTCCCAAACTCATTCTATGAGGCCACCATCACCCTGATACCAAAACCAGACAACGATACTACAAAAAAAAGAAAATTACAGACCAATATCACTGATGAATATAGATGCAAAAATCCTCCAAAAAATACTAGCAAACAGAATCCAACAACACATTAAAAGGATCATGCACCATGATCAAGTGGGGTTTATCCCAGGGATGCAAGGATTCTCCAATATAGGCAAATCAATCAATGTGATAAACCATATTAACAAATTAAAGAATGAAAACCATATGATCATCTCAATAGATGCAAAAAAGCTTTTGACAAAATTCAACACCAATTTATGATAAAAACTCTCCAGAAAGTGGGCATAGAGGGAACCGACTTCAACATAATAAAGGCCATATATGACAAACCCACAGCAAACATCATTCTCAATGGTGAAAAACTGAAAGCATTTCCTCTATGATCAGGAGCAAAACAAGGATGTCCACTCTCACCACAATTATTCAACATAGTTTTGGAAGTCTTAGCCATGGCAATCAGAGAAGAAAAAGAAAAGGAATAAAAATTGGAAAAGAAGAAGTAAAACTGTCACTGTTTGCAGATGACATGATACTATACATAGAGAATCCTAAAGATGCCACCAGAAAACTACTAGAGCTAATCAATGAATTTGGTAAAGTTGCAGGATACAAAATTAATGCACAGAAATCTCTTGCATTCCTATACACTAATGATGAAAAATCTGAAAGAGAAATTAAGGAAACACTCCCATTTACCATTGCAACAAAAAGAATAAAATACCTAGGAATAAACCTAGCTAAGAAGACAAAAGACCTGTATGCAGAAAACTATAAGACACTGATGAAAGAAATTAAAGATGATACCAACAGATGGAGAGGTATACCATGCTCTTGGATTGGGATAATCAATTTTGTGAAAATGACTATACTACCCAAAGCAATCTACAGATTCAATGCAATCCCTATCAAATTACCAATGGCATTTTTTACAGAACTAGAACAAAAAATCTTAAAATTTGTATGGAGACACAAAAGACCCCTAATAGACAAAAGTCTTGAGGGAAAAAAACGGAGCTGGAGGAATCAGGCTCCCTGACTTCAGACTATACTACAAAGCTACAGTAATCAAGACAATGTAGTACTGGCACAAAAACAGAAATATAGATCAATGGAACAAGATAGAAAGCCCAGAGATAAACCCACGCACCTATGGTCAACTAATCTATGACAAAGGAGGCAAGGATATACAATGGATAAAAGACAGTCTCTTCAATAAATGGTACTGGGAAAACTGGACAGCTACATGTAAAAGAATGAAATTAGAACACTCCCTAAAACCATACACAAAAATAAACTCAAAATGGTTTAGAGACCTAAAAGTAACACTGGACACTGTAAAACTCTTATAGGAAAACATAGGAAGAACACTCTTTGACATATATCATAGCAAGATCTTTTTTGATCCACCTCCTAGAGTAATGGAAATAAAAACAAAAACAGATGGGACCTAATGAAACTTCAAAGCTTTTTCACAGCAAAGGAAACCATAAACAAGACGAAAAGACAACCCTCAGAATGGGAGAAAATGTTTGCAAACGAATCGTCAGACAAAGGATTAATCTCCAAAATATATAAACAGCTCATTCAGCTCAATATTAAAAAAACAAACAACCGAATCCATAAATGGGCAGAAGACCTAAATAGACATTTCTCCCAAGAAGACATACAGGTGTCCAAGAAGCACATGAAAAGCTGCTCAATTTCACTAATTATTAGAGAAATGCAAATCAAAACTACAATGAGATATCACCTCATACCAGTTAGAATGGGCATCATCAGAAACTCTACAAAGAACAAATTTGGGAGAGTGTGTGGAGAAAATGGAACCCTCTTGCACTGTTGGTGGGAATGTAAATTGATCCAGCCACTACGGAGAACAGTATGGAGCTTCCTTAAAAAACGAAAAATAGAATTACCATATGACCCAGCCATCCCACTACTGGGCATATACCCAGAGAAAACCATAATTCAAAAAGACACATGCACCCCAGTATTCATTGCAGCACTATTTACAATAGCCAGGTCATGGAAGAAACCTAAATGCCCATCGACAGACGAATGGATAAAGTTAAGGTACATATATACAATGGAATATTACTCAGCCATAAAAAGGAACAAAATTGGGTCATTTGTTGAGACGTGGATGCATCTAGAGACTGTCATACAGAGTGAAGTAAGTCAGAAAGAGAAAAACAAATATCGTATATTAATGCATATATGTGGAACCTAGAAAATGGTACAGATGAACCAGTTTTCAGGGCAGATATTGAGACACAGAAGTAGAGAAAAACACGCATGGACACCAAGGGGGAAAAGCGGCACAGGTTGCAGGTGATGGTGTGATGAATTGGGAGATTAGGTTTGACATGTATACACTGATGTGTATTAAATGGATGACTAATAAGAACCTGCTGTATAAAAAAATAAATAAAATAAAATTGGAAAAAAAATTCTATTATGAAAATCTTGCTTTTAAGAAATCAAGAATGACTATATTAATATCAAAATATACTTCAATGAAAAGGATATTCACTCTACATGTATCGTTGAAAAGAACAAAGGCTATCAGAGCCTCTGCTCACAAATGTTGGAAACATAAGACTTGGAGAATTGTCTACCAATAATATTCAGCCATCAATTCTACATCATCTTAACTTCTTAAAAATTTCCCAAGACAGACAAAGGATGTGCCAAAGCTGCTTAATAAGTATATTTGTTTTATTTAACTAAGGGTACTTCAAATAGACTACTAGCAGCAGGATTCGGCCAACCTATATTATAGTCATCCCTCCTATGCAAGGGGGATTGGTTCCAGGAACACCTCCCACTGTAAGTACCAAAATCTGCGGATGCTCAAGTCCTTCTATAAGATGGCACTGTATAGTCAGCCCTCTCTATCCATGGGATTCTGCATCCAGGGATTCAACCAACTGCAGCTACGATCATAGCTCCTAAGGTCCTGGACCCAACCCAAATCCCATAAAACTTCTGTGTCTACCTAAGGAAGGAACATGGCTTTCTGTTTATGTTTCCTGTTGACCTTTCTACTTGGTTTAAGGCATTAATCCAGAAATAACAGGATACAGTAGCAATTGCACAGACTCTTCCTTGTCCTGAAAGGAGGAAGACTGGGAAAATTCTATCATCTATAACAACACTTGCCAGTGAGTTAAGACTCATCTAAATGACTTCCATGACTGAGGATGTATCATCAATCACTTCAACTAAAATCAGAGACAAATGCTATACCATCTTTTCTAATTCTGTGACTCCCATTGTAGGGGAAACGCCCCCAAAGATATTCATAAATAACGAGTCTGTTATCCCTGTGAGAAGTCCTCCCCCACTTTAACCCCATCCTATGTAAACAAAACTGACCACGTTTTGGAAAGATTTCCAGTTATTTGAGACTGCATCATCTATTGGCGGTGCTTCCTTAAACAGCTGAAGCTACTTTATAACCATTCTTAAGGTGCCATCCCTATGTTTTTAGGAGGCAAGCAAGTTCATCCCTGGATTCTATACAAGAGCTATAATCCCAGAGGCACAAGAGAGTATTGTTAAGGCCCCCCCGAGTGGGCCTTATTGAGGGGCACAGACTGACAGTGCCTCTAATATGGTCTCCTGGTTGGCTGGCAAGTCTTAAAATTCCCAGTTCAGTTCAAATAATTGAGTCTAGTTGTAGTTGTTGAAGAATGAACTGGGAGGAATCAGTCTAATCTATCCTGTTTGTCTACACCATCAGCTAGGTGGCTTTCATCTACCTCAAAAAAAAGACTGAGAGCATAGGCAAGGAAAACATCCAGAACACCCTATTGGTATTTTCTAAGAAAGATGTAGGAGCTCGGTCCATTCCTGTAGTTTCCAATAGACTCCTTAGTAAGTTTAAGGGGAATGGTGATCTGATTTTAGTTGGAGCTTTCTCTTGATGCTAGCAAACCCAGGAATGAGTTAATGTAAGCCTGTAGCAGTTTCTCAGTGTTGCACAAGGTTCTTTTCCTTCATGAGGATGTCTGCAGGATGGCTCTCAATAACTAAGATCAGTAATGCAGTTTCCCCTTCCTAGGCAACTAGTGGTTGTTCTACCTCCACAAAATTATTGTGTTCTGTTACAATATTTTTAATGTCACCGTTTTTCTAATCATCTCCTACTTACACCCAGAATTTCATCCAAAAAGATCTGATGCAAGGGGGAGAAGAGCATTTTTATAAAACTTATAGAGACCCATTATGTCCCCCATTTTGGCCACAAAAGCCACTGTAGAAGAAGTCAGTGAGCAGTGTTCATAACCACATGGTCATTATCCTTGCAATCTGGGACCACATGAAACCAATGAGAGAACTAAGTTGGTTAAAGCAGAATTAAGTTTGAATCACCTATACTCCCTATTGGAATGCCATGCAGCACACGTACTAAACAGGCTGGCCTGGAGTTGTTGTTAGGGGCAAAAAAAGTTGCATCATTTCCAGGATAGATCAGAATGGAATTCTGATCTTTAATCAGAATTAATTTAATCTTTAATTCTAAAGATAAGTACATAAAACCTTCTACCCCTTTTGTCTTGATCTTTATTTGGCAAGCAGCTAAGAGGAAATAATCCCTTTTTGGAAATATCCACATTCAGTGACCCTATTGTATTACTAAGGTATGAGACCAGGAAGAGGTGATGGAGGTAGAGTTTTTCCATAACATTCTTAATCAGATTAAGGTGTTTTCCTTCCATTTCTATATTCCTAGTTTTACTGAGTATATGTTTCCTTTCTTCCTATTTTTAACTATAAATGAGTAGACACTTTTGTTAAATGCTTTTTTTTACAGCTTTTAAAATACTCTTAGATTTTCTCTTTTATTTTATTAATATGATGAATCAAATTTATTGATTTCTTGGACTTTAAAGCAAACTTGCATTGCCAGAATATATATTATATATTTTAAAATATATCATTGACTTAAATTTGCTAAATTTTAAATAATTTTCACATCTCTGCCTATGAGGGATTCTATATGTTTCTTCACTGGTAAAGTTTTTGTCTAAATTTGATATGAGGATAATACTGGCCTCATAAAAATCGTTGAAAATCATTTCCTTCTCTTCTATTTTTCTGGAAGTGTTTGCATTGAATTAGTAATAATTCCTCCTTAAATGTTTGTAGGAATTCACCAGTTAATCCATCTAGAATTTTCTTTGTAGGAAGATTTTTAACTTAAATTTCAATTCCTTTAACTGGAAAAAGGATTTTCAAGTTACTACGTTTTTTCTTTGATCAATTTTTGTAATTTGCATCTTTAAGGGAGACTTAACCATTGAATTTATTGGCACAAAGTTGCTCGTAATATCTCTATGTTTTGATTTTAATATTAGTAGAGTCTGTAGTGGTCGCCACTCTTTTTCTCCTGATATTGGTAATTTGTATTTTCTCTCTTTTGCTCTTGAACAGTCTATATAGAGGCTTATGAATATTACTGAATTTTTTTCAAAGAATCTACTTTTAGATTCACTGATTTTCCTCTATTTAAAAAAATTTTCTGTCATTGAGTTCTGCTCTTATCTTTATTATTTTCTTTCTTCTACCTAATTTACACTTAAATTTCTCTTCCTTTTCTAAGTTCTTAAGAAGAAATTTCAATAATTGATTTTAAATTTTTTTTTCGTTTAAAGCCATGCCTTTCCCATTTGGCATTCTTTAACTATGTCCCCAAAATTCATATATGTTGTATTTTCATTATTACTCAGTTCACATATTGTAAATCCTCATATTATTTCTTTTTTGATCATTAGATTATTTAGAAGTATGTTGTATAAATTCCATATTTTGGGGGGTTTATGGTTCTATTATTGTTATTGATTTCTAATTTAATTCCAGTGTTTCTGTTAGTTACCTTTATATTAGATCCCAATTTCATGGTTCCTTTGTGCAGGTTATTCATCTGATAAGACCTTCAATTGTTACCTTGAATGAAAATCAGGATGGAGATTTTTAAAGAAAATACTTGTCTAGAAAATAAATGCCAAAAATCAAAATATGAAAAGTTTCTAATCTGAAAATACTAATAGAAAATTATTCATTTGCTTTTCCCATTATGAACTTCAGGCCACCAATCTAAATACAGAAAATAATAAAAGTCATATTGAGCTTTGATATCAGTCTTGAAGATATTATAGATTTATTATGGGAAGTTGTCTAGAAATTAATAGAAAGGGTGGGAGGGTTCAAAATAGACTTAAAAGTTAGAAAATATCTCTTCCTCTTGTTTTATATTACATGTCACTGCTTATAAATCAAATACTGTTGTAGTGTCATTTGAAGCACACACAGTGGTAATTAGGAATGATACAGACACTCTATGTAAATATTATTTCCAGTTAAGTTGCACTTTATTACCATTAGTAACACACACACACCCCACAGCAGATCATAGAAAAACTTCTTTGCTAATTGTGTTTTCCAACTTCTGCAACCAAGTGAAATTGGCTTGGAGTCAAAATCTTGGAAAAAAAAAAAAAAGGTGGGATGATTTGTGTTTTGTTTGTTTGATTTCCGCTGTCTATACTCCTTTACTGATTCCACAGGATATGTTTATGTAGTTTAAATCACATTAAGTTTTTTAAAGAACCATTATATATTACAATTTGAATATTACCTGCATGAGCCAAAAAACAATTTCAATTTCTGCCATTGTCAAGTTGTGGTTATTTTTACATTTCTCTTTTCTCTCTAAGTAAAGAATGATGAATTTGCCTTATTTCAAAAGTTTTGATGATTTAAGAAATTTCCATACTTTAGAAAGTATTACAAACAAAAATTCTCATGTTATTTCCCATTTAATTATAAAAATCGACGATACACTGGATTTTGTTTTATATTTTATAAAAATAAGTGTTTTTTAAGATTTTGTTACTATCAATGACTTTTTCTCTTTTAACATGAAACAGATAAGACTTTATTCATCAATAGTCATGTTTAGGTCAATGGTCCTCAACTGGGAATTATTTTGCCCTCCAGGAGACATTTGGCAATATCTGGAGATATTTTGGTCATAACAACTGGGAAAGTGCTACTGGCCTCTAGTGGTTAGAGGCCAGGGATGCTTCTAAACATCCTGTAATGGGACAGCCCCCTACAACAATTACTGGCCCAATAAGCCAGTACTGCTGAGGTTGAGAAACACTTTGTTAGGTGAATTCTGGTTATTATTATTTCCAAGATAATGTAATATGATGATTCAAAAATTATTTGTGTAAAATGTTCCTCCTGTTACATATGGATTAACAGAATTATAGACAACCTATTTTCCCAGTTTTAATCAGAAGTGATTAAAGAATTAACAAAATTAAATCTATGACATTAAAATTATTATGTATTGTATAAGAAACTGACATTTTTCTTCATCAAAAGGATACAAAAATATAGAATTTACAATGACAACTTCATAATCTGGTTTAGCTAATTTATGGACACAATTCTTAATAGGAATTTTCATAATATTACAAAAAGGAGGTGTTCTTTCATACACTCAGAATTTTTTATAACTGATTCATGAAGCTGTTGCTTCTTTTTTTGTACAGCAAAAATCATTCAGTTATGGAAGTTTGAGGTATTTCATTAACCTATCTTCTAAAATAAAACTCAAAAAATAGGAAACTTGCTGTATAAAGGATAGAAAATAATGTCAAAAAGGTAAATGGTTCATTACAGGCAAGGTACTTCCACTCATAACAGATACTACACAATCACTAGTAGTTTCTAAATTTATCTTATTTGTTTATTTTGGAGCTCTCTCGCCTCTATTTTCCTTTATTTCTCTAATGTCCATATTTTCACATACTTTTTCAAAACCTGTAAGTTTTATATTCTGAATCCATCATTAAGACTCTTTGTAACTGTCAAAATTAACAAATTTTGATTTTTATTTCCTGAACCAAATATGAAAATATTTAGTGAGTAATAGTGGGTGGACTATCATATCTAATGATTCAGAAACTTGAAGACAGAATTTTGTTAAATATACAAATTTTAAGTAACGTTTACATTTAGAGTTTTATTTTTCTTTAACTTGGTGACCTATTTGGGATAAGACAGTTGACTTGCTTAACTGCTTTCCCTCTAGAATTTTTAAAAATTATATCAGTTTTCTCCTAAACTTGAGGGTATAGTGTCAACGATTCTGAAGACGGTGACATTTCAATAATTACATAGTATAGCACATCCCTTAACTTTATTTAAATATAGGCTTTCAGATTCAGTCAATAGTAAGCCATATGACTACAAGAACAACATCAAATTTATTATCAATAAAGACTAAAAAATAATAGTTTGATATAAAATTTTTAAGAGCATTAATTCAGAATATTTTATATGAAAGTATATTTTATTCAAATATAATAGCAGGAATTAAGCCAAGAGTTGTACTCCTTATGTTGATTTTGCCACGGAATGGTATGTAGTGAGCATAATTTTTGCTTCAAAAATGTTTAAAAATTATTTATTTTAGTGTCTGAAATGTTTTCCGAGATAAGTCATATCCAACAATAGTTTACATATTTTGTTTTTATAGAAATCTCAGTATTTTACTCTTCCACAGAAATTAAATTTAATTTCAAATTATTGTGGTTTGAGGGAGATCAACCCCATGTGCATATATTCTATTTGATACAATAAATACAAATAATCAGTATATATAACTCCCTTCCATACTGTCCAGTTTGAGCAAGCTAATCTAAAATCCACTAAAAAAAATCTGTGAAAAAATAAGAATGATTGTTTCATGTGTACTTCAAAGTGAAAGTGATGGCCCATTTGGAGAAATCTGCATGAACAAATAGGGTCACTTCTGCATTAAAAGTCCCTAATAACTATAAAAAATATGGGCACTAGAGTGTAAGCAGTTTAAGCCTTTCATAGTTAATCCATGTAGCAGGGAAGGTTCATGCTTTGGGAGGGCCCATCTGGCCTCTCTACAAATGGGAAGGTTTGTACATATGGGCCATAACATATGCATAGCTAGCTGAACCAACCCCTGCAACTAAACAGTAATTAGCATGGGGCAGGTTTTTTATGGCTGCTAACACACTAGCAAGTCCTTCCTGACCTACATCCAAATGGACATATGATTACATAAAATGGGTAGTTTCTTTCTCAAGCATTTATTTGTGTGCAAAAATGTAGGATTTGTTTAACTGCTGCCAACTAAAGAACTGAGACCCATATGTTACCCCATAAACTTACCGGTTAGCAATTTGTTATAAGCAAGATGCAAATATTATGGTAAGCATTCAGAAGGTTTATTCAATGAACCTTATGTTGTAAATGGAAACAACAGTATGTCAGAAAATTTTGTAATCATGATTTCACCACTGGTCTCATTTTATGTGTAATTCAATGTTTCCAAAGTCTACAATTTTCAATTAGAGACATCAAGGTCAGCAGAGTTTCAAATATAAATAAAGTAATACATGATTCAGTTTGGGAGGGGGGGAAGAAATAGTGAAAATCTTTGAGAGCTTAAAGAGATTGTACAATGTTTAATTTTAAGTAGGTCACAGTAGACTTATATGTGTGTCAAACAGAATATACTCTTGAATATTTGGTTAAATTTGGCTTGCATCTGAATGCAATGCAAATCTGAATTTCCCACCTAGAATAAATTTTCCTATATACTCTTGCAATTTCAAGAAAAAATATATTTGCATAAGCATTCATGTAATGTTTTTATATTTAATAAGAAAGTTATGAAAAGCCCTTAGAATAACTATGGATACATGGAAATACTTAATAATTGTCAACTATGTAATCTTTATTATTACTCTGTGACAAATGTTCTTTCTAGAGAGAATATAACTGGTTTAAACTAACAGAGAAAATTCTCAATACAAATCTACTGGCCCAAAATACTCAATACATTTCTCCAAAAAGAGAGTTTTTGACCTCCCACATGAAGGAATAGATGTCAGTCAATAAACATGTTTGGATATCCATCAACATGACTGTCTGCCCAATAATCTGGAAAGTCAGCACTATAATGGTATTTCTAACATTCTCTCAATTTCTCATGATAACAAAAACATCACTCCTGTAATATTGCTGTATTATAATTATCATCACTATCACCCTTACACAGTTTTTAGAAACCTGTACCATAGGTTCATAGGTATTGTCATGGTCATATACTCATAAACTCAGTTTAGGGATATTATACTAAGATATTATAAAGATATTAAGAAATTAGCAGACCAGTAATGAAGAAGATGATGTTGATAAAATGGAAGAAAGGAAGGAAGGGAATGAAAGAAGGAAGGCAGGAAGGAAGAAAGAAATGGAGAGAGGGAGGAAGAGAGGAGGGAGGAAAAAATATTACTATACTATACAATGTGTGGCAGAGAATAAGGATAGGGATTCCCCTTTCAAAAATCTGGTGGTTGAAAAAGTGTCATCTTTTTATAACTAAAGAATGCCTCAGCAGTGTCAGTTCTTATGTATAAAAGAATAGCATTTAAAGCTTTTGTACTAATAAAATTCTCTTTTATTTCTATTTGTTGTTTTTTGGATAGTGAATATTAACACTAGTTATTGAAATTACCTCTGACTATGGCTGTCTATCTCAACTTTTGCTGAGCTCAAGGCTGGTTTTGAATTGAACCATTGCTTCCCAGGTGTGCTTTCTTTCAACGGTGTCTCTTTTCCTCTTTGTCCTAAGTGCTAGTCATAAGATGGCCAGCAAACCACTCAACAGAAATATATTTAAACTCATAAATGTGATCTGGATTAAAGAACATTATACAGTTAAAAATCAAGGGTGAAGTAGTATGAAATGAGTGAAAGGGGTCAAAAGGCACAAACTTTCAGTTATAAAATAGATGTCATGGGGATGTAACATACAGTAAATGATTATAATTAATAATACCATATTTTATATTTGAAAGTAGATCTTAAAAGTTATCATCACCAGAAAAAATATTTTCATAACCATGTGTGGTGATAGATGTTAACTAGACTAATGTTGATGATCACTTTACTAGATATGCAAATATTGAATCTTTATATTATACACCTGAAACTAATATATGTCAATTATATCTCAATTTAAAAAATTAATTATTATATCATAAAATAACTTCTCTCCAAAGCCAAAACAAGACAAAACCAAATAAGCAAGGATTCGAAGTTTTCAGACAAATTTCATTTTTTCTTAAGCACAATTAATTCCTTTGCAGGGAAAATATTTGTGATGTGATTCATGAAAGTACCATAAAAAATGGCATTGGAGTTTGGCAGAAATAAGTTTTTCAGGTTGTACTGTAGTCAGAAAATTTGTTGTTGTTTTTCACCCAAGGTTACAAAAATCTACAGCGCCCTTCCTTACCTCATAGGAACGTTCTTCCACAATGTAGGAGAGAATGTTTGTATTTAAAATAATCCATACAAGAAAGAATAGCTTCCATTTTCAGTTCCCATTTACTTGGATTTGTGCAGTAGTAATTATGAACATACATAGACATAAGAAGAGTGAGAAAAGTGAATGTTAGCAATGCAGTTAGGTAGAGGTAGAAAGTCTAGCAATAAAATGCTAAAAATTGCAATCAGAAAAGCAAGGAACTTGTACAAACTTGTACAGTTAACATTATTCCTAATGATTCCAGAAAGTGAGCTAGTATGGAATGCAGAAACATGAGCTATATTTTAAAATATAAAAACAAGGCAACAAAAGGAAGATGTTACCTGGCCTAAGACCAACATAAGGTCAGGAACTCTTAGTTACTCCTGATTAAAGAGTACCTATAAACCGTATTCCATTTGAGGCAAGTATTTGTCCCTATGGTACATATTTGTAATCGGTGCGTCATTTATATCAGAACATGGGTTTCATTTTTCATTTTCTTACCTCTCACTCACTCCTCGACCCACTTTAATTATAATATTTTTCTCTCCTACTCATCACCTTCCTCTAACCATTACCACCTCTCCACCGAAACTATGCTCAATAGGGTCAAAATAATATACTATGACTAAATCTGATTAATAATTTTAAATCCATATTTTATTTGGAGTCCAGAATCACTTAAGTTCTGTTTACTAACTTTTTCAGAGGCCAAACTCCTCTCGTTGTCCTACTCTCTGTTACTCCTTCTCAATCTCCTTTGCAATTTCTTTTACTTCTACCTGACCATGAAATATTGGGATTACTCAGGGATTTTTCTAGGCCTACTTCTTATTTCATCTTGCTCACCCTTCCTAGACAATTTTATTACCCTCAGGTTTCAATTACTCTCTTTATAGAAGAACTCTGAAATTTATATCTCTACATCAGACCTTTCTTTTAAGCCTTAAACTTACATATCCAACTGTTTACTAAACTTTAAAATGGTGAATCACAAATTCAGTCCAAAGTTAATTCATCGTATCACCCACATTTTTTGCCCCAGCATATTCCTTCTCCTATATTTTTCCTATATCAGTAAATAAAATGACCCCCCACTTGTATAACCCATATAAAAAGACATCAGCTGCAAAATCCTGTTTGACGCCTATAGCAGACACTGTCAACTCTCTGCTCAGATCCCCTCAAATTGCTTTTGTGATGGTTTCTTTGCATCCTTTCCCAGGATCCCTGTGCTTTTGCATCAACAACCCATACCTTCAACTCTTCATTAGAGAAATTTCCTTGGGGTACTAAAACAATTTTGCCCGATGTACAGAAATTCAGAGTTACCTAGGAGTAACCCCGGGCTGTAGCCAATGACTGATGATACAGAAATATATTTTGACTAGATTTGGTTGGCCTGTTTTATGCTTCTCTAATCCCCCAGGTGCCTCTGTTGATTTAGTACACTCATAAATATGTGTACAATGCCTTCCTTCCCTGCTAGACTCTGAGTTCATGAGAACAGAAGATGAGTGTTTTCTTCCTTCATTTTTTTATCCCTGTAGGCTCAGCAATTGGCATAATGCCCAACACACACTAGGTGCTTTATAAATACTTGTTCAATGAATGAGTTAAAAATTCCTTTCACTATTGAAAGATTTCCTGAGATATACCACAGTTGGGCAGGCACAACGAAGATGGATAATCACATTCCTTAGTTGGTAGGATCAGGTAATTCTGCACAGGTGGGGGCATGTACACATGTAAACAAATATCTGCATCCATAAGATATGCTGCATACTATTTTATGTACATATAAATGGAAGAGTTCTAGACAGATTGTTTATAAAATACCAAATGGCACCAAGTATTGTCTTGTGTAATTTAAAAAAGATAATACTAAATTTGAAGCACTTAAAAGTATGTGATTACATATGCCACTTCTTCCCATGTGTCTTTACAACCTTTCTGGAACTAAAAACAACAACAACAAAACCTCAATTCAGATCACACTTTTTTTTTTTTTCTTATAGTTCCCTACAATGTTTCAGAGTCTATGAACACAGGTGCTGTCTCATGGAATCCTTGTGGGGTTGGGTACTCTCCACACTCAAATGCTTATTGGTGGGGCTAGAAACAGTCTCTCATTTCTTCATCAGCAGAACATTTCCCTCTCCCCATCACTCAGTCCCTGGCCCCATCCCATACCCTTTACAGCCACAGTAGGTCTGGTCCCTCTATTCTCTACTTGATGCCTACACCCCCAGCCCAAATTCCTTACAGGCGTTCAATTTTTTTTTAAACTGCTTATGCTACTTATTTATTTATTTAATAAATTCATACATTTTATTTCTTTTTTTTTTTGGAAGCTCAACAAATATTTATAAATAAATGGGTGTGAATGAAGGCAATAAGCTGCACACACACTTTATATGGAATAAGTCAAGTGTCCTGGTGATTCTCAAGGGTTCCGGGGCCCTTGTCTGACCTGCACTGTCCCAGGATGCCCTCCCTTCGGGACTGCATACCCCAGGCCCTCTTGTTGACTGACTGCTCACGTTCCAGCAGTAAATGGGAGGACAGGCAGAGAGAGGGTGAGACACCATCCCTGGGCCCGTGGAGAGCTCCTCACTGAGATCAGATGACACTTCTACTTACCCCCTCCTTCCAGACCCAGGGGTGGGAACTGCTTCCCCATTGCTAGTCAGACATTTTATTTCTATTTAATTTTCCTTCCTTTCTTGTCTTATACCCGCTCTTTCTGCCCAGTTATGATTCCTTCTTCACATACTGGCACCAAAAAGCCAAAATTCAGATGAAAGGAGTCTCCTGTTTCTGCTGCATGTTGCCAAATAGTTCATGCTCCTATATCTGGTGCCTCCTTTTGGTCCTAGTTTTTATTTTTCTGATGTTTCTTTATTATTGGAAGAAAAGAAAGAGGTATCACAGTAGGAAAAGATGGGGGCTGGGAGAGCAGAGAAACAAAATAAGGATTCATTTCACACTGTTAGCATGTCATTATAAGGCTTCTGATTTTCTCATCTTTGGCACATCCTCACCCCCATATGCAACTCATCAACAGGCCTTGGGTTTTTTATTTAACTTTAAAAAAAATTATACAATTTTTAAAGGTTACTTTCCATTTACAGTTATTATAAAATATTGGCTATGTTCCCCGTGTTGTACAATACATCCTTGAGCCTATCTTACACTCAGTAGTTTATACCTCCCACTCCCCCACCCCTTTGTGGCTCCTCCTTCCTTCCCTCTCCCCACTGGTAACCACTGGTTTGTTCTCTATATCTGTGAGTCTGCTTCTTTTTTGTTATATTCTCTAGTTTGTTGTACTTTTTAGATTCCACATGTGATATAATACAGTATTTGTCTTTCTCTGTCTGACTTATTTCAATTAGTGTAATGTCCTCCAAGTCTATCCATGTGGCTGCAAATGGTAGTATTCCATTGTGTGTGTGTGTGTGTATATATATATATATATATATTTATTTATTTATTTATTTATTTATACCACATCTTCTTTATCCACTCACCTGTTTATGGACACTTAGGTTGCTTCCATCTCTTGGCAATTGTAAATAATGCTGCTATGAACATTGGGGTGCATGTATCTCTTTGAATTAGTGTGTTGTTGTTTTTTTTCAAATACATACCCAGGAGTGGAATTGCTGGGTCATATGGCAGTTCTATCAATATTTTTAGTTTTTTGAGGATCTCCATACTGTTTCCACAGTGGCTACACCAATTTGCATTCTCAACAATGTACAAGGATTCCATTTTCTGCACATTCTTGCCAACATTTGTTATTTGTGTTCTTTTCGATGATAACCATTCTGACAGGTGTCAGGTGATATCTCATTGTGGTTTTGACTTGCATTTCCCTGATGATTAGCAAAGTTGAGCATCTTTTCATGTGCCAGTTGGCCACCTGCATTTCCTCTTTGGAAAAATGTCTATTCAGTTCTTCTGCCCATTTTTTTAGTCAAGTTGTTGTTTTGTTTTTTTTTTTGATGTTGAGTTGTATGAGCTGTTTATATATGTTGGATATTAACTTCTTATCGGTAATATCATTTGCAAATATTTTCTCCCATTCAGTGAGTTGTCTCTTCATTTTGTTGATGATTTCCTTTGCTGTGCAAAAGCTTTTAAGTTTAATTAACTTAATTTGTTTATTTTTGCTTTTATTTCCTTTACTCTAGGAGAGAGAAACACAAAAATATTGCTGAGATTTATGTCAAAGAGCATTCTACCTATGTTTTCCTCTAGGATTTTTATAGTATCTGGTCTTACATTTAGGTCTTTAATCCATTTTGAGTTTATTTTTGTATATGGTGTTAGAGAACGTTCTAATTTTATTATTTTACATGTAGCTGTCCGGTTTTCCCAGCATCACTTGTTGAAGAGGCCTTCTTGATTTTACCTCTGCAGTATCTCTCAAGTGCATCTCTTTCCATTTCAACCATCTTCACCATAATTCAATTTTTCCACATTACCTCCTGTCAACTTGTACCCACTCTTGCCCATCCAGTGTATGCCCCACATTGTAGACAGAATGACCAAAAAGGATCTTTAAGGCTCATGCTAAACCCTGTAGGAAATAATAATAACAATCATCCTCACCATTGTTAAAATTTGTTGGGTACTTTTTATGTGCCAGACATTATTTTTTTTTAATTTTTGGTAAAGTGAGCCCTTAAATATAAGAAATAATCCATTTTTTTTGCCATGCCCTGAGAGGTAAGTCAGTCTTATGACTTGTTCATACTACTTTCTGTATATTTGTGGGAAAAACACATGCACACACACACACACACACACACACACACAAACACACATCAATGTATTCTAGGTGGTATACTTGGTTTAAGATGAACCATGATTTGGGACTATATTTTCTTGGCTCCTGAAAAAAATGGTTTTCTGAGTTGAATTATAAAGTCTGTTTGTTAAAATTTTATGTTAGAACCTATAACTTGGAAAAACCCTGCACTGTGTCTCTCCTATGTTTATTATCTTTTTTTTTTTTTTTTTCATTGTTCTAAGTGCCTAGAACACAACACTCCACCTCCTATCATTAATCTCAGGTTGGCTTGCATTTTTTTTTTTGAGGTAAAATTTTTTTTCTTTTTACCTTTTTGCCCCCCCACACTCATTTTTAATTTAGCTAAACACACACCTTTCTACCTCTTATACACATTTCAAAAAGTATAATGTTAGGTTATAAAAGAAAACTATCATCCATCAACTATATTAGCTGTCTTTCACAGTTTTATATTTGTAATCATAAAATCTACAAGGAAGTAATACTTTTTCTACAATCCTTCCTTCTAACACATTTAACATCTTAGAAACTTTCCTGAAAATATACCCATTGTTTTTAAGATTGCTTCTTTGATTTCATATCAAACTTATGTTTATCACATGATTGCTCACCCAATTATACAACAAAATAAAAAACATCATCAAATAGTTTAATAGGAATATAGGAAAATGTAGTTTGGTTCATCAAATGATGCAGAAAAAAATCTGATTGCAAGTAAGATATTAGTTGTACTAGAATCTGTAACCCCATACTTTAAGAAAACAGAGATATAAAGAGAATAGAAGTGTATAGGCACAGTAAGATCACTAAGTTAAAAGAAAATACTACAGCAACATAATATAAAATATTTATGCCTAAATATTCAATGTGGCATATTCTAAGTTATGTGAGGGAAAGGCCACACCTTGTTCAAACTGGTATTGATAATCACCTTGCATAACCCAATGCTCATATTATTTCCCACATTATGTTAAATAAATATTTATCAGATAATGAATAGGAACCGTTCTAAGTTCATCTTCCCTAAACAAAAAAGAAAACAATAATAAGATGTCTTTGTATGTGTAATATGTATATATGTATATAAAATTTCTCCAAACTTTCTCTTTCTGAGCTACTTTTGTCTAATGAATTCTTTCACTAAATTTGTTTTTAATATCAATTACTTAAACTGTATGGTCTTGATATAATTTTTAAAAATCTGTATATACCTAGCCAAATGCTTCAAAGTCTCCTAAATTATTTTCTTACATTGCCAGAGATATTTAGAGATGCTGTTTCCTGGTTAACTTGAAGCATATGCTTTGTGAAAATAGGCTCAGTCATCTTTACTTTTTCTCTTCTATTCCTGGAGCCAAGCAGGCCAGTCAAAAGGCAAGTGAACAGAGTATCCCTCATCTAATTAGGTCTCTTTAAGGCGAGACAAAATGTGAGGAAGGAAGAATACCAAGGACTCCAAGCAGCTGGGCTGGCCCAGGCCAACAGTGATAGGCCTTCAAGAAGCACAGCAAACAAACTGACATTATGTCCACAGGTTATCATAATCCTCTTTTTTTTTTTTTTTTTTAAGCCTGATGGATTCCTCCCCACCACAGTGATGCTTCCGGGCATCTCTCACTGCTGGGGAGTAATTGACCATTGGTTATCATTAAAGATGGTAGGTAGAAAAGAAGTGGGGAGCGTGGGCAAGGTGTGGGGGAGGGTGGAGGGGGACGAAAGCCAGCGTCAGAGGTAGCCACCAGCTCCAGCTCCTCCTAGTGTCTTTTCTCCCTCCTGAACTCCACTGACCTTTCACTCCGGAGCCAGCTGGAGCCGAAAGAGATTTAATTGAATGGATTCCTCAGATGTGTTGGGAGTATGGGTGACGAAGAAAGGAGGAGGAGGGAAGGAAGGCTGGATACGGTGGTGAAAAGAGAGAAGAGGGGGAGGGAACTTTCCATGACCTTCAAAGGCTAATTGCCTGGCTCTTCCCAGGCCCTTACTGGAGGCTGACTTGCGCAGGGCTCCTGTTGTCTGGTGTAGCCAAAGCTCTCCAGCCGCTCCCTGAACCCCAGCTTCAGAAATGCAGCACCGGCAGCCGCTCCCCGGTGACCTCCGGTCCAATCAATAGCAGGCCGGCCAAAGAGGCTGCAGCTCCCCTCTGCCCCTCTTGGGCAGAGCTGCATAACAGGCTCTGCTCATCCCAGTTTTCCCAACCTTCCTCATTAGTCTGAACCCAGGGAAAAAAAAGAGGGGTACAGGATTGACCAGAAGCACTGATATGTGTGCATGTGTGTGTGTTTTTCGGACTTCTTCAGTGTTCGTTTAATGGAAGAAAATCGAAGCCATTGAGAGAAATCAAACCTCTCCTCTGGCACTTTCTCTCTATCTTGTTTCCATTGTTTCTTTCTGAAATTATAAATCACAGGGAGTAACAAGATTAAGAGTTTATCCACGAACACTGCATCTCCCTATATCTCCCGGCTCTCTAAACCCTGTCTTTTGTGTGTGTGTGTGCATGTGAGTTTTTTTTTTTTTTTTTTAACATAAGTAAAAAGGAGTCAGTGAATGTCAGCTGAGTTAAATGGGTGACAAGGGAGATGGAAAGAAGAAAATTCATCCCTTCTTGTCTTTGAGAGCAATTTAATTAGGCCCAAGCCCCCTGTGAGTGGGTAGGAAAAAGGCTGGGGGTGGCTTGTCTAGGCTTCCTCTAAAGGCAAAAGTGGCCTTGGACGCTGCGTAGGTGCCTGTGCACACACACAAAGGATTTTTAAAGGATCATGTAAGAAGATCAACCGATAAGCAGCTAATTTTGTGTACTTAGGGAGCAAATGAGTGAGCATACTCCCCCTGGAATAACTAGGGTAATGGTATAAAAAAAAAAAAGGAAGGAGGAAAGATCTTAAGTATTTTACTATTAATGCTGATCACTAAAATTAAAGATTTATACTGCTTGACAGGGTGTCGAGCTCTAGCTCTTGGGAAACCTCTGTGTGTGTGTGTGTGTGTAGGGATGTGGATGGTGTACATGCATGTGTGTATCAGTAATTGTATGTGTGTGTGTGAAGTACGAGTTAATTTAGTCATATACATACAAATGTGGATTTTTAAAAAAATATACCGCTCAGTTATTTTGAAAATTGTCATCAAAAACCACTTTTAAACTAATTGGAGTCTGCAGAGAGGAAACCTCATTTTTGGTTCAAATGAATTTTCTGAAATGTCATTTGATTCGGGAAATATGACTGATCTGCTCGATTTCTTGATAAGAAATGAAATGAGCCGTTGTCCTTCAGGATATCATGGACTTGAAATGGGGGATTTTATGGTTAATGCCATCAGATAGAAGTGTCCTACTTTGAAAGGAGAAGTCCATCAGCCTCAGGGGAAGGCTGAAGTCTGAATTCGTCTTTAAATCCTCTGCTGCAGTTAAAGCTGGCAAGGAGCAATGATAGATTTTTTTTCCTAAGCAAAAATTACAAAATAAATGGCAATAAACAATGAGATTATTTAATTTTTTTATTTTATTTTTTTAAGATTTATTATTTATTTATTTATTTATTTTATTTATCTTTGGCTGCATTGGGTCTTAGTTGTGGCACACAGGCTCTCTAGTTGGGGCGTGAGAGCTCAGTAGTTGTGGTGCATGGGCTTAGTTGCCCCGCGGCACGTGGGATCTTAATTCCCTGACCAGGGATCGAACCCGTGTCCCCTGCATTGTAAGGCAGATTCTTTACCACTGGACCACCAGGGAAGTGCCAACAATGAGATTACTGATACCAAAAAGTTAGTAGTTTTATACTTTAACATTTTGGATTCCATGTTGAAGTCCTAATATCACTGTTTGAGATGGAAGTCAAGAGTAGACACAGAGGCTAAATTAGTATGTTTGGACCACAGTATGGAATATTAAGTTTTTTAGAAGTATGATTAATGTAGTCATTCTTATAAAATACTGTGTCAACAATGGAGATAGAAAAACAATAAGGGAATAAAACTTATAACAGCATACATGAAAAAGTACACATACCCAGAAACAAGAAGAATATCTGGCTCATTGACCTCAGACATGGCTGGATGAGTATGTAGCCATGCTTAAGAAAAGGTAAGCAATGGAATGGAGGCAGTCATGCCCAATGAGGTGTGTGTTTTAAATGGATTGCAACAGGCAGGAGAAGACCCTTGCAATAGATTTAGTCCACAGGAAGAAAGCTCATTGTAAATAAAGCTTATATCTGCCTGCTTACAAGACTCCTGCCCAACACCTTCACTCTTACCAACTCCACCCTGCACTCTGGGACTGGGCATTGTATCTTGTACTCCCTGTATACTTAGGTTGAGAGACTGTATACCATGGTCAGGTGTATTTAGAGCTCTGCAACAAATAAAGATTCCCATGAAACTTAGTCAAAATGTAACAGAAAAGAGCTGTGAGGAAGAAAAAGATAAAAGATAAGATAAGGGAAAGGTATGTTTCAAAGTAGTGTACTTCGATGCAGAGGGAAAGAATGAGGGAGATAAGGGAAGAAAGAGGCAAAGAGAGCTATTAGAGACCGGGAATGAAGAATAAAGAGGATGAAAGGAGCAGAATACATTTGATGAAAGGAAAGTGGGGATGGGGATGACATATTCAACATGTTTTAAATCACCTACTCCCTTGTTATTTTTTTAGATACTGTCTAATTTCAATTACCACGCAGAAATAGGAGAACTTTATTCTTAGACTCACATGCCAATGAGTTAATACTTGGCAGTACTTGCTTACATACAGAAAACAGCATAACCATAAAATGTCTTATATTCTATCAATGAAATAGAAATGCACAGAGTTATGATGATATCAAGTTGTATACATTGACTCATTATTTATAAATGCTGAGATGTTACAGCTTCCTCATAGCCTTCTTAGAAACAAAATCTACACTATTAAAGGAAAATTACTTTTAGTAATTCAGGACTTCCTTGAAAATAGGCAATCAAAATTCTCAAATATTTAGAGGAGTCACTCATAGCCTAATCCTATATAAACCTGGATAAGAATTTTCCAGTTGATTTCCTGATTAACATGCAGCTATTCCACAAAATGGCAATAGAGGCAAAATCTTGACACCTCCATAATAGCTAGATTCTTTTATAAATGTCATCCCTCTTTGCCTGACCAATAATTTGTATATACTTGTATATATTGTAGATATATATATGTTTTAGCATTTCTTCCTTGGCATTCCAGACATACTTACAAAAGAATATAAGAAAGAATGGTACACAGATGATGTGTAGGTGATTTATTTTGGAAATTAAATGACTTTCCATCTTAAAGTGTTTGTTAATTAGAAGACGTTAGCTTCATAAATTTCAACTCTTTAAATCAGCTCAGTATGTGACAAAAAATCATAGAAAGGGTCAATCTATTTTCTCCAATTAGATGTAAACCAGCCAAAAGTGAAAATTGTATTTAAGGCTTAAGGTAAAAGAGTTTATACATAAAGATGTTTTCTGTACATTTTTCTTTTTTTAACTCTTGGAAAATATATATGACATACGGCAGTCTTAGAGCATGACGTGCATTTGTTTTGTACCACATTTTGTACAGCAATCACTGAATAAAGAGGGACCCAGAAAAAATTACAATAGCATCGGCATTGATATAGCAGTGCTAAGAAGAGGTGATATAACTCAGCCTTAGATTGCACCCTCAAGAAATCATGTTGAATTTCACAACAGGTAAGCATCTTGACAAATCCTTCTGAGTATGATGAAAGCAGCTTGCAAAAATAGCATAAGAGTACATCCTGGATAACACCTCAGATACATCAATTTTGTTCTGGGGACTGTTATGGTATTATGCCTAACTAGAGATATAGCAAGGTACTTCTTCAACCACACCATTGATCTTACTAAGACAGTGCCAATAATATTTTTATACTACCAAATTTATTAGTTGCTTAAAGTTGAACATTTTTAATTCTGAAATTTTATTAACCTTATGTTGATAAAAGTATTAGCATAAGAAAAGTACTCTGGATCTCACAAGTACTACACATTGGCTAGACTATAGAGACTCCTTAGAGTGACATTATTTTCAAATTTAGATATTCCATATGTTATTCTCCTAAGTGCTATTATTTGAAGTGTGCTTATGTGGAGCAGAACAGAAACTAGATTTTCCCACAAATACCACTGATACCAATTTTCCAAAAATACCAATCTTCTAAAGCTCTGCGTTCACTTATTTATTTATTTATTTATTTTTGGTTCAACATCTACTAAATGAACCTCTTCTATGTTCCTGTGTGTAGTTTGTTCACTATTTTATCCCCAGCACTCAGTGCAATGCCTGGCATACAGTAGGCATACAACAAAAGTGTTTAAATATATAGATTAAATTTTTTGGTAATGTTATTCAATAGTAGAACAAAAGCTGTAATTAAGGAAAATACTGAAATTCCATGCTTCTTTTTTGAATTCTAACAGAAAATTGTCACTCAAGCCATGACACACTTACATGGATAATAAGCACATTTATTTGCCATAGATTGGATGAAAATGGCTATTATCTCGTTATTGTCCTAGAGCCTCAAGTAGACAAAATAGTATGTAATAAGGTTTAAAAGTAGAGCAGAATCCCAGATGAAACCCAGATTAAGAGACTTCTCTATTATTTTACATAAGCAGGGAAAGCAGATTAAGGAGTCATGATTGGCAAAAACGTCAGACTAGAGAAGTAGGTGCTGAGGACAGAGGCAGAATTGATTTCTGAGAAAAGATCCTCTTACAGATTAAAAAATAACTTTGGAGAACCATTAACTATGAAATACTAACTAGAGGCAAGTAGCAAATTAATCCTCTACATCCTCTGTCCTTGGATTAGGAAATAGCAGTTGAAGAATTCACTTGAGATGGCCCCTTCCATCTACCTACTGTTTAAACTGGCTTCCTGGGAGAACCAGACTATCACACATACCAAGAGCACTTCCCTCAAAAACTAGCAGTATTCCATTTGAAGAAAATGTCCATTGAGTAAGTAACATAAATGGTGTGTATTCGCATTTCTATTGGCAGCATTTAATCTTGGCACTACCTCTGACCACTACTGGTAAAGTCCACAGTTAGAAGTAAGAAAATTTAAAATAACTAATATAACTGGAAGACCATAAGACCCCAAAATTTTGCAACATGCTGTAAAGATGATGCAATTTAAAAATTAGATTCAAACATGTGGATCAGAGAGGGAAATTTAGACTTTTACATTCAGTTCATTATTTTAAAGTTTCATGGGACTGCAAAGGTCAGAGGTGATACCAACAGCTTTAAAATGAAAAGGGAAAGGTACAATATAATTTAAATTTTAGAAATCATATTTTTCTTAAATTTTCTCTCAGGGTATTCTACATAGTAGGCAAACAAAATTAGTCATAGGAGAATGAAAGAATGAATGTGAATATAAATGAATCTATCTAAAAAAGACATTTTTGTGAAAACACAAATCACTGTTGGGTGCTAAATATATTATTTCCCACGTATTATACATTTCTGAGATATTTTACAATTTAAAAATTTTAATATGATCATCCCTGTGCCTATGCTAATATTTCTTTAATCAGGGTGAAAATATTTACTAAGCAGAGAATTTTTTAAATATTAGATTAAAATTGCAAGAGATTTTCCAATTTATTGATTCCATAAATTGGTTTTGTATATCACTACAAAAATGAAATGCACAAGACACTCCAAATGACACTGTGAATGGAAGTTGGAATGCCAAAAATAACATGTAGTTATTGGAAACAGTGTTACACTCTCTGGATAAATCTGACTCTGTTAATATGGCCTAAGAATGTAACTTTTAAAATAAATATTACATTCATTTATTCTTACTATTGTGGGAGATGAACAAGAAAAATAATCTCTCAAAAAGCATAATTATAAAAAATACATTTAAAATTATTTGCAGTTGACATCTGCTTCTAGCCATGATAGAGTAAGAGACTAGATTTACACTCCCATCCTCAACAACTAAAAAATGAAACAAAATATATGAAGTGAAAATCTACAAACATTGGAAATAAGCAGCATCAGATGGTGATCCCTGAAAGAAGGGAAACAAATGAGGTAAGCCTTCTGATTGTCCCAGATTCTTGCCTGAAGGCAATTTCCATTCTACAGTGTAAGGAAGGGAATTCCAAACAGAGCCCAGGGGACTCTCTGAGTTGGAGAGATGAACTGGAAATTGAGAAGGCCAAGGTGGCTGTAATTTGTAAACATAATACTGAAGAATGTGTACCAGAGGTGAAACAGAGAAAGCTACAAAAACATGCAGAAGGGTCCACTTTAATCTTTGGTTTAGTACTTCTTTGGGCATTTATAAGAAGAATTCATGAATTTACCTGAGGTAGTGGGGGAAAAAAAAAGACTGGAAAGCATTAGGCTGAACAATGATCAATCAGAGTTCACAGAAGGCTAGGAATAATTTGTTTTCCCGCAAGCCAGAATAGAAAGAACTGATAATACAAGAGGCATCAGAAGAGACCTTAAAAACACAACGCATAAGTGGTGGGGTTAGTCCTAGATTAAAGGCATTTGCCATAATAAACTATAAGGGTAAGCCTCAAAAGACTGTAATAAGATTCCTGTTTCTGAAACCAAGTCAAACATTGTTTAAGGGAGTACAACAAAATCCAGCACCCGGCAGTATAAGATCCACATTGTCCCTTATTCATGAAAAAATTATCAACATGCAAAGAAGCAGAAGAATGTAAACCATAACAGGAGAAATTCAATCAATACAAACTGACTGAAAAACAGCAGAGACAATGGAATTATCTGACAAGGTTATTAAAACAGCTATTTTTCATATATTCATATTTTTTAAAAGTTAGAGGAAAATATGACCAGGATGATTAGAGTAATATAAAATGTAAAAAACACTAATAGTACTTCTACAGATTAAAAATTACAATGCCTGGGAAAAAAAAGTACACTAAATAGAATTAACAACATATTAGCATGCTAATCACTGCAGAGTAAAAGGTAAGTGAACTTAAGGCAGAAAAAAAAAGCAAAAACAAAAATCAACACACAAAACCCTATACAAAAATGAAGCAGAGGAAGAAAAAATGTAAAGCAAAATATCAGTGAACTCTGTAACAGTATCAAGCAGTCTAACATATGTGCAATAGAAGTCTGAGAAGGAAAAGTAGCAGAAAATATATTTGAAGAAATAATGACCAATTTCACCCCCCAAATTTTATAGAGATTATAAAATCACAGACTTGATTATAAAACCAAAACAGAAAAAAAGATGAAAACATCATAGATTCTTT
Source organism: Eubalaena glacialis (assembly GCF_028564815.1). Lineage (NCBI taxonomy): Eukaryota > Metazoa > Chordata > Mammalia > Artiodactyla > Balaenidae > Eubalaena > Eubalaena glacialis. The sequence continues at coordinate 103,016,962 of NC_083726.1, forward strand.
AAAATTAGTCACACAGAGAAAAATCTAAAAGCAGTCAGAAAGAAAAACACATTACACAGATAAGGATTATAGCAGACTTGTTGTCAGAAACTATGCAAATGAGATGAAAATAGAGCAACATCTTTTAAGTAATGAAAAGGTTTTAAAAACCTATCAATCCAAATTCTATGTCCAGCAAAATAACCTTTCAAAAGGATAAAATAAACAGGTTTTCAGGAAATAATCATGGTGATAATTTATTACCAATAGACATGCACAAAGAAAAATGTTAAAGGAGATACAAAAATGATACCAGTTGTAATTTGCATCTATACAAAGCTATTTAAAAAAAAAACAAAAAACTTTGAATGGTAAATATGTGGGGGAACATAAAAGACATTTTTTTCTTATTTTCAGTTTCTTTAAAAGATAATCTACTGCTTAAAGTGAAATAAAAACAATGTATCGTGAGTGTGATAAATTAAATAATAGGTCTCTAAAGATGTCTACTTACTGATCCCTAAAATTTATGAATATCTTAGTTTACATTCAAGAGGAACATTCAGATGTGAGTAAGTAAAGGTCTTGAGATGGGAGATTATCCTGAATTATTCAGCTGGCACAGTGTCATCACAGGGATCTTTACAACAGAGAGTCAGAAGAAGAAAGAGGAGGGATTATAGAAATAGAGGTCAGAGAAAAGGGCACAAGCCAAAGAAACAAGGAAGCCTCTAGAAAAAAGAATAAAATTCTCCCCTAGAGTCTTTAGATAAAATGCAGCCCTTCAGATCAACTTTAGACTTCTGACCTCCAAAATTATAAGATAATACATTTGTTGCTTTAAGCCACTAGATTTGTGATAATTTGTTACAGCAGCAATAGAAAGCAGATACAGATTTTGGAAATAAGATAATGAGTGCTTCTGTGACAAAAATTGTAAAATGTAGAAGGCACTTTGGAATTGAGTAACGGGTAGAAACTGCAAGAATTTTAAGGGTCATTATAGAAAAGTCTAGATTGCTTTAAACAAAGTGCTATAATAGAAATAAGAACTTAACATCTTTCTTGTGAGGACTCAGAAGGAGTCAAAAACAGGTTGAGAAAACCTGTAGCATCTTAGAGAATACCTAAATCATCATAAACATATTGTTGATAGAAATATGGACATTAAAGTCACTGCCAGTTGGGTCTCAGAGGGAAATGAGGAACATGTTATTGGAAACTGGAGGAAAGGGCATCTTCATCATATAGTGGCAGAAAGCTTAGCTGAATTGCATTCTATGGTTATATGGAAAGTAAACCTGGTAAGTAATGAGCCTGGATATTTTTTCTGAGAATACTTCCAAGCAAAGTGTTGAATGTATAAGCTGATTTCTTCTTGGAGCTTATAGTCAAATATGAGAGTAAGAGATAAACTGAGAGAAGAAATTGTTCAGCAAAATGAAACTAGGAAATTCTCAGCCTATCCAGATTGCAAAGGATGCTAAAATTAAGAGACCCATTGTCAGGAAAATGCATTCCAGAGAGAAAGCCAATTGTGTGGGGAGATAATCTTTTTCCAGTGCCTTAGAGGAAACAAAAATCACAGTATTCAGTAACACAGAGGGCTCTTTGAATAGATTAGACACATGACTCATGGATACTCTCAATCATCTCAGCAAAAACCAAAAATAAAAATGAGATTAAAAAAAAAAATCTGTAAAGGCACCTCTTTTTTTAATGGAGTGAATGCCATGACATATATAGGAGATCCAGAGGGTTTTAAAGAGTATTATATCAGCAGAAACACTGCCAGATTCGGCTGAAAGGAGCAGAGAGGATAGAATGAAAGACCACCAGATTCTCAAAATTCTAAGGCAATAATTAGGCAGATAAAAACTACTCAGTTGCAAAGGAAGGTTGACTCAGTGGGCAGAGCTTTGGGCATAGGGAAAGACCTGAGGGCCCAGAGGGCAAAGCCACAAGCCCAGGCTTTGAAACCTTAAGGAGTTTGTCTAGTTGGATTTTGAAATTGCTTGAGACCAGCGACTCATTTTCCTTTCATTTTTCCCCCTTTTGAACTGGAATATCCACAACACTTAACTTATGCCTGTCTGACCATTGTATTTTGGGAAGTAAATACTTATTTTTTGAGTTTTACAGATTAACAGTTGGAAAGGAATTCTACTCCAGGAATGGATTATACCAAGAGTTTCATCCATGTCTAATATAGATGGATTAGGTGATGGTATTTGGGAGTTTTGGGCTGATATGACTTAAATGAGATTGAGGAATTGAGTTGATGCTTCTATGGGCTAATGCTTTTAAGGAACTTAGGTTAGGGTAGATGTATTTTGCATTTGGAATAGATGTGAACCTTTGAGGGCCAGAGGATAGATTGTAGTAGGCTGAATAATGGATCCTTACATTCAAAAGAGACTTTTCAGGTGTTATTAAGTCCATGATCTTGAAATGGGAAGATTATCCTGAATCTGAGTAGGCCTGATGGAATCACAAAGCTCTTTATGAGAAGAGGCAGGGTCAAAAAAATAGAAGTAGATGAGATGACAGAAACAGAGGCTGGAGGAAGGAGCCACATTTTGAAAGTGGAAAAGGAGGCTATGAGCCAAACCATGAAGGCAGCCTCTAGAATCTGGAAAAGGAAATAAATTCTCCCTAGTTTCTCCAGATGGAACACAACCCTGAAGCTCAATTTTGAACTTCTGACCTCCAGAACTATAAAAGAATAAATTTCTGTCATTTTAAGCCACTAGATGTGTAATTTGTTATAGTAACATTGGAAATCTAAATCAGTAATATTAACAAAATATGTGGAAATAAAATGCCTAATAACAATATCATGAAGGATGGAGGAGGAGAGAAATGGAAGCATAGAGTTGTAAGTTTCTTACATTATTTGAAAGTGGACTGTTAGGTTAAAGATGTATACTGTTAGCCCAAGGACAACTGCTAAAAAAAATTAAACAAGAGGATAGCAAGTAAGTGAATAGTGGAGATAGAATAGAATCATAAAAAATATTCAATTCTATCAAAAGGAGGCAGGTAAAGAGAAAAAAACAAAATCACAAATAATGGAAGAGAAGAATAGAAAATAACAACATGACACAGTTAAACCTAACCATTTTGATAATTACATTAAGTGGAAATATCCTAAACTTCCTAATTAAAAATCAGATATTGCCATCCTAGATAAAACTGTTACCTACAGTAATATAATGTTTGAGAACAACAACAAATGTAAAGCCACTTTATATATAAAGACACAGGTAGAATAAAATTATATATACACACATACACACACACACACTTTGCTAAGACTAATTATAAGAAAGCTGGAGTTGTGGTATAAATATAAGAATAAGTAGATTCTAGAGGAAGAATAAAAGGGATAAAGAGAAAAACTTTATAATAATAAAATTTTCATTTATCAAGAGGATGAAACTGTTCTAAAGGTATATGTTCTTTGTAACTGAGCTTCAAAAATAAAGCAAAAACACAAAGAACTGAAAGGAAAAATAGACAAATTTAAAATTATAGTTGGAGATTCTCAACACTTTCTGAGTAATTCAGAGAATTCCAATTGGACAGAAAATCAATAGGATATAATAGAATTCGATAACACAACATTCTTGAACAAATGAATTGGTATTGTACTGTATAGAATACTCCACCAAACAGCAGAAGGGTACATGTTATTTTCAAATGTAAATGGAGCATACCTGCATTCTGAGCAATAAAAGAAGTTATAAGTTTCAAAGAAAAAAAAAAACCGGACAAAATATATTCTCTGACCCCAGTAAAATTAAACTTGAGTCAATAACAAACAATATCTGGAAATCAAATATTTAGAAATTAAACAAAACATTCTAAATAACCCATTAGTCAATGAAGAAGTCATAAGGGAAATTAGACAGTACATTTAACTGCATAAAAATGAATCCAATGTTTTTAAATGCTGTGGGATAAAGCTAAAGCAATTTTGAAAAAAATTTATAGCACTTGAAACAAGAAAGATCTCAAATTTTTGACCTATGATTTTACTTTTAGTGACTAGAAAATAAGAAGAAAAAATTGATTCAAAAATAATCAGAAGGAAGGAACTACCAAGGATAAAGACAAGAGTAAGTGAAATAGAAAACATAAAAAACAATGGAGGAAGCTAAAGAAACTCCAAATTGATCTTTTTAAAGTTCAATAAAATTTATAAACTATTAGTAAACTAGTGAGACAAATAAAGGTAAACCACAAATGACCAATATCAGAATTTAAAAAGGGAACATCACTAAAGATTCCACCACATTAAAATGATGAGAATATTTTGAACAACCGCATGCCAATTCAATAACTGACATAAAATAGACGAATACCTCAATATAACCTAACTAACAAAGCTTACTCTTAAAAATACATAAACTAAATAACTCTTATATTTTAAAGTAATTGGGTATGCAGTTAAAAATCTTCCCACAGAAAACTCTAAGCCCATAAGTGAATTCTAACAAACATTTAAAAAAATAATACAATTCCACAACCTCTCCTGGGAAATAAAAGAAGAGGATATACTTCCCAGCTCATTTTATTCAGGAGCATTAATCTGACACCAACATCAGAAAAAATATTATTAAAAAATTACAGACAAATATCTTTGAACGTAGATAATAAAATATTTAATCCAAATTTAGCAAATTCAATTTAGCAGTATATATCAATAAAATGGATCATACATCATAACCAAGTTGCGTTATCCTGGGAATGCAAGGACAGTTTAACATTCAAAAATCAATCATCACAATTCACTCTATTAAAAGGCTAAAACACGAAAAATATATAACCATTCAATAGTTTCAGGATAGATGCAGAAATAGCATCTATCAAAATTCAACATCCATTTATGTTTAAAAAAAAAAACTCATAGTAAACTAGGTTGATTAAAGGCATGTATACAACTTTCACCATTCTTAGAGGTGAATATGTAAATATTTTCCCTCTAAGATCATTAACTAAACAATAATATCCATTGCCACTGCTTGTAAAGAAAATTGTAGTGGAGATCCTCATCTGGTAAATACAGGAAGAAAAAAATAAAACCATGTAAATTGGAAATAAATAAATAACATATTCCTTAATTGAGAGATAACATGAGGTTCTACTCAAAAATACTAAGAAATCTACAGAAATAAGTGAGAAATAAGTGAATTTAGCAATATCACAGTAAACAAAGTCAATATGCAAAACAAACTATATTTTATATAATGCCAATGAAGAACTGAAAATTGAAATTAAAATATACATGTACAATAGTATCGAAAAATATGAAATTCTTAGGGATAAATTTTACTAATACATGTGCAAGACCAAGACACTGATGATTACAATTCATTGCTAACAGATATTAAAGAAAAACTAAATAAATGAAGAAAAATTCCCTATTCATGAATTGGAAGATACAATAATCTTAAAAGGTCAGTTATCTCCAAGTTTACCTATAGATACAATGCAAACCTAATTAATTCCCAGAAAGCTTTTATTTTATTTTATTTTATTTTATTTTTTTGATGTGGACCATTTTTAAAGTCTTTATTGAATTTGTTACAACATTGCCTCTGTTTTTATGTTTTGGTCTTCTGGTCGTGAGGCATGTGGGATCCTAACTCCCCAACCAAGGATCAAACCCGCACCCCCTGCATTGGAAGGCGAAGTCTCAACCACTGGACCGCCAGGGAAGTCCCGCCCCAGAAAGCTTTTTAAAAAACTTTGGCAAGCTAATTCTATAATTTACATGGAAATATAGAGGACCTAGATTAGTCACCAATTACTGATCTATAGCATCATGGATGAATCTAAAAACATCATGCTAATTGATGAAAACACACCTAAAGATAACATATTATATGATTCCTTTTATATAAAGTTCCAGAAAAAAGAAAAATTATAGTTATGGAAAGCATATTAGTAGTTGTAAAAGATGAGGGTTGGGAGGACAGGACTGACTACAGAGAAGCATGAATGAACCTTTGGAGAGATAATAATGTTCCATATCATAGGTTTGTTGCTTAAACAAAAATTAATTTGTCAAAATTAATTAACTCCTACATGTAAAATAAGTAAATTTATGTTAATATAACTCAATAAAGTGGATTAAAAATGAGTTGATTAAAAATCTGAGGAAACCAATTTGACGTATTAAGAATGTTGACATGGTAGAGATTTGAAAAGACAAGTCTACCTTAATGTTTCCTAAAAATGTATGACCCTGGTTAGATGAATAAGTGAAAGAATGAATAAACGAATGTTACAATGAAGGAAAAATTGAGGGTATGTAAACAGAGTAAGAGCAAGAATGATTGCTTCATAATTAGAAGACAAAAAATATTTGTAGTTTTGGTGTGGTCATACTTTGGAGTTATATAAACTAAGACACCTTTTTATGAATGTGTGTGCAATTGTGTGTATGAGAGAGCTGGAAATGTAATTTTATTGGCCAAAGCAATAGGTTCAAGCAAGTTCATATTTTTGTTTAGATGAAGGTGAGAAAGGGAATTTTATTTCACCATGACCAAAATTTCTAACTCTAAAATAATAACAGAATGCCAAAATTTCATATGGGGGAAAACAGTTCCCTAAAATACCAACTTAACTGCATTTATATTAAAATGCTGCTGATAAAGTATCTCTCACAATTCTAAGGTTTTCCAAATATGGACCTTGCGTACAAAGCCTCCGTATGGCAAGCAAAGTCAGAAATAGCTAAAATTGCAATAGAAAAAAAAATCTTTAACAGAAAGACCATTTAGACATGATCCTTTCCAAACATCACACATCACTTCCCTCCACTCCTTTTACAAATTAGAAAATGAAAATTTAGAAATGTGTATTCACTTACCTAACCTCACAGTGTGGCACAGCCTAAACAGTAAGCCAAAACTGGATTTTTACCAGCTTTTTTTTTTTTTTTTACAATGTTGCACTCCTTCTTGTGTTCATCAAAACACGACTCAATTGGGAATAGGTAACACTAACATTAAAAAATATATATCTCTAAACACCTCTTGGGAAATCACAAACTTACTCCTCAGATTTAGAGCAGTCCCTGGGGCAGATATGTAGTTTTCTGTCAAATGCAACAAGTCTTTCACCAGTCAAATTACACCTACCTCACAAATTTTCAAAGTTAAAATATCATGGGTCCCAGCAATGGCTGACAACAAAAAAAAGGAGTGTAAAACACACCCACAACCAATACTGAAACAAGATGTTGAAGGAATAAAAAGCCATGATTACAAGCTATAGATGATAGACATATAGCAGGCTTTTAACGCAGTGTTAAAAGATAGATAATTTATATGGGTATAAAGCTCTTTTTACTGGGATAACTAAATTGTTATCTAATCATCATTGACATCTTGATACTGTACAAATGCATGTTGTACTCTTTTGAAAGAAAAAAATGATATTTCAAGCAAATTCAGAACATATCACAAATTTAATCACTTCATAAAATATTTACATAGCAATATAGTACAAAGAAGGAAAGATGTTTTGCAAAATAGTATAGTTTATGTATTTGTCTTGGAAAAAATACCTTTGCTTAGCCCTTTTCTGTAACTGAGTTTGAATGCAAAGTAAGATATCCTTAACAAATACTTTATGTCCTTCAGAATATTTTAGTGATGATTTCTGTGGTGTTGGGAGGAGACTATATAAAACACATTTGCTAGGATGAGTTATTCTGATTGTTTCTGTTATCCAGGATATTTTGGTAAATTATTGTTGAATATGAAGAAAGGAATGAGCTCAAAGGTAGTCCCCGCAGGTAGTAAATATTCTTAAGTATATCTATCTATATATAAAATCTTTGTACTGTTTCTAAAAGAATATAATTTTATACAATTTAAAGATGAAGAAACAGAAACTTAGAAATAAAACTTACCAAAATCATCACAGAAAGGTGGGATTCTGAATGAAGCTTCTCCTAATTCTGATACACTAATGTCCTAGGGAGGTGTCAGAGAGGATCTCTCTGGGCAAGTCTCTTCTTTGGGAAAGGGTTCCCTTGATGCATAATTCTGTTTCAACTTGGCTAGGCCATGGTGCCCAGATATTTGGCTGAACACTAGTCTCAATATTGCTGTAAGGATTTTTTTTATATGAGATTAACATTTAAATCAGTAGACTTTGAGTAAAGTAGATTACTCTCCACATAATGTGAATGGACCAATCAGTTGAAGGCTTTAAGAGAAAAAAGACTGACTCCCCCAAAGAAGAGAGAATTCTGCCTGTAGTCCACACATATAAAGTAAGTTACTGAAAATCTCTTTGAAACTCATTTATATAAAGTAAGGTATGGAAATTATAGAAGTCCCTTAAAAATGTAAGAATTAATTGGTCAATATAAAAATTAAATGCCTATGAAGTTAACTACTTGGATTGTACTATCCACTCACTCTTTGGCAAAATTTCAGTTATGCACGAATAATTCTCTGGAAATATGTATTTAGATGAGCAAATACTTCAGACTTTCAGCTCAAAAAGAATTCCATGGACTGTGTACACATGATAAAACTTTCAAAGAGGATAAATTCCACTAACCTAAATGTCATTATAAAATTTGACCCACAATTTATTTGAGTATAAAATTGTGTGAGTATGAAGTAAAAAAAAAAAAAAAAATCAGAGTATATAGCAAGTTCAGACTATATGAGAAAATAAATTAAAATATCCATACACAGTATTCTTGGCATACCCTGTCTGTTTCACCCCTCTTCCAGCCCTGTCTACCCTCCATTAAAACCACAACACCTCCACCTGTAAACACAGTCACTGTACAATATTCTCTATTGAAGACCAAATCATCTTATATTGAAGATATTCTGCCTTATTGCTAAGACCTGATTTTTTTTGTGCCCAGTTCTAATTCTAGATAGTGGATACTTTTCTTTCTTTTTTTCCCCCTTTATTACAGCAAAAGGATTTTATTTTAGAAAACTGTACCATTGGTCCTGGTAAGTCAGTAAATTCAAACACCATATTCTTCTGCTATGAAAACAAATGACCCTTGAAGACCATCATATGGGTCTTAGGTAGGTAGGTAACGTTAGCCAGTGAACTTCTCCCAGTACTTGAATCTTGAGTTGAATGACACAGAAAGTAAGAAATAATTGGAGACCATTCATTTTCTGGTGGTGTCATGGGAGTGTGGTGTTCCTGTTCTGTTTCCTATCCTAAGTCTATATTTAATTCCCCAGCCTTTCCATCAGTTCTGTGAGATATACAATAACTTTCTAATAGATTATTCAATTAACTAGTTTATTATGGAATTTAAATTCACTGGAAAATAAACATGAATGATTTTATTATTTAACAATAACTGCCACCCCCAATTACATTGTGTGTAATCCATTTTCCCATTGGATTGTAGGTCCCTTAATAACAAATTGATCAGATTCTATACCTTTTAAAAAAATGTTTGTAACCAGACTCTATTTGACATTGAATATTCAGTTCCATTCACTTTTAAAACTTTAATCTCAAACATAATTCAAAAATTTTCTCTTCCCCTCCTCCCAGTGCAGGCTAGAGCTGTGGCCTTGGCTATTTGAAGTGGATAACATGAGGTGTGATGTAACTCTGTGACAGCATCTCTCTTCTTTTTCTAGGAACTAACTTCTTTTCTGTAAGTGAAAGGGAGGAGGAACATAAGGAGGTACAGGTCTCCTAAGTTACTATACCGTAGATGCTTTTTTGAGTGCTTCATGAACACATTTTTGTTTAGTCTGGTCTTGTCAGACCTTTATATTTTCTACCAGTATGGAGAGATGGGTGTATGTGTTGTGCTTGTGTATGGGTTCCTCGAGGTAACATTCAGATTCTCCCTGGTGACCGCCGAAGCTGAGGATCCCTCCAGAAGATCATCTCTTCTTTTTGGCCCTACCACTGGTACTTTTCCCCCAAACTTTCTCTGGGTTGAGCATTGCACCGTTTGGACCAACAGCCATTCAGACAGTTCAATGGCTCTGACCCTGCACTAACATCTAAGCTCCTTTAGTGTTGTTCATGGTAACTACCATGGAATTCCTTCATATGCCCGAAAGATTGAAAAGATTGCATAGAGGTTAATTCGCTCTTCTTTCCATGTACATGGCATTGAGATTGTGATGTTTAATTTTCTGTCAACTTGATTGTGACACAAACCATTCAAATTAAACATTATTTCTGCAAGGGTGTTTCAGATGAGATTAGCATTTGAGTTGGTGAACTGAGTGAAGCAGTTTACCCTCGTCAGTATGGGTAGACTTCATTCAATACATTGAGAGCCTGAATAGAGCAAAAAAGAGGTAAGAGAAATTCACTGTCTTCCTGATTGTCAGGCAGACTGTGCAATCACTCTTCTTCTCACTTGAGACTTACACCATTGGCCCTCCAGCTCCAAGAATATACCACTGGTTTTCCTGAGACTTCAGCTTGCAGACAGCAAATCATGAGACTTCTCAGCCTCCATAACTGTGGGAGTCAATTCCTTATAATAAATTATATATGTGTATATTTCCTATTGGTTCTGCTTCTCTGAAGAACTCTAATACAACCAGGATCCCTTTAAATTATCTATCGTAATTTCCAGCACAAAAGTTGGCATCGATCTCTGATCAACTATGTGTCTAAACTTTAGGAGACATGTATTGAGCGCATCCATTCTCCAAAAGGCTGATGGAAGACTAAAAATGACAAATATCCTAGATTCCAAGAATGCCTTTATAGGATTGTTCATACCATGCTCTGCTTCTAGGGTAAGTGAAGAGAAATTTAACAGTTGTGCAATTCATCAGGTAATCAGCCAGAGAGTGAGATGTCCATTTAAAAAGACAACACTGCTATTCAACAGTGATTTTACTGATGATCATCTTATGTATCTTTGGGTGGGAAAATACCCTCCTGAGGAAGAGAGGAAATACCTTTTCAACAGAAACTCTTCCCTTCTTTCAGAATTACCTATGTGCTTTCCTCTCAGCTCATATTGATTGGGCTGCAGGAAACCAACAGATGGAAAATATGTAGAATATTTCGAATTGGTTATCTGGCCAAGATGGGGTAGAAAGCAGAGAAATTCCTATTTATATTCTAGGATGGGGAGGTAATTTTGAGAGGAATGAACAAATAAAACTTCTAATTAAGCTCATTAATGACACCCTGTGCCTATTATGTATTAGGACATAGATGGGGGGCTTGAGTAATTTCCTCCATTGAACAATATGAAATGTATGAGAAATTCCAAGACAGCAGGATAGCCTTGTTGCTATAGATGATGTTAGATTTGTTAGTAACAGAACAAGGTCAAATTTCTAGATTCTCGCATCAAAGAAAAGAGTGAAGTTCAGAAATTTTTCTATGTTAAGAAATTTTATTTTGTGTAACTTTAAGATTTCTTATAGCTTCCAGATTGCTGGGCAAAAAAGGTTTTTTATAGCTTCCAGATTTTTGACACTGCTGAATTCTAATCATGGTAGAATTTACAGATTTGCCTTGTGTATGAAAGTTAGTACATTGATTGGGAAAGAAGGTGAGCCCAATAATTTGACCAGAACTATCTGAGAGGATTTAGAGTATTCATAGCATCCTAATCCCCTACATCACACTAAAACATCTTTTATTCTTTCATTACCTGAGGAAGCACTTTTTCTTCCCTTGGCCTATCTCGGCTTTCAACATGCCTTCCTCCCTAAGCTTAATCATTTCTAGCTTTTGATTTAAAGTAGGAGACATGTGACTGACTCTTTCTTTCACTTAAACACTTCAAGGCCGTTGCAGGGTTATCAGTTGGTCTGATTTCAATATTGTGGTATATCAGGGAATACGGAGACCTGAAGAGAGGGAGAGAGATGGGGGAACAGCCCAGCAGTGGAGTAGCAGAACATCTACACTTATGGATTAAGTTTGTGTCTTATATGGGAGCTAAAACAATTACAGTAGTAGCACCAAAGTTCACTGATCGGGTATCATCATAACAAATATAATAATAATGAAAAAGTTTGAAATATTCCTAGAATTACCAAAATGTGATGCAGAGATGTGAAGTGAGCAAATACTGTTGGAGAAATGGTGCTGATAGATTTGCTTGACGCAGGGTTGCCACAAGCCTTTAAATTATAAAATAACGCAACATTTGCAAAGGGCAATAAAATGTGTGATGAAACTGATCCAGTCACAGCAAGGAAGTTCAGCTATTGACTGAAAAGAAAATTTTCATACTCCATTGAGGAGTTTCTTATCACTGAGAGATTACTGACAGCAATTCCTGGGTAGAACCTGCAATGAACTGTTTTGGCATAATCATAAAAGTAGATTGGAAAATGCTTATTTTTGTGTATATGCAAGAGCCCATTGGTTTGATCATCTGCTGATAAGATTACAATACAGAGAGAAAAAACTATTCCTCAGGAGACTGCAGAAGGGTGAAAGACATCATTTTTGCATACTTAGAGGCTGGTTCCAAATGGGGCAGCTGTAGAGGCAGTTTTCAAGTAAGGCAGGCAGCTTCACAATGATAAGCAGCAGTTCACAGTGGCTTTGAGTTGTTCTAAGAAACTTCATCTAGGTCCTGTTTCTTTAGGTTATCCAAGAATTCTGTGAGCTGTTTCTTTGCTGTATTTTATGCCTTTTTTCTTAAAGTAGCTGGAAGAGAGTCTCCATAATTGAACCCTGCTAATAGAGTCACTAAATAAGTAACCACATGTCAGCAGCCCTCTCCAGCATGGGTGTTGTAATAAATTAATCATGGTTGGATCTACTTTTATCCTACTTCTAACTATGCATAAACAGAGGCATATTGATGGGAACCAAGTGAACTGAAGAGTTGAGAGAAATCAAATATCATCCCAAACAAAGTAGAAGGTGAATATAAGTGAAAGAGGAAAATAAATAATATTTTCCACATTTTCCTGAACACTAAAGTGTAATATTGTATGAAAATGCCCATAGTTATAGTTCAGAATCCTTTGGTTAGAGAAGCATTCTTCTCAGAGGTGTTAAAAGCAGTCTAATTGAATGGGGGTGAGGAGGAGGGATTGTAAATAGAGATCCAGTTTTTAGGGAGTACTCAGGGGATCTAACTTACTCATGGCAGCCTATGTGAACTAAGAGAAAATGTAGTCTAAGAAGAAAAAAAATTAATAAACAATGTTTTAGAATACTTTAAATAGGCATCCTTTCATGCTATTTGCTGCTTGCTTCCAACTCTGCAACCAGCTACTCAATTATTTTCTACCTCCACTGATTCATACGCATAACTAGGCAGCACTTCTGTTTTTCAGAATGATATAAACGTTCCCTTTCTCTTATTTTATAGATGTATGAAACAATGTGGATTTTCCCCCAATTTTTTTCCAATATAATCTGTAACTTTCTCTTAAAGTCTGTCTATAAGCAGGCCTATAGTTACTCAGTTATAGTTAAATATCTGAAACTTTCAAGAAAATCTTCATTGACCACTGAGAGGTCCTCGGTGATCTATGCTAAAATAATGAACAGAGCACAGATTTTGGCATCAAAGTAGCTACGCAAAAGCACTTTCTCTCTCTTTCTCTCTCTCTCCGTATATATGACTCCATATATAATATATATATATATATAAACTCCATATATATATATATATATATATATATATATATATGTAACTTAGAAAATTACAACTTTTTCTGTCTTATTTCCTGAATAGAAACAATGATGAAAACTATCCAATCTTCAAAGTTGTCCATAGGGAAAAAATACATGGAATTGCGTCAAAAATGTGAAACACCATAAAATGTATGTGTATGTGTATATATATATATATACCTACAGTTGATGGATGGGCAGGAGTATGTGTGTGGAGCTATGTAAGCATGGTTATGGATATGCATGCATGTGTGTGTGTATTTAAATCAAGGTGAAGACATCAATCCGAATTCCACTGGCCTTGTTGGGAGTATTGGGAGGCAGAGGCATAACAGAATTGTCACTAGGACTCAAATTAGACTCCAAGTTCTAAAAAGGGGAAGCTAACCAATGAAAATTAATGTTTTCACTTTTGTTCTATTGTGACAGAGAGCAATAGATTTAACATAGCCCTAGAACATGACTGTGAATACTTTTTTTTGTATATCCTGTGTGAATGCAAACTGCTTTGATCCTTCTGATGGATACGGAAAATAACATACCATATCAAAAGCCACATGCTGTGTACCTGAGTCTGTGGCAATCTGCTCTAGAAAATACTGTATATACAGCTTGTCAAATGCTATCAGGACTACTACTTAGTTAAACTTAGGGTATTCTATTGACACCTGTCATGATCTAAGTTTTGCAGAGCTAGATTGCTAAATTAAACGGAGATATATGATGGATGTCATTACCCTTGCATCATTTATGTCTCTGAGGGTGGCACTAATTTTACCATTTTCCTTGCAATGCAGTATAATTTTTTTTTTTTTTTTTTTTGCAACACCATGCGTCGTGCGGGTTCTTAGTTCCCCGACCAGGGATCGAACCTGACCCCCCTGCAGTGGAAGCGTGTATTCTTAACCACTGGATCGCCAGGGAAGTACCTATATGGTATAATATTTTGACTAATCTTTTCCAAAGGGGGATCAGTTTTAGGAGATTCCACTTGACCTTTCCTATTAAAATAACTTTCACAACATATGGTAAGGAACAGATGTGAGAGATCTGCCTATTGCTTATTATTTCCATTACCATTATACATTTGGAAACTAGGGATATAACCACATGGTGGGTCTGAGTACTTGGTGGACCCAGTGTAAGATGCACCTGGGCCAGTAAATCAGCATAGTCAGTCAGTGGTTTCTTTGGTTTTCTTAGTAGACACATTGAACCATGCCCACTTCTCTGAGTCTGCTGATCTCTTTTCTACAGTCTTACATTTCGGTTCTGGCATTTCTATTTTATTTAATATGAGCCATTATTTTTCAAAGGTCTCAAAAACTGTCTCAAAATTTATGTTAGAACCATATCCCTGCACTGGCCAGGGGCGAGTACCCCCATATCAACCAATTCTCCCTTATCAAACTTTAGATTCCATCCCCCTAGATCCAGCACCTTCAGGGTCCACCAAAAGGAATACTCTCCTTATACTTGACAGTATATGTTAGCCAACTACTATCACTTCTTTAGCGTATACTCCTTATATTCCTTTAGCAGAGCTAGCACTTATCCATTTATCTTCACACTAAGATTTGACCCTCATTACGAGTCTGGTGACCATAATGGTGTTGAAGGCAGGAGAGCACACATCATGTTTTAAGGAACCTGGCCCATCTGGTGCTTCTACATGTCTTCAAGGAAGGGAGGATCTCCAACAAAGGGGAGTAGGTCACTTCTTCAGGCCTCAAGAGTTCAGGAGATCTTGGGTCAAGGTTCTCCAATATATCTTTTCAGATATCCCCATTTCATATGTCAGAGTTCAACTCCCTTCATATCAGGAGCCTGAATTTGGCATTGGAGATTTTCCAAGGCTAATAATTCAGCTTAAAATGTCTCTTTAAGTGCTGCCAGGTACACTGTCTGACATATTTTGCTTTAATTTGTAATTAATTATGCTGAATCTGTTATTTTCTTTCTTCAGATCACCAATTTCACTCATGTACATCAACCCAATTACATAAGCTTTCTAATCATCCCCATACCTATTAATGCCACAGAGGTTACACAGGTCAGCGCATCTCCTTCCACTGTATCTCATCAAGTTTACCACAGTGGAAATTCTTAATAATGACACTTATTTAGCTCAACTTTCTACCAGTCAATCAATCTACCAGATTGATTCATAATTCTCAGCCACTGTTGGGTATCCAACTCCAGAATTCCATCCTTATTGTCTACTTCTTAGGATGGCTCCTGGTACCAACTATTTTTAGGATGGATTTTCCAGAAGCAAGTCATGTGCACGTGATTTATTGAAGGAATGCTCTTCAGAAAAACCTGTAAAAAATGAAAGATAACTTTTTAAAAGATTTTTTTAAAAGGAAGGTTGAGATTTTTTAGGTGATATTTAGGCTTTACTTGATTCAAAAGGTACCTTGGAACATAAATCACACTACAGAGTTTTTCCTCTTTGAGGAAAAGGGTAGAACTCTTTATCCCCACATCTGTCAGCCATTACTTTGGGAACACCAAAGGAGAGGTAGCTCTTATAGACTGAGAACTAATTGCATAATTGGCTAAAGAGAGAAGTAAATATAAGACATAAGCAGCAAATACTGTAGCATCTGGATGTTGAGGGATCTAGCCCAGCAAAAGAAATATAAACAGGACACCAACTATATCTATTGCACTGGCACATAGTAAATACCCAATGATAATTAAAATAAAAGAATATTTACCAACATCTGTTAATTATACATGATTGCTATCATCATATTATAATTATAATTTTTATCAGAGTCACTTGGGGAATTTTTCAAAATGTGCATACCCAAAAAATATCAGAATTGCTTTGAGGATCAAGATGGAGAACATAAATGTATTTTGAAAATAATTCCCAGTTGTTACTAATATCCACCTTATACACACACACATCTTCCTGGTCTCCCTTTGCCCCCTTGCAAATATCTACCCTTGTCAGATTTTACATACATGCTGCTATTATTGTGAGGTTGTCATTTATACCACTATACATGATTTATTACTAATCCTCAGGGCTCCTATAATTATTTTCACATTCAACTCACTCTATTGTATTTAAATATTTATTCTAAAATGTTAATTTGTTAGACTACGGAATCATTGAAAGGATAGCCTGAATTTTATTTTTTGAGTGATATTTTCATTGAGCATAGAATTCTTGGTTGATGGTTATTTTAGCACTATGAAATTAATATCATCTCTAATCATTGTTTCTGTTGAAAAGTTAGCTGTCCATCTTATTGTTGTCTCTTTGTAAGTAACCTTCTCCTTTCCCTCCTCCGAGATGTTTTTGCAATTATTTTCTTTATTTTTGGTTTTTCAGTGGTTTTACTAAGATATTCTAGGTGTTCTTTTCCTTTAATTTGTCCTGCTTAAGATTAAAACATGATGTATGTTTTTCATGGATAGTGAACTTTCAATTTACTAATTATTTTTCATCTGTCTAGTATACTCATAAATACATCCATTCTTAATTTTGGTCACTATTTTTTTAACTTTAGAATTTCAATTTATTTGAGGTTTTTTTAGATTACATTTTTAAATCAGATTTACTGAGATATAATTCATACAATTTACCCATCTAAAATATATAGCTCCCTGGTTTTTAGTATATTTACAGACATGTGCAACTATCACCACAATCAAAACTAGAACATCTTTGTGATCACAAAAAGAAAGCTTGTACCTATTAGCACTCACTCTTCATTTTCTCCCACTTCACTGGGTCCTAAGCAACCATTACTCTACTTTATGTCTCTATAGGTTTTCCTATTCTTGACATTTCATATAAAAAAAGTCATATGATATGTAGTCTTTTGTGACTACTTCTTCACTTAACATACTATTTTCAAGATTCATTCATGTTGCAACATATATCAGTACTTTATTCCTTCTTATTGTTGTATAATATTCTATCATGTGAATATACCACTTTTTCCTTATCCATTCATCAGTTGATGGATATCTGTGTTGTTTCCGTCTTTTGGTTATTATGAGTAATGTTGTTATGAACATTTGTGTACAAGTTTTTGTGTGAACATAGTATTAATTTCTTTTGAGAATATAGTTAGGAGTGTAATTGCTGGGCCAATTGTTAATTGGATATTTTTGAGGAACTGCCAGGCTGTTTTCCAGTATGGTTACACCATTTTACATTCCTACCAGCAATTGTATGAGGTTCCAATTTCTCCATGTCTTTGCCAACACTTGTTATCATCTGGCATTTTCATTAAGCCATACTAGTGTGTGTGAAGTCGTATCAGGCTGAGATCTTGATTTGCATTTTTCTAATGGCTAATAATGTTGAATATATTTTCATGTGCTTATTATTTTTATATCTTCTTTGGAGTGTCTCTTCAGATCCTTTGTCCATTTTTAATTGGGATTTTTGTCTACCTAATGTAGAGTTTTTAAGAGTTCTTTATATATTCTGGATAAAAATCCTTTATCAGATATATGATTTGCAAATATTTTCTTCCAGTGTGTGGTCTTTTCAATTTATTGATGATGTCTTCTCAAGTACAAAAGTTTTTCATTTTGATGAAGTCTTTATATATTCTGGATAAAAATCCTTTATCAGATATATGATTTGCAAATATTTTCTTCCAGTGTGTTGTCTTTTCAATTTATTGATGATGTCCTCTCAAGTACAAAATGTTTTCATTTTGGTGAGGTCCAAATTACCTGGTTTTTCTTTCTTCTTTTATGCTTCTGTTGTCACATCTGAGATTTTTCTCTGTCTTTGTTTTTCAGCATTTTTGCTATGATGTGTTTGGGTGCCAATCTCTACATTTATCCTACTTGGGTTTTTTTTATAGCCTCTTGGATATGTAAATTAATATTTTTCATTTAGTTTGGGAAATTTTTAGCCATTACTTCTTCAATTCATTTTCAGCTCCTTTCTTTCTCTTTTCTCCTTCTGGTACTTCCATTATGTATATGTTGCTATGCTTCATCATGCTTCATATATCTTTGAGGTTTTGCTCTATATTCTTCATTCTTTTTTCTGATCTTAAGAATGCTTAACCTCTTTAATCCATCTTCAAGTTTACTGGTTCTTTCTTTTGCAACTCAAATCTGCTCTTGAGCACTTCTAGTGAATTTTTCATTTCAGTTTTTTAAATTTTCAACACCAGAATTGCCACTAGTTATTTTTATAACTATTCATCTCTTTATCAGTATTCTTTATTTGAGAAGATACTGTCATTGTACTTTCTTTTGCTTCTTAAATTTGGTTTTCTTTAGTTCTGGAAACATATTTGTAATAACTGCTTTGAAGTCTGTCACATATGTGGATTCTCTCAAAGACAGTTCTATTGCCTGTTTTATTTTCCCTTGTAAGGATCACACTTTACTCTTTTCTTGCATGCCTTGTATATTTTAAACTGGATATTTCTGGTATTATATTGTAGCAACATGGACTACTAATCCTCCATGCTCCCCATCATCCAGGTCTTCTTATTGTTGTTTACTTGTTTAGTGACCTGGATAGACTGTTGAAGTGATGTCTATTTCCCCTACAGTGATAGCTGGACATGATGTATTCTTTGTTTTGATGTCACGTCTCAGAGGGCACAGCCTTGGAATATGCGTAGTCTCCCTATGAAGACAATACATTTACCAAGGCCCTCTTTGACTATCTCTTTGTGTTATCTCTCCATACATACAGCCCTCTGCCTCTGTTGGGGTTATATCAGACTGTTAGCCTCCACTACTGTCAGCTGATTGATCATGGTTTTCAACTATATCCTGGGGTATAAGTTGTTTCTAAATGTGTTCTAATCAAATGCAGGCTCCTTTTCAAGGGTCTTCTTGCAGGAAGTCTTTGAGGCCTGTTCTGATTCCATGAGAGCTCATCTTAGCTTCCTCCTCCCCAGGGCCTTCTTTCTAAACAACTATAGTTTAGCTTGTTGCTCTCATAAAGCTACCATAAATTTTTTAATTGTTTGACACCAAAAATCTCAATTGTTTTTAAGAGCACCCTGAAGTTTGAACTTTCTATCACTCTTTATAAATAAAATCAGTTCTTTTGTGAGACAGCTATGGAGCTCTTTCTTCTTATGGCCTACCTCTTGCTTCTGGGCAAAATTTCTGTACCTTTTCTCCAGAACTGTGGGCATGAGCAATTGCCTACCTCTCTTAGATAAGCATGCCTGATTTATGAGCAGAGTACTGGAAAAACCGGACCTTTTGGTATTTTCATTTTGTTTTTTCAGGTATGGAACCTCCACCCCAAGATCAAGCTGGGGTGAGAGCAATTAAAACATGATATCTGAGTCCTGCTGGGCCAGATTTAGAGATTTCATCCTATGAATGGGAGCTAGGTGAAGAAAGTGAATTCCAAAGCTCTCAGCCACTCTTGCCTGGAATAGACCTTCTGCAAAATGGAGTTGGGTGGGATGAGAAATGCAGGCAAGCTGCCCCATCTAGGGAGATACTGTAGGGCCTCATTGAGAGTTGGAGGATAGGGTGCCCTGTGTTCTTGATTGTACTGTCCTAGCTTAGAGTTTCTATCACACTGAGCTGGGATGGGGGAAGGGATCAGGTTGTGGCTCAAATGCCACAGACTCTCACCACTCTTACAGAGATTTAGTGGATTTTCTTAAATAAACATTTCTTCATTGTCTGTATGCCCTCAGGATAACTTCCAGAGACTTTAAATGCCTGCTCCTTTTAAAATTTTCACCAGTTACGATATCGTTGAGGAGAGGGTCCAAATACTTCCTCATACCACCATTCCCCATTCAGAAATCTACACTCCAGAATTCATTTTGGTTCTTTATTGTTACTTCTAGTTCCCTGACAAAATTAAACATTCCATCTTATATATCTTAGAACCTGTTAAGAACATTTATTTTGAGTTGTTTCTGAACTATATTATTTGGATGTTGTTCTATTCTTTAAAGCTTTTCTAGCCTTTCATGTGATTTTTTGGTTAAGACTCTATATTTTTAGTACAGTTTTAGGTTTACAACAAATTTGAGAAGGGGGTACAGAGACTTCCCATATACTTCCTACTTCCACACATACATAGCCTCCCCCATTATCAATATCACTCACCTACATGGTACTTTTTTTTTTAACCAAGGATGAACCCACATTGACACATCATAATCAGCCAAAGTAAGTCTAGTTTACCATATAGTTCACTCTTGCTCTTGTACATTCTATGTGTTTGGGCAAATGTACAAAAACATAATCCATTATTATAATGTCATACAGAGTATTTTCACTGCCCTAAAAATCCTCTGTGGTCTGCCTACTCTCCCCTCCCCCATCCCTGCCTTACTGACAATCACCTATCTTTTCACTGTATCCATAGTATCCTTTTCCAGAGTGTCATATAATTAGAATCAGACAGTATGTAGTCTTTCAAGATTGGTTTTTTTCACTAAGTATTATGCATTTAAGTTTCCTCCACGTCTTTTCGTGGCTTGATAGGTTTTTTCTATTTAGTACTGACTAATGTTCCATTGTCCTGGTGTACCACAGTTTATTAATCCATTACTGAAAGATATCTTGGATACTTCTGAGTTTTGGCAATTATGAATAAACCTGCTGTAAACATCCATATGCAGGTTTTTGTGTGAACATAAAATTTTAACTCCTTTTGATAAATAACAAGGAAGTGTGATTGCTGGATAATATGCTAAGAGTAAGTTTAGTTTTGTAAAAAGCTGCCAAACTATCTTCCTGAGTGGCTGTAGCACTTTGCGTTCCTACCAGCAATGTACGAGAGTTCTTGTTTGTTGTTCCATATCCTCATCAGCATTTGGTGTTGTCAGTGTTCCAGATTTTGACCATTATAATAGGTATGTAATGATATTTCATTTTTGTTTTAATTTGCTTTTCTCTGATGATCGATGTTGTGGAGCATCTTTTCATAGGCGTATTTGCTATTCGTTTTGAGTTAACTTTTGTGAAGGATGTAAGGACCATGTCTACCTTTATTGTTTTGCATGTGGATGTCCAGTTGTTCCAGCACCATTTGCTGAAGAGACTATTTTTGCTCCACTATATTGCCTTTGCTCTTTTGTCAAAGATTAACTGACTGTATTTATGAGGAACTATTTATGGGATCTCTATTCTGTTCCATTGATTTATTAGTCAGTTCTTTTGCCAATTCCACACAGTCTTGATTACTGTAGCTTTACATTAAGTATTGAAGTCCAGTATCATCAGTCCTCTAACTTTGTTCTTCTTCAATATTGTGTTAGCTCTTTTGGGTCTCTTTTGCCATTCCAGTTAAACTTCAGAATAGTTTGTCAGTATACATAAAATTACTTGCTGGGACTTTTACTGAGATTGCATTGAATATAGATCAAGTTGGAAAGAACTAACATCTTGACAATATTGAATTTCCTATCTATGAAAATGGATTATCTCTCCATTTATTTAGTTCTTCTTTGATTTCATTCACTGAAGTTTTGTAAGTTTCCTCATATAGATCCTATATATATTTGGTAGATTTATACCTAAGTATTTCAATATTAGGATGCTGTTGTAAATAATATTATATTTTTAATTTCAAATTCCACGTGTCCATTCTTATTATATCAAAGAACAATTGATTTTTGTATATTAACCTTCTATCCTGCAACCTTTTTATAATCGCCTATTAGTTTCAGGAGGGTTTTTTGTTGATTTTTTTTTTTTTTTTGATTTTCTAAGTAGACAATCATGTCCTCTGTGAACAAAGATAGTTTTATGTCTTCCTTCCCATTCTGTATACCTTCTATTTCCTTTTCTTGCCTTACTGCATCAGTAAGGAATTCCAGTAAGATGTTGAGAAAGGGTGGTGAGAGGGGACATCCTTGCCTTGTATCTGATCTTGGTGGGAAAGCTTTGAGTTTCTCATTATTAAGTATGATGTCAGCTGTAGGTTTTTTGTAGATAGTCTTCATCAAGTTGACAGTACACCTCTATTCCTAGTTTACTGAGAGTTTTTATCATGAATGGGTGTTGGATTTTATCAAATGCTTTTTCTGCACTTACTGATATGTTCATGTGATTTTTATTTTTTAGCCTGCTGATGTGATGGATTACATGAATTGATTTTCAAATGTTGAACCAGCCTTGAATAATTGGAATAAATCCCACTTGGTTGTGGTTTATAAAAATGTATATTCTGCTGTTGTTGCATGAAGTAGTGTATAAATGTCAATCATATCCAGTTGATTGATTGTGTTTTTGAGCTCAGCTATGTCCTTACTGATTTTCTGCCTCCTGGATCTGTCCACTTCTGAAAGAAGGATGCTGAAGTCTCCAACTATGATAGTTGATTCATCTATTTCTCCTTGCAGTTCTATCAGTTTTTGCCTCACATAGTTTCATGCTCTATTAGGCACTTACACATTAATAATTCTTATGTTTTATTGAAGAATTGACCACTTTATCATTATGTAATGCCCTTTTTAACCCCCAATAAGTTTCCTTAATTTGAAGCCTGCTTTTTCTTAAATTAATACCGCTACACGTTTTCTGATAACATTAGCATAGTATATTTTTCTTCATCCATTTATTTTTAATATATATGAGTCATAATATTTAAAATGGTCTTCTTGTAGACAACGTATAGTTAGGTCTTATATTTTGATCCTCTCTGACAAATTGGTGCAATTAGACCATTGACATTCAAAGTAATTTTTAGTATAGTTAGATTAATATCTGCCATATTTGTTACTGTTTCCTATTTTTTGTCCTTGTTTGTTGCTTCTATTTTTGTCTTCCACTGTTTTTCTGACTTTTGTGCCTTTAATTCAGCATTTTTTAAATGATTCTCTTTTCTCTCTTTCTTAATGTATCAGTTATGCTTTTCTTAAACCTTTTTTAGTGGTTGCTCTGGAGTTTACAATATACTTTTGCCACTAACCCAAGTCTGCTTTTAAATAACAGTATATCACTTCACAGGTAGTATGAGTACTTTCTAATAAACAATAATCTTAATTACTTCCTCCTATCCCTTGTATCATTGCTGTCATTCATTTCACTTATTATAAGCATATATAAATGTATAGACAAATCAAATACATTGTTGCTATCATTATTTTGAATAAACTATTATTTTTTAGATCAATTAAGAATAAGAGAAATAAAAAGTTTTCATTTTACCATCACTTATTTCTTATTCAATGGTCTTCCTTTCTTTATGTAGATATGGGTTTCTGACCTATATTAATTTTTCTCTTTAAAAAAATTTAACGTTTCTTGCAAAGCAGGTCTGCTGGCAACAAATTCCCTCAATTTTCATCTGAGAAAAATTTTATTTTTCCTTCAAAAAATTATACTTTTGAAGTATAATTTTTCAGGATACAACATTCTAGATTGGTATTTTTTTTCTCTCAGTACTTTATTTTACTCCACTCTATTCTCACTTGCACCACTTCTGAGACATCTGATGTAATTCTTATCTTTGTTCTTCTATAGGTAAAATATTATCCCCTCTGGCTTCTTTAAGGATCCCTCCCTCAGCCATGTCCAGTCTGCAGATAAGCCCAGCAAAGGCACTCTTCATTTCTGTTACAGTGTTTTCCACCTCTAACATTTCTTTTTTATTATGTCCTAGGATTTCCATCTCCTTGTTTACATTGCCCATCTGTTCTTGCATGCTGCCTACATTATCCATTAGAGCCCTTAACATATTAATTGTATTTGTTTTAAATTTGCAGTCTGATAATTCCAACATCCCTGCATGTCTGGTTTTGATGCTTACTCTGTCTGTTCAAATTGTGTTTTTTGTCTTTTGGTATGCCTTGTAATTTTTTCTTGATAGCTGGACATGATGTACTAGTATAGAGGAACTGCTGTAAATAGGCCTTTAGTAATTTGATCATGAGTTACGGGAAGAGGGACAGTGTTCTATAGTTCTATGATTTGGTCTCAGTTTTTTAGTAAGCCTATGCTTCTGGACAGTGAACTTCATAAGTGTTTCTTAGTTTTTTTCTTCCTCTTCCTTTAGGTAGGGCAAGATGGCTAGAGTCAGCTGGACTTGGGTATTTCCCTTCCCCAGGTCAGTTAGGCTCTGCTAATACCCTAGCAGGTTAGGCACTAGTTAATCATTTTACCCTTGAGGGCAGGTTTTGTTAAGAACAGAATATTCTTTCCTCTCCCCTTTGCCCAAAATCTAAGTGGATTTTTCTCTGATATTTACTCTAGGAATCTGCTTGAGCTCCTGGAGCTCACAGTGTTGTTGTGGGGGTGGCTACGACTGTGTACCCCTGGATTTTTTTAACTCTCAGAGCTGCCCACACTAAGCCTCTAGCAATTTGTTAGTTATAGTTCAGCTCTTCCTACCCTGGCACTGGTTCCTGCAGTGGTTTCTGCCCCCGAGTCTCAGCTCCAATAAACCATGACTCCCTATATTCACCTGTCTTTCCAATCTTGTGTGCAGCAGTTTACCCTGTCTCTTCCATCTCTTATGGATTCAAGAAGAATTTTTGTTTTTCCAGTCTATTCAGTTTTTTACTTGTTGGGACAGCATGGCAACTTCTAAGCTCCTTACATGGGGAATTTGGAACTGTAAGATTTTTATGTGCTCTATTCATTTGATTGGTTACTTTTTACTAAGTGTCAGACCTGGGATGATGCTTTCTTCTTTCAGAAGTGTTCTAGATTTGCTGCACACAAGCGAGTAAAGAGACCAGCAATCCAGGATCACCTCATTCCAATTTCAAAAACGGAGTCATTTCAAAGTATACTTCATTTCCAGCAAATGCTGATATATATCATGTTCTAACCCTACTCTTATTTCTGGTCTCCCAAGTTTGATGCATCTGGCAAAAATTTATCCCCAGCTTCTCAATCTTTCAGTTATTCCTTCCAGATTTGGCAATTAACTACCTCTATGGTAAGAAGGACTCCAGACTCTAGCTTACTTCTTGCATTCCTTTCTCTTCAAATATTTGTTTGATATTTCCTAACTGATATTAGCTCTCCAGTGCTAAATATTTAAGATTATTTTTTTAATGTTTCATCCAGACAGTTGAAGTGTCCTCAACAGGTTGATTCAATATTCTAGTTCACAATATTGCCCTCATCACTGGATCTTGCTCATCATTCTCTCCTGGTAATAAGTCCAGTAGCCAGCAGAAGAAAGATGCTCAATAAATTTTTTCTGTATGATTACAATTAGCATTAATATTTAGCACATCTAGTGTGGACAATTATTTCTTTCAGAGAAATAGTGAACAAATTTATAATTGCCTTCATGTTTCAATATGACTACCTTTTTGCACTTTTATTAATAGATTACACTAGTGTAGTGTTAAGTCTTGGTTGATATAAACATGTAAGATAAAGTGTCCATCCTAGTTTCTAATCGTACAGTGTTTCTGCCCCATTCAGTTTTTAGTTGCTCAAAAACTGCCAAGAACATGCTCAACCTTATCTGCTGTAAGTCTAACAAAAACCCTACCTGGGAGTCTAATGGGATTTCTTTCTACTCATAAGTGGGAATAAACACCATTCATTGCTTGATGCCAAATGTGTATTACTGGGCACTAATTGGCCAGTAAGTACCAAATTTCATCCTTCTGACTTAATCCCTTCATTTTATATAGAGAGTATGCCTCTACCCTGTTTTTTATGAAATCCATGGTCAACTGGTTTGTGTGTTTAGTCTATTGTTTAATCTCTTGAAATGTCATTTATCTTCCTCAATTCAGACTTCTTTCTTCCAACTGCCCCTAAAACAAACTGTTCTTGTGTGCCATATGGATCTATACACAGTTTGTAAGGTCCTAAAAGAGTTCTTTCTTTCCTGGTCCTGTTGAATGGTGCACTTGACTGTGGCTTTTTCCTTGGCTGGAGATCCCAACACATCATCTTTAAGGCTTCGTTATTCTCAAAGATACCCCACGACTTCACACATTCTTTCATTCGTTTATTCCACAGACATGTATTGAGTGTATCCTGTGTGTTAAGGTACTAAAAATATAGATATGAAAAAAATAAAAGTTGTCCTTTCCCTCATGTAGTGGGAAATGAAATGTAACAGGAAGAGCTTCTGTTGACTATAAACTCTACATTTGAATATAGATGAACCTCTGTATAAAACAATCCAGCATACTGATGCCATCTTCCTTACCTTTAAATAGTATGGATTCAATATGTTAAAGAGGACCACTTATTTATTTTTTAAGCAACAGCTATTAGTTATTTCATAAACAAAACAAAAATTCTAAGAATCCAAAGCCCTACAGCAACTCAGTTCATTATTCCTTTAAATCATAATGCTTGAAGGATACTCACTGCATGTATGTCACGTTTCTTTGAGTAGCGTTTATGCAGTTGTTTTGAAACTAATCCCATTTCCTAATGCCTAACAAAAGCTCCAGAAACACCTTCAACTCTGCTTCTTTGCTGGCAGAAATCCGGTAGGCAGACCCAAAATCTGTATTCTTGGCATCTTTGTAGTTTATTGCACGTGCCATGCTCACTGCCTCAGTATTCATCCATCAAGGCTCCAGTCTCTTACACATTCCGTATGGACCACAGTAATCTATATACACTTGTGTCTCAGAATTGACTTACCTTTTCATATTAACTACTTTTATCAAAATCTTAGCCCTTATTTGACATTGCCATCGGAAGAAGGGAGTTCTTGATGCCATGATATCTAGTTTGCCTATAAAACCTCTGGATAATACCACTAAACTTAAACCCATTACTATATTTTTACCAAATTTACACTTCTTCTGTTTAAATCTCCTTTGTCCTCACATGCACAAGAGGGTCATTATCACTAATAGGTGATAATGGTGGCAGACCAGGTGGCAAAACCTGGTCTGCCACCATCTTTGCCCGATTGGGAAAGGAAACTCTCAAGATTCCCATATGAACACTGGAGTCCTATAGGAACACTGGGACCACTAAATAATGAGCGCAGGGAAACCGTTACCTAAATGCCTGTGAAAAAGTATTTCAAGTACATGCCTAGGAATGTCAAAGCTCAAGCTGCTTATTAAATTTGTGTTATAGGACAATGACAATAATAACTATTTTATCTCAGTCTTCTTATGTGACAGGCACTGTGCTAAGTGTTTTTACAAGATTCCTGTAATTTAATCCTTACCGAAATTTTATCAAGCAGGTGCTATTACAGATGAATAAATTTAAAGCTGAATCTTACAAATGCTAAGAAACTTGCAGAAAGTTATATTGTTCCTGAGAGAACACATGAATGCTTAACACATGTCTGTCATATGAAAACCTCCTATTATAAACCAGGGGTCTGCATTCTTTTTCTGTAAAGGACCAGATGGGAAATATTTTAATTTTTGTGGGCCACATTGTCTCTGAAACTACTATTCATAGTGCACTGAAAAAGCAGCCAGAGATAACAGATAAACAAATGGGTTTGTCTGCGTTTAAATAAAACTTTATTTATAAAAACAGACCAAATTTTTCAGAGCTGGCCAGATCTGGCCTGTAGGTAGTAGTATAAACCTCTGCTAACACATTACACTCTATGGGCTTAATTTCTAATAACTTTAGTGGATGACTAAATTCTGTTTCAGAATATAGAGAAATTAAATGCAAGATTTTTTTAAAGTATTCACACCAATACATAACTTTGCCAAAAAGAAGTCAAGCCCTACTGAGTCATTTTTCTTCAAAATGGGTTAAATCGCAAAATCTTTTCCATGCTCAGTCTTACACAATTTATCAAAACAACACCTCTGTTCTATATTTAGCCTCTTTCTACCAAGGAGTTCAATCTCTTTTAAAACATTATCTCATTAATCCTGCCTACAACCCTGTGAGGGTGGGAGATGACAAGTATTAAGACATGTTCAGAGTCTTTTAGATTCGATTCAAAAGTTGAAAGAAGTTGAGTGACAAGTGCTTGCTGCCCTCATAGTTACCCAGTATCCTTAAAATACGTATTTTGAGTCTTTCAGAAGCATGCTGTTCCTCAGCTGGGTGCTTCTGGGAAAAGAGATCCCGCACCAGAAAATCCATTTTCCTAAAATGTCCTTATTTGGGGTGTATCTCCCGGAAGGATTTGGTTTCCATAGAGTTTTTCATCACTTTTTGCCTTATCAAGATGTTCTGTTCTGCATACAAACTTTTTTTTTTTTCCCTTCTGGCTGATGACTATATTTCAGTAGTGGGAAAAGTAATCCAGAAAACTAAAATATTTGGGTCTTTATGTCATATATAAAAATTCATATATATGTATTCATTATATATATTACATATATATATTTACCTAAGTCTAGTAGTAATATAGTGCCTGGTATATTTAGGTATAAAATAAGGCAATAAAATTACCCTTTTAGGTCATACATGATAATCATCATAAATATGATATTAAAATATGCTCAAATTAAAAAATAATCTTCCTTCATTCCTAGTTTCTTCAGGCCATAAGGTGCTCCAGCACCTCTAAGAGATCCATATTAGCCTTATGAAATCCAGCTATTTTGACCTGGCCTTTGAGCCTTCAGCAACGCAACCTCTGCCACTAACCACATTTCTCAGACTCCGATTTGTGTCTCTATACCGTTTAAGCAAACCTTTCTAATACTATCCACAGATTATGTATGCATTCATGGAAATACACATCTGAACACACAGCTCCTTCCACTGAGAATTCCTGGATCAGCTTTTTCCATTATTTTATGTCCCTCCTTTTAGTAAAAACCCTGCTTCAAACTCCTTTTTGTTTAGGAAGTCTTTCACGATCAAAGCAACTCAAAGGAGAGATCCTTTTATTTAAAATTATTTATGGAATGCCCATTATATACAAGATATAATACTACAGACTTTGAAGCTTCCTTTGACAAATAAGGACATCTGCCAAGGAATATAATATATGTAAAGTATAAATTGATAAAGGAGAGTGCATACTGTATGTATTAGAATAGATAAAATACACACAGCTGTGCAAGCACACAATAACACAAAACAGAAAATGTATATTACCATGTAATATACTATGGGAGGTCAGATGATGGAGACACATCTTTTGGGGTTAGATGAGGAAAAGATTCACCTAGATGGTGTTTGAGGGAAAGCATACTGTACCTGCAGAATTTGTAGATATAGAAATGTTACTTGAGGACATATGTTTTGGATCATATCACAAAATAATGAATAAGTTAGCTTGGATAAAGTATATAGTATATGAAAGAAAGTAAGATATAGCTTGTTATAGGTTACATTAAGATGGCTGGATGTTATTTAAGAAACCAGTGAAGACTGTGTACAAAAGAGAGACGTAATAGCTGTGCTTTAGGAAGGTTAATCTAACAATAGAATACAAGATAGGTAAGATAGATTGGAGATGGGACGATACCAGAGGAGAAAGACCAGTTCAAGTTTTAGTAACAGTTCAGAAGAAATCACAAGATCTTAGACTGGGGTAATGACAGTTGAAATGAAGAAGAAACAAACGAAAGCAGATAAAGGAGACTGTATAGAAGTAGAATTGAGGCAATAGAAGAGACAGGGGATATAAATTAGTCTCAGGCTCTTAAAATCATCTCCCAGCTACATAGCCTTGGGCTGAACTGAACCATGGTCTCCAATATCCAACTGCCTACCCAGAATGTCCATTAGATACTTAACAGGCATGTCACACTGCACATGGCTGCCGCCAAACCTGCTCTGCCTGCAGTTGCCTCCAGCTCAGTAAATGTTAACTATATTCTTCAGTTGATGAGGACTGAAATCACTCAGCTTTACTCTTTCTTTCCCTCTGCCTATCAGATTTGACAGAAAAATCCTATTGGCTGTATATTCAATTGAAGTTCAAAAGACAGTCACTTCTTACCATCTCCACCACCACCTCCCTCATCCAAAGCATTATCATGTCTCTCCTCAATTACCACAATAACTCCTAAGCCACTTCTACTTTTATCTTCCTACTGTCTACTCTCAACCCAGCAGTGGAAACCATCACTTCACAATTCTGCTCAAAACCCTCTAATGGGCCTATGAATGTGTAGAATAGTGATGTAAAGGCTTGGGGCCAAAAACATGCCTTATGGTGCTGAAAATAATGCCATTAAAAATTCACTGCTTTCAGTGTAAAACAAACACCCCCTGATGGTTTCCCATCTCAGAATAAAATCCAAAATACTCACAATGACCTACAAAGACCTACATACATTTGTTCCCTTCTACTTCTCAAATCTCATCTTTTACTTTTTTTCTCCCCACTCTGCCTCTCATTGCTATTCCTGAACATGTCAAATATGCTTTTTTTTAAGGGACTTTTTACTTGCCCTTCCCTCTGCCTAGACAACTTTCCCCAGATATCCACATGTTTCCCTCCCTTTCGCATACAGGTATCTGCTAAAATATTATCTTATCCACCTTCCCTGACTATCCCAAATAAACTGTCAATCTCCATTATCACTTTTTATTCCCCTTATCTTGCTTAATTTTCTCCATAGCAATCCTCCTCACCTCGTTTATTAAATTTACTTGTTTATATGTCCATTGTATGTCTCCGCCATTAGCATATAAGCTCCATAAGGACAAGATAATTTTGTTCACTGTTACATTTCTAGGACCTAGAACAGTGCTTGGAACATAGTAGGCATTCAAGAAATATCAGTTGAATTAATGAATAACGGAAAAAGCCAAAAAGCCTTAGTAATTTGAAGAAGGTCTCTACCAATTATATTAATCAAGGAAATTTAATAGAAGAATATATTGGAGACATATAAGACATTTTGATTTTGGGTATTTTGAGTTAAGACCTACACTGTACCACAGATAGATGTATAGCAGGCACAGTGAGAATAGAATATGAAAGCTTGGTGACAAGAGGATTATAATTTAAATCTAGAATTTAATAAAATTTCCAAAGATATGTAGAAAGCAAGACAAATAAATAAACCCAAAAGAATAAGGAATGTTAGCTACAATAAAGAAGATGGTATGATCAGAAGGTTAGAAGAATCAGAAGGGTATGTTTTCATGGAAGCCATGAGCAGCTGCAAGAAGAATGGTTTAATAAGTATTGTTATATGCTGCATATCAATGGTTTTGAGAACTAAGAGATTATTGTGACTTTTAGAAAAGGAATAGGGTGTGAAGAGACCCAAGTTTCCAGGGTTCCAACATGAACAGTTAATGAAGAGTGGAAGCACCAGATATAAATTACAATATTAATTTTTCATTCTTTCATTCAGCAAATGTTATTGAATATATATGAAGTATGTAATAGAATATACTGGATGATAGAATGGTATATAAAAATGAACTATAGATGAATCCTGACCTTGAGAAAGTTTATCAAAAAAACAAGAATGCCCAATGATGTATCAGGGACTGAGCTAGGCACTGGGGATTCAATGGAGAACATAGCTTTCTTCAATCATACATTCATTGATTCAAAAAATATTATGATGTCCTAGAAGATACGAGAGACAAATAAAGCATGATGCTTATCTCAGTGAAGTTACGTTCTCATAATGAAGCAGGCAAGCAGATAAAAATAATTAAGATTCAACACAATGCTCCAATTATAGCACATAGGAAACATTATGAGGCATAATAGAGGAATTAATTTTATTTTTCAAAGGATAATAAGTTTTAAAAATTCCCTTTGGAATTCAAGTATGATAAAAATGAATATACAATTATGGAATCATGAGAGTACAAGTATTGAAAGACTTTTTATTTATTTGTTTGTTTGTTTATATGATGAAATGACCTAAGCACATTTGTAAGCTCTGAGAATGGATCCAGAGGACAGACCAGAGATCCAAAAGAATGAAAATTATAAGTGAAGTAATAAATTCTTTAATATACATTATCTGAGACTGATATGATCAACTTTGAATTTAAATGTTTATAATTAAGGTAATTATTGAAATATGATTCTAATGGTATAATAATGAAATTTAATATATTTATGACTTACTCATTGTATATAGGAAGCTCTAAACAACATTTTATATACCAAATTTGGGTGTTTAACATTTTTAATGAATGGAAATTTTGAGCTATCACATGGGGGCACTGTCTCCCAGACAACAGTTCAGTGTCAATAGTGTCACCCTTTTCATCTTTACAACAGTGCTTGTGTCATTATTTGACAAGTGTATGCATTTGATCTTTATGCTTTCATAAAGATGAGTTTACAATAGAGAAGTGAAAGTAATGATACAACTATAAAGAAGAGTGTTTCTTACAAAATTAAGAAAATTGATTTATAGAGATAAAAATCAACAGACAGAAAAATGGGGCAATTTCTAGCCTCAGTTAGAAACTCTCCAAAATTAGGTTCATTAATTGGATATTTAATTATGAGGAATAAGGACAACGTTTTAATGTATGCAAAATTTTGAAATACATCATTGGTTTGTATTTAAAATGCAGGTGTTTTGGGACCTTTATAATAACTTTTTAACTTTCTGGGAAAAGAATCTTTCCTCTACATGTCAATTTTCTCCTTTGTATATTAAATATCTGTAAATGTATTCAAAAGGCATTTTGCCTCAGTTTAAGGAACTGCTTTTATTGTATATTAATTGCTGTTTCCAAAACTAATATTCCAAGGAACACTGTTCCTTCAGGTTGCAAATAGGTGTACCGTAAAAGTGCTTATATTCAATTAAATTCAGAGAGTGTTGGGTTATTCCAAGTTAAAAAGGATTTTTAATGCAAGGCTGCTCAGAACTTTTACTATGCAAATGTGCATTTTTATTCTCCAAGAAGAGGGTATGGTAAACAGTGTTCTCCAAACTAATTTGACCACAGAGTCATTTTTTTTCGCAAAGCACCTATTAATATCCACCAGAACTAGTGTTCTTCAAAGCATGGCTTGGAAAACACTCCGTACATTCTTTGGTAGAATTCTCATGAAGAGAATGATATGCAACAGAAAGGGACCTCATGAGATTTAGAGATGGAAGTAATCCTTGAGGCCATCTATTACAACCTCCATGCCAAGATCATTTCAACAACACCTCTGACAGGTGGGCATCCAGGTCTTGTTTTAAGTCTCTATTCTGTGATACTACATTCTATGTCTGTCCTATCTAGTCTTAATCAATTCTTCCATTTTTAAGCTCACATATAAGTCATTGGTCCCCACTGTGTTTGCTCCCTCTTCTACATGACAATTCTTCAAATATTTGAAGACAGCTTACATGTCCTCTACTATATCCTCTCTTCTTCCAGATAAGCAGACCCCATTCTTACAAATCTACCATGAAGGCATTATCAGACTTCTCATTGTATCAGCTGCCTTTCCCTGTGTGCACTAGAGTCAAACAACTGAACGTGATTGTTCAACACTTCCCGCTGAAGTTTGGACATTTTTTAATGTTAATTCTTATCTGGGCTGTGTTATTTTTTAAATAGAAGTATATTGTTGGTTGCTATCAAACATACTCTTGGTTAAGGAAAATTACAGCTATAGCCAAACAAGATTTTCCCATCTGTACTTACATAGTGAACATTCTGCAGTTAAGTTTTGTGGGTTTTCTCATTGTAATCAAGAGAATTCCATACTATAGATTGCCTTAAAATGCAACTTTCCATCCCTCTGCAATGATCAAATTATTTGTGAGTTGCAAAAAGACAGGCACGTATTTCTATATCTAAAAAAAGCTTATCTTTGGTACTAAATTGTTGTTTGCCAACTTTATGCTTATAAAACAAAAGAAAAATATGTTTATGTATACATAGATATATGTATTTTTGTACATTACATATACATATTTTTAATTTAAAAAGAAAGTGAAAGGACTTCCCTGGTGGTCCAGTGGTTAAGACTTCGCCTTCCAATGCAGGGGGTGCGGGTTCGATCCCTGCTCAGGGAACTAAGATCCCACATGCCTCACGGCCAAAAAAAGCAAGGCATAAAACAGAAGCAATACTTTAACAAATTCAGTAAAGACTTTAAAAATGGTCCACATCAAGAAATAAAAATAAAAAAATAAAAAGTGAAGAAATAAACATTTAAGTAATGACATTCCTATTGTTGAAAAAACTTAAGTTCTAAATTTCAATTTGGTTTTCCCTTTCCCTCTTGTCTCCACCTAAAAGGAAATCTGAATTTTAATTCAGTACTGGGAGAACAGTAGTCAGAGCTGGTGATTGGAGCTGTAGAGTGTTATCTTATTTATATGACTGAAGGAGTAAAAAAACAAACACAAAAACAAAAAAACAAACATTTACTTTGGATGAAGGCTAACCTAATTGCAAAAGCTACAATGATTTACTCAATATTATATCACTGAATAATTATTTCTTCTATGTCCTTAAAATCCTCCTTTTGGAAGAAAAAAAAAGGAAAGAGTTAATGAGATTGTGGTGTTACAGGAGTCGTGCAGAAACAGTGTAGGTAAATGTGTAGAGAAATTAGTTCTGAAGTGTGGGATAATTGTAGAGGGCCCTGGGCAAAAAACAAAACATAGATGTGCAGGAGTCATAGCACATCGTGTCTTCACTTGTCTTTGTTAGCGCAAGTGAAAAGGTTAATGCCGTTCAGTTCCATCAACACAGAGTGAAGAACTGTGGCCCCTTTGAATTCTAGAGTTACTCACAGTGCAACTGATTTAATTCCTGTGAGGACGCTACTATTTACAAGTTTGCTCGGGAATATGAATGTCAAGTAACCATGTGTTCCTGCTCCTGTACAATCTCTCTCTCTCCTTTTATTCGTTGTTATAGAGAAATTGTTTTTTAAATAATTATCATATGGAAAGATTCACTGTTATTTGAAGCTATCCTTTGATTGGAAGGAAAATTGTCAGATGCACGCAGGCCCAAAGCATTAAGTCTCTGCTAGGCTCAAGATCATCAAATATTACATTCTCACATGCATGCTTAAAATCTAAAACCTCAGGTACTCTGGCATTTTTGAATTTTCTGCCCCAATATGTTATAGCTGGTGATTGTATTAATTGCTCTTAATATTCTGGTATACTTACCCGTTTTAAGTATCAAAATACCAATATGTATAAGTGTGTGTGTGCATTTGTGATGTTATTCCAGACATTTAGCCATAAGGCAACAGCTCTGTTCATCCTTCTTGCTTCCGCTTTGTGTCCCTACACCTGTCCCCTTTGCTGAATGTCACCCACTCCATCCTCAAAACACCTATTCACATACCTTCCTCACCCTTTATTACTGTTCACTTCCTGTTACTGTCATCCTCCTCATCCTCTTGTTGCTCCTCTTCTCTCATTGAACTGAAGGCTGAGCTCAGAACTGGAAAGGAAATTCCTTGATGCTCTTAGAGATGCAGGGGGGAATCACACCAGGGTCATCCCCTTTCCAGGTTGATGGTTGTGAAATATAAACTACCCCAGCTTGAAGCCACAGACAGTGGACCTGAACACTCCATTAAAGATGCTCTATAGGACTTGGCCATGGCTGAAGCCGACCTTGACCAGCAACATCAGTGTGGTCACTCTGAGAGCATCACTCGGTGGAGGAAACGAAAGGCAAAAGAAACAGCATGTTCATTATTTGCCAGGAGTTTATAGTACAATAATAATAATACATCTTTACCACATATGTTTACACCTTTACATTGTTCCCTGTGGCTTTGTAATATATTCACACATTTTAAAATTAAAATTTATGTAACCATTTAGTTTCATTGATGTTTTAAGTTTTATGAATTTTAAACACATATAAAATAAAATTATTCACTCTGTTATTTCTGTTTTAATATCAATATACAAAAATATCCCAGGATTGTCATTTGCTTTGGGTTTGCACCCATTAGTTGGGAGAATGTGGTATGGTCTCTGTTTGCAATAAATTTGATTTCCAGTCTTCTCATTATAACAGCCACCTAACTGACCACTAAATTCTGGTCTCTTCCACATTTCTTATTGATCTCTCATTCACCAAATGATGCTTTAGTTCTTCTTGACCACCTCTTTGAACATGTCATTCTGCTTCTCTCCAGAGTTTCCTGCAATCTTCAGCTGAAATGTAAGCTTATATTACAATATAGAGGCTATAGACCTGTATTACTCTTTTTGAGGTAATGCGTAAGAAATGCAGAATAATTTACCAGGTATTTTTCTTGGGGAGAGTGATGTCCAGAATGTAGTTGTTCTTCCTTAGTATGTAAAGACTCCTACAAGGAAGTGATACGTATGTATGTGTATATGGATAGATAGATAGATATAGATATAGATATAGATAATGGATCTGTGAGCATGTTTTTTTCTACTTTCTTTATAATAACTGTGTACTTCATGCCAGCAGAGTCCATAAAAGTGAGTGGGCACACATACCAGATTGTGTGCCTCATTGGATAATTCACCTCCATACTTCACCCCTCACCTCAGACCCACACTACTGTCACTTATTCAGTGGCGTGGCAGGAAAGTCAGGAGATACATGTCTAAACCAAGAATAATAAAACATGGTTGAGATCACTGCTAAGGTAATGAGGACTATCTTTCTTATCGTCAGTGACATAAATGAGGTGAATGGACATTTAGAGAAATATCCTCAGGAATTCTCAGTATCACTGACTGCTTAGTAGCTTAATGCTAATCATATGTTATTTTGATATTTTTCAGTAATTAAATTGCTTTCTATAACATTATGATTATAGGGGCTGATTTCCTGTAACGGATATTCCCTTGAATGACAGGAAGAAAAATGTTCTGGGAAGTCAATATTGCAAATGACTAGGGTACTTACTCAAGGATGTAATTATATGAGTAGTAGTTTAGATGTACTCTGTGTAACAAAGGTATCAGAAAAAAATTTTGCTGAATGAATTAATCAGTTGCAGCTCTGAGGCTGCAAGCTAGAGGAAATCTCAACAGAACATATTGTAGTAGACCTATGTGTATATACTTGCTGATGAGAAAGAGGAAAACTTG
The DNA here is from genome assembly GCF_028564815.1 of Eubalaena glacialis. NCBI lineage: Eukaryota > Metazoa > Chordata > Mammalia > Artiodactyla > Balaenidae > Eubalaena > Eubalaena glacialis. The sequence goes on from NC_083726.1 coordinate 103,054,437, forward strand.
GGGGAGACATTTGTTTGCATCTAGAAATAAGAGACAGCAAGATGAAACCTAGCAGATGCACCTTTCAGGCCCTGGGGGAACAGCATCTACCCTTTATCCCCTTTAATGGACGTCTCACCAGTATCACCTTGATACGTGGTCCATTCTTTCACATTCTTGAGCTCTGCTGGTTCGTGGTTCCTTTAAGCCTCCTCACAATCCTCTGGACCATAGATGAAACAATTTTAAAAAAATTATCTATTGAGAAAGAAAAAATTGAAGTGGGTTGGGAAGAGAAGGGCTAGAAGGGTGGGGACGGTGATGAGGTCACTTTTTCACACTTTCTCTGTAATTCTCAAATGGAATCTATTTATTCTAAAGTTTGCGAAGCCAGAAAATTCCCACTGAGGTTACAATGCCCTGGAGCATTGTCTGTACTTTCTAACAAGAATTCTGATTCAAGTATGATTGAGAAACCTTGAAAGCCTCTTGCTCCATTCACAATATGATAAGAAATACTGACCAGGCCTATGGGGATAGTGTCTTAGAGACTCGGGAGAAAATGAAAGGAACAGTCTGGACCTTTATTACTATAAGAAATATTATGTTACTGAAAAAGAAATTCGAGTTACTTTTGATTCTTTTTCTCAAATGAATTAATAATATTCCAGTGGGAGTTGACCTCCATCATTCACAGGTTAACAATTAACCACACCATCTCTGTGGTCAGGAGATAAGGTTCTAGAGCCATCTTCCTGAATTCATATCCTGGCTCCACTACTTTCTAGCCATGTAACCTGGGATCAATTACTTACCTCTCTGAACCTCAGTTTCTTCATCTGTATAATGGAGATAGTAATAGTAACTACCTCTTATGTCTATTATAAGGATTAAATAAGTTAACACTTACTATGTGCTTAGAATAGGGCCTGGCACAGAATTAATTACTCAATGAATTTTCACCACAATGTTCTCCATTCATAGATAATGAATAATTCAGGAATAATATATATTATCTCTCCACAGGATGGGCACAGAATAAGTGTTGGTACTACACTACTATTTTCAACATACAACTTCTCTGAACCTCACTTCATATTTGGACAGAGCAGGATGGTGGAATGGTAGGAATCCTCATTTTATAAATATATTTTGAATATTAAATAATAATCACTTTCTTCCAGATTATTTTAATGTTTTGAAACGTTCTTCACAGGATTCTAATACATTTTTGAGATTATCATACATACAAGTTCACATTTATATTGATTATGTGCATGTGACCTCACTCTCTTAGGTAAATATAGTCCTTTTGTCAAGTACCAAAGTTTAAGAGACTCACATTTCAGATATGGCACCTATATGAACCATCATTAGCATAACTGGAGCAAATACGGGAATAGAAGCTGGTCAAGCAGAGGATGTCACAGAGAAAAGGAGTCAAATCAATTCTGGAAGAATGCAGAAGGAAAGGTTTAATAAAGGGTATCAGGTGTGCTTGAAGAGAGGCTAACAGACTCAGGGCAACCAGGAAAGAGAAAAGAAAACTAGCAGTGAACAAGCTTGAACAAATAATTCTTAACCTGTACTCTTAAAATTCCAAAACATTCAATTTGCCTGCATGCCAAGTTACACATGCTAATTATAGATTTTAAAGAGTGTAATAGCAGTAACAATGTATAATTATTAATATATATTTCATACCCTGCCTAAATCTACACAGATGGTCAAAGGGCAATGCAAAACTGGGACCAACAAAAGCTTCTTCCCTTACACTAGGTTGCCAGTCTTTTACTTGAGTCAACATTTTGAGAGAGTAATCGATATTCGTTGGTTTCCCTTTTATATTTTCATTGACTCCTCCTACTGCAAAATGACATTTGTCCCCTCACTCTATTGAAATTTCTCACTCTCAGGTCACTAGTGATTGCTTCATTACAAAATCAAGTCAGTGATCTTTTTTTCTTTCTCTTTTGCCCATATTTACTAAAGCTCTACTGCACTAACAGTTAACCTTCTTAAACATCCCATTGCCTATTTCCATAACAATCTTCTTTCTTGTTTTCCAACACTTCTGGCATCTGATCATTTTATGCTGATTTCTTCATGGATCCTACTCTTCTGATCCAATGACACACTAATCTCCCTCTACATTCTTTCTTTGAATAATGTCATCCACTGTGATGGCATTCATCCTCCTATACACTGCGAACCTCAATTTTCTAGATCAAGGGTCAGCAAACTATGGCCTGTAGGCTGGGTTTGGCTTGCCATTTGTTTTTGTAACTAAAGCTTTATTGGAACAGAGCCATGCCTATTTATTTTGTCTATGGCTGCTTTCACCCTAAAAAGGCAAGTTTAAACAGCTGCAACCAAAGCTAAAAATACTTACTGTTTGGCCCTTTACAAGAAAAAGTCCATCTGATCTAGTCCATAGGATGTCAGTCTAATATATCTAATTATTTAAAGGAAATGCATGCTTTGATGATAAAAGCAGCTAAATCCAGATGTGCAAAGCTGATTCTCCTCTTACATTCACTTTTTCTCTTACTGGGAATCTATATTTAGCAAAACCAGAAACCTGAGAGTCATTCTAGACTTTGCTCTTTCCTTCACCCCATGTCACACTGATCACCAAGTTCATATTTGTCTTCTCTCCATCCCTTTGTCCACAGTCACAATTCAGGATCTTAGCCATGTTTCTCATGGCTGTTGGTAAGGACTTCCACCAACAATTGCCTGTGTGTCAGTCATTATTTCTCCAGATAAAAGACATAATCTTTATTATACCCCCCACCTTGATCTAAGACTTGCGTGAACTAAACCCCAACCACACTATTTTGAGTGGATACCCTCAGTGTTTGAATGGTTCAGGACTTTGATAACTTCCAACCATGGAGTGAGGTTTTGGGAGCAAGAGATTGTCATTATGATATAAAAGGGAAAGTACAGTGTCTGTCCTGGTGGTTGGGACTTGGCTACAATGGAACATACTCCCATAGACAATACAATAATAAATAATGCCTAAGTTAGAGATGTCAACTGCCTGGGAGAGTCAGGAAAACCTTTGCAGAAGATATGACATCTGAAATAAACCTTAAAGTTGAGAAAGAAATCATCAGTGTCAGTAAGTGTGATACATTCTAGGCAAGCCAGTAGCCTGGATGAAGACTAGAATGAAAGGAAGAGTTATTTTTTTTTGAAAAATGGCAAACACTCTGTTAGGTTGGAGTAAGGGCTGGGTGGGCTATTTGCAAAAATGTAGCAGAAGAGAAAAGTTAAGCCTGGGTGTGAAAGTTTGTTGTTTTTTTAACTCCATGCTTGAGTGATTAGACTTCACAGTAAAAATAATGAGGAGTCTAATTCTCAAACAAGAGAGAAACATTTGATTGGCATTTATAAAAGGTACTTATAGTGACAGATTAGAGAGTGCACACATTATAAACAAGGAAAAAACCTTCTTACAGGCAAACTTTAGGAGTCCATTGCAATAACTCTATTAAGAAAAGTTACTTTCTTAAACTAACTCAATGTCAGTAGGAGCAGATAGGAGTCAGATTCAAGAGCTAATGCTGAGATGAATCTACAAGACTTGTCTACTTGGCTGAAAGTGGGTAGGGGCCAGAGGAGAGGAAGAAGGGTGGGTGGTAAATCTAGCAAAGCTGACAGAGAAGGCAATGGTGTTATTAACCAAGAAATTAACCTTCCACAAAAGGAAGAAAAGGTTCCAAGGGGTAAGAGAATGAGCTTGTTTGGGACTATGTTAAACATGAAATGCCTTCCAGACAATCAGGATGACCAACGAAAATGTCCAAGAGACAATTAGAAATACTAGAGTGGAGCTTACAGTAGAAACAAGAATAAGGAAACATATCTTCAGATTGAAAAATATGGAACAAACTTGAGGACAAACTTATCCAATCACTAGATTGTCCCTGTTTCTGAAAATCTAGTTTACGTATTTATTTTTTTAGATAAAGCAGTATCCATAACAGATCTTCTGTCAAAATGCTAATCTGTATATGTATAACTGAATCACTTTGCTGTACACCTGAAGCTAACACAACATTGTAAATCAACTATCCTCCAATATAAAGTAAAAATTTTTTTAAAATGCTAAGCTGTTGGAAGAGTAACATATGAAATGTTGATTCACACCAGTATGTTATCTTGAATTATTTTACTGCTAGACTTTAGTTATTTAAAGAAGGCTTTAAGAACTACAAGCTCTAGGGCATAGAGTATGACACACAAAATTTAGAAACAAGAGGTACTCTCAGGCAATGTGAGTATAGTGGCACACCAAAACAGAGCAGTGGAGTGAGGTCAAGGGGAGGGGAAAAGGACCAGAAAAATAAGTAAGAAGGTCAGGTAAAAGTGAAGATGGAAAGTGAAAAAGAGCAAAGTTTACTTATTTCCCAGTTTGAACCAGTTCTCTGAAGGTAGCAAGTGTTCTCGTGCCTTTTGTTTTGTTTCCAATTTAATCATTGCTCCCTTTTAAAAAGTCTTTAAATGACAGCATATGATACACTTGAGTTTCAGCTAAACGTTCAGAAATTGAAAACCAACCAGCTCAAATCTCTTAGTTATTTTCAGTTTTATGACCAAAATATTAAAAGATGGACTTTTAGAAAGAAAGTTTTTTGGTAGCTTTATATAATGCAGAAGGCTCTCCAAACATTGCCCATAATACACAATTTGTTGTATTTTAGCTCCTTACAGATGCTTTAAAATCCCATATATCCTAGCTATTTTTTTCTTAATAACTTTTTCTATATATGCATTTTATTTACCCCTTAACATTAGGGAAAGGTTTAGAGAGTAACTATTTGATTGCATCAGTCTATGTTTCCTAAAACCCCAACTGATATTTTAATGCTCAAATTATAAGGCAATACTCGGTGATTGTATTTTGTAAAAAAATTTTATTACTACTCTCCAGGCCTTAAAATGTTTTCCTTATAGGCATGACTAGAAATATAATATTGATATAAATAAGCATACACATGACCCTTATTTGAGATTACTACATGGAGTAATCTCAAATACTCATGGGGGAATACCAAAGAAAAGAAATCTTGTAGAGGAGGAAAACAGAAAAATATTAAGTAGAATAAAAATTCAATTTTTTCAATTTTGTCTGATTACTTTGTATGCCAATTACTTTCTATTCCTATTTCTACAGTTGATTTATCAGTAGAAATTTATTGAAACTTTTTTATTCATTACATTAAAATTTATGAAAAATCTGTGATAAAGTAGACATTTGTGTATATAATGTGTATTAGTATTGTTTACATATATGTATATGCATATATATGTGTGTGTTTGTTCGGTTGTCCAATGGCAATAAGAAAAATATAATTTATCATTTACGACTAGAAACATGACTTATGATAATATCCAATTTTATTGTTACTGGTAAAGTATTACTTATTGCAAAAAATATATACAAACAGTGCTTTTTTTCACCCTATTTTGCAATAGTTTTTTTTTTTTTTTTTTGGTGATAATGGTAACTTTAACACATTCTAGGAGACTGAGATACCTTTTAAATCATTAAAGATTATGTTATGATTATGCTACCTTCTTTTAGTGAAACTAAGGGGTACTTTTTTTTTCAGATTCTAACATCTATATCTAGATGTGTGTTACAACTGACATAATCAACTAAACATTTTTTTCTTAGTGGTACATAAAATAATAGAGTATCTAAAAATGATATCAGATTAAAAAGAACCCTCTATTTCATTTCTTTGAAAATGGAGAAAACAATGTGGTATAGTAACAGTTAGCAGAATATCACTCATTATCAGTAAATAGTTTATTTTAGGTGTGATATTTTTCATCTAAGTTTGTATAAATCTTGCAATTAAGTAACTAATTTCAAAAGATTTTTCTGAGGCAATAGTCATTTTATATAACATTAGATAAAAATGCAGGGACAGGTCAGGTGGGTAACATGTCATCTAAGGTCATGACCCATGTCGCTGGCAAAGCCATTCAGCCAGTTTTGAGTCAGTCCTAACTACCACACACCCACACGTGTTTTTATTGGGTTTTTTTTTTCTTTTTCTTTCAGTTCTCTTAAGACACCATGTGGGCTTTGCAGAGGTTTTTCTTTGCTGCTTTGAGTTTTCTCTGCTTACACTGCCCGTGGTAAACGTGATAAGAGAAATATAAGACCACAGGTAGTTGGCCTAGTCTTCTTAGAAATAAGAATGTCATTCAATCCTACCCATAAATATATACTGTCATAAGTTTTCTAGGCTTTTGAGTAATTTTCCTTTCTATGTTCTTAGGATTTTCTCAAGGTATTCCAGTTGACTTTTTGGTAGAATCATTTTGATCTCTAGTAGAGATTTGGGAATATATATGGCCTAATCTTGAGACCTGCTCAGGGAGGTAGGGAAGGCAACTCCAAAGAATATTCTAGGGACCAAGAAATTTGTCTGCTGTGTTATCTATAGCTGTTGAATGTGCAACTTGAAAAGAACATATGAGGCATTATCTTGTCTCCTCCATATATATCAAGTGAGGGACAGAAAATTCTGAGTACTCAGATGCCTCTAAGTTAAAATATGTGAGGAAATTACATTCTAAAGAGCTTGAAGGAAATTATCCCAAACTGACGAAATAACAAGTCAAAGTTTTATTTCTTGCTTTGGATATTTTTATTCCACAAAGGACTTTATAAATGATATCTTTATCTGAAGACAAACATCGACATTTTTGCTTGTAAGTCACATTGTCAGAATTCCATAGAAAAATAAATGCATAGCTAATATATCAAAAAGTGCTGTTGAGTGGAAAGCAATAAATATGAAAAGATGGCAATCAAAAAATTATGTATTAAATACCTAAAATTTGTTTTCCAAAGTCAGAGTGTACTCTTTTTGGGAAATATATGCCATGTGTTATAGAAATATTTATTTTACAGTAAAATTGCATATTAAGTCTTGAAACATATTCTGTGCACATTGCAACTTTTCTTTATGTGAAAATTAATTCACCTCTGGCTTCACTCTTACCAGCTGAAAATGTGATGTTGTTATATCCAGATGGGCATGCACACTCCATGCCAACAGCAAAGTACGAGAAACTGAAAACAACAGGGCAGCATCTATCTGTTATGTGATATTAAGAATAGTAGCTAAAAAAAAAAAAAAAAAAAGAATAGTACCTCTTCTGGGTTATTCTTTAAATAAAATTTGATGAATGCTGAATAAACATTTAGGAGATTCAATTCAAGTATAATTGGCAGAAAGAATTGAGGTGGCAAAGAACCAAAGCTAAGGAATGTGAGGGGAAGGATCCTGATGGACCAAGCCCAGAATTTCCAACACAGTGCCCATGGATCAACTCATCTTACTATTTCTCATGTATGGAACACACATATATGTTTGTAATGTCTGCATTTGCGGGATAACTTTAATTTTGTAATACATTTTATACAGAGACAAGCTCTGAGAACACTCCAAATCTACGTTAATCAAAGCTTAGGTGGTTGCTTCTGCTCGAGCTAAGCATAATCTTTAAGAAAAGGCTCCCTACACTGTGCTCTGCTTTTCCTCGTAGCGTCCTCCCCTCCACAAAATGCTAAGAATTCAGCTGACAACAGGGTAAACAGATTATTGTGTTATTGCTGGCTGATTGCTGGAGTTATTTTGGAGCTTCATAATTCATTTAAAGAGATTTTTGACATTTATGAAATGACTTCTATAATCAACTGACAGTGCAATATCCTATAATTGTTCAATTAAAAATGACAACTAGTGCAGTCATTTATTAGTAGAATCAGATAATTGTCTTGCCACTAAAGAGTACTTCTCACTTTGCACATCAAATGAAAATGTTTGAGTATAAATCTGTGACACAGCAGCCAAAGTCCTGGGGATTTTCAAGTGCATATGTAATTATTACAGCCCTCTGAAGTAAATATGGTTTAATGTGATAATCTTAAATGGATTGTGTGTGAGCCTTACAAAACACTTTTCTGTATAAACCAGAGCATCTCTCAGAATGGATAGGAGTTTGTTTCCTACCAATAGGAAGTTCGTGATATTCTTTCCAACGTGTACTTAGAACATGTGTACTTAGAACACAGGGCAGTATGCGTTTCCCTCAATCCTCATTTATCTTTTTTCTTCTCAGATGAAACTGATTATTGAGGAAAGGAACCAGAAATGGTTGCATTAATAAATCAGTTTCATATGGAGTACTACCCCACTGGGGTCAGCATTCAGAAGCTCTGACTTCCAGATACAGATAGGAATGCAAATCCATAAAAACAGAAACATTTTCTCTCTCTCTCTTCTCTCTCTCTCTTTCTCTCCCTCTCACACACACACTCATGATTTCAAATGCTGCATTTCTCTGAAAACACTTTGACTCACATTATCACAGACCATCTGTTAAGCTAAATCGTAAATCAGTCTTTGATTAAATAATTTTTTAAAAATCTTAGCACACTGAAAACAGAGAAGGTACAGATCACATAAAGACCAATATAAAGAAATAACTGAATGGAGGAAATAGCAGCAGCCCCCTTACAGACAAAGATTTCTTTATTTTTCTTTTAAATTAACATAGTGCTTCTTTGGACAAACTGGCTAAAGCTCAAAATTTACATTCAGATAATGATAATTAAGGAAATTCAGATCATGCTCAACAGATGGAAAATGTTACTTCATTTGAGGTTGCTACAAAATAGAATTTAGTAGTGTCATTTCAAAGTTGCAGCTTAATTTTCATTTTTAAATAAATAGTCTGATTCCGGTGTTTGGTTTTTTTTCCATTTTATTTGCAGGAAAATGTTTAAAAACTGCTGTCAGATTCAGTCGCTGTATCCCGCTTTCTTTCTAACCCATCAGCAAGGAAAGAGCATTTGAATCACAGCTGCTTTGGGCTTTTTGTTTTTGTTTCTCTTCAAGAAAATTTTTTTCAAGCCCGTTTTTCTTCTTGTTGTATGGATTTTAGAAAGAGTTTTGATAAAGAGAGTCCTGGCAGCTGGATGATAAATATTATTTTCTTAACCTGCCTGGCTTTGTCAGCCACCTGCGACTGCAGCCTGCCACACGTTGGAAGCAGCTCATTAACTTTCCCACAGCTTCCCGGGAGTTTTCCTTGTTTTCTTTCACCTTGGGTGTGTACTGCACTCTCCCTGAACGGTTAACTATCCGAGTGGGCCGAGCGAGCTTTGGCACCATGAGCAGAGCACGCTTCAGGCAGCCTCCCTGCTAAGGCTCAAAATCTCTCTTAAACACATTAAGCAGCCCATTTTGGATTGATAGTGCAGTAATTATTCTGCTTCACCCTAAAAACCATCCTGGGGTAATTGGCGCAGAGGAAAATTACCCAGAGTCCTCCACCACCTGGTAGTTAAGGAACGAATCCAGGGAAAGATAAGTGAAGCAGGAAAAAAAATCGGCACTTATTTGATTTTAATCTCACCACTTTGCAAGCATTTAAATTGCCTTAATCAGGTGGTTGGCTTCCAGCCTAGCTGGTAATCTGTTATCAAATTTGAAACTAGATTTTTTAAAATGTCAGTGTAGGCTGAGAATTGAAGTCTATTAACAGTTATGAGCCTCTCTCCTAAACTTCCATAATCTATGTATTAATAATCCTTTTTACAAAGCTGTCAAATATTACTTTATTACAAGACTCCATTAATAATATGGATATAAAAGCAAGCTCTAATTATTTATTTTTTTATTTTTATTTTAAAGTTGAGGGAACACACAATACCAGCATCCTTAATACTAAAATCCATTTCTTTTTTGAAGCAATAGCTTGAGTCTATGGAATAACCTTGATAAATGTAATTGAATTTTTCTCTGATAAGATTAACTAGTGGTAATTGTGAATGGGGAGGTCTGACCCACTCCAAATGAGATGTATGACAAGCTGAAAATAATCAATTTTTTTTCCTTTTCTTTATTTGAGCCTACATTTTTTAAATGGAAAGAGAAAATCAGGGCCTTGCAGGATGAAACATTTGTCTGAAATGTTTTTGTATACACTGCTTATCTCCCATCTCCTCAGTGTGTCTAATTGTGCTGAGCTTGGTTTAAAATGAGATCAACACACTGAAACCCCAGAAGGCTTAATTAAGGGAGGGACTTTATACGTACCAAAAAAGGGAATTTTTTTTTTCTGAACAAATGTGGCATAAATTTTACCTGCAACATCCTTGACTAAAAGCATCCCCAAATTGTTAAGCCCATTAATTTGCCTCTTTTCTTTTAGGGAGAGAGAGAAGGGAAAGAAGAAGAAAATAATTTTACTTTGAAAATCTTAATTACTGTGATAGCAGGGTTGGGTTGTGCCTTTTTACGATTCCTGTATGATTTGCATTTTGAGTTGAAGTTTTGTTCTTCACAGCACACAAGCCAGCAATCAGGAGCATATAGAAAGGGCTTGATAGATTCCCCTTTTAAACATGCTTATAAAACATTTTGCCTATGTAGCTTTTTGTATTACACATTCCATGGGGTTTCTCACATACCAATCGAGAAAGCATATCTTTTTAAATTCATTTTCTCAGAAGTTTAAGAGCTTGGAAATGTATATTAATACAGAACAAATAAAATATTTCAAAAAGTACAGCACTATTGTAAGAGTTTCATTTGAAAAGCAAAAAATGCTGTCATTATATTTACTCTTCTTTCATGGTTTTTATCTGACCATAGAATTTTAGTGAGTAGATCAGACTACAATAGAGACTGTTCCAACAACTTGGATTCCTAGTCCCCTTCCTGGTTTCTAACTAGGTTCAGTCAAAGACTCTTTCAGTAACATAAAATCTGGTGACAGTTAAATTAATCACAATGTACAAAAGAAAAGCAGCTGGCAACCAAACACTGAATAAAGCCAAATGTGAATTCAACTAGCTATCAACCTCAATTTACAGAATATGTACACATTATGTACATCTATATATATTTTAGCATGGCATAGTTAGTATTGATGTCTTTGTATGTGTATGGATTTCCTATATTACCTCAAAAGTACTTTTATTATTATTGCTTTATAACATATTAAATTCGACTAAACATAATAAGCATAGCTTGCCTTTTTTTTGAAGATCAGTTCTCATTAAAACCTGGTCATTATAGATACACAGTCTTTGTATGTGTATGGATTTCCTATATTACCTCAAAAGTACTTTTATTATTATTGCTTTATAGCATATTAAATTCGACTAAACATAATAAGCATAGCTTGCCTTTTTTTTGAAGATCAGTTCTCATTAAAACCTTGTCATTATAGATACACAGATAAATTCTATGTCTGCTGGTTGGGGCATTTCACTTTTGAAGTGAGATAAGTTTTAACACATGCCTTTGCCAAAAACAAACTCCAAGGAAAAATTTTGGGAGAGCAATAATGGATGTTTTCTTCCTTACATATAGGAATGTGGAGCCACCAACCCCTTCAAAGTAGGAAGAGAGTATTTGAGCTTTAAGGGAATGCGGTAAGGAATTAATACGTACTGAACCTAGATTGTAATTTGCTAGGGTCAACATCAGTTAATTTATGAGATTATATGCCAATTCATAGTGTTTTGTTTCATCATAACATTAGAGTGGTCTCTGGTTGAAATTGCCCATTAATATCTGTATAGGAAGGTCACTTGCTTGATCTGGTCCTTTCAGTTACCATCTCGTATATGCTGGGAATGGTCTGCATTTCAGACAAGTTTCTCACTGACCACTACCCTAAGTCAGGATATCAAAATCAGCAGATTGGTTAGAAGTAAAAGTTCTCTTTCACATACAGATTTAGAGAAGTAAAGGCTATATTTAATTATTTGTTCCTTTTTTTAAACCTGTATTTCACTACTACTTTGAAGGGTATAGAAATAGATTCACCGTAAAGAACAGAATACAAGAACTTTGATAAGTTTACACAGTCGAGCCAGGATTGGGTCACAGTCAGCTTGTACTTTAAGAGAGCTACAGAATATGCCTATGCAATCATCTTTTTTATCTTAAACTTTGTTATCATGTTAAACCAAATTTTTAAAAAAACTAATACCTGTTAATGCAGAGCACTTGAAATTAATACCTAATATAGAAAAGGGGTCAGGAAAAAGGACAGTCCAAGTCAGCACAATATTAGAGTTCATTTCATTTAGGGACAGTTATCTGTTGTTCAGCTAATATATTATCAACAGCCATTATTTACCAAGCCTTCTTCTCAATCCTAGAGGTAAAAATAAGGGTAATATATTGCCTTTGTCCTTAAGGAATCAACATCCTACTTGGGGAAAAAGATAAGTGAGCAGATAATTATGATACATTATGGTTAGTGCCACAAGAGAGTGTGAGGGAAGTTCTTTGAGAGACCAAAGAATGAATTCAACTCTACCTGGAAAACTGAGGCTAGTTTGATAAAATCGATATGTGAGTTCTTGAATCAGAAGAAGTAGACAATTGATTATATCCTGTGGGTTAAATAAGGCGCTTATTTCAAAAGAAATTTACAGAAATAAGGTTAAAAGAACATGCCTCTACTTATGGGATTTTTATTTAGGCAATTCCCTTATGACTAATTATAATAGTAATAACAATAGCTAACATTTAACACACACGTTATGCACCAGGCAATGTTCTAAATGCTTACTTGCATTAACTCTATTGCTCCTCGTAACAGTCATAGAGGTGTTATTACTATTTGCATTTTATGTGTGAGGAACCCAAGACACTGACAGGCTACATGTCTTGTTCAAGGTCAGGTCACAGAACTGGAAAGCAGCGAGAGGATACAAACTTAATCAGTCAGACTCCAAAGCCCAATATAGTAAGGTTTTTATTTTCAATAAAGTACTTTATGATAGACCAATATTAAGCATTCTCTTTTGAATAGTGCTTTTTGCAAAATTTTTCTTCACTATCTCAAATGTCTAAAATAGTAGCCTGCTGCCCAGAACCACTTCACTCTGTGCATTATGAAGTTAGCTGGTTCTAAGCTCCACAGCAATATATCCTTGAGAGCAAACAAGAACTGGCTTACTTTATTCCTCAGCTTTTGGCAACCTTTATTATTTCATTTATCTGCTATTCATAGCGAGATGTAAACATCTTACTTCCCAGTGTGATCCTCATATCAACAGTGGGTCAGTGTAAAATATTGGGAATCAATATGTGATAAAACATCAGCCAGTACTAAAAAGGCAGGCCCAGAGAAAATTCATTGAATGTCAAATACAAAATAAACATCAACAGTTAAAAATGTAATAAGACAATAAATAAAAGCAGAGAATTAAAAAAAAAAATTTCTTAACCCAAAAAGCAATTTGACAAGTAAGATATAACTATATTAAATACAAAACCACTTCCAGTACAGGGAGCAATGAATTTTTCATGCAGGTAGACAGAACAATTCTTTTCTAAATTTAATAGACAGAATACATGACATTAGTGCCATTTATGGTAAGGTTTGGGACTCAGGAAGGAGGGGCACTGGAGCCTCCGTGAAGACATTAGTTAACACAGGTCCTACATTTTTTTATTGATTAGTGTAGACACTTAAGACTAAATATTTTCAGACTGAGGATTTTTTTCATTCCAGATATGTGTACATATATTTCTTAGGTGCAGGTACTCAGCTTCTTGAATTCTTCTTAGTTTACTACCTTCTTATCCCTTTCCTTCAAACTTGCACAGTCTGATCCTGTGGCCAGTTGGTCAGTGAGTCAGTCTGGGTCTGTCTGTGACGCATCTTTTCATTGGCCTATCCTTGGATCTACAGTTCTATAGAAAGCCCAGCAAAAAGGGACAAAAGAAGTAGGTAGGGCATTGCATTCCTTTTGGGCTGCTTAAAATTTAATGTCAGTGGCTAACAATCAAGAGGAAACAAATAATATTCTGGACCCTTGTTTGCCTAGATAAAATAGTCAGGAAGGCAACAGTCTAGGAGGAGTGTGATTGTGATCCTGCAGTCTCTCAATTCGCCCGGTGAAAACTGCATTACCTAACACACTTCCACATACACTAGGATTTCACAAATATTTCTTTCCTTCAGTGCTGCTGCTTTTAGGGCTAATACACTTCCCTAAGAGTCAGAACTCTCCACATGAACATCTCTTTTCCCCAGCTGCTTTTCCTTCTGACCCTAACTGCCTACTCCATCCAGGAGGCTTTTAATACGACATAAAAGCATAAACTAAAGGAATGAGCCTCTAATTGTGAAAAGGCAGGGATCAGAGTGTACTCAGAAAATTTTTTGTTTTGTTGGTATTTTTGGCAGAATATTTACCCAGAGCCTTAGCAACCACAGATTCATTTATTCATGTGTTTATTCAATTAATATTTTTTTCTACTGTATTGCACAGGGAATGCTGCTCAATATGCTGTAATAACCTAAATGGGAAAAGAATGTGAAAAAGAATAGATACATGTATATGTATAACTGAATCACTTTGCTGTACAAATGAAACTAACGCAACATTGTTGGTCAACTATGCTCCAATATAAAATTAAAATTAAAATAAATAAATAAAATCAATTAATATTTTTGAGACTTCATCATGTCTTAGGCAACTTGTAAATTTCTGGGAAAAATGCACAACTCCTACCCTCAAGGTCCTTACACTCTAATTGGTAAAGATGTGTGTGTATTACATATTTTAATATGGTGAGTAAAGAAATACATTTCTACAGAGGGTATTATAGAAAATACAGGGAAAAGATACCAACAAACTTGGGACATGATAAGAAGGGTTGGAAAACTGTCTTAGAGATGATAGATACCAGCACTCTGACCTGTATGAAGAGTGGGAAGTGGTTTTACAAGCAGAGGGAAACCATAAGCAACAACTGGAGATCATCTTCTTGAGGAACATAAGCAATTTAGGCTATGGCAGCATAAAGAGGAAGGCAGAGAGTAGCAAAGGATGAAGGGACAATCAAAGTCCCCAGTCGAATCATAGAGAGCCTTAGATGCCCTGTTGTGTAGCCCATGGAGTAGGTGTGCTGTGGGTGATGGTGGGGGCTGGTAGTGGAATGAACAGTCCAGGAGAAGGAAGAATGTAGGAAAGACTAGAGGTAAGAGTCATGGTTAGGAGGCTCTTACTCTGGTTCAGAGATAATGGGGGGCTGGCCTAGAGCTGTGGCCGCAGTGATGGTAAGGAGGCAACAGAGCCAAGACATCCATAGTAGAAACTCCTGCATGTGGTTAGTGATAAGAATGAGGGAGACATCATGAGTTACTCTCTGGTCTCGTAACCTTGGTCAATGGACAGGCCATCAGCTAAGATAGTATCTACATAAAGGAGAAAGCAGGCTTAGGGGAGATAGTAAGTTCAGATGTGGCAAATATGTTATTAAGATATACTAAGATAGTAAGTTCCGTTGGAAATCTAAAGCTTAAGGAACAGATTATATCTAATTTGGGGGTCAGCCATATGTAGGTGATAATTGGAACTTTGAGACTATATAAAGTAACCCAAAGATAGTGTATAAAATAAAACAGGTCATGGTACAAGGTTGGGAGCCACACCATTTAAAGGACATATCAAAAATGTCCATGAGGTGACAGAGGAGACTGAAAAATCTGATACTGGTATCATAGAATACAAGGACTTCAACAATTTCAAATAGAAAGGAGACGATTTGCAGAGTCAAGAATTTGCAGCAAAAAACTGACAAAATAAGGGCCACAAACCACTTATTACATTTGGCAGTTGGGAACCCTTACTGACTGCAGCAAGATCAGATGTGAGCAGTGGGTATGAGCAGGAAGTAAATAGCATCAGGTTGTGGCTGAATACATATATATATGTGTCTGTATATGTTTCTCAAAAATTTTGGATGCAGATTGAAGGAATTAATAATTTAATTTGAATTAAGGGGGAAGGTTGTTGTCATTGATGAGAAAGACTTGAGATGATTATTGTTTGAAGAACAGGGCCTGATAGGGTATGACATTTACAGATAGAAAAGAGAGGAGATGACCGTTAGAACAATATTCCTGAGGGGTCATAAAGTGGTAGAATTAAGGGCAAAGATGATCTTGTTGGTCTTGAATAGGAAGAGGAACATATCAGCCTCTGAGATTATAGGGAAGGATAAGAGAATGGATGTGGTACAGATGATTTTATAGTTAGTGAGGTAAGAAATTGATCAGCATCATACCTAAAGTCCTTTGTTGGAACACCAACAAAGAGAGAAAAGAAAATTGGGTAGGAACATTAGGAAAAGTGGGAAATGTTTGGAGTAGTCTTTGAAGGAAATGAGAAAGGGAGCTGAGCAGGTAAAACACTGATGAGCAGATAAGGAGGTCAAACAGATTTTTCGAAGCATAGATTTACAGTATTGATAAGTGGTTAGGCAATATAGTATTATTCAACAGACTTCAAATAGTCATATATAAAGTCAAAGAAAGTCCATTAGATTACTTATTTTATGCTGGAATTTGCTGCACAGATGGGTGGGGAGGTAGTCATCTATTCAGTCATTTGTGAGGGTGACCCATGCTCAGTTTAGCCCGCCTCTTAGAAGCAGTTGGTTTACCTCTTCACCACTAGCCTTCAATGGCCTCCATTGTGTTGCCCTGGTCTCCATCGTGAACCCCTCGTCCAGACCAGCCATTCATTCTGTATCTACTAACTTTTCTTCTAAGGTTTTATAAATTGGGCATTTGGAAATGTGCTTTCAAAAACGTGGCAAATTGGTTTAACTGAATCTAGCTCCCAGTCAGTGTTTATCCATCTTATGTGCTCTACTCCACAATAGAGCTCAAATCTATCCATCCTCTATTTCCCCATTATGACCATCTTAGTCTAATCCATCATCGCCTCATCTAGACAACGGCCACCATTTTCTAACCAGTCTTCCCACTTCCAATCTTGACTCTTTTTCAGCCTTTCTCCTCATAACAGCAGCTTAACGATCATGTTTAAAATGTTATGAAATGATGGGATCCTCTTGCACTTAGAATAAAATGCAGATTTCTTAACCTGACATTTAAATCCTTACAGGGAAGGATTTATATGTCTCTGACCTCATCTCCCAGCACTTGTTCCCTTGCCTACAATGCTCCAGCAACACCGAGCTTTCATTTTCTAGAACTTCTAGAACTCACCAAGCACATTCTTGACTTAGGGCCTTTATGCTGATTTTTCCTTCAACCCAGAATGCTCTTCTATCTGATCTTTGCATGGATGGCTCTTTCTCATGCTTCAGCTCCCAGCTTGAAGGCTACCTCCATAGAGAAAATCTTGTTTATTACTCTATCTGATGTACACGACCTCTCCATCCCTTCATAACTCTATTATAATATCTTATCATTTTCTTAATAAAATACATTATTTCATAATATGTTTCATAAATAAAACAATACCATTCACATATTTCTCTACTTATTTTATCTCTTTTTCACTAGATTGTAAAGTATCTGGGGGCAGGGACCATGTCCGTCTTGTATAACATTATAGCACCAGTCTGTAGCAAAATGCCTAATTAAATGCCTGGTACATAGTCCAAAATGTCAGCTCATTAAATAAATGAAGATGAAAGAATGAAAGAATGAACCAGATAATTGCCAAATATATAGTATTAATTCTGCTGAACGTATCTCAAGCATTTAACAATATTGTTCAAGTTTTCCTTCTTGCAACCCTTTTACCTTGGATTTCTGTGACATCATGCACCACTGTTATTCTTACTTCTTGGAACACCTACTCATTTGCAATTTCTAGTCCCCTCTACACTCCTTAAATATTAGAATTCCTTGGAGATTTATCCTTGGCCCTTTACTTTTTCTAGTCATCATATGTTTCCAAGATAATCTGAACCATGGTCACCACTTTAACCAATCTGATATGCTAATCACTTTCCAGTGCTTCAACCCATGCCTTTCTCCATCATGTGGTTTAAAACTATTTTAGATGACCAGTATTTCTAAACTGATATTTCTAAGTTCCCTAAAACTTAAGATTTCTAAAATTAAACATTCAATGTTCTTCATATCCCAACTTAGTTTCTGCTTTTATATCTCTCATGGCACCACCATCCATCTAGTTCCTAAGTCACTACTCATGTTTTCAGTAAATATTTATTGAATGATTTCTATGTGCCAGGCACTAGTCTGGAATAGGTACATCAGTATATAACACAGGTAACAACACAGAACAAAACACCAAAAACCCCAAAACTGCTTACTTTCATCTTAGATTCCTTCTTCATCAACTTAAAAGCCTCTTCTTTTCTCACTTTCTATTTCTAGTTGGGAACCAAGTTTTTGTAAATACTTCCACCTTCAAACTCTTAATTTGTCTCGTTTTCTCCATTCTTTCTCTACCTGCCTTATTTCAAGTCCTTATCATTTCTAGGATTACAGTAACCTTTTAATTGGTCAGTTTGCCTCCAAGCTATCCTACAGTCCACTTCCAAAATATAAGGCAAATCACTCTAAAATGCAAATCTTTCAGGACCCTCCCCTATATTAAAATCTTTCAGTGGATTTCCATCCCTACAGAATAAATGTCTTGTTTATACATCTCCCAAAATCAAGTCCAGAGGACTGACACAGACCAAGTCAAAATCAGAATTATGTAAAAGAAGGAGAGGAAAGAGCCCTAGGTGAACGCCCCAAATATTCCAAAGTTTCCATTACAGCACATCATCATAATATGAAATGTGCTGGCACCAGCTGGAATAGACCAAGCAGATCCAATCAATTTATGCATGTATTTTTTCATCATAGAAATACTGCTTTCATTTTCTCTCTATCATTCTCTGTGCTTGTTATATGTTCTTATTTTATACTATTTGTTAAATTATTAAGTTTAATTTTAACTTCCAATTCCTGATGATTTATGAATACACTGAACAAAACAGTTCTCTAATGTAGATTTGTATGAACCACGCTAGCTATTTGTACTAAATATGTGTCATAATAAAGCCAGCTTTATTTATATACATAATTCCCATTTTAACCTCAATTTTCTTTTAGAAAAACTTTATGGCAAATAACAATTTATCTATTAGGCTAACGTAGAATTCATCTTGATTGTTACTTAATGAATAAGGCAAACCAAATCACTTCACTTTTCTTTGAGTAATTTTTGGAATGATGTGTTATTTATAAAATTATGACTTCCTTTGAACCCAAAATAATCTTATTCTTCAAGTAACCTTGATTTATTTTTATTGGAGGTAAAAACTGATATTATAGTCACAGATTGTCTTATTTGAAAGACATATTAAGTAAAGCCATATCAGCCATTGTTTTCTTTGGTTGGCAGAATCAATCAATCCACCTATCAATCAAATGTTTATTAGGTGCCAGCCTTGAGCCTGGCATTGATCCAATCCTGTACGTCAGTGAAACAATAAGTACAAAAGGCAAAAAGAAGATGATAAATTCCAAATTATAAAATATGTTTATTAAAATATTTTTTTATTTTCACCAATAAGAATTATATGTATATAGTCATGTAAAAATATTTGTAAGAAGCACTATTTTTAGTTTGAAGAATGAAAGATATTATCTAGAATCTGATATTACATAAACTTTCATGATATTCAGATTTCTTCAGGGAAAGCTATTTCCTAGGGCTTTTGTGCTGTTTGGTAACTTCCTATACTTATTCCCTATTGAAGCAGTGGCCAGTGGCTCTGTCTTACAAGTCACAGCATTGGGTAACTGTGCCATCTTAGGAGGTTTCTCAGAGGGCTTGTTCAGAAGGAACCAATTCTGAGCTCAGGGTTCTTCCCCAGTGGACTCCAAAACCCCTTTGTTCCATGTGATTCTGCATTTACACACAACATCCACTTGAGCTTTGAACTTGAGAGTTCAAGTAATCTCTGTAGCGCTTAGTCCCAAGAGACCAAACAGAAAGTCAAAGGAGCTATACTTCTGTTAAATCAACAAAGAACAATTACTGAAGGTTAGCCAAGATCTTTATATATAAAATACCCTCTTCATCTAGATTTAGATTGTACTTGTTACAGATTCAAAATTTGAATTGGATGAGGAAATATAAAATGAAAGAAGCCTCTTTAATACGTTTTTTTTCAGGGCTCTTTGTCACTATGTGAGTTAGTTAATAGATTCAAGTCACCATATCCCAAAGGGATTCCAGTAAGCAGAATCCTCTGTACATTTAATTATTTCATCAGTAAAAACTTTTAAAAATGACAATGTAGAGCAGTTGAATAAACACAGACTATATTCAGCCAAGAGTGTGTTAATTTAGTGAATAGTGGGAAATAGGAGCCGGCCAAGTCAAAGCCTCTTGTTTTCGTCACCCAGAAAATGATTTGAGTGCTTTTTGGGGAGGTCAGACGATCTGAAGACCTTTTCTCTAACTATTGTGAACCCATTTTTCAGTATCGGTCTTTCAATTGCCAGGTTTATTTATTTAAATGCTTCTCTCTACCTAATCAGAGGTTATTCACCTGCGTTTGTAGATGGTCTACTCACCAACCATCCATTCAGCACTTTCACACTGCTCACGGTGTGTATCACTTCATGCAAATTTTACCTCCATTATAAATTAAGTTTTTGCACCAATACGCCAGTTACTAGGTTATTGTCTCTCAGCTCTAAATCCAACCTTCTGTTGTTGACTTTGTGATGCTGAAGCAGAGACTCACCAGCCATACTTCTTTCTGCTTTGCCAGGTGGCTCCATGTTAGACTCTGCCAATACAGGGCGATAGAGGGAGACTAGGAGGCTGGAGGAGGAGGAAGAAGCTACTTCTTGCCTCTTACTGTACATTTCTTGTCAGCTATCTGGGTATAGTTCTTGTGAACATCCCTCCAGCCACACTTTGTCACCCTGGTAGCAGCAGTTCCAGCCCATAGCAGCAGCTTAATCCAACTCGCAGTTTGTCCTACACTTGCAGAACCAGCCTCCTCAAGGCTCCCCAGCAACACCAATACCTGGCTGGCACCTGCTTCTCAGAGTTCTGGGTCCCAGGGCAACAGAACCCCTCCTTTAGGGTCAGAAACACTGAAGCCAGCTGAGCAGTGCCTCTTCCTCAGAGATCTGCATTTTGGAACCACAGAGACCTTCCTTTAAGTTTCTAGGTTGTAATAATTCCAATATCTTTACCTTCTTCCTCAGTTCTAGAGGTAGTAGCTGTTTCTTACAGTTGCTACTTCCTTCACACCTTAGAATTTTCTTTTTACCCTTTTAGTTACCTAGTTCAGGGGTCCCTAACCCCCGGGCCGCAGACCGATACAGGAACCGGGCCTCACAGCAGGAAGTGAGCAGTGTGTGAGCGAGGGAAGCTTCATCTGTCGCTCCCCATCGCTCCCCATCGCTCCCATTACCGCCTGAACTATCCCCACCACCGCCGTCCATGGAAAAATTGTCTTCCATGAAACCGGTCCATGGTGCCAAAAGGGTTGGGGACTGCTGACCTAGTTAACCATTATACCTGGGTAACAGTTCTTTATAGTAAATTTGCTCTGTTCAAATAACTGTTTTGTGAGTTGGCCTCTTCACTGTACCCTGACATATAATATATACATACCATATCTGCCTCTTATTACCTGGCCAGAATTCTCAACCACCCTAAGCCTCAGTTTCCTAATACCTAAAAGGCAGCTAATACTAATATCTACCTCATATGCTTATTTTGACGAGTAAATTAAACATACATTAAGTGTAAAATATTTGGAAAAGCCAGGTTTCCAATATTATATATTCTCAAGGAGTTAATAATTTGGCCAATAAGATAACACAAATACTTTTTAATTCATAAGCTTTGGAGAGGGTACATAAATGTTTATTATTTGTCTTTAAAATGTATATATGCACTTTTTTGTGTATTTCCCTTACAATAAATAAAATCTATACCGAAAATATAGTGAGCATGGGGAAATTATTACAAAAGACTGGATATCTTGCAATCATAGTAATGAAAGAAAGATTAGAACAAAGGATAAGACTATATACTTGGTTACATTTTTCTTCACTTGTCAAATTTTCTAAAATGAGTTATGCATAACTCATAACAGAAACAAATACGTCTGAAAGTTAAGAAAGGTCTCTTTCAGGTAAATGGGAAATGTTTTCTATTGCAGGGAATATTCAAAGGAGAGAAGGAACCTCCCTGTTGCAGTGCAGGAAGTGATACGTGTTCTTCTAACTGCATTTCCCACAGCACTGCCTGCTCTGCCTTTCCTGAGTGCTGGTCATGTCCACCGAAAGCTGAGCTTTGTCTGCATGGTGTGTTATTAGAAAGCTCTGTGGTTCAGTGTAGCCAACTTAACAAGGTCTTTATCCTTCCTATCTTACAATAACCCATAAAATGACAGTAACAGACAGTAACAAAAAAGACCATAAAATGACAGTAACAGACAGTAACAAAAAAGGCCAGAGAAAGGAAAAGAGGTTTCAGAAGAAGAAAGTTGTCAACAATATTTTGAAGATGTTGAGAGGATAGACAAGACATGATTGCCTTAGAGCTGAGGATGCTAAAACCGAAGTGTTCACAGGAAGGGAAGCCAATGAGAAGCAAGAAAATTCACACCTCAGAACTCAGGAACTACTGCTAAAAACAGACGGATTATTAGAAATGTGTTTAAGCAGTTGGACCTCAGATCTGCCCTTTTCCAGACTGCAGAGCCTGGCAGAAGACAAGATTTTTCTGGAGAGCTGAATTGAAAGAGTGTCTTGACTCTAGGGACATCAGGCAAAAAGATTGCCAACCCCCTTCATACCTGAAGCTTTCAGAAAACTACCTGACCTCATATTACATCTCACCTCTCCAGTTCTCCACTCCTACTAACAAAGAATTAAAGGATTCCTCTTTGGGGAAATTGACCAGCTGAGGAAAAATGACTACAGATATGACAATTTGAGGTCACTGACAAAACAGCTGGGTTCTTACTCAATAATCCTTTTATGAGACCCACCAATAAATAAGTTTCAGCTATGCATGCTGACCTTAAAATTAGCTTTTGAGTATTTCAGCCTAAACATGAACAGAGAAACAAGGATCAATACACAATTTAGGGAAACAGCAAACTTGAACATGAGAAATAAGACCAAATTGTCTGAAACAATTGCTAATGAAAAAGATACCGTGTAGGGAGTAGAAGAAAACCTAAAAGAAAAATATCTGTAATTACTATCTTTAGAGTGGTTAATATGTTTATATATAGTATATATACATATATATATATATATATATATATACATATTTTAAGCTTCCCTAAAACAAAAAGAGTATGCCATTAAGAAGGTAAAATTCTGAAAATGAGAAAGAGCTCTTGGAAATTAATAATGTGATAGTAGAAATTTTAAAAATCAATCAAGGATGGGAATAAAAAGTTGAAGAAATCTCTCTGAAAGTGAATGAAAAAAAGAGAGAAAGAACATATAAGAGCATAGAAAAGAAAATTAGAGGATAATCCCAGGGTCTCCAACATCTAAATAAGAAGAGTTACCAAAAGACAGACTATAGAAGTGAAGAAAATATGAAAGAAAACAATACAAAACTATTTCCTGGGATCATTGGCATTCCTATTTTATCCAACACCTAGAACAGATCATTTTAACACCATCTTGCTCTAATCGACATACTTATTTTTGTAAGAATCATATAATAATCAGTAATCATTTTCCAGATTGAAATGATCTACCAAATGCTCTGCAAAATGAATTTTTCAAAAAATCCACTCTAAGACATTTCATTTGGAAATTGAAGAATATGTAGGGTAAGAAAACATCTCTTTAAAATTTAAGAGAGAAACTAGAGGTCCTACGCTCCCAATCAGATTGCTCAACAGCAGCAGTGAAAGCTAGAAAATAATAGAACAAATTCTGTAAAATTCGAAGAGAAATTTATTTCCAACCAGAATTCTTAACCAAGCTAGGATATAGAAAGTATGAGGGGAGAATAATGACATTTTAACAAAGCTAAGTGTCAAAAAAAATGTACTTTCCATGCACCTTTTAGCTGTGGGAAGATGTGCTGTATCAAAAATAAGGAAAAAAGCTAAGAAAAGGGAAGATGAGATGCAATACATAAAAGACGAAAAGGGAATTCCCATGATGGGGAAGGATGGGATCATATCCAAGAACAACTGGTTTAAAAAGAGTTTAGAAAATTGGACCAGGGTGTTGCAGAAGGAATGGCCTAAAAAATATAGGGAGTGGATGGATTGCCAAATACATTTGACTCTGTTTTGACTTTCCTATTAGAATGTGAGCTACGTGAGGTCAGAGAACAGGTCTGCCTTTTAAATCTATTTAAAAGAATCTTCTAAGCATAGTGCCTGATACATAGGTAAGCACTTCAAAATTATTTGCTGAAATTTAAAAGAACACTGAGATTTTAAACATTTTTTTTAAATTTTTACACAATTTTTAAAAGAACACTGACATTTTTATCTTTGTTGTATTATCCTCCTACTAGAAATATATCCCTGAAAGGATGAAAATTACCTATGCCTAATGTTGCATCTCAAATCTGATCTCGCCTGCTATTAAAGAAAAATAAGGTAGGGGTGGGGAGTGTAGAGGAGAAGAAGGAAAAGAAAAGAGTTACCATTTCAAATGATACTTTAAATGATGCCAAATTGTACTCATACTTTTAGGAGCACAAATTAGCAATATTGATCAAAATATAAAATGCACCTACATTTTAACTCAGCATTTTATATATTTCTATAGGTATATAAAAGTGGCTTACACAAAGGTAGAGTGTGAAAAAAAGTGGTCAACACAGCATTCTTTATAATAGCTAAAAACTGGAAACTAGCTATTTTTTTCAACTAAAGGGACCTGGGTAAATAAACTTTGGTGAAGCTATTCACTTACGGATTGTAATGTAGTTGTTAACACAAAATGAAGTAGATTTTTATGTGCTGACTTAGGAAAATCACCCAGGATATATTATTAAGTGAGAAACGTGAGGTGCAAAAAAGATAGGAAAGGAATGATCCCACTTGTGCAAAGGAAAATATCCATACACAATATGAGACAATTCATAGGTATCTTCTTCCACTATTAGCTACAAATCATCGGTCATAAATATAATGCAGTAAATTAAAATAATCAGTAAACTCAGATTAATGAGAGAGGTAATCCATGGTATTCTAGGAAATGTTTAATAGTTGGCTCCTCAAGAAAAAAAAAAAAAATTCCTTGATTTGTAGTATTTGCCAATATCTTTTGTGTAAATGTTCCCACCATGCTGATTTCATATACCAACATAATGTCACTGAATTCAGAGAAAGGTGTTCACAATTTGCTTTCCCAAGCCAGGAGGCCCAGCTCTAGCACACCATTGGGGGTAATCACAAGATAAGGGGTTTGTATCACCAGGGAATATGATCTCTGCTTCAGCCCTCATCGCTCTTTTACACCTTCTGTTGTTCAAATGTAAGGCCAGAAAGGCCATGCAGAAAGGCAAAACTTTCTGTGATGTTTGATTTCTCTGGGAGCTGGATGAGCAGAGCTGCTAAGTTCAGCTTTTGCACTGAACAAAGATCAGGCCATTTACATGATTTTCCTTTGCTTCTTTTGGGCTCTTGGATGTGTTTGCATGTAAAGTAAAGAAAATATTAGGTATAACAAGAATGAGCTATCAAACTGATATTTCCTGACCTTTTGAAATAGAAAGCACACCTTAAATTAACAACATGAATGGAATAAATGCAACGAGTTATGCCCTCTGACTTCAAACTATTTGCTTTCTAGATATGTGTGTATGACCATCAACTTTCTGACAGAAACTCTAATACTAGGTCTTTGGAAATCCCCACAGCAAATGCTTGGCTAAATAGCAAGAAAGGAGAAATGATCTTTCCTCCTAAGTGAGTGCTGATCCAAGCAGCAGTTTCTTCATTTGCTCAATGCAGTGTCATCTACCTACCATCACATCTGGGCAAAGGTCATGCATCAACGATGTTTATCTATGTCTATGTTTATTCACAGCTGGAAGTAGACAGGAAGTATAGTTTTAAGGACAAAAAAATAAGAAACGTTCCAGAAGGAGGCAGCGGGGGAATTTCTGTTATAATATATGAATCTTATTTATTTTCAGGAGGTTCTGACAAGTTCAAAATAGGTGTTCTTATCATTGAAACCAGGATATATGTGAAAGAGGATCAGGTACATAACTGATAATTAAGGCTGGACAAAAATACATGCGAGGACTGTTCTGGGCAATATAGGATAGATACATTGTGACTTATCAGTAAATGATATTACAATTAAGTGCAGAAAGTTGAGAGTGATGTTTTGGTGCTATCACTTGACAATACAAAATCAATGTGCCCCCAAGAATATGGAAATATAGCTCAGAAAGATTAATAGGCAAAATAAACCTAGCTGCACATTTAGATAGTGCAAAAGATCAAAGTCAGAGCATACAATGGTAAAATACGTTGACTAAGTTACAAAGCCACTATAGGACATTTTTAGAGAAATATAGCTGGAGCTTCTTTTGTAGAAATAAATATTTTTCTAAAAAGACAGTGATGAAGTGAATATTTATTAAATTTAATTATCCTTTGATTTTAATTATGAAAGCAGACGAGAGTCTTGAAAAATATCTAGTCCCACACGTTTAATAAATTTACTTCTATAAATGCCAAAATGTTTAAAAATAATACATCTACTGAAATTTTAACCAAACTAATATTAACCATCAACACTGTGCAAAGTTCGTTAAGTTTTGTTTTAATGTTTAGAACATTACTTTAAAGGCTAAAGGAAAAGAAATAACATTTTTATCAAACAGACCACATTGTTCCAGTACCAAGTTCTACCATCTTTCTTACCCACCATTATACAACAGAACAACATGTCTTTTTGGTTTATGAGAACTTGTTTCACAGTAGTTAATGAAAAGTGCTGACATAAATAAATAAAAAAGGTTGATGTAGATTAAATGCTGAAAAATATTTAAAAATAAGAGACAATCCCTCAAAATACAGCAATAAATTTACTTTGCACATTCACATTTGTTGGAACTTATACACCTGTAAAAAGAGTCATGGGAATTTACATTTTCCCTGAGTGCTGATTTAAGCAGCAGATTTTTAGGACTCTACATTCAATGAGGGGACTAAAAATTGTCTGATGTGATATTTCTGTTAATTCATGTCAAAACAATGGCCTGAATTATTGATTTTGTCATGGCAAACTCCTGTACATAGAGTTTCTGCATTACAGCATGTACTTGTAAAACTTAAAAGGACTGTCACTTTTCCCATTACACAAAACTCTGTTCAGACCCTAGCCTGAGTAAAATGTCAGGTTCTGATCTCTAAAACCAAAGAGGAATGTGTAGCTCATAATCAAGCTAAGTTTTGCCTTCTAAAGCCAGAAATCATTTCTTTCAAGTTGCTTCTGACTTTGTCCAGGCTGTGTAATCCTGACAAACCATGGCCAATTCTAGGGCTTTGATGCACACTATGCTGGAAACCCTATATGATGTCTTAAAAAGATATTCAAATACTCAAAGTTCTCTAATTTCAAATGAAATTTTAATGCGTATAAATGAAGGACCAGAATGTATAAATGCCTTAATGTTATTAACTATAATATTTGTGAAAGATTATTCTATAATTATGGTTAAATTGATGGAACAAGTGTATCTGCAGACCCAAACCAGAATAGAAAAGAATCATGACTTGAATGTAAATCTTAATTGGCATTATTAAAATGATATCTGAAGAACTGAACCAACAGATGAAACAGAAACTGTGTTTAATAAACAAATACTGTGCTGCACTTAATAAAACAACGATTGTAAGGAAAATTTTTAGCCATCGTATTACTCACCTATTCATTCTAAAGCGTAATTGTCAGCTTTATTTTCCTATGCCAGAGTAAGCGGCTGCATCTTTGGGATATTTACAATTTGTGCAATTTATTGAGACAGATCCAATTCCTTTTTTATTTGTTTTCCCAAAGCACCTATTTTTTTACCTTTGCTGACCAGTGCAAAATCATCCTCACTAATGTTTATAAAATACCACATTATTGTTAGATATCGAATCCAAATGCAAGCGCTGCAGGTTCTAACAGATAGGAGCTTGATGGAATCTGTCTTTAGATTGCTGCTGTCCAGACTGCTTAAGCGTAGATTCTGTAAAAGTCAGTGACATGAAAGCATGGAAGGGAAGAAAGACAGGTGTGTGTGTGTGTGGTGCGTGTGTACAGGCACAGATATGTGCTTGGGAGAGAGAAGTAGATGGATACAAATGGACAGAGAGGGAAAGAAAGGGAAATTCCAGCTATGAAAAACACTCTTAAACTTGGATACAAAAATATGGCAACATCTAGTGTTTCCCAATGGGTCTTAACCCATTGTAAGTCAAACATAAGGGGAATTAGAATTTACATTAAGAAACAGGTAAAATTCTTAATTTGAATTTTTGAAATTTGTACAAGTCATTTGTCACCCAAATTCTCAGTGTTTACTAAAAATACTACATGTGATAGGAAAAGATGTGATAGAAAGATCAACTACCAGAAAAAAGTGTTAAATTCTGTAGCTCCTAATTAAATTAAAAGGTAGATGTGCTATTTCCCAGTAGTTAAGGAGCCATGGGACATTTTATGGCTTTCTCTCAGTCAGTGAAATTCTGCCCTCCTCTCCCACAGTGAAAATAATCTTAAGAACATTAGAATATTTGCTGGGTGTTGGGGATATGCAAAGACTTCACTTTCATAGAGTCTCTGTCCAGCGATATAGAAAAATGAGAACTAGTTATACTTTTTCTCAACATATGGCAAACTTCCAAGTTTAAAGAAGGAAATATACAAAAAAGAAGAATGGAACCAACACATTTTGTTTGCACCATATGCTAGGGATTATTCTAGGATCTCTACCTACATGGACCCCTTTAATCCTCCCAATAACTTTGTGGCATAGTGATCAACCCCATTTTACTGAAGAAGAAATTCAAGCTCTGAGAAGAAAAGCAAATTACCCAAGGTTATAGAGAAAGTAAGTAAAGATCAGACAGTACCCTATTAAGGAGTCCTAGATACATGTAGTTCATAACAAACACTTTACAAGACTTAGGGGGAAAGTAAGAATTTTTGAACATTATTCACAGATGCATTGCTGCCTCATTCATGAGTTCTATTTGCACTACTATGAAATCCATATATGTAGGTATTATTAGGGAAAATCTTGGGTCTATATATTTTATATTTGGAATCAGTTAAATGAGTTACCTTTAGTTATGTAAAGGGGCAATTAAAATCCAGTTTGGGTTGACCACCAGCCACCTAAAAGACCTCAAGATGAACCTGTTGATAAAGCAAAACTAAGTTTCTTAGAGCTACTACAGAAAAGGCTAACATCACTTTGACAGAATCTCGGCTGCACCTTCAAAAGGGGATTTAAGGGAGGATAGTTATACGTTTTTAGGGTCTGGGTTGAGCAATTTCAATGCATATATTTTGAAAGGTGGCTAACTGGTTGGGACTGGGTTGAGTTTATGACACTGTACCTTTGAATGGGTGGGAACAGCAAGGAGAAACTGGTGAATGGAGTCTTGATGAGCAAACTGTTAGTTTCGATAAGTAAGCTCTTTTCATTGTGTCATAGACTTTTCTTCCAGGAGCAAGTATTTTCTAGAGAACATAATTAAATTACTTTTACTTGTTCAGTGTTGTTTAACACAGGGGCAGGAAATCATGGTGGTTTCAGTTCTCATTAGCACCATGCCAAATAAAAAATGTTTCAGTTTGACACCAAAGCTCATGCTGATTTCTTTCTCGTGTTTCTGAGATGAGAGTGAAACTATCCCATGAGTGAGCTCTCCACATTCTGGCTTTACCTCAATCTTGATTTCCCATTTTTTCTGGTCTTTCACTCTTCCTCTCATTTACAGAAGGGAAAACTTCTTTCTTGTGAAAAATGAGCTTAATTATCTGAGAACTAGAGTGTGCACCTTCATAATTCTTTTGGGACGAGGCTTAGTCTCAGTGTCTTTTATTTCCCTCATTCCTCTATTGCTTTATCTTCAATGTTTAAACATACTTAGGCTTGTGGTCTTTATAAAAATGACTTAAAAAAAAAACTTTACATCGTCCAAAGACATCAAAACATATGCGTTTGAATGCACTGGTCCTCCAAGAGAAAAATCCTAGGGAGGTCATAAAAATATTTTCTCAAAATTCTAGAACAATAAGGAAAGTGAGTTCAGAAAGTCTTTATGCAACAATATTAAATACTACTAGTTAAAAAAACTACAAATTTGAGTGGTAGAGACAGATGCCTGTTTCATGAAAAAGGACTTCTAATAAATATGGTATTCATAGAATTAGTTTAGTTGGTATGAATCCTAGACAAATTATAGTTATGGGCAAATATGAACACTATTGAGTTAGTCCTTGAATCAGTCCCAAAAGAGACAGAGAGGCAGAGACAAAGAGAACAATTCATTAAACAGTGTGGCTTAGAAAATGAGTGGTGCAGAGGGGTATTTGATCCTTAGACGGTCAACTGGAATTCCTGCAGAGCAAACTTTTCAGACAACTAGAATTAAAGCCAAAACCAAGAGTCAGTTACTCTCAGAGCTATGCCAGCACGAGGAGTGGCAATTCTATGTTGTTTAAATGGGTGTGAAGGAACATGCGCATGTGTGTGTGTGTGTGTGTGTGTGTGTGTGAGTGTTGGTAGGTTTTCACAGACCAAATAAGAAACACACCATCACAATTTTGGGATGTAGAATAACTACTAGTCTCTGTGTCCCTTTCTGAAGCTGCTAAGGCAGTTTTCTCAGCTATCCTGCTATCAAATGACTATACCAGGAAACCATGGCTTAATTAAAAGCAGTCCAATAGAGATGTTCCATTTCGAATGATTGCTAAGCAACCAAATTAGCATATCTGTGCTT
Organism: Eubalaena glacialis; assembly: GCF_028564815.1. Classification (NCBI taxonomy): domain Eukaryota; kingdom Metazoa; phylum Chordata; class Mammalia; order Artiodactyla; family Balaenidae; genus Eubalaena; species Eubalaena glacialis. The sequence goes on from NC_083726.1 coordinate 103,085,252, forward strand.
GAAAGGTTAGGAGAGGGACCAAATTATTCCAGGATGATAAAACCAGGTGGGCAGGATAACCTAGGCTGCCCTTACATTGACCTGTAACTACCTTTCAAACCTCTATGATCTGAATTAATTCATTTCCTTCTTGAGCCATGACTATGTGAGTAGCCTGATGTAAAAACAAACAAAACAAAACAGAACACACAATATTCAGGGGAGAAGACTTCAGTGCCATCACTTGGCATTAAACTGACCTTAACCTCTAGAGCAGCTTGACAGGCCTTTGTCCAGTTGACTCATCCAGCTCCATCAAAGACCAGGTTTCAAGAAGATTGCTAAGGTAGCAAAACATCCAAGGAAGTTCACCTACTACGGATCCAGGCTGTGGGTAGAAAGGTTTTGTAAATATCAACGACCAAATGCAAGCAGGGTTTTGCCCAGATCCACATTAGGTGCTGTAGGCAGGAGGGAAGGAGCGGGTGCAGGGCACAGTGAGAAAAGCAAGAGCACAGCTTTTGAACATCGGGTTTATGTGGGTTTATGAGAGGACTATGTAAGGTGTTCCCTTTTTCCTGTTGTTTTCCGGAGGGTATAAGCAGAGAAACCTCAGCTAGGTTTGTAAATTCAAGACCAGGGTTTAGCTTCCCAGAGTGTAGTCTGGAAAGACATTATATCTTAGAGAAAAGCACCTAATGGGGAATCTGAGTGTTGGTACAGTAATAAATAGACATGAGGGGCCAGGCAGGTCTGAAGGAGCTCAGGGCAATCCCTCAAACCTTAACATGTCGCCAAGGGAGACTCATATTTTCACATGGCCCTGAAAAGGCAAATATATTCTAGCTGGCAGAAATAGTTGGTGAACAGATAGAGTACTCTTGGTCAGGGTAAGAAGCTGCCACACAGCAGTAGGTGAAGCATGGTATGTTTCATGAGCATCAGAAGATGCAGCAGGACCCATCACACATCAGCCAGCACCTGCACAGAAGGTGACGAGAGCCCAGGAGGAAGTCAGAGGGCAAATCTCAATGGATGCCAATGACAACAAGCTGACCAAGGAATAGATGCCTGACCCGGAAGCCCAGAAGATCCATGAGATCTTAGATGCCACACTGGAGAGATTGTGTGGTGAGGTAAATCATGAATTTAATTGGGTTTAAAACAATTGTGTGAGAACACACAGAGCTGTTGAGTTCACTTGGAAATGACTAAACTAAGATTTCTGCCATCAATAGAAATAGGAGCTCAAGCTAGAGATTCAATTTAATTACAGAGCATGAAGTTTCATTTCCTGTACACCTGAAGACGTGGTTTGTGGAAATCACACTCACTGAAATGGAAATTAGAGACAAAAGAAACTGGTCCCCTTGTCTACTCCGGTCTCATCCTAACAACCGCCCCAGGAAGTGAGTACCATTGTATACATTTCAGACTGGAGAGAACTGAGGTTAAGAGAGGTTAAGTAACTCACACATGTAGCTAGCAAATAGAGTCAAAATTTAAAATAAGAGATGTGTGAATCCACAACCAGTTTTCTGTAACATATTGGGAGTTATTAATATCCTGTTGTAAAATTACCCTGCTATCCTTTCTAGAACTCATCTAATATTTTTCTCTTTTTAATTGCCAAACTTCTAGAGCAGATTATTAAATTTTATGTTTTATTTTAGCATCAAACACCTCTCCAAATAAAATATTATAGGCAACTCCTAAATCTGTATATGTGTGAACACACACATACACACAGGCACATGTGCTCACACACACACACACACACACACACACACACATAATATAAATGGAGCTACTCTGAATGACTGAGGGGTGAGGAGCTAGCAGGGTCTAGTGCAACATTCCATCAGTTTCAGTGATGATCACTAAAGCACTTCCTCAGGACTCTTAAGAAATCCGAATACGTTCTCCTTTGAGCATATTTATATACCAACTGTCTGTTTACCTGGTACCTTCATTCTCTTCTACTCCTATCACTTCACTAAAATTGATCTCTGGAAGGTTTAAAATGATCTCCTTTTGGTCAGATTCAGTGGATTTCTACCAATTTTATTTCTTCATGATCTTTACTCAAATGAAATTGTCTGCCCTTTGAAGTTTTCTTCTTGGTCTGTTTCAGAACATGTCGATTCACTAGTCTCCCAGCCTTTCTGATCATTTACTTTGCCTCCTTATCAGGCTCGCCTTCCTGCTCTTCATTTTTAACTGGAAATGCCCCTTGAAACTATAGTCTTAATTCTCTGATCCTATGTCTCTCCAAGCACTTTCTCAGGTGGGTTGATTGTTTCCCAAAGCTTCATTTATGACCTCTTGGTGATAATCCAAATCGTAAGCTTCTGTACTTCCCCATCACAGACTTGAAATGCCAAAAACCTACCCATCGTCTTCACTACTACTCCCCCAAACATCAAAAAGCCCCAAATTGAAACTCATCATCACCCCAGAGCAGTCTTGTTTTCCCAGATGTTCCATTTCGGCGCTAGCATCATTTTTCTATCTCCCAGAAGTAAAATCTTAAAAGCACAGTTTATTCTTTTCTTCCTCCCAATCAATATCCAATCTGTCACATTATTTTAGCAAATCATCCTTCAGAATATATCTCAGATTCATCCCTTTCTCCCCATTCTGGCACTGGCATCTGGTTTGCCGCAACAGTTTCCTGGTTTATTATGTTTCTACCTCTATTATCTCCACACTCTCCTCCATCCTGCATGTAAATACCTAATTCATCTTCGTGCATCTCTATCCTCCCTACAGACACTCTATACTCTGGTTCCTTCCGATTTATTCAGTCATTTTCCCCATCACCCACTTCCTCTATTATCCGGTGTGTGTGCCATCCTTACACTGGCCTCTGCTTCTTTCTACAATCTAATCCTCTGTTTATCCAAATAACGAATGAAGCTTTTCTCAGCTTCTTCACCACCGCCCCCCCAAAATTCTTCCGTAAGATTTTTTTTTTTATTTGCTTTTCAGCAAATAATAGTTCAGCTTGCAAAGTTTTCCTTATCTTTAAAGGTATTTGTGTGTGTGTTTCCCTTTGAGGACAGGACTCATATCGTACATATTTTATATCCCCTACAGCACCCAGCACGTTGTTGAGCACAGTGTTGAGAACATGACTGATAGAGTCACCTGACCCTAACCTCACTCTGCCTTGTCACCTATCCTTTTCCCCAAGAGGAATTGTTGAATGATTACCATCCTTCTCACATCCTATTTTACAGAGAAAACAAAAGCTACTGAGTGAGAATATTCTCACATTTCTTCAGCACCCTTCCAAATATCTCTCTCTCTTTCACTTCATCAAGACTTCTGTCTATAAAGAGGAAGACATTTATTTAACCAATGCCAAGGTTTATTCCTCTACTCATGCATTTAATTCTACTCTCTCATTTGACCAAATTTTGCTTTATCAATTATTTCCTCTTCTCTCGACTTTTCAGCCCTATTCTCTCTTCTGACATCTTCCCCTTGACCTATATACATACTCAAGTTTTCAACTTCCCAAAGGATCCTTGCCTCTCCTTCCAGCTTATTGTCATTTTCCTCCCCATACCCAGCTTCTTACAAGACCAGCAACCTACACACACCACTTCCTTACCTCCCAGTCACCACTTAATCTGCCTTTCATGTCCCCTCTGCTACACAAACTGCTCTCTAACAATGAGGGATCACATCGTCCTACCCAGTGTCCTCTTAGCTCTCACACAATTTGATTTTTTTGTTTGTTTTATTGAGATATAATTGACATGTAACATTGTGTTAGTTTAAGGTGTACAACTCATTGGTTTGCTACATTTATATATTGCAATATGATTACTACAGTAGCATTAGCTAACATCTTTATCATGTCACATATTTTCATTTCTTTTCTGTGTTAAGAACAGTTAAGATTTAGTGTCTTAGCAACTTTGAAGTTTCTAATACAGTATTGCTGACTATAATCACTATGTTGTGCATTAGATCTCCAGGGCTTATGTATCAACTAGTCTTAAGTTTTACCCTTAAACAACATCTCCCCAAATCCCCCATCTTCCAGGCCCTGGTAACCATCACTTTATTCTGTTTATACAAGCTCAGCTTTTTTAGATTCCACATATAAGTGAGATCATACAATATTTGTGTTTCTCTGTCTGACTCATCTCTATTTCATGTTGTTGCAAAAAGCAGGGTTTCCTTCTTTTCCATTGTTGCATAGTCTTCTATTTTATACATATGTATATAATATATAATAGAAGTATACATATATATGTATATATACACACACATACCACACTTTCTTTATCCATTCGTCCATTGTTGGACACTTGGCTTGTTTCCATATCTTGGCTATTGTAAATAATGCTGCAATGAACATGAGTGTGCAAATATCTCTTCGAGATACTGATTTCAATTCCTTCAGATATATACCCAGGAAAGGAATTGCTGGATCATATGGTATTTCAATTTTTAATTTTTTTGAGGAACTGCCATACTGCTTTTCATAGTGGCTGTAAAAATTGAGGTCCCATGACTGCTTTTCAATAGTGGTCAAGCCTTTTCAGTTCTCTCTCTTTTTAAAATATTTCTCCTCCTTTGACTTATGATACCACACACTTCTGCTTCCTTTCTCATTTTTTCTTCTTGTTTCCTTTGTCTTGTCCTTCATTACCTCCTCTTCTTCCTTCCTTTGCAAAAGGCAGGATAAAAGGCACTTTGCTGGTGGAGCTAATGGATTCAAGTGAGATAAATTATAGTTATTCTCTCAGCCTTAGGGGAGGCTGGGAGGAGCAGGCCTCAGGGAGCTAATAGCCGACACCCATGAGCAACCTTGTCAGTTTGGCCCAGAGTGTCATGCAAATGTTAACATTTTGTATGTGTCCTATGAGGTGTGTGGAAAATATTGCCCTAAGATTCCATTCTCAACTCCCGTCTCATCTCCTGTCAGAGTAACGTTTCCTACATTTTTACCCTGAAACAAAACAATACAAAACAAAAACAAAGAACCTTCCTCACTGCCTACCAAAGAAGAGCCAAAATCTTTAGCTTGGAATTCAAGGTTACTCATACTCTGGCCCACTTCTCCTTTTCTAGTTGTATTTTCCGTAATTTTCTCCCATGTAACTTACCATGAAGCTATATCACGCTACAGACTGTCAGCTCTGATGGGCAATTTTACATTTGAGAGCTGTTGCTTTTGGCCTTAATCATTTCTCTCACTGTTGAACTCACCCTCTAAGACTCAATTCAAAATGCCATCTCTTCTGTGCATACTCTCTTCAATCCCTTTGTTAGAACAAAGAACTTTCTTTTATATATTCCCATGGTACATTTACAAATATCTGGAAATTAACAGTTATAAAGGTCTAATTGGTACTGCCTACTCCTTGACAACATTAGGTGAATAGTAAGTCCCCTATGTATACAAATAGGTTTTACACATAGCAAGCTTTACCTTCATTTTTATTTTTATTTATTTATTTATTTTAACATCTTTATTAGAGTATAATTGCTTTACAATGGTGTGTCAGTTTCTGCTTTATAACAAAGTGAATCAGTTATACATATACATATGTCCCCATATCTCTTCCCTCTTACATCGCCCTCCCTCCCACCCTCCCTATCCCACCCCTCTAGGTGGTCACAAAGCACCGAGCTGATCTCCCTGTGCTATGCGGCTGCTTCCCACTAGCTATCTATTTTACGTTTACCTTCACTTTTAAAACAATTAGATTTATATAGGCAAGAGACTTGTGCAAGATATTTAGGCATTTGCAAGAAACATACAAAATATAACCCTCTCTATTATATCTATAAAATGTGAGTTATAATAAATCTCCCACCTGTTTCACAGTCTCCTTATCCCCACACACCCACCTGAGGACCCCTAATGAAATAATTGATGTAAAAGTACTTTTATGAGAAGTGTAAGACATTATACAAATGTCTGGTATTACTATTGCATACAGTCTAGCTGTTATGGCCTCTAGCAGATTTCTTTCATTATGGCTAAGTCCACACATGCTAAATGAAGTATAGCACTGAGGCAATCATTGGATATTTCAAGCCAGATCAATAGTTATACCCTAAATAGATAGAAAATTGAAGCAAAAAATGTTTTGGTTTAAATTATTCAGATAGTTGCTTCAATTCTATACTTTATTTTGTTTAGACAACATAAGGTCGGAAAACGACGTATCTAATACAATCTCGTATTATAGCTTCCCTTGAAAAATGAAAGTACTTTGGAAAATTCCACTCTAAATCTTTCTGAAACATATTTTTTTTGCAAGTTTAAAAAAACGTTTGTTCTTCCTTTTCAGTATCATTACCCTCAATAGTTGGTTTACATGTTTAAGTTTTCACATATAATTTGAATATAATTCAATTCAAACCAAATGCATTTAATAAATATTTGGCAGATGCCAATGTACAAAGTCACTTTGCTATGTGTCATGTATTAAAATGAATTATCACCCCAAGATCTCTATCAATGTAGAGCATTCAAAGGAAATAGAGGGATACATATAAACTATAATTAAAGGGATGATAAAATAAGACCTATAGGTAAATTATAATCAAAGACAGTGCAATCAGTGCTCACTTAGATTGGACCAAGGGTATTGCAGGGAAGATGCCATGGAGGAAGGCCTTTGAATTTGTCCACATATTTTACTTTGGATGCGTATAAATGTTCAAGGTCAGAAGGAGAGAAACTTCTGCTTTTCCTATTATAACCATATTTTTCAGCTTAGATGGAAACAGTTCCAGGGCAATTCACCCCCTCCTGGCTTTTTATCTATGTGTGTGCATCTTTGAGAAGTGGGATTAGAGAGAAACCTGCAGGCATATTAATAAATAAATTTCACATGCTGTTAGATATTAAGTAAACATATAGATAAATATTCCTCTAGGGGTTGTGATCTTATAACCTGGAGATTGCTAATTTTGCACCTGTGACATATAGTTACTTTCCATGGGGGTTTTCAGTAAATTAATTCTCATATTTTCAATTTAAAAATATGTGCAATCCAGGTTTACTTAATGTACGTCTTGGATGATTCAATGTGTTGCTTTTGTAACAAAGTAAGTTATAGGTGTCCAGTTTGCCTGTCGGTTCTTTTTTCCTATCATTTGGAACAGACAACAATGTGAATACTTGGCAGCAACCATAGCAAATACTAAATCATGCAAATAACTAAAGTGCATAAGGTCCTGAAATATTATATCCATTGGTCAGTAAGCAATCAATCAAAATTCAAATGTTGACTAGCTACATGTTTGGAAATTTCAGTACAATGCAAGGAAATTCTGCCACTTGATTATTAAAATATTAGAATAGATAATACTAAAATGCTATAAAAATGGCTGGTTTAGAAAAGTCACACCAGCACACCATGCCTTCGTGTATGAACTTAATCCTCTTGGGTATATTTACCATGCATGTTTTATAAACTCTTCTTAGATTTAAAAACAACAAATTGTACCTAAATATAGTATGAATAGGAAAGAAGATAATAAATGTCTTTCAAAAATGTTACTTGATGAAATTAATTTAAACCTAATTTCATGTATTGGAAAAAAGTTTTCTCTTTTTATTTTAAACAGGGAAAGAAAACTAATCTAGATGAATTATAGAAAGAACCTTATTTAGTTATCAATGAGCCACGAGCATAGTTATATGAGTTCTCCAGGGTAGGTACAAATAGAATATTCCATGTTGTGGTGCCAGACTAAGAGTAGGAGAAAGAACAGAGAAAACTGCTATCTTCCACAATTCTGTCATTCTTCTGACAAAGACGTAGACAAAAGAGATAAGCAAGAGAAAGTGTCTGATAACCAGGAACACAGGACAGGAGGGCCAGGGGGAAAGGGTAAATATAAAATTAAAAAAAAAAGCTGTCAGAGAGTGGCTAAAATATCCGTAGTTAAGAGATATTGAGGAATGACTTTGTGAGGCAAAATTCACATAAAGAATGTTATTCCAATTTAGAAAGAGCAGTCAACTAGCAGTCACAAGAACTGAATTCTACTCCCAGTTCTGCCTTTATTTAGAAAAAATGACTCACATCTTGCGTCTCCAGTTACCTCATCAAGAAAGAAGGGATACAACTACTTTGGAAAACAGTTTCATTGTTTCTTATAAAACTAAACATACTCTTACCATATGATCCAGTAATTGTGCTCCTTGGTATTTATCCAAAGAAGCTGAAAATGTATGTCTACACATAAACATTCACATGGATGTTATAACAGCTTTATTCAGAATTAACAAAACTTGGAAACAACCAGCATGTCTTTCAGTAGGTGAATAGGTAAACAAACTGTGGTTCATCCAGACAATGAGATGTTATTCAGTACTAAAAAGAAATGAACTATCAAGCCATGGAGAGACATGGAAGAATCTTAAAGCATATTACTAAGTGAAATAAGCCAATCTGAAAGGCTACATACTGAATGATTTCAACTATATAACATTCTGGAAAAGGCAAAACTATGGAGACGGTAAAAATATCAGTGATTGCCAGAGGTTGGGGGGATAGAGAAGAGTCGAATAGGCAGAGCACAGAGGTTTGTAGGGCAGTGAAAATAGTCTGTATGATACTATAATGATAGATACGTGCCTTTGCACATTTTCCCAAACCATGGAATGTACAACACCAAAAGTGAATTCCAATTAAAATATGAGCTTTGGATGATTACGGTGTGTCAGAGTAGATTCATTGATTGTAACAAATGCCCCCCTCTGATGGGGGATGTTGATAATGGGGAAGTCTATGTATGTGTGGTGACAGAGAGTATATGGGAAATCTCTATACCTTTCTCTTAATTTTTCTGTGAACTTAAAACTTCTCTAAACAAAGTCTTAAATAAAGAAAGAAGGGGTTATAATAATACTTGTTATTATAAAATAAACTTTTATAATACAAATAGCACTTCACAGACTAAGTGCTATAGAAATATAAGCCATAATTTTTATTGCTATTAACTGTTTAAAATTCCTAAAATATGGGTAGGCATGATAGTTTTTGAAGTTGGGAGTTTGATGTTTCTAACTTATAATTAATATGAGGTAAGATTATTTGTCTAGTAGTAAAGGGAGCCCCATAGTATCAAATTTTATGCCTAAACCATGGAAATTTGATGAAAAATATTGAGCAAGGGTAGACAGCAAACAGACTTACATATTAGAAAGTTTAGGAGAGGAATGGAAGATGGACAACATTAAAAGAAAATAAATCAACAGAAAGGCAATTCAAGTAGTTCCAATGAGAGATAAGGCCAGACGCAGAACAGAAAGAAAAGACGAATAGAAAAAGCACTTAGAAATGGTACAGCTAATAAGTTCTGGTATGTGTACAGCATAGTGACTATAATTAACAGTATTGTATTATATACTTGAAAGTTTTAAGATAGAAGGTCTTAAAATTTATCACCACACACAGAAAAATGGTGAATATGTGAGAGGATGGAAGTGATCACTAACTTTATCATGGTAACCATTTCACAATACATAAGTGTATAAAATTCTCACAACCTACACCTTACATATGTTGTATGTCAATAGTATCTCAATAAAGCTGGAGAAAAATGATAGAATTTAACTATCAGATGTGTATATTGAGCATGGGACAGGGAAGTATCTACAATGACTATTATTAAGTCCTGATTAACTGAGTCTTAGTATGAATGGAAGATGCATTTCCTCTGTATCTATTGAGAAAATTAGATTTTTCTTTTCTAATCTATTATTGCAGTAAATTACATTGCTCAATTCAACGGTAAACCAACCTCTCTTCTTGTTTCTTCATTTGACCGGGCCTCCAGATCTGTATACTTCAGAATAAAATTGTTATTTTAAGAATTATTTGAGACATTCTAGCTAATTAACAAACCTGAGAGGGTTTGTGGAAACCCCCAAAGTTATAGCCAGTCAGAAGTGTGGGCTTAGGAAACCTGGTGCTACCAACACTCTCAAGTCAGTCCCCAATAACAGTCCTGCCCGGCTTCACTCATGCCAATAGAACAAGATCAATTGAGTTTGGTTCAGAATCAAAGGTAAGCTTTATTCTTTGATCAATGAATGGAGAGGTGCGCATTTGTGCTCTAGACACTCGCTCTGCCGGTAGGCTGTGGGCAGGGCTGCTTTATAGGGGTCCCTTCGGGGAGGGAGGGGCGGAGCTCTTCAGGGTCTGGTGCAGGCACATTGGTCACGTGCCACAGATTGCAGTGCCGGGTGCAGCATCTCTGCACATGCCCCACCCTCGCCATCTTGAATTGGGGAGAAGAGCTGTGCAGGCTCCACAGGCTGCAAAGTTGGGGTGTTGGGCACCAACATTCGGAGCTGAGAACTCTAATCCGTTCTGTTGGGTGCAAGGTCCCTGCAAATGGCCCCCTACAAGCAAGTGAAACCAGACTAAACACAAAACAAGAAGTTAGACCTTATCTATCACTTAGATTCCATCTTATTTTTCCCAGGGACCCCAGTGGGCTTTGGTGGTGACACTGGGACCCCCAAAGTATTGCTGGAGTCTGCAGTAAGGGCAGTCTTGCTGGCAACTGTGCTCTTTAACCTGTGGGGTCTGTGCTCATCCTGGGTGGTAAGTGCCACAACTGAACTGCAGTACAGTACACCCCTGGGTTTTACCAGAATATGATGCAGGATTCTTTTTTAGATATATATGGATTTAATTAGCTAATATTTGATATAGGAGTTTACATCTATATTGATGAGTGAAAGTGGCATTACTTCAGATTTCCTGAAATATCCTTGCCAGTTTTTTGTTTTTTCTCAAGGTTATACTAGCTTCATACAACTGGGGGGAGGGGGTGTGTTATTTCTATTTTTATTTTCTGAAAGAGTTTGAGAAGATGGAATTATTTCTTCTTTGAATGTTTGGCAGAATCCATTAAAGGAGCCATCTGCAACTGGAATTTCTTTGTGGGAAAGCTTTTTTTTTTTTTTTAAACATCTTTGTTGGAGTATAATTGCTTTACAATGGTGTATAGTTTCTGCTTTAAAACAAAGTGAATCCCCATATCTCCTCCCTCTTGCATCTCCCTCCCATCCTCCCTATCCCACCCCTTTAGGTGGTCACAAAGCACCGGGCTGATCTCCCTGTGCTATGCGGCTGCTTCCCACTAGCTATCTATTTTACATTTGGTAGTGTATATATCTCAATGCCACTCTCTCACTGTGTCCCAGCTTACCCTTCCCCCTCCCCGTGTCCTCAACTCCATTCTCTATGTCTGCATGTTTATTCCTGTCCTGCCCTGGGGTTCTTCAGAACCATATATATATATATTTTTTAGATTCCATATATATGTGTTAGCATATGGTATTTGTTTTTCTCTTTCTGACTTACTTCACTCTGTAGGACAGACTCTAGGTCCATCCACCTCACTACAAATAACTCAGTTTTGTTTCTTTTTATGGCTGAGTAATATTCCATTATATATATGTGCCACATCTTCTTTATCCATTCATCTGTTGGTGGATGCTTAGGTTGCTTCCATGTCCTGGCTATTGTAAATACAGCTGCAATGAACATTGTGGTACATGACTCTTTTTGAATTATGGTTTCTCAGGGTAAATGCCCAGCAGTGGGATTGATGGGTCATATGATAGTTTTATTTTTTGTTTTTTAAGGAACCTCCATACTGTTCTCCATCGTGGCTGTATCAATTTACATTCCCACCAAGAGTACAAGAGGGTTCCCTTTTCTCCACACCCTCTCCAGCATATTCTGTTTGTAGATTTTTTGATGATGGCCCTTCTGACAGGTGTAGGTGATACCTCACTGTAATTTTGATTTGCATTTCTCTAATGATTAGTGATACTGAGCATCCTTTCATGTGTTCGTTGACAATCTGCATACCTTCTTTGGACAAATGTCTATTTAGGTCTTCTGCCCAGTTTTGGATTGGTTGTTTGTTTTTTTGATATTGAGCTGCATGAGCTGCTTGTAAATTTTGGAGATTAATCTGTTGTCAGTTGCTTCATTTGCAAATATTTTCTCCCATTCTGAGGGATGTTTTTTCATCTTGTTTATGGTTTCCTTTGCTGTGCAAAAGCTTTTAAGTTTCATTAGGTCCCATTTGTTTATTTTTGTTTTCAATTCCATTTCTCTAGGAGGTGGGTCAGAAAAGATCTTGCTGTGATTTATGTCATAGAGTGTTCTGCCTATATTTTCCTCTAAGAGTTTGATAGAGCCTGGCTTTACATTTAGGTCTTTAATCCATTGTAAGTTTTTTTTGTGTATAGTGTTAGGGAGTGTTCTAATTTCATTCTTTTGCATGTAGCTGTCCAATTTTCCCAGCACCACTTATTGAAGAGGCTGTCTTTTCTCCATTGTATATTCTTGCCTACTTTATCAAAGACAAGGTGACCATATGTGTGTGGGTTTACCTCTGGGCTTTCTATCCTGTGCCATTGATCTATATTTGTTTTCGTGCCAGTACCATACTGTCTTGATTACTGTAGCTTTGTAGTATAGTCTGAAGTCAGGGAGCCTGATTCCTCCAGCTCCGTTTTTCTTTCTCAAGATTACTTTGGCTATTTGGGGTCTTTTGTGTTTCCATACAATTTGTGAAATTTTTTCTTCTAGTTCTGTGAAAAATGTCATTGGTAGTTTGATAATGATTGCATTGAATCTGTAGATTACTTTGGGTAGTATAGTCATTTTCACAGTGTTGAGTCTTCCAATACAAGAACATGATATATCTCTCCATCTGTTTGTAGCATCTTTAATTTCTTTCATCAGTGTCTTATAGTTTTCTGCATACAGGTCTTTTGTCTGCTTAGGTAGGTTTATTCCTAGGTATTTTATTCTTTTTGTTGCAGTGGTAAATGGGAGTTTTTCCTTAATTTCTCTTTCAGATTTTTCATCATTAGTGTATAGGAATGCAAGAGATTTCTGCACATTAATTTTGTATCCTGCTACTTTACCAAATTCATTGATTAGCTCTAGTAGTTTTCTGGTAGCATCTTTAGGATTCTCTATGTATAGTATCATGTCATCTGCAAACAGTGACAGCTTTATTTCTTCTTTTCTGATTTGGATTCCTTTTATTTCTTTTTCTTCTCTGATTGCTGTGGCAAAAACTTCCAAAACCATGTTAAATAATAGTGGTGAGAGTGGACAACCTTGTCTTGTTCCTGATCTTAGAGGAAATGGTTTCAGTTTTTCACCATTGAGGACGATGTTGGCTGTGGGTTTGTCATATACGGCCTTTATTATGTTCAGGTAAGTTCCCTCTATGCCTACTTTCTGGAGGGTTTTTATCATAAAGGAGTGTTGAATTTTTTCGAAAGCTTTTTCTGCATCTATTGAGATGATCATATGGTTTTTATTCTTCAGTTTGTTGATGTGGTATATCACATTGATTGATTTGCATATATTGAAGAATCCTTGCATTCCTGGGATAAACCACACTTGATCATGGTGTATGATCCTTTTATGTGCTGTTGGATTCTGTTTGCTAGTATTTTGTTGAGGATTTTTGCATCTATGTTCATCAGTGATATTGGCCTGTAGTTTTCTTTCTTTGTGACACCTTTGTCTGGTTTTGGTATCAGGGTGATGGTGGCCTCGTAGAATGAGTTTGGGAGTGTTCCTCCCTCTGTTGTATTTTGGAAGAATTTGAGAAGTTAAGTGTTAGCTCTTCTCTAAATGTTTGATAGAATTTGCCTGTGAAGCCATCTGGTCCTGGGCTTTTGTCTGTTGAAAGATTTTTAATCACAGTCGCAATTTCAGTGCTTGTGATGAGTCTGTTCATATTTTCTATTTCTTCCTGGTTCAGTCTCGGCAGGTTGTGCATTTCTAAGAATCTGTCCATTTCTTCCAGGTTGTCCATTTTATTGGCATATAGTTGCTTGTAGTAATCTCTCATGATCCCTTGTATTTCTGCAGGTCAGTTGTTACTTCTCTTTTTTCATTTCTAATTCTATAGATTTGCATCTTCTCACTTTTTTTCTTTATGATTCTGGCTAATGGTTTATCAATTTTGTTTACCTTCTCAAAGAACCAGCTTTTAGTTTTATTGACATTTGCTATCATTTTCTTCATTTCTTTTTCATTTATTTCTGATCTGATCTTTATGATTTCTTTCCTTCTGCTAACTTTGGGGTTTTTTTGTTCTTCTTTCTCTAATTGCTTTAGGTGTAAGGTTAGGTTGTTTATTTGAGGTGATTCTTGTTTCTTGAGGTAGGATTGTATTGCTATAAACTTCCCTGTTAGAACTGCTTTTGCTGCATCCAATAGGTTTTGGGTCATCGTGTTTTCATTGTCATTTGTTTCTAGGTATTTTTTTGACTTCCTTTCTGATTTCTTCAGTGATCTCTTGATTGTTAAGTAGTGTACTGTATAGCCTCCATGTGTTTGTATTTTTTACAGATTTTTTTCCTGTAATTGATATCTAGTCTCACAGCATTGTGGTCAGAAAAGACACTTGATACAATTTCAGTTTTCTTAAATCTACCAAGGCTTGATTTTTGACCCAAGATATGATCTATCCTGCAGAATGTTCCATGAGCACTTGAGAAAAAAGTGTATTCTGTTGTTTTTGGATAGAATGTCCTATAAATATCAATTAAGTCCATCTTGTTTAATGTATCATTTAAAGCTTGTATTTCCTTATTTATTTTCATTTTGGATGATCTGTCCATTGTTGAAAGTGAGGTGTTAAATTCCCAATATTATTGTGTTACTGTCGATTTCCCCTTTTATGGCTGTTAGCATTTGCCTTATGGATTGAGGTGCTCCTATGTTGGGTGCATGAATATTTACAATTGTTATATCTTCTTCTTGGATTTATCCCTTGATCATTATGTAGTGTCCTTCTTTGTCTCTTGTAATAGTCTTTGTTTTAAAGTCTATTTTGTCTGATATGAGAATTGCTACTCCAGCTTTCTTTTGATTTCCATTTGCATGGAATATCTTTTTCCATCCCCTCACTTTCAGTCTGTATGTGTCCCTAGGTCTGAAGTGGGTCTCTTGTAGAGAGCATATATACGGGTCTTGTTTTTGCTTCCATTCAGCCAGTCTATGTCTTTTGGTTGGAACATTTAATCCATTTACATTTAAGGTAATTATCGATATGTATGTTACTTTTACCATTTTCTTAATTGTTTTGGGTTTGTTATTGTAGGTCTTTTCCTTCTCCTGTGTTTCCTGCCTAGAGAAGTTCCTTTAGCATTTGTTATATAGCTGGTTTGGTGGTGCTGAATTCTCTTAGATTTTGCTTGTCTGTAAAGGTTTTCATTTCTCTGTCAAATCTGAATGAGATCCTTGCTGGGTAGAGAAATCTTGGTTGTAGGGTTTTCCCTTTCATCACTTTAAATATGTCCTTCCACTCCCTTCTGTCTTGCAGAGTTTCTGCTGAAAGGCCAGCTGTTAACCTTATGGGGATTCCCTTGTATGTTATTTGTTGTTTTTCCCTTACTGCTTTTAATATTTTTTCTTTGTATTTAATTTTTGATAGTTTGAGTAATACGTGTCTTGGCATGTTTCTCCTTAGATTTATCCTGTATGGGACTCTCTGCGTTTCCTGGACTTGATTGACTCTTTCCTTTCCCATATTAGGGAAGTTTTCAACTGTAATCTCTTCGAATAGTTTCTCAGTCCCTTTCTTTTTCTCTTCTTCTTCTGGGACCCCTATAATTCTAATGTTGGTGCATTTAATGTTGCCCTAGAGGTCTCTAAGACTGTCCTCAATTCTTTTCATTCTTTTTTCTTTATTCTGCTCTGTGGTGGTTATTTCCACTATTTTATCTTCCAGGTCACTTATCCGTTCTTCTGCCTCAGTTATTCTGCTATTGATTCCTTCTAGAGAATTTTTAATTTCATTCATTGTGTTGTTCATCATTGTTTGTTTGTTCTTTAGTTCTTCTAGGTCCTTGTTAAGCGTTTCTTGTATTTTCTCCGTTCTATTTACAAGATTTTGGATCATCTTTACTATCATTACTCTGAATTCTTTTTCAGGTAGACTGCCTATTTCCTCTTCATTTGTTTGGTCTGGTTGGTTTTAACCTTGCTCCTTCATCTGCCGTGTGTTTCTCTGTCTTCTCATTTTGCTTAACTTACTCTGTTTGGGGTCTCCTTTTCACATGCTGCAGGTTTGTAGTTCCTGCTGTTTTTGGTGTCTGCCCCCAGTGGCTAAGGTTGGTTCAGTGGGTTGTGTAGGCTTCCTGGTGGAGGGGACTGGTGCCTGTGTTCTGGTGGATGAGGCTGGATCTTGTCTTTCTGGTGGGCAGGACTGCATCTGGTGGTGTGTTTTGGGGTGTCTGTGGCCTTATTATGATTTTACCCAGCCTCTGTGCTAATGGGTGGGGTTGTGTTCCTGTATTGTTAGTTGTTTGGCATATGGTGCCCAGCACTGTGGCTTGCTGGTCGTTGAGTGGAGCTGGGTCTTAGCATTGAGATGGTGATCTCTGGGAGAGCTTTCACCATTTGATATTACGTGGAGCCGGAAGGTCTCTGGTGGACCCATGTCCTAAACTTGGCTCTCCCAACTCAGAGGCACAGGCCTGACACCCGGCCAGAAACCCAAGACCCTGTCAGCCACACAGCTCAGAAGAAAATTGAGAAACAAAGAAAGAAAGAAAGAATAAAATAAAATAAATTTATTAATATAAAAAATAAAATAAATTGTTAAAAATTTAAAAACATTAAAAATAAAAACAAACGAAAGAAAGAAAGAAAGAAGAGAACAACCAAACCAAAAAACAAATCCACCAATGATAACAAGAGCTAAAAACTATACGAAATAACCCTAAAAAACAAAAATATGGACAGACAGAACCTTATGACAAATGGTAAAAGCAAAGCTATACAGACAAACTCACAAAGAAGCATACACATACACACAAAAAGAGAAAAAGGAAAAATATATATATATCTATATATAAAAAAAAGGAAGAGAACAACCAAATCAATAAACAAATCTACCAATGATAATAAACTCTAAATACTAAACTAAGATAAACATAAAACCAGAAAAAAATTAGATGCAGAAAGCAAACCCCAAGTCTACAGTTGATCCCAAAGTCCACCGCCTCAATTTTGGGATGGTTCATTGTCTATTCAGGTATTCCAGAGATGCAGGGTACATCAAGTTGATTGTGGAGATTTAATCCGCTGCTCCTGGGGCTGCTGGGAAAACTTTCCCTTTCTCCTCTTTGTTTGCACAACTCCTAGGGTTCAGCTTTGGATTTGGCCCTGCCTCTGCGTGTAGGTCACCTGAGGGCGTCTGTTCCTGTCCAGACAGAACAGGGTTAAAGGAGCAGCTGATTAGGGCGCTCTGGCTCACTCAGGCTGAGTGGAGGGAGGGGTACGGAATGCGGAGCAAGCCTGCGGCGACAGAGGCTGGCATGACATTGCAACAGCCTGAGGCGTGCCGTGTGTTCTCTCAGGGAAGTTGTCCCTAGATCATGGGACCCTGGCAGTGGTGGGCTGCACAGGCTCCCTGGAGGAGAGGTGTGGATAGTGACCTCTGCCTGCACACAGGCTTCTTGGTGGCTGCAGCAGCAGCTTTAGCATTTCATACCCATCTCTGGTGTCTGCAGTGATAGCCGCCACTCACGCCCATCTCTGGAGCTCGTTTAGGCAGTGCTCTGAATCCCCTCTCCTCGTGCACCCCGAAACAATGGTCTCTTGCCTCTTAGGCGGGTCCAGACTTTTTTCCAGACCCTCCTCCCAGCTAGCTGTGGCACACTAGTCCCCTTCAAGCTGTGTTCATGCAGCCAACCCCAGTCCTCTCCCTGGGATCTGACCTCCGAAGCCCGTGCCTCAGCTCCCAGCCCCCAACCATTCCGGTGGGTGAGCAGACAAGCCTCTCAGGCTGGTGAGTGCTGGTCGGCACTGATCCTCTGTGCGGGAATCTCTCTGCTTTGCCCTCTGCACCCCTATTGCTGCGCTCTCCTCTGTGGCTCTGAAGCTTCCCCCCCACCCATCCCCCCATCTTCTACCAGTGAAGGGGCTTCCTAGTGTGTGGAAACTTTTCCTCCTTCATTGCTCCCTCCCAGAGGTGCAGGTCCCATCCCTATTCTTTAGTCTCTGTTTTTTCTTTTTTTGTTTTGCCCTACCCAGGTATGTGGAGAGTTTCTTGCCTTCTGGGAAGTCTGAGGTCTTCTGCCAGGGTTCAGTAGGTGTTCTGTAGGAGTTGTTCCACATGTAGATGTATTTCTGATGTATTTGTGGGGAGGAAGGTGATCTCCACGTCTTACTCCTCTGCCATCTTGAAGGTCTCCCCTGTGGGAAGGCTTTTGATTAATGGTTTAGTTTCTTAGTATCTATGTATATATTACTTAGCTTTTCTCTTTCTTCTGGAATCACTTTTGGATGATTCTATTTTTCCAGAAATGTATCTACTTTATCTAAAGGTGTAAACTTAATATTGTAAGTTGTTTATATCATCCTATTAATATCTCTTTAATATCTTTAAGATTGGAAGAAATGTCCTTACTTTGCTTTTGGTACTGTTTATTTGGGCCTTTTCTTTTTTGTCATAATTCATCTAATCTGAGGGGTCATCAATTTAAGCAGCAGTTTTAAAGAAGCAATTTTGGCTTTTTTAAATGCTCGTTATTGAATGTTTTCTATTGTATTAATTTCTGTTTCTATTTTTTATCTTCCCTGTTCTGTTTCTCCTATATGAGATAGATATTTAGCTCATTAATTTTCAACACTTCTCTCTTTCTCATATATATATAACTTTTCCTCTATGTGGGGCTTTAGCTGCATTCTACAAAGTACAATATGAGCTAAGATTTCCATTATTGTTATCATTCAGCTAAGTATTTTCCTATTTTCTTCTTTGAAACAAAAATTAACAAAAATTACTTAGAAGTCTAATTCTTGGGCTTCCTTGGTGGTGCAGCGGTTGAGAATCTGCCTGCCAATGCAGGGGACACGGGTTCAGGCCCTGGTCTGGGAAGATCCCACATGCCGCGGAGCAACTAAGCCCGTGAGCCACAACTACTGAGCCTGCGCATCCGGAGCCTGTGCTCCGCAACAAGAGAGGCCGCGACAGTGAGAGGCCCACGCACCGCGATGAAGAGTGGCCCCCGCTCGCCACAACTAGAGAAATCCCTCGCACAGAAACGAAGACCCAACACAGCCAAAAATAAATTAAAAAAAAAAAAAAGTCTAATTCTTAGCTTTCAAATATTGATAAAAGGAAATTTTTCTAGTTATCTTTTTTCCATTTAATTCTAGCTTAATTGTCATTATTTTAGTTCTTAGCTATTAGACAAAATTTGATTTATAGCCCAGAAAAAGGTGAATTTTCATAACTGTTCCAACAGTACTTAAAAAGATTATATATTCTCCAGTTACTAAATACAGCTTTTTATATATATAAATGTATACATGCATTATTTATAGAAATATAACTATATAGCTCCAAAGAGATAGCCAGTCTATAATATATATTTGTTATTCAAATTCTACATCTTTAATGATTTTTTGTCTATTTTTCCTATTATTCATTGAAGAAAGTATTTAAAAATCTCCCACTATGATTAATGATGTGTCTGTTTCTCCTTATATTTCTGCCATGTTTTACTTTACATAGTTTCACAATTAATATTTATTTTATCTGAGTCAATGGAAAAATTTTTGCCTTAAGATCAGTTTAATTCTGATATTAATATAACCATATCAATTTTATTTGATTAGTATTTTCATAGTGTGTGTTCTTTATCCTTTTCCTGTCACTTTTTCTGTATCTATGTTTTATATGTGACTCTTGTGAACATCATATAATTTCTTTTAATCCAGTCATGCAATCTTCATTTTTTAAGTAGGCATTGGATTTCTTTAAGTGTGATGTCATACGATTTTATCCCTTTCGTGTTCTACATATGATCTGTGCTTCTTTCTGTCTCCTTTCTTTCCTTCTTTTGGATTGATTGATGTTCTCATTCTATATTTTTCTTCCCTTTAGCATTTTGACAATATAATTCTCTTGTCTTCGGACTTTGATAATATCTTGAGAAGTCAGTTGTCGGTCTTTTGAAGGTAACTGCTCTTTTTCTCTGTTTTTAGTTTTGTTTTATTTGTCTTAGTGTTTCCAGTTTCACTACAGTCTATCTCAGTATAGATTTCTCTTTATTTATCCTGTTACAGATTTGTTAAATCTGGATTGGTACATTAGTCTATCATCAATTCCAGATATTCTAATCTATTATCTCTGCAAATGTTTTCTGTACCCCGTTTTCTGCCTCCTTCTGGAGATTCATTAAAGACATATTAAGCAGTCTCATTCTACCTACTGTTTCCTATTTTAGGGGGGATAGAGTCTCTCTATCTTATATTCTGGATACCATTCCCTATCTTCCAAGTCACTAATTCCCTCTTTAGCTGTGCTTCATCTGGTGCACTTGACTTGTTGAGTTTTTAATTTTACTTTTTTTTTGACTCTAGAAATTATACTTGACTCTTTTTCAATTCTAATTTTTGTTTCCTTGTGTACCCTAAGGATATTTTAAAGCTTACCTTTTTTCTTTCTTAAACCTTGTAAATATAATTTTTTAATGCTGGTCAATACCTGAGATCATTGAAAGTTTGTTTCTCTTGTATCTCATACCTTGCTTCCTTGCTACCCACTTAGTTTTAATTTTCCATTGTTACTGCACTCATGAAATTATTTGAAGACCTAGAATACAGATAGAACCTTACTCTAGAGGACTTGCATTTGCTTCTGTTGGACACCTGGAGGCACTACCAATCTAGGAGCACCACAAACCAAGATAAGGCTTGAAATTTCCTGGCCCCCCAGTTGATGTGAACAAGGCAGAATATCCATGCAAGAGCCAGCCCATAGTCACAACTTCTCCAAGACATTCAAAAAAATTTTTTCTCATACTCTATTTAGCGTCAAGGTAACTTTGTCACAGTCATCTTCAAAAACGGGTAGGTGTGTTGGTTTGGGGGTTTTTTGTTTGTTGGTTTTGTTTCATTCCTAGTGACCCTGAGAACAAAGTCCTCTGGAGCCCCTGCTTGATGTAGTAAATTATTATATTAAACTGTCTACCTTGCAAAAACACTGGACCTTAATTTCTGTTCACCACCAAACCTGAGAAGGCCAGGTTAGTGTAGATCAGCATATGCTCCTGGATCTATATTTTTTTCCTAGTAAAAATCTCATGTTCTTTACTGTACCTGCTATGACTATGTAAATGTCTTTTCTCTGAACTGCAAGGTGCAGCTTGAAAAAACTTGGTGCTTTTTAAAGAAAATCTATTTTAATATCTCAGCAGCTGCCATCTTCACATAGATTATTACTGTAACATTTTGGTTTATGACACTGCTTTGCAAAGTTTCAGACACACAGATGTGCTTAGTAGTAGCTGGTGATCAGAGCCAAATGTGAGAACTACAAGGCATTTTACCATAGTAGTAGAGCAGAGAATTTTAACTCCAAATGTATCAAAGACACATTTTTTAAAACAACAAAAAAATCTAAAATTTACTACCTTAGCATTCTAAAGAAAGGAGTCAGAATTTACATGTAAGTTATGATTCATTAAAAAGTAGTGAATTTTTGAGTGAGCATGATACTAGCTGAGAATTATGGCTAAGCCACAAGGAGCATCGGATAATATTAACACTAGTAAATAAAAAAGAAAAACTCCTTTGAAGATTAGCCTACCCTCCTAATTTCCTTGATAAAGTTGGAATCTTCAGTTATTTAGGTCTGTGGTGTCCAGTGGGCTCTATGAGGCATATTCAATTATTCTATAATATAATGTTTGAACACTTTTAATTATTCCTACTTCTCTACTAACTTGATATGAGGATTTAGTCAAATTATGCACCATCTCTATTTTTTCCACTTAAAAAATGAGTAGGATATAGTAATACAAGGAGATGTTCTAGAGGGATTCATTATTTAATGTTTCTAAAGTCCTACACAAATGCCAAACTCATTAGAGCGTGCATGCTGGCAAGTGGCTAGGGTTTAGGAGATAATGCAAGAGCACACATAAATGAAAATTTCAGCATGAACGACCTTCTTTTTGGACCAGAGAATGATTAATCATGTCACTGACATCATGTATGCAGGTTCTTGTTCAATAAGTAACAGTTAACACCCTTAGGTTATACCTTCAGATTT
Source organism: Eubalaena glacialis (assembly GCF_028564815.1). Lineage (NCBI taxonomy): Eukaryota > Metazoa > Chordata > Mammalia > Artiodactyla > Balaenidae > Eubalaena > Eubalaena glacialis. Next base: position 103,107,347 of record NC_083726.1, read on the forward strand.
CTCCCTTCCCCTTTCACACAGTGGTGGCAGGGGCTTGGGAGCAGGACTACCAATTCTGTATAGATGCTGAGAGCCTTTCAAATTGCAGTCTAGAAAATGCCCAGACTGTCTAACTTTTACCGTCCCGTAAAAAAAAAGGTGGAACTCTTGTGTTGTAGTAAATTGTTCCCAGACTTCAGTTGGATTACTTCTGAAGATCTTATTTAAAGTACACCCTGTAGACATCAGTGCCAGTAAAATAAATCCAGAATCGGCTGATTATCACTACTACATCATTACCATCCTGCTCTCAGCCACCAGTATATCTTGCAAGGGTTATGGCAATAGCCTCCATTTTCAGTCAAGATTGTCTAGAGAAACAGAACAGTAAGACATGTGTGTACGTGTGTGAGAAAAAAAATATATGCATATATACTCACACACATATATGTATATATGTATACAAACATATATATATCATATATAAACCTATATATCCTAATGATTATGTTTATCTATAGATAGATATAGATAGATAGATAGATAGATAGATAGATAGATAGATAGATAGATAGATAATAGATAGATAGATAGATAAAAAGATTTATTTTAAGGAATTGGCTCATGTAACTGTGGGACTGGCAAGTTGAGAAATCTGTAGGACAGACCAGCAGGCTGTAAACTCAGACAGGAGTTGATGCTACAGTCTTGAGGTAGAACTTCTCTTACTCTAGGGAATTTCATTTTTTGCTCTTAAGACCATGAACTGACTGGATGAGGCACACCCACATTATTGAGAGTAATCTTTTTAGTGAACTGATTGTGCATGTTAACTACATCTATAAAATACCTTCACAGTAACACCTAGATTAGTATTTGAATAAGTAACTGGGTGCTACCACCTAGCCAAGTTTACACATAAAACTAACCAGCACATGTCCTAACTGGCTTCCTTGCTTCTTCCTATGTCCTATCCCCACAATCTATTTTCAACATAGCAGCCACAGTGATCCTTTAAGACATAAGCCATGGTATGTCATTCTCCTTCAGAACTTCTAACAGCTCTTCAAATCACTCTCTGTTAAATCCCAGGTCCTTATAAAGGCATCCAAGGACTTGAATGATCTGGGCCTCTATGACCTGTCTTCATTCCCTGCTCTTCCCACTTGGGTCATAATGTCCTCAACGTACCAGGCACATTTCCATCCTAGAGGCTTTAAGCTGTTTATTCTAACTCCTTGAAATATGCTTCTCCCAAGACAGAAACATCACGAATTTCCTCCTTCTTCAAATTTTTGCTACAGTGTCACCCTCTCAATATAGTCTACCATTATAGACTATTTAAAATTCTACCTGATAGATTTCTTCTCTGGCATTCCATATTCCTGTATTCTGCCCTACCTCTTTTTTCCCATAGCATGTATTACCTTATAACATAATTTGTAATTTACTTTTTAAAATATATCTGTTATTTATTGATCCTCCCCGCCCACCAGAATGTAACCGCCACAAAGACAACAGTCTTTGTTTATCGCTTATTAAATCTCTGATTTAACCCCTGTGTCTAGATCAGTGTCTGGCAAATGTAGTTATTTAATAAACATTTGTTGGATAAATGAATAAATTTAAGCTAATGCTTTACTAATACCCTCTTGATTATTAACTGTAATACATCTAAAAAGAACTTATTTTTACATCCTCTTCTTTTTATGTCCTTCACCCTGTTCTATAAAAATTCCCCATTTTTAAGCAGATAATATAATCTAATTTTTTTTCCTTTCGTAATCATTCTCCTTTTTAAAGGAAATGATGTAAAGAACCTAATATTCATGTCATATATATAATAACTAGTTAATTGAGGGGGAATAATTAAGATATGTGCAATTAATTAAAGTAATTTGATTAGGGGAATAAGGCTTCTTGGGTTATAGAAAGAGTTTGGGTGGAAAACCACCATGGACTTGCTGGGGTAACCACACAAAAAAGACACAGATTTTCAAGGCCATAATTTTAGAGAATTTCAGTTTGTTTCAAGAATGATATTTAGCCTCATTTCTACTATATAATAAGTTTATCAAATTGATTTAAATAGTGATTATCATGTTTTTACTGATAACTCATTTTGACCGATAAGCATTATAACAGCTGGAGGTGAAGTATATAGAAGTTTAGAATTACAAACTTAGAATAGACCTAACACCTTTTCATTTTTTTCTTTGTATTTTATTGCATATTTTTTCCCATGCTTTTTTTACTCACAGAGAAGTTCAAAGGAAAAGTAGAAAAAAATAAACCCACTTGATGGATTTTTATATCACATTTCAGTCTCAAATTTGTATTTGTCCTTCAAGAAACATACTTGGAAGATGCCTTCCAGCTCCAAATTTTTAAAAGGTGGCCCTTCCTGGATTCTCCAGTTTCTAGAGTTGGGTTAACCAGAGAATGTGTGATATCCTTGGTCTTGCAAAAATCCCTTCTCCCTGTATTTCTCTAATCAAGGTTATGAAGAAATGTATATGCCATGGAGAAGATAAGTAACATCTAGGAAACAATATTTCCTTTTATTCATAAGCATGTCCCTGTAGCCATATTTTTAAATTAATTATGTTGCACATTAAAAAAAAGTTGCTGATATAAAAAGTATAACAATTAGAACTGTGTGACCAAAACCTCTTGCTTTTATATCTCATTAGCCTCTTCTTGAGTCACTCTCCAGTATAGTGAAATTGGGAGACTTGATTCAGATCCGTAAATGCGCCAAGCTTTTTCCCAGCTCAGCGTTTCTGCACACAACATTTCTTCTGCCTCAGACAATCTTCTTCATCTGGCTAAGATAATCTGACTTTAGCACAGATTTCAGTTTTTCAGGGAAGCCTTTTTGGATCCCTCTGCCTAGTTGAAGTTTCTTATTTTTTTTTTTTCTAATGGCATTTTCCTCATTCTTATAATTAATTAACTAAGCAATATAGTTATTTGTGTTACAAATACCTGGCTTGCCCTTGGACAGTAATGGAAACTGCTCCTATAACCAAAAGATATAAAATAATCTTGAAAACTGAAATACCATAATGTCTTTGACGCTAAAGAAAGGCTTTCATGGAGAGGGCAGTGCCCAGAATTTCATAGTAAAATATAAATGGTTTGTGCAGAAACAGTCTACCTAGGGAATACAAGGAGATACTCATTGTATTCTCAAGCAGGTAGCCTCTTGTTCCCTAGGACTGACTTTGGAGCCACATGAGGAGCTACAGGATCCCATAATTACATGGGTGGTGCCCTATGAGCAGATTTCTATTGACCAAAAAACGCTGCTTGGTTTATGAATGGCATTTCCAAGGTGGAAAAACAACATCCTATTTGGAATACTGTGACACTAAGACCAGCAGGTGCAAAGACTGAAGAGGAAAGAAGAAATCAGTTCAATGGTTTTGCATGCTGTTTTCCTTGTAATGATGGGAGAATTGAATAATGATAAAAGCCCATTATATTTAGGTTTTTACTGAGTCACGAGTGGTGGCCAATGGTTTGGCCTTATGGTCAGGCAGATGGACAATGAGAATTTGCACTAGGTATAGCCCTGTGGAAATCGCTATGGGAATTTAAGGGGCACATTAAAGTAGGAGGCATTGGGGAAGGTACTGGGGAAGTGATACGTTGAAAACAATGAAAAGGATATTAAGGGCAAAAAGAAGAGCTAGTTAAAAATCCCTAAGACAAGGCATGGTCAAAAAAGGCCAGCTGGGCTATAGTCAGTACATAGTTGGAGAAAGAAGTTGGCTCTGAAATCAGACAGTTTTCAAGAGGTTATATCAAATATATCCTTTGTAATCTGTATTAACACATTTGTATTTCATCCTATACAAACTGGGAAGTCATTGGAGAGTGTTGAGCAGAGAAGGAAAGTGATTTATATTTTTAAAGGATTTCTGTACTTGCTGCATAGAAAATAGACTGTGGAGGGTTTTGGCAAGCACAGTGATGTTCACAAATATTTAATGTGCCTTTGAAAGGTTTGGGAGTTCCCAAGACCACCCTCAGGTTCAATAATTTGCTGAAAGGACTCACAGAACCAACTTAAAGCTGTTACCCTCACTGTTACAGTTTCCTTTAATGAAAGGATACAGACTGAAATCAGCCAAGCATGGATCATGGAGCATAACGCACAGTCCAAGAAAAGTCCCACATGCAGACCTTCCTGTTGTTCTTTCCAGTGGAGTCATGGTTAGCACTAACTTTTCCCAAAAATGGTGTGTGAAAATATGCACAGTGTATTGCCAACCAGAGAAGCTTGCCTGAGTTTTGGGAGACACAATTCAACCCATGACATAGGGTCTTTGTTTTGTTCATTACTTATTTCAATGACTGAAACAATTCCTGACAAATAATTAGTTAATATTTGTCAAATGAATGTATGAATGAATAGATGAATGAATTCAACATGTCAAGCATAAAAATAGCTGCTGGAGATAGAGATTTAAGATGCAATCCCCACCATCAGCAAGCTCACATTCTAATGGAAGAAACAATTAAATAAATATTATATGATGAATGTTAAGCCAAAGACATACACTAGGTGCCATGTAGAAACAAAACTTTGAGCACGAAGATCAGGGAACACTTCATAGAGAAGATGATGCCTTGCTTTGAGTGCTGAAATGTTGAAACTGATCTTGGAAGACAAAGAACATTCCATGCGTAGGGAATAGTACATATGAATACAAACAGGCAAGAAAAACTATATCACATCTGAGGAACTGCAGGTAGTTTGGTGTGGAACCAATAAGGGTAAAGAAAAAGGTAATTCTGCAAGGGAGCAAGAAGGCAGATCGTGAAGGGCATAGCATAAACTAGAGTTCCGATTTTATCTTTAACATAATAGAAACCATTGATACCTTTTAAACTAGATGAGTGACATACTCAATTTGACATTTTAGAAAGGTCATTGACAATAGTATAAAGAATGAATTAGAAAGAAATAAGCAAGACTAAAAAAAGTAAGCTTTTGATGTATAGTCAAATGAAATAATCAATAATCAAAAGGAAAAGTACTGAGAGCCTAAACTTAAAGGGCGACAGGATGGTGAGGGATAATGAATGGAATTGAGAGCTGTGGCAGATGAAAAATGAATAGGTCAAGGTGACGGATTTGATGTAGAGTACGAAAAAAGAATCCAGGATGGCATCTATATGGCTGATGTTGTGCAATAGATAAATGGTGGTACCATTCACTGAAATATACGTCTTTATTAGCGGAGTTGACGTGGGAGAGAAGCAGGGGCTTTAGTGGGTAAAAGAGTCAAGGAAGAATCATTATTGGACATTCTAATTCTAAGCTAGACCATCTAAAAGTAATGTCTCATAAATAATCAATGCAAAATTTGGGAGTTCAGGGGAATTATGGTTGAAAATCCTTAGAGTATATTTTGAATATCTATTGTGCATCTGATATTTTCAGATCATGGGAAAACCAAAACTTCACCTTTCAGAGGTTACATTTTAGAAAGGTAGCTTAAGTGTGATAGTTGTTCAAGGAGTGCATTTATTCCTTTTTCGTAGCTAATTTAGTGCATTCATTATTTTTTTCTTTTACATCTTTACATTTTTGTTATTAATGTAGATGCCTATGGCATCATAATCTCAGAAATATAAGTTCCCTCATTTAAAAATCTTAGCCTTGAAATATTTTCTATCCTTTGGGGTAGATGTGTAGAAGTTAAATACACACACACACACACACACACACACACACAGAATGAACTAACCTCAGAAGATCTGGCTGTTCATTTAGGCTACGTTAGCAGAGTGGATTGCTGCGTGGTAGATTTGGTAATGACAATCAGTGTCATGCCAACTGCTGAAACAAACAGGTTAACTGGACAGGAATTCAGCTCATCACCATGGTTTGGTAGTTTGGCAAAATGTCAATTGTGCCTTTCTAGAAAGCTCCATATACCATTTTTTTAACCAAGAAAATGAAGTAAAATGATTGAGATTTCCACCACTTTAGCAAGTCTTCCATCATATCACTAAAGGCGAAGCGACATTCTAATGGACAACATTCCTAAACTGTTAGGATTTACTGGCACAGATGCTTTTGGTGATATCAGTCTCAAACTCTTCGTTTCTATTTGAAATATTCATTGTACATTTCAAATTACCGCACAGCACCACAGTGGCAAATAGATGGCCACGGTTCTTGAAAAAAAATACAAATAATAAAAGGGGAGGGCCACAAGGTCAAAAGATATTTTTCTGGAGATTCTTGCAATATACCAAGTGATGCCTTGGAAAAAAACCAAAGCTGTTTAAAAAGACAGCAGCTGCTATAATGCTGCTTCATTACAGACCCAGCAGAGCAGAAGCAATGCATCCATTTTGCCTTTTTCTTCACTGATGATATCAATGAAGCATTAATGGAATTCTTACAGTCTACTGGTACAGTATAAATTTAGTCTGAGTAAATCCTATATTGACTATATTATAATACTCTTTTTTAAACTAAAGAAGAAACTCACTGGTTTATTTTTATATAAAAAAATTATGTAGGAGATATAGCTTCAGATCCACAATAAATAAGTGGTCAATACAGTTTTTTTTCTTTTACCATTAGGACAACAGGTAGAATTTAAGTCTAAATTAAAGCTCTCATTAGCAAACTTGTTTCACAGAAAAGTCACACATTCTTTCCCCAGTTAATAAAGTCAAGGTGCTTTGATTATTGTTTTTTTATTGATTTCATTTATTTAATGCTCCTTTAACAGAAAAAGTTTAGTTTCTGTTTGTTCTTTTATTTTCTTAACAGGATAGGTTGTGCTTTCAAAATAAAAATTATGCAAATTACTTATCATTTACCTTGATTTTTAAAATGAAGCCCAAACTATAATTCTAGGACTGTCCACTTATACAAAAATTTAGGGGCTAAAAAGGGACCCAGATGTTTCAAGTGGATTTGCAAATGGCAAAATGCTGCTTGTTGGATCTGCCTGCAAATCTTATTTGCAAATGCAAATCCTCTTTCCAAACAGATCAGAGTTTTTTTAGGTCCACAAAAATCCTTGAACAGAGCAAAATGCTGATGGAATGTACATGTGGCACTTCTATGGATTTCTATCCACATGCTCTTGCATCTTGGTTGTGTACTTTCAGAGCATGGCAGGAGAAGATAGAATGCAACGACACTTATTTTCAGGGGATTCTGAAGGTATCCTGCTGCAATTTAGGGGACGGGCAGAGTTGTGGTGAATTCAAACATCTCCTTTTTTTTTTTAATATAAATTTTATTTATTTATTTATTTATTTATTTATTTATTTATTTATTTATTTATTTTGGCTGCGTTGGGTCTTTGTCGCTGCACGCGGGCTCTCTCCAGTTGCTGCGAGCGGGGGCTACTGTTCACTGCGGTGCGTGGGCTTCCCATTGCGGTGGCCTCTCCCGTTGCAGAGCACAGGCTCTAGGTGTGCAGGCTTCAGTAGTTATGGCACGCGGGCTCAGTAGATGTGGCACACGGGCCTAGTTGCTCCGCAGCATGTGGGATCCTCCCTGATCATGGCTCAAACCCGTGTCTCCTACATTGGCAGGCAGATTCTTAACCACTGCGCCACCAGGGAAGCCCCAAACATCTCATTTTTTATCTCTACAAGAAGTGACTCGGCGAAGCACACCCTACTTCAACTGTGTTCCCTTGACGCGCTGGCTTTATTTTGCAAAACAGTTTCCATTTGTCCACACCTACTGAGATTCCCTCTCTTGCATGCCTTCCCTTTTCAGCACAGGTTCCTCTAGCAGATCTGTGTTCCCGGGTCCCAGACTATGAGTGTAGCTCTCTATTGATGCTTGTCTGTTGAGGTCAGTAACTCATTCACATTTTTACTTTCCCTTGCCCCCTGATAATAATAATGATAATAGCAAACAACTTATAGCACTGTCCACGTACTCATTTAATCTTCACCACTACTTCATCACATGCACAGTTTCCCTTCCTGTGCTCCTCTAATCTAACAAATCAATTTACACCGAAAGGTTAATGGTGGAAAGAAAGCATGGCCGGATTTTTCCACCTCCAATCTGTCATCTTCTCTCCTTACATTTTACCCCTGCCATTATTCAAGGTTGGACTGTTGCCATAGCCTCCTAACCAATATCTACCACACTCCAGACTTGTCCTTCTGAAATCTATTCCTCTGCATTTTTGCTAAAGTGAGTGATCTGAACTACAAATCTAACCTTGTCGCTATACTGCTTTAATATTACTATACCACCTATAGGATAAAAGCCACAATCCTTAGGATGGAATATAAAGTCTGCTGTAGCTTCACCCACCTCCTTCTTTACTTTCTTTTCCCACTACCTTCTTCATAGAACGAAATGACTTTTTAAAATTCAATCCCTTGGATACCATATTACTTCATGCCTTTTTTTAATTTTATTTTTTTATTTAAGTATAGTTGATTTACAGTGTTGTGTTAGTTTCAGGTATACAGCAAAGTGATTCAGTTATACATATATACACATATTCTTTTTCAGATTCTTTTCCCTTATAGGTTATTACAAATTATTGAGTATAGTTCCCTGCACTATATAATGGGTCCTTGTTGGTTATCTATTTTATATATTGTAGTGTGTATATGTTAATTGCAGTCTCCTAATTTATCCCTCCCACCTTTCCCCTTTGGTAACCATAAACTTGTTTTCTATGTCTGTGGGTCTATTTCTGTTTTGTATATAAGTTCATCTGTATTTTTTTTAGATTCCACATGTAAGCAATATCATATGATATTTGTTTATCTCTGTCTGGCTTACTTCATTTAGTATGATAATCTCTAGGTCCATTCATGTTGCTGCAAATGGCATTATTTCATTCCTTTTTTATGGCTGATAATATTCCATTGTATATTTATACTACATCCTCTTTATCCATTCATCTGTAGATGGACATTTAGTTTGCTTCCATGTCTTGGCTATTGTAAATAGTGCTGCAATGAACATTGGGGTGCATGTATCTTTTAAAATTATGGTTTTCTCCAGATGTACACCCAAGAGTGGGATTGAAGGATCATATGGTAGCTCTATGTTTAGTTTTTTAAGAAACTCCATACTGCTCTCCATAGTGACTGTACTAATTAAGCTCTAGCCACAACAATCAGAGAAATAAAAGGAATCCAAATTGGAAAAGAAGAATTAAAACTGTCGCTGTTTGCAGATGACATGATACTATACACAGAAAATCCTAATGATGCTACCAGGAAACTGCTAGAGCTCATCAATGACTTCAGTAAAGTTGCAGGATAAAAAATTAAAACACAGAAATCTGTTGTATTTCTATACACTAACACCAAAAGAGAAATTAAGGAAACAATCCCATTTACCATTGCATCAAAAAGAATAAAATACTTAGGAATAAACCTACCTGAGGAGGCAAAAGACCTGTACTCCAAAAACTATAAGACACTGATGAAAGAAATCAAAATGACACAAACAGATAGAAAGATATACTATGTTCTTGGATTGGAAGAATCAATGCTGTCAAAATGACTGTACTACCCAAGGCAACCTACAGATTCAGTGCAATCCCTATCAAATTACCAATGGTATTTTTCACAGAACTAGAACGAATAACTTTAAAATTTGTATGGAAACAAAAAAGACCCCAAATAGCCAAAGCAATCTTGAGAAAGAAAAATGGAGCTGGAGGAATCAGGCTCCCTGACTTCAGACTATACTACAAAGCTACAGTAATCAAACAGTATGGTACTGGCACAAAAACAGACTTATAGATCAATGGAACAGGGTAGAAAGCCCAGAAATAAACCCACACACCTGTGGTCAATTAATCTATGACAAAGGAGATAAAAATATACAGTGGAGAAAAGTCTCTTCAATAAGTGGTGCTGGGAAAATTGGACACCTACATGTAAAAGAATGAATTACCAATATGTGTGGTAAGCGGAATTTATGAATAAGAAACATAAGGATGATAGCTAGTAGTAAATAAGATATGTTGGGCCAATGAGGTCGTTCCCCACTGCCTTCAAATATCCTAGAAAATCATTTAGTCAGTTTGTAAATAAGGCTGAAACTTGAGTGAATGTTGAGACTCTTCTTAGCTAGGTAAAACCACAGTGAAAAAAAATAGAGATCTATCAATGAGAAAGCTAATATACTGAGGAGGAGTTTAAAGGTACAGATATATATTCAAGTAAGAAACTCTGAGGCTGTGTTGAACATGATGCCAAAACAATAGTTTGTTCAGTCAAAATAATAGTCTACTTATTCATAAAAGATCAGTTAAACTGATATTTTATCATAATAAAGAAAAAGAACCAACTAATTGACCGAATTAATTGTTTTTTAATTTCCTTGAGGAGCCACCAAGAAGCCAAAGCCTGAGTTTATTTATGTAGGGAGGCAGTGCTTTTATTTTCCTGTCATGCAGAGATCAACACGATAAAATGGAGTTTTCCAGGGACAGTGGGGAGCGTAATTGTGGAGATGGCATTTGAACATTATTTAAGAAAAAGAAAATTATACTGAGCCTATGATTTGGGGGACATTTTCTAAGTGATTTAACACAATAAGAACTTTTTCCATCTTTCTTATAAGGCTGAATTGCAAATGTCACCATCTTTTGGGTCCCCAAAAGTAAGTGATTGTGTTCAAAGACTTTTAATGCTTTAATCTCATGTGTTTCATTAGACAGTGGATGTCTACTTAATAAATCTGTATTTTCCAAATTGACCCACATATTGGAGAAAACTTATGTATGCTTTTATTATCTTTAAGCCTACTTTAAATGAGACTCTTAAATTTGGAAATACCAATGTGTGTGATAAGAACTTGATGTTCATAATTCAAACGTGGCTTTCTGCAGATACTTATTTCCAGCTTATATCAAAGATATTAAAATAAATGCTAGCTGAAAGTTGATGACAGAGGTAATAAATATAATGTAATTTTTTGAAAAATATGACTATGGTCAAATATTATTGTGTGAAGAGTTACTTCTATTCTTGTAAGCATTATGCCAAACTTTTGACACTCATAAAATTCAGGTTTTTTCAGAGATTAAGGTATCCTTAAGAAAACAAGAATACTCTCTTCTTCCATGAATCTTAAATGAAATATCTTGTTTCCCTTAAAGATCCAAGAAATTTAAGTAGACAGCATTTTGTTACATGACTTATGCTTGTTACAATTACGTCTTTTTTTAAGAAAATTCTAAAAATTGTTTGAATCTGGGAAAGTTTGCTGTTCTCATTTGCTTTGAAGCAGTATTAGAGACTAACTTTGAATGTCAAAGTTGGTCCATTGTGTGGTTTTGAGTGTTAAAAGTATAACTAATATAAGTAAAGGTTCTAGTGTAATATAACACTGTTTAGAAAACACACACACACACACACACACACACACACACATTGACCAAAAATCTTAAAGTTTCCTTTCTAAGTTGTTCTTAACTCCCCCATATAAAATAGTAGTCAGTTATATGGTAGGAGTCTTACAGTTCTGAAATAGGGCCATTAACAGCAGAATAACTTCAACTAACTTACTGATAGAGGTAATTCTTAGGTTTTAATGATCTTTTTTTATACATTCCTTTTGTTGTTCCATAGTTCCAGTCTACAGAGCAAATATTACTAAATCTCTTCTGTATTTGTTAATGGTTTCTGCTCTTTAGAAAACGCCAAATCGTTCAACAAACATGTGAGAAAGCAAAGGGCAACCACTTTGTGCTGCAGAAATAGTTTTCAAATGCCTGTTTTAGTGCCTTCTCAATAGTTAGAAATATAAATAATGGGCAGAATTATATTGAGCACGAATTAACACATTTACACGCAAAAAAATGTACACAGCGCAATTAGAAGAGTTGTGTCCTTTTTTTTTTTTTTTTAACAGATCAGTGCTGTACATCCAAATTCTTCAGGTTAGTTCCTAAAATTTAGGCAAAATTAAAATACCTGATTTTTTAATCTTATATATAAATATATAGAAATATAATATTGCCAAAAGATTCAACCATTAAATGAAAAAATACATGCAGTTTACTAAACTGTAAACCTACTAGTGCAAAGGAACAACTCTGTCAAAGGCTGCTTGATCAATGTTGCAGCTATTATAAAAAATTATAGGGAAAACATAATATTTTTAAATGCAACACCCAAAAATAATGACCATATTTCTCAGTACAAAAAAGAAATATACATTTCCCCCACCCCAAAACCCAGAGTACTATGTGTTCAAAAACAAAAGGTCAGGAACTAAGTACTTCAGTGACACCATTACCTTAAGGATCAGAATTGGAGTTATACTTGAGGTCTTAGGTGAAATGAGTTTGACGGATTAGGTTCGGTTACTGGCTGTCAGTGCACTACATAAAAAACACTGCACATACAGAGCTGAGTGAAACTAGCTGTTTTCTGCACAGGAAAATTCCTTGATAGAGTTAGCATGAAGACAAATGAACTGTTATCCCCCAAGAAAGGTGTCCCTTTAGGTTAAATTTGAGGTTAGCAATACCAAACAGTAAGAACACTTGACTTCACATGGCTGACAGACTCATTACCTTTGTAAATATTGAGGCTTAGCTTTGAATCCTAGGATTCTTCTTCGAGTTTTTAGAGAGCGATAGTAACTAACCAATTACCCAGACAATAAAGAAATTAAAATGGGAAAAGACAAGAGTAGTGTAAGCAAATTTTCTTCATTTCCTACTATCAGACAAAGTTGTTTAAACTTTCTCCTTTATTTTTACATCTTTACTCCTTTCATTTATTCAAAGTCTTCTAAATACAGCCTTGCTGTTCACCATAATAAGGACACTATTAAAAAAATATTACTTTTTTTGTATTAACAGGTAAGAAAAAGGGAACTTAGAATTAATTCCAAGATGATCATGGCAGGATTCAAAGCCATATTTGTCAGTGTCTAGGGCTAGTGCTTTTTCCACAAGTTATTTTCATATACAAGCATTTCTCAGAAATCTATTTATTTTGTTTATGATAGCTATCCTTTCATTCTCGTGTAAATTGTATATTTCCCCTTATGTCTCTTCTATTATTTTCTTTCTCATCATAGTTTTCAGTTACTTCATTTACATGATCAAACACTAATAGAAGATGTTTAAGTAATTTCTATTTAGAATCCTTAAATATCTACTACATTCTCAATTATTTTTTTATATATTATTTAATATTTTTTTACTTAATATATCATGGGCAAAATGCTGTTTTATATAATTAAGGAATCTTTTTCAACTTGCATTTTAATGGCTACAAAGAATTCTATGTGTCTGTACAATAATTTACTCACTCTGACAATCTTTTTTAAAAAATTTTGCTGATACACACACAAGTAAAAAAAAAATATGCATAATATCACTACAAAAATCGTGCAAAGCAGTAACAGTACCCTCTTCTGCTCATGCCATACTCTTCCCAGAGGTTAACTTTTCATGTGGATTTTTCCCATTGATTTTTCTATGTTTATAATTATATGTCAATAAGTATATATGTAGATCTGACACAGATATCACTCACTAGCTCTTAATTTCCTCAGTGCTGTGTACCTCATATACCCTCAACCACCTTTTCTGTGGCAGCCACCAACCATACACTATGGCCTCACACTCAGACCCAAATAGCTCTGCTGCCTGGTGACAACCAGTAAGTTGCACTAATATAGAACTCTTCCCTCACAGCCCCTGCTACACAGCCAGGCCAATCAATGAATGCCCAAAGATTCTAGTTTTTCTTCCACTGGCAAACACATAACAGAGCTTGAGATCTGGTAACATAAGCTGTCTTTAGAGGGGTGGAATTATACAGTCTGGAGGTGGGGGAAGCTAATGCCTTATCAGGAAAACTTTGTCAATGGGAAAAGCCTTCTTTGAAGCTTGTTCTTATTTATGGCTCACCTGTAAAACTCCATAACAGCAGATATTCCTTTCAACCAAATTCACTGTGTCTCCTTGTGGTTTCTCATGAAGTAGTAACTATTGCCTCTCATTTTCATAAAGCCTTATTTCTCTTTTTTCTCACCCTTGCTCCCCTTGGTTTCATCTCCAAAATAAAACATCTAATACTTGCATCAGAGAACCCAGTTTAATAGGTATATCTACATGTATGTATTCAAAAATTAAACAGAACAATTGTTGAACAAAGCAACTCTGAATCATCCATGGTTCCAACAAGAAGTAACAAGGGGAATTTAAAAATATCTTGAATTGGTTGAAAATGAAAATACAACAAATGAAAATTTATGGAATGAAGCTAAAGCAATACTTAGAGGGAAATTTATGGCTTTAAATGTTTTACTAGAAAAGAAGAAGGCATCAAATCAATTATCTAAACTTTCAACCTAAGAAACTAGAAAGAAAGTAAGGCAATAGAAGAAAAGATATAAAACAATTATCACAATAACTAATGAAATGGGAAATACAAAAACAATGGAATCCAAAGCTGTATCTTTGAAATAATAAAACTTGCAAACCTTTAACTAGAATTAGCAAGACAAAAAAGACACAGATTACCAATATCAGAAATGAAAGATAGAACTTCACAATAGATCCAAAAGAAATTAAAAAGGAATTTAAGGTAATATTATGAAGAACTTTATTTAACAATAAATTTAACAACATAGATGAAATAAATTCCAAGAAAGGCATTAATTACCCACTGACACACAAAAAAATTAGAAAATCTTAATAGGTATATATAAAGTAAAAAAACTTAGCAGTTAAATATATACTTATGAAGACGAATCTAGACCCAGATGGCTTAACCAGTGAATGCCATCAAACATTTAAGGAAGAAATTGTACCAGTCATACACAAACTTTTTCAAAAAACAGAAGAGGGAACATATGCCAAAACATTTTAGGGGGCTAGTATTACCTTGATACCAAAGTAGGACAAAAATATCAGAAGAAAAGAAAAGTGCCTAACCATATCTCTTATAAGCATAGATGCAAGGTATTTAAAAAATAATACCAAATTAAATTCAACAATATATAAAAATACAATACACCATGACTGTCTGGAATGTATCCCAGCAATGCAGAGTTGGTTTATTATCTAAAACTCAATTAACATAGTACATCATATGAATAAAATAAAGAAGAACATTTATAGAATTATATCAAAAGACTCATAAGGACGTTTTTACAAAATCCAACACCAGTTCCTGACAAAAATTCACAACAAACATATGCAGAAGTGAAATATGAGGAAAGACTAGTACAGGGAAAAGACATAAGCACCCAAAAAAGCAGTTAAATATGTAAAAGATTTGATCACACCATCCACCAAATTGACATTCATATATCACTTATATAACACTATATCCAACATTTGAAGAATATCTTTGTCAAGTGTCCATGAAACATTAATCAAGATAGATTATATGCTGAGTCATAAAATAATTCTCAATAAATACTTAAGAATTGAAAACATATAGAGTTTGTACTCTGATCAAAAAAGGACTAAATTAGAAATTAGTAACAATTGGTAACAAAAATACATTAAGAAAAACCTTAATATTTTGCAATTGAGCAAAAAAATTTAAAAAACCATAGGTAAGGAAAAAATTATTAAGTGAGATTATATAGTACTTAAATTTTTTTTCATTGTGGTAAAATATACATAATATTTACAACTTTAACTGTTTTTAGGTGTACAAGCCAGTAGCATTAAGTACCTTTGCAATGTCCTTTGATGCATAGAAGTTTTAAATTTTGATAAAATTCAGTTCATGTTTTTCATTTTGTTGCAGGTGCTTTTGGTGTTATATTTTAGAAATCATTGATAAATCCAAGGTCGTAAAGGTTGCCCCTGTGTTTTCTAAGAGTTTTATCATTTAAGCCCTTAAACTTGTCTTTAATCAATTTTGAATTAATTTTGTATATGGCATAAAGTAAGGGTCTAACTTCATTCATTTGTGTGTGGGTATCCAACTTTCCTAGCATCATTTGTTGAAGAGGCTATTCTTCCCCCATTGAATGGTCTTGACATCTTTCTTGAAAGTAATTAACCATGTAGATAAAGGCATATTTTTGGGCTTCCAATTTTATTCCATTGGTCTATATGTCTCTCCTTATGCTAGTACAAGAATGTCTTTATTACTGTAGCTTTTTTAGTAGACTTAAAGCCTATTTTGTCTCATAATAATATATTCAGTTCAGCTCCCTTTTGGTTAGTATTTGCGTGGAATATCTTTTTCCATCTTTTTATTTTCACCTTTTTTTGTGTTTTGTAACTACATATAGAATGCATATGTAGACAGCATATATATGGATCATTTTTGTGTCCGTTCTGCCAATCTCTGCCTTTTCATTGAAGAGTTTAATCCATCTACGTTTTAAATAATGACTAAAAATGGACTTACTTCTGCCTTTTAGCTATTTTCTGTATGTCTTATATGTTTTTGTTCCTCAATTCCCCCATCACTGTCTTCTTTTTGTATTGTTTATTTTTTTGTAGTATACCATTTTAATTTCCTTCTTTCCTTTTCTGTACGTTTTATAGTTATTTCTTTAATGTGTACTGTGCGTTACAATCAACATCTTAAACTTATAACAACCTAGTTTGAATAATACAAACTTAGTTTCAAAAGGATGAAAACTCTAGCTCTTTTACATCTTAGACCTTCTCCCTTTGCATTATTAGTGTCACAGATTACATCTTTGTACATAATGTGCCCACTAATGTAGATTTATAATTATTATTTTATGCATTTATCTTATTAAAAAATAAATTACAAACCAAACAATAATATTGGCCTTTGTATTTACCTGTGTAGTTACTTTTACCAATGTTCTTCATTTTTTCATATGGTTTCAGGTTACTGTCTATTGTCCTTTCCTTTCAGTCTGATGGACTGCCTGAGTATTTCTTGCAGGGCAGGTCTACTAGTAACAAACACTTTCAGGTTTTGTTAATTCTGGAAATGTCTTAATTTCTCCTTCATTCTTGAAGGATAGTTTTGTAGATACAGAATTATTTATTGGTTGAGTTTTTTTTTTTCTTCCAGGATTTTAAATATGTCAGTCCACTGCCTTTTGGCTTCCATGTGTGCTGATGAAAAATTATCTGTTAATCCTAATGATGATCCCATGTGTAATATTAGTCACTTATCTCTTGCTGCGTTCATGATTTTCTTTTATCTTTAGCTTTGGACACATTTGACTATAATGTGTTGCAGCATGGTGTTGCAACATGGCTCTCCTTGAGTTTATCCTGTGTGAAGTTCATTGAGCTTCGTGGATGTGTATAATTATATCTTTTATCAAATTTGGGAATTTGGGGCCATTATTTCTAAAATATTTTTTTCTGCCTCTTTCTATCTCTCTTCTTCTTCTGGAACTCCCATTATGCATATGTTTGCACATGTGATGTGCAAATGGTGGTATCTCACAGGTCCCTCAGGCTCTGTTCATTTTTCTTTATTCTTTTTTCTTTCTGATCCTCATACGGAATCAGTTCGATTGTTTTATCTTTATACTCACTGATTCTTTCTTTTTCCTGCTCAAATCTGCCATTGAACTCTGCTAGTGAAGTTTTCTACTTTGTACTTTTCACCTCCAGAATTTCTGTTTCGCCCCTTTTAAAAATTTCTCTCTTAATTGGCATTTCATACTTGTTCAACCCTTTACACATATATATGGCACAACATTATTCATAATAGCCAAAATGTAGAAACAATCAAAACAACCATCAATGGATGAGTGGATATAAATTGCAGTATATGTACAAACTGGAACATTATTCATCATAAAATGGAAAAAAGTGCTGCTGCTGATGTTCATTTGGATGAACCTTTAAAACACTATGCTAAGTGAAAGAAGCCAGACATAAAAGATCACATTTTATATGATTCCATTTATATGAAATATCCAGAATACGCAAGTCCATGGAGACAGAAAGCAGATTAGTGGTTACCAGGAGAGGGCAGGAGCTTGTAATGGGGGGTGACTACTAAATGGATATAAGATGTTCTTCTGGAGCAATGAAAAGCTTTGAAACTAGAGACGGGGATAGTTGCACAACATTGTCAATTGTATGCTATGTGGCTTTCACCTCAATTTAAAAAAAATTGTAGAAGATCCAAGACATACTATTGAACTTAAGAGACACATGTAACCCAAAATGACAGAATACATAGTCTTTTCAGGTACACATGAGACATTTACTAAAACTGACCATATGCTGGACCATAAAGCAAGCTCACAGTAGAATTAAACTAGAAATCAATTTTTAAAAGACCAAAAAAGTAGGCTTAAAATTAATTTATTCACTTTTAAATAACTAAATAAACTAAAACTTGTATATAAAATGTCATCTTACATGGGCATCTCATATAAAATCCACACGTGCATGTAGTAAATTCATGCTGAGAGAAACTGAATGTGACACCCCCAATCACATAAGTAGTAAGAAGTGGAGTCAGAATTCAACCTCAAGTCTGTGGTTCTTAATCAGTGCATTAGTGACTATACTGACATGTATAAACTCAATTGTTTGGAAGAAGACACTAATGAAGGTAAAGTGATGTTTATAATCTCCACTTGAGCCTGTTAGTTTAAGTTTGTTCAGTGTCATGGTCAGAGAACCCTTAATTCAGGCCAACTGTGTTGTGTGCATCATGTTTCGAGAGAAATCAGGTTATACTATGGGTGTGGATTAGTGCAAAGTACAAAACTGCTACCAAAAAATCCACTTTGAAAGACATACCTTTTTTATACCTTTTGCATAAAAAGAATTTGAGAGAACATTGCAAATTACAAACTGGAGGTTTCACAGTGATAGTAGGAAATTTGTTGAAAATGGATATTCAGGGAATCAAGGGTATCATAACTGAATGCATAAGCAGGAAACTTCATTCAGAGGAGAGGCTATAATGGTTCTTTAAGGGAAAATCGTGTCCAATGCTAGAAACCTTAGAGGAGGAATGTCTGTAAATGAAGAAAACAGTGAACCAATTTATTTAGACTTTTAAAAATTATTTAGTAATGTTACTTCAAATTGTTAGTTTGTAATAAAATCACCAAGGTATTTGAGAAGAATTTTAATCATAGGTTTGGCACTAACTGTGAAACAGAAAATAATATAAGCTAGTGATAAATAAATACTGCTTTCCATCAGTACTTTCAACCAAGTTTCTGACTTCAACCATGACACTGATAGCTCTAAAATTTCTAACTTGCTTCAACTTAAACATACATTTCTGATTACTTAATGTGTATCTCCTTAACGCAAACATGTATCCCAGTAACAGTTCACTTTTTCGGCCCATATTTCTACCCATACATTTATGCTTACCCCTTTATATTGGTTAAAAGCACTAAACAGTCTCCTTCAATTTAAAAATGCCACCAGTAGCCTAGAAATTTTACTCTCTTGTTTCCTCTATATCCAAGTGGTAATGAAATTCTGTCAATGTATTTCTTCTTTTTCACACACCTCCCCCATTTTAACCATCTCTCTTAAGAGCCACGTGACTTTTTTACCTAGTCTGTTCCAATAGCCTCCTAATTGATATACCGTCACTAATCTTTTATACTTAATTAAGTCTCTAAATGGGTTCCAAAGTTATCTTCCTTTAAAAATTATGATCATATTATTCAGCCATTCAAATTTCTATTAATTCTGTATCAATTAGGATTAAGTCCAAGGCTAACTATAAGACCCTCCTCCATTAGGTCATAGGTTGCACCTTCAGCCTCTCTTCAGGACAATTCTTTCCAGGTTCTCCATGCTCAATTCACACTGAACTTTTCACCATTTCCCCAATTCTCTACGACTTCTTTTGTCCCAGGATCTTTTCACATTTACACATCTTATTTCCCTTGTGTATATCCTACCCTACATTTCTGCTTCGTGAATTTACCTTCATATTTAAGATAAGATCATCTCTTTTGTGAAGTCTTTGCTGGCATCTCCTGGGAGAGTTTGGCATTCTCATGCCTATACTTTCTCAGCATTTTCTTCGTTCCTTATTGTAACATTTATGGCATATTACAATAATTTATGTGTTTGTCTCTCTCCTTCTCTACATAACTCTTTGCCTTAGGGTTTTTTAAAATTTACCTTTGTTCTCCAATGTAATTGATAATATAATAGACATTCAATAAATGTTGATGGATCAAAAAAATGGATGTATTCATATTGTAACTTTTGAAACTGGTCCCAAAACTGAGGAATTTATCTAATATTAATATCTGCATATTTTCAAATGGCATGGGGTTTTCCTTGGTGTTAAAATTGCAAGATGACAAACACAATCAGAGTTAAGGATTATGAACTTCTTATTAATCAAAAAACAGGAATACTAAAAAATAAGAAGTAAGAAAAGAAAGAAAGTAAACAAGTTTCTCTCAGCATGCAAAAGGAATGAAAAAGAAGAGGAATGGAGAGGGCAATAATTGAGCAGTACCTTAAAAATTATGGAAGATAAGGAGTAGTTATCATAGACTTTATCTCCATATTCTGGACTATTTACTAGTTTAAGCCTTGGATATGGAAATATTAGAATGGTTTCACCTAGCAGTTAAACTAATGGAACCATCTAACTCTCAGCCTTGGATCAGACTGGAAAATCATTTCAACGTGCTTTGAGTAAAATCAACATTATAAAATCAACTCAGATGTTGGCACCATGTTTTTACACATAAAAGGTGCTACTCATTACTAATCTACTTATCCCCAGAACCAAAACAAAATTCCCTAATTTTATGTCAGAAAAGAATATTGCTCTGCTCAGTATGGTGTTCGTTATGGATTATATTGCTTCTAATGTCTTCTTTCACTAACCTATCCTATATGCGATACATTTCCACAAAAAGAAATTTCTTGTTTTGTCAATACTCTACCTCAAAACTTTTCAGTGGTTCCCCAAAAACCTCTTAATTTTAAAAACAATCCTTTTGTAAAGCTTCTTGATGTTTTCTAGGAATTCCTTGCTTTACTCATACCAAGCAAAGATACTTTATGACCCATGCTTGCTGATCTCTTACTCCCTGATTTTCTCCTTCTCTCTACAACTGTTTTTCCCCTTTCCTCATATCTTTCATATTAACTATAAAGCTTTTTAGAAATATCTTCAAAAGTATAAAGCTTTTGTTCTGATTTCAGACAGACTCAGGTTTTTGTCCTAACTCTGCCACTTGAAAGTTAGTGAAGTCACACATTCTCTAAAGTTTAAATTCTTTATTTGTAAAATAGGTAAATAACAATGCCTAATTGTACCCTTGGTTAATCCTGGCTTAATAGGTAAAGGATGCTTTTTGCCATTTGCCAAATGGCAATGCTTCTTCCATCTGTGAACCCATGGAATTGGTAATCTGTGTCTAAGATTGGTTTAGGGGCTTCTATTTCCACAAGTAAAGTATAATTTATACAAAAGAAAGAAAAAAGTGCTTGCAATGTTTTTAATACTATATAGTACAGAAGATTATGAGAAATTTTGCAGACTTGGGACTTGGAGATAGTGGTTAGTAAAGTGCCTGGTACATAATAACAGAATAATAGACGGTGCTTATTATTAGTATGACTATTATTAACACAATTATCTCTATCATTATTTTTGATGTGCTTATTTTCTCTTTTAAATTCCCACTGCATTTTCTGTCTATCTCTCTCTATATATATATCCTTTTCTCAATTATTTGTATAAATGTGTCAGCCTCTCTTCTCATTTTGTAAGTTTCTTGACGTTAGGGATTGTGTCTCAATCTCTGTCTTCTAAGTAATCTTTCCCACTTCCCTACACACAAGAATTCAATAAATATGTGTTGAGTTGAATAATATGTATTAAATATCTAGCATATAATTAAGATAAGATATAAGATAAACAATAACTTTCTTTGTAATCAACATCATAGTAAGAAACGAATGACTGTGAAAGCTCTTGGTTTTCCTGGTGCCTCTTATAATACAGGATACTGTGCCCTAATGATGCTAAAATCATTCTTTTGGTCTACTTGAGTGCACTCAAGTTGATCAAATTACTCAAGATTAAAATACTAAAGGGTAAACCTAATTTATTTTACTGATTCATCTTCCTGGTTCACTCCCACACTTCTTCATATCCAGTGGGTTTATGTTCAAGCCATCTCCTCTGAGAGGCTTTCTGGGATCACTTCTGTTGACCACAACATTTTTATATCATTTCATCACCTGTAATATTATAGACTTATTCATTTATTTTCTACTTCTTGCTCCTAGAATGTAACTCCATGAGGGCAGACTTTTTTGTTTTGTTTATCTCTATAACCCTAGCATTTAGAAGAGCGCATGGATTGTGATAGACATTCAAAAAGTACCATTTTCTTAAATTATGAATTAATGAATGAATGAAAATTCTGCATGTATACTTTTTTGTTATGTAGAACACTGAAGAACTAATAGAGTGATTCAAGAGACTGTAATTTTAATTACAGAAAAGAAAATTAAATCAAGGTGGCCATTACTAAGTTATCTAGATAAATTTTCTAGCTAGTAATATCAACCAGTCCTTACTGTGAATTCAATTTTTAATTTCTTTAAATTATTTATAAAAAATTTAATGTAATTAATTTAATAAAGCCTGGTTTTTTTTTTTTCTGTTCATCAGATAAGAAAAAATTGAAATAGCATCATGACTTCTAAATTAGTGCTAGTTACCTGCTCAAAATATTTGAATTCAGGGTTATGGTATAAAGTGGGAAAGGAAGAAAAATAGTAGGATGTCTAATTAGAAACTGATACGTGTTTAGCCCTCATGGAATGGAGTCACTTATATGATCCTCATCAGCACTAGACTTCTAAGGGTTTTACCCACAGATGTGAATTAGAGAAAATGGTACTCAAAATGCATCTCTAAGCTACTTATGCTTGTTTCTCTCAAGCCACTAGGCAAAAATAATCAGAGGCACAGAAGATACAGTGACCAATTCATGTTCTTTGTGCTTGCATTCTACATGTTAGATTGCTACAAAATATCTAGAAATTACACTTTCTGATTACCTAGACAATATTGTGTACATATGAATAATCCATCCAACAACCAACACTTATTATTTCATAACTCTCTCAAATTCATTAACTTATTTTTAAGTTAAGCATTTCTGTACTGAGTCCTATGTGTAAAGCACTATATCAGGCACTAGAATATACCATTAAGCAAGATACTATCTCTTTATCAAGTAAAATGCTGACTAAAGGGAAAATATACACAGTAACAGAAAAATATAATGCAATACAAATGCTGATAGAACTAAGCAAAGGATAGTACACAAGCAGATAGGAAAGCACTTTTGGATTCTTACTATAGCATCAGGAAGGTTATGAGAAAGAATCTAGGCACTATTAGATAGAAAATGCGTGGTTCATATACCACCATTCTTCCAATATGATGGCCATTGCTAATCCAATGAACCCTGGACTTGTTCTTGCACCCCTTAACCTAGTCCTCCAGGAAGCCATAGTCAATCTACCCAAATTACAGGTTATAAAATCTACTTGCTGTCACTCTGGTTTAAGTGGATATGATAGGACAAGAACAAATAGTGGTGAAGAAAGTGTGAGAGAAAGGGAGATAGATAATGGTCCAAAGTCAGTGCAGAGGTCAATATGAAAGAAGAAATTCACATAGGGGAAATTTCAGATAGTTCAGTATAACTAGAGCAAGAATGGTGAGAGATGAAACCAAATAACTAAGCGTAAAGAGGTTGATGAGGGCATTATAAGAAATATTTAAAAGTTTGGACTTGATTATGAGGACGATGAGGAGAGAACCAAACTTTGTGACCATTCTTTCTCACTTGTGTTAACCACACCAGCTCTTTGAGTACATGTACACTCCTAGCTTCTTTTTCCTCCCAGTTCATTACCAGAAACATGTCTTGGTCTTTATTTTGAAGCCATGACTCGTGCGATTTGGTCTTTTCCTAAAGGCTACATCTTAATGATCTTACCTTTGAACTGATTTCACTTTTCGATTATTTTATTTTTGGTCTTTCTATATGCTCTGTACACGTAGGGCATATAACTAATGCCCTATGCACATTCTAATTCTTTCTTTTCTGGATTCATACATTTCTCATAGTAACTTATCAACTGCAGCATGACCAGAGTCATGCTTTCAACATTTAGCTTCAAGAATCCTCCTTCTACTCTATACGTACATCAGGTCCATTTTTTATATTCTAGTTTATCATAGGCCACAGTTTTCCAAATATTACACAACCAGATTTCAGGGGTTGACATTTTCCTAACTCCTATAGCCGTGTCCTCACCATTTCCCAGACTCCTCTAACAGCTTCCATACTGCTTGCCTACCTGACCCAAAGCACTGCCACACAATTAGAGTGTTTCCTCTCATGCTCCCTTGGTCCTATACCATCAGGCCATAAATATATTCTCCCAGCCTGCAAGTTGTATAGGTGCTACCACTCCTTTGGGATTGCTTTCCCCTTAATAAGCACAGCTATTTCTCAGCCAATTATGTTGTACCTTAACCCTGTATATTGGTCTGGTAACCAGGAGAGCAGTGGCTCCTTATTTCCTTGTAAAGCAGAGTCCTCTGCATTTACTTCAGGCAAGGAATGTTGAGAGGAAAGAACTGGCCTTTAACTTGAAGTATTAAGCCACTTATAAAGCTCAAAGTGTTCAGAGGATCTGCAGAATCAAGTTTTATGAGTGCATTGACCCAGATATCTCAATCCCAATCACATAGTCTCACTTTTTCCTCCACCAGAGTTAGCAGAATTTCCAGAGCTAAGAATTCAACCTTCTCGGGAACTCAGCTACTATTACAGATAATTCCTGGGTTTGTTCCTTTCCTTGTCTGCCCTCCAGCTGCAGAAGATGAGACCCTTTATACACTACTAAGAACGCCCTCTGACTTTCCTACTTTTTCAATTGCTGAATAATCACCCTCACCCTTCACTGTCTTTTTTGAATGTCTCACTAGCCCTCGAAAAGATCCTCTGATTCTATTATCCTTGTAATCTGTGCTCCCCTAACTTCTCAGAATCCTGAGATATTGCACCCACCAGTGAATCCTTTTGCACTGTCATCTCAAAGTTTACCACCTGTGAAGTTTTCAACAATGGCACTGCAGGAGCATGGGTTTTAACTATTTCCAGTGTTCTAGTTCCAAAATTTCATTTTATGGTTTGCTTCTTTGAATCTTTCCAAGTCTCAATCATCTTAGATTGAAACAAACTAAGTTGGAAATTTGCATACAGAGAATTTATAAGGGAGTACCTGCAGGATGAACACTTCTGAAGGAGTAAAGAAAGAATCTTGTTTTAGAAGTACACTCTCTATTTAGTTGCAAAAACTGCAAAGTCAATAGCAAAGGACAAGTCTATAGAAAAGGGTGAAGAATTGGGAAAACTAATGAAATCTATCATAACCCAGTATCCAGGGTGGATAAATATAGTTCCTAAAAGAATGAGGGTTTCAAATGTACTTGATCGAAGAGGAATAGAGTATTACGTTTTGCTGGTTATGAACAATATATATCATACATTTTTCTGTTTCTCTAATTGATTTACTGAATAAGCCATCTGATTTCTACTTTTAAATTGGGCCTAGAGTAGGAAAAGCCCCTCCAGCAGGGCCAAGCTGCCTTGCCACTCAAGCTTTATGATCTAGAAGATACCAATGATGCTCAAAATGCTGGCAGCTAATAAAAACCTATAGGGAGCATCTGGAAAGTCCCAAAAGAAAAATCATAATGCTAAGCTTCTGGACTAAAGATATAATTTCCTTTGATTACAAATGTTCTCCTTTTAGAAGTGGCTTCTGGCCTCTAGTGGGCCTTTTTAAAAATTAATTATGACACACTGTGTGACTTGAACTGTCCATAAAGAATGAGATCAGAAGGTCAAAGGGTGGATGTGGTGGGGTCTCTTGTTTAGGAGAGACTGACAGCATGTTTCTATTTATGATAGAAAGTTGACTCATTTTTTAAAGTTGACTCATTTATGCCAAATTATGAACTTTTATGAGATTTAAGTGCAGGTAGAAAGGTGAATTGCTGCTAAGTAGCAGGAGGAATGGCTGGCTAGTGCTGATCATGGGCCTATTCCCAGTAAGATCTATTTCTCACCCTCTCCTCAAAGGAAGGCTGATATCTATACATTTCCTGGGAGTCCACCTTACCTGGGTTTTAGCTAAGTTCAGCCAGTGGGTGTCCTTGGCAGAAATATTGGTAAGTGGAAAGGAGAGGCAAGGATTTTCTCATTTCTCTCTGCCTAAAGAGTTATTTCTGGAAGCAGCTTCATCTCCTTAGCAACTTTTACTCCTACTAGATATTCCCACTGATGGAGCATTCATAGGTAAAAGTGGCCCCTAGGCTGTAACAACACATCCTCCCTTTGACCTAGTGGTAGCTTCCTTCTGTTCCTAATCTGTGAATTCTTACTATTTCCCATTGAGATTCTCAGCTCTTTCCTCACCTGTGTAGTCACTTCACTATATGACATTTCTTGTGTTGGAATAATTGAGGTGGTTTCTCTTTTCTTGGAGAGACTTCTCATGGATAAAATAGCCATTAGCAAAATATTTTGATACCCAACAAAGACTTTCACAGTGTAACAAGGGAGGATACTTGGATTGAGTGTAAATGTAAGAAAAACTGATCAAATGTTACTTTAAATCTTGTCATTTCTTTTTTGCGCAATAAAAATTATTCTTAAAATCTTAGGCAGGGTACAAGATAGAAAGGTGTCATTATATCATTATAGCTGCAATGATTCAAGTAGAAAGTTTAAAAGAACATTACAGAGGTATGGATTTATACCTGCAAAAGTTAAATTCACTTAATTCAAAAACATTCATTCAATTCAAGCACTTCTGTTTCCTTTTGTTTATAATGATAGTCAATTTGATAAAAAGCATTACATTCTTCATTTTTTGACATAATATAAGCCAAATAATTTTTTGAACTAGTATTTGAAATGTTACTCTAGATTGTATTGGTATTACACAGACAAAACAAATAGTGTACCGTAAAACGGTAAGATACTTTATTGCTATAATGAAGTACCCCATAAAGGAAGCACATTTTCTTGATTTTAGATAAAGATTTATGAGTATGAAATATGTGTATAATTTCATATCGTGTTTCTCTCTAGGTCAAGTAGAGAAGAATTAAAGAGATAATATCTCTTTTGCCAAAAATCTTCCATTAACTGGAAGAACATTTGTACTATCCCATGGTTCTTCTGGTTTCAAGATCAGCAGGTTTTGTGCCTCTACTTTATTTCCTTCTTAAATTTGACTGGATTTTTTTTCCAGGTGGTGTAGTACAATACATGTGTAAAAATACCATATATCTTTATTTTTTATGAGAGTCACATAGAGTGTTAAAATATACTTACCTTCCCACTGATTTCACAAAATGTCAAGATGGCTGGAACTGGGAGAGATGAATGGAGGAATACAATGAAAATTTCAACCAAGAGTTAGAAAATATAAAGAACCAAACAGAGCTGAGGAATATAGTAACTGAAATTATAAAATATACTAGAAGGAATCTAGTGTAAATTACTGATAGATGATACAGAGGAATAGATCAGTGATCTGGAAGACAGAGTAGTGGAAATCACCAGAGCCGAACAGAAAAGAGAATTTTTTTTTAAATGAGGATAGTTTAAAAGACTTCTGGGACAACATCAAACATATTAACATTTGCATTATGGGGATCCCAGAAGGAGAAAAGAGGCAAAGACTTTATCTGAAGAAATAATAGCTGAAAACTTTCCTAACCTGAGGAAGGAAATAGATATCCAAGTCCAGGAAGCACAGAGATTCCCAAACAAGATGAGCCCAAAGAGATCCACACTGAGAAACATTATAATTAAAATGGCAAAAATTAGAGATAAAAGAGAATCTTAAAAGCAACAAGAGAAAAGCAACTAGTTGCATACAAGGGAACCCCCACAAGGCTAGGAGTTCTGAAAAGTTCTGACTTTTCAGCAAAAACTTTGTAAGCCAGAAAGGAGAGGCATGATATATTCAAAGTGATGAAAGGTAAAACCCTACAACCAAGAATACCCTACCCAGCAAGGTTATCATTTAGATTTTAAGGAGAGAAAGTTTTACAGACAAGTAAAAGATAAGAGTTCAACAACACTAAACTGGCTTTACAAGATATGTTACAAGAACTTATCTAAGTGTAAAAGAAAAGGCCACAACTAGAAATATGAAAATTATAAAAGGAAAAATTCCACTGGTAAAGGCATACATATAGTAAAGGTAGTATATCAACCACTTAAAAAGTTAGTTAGAAAATATCAATAAAACTAAGAGTTGGTTCTTTGAAAAGACAAACAAAATGGATAAAACTTTAGCCAGTTAATCAAGAAAAAAGAAGATAGGGCCCAAATAAATAAAATCAGAAATGAAAGAGAAGAACTGACAACCAACACCACAGAAATATCAAGGTTTATAAGAGATTACTATGAACAACTACACAACAATAAAATGAACAACCTAGAAGAAATGGGTAAATTCCTATAAATGTACAATTTCCAAAGACTGAATCAGGAAGAAATAGAAAATATGAACAGACTAATTACCAGTAATGAAATCTAATTAATAATTTTTTAAAATTCCAACAACTAAAATCCAGGACCAAACAGCTTCACAGGTAAATTTCTCAAGAGATTTAAAGAAGAGTTATCACCTATCCTTCTCAAACTGTTCCAAAAAATTGAAGGGGTAGGAACATTCCAAAATGCACTCTACAATGCCAACATCACCCTAATATCAAAACCAAAAAAAGACACCACAAAAAAAGAAAATTATAGGCCAATATCATTGATGAACATAAATGCAATCATCTTCAACAAAATATTAGCAAATCGAATTCAACAATACATTAAAAGGATCATACACCATGATCAAGTAGGAATTATAACATGGATGCAAGAATGTTTCAATATCTGCAAATCAATCAGTGTGTTGATTTGATTTATAAGCCAAATGATAAAAATCATATGATCATCTCAATAGATGTAGAAAAAGCTTTTGACAAAATTCGACATCCATTTATTAACATAATTCTCAACACAGTGGGTATAGAGGGAACATACCTCAACATAATAAAGGTCAACATATATATGTCATATATGGCAAACACACATCCAACATCATACTCAGTGGTGAAGAGATGAAAGCATTTCCTCTAAGATCAGGAACAAGACAAGGATGCCCATTCTCTCCACTTTTATTCAACTTAGTATTGGGAATCTTAACCACAGCAATCAGACCGGAAAAAGAAATAAAAGGAAAGTAAATTAGAAAGGAAGAAATAAAATTGTCACTATTTACAGAAAGCATGATACTAAGTATAGAAAATCCTCTAAACTCCATCAAAAAACTATTAGAACTAATAAATGAATTCAGTAAAGTTACAGAATACAAAATTAATATACAAATATCTGCTGCATTACTATATACTAACAATAAACTATCTGAAAGAGCAATTAAGAAAGCAATCCCATTTATAATTACATCAAAAAGAATAAAATACCTAAGAATAAATCTAACCAAAGAGGTAAAAGACTTTTACTCTGAAAATTATAGGACATTGACTAAAGAAATCAAAAACAACACAAACAAATGGAAAGATATCCCATGCTCGTGAACTGGAAGAATTAATATTGTTAAAATGACCATACTACCCAAGGCAATCTACGATTCAATGCAATTCCTCTCAAAATACCAAAGGCATTTTTCACAGAACTAGAACAAATTAGTCTAAAATATTTATGAAACCACAAAAGACCCCAAATAGCCAGAGCAATCTTGAGAAAGAAAAATAAAGCTGGAGGTATCATGTTTCCTGATTACAAACTCTACTACAAAGCTACAGTAATCAAAGTAGTATGATACCAGCACAAAAATAGATACATAGATAAATGGGACAGAATAGAGAGACTAGAAATAAGCCTGTACTTATATGGTCAATTAATCTACAACAAAGGAGACAAGAACATACAATGGGGAAAAGACAGACTCTTCAATAAATGGTTCTGGGAAAACTAAACAAACCCATGCAAAAGAAAAAAACTGGATATCTTTCTCACACTATACACAAAAATAAACTCAAAATGGAGTAAAGATTTAAAAGTAAGACCTGAAATCATAAAACTCTTAGAAGAAAATGTACTTACTTTTATATTGGCCTTAGCAATATATTTTTGGATCTGTCTCAACAGACAAGGGAAACAAAAGCAAAAATAAATAAATGGAACTACATCAAACTAAAAAGCTTTTGCAGAGCAAGGGAAACTATCAACAAGGAGTAAAGGCAGCCTACTGAATGGGAGAAATATTTGCAAACAATATATCCGATAAGGGGTTAACACTCAAAATATGCAAAGAACTCATACAACTCAACATCAGAAAAACAACCAACCAGATTTTAAAATGGGCAGAAGACCTGATTAGACATGTTTCCAAACAAGACATGCAGATGGCCAACAGCCACACAAAAAGACGCTCAACATCATTAATCATCAGGGAAATGCAAATTAAAATTACATTGAGGTACCACCTCACACCTCTCAGAATGGCTGTCACCAAAATACAACAAATAACAAATGTTAGTGAGGATGGGGAGAAAAGGGAACCCTTGTGTAGTATTGGTAAGATTATAATAGTACAGCCACTATGGAAAACAGTAGGAATGTTCTTCAAAAAATTAAAAATAGAACTTCCATTAGATCCATCGATTTTACTTCTGGGTGTTTACCAAAAAAAAAAAACCAAAGCTACTAATTTGAAAAGATATATGTACACCAATGTTCACTGCAGCATTATTTACAAGAGCCAAGATATGGCAGCAACATAAGTGTCCATCTACAGATGAATGGATAAAGAATATGTGGTATATATAAAGAATGGAATACTACTCAGCCATAAAAAATAAATTAAATAAATTCTTGCCATTTGCAACAATGTGGATGGATCTAGACAGTATGATACTAACTGAAATAAGTCAGACCAAGAAAGACAAATACCATATGATCTCACTTATATGTGGAGTATACAAAATAAAACAAAATGAAAACAGACTCATAGATACAGAGAACAAAGAGATGGTTGTCAGAGGGGAAGGGGATAGGGCGTTGGGCGAAATAGGTAAAGAGGATTAAGAGGTACAAACCTCCAGTATTAAAATAAATAAGCCATGGGCATGTAACATACAGCATAAGGAATACGGTCAATAATATTGTAATAACTTTGTATGGGGACAGATAGTTACTAGACTTATCATGGTGATCATTCCGTAAATTAAACAAATGTCAAATCACTATCTATTACACCTGAAACTCATATAATATTGTACATCAAGTATGTTTCAATATAATTTTTTAAACATTCTTTCTCCATAACAAAAAACAAACAACAACAAATACAACAAGGAAAATTGTAAATTTCTTAGTACCAATACAAAGTTTTCTTGTCCCTATATATTGGAAAGGCACATCTAATAGAATAGAGACTGTGGTCCAGACATATAGCTTTGTGATGTTAAAGTTTAGAGAAGGCAGAGAAATAGTTTAAAAGTCTCTTGGGTTTCCTTTTCATAAATCTTTAGTCTCTGCCATACCTTAACACTATTGATTTTTCTATTTACAAATTAATATAGAGGACTTCTGATTCAATATGGATGATTAAATGCTGTTTCTTAAACTTCATTGCCTTCCAAAAGTGTAAAGAAACATAAATCTTTAAAACTTCAAGGAGGAGACCTGGGGAAAAGACAACAGCAGATAAGAGAGGTCAACAAAGTTTTGGAAAATGAAAGTAAGAGGAAGAGAGCTGAGTGCTAAAAAGACTAGAAGAAGCTAAGACCTATGTCTTACAGAAGGGAGAGTGAGGTGAAAGAAGCCAGTTTCCCCTGCAGAACACTGGAAAGCACCAAGTATTTTCAACAGAAGTAACAAAAGGCAGGAGCCATAAGGGCTTGTAACCAGAGAGATGGCTGAGAGTTTATATATATATTTTTTTAAACATCTTTATTGAAGTATAATTGCTTTACAATGGTGTGTTAGCTTCTGCTTTATAACAAAGTGAATCAGTTATACATATACATATGTTCCCATATCTCTTCCCTCTTGCATCTCTCTCCCTCCCACCCTCTTTATCTCACCCCTCTAGGTGGTTACAAAGCACAGAGCTGATCTCCCTGTGCTATGCGGCTGCTTCCCACTAGCTATCTATTTTACATTTGGTAGTGTATATATGTCCATGACAGAGAGTTTATATTAAAAGCATTCGGGCATTTCAGGAAATCCTGACCACTGCTCTAGCATCCAGCCCTCTCAAGCATCACCCTGCACCCAGACAGCCCAACCTCACCTCCCATTCTCCAAAGACTTGAAACCAGAGAGTTTCAGGGCCAGGCACACAAGTCTCAGAGAGGGTGAAGGGCTGATTTGTAAACTAAAAATGTAACTGATGGGTGAACCATTCTTAAAGGTTCTCCAAACAAAATTCGAACTCTTGTTCTGATCCCCCTGGAGCAGGGATTCTTGCAGCAGTGGTGACTTGGAAATGTGTAGTTTGCGGCAATGATCGGGAGAACACTACTGGCATTTAATGGGTAAGAGACTCAGATTCTAGACATCTTCTCATGTGTGAAACTCCCTCACAGTGAAGAATTATCCCACATCTCTAAAGAATTTCTGATAGCACAGCAGAAAAACACATAGGCAAAAAAAAAAAAAAAAAATGTTTAAAGCCATGTGAACCTAGGACCTAACTGCATTTTGCATATAAGTGATACATTTTTTTTTACACGTAAACACAATATATTTTGGCATGGCCTTAACATAGACTGAATTTTTCAGGGATGCCATTAATAAATTGAAGCAGGACAGCACATTGTTTGGTTTGGAGTTTAACCAAGAGTTTTTCACCATTTCCTAAAATCACATCACAGAGAACAATGCTGCTTATTGTACCTAAGATGTCAGTAATGCACACTGAGATGGCTGTATCAGTCTGTATCTATAGGTATCACCTTTAGAGATTCTACAAGTATGTGCAAACAGCTAACTACCTCATTATGTCCACAGTGAAGCGTAGAGTATCTATGCCTGATGGTTTACACATTGAAATACATATTATTTTATTATGAATGACTTTCTATTTCCTTTTTACATTATAGTTATGGAATGGCATTGTTATTGGTGAAATCATATGTGTTGATAGGTTACATTCTACTATTTTCATTTCAAGGTAGTAAACGCAGATTTATAAAGTATTTGCTTTTTTAAAAAAGTGGTCATTGAATATAATAAGGTTGATAGCCACTACCTTAGGAGGAACTCACTAGTTGAAGATTATTTCTCCAAACACAGTATCTAATCAGGATTTCAGTATTTTATTATTAAATGTGGACTGTCAGTCAACTGTTATCAGATGTTTGAAGAAAATCTCTAGGATAAAAAAGAGAGACTCAAACAAAAAAACAAGAACTGAAAAAGAAAACCTGTAAAAAAATTATAAAACAAGACAAATAAAACAAGATAACTTTTTAAAAAGCATGTGTGTGTGTGTGTGTGTGTGTGTGCACATGCATACAGCAGCAGTCCTTAAAGTGTGTGGTCTGGAGGCCCAAGGAGTCCCCACAGCCTTTTTAGGAGGTCTGCAAGGTCAAAATTATTTTCATAATAATAGTAAGACATTATTTTCCTTATTCACTTTCATACTCTCATGAGTGTATAGAGGAGTTTTTCAGAGGTTACACAATATGTGATAACACAACAAATTGAATATAGAAACAGCTATGAGGATCCAATTCATATTAAGCCAGACATTAAAGAGATTCACAGAACCAAAGGATATAACTTGCCAGATTAAGTGGCAAACACAATAAATGAAAAAAAACCTCACCCATATGCATCATCACACTATTTCATAACATTGACGCTAAAAAGAAGATCCTAAACCTTCCAGGAAAAAACAGATGAGAAATAAAAATGGCAACTTTGAAACTAGCAGAAAATGCAGAAATTCTGTAACATTTTGAATGAAGATTACTTTCTATTGGAATCCTATATTCACACTATCAATTAAGTGTTTAGATGAAAAAAGTGACATTTTAGACAGGCAATATTAGCAAAATTTCACCTCCCATACATATTTCTAAGGAAGATTCTAGAGGAACAGATAGTAAACAAAGAAACATGAGGAAAACAGAGCATGGAACTCCAGGAAGTTACCTCCAGGAAAAATAATTGAACCTGTACACTTTCGCTGCCTGGGCACAAAACTGAGAGGGTATTTAAGAATGTGGGGAAAAAACTGCAATATATAAAAGATGATCACTTTTAGAAATGAGGAAATTATTCACCAAATGAATCAAATATAGAAAAGATAGAAAAAGTCATCCTAATACACCACTCTCAACTTATATGGGCAGTGATTTAACAAAAGGAGTTGTGCTCTTTTGGGTCTCTTGTAGTCAAAATCATGTAAACTTTCTGGACAATACAGATGCAGACAAGGTTGATAGACTGTAACAAGAACAGCTAACATGAGTGCCTGCAGATCTAGATTCAAACATGCACCAATTTATGTGTATGAATTTCAGAACGTTTTCAGTGAAAGTAGAAAGGTATAATTTCATATTTATGAAATTAAAATAAAATTTCACATACTCTTTTATAGTATAATAATGATACTTCATACTTTTAATCAGACAATCTGAAGCACTCTATAAACATTAGCAAATTAAGTCTCACAATACCCCATGCAGTAGTTAAGAATAATCATTCATTATATACTCAATAGTTAAAATGAGACATCAAGAGATTAAGTGATTTATCTCAAGATCATACATCCCTTGAGCTCTAGAAAGAAGAGTCGTTTACAATTTTTCATATCTTTTGCTATGGCTCTCAATCTCCTCTTGCCAGTTGTATCACTACAGAAAATATGCTGTGCTCTCTACTTAGTGTTATTAGCTAGGTTGCAGGGTTACCTGGCCACCTTGCTGGCTTGTGAAGTTTCCATTTTTCCCCTTTGGAGGATGTAAGATAAACCCACTCTTTTTCAAATTCCCCTTTAGAGAAATTTCCTAGTGCTTTTCTCAACAGATGTTTTTCCAGTGTAAGCTTAGTACCAGAATAACACCCGTATTTAATAATTTATACGTTCAAAAATCCATTCAATATTAATTAACCAAATATTTATTAAGTTGTTTTGTATGTCAAGCACTACATATTTGACTCCTGTCATCACAGGTTTTAGTGTCTACCAGGAAAGACAGAAAATTTTACAAAGCAATTGTAGTGAAGTCGCCAAAGGTTTCTAAGAAGTAGTATAATACTAAACAAACTCAGAGAACATGACACCTAGATTAGAAGTTACTTCAGAATAGTCTTCCTAAAGGAAACAGCGTCTAAGCTCAGGTCTGAAGGATGAATAAAAATTAGCCAAGCAAAACAGACAAGTGTGCTCTAGTTAGAAGGAAATACTCATGTAGTATTTAGTGCAGAGGTGAAAGATCCTGCAGTGTTCAGGAAACTGAGAGATGCCCAGAACAACTGGAAACAGAGAGAACAAGAGAAGAGGTGGATAGAAACACAAGGCTATGGCGATAACATGTTAAACTACGTTAAGGAGTTTAGATTTTTCTAAAAACAATGGAAATCTCAGAAGGGTTTCAAACAAGAAGTCATGTTTTGTTATGAAGTACCACTCTGGCTGCTGTGTGGGTGGAATGGATCAGAAATGGGCAAAACTAGAGGCAGGAAGGCCAGTTAGGAATCTCATTTCAAGCTACAAATAACTGTAGCTTTTACATGTGTGAAAGAGGGAGAGTGATGATGGAAAAAAAGAAATGTACTCAAGAGATATGATGAAATGAAATCAAGAGTGATTTTGACTTTATATGAGGATAAATGAAGAAAAAAAAAGCATAGAAGATTCCCAACTTTCACAGAATAAAAGTCTACAGAAGAAAACAGAAGCTTCTATCTTTGACTGCAAAACAAAAGTTGGTTTGGGAAGTTCAGAAAACAAGTTGAAATTGAAATGCTAAACAAAAATAGAAAATGGAATGGAGGAATATTGGAGTTGAAACATTTAAGGGTTTTACCTTATTTGGGAATAGAATAGAGAGAGAATAAATAACTTTAGACTTAAATATACGTCAAAAATTTGAACAGAACCATTGAAGTAATAAAAATATCATGATTAATGTTCAAGCCACAATTTATATATATATGTGTATGTGTGTGTATGCATATATATATATGCATACACACACATATATATAGAATCAAAATTAAGTTTTTTTATGCTGTCACCAACAAAAAGAGACTATATACTCTTTTCAAGCATGCATAGAACTTTCATGGGCATTGACCATCTGCTATATAAACTCAACAGAATAGTCAACACAATAAATCCAAAGAGATAGCATAGTAAACCCAAAGTTGAAGAGAGGAAGTCATAATGACTCAGATCAGAAATTCATAAAATGAAAAACAAACATCCAAATAAAAATCAATGGAGTTAATCATGAAAACTAAAAAGGTGTTTCTTTGAAGATACTAGTAAAATATTTTAAAACTTCTAGGAAGACCGATTCAGAAAACTAGAGAAGAAAAGTAATATTAATTATTTATCTCTACTCTTTGCTTTATTTTAGGAAACATGATGGCCATTGGAATTCTGAGATATGACTGAAATTTTTCTGCATAGTTTTGGGCTGGTCTCAGGCCAGCTTAAGGAGTCTCTCTAGTGTTTACATTCTTATCATAGGAAACATATAATATTAGTTCCTCTCAATTCAGAACCCATGGTTCAATAGATACAAAAAAAATTAGATCCAAGCACAAGAAAATTATATTCTACCACTTGTGGGGTCACCAGGGAGAAGTAAATTTCTAAAAACAAAATTCTGTCTCCCTGAAACAAAGGGTTAACAAACCTTAGCAGTATCCCAGATCCTAAAGTCATACCAGAACATACCAGAGTGTTGTGATTGCATTACCCTTTCTTACACAAGTCTCAATTCTTTCTCTCCTCATAAAACACAGCATAGAGGAAAGAGTAGCATTGTTCAGATGCCCACTTGTACTTTGCTTTTGTTCCCCTCCCCTTATCCAAAGTTACAGGTAAAAACACTTAGTACTTCGATATTATGCCTTTCTCTTTTATTTATCTTCCCAACTCCTATCCCTCCACTCTGAGAATTTATAACACAGCGACTGAGAAGGAATGATAAAACCCAACAGGCAAGAGCAAGGTGATATTAGAGCAGGGATCAGCAACTTCTCCTGAAAACAACCATTTGTAAATATTCTAGACTTTGTATGCCATTCAGTTTTCATTGCAACTACTCAACTCTGCCTTTTCAGTGCAAAAGCAACCTCGGACAACATGTAAACAAATGGGTGTAGCTGTGTTAAAAAAAATGTATTTACAAAAACAGGTGATGAGACAGATTTGGCCCATAGACCCTAGTTTGCTAGTCTCTCTTTTAGAGGAACCAGAAAGTAACTCTGGTTTTCAGAAAACAGAAATGTCTTTTTCCTCTAAAGGTCTGAGATCAATTTTATTTTTTTAATCAAAGACAAAAGCTTTATTCCAAACTTGTGGAGACCATTTAGATGGCTAACATTCAGTCAGGTGCAAGGGACTAATAACCAGCCTTTCCTTGGAAGAAGGCTTCCATGTTTGAAAAGAGGATGAATTGCAGATAAATATATCCCTGCAAGTTGGGGGAAGGGACTCATAAATGATGGAACAGCACTCAGACAGGGGAGGCTCAGGAGCAAAGAAGTCTGCTTAGTGCACACTTTGATCAAAACTGAGGACACAGAAATGCGATTCAAGGTTAGACAAATGATCTAATCAAAATAAAGTCTAAGGGCCAAGTAATTAATAATTCAGGCTCCCACTTTCCAACTTTTCCACAGGTATCCCCTTCTTACAAATCTTCAACCTCCCTGGGATGTTCAGCCCATTGGACTTGGGTTTTCACCATATATTGCCCTCTTCTTGTCCTCACTTCTCTACTTTCCCTGTTCGGATAGCTTGGTCTAAAGTATAATCATTCTTTTGCATATAACTTTATCTCCCTCGCCCCCTTCTCCTTACATGTTTAACTGGTCAATCCACAATAGGAATTAAATCTAACTACTCCTAACCTATTCTTTGCATTTATTCAAGTTCCTGATTCTGACAACCCTCACTTTAAATTTATGACTGCAAACCTCAAATGGGTCCTCCGCACTGCCCAGTAATCCTTCTGTGTTCTGCAGTCAGTTCACTCTTTGTTCTCTGAGATGCCTTTTCCTTTGTAGCCAAACCTCTGACACCCTACCCTTGTTTTCGATGGCTGTGTAACAAATTCCAACACAAATTTATTATCTCATTGTTTTGTAACCAAAAGTCCAGGTGTGGTGTAGCTGGATTCTCTGTTCAGGATTTCACCAGGCTGACATCAGAGCTTTGGCCAGGGCTGCAGGACTCACTCGAGGCTGGGGGCATCTTCCAGGCTTGCTGGTTGTTGACAGCATTCATTCCCTTGCATCTGTAGGATGGAGGTCCCATTTTAGTGCTGGCTGTCAGCCAGGGACCACTCTCAGCTCCTAGAAGCTACCCAGAGTTCCTTGCCATGTGACCCCCATAAGCAGTTCACAAAATGGATATTTGCTTTCTTTGAGGTCAGCCAGAGTACATCCCTCTGATTTCCTCTTCTGAGACAAGATGGAAAAAAATTCTGCTTTCAAGGGACTAATTTAATTAGGTCATGTCCACTTAGGATACTCTTTCTTTTGCCATATAATATAATCACAGGAGTAATACTTCTTCAATATCATAGTTTCCACCCATACTCCAAGGGGAGAGTATTATACAATAGTAAGGATCATTGGGAGTCATCTTATAAATCTGTCTACTATACTCCTCACTCTCATCTGACCATTTTACTTCTTAATTCATCAATTGAAAAAATAAACATTCAGAAGAAAACTTTACCCTTCCACTGGCAAGTCTACCAACTGGCTTCATCTAAACCCCTCCTAGACTTTACCTTCACACCTGTAACTACAGATGAACTGCTCATTCTCCTAAGGGCAAGTCCATATTTTGTTCACTAGATCTTATTCCAACCTACCTATTCAAAGTCTTTGCTATCCTAATTGTCCCTGTTTTCTCCTGCTTCATCTTTTTTATTCCCCTTTGAACTAGATCATTCCTATCCACATATGAAAAATCTATAATATAGTGCATGTAAAAACAAAAACTGAAGCTCTCCTTACTCACATTCCTTTCCAACCTTGACTCCAGTTCTCCACTGCCTTTAAAGCAAAATCACTAATCTTAGTTATCTCAATTTGCTCACCTACCGTTGTCCCTAGAACTTAAATTAGGCTTTTCTTACCATCACTCTTATCAAAGGCATTAATGAAATCCTTTTGCCAAATGTAATAATCAATTTTCAGTCTTTATCTTACATGAACTCTCATTGCATTTGTCATAGTTGATCACCTCCCCCTTCTTGAAACACTTTCATATCTTGGGTTTCAGGACATGGTCCAGGTTTTCTTCATTGATGGTTTCTTCAGTATCCTGTATGAATCTTCCTCCTTGTCAGACCTCTAAATACTGGAGTACCCCAAATGTATTGGTTATATATTTCTACAATAATGCTTCTCA
The DNA here is from genome assembly GCF_028564815.1 of Eubalaena glacialis. Taxonomy (NCBI): domain Eukaryota; kingdom Metazoa; phylum Chordata; class Mammalia; order Artiodactyla; family Balaenidae; genus Eubalaena; species Eubalaena glacialis. Next base: position 103,147,000 of record NC_083726.1, read on the forward strand.
AGCACACCCTAAGATTCAGTCAATCAGCAATACACACATATCTCACATGTCTGTGGGGTTCAGCTGCTCTAGACTGTTCTCAGCCAGGCTCACCCATGCACCTTGGGTTGACCCTGTATCTCCCATCTTCCTTCTGGGGCCAGAGGGACCTGGACATATCTTCTCATGGTAAGGGAGAATGTAATTGCTCAGCAGAAATGTAGGAATACTTTTTCAATCCTTTCCTTGTACCACAACTGCTGGCATCCCATAGGCCATAGCAAGTTTCAGGGCTGAGTCCAGTGTCAGAATGTTGTAGCCCAATTACATGGCAAAAATCATGGGTAGAGGGAAGGGAACAGATGTGGGGTCTTTAATGAAATCAATCAGCCACACCAGGGCTCATCTTCATCATCTTCATTCCTCTTTTCTTCTTTGTCTAC